>NC_142442.1:36665000-39165000 GCF_059453495.1 Arachis ipaensis
AATTGCGTTGGAAAGTAGACATCCAGGGCTTTCCAGCAATATATAATAGTCCATACTTTGCTCAAGGATAGATGACGTAAACTGGCATTCAACGTCAGTTCCATGTTGCATTCTGGCGTTAAACGCCAGAAACAGGTTACAACCTGGCGTTTAACTCTAGAAATAGCCTAGGCACGTGTAAAGCTCAAGTCTCAGCCCCAACACACACCAAGTGGGCCCCAGAAGTGGATCTCTACACTATCTATCTTAGTTTACTCATTTTCTGTAAACCTAGGTTACTAGTTTAGTATTTAAACAACTTTTAGAGATTTATTTTGAACCTCATGACATTTTTAGATCTGAAATTTGTACTCTTTGACGGCATGAGTCTCTAAACTCCATTGTTGGGGGTGAGGAGCTCTGCTGTGTCTCGATGAATTAATGCAATTATTTCTGTTTTCCATTCAAACACGCTTGTTTCTATCTAAGATGTTCATTCGCACTTCAATATGATGAATGTGATGATCCGTGACACTCATCACCATTCTCAACCTATGAACGCGTGCCTGACAACCACCTCCATTCTACATTAGATTGAATGAGTATCTCTTGGATTCTTTAATCAGAGTCTTCGTGGTATAAGCTAGAATCCATTGGCAGCATTCTTGAGAATCCGAAAAGTCTAAACCTTGTCTGTGGTATTCCGAGTAGGATTCAGGGATTGAATGACTGTGACGAGCTTCAAACTCGTGAGTGTTGGGCGTAGTGACAGACGCAAAAGGATCAATGGATCCTATTCCAGCATGAGTGAGAACCGATAGATGATTAGCCGGGCGGTGACAGCGCATTTGGACCATTTTCACTGAGAGGACGGATGGTAGCCATTGACAACGGTGATCCACCAACACACAACTTGCCATAGGAGGAACCTTGCGTGCGTGAAGAAGAAGACAGGGGGAAAGCAGAGATTCAGAAGACAAAGCATCTCCAAAACTCCAACATATTCTCCATTATTGCATAACAAGTATTTAATTCATGTTCTTTTATTTTTTGCAATCCAACTTGATAATTATAATTTATATCTTGACTAAGAATTACAAGATAACCATAGATTGATTCAAGCCAACAATCTCCGTGGGATTCGACCCTTACTCACGTAAGGTATTACTTGGACGACCCAGTGCACTTGTTGGTTAGTGGTACGAGTTGTGAAAAGTGTGATTTACAATTCGTCCACCAAGTTTTTGGCGCCGTTGCCGGAGATTGTTCGAGTTTGGACAACTGACGGTTTATTTTGTTGCTTAGATTAGAAAAAATTTTTCTTTTTGGTTTAGAGTCTTCTATCATTGTTTTTGGTTGAATTTTTTTTAAATTCTTATTTTCTCTTTTTTTTAAATCTTTCGAAAATTTTTACAAACTAATAATTGAGTTTTCTTGTTTGAGTTTAGTCTCATATTTTAAGTTTGGTGTCAATTGCATTTATTTTATTTTATTTTCTTTTAAAATTTTCAAATTTATGTTCATTGTTCTTTCTTAATCTTCAAGTTGTCTTGTTTATTTTCCTTGTTTGATCTTTAGTTTTTCTTGTTTTGTGATTTTTCTTGTTTTTCTTGTGCTTTTTCCAAAATATCAGTTTTCAAAAAAAAAAATTTATACATTAAATACCCTATTAAAACACTTTAAATTTATAACTCAATTGGTTAGAGCGTTGTGTTTATATTCCTGATAATTGGGAATTTTTCTTTTAAAACTTTTTCAAAAATAATTTTTCTTTGATTAAATCTTGTGCCAAACTTTTAAGTTTGGTGTTCTCTTGTTATTTTTCTCTAATTTTTGAAAAGTTATTTTTAGTTTTCTAAAAGTTTTAAGTTTGGTGTTTTTTTTTATGTTTTTGAATCTTTGAATTTTGTTCTTGTTGTTCTTGTGAGTCTTCATGGTGTTCTTGAGTCTTCTTTGTATTTTGATCTTAAAATTTTTAAGTTTGGTGTTCCTTGGTGTTTTTCCTCCAAAATTCTCGAAAATAAGAAGCATTGGATCTAAAAATTTTAAGTTTTGTGTCTTTTTATTGTTTTTCTCTTTCTTCATTGAATTCAAAAATATTTTTTTCCTTATTTTAATTGATTTTTCGAAAATCACCTTTAAAAACTCAGATTTTTATTTTAAAAATTAAATCTTTTCAAAATTCAAAATCTTACTCAAAAATCATATTAAAAAATTTTCAAATCTTTTCAATTAATTAGTCAATTCAACATTCAAATTTCTTTTTATTTTCTTTTCCTTTTAATTTTCGAAATCTATACTTTATTTTCTAATTATTTTACTTTATTTTAATTTTTCAGATATTTTTAATTAAATAAAACAAAATAATAATAAAAATATATTTTACTTGCAATTCACATCATCTCCCTTTCTCCGTCATGGATCTAAGTGGAAATGAACAGTCCAGAAGGACTCTAGGGTCATATGCTAACCCCACTATTGCTGCATATGGGAGTAGTATTGATGGTTTAGAAGTTATAATAAATACTCGTTGTAAGTATAGTTACTAAACCAAGCAATCAACCTTTCTTACAAACATTTTGGTTGTCACAAGTAACAAACCACTTTTAAAATTGATAACCGAGTATTTAAACCTCGGGTCGTCTTCTCAAGGAATTGCAGGGAGGTATGTTCTTATTATTGGTTATGAGTTTGTAAATTGGGGTTTTGGAAGTAAGGAAGAAGTATGTTGAACGACAAGTAAAATAAATAAATAACTGTAAAATAAACTCTTGGCAAAGTATAAGAACTGGAAGTCCTTTCCTAGTTATCCTTATTGATTGTGATGAGAATTGGATTCTTCCCCCACCTTATTAACCTCTAACTATGAAGGTAAGTTGGGCGGATGAATTAATTTCGAATCCTCAAGTCCTAGTCTTTCCTTGAGAAAGGCTAAAGTTATTAGATCTCGAATTAATTCTTGAAGAATTCCAATTTTCAATCAACACCTCAAGTTGGATAACTCAAGAGTCACCAATTATTTAACCAAAGCCAAAAGGAAAAATATCTAAATTAATTAAAAGTATTCATATAAATAAAGCAAAGCAGAATTAAATCTGAAAATAACTCAATTGCATTAATAATAGAAATCAAATCTAGCATGAAAATTCATAAATTAAATTAGAAAAATAAATAAAAAGAACATTGAACCTGGGATTGAGAGGCACTCCTAAAACTAAGAGAAATCCTAAATCCTAATCCTAAGAGAGAGGAGAGAACCTCTCTCTCTAAAAACTACATCTAAATCCTAAAATTGTGAATATGAAAGCTTGATTATGAATGGATGCATTCTCCCACTTTATAGCCTCTAATCTGTGTATTCTGGGCTGAAAACTGGGTCAAAAACAGCCCAGAAATCGCTCCCAGCGATTTCTGTTACGTTCAGGTCGCGGGCAAGTGACGCGGAGGCGTCGTCCACGCGTCCGCGCGGATTGAAGTTCGCAGATGCGACATGGGTGCGTCATTCACGCGTTTGCGTTGCCTAACTTAGGAGCAGCTATGGCAAATTATATATCAAATCGAAGCCCCGGACGTTAGCTTTCCAACACAACTGGAACTGCATCATTTGGATCTCTGTAGCTCAAGTTATGGCTATTTTAGTGCGAAGAGGTCAGGCTGGACAGCTTAGCAATTTCTCCAACTTCTTGTATTCCTTCCACTTTTGCATGCTTCCTTTCCATCCTCTGAGCCATTCTTGTCCTGTAATCTCTGAAATCACTTAACACACATATCAAGGCATCTAATAGTAATAAGAGAGGATTAATAATAAGCAAATATAATATCAAAGAAGCATGTTTTCAATCAAAGTACATAATTAGGAAGGCAAATGTAAAACCGTGCAAATAGTATGAATAAGTGGGTAAAGAGTTGATAAAAACCACTCAATTAAGCACAAGATAAACCATAAAATAGTGGTTTATCAACCTCTCCACACTTAAACATTAGCATGTCCTCATGCTAAACTCAAGAGAAGCTATAAAGGAATGAAGAGGAAAGTAACAATGTATGAAATGCAACCTATCTATATGAATCTAACTATATGCAGAATATTTCTACCTACTTGGTTAAAAAGTAAATAAATTCTCCAAGAATAAATATGAACTGGATTTCACTAATTCAAATCATAAAAATGAAGTACAAATAGACTTGTAAGAAGATAGCTCATGAAAGCAGAGAACAAAGAATTAAGCATTGAACCCTCACTGGTAGTGTATATCACTCTAGTTTCTCAAGTGTATAGGGTAATTCACTCTACTCTTCTCTATTCATGCTTTCTAAAACTTTTTTCTTCATCTAACCAATCAACAAAAATTTAATGTACCAATGCAAACATCATGAGGTCTTTTCAAGGTTGTAATGGGGCTGAGGTAAAGGTAAGGGTACATGTATGGCCAAGTGAGCTATAATATGAATCTTTGACTAACCTAAACTCTCACCTAATATACATATACTCTATATACTGTTAAATTCAGGTCTAGCTACCCATAATTCCCACTTTTGTATGATTCCCATACTCATGTACCAAATTTTCGATATTTCTTTACTTTTATCACATGTGCATTGATCTTTTTTTTTTATTAACTTAGCATTGGGGTAATTTTGTCCCCTTATTTATTTATTGAAATTTTTTTTGGATTTTTTTTATAGAGAAATAAACATAACTTATCAATGCACATGGATTTTTTATTATTTTTCTATTTTGGTTTTTTTTTTTTTTTTTGAGTAGGTTCCCAAATTCCCAATATTCAAATAAATTAGAAACATGATACATTCCCTTATCAACCCATGTTCGCACAATTTTCCCACACTTAGTTGATGCACAATCTCTATCTTAAGCTAACCAAAGATTCAATTGGGGTATTTAATTTATTTTTCTGCTTAAGGCTAGTGATGTGGTAAAATATAGAATAAATGGGATTAAAAGGCTCAAGGTGGCTAACAAAGGTGATGTAAAGGGTAGGCTTATTTGGGATAAGTGAGCTAAAATCAAATAATGGCCTCAATCATATGCAAACATGTAGATACACTAAATAATGGACATATAGAATGAAACAAAGTAAAGATAACAATTATAGAGAAGTAAACACACAAGAATAAAAATTTATGGTTAAATAATGTAACCATGTAAATGAGCTCAAAATCTCACAGGTTGTGTGTTCTTTAGCTCAAAAACCATGTTCCAAATACAACTTTCAAACAAGTTTTAACATTAAAAATTTTTTTTTTCAATTTAAATTAGTGAAATTTTTCAAAAATAGAGTCCTAAAAAGAAATTTATTACTTTAACCAAGTAGTAACTAAATACACAAAATCAAATAAACATGCAATCAAATATGCAAATGCAGCAATTAATAAAGAAATTAAAATATTGGTGTTGATAAGAAAATACTAACCCATGGAGATCGGTATCGACCTCCCCACACTTAAAGATTGCACCGTCCTTGGTGCATGCTAAGATGTGCAAGTGGACGGGTGGCTTCAACTGATGCTTTTCTCTATAGATTGTGCAGATTGACTTGCCTGTCTCCCCATGGAAACGTCTTTCGGTTCTCTTCCGGGTGGCCATCCTGAAAGAAAAAAGGGAAGAAAAGTAACCCAGAAATAAAGATATAAAACTAAATGAAGTATGGGTGGGTTAATGCCAAATGATAAGGGTCTCATTTACATGGAAGCTTCAACATGTACGTGAGAAAATAATAGAAGCCATGGCATACCAGTGGTACAAAATTTGCAACAATGGGGGAGAGAGTGTGGGTAAGGAGAGATAATATAAATTCATGTCAATGTAAAAGTAATACAGGTATAAAAGATTGGCATTGATATAAATAATATTACCTATCCAAAATAAAATAAGTCACTAAGCACCCAAAATAATTCAAGAGAAGATGCAACAGTTAAATAAGAAAATTTAACACCAACAGTAAAATAATAAATTTAGAAAAGAAAAATAAAAATATGCATAAAATTAAAATGCAATGAATGAAATATGCAAATAAATTAAATGAAATAGAATGGAAGTGAAGAGGGATGAAGAAGAAGAAAGTAAGAAAAGGACGAAGAAAGAATAAGAAAAGATAGAAAAATTAGGATTAGCGAAGAAAAGATAAGAAAATTGGCACTAATCTGGATAGGTTGTGCGACGCTGGCGACGCGGTCGCGTGGGTGACGCGGTCGCGTGGGTGACGCGGTCGCGTGGGTGACGCGGTCGCGTGGGTGACGCGGTCGCGTGGTGCACAAAAAGGTCAGGCGACGAGGACGCGTGGGTCACGCGATCGCGTGACCGGATTTGTGCGATTGGCCCGAGTGCAGCCTCGCGGTCGCACAACTCTCTGTTCGAAACTTGGTATTGCCAAAATCCAGGGTGACGCGGTCGCGTGGTCGACGCAATCGCGTGAGTGGCCATCATGGGGATATGACGCAGACGCATGAGCCATGCATCCACGTGGTAAGGCGTGTGCGTCTAGCGCCAGTCTAGCATCACTCCAGCTCATCTTTCGGCCATGCACCCTTTTGACGTCGATTATCAGGTCATGCGGCCGCGTGGGTGACGCGGTCGCGTGGGTGACGCGGTCGCGTGGGAGGCCAATGTTCCCACCTGACGCGGATGCGTCAGCAACGCGGTTGCGTGGGGTCAAATTATGCTAAAGGCGCGCCTCCAGCCACGCTCTCGCGTGACTTTCTGTTCGTTTTCTTTTCTTCCCATTGCACTGGTGACGCGGACGCGTCAGCGACGCTGCCGCGTCGCGTGCGTGCGTTTTTTTTTTATCTGAAAAAAAATGCAGAATGCAATGTTAATATGAATGTGATGCAAAACTCTAGGTTCAGTATAATAAAATAAAATAAAACTCAAAAACAAATAAAACTAAATAAAATTGAAAAAGGAACGATCATACCATGGTGGGTTGTCTCCCACCTAGCACTTTTAGTTAAAGTCCTTAAGTTGGACATTTGGTGAGTTCCCTGTTATGGTGGCTTGTGCTTAAATTCATCCAGAAATTTGCACCAATATTTGGAATGCCAACAGTCTCTGGGATCCCAAACAAGGCACGTAAAGCCTTTGAGCAGCTTCAAACAGATTCTTAGGCTCCCAGGGTGTTGGATGTCAGAACAGACTCCAGGATCCCAAACCTTGCTATTGCACCCGTCTTCTTGTTGATCATCATGATTCCATCCGGGTGGCAAGCAATCTGAATTCTCACTAAAGCGGCCAAACAACTTCCTAGACCCATTCAGTTGAGCTCTACACTAACCTCTGCGTTTAAACTTAAAGCTTCCAATCATAATGAACCTTGCAGGACAATTCTTACCACTGGCCATCTTCCTCTTACTCTTTATGCCACAAAGAGCTTTAAGTTGACCATCCGTCTCCAGTAGCCCATATTCAAGTGGAATTAGAAAGCTAAGGGATATGAATTTTACCCACTTGAATGTTGTGTTGGAAGGTAATGGCCTTGGGAGGGGCGTTTCTAATGAACTTGCAAGCTCCACTCCCTTGTGCTCTTTTCTGACAACTTCCACCTCTTTGCAAGCTTCTTTAATATCAACCTCTTCCTCTTGAAGAATTCCAATTTTCAATCAACAATGAGTTTGATAACTCAAGTGTCTCCAATGACTCAACCAAAGCCAAGAGGTAAAATTCTAAATTAAATTAAAAGCATCAATATAAATAAAGCAAAGCAATATTAAATCTGAAATACCTCAAATAATATTAATTAAGAAAATCATAACATGAATGTAGCATAAGCCAAATAGGTAACATAACTAATATAAGCATCAAAGTATCTGAAAGTAAGAGATAAATATAAAGTAAAAGAACATTGAACTTGGGATTGAGAGGCACTCCTAAAACTAAGAGAAATCCTAAATCCTAATCCTAAGAGAGAGGAGAGAACCTCTCTCTCTAAAAACTACATCTAAATCCTATAAAAAGTGAATTATGAAAAGTCTGATTATGAATGGATGCATTCCCCCACTTTATAGCCTCTAATATGTGTTTTCTGGGCTGCAAACTGGGTCAGAAACAGCCCAGAATTCGCTGGTTGCGAATTCAAACACGCTGATTTTCGTTATTACAATGTGGCGGCGTGGAGCACGCGTTCGCGACACCTAGTCTCAGGGAAACTATGGCATATTATATATCAAATCGAAGCTCCAGACGTTAGCTTTCCAACGCAACTGGAGCCGCATCATTTGGACCTCTATAGCTAAAGTTATAGCCGTTTGAGTGCGAAGAGGTCAGGCTGGACGGTTTTGTAGTTCCTTCAACTTCTTATATTCCTTCCACTTTTGCATGCTTTCTTTCCATCTCTGAGCCATTCCTGGCCTGTAATCTCTGAAATCACTTAACACACATTTCAAGGCATCTAATGGTAATAAGAGAGGATTAAACATAGAGAACTTAAGGCCAAAGAAGCATGTTTTCAATCAAAGCACATAATTAGGAAGGCAAATATAAAACCATGCAAATAGTATGAATAAGTGGGTAAAGAGTTGATAAAATCTACTAAATTAAGCACAAGATAAACCATAAAATAGTGGTTTATCAACCTCCCCAAACTTAAACATTAGCATGTCCTCATGCTAAGCTCAAGAGAAGCTATAAAGGAATGAAGAGGAAAGTAAGAATGTATGAAATGCAACCTATCTATATGAATCTAACTATACGCAGAATGTTTCTACCTACTCGGTTAAAAAGTACATAAATTCTCCAAGAATAAATATGAACTGGATTTCACTAATTCAAATCATAAAAATGAAGTACAAATAGACTTGTAAGAAGATAGCTCATGAAAGCAGAGAACATAGAATTAAGCACTGAACCCTCACTGGTAGTGTATATCACTCTAGTCTCTCAAGTGTATAGGGTAATTCACTCTACTCTTCTCTATTCATGCTTTCTAAAACTTTGTTCTTCATCTAACCAATCAACAAAAATTTAATGTACCAATGCAAACATCATGAGGTCTTTTCAAGGTTGTAATGGGGCTGAGGTAAAGGTAAGGGTACATGTATGGCCAAGTGAGCTATAATATAAATCTTTGACTAACCTAAACTCTCACCTAATATACATATACTCTATATACTGTTAAATTCATGTCTAGCTACCCATAATTCCTACTTTTGTATGATTCCCATACTCATGTACCAAATTTTTGATATTTCTTTACTTTTATCACATGTGTATTGATCTTTTTTTTTATTATTAACTTAGCATTGGGGTAATTTTGTCCCCTTATTTATTTATTGAATTTTTTTTTTGGATTTTTTATAGAGAAATAAACATAACTTATCAATGCACATGGATTTTTCATTATTTTTCTATTTTGGTTTTTTTTTTTTTTTTTTTTTGAGTAGGTTCCCAAATTCTCAATATTCAAATAAATTAGAAACATGATACATTCCCTTATCAACCCATGTTCCCACAATTTCCCCACACTTAGTTGATGCACAATCTCTATCTTAAGCTAACCAAAGATTCAATTGGGGTATTTAATTTATTTTTCTGCTTAAGGCTAGTGATGTGGTAAAATATAGAATAAATGGGATTAAAAGGCTCAAGGTGGCTAACAAAGGTGATGTAAAGGGTAGGCTTATTTGGGATAAGTGAGCTAAAATCAAATAATGGCCTCAATCATATGCAAACATGTATATACACTAAATAATGGACATATAGAATGAAACAAAGTAAAGATAACAATTATAGAGAAGTAAACACACAAGAATAAAAATTTATGGTTAAATAATGTAACCATGTAAATGAGCTCAAAATCTCACAGGTTGTGTGTTCTTTAGCTCAAAAACCATGTTCCAAATACAACTTCCAAACAAGTTTTAACATTAAAATTTTTTTTTCAATTTAAATTAGTGAAATTTTTCAAAAATAGAGTCCTAAAAAGAAATTTATTACTTTAACCAAGTAGTAACTAAATGCATAAAATCAAATAAACATGCAATCAAATATGCAAATGCAGCAATTAATAAAGAAATTAAAATATTGGTGTTGATAAGAAAATACTAACCCATGGAGATCGGTATCGACCTCCCCACACTTAAAGATTGCATCGTCCTTGGTGCATGCTAAGATGTGCAAGTGGACGGGTGGCTTCAACTGATGCTTTTCTCTATAGATGGTGCAGATTGACTTGCCTGTCTCCCCATGGAAACGTCTTCCGGTTCTCTTCCGAGTGGCCATCTTGAAAGAAAAAAGGGAAGAAAAGTAACCCAGAAATAAAGATAAGAAAATAAATGAAGTATGGGTGGGTTAATGCCAAATGATAAGGGTCTCATTTACATGGAAGCTTCAACATGTACGTGAGAAAATAATAGAAGCCATGGCATACCAGTGGTACAAAATTTGCAACAATGGGGGAGAGAGTGTGGGTAAGGAGAGATAATATAAATTCATGTCAATGTAAAAGTAATACAGGTATAAAAGATTGGCATTGATATAAATAATATTACCTATCCAAAATAAAATAAGTCACTAAGCACCCAAAATAATTCAAGAGAAGATGCAACAGTTAAATAAGAAAATTTAACACCAACGGTAAAATAATAAATTTAGAAAAGAAAAATAAAAATATGCACAAAATTAAAATGCAATGAATGAAATATGCAAATAAATTAAATGAAATAGAATGGAAGTGAAGAGGGATGAAGAAGAAGAAAGTAAGAAAAGGACGAAGAAAGAATAAGAAAAGATAGAAAAATTAGGATTAGAGAAGAAAAGATAAGAAAATTGGCACTAATCTGGATAGGTTGTGCGACGCTGGCGACGCGGTCGCGTGGGTGACGTGGTCGCGTGGTGCACAATAAGTTCAGGCGACGCGGACGCGTGGGTCACGCGATCGCGTGACCGGATTTGTGCGATTGGCCCGAGTGCAGCCTCGCGGTCGCACAACTCTCTGTTCGAAACTTGGTATTGCCAAAATCCAGGGTGACGCGGTCGTGTGGTCGACGCGATCGAATGAGTGGCTATCATGGGGATATGACGCAGACGCGTGAGCCATGCATCCACGTGGTAAGGCGTGTGCGTCTAGCGCCAGTCTAGCATCACTCCAGCTCATCTTTCGGCCATGCACCCTTTTGACGTCGATTTTCAGGTCATGCGGTCGCGTGGGTGACACGGTCGCTTGGGAGGCCAATGTTCCCACCTGACGCGGACGCGTCAGCAACGCGGTTGCGTGGGGTCAAATTATGCTAAAGGCGCGCCTCCAGCCACGCTCACGCGTGACTTTCTATTCGTTTTCTTTTCTTCCCATTGCACTGGTGACGCGGACACGTCAGCGACGCTGCCGCGTCGCGTGCGTGCATTTTTTTTATCTGAAAAAAAATGCAGAATGCAATGTTAATATGAATGTGATGCAAAACTCTAGGTTCAGTATAATAAAATAAAATAAAACTCAAAAACAAATAAAACTAAATAAAAATGAAAAAGGAACGATCATACCATGGTGGGTTGTCTCCCACCTAGCACTTTTAGTTAAAGTCCTTAAGTTGGACACTTGGTGAGTTCCCTGTTATGGTGGCTTGTGCTTGAATTCATCCAGAAATCTCCACCAATGTTTGGAATGCCAACAGTCTCTGGGATCCCAAACAAGGCACGTAAAGCCTTTAAGCAGCTTCAAACAGATTCTTAGGCTCCCAGGGTGTTGGATGTCAGAACAGACTCCAGGATCCCAAACCTTGCTATTGCACCCGTCTTCTTGTTGATCATCATGATTCCATCCGGGTGGCAAGCAATCTGAATTCTCACTAAAGCAGCCAAACAACTTCCTAGACCCATTCAGTTGAGCTCTACACCAACCTCTGCGTTTAAACTTAAAGCTTCCAATCATAATGAACCTTGCAGGACAATTCTTACCACTGGCCATCTTCCTCTTACTCTTTATGCCACAAAGAGCTCTAAGTTGACCATCCGTCTCCAGTAGCCCATATTCAAGTGGAATTAGAAAGCTAAGGGATATGAATTTTACCCACTTGAATGTTGTGTTGGAAGGTAATGGCCTTGGGAGGGGCGTTTCTAATGAACTTGCAAGCTCCACTCCCTTGTGCTCTTTTCTGACAACTTCCACCTCTTTGCAAGCTTCTTTAATATCAACCTCTTCCTCTTGAAGAATTCCAATTTTCAATCAACAATGAGTTTGATAACTCAAGTGTCTCCAATGACTCAACCAAAGCCAAGAGGTAAAATTCTAAATTAAATTAAAAGCATCAATATAAATAAAGCAAAGCAATATTAAATCTGAAATACCTCAAATAATATTAATTAAGAAAATCATAACATGAATGTAGCATAAGCCAAATAGGTAACATAACTAATATAAGCATCAAAGTATCTGAAAGTAAGAGATAAATATAAAGTAAAAGAACATTGAACCTGGGATTGAGAGGCACTCCTAAAACTAAGAGAAATCCTAAATCCTAATCCTAAGAGAGAGGAGAGAACCTCTCTCTCTAAAAACTACATCTAAATCCTATAAAAAGTGAATTATGAAAAGTCTGATTATGAATGGATGCATTCCCCCACTTTATAGCCTCTAATATGTGTTTTCTGGGCTGCAAACTGGGTCAGAAACAGCCCAGAATTCGCTGGTTGCGAATTCAAACACGCTGATTTTCGTTATTACAATGTGGCGGCGTGGAGCACGCGTTCGCGACACCTAGTCTCAGGGAAACTATGGCATATTATATATCAAATCGAAACTCCAGACGTTAGCTTTCCAACGCAACTGGAGCCGCATCATTTGGACCTCTATAGCTAAAGTTATAGCCGTTTGAGTGCGAAGAGGTCAGGCTGGACAGCTTTGTAGTTCCTTCAACTTCTTGTATTCCTTCCACTTTTGCATGCTTTCTTTCTATCTCTGAGCCATTCCTAGCCTATAATCTCTGAAATTACTTAACACACATTTCAAGGCATCTAATGGTAATAAGAGAGGATTAAACATAGAGAACTTAAGGCCAAAGAAGCATGTTTTCAATCAAAGCAGATAATTAGGAAGGCAAATGTAAAACCATGCAAATAGTATGAATAAGTGGGTAAAGAGTTGATAAAATCCACTAAATTAAGCACAAGATAAACCATAAAATAGTGGTTTATCAACCTCCCCAAACTTAAACATTAGCATGTCCTCATGCTAAGCTCAAGAGAAGCTATAAAGGAATGAAGAGGAAAGTAAGAATGTATGAAATACAACCTATCTATATGAATCTAACTATATGCAGAATGTTTCTACCTACTCGGTTAAAAAGTACATAAATTCTCCAAGAATAAATATGAACTGGATTTCACTAATTCAAATCATAAAAATGAAGTACAAATAGACTTGTTAGAAGATAGCTCATGAAAGCAGAGAACATAGAATTAAGCACTGAACCCTCACTGGTAGTGTATATCACTCTAGTCTCTCAAGTGTATAGGGTAATTCACTCTACTCTTCTCTATTCATGCTTTCTAAAACTTTGTTCTTCATCTAACCAATCAACAAAAATTTAATGTACCAATGCAAACATCATGAGGTCTTTTCAAGGTTGTAATGGGGCTGAGGTAAAGGTAAGGGTACATGTATGGCCAAGTGAGCTATAATATGAATCTTTGACTAACCTAAACTCTCACTTAATATACATATACTCTATATACTGTTAAATTCATGTCTAGCTACCCATAATTCCCACTTTTGTATGATTCCCATACTCATGTACCAAATTTTCGATATTTCTTTACTTTTATCACATGTGCATTGATCTTTTTTTTTATTATTAACTTAGCATTGGGGTAATTTTGTCCCCTTATTTATTTATTGAATTTTTTTTTGGATTTTTTAATAGAGAAATAAACATAACTTATCAATGCACATGGATTTTTCATTATTTTTCTATTTTGGGTTTTTTTTTTTTTTTTGAGTAGGTTCCCAAATTCCCAATATTCAAATAAATTAGAAACATGATACATTCCCTTATCAACCCATGTTCCCACAATTTCCCCACACTTAGTTGATGCACAATATCTATCTTAAGCTAACCAAAGATTCAATTGGGGTATTTAATTTATTTTTCTGCTTAAGGCTAGTGATGTGGTAAAATATAGAATAAATGGGATTAAAAGGCTCAAGGTGGCTAACAAAGGTGATGTAAAGGGTAGGCTTATTTGGGATAAGTGAGCTAAAATCAAATAATGGCCTCAATCATATGCAAACATGTAGATACACTAAATAATGGACATATAGAATGAAACAAAGTAAAGATAACAATTATAGAGAAGTAAACACACAAGAATAAAAATTTATGGTTAAATAATGTAACCATGTAAATGAGCTCAAAATCTCACAGGTTGTGTGTTCTTTAGCTCAAAAACCATGTTCCAAATACAACTTCCAAACAAGTTTTAACATAAAGAAAATTTTTTTTTTCAATTTAAATTAGTGAAATTTTTCAAAAATATAGTCCTAAAAAGAAATTTATTACTTTAACCAAGTAGTAACTAAATGCACAAAATCAAATAAACATGCAATCAAATATGCAAATGCAGCAATTAACAAAGAAATTAAAATATTGGTGTTGATAAGAAAATACTAACCCATGGAGATCGGTATCGACCTCCCCACACTTAAAGATTGCACCGTCCTTGGTGCATGCTAAGATGTGCAAGTGGACGGGTGGCTTCAACTGATGCTTTTCTCTATAGATTGTGCAGATTGACTTGCCTGTCTCCCCATGGAAACGTCTTTCGGTTCTCTTCCGGGTGGCCATCCTGAAAGAAAAAAGGGAAGAAAAGTAACCCAGAAATAAAGATATAAAACTAAATGAAGTATGGGTGGGTTAATGCCAAATGATAAGGGTCTCATTTACATGGAAGCTTCAACATGTACGTGAGAAAATAATAGAAGCCATGGCATACCAGTGGTACAAAATTTGCAACAATGGGGGAGAGAGTGTGGGTAAGGAGAGATAATATAAATTCATGTCAATGTAAAAGTAATACAGGTATAAAAGATTGGCATTGATATAAATAATATTACCTATCCAAAATAAAATAAGTCACTAAGCACCCAAAATAATTCAAGAGAAGATACAGCAGTTAAATAAGAAAATTAACGCCAAGGGAAAAATAATGATTTTAGAAAAGAAAAGAAAAATATGCACTAAATTAAAATGCAATGAATGAAATATGAAAATAAATTAAGTAAAATAGAATGAAGGTGAAAAGGAATGAGAAGGGAAAGAAAGGAAGAAGAAGTAAGTAAGAAAGAAGAAAGAAGAAAAGATAGAAGAATTAGGATTAGAGAAGAAAAGATAAGAAAATTGGCTGATCTGGATATTCTGTGCGCCGCTTGTGACGCGGACGCGTGAGTGACGCGGTCAGATAGCGCTTCAATGAAATGACGCGGACGCGTCATCCACGCGGTCGCGTAACTTTCTGTTTGAAGCTCATATTGCCAAATTTTAGGGTGACGCGGTCGCGTGGGGGACGCGATCGCGTGGTTGACCAATATTGGGATATGACGTGGACACGTGGGGCACGTGTTCGCGTGGTAAGGTCTGTGCGTCTAGCGCCAGTCCAGCATCACTCTAGCTCATCTTTCGGCCATGCACCCTTTTGACGTCGATTTTGCCGGGGAATTGCAAACGTGTGCCTTATTATTGGTTATTGTAAATATTTACTTTTTGCTTGTTTATTTGTTTTTATTTTTGTTTTTATTTTTGGTTTTTCATAAATTAAGAGGTTATTGGTTTTTATTTAGTTATTAAAAATTTTTCAAAAAATTTTTTCTTGGTGTTCATCTTGATCTTCAAGTTGTTCTTCGTGTTCATCTTGACCTTCAAGTTGTTCTTAGTTGTTTTCTTCGTTTTGATCTAAAAATTTTAAGTTTGGTGTCATTTTATTGTTTTTCTCTTTCCTCATTTAATTCAAAAATATCTTTTCTCTTTATTTTTATTTAATTTTCGAAATTTCCATTAAAAAAAAATTTCAGATTTTGATTTTAAAATCTTATCTTAGTTTTAAATTTCAAAATTGAAATCTTTTTCAAAAATCATATCTTTTTCAAAATCTTATCTTATCTTATTTCAAAAATCAAATTTCAAAATTCAAATTTAAAAATTTTCAAAATTCAAATCTAAAAATTTTTCAAATTTCAAATTTCAAAAAATTCAAATTTCAAAAATTTAAAATTCAAAATTTCAAAATTTCAAATTTCAAAATTTAAAATTCAAATTTCAAAATTTAATTTTCAAATTCAAAATTTAAATAACCTTTTAATTTAAATTTGTTTTTATTTTTGTTTTTAATTTTTATTTGCTACTATGAACTCTCACCCCTTTAGCTATGATTCTAGTTACAATTATGTTGCAGGAAGAAGAAATTACAATGAGAACAGGCATCAAGGTTGGAACAATCAAAGATGGGAGGAGCCACAAGGATTTGATCAACCCTCATGACAACAACCACCTCCAATGGACTATCAACAACCGCCACCATATGCCTATAAACTCTTTCCTCAACATGACTTTGGACCGCCATACTCACAAGCCCCTTTCCGCCATTCACCTCCATATGACCCTAACCCTCAACCACCATACCAACCAACCTATGAACCGTATGAACCATATATAGAACCACCACCTCAGTATACACCATCTACATATCCATCAATCCAAGAGCACTATGATCCTACTTATGATACCCAAGCGGAACAAGATTCAACGGATCTTCTCAAGGAAATAGTGGAAAAATTTAATGCAACCCTTCACCAACTGGATCAAGCGATAAATCAATTAGCTTCCCGACGTTCGGACACTCAAGGAACCCCATGGCTTCATGTGGACAATCTAATGAAGAACGTAGCATGAAGGAGATACTAGAAACTCTAGTGGACAGTACGGAGCATAACTTTGTACTGGAACAAGTGGAGGAAGCTGTAATTATTGAAGAGGAAGAAGTGGTTACAGACTTAGGAGATGCTGAACCTCCATGGGAAAGTCAGGTCACAGAGCCTCCTTCCAAGACGGTTGCATTTGATGCTGAGGAGGTTGTACAACCTCCAAAGCATATCATAGTTGAAGACTTGGAAGAGGTTAATCCAGAGATGGAGATTTAAGAAGAAGAAGCACAACCTCCCATGTCCTTGGTAAGTAATGAAGAAGAGATTAAATTGGAAGAAAACTACCAAGAGGAAGAGGTTGATATTAAAGAAGCTTGCAAAGAGGTGGAAGTTGTCAGAAAAGAGCACAAGGGAGTGGAGCTTGCAAGTTCATTAGAAACGCCCCTCCCAAGGCCATTACCTTCCAACACAACATTCAAGTGGGTAAAATTCATATCCCTTAGCTTTCTAATTCCACTTGAATATGGGCTACTGGAGACGGATGGTCAACTTAGAGCTCTTTGTGGCATAAAGAGTAAGAGGAAGATGGCCAGTGGTAAGAATTGTCCTGCAAGGTTCATTATGATTGGAAGCTTTAAGTTTAAACGCAGAGGTTGGTGTAGAGCTCAACTGAATGGGTCTAGGAAGTTGTTTGGCCGCTTTAGTGAGAATTCAGATTGCTTGCCACCCGGATGGAATCATGATGATCAACAAGAAGACGGGTGCAATAGCAAGGTTTGGGATCCTGGAGTCTGTTCTGACATCCAACACCTTGGGAGCCTAAGAATCTGTTTGAAGCTGCTTAAAGGCTTTACGTGCCTTGTTTGGGATCCCAGAGACTGTTGGCATTCCAAACATTGGTGGAGATTTCTGGATGAATTCAAGCACAAGCCACCATAACAGGGAACTCACCAAGTGTCCAACTTAAGGACTTTAACTAAAAGTGCTAGGTGGGAGACAACCCACCATGGTATGATCGTTCCTTTTTCATTTTTATTTAGTTTTATTTGTTTTTGAGTTTTATTTTATTTTATTATACTGAACCTAGAGTTTTGCATCACATTCATATTAACATTGCATTCTGCATTTTTTTTCAGATAAAAAAAATGCACGCACGCGACGCGGCAGCGTCGCTGACGTGTCCGCGTCACCAGTGCAATGGGAAGAAAAGAAAACGAATAGAAAGTCACGCGTGAGCGTGGCTGGAGGCGCGCCTTTAGCATAATTTGACCCCACGCAACCGCGTTGCTGACGCGTCCGCGTCAGGTGGGAACATTGGCCTCCCAAGCGACCGTGTCACCCACGCGGCCGCATGACCTGAAAATCGACGTCAAAAGGGTGCATGGCCGAAAGATGAGCTGGAGTGATGCTAGACTGGCGCTAGACGCACACGCCTTACCACGTGGATGCATGGCTCACGCGTCTGCGTCATATCCCCATGATAGCCACTCATGCGATCGCGTCGACCACACGACCGCGTCACCCTGGATTTTGGCAATACCAAGTTTCAAATAGAGAGTTGTGCGACCGCGAGGCTGCACTCGGGCCAATCGCACAAATCCGGTCACGCGATCGCGTGACCCACGCGTCCGCGTCGCCTGAACTTATTGTGCACCACGCGACCACGTCACCCACGCGACCGCGTCGCCAGCGTCGCACAACCTATCCAGATTAGTGCCAATTTTCTTATCTTTTCTTCTCTAATCCTAATTTTTCTATCTTTTCTTATTCTTTCTTCGTCCTTTTCTTACTTTCTTCTTCTTCATCCCTCTTCACTTCCATTCTATTTCATTTAATTTATTTGCATATTTCATTCATTGCATTTTAATTTTGTGCATATTTTTATTTTTCTTTTCTAAATTTATTATTTTACCGTTGGTGTTAAATTTTCTTATTTAACTGTTGCATCTTCTCTTGAATTATTTTGGGTGCTTAGTGACTTATTTTATTTTGGATAGGTAATATTATTTATATCAATGCCAATCTTTTATACCTGTATTACTTTTACATTGACATGAGATTATATTATCTCTCCTTACCCACACTCTCTCCCCCATTGTTGCAAATTTTGTACCACTGGTATGCCATGGCTTCTATTATTTTCTCACGTACATGTTGAAGCTTCCATGTAAATGAGACCCTTATCATTTGGCATTAACCCACCCATACTTCATTTATTTTCTTATCTTTATTTCTGGGTTACTTTTCTTCCTTTTTTTCTTTCAAGATGGCCACTCGGAAGAGAACCGGAAGACGTTTCCATGGGGAGACAGGCAAGTCAATCTGCACCATCTATAGAGAAAAGCATCAGTTGAAGCCACCCGTCCACTTGCACATCTTAGCATGCACCAAGGACGGTGCAATCTTTAAGTGTGGGGAGGTCGATACCGATCTCCATGGGTTAGTATTTTCTTATCAACACCAATATTTTAATTTCTTTATTAATTGCTGCATTTGCATATTTGATTGCATGTTTATTTGATTTTATGCATTTAGTTACTACTTGGTTAAAGTAATAAATTTCTTTTTAGGACTCTATTTTTGAAAAATTTCACTAATTTAAATTGAAAAAAAATTTTTAATGTTAAAACTTGTTTGGAAGTTGTATTTGGAACATGGTTTTTGAGCTAAAGAACACACAACCTGTGAGATTTTGAGCTCATTTACATGGTTACATTATTTAACCATAAATTTTTATTCTTGTGTGTTTACTTCTCTATAATTGTTATCTTTACTTTGTTTCATTCTATATGTCCATTATTTAGTGTATATACATGTTTGCATATGATTGAGGCCATTATTTGATTTTAGCTCACTTATCCCAAATAAGCCTACCCTTTACATCACCTTTGTTAGCCACCTTGAGCCTTTTAATCCCATTTATTCTATATTTTACCACATCACTAGCCTTAAGCAGAAAAATAAATTAAATACCCCCAATTGAATCTTTGGTTAGCTTAAGATAGAGATTGTGCATCAACTAAGTGTGGGGAAATTGTGGGAACATGGGTTGATAAGGGAATGTATCATGTTTCTAATTTATTTGAATATTGAGAATTTGGGAACCTACTCAAAAAAAAAAAAAAACCAAAATAGAAAAATAATGAAAAATCCATGTGCATTGATAAGTTATGTTTATTTCTCTATAAAAAATCCAAAAAAAAAATTCAATAAATAAATAAGGGGACAAAATTACCCCAATGCTAAGTTAATAATAAAAAAAAAAGATCAATGCACATGTGATAAAAGTAAAGAAATATCAAAAATTTGGTACATGAGTATGGGAATCATACAAAAGTGGGAATTATGGGTAGCTAGACATGAATTTAACAGTATATAGAGTATATGTATATTAGGTGAGAGTTTAGGTTAGTCAAAGATTTATATTATAGCTCACTTGGCCATACATGTACCCTTACCTTTACCTCAGCCCCATTACAACCTTGAAAAGACCTCATGATGTTTGCATTGGTACATTAAATTTTTGTTGATTGGTTAGATGAAGAACAAAGTTTTAGAAAGCATGAATAGAGAAGAGTAGAGTGAATTACCCTATACACTTGAGAGACTAGAGTGATATACACTACCAGTGAGGGTTCAGTGCTTAATTCTATGTTCTCTGCTTTCATGAGCTATCTTCTTACAAGTCTATTTGTACTTCATTTTTATGATTTGAATTAGTGAAATCCAGTTCATATTTATTCTTGGAGAATTTATGTACTTTTTAACCGAGTAGGTAGAAACATTCTGCGTATAGTTAGATTCATATAGATAGGTTGCATTTCATACATTCTTACTTTCCTCTTCATTCCTTTATAGCTTCTCTTGAGCTTAGCATGAGGACATGCTAATGTTTAAGTTTGGGGAGGTTGATAAACCACTATTTTATGGTTTATCTTGTGCTTAATTTAGTAGATTTTATCAACTCTTTACCCACTTATTCATACTATTTGCATGGTTTTATATTTGCCTTCCTAATTATGTGCTTTGATTGAAAACATGCTTCTTTGGCCTTAAGTTCTCTATGTTTAATCCTCTCTTATTACCATTAGATGCCTTGAAATGTGTGTTAAGTGATTTCAGAGATTACAGGCCAGGAATGGCTCAGAGATGGAAAGAAAGCATGCAAAAGTGGAAGGAATATAAGAAGTTGAAGGAACTACAAAGCTGTCCAGCCTGACCTCTTCGCACTCAAATGGCTATAACTTTAGCTATAGAGGTCCAAATGATGCGGTTCCAGTTGCGTTGGAAAGCTAACGTCTGGAGCTTCGATTTGATATATAATATGCCATAGTTTCCCTGACGCTAGGTGTTGTGAACGTGTGCTCCACGCGGCCGCATCGTAATAACGAAAATCAGCGTGTTTGAATTCGCAACCAGCGAATTCTGGGCTGTTTCTGACCCAGTTTGCAGCCCAGAAAACACATATTAGAGGCTATAAAGTGGGGGAATGCATCCATTCATAATCAGGCTTTTCATAATTCACTTTTCATAGGATTTAGATGTAGTTTTTAGAGAGAGAGGTTCTCTCCTCTCTCTTAGGATTAGGATTTAGGATTTCTCTTAGTTTTAGGAGTGCCTCTCAATCTCAGGTTCAATGTTCTTTTACTTTATATTTATCTCTTACTTTCAGATACTTTGATGCTTATATTAGTTATGTTACCTATTTGGCTTATGCTACATTCATGTTATGATTTTCTTAATTAATATTATTTGAGGTATTTCAGATTTAATATTGCTTTGCTTTATTTATATTGATGCTTTTAATTTAATTTAGAATTTTCCCTCTTGGCTTTGGTTGAGTCATTGGAGACACTTGAGTTATCAAACTCATTGTTGATTGAAAATTGGAATTCTTCAAGAATTAATTCGAGTTCCAATAACTCTAACTTTTCTCAAGGAAAGGCTAGGATCTGAGGAATAAAAATTAATTCATCCACTTAACTTACCTTCATAGTTAGAGGTTAACAAAGTGGGAGAAAAATCCGATTCTCATCACAATTGATAAGGATAACCAGGATAGGACTTCCAGTTCTTATACCTTGCCAAGAGCTTTGTTATTTATTATTTTAATGACTTGTTATCTTACATTACTTGCTCCTTCTTTCCAAAACCCCCAATTTATAAGACTCATAACCAATAATAAGAACACCTCCATGCAATTCCTTGAGAAGACGACCCGAGGTTTAAATACTTCGGATATCAATTTATTTAGGGGTTTGTTACTTGTGACAACCAAAAATAGTGGTTTATCAAGTATCTGTCCCTCCATCAAAGCAGGCAGTTTTGAGCTAAATCCTCAGCTCATTATCATGGTGCAGCAAAATTGCCAGTATTCTGGTCTTTCACAGGAAGAACCTACTGAATTTCTGGCACAATTCTTGCAAATTGCTGACACAGTACGTGACAAGGAGGTAGATCAGGTTGTATACAGACTGTTATTGTTTCCGTTTGCTATAAAAGATCAAGCTAAAAGGTGGTTAAATAACCAACCCATAGCAAGCATAAGGACATGGAAACAGTTATCAGAGAAATTCCTGAATCAATATTTCCCTCCAAAAAGGATGACACAGCTAAGGCTGGACATCCAAGGCTTTAAACAAGAGGATGGTGAATCCCTTTATAATGCTTGGGAGAGGTACAGAGGGATGCTAAGGAAATGCCCGTCTGAAATATTTTCAGAATGGGTACAATTAGACATCTTCTACTATGGGCTTACAGAAGGAGCTCAGATGTCCCTAGATCACTCAGCTGGTGGATCTATACACATGAGGAAAACTATTGAAGAGGCTCAAGAGCTTATTGATATAGTTGCCAGAAATTAGCATCTGTACATAAGTAGTGAGTCCTCCATAAAAGAAGAAGCCAAAGCAGTGTCTACTGAACTTGGTCCTCCAGAACAAGTTGCTGAACTCAATCAACAATTGTGTTTTCTAACAAAACAGCTAGCAGAATTCAAAGAGATGCTACAAGACACTAAAAATGCTAATAAAAATATGGAAGCACAATTGAATGAGACAAAATAGTAGTTATCAAGGCAGATAACAGAAAAGTGCCAGGCAGTTCAATTAAGAAGTGGGAAAACATTAAATACCTCACTTCAGAGCAGCAAAAATCCAAGAAAAGAACAACTGACAGAGGATGAGCAAAATATAATCCAAAATCCCTTTGAGGATAGTAAGAGCCCAGAGATGAATGATTTTGGCGATCAAACGCCAGAAAAGGATGGAGAACTGGCATTAAACGCCCAACCCATGCTCAGTTCTGGCGTTTAAACGCCACAAACAAGCAAGGAGTTGGCGTTAAACGCCCAAAGAAAGCTCACTTCTGGCGTTTAAACGCCAGGAATAGGTAAGGAGTTGGCGTCCAATGCCAATCCAGCTTCCACCCCTGGCATTCAAACGCCAGTGAGGGATCAGACACACATAAGTGCTGATAATAACCCCTCTAAAAAGGCTTCTCCAACCACTTCTGTAGGAAATAAACCTGTAGCAACCAAGGTTGAGGAATACAAAGCCAAGATGCCTTATCCTCAAAAACTCCACCAAGAGGAGCAGGATAAGCAATTTGCCCGCTTTGCAGACTATCTCAAGACTCTTGAAATAAAGATTCTGTTTGCAGAGGCACTTGAGCAAATACCCTCTTATGCCAAGTTCATGAAAGATATCTTGAGTCATAAGAAGGATTGGAGAGAAACTGAAAGAGTTCTCCTCACTGAAGAATGCAGTGCAGTCATTCTAAAAAGCTTCCCAGAAAAGCTTAAAGATCCCGGGAGCGTTATGATACCATGCATATTAGAGGGTAATTGCACCAAGACAGCTTTATGTGATCTTGGGGCAAGCATCAACCTAATCCCTGTATCCACTATCAGAAAGCTTGGCTTGACTGAAGAGGTCAAACCAACCCAGATCTGTCTTCAACTTGCTGATGGCTCCATTAAATACCCATCAGGCATAATTGAGGACATGATTGTCAAGGTTGGGCCATTTGCCTTCCCTACTGACTTTGTAGTGCTGGAAATAGAGGAGCACAAGAGTGCAACTCTCATTCTAGGAAGACCATTCCTAGCAACTGGACGAACCCTCATTGACGTCCAAAAAGGGGAGATAACCCTGAGAGTCAATGAGGATGAGTTTAAGTTGAATATTGTCAAAGCTATACAACATCTAGACACATCAGACGACTGCCTGAGCGTTGATATTATTGACTCCCTGGTGGAAGAGGTAAATATGACTGAGAGTCTCGAATCAGAGCTAGAGGACATTTTTAAAGATGTTCAGCCTGATTTGGAGGATTCAGAAGAATTAAAAGAGCCTCTGAAACTTCCTCAGGAAGAGGAAAAACCTCCTAAACCCGAGCTCAAACCATTACCACCATCCCTGAAATATGCATTTCTGGGAGAAGGTGGCACTTTTTCAGTGATCATAAGCTTTGCTTTAAATCCCCTGGAAGAGAAAGCACTACTTCAAGTGCTAAGGACACACAAGACAGCTCTTGGGTGGTCCATAAGTAACCTTAAGGGCATCAGCCCAGCAAGATGCATGCACAAGATCCTATTGGAGGATGATGCTAAGCCAGTGGTTCAACCACAGAGGTGGCTAAATCCAGCCATGAAGGAAGTGGTGCAGAAAGAGGTCACCAAGTTACTGGAGGCTGGGATTATTTATCCTATTTCTGATAGCCCCTGGGTGAGTCCTGTCCAAGTTGTCCCTAAAAAGGGAGGCATGACAGTGGTTCATAATGAAAAAAATGAACTGGTTCCTACAAGAACAGTTACAGGGTGGCGCATGTGTATTGACTATAGAAGGCTCAATACAGCCACCAGAAAGGATCATTTTCCTTTACCATTCATAGACCAGATGCTAGAAGGACTAGCAGGTCATGATTATTACTGCTTTTTGGATGGCTATTCAGGCTACAACCAAATTACAGTAGATCCCCAGGATCAAGAGAAAACAGCATTCACATGTCCATCTTGAGTATTTGCCTACAGAAAGATGCCATTTGGGCTGTGTAATGCACCTGCAACCTTTCAGAGATGCATGCTCTCTATTTTCTCTGATATGGTGGAAAAATTTCTGGAAGTCTTCATGGATGACTTCTCAGTATATGGAGACTCATTCAGCTCTTGTCTTGATCACCTGACACTGGTTCTGAAAAGATGCCAAGAGACTAACCTGGTTTTAAACTGGGAAAAATGTCACTTTATGGTGACTGAAGGGATTGTCCTTGGGCACAAGATTTCGAACAAGGGAATAGAGGTGGATCAAGCTAAGGTAGAGGTAATTGAAAAATTACCACCACCTGCCAATGTCAAGGCAATCAGAAGCTTTCTGGGGCATGCAGGATTCTATAGGATGTTTATAAAGGATTTTTCAAAAATTGTAAAACCTCTGAGCAATCTGCTAGCTGCTGACATGCCATTTGTGTTTGACACAGAGTGTCTGTAGGCATTTGAAACTCTGAAAGCTAAGCTGGTCACAGCACCAGTTATTTCTGCACCAGACTGGACATTACCATTTGAACTAATGTGTGATGCCAGTGACCATGCCATTGGTGCAGTACTAGGACAGAGGCATAACAAGCTTCTGCATGTCATTTATTATGCTAGCTGTATTTTAAATGATGCCCAGAAAAATTACACAACCACAGAAAAAGAATTGCTTGAAGTGTTTTATGCCATTGACAAGTTTAGATCATACTTAGTAGGATCAAAAGTGATTGTGTATACTGACCATGCTACTCTTAAATATCTACTCACAAAGTAGGATTCAAAACCCAGGCTCATAAGATGGGTGTTGCTTCTGCAAGAGTTTGATATAGAAATAAGAGACAGAAAAGGGACAGAGAATCAAGTAGCTGATCACCTGTCCCGGATAGAACCAGTAGCAGGAGCATCCCTCCCTCCTACTGAGATCTCTGAAACCTTTCCGAATGAGCAATTCTTTGCTATTCAGGAAGCTCTGTGGTTTGCAGACATTGCAACCTATAAGACACAAGGTTCTCCTTCTGTAACCATCGAGAGGAAACATGAAAAGCTTCTCTCAATACAGAGTCAAATAAAACCCCCACATTCAAACTCTAAGTTTGGTGTTGGGAGGCCACAACTAAACTCTAAGTTTGGTGTTGAGAGGCCCCAACCCTGCTCTGATTATCTGTGAGGCTCCATGAGAGCTCACCGTCAAGCTATTGACAATAAAGAAGCGCTTATTGGGAGGCAACCCAATTTTTACTTATCTATGTTAATTTTCTATTTTCTATTTTTATTTTATGTTTTCTTTAGGATGATGATCATGTGGAGTCACAAAAATCAAAGCAAAGTCAAAAATAGCATTAAAACAACTCACCCTGGAGGAAGAGCTTACTGGCGTTTAAACGCCAGTAAGAAGCATCAGACTGGCGTTTAACGCCAGAAAGAAGCATCAAGCTGGTGTTAAATGCCTGAAACAAGCACCAAGTTGGCGTTCAACGCCAAGAAAGGGGAAAAGCTGGCGTTTAAACGCCAGAAACAAGCAGCAGGCCCTTGCACACCAAAGGCGTTTTACATGCCTCAATGGAGCAGGGATGCTAAGTCCTTGACCCCTCAGGATCTGTGGACCCCACAGGATCCCTACCTACCTCACAATTCCAATTCAAACCATTCCCCTCCCATACCCACCCATTCACACACTTCTTCTCCTCCACTTCCCCTTCTATCTTCTTTTGCTCGAGGACGAGCAAACCTTTTAAGTTTGGTGTGGAAAAAAAGCGTTGCTTTTTATTTTTCCATAACCATTTATGGCACCTAAGGCCGGAGAAACCTCTAGAAAGAGGAAAAGGAAGGCAGTTGCTTCCACCTCCGAGTCATGAGAGATGGAGAGGTTCATCTCAAGGGTCCATAGTTCAGTGGTAGAGCATTTGACTGCAGATCAAAGAGCTATAAGAAAGGAGCAACAAAGACAAGGAAGAGACATAGAGGAGCTCAAGAGCATCATTGGTTCTTCAAGAAGAGGAAGACGTCACCCTCACTAAGGTAGACCCGTTCCTTAATCTCCTTGTTCTTATTTCTCTGTTTTTCGTTTACTATGCTTTATGTTTATTTATGTTTGGGTCTTATTACATGATCACTAGTATCTAAGTGTCTATGTCTTAAAGATATGAATGTCCTATGAATCCATCACCTTTCTTAAATGAAAAATGTTTTCTGAAAAAGAAAAAGAAGTACATGAATTTCGAATTTTAAAATAGTTTAATTATTTTGATGTGGTGGCAATACTTTTTGTTTTCTGAATGAATGCTTGAACAGTGCATATGTCTTTTGAATTTGTTGTTTATGAATGTTAAAATTGTTGGCTCTTGAAAGAATGATGAAAAAGGAGAAATGTTATTTGATAATCTGAAAAATAAAAAAAATGATTCTTGAAGCAAGAAAAAGCAGTGAAGAACAAAGCTTGCAAAAAAAAATATGCGAAAAAAAAAAGAGAGCAAGAAAAAGAAAAAGCAAGCAGAAAAAGCCAAAAGCTCTTTAAACCAAAAGGCAAGAAAAAAAAAGCCAATAGTCCTTAAAACCAAAAGGCAAGGGTAATAAAAAGGATCCAAGGCTTTGAGCATCAGTGGATAGGAGGGCCTAAAGGAATAAAATCCTGACCTAAGCGGCTAAACCAAGCTGTCCCTAACCATGTGCTTGTGGCGTGAAGGTGTCAAGTAAAAACTTGAGACTGAGCGGTTAAAGTCGAGGTCCAAAGCAAAAATAGAGTGTGCTTAATAACCCTGGACACCTCTAAATGGGGACTTTAGCAAAGCTGAGTCACAATCTGAAAAGGTTCACCCAGTTATGTGTCTGTGGCATGTTTGTATCCGGTGGTAATACTGGAAAACAGAGTGCTTAGGGTCACGGCCAAGACTCATAAAGTAGCTGTGTTCAAGAATCAATATACTGAACTAGGAGAATCAATAACACTATCTGAATTATGAGTTCCTATAGATGCTAATCATTCTGAACTTCAAAGGATAAAGTGAGATGACAAAACTGTTCAAAAGCAAAAAGCTAATAGCCCCACTCATCTAATTAAGACTGATCTTCTTAGATGTTTTTGGAATTTATTGTATATTCTCTTCTTTTTATCCACTTTGTTTTTAGTTACTTGGGGACAAGCAACAATTTAAGTTTGGTGTTGTGATGAGCGGATAATTTATACGCTTTTTGGCATTGTTTGTAGGTAGTTTTTAATATGTTTTAGTCACTTTTTATTATATTTTTATTAGTTTTTAAATAAAAATCACATTTCTAGACTTTATGATGAGTTTGTGTGTTTTTCTATAATTTTAGGTATTTTCTAGCTGAAATTGAGGGAGCTGAGCAAAAATCTGATTCAGGCTGAAAAAGGACTGCTGATGTTGTTGGATTCTGACCTCCCTGCACTCGGAATGGATTTTTTGGAGCTACAAGATTCCAATTGGCGCGCTCTCAATTGCGTTGGAAAGTAGAAATTCAGGGCTTTCCAGCAATATATAATAGTTCATACTTTCTTCAAGGATAGATGACGTAAACTGGCGTTCAACGCCAGTTCCATGTTGCATTCTGGAGTTAAACGCCAGAAACAGGTTACAAGTTGGAGTTAAACGCCAGAAACAGGTTACAACCTGGCGTTTAACTCTAGAAACAGCCTAGGCACATGTAAAGCTCAAGTCTCAGCCCCAACACATACCAAGTGGGCCCCAGAAGTGGATCTCTGCACTATCTATCTTAGTTTACTCATTTTCTGTAAACCTAGGTTACTAGTTTAGTATTTAAACAACTTTTAGAGATTTATTTTGAACCTCATGACATTTTTAGATCTGAACTTTGTATTCTTTGGCGGCATGAGTCTCTAAACTCCATTGTTGGGGGTGAGGAGCTCTGCTGTGTCTCGATGAATTAATGCAATTATTTCTGTTTTCCATTCAAACACGCTTGTTTCTATCTAAGATGTTCATTCGCACTTCAATATGATGAATATGATGATCCATGACACTCATCACCATTCTCAACCTATGAACACGTGCCTGATAACCACCTCCGTTCTACATTAGATTGAATGAGTATCTCTTGGATTCTTTAATCAGAGTCTTCATGGTATAAGCTAGAATCCATTGGCAGCATTCTTGAGAATCTGGAAAGTCTAAACCTTGTCTGTGGTATTCCGAGTAGAATTCAGGGATTGAATGACTGTGACGAGCTTCAAACTCGCGAGTGTTGGGCATAGTGACAGATGCAAAAGGATCAATGGATCCTATTCCAGCATGAGTGAGAACCGACAGATGATTAGCCGGGCGGTGACAGCGCATTTGGACCATTTTCACTGAGAGGACAGATGGTAGCCATTGACAACGGTGATCCACCAACACACAGCTTGCCATAGGAAGAACCTTGCGTGCGTGAAGAAGAAGACAGGGGGAAAGCAGAGATTCAGAAGACAAAGCATCTCCAAAACTCCAACATATTCTCCATTACTGCATAACAAGTATTTAATTCATGTTCTTTTATTTTTCGCAATCCAGCTTGATAATTATAATTTATATCCTGACTAAGAATTACAAGATAACCATAGATTGCTTCAAGCCAACAATCTCCATGGGATTCGACCCTTACTCACGTAAGGTATTACTTGGACGACCCAGTGCACTTGCTGGTTAGTGGTACGAGTTGTGAAAAGTGTGATTTACAATTCATGCACCAGACACCAAGGATGAAAATGCCGAGCATGCATTAGACTTGGCAATTTCCATGCAACCCGAGCCCCCGCATCCGTTAGCTGAAGATGGAGCACCTTAGAGACATCCCCCCTGGATCGTGTTCGTGCACAGAGGACCGTGCAATGCATAAGTGTAGGGGCAAATTATAATTTGGGGAGTAAATTTTCTTTTCTAAATACTTTGCACTTTATTTTTGTTTTCTTTTATCATGTTTCTTTTAGATATTTGTTAGTATTTTTGACTATTACATCCTTACTCTAGTTAATATATATATATATATATATATATATATATATATATATATATATATATATATATATTGCATTTGTATGGTATATATTTATAGATAGAAGTTGTGATTGGATGATGTGAATAGTATAGCACCTAGTTCAATTTTGTCCTAATTGTTCATGTTAATTTTTTTTTTGCTTGTTGAAAATTAGGAATCGAACTAGGAAAAATTTTGAAATCTTTGCATCCATCACATTATCATACATATAGAAAATAATTTTGGTGAAAAACAACAAAAATTTCCAAGAATCTTATTTTTAGGGCATTCTATTGAATTGATTTGGAAAATTGTTTTAAACTTGCTTGAATGAATTTTTGTGGAACATAGAAGAGAGATAGAACAAAATACCTTGTAAGTTTTTGAGCTTTAATGAGTGGTTACACATTTTAACCACTAATTTTGTTCATTGTGTGTTATATCTCCTTCTATGATTGTGATCTTGGTTTTGCTTGATTTTTTATTTCCAATATTTGATGTTTGAATGCATTTAGCATGATTGAGGCCATTTTTGAATTAAACTCACTCACCCATATAGCCTTACCCTTGCATCTATCTTTGTTAACCCTTTTAAGCTTTTTAATCCCCTTTGTTCAAATTATAACCACATCAAAAGCCTAAGCATAAAACCATAGAATGACCTTGAATTGCATCTTTGATTAGCTAGGATGAGGTGTGTATGTCGTTTAAGTATGGGGAAAATCTTGGGAAGCATTGGTAGAGAGAAAAAAAATTTTGTTTTGGGTACTTATTGAAAAATTTGAAAAAAATGGGTGCACATTCATGTATCAATTTGCTTTAACCATATGTATTTGTCATAGAAAAAGAAAAAAATAGAAAAGAAAAAAATAAAATGAAAGAAAAAGAAAATATAGTAATAAGATGGGACAAAAGTTGTCCCAAAGAAAAAGAAAAAGAAAAAAAATGGATGAATAAGAAATACATATGTGTTTTGAATAGAAACTAAGGCATGAATGTGTGTGAAAAGAAGTAATGGGTGGCTGGAATGCATTTCTGTGATTAGATTGATATAGGTTGAGTTGGATACTTGAGCTAATCAAAGATTCAATCTCTTAGTCCACTTAGCCATATATTCATCTTACCCTTACCCCAACCCCATTACAACCTTCTAAAGACCTCATGATACTTGCATACATGCATCAAATACTTGTTGATTGTTAGATGAAAAGTAATTCCTTGAAAGCATAATTAGAGGAGACTTGAGTGATTAAACCCTAAACACAGAGTGTCGAGAGTGTATACACACCCAATGAGAGTTTGATCACTCAACTCTATGTTTTCATACCTCTTATCATGTATTCTTGCAAGTTGCTTCATTTTTTATGAATAAATCAATTCTTTAGATTTTTTATTGCATTGAGTTATTTTTTTGCCTAGCCCTATATGTCTATACACTTGCTTGGAATTTGATTGTTGCTTTCACCAAATCAATAGGACATTATAGACAGATAGATATATATAGTATATACATACTTGCATGCACATAGGTAGTTGCATTCAATAAGTTGCTTGCCCTTTTATCCTTCTCCTTGTTGGTTTAGCATGAGGACATGCTATTGTTTAAGTGTGGGGGAATTGATGAGTCCATATTTTCCGATATATTTTAGCTTTATTTGGATGGATTTCATCATATAAACCCACATTTATTCACCTAAATAGCATGCTTTTGTGTTTTCTCTCTAGATTGTGCCTAAATGTGAAAACATGCTATTTTGGGCATAAATTGAGCAATTTAATCCCACTTTATCCCATTCGATGCCATGATATGTTTGTGGAGTGATTTCAGGTCCTAGAGGCAAGAATGGTTTGGTAGAAGTGGAAGAAAGCATGCAAAAAGGGAGAAAACATGAAGAAAACAAAGGAGAAGCACACAGCCATGTGTACGTACGCACAAGAAGGAGATCAGCATGCGTGCGTGCGCACAACCACCTATGCGTGCGCACAAGAACCCAAGTAGAAAGAATCCAGAGCATAGAGAAGTGTGCGTGCGCATAACCATCTGTGCATACGCACAAGTGGGAATTCAGCGAAGTGTGCGGACGCACACATCTGTGGGGCCGCACAGGTCCCAGCACATGCCTCCATAAAAAGTCACGTGCTGCGCGGTTTTGGGGGTCTCTAGGCCCATTTCCGAAGTGTTGAAGGCTGGTTTGAGAAGTTATATTAAGGGCATATCAACACATAATAAAATGAGCTCACTTGTAGGGTAGAAAACACATAGTAGGAGTAGGAGTAGTGTAGATTAGGAAATTCTCTTTTAGGGTTTTAATTAGGGTTTATAGCATTTTATACTTCAAGTTTAATTTTGGATTCTAGCAATTGTATTGTAAGTATTTCTTTAATTTCTCTTTTAATTACATCACTTGTTCTACACTTGCATCTATTTCAATTTCTCTTGTCAATATATGCATAGTTTACATTCCTTTGCAATTTTGAGTTTTGGTTCATGAATTTAATATTTAATGCTTATTTTATGTTTGTTGAGTTGCTTTGGTTGCTTGTTATCATTTATGGTTTATAGCTTTCATTAATTTATCAATTTTGCCATGTTTTGTGAATATGCATACTAGGTGTTTGATGAAATGTCAACCCTAGCTATGGGATAAATTTCCACCCCTTGGCTTAGGAAAAATGAGTCTATAAATTACTAGAGCCTTAATGTCTAACATTTAGTGGTAATTCTTAGGGAGTTAGTTGATTCTTGTTTCCATTAAAGCTAGCCTTTTACCAACTAGTTTGGTGAGTTAGTTAGGACTTATGGATTAAGGTCAATTATGCTTGCTTGACTTACTCCTCGATGTTAGGGGTTAACTAAGCGATATTAACTCATGATAATTATCATAGTTGTGGTTAGGGCAAGGAAGGGATTCCATAACTCATCCCATGTCAAGGTTTCTTTTATGTTTTGAACCACTTTTCCATCACTTTATAGCATTACTTGTTTATATTACATACGTAGTTCTTTTGTTCTTTTATTACTTCATTAATTGCAATTTTGGTTTGTTCTTTAATTCCTTTATTTAGTTTGCTTCAATCATTGGAAACCCCTTGCTTTCCACAACCAAAATTGTGTGCACTCTTTGGCATTAGTTCCTAGGGAGAACGACCCGGGAGTTAAATACTCTCGGTTTATAATTGCTTTGAATTGTGACAATCTTGGCCAATTGTTGGTTTGGAGCTATACTTGCAATGAAAGATTTATTTGGATAAAATCCTAACCTACAATTTGGCCATTGTCAAAATTTGAATTGACCTTACTCCTCGATGTTAGGGGTTGACTAAGCGAGATTAACTCATGATAATTATCATAGTTGTGGTTAAGGCAAGGAAGGGATTCCATAACTCATCCCATGCCAAGGTTTCATTTATGTTTTAAACCACTTTTCCATCAATTTTGAGTCTTGTTTATATTACATACATAGTTCTTTTATTCCTTTATTGCTTTATTAATTGCAATTTTGTCTAGTTCTTTTATCTCTTTATTTGTTCACTTCAATCATTGAAAACCCCTTTGTTCTTGCAACCAAAATTGTGCGCTTATTGGCATTAGTTCCTTGGGAGAACGACCCGGGACTTAAAACTCCCGGTTTATATTTGCTTTGAATTGTGACAATCTTTAGGATGATAATTTGATTATTGGCCAATTGTTGGTTTGGAGCTATACTTGCAACGAAAGATTTATTTGGAGAAAATCCTAACCTACAATTCGGCCATTGTCACTTCCATTCGGGTGACAAGATTGAAGAATTCTCATTTAAGCACCAAGACATCTTCCTAGACCCAATCAATCGAGAACTATACCAACCATTGCACTTAGATTGTGAACATGCAACCATAATGGACTTCGAATGGCAATTCCAACCACTTACCATCTCCCTTTTGCTCTTAAAGCCACATATAGCTCTAAGTTGCCCATTCGTCTCAAGCAAACCATATTCAAGCAAGAATTTAAAGCCTAAGAATAAGAATTTTACCCACTTGAATGTTGTGTTGGATGGCGATGGCTTGGGGAGAGGTGTTTCCAATGATCTTGCAAGCTCCACTCCCTTGTGCTCTTCTTTGATGACCTCCACCTCTTTGTAGCTTTCGTCCAATCCAATTTCTTCTTCATTAGTTACCAAGGGTCTTGGAGGTTGTGCATATTCTTCTGTGATCTCAATTTCAAGTCCAATGGGAGAGGATTCAATTGTAGATAAGGACACATCAATGATTGAATCCATTTCTTCCAATTCCTCATTCATGACATGCTTTGGAGGTTGCGCACCCTCCTCTACATCAGTTTCAAACTTCTTGGAAGGAGGCTCTATGTCTTGAGATTTCCATGGAGGTTCGGCATCTCCTAAATCTTCAATCACTTCCTCTTCTTCACTAACTTCGGCTTTCTCCACTTGTTTGAGTACAAAATCCAACTCCTCCTTGATGACTTTCACCTCTTGAAAACTTTCTTCAATTCCCACTTTTCTTGTTAACTTCTCCCAACTCTTCCTCATTGATCAAGTTATGTGTTGGAGGGTGTGTACACTCCTCCTCATCATTGGTGTCACATCCGATGGAAGAAGCTTCAACAAGATCCTTAATGTCACTTGGTGTAGAGTTGTCTTCAATAATGGAACTTCCCTCTTGTTCAACCTCCCCTAATTCTTCAACTATTCCTTCATCTTCAAGGGTCTCTACTTCCTCCACCTTTTGGGCCTCCTCTTGCTTCTCTTGAAGTATGGATGCGTGGATCCAGTCGATTAAGTTCCTAAGATGATCCCTTCTCTCTTATTCCACTTCACTAGCATAATTGGGATCATGTTGCTCTTGGATTAAGTTCATTATGTGGAGATGCACTAGAGCTTGAGGGTTGAGTATTGGAGGGAGTGGGTGGATCCACACGGGATATAAGAGCTTGGAGAGTAGAGGTGAGACCGGTGAGAGTAGAGGTAAGTGTGGTTTGAAGCTCCTTTTGTTCTTGAAGAATAACACCAAGGGTATCATCTATGGGGGCTTGGGGTGGATAGGAGAGTTCATTGGTTGGGAGAAAGGGCTCATAATAGGAAGGTGGTTCATCTTGATACGGGTATAAAGATGGTGTATATTGAGGTGGTGTTACTTGGGAGTAATTGTGTTGAAATTGGGGTGGTTCTATGTACAGTTCATATGGCTCATAAGGTGGTTGGTACAGTGAATATGGGTTAGGGTCACATGGAGGTGTTTGATTGTAGGGGGCTTGTGAGTATGGTGGTTCAAAACAATATCAATGAGGGGGTTTATAGGCATATGGTGGTGGTTGTTGATAATCACAAGGAGGTCCACCGTAGCCATCGGATTGGTATGCATCTTGGAATGGCTCTTGGTCATAGTATGTTGGTGGAGGTTATTGCCAGAAAATTTACAGTGAATGGCCAGAGGTTGAAGCACTATCTTGGAGGCGAGATCGATCGCCAGAGGTCCGCTCATCTGCTGAATTAGAAAAACTGACCGTCAAGCTAGTGACGTTAAAGAAGCAGTTGTCGGGAGGCAACCCGATAATTTCGTATCCTTAGTTACTTTTTGTAGTAGTGATTTTCTTATTTATTTGATTTTTATTGAGTTTCTACTATTTTTCTTTCGTTTTACATGTGCTCTGATCATGCAGCTATTTGAGAACAGGAACCGAACACTTCGAGAAGGTTTATGCCTATAAAAAAGGGTGTTCGACGCGCAAGCATCCTTGACGCGTAGGCATCATGCATGAGTATGCAACACCAAAGAAGTGAACAGAGAGTTGAGCAGGAGTGGCGCTGGAACTATGTTTTGCACACAAACGAGCCCACGCGTATGGGTACCTCATGCGTGCGCGTCGTTTGCGCTTTTAGCCACCCATACGTGCGCGTACCTGACGCGTACGCGTGACCCTGAGAATCAGCATCAATGAGTGTTTGGGCAGAGAGTTGTGCTGCCTTGGGGCTGGAACTATGCTAGAGGCACAAACTTGATCACGCGTACGCGTCCCCGACGCGTGTGTGTACTTTGCACAAATGGCCATCCACGCGTGCGCGTGCATGACGCACACGTATCATATGAAAATTTTGGTTCCCAGGCCACGCGAACAGAGAGTTGTGCGTACACATGACCGCCTTCGCGTGATTCGCACAAACCAAGGGCACGCGTACGCGTGCCAGACGCTTATGCGTCACTTTCAAAATCGGGTGACCCACGCGTACGCGTCGCATGCGCCGCACAACTCCACTAGTGCGCCGCCCAGTTTTGATTCTCATTCTCTCTCCCTCCCAAATCCTAATTCTCTCTTGTTCTTTTACCCTTTTTATTCTTCTTTCATCATACTATTTGTTTTTGTTTCCAGTTCTTCTTTGCTTGAGGACAAGCAAACCTTTAAGTTTGGTGTTGTCGCTTTGCTTATGGATTTTCTGTTTATTTTTATGGGACAAAAAGGGGGCGAATCATCTTCACGGAGGAGCACAGCCTGAAGAATAAAACGGCCACTAGGATAACTGAGGTGGTTAAATACCTTTCTTTCTATATTCCTTCCCGCTCTTACTATGTTATGTTCCGGTTTTCTGCTATTTTGTCTCGTTTGTTGCATGATCCTTTATTAGATAAATTCCTAGGTTCTAGTTTAATTCTTCTATTTTGAAATTTTCTGTTATTTGCTTTAATGTTGAAAGGTGCCTCATGTATTGCCCACTGAGCTTGAAATCAAAAAGAAAGAAGAAAAGATGTAGTGCATGAGAAATTGAGTTTAATTTTTAGAGTAGTCTCATTCATTCAAATGTGGTGATATTTTCTGTGACTCTGAATGCATGACATGAACAGTGCATATTTAAATTTGAATCAAAGAATGTTGATGTATAAGGAACAGGGATTTAGAGAATTATTATGACTTCTCTGAAATAAACAAAAATTTAATCCTTGAAGCAAAAGAAACAGCAAAAAAAAAGGGATACAAAAGCAAGGTCCAAGGCTCTGAGCATCAATGACTAGGGAGGTCATACATGATTAAAAGTTCAAAGAGTTGTTTCCCTAGTCATATGCTTGTGGTGTTCTTGTGTCAAGTAATCCTCGAGACAAAACATTTAGAGTCGAGATCAATTGCAATTAGCAGAGTATGCCAAAGGCTTTGAGCACCACTGTCTGGGAGTAGCTGAAAGAAAAATCAAAACTTCAAAAGAGTTCCCCATTTAAGTGCTTGTGGTGTTTCTGTGTCAAGTGAAGCTTGAGACAAAACATTTAAAGTCACGGCTAGGCTCAAGGTGCAAAGCACCAAAGAAAAGAGAATTAAAGTAAATTTTTCTGTGTTCAACGATTAAACTGGCGTATAAAGATCAGAGAATTCAAAATATGATCCGGATTCTAATTCCGAATGACACTGACATCCATCTGATTCAAAGGAAAGTGAGATGCCAAAACTATTTAGAATTACAGTTGTAAACCCCACTTCAAGAAGAGACATGAGCTTAATTGAACTCTCACCTCTCATGCAAATTCACATCTTAATCATATACTAATTTTGGTTGCTTGAGGACAAGCAACAATTCAAGTTTGGTGTTGTGATGCGTGAGCATCTTTTCTATCTTTTCCTAGTGAATTTGCATTTAATTTGTTGAGTTTAATCAATAATTAATTATCTTTTAGCCACTATGGATGCTACTTTGGGTCTTGTGCAATTCTGTTTATTTTAGGTAGCATTTGGTTGGATTTGATGGAGCTTCCGCAGGAAAAGAGAAGAAGGCTATATAGAGCAGGAATGGCTTAGAGGATGGAGAGGAAGCTTGCACAAATGGAAGGAGCACAAGAATTAAAGGAGATGACCAGTGAGGAGCGACGCGTGCGCGTACCTGACACGTGCACGTGATTTGGAGATTTGCACAGCGACGCGTGCGCGTACCTGACACGTACACGTGACACGCAAAGAAGACCATCGACGCGTACGCGTGACATGCGCCACGTGCAGAAAACGCAGAGAACGCTGATTATTTAATTAATTCTGATTTAAACTTTATCTTTTATTTTAAAATAGGAAAAGATATAATTTTAGTTTTAGAAAATAGATTTTAAATTAATTAGGATTAGATATAAAAGGGAAAAGAAACTTCTCTTCTGGGGGGATCCGAACATTATTCCACTTTTCATTCCACCTCAGCCCAATTTACATTTTACCAGAATCCTTATTTTCTCTCTGAACTATGAGCAACTAAACCTCCACTTTTAAAGTTAGGAGCTCTATCTATTGTATGGATTGATACTATTATTTTTCTATTTTAATTCATGTATTGATTTATATTTCAAGAATTGTTTTCGTTCTTTATCTTATGAATTTGGGTGGAACAGAAGTATGACCCTTGTTCTAATTGAGTTCTTGTATAACTTGGAAAAGCTCTTTACTCGAACAATAGCTTGAAAACATATTCTCCTAAATTTCTAATTATCTGGACTTAACGGGATACATGACATATAATCCTTTTATATTTGGGTAATTAGAGTTTCTGTGGCACATAAACTAGAATTGAACTTTATCCTCTAATTGGAATTAAGTGAGCAAGGAATTGGCGGTTGATGAAAGTTAGAGTAGACTAAGAAGGTCTAAGGAATTAGGGCTTAGTCATATATAGTTTGCCATGAATTAAATCTTGCATGATTAAAATAGTTAGTAAGAAAAGTCAATCCAGAAAATAGATATCTCTGAAGCCTTAACTACTTTCTCCATATTTTATTCCCAACTTATTTACTTGCATGTCTTCTAATATTCTGAATCTACTGTTTAATGCTTTTGAACTCTCAAACACTATTTCTGCTTGTCTAACTAAGTAAATTAATCAACCATTGTTGCTTAGTCCTTCAATCCTCGTGGGATCGACTCTCACTCGCTCACCTGAGGTATTACTTGGTACGACCCGGTGCACTTGCCGGTTAGTTTGTGGTTATAAATTCCGTACCAAGTTTTTGGCGCCGTTGCCGGGGATTGATAGTGATTAACAACTATTAGTTGTTTGATTGCTTAGATTAGGCGTTTTAGTTTTAATTTTATTTAAATTTTGCTTTAGTATTTTCAAAAAAAAATTAAATAAATAGCACTAATATTTTTTCTTAATTCCTGAAATTAAGTTTGGTGTCCTCTAGTTATTATTATTTCAATTTTTTCTGTTTATTTTTCTTGTTAATTTCGAATTTTTCTGTCCTAATTTTACCTACAAATTTCGAAATTTATCTATTTATTCTATTTAGTATTTTTATTTTAATTGTTTACACAGGTTACCTTATTGGGAATTCTCTACACTCTGACGTAGAGAGTTCCATCTTTTCTTGTCTTTTGTTTGTTTATACGCAGGAACAGAGACAAGGAATGTCTATTAAACTTTGATCCTGAACCTGAAAGAACTTTTAGGCGACGTTTGCAACAAGCAAGACTTTGCATGGCTGTAGAATCCACTATAGATCCAAATAATGCTGTTAATGCCAATGTGACAAATCCGAATGAGAATGAGCAACAAAGGAGAGTGCTTGGCTCTTACTCTGCTCCTACTGCAGATCTATATGGAAAAAGCATTGTGGTGCCTCCTATAGCTGCGAACAACTTTGAGTTAAAGCCACAATTGGTCACCTTAGTGCAACAAAACTGCCAGTATCATGGTCTTCCCCACGAGGACCCAAATCAATTTATTTCTAATTTTCTACAGATTTGTGATACTGTGAAGACAAATGGAGTGAACCCAGAGGTGTACAAACTCATGCTCTTCCCGTTTGCTCTGAGGGACGCTATGGCTAGATTCCTAACCCAAGGAGAGTTTGGATACTTGGGACAAGGTTGTTACTGAGTTTCTTACTAAATTTTTCCCACCAAAGAAGCTGACTAAGCTTAGGGTGGAGGTTCAAACCTTCAAGCAGAAGGATGGTGAAACTCTTTATGAAGCTTGGGAGAGGTACAAGCTACTGACTAGACAATGCCCTCCGGACATGTTCTCCAAATGGACCCAACTAGATATCTTTTATGAAGGTTTGGGTGAAATGTCCAAGATGTGCTTAGATAATTCTGTAGACGGTTCATTGCACAAGAAGAAGACACCGGAGGAGACTATTGAGCTGATTAAATTGGTTGCTAGCAACCAATATTTATACTCATCTAACAGGAATCCTATGAACTCTGAGGGTCCTCGGAAGAAGGGTGTTATGGAAGTAGAAGCTCTTAATGCTATTCTTGCTCAGAACAAGCTTATGTCTCAGCAAATAAATCTACTTACTCAGCAGATGGGTGGCATGCAAGTCTTAGCTATCAACACCCAAAATCCACCTCAAGAGGTCTCTCATGACATGACAGGTAACTTTGTGCAAAATGATAATTATGATTATACTCAATCCTCTTCTAAACAGGTCAATTACATGGGGAGTAGTCCTAGAAATCCCAATAATGATCCATATTCTAAGACATACAATCAAGGGTGGAGAAATCACCCAAATTTTGGGTGGAGGGACCAACCTCAGAGACCTCAAAATTTCAACAATAATTCTCAGGGCGGCTTCCAACAGAACAATTACAATAACCGCCAATTTCAGTCTCAACAACAACAACCACCTCAGCAGGCAAACTCTAAATCCCAAGAAGATTCTAATTGGGAGATGATGAGGAGTTTTATGCAGGAAACCAGAGCCTCTATTAGAAACTTAGAGGTGCAAATGGGCCAACTGAGTAAGCAAATACCTGAGAGGTCTGCAAGTACATTTCCAGGTGATACAGTGGTAAATCCAAGAGAAGATTGCAAGGTTATTCAATTGAGAAGTGGTAAAGTAGCCGGCTCTGAGACAAAGGCCAATGAAGAGCTAGTTGAAAAGGAAAATCCAGAGGAGAAGAAGGAGGAAGTGAAGCACGCCCCTCCAAAGCGTGCAGACAACCCGTTTCCTGACTCTCTTGACACTTATCCTACATTGTCAAAGGCTCCTGAATACAAGCCAAAAATGCCATATCCTCAGAGGCTTCAGAAGGCTTCCAAAGAAAAGCAATTCTCTAAATTTTTAGATGTCTTCATGAAGTTACAGATCAACATTCTTTTTGCAGAGGCTCTTGAGCAAATGCCTCTCTATGCAAATTTTATGAAATAATTGTTGACCCACAAGAGGAATTGGAAGGAACAAGAAATAGTGGTGTTAACCAAGGAATGTAGTGCCATTATCCAACACAACCTTCCTGAGAAGATGCCAGATCCAGGGAGCTTTGTAATTCCTCGCACCATTGGAGATGTCACCATTCAGAGGGCTTTATGTGATCTTGGAGCTAGCATCAATCTAATGCCACTTTCAGTGATGAAAAAACTTCAAATTGAGGAGGTAAAACCCACTCGTATTTCTCTTCAACTTGCTGATCTTTCTATTAAATTACCTGAGGGAGTTGTTGAAGATTTACTTGTGAAAGTAGGACCATTTATTTTTCCTATTGATTTTGTTATATTAGACATGGAAGAGGAGGTAAAATCCTCCATTATACTTGGTAGACCTTTTTAGCTACAGGTAGAGCTTTGATTGATGTGCAAAAGGGTGAGTTGACCCTGAGGGTCAATGAAGAACAGGTGGTCCTTAATGTTTTTGAAGCTCTTAAGCACCCTAATGATTCTGAAGGGTGTATTAAACTAGATGTTATTGAACCACTTGTTCAAGAGGTACTGAAAGCTGAGGTGCTTGATGACATTCTGGATCCTATTTCTGAGTATGAATTAGTTGAAGTTGATAATTCACCACCTCAGAAGGCCATGGTACACATGCCTAAAGCAGAGGAGGAAGCCTCCAAGCTTAAGCTCAAACCTTTACCTCCTTCTCTGAAATATGTGTTCATGGGTGAAAATGACTCATATCCAGTGATTATTAGCTCTTCCCTGAAGCTTGAAGAGGAAGAGGTGCTTATTTCACTGCTCAGGAGCCATAAAATAGCTCTTGGGTGGACCATTAGTGACTTGAAGGGGATTAGTACAACCAAGTGTATGCACAAGATCCTCCTTGAAGATGATGCTAAGCCAGTTGTGCAATCACAAAGGAGACTCAATCCAACCATGAAAGAGGTGGTCCAAAAAGAGGTAATAAAATTATGGAAAGCAGGTATTATTTACCCTATTTCTGACAGTCCTTGTGTAAGTCCTGTGCAGGTAGTTCCCAAGAAAGGAGGGATGACAGTGATCAAGAATGAAAAGAATGAGCTTATTCCTACAAGGACAGTCACATGATGGAGAATGTGTATAGACTACAGGAGGCTCAACACTGCTACAAGGAAGGATCACTTCCCCCTGCCTTTCATTGATCAGATGCTTGAGAGGTTAGCTGGTCATGCTTTTTACTGTTTTTTAGATGGATATTCTTGATATAATCAAATTGTAGTGGACCCTCAATATCAAGAGAAGACAGTATTCACATGCCCTCTTTGGAGTATTTGCCTACCGGAGAATGCCTTTTGGACTTTGTAATGCTCCAGCAACTTTTCAGAGGTGTATGCTTTCAATTTTTTCTGATATGGTTGAAAAGTTCATTGAGGTATTTATGGATGATTTTTCTGTTTTTGGTAATTCTTTTGAATCCTGCCTTAAGCATTTATCTCTTATCTTGAAACGGTGTCAAGAATCAAACCTTGTTTTAAATTGGGAAAAATGCCATTTTATGGTTACAGAAGGCATTGTTCTTGGACACCGGATTTCAAGTAAGGGGATTGAGGTTGATAGAGCAAAGGTGGAGGTAATTGAAAAATTACCACCACCAGCTAATGTTAAGGCAGTCAGGAGTTTCTTGGGTCATGCAGAATTTTATAGAAGATTTATAAAGGATTTTTATAAAATTGCTAAACCATTAAGCAACCTGTTGGTTTCTGATGTTCCTTTTGTCTTTGATTCTGATTGTCTGTGGTGCACGAAATTGTGATATCAATGGCGCCAACAACTTGGTACGCACAATTGTAATCTCAACTCTTTGTCACAACTCCGCACAACTAACCAGCAAGTGCACTGGGTCGTCCAAGTAATAAACCTTACGTGAGTAAGGGTCAATCCCACGGAGATTGTCGGCTTGAAGTAAGCTATGGTCATCTTGTAAATCTCAGTCAGGCGGATTCAAATGGTTATGGAGAATTGATAATTAAAATATGAATAAAACATAAAATAAAGATAGAGATACTTATGTAATTCATTGGTGAGAATTTCAGATAAGCATATGAAGATGCCTTGTTCCTTCTGAACCTCTGCTTTCCTATTGCCTTTTTCCAATCATTCATACTCCTTTCCATGGCAAGCTGTATGTTGGGTTTCACTGTTGTCAATGGCTACCTCCCGTCCTCTCAGTGAAAATGTTCCAAATGTGCTGTCACCGCACGGCTAATCAGCTGTTGGTTCTCGATCATGTTGGAATAGGATCCATTGATCCTTTTGCGTCTGTCACTACGCCCAACACTCACGAGTTTGAAGCTCGTCACAGTCATCCCTTCCCAGATCCTACTCGGAATACCATAGACAAGGTTTAGACTTTCCGGATCTCAGGAATGGCCGCCAATTGATTCTAGCCTATACCACGAATGTTCTAATCTTAGATTAGAAACCCAAGAGATACACATTCAAGCTTGTTTGCATGTAGAACGGAAGTGGTTGTCAGGCACGCGTTCATAGGTGAGAATGGTGATGAGTGTCACAGATTATCACATTCATCATGTTTGAAGAACGAATGGATATCTTAGAATAGAAAGAGGCTTGAGTTGAATAGAAAAACAATAGTACTTTGCATTAATTTATGAGGAACAGCAGAGCTCCACACCTTAATCTATGGTGTGTAGAAACTCCACCGTTGAAAATACATAAGAACAAGGTTCAGGCATGGCCGTGAGTCCAGCCCCCAAACGTGAACATATAAGTTCCCAAGATGTAAAAGTATATCAAATACAATAGCAAAAGGTCCTATTTGTAGAAAACTAGTAACCTAGGGTTTATAGAAACGAGTAAATGATGCAGAATCCACTTCCGGGCTCACTTGGTGTGTGCTTGGGCTGAGCATTGAAGCTTTCATGTGTAGAGGTTTTTCTTGGAGTTAAACGCCAGCTTTTGTGCCAGTTTGGGCGTTTAACTCCAGCTTTTATGCCAGTTCTGGCATTTTGACACCAGAATTTCTATGCTGACTTGGAACGCCAGTTTGGGCAATCAAATCTCGGAAAAAGTATGGACTATTATATATTTCTGGAAAGCCCAGGATGTCTACTTTTGAACGCAATTGAGAGTGTGCCAATTGGACTTTTGTAGCTCCAGAAAATCTACTTCGAGTGCAGGGCGGTCAGAATCCAATAGCATCTGCAGTCCTTTTTCAGCCTCTGAATCAGATTTTTGCTCAGGTCCCTCAATTTCAGCCAGAAAATACCTGAAATCACAGAAAAATACACAAACTCATAGTAAAGTCCAGAAATGTGATTTTTATTTAAAAACTAATAAAAATATAATAAAAACTAACTAAAATAAACTAAAAACATACTAAAAACAATGCCAAAAAGCGTATAAATTATCCGCTCATCACAACACCAAACTTAAATTGTTGCTTGTCCCCAAGCAACTAAAAATCAAATAGGATAAAAAGAATTGAATATATAAAGAATTCCAAAAACATCTATGAAGATCAGTCTTAATTATATGAGCGGGGCTATTAGCTTTTTGCTTCTGAACAGTTTTGGCATCTCACTTTATCCCTTGAAGTTCAGAATGATTGGCTTCTATAGAAACTCAGAATTCTGATAGTGTTATTGATTCTCCTAGTTCAATATGTTGATTCTTGAACACAGCTACTTTATGAGTCTTGGCCGTGGCCCTAAGCATTTTGTTTTCCAGTATTACCACCGGATACATAAATGCCACAGACACATAACTGGGTGAACCTTTTTCAGATTGTGACTCAGCTTTGCTAGAGCCCCCAATTAGAGGTGTCCAGGGTTCTTAAGCACACTCTTTTTGCTTTGGACCATGACTTTAACCGCTCAGTCTCAAGCTTTTCACTTGACACCTTCACACCACAAGCACATGGTTAGGGACAGCTTGGTTTAGCCGCTTAGGCCAGGATTTTATTTCTGTGGGCTCTCCTATCCACTGATGCTCAAAGCCTTGGATCCTTTTTATTTTACCCTTGCCTTTTGGTTTAAAGGGCTATTGGCTTTTTCTGCTTGCTTCCTTTTTTTTCTTTTTTTTTTCTTTCTTTATTTTATTTTTTCGCCATTTTTTTTCTGCAAGCTTTTCACTGCTTTTTCTTGCTTTAAGAATCAATTTTATGATTTTTCAGATTATCAATAACATTTCTCCTTTTCCATCATTCTTTCAAGAGCCAATAATTTTAACATTCATAAACAACAATTTCAAAAATATGCACTGTTCAAGCATTCATTCAGAAAAACAAAAGTATTGCCACCACATCAAAATAATTAAACTATTAAAAATTCGAAATTCATGTATTTCTTTTTCTTTTGAAATTAAAAACATTTTTCATTTAAGAAAGGTGATGGATTCATAGGACATTTATATCTTTGAGGCATAGACTCTAAGACACTAATGATCATGTAATAAAGGCACAAACATAGATAAACATAAAGCATAAAAATTCAAAAAACAGAAAATAAAGAACAAGAAAATTAAAGAATGGGTCCACCTTAGTGATGGCGGCTAGTTCTTCCTCTTGAAGATCTTATGGAGTGCTTGAGCTCCTCGATGTATCTTCCTTGCCTTTGTTGCTCCTCTCTCATGATTCTTTGATCTTCTCTAATTTCATGAAGGAGGATAGATGCTCTTGGTGTTCCACCCTTAGTTGTTCCATATTGGAACTTAATTCTCCTAGGGAGGTGTTAATTTTCTCCCAATAATTTTGTGGAGGAAAATACATCCCTTAAGGCATCTCAGGGATTCCATGATGAGGAATTTCCTCATGCTCTTGTCCATGAGTAGGATCTCTTGTTTGCTCCATCCTTTTCTTAGTGATAGACTTGTCCTCCTCAATGAGGATGTCTTTCTCTATATCAATTCCAGCTGAATTGCAAAGGTGACAAATGAGATGAGGGAAGGCTAACCTTGACAAAGTAGAGGACTTGTCCGTCAGCTTGTAGAGTTCTAGGGATATAACCTCATGAACTTCTACTTCCTCTCCAATCATGATGCTATGGATCATGATAGCCCAGTCTATAGTAACTTCAGACCGGTTGCTAGTGGGAATGATTGAGCGTTGGATGAACTCCAACCATCCCCTAGCCACGGGCTTGAGGTGATGCCTTCTTAGTTGAACCGGCTTCCTGATAAACCACTATTTTATGGTTTATATTGTGTTTAATTGTGTGGCTTTGTCATGATCCTTGCCCACTTATTCATCAATTTAGCATGCATTTAGATTTCCTTCCTAAATTCAGTACATGTTTGAAAATTGCTTCCTAGAGACTTTAATTATTTACTTTTAATTCTCCTTTATTCCATTCGATGCCGTGATTTGTGTGTCAAGTGTTTCAGGCCTTATAGGGCATAAATGAGATGGAGATTGGAGAGGAAGCTAGCAAAAATGGAAGGAACACAAGAATTTGAGGAGATAACCAGCGAGAAGTGACGCGGTCGCATGGCTCACGCGACCACGCAAAGGAGCGCAAATTGCAGCGACGCGGCCGCATGGCTTGCGCGGCCGCGCGGATTGGAAAGCATAGGCAACGCGGTAGCATGGACGACGCGAACGCGTGGAGAGGAAAAAGCGCAAGCAACGCGTCCGCATGGACGACGCGATCGTGTGACATGTGCGATCTGCATAATCTGCAGAATTCGATGGGGGCGATTTTGGGCCTTATTCCGGCCCAGTTTTTGGCCCGGAACAACAGACTAGAGTCAGAGAATATGTAGAAACAAGACACACTTTCATTCAGAGTTTTTTTGGGGGATCTAGTTTTTCACTCTCTTAGGTTTTTCTCTCTAGTTTTTAGGATTTTAATTTTCAATTGATCTTAGCATTGGAACATTGAGAAGAGTTATTTCCTCATCAAGACATCATCATTCTAGTTTATTCTCTTAACTTGGTTCTAATCTTCCATGTTCTTTGTTATGTTCAATTTTGTCATTCAGATACTTTTATGATTATTTAATGCAAGGATTATTTCTTTTTAATTCAATTTCTATTCCAATAATCATGTCTTCTTTTAATTCCCTTTCATATGCTATGGATTCTTTATTTACAATGCGTGAGTAATTCCCTTACTTGATGGGGAGTTGATTAAAAGGAACTCTTGAGTTGGAAGGATTGAAAGAAAATTTGTAATTGGGTTAATTGTTGGATTGCTATCTTGTCACTGACGCCAATCCCTTTGAACTAAGTGGGTTGCAACTTGTGAACAGATCTGGCATTCCCACTTGTTTGACTTTCCTTTACCTAGTAAAGGATAACCAAACAGAACAACCATTAATTATAAATTAATCTTACAATCACACCATCAATGATAGAGATTCCAACCAATCAATTCCCAGTCAAGGCTTTTATTTATATTATTTAAAATTCCTCAATTTAATTTCCAATTTACCTAGCTTAACTTTTTGGAACATCTGATTAATAAAACAGCACACTTTTCTGCAACTCGTTGGGAGACGACCTGGGACTTAAAACTCCCAGTAATTTTAATTTAAACTCTCTGTGACATATTTCTAAATTGATACAGATTTTCGGTGAGTTAAGAACTATACTCACAACGTAACCATTTTAAAAAATTTTTAATTCACCAGCTTCTGCTTCCCATCAATTTTTGGCGCCATTGCCGGGGAGTTGCAGTAGAGTGCTAATTTTATTAATTAGAATTTATTTATTTGCATTTTATTTAATTTTGCTACTATGAGCTGTATGTTTCTTCCGTCAAATGACACGTTCACTTCCTGATCCGCGCTTGCTAATATTCGATCTTGAAATTGAAAGGACAATTTCACGAATAAGGCGAGAACAGCGTAGGTTAGCCCGCTCTGAGGGCGGATCTGAAAGTGAATTTGAGGAAGAAACCAGCCCCCGTTCTACTGATTCGGTTGTTTTACGTGCAGAAAACATGGCAGCTAGAAGAGTTACCATTCAGGAGGAAGGAGCTCCTGATTTTACAATGCAACCGTTTCAAGCACATCATCCAGCGGTAGCTATGGATTTTGAAATAAAGACTGCACTGCTAAATTTGATGCCCAAGTTTCATGGCCTACCTGCTCAAGAGCCTATCAAGCACTTGAGAGATTTTCAGGCAGCCTGTTCTATTGTCAGGCGTGATGGCACTGATGAAACTTCAATTCTGCTGAAAGCTTTTCCGTTCTCTCTTGAGGGAAAAGCAAGAGAGTAGTACTACACTCAACCTCTAGCAAATGTATCCAACTGGGATACACTCAGAAAGGAGTTTCTGGAGAAATTCTTTTCATCTGAAGTTACTGATAAACTAAGGAAGGATATCTCTACAATTGTTCAGGATGACAATGAGACTCTCTTTGAATACTGGGAGCGCTTCAATAATCTTCTGGAAGCATGCCCCCACCACATGATTGACAAGATCGTGCTACTCAGCTATGTCACACAAGGAATGAGGCCCCAGGATAAGACCACATTGGAAAGTGCCAGCAATGGGTCTATGAAGAAGTACAAGACCACTGATGAAGCTTGGCAATTGATCAGTGATTTAGTTGAATCTACTCGGAACCACAGACAGAAGCAAGGCCGTTCAAGGGCCGTTGCAGAAGTATCTTCTGGCATAGAGACTGCTGCTCTAAATCGAAGCATCTGTGAGATGACCAACCTGCTGAAGCAAATGCAGTTGAATCAACAAGCTCAGCAAACTCAACCGCAGCAAAACCAACAACTAGTCCCACAAAGAATTTGCGGAATTTGTGCTGATTACAGTCATTACACTGATGAATGCCCGCAGCTCCAACAAGAAGACAACATGGTGGTATCCACTCACAACTTCTATGACCGCCCCAACCAAGGGTACAATCAAAGTGGAAATAAGAACCATGGATGGCAGGACAATTCAAACCAGAATTAGAGGGACAACAATAATAGAGGAGGCAGAGATAATCAGGGAAATTAGAGGTGGAATAATAACAATAACAGGCAACAAAATCAACCTTACCGAGCACCTCACCTGAGGCAAAACCAAGGACCACCGAACAATCAACAGCAAACCTCTCAATTTACTCATTCTTCTGTATCTTCTAATGAAGATTTATTACAAGCTTTTGAGAAAAGACAACTGGCCATGGAAAATACCATCGTGAACAATATTAACGCCAGTCTGAATGGTTTCACCTCTGCTCTGCAAGCTTTTATGTCACAGCTTAGTTCAGCACAAAATTCCAGTAACCAACCTTCAAGCACCACTGGAATCCCCTCTCAACCATTACCCAATCCAAAGGGAGGCATTAATGCCATCACCCTGAGATCCGGAACCACACTGCAGGAGAGGAATCAGGAGGAACCAAGCTCACCAGAATATGCCTCAGCTGAAGAGGTGGTAGAAATCGAAGATGTTGAAGAGGAAGAGGATATACAGGACATAGCTGAAGAAGAGATAGCTCAACCACAGGAAGAAGCACAAAAAGGCGCAGGCACCACGGAAAGCACTACTCCCATTCCATTTCCACAACTTGCAAGGAAGCCCAGGAAGCAGCTGGAACCTGATCCTAAAATGGTAGAAATATTCAAAAAGGTTGAGGTAACTGTTCCCCTTTTTAATGTTATTCAGCAGGTACCTAAATATGCAAAGTTTCTAAAAGACTTATGTATTCATAAAGACAAAATTAACGAATTAGAAACTATTCCTTTAGGTAGTTCTATATCTGCTTTAATGGGAGGATTACCTGAAAAATGTAGTGATCCAGGTCCTTGCATAGTTAGTTGTACTATTGGTGGTGTAGTAATTTATGACTACATGTGTGATTTAGGAGCATGTGTCAGTATAATGCCTTTGTCTATATATGATGTTTTAAGGCTCCCTCCCTTAAAAAGGTCGGCAGCTCGTTTTGTGTTAGCAGATAAAAGCATTATTACAGTGGCTGGAGTTGCTGAAGATGTTTTGGTGAACATTAAAGGGCTCACATTTCCCACTGATTTTTATATCTTGGAGATGCCCCAAATGATTCAGATAAGCCATCATCAATCCTACTTGGGAGACCATTCCTGAAGACATCAAAATTCAAATTGGATGCTTTTTCAGGAACATACTCCTTTGAAATAGATGGCCGCATAGTGATCTTCAATCTGAATGGAGTTATTGACAACCCCCCAGAAGATCGCTCTATCTTCCAGTGTGATGTCATAGACGAAAGTGTGGCTGAAGTTCAAAAAGAAGAGTTTGAAGAGAAGCACACTGGACAAGGTCCAAGTGTAGGGACCCTCTTAACTGACAATGAGGACACTTCGCCATTTTTGCAAGTCCCAGATAATCCAGAGCCTACCCATGATCAAAAGTTAGAATTGAAACCTCTCCCTCCACATCTCAAATATGCTTACCTTGAGGATGAGCAGAAGCTTCCGGTTATTATTGCTAGGGAACTGACTTCTCAACAAGAAGAGCAGTTACTTGATGTACTGAGGAAGCATAAGAAGGCAATTGGGTGGAGTTTGGCAGACATAGTGGGAATTAACCCTCAAGTATGCGAGCACAGAATATTTTTAGAAGAAGGAGCAAGACCTGTCCGTCAACCACAAAGAAGATTGAATCCTACCATCTTGGAAGTTGTCAAAAAGGAAGTGACCAAATTATTGGAAGCCGGTATCATATACCCCATTTCAGACAGTGAATGGGTAAGCCCAGTACAAGTGGTGCCCAAGAAATCTGGAGTCACTACCGTGAAGAATGAGCATGGAGAGCTCATAGCAACTAGAGTTCAGAATGCTTGGAGAGTCTGCATTGATTACAGACGTCTCAACCAAGCTACCCGTAAGGATCACTACCCACTTCCATTCATTGATCAAATGCTGGATCGCCTGTCAGGTAAATCACATTATTGTTTTTTAGATGGTTACACAGGTTATTTCCAAATTCATATAGCTCCTGAGGATCAGGAAAAGACTACTTTTACATGTCCTTTTGGGACTTATGCTTATAAGAGAATGCCCGTTGGCTTGTGCAATGCACCAGCTACTTTCCAAAGGTGCATGATGAGCCTTTTCTCTGATCTTATTGAGGACTGTATGGAAGTTTTTATGGACGATTTTAGCGTTTATGGTGATTCATTTAACCTTTGCTTAGATGGATTATCTAGAGTATTAGATAGATGTGTTGATACAAACCTTGTATTGAATTTCGAAAAATGCCACTTTATGGTAAAGCAAGGGATTGTATTAGGACATGTGGTATCTAATAATGGCATTTCTGTAGACCCAGCAAAGGTGAACGTTATTTCTAGTTTACCTTACCCCTCTTCTGTGAGGGAAGTCCATTCGTTCCTTGGCCATGTAGGTTTCTACAAGAGATTTATTAAGGACTTTAGTAAGCTGGCACTTCCCTTATCCAGATTACTGCAGAAGGACATTGAGTTCGAGTTCAGTGAAGATTGCAAACAAGCATTTGATAAGGTGAAGACTGCTCTAACTCAAGCCCCAATTGTAAGAGGACCCGACTGGAGCCAGCCGTTTAAAATCATGTGCGATGCTTCCAACCATGCAGTAGGAGAAGCGCTGACTCAGCGTGAAGGTAAGGATCCTTTTGTTATTGCCTATGCGTCTAAGACTTTAGACACTACCCAGTCCAATTATACTACTACTGAGAAAGAGCTACTTGCTATTGTTTTCGCTCTGGATAAATTCCGAGCTTATTTACTTGGTACTAGAGTAGTAGTGTATTCGGACCATGCAGCTCTAAAGTATTTATTAGCTAAAAAGGAATCCAAACCAAGACTTATACGTTGGATACTGCTGTTACAAGAATTTGATTTAGAAATAAAGGACAGGAGTGGTAATCAAAATTTAGTAGCGGACCACTTGAGTCGCCTTGAACATATTAAGGATGATTCTACTCCTATAGATGATAATTTTCCTTTTGACAACCTGCAAGCAGTATCTGAGGTAGTCCCTTGGTACGCACCTGTTGCTAATTATTTAGTTAGCCGCACATTTCCTCCACATTTCTCTAAACATCAAAGAGACAAGCTGAAAAGCGAGTCTAGATATTATATATGGGATGACCCATATTTATGGAGATGTGGCGCTGACCAGATAATTAGACGATGTGTACCTCAATCAGAATTCCAGTCCATTTTAGAGGCCTGTCACTCATCTGAGAGTGGAGGACACTTTGGCTTTCAAAGAACAGCTAGAAAGATCTTAGATTGCGGATTCTGGTGGCCTACTCTTTTTAGAGATGCTGCTGAGTTTTGTAAATCTTGTCACCCATGCCAGAAATTTGGTAACATATCCAGGAGGGATGAGATGCCTCAACAATATATGCTTTTCTGTGAAATTTTTTATGTATGGGGCATTGACTTCATGGGTCCATTTCCAAATTCTAGTGGATATTTTTATATATTGTTAGCTGTGGATTATGTTTCCAAATGGGTGGAAGCAATTCCTACCCGCACTGATGATGCTAACACTGTTGTTTCCTTTGTGAGAAACCATATTATATGCCGCTTTGGATCACCACGAGCGATTGTGAGCGATCAAGGCACCCATTTTTGTAACAGGAGACTAACAGGATTGATGAAGAAGCATGGGATAATCCATAAAGTTGCAACAGCTTACCATCCCCAAACTAATGGGCAAGCCGAGGTGTCAAACAGAGAAATTAAGCGTATCTTGCAGAAGATAGTAAAGCCTCATAGGAAAGACTGGAGCACCAGACTACAAGATGCACTATGGGCATATAGAACAGCATACAAGACACCCATTGGGATGAGTCCCTTCCGCTTAGTTTATGGAAAAGCTTGCCATCTCCCAGTTGAAAACGAACACAGAGCCTTCTGGGCAGTTAAGGAGTGCAACATGGGAATTGAGAATGCTGGAGCTGAAAGAAAGTTGCAACTGCAGGAACTGGAGAACCTTCGCCTGGAAGCTTATGAGAACTCCAGAATATACAAGGAAAAGATGAAGGCTGTGCATGATCAAAACATCAAGAAGAGAGAGTTCCAACCTGGAGATTTTGTTCTCCTTTACAAATCTCGACTGAGGCTCATGCCCGGTAAGTTGAGATCAAAATGGGAAGGTCCATACAGAATAGAGAAGGCTGAACCGTACGGAGTTTATCACCTAAGCCATCCTTCAAGCTCTGAACTTATTAAGGTTAATGGACAATGCCTGAAGCTATACCATGGTGAGAAGGTGCAGAAAAATAAGGAGCTTGAGATCTTCCGCTTGGAAGATCCCCACATAGCAACAGATTAAGCTAGTGGAGCGTCCAACTTACGGACGTTAAAGCAAAGTGCTTGGTGGGAGACAACCCACCGCGGTATGATCGTTCTTTTCTTCACTTTTAGTTTTTCTGCTTTAATAACTCTTCTCTTTATTAGTACTTCCGTGCTCTTTCATATGCATGTTTTTATATTTCTTATTAAAAAAAAAAATCGCCGCGCGACGCGATCGCACCAGCGACGCGTCCGCGTGGCAGGGGGAGTAATGAAAAATAAAAAATGAACAGAAAGTTGCACAGGAGGAGCGTTGGAGTCGTGCCAATGGCACAAATTACTCCACGCGACCGCGTCGCTTGGACAACATGGCCTCCCACGCCGCGTGCCCTGCATTTTCGACGTAAAAGGGTGCACAATGCTATATTGTGCGAGAGTGGTGCTGGAAGCACAATCCTTGTCACGCGACCGCGTCGCCGACGCGGCCGCGTCGATTATTCTCTGACGCACACTCACACGATCGCGTGACCCACGCGATCACGTCACCCAATTTTGGCAATTAAAATAGATCAAACAGAGAGTTGTGCTGGAGCGAGGCTGCACTCGCGCCAGCAGCGCAACATAGGTCACGCGACCGCGTAACCAACGCGATCGCGTCCCCTTCCCTGACGCGTGCCCAAGCGAACGCGTGCCCCAGGCGGCCGCGTCGCATGCGCCGCACAGCTACACCTCAATTGCCAAATTATCTTATCTTTCTTTCCTCCAAATCCTAATTTTTCTTTTCCCTCCTTCTTTCTTCTTTCCCCCTTCTCCTTTCTATCTCACTCTCTCCCTCTCTCTCCTCCATTAACAAGGTTTTACCTTCTTCTTCCTTCTTCTCTTTTCTATCATTCTTATTATATTATGTATATATTATTATATCCTTTTTTCTTTTCTTTTTCTTTTCAAACTTTTATTTTTCTTTATTCTTCTTTTCCCTTTTTACATGGTGTTAGACATTTTTTTGAGTCATTATCCCTCATTATATGCTTGTGACTTGTTACAATTCAATTGACAATTATTACCTTTAAGGGATTGCTTGCATGTTCAATTTCATACTTTTTATATTTTGTTTAACATGCACGCTATGTGTTTGTGAAAATGCCTATATAGCATTATGCACTTCTCTATGTTACTATACTATTCAATGCTTGCTTTTCACAACTTTCCCTTATTATTTTATTAATTGAATTCAATTGTCAATACAAACGTGATGGTTTGTTACAAAGTAATGCTTGGTCTACGCTACTCATGCCTTTGCCTGCATGCCAATAAACCTCTTGCATTCCTTTGTCCTACATGCACTTGCTATATTTTCATTGATGAGCTTTTCACATGTAATCCGGACCATGTGTTAATGCCATTTATCTTTATCGTGCATTGACTATCACTTACAATACCCTCTCCCTTGCTCTATCTCTTTGAATTTAATTCCCTTTCTCTTCCCTTCTTTCAGGATGGCCACCAAGAAAGGAAAAGAGAAAGCTACTTCCAAACCACCAGCAAGAAGAGGAACTAAAAGAGCATTAGTGGCAGAGCCTTCTTCAACCGCAGTCAAGCCCTCAACAAAAAGAGTTAAGAGGATAATAAAGGTTGACGACAAGGAAAAAGCCTTTCCAGCAAAAGACACTGCGCGATTTCCCAATCGCTACTGTGAGCAGATGTTCCCTATCCTAGCCGAAAGGAACTATAACAATGAATACCTTCTTATCCTCCCGTTCAATATTGCCGCCTTTGTTGAGCTGCAAATTGAGCGAAGACAATGGGGTTTCCTACGGAGACAGCCAAGGCAGGTCAATCTCTCTTGGGTAGTTGAGTTCTACTCCAACTTCTATATGCCGACCCTATAGTCTATTTATGTCCGGCAGAAGCAAGTCCCCATCACAGAAGAGGCCATTCAGCAAGTTCTGAATCTTCCCCCTATTCCAGCAGGAATGGACGCTTTTCAAGAAGCCACCCTTCAGCGCCAGAGATACCAATTTGACTGGGACTCCATTCTCGGAGTCATTGCATTACCTGGCAGCCATTGGATCTACGGATACCACTGTACCCGCCCTAAGGAAAATCTTGGCTTCCGCACTTACCTTGGAGGCTCGCGTATGGGCACAGATCATGTCCCATTACGTCTTTTTGAGCACTCATGAGTCCTCCTTCACTGCAGACATGGCTGTTCTACTATGGTGCATCCTTACAGACCAACCTCTGAATCTTTCAAGACACATCCGGAATGCTATGGAGCATGTACAAATCGCAGGCAACCTACCTTTTCCCGCCTTGGTCTCAGATCTTGTCTCAGCAGCCGGAGTCTCCTACAGAGCTGGGGACACCAAAGCCATGCTTCCACGGGATGATCAATATATCCCTCACGGGAAATACCTCAGACTTTTAGTAGCCACTACAAGCTAGCCTACTGAGCCAGTTGAAGATATTCCTTCTTCAACACCACAAGCATCTACAACTGAGAAATTGCTCCAGCAGATAATCGAACGGTTGGATCGGCATGAACTGAAAGCTAAGATGAGAGAGCGCCATAACGAGCGCCGATTCAAACACCTCAAGGAGCTACTCAAGGGACGCTTCAGAGACTCAGACACCCCAGACTCCACTTCCTTTACTAGCACTGGGAGCCATGATGGTCCCGACTGTGGAGATACTGCTACCAGCCCACCCCTGTTTCTGACAGATGGCACCGAGGACGGTGCAAAGCCTTAAGTGTGGGGAGGTGGTCGGTCAGTACCTGACTTCCAGAGGTAAATTCTCTTCTCTGGCACCAATAATTAGGATATTTTAGTTAGATTTTCTTTCTTTTATAGAATAGAATAAACTGCATAGGTTAGAATAGTTGCATGCATGTTCTACTTGATTGAAAAGACAATAAGTTTCTTTTAAAAATCTATCTTTGGAACAAAATTTCACTAATCTTTCAAAATTTTTATGATAAATCTGCTTGAGTTGTATTTGGAACATGATGTTTGAGCTAAAGAACACACAACCTGTGAAAGATTTGAGCCTTTATGTATGGTTACATTATTTAACCATAATCATTTTATTCTTGTGTGTTTACTTCTCTATGATTGTAATCTATATTTTGTTTTATCTTATATGTCCAATATTTATTATATTTACATGCTTGCACATGATTGAGGCCATTATTTGTTTAAACTCACTTATCCAAATCAAGCCTACCCTTCTCAATTATCTTTGTTAACCACTTTGAGCCTTTAAAACCCCATTTGTTCTATATTTTACCACATTACTAACCTTAAGCTGAAAAACAATTGCATAGTCCAAATTGAATCTTTGGTTAGCTTAAGATAGAATTGTGTATGCTAGTTAAGTATGGGAAATTGTGGGAACAAAAGTTGTTGAGGGAATGTGTCATGAAAATTTAAAGGGAGTTTGGATACCCACTCATGTGAAAATATAAGAATGAAAAATCTATGTGCATTGATAAGCTTTATTTATTCAAAAAAAAAATATCAATAAATAAGGGAACAAAATTACCCCAATGTTAAATTCAGAATTCAAAGATCAATGCACATATGATAGAATTAAAATACAAAGTTGAAACATGAGTATGGGTTGAAAAAGGGAATTATGGGTAGCTAAGCATGAATTTAAAAGTATATAGAATATATGTATATTAGGTGAGAGCTTCGGTTAATTAAAGATTCAATTTACAAAGCTCACTTAGCCATATGTATATCCTTACCTGCACCTTGGCCCCATTACAACCCTGAAAAGACCTCATGATGTTTGCATTGGTATATTAACTGTTGTTGATTGGTTAAGAGAAAAACAAAAGTTAGAAAATATGACTAGAGAAGAATAGAGTGATTACCCTATACACTAGAGATTAGAGCATAATCAGTGAGGGTTCAATGCTTGAATTTTCATGTTTCCTGCTTTCATAAGCTATCTTCTTGCACTTTTATCGGTTTTATTGTATAATGATAGAATTAGTGGAATTTGAATTGTAACTGTTTTGAAGGGTTTATTTACTTTTGATCAAGTGGACAATAATCATATAGTTGCATTTATTTATATACGTAGGATTGCATTGCATTTCATGAGTTTCTGCATGTTCATACTTATTTCCTTGTCTCCTTCAATTTAGCATGAGGACATGCTAATGTTTAAGTGTGGGGAGGTTAATAAACCACTATTTTATGGTTTATATTGTGTTTAATTGTGTGGCTTTGTCATGATCCTTGCCCACTTATTCATCAATTTAGCATGCATTTAGATTTCCTTCCTAAATTCAGTACATGTTTGAAAATTGCTTCCTAGAGACTTTAATTATTTACTTTTAATTCTCCTTTATTCCATTCGATGTCGTGATCTGTGTGTCAAGTGTTTCAGGCCTTATAGGGCATGAATGAGATGGAGATTGGAGAGGAAGCTAGCAAAAATGGAAGGAACACAAGAATTTGAGGAGATAACCAGCGAGAAGTGACGCGGTCGCATGGCTCACGCGACCGCGCAACGGAGCACAAATCGCAGCGACGCGGCCGCGCGGATTGGAAAGCACAGGCGACGCGGTAGCATGGACGACGCGAACGCGTGGAGAGGAAAAATCACAAGCGACGCGTCTGCATGGACGACGCGATCGCGTGACATGTGCGATCTGCATAATCTGCAGAATTCGATGGAGGCGATTTTGGGCCTTATTCCGGCCCAGTTTTCGGCCCGGAACAGCAGACTAGAGTCAGAGAATATGCAGAAACAAGACACACATTCATTCAGAGTTTTTTTTGGGGGATCTAGTTTTTCACTCTCTTAGGTTTTTCTCTCTAGTTTTTAGGATTTTAATTTTCAATTGATCTTAGCATTGGAACATTGAGAAGAGTTATTTCCTCATCAAGACATCATCATTCTAGTTTGTTCTCTTAACTTGGTTCTAATCTTCCATGTTCTTTGTTATGTTCAATTTTGTCATTCAGATACTTTTATGATTATTTAATGCAAGGATTATTTCTTTTTAATTCAATTTCTATTCCAATAATCATGTCTTCTTTTAATTCCCTTTCATATGCTATGGATTCTTTATTTACAATGCGTGAGTAGTTCCCTTACTTGATGGGGAGTTGATTAAAAGGACCTCTTGAGTTGGAAGGATTGAAAGAAAATTTGTAATTGGGTTAATTGTTGGATTGCTATCTTGTCACCGACGCCAATCCCTTTGAACTAAGTGGGTTGCAACTTGTGAACAAATCTGGCATTCCCACTTGTTTGACTTTCCTTTACCTAGTAAAGGATAACCAAACAGAACAACCATTAATTATAAATTAATCTTACAATCACACCATCAATGATAGAGATTCCAACCAATCAATTTCCAGTCAAGGCTTTTATTTATATTATTTAAAATTCCTCAATTTAATTCCCAATTTACCTAGCTCAACTTTTTGGAACATCTGATTAATAAAATAGCACACTTTTCTGCAACTCGTTGGGAGACAACCTGGGACTTAAAACTCCCAGTAATTTTAATTTAAACTCTCTGTGACATATTTCTAAATTGATAGGCAGATTTTCGGTGAGTTAAGAACTATACTCGCAACGTAACCATTTTAAAAATTTTTTAATTCACCAGCTTCTGCTTCCCATCACTTCCCTCTTGAATCTTTCTTCCATTGAGCGCCCTCTTCACAAATGTCTATGAGGACTTGGTCCAACCTTTGATCAAAGTTGACCCTTCTAGTGTAGGGCATGCATCTCCTTGCATCATGGGCAAGTTGAATGCCAACCTTACATTTTCCGGACTGAAATCTAAGTATTTCCCCCAAACCATTGTAAGCCAATTCTTTGGGTCCGGGTTCACACTTTGATCATGGTTCTTGGTGATCCATGCATTGACATAGAACTCTTGAACCATTAAGATTCTGACTTGTTGAATGGGGTTTGTGAGAACTTCCCAACCTCTTCTTCGAATCTCATGTCGGATCTCTGGGTATTCACCCTTTTTGAGCTTGAAAGGGACCTCGGGTATTACCTTCTTCTTGGCCACAACTTCATAGAAGTTGTCTTGATGCACTCTTGAGATGAATCTCTCCATCTCCCATAACTCGGAGGTGGAATTTTTTGCCTTTCCTTTCCTCTTTCTAGAGGTTTCTCCGGCCTTAGGTGCCATAAATGGTTATAGACAAACAAAAAAGCAACGCTTTTACCACACCAAACTTAGAAGGTTTGCTCGTCTTCGAGCAAAAGAAGAAGAAAGAGAGTAGAGGAAGAAGAAATAAAGGAGATGGAGGGGGGTTAGTGTTTCGGCCAAGGGGGAGAAGTAGTGTTTAAGATGTGTGAAAATGAAGGGGTGAAGATGGGTTTATATAGGAGTGGGGATAGGGTAAGGTTCGGCCATGTATGGGTGGGTTTGGGAGGGAAAGTGGTTTGAATTTGAATGGTGAGGTAGGTGGGGTTTATGATGGATGGATGTGGATTGGTGAAGGGTTTATGGAGAAGAGGGTAGGATTTGATAGGTGAGGGGTTTTTGGGGAAGAGTATTATGAAAAGGTGTGAAGAAGAGAGAGAGTGAGTTGAGGTTGGTGGGGATCCTGTGGGGTCCACAGATCCTGAGGTGTCAAGGATTTCTCATCCTTGCACCAATTAGGCTTGCAAAACGCCCTTTGCTGCCAATCCTGGCATTAAACGCTAGGTTGCTACCCATTTCTGGTGTTTAACGCCAGCTGCTTGCCCTTTTCTGCCGTTAAACGCCAGTTTGGTGCCCATTTTTGGTGTTAAATGCCCAGAATGGTGCCAAGCTGGGCGTTTAACGCCCATTCTCCTGCCCTTACTGGCATTTAAACGCCAGTAGGCTTCTCCTCCAGGGTGTGCTATTTTTCATTCTGTTTTTCAGTTTGTTTTTGCTTTTTCAATTGTTTTTGTGACTTCACATGATCATCAACCTACAGAAAACATAAAATAACAATGGAAAATATAAATTTAACATAGATAAGTAAAATTGGGTTGCCTCCCAACAAGTGCTTCTTTAATGTCAGTAGCTTGACAGTGGGCTCTCATGGAGCCTCACAGATACTCAGAGCATGATGATGGCCTCTCAACACCCAACTTAGAGTTTGGTTGTGGCCTCTCAACGCCAAACTAAGAGAGAAGCTTTTCATGCTTCCTTTCCATGGTTACAGATGGAGATCTTTGAGCTTTAAACACAAGGGAGTCCTCATTCACTTGAAGGACCAATTCTCCTCTGTCAACATCAATCACAGCTTTTGTTGTGGCTAGGAAGGGTCTGCCAAGGATGATGGACTCATCCGTACACTTTCCAATATCTAGGATTATGAAATCAGCAGGGATGTAGTGGTCTTCAACCTTTACCAAGACATCCTCTACAAGTCCATAAGTCTTGAAGTGTCTGCCATCTCTAGTGAGATTCTTGCAGCTTGTACCTCAAGGATCCCTAGCTTCTCCATTACAGAGAGAGGCATGAGATTTATGCTTGACCCTAGGTCACACAGAGCCTTCTCAAAGGTCATGATGCCTATGGTACAAAGTATTGAGAACTTTCCAGGATCTTGTCTTTTCAGAGGTAATTCCTGCATAGTTAAGTCATCCAGTTCTTTGGTGAGCAAGGGGGGTTCATCCTCCCAAGTCTCATTACCAAATAACTTGGCATTTAGCTTCATGATTGCTCCAAGGTACTTAGCAACTTGCTCTTCAGTAACATCTTCATCCTCTTCAGAGGAAGAATACTCATCAGAGCTCATGAATGGCAAAAGTAAATTCAATGGAATCTCTATGGTCTCAGTGTGAGCCTCAGATTCCTATGGTTCCTCATTAGGGAACTCCTTAGAGGCCAGTGGATGTCCATTGAGGTCTTCCTCAGTAGAGATCACTGCCTCTTCCTCCTCTCCAGGTTCGGCCGTGTGGGTTATGTTGATGGTCTTGCACTCTCCTTTTAGATTCTCTTCTGTATTGCTTGGAAGAGTACTAGGAGGGAGTTCAGTAACTTTCTTACTCAGCTGACCTACTTGTGCCTCCAAATTTCTAATGGAGGACCTTGTTTCAGTCATGAAACTTTGAGTGGTTTTAATTAAATCAGAGACTACAGTTGCTAATTCAGAGTGGTTCTGCTTAGAATTCTCTGTTTATTGCTGAAAAGATGATGGAAAAGGTTTGCCAATGCTAAACCTATTTCTTCCACCATTATTGTTGTTGAAGCCTTGTTGAGGCCTCTATTGATCCTTCCATGAGAGGTTTGGATGATTTCTCCATGAAAGATTATAGGTGTTTCCATAGAATTCTCCCATGTAATTCACCTTTTCCATTGCTGGGTTCTCAGGATTATAAGCTTCTTCTTCAAATGAAGCTTCTTTGGTACTGACTGTTGCTGCTTGCATTCCAGACAGACTCTGAAAAATCATATTGACTTGCTGAGTCAATATTTTGTTCTGAGCCAATATGGCATTCAGGATATCAATTTCAAGAACTCCCTTCTTCTGAGGCGTCCCATTGTTCACAGGATTCCTCTCAGAGGTGTAAATGAATTGGTTATTTGCAACCATTTCAATGAGTTTCTGAGCTTCTGCAGGCATCTTGTTCAGATGAAGAGATCCTCCAGCAGAGCTGTCCAATGACATCTTGGACAGTTCAGACAAACCATCATAGAAGATACCTATGATGCTCCATTCTGAAAGCATGTCAGAAGGACACCTTCTGATCAATTGCTTGTATCTTTTCCAAGCTTCATAGAGGGATTCACCTTTCTTCTGTCTGAAGGTTTGGACTTCCACTCTAAGCTTGCTCAATTTTTGAGGTGGAAAGAACTTTGCCAAGAAGGCATTAACTAGCTTTTCCCAAGATTCAGGCTTTCTTTAGGTTGTGAATCCAATCATATCCTAGCTCTGTCTCTTACAGCAAAAGGGAAGAGCATAAGTCTGTAGACCTCAAGGTCAACCCCATTGGTCTTGACAGTGTCACAGATTTGCAAGAATTCAGCTAAGAACTGATGAGGATCTTCCAATGGAAGTCCATGAAACTTGCAATTCTGTTGCATTAGAGACACTAATTGAGGATTCAGCTCAAAGTTGTTTGCTCCAATGGCAGGGATTGAGATGCTTCTCCCATAGAAGTCGGGAGTAGGTGCAGTAAAGTCACCAAGCACCTTCCTTGCATTATTGGCATTGTTGTTGTTTTCAGCTGCCATGGCTTCTTCTTGTTTGAAAAGCTCTGTTAGGTCCTCTACAGAGAGTTGTACTTTAGCTTCTTTTAGCTTTCTCTTCAAGGTCCTTTCAGGTTCAGGATCAGCTTCAACAAGAATGCCCTTGAGAGGAGAAGAAAATATAGAATCCTCTATGTCGCAGTATAGAGATTCCTTGAGGTGTCAGAGGAAAATAAAAATAGAAGGATGAGGTAGAGAAGAGAGAATTTGAACTTATCAAGAGGGACAGAGTTCGAATTGCTGATAATGGAGAAGTGTTAGTCCTTTAAATAGAAGGATTTGAGAAGAGGGGAAGAATTTTCGAAATTAAAGTAAAAAGATTTTGAAATAATTAAAAGAAATTTTGAAAATTTGGTAAATGATTTTCAAAAACTAAGATTGGGAAAGAAATTAAGTGATTTTTGGAAAAGATTTTGAAATTAGAAATAAAAAATATATGATTGAAAATTATTTTGAAAAAGATGTGATGGAGAAGACATGATTGAAAATCAAATGAAAAAAAAAAGAAAGTTTTAAAATTAAAGTTGATTACTTGACTAACAATAAAATAGAAGATATGATTCTAGAATTTAAAATTTGATCCTTTCTTAATAGGCAAGTAACAACTTGAAAATTTTGAGTTAAATCATTAATTGTAGCAAGGATTTTTGAAAATAGAAAAAAAATAAAATGGAAAGAAATTGATTTTGAAAAGATATGATTGAAAAGATATGATTTGAAAAATATTTGATTTTGAAAAATTATGAAAATTTGAAAAAGATTTGAATTAAAAACAAAATCTTCCCTCTAGTGTCCTCCTGGCGTTTAACGCCCAGAATGGCATCCATTCTGGCGTTTAACGCCCAAAATGCTACCTTTTTTGGGCGTTTAACGCCCAGCCAGGTACCCTGGCTGGCGTTTAAACACCAGTTTTCCTTCCTCACTGGGCGTTTTGAACGCCCAGCTTTTTCTCTGTAATTCCTCTGCTGACTGTTTTGAATCTTCAATTCTCTGTATTATTGACTTGAAAAGACAATTTTGAATTTTTTTTTTGGATTTTTAATGATGAGAAACCAAAAAAATGAAACTAATCATGTAAAACTAAGATCAAATAAACAATGCATGCAAGACACCAAACTTAGAATTTTTATATTAGAGACACTAACAAATTTAGAATACATATGAAAAACAACAAAACACACAAAACAAGAGAATTTAAAGATCAGAGCAAGGAAATCATCAAGAACAACTTGAAGATTAATGAAGAACATGATGCATATATTCGAAAAATGCAAGTAGAATAAAGATATGCAATTGACACCAAACTTAAAATTAGACACTAGACTCAAACAAGAAACATCAAATATTTTTTATTTTAAGATTTTATAAATTTTTTTTGTGATTTTTCAAAAATTATTTGGAAAAGAAAATAAAGAGATTCAAAATTTTTAATAAGAATTCCAGGAATCATTCAATGTTAGTCTAAAACTCCGGTCCAGGAATTAGACATGGCTTACAAGCCAGCCAAGCTTTCAGTGAAAGCTTCGGTCCAAAACACTAGACATGGCCAATGGCCAGCCAAGCTTTAGCAGATCATTACGTTCAATAATAAGATTGATAGAAATCAACAAGCTCTTGTGATGATTGGTGTGCAAAATCGTGATCATTCCATTCCTTGGTAACGGCGCTAAAAACTCAATACGCACGTTCATGATCTTATATCTGTTTCACAACTTCGTACAACTAACCAGCAAGTGCACTGGGTCGTCCAAGTAATAAACCTTACGTGAGTAAGGGTCGATCCCACGAAGATTGTCGGCTTGAAGCAAGCTATGGTCACCTTGTAAATCTCAGTCAGGCGGATTAAATTGTATTAAGAAATTATAGTGGATGAAAATAAATAAAATATAAAATAGGATAGTGGTACTTATGTAATTCATTGGTGAGAATTTCAGATAAGCGTATAGAGATGCTTTCGTTTCTCTGATCTCTACTTTCCTGCTGTCTTCATCCAGTCAATCCTACTCCTTTCCATGGCAAGCTTTATGTAGGGCATTACCGTTGTCAATGGCTACATACTATCCTCTTGTAAAAAGGGTCCAATGCGCTGTCACTGCATGGCTAATCATCTGTCGGTTCTCGATCATACTGGAATAGGATTTACTATCCTTTTGCGTCTGTCACTACGCCCAGCACTCGCGAGTTTGAAGCTCGTCACAGCTATCCCTTCCCAGATCCTACTCGGAATACCACAGACAAGGTTTAGACTTTCCGGATCTCAGGAATGGCCATCCATGGGTTCTAACTTATACCACGAAGACATTAATAACTCAGACTCGGTCCCCTGTATTAGATATCCAAGAGATATCCATTCAATCTAAGGTAGAACAGAAGTGGTTGTCAGGCACGCATTCATAAGTTGAGATTGATGATGACTGTCACAATCATCACATCCATCATATTGAAGTGCGAATGAATATCTTAGAAGCGGAATAAGTTGAATTGAATAGAAAAACAGTAGTACTTTGCATTAATCTTTGAGGAACAGCAGAGCTCCACACCTTAATCTATGGTGTGTAGAAACTCTACCGTTGAAAATACATAAGTGATAAGGTCCAGGCATGGCCGAATGGCCAGCCCCCAAAACGTGATCTAAAGATGAAACTAAAGATAATCCAAAGATGTAAATACAATAGTAAAAAGTCCTATTTATACTAAACTAGTTACTAGGGTTTACAGAAATTAGTAAATGATGCAGAAATCCACTTCCAGGGCCCACTTGGTGTGTGCTTGGGTTGAGCTTGAAGTTAACACGTGGAGAGGTCATTCTTGGAGTTGAACGCCAGTTTGTAACGTGTTTCTGGCGTTGAACTCCACTTTGCAACTTGTTTCTGGCGCTGAACGCCAGACTGCAACATGAAACTGGCGTTGACGCCAGTTTGCGTCATCTAAACTCAGGCAAAGTATGGACTATTATATATTGCTGGAAAGCCCTAGATGTCTACTTTCCAACGCAATTAGAAGCGCGCCATTTGGAGTTCTGCAGCTCCAGAAAATCTACTTTGAGTGCAGGGAGGTCAGAATCCAACAGCATATGCAGTCCTTCTTCAACCTCTGAATCTGATTTTTGCTCAGGTCCCTCAATTTCAGCTAGAAAATACCTGAAATCACAGAAAAATACACAAACTCATAGTAAAGTCCAGAAATGGGATTTTTAATTAAAAACTAATAAAAATATACTAAAAACTAACTAAATCATACAGAAAACTATGTAAAAACAATGCCAAAAAGCGTATAAATTATCCGCTCATCACAACACCAAACTTAAATTGTTGCTTGTCTCCAAGCAACTGAAAATCAAATAGGATAAAAAGAAGAGAATATACTATAAATTCCAAAATATCAATGAAACATAGCTCCAATCAGATGAGCGGGACTTGTAGCTTTTTGCCTCTTGAATAGTTTTGGCATCTCGCTTTATCCATTGAAGTTCAGAATGATTGGCATCTATAGGAACTTAGAATTCAGATAGTGTTATTGATTCTCCTAGTTCAGTATGTTGATTCTTGAACACAGCTACTTTATGAGTCTTGGCCGTGGCCCTAAGCACTTTGTTTTCCAGTATTACCACTGGATACATAAATGCCACAGACACATAACTGGGTGAACCTTTTCAGATTGTGACTCAGCTTTGCTAAAGTCCCCAATTAGAGGTGTCTAGGGTTCTTAAGCACACTCTTCTTTTGCTTTGGACCTTGACTTTAACCGCTCAGTCTCAAGTTTTTACTTGACACCTTCACGCCACAAGCACGTGGTTAGGGACAACTGGGTTTAGCCGCTTAGGCCAGGATTTTATTCCTTTAGGCCCTCCTATCCACTGATGCTCAAAGCCTTGGATCCTTTTTATTACCCTTGCCTTTTGGTTTTAAGGGTTACTGGCTTTTTGCTCTTGCCTCTTGGTTTTAAGAGCTTTTGGCTTTTTCTGCTTGCTCTTTTTTTTCGCCATTTTTTTCGCAAGCTTTCTGTATTCACTGCTTTTTCTTGCTTCAAGAATCATTTTTATGATTTTTCATATTATCAAATAACATTTCTCCTGTTCATCATTCTTTCAAAAGCCAACATATTTAACATTCTTAAATAACAACTTCAAAAGACATATGACTGTTCAAGCATTCATTCAGAAAACAAAAAGTATTGTCACCACATCAAAATAATTAAACTAGTTTCAAGGATGAATTCGAAACCATGTACTTCTTGTTCTTTTGTAATTAAAACATTTTTCATTCAAGAGAGGTGATGGATTCATAGGACATTCATAACTTTAAGGCATAGACACTTAAATACTAGTGATCATGAAGACAAAAACATAAACAAACATAAAGCATAAAAATCGAAAAACAGGAAAATAAATAAACAAGGAGATTAAGGAATGAGTCCACCTTAGTGAGGGTGGCGTCTTCCTCTTCTTGAAGAACCAATGGTGCTTTTGATCTCCTCTATGTCTCTTCCTTGTCTTTCTTGCTCCTCCCTCATAGCTCTTTGATCGTCTCTAATTTCATGGAGGATGATGGATTGCTCTTGATGTTCCACCCTTAATTGTCCCATGTTGGAACTTAATTTACCTAGGGAAGTGTTGATTTGTTCCCAATAGCTTTGTGGAGGAAAGTGCATCCCTTGAGGCATCTCAGGGATTTCATGGTGAGGAATTTCCTCATGCTCATGTTGAGGTCCATGCTCTCTTGTTTGCTCCATCTTTTTTAGTGATGGGCTTATCCTCTTCAATGAGGATGTCTCCCTTTATGTCAATTTCAGCCAAATTGCAGAGGTGGCAAATGAGGTGAGGAAAGAATAACCTTGCCAAACTGGAGGTTTTGTCAGCCACCTTGTAGAGTTCTTGAGGTATAATCTCATAAACTTCCACTTCCTCCCCAATCATGATGCTATGGATCATGATGGCCCAGTCTATAGTACTTTCAGACCGGTTGCTAGTAGGAATGATTGAGCATTGAATGAACTCCAACCATCCTCTAGCCACTGGTTTGAGGTCAAGCCTTCTTAGTTGAACCGGCTTGCCCCTTGAGTCAATTTTCCATTGAGCTCCTTCCACACATATGTCCACAAGGACTTGGTCCAATCTTTGATCAAAGTTGACTCTTCTAGTGTAGGGGCGTGCGTTCTCTTCCATCATTGGTAGGTTGAACGCCAACCTTACATTCTCTGGATTGAAATCTAAGTATTTTTCCCGAACCATGGTGAGCCAATTTTTTGGGTTCAGGTTCACACTTTGATCATGGTTCCTGGTAACCCATGCGTTTGCATAGAACTCTTGAACCATTAAGATCCCGACTTTTTGAATGGGGTTGGTTAGAACTTCCCAACCTCTTCTTTGGATTTCAAGTCAGATCTCCGGATACTCATTCTTTTTGAGTTTGAAAGGAACCTCAGGGATCACTTTCTTCTTGGCCATAACTTCATAGAAGTGGTCTTGATGAACCTTAGAGATGAATCTCTCCATCTCCCATGACTCAGAGGTGGAAGCGATTGCCTTTCCTTTCCTCTTTCTAGAGGTTTCTCTGGCCTTAGGTGCCATAAATGGTTATGGAAAAACAAAAAGCAATGCTTTTACCACACCAAACTTAAAATGGTTGCTCGTCCTCGAGCAAAAGAAAAGAGAAAGAAGTAGAAGAAGAAGAAAAATGGAGGAGATGGAGGGAGAAGGTGGATTCGGCCAAGGGGAAGAAGGGAGGGTTGTGTTGTGTGAAGATGAAAAAGGAATGAGGGGTTTATATAGGAGTGGGGAGGGGTTAGAGTTCGGCCATTTAGGGTTGGGTTTGGGAGGGAAATTATTTTGAATTTAAAGGTAGGTGGGGTTTTTGGGGAAGAGAGGATGGATGTGATTGATGAAAAGGTGATGGGGAAGAGTGATTGAGTTGATTGGTGAGGGATATTTGGGAAAGAGAGTTATGGAAAGGTGTGAAGAGGAGAGAAGAAGTAGGTAGGGATTCTGTGGGGTCCACAGATCCAGTGGGGCCAAGGACTTTAATCATCCCTGCTCCAATTAGGCGTGTAAACGCCAGATTGCAGCATGTTTCTGGCGTTAAACGCCACTTCCATGCTTGTTTTGGGCGTTCAACGCCAGTCTGCAGCACGTTTCTGGCGTTGAACGCCAGTTTTCCTTTGGGGTGCATTCCTGGCATTTAAATGCCAAAATGCTACTTGTTTCTGGCGTTTAACGCCAGTTTCATGCTCTGTTCTGGCGTTAAACGCCAGCCAGATGCTCCTTACTGGCGTTTAAACGCCAGTAAGCCCTTCCTCTAGGGTGTTCTGTTTTCAATGCTGTTTTTCATTCTGTTTTTGAATTTTTTTTTTGGTAGTTTTTGTGACTCCACATGATCATCAACCTAGTAATTCATGAAATAACAAAGAGAAAATAAAATAAAATATATTAAATAACATTGGGTTGCCTCCCAACAAGCGCTTCTTTTAATGTCAATAGCTTGACAGTGGGCTCTCACTGAGCCACACAGGTGATCAGGTCAATTTTATAGATTCTCAACACCAAACTTAGAGTTTGATTGTGGGGGCTTTGTTTGACTCTGTACTGAGAGAAGCTTTTCATGCTTCCTCTCCATGGTTACAGAAGGAGGACCTTGAGTTTTAAACACAAGGTAGTCCTCATTCAGTTGAAGGACCAACTCTCCTCTGTCCACATCAATCACAGCTCTTGCTGTGGCTAGGAAGGGTCTTCCAAGGATGATGGATTCATCCTCTTCCTTCCTAGTGTCTAGGATTATGAAATCAGCAGGGATGTAAAGGTCTTCAACCTTTACTAACATGTCCTCTACTAGTCCATAAGCCTATTTTCTTGAGTTGTCTGCCATCTCTAGTGAGATTCTGGCAGCTTGCACCTCAAAGATTCCCAATTTCTCCATTACAGAGAGGGGCATGAGGTTTATCCCTGACCCAAGGTTACATAGAGCCTTCTCAAAGGTCATGGTGCCTATGGTACAAGGTATTAAGAACTTTCCAGGATCTTGTTTCTTCTGAGACAATCTCAGTTGATCCAGATCACTCAGTTCATTGGTGAGCAAAGGAGGTTCATCTTCCCAAGTCTCATTACCAAATAACTTGGCATTCAGCTTCATGATAGCACCAAGGTACTTGGCAACTTGCTCTTCAGTAACATCTTCATTCTCTTCAGAAAAAGAATACTCATCAGAGCTCATGAATGGCATAAGGAGGTTCAATGGAATCTCTATGGTCTCTAGATGAGCCTCAGATTCCTTTGGTTCCTCAGAGGGAAACTCCTTATTGATCTCTGGACGTCCCAGGAGGTCTTCCTTACTGGGATTCACGTCCTCCTCCTCTTTTGTGGTTTCGGCCATGATGGTCATTTCAATGGCCTTGCACTCTCCTTTTGGATTTTCTTCTGTATTGCTTGGGAGAGTACTAGGAGGAATTTCAATGATCCTTTTACTTAGCTGACCCACTTGTGCTTCCAAATTTCTAATGGAGAACCTTGTTTCATTCATGAAACTTATAGTGGCCTTAGATAGATCAGAGACTATATTTTCCAAGCTAGATGGATTCTGCTCAGAACTCTCTGTCTTTTGCTGAGTGGATGATGGAAAAGGCTTGTTATTGCTAAACCTGTTTCTTCCACCATTATTAAAGCCTTGTTGAGGCTTTTGTTGATCCTTCCATGAGAGATTTGGGTGATTTCTCCATGAGGGATTATAGGTGTTTCCATAGGGTTCACCCATGTAATTTACCTCTGCTATTGCAGGGTTTTCAGGATCATAAGCTTCTTCCTCAGAAGATGCCTCTTGAGTACTGTTGGATGCAGCTTGCATTCCATTCAAACTCTGAGAAATCATATTGACTTGCTGAGTCAATATTTTATTCTGAGCCAATATGGCATTCAGAGTATCAATTTCAAGAACTCCCTTCTTCTGAGGCGTCCCATTACTCACAGGATTCCTCTCAGAGGTGTACATGAACTGGTTATTAGCAACCATGTCAATGAGTTCTTGAGCTTCTGCAGGCGTCTTCTTTAGGTGAATGGATCCACCTGCAGAATGGTCCAGTGACATCTTTGATAATTCAGACAGACCATCATAGAATATATCTAGAATGGTCCATTCTGAAAGCATGTCAGAAGGACACTTTTTGGTCAGTTGCTTATATCTCTCCCGAGCTTCATAGAGGAATTCACCTTCTTTCTGTCTGAAGGTTTGAACATCCACTCTAAGCTTACTAAGCTTTTGAGGAGGAAAGAACTTGGCTAAGAAAGCCGTGACCAGCTTATCCCAAGAGTTCAGGCTATCTTTAGGTTGAGAGTCCAACCATACTCTAGCTCTGTCTCTTACAGCAAACGGGAAAAGTATAAGCCTATAGACCTCGGGATCAACCCCATTGGTCTTAACAGTATCACAGATCTGCAAGAATTTAGTTAAGAACTGAAAAGGATCTTCAGATGGAAGTCCAAGAAACTCGCAGTTCTGCTACATCAGAGAAACTAATTGAGGTTTCAGCTCAAAGTTGTTTGCTCCAATGGCAGGGATGGAGATGCTTCTTCCATGTAAATTGGAATTAGGTGCAGTAAAGTCACTAAGAATCCTCCTTGCATTATTATTATTTTCGGCTGCCATCTCCTCTTCCTGTTCGAAAATTCCTGTAAGGTTGTCTCTGGATTGTTGTATTTTAGCTTTTCTTAGTTTCCTTTTTAGAGTCCTTTCAGGTTCAGGATTTGCTTCAACAAGAATGTTCTTGTCCTTGCTCCTGCTCATATGACAAAGAAGGGAATAACAAAGAAAATATGGAATCCTCTATGTCACAGTATAGAGATTCTTTTGTGTGAGTAGAAGAAGAAAAGAATGTAATGTAAAGAAGAGAAGAGGAAAAACTCGAACACAGAGAGGGAGGTGGTGTTCGAATTTTTTTTTGGATGGAAGAGAAGTGTTAGTAGATGAATAAATAAATAGAAGGAGATGAGAGAGAGAATTTTGAAATTTAATTAAAAATAAAAATTTAAAATTGAAAGTTAGATTTCGAAAATTAAAGTTGAAATTAAATTAAAATTGAAACAATTAGTTAATCAAAATGAAATTTTGAAAAAGAAGGAGGTAATTTCGAAAATTTTAAGAGAGATTGAATTATTTAGGTGGTTTTGAAAAAGATATGATTGAAACAAAAAGATAAGATTGATTGAAAAAGATTTGAAAATCAATTTTAAAAAAAGATAAGAGGTTAGGAAAGAAGTTAGAAAAGATTTTGAAATTGAATTTGAAAAAGATATGATTGAAATAAAAAAAGGGATATGATTGAAACAAAAAGATATGATTGATTGAAACTTATTTTGAAAAAGATTTGAAAAAGAAATTTAAAAAGATTTGATTTTGAAAATTAAAGTTGATTACTTGACTAACAAGAAACAAAAAGATATGATTTTAAAATTTAAAGATTGAACCTTTCTTAATAGGCAAGTAACAACTTGAAATTTTTGAATCAATCACATTAAATGCTAATTAAGAAATAAAATAAGAGAAAGATTTTGAAAATCAAGTTTAAAAAGTTTTTGAAAATATGAAGGAAAAATGAAAAAAGATTTGATTTTGAAAAATATTTGAAAAAGATAAGATTTTTAAATTGAAAATTTGATTTGACTCATAAGAAATAACTAAATTTTAAAAATTTTTGACTAAATCAAATCAAATTTTCGAAAATTATGAGTGAAATAAGGGAAAGATATTTTTCTTGATTTTTGAATTTTTAATGATGAAAGAGAAAAACACAAAAAAGACAAAATGCATGAAAATTTTGGATCAAAACATGTGATGCATGCAAGAACACTATGAATGTCAAGATGAACACCAAGAATACTTTGAATGTCAAGATGAACACCAAGAACTTATTTTTGAAAGATTTTCAAGAAAGGAAAACATGCAAGACACCAAACTTAAAGATTTTTAATTTTTAGACACTAAGAATTCAAGAATACATATGAAAAACAACAAAAGACACAAAACAAGAAAATATGAAGATCAAACAAGAAGACTGGCCAAGAACAACTTGAAGATCATGAAGAATGCAATGCATGGATTTTCGAAAATAATTTTAGAAAATGAAATAAAAAATGCAATTGACACCAAACTTAAAACTTGACTCAAGACTCAAACAAGAAACATCAAAAATATTTTTGATTTTATGATTTTGTAAATTTTTTTGTATTTTTCGAGAATTAATTGGGAAAAACAAAAAAGAAGAAAATATTTTTTTTATTTTTTTTCAAAAATAAAAATAATAAAATCAAAAAGGTTAAAATTAAAATAAAGTTACCTAATCTGAGCAACAAGATGGACCGTCAGTTGTCCAAACTCGAACAATCCCCGGCAACGGCGCCAAAAACTTGGTGTGCGAAATTGTGATCATTCCATTCCTTGGTAACGGCACTAAAAACTCAATACGCACGTTCATGATCTTATATCTGTTTCACAACTTCGTACAACTAACCAGCAAGTGCACTGGGTCATCCAAGTAATAAACCTTACGTGAGTAAGGGTCGATCCCACGGAGATTGTTGGCTTGAAGCAAGCTATGGTCACCTTGTAAATCTCAGTCAGGTGGATTAAATTGTATTAAGAAATTATAGTGGATTAAAATAAATAAAATATAAAATAGGATAGTGGTACTTATGTAATTCATTGGTGAGAATTTCAGATAAGCGTATAGAGATGCTTTCGTTCCTCTGATCTCTACTTTCCTGCTGTCTTCATCCAGTCAATCCTACTCCTTTCCATGGAAAGCTTTATGTAGAGCATCACCGTTGTCAATGGCTACATCCCATCCTCCTGTGAAAATGGTCCAATGCACTGTCACTGCATGGCTAATCATCTGTCGGTTCTTGATCATACTGGAATAGGATTTACTATCCTTTTGCGTCTGTCACTACGCCCAGCACTCGCGAGTTTGAAGCTCGTCACAGCCATCCCTTCCCAGATCCTACTCGGAATACCACAGACAAGGTTTAGACTTTCCGGATCTCAGGAATGGCCATCCATGGGTTCTAACTTATACCACGAAGACACTAATAACTCGGACTCGGTCCCCTGTATTAGATATCCAAGAGATATCCATTCAATCTAAGGTAGAACGGAAGTGGTTGTCAGGCACGCGTTCATAAGTTGAGAATGATGATGACTATCACGATCATCACATCCATCATATTGAAGTGCGAATGAATATCTTAGAAGTGGAATAAGTTGAATTGAATAGAAAAACAGTAGTACTTTGCATTAATCTTTGAGGAACAGCAGAGCTCCACACCTTAATCTATGGTCTGTAGAAATTCCACCGTTGAAAATACATAAGTGATAAGGTCCAGGCATGGCCGAATGGCCAGCCCCCAAAACGTGATCTAAAGATGAAACTAAAGATAATCCAAAGATGTAAATACAATAGTAAAAAGTCCTATTTATACTAAACTAGTTACTAGGGTTTACAGAAATGAGTAAATGATGCAGAAATCCACTTCCGGGGCCCACTTGGTGTGTGCTTGGGCTGAGCTTGAAGTTTACACGTGGAGAGGTCATTCATGGAGTTGAACGCCAGTTTGTAACGTGTTTCTGGCATTGAACTCCACTTTGCAACTTGTTCTGGCACTGAACGCCAGACTGCAACATGAAACTGGCGTTGAACGCCAGTTTGCATCATCTAAACTCGGACAAAGTATGGACTATTATATATTTCTGGAAAGCCCTGGATGTCTACTTTCCAACGCAATTGAAAGCGTGCCATTTGGAGTTCTGAAGCTCCGGAAAATTCACTTTGAGTGCAGGGAGGTCAGAATCCAACAGCATCTGCAGTCCTTCTTCAACCTCTGAATCTGATTTTTGCTCAGGTCCCTCAATTTCAGCTAGAAAATACCTGAAATCACAGAAAAATACACAAACTCATAGTAAAGTCCAGAAATATGATTTTTAATTAAAAACTAATAAAAATATACTAAAAACTAACTAAATCATAATGAAAACTATGTAAAAACAATGCCAAAAAGCGTATAAATTATCCGCTCCTCAATGATAAGTTGAAACCTCGGTCCAAAAGATTAGACATAGCTTCACAGCCAGCCAGACTTCAACAAATCATCATGAAACTCTAGAATTCATTCTTAAAAACTCTGAAGAAGAGAATAAAAAATTATTTCCTATTTTTGAAAATTTTTTTCGAAAATAAAAAATAAAAAGCTTAAACATAAAATAAAATTACCTAATCTAAGTAATAAGATGAACCGTCAGTTGTCCAAACTCGAACAATCCCCGGCAACGGCGCCAAAAACTTGGTGCACGAAATTGTGATCATCAATGGCGCTAACAACTTGGTACGCACAATTGTAATCTCAACTCTTTGTCACAACTCCGCACAACTAACCAGCAAGTGCACTGGGTCGTCCAAGTAATAAACCTTACGTGAGTAAGGGTCGATCCCACGGAGATTGTCGACTTGAAGCAAGCTATGGTCATCTTGTAAATCTCAGTCAGGCGGATTCAAATGGTTATAGAGAATTGATAATTAAAATATGAATAAAACATAAAATAAAGATAGAGATACTGGTGCACGAAATTGGAATGTCAATGTTCACATTACTCTCTTACAACTTCGCACAACTAACCAGCAAGTGCACTGGGTCGTCCAAGTAATACCTTACGTGAGTAAGGGTCGATCCCACGGAGATTGTTGGCTTGAAGCAAGCTATGGTTATCTCGTAACTCTTAGTCAGGATATAATATCAATAATAATTTTTAATTTGAATTGTAAAAAGTAGAAAGGGCATAACACAAATTATACTTGTATGCAGTAATGGAGAATATGTTGGAGTTTTGGAGATGCTTTGTCTTTTGAAATTCTGCTTTCCTCTATTTTCTGATTCACGCACGCAAGTCCTCCTATGGCAAACTGTGTGTTGGTGGATCACCGTTGTCAATGGCTACCATCCATCCTTCCAGTGAAAAGGGTCCAAGTGCGCTGTCACCGCATGGCTAATCATCTGCAGGTTCTCAATCGTACCGGAATAGGATTTACTATCCTTTTGCGTCTTTCACTATGCCCAGCACTCGCGAGTTTGAAGCTCGTCACAGTCATTCAATCCCTGAATCCTACTCGGAATACCACAGACAAGGTTTAAACTTTCCGGATTCTCTTGAATTCTGCCATCAATCTAGCTTGTACCACGAAGATTCTGATTAAGAGATCCAAGAGATATTCATTCATTCTAGGGTGGAACGGAAGTGGTTGTCAGGCACGCGTTCGCGGGGGAATGATGATGATTGTCACGTTCATCACATTCATGTTGAAGTGCGAATGGATATCTTAGATAGGAACACGCATGTTTGAATGGAAAACAAAAATACTTGCATTAATTCATCGAGACACAGCAGAGCTCCTCACCCCCAACAATGGAGTTTAGAGACTCATGCCGTCAAAGAGTACAAAGTTCAGATCTAAAAATGTCATGAGATACAAAATAAATCTCTAAAAGTTGTTTAAATACTAAACTAGTAACCTAGGTTTACAGAAAATGAGTAAACTATAATAGATAGTGCAGAAATCCACTTCTGGGGCCCACTTGGTGTGTGCTGGGCTGAGACTAAAGCTTCTCACGTGCCTGGGCTGTTTTGGGCATTCAACGCCAGGCTGTAACGTGTTTCTGGCATTGAACTCCAACTTGTAACGTGTTTCTGGCGCTGGACGCTAGACTGCAACATGAAACTGGTGTTGAACGCCAGTTTACGTCGTCTATCCTTGAGCAAAATATGGACTATTATATATTGCTGGAAAGCCCTGGATGTCTACTTTCCAATGAAATTGGAAGCGCATCAATTGGACTCTTGTAGCTCCAGAAATTCCATTCCGAGTGCAGAGAGGTCAGGATCCAACAGCATCAGCAATCCTTTTTCAGCCTGAATCATATTTTTGCTCAGCTCCCTCAATTTCAGCCAGAAAATACCTGAAATTACAGAAAAACACACAAACTCATAGTAAAGTCCAAAAATATGAATTTTTCCTAGAAACTAATGAAAATAAACTAAAAACTAACTAAAACATACTAAAAACTATATGAAATTAACCCCAAAAAGCGTATAAAATATTCGCTCATCACAACACCAAACTTAAACTGTTGCTTGTCCTCAAGCAACTAGATAAATAAAATAGAATAGAAATGAGTCAAGAAACAATAATATCTCAGAGTTTTTGAGCGAAGCTCATATTCTAATTAAATGAGCGGGGCTAGTAGCTTTTTGCTTCCGAACAGTTTTGGCATCTCACTTTATCCATTGAAGCTCAGAATGATTGGAATCTATAGGAACTTAAAATTTAGATAGTGTTATTGATTCTCCTAGTTCAGTATGTTGATTCTTGAACACAGCTACTTTTATGAGTCTTGGCCGTGGCCCTAAGCACTTTGTTTTCCAGTAATACCACCGGATACATAAATGCCACAGACACATAATTGGGTGAACCTTTTCAGATTGTGACTCAGCTTTGCTAAAGCCCCCAATTAGAGGTGTCCAGGGTTCTTAAGCACACTCTTCTATTTGCTTTGGACCTTGACTTTAACCGCTCAGTCTCAAGTTTTCACTTGACACCTTCACGCCACAAGCACATGGTTAGGGACAGCTTGGTTTAGCCACTTAGACCAGGATTTGATTTCCTTAGGCCCTCCTATCCACTGATGCTCAAAGCCTTGGATCTTTTTTATTACCCTTGCCTTTTGGTTTTAAGGGTTATTGGCTTTTTCTGCTTGCTTTTTTTTTTTGCAAGCTTTGTATTCACTTCTTTTTCTTGCTTCAAGAATCATTTTTATGATTTTTCAGATTACCAATAACATGTCTCATGTTTATCATTCTTTCAAGAGCCAACATATTTAACATTCAAGAATATCAAATTCCAAAGACATATGCACTGTTCAAGCATTCATTCAGAAGGCAGAAAGCATTGCCACCACATGTAATTAATCAGAATTTCTTGTATTAAAAGCTCGAGAAATATTGCCTCCTTATCCTAAAGAAAATATTCTATTTTATTCATGTTTAATGATGATGAGAAAAATAAATTATAGCTTAATTGGAGATAAAATCAAAATATAGATACTAATTACTACTATATAACTCCTAAGGTAAAACTCAAATAATAAAAAAATTATCACAAGGTTAAGGTTAAGATCAGAACTCAACAACCTTGACTTTGGGAAGCGGATGCCTCTTTAGTCTGTGGAGTGCTTGGCCCTTCAAGAGATAGTTTCTGACGCTTTAGTTCTCTTAATTCACGCCCTTGCACTTCTTGTTCTCTGAGCAGTTTGCAAAGCATGCTATTTTGATTTTGCTGTTCTTCCTTCATTTGGTCCATGGTTTCTTGCAACTTAGTGACAGATGCCTCAAGATGCTCCCAGTATTCAAATTGAGGGAGTTCTGGTAGGAATTCTTGCGCCCTCCTCTTGATGGGGTCATCCTGCATTTGTTGTTTTTCCATTGTGATTTTAGTGATTGGTTGCTCCACTGAGATATACTCTGTTATTCCCATCTTTACTCCAGCATCTTTGCAGAGCATAGAGATTAGGCTTGGATAAGCCAACCTGGCATCCTTGGAGTTCTTGTTGGCAAGTATGTAGAATTCAAATGGGATTAGTTGATGAACTTCTACTTCTTTTCCCAACATAATGCAATAGATCATCACTGCACTTCTAATATTGACTTCAGAACGGTTGCTGGTGGGCAATATAGAATGCCCAATGAAGTCCAGCCATCCTCTGGCGACTGGTTTGAGATCTTCTCTCTTGAGTTGATTTGGGACACCCCTCGTGCTGGTGGTCCACCTGGCTCCAGGGATGCATATATCCTCTAGAATCTTATCCAGGCCCTTGTTTGTTCTCATCATTCTCCTATTGAAGGAGTCTAGGTCATCTTTCAGCTGAGGTAGCTTAAAGATCTCCCTGATTTTGTTAGGGTGGATGTGAACAATCTTTCCTCTGACCACAGTCCTATAGTCATAGAGGGAAGCTCCAGATATTCTCTGTCTGTCTGTTTGCCACAGATTAGCGTAGAATTCCTGAACCATATTCCTTCCCACTTTCGTTTCAGGATTAGCTAGGATTTCCCAGTTCCTGTTTCGAATCTGCTCTTGGATCTCTAGATATTCATCTTCTTTCATATCGAACTTGACTTTCGGGATCACAGATCTTAGACCCATTATTTTGTAGTAATGGTCTGAATATTCTTTGGTTAATAACCTCCCTTGATTCTAAAGTGGTTTTGGAACACTCTCTTTCTTGCCTCTTGGAGTGGGTTGTTTTCCTTTAGGAGTCATGATCTTAGTGGGTATGGTTTAGTGATCACGGATAAACACACCAAACTTAGAGGATTGCTTGTCCTCAAGCAAAAGAAAAGAAAGGAGAGGGATAGAAGGATAACTAGTGTTGAATGGTGGATGAGAGGAAGGAGGCCGAATGTGTTTTTAAAAGGGAGGGGAGTGGGTTTTCGAAAATAGGGAGAAAGATAAGATAGAAGATATGATTTAAAAAGAAATAAGTATGATAAGAAAAGATATAATTTAAAATTGAAGAGATATGAAAGATATTTGAAAAAGATAAATTTGGATTTTTGAAAAAGATAATATGGAGATTTTTAAAAAAAGATATTGATTAGTTGAAAAGATTTTAGAATGAAAAGAGATAGATTTGTTTTGAAAATTTGAAAAAGAGTTGAATTGGATTGAAAAAAAAGGATTTGTGCTTATGGATTAAGATACATTTGATATTTTTAAAGTAGGATTTTTAGAAATTAGGGATTTTAGAAATCAGGGTTTGTAACATGTTTATGCAAGAAATCATGAATTGAAACATGAAAATTAAGATTAAAATGAAAAATATGAAGAAAAAAATGAATTTACCTCCTTCCTACCATCCTGGCGTTTGAACGCCCAAATGCTGCATGTTTTGGGCGTTCAACGCCCAACTGCTACTTCTCCTGGGTGTTCAACGCCCAGTTGTTGCTTCTTTCTGGCGTTGAACGCCAGGAACTCCTTTGTCACTGGGCATTTTTCTGAACGTCCAGGACGCTGTAAATCTGGCGTTCAACGCCCAGAAGATGCTTCTTTCTAGCGTTTAACGCCCAGATGGCTATCCTTATTGGCGTTTTCTTGCCAGTGAGCTCTTTTTTCTCTGTTTTGTGTGCAGAATCCTTCTGTAACCCTGTAAACTTATACAATTGACTCTTTACCTTAGTATCAATGAACTTTATATAAACAAATAAAATCAAGAATAGGGCAAAATGCTTAAAGAAAATGATGCCCCATGGCTGGGTTGCCTCCCAGCAAGCGCTTCTTTATTGTCTTTAGCTGGACCTTGCTGAGTTTTTAATCTAGCCTCAGCCTTGAGCACTCTTGCTCAACTTTACCTTCAAGATAGTGCTTGATTCTTTGTCCATTAACAATGAACTTCTTATCAGAATCAATGTCTTGAAGCTCCACATAACCATATGGTGATACACTTGTAATCACATATGGTCCCCTCCACCGGGATTTCAGTTTCTCGGAGAATAGCCTGAGCCTAAAGTTAAATAGCAGAACCTTTTGTCCTGGTTCAAAGACTCTAGATGACAGCTTTCTGTCATGCCACCTTTTTTATTTTTCTTTATACAGCTTGGCATTTTCGAAAGCAGTGAATCTGAATTCCTCTAGCTCATTCAGCTGGAGCAATCTTTTTTCTCCAGCTAATTTGGCATCAAAGTTTAGGAATCTGGTTGCCCAGTAGGCCTTATTTTTCAGTTCCACGGGCAGGTGACAAGCCTTACCATACACAAGTTGGTACGGAGAGGTCCCTATAGGAGTCTTGAATGCTGTTCTGTAAGCCCACAGAGCATCATCCAAGCTTCGTGCCCAATCCTTTCTACGGGTACTTACAGTCCGTTCCAGGATTCTTTTCAGTTCTCTGTTAGAAACTTCAGCTTGCCCATTTATCTGTGGATGATATGGAGTTTCCACCTTGTGGCGAATCCTATACCGGACCATGGCAGAGTAAAGCTGTTTGTTACAGAAGTGAGTGCCCCCATCACTGATTAGTACCCTAGGGACACCAAATCTGCTGAATATATGTTTCTGGAGGAATTTCAGTACTGTTTTAGTATCATTGGTGGGTGTGGCAATGGCCTCAACCCATTTTGATACATAGTCAATTGCCACCAGAATATAAGTGTTTGAGTATGATGGTGGGAAAGGCCCCATGAAATCAATACCCCATACGTCAAACAGCTCAATCTCCAAGATTCCTTGTTGAGGCATGGCGTAACTGAGAGGCAAATTACCAGCTCTCTGGCAACTGTCACAGTTACGTACAAACTCTCGGGAATCTCTGTAAAGTGTAGGCCAGTAGAAACCACATTGGAGGACCTTGGTGGCTGTTCACTCACCTCCGAAATGACCTCCATATTGTGACCCATGGCAATGCCATAAGATCCTTTGTGCTTCTTCCTTAGGCACACACCTACGGATCATGCCATCTACACATCTCTTAAAGAGATAGGGTTCATCCCACAAGTAGTACTTTGCATCAGTAATTAATTTTTTCTTTTGTTGCCTGCTGTACTCCTTGGGAATGAACCTTGCAGCTTTGTAGTTTGCAATGTCTGCAAACCATGGTAATTCCTGAATGGCGAACAAATGCTCATCCGGAAAGGTTTCAGAGATCTCAATAGAGGGGGAGGACGCCCCTTCCACTGGTTCTATCCGGGACAAATGGTCAGCCACTTGGTTTTCTGTCTCTTTTCTGTCTCTTATTTCTATATCAAACTCTTGTAGAAGCAACACCCATCTTATGAGTCTGGGTTTTGAATCCTGCTTTGTGAGTAGATATTTAAGAGCAGCATGATCTGTGTACACAATCACTTTTGATCCTACTAAGTCTGATCTAAACTTGTCAATGGCATAAACCACTGCAAGCAATTTTTTTCTGTGGTTGTGTAATTTTTCTGGGCATCATTCAAAACACGGCTAGCATAATAAATGACATGCAGAAGCTTGTCATGCCTCTGCCCCAGTACTGCACCAATGGCGTGATCACTGGCATCACACATTAATTCGAATGGTAATGTCCAGTCTGGTGCAGAGATAACTGGTGCTGTGACCAGTTTAGCTTTTAGAGTTTCAAACGCTTGCAGGCACTCTGTGTCAAACACAAATGGCGTGTCAGCAGCTAGCAGGTTTCTTAGAGGTTTTGCAATTTTTGAAAAATCCTTTATAAACCTCCTATAGAATCCCGCATGCCCCAGAAAGCTTCTAATTGCCTTAACATTGGCAGGTGGTGGTAATTTTTCAATTACCTCTATTTTAGCTTGATCCACCTCTATTCCCTTGTTTGAAATTTTATGCCCAAGGACAATCCCTTCAGTCACCATAAAGTGACATTTTTCCCAGTTTAAAATCAGGTTGGTCTCTTGGCATCTTTTCAAAACCAGTGTCAGGTGATCAAGGCAGAAGCTGAATGAGTCTCCATATACTGAGAAGTCATCCATGAAGACTTCCAGAAATTTTTCCACCATATCAGAGAAAATAGAGAGCATGCATCTCTAAAAGGTTGCAGGCGCATTACACAGCCAAAAAGGCATCCTTCTATAAGCAAATACTCCAGATGGACATGTGAATGCTGTTTTCTCTTGATTCTGGGGATCTACTGCAATTTGGTTGTAGCCTGAATAGCCATCCAAAAAGCAGTAATAATTATGACCTGCTAGTCTTTCTAGCATCTGGTCTATGAATGGTAAAGGAAAATGATCCTTTCTGGTGGCTGTATTGAGCCTTCTGTAATCAATACACATGCGCCACCCTGTAACTGTTCTTGTAGGAACCAGTTCATTTTTTTCATTATGAACCACTGTCATGCCTCCCTTTTTAGGTACAACTTGAACAGGACTCACCCAGGGGCTATCAGAAATAGGATAAATAATCCCAGCCTCCAGTAATTTGGTGACCTCTTTCTGCACCACTTCCTTCATTACAGGATTTAGCCGCCTCTGTGGTTGAACCACTGGCTTAGCATTGTCCTCCAATAAGATCTTGTGCATGCATCTAGCTGGGCTTATGCCCTTAAGGTCACTTATGGACCACCCAAGAGCTGTCTTGTGTGTCCTTAGCACTTGAATTAGTGTTTCCTCTTCCTGTGGATTTAAAGCGGAGCTTATGATCACTGGAAAATTATCACCTTCTCCCAGAAATGCATATTTCAGGGATGGTGGTAATGGTTTGAGCTTGGGTTTAGGAGGTTTTTCCTCTCCCTGAGGAAATTTTAGAGGCTCTTTCAATTCCTCTGAATCCTCTAGGTCAGGTGGAACATCTTTAAAGATGTTTTCCAGCTCTGATTCGAGACTCTCAGCCATGTTGATCTCCTCCACCAGAGAGTCAATGAGATCAACTTTCATGCAGTCTTTTGGTGTGTCTGGATGCTGCATGGTATTAACAGCATTCAACTTAAACTCATCCTCATTGACTCTCAGGGTTATTTCCCCCTGTTGAACGTCAATGAGAGTTCGTCCAGTTGCTAGGAAAGGTCTTCCTAGAATAAGAGTAGCACTCTTGTGCTCCTCCATCTCCAGCACTACAAAGTCAGTGGGAAAGGCGAATGGCCCAACCCTGACAATCATGTCCTCAATCACGCCTGATGGGTATTTAATGGAGCCATCAGCAAGTTGGAGACATATCCAGGTTGGTTTAACTTCTTCAGTTAAACCAAGCTTTCTGATAGTGGATGCAGGTATTAGGTTGATGCTTGCCCCAAGATCGCATAAAGCTGTCCTGGTGCAATTTCCCTCTAATGTGCATGGTATCAGAAAGCTTCCGGGATCTTTAAGCTTTTCAGGAAAGCTTTTCAGAATGACTGCACTGCATTCTTCAGTGAGGAAAACTCTTTCAGTTTCTCTCCAATCCTTCTTATGACTCAAGATCTCTTTCATGAACTTGGCATAAGAAGGTATTTGCTCAAGTGCCTCTGCAAACGGAATCTTAATTTCAAGAGTCCTGAGATAATCTGCAAAGCGAGCAAATTGCTTATCCTGCTCCTCTTGGCGGAGTTTTTGAGGATAAGGTATCTTGGCTTTATATTCCTCAACCTTGGTTGCTGCAGGTTTATTTCCTACAGAAATAGTTGAAGAAGCCTTTTTAGAGGGGTTGTCATCAGCACTTGTGTGTGTCTGATCCCTCTCTGGCATTTGAGTGCCAGAGTTAGAAGCTGGAGTGACGTTAGACGCCAATTCCTCATCTGTTCCTGGCGTCTGAACACCAGAACTGTGCTTCTTTTGGGCGTTCAACACCAGTTCCTTGCTTGTTTCTGGCGTTGAACGCCAGTCTGAGCATGGTCTGGGCGTTCAGCGCCAGCCTTCCACCCAATTTCTGGCGTTTTAACGCCAGAATTATTTTTTCCTGGGCTCTTACTATCCTCAGATGGATTTTGGGTGGTTTGCTCATTTCTTGGCTTCCTGCTGCCTTGAGGTGGGGTATTTAATGTTTTTCCACTTCTTAATTGAACTGCTTGGCATTCTTCTGTTATTTGTTTTGACAGCTGCTGTTTTGTTTGCTTCAATTGTTCTTCCATATTTACATTAGCCATCCTTGTCTATTGTATTCTATCTTTGAATTCGGCTAACTGCTGTGTTAGAAAGTCCAATTGCTAATTGAATTTAGCAGCTTGTTCTACAGGACTGAGTTCAGCAGTTATTGTTTTAGCCTCTTCTTTCATGGAAGGGTCACTACTTAAGTACAGATGCTGATTTCTGGCAACTGTATCAATGAGCTCTTGAGCTTCTTCAATTGTCTTTCTCATGTGGATAGATCCACCAGTTGAGTGATCTAGAGAAATCTGAGCCCTTTCTATAAGCCCATAATAGAAGATGTCTAACTGAACCCACTCTGAAAACATTTCAGAGGGGCATTTTCGTAGCATCTCTCTGTATCTCTCCCAGGCATCATAAAGAGATTCATTATCTCCTTGTTTAAAGCCTTGGATGTCCAGCCTTAGCTGTGTCATCCGTTTTGGAGGAAAGTATTGATTCAGGAATTTTTTTTGTCAGCTGTTTCCATGTCCTTATGCTAGCCTTAGGTTGGTTATTTGACCACCTCTTGGCTTGGTCTTTTACAGCAAATGAAAACAGTAATAATCTGTAGACATCCTGATCTACTTTCTTATCATGTACTGTGTCATCAATTTGTAAAAACTGTGCCAGAAACTCTGTAGGTTCTTCCTGTGGAAGACCGGAATACTGGCAGCTTTGTTGCACCATGATAATGAGCTGAGAATTCAACTCAAAGCTACTGACTCCAATGGAGGGTATGCAGATACTACTCCCATATGAAGCAGTAGAGGGGTTAGCATATGACCCCAGAGTCCTTCTGGACTGTTCATTTCCGCTTAGATCCATGATGGAGAAAGGGAGATGATGTAAAATAGAGAAGAAATATTTTTATTTTTATTTATTTAATTATTTATTTATTTCAAAAATAAAATAAATTAAAATAAAATAAATAAAAAATGGGTGAAGATTTTCGAAAAAATGAGGAGAGAGAAAGTAGTTAGGAAGTTTTGAAAAAGATATGAATTTTTTTTTTGAAAAGGGTTTTAAATTTTGAAATAGAAAAAATCTGAATTTTTAAAATTGATTTTCGAAAAATTACTTTAAAATAGAGGGAAAAGATATTTTTGAATTTAATGAGGAAAGAAAAAAACAATAAAATAACACAAGATCTAAAATTTTTTAGATCTAATGCTCCTTGTTTTCGAAAATTTTGGAGGGAAAACACCAAGGAACACCAAACTTAAAAATTTTAAGATCAAGACACAAGGAAAACTCAAGAACGCCTTGAAGACTCACAAGAATAACAAGAACATGAAGAAGGAACACCAAACTTAGAATTTTTAGAAAACCAAACTAAAATTTTCGAAAATTATAGAAAGATTAACAAGAAAACACCAAACTTAAAGTTTGGCACAAGATCAAGAAAAATTATTTTTGAAAAAGATTTTTAATAAAACCTGTAACGTCCCGTCCAGTAAAATACCTTGCTTAAGTCAGGGTATTTCCACTAGAAAGAACATTACGTAACCTTCTCTAGTATTAACTACTTAATTATCGAGCCTTTGTATCGAGTTCGCGTTTCAGTTTTAAGAAAATTCCAGAAAATTTTGTTTTTTATTCATTAAAGTCATAATTCAAACATTCACAATTAATAATAATCACATAGATATTATTGATAATAATTCTTATACAAAAGAGACCAAATAAAACTCAAATACAATATACTAAACCTACCCCTCTATGTAAAATAAGATCTCAAAGGACAAGAGCGAGGGAATTCTATGAAAGCAATTAAAACCATAAAGAAAGCCTACTGATCGCTCGCAGCTTCAAATTGCGTCTTCAAACCTGTCGCTGAAAGGGTGGAAAATTTGGGGGTGAGAACCAAACCACATGTTCTCAGTAGAGGTCGAGAATGCCGTGAAAGTAAAGAATAAAACGCAAATAGTTAATTTCACTCAAAAGTATTTAAAAGAAAAACTGTTTCCATTTGCAGTGATCTTTACTCGCCGTGTCAACCTTTTATTTTGAAAACCAACCGCATAACATTCAAAAATCCAAAATCTTATAAAGCATCAGTTAATTATCCAAAATTCTAAACCCATATTTTCCTTTATAAAAATCTTAAAAGTTTTCCTAGACCGTATGAATGACTAATCTGTTCCAAGCATAGGTTCATTAAGTCTATGCTGAACCAGCTCAATCTTTCATACTTACTAAACCTCAAACACAATCCAATCACGGCCTCAGGCCCAAGCAATTCAACCAGCATCCAATTCACCACAATCCAGCTAATCAGTTACAAACACAAGTAATGAGGTTCAAACACAATCAAGAACAATTATATCAAGTATAGCAATTAGCAGTTAACAGAATTATTCACTTAGGCAAACTAATTACAATATACACTCCCAAACAATGTCACATAGATGCATATGATGCATGCCTGTCCTACTGGCCATGAGCTCACGCGTCGGTTATGTTGCCAGACCCGACTCGGATAAGCGGGATTAGACCACCATCCTTATCCGTAGGTCCCATAGACAAGCGAGAATTAAACCACCATCCTTGCCCGGAACACGCAAGCGGGATTAAACCACCGTCCTTGCCTCCACAGTAAGCGGGATTAAACCACCATCCTTACTGGGTACATAAAACAATATGCAAGCAGGAATCACACCACCGTCCTTGCTGAACAATTTATCAATACGTGAGCAGGATAAAACCACCGTCCTCACTGCAGGCGGGACAAAACCACCATCCCTGCACAATGGTTTACGCACTGAGCAAGCGGGACTAGACCCACGCCCTTGCCAACAATCTCATAAATCAAATATTCTTTTCTTAAAAGAATCATTGAAGTTATTATTATTAAATAAGCCTTGAATATTTATTTTGATTAAGTCCTTATATTTTTATAAAAATTTGGACATAATCTCCTTTAAAAATAGGACTTATCCACCCTTACGGGTTCCTTCTTTCTCAACAATTCATCAGCCTCTTTCAGCATTTGCCACAGCAATATATATTCTCAAAAACACTTGATAATAGAAAATCTATTTCTTAAATTCCATATCCAAAATAATTACCAACACAACTTGGCAGCCTGATTTCCATTTTGTTTTTAAAATATCAAATGAATTTGGAATTGCGCAAACTTTATATCCATGCGACCGTCTCGGATTAAACTTTCTATTAAATTAAAAATCATAATTTTTTTGTTGTCTCTAGCTTCGGGAATATAAGCAAAACCGTGACTGTTCTGCAGTGTTTTAAATCCAGAAGACAGCAGCACCACACAACATTTGAAATTTCATATAAAATCCAAATTAAATTCAACTACCTTCAAAATTAATGTGGTTAAACATAACTCATCCAAATTTCTTTCTCAATTGGTTCCAGGGTCATACCATTTTTAATGAAGGAGTTACGTAGCTTGGAAGTTAGGTAATTTTCTGCAGAATTCTGTTTTACAAATCATTGAACACAACCTCTTCCAAGTCCCATAACTCACTTATTAAAACATGGAAAATCCTGAAATTTAAATCACATATACTAAACATACTTAATTTTCACCTCCAATTGGTTGCATCTCAATATCTATCCAGGATCAAAAGTTATAAACTCCCAAAGTTACTAATTTAAGAAAACAGAATCTGGCTTTTTCTGCATAATGCATCATCCTTCAAAAATTCATATCTTTAAAACTACAAGTCCAATTGTTCTGAAATTTTACGGCATTAAAATAATAGGAATAAAATTTTATTTAAAATTGGTTCCATTTCAAAATTCAAACTGCAGAATTTCCAATAGAGGAATCAAGTTGCTGCTGCATTAAACATTTTGCAGAAAAACCAGTTTTGACATCCATGATTCAAGAATTCACCATAAATCATAAACTTAGTGAAAAAGTCTCAAATTCAGCAGTCCAGTTCCCTATATCCCCAAGCTCAATCCGGACTTGGTCCCACGCAATTCCGATAATCACAGAAATAGTTATAGTTTTTCAAAGTTTCCGGCTTCCTTTAAAAATAATGCAGAAAATCAAGTTTTACATTTTAACTTTGAAAAATCATAACTAGTTCTATAATTAATTCAAACTTCTCAAAATTGAGTCCCAACAACAACTTTTATTATACTTTACTCAGCCTTTGCTCTTATATCATTTTGATTATCGTTGAATAACTGATTCACTTCCAAAGTCACCTTTTAATTTCAAAAATCAGTTTTTCAGCAATCTATTTAGTATTCAAAATCCAACCCTTCAAAACCCCTCAAAACCAATTCCAAATCAATCACCAACCAAGTTCATTAACATTACAATATACCAAATAACAACTCAACGGCAACAAATCCAATATAACCCATTAAAATTCAGAAATTCTCAACAATTAGTCATCAAGCAATTCCCAATCCACATAATCAATCAATATCACAAATCAACAATTCCAAATCACAATTTCAACCATTCCAATCACAATTTTCAGCCACAATTCAATAATTACATAATCAATCAATTACTCACAGCTATTAAATCTATTTGCAGTTATTCAATAAACCTTGTAGGCATTCTTAAATTGAAATCGTTTTAAACCCCCTACCTTAATGTCGAATTTCATAGAAACCGAAACTGAAGACGGAATTGTGGCGTGATGACTGGTTGGGCTGCACCCAAAATGCAGCAGCTCCTTCATCCCTTATCCGCCAATGTTAGCAACACTCACAACAGCTTTGACAGGGCAGCAGCAACGCGAGTTGGCGACGACAGTGAGCAAAACAATGAATTCATATTGGGTAGAGTAATAATTCTGGAAATTCAGGGGTGGAACAGGGGCTAAATTAAATTGGAACAAGAGTAAGGCTAATAAAATGGCAGTGGAATAAACAAGAACGTCAAGTGGAGGTTCAGAACAAGAATGTCTTACAAGAATTAGAAAGGAATAACAGAACAAGGAAGCACCGGCAGCAGCACGGACGATTATAGCAGCAACGGGGAAGACGGCCTTCTCCTCCACCTTGGTTCATGAATTAGGAAAGCCTTCCCACCATGCGTTCTGCTTCGCCTCGCCATTCGCGTTTCTCTCTGGGCGATGCCGACTCCACGTCTCCTTTCCTCAACTCAGACTTGATGGCGGCACAGCAGCGGTTCAGCAGTGACGATTCGACGACAACGAGGTTGGCTTCAACAGCGACTATGGAACGGCGACGAGGACGGAGCTTCCTCTCAGTCACTGCTCGCATCTCCCTCTGGTCCGTGTACTCGACGGCAGTGCGCAGTGATGGCTCACGACGGCGGCAGTCTCCTCCCTCCCCGATGACGATCCACTTCTCCCTCTTCTTCTCTGTTCCGTCACCCTCTCCCTCTGCTCTCCGTTTCCTTCTTTCTTCCCTTCTGTTCCCCCCCCCCCCTTAAGCTCCCAGTGCCTTTTCTTTCCTTTTCTGATTGTAGATTTATGAATTTAGGTTATAAATTAGGAATTTGTGATATTAGGGTTAAAATTAGGATTTTATAAAAGAATATAGATAGATATGAATAGATATTTTGATAAAATTGAAGAGTAGAGTAATTTTAAAATTAAATATACTCTATTAAAAATATATAAGAACATTATTTATCAACATATTGCTAAGTGAAATTAATTATTTCTAATTTAAATTATAAAATAAATATATTAATCACATTTTTATAAAATACAGTTTAAACTCAATGCTAATTAGTTAAATTAAATGATATAACTTTTTATTATTTTTCTATCACCAAACTTTAATTTCAATTTACAAAATATCTAATTATAATAAAATTACTTAAACTTAAAGTATTTATAAAAATTCATTTAATCATTCCTAATAAATTAATCTCTAAAAGCTCAAACTAATAGAATAAACCATAATTCATTCATAATAGAAATTACTTAAATTAAATTATATAATACTTTCATTACTAAATTCTAATTTGAAATTATATAAAATAACCAATTATAAAAATTACACAAAAATATTAATTAACTTAACTCCAGATATTAATAAAACTAATTTAATTATTCTTAATTGATTTATAAAATAAGATATCAAATTAATAAAATAAATCGTAACCTTTTCAGAATAAAAGTTACTTGAATTAAATTATACAAATTCCTTCTTATTTTTCAATTACTAAAATTATACAAAATATTCTATTATAATAAGATTACTTAAAAATATTAATTGATTTCAAAATAAAACTATCTCCGAATCTATTTAATTATTTCTAACAAAATAATTTCTAAAATTATAAAGTTTAAACTTAATAAGATAAAATCATAATTTATTTATAATTAGATTTTCAAAAATGCGAGATGTTACAAAACCGGTGCCCAATCATCAAGAACATAGACCAATGCTCTAGCCAATTGAGCTGTAAACGTAACACTTGTTTTGAAGAAGTATTTTTAATAACTAAGAAAAAATATTTTTTTGAAAAAATTTTTTGAAAAGAATATAAAAGACTCTGACCCAAAAGACAAAATTTTCCTAATCTAAGCAACAGGATTCACCGTCAGTTGTTCAAACTCAAACAGTCCCCGGCAACGGCGCAAAAAACTTGGTGCACGAAATTGGAATGTCAATGTTCACATTACTCTCTTACAACTTCGCACAACTAACCAGCAAGTGCACTGGTCGTCCAAGTAATACCTTACGTGAGTAAGGGTCGATCCCACGGAGATTGTTGACTTGAAACAAGCTATGGTTATCTCGTAACTCTTAGTCAGGATATAATATCAATAATAATTTTTAATTTGAATTGTAAAAAGTAAAAAGGGCAGAACACAAATTATACTTGTATGCAGTAATGGAGAATATGTTGGAGTTTTGGAGATGCTTTGTCTTCTAAAATTCTGCTTTCCTCGGTTTTCTGATTCACGCACGCAAGTCCTCCTATGGCAAGCTGTGTGTTGGTGGATCACCGTTGTCAATGGCTACCATCCATCCTTCCAGTGAAAAGGGTCCAGGTGCGCTGTCACCGCACGGCTAATCATCTGCAGGTTCTCAATCGTACCGGAATAGGATTTACTATCCTTTTGCGTCTGTCACTACGTCCAGCACTCACGAGTTTGAAGCTCGTCACAGTCATTCAATCCCTGAATCCTACTCGGAATACCACAGACAAGGTTTAGACTTTCCGGATTCTCTTGAATGCTGCCATCAATCTAGCTTATACCACGAAGATTCTGATTAAGATATCCAAGAGATATTCATTCATTCTAGGGTGGAACGGAAGTAGTTGTTAGGCACGCATTCGCGGGGGAATGATGATGATTGTCACGTTCATCACATTCATATTGAAGTACGAATGGATATCTTAGATAGGAACATGCATGTTTGAATGGAAAACAGAAATACTTGCATTAATTCATCGAGACACAGCAGAGCTCCTCACCCCCAACAATGGAGTTTAGAGACTCCTGCCGTCAAAGAGTACAAAGTTCAGATCTAAAAATGTCATGAGATACAAAATAAATCTCTAAAAGTTGTTTAAATACTAAATTAGTAACCTAGGTTTACAGAAAATGAGTAAACTATGATAGATAGTGCAGAAATCCACTTCTGGGGCCCACTTGGTGTGTGCTGGGGCTGAGACTAAAGCTTCTCACGTGCCTGGGCTGTTTTGGGCGTTCAACGCCAGGCTGAACCTGTTTCTGGCATTGAACTCCAACTTGTAACGTGTTTCTGACGCTGGACGCCAGACTGCAACATGGAACTGGCGTTGAACGCCAGTTTACGTCGTCTATCCTTGAGAAAAGTATGGACTATTATATATTGCTGGAAAGCTCTGGATGTCTACTTTCCAACAAAATTGGAAGCGCGTCAATTGGACTCCTGTAGCTCCAGAAATTTTATTCCGAGTGTAGAGAGGTCAGGATCCAACAGCATCAGCAGTCCTTTTTCAGCCTGAATCAGATTTTTGCTCAGCTCCCTCAATTTCAGCCAGAAAATACCTGAAATTACAGAAAAACACACAAAGTCATAGTAAAGTCCAGAAATATGAATTTTTCCTAGAAACTAATGAAAATAAACTAAAAACTAACTAAAACATACTAAAAACTATATGAAATTAACCCCAAAAAGCATATAAAATATCCGCTCATCAGATACTTATGTAATTCATTGGTGAGAATTTCAGATAAGTGTATGAAGATGCTTTGTTCCTTCTAAACCTCTGCTTTCCTATTGCCTTCTTCCAATCATTCATACTCCTTTCCATGGCAAGCTGTATGTTGGGTTTCACCGTTGTCAATGGCTACCTCCCGTCCTCTCAGTGAAAATATTCCAAATGCGTTGTCACCGCACGGCTAATCAGCTGTTAGTTCTCGATCATGTTGGAATAGGATCCATTGATCCTTTTGCGTCTGTCACTACGCCCAACACTCGCGAGTTTGAAGCTCGTCACAGTCATCCCTTCCTAGATCCTACTCGGAATACCACAGACAAGGTTTAGACTTTCCGGATCTCAGGAATGGCTGCCAATTGATTCTAGCCTATACCATGAAGGTTCTAATCTTAGATTAGAAACCCAAGAGATACACATTCAAGCTTGTTTGCATGTAGAACGGAAGTGGTTGTCAGGCACACGTTCATAGGTGAGAATGGTGATGAGTGTCACGGATCATCATATTCATCATGTTTGAAGAACAAATGGATATCTTAGAACAGAAATAGGCTTGAGTTGAATAGAAAAATAATAGTACTTTGCATTAATTTATGAGGAACAGCAGAGCTCCACACCTTAATCTATGGTGTGTAGAAACTCCACTGTTAAAAATACATAAGAACAAGGTTCAGGCATGGCCGTGAGGCCAGCCCCCAAACGTGAACATATAAGTTCCCAAGATGTAAAAGTATATCAAATACAATAGCAAAAGGTCCTCTTTGTAGAAAACTAGTAACCTAGGGTTTACAGAAATGAGTAAATGATGCAGAATCCACTTCCGGGCCCACTTGGTGTGTGCTTGAGCTGAGCATTGAAGCTTTCACGTGTAGAGGTTTTTCTTGGAGTAAAACGCTAGCTTTTGTGCTAGTTTGGGCGTTTAACTCCAGTTTTTATGCCAGTTCTGGCGTTTTGACGCCAGAATTTCTATGCTGACTTGGAACGCCAGTTTGGGCCATCAAATCTCGGGCAAAGTATGGACTATTATATATTGCTGGAAAGCCCAGAATGTCTACTTTCCAACACAATTGAGAACGCGCCAATTGGGCTTCTGTAGCTCCAGAAAATCTACTTCGAGTGCAAGGCGGTCAGAATCTAATAGCATCTGCAGTCCTTTTTCAGCCTCTGAATCAGATTTTTGCTCAGGTCCCTCAATTTCAGCCAGAAAATACCTGAAATCATAGAAAAACACACAAACTCATAGTAAAGTCCAGAAATGTGATTTTTATTTAAAAACTAATAAAAACATAATAAAAACTAACTAAAATAAACTAAAAACATACTAAAAATAATGCCAAAAAGTGTATAAATTATCCGCTCATCAGCCTGCATTCTTTTGAAACTCTGAAAGCAAACCTTACCTCTGCTCCTATTATAGCTCTCCCTGACTGGGATTTACCATTTGAGTTGATGTGTGATGCTAGTGATTTTGCTATAGGAGCTGTTTTAGGACAGAGGCATGGCAAGCTTATACATGTCATTTACTATGCTAACTGTGTGTTAAATAATGCCCAAAAGAATTACACAACTACAGAAAAAGAATTATTAGCTATTGTGTATGCTGTTGATAAGTTTAGGTCCTATTTAATTGGTTCTAAGGTTATACTGATCATGCTGCTTTAAAGTACCTTCTAACCAAACAGGATTCTAAACCAAGATTAATCAGATGGGTGTTGCTCCTTCAGGAGTTTAATATTGAGATAAAAGACAGAAAGGGGTCAGAAAATTAAGTAGCTGACTATCTCTCCTGAATTAAGCCTGAAGCAGGAGTACAACCACCCACAGCTATGACTGAGACGTTTCCGGACGAGCAATTGTTCCTCATTCAGCAGACTCCATGGTTTGCAGACATTGCAAATTACAATGCCATGAATTTTATTCCAAGGGAGTACAGTAGGCAACAAGTAAAGAAGCTATTGACTGATGCCAAGTACTACATTTGGGAGGAACCGTACCTTTTTAAAAGGTGCTCAGATGGTATAATCCGGAGATGTGTCCCAGATGAGGAAAAGTAGCAGATTCTTTGCACTGTCATGGTTTTGATTATGGAGGTCACTTTGGTGGTGAAAGGACAGCTACAAAGGTCCTTCATAGCGGGTTCTACTGGCCGAATCTCTTCAGGGACTCAAGAGCATTTGTGAAGCACTGTGACAGATGTGAAAAAGCCACAAATCTCCTTGCCAACCATGAAATGCCATAGCAGGGGATTCTTGAGGTTGAGTTATTTGATGTATGGGGTATTGATTTCATGGGACCTTTCCCACCCTCACATTCAAACAACTATATTCTAGTAGCAGTTGACTATGTATCCAAGTGGGTGGAAGCTGTGGCTCTACCCACCAATGACGCCAAGGTGGTAATGAGCTTTCTTCAGAGATATATCTTTAGCTAGTTTGGTGTCCCGAGGACACTCATTAGTGATGGAGGAAGTCACTTCTGTAACAGACAGCTGGACTCTCTTCTGCAGAAATATGGAGTCCGTCATAAAGTGGCAACCCCCTATCACCCTCAGACGAGTGGACAGGTTGAAGTTTCCAACAGGGAACTCAAGAGGATTCTAGAGAAGACCGTCAGTGTTTCAAGAAAGGACTAGTCTTGGAAGCTTGATGATGCTCTCTGGGCATACCGGACAGCGTACAAGACTCCCATTGGCATGTTCCCTTATCAGTTGGTCTATAGTAAAGCCTATCACTTGCCAGTTGAGCTGGAGCATAAAGCTTACTGGGCAATCAGGTATCTGAATCTTGATTCAGAAGCTACAGAAATTAAGCGAATGCTTCAGTTGAATGAGCTTGATGAATTCAGATATTCAGCCTATGAGAATTCTAGGCTCTATAAAGAGAGAACCTAGTTATTGCATGACAAGAAGATTGCCATCAGAGTCTTTGAGCCAGAACAGAGAGTGCTTCTGTATAATTCAATGCTCAAACTCTTTTTTGGGAAGCTGAAATCCCGGTGGTCAGGACCGTTTGTGGTTACCAGAGCTTCACCATATGGTCATGTGGAAATACAGGAAGAGAATTATGACAGGAAATTTACAGTGAATGGCCAGAGGTTGAAGCAATATCTTGGAGGCGAGATCGATCGCCAGAGGTCCGTTCATCTGCTGAATTAGAAAAACTGATCATCAAGCTAGTGACGTTAAAGAAGCGCTTGTCGGGAGGCAACCCGATAATTTCGTATCCTTAGTTACTTTTTGTAGTAGTGATTTTCTTATTTATTTGATCTTTATTGAGTTTCTACTGTTTTTCTTTTGTTTTACATGTGCTCTGATCATGCAGCTATTTGAGAACAGGAACCGAACACTTCGAGAAGGTTTATGCCTATAAGAAAAAGGGTGTTCGACGCGCAAGCATCCCTGACGCGTACGCGTCATGCATGAGTATGCAACACCAAAGAAGTGAACAGAGAGCTGAGCAGGAGTGGCGCTGGAACTATGTTTTGCGCACAAACGAGCCCACGCGTACACGTACCTCACGCGTCCGCGTCGTTTGCGCTTGTAGCCACCCACGCGGGCGCGTACCTGACGCATACGCGTGACCCTGAAAATTGGTGTCAATGAGTGTTTGGGCAAAGAGTTGTGCTGGCTTGGGGCTGGAACTGTGCTAGAGGCACAAACTTGATCACGCATACGCGTCCCCGATGCGTGCGCGTACTTTGCACAAATGGCCATCCACGCGTGCGCGTGCATGTCATATGAGAATTTTGGTTCCCAGGTCATGCGATTAGAGAGTTGTGCATACACGCAGCCGCCTTCGCGTGATTCGCACAAACCAAGGGCACGCGTACGCGTGCCAGACGCTTACGCGTCACTTTCAAAATCGGGCGACCCACGCGTACGCGTCGCATGCGCCGCACAACTCCACTAGTGCGCTGCCCAGTTTTGATTTTCATTCTCTCTCCCTCCCAAATCCTAATTCTCTCTTGTTCTTCTACCCTTTTTATTCTTCTTTCATCATACTATTTATTTTTGTTTTCAGTTCTTCTTTGCTTGAGGACAAGCAAACCTTTAAGGTCGGTGTTGTTGCTTCGCTTATGGCTTTTCTGTTTATTTTTATGGGACAATAAGGAGGCGAATCATCTTCACGGAGGAGCACAGCCTGAAGAATAAAACGGCCACTAGGATAACTGAGGTGGTTGAATTCCTTTCATTCTATATTCCTTCCCGCTCTTACTATGTTATGTTTCGATTTTCTGCTATTTTGTCTCGTTTATTGCATGATCCTTTATTAGATAAATTCCTAGGTTCTAGTTTAATTCTACTATTTTGAAATTTTCTATTATTTTCTTTAATGTTGAAAGGTGTCTCATGTATTGCCCACTAAGCTTGAAATCAAAAAGAAAGAAGAAAAGATGTAGTGCATGAGAAATTGAGTTTAATTTTTAGAGTAGTCTCATTCATTCAAATGTGGTGGTATTTTTTGTGACTCTGAATGCATGACATGAACAGTGTATATTTAAATTTGAATCAAAGAATGTTGATGTATAAGGAATAGGGATTTAGAGAATTATTATGACTTCTCTGAAATAAACAAAAATTTAATCCTTGAAGCAAAAGAAACAGTAAAAAAAGGGATACAAAAGCAAGGTCCAAGGCTCTGAGCATCAATGACTAGGGAGGTCATACATCATTAAAAGCTCAAAGAGTTGTTTCCCTAGTCATATGCTTGTGGTGTTCTTGTGTCAAGTAATCCTTGAGACAAAACATTTAGAGTCGAGATCAATTGCAATTAGCAGAGTATGCCAAAGGCTTTGAGCACCACTGTCTGGGAGTAGCTGAAAGAAAAATTAGAACTTCAAAAGAGTTCCCCAATTAAGTGCTTGTGGTGTTTCTGTGTCAAGTGAAGCTTGAGACAAAACATTTAAAGTCACGGCTAGGCTCAAGGTGCAAAACACCAAAGAAAAGAGAATTAAAGTAAATTTTGCTGTATTCAATGATTAAACTGCCGTATAAAGATCAGAGAATTCATAATATGATCCGGATTCTAATTCCGAATGACACTGACATCCCTCTGATTCAAAGGAAAGTGAGATGCCAAAACTGTTTAGAATTACAGTTATAAACCCCACTTCAAGAAGAGACATGAGCTTAATTGAACTCTCACCTCTCATGCAAGTTAACATCTTAATCATATACTAATTTTGGTTGCTTGAGGACAAGCAACAATTCAAGTTTGGTGTTATGATGCGTGAGCATCTTTCCTATCTTTTCCTAGTGAATTTGCAATTAATTTGTTGAGTTTAATCAAGAATTAATTATCTTTTAGCCACTATGGATGCTACTTTGGGTCTTGTGCAATTCTGTTTATTTTAGGTAGCATTTGGTTGGATTTGATGGAGCTTCTGCAGAAAAAGAGAAGAAGGCTATATAGGGCAGGAATGGCTTAAAGGATGGAGAGGAAGCTTGCACAAATGGAAGGAGCACAAGAATTAAAGGAGATGACCAGCGAGGAGTGACGCGTGCGCGTGATTTGGAGATTTACACAGCGACGCGTGCGCGTACCTGACGCGTACGCGTGACACGCGAAGAAGACCATCGACGCGTACACGTGACATGCGCCACGTGCAGAAAACGCAAAAAACGCTGATTATTTAATTAATTCTGATTTAAACTTTATCTTTTATTTTAAAATAGGAAAAGATATTATTTTAGTTTTAGAAAATAAATTTTAAATTAATTAGGATTAGATATAAAAGGGAAAAGAAACTTCTCTTCTGGGAGGATCCGAACATTATTCCACTTTTCATTCCACCTCAGCCCAATTTACATTTTACCAGAATCCTTATTTTCTCTCTGAACCATGAGCAGCTAAACCTCCACTGTTAAGGTTAGGAGCTCTATCTATTGTATGGATTGATACTATTATTTTTCTATTTTAATTCATGTATTGATTTCTATTTCAAGAGTTGTTTTCATTCTTTATCTTATGAATTTGGGTGGAACGGAAGTATGACCCTTGTTCTAATTGAGTTCTTGTATAACTTGGAAAAGCCCTTTACTCGAACAATAGCTTGAAAACATATTCTCCTAAATTTCTAATTATCTGGACTTAATGGGATACGTGACATATAATCCTTTTATATTTGGTAATTAGAGTTTCTGTGGCACATAAACTAGAATTGAACTTCATCCTCTAATTGGAATTAAGTGACCAAGGAATTGGCAGTTGATGAAAGTTAGAGTAGACTAAGAAGGTCTAAGGAATTAGGGCTTAGTCATATATAGTTTGCCATGAATTAAATCTTGCATGATTAAAATAGTTAGTAAGAAAATTCAATCCAGAAAATAGATATCCCTGAAGCCTTAACTCCTTTTTCCATATTTTATTCCCAACTTATTTACTTGCCTGTCTTCTAATATTCTGAATTTACTGTTTAATGCTTTTGAACTCTCAAACACTATTTTTGCTTGTCTAACTAAGTAAATTAATTAACCATTGTTGCTTAGTCCTTCAATCCTCGTGGGATCGACCCTCACTCACCTGAGGTATTACCGGTGCACTTGTCGGTTAGTTTATGGTTATACATTCCGCACCAGAAAGCTCTTAGCAAGGAAAGAGAATTAGAAGTCCTATCCTTATTATCATTGTCGATTGTGATGGTAAATGTAAATTGCCTTCACTTAGTTAACCTCTAACCAATGAAGGAAAGTCAAGTGCATACAATCAACTTGAGTTCACAAGTCCTAGTCAACTCATAGGGAGAGACTAGATTTAGTGAAGTTCAAGCTAACCGGTAATCTTCAATTACCAATCAACAAAAGAATTTTGATAACTCAAGAGGCTCTAATTGATCAATCTAAGTTAAGAACATAAAAATCTAATTTAAAATCCAACCAAGCATTTTATCAAACACTTGGAAGGCACAAAATAAAGGCATAGAAAATTAATAACAGAATGTAAAATCTAAGACTAACAAATGCACGGAATCAATAACCAACAATTAAAGAAGAAGCAATAAACATGAAATACATCAAATTGCATTAAAGGACATTGCATCTAACAAGAAGAGTTCATAAGTTAAATTGGAAAAATAAAGAAATCAACAAGAGAAGATAAACTAAGATGCTAGAATAATAAAAGGTAGAAGAAAAACTAAATTAAAGCAAGATAAAATTTTGAATTTGAGAAGAGATAAAACTAAAAGAAACCCTAAACCTAGAGAGAGGAGAGAGCCTTTCTCTCTAGAATTCTACATCTAAAACCTAAAGTGTATGAATGAAGTGTGAATGAATGATTGGTTCGTTTCATTCTACAGCCTCTAATCTTCATTTTCGGCCTTGAAACTGGGCCAAAAGCAGCCCAGAAATTGCCCCCAGCGTTTTCTCGCAACTGAGGCACGTGACGCTTGTCACACGTACGCGTTAGCCACGAGTACGCGTCGCTGAATGAATTCCTGGTCACGCGTACGCGTCATCCATGCCTACACATCATTTGTCTGCTGCACCAGTCACACGTACGGTCATCTATGCGTGCACGTCAAGGCCAGCTTCTCAAAACTTCAATTTCTTGTGTTCCTTCCACTTTTGCATGCTTCCTTTCCATCCTCTAAGCCATTCCTGCCTTATAAAACATGAAATCACTTAACGCACACATCACAGCATCGAATGGTAATAAAGGAGGATTAAAAATTAGCAATGTTAAGGCCAAAGAAACATGTTTTCAATCATAGTACAAATTCGGAAGGATTTATAAAACCTTACAATTTATATGAATAAGTGTAAGAATAGTTGATAAAATCCACTCAATTCAATACAAAATAAACCGTAAAATAGTGGTTTATCAAATATATAGTGAGACATGATCTGTTCCTACACCCGAGCCTCCATAGTGAGCGCTTGTGCTCAGATGCACTTGGGTTGAGTCTGGATTTTCCCATGGATCCACTCATTTTCAGGTTGAGCAATAACCCTAAGGACGGAATCCCAATCAAAATTGAATCTCTTGCACTCAAGTTGTGCTTCTTGGTAGGCATCCATTCCATCTGGACTTGGTAAGATCTCAAGTACCCGCTGAATAGCATCTTCCGATATAGGAACTTGCTTTTAGCGCACAAAAACTAATTGAAGGGTAGGCGTGTGATAATTAGAGTAGAATTCAACTACCCAAGATAGATTAACTTCTCTCGGCCTCTGATTTAAGAATCCCCAATGCCTCCTCTCAATGTGGGGCATCACAAAATGAACAAAGTGTGCTAGAAGTAGGAGGAGGTGCTCATTGTGGTAGTTTCTATCAACCAAGATGGGGAATATCCGCTCACAATAGCGGTTAGTGAATCTTGCAGAGTCCTTTACGAGAACTTCCTTCTCCACTTCATCAACGCGGATGGCCCTCTTCAACCGCTTAGAAACTGGCTTGACTTTTGAGGAAGTTGGCGCCTTAGTGGGTGCTCTTTGAGTTGCCTTCTTCGCAGGTGTCTATTTAGAAGCCTTCTCCTTCCCTTTCTTGGTGGCCATCCTGAAAAAGAAAGAAAAAGAGAAAATATTAAACTCAGAGAGATAAACACCAGAATCAAGAAGATGCAAGTGAAAATGAATGCCAAAAAAGGAAAGCGTCTTAAATACATAGTAGCTACAACATGCAAGTAAGACATCAAGATGATCATGGAAGCATGTCACTAACACTAGATGCAAGAGTAAAAGAAGCATAGAAGTAGGATCAAAGATGAACCAAAGTGTCATTGATGTTTTTCACAAACACTTGGGGTGTATATCATAAACAACAAGTAAGTTGATAAGTTCAAGTGTAGGATATGCTCCAAAATAAAATACCAACTACTATAGCAATACCACATGATATAAACAAGTCAAAAGATATTAAAATAATCCACCAATTCACAAAATATTCAACTTGAAACTTCAACACCAAAACAAAAATGCAAGGAGAAAAAGAACCAATAGGAAACTACAAAGAACAAAATTAAAATGTAATAACAATTAAAATATTGCAAATGAAACAAACAAAAGAAGGGTTAAAGAGTAAAAGAGAGTAAGAAAAGAAACCTTGAAAAGAAGGGGAAGAGAGGAGATTAAATGCAAGTAAAAATGAGAGAACAGGGGTGAGAAGAGAAAAAGAAGAAGAAATGAGGTGGGACTGCCGGAGGTGGTGGTCGCCAATGGTGGTCTGCCAGACAAGAGATGGAAGAGGGAAGAGAGAAGAAAGAAGAAAGATAGAAGAAAGATAGAAGAAGAAGAAGAAGAAGAAGAAGAAGAAGAAGAAGAAGAAGAAGAAGAAGAAGAAGAAGAAGAAGAATGAAGAGAGGCAGGGCAGCGCACTGATTAAATTGAATCGGTTGCGCGACGCGCGCGTCACCCACGCGTACGCGTGGGAGGCCCAAAAGAGAAAGTGATGCGTAAGCGTCGGTCACACGTGCGCAGATAACGTTTCGTGCTAGATGCACTTAATTTTTCTATTAGACATTTCAGCCTGGCCATTTGTTTGGGGGTGATAAGTCATTGCCACCTTGTGAATAATGCCATATTTCTTCATCAAACCTGTCATTTTTTTGTTACAAAAATGAGAGCCTTGATCACTCACGATTGCTCGTGGTGATCCAAAGTGGCAATTGAGGTTATTTTGAACAAAAGAGACAACCACGTTAGCATCATCAGTACTGGTAGAAATTGCTTCCACCCACTTAGAAACATAATCAACCGCTAACAGAATATATAAGAAACCATTCGAGTTTGGAAAGGGACCCATGAAGTCAATACCCTAAACATAAAAAATTTTACAAAACAATATGAGTTGTTGGGGTATCTCATCCTTCTAAGATATGTTTTCAAACCTTTGGCATTGGTGGCAAGGGTTACAGAAAAGATTTGCATCCTTAAAGAGTGTGGGCCACCAAAATCCGCAGTCTAAGATTTTCCTTGCAGTTCTTTGAGGGCCAAAGTGGCCACCACTTTTAGAAGAGTGGCATGCCTCCAAGATAGACTGAATTTCGAATTGTGGAAGACACCTAATTATTTGGTCGGCACCACATCTCCACAAATATGGTTCATCCAATATGTAGTACTTGGACTCGCTCTTGAGCTTGTCCTTTTGATGTTTAGAGAAATGTGGAGGAAAGGTGTGACCAACCAAATAATTAGCAATGGGTGCATACTAAGGAACTACCTCGGATATTGCTTGCAAGCTATCAAGTGGAAATGCATCATTGATAGGAGTGGAGTCACTTTTTATATGCTCTAGGCGACTCAAGTGGTCTGCCACCAAATTTTGGGAACTACTCCTATCCTTGATCTCTAAATCAAACTCTTGCAATAACAATATCCAACAGATTAACCTTGGCTTTGATTCTTTCTTAGCTAGCAAGTATTTCAACGCCGCATGATCTAAATATACTACCACTTTGGTTCCAGGTAAATAGACCTAGAATTTATCCAAGACAAAAACAATGGCTAAAAGTTCCTTTTCAGTGGTAGTATAGTTAGACTGGGCACCATCTAATGTCTTAGAAGCATAAGCAATGATATAGGGATCCTTACCTTCACACTAAGCAAGCACCGCTCCTACCGCATAGTTAGATGCGTCGCACATAATCTCAAATGGCCTACTCCAATCAGGCCCTCTCACAATAGGAGCTTGGGTTAAGGCACTCTTCAGCTTGTCAAATGCTTCCATACATTCTTCACTCAAGTCAAACTCTACATCTTTTTGCAATAGACAGGAAAGGGGTAGTGCAACCTTACTAAAGTCCTTGATAAAATGTTGGTAGAAACCTGGATGACCAAGAAAAGGATGGACTTCCCTCACAGAAGAGGGGTAAGGTAAATCAGAAATAATATCAACCTTAGCAGGATCAACAAATATACCAATATAAGAAACAACATGACCTAGAACAATACCTTGCTGTACCATAAAGTGACATTTTTCAAGATTAAGCACAAGGTTTGAACTAGTGCATCTTTCTAATACTCTAGCAAGATTATCCAAACAAAGATCAAAAGAATCACCATAAACACTAAAATCATCCATGAATACTTTCATACAGTACTCAAGAAGATCCAAAAAGATGCTCATCATGCACCTTTGAAACGTAGCCGGTGCATTACATAAACCAAAAGGCATCCGTTTGTATGCTTATGTTCCAAAAGGGCATGTGAAAGTGGTTTTCTCTTGGTCTTCTGGAGGAATATGGATTTAAAAATAACTCCGGTATAGCCATCTAAAAAGCAATAATGTGATTTACCCGATAGGTGATCAAGCATTTCATCGATGAATGGTAGTGGATAGTGATCCTTGCGAGTGGCCAAGTTCAAGCGTCTGTAGTCGATGCAAACTCTCCATGAATTATGCACCCTTTTGGCCATGAGTTTCCCACTCTTATTCTTGACTATTGTGACACCAGATTTCTTCGGAACCACTTGTACCGAGCTAACCCACTCACTATCCGAGATTGGATAGATAATGTCGGCTTTTAGTAGTCGAGTCACTTCTTTCTTCACAACTTCTAGAATTGTAAGGTTCAACCGCCTTTGAGGTTGACGGATAGGCTTGGCTCCCTCGTCTAGAAATATGCGATGCTCACAAACTTGAGGGCTTATACCAACTATGTCTGCCAAACTCCACCCAATAGCTTTCTTGTTCTTTCGCAGTATATTAAGCAATCTCTCCTCTTGTTGGGAGGTAAGCTCCTTTACAATGATCACCGGGAGCTTTTGATTTTCTTCAAGATAGGCATACTTAAGGTGGGGTGGAAGTGGCTTCAATTCCATATTAGGCTCATGGCTTGGCACTTGATTATCCGGTAGCACTGAAGGTGGTAAGGTGTCTTCATCATATTCAGGGGGTTTTCCCACACTTGCACCTTGAACCATATTCTTTTCATCAACTATATTATGGTGGACTTCGGCCACAATATCATCAAGCATATCACACTGGAAGATAGAATGGTCCTCCAGTGGATGCTTCATAGCCTCATCAAGATTAAAACTCATTGCTCTTCCATCAATTTCAAAGGAGTAGGTACCCGAAAAAGCATCCAATTTGAACTGGGAGGTTTTCAAGAATGGCCTCCCTAGTAAGATAGATGATGGTCTTCCGTAGTCATTAGGGGGCATCTCAAAAATATAGAAATCAATTGGAAAAGTCAACCCCTTGATGCTCACTAAGACATCTTCCGCAATGCCAACCACAGAGATTATGCTTTTATCCGCCAAAACAAAACAGGTAGCCGACCGTTTCAATGGTGGAAGCTTCAATACATCATGTACAGATAAAGGTATAATGCTAACACAAGCACCTAAGTCACACATGCAATCAACAATTTGTATACCACCTATAGTGCAAGTAACTAGACAAGGACCGAGATCACCCCATTTCTCCTGTATAGCACCCATCAAAGCAGAGATTAAGCTACCCAAAGGAATAGTTTCTAGATCATGAATCTTCTCCTTCTTTATGCACAAATTTTTTAGAAACTTAGCATACTTAGGAACTTGGCGAATAGCATCAAAAAGGGGAATAGTTACCTCGACCTTTTTGAAGATATCCACCATCTTGGGATCTAGCTCCACTTGCTTTTTAATCCTCCTGGCTAGGTCTGGAAAATGAATTGGAATAGTCTCTTTCAAAACATTTTCTTCCTTAGAGACTCCATCCTTTGGTTGAGCAACTTCTTCTTCAACCGCCTCTTGTACCTCGTCCTCGTCCTCAACATCTTCTACCTCAACAACATCTTCATCTTGAGTGACTTCTCTTTAGCTTGGCTCCTTGGGACTCCTTTCTTGCAATGTAGTGCCGGACCTCAAGGTGATAGCATTGATGCCACCCTTAAAGTTAGGTAAAGGTTGAAAGGAAAATGCACTAGAGCTTGAAGGTTGAGTATTGGAGGTAGATGGTGGGACCATACGGGATATAAGGGCTTGGAGAGCAGAGGTGAAACCGGTAAGGGAAGAGGTAAGTGTGGTTTGAAGCTTCTTTTTCCCTTGAAGAATAGTACGATGGGTATCGTCCGCGGGAGCTTGGTTGGAAGAAGAAGAAGAAGGGTAGTTAATTTGGGGGACTTGTGGTTGGGTGATTTGAGGTACTTGAGCTTGCATTTTGTGAGGTGGTTGGTACCTTTGACCTTGGTTTTGTTGTTGGTAAAGAGGGTTTTGTAGATACCGGTTTTGTTGGTAATTATTGTTCCACCTTTGGTTTGCACCATTGTCTCTTCCTCCTTGGTTATAGTTACCTCCTTGATTATAGTTACCGCCTTGTTGATAATACCCTTCATTTGGACGGTTGTAATAAGCATTGGTGGCCGCCAAGGTATTGTCCTCTTGGAGTTGTGGACATTCATCGGAATAGTGAGAGTAGCAAGCACAAATTTCACACACTCTTTGAGGGACTATTTGTTGGCATTGTTGTTGTGGAGGAGGTGGAGGTTGTTGTTGATTGAGCTGGAGTTGCTTAAGGATATTGGTCATTTCTCCCAAAGTCTTGGGGAGGGCGGACTCACTACTAGAAGAAACTTCCGCAATAGCCTTGGGATGATTATTCCTTTGCTTTGCATGTTGGGTAGATTCAGCTAAATCGGTGATAAGTTTCCACGCTTCCTCAGTCATTTTGTACTTTGTCAAAGAGCCATTACTCGAAGCATCCAAAAGGATCTTATCTTGAGGCTTCATGCCATGGCAAAAGTAACTAATTAACACCAACTCGTCAATCATGTGATGGGGGGCATGAATCAAGGAGCTTCCTCAAATGTTTCGAATACTCATAGAGAGTTTCCAATTCACCTTGAATGACGCAAGAGATTTCCTTCCTCAACCTATCCGTAACCTCCGGTGGAAAGAACTTATCCAAAAATTCCCTTCTAAGCAAATCCCAATTAGTGACAACATTTTTGGATTGAGTGTAGAACCACTCCTTTGCCCTTCCCTCAAGAGAAAATGGGAAAGCAAATACACAAATAGTGACCTCATCCGCACCATAGCGCCTAGTAGTTGAACAAGCCGTTTGAAAGTCTCTAAGGTGCTTGATGGGATCTTGAGCGGGTAGACCATGGAACTTGATGAACTACTATTTTAACACTTATTCTGGATCGAATCGAGTAGATTTCATCAACTTTACTCACACTTATCCATGTAATTTGCATGTATTTAAATTCCTTTCCGAATTTTGTGCTATGATTGAAAACATGCTTCCTAGGCCTTTAAATTACTAATTTTTAATCATCTTGTATTACCATTCGATGCTGTGATGCGTTTGTTAAGTGATTACAGGATTTATAGAGCAGGAATGGCATAGAGGATGAAGAGGAATCATGTTAAAGTGGAAGGGACACAAGGAATTGAAGATTTGAAAAGCTAAAACCGACACGCACACATAGCTAAAGCGTACGCGTGATCAAGCTATCTTCCAAGCGATGCGTACGCATAAGTGATGCGTACGCGTGACCAGGAGCTTCGTCCAAGCAAAGCGTACACGTGGCTGACGCGTACACGTGATGAGCGTCACGTGCTACAATAAAGGGAATACGTTGGGGCGATTTCTGGGCTGCTTTGGCCCAATTTCAAGCCCGAAAGTGATGACAATACTCTGGGAATGGAAAGGGACGAAACACACTTACACTTTAGCTTAGTTTTTGAGTTTTTAAAATTCTAGTGAGAGAAACTCTGACATCTCTCTAGGGTTTTAGGTATTCTTAGTTTCACTTTCAATCGAATCTTGGGAGAAGTTGTTGCTACCTTCGTTTCTAGTCATTTTCCTCATAGTTTTCTACTTTAACTCCCTTATTGCTCTTTTCAATTTGGTTATTTTGACTCATAATTGGATCTTGTTAACTTTGAATTTTGTTAATGCATTGAGTTGTTTTCATATCCATTGTTATTGCTTATCTTGCTATTATTGATTATTGTTAGTGGTAACTTGAATTGGATTATTTTTCTAGTTTTTTTCATGTCTTTTATCTTTGCTCACTAAGTGTTTGAGAAAATGTCATCTATGATCATGGAATAGATTTCCTTACATGGTTTAGGGTTGAGTAATTGGAGCCACTTGAATTGTTATACTTAAGTGTTGATTGGTAATTGAAGATTACTAATTAGCTTGAACCTCACCAACTCTAGTCCTTCTCTATGAAGTGACTAGGACTTGTGAGATAAGGTTAATTGTGTTCACTTGACTTTCCTTCAATTGTTAGAGGATAACTAAGTGAGAGCAATGAGCCTTTACCATCACACTTGGGAAAGACAATGAGGATAGAAATTCCGATTCTCACCCCTAATCAAGACATATTATATTGATTAATTATCAACTCTTGCTAGTTATCTATTGCTCTAATTTCTAGTTATTTATTTTTCTTGTTCTCAACTTCAAAAATCTCTAGGAAATCATAACCAATAATTTGCATCTCATGTCAACTCCTAGGGAAAGGACACATGATTCTACTCTCGGTTATTGATTTTATTTGTGACACACATTTTAACTTTGACTAGCAGAAGTCTTGTCAGTTAAGACTATACTTTGCGGCGTTGATTTGGAAAAATACTTTTGGTAATTCTTGATCGACATTTATCCGCTATCAGAACTTAGGAAGTAGATTAATCAATGCGGTCTTGATGCCAGGGCATTTTGGCCAGTTTCACTGACCTTTTCTTTACTATTTTGGGGTAGTTTCATGCATTTTCCTAGTTAATAAGCAAGTTTTGGGTAGATAATCACTTATATCTTGATTCAAGAAAATATTGTGAATTTCATGTGATTTTATGAGAATTATGCATGAATTGAATGACAAATTGGATAATGCATATCTCATAATTTAGATTAGAGTTTTGATGCACTTTATTTGCTTGGTTTCAGGACAAAGGAAGCAAGGAAGAGCCACATTAGCAGCCATGTTAATCTAATTAACGTGACCACTAACGTGGCATGGGAATAAACTTGCAACGATAATGAGAAAAGTGATTTCCAATAACACCTTCGAAACCATCATGGCCCACGTTAATTGCCATGTTAACTACATTAACGTGGTAGTTAACGTGGAGAAAAGGGGGCTCCAGCGTTAGTGGTAAAAGTGAGTACCACTAACGCTCCAAATTGGCCACGTTAAGAGTCATGTTAACTCAGTTAACGTGAACTCTAACATGAAAAAGGAAGACAATGCCAACGTTAGTGACACTCACCTTTGTCACTAACGTTGGACTAATCCCAATTGGCTACGTTAAGAGTCACGTTAACTACATTAACGTGAACTCTAACGTGGGAGGAGCAAGGAGTCGCCAACGTTAGTGACACTCACCTTTGTCACTAACGCTGGACCAAGCCACTATGAGCCACGTTAGTTGCCACGTTAATTGCATTAACGTGGAAGCTAACGTGGAGGAAAGAAATGATGAGCCAACGTTAGTGACATTCACTTTTGTCACTAACATTGGAGATGGCAATCACCACCACGTTAGTGGCCATGTTAAGACAATTAACGTGAGGCACTAACGTGAGAAGAGGCGTTTGGAGCATTAGTGACAAAGGTAAGTGTCACTAATGCTCTCGAGGCTAAGGCATGCCCACGTTAAGAGCCACGTTAGTTAGACTAACGTGGACTCTAACGTGAGAAAAGGGGGGCTAAGAGCAACGTTATTGGCAAAGGTAAACGCCAATAACGCTTGCGATGGACCAAGAGGCAACGTTAGTGGTCACGTTAGTGCCACTAACGTTGAAGTTAATGTGAACCATCTTGGGCTAGGAACGTTAGTGAAAAAGGTGATCGTCACTAACGTTCTCGAACCCACATTTTGACTTAACGTTAACATACACCACTAACGTCCCAGCTAAAGTCCATGCCTACTTCACACTTTCTCTGCAAGTAAAGCGGAGCCCACTGAAGATTCCAAACTGCTTCAACTCAAGATCCAAAGGCCCATGTCCAAAGACTTGAAGAGCCAACTAGAAGATCAGAAGAGTAGTATATATAGGAGTAGTTTTGAACTAGAGAAGAAGCTTTTGGCATTGAGAGAACTACTCTCTGTATAATTTTACTTTCTCTGCAACTTTTAGTTTTACTATCAGAATGTATTTTCCATATTTGCTTTCCATTCCCAGAGCTATGAACAACTAAACCCCTTTCATTGGGTTAGGGAACTCTGTTGTAATTTGATGGATCAATAATAGTTTTCATTATTCTTCTTCTTTCTTTTCTCTTGATTTTACTAGAAAGCTTTCAATCTTCATCCAATTGGGTAGTTGTCTTGGAAAAGAAGCTATTCATACTTGGATCTCTTCGGAACCTTGGAAGAGGAATGAAGAGATCATGCTAGAAACGCTTTCTCATGTTAGACCAAATTGGGGTTTGGATGGATATAGTGACATATAATCCTACCAACACTTTGATTTGGGAATACATGTGGTATAATCAGTGACCACACTTCATCTCTTCTCATGAGCAATTAGACCAAGGAATTGGCTATTGATCAAGATTTGAGAGATTGAATTACCAAGGAATTGGAATTCAATCACTTAAGATTGCCAAGGAGATCAATGAATGCATTAATTGAGGAAGAGATGAAAATGAACTCGATCCGGAGAATACAACATCTCCTGAGCCCAATGAATTCCCCATTTCTGATCTTACCCATTCTCTTTACTTTCTGTCATTTACTTTTATGTTCATCTTTCCCATTCCCCATTTAAGATTCTGCAATTTACCTTCCACCATTTACATTCAGTTCTTTATTTCCAGCATTTACACTTTCTACCATTTATTTTTCCGCCATTTAATTTCCTGCAACTCTCAAATCGACTTCTGCTTAGCTCAACTAGAACATTCCTCTGATTAAAGGATCAATCCCTATGGGATTCGACCTCACTCTATTGTGAGTTTTTACTTGACGACAATTCGGTATACTTGCCGAAGGAAATTTTGTTGAGAGACAAGTTTCCGTGCATCAAGTTTATGGCGCCGTTGCCGGGGATTGATTTTGTATCAACGATGATTAAATTGGTGGATAACTAGATTGAGCATTTTTTTTGTTTGATTTAAATTCTGTTTGAGTAATTTACTTTCAGTTTTAGTTATTTTCTTCCCTTTACCCCTACCCGTTTGTGGTGTTCTCGTATTTATTACAATTCAGTTCACTAACCCACTAACTATTTGATATATTGCATCACTCACACTAACAGCATTTTTAACAAGAATACTCTCTATTTCCCTTGTGCTTTGGCCTTGTTGGTTGTATGACAGGTAGAAGAAGTGGGGCTTCAACTTCCTTCGATTCTGAATCTGAGAGAACCTTCCTTAGATTAAGGAGGAAAGCAAGAGAAAAGAGAGTTGTTGGTGCTGAGGAAGAGGAAGAGTACTTTGAACCAGACATGGATGAGAATATGGAGAACCATCATGAAGAAGAGGCTCACAACCATGGCAGAGAAGGTCCAGCGCATCATGCTGGACAAGAGAGAAGAGTTCTAGGCTCTTATATCAATCCAAACCCAGGAAACTATGGAAGTAGCATCCAAAAGCCAACCATACATGCCAATAACTTTGAACTAAAGCCACAGCTCATCACCCTTGTTCAGAACAACTGTTCATTCGGAGGAAGTGTCCAAGAAGACCCCAATCAACATCTAACCACATTTCTGAGAATATGCGATACTGTGAAGTCTAATGGTATTTATCCTGACACCTATAGACTGCTTCTGTTTCCCTTCTCACTCAAGGACAAAGCATCCAAATGGCTAGAGTCCTTCCCGAAGGAGAGTTTAACAACCTGGGAAGATGTAGTGAACAAATTCTTAGCGAGATTCTACCCTCCTTAAAGAATCAAAAGGTTGAGAGCTGAGGTACAGATCTTCAGGCAACAAGATGGTGAGACTCTATATAAAGCATGGGAGAGGTTTAAGGACTTGACAAGAAGGTGCCCGCCAGATATGTTCAATGAATGGGTGCAGTTACACATTTTTTATGAGGGTCTTTCTTACGAATCAAAGAAGGCAGTGCACCACTCATCTGCGGGATCTCTGAACAAGAAGAAGACCATTGAAGAAGCCATAGATGTCATTGAGACTGTAGCGGAGAATGACTACTTCTATGCTTCTAAAAGAGGTAACACTAGAGGAGTAATGGAGCTAAACAACGTGGATGCATTGCTGGCCCAGAACAAGCTGATTACCAAGCAGTTGGCTGACCTTACCAAGAAGATGGAGAGGAACTAAGTAGCAGCAATCACCACCTCATCAACAACCCAAGAAGGAGTAAATGCAGAAGCAGAGGGTGAGCAGGAACAAGCCAACTACATTGGAAACTCACCTAGGCAGACCCATGATCCATACTCCAAAACTTATAATCCTGGTTGGAGGAACCACCCAAACTTTGGGTGGGGAAATCAACAAGATCAAGGCCAAGATCAGAGACGTCACAACCCTAACAACAATGCAGCTCACCAACATTCAACACAGAGATCATATCAGCACCTACCTAACAACACCTCTCAACATCCATATCAAAACCAAAATGGCCATTCTCATCCCTCCAACCCCAACTCACCATCATCCGAAGATAGACTCTCAAGGATTGAGGCCCTACTTGAAGGCATATGTAAGGAACTCCAAGAGAACAAGGTGTTCAAGGAGGAGGTGCGAGCTAATATCAAAAACCAGGGAGACACCATTCAGAGGCTAGAATTTCAAGTGGGATACCTCTCTGAAAAGATTCCCAAACCTACTGACAGCTTCCCAAGTGACACAGAGAAAAACCCGAAAGGTGAAGCAAAGAAAGTAAGATGGGAAGACTGCAAGATGGTCACTATAAGTGATAAGGGGACTGAGAAAAAGCTGAACAAACCCTTCGAACACTATGGAGATACTTCAGCAGAGAAGCAGGAAGAGGGTCACCAAGAAACCAAAATTACACAGAAGGAGATGCTGAAACTCTATGCACTTTTTCCCCAAAGGCTCAAGGGTGGTGTAGAAAAGAGAATATACTCAAAGTTCCTTAATATGTTTGCATCTCTCCATGTAAACATACCATTCATCAAGGCTCTCCAACAAATGCCCTCATACATTAAGTATATGAATGAGCTGCTGACCAGGAAAAGCTCACTCAAAGGAGGGCAAACAATAGTGATGAATAAGGAGTGCAGTGCTCTCATTCAACCAGAGTTACCTACAAAAAGGAAGGACCCAGGGAGTTTTCACATCCCCTGTGCCATAGGAGAAACAATGTTTGATAAAGGACTCTGTGACCTGGGAGCAAGCATCAACTTAATGCCGTTATCCCTTATGAAGAAGCTGTAGATCAATGAGCTAATGCCCACAGACGTAGTCATCAGGCTGGCTGACAAAACTCAAAAACAAGCAGTAGGAGTGGTTGAAAATATGTTGGTGAAGGTTGGGAACTACTTCCTTCCCACAGACTTTGTCATATTGGAAATGGAAGAGAGTCACCTTCACCCAATCATATTGGGAAGACCATTCCCAGCTACAGCCAGAGCGCTCATAGATGTGGAGCGAGAAGAGCTAATACTGAGGATACATGACGAACAACTCGCATTCAATGTCTTCAAACCCTCACAAGAAGTAGATCAGGAAAGCAAGGAACCAAGGGGAGAGCACGACAAAGCACTGGTGGAAGAAACAAGCATTGAAGCACAAGCTGTATACCCGGGAATCCCTTTGGTTGACGAACGAGACAGTGAGCAGTTGTCACAGCTAAAGGAAGACCAGAAGGAACCTAAACCACCAGAGTTATATGAGACCAGCAACAAAATTTCCTTGGAAAAAGAGGCCACGAAGAGCAGGGCAACATCAAAAGGAACAAAGAAGAAGGCACCAAGGAGATGGAGGAACAAGAAGATCCCTACAGAGGATTTCTCTCCAGGGGATAAAGTGATCTCAGCTTATTTCCCAGATATCCCACCTCATCTCCCCACCATCCCATCTCAGCTACCTAAAGTTTTCACCATCAACAGGATTCTCTCCTTAGAACATGTGGAGATCCTTGATGAAGCCAATGGAGATAGATTTATTGCGAGGGGGGAAGATTTGAAGCATTACCAACCACCCTGACAAAGTCAGAACGTCAAGCTAGTGATGCTAAAGAAGCACTTCATGGGAGGCAACCCATGTTTTATATGCTTTTAAAGTAGTTAATAATGCAAGGTTCATGAATTCCAAATCAACTTTGACATATACTTGAATGAATCCTTTTATGCAACATATAGTGAAGAACAAGTTTGGTGTTCAAGGCACACTAAGAGGACATGAATGCAATTCATATCATGTCACTCTTAGAGCCTTGAACAAAACTTTGTACACCACATGGACACAAACTAAGTTTGGTGTCACCAATGTTGCATACATGAACAATTAAAAAGTCAGTTGGTTTGTATTCATGAATAGCACTTAGTTAGTTAGAAACAAAAATTTTAAAAAGTAGTTATCCCAATTTTATTTGAAATTTTGCCGCCACCATCCACAATTTCATTAATCACATCCCTTTTATTTTGTAGAAAAATTGATGGGACAATTGAAGGAGGAGGGTTCGGCCATCACAAAAGGAGAGGATTATACACGTGTCTTCAGGGGGAATGCATTGGGAAATGTTGTCATGCAACATTGAAAGGATGACACGCTTGGAAATCGAACCAACCCCATCATAAAGTTGATAATCCTTGTGCTCAACCCATGCTAAACCCCATCCGTTCATCATACAACCACACCATCAATCCACACCTTTCATTCACTCACCACCTCCCTATATAAGTGGCTCTTAGTCCGTACCTCCCTTCACATTCCAACGCCCACTTCTTCAAGCTTCTCACTCTCACCCACTCCTTTAACTATACCCTATCCTAACTCAGCCGAATTCCACCACCTACCCACAACCCCTCAACAACTTCACATCTCAAAAATCACTTATGGCATCATCAAGCTCCAAAAGGCGAAAGGAAAAGGAGCCTATGGAGCAACACCCTTTCGATGAGAAGAAGTTTAGAACATTTCACCATGCATTACAATTTGGGTGGATGGTTGATAAGGAGATCATATATGAGCTAGGCGTTCAAGTCAGAAAAACTAAATGCCCCAAAATCACAGAGAAGGTGGAAAAGAGAAAATGGGAGCTCCTTATTGATCCAGTCATAAAAGTAAACACAACTCTTGTAAGAGAGTTTTATGCAAATGCAGTCAGATATGATAAGGCAGATGACTCCTATATAAGCTTCATAAGAGGGGTGACCGTGGATTTCAGTCCTATGAGCATCATGAGGGCATTAAAGCTACGAACCATACCATTTGCAGAAGAAAGCTATCACTCCAGAATAGATAGCAGTCCCGACCATAACCAGATTGTGCAAGATATTTGCGTACAAGGGGCTGATTGGGTACGAGACCCTCAAGGGAAGCCCAAGTTTATCAAGAGAGGGGACCTCACTCCTGAAGCAAAGGGGTGGTTCAAAATTGTAAGGAGATCCATCCTCCCCGCTGGGAATAACTCAGAGGTAAATCTTAAGAGAGCAACAATGGTGCAATGTATACTTAAAGGAGGAGAGATCAAGGTTCATGAACTCATAGCCCAAGGCATTAGGAAGATGGCTAAGAAAAGCGATTCTGGAGGAAGGTTGGGCTACCCCAGCACTATTTTCCGTCTGTGTGACAAATCTGGGGTGGTGTTCGAGGATGAGAATCCCGAGTGGATAAAAGTGGGCATCCCAATTACTGTTCGATGGTTGCATGCTGTTGCATCCCCCATACCTCAACGAAAGCCAAGAAAGAGGCCAGCCCAGCAAGTGGTAGAAGGACAAAACCTAGAGGAGCAAGCCCCTCTGGACATGCACCAACTACAGGAAGCCATTGATGGCTTATCTAAACAATACTTTGAAAATCAAGGGGCACAGAAAGAGCTTCAACTACAGTTGATGGATCATCAAGAAGAATCACTCTCTAGATGGATGAATCAACAGGGGGAATGGCAAAAGCAAATAATGGAACAGCAACTAGAACAAGGGAAACAATGGGGTGAATCCTTCCACAGGATAGAGCAAAGGCAGGATCAACAACAAGAAGCCATCCAAAAGCTAATCAACATCCAAGCACATTAAGGTGCACACATACATGAAATGCATCGGAAACAATTGGAACAGGAAAAACTCTTTGACGAATACAGAGCGTTCGCAGAAGGAGTTTACATGAACGAGACTGGACATCATGTGAATACTCAAGCCAGGCTCGGGTACTTAGTTGGACAACTGCCTATATTGCATCCAGGAATCCCAAGATATGAAGAGGTGAAAGATGACTTAGCGCGAGAAGAAAGAGAGAGGGTAGAAAAGAGTCATGAATCAGTAAGGAAGGCACTTGAGGAGTGGAAAAAGGCGAGACTGGCACGGATACAAGGAAACACAAGTGGACACAAAGAAGACAAACAAGAGGGAGAGCATGGGCACCCCCGTGAGTAAAAGGTGGTGGAGTTCCCTCTTTGTTCCATCTTTTTCAAGCTTTAAATAAGGAAAATCATGTATGAAATAGAACATGTTTCCATGGTAGTTTAGGATTTTCAATTCTGCCTTTAAGTTTTTATTGCTTAGGTCTATGCTTGCTGGTTCAAGTTACCTGTTGCATCTTCACCCTGCTTACTTGTATGCTTGCCCTTTTTAAGTCAAATAAAAAGAGATGTTATGAAAGACCAGAGCGAGGTTCATATTATGGAGTAAGTTCTTAAGCTTGTGGTGTAGTAATTACTTAGCTAAGTTGGTTCACCAACAAGGTAGGAAGGCAACTATCTGTCCTGAATCGTATGCTTGAAACACACCCCATGAGACTAGCTAAATAACAAGATCCTAATAAGAAAAAGGGAAAGAAAAATGAAAGTTGAGAAATAAAGAAAAAGAATAAGAAATAAGGCTAGGCACCAAGGGTTGAATCTTAAGGCATGTGTCTGTGGTGCTCCTGTGTAAAGGATCTACTTGGATGAATAAGCTCTCAGGGGTGCCTTATCACTTGGTAACTTGGGTTAACTAACCCGGGATTATCAGCTGAAAGTCCACTATCAAGAGTAACCTTTGCTACAGAACACTTAGTAACCCAAAGAGGTGCTGGACACCAAGGTCTCAAGAAGAAAAATAACAAACCATGTACCTGTGGTGTAAATTTATGGGGGAAAGAGACTTGAGGGAGTAGGTCCTTAAGGGTGTCTTAACACCTAGCACCTTGAACCAACTGGTTCGGGAGTGCTGGCTGAAAGCTTATATTAAAGAGTCGCCCCCTTACAAAGCACCTAGTCTAAAGAACACAATCAAATCCTGAAAAGACAAAGGGATTAATGAATAAAAGTCTCATAGGGTGCAATCAAGTGAGTATTCCAGGGCATGGTAAAGGTCTAAAATCCAATGAAGGAATGAACCTAAGTTGCTATGCATAAAAACCCATAAAACCAAGGACATGACTTCCACAATAATGATTCATTTCTCTTGTCATTTCATTCATCATTCTTATGTTTCAGTGCTTGCTTAGGAACAACCAAGCTTTAAGTTTGGTGTTGTGATGCCAGGGCATTTTGGCCAGTTTCACTGACCTTTTCTTTACTGTTTTAGGATAATTTCATGCATTTTCCTAGTTAATAAGCAAGTTTTGGGTAGATAATCACTTACATCTTGATTCAAGCAAACATTGTGAATTTCATGTGATTTTATGAGAATTATGAATGAATTGAATGACAAATTAGATAATGCATATCTCATAATTTGGATTAGAGCTTTGATGCACTTTATTTGCTTGGTTTCAGGACAAAGGAAGCAAGGAAGAGCCACATTAGCAGCCACGTTAATCTAATTAACATGACCACTAACATGGAATGGGAATAAACTTGCAACGTTAATGAGAAAAGTGATTGCCAATAACGCCTTCGAAACCATCATGGCCCACATTAATTACCACGTTAACTATATTAACGTTGTAGTTAACGTGGAGAAAAAGGGAGCTCCAGCGTTAGTGGTAAAAGTGAGTACCACTAACGCTCCAAATTAGCCACGTTAAGAGTCACGTTAACTCAGTTAACGTGAACTCTAACATGAAAAAGGAAGACAATGCCAACGTTAGTGACACTCACCTTTGTCACTAACGTTGGACTAATCCCAATTGGCTACGTTAAGAGTCATGTTAACTACATTAACGTGAACTCTAACGTGGGAGGAGCTAGGAGTCGCCAACATTAGTGACACTCACCTTTGTCACTAACGTTGGACCAAGCCACTATGAGCCACGTTAATTGCATTAACGTGAAAGCTAACGTGGAGGAAAGAAATGATGAGCCAACGTTAGTGACACTCACCTTTGTCACTAACGTTGGAGATGGCAATCACCACCACGTTAAGACAATTAACGTGAGGCACTAACGTGAGAAGGAGCGTTTGGAGCGTTAGTGACAAAGGTAAGTGTCACTAACGCTCTCGAGGCTAAGGCACGCCCACGTTAAGAGCCACGTTAGTTAGACAAACGTAGACTCTAACGTGAGAAAAGAGGGGCTAAGAGCAACGTTATTGGCAAAGGTAAACGCCAATAACGCTTGTGATGGACCAAGAGGCAACGTTAGTGGTCACATTAGTGCCACTAACGTTGAAGTTAATGTGAACCATCTTGGGCTAGGAACGTTAGTGAAAAAGGTGATTGTCACTAACGTTCTCGAACCTACATTTTCACTTAACGTTAACACCACTAACGTCCTAGCTAAAGTCTATGCCTACTTCACACTTTCTCTGCAAGTAAAGCAGAGCCCACTGAAGATTCCAAACTGATTCAACTCAAGATCCAAAGGCCCATATTCAAAGACTTGAAGAGCCAACTAGAAGATCAGAAGAGTAGTATATATAGGAGTAGTTTTGAACTATAGAAGAAGCTTTTGGCATTGGGAGAACTACTCTCTATATAATTTTACTTTCTCTACAACTTTTAGTTTTACTATCAGAATGTATTTTCCATCTTTGCTTCCCATTTTCAGAGCTATGAACAACTAAACCCCTTTCATTGGGTTAGGGATCGGAGCTCTGTTGTAATTTGATGGATCAATAATAGTTTTCATTATTCTTTTTCTTTCTTTTCTCTTGATTTTACTAGAAAGCTTTCAATCTTCATCCAATTGGGTAGTTGTCTTGGAAAAGAAGATATTCATACTTGGATCTCTTCGGAACCTTGGAAGAGGAATGAAGAGATCATGCTAGAAACGCTTTCTCATGTTAGACCAAATTGGGGTTTGGATGGATATAGTGACATATAATCCTACCAACACTTTGATTTAGGAATACATGTGGTATAATCAGTGACCACACTTCATCTCTTCTCATGAGCAATTAGACCAAGGAATTGGATATTGATCAAGATTTGAGAGATTAAATTACCAAGGAATTGGAATTCAATCACTTAAGATTGCCAAGGAGATCAATGAATGCATTGATTGAGGAAGAGATGAAAATGAACTCGATCCGGAGAATACAACATCTCCTGAGCCCAATGAATTCCCCATTTCTGATCTTACCCATTCTCTTTACTTTCTGCCATTTACTTTTATGTTCATCTTTCCCATTCCCCATTTAAGATTCTGCAATTTACCTTCCGCCATTTACATTCAGTTCTTTATTTCCAGCATTTACACTTTCTGCCATTTACTTTCCCGCCATTTAATTTCCTGCAACTCTCAAATCGACTTCTACTTAGCTCAACTAGAACATTCCTATGATTAAAGGATCAATCCCTGTGGGATTCGACCTCACTCTATTATGAGTTTTTACTTGACGACAATTCGGTATACTTGCCGAAGAAAATTTTGTTGAGAGACAAGTTTCCGTGCATCAGGTCTTTAGCTCAAAATCGGCATTCAAATTTGAATGACGCACTTGAAATGGTTGGAGAGTGAAATCCGAAGCTCCCGCCTCCTTGAGAGTGATCCTTCTAGATGCAACCATAGTATCGGTATCTAAATCAATGGAAGAGATATTAATAGATTTAGTGGAAGAGGAGTTGGTTTCTTCCTCAAATGACACTTCGGATTCAACCTCGGGTATGGTTGGTGAATTGGCAGAAACCCCTTCACCACCCTCGGAGGCTAACTGACGCCGAGCTCGCCTAATCTGTGGAACGGTTCTTTCAATTTCGGGATCAAATGGGGCTAAACTCGGAGCCGGCAATGAACGCGTCATTCAATAAAAGAAACATAGAACTATGGCAACAAGATATATTAAGCAAAATAACTAATAAATACTACTAATAACCAACAAGAACACAAACAAAAGATGCAATTATTCAAATATGAACATATTTACACCAACCAATACATAGCACACTGACGATCAGATTTCTGTTGGTAAAGAACTTTACAGATAAAGTCTCGTTGTAAGTATAGCTTCTAAACCAACAGAGAATCCTTTCGTACAAAAGTTTTGGTTGTCACAAGTAACAAACCCCTAATAAAATTAATAACCGAAGTATTTAAACCTCGGGTCATCTCTCAAGGAATTGCAGGGAGGTGTAGTTTATTATTGGTTATGAGATAGTATATTTTTGGGGTTTTTGAATAAGGAACAAGAAAAATAAATTGCAAGAAATAGTAAATTAATAATTATGAAAAACTCTTGGCAAGGTATGAGAACTGGAAATCCTATCCTAGTTATCCTTATCAATTGTAATGAGAATTGTCCGTTGCTCCCACTTAGTTAACCCTTACTAAATAAAGGAAAGTCAAGTGGACCAATCAACTTGATTCCTTAAGTCCTAGTCAACTCCTATGGAAAGACTAGCTTTAGAGGGATCCAAATCAATCAGCAATTCCAATTTTCAATCAACTGCTGACTTTGATAACTCAAGTGTCACCAATTATTCAACCAAAGCCAAAAAGGATAAATCTAAATTAAATTAAGAGCATCAATAACATGAATAGAATAAATAATCATAAATCTGAAATACCTCATTATATTAAATAGAAAATCAAATTCAATATAAGGATTCATAAACCAAACTGGAAAAATAGACAAACTAAAGTAATAGAGTAATTAAAAGTAGAAGAAAAATCAAATTAAAGTAAAGGAACATTGAACCTAGAATGAAGAAATAACCATAAGCTAAAATAAATCCTAAATCCTAAGAGAGAGGAGAGAGCCTCTCTCTCTAAAAACTACATCTAAAACCTAAAATTATGAATTATGAATGTTGTATGAATTGTGTGAATGAATGGATGCATTCCCCCACTTTATAGCCTCTAATTTTTTTTTTGAGCCGAAAACTGGGTCAAAAATAGCCCAGAAATCGCCCCTAGTGATTTCTGGTACGTCCAGCACGCAGCACAGTCACGCGTGAGCGTCGTCCACGCGTTCGCGCGGATTGAGTTTTTTGCCAGGCCACGCGTGTGCATCGCCTATCTTTAGGGCAGCTATGGTAAATTATATATCGTTGCGAAGCCTCGGATGTTAGCTTTCCAACGCAACTAGAACTGCGTCATTTGGACCTCTGTAGCTCAAGTTATGACTGATTTAGTACCAAGATGTCAGGCTGGACAACTTTAGCAGCTCCTTTAGTTTCTTGTATTCCTTCCACTTTTGTATGCTTCCTTTCCATCCTCCAAGTCATTCCTGTCCTGTAATCTCTGAGAACACTTAACACACATATCACGGCATCGAATGGTAATAAGAGAGGATTAAACATAGAAAATTTAAGACCAAAGAAACATGTTTCCAATCATAGCACAAAATCAGGAAGGAAAATGTAAAACATGTGAATTCTATGAATAAGTGAGTTTAGTGGATAAAATCCACTCAATTAAGCACAGGATAAACCCTAAAAATGGGGTTTATCACACACATATGCAACTCTCCGGCAATGGCGCCAAAACTTGACGAGCGAATAAATGTCGGTCAAGAATTACCAAAAAGGGTTTCCCAAATTAACGTCGCAAAGTATAGTCTCAACCGACGAGATTTCTGCTAGTCAAAGTTAAAATGTGTGTCATAAATAAAATCAATAACCGGGAGTAGAATCCCGAGTCGTTTTTCCTAGGAGTTGACACAAGATGCACATTATTGGTGAGGATTTCCTAGAGATTTTTGAAGTTGAGAACAAGAAAAATAAATAACTAGAAATTAGAGCAATAGATAACTAGCAAGAGTTGATAATTAATCAATATAATATGTCTTGGTTAGGGGTGAGAATCGGAATTTCTATCCTCATTGTCTTTCCCAAGTGTGATGGTAAAGGCTCATTGCTCTCACTTAGTTATCCTCTAACAATTGAAGGAAAGTCAAGTGAACACAATTAACCTTATCTCACAAGTCCTAATCACTTCATAGAGAAGGACTCGAGTTGGTGAGGTTCAGGCTAATTAGCAATCGTCAATTACCAATCAACACTTAAGTATAACAATTCAAGTGGCTCCAATTACTCAATCCTAAATCAAGCAAGGAAATCTACTCCATGATCATGGATGACATTTCCTCAAACACTTGGTGGGCAAAGATAAAAGACATGATAAAAGTGAGAAAATAACTCAATTCAAATTACCACTAACAATAATCAACAATAACAAAATTCAAGAGTAACAAGATCCAAACATGAATTCAAGTAACCAAATTGGAAAGAGTACTAAAGGAATTTAAAGATGAAAAATATAAGAAAAATGACTAGAAGTAAAGGTAGCAACTGTTTCTCTCAAGATCTGATTGAGAATCAACTAAAAATCCAAAACCCTATAGAGAAGTAAGATTTTCTCTCTCTAGAATTTCAAAAACTAATTGAAAAAAAACTAAAGTGAAAGTGTAGGTGTGTCTATCCTAGCGTACTGGCTTCATTTTTAGGCTTGAAACTGGGCCGCATATTCCCTTTATTGCAGCACGTAACGCTTGTCATGCGTACGCATCAGCCACGCGTACGTTTCGAGACCAGCTTCTCAAATCTTCCATTTCTTGTGTTCCTTCCACTTTAACATGTTTTCTTTTCATCCTTCATGCCATTCCAGCCATATAACCCTGAGATCTCTCAACAGACGCATCACAGCATCGAATGGTAATACGAGAGGATTAAAAATTAGTAATTTAAAGGCCTAGGAAGCGTGTTTTCAATCATAGCACAAAATTCAGAAAGGAACTTAAAAGCATGCAAATTATTTGGATAAGTGTGAGTAAAGTTGATAAAAGTCACTCGATTCGATCCAAAATTAATCATAAAATAATGGTTCACCAGTGGCTTTGGAACTAGGCAAAATGATTAGATTCTGAGACCCTTCTTCTGCCTCCTTTGTTGTGTTAATCTTAACCACTACATTGGAATTGTCATCTATTTTCTCAGTGGATAAGATAATATTAGGGATCATGTTCTCCTTCCGAGTTATCACTACTGCAGCCATATTTCGCACATCCTCATCATATTTCCTACTTTCCTTCCTATCACTAGTGATTGAAAGGTTTGCTAATCTTTTGAGTAAATTGATCAGGGTTGGGTTCATAGCTTTTTTTCTATCCTGATGGTCTCACTCATTATGTTAGGATTAGAACTCTCCTGCTGTCCAAAATATCTCCTTTCAAATTGGGCTACTTTCAATCAATCCCGCTATTTTTCCTCTTCCACTTCCCCTTAACTGCATTTTTCAATTGATCTGAACATGTTCTGACTTCATGCCTTATATAGCTACAATAATTACAAAAATTACCAATTCTTTCATACATTAGCTTTATTTTTTATCTGGTCCAGCAATTCTGATGACTCTTCTAAAGGATTTTATAACATCCATCATCACCTGGAACTTAACTATCTTCTCATATCTTTTTCGCATTGTAAATAGATTCGCATATGTGACTTTACCATAGACCTTTCACCTTAGTCTTGTAATGTTCCGCAAATCTAATAATTGAATCCAAACTGGGGCTTATACAAAATTTTTCTCTTCCATTTTCTTTCTTTGCCTCTATCTCTTCAAATTAATTATGTAATTTTTAAATAACTATGGAGCTCCCCTCTCAATCCTTATCATGTCCTTTTCTTCCTCCATGGTCTGTCTTTGTTGCTGCCTAACAGAATTAGTGTTGTCCTCCATTTTTAACTCTCTCACTATGTATGATGTGATTAGAGAATCACACTATTTAAAAAATAAAGATTACTTGAGAAAAACCTAGCTAAGCACCTAACTAAATTTTAGTTAATAGGACATGATTAAAGTATTAGGCTTAAATAGTTTTTTTTTTGTGACTAGACTTAAATAGTTTAGAACTTCATATCCTTACCCTACTAATTTTTTGTTACTTAAATTCTGAAATTATTATTATTATTAGGACTAGTAAAGATGACTAAGATCGGCTAATTTTTTTGGATATGACACCTAGGTTGGTGTAACGCCGCGTTATGGAAGTTAGGGGTGTTTTACACTGTTGTGACGTTAGCTGACGGGAAGAAATCGGACGGTCCAATTTCTTGGAGGTGAGAAGGGACACAAATCGAACCGTCCGATTTGTGCTGGACATACATTTTGTTTGCAAAGAAATCAGACCCACCGATTTCATGCATGGAGAGGGAATTTTTTTTCCAAAGAAATTGGACCACCCGATTTCTAGGCTGCAGGACAAAATTTTTGTTGGACAATAAAATCAGACCCACCGATTTCATGCAAAAAAAAATTTTGGCGGGCCGTGCCTTTAATCGGACTGTCCAATTTAAGTTTTCAAAAAATTTGAACCGTCAAGAAAGCCGTCGGATGATCCGATTTCAGTTTTATATATACCAACTCCATAATCGAGTTATCCACTTCATCTTCTTCTTCTCACACTCTTCAAATCTTTGAAGCTCGTCTCTGCTCTTTCTCTTCTTCCCTATTATCATGGATGATAGAGTGATATTAAAAGTGTATTATCATGGTCAAATTTTATTACAAACATCTAAAGGAGTAAAATTTGTATATGAAAATCCATTAGATATTATAATTCCATTCACATTGTCATTTGAAGAATTAAAAGGTGTGATTTGTGAGAAGATGGATTCTCAAAAATCTAGGAGAATGTAGTGCCATTTGAAGAATTAAAATGTAGTGTATTCTGTATTTGGTGGGTTCATTCAATTTCAAACGAAATATGTGACCGATGAAGCGAGCATACAAGAAATGTTTTCAGTGTATCTTGAAAGTTAGTCCCGAATATCGTTCATCGAACTGTATATTGAGTTCAAGCAATCTGTAGCAGACCGAGATATTGAATTGGAAGATTACAACAGTGATAGCGAGGAAGAGTTTGAAAGTAACTATGAGGTCATTGATCCGGGTGTAGATGAATATCAAGTTGACGATGCTATGGCGGCAGATGTGGCAGATGTGGCAAATGCACTAGCAAACCAGCAGCCGTTTGAGGAGACGACTTTCATGCGGTCGTTGGATTTGGAGGCCATGCATGCGCCGAAGTTTCCTCAATATATAAATGCAGGTATATAATAATTTTAAATTATGATTTATACAGATGTTTTGAGTTTGAGACAAATATTTAAGTCAACGGTAAATAGGTAAAATATAGCATATAATTAGTAATTGTTTAATTTTTAATTATCAAGTAAACATGTATGTTGAGGAATTTAGTATTTTGCATTCTTGTGTGATTATTAATTTATTAAATAGCATTTGATGACCTAGTTGATTAATTTATTAACTTTTGAATGATTTATTCTTAATTTACGGATCATAGATAGATTTTATTAATGAGACACGTATTTTAAGAATTATTTATCGAAATATAAATTTTGTGGCGTGATTGCAACAGAGCTTCCTGTTATGACGGATGGTGAATTCACCGTGGGAATGGAATTCAGTTATAAGGAGGCAGTAATTAAGGCGATGAAAGATTATACCATCCATAGATGTGTAGATTATCAGGTGCATGAGTTAGAACTGACAACATTCTATGCTAAATATACCCAGTACGGCGCATGTTATGATTGGCTGATCAGAGTTAGCAAAATGTCCAGAAAGTACTGCTGGGAGATAAGGAGGTACAATGGTAGTCACACCTGTACTAGGACCACCATTTCTCAAGATCATTCAAAGCTGGATTCCAACACAATTGCAGAAGAAATGAAGCTATTGGTAGAAGTTGACCCATCTATAAAGGTAAAATCAGTGATTGCGAAAGTACGGTCGAAGTTTAACTACACCATAAGTTATCGTAAAGCATGGTTGGCAAAATAGAAGGTAGTGGAGTCAATTTTTGGAGGTTGGGAAGCTTCGTACAAAGCTTTTCCCATATAATTTGAGGCTATATGTCACAAGGAGCCATCAGCAGTTATTCATTTTGAAACAATGCCTGCATACCAGGGAGATGACTTGGTTCCTAATATTCGTGTACTACACTAAGCCTTCTAGAGTTATTATCCTTGTATTAGAGCATTCATACATTGCAAGCCAATAGTGCAGGTAGACGGAACTCATTTGTATGAAAAATATAAGGGCTGTTTGTTGGTTGCAGTTTCACAGGATGGCATAACAACATCGTGCCTATTGCATTTGCGACAGTGGAGGGAGAGACATCTGAGGCTTGGCAATTTTTTATTAGTAACTTGCGATAACATGTCGTGACACGTGATAGTGTGGGCCTTATCTCCGATCGGCATGAATCCATCAGGTCAGCTATTGCTCGTAGTAACGGAGCTTGGTCTCCTCCCAGAGCTTTCCACATGTTTTGTATCAGCATAGAGTCCAACTTCTTGAGGAAGTTCAAAGCTCTGTATTGGTAGAATCTTATCATCAACATCGGTATCATAGTTACTATTATAGTTAGTCTTAAACCCAGATATTATAATGAATGTTGTATATAGTTGGTCTTTTTTTTTTATTGACAAGATATTCGAGGACGGTTCGCGAGTACGAGACGCATTATCAGCGTTTACACGAGCGGGGTGAGGTTTATACCAACTAGTTGGATTGGATTCCACGTGAGCAGTATGCTTTGACATTTGATGGGGGATACCGATGGGTCATATGACCACTAATCTAGTGGAATGTATCAACTCGGTACTGAAAGAAGCGTGCAATCTTCAGTCACTGCACTTGTTAAGGCAACGTTTTACAGGCTTAATGAATTGTTCACCCAAAAAAGAGCCGAAACTGAGGCTCGTATTAATGCAGGACATGTGTTCTCTGAGCTTGTGACCTCTAAATTGCATGCGAATTAGCAGGCAGCGAGTAACATCTAAGTTAGTTGCTTTGACAGATGGAATGAGGTATTCGAAGTGCATGAGTGTCCTAGTGGTGTGGAGTATGCAGTGGACCTACGTCGACAATGGTGTGACTGTGGTGAATTCCAAGTAGACCGACTTCCGTGTTGACTTGTGTTTGTTTGTTGTGCAAATCAGCGCCTAGATTGGCAACTATATGTTCATGATGTTTACAAAATGGACCGAGTTCGAAGAGTGTACAGAGCTAGGTTTAGGCTACTAGGAAATCCCACAACATGGCCTGTTTATCATGGACCTCGATTTGTAGGTAATCCATTCCTCAGACGGGTATCCAAAGGTCGGCCATGGATGACCCATTTCTTGAATGAGATGGACACTCGGATGTTGCATGGTCCTAGGCGATGTAAGCAATACAGGGCTGAGGGCCACAGCCATAACAGATGTCTTCAACGTGGTGGTTCAAGTGCAAGTCCGACCACCCAATAGAGCTCCCATCCAAATTGCATCTTCGTTTGTCATGTTATTGTATGACTTTCAATTTTTTATATATTATTGGTGCTTTTTGTGTATGATGTTATTGTATGACTTTAGCATTTTTATATATTGACATAAAGTGAATGCTGACATAAAGTGAAGTAACATAGTTAATGACATAAAGTCCACTAGCATAGTTAATGAGATAAAAGGAATTAACATAGTCATCGTCATAGTTTAACAAACCGGAAAAAATAAACAACAAACACATTCTAAGTAAGGAAGTCCAATACACACATCATTTTCTCATTGCCCATTTTACATCTTTGTATAATTTCTTGCATTTCTTTGCAACCCTATTAAAAGTGGATGAGGTAAATCGATTAGCGCTCCGATGTAGTGGATCAACTCTAAGGTTGTATCATTTTCCTTTTTCACTTGTGGTTGTACCTATGAAAACATTCACACATTCAATAACTAACTAATCAAACCAAACTAACAAGGAAATTACTTTACTAGCTAACCAATAAATTATTTTACCAACTAACCAGGAAATTAATTCACCAACTAACCAATAAACTACTTTACCAACTAACAAGAAATCATTTTACCAATCTAACCAATAAATTACTTTACCTCCACTAGGCTTTGGACCATCATCGTCGTCATCATTAGCATCATTTGCATCCTCATCCTCGTCCTCGTCCGGATGGTCAACCAGATAGTCATCAGCCTTATCATCAACTGCCTGGTTGCTCTCCTGAATTAGACTCATCGGAATACGACATGAGTTTCTGCTCTGTGTGATCCCCTTCGTGGCATCATCACTCCTACTCAAGTCAATAGAAAGTCTACCTCCGGAATTGCCAGAGGAAGTGCGAAGTCGAGGTCTCGTATCCAATGACAATCTACCTGGAGTAATACCACTCGGGTGCGCCCTCTGGTCGGTAGGAATGTCTCCGTAATTACCTGGATATGAGTAACCTGGCACAGGAGCCATGAATCCAAGCAGTTGGCTAAACGAACCTTGTTCTTCTGATTCTTGCTGCGGGACACTCTAATACTATTGATGTAATGGGATTGATGGTGTAAAATAATCCGTAGAATATGTGTCAGAAATATATGGTGTGAATTGCTCAAGCTCTTGCTGTGCTTGTGTCTGTGACGGTGGTGGTGGCGGTTGCGGTGGCGATGGTGGTGGCAGTGGTTGATCTTGTTGCTTTACCTGATTATGAACAGGATTACCCTCCTGATTCTCTTGCAATACGAGATCTGACAGATGCAAGTGGGCACCATATGTACCTCGGTACCAATGCATGTAAATATCTAGAGGATGCTGTGAGGGCACCAGGTGCTCGACAAGAACATGACTATACCGATTCGTCCAATGCATAACCCAAAATGAGTGGGTTCCAGACCAATCTTGATTCTTGGGTCCTGTCAGAACTTCGCCGTATGCTTCAACTAGATCCCACTCTTGATGAGGAACACCCTGAGTCAAACCAAATTGTCTCCTCAGTCTATCAAATGCATGTCACTCAATACATTCAAAAGATATAAGCAGAACCATGGCACTCTATATAATTGAATGCTGACGGATGTCAAAAGGAATCACATCTGGATCAATGCAACCAATTGCATAAGCCTCTCAAACAAACTGTACACATTATGCAAGTAAAGGAGGATTATACACCAAATAATAATACGCTAACCAAAAATAGATACTTATTTATTACAACATACATGCCCTTCTTGCAGATCATCCAATGCTCTTCTAAAGTGAGCAAGACTAGGAAATCTGTAAGGCTGATCAGCACACTTCCAGTTACGCTACCTGACATCAGACAATTCGTTAATTAACTTTTATCAATCAAATTTAAAATACATCGTGCTACACTTTTTCAAAGCAGATAGTAATTAAATTTACCTATTTTCAATCGGAAAGAGTCGAGGATTACTAGGAATCGGCGCAAGAAATGGTAGACAGATCCAAGCCTAGCTAAGCAAAAGTGTCAGTGGACCATCAATCTCCTTACAGTCGACACGATTTGCCCTACACAACGCTCTATACAGGTGTGTCAGGCATGCCGATCCCAAACTAAATTATATGATCCGAGCAAAGTTACCGAGCAACGGCAAAAACTTCCAGTGCACCGCTGCCCAGACTTATCTCCAAACATAACGGTCCCAAATAATAATATTATCTGGCACTTCACGTACCTCTGAATGTGAATATCATCAGCCAACACTAAATGATCTTTCAGTCCTCGAAACCACGTCAACTTGATGAAGCTTTCTCTACACTCTGTCTTCCTAGGTGCAACACCAAACTGATCCAAGCATTCAACCTGTAATGCCTTATAACTACTGAGTGTCGGTCCTGTAACTGGCAGACCATTCGTCGGAAGACCAAGAATTATCGCCACGTCCTCCAGCATCACAGCACACTCACCAACCGAAAAATTGAATGTGTGAGTCTCAGAGCGCCATCTCTCGATCAGAGCATTAACCAATGCCAACTGACATTGAACAACTCCAATCTGAAAAACGTGATAAAAGTCAGTCTCCTGTAAATACCCCTCCACAATTTGATTGTACGGATCCGACAGCATGTAGTGGTCACATTGCAACATCCGTGAACCCTACAAAACGTAGCCATAGATCACATTAAACAAATATAACTTTATTTAATTAACAAATTAAATTTAACAGAATCAAATTTTCATTATCACATAACAGTAAAACATAATCATGTTAACGATTATATTATTAACTACTCAAAATATACTAACTCTATTTTACAAAAAATTAACATCTATATTTTTTACATTCTAATAGTTATCAATAAATTTTAAACAAATTTTAAATATAAATCTAATTATTTTTAGATACATTAAAATTACATATTCTAATGTTTAAAACCAAATTATTTTATAATAATAATTCTTATTCCTTATTTTCTATTTATATACACTAATAATAATAATAATACATTAATTAAGTCACTTTCAATAATTATTATATTAAAATAATTTTAATATTTACACTTCCAACATAATAAACAATCTCAAGTAATTATTCTATTCTATTCTAACAACACATAATAATAAATCATTAATTCTTTATTAAATATCTATATTATACTCATAATAAAAATAATTAATTCAATAATTTTTATATATCTTCTATATTATACTCATAATAATTATTTTATTATCATACCTAGATCTTAATAAAAAGTATTACTACAATAAATTTATTACTAACAATTAATACTAATTAATTTATTTATTATCATTCCTATAATCTTAATAAAAATTATTACTATATTAATAACAATTTATAATAATTAATTAATTATCACACGTATAATCTTAATAAAAAGTTATTACTACAATAAATTTATTAATAACAATTAATAATAATAATATCATACCTACACATTTTACTACAATCTATTAATAACAATTAATAATAATTAATTTATTATCATACATCTATAATCTTAATAAAAAGTATTACTACACTATTTTTACTAATTTCTAACATTATCACTATTATTTTAATTAAATCAAAATATTTAAAAATAAAAACTTACATAATTAGGATAATCAAGATAATTAGTAATATGGAGTTTCGGACGATTGACGTCTTTTATTATCCTTCTCCTTAGCATTATTAAAGGCTGGTGGTCCAATTTTTTTTTTTTTTTTGCTCAAAGGTCCGATTTCATCAACAATGGAAAGTGAAATCAGTGAGGTTAAAGGTAGGGTTGGAAACTTGGCAAGTGAGGGAAGGTTGGAATGAGAGTGAAAAGGATGAATGGGATATTCAGATGGGAGTATACAAGCAAGAGGGACTGGGATGAGTTAAGTCTCAAAGTAGTCCATGAACTTACACTCGAGCCTCAAAATAATCCCTGAAGTTAATAATTCCTCAAATTCGTCCCTGAAATTGCACTCCTGGACTCATAGTAGTCCCTGAGACATTTTTCGTTCATCAGAACCTTAAAATGACGTCGTTTTGAACAAAAAAAAAAAGGGCGTAGCGTAGACCCCCTAATTCGAACAAAAAAAAAGAAAAAAGAAAAAAGAAAAGTGTAGTGTAGAACCACCCCCTCCCAATTCCCACTCTGTTCCATCCCCATCCCCATCCCCAACCTTCTCCTTCCCCTTCCCCTTCCCCTTCCCCTTCCCCATCGCCATCCCCATCCCCATCCTCATCCCCATCCCCATCCCCAACCTTCTCCTTCCCCATCCCCATCTCCATCCCCATCCCCTTCTCCTTCCCATTCCTCTTCTAATTAAACGGGTCATGCAACTAGCTTCATTCCAAAGCATCCAACTCGTTTGTCTCAGACCGAAAAATCCTTTCAAAATTCTTTATTATCAACGACCACCACTTGCAAACCAAAAAGAAATAGCAAATTTAATAACAATCTCTGAAATCAATAAAATCCCAAACACTACTCTTCCCACTCTCATCATCGCTCTCACACTGTCCGCCGCTCAACCTCTGCCGTGTAGCATCAATAACCACCCGTCTCTGACTCCTCCTCCTCTTCCATCTTCACCTTCTCATCTAGCGGCGACAACAACAACAACCAAAACATATATGTGAAAGGAAAAGGAGAAGGTTGGGGGAAGCAGAAGGAGAAGAAAAAGGGGAAGGTTGGGAAAGCATAAGAGGAAAGGGAAGGAAAAGGGGTTGGGGATGGCGAAGGAGAAGGAGAAGGGGAAGGGAAAGGGGTTGGGGATGGGGAAGGAGAAGGTTGGGGATGGGAATGGACAGATTGGGAATTGGGAATGGGGGGTGGTTCTACGCTAAGGGGAAAAAGAAGGGGTTGGGGTTGGGGATGGAGAAGGGGAAGAGGATGGGGATGGGGAAAGAGAAGGGGAAGGAGAAGGTTGGAGATGGAACAGATTGGAAATTGGAGGGGGGAGGAGGTTTCTACGCTACACTTTTCTTTTTTCTTTTTTCTTTTTTTTTTGTTTGAATTGGGGGTCTACGCTACGCCCTTTTTTTTTTGTTCAAAACGACGTCGTTTTAAGGTTTTGATGAACGAAAAATGTCTCAGGGACTACTATGAGTCCTGGAGTGCAATTTCGGAGACGAATTTGAGAAATTATTAACTTCAGGGATTACTTTATGGCTCGAGTGTAAGTTTAGAGATTACTTTAAGGCTTAACTCGGACTAGAATGCATGCATGTTTGACGTGTAACTGGGGTGCACAAATCGAACGCTCCAATTTGTGTACCTGTCATACCTCTAATCGAGCTGTCCGATTTCTTGATCATAGCCATCACGTCCTCATAAAATTTTCTACACTCTTATAATCTAGTTATACTCTATGCTTATCCCAATATCAAAATTAAAAAATGGCTAAAATCTTTAACCACCGAAAAACAGATAAGTAATATCTTAATGATCAACGAAATAATTTTATTTCAAATTTAACATCGTAATAACTAAATAGTGGTAAGCTAGGTTCACAGTGTCTTCAATTTAAAAACAAATATATATATATATATTAATTATAGAGACAAAGTGATTGTTGTTCTAGAAAAATAATTAAGAAAAACTATAATAATAATAATAATAATAAAGAAGGATTAAATTAAATTAGGTGCTTGTCATGCGCAATTCTTCTCTTCCACGGATCTGACACTTGTTCAGCGCTCCCTACCGCACCCAACCATAAAAAGTTAAAAATCCAACCCACTTCTCTCAACACTGCCGTCACGCCGTTTTTCTTTTCATTTTCACCTCACTTCTCACAACACCAACCACGCTCCAGACTCCACTCTCCCATTCCTCAATTCCCTAATTTCGATGGCCTCCTCCAAACCCTAATTCCCCAAATTCCACCCGCAATTCCGCCATGGACAACAACACTACCGCCAACGGCACCAACAATTTCAACGTCGCCGAGTCTCGTGACTCATCGCCGCGCTCTCGGGACGCTGACAACAACGGCAACCACTACAACAACAGCAATAACTCCTTCATCGATGAACCGCCTCCGCCATCCTCCGCCGCTACAACCGCCAAGGTGAAATTCATGTGCAGCTACGGCGGAAGGATCCAGCCCCGCCCTCACGATAACCAGCTCACCTACATCGGCGGCGACACCAAGATCGTCGCTGTCGATCGCCACGTCAAATTCTCTGCCCTCGTCTCCAAGCTCTGCTCCATCGCTAACGCCGATGTCTGCTTCAAGTACCAGCTTCCCGGCGAGGACCTCGACGCCCTCATTTCCGTCACCAATGACGAAGACCTCGACCACATGATGGTCGAGTACGATCGCCTGTGCCGCTCCTCACCTAGACCCGCACGCCTGAGGCTCATCCTCTTTCCTCTCCCCAACACCACCACCAGCACCACCAGCACCACCACAACCACAATCGCAACCACCACCAACAATGCGCCTCTTCCTCCTCACCCTTCAGTTCTTACCAAACCCGAGCGTCAGTGGTTCGTGGACGCTCTCAACTCCGTTCGGATTCCAGAACCTTCTTCTTCCTCGTCTCCTACGCAACTGCCTCATCCATCTTTCGCGGCATTGAATCCGGATTTTCTGTTCGGATTAGATAATCATAAACCACATCACGCGGTTTCAATGGATCCCGCACCTTCCGCTCCAACCGTTCCGGATTTCTCTATTGGATCCTCGGAAAACGCGCCAGAAGCGGTTGGAGAAACTGAATTCGTTAGGCACGTGCAGGAGATGCAGAGGCTTCACCTCCGGAACAACAACACGACCAGTGACCAACCACCACAGCCTCAACGGAAAAGCACCGAAGAGAACGGCGTTGAGTATTACGCTCAGAAGAATCAAGAGAAACCGACTAATTCAGGACCGGTTCACGGAAATGGACCGGTTCCCGTTCCGGTTCATGGCTCTTTTTTGCACAACCCGGTTGGTCATGGTGGCGGTTACTCTTTGCCGGTTTCTGGAACCGGAGTTGAACCGGCTCCGGTTTATATCATTCAGACGCCTTCGGGAGTCTACCAGGCAATAACACCGGTGGCCGGACCGGTTGGTCCCGGTCCGGTTTATCTGATTCAGAAGACGCCGGCGTCGGTTTCACATGCACCGACGCCGGTGTCGCATGCACCGGCGCAGAATGGTGGTTACGGCGGTTCCGAGGTTGGTTCGGCTGCGGAGCGAGGCTACTCGCAGGTTGCATATGCGGTACGACCGCAGGCGGCAGCGGCTCCCAGCGGTGACGGGTGGAACTGAGAAGAACTGTGATTTGTTCGTATGCTGTGTTGTGTGATAGTTTGATACAAGTCGATATTTGGTTTCTTCGTTTCGTGGCGCAACGCTTTCGCTTAGTTTTGGTGTTTCAATTTTTTTTTTCTTGTTAAATTTGGGGTTATTGTCATGGATATTATTGTTTCTTGTGCATATTAAAAAAATGGATTTGGAGATTTGTTAAGAGTGTAACTGGTTTCTCAATAGTATATTCCTTTTCCATCAGTGATCCTGTCTCCATTATTCTTTCTGCAATATTCATTTTGTGATTCTGTGGTTCAGTGGCTTTTTTGTTTGTTTGATGCGTTAGTTTTCTGATGAGTAAAAGACTGATATTTTTCAATTTTTAGCATATAGCTTGCCATTGTGATGCAATTGATTGATGATTGGCAAACGAATTAATAAAACTAGTTTGGTTAATGGTTGATGTGACCGGGGAACTAAATTTTCCAATGGAGAGATTGAAGATTGTTTAGCTACCAAGGTTAACAAAACTGAAATTCTGAATCAATCACCCAACCGAAAGGCGTAACCAAACATCCCATGTGTTTACACGCGTTAAACAGCTATGGAATGTAATTGGAATTGGTTTGGCTACATTATTAGGAGGGTGAGAAGGTGAGAATTTATGATGTGAGGGGTTGAGTGCAAAAAGTTAAGCGTATATTCAAGTATAGAAATATATTTACATGAATTTTACATGAAAGAGATTATATAATAAGTGATGTCTAGTGATGTTTAAAATAGCATTAGTCATTTGCTTGCCAATTGAGTTGGTTACATGTATTATCAGGTATCAGCGGCTATTTCCGGACCAATGGCCTCACAACATATTTTCCTAGAATCCATATATCTTCAACTTTTCTCATTTCCTTTTTATTTATTCCCATTTTGTATGCCATCACTGAAATGGGGGAAGTTAGAGAGAGCAAATGCAGACAATATCGCAGGGAGTACTAGCCACTCTTCCTTGATCTGTTAAAAGCACTCAAAAATCAATAAAATATTACTAGAAGAATAATAAACCAAGATGTAACTGTAATAATTATTTTCAAGAAATAAAATACCTCTAAAAAACCATATGCTAAATTCATCAAAGCCACTGCCTTCCCATATGGATCCTTCGGTGAGAATTCTACTGCTGTAAGAAAGCAATTTCCTCTTTCATTTCCATAGTATCTAGTTTCAAACTCCAATTTTCTACCAGGAAAAATAATCACCTGGGAAAGATCACAAATCACAGGTGTTGAGAGTGAAGGTAACATTGAATCTTTATGAGAATGCTTCTCTATTGGAATTTGATTTAAGAATGACAAGGATAAGAAGATGACCTTCCGGGTGCCTGTGAGCTCAAATACATTTTCATCTTCATCACTGCTCTTCTTTCTCTGTAACGTCCAATCGGAGTTCATCATAGACCACGTTGTTCCCTTTAGTTCTGCCAGGAGATGAGTTTCATCCGATGCAGTTGTGCCAATCACTTCTAACTTGATGTTAGTGTTAGATTTCTCAGTTGTCAAGTTCCTATTTTACGCGAAAAAAAAAAAAAAGGCAAGATAACACAAATTTAGTATCTAATTACGCAGGTAACAGAAAAATCAAGCAAGAAAAGTCAGAAAATAAAAGCCATAGATGGCAATTAGATATAACAGCTATCTTAGTCTTCCTTCCTAAATTAACAGCAGTATCTAAATATAAGCATGTTAGAAGGATATAAGAAAAGTACATTCTCACACAAATCTAAGAAAAAAGCTTATAGAAACACCTACTTACTTACTGTCATGTGGTAAAATATGATCATCTCTTCACCATTGTTACTGCTAAAAGTTTGGATAATAATATTCTAAATTCTGCATGTTTGGTTTTTGCTTACTGGCTGTGGATGTTTATGATCTCGTTGCCAGCCTCATCCACAACATTTGTCCAATTTTTTGTTTGTTGAAACTTTCTCCAAGGCAGGAATGGAGCATAGCTTCGTATGGATGGACGGGTGGAAACCATTTGCAACTTGTATGGCGCCGGAACAGGAGGAGTCAAAGAGAGACCAACGCAAATACTAATAGGCTTCGACCATTTGACTGCAGACGTCAAATCTAACCACTTCTGAAGTGGTAGTTTACATGCTGCATTTTGCGAATCCTCGAGATTTATTGAAGTTTTTCCCAAAACTTTGGCCGGCCGCACCATTCGAAAGTTGACACATGGGCGGTAAATGAGCTCAAGGACCAACTCGCCTCTGCTTTCGCATTGGAAGACAGCAACTTGTTTCCCTTCCGGCTGTGACGAAATGCTTAATTGTTTCTTAGCATTGAAAAGTATATCTTCTTGTTTCTTCTTGAAGGATACAACTAGTTTACCCTTATGCCCAGATGGTAAGTCTCTCACATCAACAATCTCAAGCATCACCTAAATAAGAATCATCAAATGTTATAATGTTTTATGCCTTTAAAGACATTAGCAATAAAAATTATAGGAACCTACCTCCACAAGCATCTTCTGTGGAAGCTGAATCAGATTCTGGTTTTTATTGGATGGAGTCGAATCATTCTGCATAGCATCTACTTTGAACTTATCAAAGGTAAGAGGAGATGGGGGATTACCCCTGTGCATTGCTCCTGCTTTCCAGTATCTTGTTCCAAATGTCTCTTCCCATTGGTTGGTGGTTTCGAAAAATCCAACATCCAGCTTTTGACCCTTGCTTCTGTCCGAATCTGTGTCATCATGCTCCAACACTTTACCCATAATTGCCACCAGATCTTTGCAGTAAGATGCAGGGTGCAACTGGTGTGAATGCCAGATGAGATCAACGTCATATGTTGGGACGCAGAAACGACGCATAGACCTTTCTTTGTTCCTCTTGATCAAATACAGAAACCCCTTGTATCGCGCCACGGCTCCTTCAAGGAAAGTATCATCATTCCAATATGACCTAGAAACCTGTTATTACCTCAAAGTGTTCATCAAGGTTTTAACAAATTGATAATGAGATTGGGAATAACAACTTACTTAGGAATCTAAGCCTGACTCAGAAGGAATTGAGGAAAGGAAAAATAAAACACTAACTTTTTGAAACTTAAAAAGCATTGACATAGACAATTTTAATGATAAACTTTGTGGATGGATCTTTTAAAGACATGACATTCTAAATTTCTTGGTTACCTGATAGAAGAAAGTAGTTTGTCTTTTAACAGCCGAGATTAGATCATACTTTGTGGTACTTTCTGGGTCTCCCAACAAGTTTTCATCAAAGTCTTGAAGTGAGTCACTGTCCAGATGAAGTTCGTAAGGCTCACTTGGATACATTGTGTTCCAGATTTTTTCACTTTCCTCATTGCTGGTTCCTAGAATTGAAGAAACCACATTCAAATCATCAAGTATTATCCCATAAAGATCCATGCAGTCGCTCTTGTAACGCACCTGACAAATAAATAATCACACACAGATTAACAGCTAATTACAAGAAGACCAAATAGCACACGCATTGAAACATGATTTTATAGTAGTAGTCCACGTAAATAAACAAATAAACAAATAAATTCTATCGTTTCACATATTAGCATTGTGATTTTGGGTGCTGAAGCATACCGGATTAAGCCTATGACAATGCCAAATCCATTCACAATCAAGAGGCACTACCAAAGGGTCTTGTGTCATTGGTGTCTCTACATGTTTGGCTAGTAAAGGAAGCCAGCAATATTTATACCTGTAATGATAAACAGCTAGTATCTTATTTCATTTTAGGAGTAAACATTTTCTATTACAAGCCTATAAATAAACAATGAGGTCAAGCCTAGCGATCATCATAACATACTTTTGGAAATAATCAAATTAGATCCCTGAAGTTACAAATTATCAATCTCCTTTGTTTCTAATTCAAGTTTTGTTAACATGGTAACATGAAGTATTAAAAAGTGTCAGCATGACATTTCAATTATAAAGTGATATGATTATAACTTCAATATAATCAAATAAGTGTTTCAAATTGGTTAAATTGGTGTAAAAACTAAAATGAATACAATTAACCAATTTGAGATATCGATTTGATTATTCTAAAATTTTAGCCACGTTGTTTTACTATTGGGATGTTACGTTAACACTATAAGGTTCCATTAACTACAATTGAATTGGAAACAAAGGAGATTCACCATTTGTAAATTTAACGATTAATTTGTTCATTTTCAAAAGTCAGAACTGTTTTGATCTCAGTAAACAATATAATCAAAGAAGAATACGTACCTGAAAGTAGCTCGCTCTAAAACTGAGCCACCATAGAGGCAACGATTCCTATCAACTTCTGCCAGAAAAAGAAGCTGTTGTTTTGCTTTGACCAAAAGGTCTTCACTTATTATAATTTTCTGGGCTTCAGCCCACTCTAATTCTTGCTGTTTCTCCATTATTGTTGTCTCAATTCTTTAGAGATAACCTCCTTCACAACTCTGAAAGACAAAGAAACCAAGGTTCATTATTCTTTAGAAATAACCTCCTTCGCAACTCGAATCCACAATTTTTAGATGAGTACGACGAGACTATAACAAGATTCATTATTTTACCTTTTTATTTATGTGGCAATGTGCACCACATTAGAAGAAATGATAATAGTGTTTTTAAGGTGAATCACTTGTTGTTGGTCAACAGTTTGAAAATTGAAACTTCCTTCGAAGCGCGTATATTAATGCGTTGCGTATTGGATGAGATTCAATTTGGATAACGAAACTTCCTGATTCTTATTTTCTAGCTCTCTCAAGAGTCAAGAACCAAGATACTAGCTACGGAATTCGGATTTTTCTAAAATTAAAAAGTACAAATAAAACACAACTTCGAACTTGAAATTTGATAGGTTACAATGGGCCCGTTGCTTCTTTGCTTGCCATAATCCAACGAAATAAAAATACTTTTATTTATTTATTTTTCAAATAAATATTCAGCAAATTTGTCATTTTCTCTTTTTTTTTTTTTTCTCTTCTTGACCTGGAAGGAAATGGTTTTGTTATATCCAGTTAATTTGAGGATATTACATACCCTTTTTATATGTTTTACTTAGTTGATGATACTTAATACACAGTATACACATTTAAATTTGGTTAAATCAAACTAATATACGTAATAAATTTTAAATAAATTATTTAAAAAAAAAAAGAATTGAACAGTATTGTATTTGCTACTGAAAAAAAAAAATTAAAAACATAGAATCTTAATCCCCTTTCATTCAACTTCGTCTTCTATTCTTTTCTTCATTCTCGAAAAAAATTTGTATTAGTCTTCTTTCGTCTTTTTCAATTTTATAATATTTTTCTTTTTTCTTTTTCTAATTTTCTAAAATCTTTAGACCTTGTTGCTGAACTATAACAATCATTTTTGTCCTGTTCTTTTATTTAAAATTACATACATAATATCTCTGAATTTAAAGTTATCAACACAAATAATCTCTATTCCTGAACTAAATATTGTAATACTCTCACCACTTGGAAATTGTGACAGGTAAGTCACTCCTTTTTTTTTAAATTTCATTCTTTCAATTAATTGAAATTAACACTATTTTCTATTGCTGCTAATAATTGGTATAAGTGTATTTGGTCTTTGTTATTATTTGTTATTTGTAAAATCCATTTTGAAACATATTATCTGTAATAAGTTATGTTCTTGTATGGATACCTGGAGGGAGAGTTTGGTCTCTGGGAATCGACGCCGAGTTGTTATCTTCGATGCCGACCTTCGAGCTTTGTGGTAATCCGAACTTTACTCCAAGAGGATGTCCAATCGCGTAGAGCTTTGAGCAAGAAATAGGGGGGGAGTGTACTTGCAAAGACACTCCGAAGCTTATGTTAGTATTGAGAATTCAATGTCCCTAAAGGAGAAGATGTCATACCTCTTATAGGTGGAGTACTATTGGTCCGTTATGCTTTTTTTTTTTTTTTTATTGTCTGAATTGAAGAATAATAATAAGACTTAATAGGTGATGATGTCTGGTCTGACGTTATGATTCTGATATGTAGGCTGTTGAATTGGGTTTGTAACGTGTAACGCCGATATGAGTTTTATTTAGCCGAGTTATGAGTCATTATGCCGAGTTATGACCTGTAATTTGTAACGGTTGGATCATAGCCCCCAAGCTTAGCCTGAGAATGTATTAAATGAAGCAGGTTGAGCTTTAAATGGATCATAAGTCAGCTTACTGAGTGATCTTATAGATCGGCGACTGAATTGGCCTTGTAGCCCCCAGTTCAAGATGCTTCATTTGAAAAAAATTAAATACGTGTCAGTAAGAGAGAGAAAAAGTCTTGAATGTTAATTAATGAACATGTATGTTCCCTATGCGCATGATGGCTTTTGATCTGACTGATTTGATTGTTTGGTGGGATTGAGAAACGTTTTGTAGTGGGAAGTTAATTGGTTTTGGAATCCAAGAGGTTTTGTGTGTTTGTTCAGAGTGTGTGTGTTTATCAGTTGCATTTGGAGAAAAAATGAGCAAGAGAGGTACGCTACTTCTTTTTTCATCTCTGTAACCTCTTGTCTTCTTTTTCTGGATTTTATTCCTCTTTTTGTTTTTGTTCAAATGGGTTTTGAGAAAGAGAAAAAGGACAAAATTGATTGGTCATATGATTGGGTGAGTGAGGATGTGAGAAAATATGTATCTCTGTTTTCGGATGAAGGTGCTGTAGGGAAGATAGATAAGGGTAGTGTTGGGAGGGTTGGTTCTGGGGTTAACTTGGAGTTTCTTCCATGTGTTGATGGTGACCGTATATTTCACAGAGAAGATGGTTTTCCATACTTTTATATGTATAGCTGTGTATTGGAGGAACTGAGGGTGAAACTTCCATTTAATGAGTTTCAGTGTCATGTTTTGACGCAATTGAACTGTGCACCATCTCAATTGCATCCTAATAGGGGGGCTTTTCTTCGTGCTTTTGAGATTTTGATGGAGTTTCTAGAGAAGGTACCTACAGTGGAGTTATTTTTCTCTCTGTTTCAAGCGAAAGGTGTTTGAAAAGGGGTGTGGGTGAATTTGAACAGTTCACCAAGGTTTGCTGTATTCAAACTTTACAAATCCTCTTTTAAGAATTTCAAGGAGATGTATTTGAAATTAAGAAGTGTTGAGGGTGACTTTCCGTTTTATATGGACGAGCATTTTGGGGAGAGATTTCCGATTTGGTGGTGTTCGGAGCCTCAGAATATTTTGGGGCCAGAGGTTATAAGTGCAAGGGATGAATGTATCATTGAGTATTTAGTTGAGGCTATTGATCGGAGGGAGTTAATTTCGGTGTTTGACTTGCTCCAATGGGATGAAAATAGGGAAGCAGTGATAGAGTATCTAGGTAAGTTGTGTGATTTGTTGTAGGTTGAGTGGGATTCTATAGTTGTTCTAACTTTTTTGTTTTGTTTTTTGGTAGGTGAAAAATATCCTGGTGTATCTGCTGCGAGTTTGAGAGCTCGGGTGAAGAATAAAGGTCTTGACAAAGAGGGATCTTCATCAAAAGCGGGGAAGGTCGGCACTGGAGAGGTTGATCAGCCAAAGCCGAAGCGAACAAAGGTAATTTTGAAAAGGAAAAAATCAGACGTAGTGGATTTGTCCGAAGATTATGAAGAGGAGGTGGAGGTTCCAGCTGAGGAATTGCAGAAGTTCTATGATAACCAGAAGAAATTGCATGAGGTTGTTGAGCAGAGTGAGGGGTCTTCTCTTTGGGGGAAAGATTACCCCTTCATGATTACCGCCGATGAAGTTTGCCAAACTCCTGCTGATGTTATTTTGGCTAAAGAGGTGGAAGATGTGGCAATTGATCAGTACATGCAGGTAATGTTTTATTCTTTGTTTGTTTTGGTTGATAATCTTGTGGATGTTCTTGTTTAATTCTGCATTTGTTTGTGGAAGGTTGTGGATCTGAGGCTTGCCAGTTTAGGGCATAGCCGAGAAAAGAAACATCACCAAGTAGCCGAGCAAAAGCCCGATTTGAGATTGGAGGAACAATTGAGGTTGAAGGCTGCCAGGGTTACAGAACTGGAGAGTAAATTAGTTGGGGTTGAAAAAGATTTAAAATTGATGAAGGTGAATTATGCAAAAGAGGTGGAAGATGTTAAAAAGAAAGAGGCGGATCTGTCTAGTATGAGTACTCGGGTAGTGGAGTTGACTGCTGAATTGAAAAGCTTAGAAAAGAGTAAGGAGACAGCGATCCTGGACTCTTTTATTGAGGGGTTTGAACAAGCTTCTCAGCAAGCCAGGTTCTTAGCTCCTAATGTTGATCTTGATCAGATGGACCCTGGTAAGATTGTTCGTGATGGGGTTACAGTTGAAGATGATGGTGCTGAAGAGGAGGAGGATGAAAATAGTTAATCAGTGTTTATGTTTTGTACGGTTAAACATGTATTTTGGTGGGTTATTTTGCTCCAGTAGTGAGCTTTTGACTGTTAAATTTTTGTACTATTTATGAAACAGTTTATTTTGTTTTTGGCTATGTTGACTTTGCAGAAAACATATATATTGATAGGTGAATTTTGCCTATTTTGTGGGTTGGGGCTAATTTGTTTTTAGGTAAGATTGTGTTAATGGTTTAATGCCATAAGTTTGACGGAGAAGTATCATGGAAAGGCCGAGTAGGCCGAGTTTATTGAGTTGCCGATTAATAGGCATTTTGTGTAACTGAATTCTGCTTAATGGTTGGTAGTAATTTTTGATAAAGTTTGAATAGTTGGTTTCTGAGTATTTGTTCGGCAGTTTGTTATTAATTCTAGGCAGTCTGATTGGAGATATTCTAAATGATTTGGCTTTCGATTAAGATCGGATATTTGTATGATTAATAAAGTCTGAATGAATGCGTTCCGATTAAGATTGGAAAATTGGGGTGATTGACAAAGTTTGAAATATCGGCTTCCAATTTAGATTGGAGTTTTGTGTGAATGATCGGATTCCGATGTAGATCGGGTATTTGTTTAATTTTTTAATGATTGGCTTCCAATTTAGATCGGAAGTTTGTTTGAATGATTGGATTCCGATGGAGATCGGTAATCGGATTGACTTATTGCATCTAGTGATCGGATTCCGTTTGAAGGTCGGCAGTCAGATTGACTGATTGTATCCTAGTGATAGGATTCCGTTTTAAGGTCGGCAGTCAGATTGACTGATTGCTTTCGAGTAATCGGATTCTGTTAAAGGTCGGATATCGTATTGACTGATAGGTTCCGAATGACCTATTTTAGCATTTGATCAGTGTTGATAGTATCCGAATGGTCGGATTGATAGTATAGGTCGGCATGATATGTTTATAGATTGAAGCGGAACTATGAAATGGAAAAATAATGATTTGATAAAGTAGGGAATCTATTTATTAAAGAAACCTTGATGTCAAAGGCCCAGGTAGGATAGCCTCGTTAAAACCTCTCCAAGCAAAACCCTTGTGGGAAAAATCTTGGCAGTAGGAAAAAGAGTACTTGCCTGTCCCTGGTATTAGATGTAATATAACTTTAAAGAAGATACATTCCAAGTGTTAGGGAGATCTTTACCCTCTAAGGTTTGTAGTCGATAGGCTCCATTGCCGATTACTTCTGTGACTCTGTAAGGGCCCTCCCAATTAGCTGCTAGTTTGCCATGTGCTGGTGGTTTCCTAGCTTCTTCTGTTTTTCTGAGCACAAGGTCGTGGACTTGGAAAGACCTTGGTTGAAGTCTTTGGTTATATCTTCGGGCAATGTGCTGTTGCATGGCTAAATGTTTGATTGCTGTGGACGATCTGAGTTCTTCAATGAGATCAAGCTTGGATTGCCGAGCTATGTCTTGTGTAGTTTGGTCGGCCAATTCAGTGCGTAGTGAGGATTGGGAGATCTCCACTGGTATCATTGCGTCTGAACCGTAGACTAAACGGAAGGGTGTCTCCTTTGTAGTTGAGTGAATTGTTGTATTGTATCCCCATATGATCTCTGGGATAAGCTCGGCCCAGAGGCCTTTTGCATCATCCAGTTTCTTTCTTAGAGCATGTAATATTACTTTATTTGCGGCTTAAGCTAACCCATTTGTTTGTGGGTGCTCTACTGATGAGAAGTGTTGTTTGATTTTCAAGTTCTGCAAGAAAGATGCGAGTTTTTGATCGGCAAACTGGCGACCATTATCTGTGATAATGTACCGAGGAATGCCGAACCGACAAATAATATATTTCCAAACAAAGGAAAGCATTTGTTGTGATGTAATCTTGGCTAGAGGTTGTGCCTCTATCCATTTGGAAAAATAATCAATTGCTACCACAAGGAATTTTACCTGACCTGCTGCTGTGGGGAAAGGTCTGAGGATATCTATGCCCCATTGGTTGAACGGCCAACTAACCTCGGAACAGTGTAGGAGTTCAGCCGGGAGATGTGTAATCGGACTATGTTTTTGGTAGTTGTTACAGCTTTTAACTTTTGCTTGACAATCCTGTCGTATTGTCGGCCAATATAATCTAGCTCTGAGGATTTTTGAATACATACTTCGGGCTCCGAGGTGTGTACTATAGATCCCTTCATGTGCCTCAGCAAGTGCAAGCTCGGCTTCTGTTCTGCAAAGACATTTGAGTAATGGACGAGAGAATCCCCGTCTATATAGGCAATTATTATAAATTGTAAAAAAGGAGGCTTATCGGTGGAAGTGTCGAGCATTTTCGACGTTGCCTGGCAAGATCCCTGTCTGGAGATACTGTATGTATGGGGATCTCCAATCTGCTTCTTGTGTTACACTTAAGACTTGTGTTAGTTCAATGCTTGGCTTGAGTAGTGTTGACTGATAAAGTGATGACCCATTTGGTTGAGTGCTGGCGAGTTTAGACAGAATGTCAGCTCGGCCATTACTCTCCCTTGGTATGTGCTGTATTTCATATTTAGAAAATTTTGAAAGTAAATTTTGTACGACATCCAGGTATTTAGAAAGCAAAGGGTCCTTTACTTGATATAAGTTGTTTACCTGTTGGACGATAAGCAATATTCCTTAAGTTCGGTGATGTTTAGGTCGGCAGCGAGTCTAAGGCCAGCAATTAGTGCTTCATACTCACTTTGATTGTTGCTTGCTTTAAATGAAAAGTTGAGGGAATGTTCGATGACGTTGCCGTGGCTATCGTCAAGTATGATACCTGCTCCACACCCTTGTGGGTTGGAGGATCCGTCGATGTATGAAGACCATTCGATGTAGTCTTCAGTTGTACTCGGTACTGAGAATTCGGCAATAAAGTCGGCCAAAAATCGGGATTTGATGGATGCTCGGCCTTCGTACTTGATATCAAATTCTGATAGCTCCACCGACCATTTTACTAGTCGGCCAGCCAGCTCAGGTTTCTGAAGGACTTGCCGCAAAGGTTGATATGTTCAAACATGGATTTCATGGCTCTGAAAGTATGGTCGGAGTCTTCTGGCTGAGAAGACAAGGGCTAGTGCCAGTTTCTCAATGCTCGGGTATCGGAGCTCGGCATTCTGTAAGGTTTTTCTGGTAAAATAGATCGGGAACTATTTTTTTTCCCTTTCTGCAACAAGGGCAGAGCTTATAGCCCAGTTAGTGACAGATAAATATAAGAATAATGGCTCCCCTTGTAGGGGGGTTTGTAAAATTGGTGGTTTTGAAAGAGTTTCTTTGATAGTTGTAAATGCTTGTTCGCATTCATCAGTCCATTGGAAAGCTTTTTTGTTTTTTAAAGTTTGGAAAAAATATAAGGATTTAAAAGCTAGGCAAGGTAAGAATCTAGAAAGTGCAGTAAGTCTCCCTATTAGCCGTTGGACTTCCTTGATGGTGTGTGGACTTGTCATGTCTAAAATAGATCGGCATTTTTCTGGATTTGCCTTAATACCTCGGCTAGTGAGCATAAAGCTGAGGAATTTACCGCTCTGAACACCAAATGCGCACTTTTCGGGATTTAACCGCATGTTGTATTTTCTTAGCTGTCCGAAGATTTCTGTGAGGTCATCAAGGTGATTTTTTCTGATCTTTGTCTTGGCGACCATATCATCAACGTAGACCTCAATGTTCCTGCCGATTTGTTTGGCGAAGACTTTGTCCATTAGACGTTGATATGTCGCACCTGCATTCTTAAGGCCAAATGGCATGACTTTATAACAAAAGTTTCCATATTTAGTAATAAAGGCTATCTTATTTTGATCGGATGGATGCATTTGGAGCTGGTTATAACCAGAATATGCATCCATAAAGCTGAGTTTTTCAAAACCAGAGGCATTATCAACTAAACAATCAATAGAGGGCAAAGGATAGGAATCTTTGGGGCATGCTTTGTTGAGATCGGTGAAATCAACACACATGCGCCATTTACCGTTATGTTTTTTAACCATGACGACGTTCGCCAGCCATGTTGTGAATCTGATTTCTCGGATGAAGCCTGCATTGATGAGCTTCTTGGTTTCTTCTAGGGAAGCCTGTTTTCGGCCGTGGCCGAGATTTCTCTTTTTTTGTGCTATAGGTCGAACAGATGGATCTAACGCTAACTTGTGTGATATAATGGATGGATCGATGCCTGGCATATCAGCTGGGGTCCAAGCAAACAGGTCGGCATTTTGCTGTAAGAATGCTCGGAATGATGATTTTTCTTCTGAGGATAATGTTGAGCTGACGTATGTGAATTTGTCCGTGTTTTCTGTGAAATAGATTTTATCTAGGTCTTCTGTTGGGGTTGGCCTTTCTAGTGTTCTCGCTCTGGGATCAAGGTCGGCCAGCATGTGTTGGTCGTTCATGTTGCCGATATTGTGAACCTGGGCTTTTGTGTTACGGTTAGGTCTTTTGAGACTATTGTTGTAGCACTCCCTGGCTTCTCGGGCATCACTGTGAATGGTTGCAATTGTGTTGTCCTGCAAAGGGAACTTAACACAAAGATGAATTGTAGATACTATAGCGCCGAACCTATTTAAGAAAGGTCAGCCAAGTATTAAATTATAGGGACTAAAGCAATCAACAACTAAGTATTGAATGTCTGAAGTTTTTGACGAGGGAAACTTATCGAGTGTGGTTTGTAACCACACAGAGCCCATAACCGGGACTCGCTCACATGAGAATCCTACCAACTCACCACTGGAAGGTTGGATGACGTTATTGCTCAGTTTCATTTTCTGGAAAGTTGAGTAAAAGAGAACATCGGCGCTACTGCCTGGGTCGAGCAACACCTTTTTAACTAGGAGATCTCCGAGCTATAAGGAGATTACGACGGGATCATCCAGATTTGCTACACTGGTGTCATGATCGGCTGTCTGGAATGTTATCTGTGGAGATCGCGGCAGCGGCTGCTGTTGACTTTGATCGGCGTTGATGGAAAGTATAGCTCGGTAAGATCTCTTTCTTGCCGAGCTTGTGGCTCCTCCACCTGCAAAACCTCCAGAAATACAGTTAATTGTACGTGTTGGTAGTTCGGGATGGCTATTGTTCGGTCGGTCTCTATCTCGGCCATGTTGTGTAACCAAGCTTTGGTCTCCTGAAGGAGGTGCTCGCCGCTGCGTGTGACTGCTGATGTATTTGTCTAGGTGACCCTGCCGAGCTAGTCGCTCCAGTAGGTCTTTGGCAATGATGCAGTCGTCGGTATTGTGTCCGTGCTTCTGGTGGAAGGAGCAGTATTTTGATCGGTCGGTGCCTTTTGAATCTGGGTAACTGCTAGCTTTTCTTGGTGGCTTGATTAATTTCGAATTCAAGATCTCCTTGATGATATCATCGCGCTTGGTGTTGAATTTGGTGTAGGTCTCATATCGTGGAATTGGTTTGAAATTCTTCTTGCTGTCCCATGTTTTGTCGTCGTCTCTATAGTGAGGCTTTTCTACTTTCCGAGCTTGTCGGAGTTCTTCGATGTCGATCTGTCCTTTAGTTTTTCACTGAACTCGGCCATAGTTTTTGGTTTGGCCACAGCAATAGTTTCCTGGAATTTTCCTGGTCATAACCCGCTTTTTATGGCGTGTAGTTCCACCTCGGGATGGAGGTCGGTATACTTATGGCTATCTTTGTGAAGCGCGTCATGTAGTCCTTGAGGCTTTCGTGCTGGCCTTGCTTGACTGTGTTCAGGTAATCGGAGTCATGTAGGTAGATGGCTGATCCAGCGAAGTGCTCCTCAAAGGGCTTTGATATGTCTCGAAATCGAGAAATAGAACCTGCAGGCAAAGAACAAAACCAATCAAGTGCGGGACCGTCTAAGTAAGATGGAAAACAACGATATAAAACTTTATCAGATGCACCGTTTACTATTATTATGGAGGTGAATTTCTTGATGTATTTCTTCGGATCACCTAACCCATCATAGGGAGTTAGGGTGGTCGACAGAGTAAACCTTCGGGGTAGCACGAAGTTCATCACCTCCTCCGTGAATGGTCCGGGGGAGCTTTCCTGATCGTCATTCTCTATGTCTTTCTGAGCTTCCTCATTATGTTCGGGTTGCTCCTCTTCCTGTCGAGCAGTGTCTGAGACATGTGTTGGTCCTAATTGCTGCTCAGCTTCTTCTGTCCGTTCTTGTCGGTCATTGTTATTTTCGGTTCGAGTGTTATTCAAATTGGCGATTTGATTTGCCATTCTTTGGTTCTCCTCGGCCATGGCTTGCCGCAACTCGGTCACCATCCGGAGTAGTTCGGACGGTGTGGGTGGAGGTTGTTCAGCCATGACTTCAAACGGGAACCTCGAGGCCGATGATATATGGAGAGGTTTATATTTTCGGCCCCACGGTGGGTGCCAATTGTTCTTGTATGGATACCTGGAGGGAGAGCTCGGTCTCTGGGAATCGACGCCGAGTTGTTATCTTCGGTGCCGACTGACAAACCCCAATTTGACGGTTTATCTTGTATTGAATTTAGGGGATTTTATCACCTTTTACCCACATTTATTCAATGAAATAGCATGGTTTTGTATATTCTCCTTTAATTGTGCTTGAATGTGAAAACATGCTTTTTAGGACTCAAAATAGCTAAATTTAATTCACCTTGATTCTATTAGATGCCTTGATATGTTTGTTAAGTGATTTAAGGTTTAGGAGGCAAAGATTGGATCAAGGGAATGAAGAAAGAAAGCATGAAAAGTTGGAGAACTCATGAAGAAATGGAAGAACCGGAAAGCTGTCAAGCCGACCTCTTCGCACTTAATCAGCCATAACTTGAGCTACAGAGGTCCAAATGATGCGGTTCTAGTTGGGTTGGAAAGCTAACATCCGGGGCTTCAAAAAGATATAAGATTTGCCATAGTTGCTACACGTATGGTGGCGCGCAAGCGCAAAGTACGCGCACGCGCCGTTGCTGCCACCTAGCTCACTTAAAGCAAAACGTGGCCAACGAATTCTAAAGCCTTGTGGGCCCAATCCAACTCATTTCTGATGCTATTTAACCCAAGGAGTGAAGAGGGAAACATGTGTTAGTTACCAATTAGTTTAGTTTAGCTTTGTAGTTAGTTTCTAGAGAGAGAAGCTCTCACTTCTCTCTAGAATTAGAATTAGGTTTAGTTTTTAGATCTAGGTTTTAATCTTTGCTTTCTTCTACTTCTACCTTTCAATTCTTTGTTGTTACATTCACCATTCTTCTATTCTTTTGTTGTAATTTCCTTTATGTTGTTCTTATGTTTTGTTGTAGATCTAGTATTGTTCCTTCTACTTTCTTCCAATTCAATAAGAGGTAATTCATAATAATTGTTCTTCTTTGCTTTTCTATTGTTGATCTCTTGCCTTTGTAGTTGTAGATTCCTTTAATTCTTGCAATTAATAATGTTTACTTCTATTGCACTCTATGTGTTTGTTGAAATGCCTCTTTTAGTTTTAGTGTAGATTTTGTTCCTCTTGGCTATGGTAGAGTAATTAGTGACGCTTGAGTTATCTAATGTCTTTGTTGATTGATAATTAGAAGTTGCTAATTGATTTAGATACCACTAAAGCTAGTCTTTCCCTTGGGAGTTGGCTAGGACTTGTGGAATCAAGTTGATTCATCCACTTGACTTTCCTCCATTATTAGAGGTTAACTAAGTGGTAGCAATGGACAATTGTGGTCACAATCGAGGAGGATAACTAGGATAGGACTTCTAATTCTCACAACCTTGCCAAGTGCTTTTTAGTTGTTAGTTTATTTTCATTGTCATTTACATTTCATGTCTCTTATCCCAAAACCCCAAAATACAATCCATAACCAATAACAAGACACTTCATTGTAATTCCTAGGGAGAACGACCCGAGGTTTAAATACTTCGGTTTATAGAATTTAGGGGTTTGTTACTTGTGACAAACAAATTTTTGTATGAAAGGATTATTGTTGGTTTAGAAGCTATACTTTACAACGAGATTTCAATTGTGAATTCTAAACCGTCAAAAATCCATTTATCAAAATGGCGCCGTTGCCGGGGATTGCAATGGTGTTATGTTATTGGTTATTGTACATATGTGAATAGTGTGAATATCTTGCTTTTTGTTTTATTTTCTAGTTGTAGAATTTTATTTCTCTTATTTTCCATTATCTTTTGATTTTTGTTTTCTCTTTCCATTATGAATTCTCATTTTGGCTATGAGTGTGATTACAACTATGTTGTAGGTGATGATGACTATAATGGAGATGTGTATCAAGGATGGGACAATCAAAGGTGGGAAGAGCCATATGCTTATGATCAATCATCATGGCAACAACCCCCACCAATGCACTATGAAGAAGAGCCATTCTATGATGCATATCAATCCAATGGCTATGGTGAATCTCCTTGTGACTTTCAAGAACCACCACCATATGCCTATGAGTCATATCCTCAACATGAACCTCAACCACACTCACAAGCCTATTTTCAACAAACACCTCCATATGACCATGATCCTTACCTACCATACCAACCTCCTTTTGAACCATATGAGCCATACATGGAACCACAATTCCAAGATTACTACTCCCAAGAACCACTTCAATACACACCACCACCTCACCAAGAAGAACCACCTTCCTATAATGAACTCTTTCTCCAAGACAATGAACCTTCTTATCCACTCCAACCTCTAATGGATGGAACCCTTAGTGTTCTTCTTCAAGGACATGAGGAGATGACAAGGGATATGCAACAATTCATGACCGCCTTGGATGCGGTGGTAAACCGGTTAGCATCCCAACTTTTGGACACTCAAGGAACTCCCATGGCTCAAGAAGAGCATAGCATGAAGGAGAGATTGAAAACTCCGGTGGAAAAGGAGGAATGCCACTTTGTATTAGAACAATTGGAGGAGCCTATGATCATTAAAGAAGAGGAAGAAGTGGTTGAAGACCTAGGAGATGCGGAACTTCCATGGGAAGCCAAAATCATAGAAAATCCATCCAAGAAGATTGAATTTGATGTCGAGGAGGAAAGTGCACAACCTCCAAAACAATTTTTGAATGAAGACTTGGAAAGAATGAAGCAAGAATTGAGTTCCCTTGGTGACGAAGATCATGCATCCAACCATCTTGGTGGTGAATCCTTTGAATTTGAAGAACCTTCTCCCAATGAGATAGAAAGCAATGTGGAGGTAGATTTCTCTCAACCTCCCATTTATGATTTGAGTGATGAGGAAGAGTTAGATGAAATTGATGAACAAAGGATTGGAAGTGAAGAAGCTTATGAAGAGGTGGAGATTAATAAGGAAGAACACAAGGGAGTAAAGCTTGCTAGCACGTTGGAGATACCTCTCCCCAAGCCACCACCATCCATTCTTTCATTCAAGTGGGTAAATTCCTTATACTCAAGCTTTATTATTCCCCTTGAATATGGTTTGCTTGAGACGGATGGTCAACTTAGACATATTTGTGGCTTTAAAAGCAAAAAGGAAATGGCTAGTGGTTGGAAACATTATTCTAGGCTCATTATGGTTGCATGTTCGAAGCTTAATTGCACGGTTTGGTATAGAGCTAGATTGTTTGGGTCTAGGAGAATGTTTGGTCACTTTATTGAGAATTCTAAGGTCATGCCACCCAAATGGAATAATGATAATCAACTTGAAGATGGGTGTGGAAATAAGATATGGGATCCGGGAATATATGAGGATCAATTTTGGGAGCCCATGGTTTGTGAAGAACTCCATCAAGGCTTGAAGATATTAAAATTGAAGAATGGAGCTTATTGGAGATTCAAGCATTGGTGGATGTTCAAGGATAGCTTCAAGCACAAGCCACCTTGAGAGGAGCTCCCCATAAGTCCAACTTAAGGACAATAAACAAAAGTGCTAGGTGGGAGAAAACCCACCATGGTAAAATCCTTTCATTTTCTCTTTTGTATATATTGGTAGAATTAGTTTAATTTCATATTTTGTTTAGTTAGTTAAGTATGTTTGGTAGTTTAAGAATGTTAAATAAGGTTTTATGGTGTTTTGGTAGCTGTTTGGAGGTTTGGAATGCTTGGATTGGTGCAAAAACATAGAAAAATTTTTTGAAAAATAGAGCACCATCCACGCGTACGCGTACATGGCGCGTACGCGCACTTCCAGCATTTTTCGACCATCCACGCGCGCGCGCCATGCGTGCGTACGCGCGGATTGAGAAGTTCCAGCCTCCATACATTTTCCAGAGAGTTGTGCCTGCGCCGCGCCAACGTTGTGCCTTTGGCACAAACCTATTTGCGCGCTCGCGCACATGACGCGTACGCGCCACTCTCGAAATAAGCCATCCGCGCGCGCGCGGCATGCGTGCGTACGCGCGGATTTCCTTCCTTCACCACATTTCTTTTCTTCTCCTCTTTCTATTTCTTTCCTTCTCCTCTCTCCTACCCCTCATCCAACACCTCCAAACACCATGGATAACCATTTATTTTAGTTAGTTAATTAGTTAGTTGGTTAGTTGATTAGCTAGTTTCGGTTTAGTTTTCATTTTATTTTCTCTCTTTTCATCATAAGTGTTGGATTATTGACTTTGTTTACCATACATTGCTGCCCCTTGTTGCCTAAATGCTATTTTAGCATGAGTACTTTTAGATAATCTTTGTTGGATCCTATGATTGAGGTTATATTTTGTTACTTGGTTTTGAGTTCTTCATGCTTACCTTTTGAAAAATACCAAGTGATGAGAATTGTCTTCGAGCTTATAACTCTTTTGAATTGCATGTTGTAGCTAGCCACCATGTGATTTGACCCGTATTCTTTGATTAGGCAATCTCTTGATGGATGATGTTGTGCATTTACCTTAATGCATTGTATTTCATGATTATATCCATCCATATGTTTGACTTGAATGCTTTCATGCTTCTCTAATGCTTGTCTTACCTTACAAGCTTACTTAAAGCATCTCAAGCACACTAGGATAAGCGAAGTGCATGCTTCTTTTGTGACATAGCTTTTATGCTAATGTGTATTCTAAACCGCGCAATTTAGAATTCACACACCTAATATTTCTTAATGTCACACTAATTCACTCACCTCATTCTAGTGATTTACCTCATTCCAACAATGTATGCTTCCTTGCTTTTATATCTTCTCATCTTATGGTGTTATATTTTTGTTTTTCATAACGAATGCACCACAAGCAACCATGGAAGCGGAAGAAAGAACACATAGCAATCCGGAGAGTCGCCGTACCCCCTTGCTCATCTTTGAGTGCACCGAGGACGGTGCAAACTTTTAAGTGTGGGGAGGTCGTCCGACCGGTCGGCGATTTTGGGTGACAAATTTCTAATCCCAACACTTTTGCATTTCATTTTAGGATTTTAGGATTTTTACTTGCATTTTCTTATTTTTGCATATGCATACACAATAAGCTTAGTCAAAATAATGAGAATTTTTCAAGATTTCTATCTATAGGGCATGTCAATTGATTTGAGTGAAAACTTTTCATAGAACTTGCTTGAATTATATATATTATGGATCATGTTTTGAGCTAAGAACACAAGCTTGTGAGACTTGAGCCTAATGATGTGGTTACATCTTATAACCACTTATTTTTCCTTCTTGTGTGTATTATTCTCTTTCTATGATTGTAATCTTTGATTTGTTTGATTCTTTATGTCCATTATTTTGCGTATTCATGCATTTATGTGATTGAGGCCATCATTTCATTTAGCTCACTTACCCAAATAGCCTACCTTTTATCTTCCATTGTTAGCCAAATTTGAGCCTACGATTAACCCACTTGTTCTTAATTTAGCACATTACAAGCCTTAAAGCGAAAAACAATAAATGTCCTTATTTGGATCTTTGATTAGCTTAGGCTAGAGTGTGTGTATCATTCAAGTGTGGGGACCTTGGGACATTGGGCGAATAAAAGGGTCGTTTTGTATTATTATTGTAAATATCGGGAATTGGGTACATGCTCATGTACTGATTAAATGTATAGACCTTATGCATTGGTACTCTTGTATATAGTTTGAAAGAAAGAAAAAAAAATGAGAAAATCAAAAAAAAAAAAATATGAAAAGTATAGAAAAAAAATGGAAAAAGAAAGAAAACGAAAAAGAAAGAAATAAAAAGGGGACAAAATGCCCCAAGGTGAAGCTCAATAAAATCAATGCATAAGTGTTGTGAAATGAAAAAGAAAATGCATGAGTATGTGAAAAAGTGAAGAATGGGTAGCTAGATTAGAACTTAATTGTATAGGATGTCATAGGTTAGGTGGGAAGTTTAAGCTTATCAAAGATTCAAATTTCAAGCTCACTTGACCAAATATGCATCCTACCTTGACCCTAGCCCCATTACAACCAATGAAAAGACCTCATGATACTTGTATGCATGCATGAAATAAATGTTGATTGTTAGAAGAAAAACAAATCTTGGAAAGCATGAAATAGAGGAGAATTGAGTGAATCAACCCTAAACACTTGAGCGAATAGAGTGCAAACACATCCGGTGAGGGTTTGATGCTCAATTACATGTTTTCACCTATGATCATAATTTTCATGCAAGTTTGTAAAAATATTTAATAACTCAATTCAATTGTGGATTAGACTTGCTAGTCCTTAGCCCTTGTGCATATATGTTTCTTGGGAATTGATTTATTTTGACCAAGCACTTGCATTCGTTTAGATAGTTGCATATAGGTAGATTGCATTTAGTTAGTTTCCATTGAATAAATGCCATACCCTTACTTCATTCTTGGCTTAAGCATGAGGACATGCTTGGTTTAAGTGTGGGGAGGTTGACAAACCCCAATTTGACGGTTTATCTTGTATTGAATTTAGGGGATTTTATCACCTTTTACCCACATTTATTCAATGAAATAGCATGGTTTTGTATATTCTCCTTTAATTGTGCTTGAATGTGAAAACATGCTTTTTAGGACTCAAAATAGCTAAATTTAATTCACCTTGATTCTATTAGATGCCTTGATATGTTTGTTAAGTGATTTAAGGTTTAGGAGGCAAAGATTGGATCAAGGGAATGAAGAAAGAAAGCATGAAAAGTTGGAGAACTCATGAAGAAATGGAAGAACCGGAAAGCTGTCAAGCCGACCTCTTCGCACTTAATCGGCCATAACTTGAGCTACAGAGGTCCAAATGATGCAGTTCCAGTTGGGTTGGAAAGCTAACATCCGGGGCTTCGAAAAGATATAAGATTTGCCATAGTTGCTACACGTATGGTGGCGCGCACGCGCAAAGTACGCGCACGCGCCGTTGCTGCCACCTAGCTCACTTAAAGCAAAACGTGGCCAACGAATTCTAAAGCCTTGTCGGCCCAATCCAACTCATTTCTGATGCTATTTAACCCAAGGAGTGAAGAGGGAAACATGTGTTAGTTACCAATAGTTTAGTTTAGCTTTGTAGTTAGTTTCTAGAGAGAGAAGCTCTCACTTCTCTCTAGAATTAGAATTAGGTTTAGTTTTTAGATCTAGGTTTTAATCTTTGCTTTCTTCTACTTCTACCTTTCAATTCTTTGTTGTTACATTCACCATTCTTCTATTCTTTTGTTGTAATTTCCTTTATGTTGTTCTTATGTTTTGTTGTAGATCTAGTATTGTTCCTTCTACTTTCTTCCAATTCAATAAGAGGTAATTCATAATAATTGTTCTTCTTTGCTTTTCTATTGTTGATCTCTTGCCTTTGTAGTTGTAGATTCCTTTAATTCTTGCAATTAATAATGTTTACTTCTATTACACTCTATGTGTTTGTTGAAATGCCTCTTTTAGTTTTAGTGTAGATTTTGTTCCTCTTGGCTATGGTAGAGTAATTAGTGACGCTTGAGTTATCTAATGTCTTTGTTGATTGATAATTAGAAGTTGCTAATTGATTTAGATACCACTAAAGCTAGTCTTTCCCTTGGGAGTTGGCTAGGACTTGTGGAATCAAGTTGATTCATCCACTTGACTTTCCTCCATTATTAGAGGTTAACTAAGTGGTAGCAATGGACAATTGTGGTCACAATCGAGGAGGATAACTAGGATAGGACTTCTAATTCTCACAACCTTGCCAAGTGCTTTTTAGTTGTTAGTTTATTTTCATTGTCATTTACATTTCATGTCTCTTATCCCAAAACCCCAAAATACAATCCATAACCAATAACAAGACACTTCATTGTAATTCCTAGGGAGAACGACCCGAGGTTTAAATACTTCGGTTTATAGAATTTAGGGGTTTGTTACTTGTGACAAACAAATTTTTGTATGAAAGGATTATTGTTGGTTTAGAAGCTATACTTTACAACGAGATTTCAATTGTGAATTCTAAACCGTCAAAAATCCATTTATCACCGACCTTCGAGCTTTGTGGTAATCTGAGCTTTACTCCAAGAGGATGTCCAATCGCGTAGAGCTTTGAGCAAGAAATAGGGAGGAGTGTACCTGCAAAGGCACTCTGAAGCTTAAGTTAGTATTGAGAATTCAATGTCCCTAAAGGAGAAGATGTCATATCTCTTATAGGTGGAGTACTATTGGTCCGTTATGCTTTTCTTTTATTGTCTGAATTGAAGAATAATAATAAGACTTAATGGGTGATGATGTCTGGTCTGACGTTATGATTCTGATATGTAGGCCGTTGAATTGGGTTTGTAACATGTAACGCCGATCTGAGTTTTATTTAGCCGAGTTATGAGTCATTATGCCGAGTTATGACCTGTAATTTGTAATGGTTGGATCAAGTTATATATTAAATAGTATTTTACTTTGTTAATTAGGTACTCATAAATTATGCTTGTATATATAAATTGTTAGAGTATATTTATTAGGGTAAATGTATCTAATACTCTTGTATATATATGGATGAAAGTAATAACAAAGACAATAAAATTTTTCATTCCTCAGTTATTTTTTTTTCTTTTCAGAACCTTCCTCTCATATAGGGGTGGCAACACTACCCGAACCCACAGGTACCCACCCCGCCCCTACCCGCTCGGGGCGGGTAATTACCCGCCCCCGCACCGGGGCGGGTTTTTGTGCGGGGCGGGGCGGGGTCGGGTTTAGGTTAAACCCGCCCCTACCCGCCCCGGTGTATATAATATATATATAAATATATATATATTTTAATATATAATATATGTAACATATATAAAATAATTAGTAAAATAATTAATAATATTATATCATATATAAATTTTTACTTTAGTTTATGTTATGTATGTAAATGGTGGTTATATAATTTTTAAAGTTTTATTTTATTTGTTGGATTTAATAATTATACGAGCGGGTAGGGGCGGGGCGGGTACCCGCAGGAGCGGGTTAGGATTTAACATTTTACTACCGGCGGGTAGGGCGGGGCGGGTTTCATGCGAGTTTTTTGTAGGGAGGGGCGGGGTCGGGTAGAGCAAAAACCCGCCCCTACCCGCCCCGTTGCCATCCCTACTCTCATATGATGTTTACTCCACTGTTTCACCACAGGTTTGAACAGATTTTTATCATGGTACGGTGAGCATGGAGCTCACATCAAAGTGTAAATCTTTCACGACATATGAGAACTTGTAGTGAGAGTAGCTCGTGAAAGATGGATCTTGATAAAATTGTGAAAGAATAGGAAAAGAATAGATGAAGAAATTTTATTGATTGTTGATTGATTGAATTGTATTGAAGTGAAATGTATTGTAAACTATGAGGTAAAACTAAATATATATAGAGCATTGTCCTATGAAAGATAAAAGCAAATAAAGATAAGATAAGAACAACTAAAGATAAGATAAAGATAAGACAAGATAAGATAATAAAGACTAAAATTGTAATTGAATTTATGTATTCTGTTGGGCTGAATTTGTGGGCCACGAGACTTCTTTATCATTGTCATGGGCTAAGGTGGAAGAGTAGTTTAATATGCCCCCTGCAAGCTGGTGGATGGAAGATGTCAATAATCCACAGCTTGGATAACTTCCGATGAAATTGTTGAGCGTCTGATGTGGTGACGCGGAGGAAGATGCGTGCAGCAAAAATATAAAAGGAGATGCTGTGCTTGAGCAGCAATCTTCAAAAAATGCGTTCAGTGGAGCTTGAGCTGCTGGCAGCAAAAATATAAAAGGAGATACTGTTCTTGAGCAGCGATCTTTAAAAAATATGAAAAAAAATAAGCGCGTAGAGCGCAATAAGATTGATCTTTAGAGGGCGCGTATGGCGCAATAGGAGTGGTCTTCAGAGGGCGCATAGAGCACAATAAAAGAGGGCACGTAGAGCGCAATAAAAGTGCAGATGGAACTGCTAAAACAGAATGCAGATTAAACTGCTGAAACAAAATGTAGACATGACTGCTGAAACAGAATGCAGACAGAACTACCGAAAAAATGCGCAGATGAAACTACCGGAAGAAGGCGCAGATAGACCATAGTGACTATTCCATGAATGATAGTTGTTTCCTGTTAGAACAGGGATAACCAAGACTGATGTTGGATTTTTACTTGGGTGGATGTAATATAGATTGGTTGAATTCTGAGCTAAATTATTCATTGTAGGAGGAGGTTGAAAAAGAAGTAGGGTGATTTATCACCGGAAAGATGATAGCTTATGTATCCTTTTCAAGGAGGATACAAAGGCTCTAATACCATGATAAAATTGTGAAAGAATAGGAAAAGAATAGATGAAGAAATTTTATTGATTGTTGATTGATTGAATTGTATTGAAGTAAAGTATATTGTAAACTATGAGGGTAAAACTAAATATATAGAGCATTGTCCTATGAAAGATAAAAGTAAATAAAGATAAGATAAGAACAACTAAAGATAAGATAAAGATAAGACAAGATAAGATAATAAAGACTAAAATTGTAATTGAATTTATGTATTCTGTTGGGCTGAATTTGTGGACCATGAGACTTCTTTATCGTTGTCATGGGCTAAGGTGGAAGAGTAGTTTAATAGATCTGACCAATTTATTGATCAATGACAATAAATGAAGCAGCAGAGGTGATGAATCTAGATACGCAAAGTTTTACTACAGCAGATTTCTAAAACTTTTGCGAAGATGATGGCTCAGTTTCAAGCTTTCCAAGCCACTTCCAAATCTAACACCAACCTTATTCAAGATCTTTCAAGTTGTTACTACATTCACCCACCTAGGTAAGACATTTAGAATCGCTCTCACAACCATTTCACTGGCCACACTGAACTACCACACCTATTCTGTCTAAAATTGAAGAATAAAATTAAATTAATTAATGGCACGTTGCTCAAACCAGAATTTGTATGATGCTTGGGACCGTTGGAACACATTTGTGCGGTCATGGCTACATGGATCATTGAGTCCAGAAATTTTACAAAGTGTACTGTAGTGCGATAATGCACACGAACTGTGGAAGGACCTCAAACATCAATTTGATGAGGGTGATCTATTTTGGATTGCTGAGCTTGAGGAGGATTTGTTTAGCACAAAGTAAGGTGAGTTATCCATCACCTCTTACTATACAAAAATGAGAGGGATGTGGGAAGAACTAGACAAATTCAGACCCATACCAACTTGTGCTTGCTTGAGTAATTATAGCGGTGGATTAGACATAATGAGGAAATATAGGTTGCAGTCTTATATGATTCATTTTCTTAGAGGTTTAAATGACTAATATGCAAGTGTGCGCTTCCATATTATGTTGCTTAAACACCTTCCAGATGTGAATACTGCTTTTTCTCTACTTCTTCAACAAGAGAGACAAATGATGTATCTCATTGAACTAGATTCTAGAATGCTAGTGAATGATGCTCACACTAAACCTATAAGTAAAAGAGAGACATACCAGACTAGGCAAGGCAGTGCCAAATTTGTCAATACTGGAGCTGAAAGAGGCCAATTTGGGGCCAACAATATCAGAGGAAGAGGAAGAGGGCGTGGTAAAAGTGGTAGAGTTACTACTAGAGAAGCTCCCAAACTTTGCTCTTATTGTGAAAAACAAGGTGACGAACGGATTTTTGACAGTTTAGAATTTCACTAAAGTAATCACGTTGCAAGTATAGTTTCTAAACTAACAATAATCCTTTCATACAAAAACTTGTTTGTCACTAAAGCAAACCCAATAAAAATAAACCGAAGTATTTAAACCTCGGGTCATCTCTCAAGGAATTACAGGGAGGTGTATTTATTATTGGTTATGAGATTGTATCTTTTTGGGTTTTTGAAAGGTTGAACAAGGAATGTAAATTGCGAGAAAGTAAATTAATAATTAGAAAAACTCTTGGCAAGGTATGAGAACTAGACGTCCTATCCTAGTTATCCTTATCAATTATGATGAGAATTGTTCATTGCTCCCACTTAATTAACCCTTACCGAATAAAGAAAAGTCAAGTGGACTAATCAATTTGATTCTTCAAGTCCTAGTCAACTCCTAAGGAAAGACTAGCTTTAGAGGAATCCAAGTCAACCAGCAACATTCAATTATCAATCAACAAAGGAGTTTGATAACTCAAGAGTCTCCAATTACTCAACCAAAACCAAGAATCATTAAAATCTAACTTAAAATCCAACCAAGCATTTTGTCAAACACTTGGAAGGCATAACATAAAAATATAGAAGAGTAATAGGGAATGTAAAATCTAAAACAACCAATTGAAAGCACCAATAACATAAAAATAATCATAAATATCTGAAATACCTCAAATTGCATTAATATAGAAAATCAAGTCTAACATTGGAAGGTTCAAAAATCAAATTGGAAAAGAAGAGAATCAACAAGAATAATAGATAGACCAAAGTACTAGAACAAATAAAAATAGAAGAGAAACTAAATTAAAGGAACATTGAACCTGGAATTGAGAAGAAATAAACCTAAACTAAGAGAAATCCTAAAACTTAGAGAGAGGAGAGAGCCTCTCCCTCTAGAAACTACATCTGAAACCTAAAATTATGAATGAATGATTGATTGATTGATGTGTGATTTCACTATTCTGCAGCTTCTATTTTGTGTTTTTGGGCTTGGAATTGGGCCAAAAAGGAGCCCAGAAATCACCCCCAGTGCTTTCTGCAACTTTCTGCACGTGGTGCATGTCACGCGTACGCGTAGGTCACGCGTGCGCGTCATTTGGCGAATTTTCTTGTCACGCGTACGCGTTAGTCATGCGTACGCGTCGCTCGTCTTCTGCGCTAGGCACGCGTACGCGTCACCCATGCGTGCGCGTCGCTGCCAGCTTCTCAAAACTTCATTTTTCATGTTCCATTCCACTTTTGCATGTTTCCTTTTCATCCTCTAAGCCATTCCTGCCCTCTAAAGCCTGAAAATACTCAACACACAGATCATGACATTGAATGGTAATAAAGGATAATTAAAATTAATAGTTTAAAGGTCTAGGAAACATGTTTTCAACTATATCACAGAATAAGGAAGGATTCATAAAACCATGCAAAATATATGAATAAGTGAGCAAAGAATTGAAAAAAACCACTCAAATTAGCACAAGATAAACCATAAAATAGTGGTTTATCAATCTCCCCACACTTAAACATTAGCATTTCCTCATGCTCAACTCAAAAGAAACTGAAAAAGAGTGAAGGTAGAATGGTGGAACCTATTTATAACTCAAGCTTCCTACATGCATCATGCTATTCTAATTACTATCTGTCTATATATATAAGCATACATGTGGTCAGATTTAGTCAAATTTTCAAGGAATCATATATGCATAACCAAGGACTAAATCAAAACACATTCACAATTGAGTTGAGTCAAACAAAAGAGTTCACAAACTTGCAAGACAAGCAATAATCAAATATGGATATATGGAAATGAGCTATTGAACCCTCACTGAAATTGTATATATACTCTAATCACTCAGTATTTGGGGTTAAACCACTCAAATATCCTCTAATCATGCTTTCTAAAATTTTGTTCTTCATCTAACCAATCAACAAATATTTAATGTACAAATACAAACATGATGAGGTCTTTTCAAGGTTGTAATGGGGTTAAGGCAAGGGTGAGGATATATGTATGGCCAAGTGATCTATAAATTGAATTCTTGACTAGCCTAAGTTCTCACCTAACATACACATACTCTATGTACTTCTAAAATCATGCCTAGCTACCCATAATTTCCACTTTTGCATCACACACTCATGTACCAAATTATCTTTAATTTTATCATATATGCATTGATCTTTTATTAAACTTAACACTGGGGTAGTTTTGTCCCCTTATTTATTTATTTAATTATAGGAATTTTTTTTTTTGTAAAAATAAACATAACATATCAATGCACATGAGTTTTTAATTTTTCTGGTCTCACATGAGTATGCACCCAAATTCCCAATACTTTTGTCAATAAAACACAGCACACTTTCATCAACCCAAGTTCCCATAGTTTTTCACACTTAACTGATACACAATCTCTATCTTAAGCTAACCAAAGATTTAATTTGGGGTAATTAATTTGTTTTTTCTGCTTAAGGTTAGTGATGTGGTAAAATACAGAATAAATGGGGATTAAAAGGCTTAAAATGGCAAACAAGGTTGATTGAAAGGGTAGGCTATTTGGGATAAGTGAACTAATGACAAATAATGGCCTCAATCATATGCAAGCATGTAAATATACTAAATAGTGGACATATAGAATGGAACAAAGTAAAGTCTGTAATCATAGTGAAGAAACACACAAAAATAAAATATTATGGTTAAATAATGTAACCATGCAATTAAGCTCAAAAACTCACGGGTTGTGTGTTCTTAGCTCAAAATCATATTCCAGTTATGTATATCATGCAAGTAAAAATAAAAAGTTTTAACTCAAATCAATGTGAATCTTTAAATGCCTTTCCTTTAAATAATTATATTCCTTGAGAATTTCATAAATTGACCAACATTTATTACTATGTATACTAAATGAAATGCTGTGACTATGAAAACTAAAAGTTTTTAGTTTACTTCCTATTTTTAATCAAACCAAATTCTCATATGCTAAAAGGGTAAACTAAGCTCAATAATCCATATTTTTCTATATCACAACTAATAGACTAAAGGTGCAATTCAAGCTAAATACCTAAGATATATACAGCCCAAAGTGCAAAATATAACAAAGTAAAAATAAACAAAAGTACAGTAAAATAGAAATGTCCAAGTAATAAAAGAAAAAAAATAAAATAAAAGAAAAGAAAATAAATCAAAAAGAAAATAAAGCAAAATAGGATAAAAGGTCTAAAATAGTTCACCAAAAATAGAATCCGCTAGAGATGGCGACCTCCCCACACTTATATCACAGCATCGTCCTCGATGCTCAGTCAAGCTCAGTGTGAAGGGCCATCGCCTCCTGAAGGGTGTGCTGCTGCTGGCTCTGTGGGCTCTGGCTGGGTAGGGGCTTGTGGCTCTGCCGGCTGCTCAAGCTGAGGCTCCTCGTGCTGTGCCTACTGCTGGTCCTCCTCCTGTGCAACCTCCTCCTGCTCATCGTCGTCCTCCTCAGAGTGCTCAGAGGGTGTGTCAGGCTCGGAGGGGATGTCAGTATACCCAGTCCTCATCATCAGCTTCAGATGCTCATAGCGTCGCTTGTTGCGATGCTCAGACTGCTCAATACACCGCTGAGTGCGGTGCTCCATCTGATCAATGCGCTCAAAGAGGCAGTGCACTAGATGGTAGATGGGTTGGGAAGCGGAAGATAGTGCTGTGGATGCGGGAGGTGCAGCAGGAGCTGAAGGTGCTATGGAGGATGTGGCCGCGTCAGTAGAGGCAGTAAGAGAAGGTGGTCTGTGGCCTAAAGCTTCGAACCGCTTGCTGTGTGGAATAATCTTTTTACAGTCGGCAGCCAGTGGCTTCTCATCCTCAAGCTCCCAAGGCACCTCAGCTCGGCGGGCCATCTGGGTAATCAGATAGGGAAATGGCAGAGTGCCTCGAACGTGAACCCTAGCCATGTACTTCCTGATGAACCGTGGAAGGTACAGGTCATTGCCTTTTATAACGCACCAGATGAGAATGATCATAGCAGGTGGCACCTCTGACTCGTGAGTGCTCGGCATAACATAGTTACTCAGTATTTGTTGCCATAGCCAAGCCTCATCATTAAGATAGATAATCTTGATGCCCTTTTAAGTTACCGTCGACTTACCCATAGCCCAGGAAACAGCAGGATCAATGGCTATGGTGCGCCTCACAGCATCCCAATCAAAGCTCATAAACTGAATGGACTCCTCAGCCTTCTGATAACCATCTGGCTCGTCTGATTTAGGCTGGAAATTAAGGATATCCTCTATGGCCTCCTCAGTAACCAAGATCTGTTTTCCTCTTAGCTGTACTGCATCCAGGTTCGTCTTGTAATAGTTGCAGTAGAATTCACGGACCTAGGACACGTTAACCTCTGTCAGATTTCTCTCCAGAAAGACCCAACCTCTCTGTTTAATCTGCTCGACAGTGTACTTCTATAATTCAGTTGGTATTCTGAGAGTCTTTTCCAAATAGAGGTGTCTCTTTTTTGCAAAAGTAAAAAATTTTAGTTCATAGTAGAGGTTTGCAAATTTAACTTGGTCAAAAGCAGACACTAGTTGATCCTCTTTTTCCTGTGGAGTGAAGTTCTTCTCACGCCAGGATTCATCCCCTAGAATATCTGATAGAGCAACAGATGACTGTCCTCTTTTCCTCTCACCCGTGCTGGATTTAGCCTTGCCTTTTTCTTTCGGATCAGACATCCTGAAAAACAGAAATCCTAGGATACAGATTAACAATTAAAGCAGAGGAAGGAAAAGCAGGTAAGAAGCAAGCAGACATGAAGCAAGAAACAAAAGGAGATGGAGGCACACTCATGAGTTGACATAAAGAAACGAATTCTTGGAATGCAAGAAAATAGAATGCAGACAACAATCAGAACAAAAATCAAGAATTCCTGCAATAATAATAAGAAGCTTGTTTGCTAAGCAACAACAGGTAGCATGCCTTAAAAGGAACCTAAAAGGGTTAAAAGAGTTAGTTTAAACTTAAAAGAAAAGTTAGAAAGTCAATTAAGTTAAGAGTTAGAAAAGTGTAAAGAAGTTAGTGGCCTGGAAATGTTGTTCTTAATCAAAAGAAGTGGGAAAAGGGTTTAGAACAAGCAAGCTCACAGTCAGCATACAATGCAAGTTATTGATGATAAAACATGTAAATGAGAGAAACATGAAAAGGATCAAAATTATCAATAATGGATTGTAATAGAAAGGGAACCAAAAAGGAATGGGAATGCTAACCCACCACCTCATGAATTGGCTTTAGGTTAAACCAAATAAAGCACAATGCAAAAGTACCAAAGTCAATTCAAGAGAGGAAGTTAAGGAAAACAGTTTTCAGAAAAATTGGGCAGCATGCCGGCAGTAAAAGGAACGTTCTCGGAGAATCAAACAGCAGAATCATCAAGCCATATGAATACCGTAAGTGTCAGGCAGCATGAAGAACAAGAATTTAAACGAATCAGGCATCATAAAGAAAAATAGAAAACTCAATTTAAACAATTCATATGTCCTATGAATTCATTAACAATTGAAAACACCAAAACCAAATGTAAATCCATAAGAATGAAACAAATGAGCCCACAAGATAGCAATAGGCAAGTAATCCATCACCAAATCAAACATATGCAGCAAGCAAAGGATTACAAAATATTAACATTGGCATTACTGCAACATAGATAAAAAATTGTGTATCCAAAAGAGTAGCCAGTAGCATCAATAAATCAATTTAGCACCATAGTAAGTCAATGAAACATTAACAGAGCATGAACAGCAAGTTAAACCCATATAGCAGCATCAAGCAGAGTAAGTTGAAAATCAGATAATTCAAATAGCAAGAACGGAGCACTTATCAGACCTAAATCTACTAACCACATCCTAGCTACCTAACCACCTAAAATCCACTAAGAGCATGCATCTCTAACTATCTTAATTTGAACAGAATTTAAAGAAGCAGACTAACTTAATTGAACAGAGTGATGAACTTGAAATGCAGGGGTGGAGGTAGTGAAACCTGGGAGGTTTTGTGACAAAATTGGAAAGGAAGGGGAATGGTAGTGATGGCCGGAGATGGCAGCGGCACGGCGGTGGAGGGGCTGTTCGCGGCGGTCTTGGGGTCGGCGGGAGGGCAGGGTTGAGAAAGGAGGAATAAGGAGAAGAAGAGGAGAAGAGAGGAGGGAAGAGTGAGGGGTGGTTGGCGGCGGTCGGTGTCGCCGGTGGTGGTGCGGTGCGAGGGTGATGGTGGTGAGGGGTGGTTATGGAGGAAAAGGGGGAAATTGGAACGTTGAGGGAGGAGGGGGAAGAAAGGGGCACATGAAGGAGTTACAATTCTCGCATCAGGGGGGTTAATAAAATCAAATCCATGCGTACGCGTGGATCACGCCTGGGCGTGGATGGGGGAAAAGTGCATTGACGCGTAAGCATCGTAGACGCGAATGCGTGTACGAGGATAAATGAAGATGACGCGTACGCGTGAGGCACGCGTACGCGTTGACCAAAATTGTGCTAAACGCACGATTCCAGCGTCGTTTTGGCGCAACTCTCTGTTCAGATTGAAGGGGGCTAAGATTTTCCGTGCGACGCGTGCGCGTTGCGCACACCCACGCGTGGTGTGCGAGAGTTGAAATTGATGTGTACGCGTGACTTGAATTGTGCTTATAGCGCACCAGCTGCATGATTCCATCATGACTTTTTGTTCGTTTGATGGAAACGCCAAAGTGATATCGACGCCTACGCGTGGCCTACGCGCACGCATGGGGTGGCTTCTTCTCTTTTTTTTATGCAGTATGCAGAATGCAAAATGCAGATACTGATGCAGACATTATGAATGAACACTAAGAAAAATAGAATAAAATAAAACTAAGAATAAAACAAAACAAAATAAAACTAAGACTGAAAAAGAACGATGATACCATGGTGGGTTGTCTCCCACCTAGCACTTTTAGTTAAAGTCCTTAAGTTGGACATTTGGGGAGCTCCCTGTCATAGTGGCTTATGCTTGAACTCATCCCGGAATTCCCACCAATATTTGCGATTCCAATAACCTCCGGGGTCCCAAACTAGACACATAAAGCCTTCGAGCAAGTTAAAGCAAGTGACAAAGCTCCAGGAGTGTTGATTGTCAGAATGAATTCCGGGGTCCCAAACCTTGCTTTTGCACCCGTCTTCGCTTTGATCTACATTGTTCCAACCAGGTGGTATGCAATCTGAATTCTCATTGAGATACCCAATCATCTTCTGAGACCCATTCAATCGAGCTCTATACCAATCCTTGTACTTCAATTTGGAGCGTGGAACCATATTGAACCTTGCATGCCAACTCCTATCACTAACTATCTCCCTCTTACTCTTAAAGCCACAAAGAGCTCTAAGCTGACCATATGTTTCAAGCAAACCATATTCAAGTGGGAACGTAAGGGTTGAGGATAAGGATTTTACCCACTTAAATGTTGTATTGGATGGTAATGGCCTTGGGAGAGGTGTTTCCAATGGTCTTGCAAGCTCCACTCCCTTGTACTCTTTTATGAATTCTTCCACCTCCTTGCAAACCTCTTCAACTGCAACCGCATCTTGATCAAAATCTTCTACTTCTTCCCCATCACTCAAGTCATAAGTTGGAGGTTGAGAAAAGTTTACCTCCACATCATCTTCATATTCACTTGGGAAAGGTTCTTCAAGCTCAAGGGGTTCAATTGCGGATGCAAGTTCATCACTAGGAGAGATTGATTCATGATCATCATCACCAAGGGAACTTGCTCTCGGATCTATTCCGTCCAATTCTTCATAAGGTACATGCCTTGGAGGTTGTGCACTATCCTCCTCAACATCAATTTCAAACTTTTTGGCAGAATTCTCTATAGCTCTAGATTCCCATTGAGGTTTAGCATCTCCTAGGTCTTCAACCACATCTTCTTCTTCGATAATTACGGCTTCCTCCAATTGCATAAGTTTGACGATTTAGAATTTTACTAAAGTAATCACGTTGCAAGTATAGTTTCTAAACCAACAATAATCCTTACATACAAAAACTTATTTGTCACTAAAGCAAACCCAATAAAAATAAACTGAAGTATTTAAACCTCGGGTCGTCTCTCAAGGAATTGCAGGGAGGTGTATTTATTATTGATTATGAGATTGTATCTTTTTGGGTTTTTGAAAGGTTGAACAAGGAATGTAAATTGCGAGAAAGTAAATTAATAACTAGAACAACTCTTGACAAGGTATGAGAACTAGACGTCCTATCCTAGTTATCCTTATCAATTATGATGAGAATTCTTCATTGCTCCCACTTAGTTCACCCTTACCGAATAAAAGAAAGTCAAGTGGACTAATCAATTTGATTCCTCAAGTCCTAGTCAACTCCTAAGAAAAGACTAGCTTTAGAGGAATCCAAGTCAACCAGCAATGTTCAATTATCAATCAACAAAGGAGTTTGATAACTCAAGAGTCTCCAATTACTCAACCAAAACCAAGAATCATAAAATCTAACTTAAAATCCAACCAAGCATTTTGTCAAACACTTGGAAGGCATAACATAAAAACATAGAAGAGTAATAGGGAATGTAAAATCTAAAACAACCAATTGAAAGTACCAATAACATAAAAACAATCATAAATATCTGAAATACCTCAAATTGCATTAATATAGAAAATCAAGTCTAACATTGGAAGGTTCATAAATCAAATTGGAAAAGAAGAGAATCAACAAGAATAATAGATAGACCAAAGTACTAGAACAAATAAAAATAGAAGAGAAACTAAAATAAAGGAACATTGAACCTGGAATTGAGAAGAAATAAACCTAAACTAAGAGAAATCCTAAAACTTAGAGAGAGGAGAGAGCCTCTCCCTCTAGAAACTACATCTGAAACCTAAAATTATGAATGAATGATTGATTGATTGATGTGTGATTTCACCATTCTGCAGCCTCTATTTTGTGTTTTTGGGCTTGGAATTAGGCCAAAATGGAGCCCAGAAATCACCCCCAGTGCTTTCTGCAACTTTCTGCACGTGGTGCATGTCACGCGTACGCGTAGGTCACGCGTGCGCGTCATTTGGCAAATTTCCTTGTCACGCGTACGCGTCAGTCATGCGTACGCGTTAGTCACGCGTACGCGTCACTTGTCTTCTGCGCTAGGCACGTGTACGCGTCACCCATGCGTGCGCATCGCTGCCAGCTTCTCAAAACTTCATTTTTCACGTTCCTTCCACTTTTGTATGTGTCCTTTCCATCCTCTAAGTCATTCCTGCCCTATAAAGCCTGAAAACACTCTACACACAGATCACGGCATCGAATGGTAATAAAGGATAATTAAAATTAACAGTTTAAAGGCCTAAAAAACATGTTTTCAACTATATCACAGAATAAGGAAGGATTCGTAAAACAAATGAAATTATATGAATAAGTGAGCAAAGAATTGAAAAAAACCACTCAAATTAGCACAAAATAAACCATAAAATAGTGGTTTATCACAAGGTCACTTGATGGATACATGTTAGTAGAAGCATGGTTTCCCACCACATTTGTGGCCAAATCATTTTAATGGAGTACCATTTTCAGCTAATTCAATGAACTCAGTGATAGTTGCGAGTAATGCAGAATGCAACCTCACACTTATTATCCAAAATAAAGGCAAGTTTGGATGGGATAATCTCGAATAGACAGAAAGAAACACTTATTGAACTATTCTAACAACACAAAGAACCTCTTCGTGATGGAAATTTTGCAACCATTCATACTCCTTCAGCCGGTATATTTTATCTCATTTTTCTTTCCGGTTATTGAATTCCTAAGATTGGATTTTAGATACTGGGGCAACTACTCATATTTGCTTTAGTCTTAAACATTTTTATTCTATTAAACATATTGGTCCAATTAAAATTGTCATGCCAAATGGTTTACAATCTTATGTGGAATAGTTATCTTGTCAGCTGGTTTTTATTTGACTGAGGTTCTATATGTGCCAAGTTTTAAATGCAAATGTGCCACGTTTTAAATGCAATCTCATTTCTATTTCAAAAGTTACTAATGCCTTATTTGTTGTTTTATGTTCAATACTCATAATTGTGAGATTTAGGAGCAGCCTACCTTAAGGATGATTGGAATTGCTGATCAAAAGCGGGAGCTGTATATAATGAATACTCAAGTAAAGATGGTTGTTAACATTAGCAAATTAGAAGAAAAGATTTTGAATTTTATGACAGAAGAACAGGACATACATACTTCACACACTTCACAGAGTGTTTTTTGGTATTATAGGTTAGACCATATTTCTTTTAATAGATTACAATAATTAGGAAAAATGCATCCATTCCTCTATGTCCAAAAAATGATGTACCATGTGATCCATGTCATTTTGCAAAACAGAAGAGGTAACCTTTTGCTAATAGTTTGGGTAAATCTGAATTTCCTTTTAATTTGATTCATGCTGATATTTGAGAGCCTATTGCCACACCATCTACTTTTGGCCATAGATATTTTTTAACCATTGTTGAGGATAGGAGTTGGTTTACTTGAATTTTCTTTATGAAAAATAAATCTAAAACTTGCTCTCTTTTAGAGAATTTTGTTGAAATGATCTACACACAAAAGAAAATCATGGTAAAAGCCATTAGAACTAATGATAGCCAGAAATTTTTTATGACTTCTTTCTATCAAAAAAAGAAATTTTACATCAAAGAAGCTGTGTGAGGCAAAATAGAATTGTTGAAAGAAAGCATCAAGATATTTTAAATGTAGCTAGGGCTCTCATATTTCACTATAAGATTTTTGTTTATTTGTGACAGTTTTTTCTCTTATTTGTGGAGGTTTATAACCCCATCGAATGGTTTGTGAAAATTTTTAAAACTCCCAAAATTTGAGGTGCCACGAGATCTTTTGTGGGGGGTTTTTAAAAAATCTTCACAATCTATTCAGTGGGAATTTTGTGTGTATTTAGTGGGGATTTTATAGTGGATTTTTGTGACCTTTTTAAATCACTTTTGTGACAGTTTAAAATCCCCCACAAATTTGCTTCTAACTTTACAAATTATTTTTGACATTATGTAGTCGCTCATGCTATTTACATTATTAATAGATTAATAGAGTATCCCAAGTTGCATTCAAATACAGCCCATATCAGATTCTTAATGGCAATATTTTAGAGTTAACTTCTCTAAAGATTTTTTATTATTTAGCCTTTGCTTCCAATTTATATGATCATCGAAAGGAATTGGATCATAGAACACGAAAATGTGCCTTTCTTGGATATAAATTAGGGACAAAATGTTATATTTACTTGATATTAAAACCAAAGAAGTTGTTTCCTGAAATGTTATTTTTTATAAATCCTATTTTCCTTTCAAAGAGATTTTATCTTCAAATGATCAATCTTTAGGAATTAAAAATTTGTACTCTCAAATCTGTACTCTCAAAATTCTATTTTTCTTATCTTGAAATGAATTTCCATTCGAATCCTTTTTGCAGTAGTGAAACATCAAATAAATTGCTTAATTTGGACACTCTTTTTAATTTCAAAAACAATTCACTGAACAAGATCAAGGGACTTGCATTTTAATAAAGAAATTCTGGTTTCTGAATCTCATGCACCTGCATCTAATTCTTATGCATCATCCTCTCCTAATTCTCACTCACTTGAACTTGCAAATCATGATTTTTCTCTTGGCCAACATTCCATTTTATAAGCAAATAATTTGAATCCTGCTGCATCATTGAGTAATCCAAATAACACTACATCTGAGGTTAATGAACTTAGAAGATCATGCAAGCAAAGAAAACAGCCATCCTATTTGTAAGAGTACCATTGCATGCAAGTCAATGTTTCGGTTCAACAATCTCCAACTTTCTTTGAAGTGAAGTATCTAATCTCTGACTATGCATCTTACAACACACTGTCAATAAGGCATAAAGTTTTTCAATGGCTATATCCTCCACCACATAACCAAAAAGTTATGAAGAGGACATCCTCTATGATTGCTAGCGTAAGGCAATAAATGCTGAATTGAAGGCTCTTGAGGAGAATAAAACATGGAAACTAACTTTTCTTCCTTTTGAAAAGAAGGAAATGAATTGCAAATGGGTTTTTAAACCAAGTTCAAACCTAATGGTGAAGTAGAACACCACAAGGCAAGGCTCGTTGCTAGAGGCTTCCCTTAGACTGCAGGTTTCGACTACTTTGATATCTTTAAACCAGTTATCAAACTCATTAATTTTAAGAATGCTTTTGGCTATTGTTGATATTAAAGGATGGTATGTCCACCAGTTGGACGTCAATTCTGATTTTTTTCATGGAGATTTACCAAAAGAGATGTATATAAAACCTCCATTAGGATTGGCAGTGCCAGCTGGTTCAGTTTGTAAGCTAGAGAAATCGTTATACGACTTAAAACAGGCTAATAGACAGTGGCATCATCAGAAGTTGTGTTGTGTTCTCGTTGACAATGGATATACTCAATCAAAATAAGTTGTTTGTTCACTAAACTATCTGATTCAGGCTTCATATGTATCCTTGTTTATGTGGATGACCTAGTTTTAGCAGGAGATGATCGGAGAGAAATTACAAGGATTAAATAGGTCCTGGATAACAAATTTAAAATTAAGAATCTTGGCGAATCAAAATTTTTTTCTTGGTTTGGAAATTGCCAAAAATCAACAGGGGATTGCCATGTATCAACGCAAATATACACTTGACTTTCTTGATGAATTTGGATTGATGCATGCAAAACTAACCTCCACGCCAATAGATTATACAACTCATCTATCTAAATCTTCAAGAACTCCTCTTGATGATGTTGCCTTTATAGACGGCTAATTGGACATTTAATTCACCTCACTAATATACCAATATATGGCCGGATATATGCTTTACAGTTGGCAAGCTCAGTCAATTTCTAGATTGTGCCACAACAAAATATTTCCAAGCCCCATGTACTTCGATATTTTAAAGGTGCTCTGACTAAGGGAGTGCTATTTTCCAACTCCAACAATCTCACACTCACTGCCTTCTTTGCTTCAGATTGAAGAGCTTGTCCAGATACTAGACTTTCAGTATCTAGGTTTTGTTTCTTTCTTGGAAAGTAGTTGATTTCTTGGCGAAGTAAGAATCAACACACTATAGCTCGCTCCTCGAATAAAGCTGAATACAGAGCCATGGCTCTTGCCACGTGTGAGAGAGTATGGGTCTCTTACTTGTTGAAAGACTTTAGAATACCTCTCTCTCTCGTCCGAAAGACTTTAGAATACCTCTCTCTCGTCCTATTGTTATGTACTGTGACAATCAATCTGCTCTCTCTATTGCTGCTAATCCAGTCTTTTACGAAATGACTAAGCATACAGAGATTGACTGTCATACTATTCATGATAGAGTTCAGGATTAAGCTTCCTTCCAGTTTCTTCAACAAATCAAGTTGCTGATCTCCTAACCAAGTCACTCTCACCTAAAAGCTTCTTCTCTTGCAACGACAAACTGGGCATCAATTTTCATGTGCCCCATCTTGAGGGGGATGTAATTAAGGTTGATTATTAAATAGTATTTTACTTTGTTAATTTCGTAGGTATCCTTGAGGTACTCTGGTGTATATAAATGGTTAGAATATGTTTATTAGGGTAAGGGTGTCTAATGCTCTTGTATTTTTTTTGTGACAATGCTTTTGTGTGTGTATATATATAACAAAGGCAATAAAATTTTTCGTCCCTCAACTATCTTTTTTCTCTCCTTTCAGAGTCTCCCTCTCATATGGTGCTTATTCCACTGTTTCACCACTTAACTCTGCACGTTTGAACATAATTTTGTCATTATCTTTGATTTTTTTAACTTTTTTCTCCTTGAGTAGTAATATTATTTTATTAATTTAGAATCACAAAAGCAAAGAGTACTATAGAGAGTACTAAAAAGGAAAAAAATTATAATAACCATCGTTAATAATCCTACAACATATATACAAGTTATAGCCTCTAATTTCTGTATTGATGATTATAAGCTACTATTTATCAATTATTAATTTATATTTGATTTTATAGGTTTATGGTAGAGTTGGTTCAATTTTAATATTATACAAATCAACCAAAAATAGAGGAGCTAATTAACATTTCATGATATATAGTTCTTTAGATTATAGTTACCTACATAAATATACTATCAAGCCTTAAATATATTAGTTTAGATCTAATTATGCGGTAGTGATAATTGTTTTCAGTTAAAATGGGCATACATATGATATTTATAACAAAAATTTTATTTATACACTAAAATAAACCACTAATGTATTTGTATATAAATACATGTGTGGTTTAATTTATTTTCAATGTGTATTTTTTTTTTCAACATGTATTTTATATTGGTGACTGATTTTAGTGTACTCTATTTATAATTACTCCTTATGGTAAAAGATTTTTCTGATTATTTTTATAAGAAAAAGTATAAGAAAACAACTTTCTAAGCAGCCAAGTTAAATAACTCAATTAATTTTAATAATTTTAATTTATTTTATTAAATTATAATTTAAATAATTGACATTAATGATTTGTTTAAAAATTTTAGCTTTTGTAAAACAACTCCCATAACTCCGTATTCTCTTCTCCCATACCGCGATAACGCTCTGCGATCGTGTTTCACCCCCACTCGAACTACTCTCGCCATCGTCGTCCATCGGGAGTGCCACCCTCTCTCACGATTTGCACTGTCGCTGACGACCACAGCGCTTCTCTCGCGATTCGTAGCACCGTCCACAACCGCAGAGCCATTCTCGTCGCGATTCACAACGCCGCCGACTACTACAGTGCTCTCCTCGTCGCGATTTCTCACCACCGCCTGCCGTTCTCGCGATTCGCATCGCTGCCATTGCTGCTGCAGCCCTTTCCCCTCACGATTCACAGATTACCGCCACAGCCCCTCCTCCCCTTGCGGTTCATAATCATTGCCACAAGCTTTGCTTATAAAGAGATTTCTCTTCTCTTTGGTTTTGACAACAACGACCTCAACCAGCTTGAAAGGACACTCTTCAAGGTTCAGTCTCTTGTTGACAATGTTAGAGCCATTAATCACTCATCTTTTTGTTCTTCTCATAATAAGGCCCAACACCTTTGGCTCAGGGACGCTCAGAATGCCTTGCATGAAGTTGAGGACTTTCTAGATGAGATTTCCTTGGAAATCTCAAAACTTGCTTCTGTTGATGACAACGTTGACTTCACCAATAAGTAGGTTAGGAAGCATGTTTGTTTCAAGAATTGATGATAACACAAAGCATGCTTGTTTCAAGAATTGTTGCCACTGCTTCTCCTTACCAGTACCATTTGCAAATTTTGTCTAATGAAGATTGTTGGAAATTGCTTAAACAAAAAGTATTCCAGAAGTGGCTAAAGAAATTAGACTTTTTTGTTGTATTAAGTTTCTTCATTTTCATTCTTATTATCTATAGATTTTAATCTATATTTTAGATTCTCTAATGCTAGGATTCATATGGCGCTGTTACCTTTGTGAGTTTCATCTTGTGTGCACTGCTGCAATTGCATATATTTATGCATATTTTCTTGGTGTGATTAGTATAAGAGTGTGGATGTTTTCGTTTGCTCTTAGTTTGATGTTTTTTTATTGTATATGGATGTTTTTCTGTATAATTTTTTTAGGTAAATTTCTACACAAATATACCAAGCATTCCTCGGAGGGGAAGTGCATCAAATTGGGCGGATACTACTATGTCTGATGAAGAATAAAAGCTTTGATCACTTGTCAAACCAATGTCTTTAACACATGTGATGACATCACCGTTTGAGATGCTTTTGATACTTTTTGAGATTTTTCTTGATTACAATTGTGGATTTTTATGATACTGTAAAAATTGGATGTATTTTATTTTGGTCTTACTTAGTATCTTTTTTCTTGTAGACAACTTGAATGTTTATGCAAAAATTCAATTGGATGACATCACATGTTTCTTTTGTTAAACAAATAGATGTTTCTTTTTATACAAATGGATGATTCTTCTTGTATTACTTTTGGTCATGATGAATTCCTGTATCTATAGTGTTGCAAATTGTATGGATAAGTTGAATGAATATTATGATTCCTTTCACTGCATCTTAGCTTGATGACAAATTTATAGTTACGTGTGTGGGATAAGCTTTTTTGATATTTCATTCACATGGGTTCTGTTAAAGTAACATATATTTAGTATGAAAAAGAAACATCTTAATGCTTGACAGAAGTAACATCCACTTAGACTTTTACAAAAATAATTAGATACCTAATAGAAGTTACTTATATTTATTATTTACGACAAAGATGATTCAATTGATAGTGAATACAAGTATCACAAAAGAAGGAAAAAATTTTTGTATCTATTCTGTTATTTGTTTAACAAAATTTAAAGGAGAAAAAAAGAAGATAAGGAAAAAAACAACAATAATATTTAGTTTTTTTTTTCAAATATGAATGGTGGGCTAGATCATGCAAGACCAACTCCACAATTGTATTGCCTAGCTCCTTACAACCTTAAATTCATGTATCTTCAAAATGTGTCCTTTTTACAGCCATGCCATCCTGCTCCAATGGTTAGTGACAATTATTTAAACATGGAGATAATAACATATTTATTTGGTGTCTCGTATGAAATGAAACCACATTTACACTGCAGGCCCTCACTTTTCATACATGCAAGAACCTGAAAGTGAAGAACCTTACCTTGTTAAATAGCCAGCGAATGCACTTGGCATTCAGTAGTTGCATGCGGGTTATTGCATCCCATCTTAGAGTGTTAGCACCTCCTTCAAGCCCTAATACTGATGGAGTCCACATTAGCGTATGTAAGGGTGTTGCGGTCAGAGAAAAAGTTTTATGGAAGATATTATGATTTCTTTCTAGGGTAATATTAACATGTCACTTTTGATTGTAGTTGTGCAATTATTAGATAGTGGTTCATGTTTTAGATTTATATACACATACCAATGATTCATGATTGGGATTTGGGACATGCGGAATGTCATGCATGTTACTTTGAGGAAAAATATTACAAAGTACAAAGTATGCACTCTAGTAATTTGTCAAAAGAAAATAATTCGCTGTATAATGTTTGGTTTCAAGAGATGACTGCATCTCAATAATCTGAAATTCTTCACGGGTGTGGATCAAAAACTTTACATGTGGTTAAATCAGAACTAATCTTTTAAAAAAAAATAACAATCTTATGGTAAAAATAATATCCGTGATCATTCAGTAAGAATCATCCATTCACAACAAAAAGCAACTTCCAATAAATTATAATTAAATCATATGCATACTAAACAAAAATAGACATCCAATTTGCACGATTAAAAACATCCAACAATTAAAATCAAAGACAAATCCATTTATCAATCCACCAAAAATCGGAATATCTTCACACAAGAACCAGTATACATTTGTCTAAAACCAAAAACAGAAGAGAAGCATCTTCTATTACTTAAAACCCTAACAATATACTAACCAATTGGAGAACATCTTGGTGAATTCAGCAAAATTAAAGATAAATCGACAACAACTGTAGTTTCTAAACCCTAACACAGATTAGCAACATCCAATTTCCAATGAAACCCTAACATGCACTAACATGTCAGTGTCTAATGAGATGGTTCATGTGTAGCAGTGTAAAACCCAGTTAATTGATGGCTAATTAACCCATAAATTAGAATTTATTATAGAAAATGAGAAATGAGGTTTTTTATGGTTTAATATGATAGAGAAATTTAAAATAAGACTTTCGACACCAATTTTAAAGAAATCGGCCTAAGATTGGGTCGAACGGGTCAAACCGGGCCAACCGGACCCAAGTTGGGCCCAAGGGCCTAGCCAAGCCTCATTCATTAATGAGAGCTCAGCTCTATCTCTCCCTCAAGAACACACTCACGCTGAAATTAGAAAGCGGAAAGGGGGAGAAAACATAAATCCTTGTTCCAACTTCAATTGATCATATCTTTTGATCCAGAGCTCCGATTGACGCACCGTTTACGGCCATGCGACCGCGGCATCGAGCTCTACAAAACCCATATAATCAACCTTGAGGTAAGCCACGTTTTATTCTTCGAATTCCCAGCCCTTAGTTTCGATTTTCATGGGCAAAAATATTGAGATTTTGAGCTCCTTTGTGTTATAGGATCAAATTAACTTGAAGGGAAGGCTTGTTCTTGCTCCCTTGATTCCTGGGTAAGGTAAGAGATCTCAAACCCTAGTGAGAATATTGAATTTGAGGTTTTGGGTATTGAGTTATTGTGTTTTGATGTGATATTGTGGCTTAGGCATTAAATATATGTGTATTGGAGCTTAATTGGTGGTTTTGGAAGCTTTGGTGTGGAGCCCCTGGTGCACGAAATTGTGATCATCAATGGCACCAAAAACTTGGTACGTACAATTGTAATCTCAACTCTTTGTCACAACTCCGCACAACTAACCAGCAAGTGCACTGGGTCGTCCAAGTAATAAACCTTACGTGAGTAAGGGTCGATCCCATGGAGATTGTCGGCTTGAAGCAAGCTATGGTTATCTTGTAAATCTCAGTCAGGCGGATTAAAATGGTTATGGAGAATTGATAATTAAAATATGAATAAAACATAAAATAAAGATAGAGATACTTATGTAATTCATTGGTGAGAATTTCAGATAAGCGTATGAAGATGCTTTGTTCCTTCTGAATCTCTGCTTTCCTATTGCCTTCTTCCAATCATTCATACTCCTTTCCATGGCAAGCTGTATGTTAGGTTTCACCGTTGTCAATGGCTACCTCCTGTCCTCTCAGTGAAAATGTTCCAAATGCGCTGTCACCGCACAGCTAATCAGCTGTTGGTTCTCGATCATGTTGGAATAGGATCCATTGATCCTTTTGCGTCTGTCACTACGCCCAACACTCGCGAGTTTGAAGCTCGTCACAGTCATCCCTTCCCAGATCCTACTCGGAATACCACAGACAAGGTTTAGACTTTCCGAATCTCAGGAATGGCCGCCAATTGATTCTAGCCTATACCACAAAGGTTCTAATCTTAGATTAGAAACCCAATAGATACACATTCAAGCTTGTTTGCATGTAGAACGGAAGTTGTTGTTAGGCAAGCGTTCATAGGTGAGAATGGTGATGAGTGTCACAGATCATCACATTCATCATGTTGAAGAATGAATGGATATCTTAGAACAGAAATAGGCTTGAGTTGAATAGAAAAACAATAGTACTTTGCATTAATTCATGAAGAATAGCAGAGCTCCACACCTTAATCTAATGTGTGTAGAAACTCTACCGTTGAAAATACATAAGAACAAGGTTCAAGCATGGCCGTGAGGCCAGCCCCCAAATGTGAACATATAAGTTCCCAAGATATAAAAGTATATCAAATACAATAGCAAAAGGTCCTATTTGTAGAAAACTAGTAACCTAGGGTTTACAGAAATGAGTAAATGATGCAGAATCCACTTCCGGGCCTACTTGGTGTGTGCTTGGGCTAAGCATCGAAGCTTTCACGTGTAGAGGCTTTTCTTGGAGTTAAACGCCAGCTTTTGTGCCAGTTTGGGCGTTTAACTCCAGCTTTTATGCTAGTTTTGGCGTTTTGACGCCATAATTTCTATGTTGACTTGGAACGCTGGTTTGGGCCATCAAATCTCGAGCAAAGTATGAACTATTATATATTGCTGGAAAGCCCAGGATGTCTACTTTCCAACGCAATTAAGAGCGCGCCAATTGGGCTTCGGTAGCTCCAGAAAATCCACTTCGAGTGTAGGGAGGTCAGAATCCAACAGCATCTGCAGTCCTTTTTCAGCCTCTGAATCAGATTTTTGCTCAGGTCCCTCAATTTTAGCCAGAAAATACCTGAAATCACAGAAAAACACACAAACTCATAGTAAAGTCCAGAAATGTGATTTTTATTTAAAAACTAATAAAAACATAATAAAAAGTAACTAAAATAAACTAAAAACATATTAAAAATAATGCCAAAAAGCTTATAAATTATCCGCTCATCACAACACCAAACTTAAATTGTTGCTTGTCCCCAAGCAACTAAAAATCAAATAGGATAAAAAGAATAGAATATACAATTAATTCAAAAACATCTATGAAGATCAGTCTTAATTATATGAGCGGGGCTATTAGCTTTTTACTTCTGAACAGTTTTGGCATCTCACTTTATCCCTTGAAGTTCAGAATGATTGGCTTCTATAGGAACTTAGAATTCAGATAGTGTTATTGATTCTCCTAGTTCAGTATGTCGATTCTTGAACATAGCTACTTTATGAGTCTTGGCTGTGGCCCTAAGAATTTTGTTTTCCAGTATTACCACCGGATACATGAATGCCACAGACACATAATTGGGTGAACCTTTTTCAGATTGTGACTCAGCTTTGCTAGAGCCCCCAATTAGAGGTGTCCAGGGTTCTTAAGCACACTCTTTTTGCTTTGGACCATGACTTTAACCGCTCAGTCTCAAGCTTTTCACTTGACACCTTCACGCCACAAGCACATGGTTAGGGACAGCATGGTTTAGTCGCTTAGGCCAGGATTTTATTCTTGTGGGCCCTCCTATTCACTGATGCTCAAAGCCTTGGATCCTTTTTATTTTACCCTTGCCTTTTGGTTTAAAGGGCTATTGGCTTTTTCTGCTTGCTCCCTTTTTTTTTCTTTCTTTATTTTATTTTTTCGCCATTTTTTTCTGCAAGTTTTTCACTGCTTTTTCTTGCTTCAAGAATCAATTTTATGATTTTCCAGATTATCAATAACAATTCTCCTTTTCCATCATTCTTTCAAGAGTCGACAATTTTAACATTCATAAACAACAATTTCAAAATATGCACTGTTCAAGCATTCATTCAGAAAAACAAAAGTATTGCCACCACATCAAAATAAATAAACTATTTAAAATTCAAAATTCATGTATTTCTTTTTCTTTTGCAATTAAAAACATTTTTCATTTAAGAAAGGTGATGGATTCATAGGACATTCATATCTTTGAGGCATAGACTCTAAGACGCTAATGATCATGTAATAAAGACACAAACATAGATAAACATAAAGCATAACAATTCGAAAAACAGAAAATAAAGAACAAGGAAATTAAAGAACGGGTCCACCTTAGTGATGGCGGCTAGTTCTTCCTCTTGAAGATCTTATGGAGTGCTTGAGCTCCTCAATGTCTCTTCCTTGCCTTTGTTTCTCCTCTCTCATAATTCTTTGATCTTCTCTAATTTCATGAAGGAGGATAGAATGCTCTTGGTGTTCCACCTTTAGTTGTCCCATATTGGAACTTAAGTCTCCTAGGGAGGTGTTAATTTGCTCCCAATAATTTTGTGGAGGAAAATGCATCCCTTGAGGCATCTCAGGGATTCCATGATGAGGAATTTCCTCATGCTCTTGTCCATGAGTAGGATCTCTTGTTTGCTCCATCCTTTTCTTAGTGATGGGCTTGTCCTCATTAATGAGGATGTCTTCCTCTATGTCAATTCCAGCTGAATTGCAAAGGTGACAAATGAGATGAGGGAAGGCTAACCTTGACAAAGTAGAAGACTTATCTGCCACCTTGTAGAGTTCTAGGGATATAACCTCATGAACTTTTACTTCCTCTCCAATCATGATGCTATGGATCATGATAGCTCGGTCTATAGTAACTTCAGACCGGTTGCTAGTGGGAATGATTGAGCGTTGGATGAACTCCAACCATCCCCTAGCCACGGGCTTGAGGTCATGCCTTCTTAGTTGAACCGGCTTCCCACTTGAATCTTTCTTCCATTGAGCGCCCTCTTCACAATGTCTATGAGGACTTGGTCTAACCTTTGATCAAAGTTGACCCTTCTAGTGTAGGGGCGTGCATCTCCTTGCATCATGGGCAAGTTGAATGCCAACCTTACATTTTCCAGACTGAAATCTAAGTATTTCCCCCGAACCATTGTAAACCAATTCTTTGGGTCTGGGTTCACACTTTGATCATGGTTCTTGGTGATCCATGCATTGGTATAGAACTCTTGAACCATTAAGATTCCGACTTGTTGAATGAGGTTGGTGAGAACTTCCCAACCTCTTCTTCGAATCTCATGTCGGATCTCCGGGTATTCACCCTTTTTGAGCTTGAAAGGGACCTCGGGTATTACCTTCTTCTTGGCCACAACTTCATAGAAGTGGTCTTGATGCACCTTTGAGATGAATCTCTCCATCTCCCATGACTCGGAGGTGGGAGCTTTTGCCTTCCCTTTCCTCTTTCTAGAGGTTTCTCCGACCTTAGGTGCCATAAATGGTTATGGACAAACAAAAAGCAATGCTTTTATCACACCAAACTTAGAAGGTTTGCCCGTCCTCGAGCAAAAGAAGAAGGAAGAGAGTAGAGGAAAAAGAAATAGAGGAGATGGAAGGGGTTAGTGTTTCGGCCAAGGGGGAGAAGTAGTGTTTAAGAGGTGTGAAAATGAAGGGGTGAAGATGGGTTTATATAGGAGTGGGGATAGGGTAAGGTTCGGCCATGTATGGGTGGGTTTGGGAGGGAAAGTGGTTTGAATTTGAATGGTGAGGTAGGTGGGGTTTATGATGGATGGATGTGGATTGGTGAAGAATTTATGGAGAAGAGGGTAGGATTTGATAGGTGAGGGGTTTTTGGGGAAGAGTATTATGAAAAGGTGTGAAGAAGAGAGAGAGTGAGTTGAGATTGGTGGGATCCTGTGGGGTCCACAAATCCTGAGGTGTCCAGGATTTCTCATCCCTGCACCAATTAGTCTTGCAAAACGCCCTTTGCTGCCAATCCTGTCGTTAAATGCCAGGTTGCTGCCCATTTCTGGCGTTTAACACCAGCTGCTTACCCTTTTCTGGTGTTAAATGCCAGAATGGTGCCAGGCTGGGCGTTTAACGCCCATTCTCCTGCCCTTACTGGCGTTTAAATGCCAGTAGGCTTCTCCTCCAGGGTGTGCTATTTTTCATTCTGTTTTGCAGTTTGTTTTTGCTTTTTCAATTGTTTTTGTGACTTCACATGATCATCAACCACAGAAAACATAAAATAACAATGGAAAATAGAAATTTAACATAGATAAGTAAAATTGGGTTGCCTCCCAACAAGCGCTTCTTTAATGTCAGTAGCTTGACAGTGGGCTCTCATGGAGCCTCACAGATACTCAGAGCATGATGATGGCCTCTCAACACCAGACTTAGAGTTTGGTTGTGGCCTCTCAATGCCAAACTGAGAGAGAAGCTTTTCATGCTTCCTCTCCATGGTTACTGATGGAGATCCTTGAGCTTTAAACACAAGGGAGTCCTCATTCACTTGAAGGACCAATTCTCCTCTGTCAACATCAATCACAGCTTTTGCTGTGGCTAGGAAGGGTCTGCCAAGGATGATGGACTCATCCATACACTTCCCAGTATCTAGGATTATGAAATCAGCAGGGATGTAGTGGTCTTCAACCTTTACCAAGACATCCTCTACAAGTCCATAAGCCTATTTTCTTGAATTGTCTGCCATCTCTAATGATATTCTTGCAGTTTGTACCTCAAGGATTCCTAGCTTCTCCATTACAGAGAGAGGCATGAGGTTTATGCTTGACCCTAGGTCACATAGAGCCTTCTCAAAGGTCATGGTGCCTATGGTACAAGGTATTGAGAACTTTCCAGGATCCTGTCTCTTTTGAGGTAATTCCTGCCTAGTCAAGTCATCCGGTTCTTTGGTGAGCAAGGGGGGTTCATTCTCCCAAGTCTCATTACCAAATAACTTGACATTTAGCTTCATGATTGCTCCAAGTTACTTAGCAACTTGCTCTTCAGTAACATCTTCATCCTCTTCAGAGGAAGAATACTCATCAGAGCTCATGAATGGCAAAAGTAAATTTAATGGAATCTCTATGGTCTCAGTGTGAGCCTCAGATTCCCATGGTTCCTCATTAGGGAACTCCTTGGAGGCCAGTGGACGTCCATTGAGGTCTTCCTCAATGGAGATCACTGCCTCTTCCTCCTCTCCAGGTTCGGCCGTGTGGGTTACGTTGATGGCCTTGCACTCTCCTTTTGGATTCTCTTCTGTATTGCTTGGAAGAGTACTAGGAGGGAGTTCAGTAACTTTCTTACTCAGCTGACCCACCTGTGCCTCCAAATTTCTAATGGAGGACCTTGTTTTAGTCATGAAACTTTGAGTGGTTTTAATTAAATCAGAGACTACAGTTGCTAATTCAGAGTGGTTCTGCTTAGAATTCTCCGTTTGTTGCTGAGAAGATGATGGAAAAGGTTTGTCAGTGCTAAACCTATTTCTTCCACCATTATTGTTGTTGAAGCCTTGTTGAGGCCTCTGTTGATCCTTCCATAAGAGGTTTAGATGATTTCTCCATGAAGGATTATAGGTGTTTCCATAGGATTCTCCCATGTAATTCACCTCTTCCATTGCTGGGTTCTCAGGATTATAAGCTTCTTCTTCAAATGAAGCTTCTTTGGTACTGACTGTTGCTGCTTGCATTCTAGATAGACTCTGAGAAATCATATTGACTTGCTGAGTCAATATTTTGTTCTGAGCCAATATGGCATTCAGAGTATCAATTTCAAGAACTCCTTTCTTCTGAGGCGTCCCATTGTTCACAGGATTCCTCTCAGAGGTGTACATGAATTGGTTATTTGCAACTATTTCAATGAGTTCCTGAGCTTCTACAGGCGTCTTCTTCAGATGAAGAGATCCTCCATCAGAGCTGTTCAATGACATCTTGGACAGCTCAGATAGACCATCATAGAAGATACATATGATGCTCCATTCTGAAAGCATGTCAGAAGGACACCTTCTGATCAATTGCTTGTATCTTTTCCAAGCTTCATAGAGGGATTCACCTTCCTTCTGTCTGAAGGTTTGGACTTCCACTCTAAGCTTGCTCAATTTTTGAGATGGAAAGAACTTTGCCAAGAAGGCATTGACTAGCTTTTCCCAAGAGTTCAGGCTTTCTTTAGGTTGTGAATCCAACCATATCCTAGCTCTGTCTCTTACAGCAAAAGGGAAGAGCATAAGTCTATAGACCTCAGGGTCAACCCCATTGGTCTTGACAGTGTCACAGATTTGCAAGAATTCAGCTAAGAACTAATGAGGATCTTCCAATGGAAGTCCATGAAACTTGCAATTCTGTTGCATTAGAGAAACTAATTGAGGCTTCAGCTCAAAGTTGTTTGCTCCAATGGCAAGGATTGAGATGCTTCTCCCATAGAAGTCGGGAGTAGGTGCAGTAAAGTCACCAAGCACCTTCCTTGCATTATTGGCATTGTTGTTGTTTTTGGATGCCATGGCTTCTTCTTGTTTGAAAAGCTCTGTTAGGTCCTCTATAGAGAGTTGTACTTTAGCTTCTTTTAGCTTTCTTTTCAAGGTCCTTTCAGGTTCAGGATCAGCTTCAATAAGAATGCCCTTGTCCTTGCTCCTGCTCATATGAAAAGAGAGGAGAAGAAAATATGGAATCCTCTATGTCACAGTATAGAGATTCCTTGAGGTGTCAGAGGAAAATAAAAATAGAAGGATTAGGTAGAGAAGAGAGAATTCGAACTTATCAAGAGGGACAGAGTTCGAATTGCTGATAATGGAGAAGTGTTAGTCCTTTAAATAGAAGGATTTGAGAAGAGGGGAAGAATTTTCAAAATTAAAGTAAAAAGATTTTGAAATAATTAAAAGAAATTTTGAAAATTTGGTAAATGATTTTTGAAAACTAAGATTGGGAAAGAAATTAAGTGATTTTTGGAAAAGATTTTGAAATTAGAAATCAAAAAGATATGATTGAAAATTATTTTAAAAAAGATGTGATGGAGAAAATATGATTGAAAATCAAATGAAAAAAAGAAATTTTTAAAATTAAAGTTGATTACTTGACTAACAAGAAATTAGAAGATATGATTCTAGAATTTAAAATTTGATCATTTCTTAATAGGCAAGTAACAACTTGAAAATTTTGAGTTAAATCATTAATTGTAGCAATGATTTTCAAAAATATAAAAAAAATAAAATGAAAAGAAATTGATTTTGAAAAGATATGATTTGAAAAAGATTTGATTTTGAAAAATTATGAAAATTTGAAAAAGATTTGAATTAAAAACAAAATCTTCCCTCTAGTGTCCTCCTGGCGTTAAACGCCCAGAATGGCATCCATTCTGGCATTTAATGCCCAAAATGCTACCTTTTTGGGCGTTTAACGCCCAGCCAGGTACCCTGGCTGGCGTTTAAACGCCAGTTTTCCTTCCTCACTGGGCGTTTTGAACGCTCAGCTTTTTCTCTGTAATTCCTCTGCTGACTGTTCTGAATCTTTAATTATCTGTATTATTGACTTGAAAAGACATAATTTTGAAAATTTTTTTTGGATTTTTAATGATGAGAAACAACAAAATGAAACTAATCATGTAAAACTAAGATCAAATAAACAATACATGCAAGACACCAAACTTAGAAATTTTCATATTAGAGATACTAACAAATTTAGAATACATATGAAAAACAACAAAACACACAAAACAAGAGAATTTAAAGATCAAAGCAAGGAAATCATCAAAAGCAACTTGAAGATTAATGAAGAACATGATGCATATATTCGAAAAATGCAAGTAGAATAAAGACATGCAATTGACACCAAACTTAAAATTAGACACTAGACTCAAACAAGAAACATAAAATATTTTTTATTTTAATATTAAATTTTTTTTTGTGATTTTTCGAAAATTATTTGGAAAAGAAAATAAAGAGATTCAAAATTTTTTATAAGAATTCTAGAAATCATGCAATGTTAGTCTAAAACTCTGGTCCAGGAATTAGACATGGCTTACTAGCTAGCCAAGCTTTCAGTGAAAGCTTCGATCCAAAACACTAGACATGGCCAATGGCCAGCCAAGCTTTAGCAGATCATTACGTTCAACAGCAAGATTGATAGAAATCAACAAGCTCTTGTGATGATAAGTTGAAACCTCGGTCCAAAAGATTAGACATGGCTTCACAGCCAGCCAGACTTCAACAAATCATCATGAAACTCTAGAATTCATTCTTAAAAACTCTGAAGAACAGAATAATTTTTTTTTTTGTATTTTTGAAAATTTTTTTCGAAAATAAAAGGTAAAAAGCTTAAACATAAAATAAAATTACCTAATCTAAGCAACAAGATGAACCGTCAGTTGTCCAAACTCGAATAATCCCCGGCAATGGCGCCAAAAACTTGGTGCATGAAATTGTGATCATCAATGGCGCCAACAGCTTGGTACGCACAATTGTAATCTCAACTCTTTGTCACAACTCCACACAACTAACTAGCAAGTGCACTGGGTCGTCCAAGTAATAAACCTTACATGAGTAAGGGTCGATCCCACGGAGATTGTCGGCTTGAAGCAAGCTATGGTCATCTTGTAAATCTCAGTCAGGCGGATTCAAATGGTTATGGAGAATTGATAATTAAAATATGAATAAAACATAAAATAAAGATAGAGATACTTATGTAATTCATTGGTGAGAATTTCAGATAAGCGTATGAAGATGCTTTGTTCCTTCTGAATCTCTGCTTTCCTATTGCCTTCTTCCAATCATTCATACTCCTTTCCATGGCAAGCTGTATGTTGGGTTTCACCGTTGTCAATGGCTACCTCCTGTCCTCTCAGTGAAAATGTTCCAAATGCGCTGTCACCGCACGGCTAATCAGCTGTTGGTTCTCGATCATGTTGGAATAGGATCCATTGATCCTTTTGCATCTATCACTACGCCCAACACTCGCGAGTTTGAAGCTCGTCACAATTATCCCTTCCCAGATCCTACTCGGAATACCACAGACAAGGTTTATACTTTCCGGATCTCAGGAATGGCCGCCAATTGATTCTAGCCTATACCACGAAGGTTCTAATCTTAGATTAGAAACCCAAGAGATACACATTCAAGCTTGTTTGCATGTAGAACGGAAGTTGTTGTCAGGCACGCGTTCATAGGTGAGAATGGTGATGAGTGTCACAGATCATCACATTCATCATGTTGAAGAATGAATGGATATCTTAGAACAGAAATAGGCTTGAGTTGAATAGAAAAATAATAGTACTTTGCATTAATTCATGAGGAACAGCAGAGCTCCACACCTTAATCTAATGTGTGTAGAAACTCCACCATTGAAAATACATAAGAACAAGGTTCAGGCATGGCCGTGATGCCATCCCCCAAACATGAACATATAAGTTTCCAAGATGTAAAAGTATATCAAATACAATAGCAAAAGGTCCTATTTGTAGAAAACTAGTAACCTAGGGTTTACAGAAATGAGTAAATGATGCAGAATCCACTTCCGGGCCCACTTGGTGTGTGCTTGGACTGAGCATTGAAGCTTTCATGTGTAGAGGCTTTTATTGGAGTTAAATGCCAGTTTTTGTGCCAGTTTGAGCGTTTAACTCCAGCTTTTATGCCAGTTCTGGCGTTTTGACGCCAGAATTTCTATATTGACTTGGAACGCTAGTTTGGGCCATCAAATCTCAGGCAAAATATGAATTATTATATATTGCTGGAAAGCCCAGGATGTCTACTTTCCAACGCAATTAAGAGCGCACCAATTGGGCTTCTGTAGCTCCAAAAAATTCACTTTGAGTGCAGGGAGGTCAGAATCCAACAACATCTGCAGTCTTTTTTCAGCCTCTGAATCAGATTTTTGCTCAGGTCCCTCAATTTCAGCTAGAAAATACCTGAAATCACAGAAAAACACACAAACTCATAGTAAAGTCTAGAAATGTAATTTTTATTTAAAAACTAATAAAAACATAATAAAAACTAACTAAAATAAACTAAAAACATACTAAAAACAATGCCAAAAAGCGTATAAATTATCCGCTCATCAGCCCCAAGCTTGAAAAATTTGTTGGTGGAGTTTGGAAACCTTGGAAGTTGAATTTGAGAGTGTTTCGGGTGGAACGGGAATCGGCCAAGGTATGGTTTCGGTTTCCTCTATCTAAAATGTAATGTGGTCGTGAAAACGTAGGCTAGTAGCCCTAGGATAAGATTTTTGGAGCTATTGATGTGGTTGATGAATGATATATGTTGTGTGGTTATGTATGTATTTGGTGGAGTATGAAATGTTGATGTAATTGTGGGGTGATTTGGATTTGGATTGGATATATGAATTATGATGATAATGGTTGGCAAGCATGTAATGTTGTATGTGATGTACATTAATGTGTTTAATTGGTGATTATGTGGAGGCTCTTGTTGATGAGCATGGTGGGAATGTAAAATTGATATGTGATGTAATTGGTGAATTTGAATGTTGATTGGAAATTGAAGTATGAAATGTTGATTATGATGTGGGATTTGTTGAATTGAGATTTGGTTAAATAAAGGACAATTTAGTGGGTTGATGATTGAATGAGTAGATGGAAGTATTTGGTGTTGAATAACTAAGTTTGGCTGGTTTTTGAATGAGTTTGGTAAGTGTATGTTTAAAATGGGGAGTTTATAAGTTTTGGTAAAAATGGAATTTTTGATGAACTTCAACGGATCATATCTTGAGCAATCGTTTTCTGAATTTGATGATTTTTATATTAATTGAAAGATGATTTCATAAGCTTTAAAATGGTTTAAATTTGGTTGAGATCTGAATTTTGTGGAAGGAGATATGATCGTTGGAAGTTTGGGCCAAAAATATAAATTCTGCAACCTCTGTAGAATTTGTAATTTCTGGTTTGTGTGCGCATGCACAGCCCTGTGCGCACACACACCCTGTGAAATTTTGGACCAGTGTGCACGCACAGACTTGTGCCTACGCACACACGAGAGCAGCGCTGCTGGTGGAAACACTAGCACACCCTGTGCGCGCAGACAACCAACGAAGGTTTGCGAGCTATGCGTACGCACAGCCTTGTACGCACGCACACATTAGGAATGGCATGCTGTTGGTGGCACTAGCACACCTTGAGCACACTCAATCCTGGAGATTTTGCTTTCTATGCGTACACACACTTTTAAAAATGCTTCTAGGCGTGCGCACGCACACCCCTGTTCGTATGCACGCGACCTAATCCTTTTCTAAAGCTTTGTTTTCAAGTATTTTACATTCCCAGTAAGCTTTTAACATTCTGAGATGTTGTTTCACACTTATAAACCCCCAATTTCATCCTTTAAATCTTGAATTGATATAGAATTCCAAGTGAATGAGAGTAAGCTAGGAGAGAGGGTAACTCGTGGGTGAAGAAAGGGAATGTTATGATGAATTATGGTGAAAGATGATGATATGAGTTGTTGAGGGGGATGGTGGAGTGCGGTATATGATATGAGCCGAGTGGCTGAGTATGATATGAGCCGGATGGCTGTGTGAAATGATAATTTAAGGCTGATTACAAAATATGAATTGAAAGCCGGATGGCTGAGATGAATGTATTATGTATGGCTGAGATTAATATGCATATATGCTGAATTGAGTTATTGATATTATGATTGTTTGCACTCCACCTATCTGAGATACGAGTTTCCCTGGGTGAAAGCAGTGGCTAGCCACCACGTGCTCCAGGTGGAGACTCGATACTCTGCTGACCCTATGTCGTAAGTGTGGCCGGACACTGTGAAAGTTCCGGATGAGCTCGCCCCTGTAAATATACACCACAGAGGGTGTTAGATATAATTTTTGTTATGTTATGAGATAACTCGAGTTGGGGATGCACGACAGAGGGACATTCCAATGGTTAGCTACCAGGACTTGTCGGGTTGGCTTTATAACCGGCAGATGAGACTCATCAGCCACTAGGACAGGCATGCATCATGTGCATTATATGTGAATTGTCTGGATTACCTAATTGATTGCATCATTACTTGCTAATTGCTTAATTGTCTTATCTGTTTCTTACTTGTGCATTCCTTGCTCGATTTACTTGTGTTTGCATCTCTGTTACTATTGGCGGTTGGGAGGTTTGCAAGATTTGGAAAGGGATGTTTAGTTAGTCTGAAGATCCTTAAGTTTGTTTCCTATTTACATATCTTATGGTTTAGCATGTTTATGTGCTTTGATTATAATCTAGAAGTTCTAGAATTGCCTTCGACTTTTTCCAGACATTACATGTTAGATATTTGGGCATTGTTACCATACTGAGAACCCCCGGTTCTCACCCATGCGGATTTTGTGGTTTTCAGATGCAGGATGTGAGGCTCCTCGCTGAGGCATGCTGGAGACTTCCTTTTGGCAGAGATCCTTGTATCTTGGGATTTTATTTTGACCATCATATACTTGTTTAAATACTTATATTCTCCACTGTATATGTATTTTGTATTTACTCCTCTTAGGGGTTATTTTAGAGAAACAGGTTCAGTATATTATCTTTTGGGTTGTTCTTTTGGGTAGTTCTTCTATATATAAGTACGTCTACTTATATGCTCGGACTGGTTATCTTCGCAAGTCGAGTCCCGAGTCTTGATACATGTAATTTTGGAACTCTTTTGTATATCTCTTAGCGTCAGCTTACTCTCTATCTGTTCGTTTACATTATCGATCAGAGTGTTCCGCTTTTCGATTTAAACGGTTTTGATTTACCCCTTTTTCTTCAAAGGCTCCTAGTTATAAATCTTTTCACACTACTATACGTACTAAATGTTACTTTTAGAGCTCGTAATACCTCGCCACCTCTGTTTTATGACTTAAGCATAAGACTTTGTGTGGTAGGGTATTACATTATGGTACCAAAGCAGTTCGTTCCTGTAGAGCCTGAGGGACGGACTGACTATACTTCTGTGCATTCTCTGTATTTGTGTTTATGTGCTATTAGGATATCTGATTGATATAACTGGCATAAATGTTCATGAGCATGCATTTAGGACTTTGAGCACTAGACTTTCGATATTAAGACTGATCAACTTAATATCGATTTTTCAGTGCGTATAGGAACCAGATGGCATCTCATGTACGCGATTGAGGTCGTGGGAGAGGACGTGCCGGTACTCATGGGCTGGAAACCAATCCAAACGATCCGGTGAACTTCATGGCTACATTAGAGAATATGGCTGCTGCTATTCAGGCCACTGCTGAGGCACTCGAACAGCAGATGAACAACCATAATAATGGAAAAAAAATGGAAGAAACGGGACTCAAGGTCAGATGACGTTGGCGACCTTCCTAAAGGTTAACCCGCCAAAGTTCAAGGGAACTACCAATCCCACTGAAGCCGACATTTGGTTTTAAGCTATGGAACGAGCACTGCAAGCACAGTTGGTACCTGAAGAGCAGTGCGTCGAGTTCACCACTTATCTGCTCACCGAGGAACCCGCCATCTCCTACAGCAGGGTGATGATCCTATCACCTGGGATGTCTTCCAGGAGGAATTCTACAAGAAGTACTTTACGAACTTTGCTAGAACGACAAAAGAATTGGAGCTACTGCAGTTGAAGCAGGGGACTATGTCTGTATCTGAGTACACAGACAAGTTTGAGGAGTTGTTCAGATTCTCCCGCATGTGTCAAGGAGCTCCGAGAGACTTTGAGGAGTGGAAATGCATCAAATATGAAGGAGGGCTTCGAAGCGATATCTAAAGTTCCGTAGGGCCTATGGTGATCAGGACTTTTTTTGAGTTGGTAAACAAAAGCAGAGTTGCCAAAGAGTGTGTGAAGAAGGCAGCGGCAGAGAGAAAAAGTTAGAGGGGATCTTTCCCACTGAACCAAGGGAAGAGTTTTGCTCCTAGAGGTCTACCCTTAGCGGGGAGGTTTTGCACCACAGAGGACTCAGGGTCAGAACAACTTCAGGAGGCCTAATACCAACAATGTTCCGGGGAAAAGATTTGGGAAGCAACCTCAGAATGAGCAGGCGTGTGCTAGATGTGGGAGTTACCATCCTGGTGTTCCGTGCAAGGCTGGATGAGGGTTGTGTTACTCATGTGGGAAGCCGGGACATAAAGCCTCAAACTGTCCAGAGAAGCAGAGACAGGGTGCTGGGAGAGCACAGCAGCCTGGTCGGGTGTTTACTACTTCCACTGTGGGTGCCGAGGGGTCTTAGACACTTATCCGAAGTAATTGTGAAATGGCTGGTCAAATTTTAAATGCCTTATTTGATTCTGGAGCATCACATTCGTTCATTGCATTTGAAAAGGCTAGTGAGTTAGGATTGAAGATTGTGGTTTTGGGTTACAATCTGAAGGTGTATAATGCCACCCATGAGGCTATGATAACTAGGCTAGGATGTCCACAAGTTTCGTTTAGGGTTAAGCAGCACGATTTTATACATGATTTGATTTGTTTGCCGATGACCGGTCTTGATCTTATCTTGGGGTTGGACTGGTTGTCTAAGAATCGTGTTTTGTTGAACTACTTTGAGAAATCGTTGCATTTCATGCCAGAAGAGTCTGAAGGGCCGGTTGTGGTGAATGGTTGTTACTTGAACTATGTGGTAGTAAATTGTTCAGGAGAAGAATGTCAGGGTGTTATGCTGTTAGTGGCGAGTGTGTCGGGTGAGGAACAGAGCTTAGAACAAATCCCAGTTGTTTGTGAATTTCCTGAGGTATTTCCTGATGACATTGAGGAATTCCCTCCTAGCCGAGAGGTTGAGTTTGCAATTGAGTTGGTGCCAGGAACAGGGCCAATCTCGATTGCCCCTTATAGAATGTCGCCCTTGGAAATGGCCGAGCTCAAGACTCAGTTGGAAGACTTAATGAGCAAGCGCTTTATTCGCCCTAGTGTTTCTCTATGGGGAGCGCCGGTGTTGTTAGTGAAGAAGAAAGACGGGAGTATACGGCTTCGTGTGGACTACAGGCAATTGAACAAGGTCACGATAAAGAATAAGTACCCACTGCCAAAGATTAATGACCTCATGGATCAGTTACAAGGAGTTGGAGTGTTCTCCAAGATTGATTTGCGATCTGGTTATCACCAGATAAGGGTGAGAGATGAGGACATCCCTAAGACCACTTTCAGGACTCGTTATGGTCATTACGAGTACATTGTAATGTCTTTTGGGTTAACAAATGCTCCTGCCGTGTTTATGGACTATATGAACAAAATCTTCCGCCCATTCTTGGATAAGTTTGTTGTCGTCTTCATTGATGACATACTAATTTATTCTAAGACCAAGGAAGAGCATGTCGAGCACTTATGAACCGTGTTACAAATTCTAAAGGAGAGAAAGTTGTATGCCAAGTTATATAAATGTGAATTCTGGAAAGACGAGGTGAAGTTTCTGGGTCACGTAGTGAGTAAACAGGGGATAGCAGTAGATCCTGCCAAGGTGGAAGCGGTGATGGAGTAGAAGCGACCGACCTCAGTTACTGAGATAAGGAGTTTTCTAGGCTTAGCTGGATACTATTGGAAATTTATCAAAGGCTACTCGCAGATAGTCTTGCCATTGACCAAGTTAACCCGTAAAGACCCACCGTTTGTTTGGACTCCTGAGTGTGAAGAGAGTTTCCAAGCGTTGAAGCAAAAGCTTACTACCACACTTGTGCTGGTGTTACCCGAGCCGAATGAACCATTTGAAGTGTATTGTGATGCCCCACTAAAGGGTCTGGGATGCGTGCTGATGTAGCACCAGAATGTGGTGGCATATACCTTATGGCAACTAAGGCCTCACGAAGTTAATTATCCGACGAACAACTTGGAGCTCGCTGCGGTTGTGTTTGTGCTAAAGGTGTGGAGACATTACCTTTATGGGGTTAAGTTCCGAGTTTTCTCTGATCACAAGAGCCTGAAATAACTCTTTGATCAGAAAGAGCTTAATATGTGGCAGAGGAGGTGGATGGAGTTACTGAAGGACTATGACTTTGAATTGAATTACCATATAGGAAAAGCGAACGTTGTGGCAGATGCACTAAGTCAGAAATCATTGTATGCTTCTTGGATGATGCTTCGAGAGGAAGAGTTGTTCAAGGCATTTGAAAGTTTAAAGATTGGTGTTCAGGAAGAGTCTGGAACTTTGTGTTTGAGTCAATTACAGATCTCAAGCGATTTTAAATCCCGAAGGTGTTGCCAGCTATTGAGCAAGGGAAGCAGTAGAGAGTGTCATGGGATCAGGATGGATTGTGGAGATTCAAGGGTAGGATCATTGTGCCGGATGTTGGGACTTTGCGGCAAGATATATTAAAGGAAGCGCATAAAAGCGGATTTTCTATTCACCCTGGGAGAACTAAGATGTACCATGACTTAAAGGCTATGTTCTGGTGGCTTGGTATGAAGAATGATGTGGCGGAATATGTCTCAAAGTGCTTAACTTGTAAAAAGGTGAAGATTGAACATCAAAAACCTTCTGGGACGTTGCAACCTTTAGAGATTCCGCAATAGAAGTGGGAGAGCATTGCGATGGATTTTGTGTTAGGATTACCAAGGACTAGAACCGGTTTTGATGCTGTCTGGGTAATTGTGGACCGACTGATGAAGTCGGCTCACTTCTTACCCATTCGGATGAACTATACTCTTAAGGAGTTGGCACGCTTGTACATAAAGGAGATTGTAAGACTTCATGGTGTGCCTACGACTATAATTTCTGACCGAGATCCCCGTTTCACTTCGAGATTCTGGGGTGCATTTCAGAAAGCTTTTGGAACCCGTTTGAGCTTAAGTACAGCTTCCCATCCTCAAACAGATGGACAATCTGAGAGAAAAATTCAAACCCTAGAAGATATGTTGAGGGCTTATGTTTTGGATCAGCCGGCGAGCTGGGATCGGTATATGCCTCTAGTGAAGTTTGCGTACAATAACAGCTACCATGCGAGCATCGGAATGACTCCGTATGAGGCTCTGTATGGGAGAAAATGCCAATCTCCACTATGCTGGTATGAAGCCGGGGAAAAGAGCCTGTTGGGGTCAGAATTGATAGCAGAAACCACTGAACAAGTTAAGAAAATCAGAGATAGGATGCTCACTACTCAGAGCCGTCAGAAGAGTTACGCCGATCATAGGCGGAAGCCCTTAGAGTTTGAAGAAGGAGACCATGTTTTTCTTAAGGTTACTCCAACAACAGGAGTAGGTAGAGCGATTAAGACGAAGAAGCTGAATCCTCGATACATCGGTCCGTTCCAGATTCTCGAGAGAGTTGGACCGGTGGCGTATCGGATAGCCTTACCACCTCACCTTTTGAACCTGCACGACGTATTTCATGTGTCACAGCTTTGGAAGTATACTCCTGATGATAGCCATGTGTTAGAACTGGAATCGGTTCAGTTAAGAGAAGACTTGACTCTACCAGTGACTCCGATCAGGATTGATGACACGAGTATTAAAAAGTTGCGCAAAAAAGAGGTTTCATTAGTGAAAGTGGCATGGAGTCAAGCCGGTGTTGAGGAACACACTTGGGAGCTTGAGTCAGAGATGCGAGCAGACTACCCGCACCTATTCTCAGGTAATTGAAATCGAATTTTGTGGGCGAAATTCCTAATTAGGTGGGTAGAATGTAAAACCCAGTTAATTGATGGCTAATTAACCCATAAATTAGAATTTATTATAAAAAATGATAAATGAGGTTTTTTATGGTTTAATGTGATAGAGAAATTTAAAACAAGAATTTCGACACCAATTTTAAAGAAATCGGCCCAAGATTGGGCCGAACGGGCCAAACCGGACCAACCGGACCCAATTTGGGCCCAAGGGCCCAGCCAAGCCTCATTCATTAATGAGAGCTCAGCTCTCTCTCTCCCTCAAGAACACACTCACGCTGAAATTAGAAAGGGGAAAGGGGGAGGAAACATAAACCCTTGTTCCAACTTCAATTGATCATATCTTTTGATCTGGAGCTCCGATTGACACACTGTTTGCACCCATGCAACCGCGGCGTCGAACTCTACAAAACCATATAATCAACCTTGAGGTAAGCCACGTTTTCTTCTTCGAATTCCCAGCCCTTAGTTTCGTGTTTCATGGGTAAAAATGTTGAAATTTTGAGCTCCTTTGTGTTATAGGATCAAATTAACTTGAAGGGAAGGCTTGTTCTTGCCCCCTTGATCCCTGGGTAAGGTAAGAGATTTCAAACCCTAGTGAGAATGTTGAATTTGAGGTTTTGGGTATTGAGTTATTGTGTTTTGATGTGATATTATGGCTTAGGCATTAAATATATGTGTATTGGATCTTAATTGGTGGTTTTGGAAGCTTTGGTGTGGAGCCCCAAGCTTGGAAAATCTGTTGGTAGAGTTTGGAAACCTTGGAAGTTGAATTTGAGAGTGTTCCGGGTGGAACGGGAATTGGCCAAGGTATGGTTTCGGTTTCCTATATCTAAAATGTAATGTGCTTATGAAAACATAGGCTAGTGGCCCTAGGATAAGATTTTTGGAGCTATTGATGTGGTTGATGAATGATATATGTTGTGTGGTTATGTATGTATTTGGTGGATTATGAAATGTTGATGTAATTGTGGGGTGATTTGGATTTGGATTGGATATATGAATTATGATGATAATGGTTGGCAAGCATGTAATGTTGTATATGATGTGCATTAATGTGTTTAATTGATGATTATGTGGAGGCTTTTGTTGATGAGCATGGTGGGAATGTAAAATTGATATGTGAGGACATATGGTAATTGGTGAATTTGAATGTTGATTGGAAATTGAAGTATGAAATGTTGATTATGATGTGGGATTTGTTGAATTGAGATTTGGTTAAATGAAGGACAATTTGGTGGGTTGATGATTGAATTAGTAGATGGAAGTATTTGGTGTTGAATAACTGAGTTTGGCTGGTTTTTGAATGAGTTTGGAAAGTGTATGTTTAAAATGGGGAGTTTATAAGTTTTGGTAAAAATGGAATTTTTTATGAACTTCAACGGATCATATCTTGAGCAATTGTTTTCGGAATTTGATGATTTTTATATCAAATGAATGATGATTTCATAAGCTTTAAAATGGTTTAAATTTGGTTGAAATCTGAATTCTGTGGAAGGAGATATGATCGTTGGAAGTTCAGGCCAAAAATCTAAATTCTGCAACTTCTGCAGAATTTGTGATTTCCGGTTTGTGTGCGCATGCACAGTCCTGTGCGCACGCACACCCCGTGAAATTTTGGACCTGTTCACATGCACAGACTTGTGCGTACGCACACACGGGAATAGGCCTGCTGGTGGGAGCGCTAGCATACCCTGTGCATGATGAAACAGACTTTTGACGGTTTAGAATTCACAATAAATTCTCGTTGCAAGTATAGTTTCTAAATCAAACAATAATCCTTTCATACAAAATATTGTTTGTCACAAGTAACAAACCCCTAAATTTATAAACCGAAGTATTGGAACCTCGGGTTGTTCTCCCTAGGAATTACAATAAAGTGTTCTTGTTATTGGTTATGAGATATTTTGGGGTTTTTGGGATAAGAGACATGAAATGTAAATGGCAATGAAAATAAACTAACAACTAAAAAGGTCTTGGCAAAGGTTGATGGTCAAGGATCTCTATACTTATCACAAACCACAACATGAGAATTGGCAAGGATCAATCCCACTAAGTCATCCTCTAACTCATAGTAGAGGAAAGTCAAGTGAGCTATATCAATCCAAGTCCATAAGTCCTAGTTCACCACCAAATCAATTAGTGAGATCTAGCGTTAATGGCTCCCAATCGTCAATCACTTGGACATTAGTAACTCAAGAGTTCCTAAGTTACCTTCCCAAGCCAAGAGCATAAAATTCTACTCTAAAATCCAACCAAGCATTTTATCAAACACTTGGAAGGCATAAAAGGAAAGCATAGTAAAATTTCAAGGAATGTAAATCTACACTACTAAAATGCAAGGAATTAAACAACAACAAATCAAATGAACAATAAAGGAACATGAATCATAAATTGTATTAAAGGAAAAGGGAAGAACAAAAGTGCATCAACATAAAAGTAGAGAATTACAAGAATTAAATGCAAAACTAGAGAGAGGAAAGGTAGAAGAAGAAGAATTACAAGAGGAAAAGTAAATCTAAGCTTCAAATTAATCTAGATCTAAGAATTCCTAATCTAGATCTAACCTACTCCTAATTCTAGAGAGAAGAGAGAGCTTCTCTCTCTAGAAACTAACTAAAGCATGATAAAACTAAAATAAAACTCACTAACTAACTAGATGTCCCATCCCTCTTCAATCCTTGGGTTAAATAGCATCAGAAATGAGTTGGATTGGGCCCAAAATGCCTTAGAATTTGCTGGCCACGAGTTGCATTAAGTGAATCATGTGCAACCATCGGTGCGTACGCGTACCGTGCTCGTGCGCGCCTCTATGCGCAGTGCAACTATGACAAATTTTATATCATTTCGAAGCCTCGGATGTTAGATTTCCAACGCAACTAGAACCACATCATTTGGACCTTTGTAGCTCAAGTTATAGTCGATGAAGTGCGAAGAGGTCGGCTTGACAGCTTTTGCGATTCCTTTATTTCTTCATGAGTTCTCCATTTTTACATGCTTTTCCTTCATTTCCTTGATCCAATCTTTGCCTCCTAAACCTGAAATCACTTAACAAACATATCAAGGCATCTAATGGAATCAAGGCAAATTAATTTTAGCTATTTTAAGACCTAGAAAGTATGTTTTCACTCTTAAGCACAAATTAGGAGACAATCATGAAACCATGCTATTTCATTGAATAAATGTGGGTAGAAGGTTATAAAATCCCCTAAACCAAGCACAAGATAAACCCTAAAATTGGGGTTTATCAACCTCCCCACACTTAAACCAAGCATGTCCTCATGCTTAAACCAAGAGAAAGCAAAGGGTATCAACATTTATTCAATGTGAACTAATCTAAATGCAACCTAAACTATATGCATATATCTATATGAATGTAACTAAATGCAAAATGATTCTACCTACTTGGTTAAAAATAAATCAATCTCCAAGACATACATGCACAAGTAGGGCCAAGATCATATAACGATTCATGAATCCTACCAATTCAAGTATGAAAATGAAGTTCAAGTAGACTTGCAAGAAGAAAGCTCATGAAAGCTGGGAACAAGGAATTGAGCATCGAACCCTCACCGGAAGTGTTTGCACTCTAGTCGCTCAAGTGTATAGGGTCGATTCTCTCAGTTCTCCCCTAATCATGCTTTCCAAGATTTGTTTTTCATCTAACAATTAACAATTATTTCATGCATGCATACAACTATCATGAGGACTTTTCATAGGTTGTAATAGGGCTAGGGTCAAGGTAAAGATGCATATTTGGTCAAGTGGACTTGAAATTTGAATCTTTGATTACCTTAAACTTCCCACCTAACCTATATAGCAACCTATACAATTTAAGTGCTAACCTAACTACCCATTCTTCACTTTTTCACATACTCATGCAATTTTTTTTTTCATTTCACAGCACTTATGCATTGACTCTTATTGGACTTCACTTTGGGGACATTTTGTTCCCTTTTTATTGTTTTTCTTCTTTTTCTTTCTTTTTTTTATTTTTTTCTTCTTTTCTTTTCTTTTCTTTTTTCACATTTATTTTTTTCTTTTTTTCTTTCTTTCAAGCTACATACAAGAACATCAATGCATAAGGTCTATACATTTATTACACATGAGCATGTACCCAATTTTCAATATTTACAATAAAAATACAAAACTATCCTTTTATTCACCCAATGTTCCAAGTTTCCCACACTTGAATGATACTCACAGTCACACTAGCCTAAGCTAATCAAAGATCCAAATTAAGGACATTTATTATTTTTCGCTTTAGGGCTTGTGATGTGATAAATATTAAGAACAAGTGGGTTAATCGTAGGCCCAAAGTTGCTAACAATGGATGATAAAAGGTAAGGCTTTTTGGGTAAGTGAGCTAAATGAAATGATGACCTCAATCATATAAATGCATGAATACGTAAAATAATGGACATAAAGAATCAAACAAATCAAAGATTACAATCATAGAAAGAGAATAATTACACACAAGAAGGGAAAATAAGTGGTTATAAGATGTAACCACACTATTAGGCTCAAAACTCATAAGCTTGTGTCCTTAGCTCAAAAGCCATGTTCCAAAATAAATTCTTTCAAGCAAGTTCAACAAAAAGTTTTCAAATTGGTAAGGTGCCCTAAAACAGTTTCTTGGAAAAGAAATCATCACCCTAACCAAGTAGTCCTAATAAGAAAGAAGTGGTAAAAAATATGTACAAATTCTAGCTATCATGCAATGAAACAACTATCTAACATTGGTGTTGAAAAAGGAAATTGTTACCCATGGAGATCAGTCGGACGACCTCCCCATACTTAAAGATTGCACCGTCCTCGGTGCATGCAAAGGAGGGCAATGTGGATGGGTTGCTATAATTGATGAGTTCCTTCAAAAGATTGTGCGGATGACTTGTTTGTTGCTCCATTTAAAAGCTTTTCCTTTTTCTCCTTTCTTGGTGGCCAACCTAAAGGGAAGAAAAAGAAAGAAAATCAAGCCTACAATAAAGATAGCAAAGCAAGAAAACATAGGCCAGGGCTAATGCCAAATAAGAGAAAGGTTCTCACTACATGTTAGCTACACATGTAAGTGAGAAAGCAATATAGGCAAAGGACATATCAACTAATACTTGATGCAAGAGTAAAGTCAAAGCATGAAGAGGATATTGAGCATCAAGATCAAATAAGAACTGACACAAACAAGATTAGTGATAAGCATGAGAGCAATTGGTCCCATCCTAACTCAATGATAATGAGCCACAAGAACAAAGAATAATGAGTTAGGAAGGACTAAAGCACTAATCTCGTGTGTAGAACAAACATCACAATTAATGCAACAAGTCACAAAGCACCAAAATAATGCAAGAAATTCTCAACAATTGAGTAAGAGAATTCAACACCATTATTAAAATAAGAAACTCGAAAAAAAATAAAGTAAAAACAAGCTATAAAAATAAAATGAAAATGTAAAGAATAAAAGTATGCGAATGTAATGGACAAAAGAAAATGGAAGATGGGAAAAAAAACTCTTTTTTTTTACCGACGCGGACGCGTCATGCACGCATTGTTGTCAAACTCTCGAGTTAACTCGTAAACTCGTACGAGTTTACGAGTTTAGGTAGTGAAATCGAGTTAACTCGAACACAAACTCGTTTTTGAGTAAACTAGGGTAGACTCGCATACACTCGATCAAACTCGCGAGTTTGAGAGCGAGTTAGCAAGTTTGCGTTAGGTGCCCATTTTGGCCAAAAACGACGTCGTTTTGGCATTCTGGCCCAAAAAAAAACGAAAAAATGCTACCCACTTATCCTAAATCCCTAATTGGCTCAGTGACTCCCTCTTACCTCACTCTCTGATGTTCTCTCTCTCTCCCTCACTCATTGTTCTGACTTCACTCATTTTCCTTCATCGCCGTTCTCCGCAGGCTGGCACTGTTGCTCCTTTGTCTGCTCAGCTTCGCGCACAACCCCGCGTCTTACTCTCTGCTCTGCTTCTCGCCTTCTCCTTATCTTGCTCTCTGTTCTCTTTTATGCACGTCGAGCCTCTGCCGTGTCTGTCGTGCTGTCGTCGAGCCTCTACTGTCGCGCAGAGTTGTATACGTTCGTCGAGCCTTTGCTGCCTCTGTTGATCTGCTCTGCTTTGCTGCCACCGTTCACCGTTTCTCTACCTCCATTGCTACACAACCTTGCCGCTTCTCTTCCTGCATGACCGCGTCGCTTCACTACCTTCATTCAGGTATGTTTTTTTAAAAAGATTTCATAGTTGTTACTTGAGTTTATTATTGACTTCCTGAATTTTCTAGTTGTTACTTATTACTAATTTTAATTTTTTAGTTGTTCTGGTCTCTGGAATTGTATAAATTATGAATGTTTGAATTATAATCATTGTTAATTCATTCTTTTGAATATCTAAATTCTGATCATTGAAAGCTATTGCAGTTACAAATTTAGTAAATTACAGTGTTATTGTGTGTCTGTGTTAGTATATGATATGGTTTAATGTTCATAGTTGATTATTTGATTTAGGAGAAGAATTTTTATTTACGGATAAACTTACTAATTTGATTATTTATTATTGTTGATTTAGGGATAAAATGTTTTAAACTGTTGGTTTAAGGACAAGATGGTAAAGATGAGGATATTGATACCATGGAAGATGAAGATATTGAAGGATTTCAGTTCGACTTTTAGTTTATTAGGCCATTTACTTGTTATTTTGTTGTTTTCTTTTTTCCGGTTGTGTTATTTGAAGCTTTGATTGTGTGTGGGTTCAATGTTAAACTAGAAGCATACTTGTGAAGAATTTGAATGTGTGTTATAAAGTACTTGTTGTAATTGTGGTACTATTTTAATTTATTATATGTTTTGAAGTTGAACTTATTAATTTTGAATGCCTAAATTTAAGTATATATATATATATATATATATTAAGAAAATTCATAACAGGTAAACTCGTACGAGTCTATGAGTCGAGTTTAGGTCAGCTCCACGAGTTTACTTAGACTCACGAGTTTGACAACCTTGCATGCACGCTTACGCGCCGATGCGCAGTTTGGCCGAAGGGCGCGTACGCGCCAGGTGCGCGCACGCGTGGGTGGCATTGGGCGCAGGGCACAGCGTCAACCCAACGTTGGCCCAACTCTCTGGAAAATATACCAGGAGGGCATGTGGCGCAATCGGCACGCGCGCGTGCATTGCGCATTTAGCTTTATGGGTGCGTACGCGCCAGGTGCGCGTACGCACGGGTTGGTTTGTGCCTTAGGCCCAATGTTTGCACAGTGCAGGCCTAACTCTCGGGTTTTTGGCTGGGGGTGGAATTTTTGCATCCAAAAGTACGCGCCATGTACGCGTGCGCATGGATGGTCAAAAATGCTTGAGGTGCGCGTACGCGCCAGGTGCGCGCACGCGCGGGTGGTGCTCTATTTTTCAAAATTTTTCCAAGTTCTTGCACCAAACCAAGCCTTCCAAACCTCCAAACAGCTACCAAAATACCCTAAAACCTTATTTAACATATCAAACTACCAAATAAACTAAACAAACTAATCAAAACATGAGATTAAACTACTTTTACCAATATGTACAAAAGAGAAAAATGAAAAGAATTTACCATGGTGGGGTGTCTCCTACCTAGCACTTTTGTTTATTGTCCTTAAGTTGGACTTATGGGGAGCTCTTCATCAAGGTGGCTTGTACTTGAACTCATCTTGGAACATCCACTAATGCTTGAGTCTCCAATAAGCACCATTCTTCAAAATTAATAACTCCAAGCTTGGGTGGAGTTCCTCACAAACCATGGGCTCCCAAAAGTGGTCCTCATCTTGTAATCCGGGGTCCCACACTCTATTTTCACACCCGTCTTGAAGTCAAATCTCATTAATTCGTCCGGGTGGCAAGCAAGATGAATTCTCAATGAAGTGACCAAACATCCTTCTAGACCCATGCACTCTAGTTCTACACCAAACCTTGCAATTAAACTTTGAACATGCAACCATAATGAACCTAGAATAATGTTTCCAACCACTAGCCATCTCCCTTTTACTCTTAAAGCCACAAATATGTCTAAGTTGACCATCCGTCTCAAGCAAACCATATTCAAGGGGAATAATAAAGCTTAAGTATAAGGAATTTACCCACTTGAATGAAAGAATGGATGGTGATGGCTTGGGGAGAGGTGTCTCCAATGTCTTTGCAAGCTTTACTCCCTTGTGTTCTTCCTTGGTTACCTCCACCTCCTCACAAACTTCTTCACTTTCAATCCTTTGTTCATCAATTTCATCTAACTTTTCTCCATCACTCAAATCATATATGGGAGGTTGAGAGAAATCTACCTCCATATTGCTTTCCATCTCATTGGGAGAAGGTTCTTCAAGTGCAAAGGATTCACCACCAAGAAGATTGGATGCTTGATCTTCATCACCAAGGGAACTCAATCCTTGCTTCATTCCCTCCAAGTCTTCATGCAAAATTTGTTTTGGAGGTTGTGCACATTCCTCCTCAACATCAAATTATATCTTCTTGGAGAGGTATTCTTCAACTCTAGGTTCCCAAGGAGGTTCCGCATCTCCTAAGTCTTCAACCACTTCTTCCTCTTCTTCAATGATCATAGGCTCCTCCAATTGCTCTAATACAAAGTGGCATTTCTCATTCTCCACCGGAGTTTCCAATCTCTCCTTCATGCTATGCTTTTCAATTAATTCTCCACATGTGACCATGGGAGTGCTTTGAGTGCTCAAGCATTGGGAGGCCAAAGTGCTTACCACCTTGGTCAAGATAGCCACAAATTCTAGTATCTCCCTTTGCATTTCTTCTTGCCCTTGAAGTATAAGGCCAAGGAAATATCCATTGGGGATTGGAGTGGGTAAGAGGGTTCATTGTCTTGGAGAGAGGGTTCATAATAGGAAGGTGGTTCTTCTTGGTAAGGGTATGGTGGTGTGTATTGAGGTGGTTCTTGGGAGTATGGATATTGGAATGGTGGTTTCATGTATGGCTCATATGGTTCAAAAGGTGGTTGGTAGGATGGATATGGATTAGGGTCATATGGAGGTGTTTGGTGAAAAGAGGCTTGTGAGTATGGTTGAGGATTATGTTGAGGATATGACTCATAGACATATGGTGGTAGTTCTTGAAAGTCACAAGGAGATTCACCATAGCCATTGGGTTGATATGCATCATAGAATGGCTCTTCTTCATAGTGCATTGGTGGAAGTTGTTGCCAAGAGGATTGATCATATGCATATGGCTCCTCCCACCTTTGAGTATCCCATCCTTGATACACATCTTCATTGAAGTTCCCATTTTCTACAACATAATTGTAATCACACTCATAGCCAAAGTGAGAATTCATAGTGAAAAGAGAAAATAAAATTCAAAAGATAATAGAAAAATAATGAAACAAAGTCCTAAACTAGCAAAGACTAGCAAGAAATCCAAAAAATCAAGCTATTTACAATATTCACATATATACAATAACTAATAACATAACACCATTGCAATTCCCCGGCAACGGCGCCATTTTGATGAAACAGACTTTTGACGGTTTAGAATTCACAATAAATTCTCGTTGCAAGTATAATTTCTAAACCAAACAATAATCCTTTCATACAAAAGATTGTTTGTCACAAGTAACAAACCCCTAAATTTATAAACCGAAGTATTGGAACCTCGGGTCGTTCTCCCTAGGAATTACAATAAAGTGTTCTTGTTACTGGTTATGAGATATTTTGGGATTTTTGGGATAAGGGACATGAAATGTAAATGGCAATGAAAATAAACTAACAACTAAAAAGGTCTTGGCAAAGGTTGATGGTCAATGATCTCTATCCTTATCACTAACCACAACATGAGAATTGGCAAGGATCAATCCCACTAAGTCATCCTCTAAATCATAGTAGAGGAAAGTCAAGTGAGCTATATCAATCCAAGTCCATAAGTCCTAGTTCTCCACCAAATCAATTAGTGAGATCTAGCGTTAATGGCTCCCAATCGTCAATCACTTGGACATTAGTAACTCAAGAGTTCCTAAGTTACCTTCCCAAGCCAAGAGCATAAAATTCTACTCTAAAATCCAACCAAGCATTTTATCAAATACTTGGAAGGCATAAAAGGAAAGCATAGTAAAATTGCAAAGAATGTAAATCTACACTACTCAATTGCAAGGAATTAAACAACAACAAATCAAATGAACAATAAAGGAACATGAATCATAAATTGCATTAAAGGAAAAGGGAAGAACAAAAGTGCATCAACATAAAAGTAGAGAATTACAAGAATTAAATGCAAAACTAGAGAGAGAAAATGTAGAAGAAGAAGAATTACAAAAGGAAAAGTAAATCTAAGCATCAAATTAACCTAGATCTAAGAATTCCTAATCTAGATCTAATCTACTCCTAATTCTAGAGAAAAGAGAGAGCTTCTCTCTCTAGAAACTAACTAAAGCATGATAAAACTAAAATAAAAATCACTAACTAACTAGATGTCCCATTCCTCTTCAATCCTTGGGTTAAATAGCATCAGAAATGAGTTGCATTGGGCCCAACATGCCTTAGAATTCGCTGGCCACGAGTTGCATTAAGTAAATCATGTGCAACTATTGGCGCGTACACGTACCATGCGCATGCGTGCCCCTATGCGTGGTGAAACTATGGCAAATCTTATGTCATTTCAAAGCCCCAGATATTAGCTTTCCAACGCAACTGGAACCGCATCATTTGGACCTCTGTAGCTTAAGTTATAGTCAATTAAATGCGAAGAGGTCGGCTTGACAGCTTTTGCGATTCCTTCATTTCTTCACGAGTTCTCCATTTTTACATGCTTTTCCTTCATTCCCTTGATCCAATCTTTGCCTCCTAAACCTGAAATCACTTAACAAACATATCAAGGCATCTAATGGAATCAAGGCAAATTAATTTTAGCTATTTTAAGACCTAGAAAGCATGTTTTCACTCTTAAGCACAAATTAGGAGACAATCATGAAACCATGCTATTTCATTGAATAAATGTGGGTAGAAGGTTATAAAATCCCCTAAATCAAGCACAAGATAAACCCTACAAATGGGGTTTATTAGTGCGCGCACACAATCAACGAAGGTTTTGATGTGTGGAAAACGATCCAACACAAAACTCACCTGCAAGTGGGGCGGGTCGCATCAAGTAATAATAACTCACATGAGTGAGGTCGATCCTACAGAGATTGAAGGATTGAGCAATTTTAGTTTAGTGATTGATTTAGTCAAGCGAATCAAGTATTGGTTGAGTGGTTTGTATTTGGCAGAAACTAAATTGCATGAATTGTAAAGGGAGAGGGAAAAATTGCAGTAAATTAAAGAGACTGGAAGTAAAAGTGTTGAATCTTAAAGAACAAGTAACTTAAATTGCAGAAACTTAGATTGCAAGAAATGTAAATGACTGAATCTTAAAGTGTAAGAAATGTAAATTGCTTGAATTATAAAAGGGTTCAGGGAGCTGGGATTGCAGAAATTAAACAAGCAGAAGTAAATTGCAACAAAACAGAAGAGTAGAAGATGAATTGAAGTAAAGTAGATCTAGACAGAAAAGTAAAAATGCTTGAGAAATTAAAACAGAAAGTGATGCTTAATTTGCAGCAATTAAAAAGATGTTGAAGATCTCAGGAGTGGAAGAGACTAGAAAACATTTCTAGATCTCAAATCCTTCCTTGATCCAACAAGAGCAATTGCAAAAGGAAATGAAAAGTAAGTTGCAGAAGTAAATTGCAGAAGAGTAGAAGAAGATGCAGTAAACAGAAATTGAAATTCAATTATGCAGAAGAAGTAAACAAGAGATCTCAAGGTGAGATTGAAACAGAAGTTCTTCAATTCTTCACCCAAGATCAAAAGCAAGAAAATAAAAGAGTGCTCAAGCAAGAACAAGGAAGAAGAGAGATCAATTCCCCTTCCCAGTTCTCTTAGATCTAAATTCAAGAATAAAAGCTCAAAGATGAAAAATGAAAGTTCCAAGAAAAATTTAAAGTAAAGTCTAGAGGTCCTAATTAAATCAAACTAGCTCCTATTTATACACTTTCTATTCTTGGATTTTAGAATTTGGATGGGCTTTTAATTTGGTGAAGATTTGAATTAAATTGGATTTTTGAATGATTTTTCAGCCCATGAATAAATTGCTCCCAGGAGGATGCTCAGCTCAAGTGGGGAGCAGAGCATTGGAGCTTATGTTGGAGATCCCTTGTCGCGTGCTTTGGCTGGGAGAAGCATCAGGGGAATGCTCTGCTCAAGTAGGGAGCAGAGCATTGGTGCCTTGTGTGCATGTCTTGTGCGCTCAACTCCCTGGCCGTGTCAAATGTTGCACGCCTTGCCTTCCTTGGTCTGTGTCAAGCTCTTGTGTGCACCCATGAGTAGCGCTCTGCTCACCTTGTGAGCTGAGCATTGGCTCCTCCAAGGAGAGGTCCTTGGTTCGAAACTTGCTAAATGCAATTTGGCACTTTTTCTTTGTGAAGGAAACCAAGATATCCCATGCCTTGCTCCTTAAGGTGTTGAGTTCGAACCTTGGGGGATGCATTTTGTGTATTTTCTTTTGCCAAGCTTTGTAGTAGCGCTCCTCACTCTTCCCTTTGCTCATGGGTTCGAATCTTGGAGAGAACATTTGGCAAACATTTCCTTGGATTTATTTCTTGTGAGAGCCCGATAATGCTCCCTTGGAGAGCTGAGCATTGTTTTTTTCCTTTCCTTGTTTCTTGTTTCTCAAATAGTGCTCAGCTCTCAAGGGGAGCAGAGCATTAAAGCTTGCCTTTCCTTGGTTCATTGTTGCGCTCCCTTGGAGAGCACTGGGCTCTTGGGGAGAGCTTCGTGGCTTCCCTCCTTTCATGTGCCACACTTCTCTTCCTTGGGCCACACTTCTTAAGCCACGCTTTCTTCTTTTCTTCTTTTCTTCACCTACAATTAATCAAAACAACCAATCAAAGTATCACCAAATTCACAAGGTTTATAAATCAATAAAAATCAATTAAATTTAGCTTAAACCTCATGATTTAGTATCAATTAAATGGTGGTTGTTTGATTCAAAGAAGCCATGCATTTCCATTCCAAATTACTTACTTAGAATGCAAGAAAGTGCATAAAACCAAATGAAAACAAAGAAAAAGACTAGTGAAACTAGGCTAAGATGACTTGTCATCACAAAACCAAACTTAAAACTTGCTTGTCCCCAAGCAAGAAGATAATTATGCTCAAAGGTTCTTTCAATTGGAATGGATTGAAGAATACTTGTACTGTCCTGTGAGTGAAGTGATTAAGTGACAGTGGGGTGAACTCTAAATTATATGCTCATACAAGGGCTTCAGTGCTTACTAGTCCCTACATCTTAGAAGTCTTAAGTCTTAGAACTTTCATCCAAATGGTATCATGGAGATCTCTTTATATGTAATTACCTTGAAGCAGCTTATGATTTCTCTGTTTTGGCCTTGACTCTAAGTGTCATGTCTCAAAGTGGCTCTTTAGATAAGCTTTCAATCAATACTCCTAAACCAGTTGGTTTTAAGGTATTAGGTGTTAAAGCACCCCTAAGGATTTACTTGCTCAAGCCTCTCTCTTTGGCACATTCGACCACAAGCATTTACCAGGATAACAACTCTTTGAGTTCTTGTTTCTTTCTTCTTTTCTGCCTAGTAATTGATGCTCAGAGCCTTGGGCCATGTTATTTTGTTTTTGTATTTTCTTTATTTTCTTTTGTTTGCTGCTTCTTGGATCAATAAATGTTTGAGAATCTCCACAATACTTCTTTGAACTCTATGTCTTGCCTATGAGCTCCCATGCAAGTTTTCATAAGCATGCAACCTCAATACATAATTATACAACTAGAACCACCACTTCTCCCAATCTTTTACTTGCCTCAAAATTATTTATTTCCTCAATCCGTTTTTTCAAAGAACTATCATGTAATGCCTTTTTGAACTCTTGAGCGCATACAAGTTTGAAGAGTGTAGTGTTGTGAATAATCAAGCATCTTAATTATTGAATTACAGAAAAACTATACTATGCAGACAGACAGGGGTATTATATCGCTTTCAATCATAGCAGTGTCTGATGCAAAATAATCACTTAACAATACAACCTTTTGGAGTTTACTTGCTTTCCTCCTCAAAAATCATCGTCATTGCTGGTTTTAGCATTCCTCTTTTATTTCTTTGGGTGATGATGCTTAATCCTTCCAAAAGCTTGTATGACACTCTGCAATGATATTGAAAGTTGCTTGTTCCCAAGCAATTGAAAAATGGTCAGCGTGCATGAATTATTTGTGGGCTTTTGAACTTACTTTGGTGTGGGAACACCAAACTTAGTACCTTGCCAATGGTTCTCATGCATCAAATTAACCATGTGTGAAACTCTTTTTCTTTTTCAAAAGCAATAAAACTAACACCTAGAAAACAGACATTGGTTAAGTAGTTTCTCTGATTGCTTAGAGCTAGCAACCCTTTATGCAGAAGGTGAGAATGTGTTTTTAAATAAAATTTTTGGTGGAACACCAAACTTAGCATTCTTCATTCTCCCTTAAATTGTTTTGGTGTGCAACACCAAAGTTAGCTCCTTGCAATATAGATAAAACTACTTAGCCTCTTTATTAACATAGCTATGGAAAGAAAACTACCTCAGGTTGGGTTGCCTCCCAACAAGCGCTTCTTTATTGTCATTAGCTTGACATCCTCCATTCTTTGATCATGGAAGTTGAGAATCCTGTTGCCTTTGATTTTCTCCTCTTGCTGTGGATGGTTGCACTTCTGTCTCTAGCTTACCAATTTCCTGGGGTGGTTTCAGCTTGGCAAGGAGTTCACTCACTAGATCTTCCCATCTGATAATGCTCCCTTGTGGGAAATCTTCAAGCCATTGAGCAACATCGTTTATGGTGATGAGTGGATGCTCTAATTCATGGGTTGCATTATCATCTGGGGTGAGGACACTGCTCCCATGCTGACTGGGATTCGTTGGGTTCTTCTCCATGATCTGCACAGTCACAAACAGTCCAAATGAAGATTGAATATATTCATGCCCAAAATGTGGTCAGAGGGTTAGTTGACACAATATGTCTAACAGTTAATAGACTTGAAAGATCAGTAGGAGAAAATTGCTCCTCTCGTATATTCAATCAAGCAACGGCATAGGATTCACACAGAGCCAGAAAAACCAGAAGAACTCCACTCTATTGCTAAAGTGGGGTTTTAGTTAGTTTAAGCAAAAATTCAAACAGTTAGTGTGTTAGTCAAAAATTAAAGAAACAGAAAAGAAAAAGTGCTTGATCTATATCTCCACTTCACTCAATCATTGTCAATCTAATTCAATCCCCGGCAACGGCGCCAAAAACTTGATGGAGTATTTTTGGAAAATGAATTTCCAATCACCTTAAAACTCACCGGCAAGTGGACCGGGTCGCATCAAGTAATAATAACTCACATGAGTGAGGTCGATCCCACAGGGATTGAAGGATTGAGCAATTTTAGTTTAGTGGTTGATTTAGTCAAGCGAATCAAGTATTGGTTGAGTGGTTTGTATTTGGCAGAAACTAAATTGCATGAATTGTAAAGGGAGAGGGAAGAATTGTAGTAAATTAAAGAGACTGGAAGTAAAAGTGTTGAATCTTAAAGAACAAGTAACTTAAATTGCAGAAACTTAGATTGCAAGAAATGTAAATGACTGAATCTTAAAGTGTAAGAAATGTAAATTGCTTGAATTATAAAAGGGTTCAGGGAGCTGGGATTGCAGAAATTAAACAAGCAGAAGTAAATTGCAACAAAACAGAAGAGTAGAAGATTAATTGAAGTAAAGTAGATCTAGACAGAAAAGTAAAAATGCTTGAGAAATTAAAACAGAAAGTGATGCTTAATTTGCAGCAATTAAAAAGATGTTGAAGATCTCAGGAGTGGAAGAGACTAGAAAACAAGTCTAGATCTCAAATCCTTCCTTGATCCAACAAGAGCAATTGCAAAAGGAAATGAAAAGTAAGTTGCAGAAGTAAATTGCAGAAGAGTAGAAGAAGATACAGTAAACAGAAATTGAAATTCAATTATGCAGAAGAAGTAAACAAGAGATCTCAAGGTGAGATTGAAACAGAAGTTCTTCAATTCTTCACCCAAGATCAAAAGCAAGAAAATAAAAGAGTGCTCAAGCAAGAACAAGGAAGAAGAGAGATCAATTCCCCTTCCTAGTTCTCTTATATCTAAATTCAAGAATAAAAGCTCAAAGATGAAAAATGAAAGTTCCAAGAAAAATTCAAAGTAAAGTCTAGAGGTCCTAATTAAATCAAACTAGCTCCTATTTATACACTTTCTATTCTTGGATTTTAGAATTTGGATGGACTTTTAATTTGGTGAAGATTTGAATTTAATTGGGTTTTTGAATGATTTTTCAGCCCATGAATAAATTGCTCCCAGGAGGATGCTCAGCTCAAGTGGGGAGCAGAGCATTGGAGCTTATGTTGGAGATCCCTTGTCGCGTGCTTTGGCTAGGAGAAGCATCAGGGGAATGTTCTGCTCAAGTAGGGAGCAGAGCATTGGTGCCTTGTGTGCATGTCTTGTGCGCTCAACTCCCTGGCTGTGTCAAATGTTGCACGCCTTGCCTTCCTTGGTCCGTGTCAAGCTCTTGTGTGCACCCATGAGTAGCACTCTGCTCACCTTGTGAGCTGAGCATTGGCTCCTCCAAGGAGAGGTCCTTGGTTCGAAACTTGCTGAATGCAATTTGGCATTTTTTCTTTGTGAAGGAAACCAAGATATCCCATGCCTTGCTCCTTAAGGTGTTGAGTTAGAACCTTGGGGGATGCATTTTGTGTATTTTCTTTTGCCAAGCTTTGTAGTAGCGCTCCCCACTCTTCCCTTTGCTCATGGGTTCGAATCTTGGAGAGAAAATTTGGCAAACATTTCCTTGGATTTATTTCTTGTGAGAGCCCGATAATGCTCCCTTGGAGAGATGAGCATTGTTTTTTTCCTTTCCTTGTTTCTTGTTTCTCAAATAGTGCTCAGCTCTCAAGGGGAACAGAGCATTGAAGCTTGCCTTTCCTTGGTTCATTGTTGCGCTCCCTTGGAGAGCACTGGGCTCTTGGGGAGAGCTTCGTGGCTTCCCTCCTTTCATGTGCCACAGTTCTCTTCCTTGGGCCACACTTCTTAATCCACGCTTTCTTCTTTTCTTCTTTTCTTCACCTATAATTAATCAAAATAACCAATCAAAGTATCACCAAATTCACAAGGTTATAAATCAATAAAAATCAATTAAATTTAGCTTAAACCTCATAATTTAGTATCAATTAAATGGTGGTTGTTTGATTCAAAGAAACCATGCATTTCCATTCTAAATTACTTAGAATGCAAGAAAGTGCATAAAACCAAATGAAAACAAAGAAAAAGACTAGTAAAACTAGGCTAAGATGACTTGTCATCAGGTTTGTGAGCTGTGCGTACGCACAGCCCTGTGCGTACAAACACGTTGGGAATGGCATGCTGTTGGTAGCGCTAGCACACCTTGTGCGCGTACTCAACCCTGGAAATTTTACTTCCTGTGCGTACGCACAAGCCTGTGTGTACGCACACTTTTAAAAATGCTTCTGGGCGTGCGCACGCACACTCCTGTGCGTACGCACGCGAACCAGTCCTTTTCTAAAGCTTTGTTTTCAAGTATTTCGCATTCCAAGCAAGCTTATAACCTTCTGAGATGTTGTTTCACACTTATAATCCCCCAATTTCATCCTTTAAATCTTGAATTGATATAGAATGCCTAGTGAATGAGAGTAAGCCAGGGGAGAGGGTAACTTGTGGGTGAAGAAAGGGAATGTTATGATGAGTTATGGTGAAAGATGATGATATGAGTTGTTGAGGGGGATGGTGGAGTGCGGTATATGATATGAGCCGAGTGGCTGAGTATGATATATGGCGGATGGCTGTGTGAAATGATGATTTAAGGCTGATTACAAAATATGAATTGAAAGCCGGATGGCTGAGATGAATGCATTTTGTATGGCTGAGATTAATATGCATATATGCTGAATTGAGTTCTTGATATTATAATTGTTTGCACTCTACCTATCTGAGATACGAGTTTCCCTAGGTGAAAGCAGTGGCTAGCCAACACGTGCTCCAGGTGGAGACTCGATATTCTGCTGACCCTATGTCGTAAGTGTGGCCGGACATTGTGAAAGTTCCGGATGAGCTCGCCCCCGTAAATATACACCAGAGAGGGTGTTGGATATAATTTATGTTATGTTAGGAGATAACTTGACTTGGGATGTACGACAGAGGGACAGTCCAATGGTTAGCTACCAAGACTTGTCGGGTTGGTTTTATAACCGGCAGATGAGACTCATCAGCCACTATGACAGGCATGCATCATGTGCATTATATGTGAATTGTTTGGATTGCCTAATTGATTGCATCATTACTTGCTAATTTCTTAATTGTCTTATCTGTTTCTTACTTGTGCATTCCTTGCTTGATTTACTTGTGTTTGCATCTCCGTTACTATTGGCGGTTGGAAGGTTTGCAGAATTTGGAAAGGGGATGTTTAGTTAGTTTGAAGATCCTTAAGTTAGTCGCCTATTTACATATCTTATGGTTTAGCATCTTTATGCGCTTTGATTATAATCTAGAAGTTCTAGGATTGCCTTTGGCTTTCCCAGGACATTACATGTTAGATATTTGGGCACTGTTACCATGCTGAGAACCCCTGGTTCTTACCCATGCAGATTTTGTGGTTTTCAGATGCAGGACGTGAGGCTCCTCGCTGAGGCATGCTGGAGACTTCCTTTTGGCAGAGATCCTTGTATCTTGGGATTTTATTTTGACCATCATATACTTGTTTAGATACTTATATTCTCCACTGTATATGTATTTTGTATTTACTCCTCTTAGGGGTTATTTTGGAGAAACAGGTTCTGTATATTGTCATTTGGGTTGTATTTTTGGGTAGTTCCTCTATATATATGTACGTCTACTTATATGCTCGGACCGGTTATCTTCGCAAGCCGAGTCCCGAGTCTTGATACATGTAATTTTGGCACTCTTTTGTATATCTCTGAGCGTCAGCTTACTTTTAAAGGTCGTAATACCTCGTCACCTCTGTTTTATGACTTAAGCATAAGACTCTGTGTGGTAGGATGTTACAAGCAGCGTGCGATGGAGACAGAAACCAAGGGCGTCCTGATGACAGTGCCGCCTTTCATGATGCTGCAATGAGTGCCGAAGGCGGTGGATTTTGTTGACGCACCTACCGGAGAAGATGAGTCCGTGATGGCATATTAGACTAGCTTCCGATACAGAGGCGGCAGTAAATAGAGTCATGGTCGACGGGTATGGCTTCCTCGCATGCGACGGCAGCGACTTCTTCACTGGAGTACTGGATGGTGCTGGTTAGGGTTAGTGGTGGGAGAAAAGACAACTAGGGGGCGAGACGCAGAACGTGCCGCCAAGGAGGAGAAGCTCGATGATGGTATGGAGGTGGAGAGAAGTGAGCCGCATTTGAATTCTTTACGGTAATTAGGGTCAAAGTTATATATTTGGGTAGATGATTTTTTGGTTATTTGGATTTTGGATCCAGCTTATTTGAGTTAGCTAGTAGTTGGCAGATACTGAGTTGATTCCCTAACGAAATTGTTTTTATAATTTCTTGTAATGTTGTTGTATAATTCACTTAGAAGTTAGAACAATCACAGTTCTACCAAGGATACAAGTAATGCATAAATGATTATTGAGTATTTAAGAAAATAAATATATTTAGAGAAGCTATGAAATATGCAAATAGAGGTACAATATTAGTAAATTATACTTGTTTTATAACTTCTAAAATCAAATATTGCTTAAAACTACCATAATAAACTTGATAAACAACTTCAACTTAATTATTGCATAGGTGCATTTGATCAAATTTTTCTTATGTATATCTACATTTATTTACTATTAGTTAACAATTTTTTTATTACATTGATTGCTAGATTATATATTATTATTTACTGTGATAATATATTTTTTTAATATCAAGGTACCTTACGTGTAATTAAATATTATTATTCCTCATATGGGTAGCATTGACAACACAAGTATGGGTAGCATTGACAAAGATTTTTTAAAAAAAATCTATTCAATTTGATAATTTGAGTTTTCATTATAGTAGTAGTTCAAGTAAAGAAGAGGATTTAAATATATCTCAAAAGTCAAAAAGAGGGTTGTAAGACCCAGAATCTTTGAAAAGTCTTATTATGATCAAGTCTCAAATCCTACAGTTATTTATAGCCTTAATTTCAGAGATTATTTTATTAAAGATAATTAAGGCAAGTTTTGATTTATTGGATTTGAGATAAGTTATGATTATTATCCAATTTTATAATTATTGGGTTATTTTCTATATTTAAATTATAAAGTTGATAGTTATGAAATAATAAGGATTTTATATGATTTGGATTAGATAAATAATATTTTAAATATTATTACTGCTATTTTGAAAAAATGAAGAAATTAAGTATATTATTTCTAATTTTTAGATTTGGGCATTTTATTGAAAATAATTTGTGAAATTGATGAGCAAATAGTATTTTCTATGTACAAATAGTGTTGGGTTTAATTTGGGTTTCAATTACTATATTATTCCCAATTTTATGTGAAATTACCAATATGCTCCTAACCCTAATTATTTTGAAAAAGAAATGAAACCCTAAAAACCCTACCCGGTTCCCCTGACCCGGTTTCCCCAAACTGCTACAGCCCCTCCATTCTAACAAGCAGCGGTAATACACAGCTTTGCTTTGATTTCCATGAAAGAAAGAAACAAAGAGAAATAGAGATCTGATAGGAGAAGGAGATCCGGAAGGGAGGAAGAGCACCGGGGAAGCAGCAGCTCACCGGCCAGCCGCATTCTGCCACCACGTCCGGCTCCTCGTCGTCGCGCTACCGATTTGCCACCGATCCAGTCATCCGCGCCGTCGTCCTTGCCGCGAGTCCAGCGCCGTCGTTGCTATCTTTGCACGAGGAGAGGTAGAGGCTAGCAGTGGAGGGCGGCGCATGAGAGGGAGTTCGTGCCTCACCGCCGTCACCCAATGGGGCCACGGACTGCGCCGGTCGCCGCCGCGTCGCGTCGAGGAGGAAGGCTGAGACTGAGCGCCGCTGGGAGGGAGGACGACGCGAGCTGGAGGTCCGGTCACCGTGGTGTTATGGAGCAGACAGAACCGCGCCACGTTGTTGGGGTTCTCACTGTCGCCGGAAAAGAATTCAGGCTGCCGCAGGTGTCATGGTCGGAGAAGGAAGCTGTGCCCCTATGTCCTGACCGCCGGGAGTGGTTCTGCGACTTCCGGGATCACCGCCGGAGCTCCGGGCTGAGCTTCTGCCACTTGAGACCCTACTGCCACCGTGTTCCACTGCCGGTAAGTTCTTTGAGTTTGGTTTCTGTTCTGTTGGAATTCCGGAAAGGTTGTTAACGCCGCGTGGTTGTTACAGTTACCGTCACCGGTGTTTTTGCTCGCGATTGTCACTTGGGGTTACTGACGGAGCCCACTGCCGGTTTGATAGGGAGCTGCGGCTGCTTCGTTTTGTTATTTCAGTGAGTATTTCGATTTTCGAAAGCCCTGCGTTTGTGCTCTGTTCCGTGTAATAAAGTATTTGCGATGTCAATGGTTTTAGGAGTTAGAATCCGGTTTGCTTATGCCACTTGTAGCTGTTTCTGCTTTCGAGAGAGCAAGCCGAGTCGGGTTCTGATTGCCGGTGATTTCGGGCAGAGCAAAAAGAGTTCTGTTGACACGCTTGGGTTAAGTTTTGCTTGCCGAGGTAGGGGCGCTTTCCAAAAACTATAGTTTATTATTGGAATTATTACATATGGGTACTGATGTGAGATATTGTGTATTTGGTGATTGTATCTGCCTTATGTATTATTTGATTGACTCGAATGACTATGGATGTTGGTTTGGCCGAATTGTTGTGTGGCTTGTGAAATGTAATGTTTGAAGTTGATTCTTTAAAGATTTGAAATGAGTTTAATCCGTTGAGGATTGGTTTGAATTGAGTCAATTATTTTGATGATGTGGAAGATAGAATACTCTTGAAATTCAGCCTGTGTTGCTTTAATTGATTTGGTTTTGATAAATGATTTATTGCTGAACCGATTCTTTAAAGCTTTGGAAATGAGTTAAATCGGTTGATATTGAGTTGATTTTTGAAATGGCTTCCTTGAGATATGCCACTGAGGCGACTGTTGGATTTAGCTTGCTTTTGAATTGATTTCTGGTTTTGAGCTGTTGAAAAGGAATGAGAAACGGTTTAGTTGGGACCCGAACCGGGTGGCAAAAGTCCAAGTTTTAGGGGAGGTGCTGCCGAAATTTCTATAGAACCCGAGTCCTTATTTGAAATGTTAATTGGGGAATTTTGAGTTTAATGCCTTTCCTATCTATTTTGAGGATTGTGAAATTATGGCTTCTTTATTACCTTTACTTAGAACAATTAAGAAAGCAATGAAGTTATGCTTTGAAAGAATTATTGAAAAGAGAATCATGATTTATCCTTATTTTCCAAGAAGAACAGTATGTCTTTGGGTACAAGTCATTTGAAAGAGAATTTTGCTTTGAGGCTGTTTTAAAAGGTAAAACGGGTTTATGTTTTTCTCTATTAAACACAAAGATTGTCCCTTGGGAGAGTTTTTGTGATTTTAAAAGGAATTGGATTTCGATTGATGAGCCTCATTATTTTGACGTTTTAAATAAGATTCAAAGTATCTTTTGAACTCTAGTTTAACACAACGAAAATGATTCTCTTATCAGTTTGAAACGCTTCAGATTTAATTATGGAATTGAAGCCGGTTTTGTTTAAGTAAAGGAAATGGTTTTGAAAGAAGTAAAGGTTACGTGACTCGGTTTGGCTTAGATCCTATTTTCTTACTCAAATCATAAAGCCAATGTTTTAATGATTTTAAATGAATTTGGCGAAATGAGATATGTTATTCTCCCCTAAATACTTGGGACTCTGCCGAGAAACTTTGTTATAAAATCCCATTGTTGAATGGATGATTTTGAATGTTTCAAAATAAATCTTTAACTTGCCATGGTTATGGAAGTTTGGAAAGAGGATGCCGAGAGTGGCATTGTTTTCAAAGGGGAATTTACCTTGAGTAAAAGTGGCTTATGAGCCTGAGATGATTTGAGAAATGAGATCTTTAAAGCCAAGGCTGAAAAGAGTTGAAACTCGATTTCAAAGTGAAATGAATTGAGAAAATGATTTATGGCTTAAATGCCGACTTTATGAATTTAATGATGTTGAATGGTGGAAGTGCTGTCTTGTTGTGAGCCGGAATGGCTGTGTATGATTATACATATTGGTTGGTTTTGGATTGAACCGTGAGCCAGAATGGCTGTGTATGATATGAATATTGGCTGGTTCTGGACTGAACCGTGAGCCGGATGGCTGAGATGGATGTTGATCCATGGATGAGATTGAATGCATGTTTATGCTGAATCATTGATAAATGTGAATGTTGCACTTCCACTATCTGAGATACGAGTTTCCCTGGGTAGTAGCAGTGGCTAGCCACCACGTGCTCCAGGTCGAGACTTGATACTCTGTTGACCCTATGTCGTAAGTGTGGCCGGGCACTGTGAAAGGCCCGGATGAGCTCGCCCCCATAAATATTCACCAGTGATGGTGATGGATAAATATTCACCAGTGAGGGTGATGGATATGGATCATGATTATGATCAAGTTTATGATGAGTATAACTCGAGTTGGGGATGCACGACAGAGGGACAGTCCAATGGTTAGCTACCAGGACTTGTCGGGTTGGCTCTATAACCGACAGATGATATCATCAGCCACTAGGGACAGGCATGCATCATATGCATTTGTGTGACATTGGTTGGGTGTGCATATTATACTTGGTTTGCCTATGTGATTAATTGCTAACTGTTCTACTTGTAATAACTGTTTGTTTGTGCTTGAACTTCCTATCTGTGTTTGCATCTGGGACTCTGTTGGATTGTGGTGATTGGTTGTTGGTTGGATTGTTTGGGCCTAGGGCCGTGGTTGGAATGAGATGAACTGATGGTTGATTTCGGTCTTGTGTTTCTGGTTTGGAATAAAATATGAAAGGCTATTTTGGTTTCGCTTAGATAAACCATTTTGAAAGGCTTTTGAGTTTTTGAGAATTGAACGGTTCTTCTTTCTGAAGAGATTTCCGACTTTACTTTCATTGTAAACCGTTGTTTCTGAAAAGAGGCATAAGACGGTTATGAATCACTGGTGCGATTATCTTCATGTATCCTATTACAGTAATTCCTAAAAACCCTCTACTGAGAACCCTTTCGAGGATGATGTTCTCACCCCCCCTACATTTTTCCCCTTTCAGGATATGGGCGCAGAAGTTACGAAGAGCTTATTTAATTGTTGTTGTGATGCTCTGTATTGTTTTAGTTATGGTTTATTGTATCCTCGCCTTTATCTTGATATAACCTGTAAGAGGGATAGGAATTGTATTGGATTATGTTTGTAATATTACTTATATATATATGTATGTATATATGTGGATGTACTCTTTATGAGTTTTTGTAAGTTGTATGGTATTTATGGATGTACGTTATCGAACGAAAGTATTTTTTTGGGAGCGGCATTGCGGTTTAAAGTTTTAAACAGGCTCATATTTTTAGTATTAAATAGTATAAGTGTCGTCGTAATGTCCGAGCTATCAGAGTCGCGCAGCCGGAAGTGTGAGCTCTGGTAGTTAGGGTGTTACAAGGGTACAATTGGTTAAACTATAAAAAAGGTGGATCCTAAAAATAGATTTGATGTAATTGAAAAGAAGCTAATTGAGTTAACCAAGAATGACATTTGGGGAGAACATGATAGTGTTAAGCAATGTGTTCAATTCTACAAAGATTATATCAAAGTACATGCTTTTTTGCAAGGTGTGATGAAAAGAGGGTTATAAAGAGACATTTATGGGCAAAGTTGAAGTCCTTAAAAAGATAATAAAATCATATAAAATTATTTGATTTCTACCAAATAAACACATATTCTGCTCTATTTGTTATGCATGTTTGATAAATAAAATAAGGGTTTATCTACCTTGTAATTTAAAGGCAAATGTTAAGTTTACAAATTAAGAAAATTTTTATTGAAAATATAAAAAAGTTAATTTTGATACAATTATTTTGTATTCATTAAATTAAAATATTTAAAATTTTTTACTAATAATAAGCTTATGATAGCTAAACCCATAAAATAATTATCTTTGGTTTGACAAATTTTTCCGTCAAAATTTAAAGTATTATATCTTGTGGAAATAGATTTATTTTAGATAAAAAAATCTTATGATTATACGAGATTTCATGTTGAAGTCTCTCTTGTAATAGAAATTTTTATATTCTTCATAAAGAAATTTATTTTTTAAGTATTAAAAATTTAAAAAAAAATAGTTCTTGTATATGTGTACAGATTTTTGTGCCTATTAACGAAGAAAATCTCCATTAGTATCTTGTTATTTGCAACACCCTAATATTCAAACCCTTATACTCGAGTCATAAGTCAATGATATTACGGTGGTATGACTCTCAGGTGGATTTTAAATATATAGCTATAGGTATAATTGAAAGGAGTATTAATCGAGAAGTCTGAAAAGAGTAAATATAAAATTGCGAATTCATAACTCACGTTTCGACAAAAGAAGATAAAGCGTGAAGTCGAAAGCGTTATAAGGATAAAGCCATAAAGGAGAATAAGAAAATGACAGAAGGTATATATATACAACATAAGTAGATAGCCATTAGACGTGACCCGCAAAGTTTAGGCCGGCTAGGGTACAGGATATAAGTAGTTAACAGCAATAACTCCTAATCTCTCCCAAATGATATATAAGGGCCTCTATAGGCAAGTTCAAAAGAAGATCAATGCATAACATAAGTTTTTCAAAATAAAGGTGGAGATATTTCTAAACAAAATATAAAACAGTGAATACAAAGGTCTTCGCCATCCATCAAATGAACCACAGCTCACTGCTGAGCACCTGGACCTGCATCTGAAAAACAAGAGATATATACGAAATGAAAACCCCCGACCCATGGGTTCCCAGTACGATAAAGGTGCCAAATAAATACAATGCATTTTAATAGAAACTCACTAAGCATCCTAAACTTCCTTTCATCAATTACTCACCCTAGGTTCTTACTAATCCATGAATTAGGTAACTATTCTAAAGGATGCCAAGTCTAGCCAAATCCTCTTCTCTCCAAACCAAATAACGCTCAAATCAGAACAAACTATAACCAGTAACTCGAACTCGATACTTCAATACTAATAGTCTCATCCTCTACCTGGAGCAAGTGAAATCACTTCATTGCGTCTACCCAGGGAGCTCAATGATCTCATTTAATAGCCATTATCATTATTCAATTATATCATCAACTCATCTCATCAAGAACAGCCCTTAACGTCAACCGACACCAGCATGAAAGACCTCTCAGTTGTGCAAACACAAGCAATACAGACAAATAATACACAATTAAGGTACAAGTAGAACAAGTAGAATTTAATAAAGTAACATAGCATATATGTACAATTTAGCAATCCAAAACAAATAGGCAAACCGAAATAAGTCAAACATATGCAAATGATATTTGCCTGCCCTATGACCGATGATATCATATGTCGGCTACAAAGCCAACCCGACATGTCCTGGTAGCTAACCATTGGACAGTCCCTGCGAGCGTGCATCCCCAAGCTCAAAATCATAATCAATCAAAATAAAATATCCATGGGGGAGAGCTCATCCGAAAAGGTCTAAGTGTCTGGCCACATCTTACGACGCAGAATCAACAAAATCTCGGATCTCAACCTAGAGCAAGGGGAGCTGACCCACTGCATCTACCCAAGGAAATCCGAAACTCAAATAGTTTCACAAATCTTAAATCAACCTCGACTGGGAGCTAGTGGGGATTAACCACTGCATCTACCCCAGAAGTCTTAAACCAAACCCGGAGCAAGTGGAATCACTCCACTGCATCTACCCAGGCAGGTATATCTCACCATGTCCCGGAAGCGGAATCACTCCACTACATCTACCTAGGCAGGTATATCTCACCACGTCTCAGAGCAAGTGGAATCAATGCCACTGCATCTACCCAAGCAGGTATATCACAATCAGGATCATATTTAATATCAATCTCTTAATCGTTATCATTCTCAATAACAATCTCATAATCATCATCATCCTATTTATCAGTCTCATAATCATCATCATTTTTATTAATAATCTCATCATCATCATCACTCTTGCTAACAATCTCATAATCATTATCATTCTCATTAACAATCTTATCATCATCATCACTCTCGCTAACAATCTCATAATCATAATCATTTTCACGATTCATCATTAATTCTTCCCTTACTTTATCTCCAAGTTATCACCTTTCCTAGCTTCTTCTCATTACTACGCATACTATTCTAATTCAATACTAAAAGAATTAAACTAGGGGCTTAGAGGTTTAAAATTCGGTTTTAAAAACACAAAACTCATATTTGCTGAAAATGGGGCCACGCGTACGCATGGGTCACGCGTACGCGTGAGCGTGAAAAATCCTTATTCGTGTACGCGTCATCCATGTGCACGCGTAGAAATCAGAGAGGGAAGTGACGCGTGCGCGTCAGTTCTGCGTACGCGTGGAGACATTTTGTGCTCCGCGCACAAAACCTGTATGGTACCATCACAACTCTCTGGTTTCTGTACCATACAGCAGCAGCAATACAGCGACGCGTGCGCGTCGACTAAGCGCACGCGTGGGAAGGAAAAAATCATGGGTGACGCGTGCGCGTCAGCCACGCATGCACGTGGGCATACGTTTTATAAAAAATTTGACTAAGTTTGAAAAGCTGCAGAATTTCATTTTTAAACCCCAAACTTTCGACGAGCATAACTTTTTCGTTTCAAATCATTTTCCATCCGTTCTTCGAACGGTATAAACTTCACAAACCCAATTGTATTTCTAAACAAGTTTGATACAAATCGAGATTCTGGAGATCAAGTTTAGCTTCGTTAAAGTTGGCCAAAATCACTATTTTTACAAAAACCAACAAACCTTATTTTTCAAAACATACTCTTTTCAAACCTCTTCTAATTCAACCAAAACTTTACCAATTCAACCTTAACCATATTCCAACTTCCTTATTCAATCCACAATACATCAATTCTCTATTTTCATCAATCCTATCTCAATAATTCAATTCAAACAACATCCAATCTTTCAAGTTCAATAATCAACAAAACCTCATATTCAAACACTTATATATTACTATCATTCATTCAATCACCAATCATCAACCATCTACTTACCATCCTTACCTTTTCTGGTCTCCGGCCCAAATTCACAATGCGATACATATTCCACAAACTATTAATTATTATCCAATTTATCAAATTTCTCAACACACCAAACATGCAAATTCACACTATTCTCAACTCAATTATTAATTTACACAACACATCAACTATACATATTAATACCAACCATTTACATAATCCAAACCTAATCCTAGGGACATATATCTTAGGAATTCTCATCACACAACACGGTACTTAAATGAAACTTAAACCGTACCTTAATGATGACGGTTCACACCCAAACTTGAATTCTCTTCTCCAAGGCCCACAAGCTTAAACCTCCACACCAAAGTTCCACAAGCAAATTGAATCTTCCCATTGTGCACCAAAATCACCAAATACACTAACATAACCAATTTCACATATATACATTAACCTAGGGTTCATAAAATTTGATAAACCATAAGGGTTTGAACACTTCTTACCTTAGCTCATATGAAATAGGGATAGAACCTACTTAGAATCCATGTTAGAGTATCCCTAAACAACCAAAATCACAAGATTTTAACCAAAAACGCGTAACAGTGGAAAATTTCGAAAAATAGACAGAGATGAATGAACTACTCACCATAATATAGAATCGAAGAGGATAAAAAGAGCGATGCGTGGCCATAAACATCTTGCCAATTGGAGCTCCGGAGAGAAAGTTATGGTGATTTGAAGTTTGGGAAGCTAGGTTTTCTTTCTCTCTTCTCTCTATCTGCCCCTCTCTCATTCTCTAAGGTAAATGAGCTGAAATGCTCATAACCAGTGTTTATATATGTTGGGTCTTGAGCCCACTTGGGTCCGGTTCACTTGGTTTAGCCCGTTGCCCCATTTTGGGCCAAAACATTTAGGATTAGAGTTTTAAATCGTAAAATATTTATAACTTCCCTAATTATAAATCCTAATTTCTTAATCTTATTTACTTATTTAAATTTTCAAATTCCGATTACTAAATTTTCTAACCATGTTCGTTCATATTTAATTTATTAGTTAATTAATTATAGTTTGACCGGGTTTTACATCCTATCCACCTTATTTAAAATTTTGCCCTCAAAATTTGGTTGCCTCAAAATCGCCTTGCTTAAACCTTCTATAACTTCCAATTGAAGTATTAGCTTAGAATTCCCCAAAATCCTCCGAATCCTTAACAATGGTTGATAGAACTTCCTTTAAAACCGTAGTTCACCACCCTTTACGGGTTCCCTCACACCAATCTTAGTACAACATCAGCATTTCAATTTAATAGTTTTCAAATTCGTCTTTCAAAACCAATCACTATACATCTCAGTCTAAATCCAAGGTCACCATGACCAAATATCATAGTACTCATCCCTCAAACACGATGACTTGTACTCACTCATCATCTAAATCCAATTATGCATCAATGATCATTTCCTCATCCGTTTCAGAACCATTAAAGCTCACAGCAATCAAATCCAATTATCTGAGAATCATTACTTGCATTAACCCACTAAACCCTTCGAGTATTCAAACTTAAGATATTCTAGTCAATTTTTACAGCTCCTATTCGTAACTATCCTGTGTTACTGCTTTCGCAAGTTTCCGCTGCGTCACTCTTATTTTTATCCACTAAGAAACAATGGTAACTTAGTTCCCTAGCGTATCTATATGTTTAACTCAAAATTTTCTCAAAATCTTCAATTTTCATGAACAGATTATCTAGGACCTCAATCAACAAATCTCAAAATCTCTCACTCCACTTATTCTTCCTTAAACGTAACGCCATAGCCTTACATACTAAGCATCCGATGAATCCCATTTATCATAACTACATGCACATGCCAACCAATATCAAACTCAGCCAAGTCCAAGCCTAATTCATACTCTACCTATCTCAACATTTAACAATTCGCCATCTATCCAATGTTATTCCAATTCACATCCTAATCATTCAAGACCTATAACATAAGTTTTCTGATAATTAGTCATTTCTCAATTCCTACACAAGTGTTTAATTTCACAAACTTTCATTCCAATTCAAATCCAAACTATGGCAAAACCTATTCACAAGCCTCCTATACTCTAAATCCTCAAGATCCTATAAATTCAAACCTAATTAAACAAATCATTCAATTAACTATTCGCCTCCAAGTAATTCACTCAACCATCTAAAACCGACACATTAATATCACATATATCACTGACAAGATTCCTGTCTCGGCGTTCCCTTATCGGTTCGTTCTAGGGAATTTCTCTCTGACTACCTTGCTCATGTCCATGACACACCATTCAGTCCTTCCCCACACCAAATAAGTGATATCAAGGTGATCAGTCTCAATATCTCAAGTTAAGTGCTTCAAATTACCAAAGGTACACTCATGAACTTCACGCTAGATGTATCAGTCAAATACCATAACTAGCACAGGCACAGACTCAGAGTATGCATTGAACCATAAGCAGTTCCATCCCTCAGGCTCACGAGGACGAACTGCTCTAATACCATAATGTGACACCCTAATATTCAAATCCTTATGCTCGAGTCATAAGTCAATGATATTACGGTGATATGACTCTCAGGTGAATTTTTAATATATAGCTATAGGTATAATTAAAAGGAGTATTAATCGAGAAGCCTAAAAAGAGTAAATATAAAATTGTGAATTCGTAACACTCACATTTCGACAAAAGAAGATAAAGCGTGAAGTCGAAAGCATTATAAGGATAAAGTCATAAAGGAGAATAAGAAAATGACAGAAGGTGTATATATATATATATATATATATATATATATATATATATATATATATATATATATAGCATAAGTAGATAGCCACTAGACGCGACCCGCGAAGTTTAGCCCTGCTAGGATACAGGATATAAGTAGTTGACATCAATAACTCCTAATCTCTCCCAAATGAGATATAAAGGCCTCTATAGGCAAGTTCTAAAGAAGATCAATGCATAATATAAGTTTTTTAAAATAAAGGTGGAGAGATTTCTAAACAAAATATAAAACAGTGAATACAAAGGTCTTCGTCATCCCTCAAATGAACCACAGCTCACTGTTGAGCACCTAGACCTGCATCTGAAAAACAAGAGATATATACGAAATGAAAACCCCCGACCAATGGGTTCCCAGTACGGTAAAGGTGCCAAATAAATACAATGCATTGTAATAAAAACTCACTAAGCATCCTAAGCTTCCTTTCATCAATTACTCACCCTAGGTTCTCACTAATCCACGAATTAGGTAACTATTCTAAGGGATGCCAAGTCTAGCCAAATCCTTTCTCTCCAAACTAAATAACGCTCAAATTAGAACAAACTATAACCAGTAACTTGAACTCGATACTTCAATACTAATAGTCTCATCCTCTACCTGGAGCAAGTGAAATCACATCACTGTGTCTACCCAGGGAGCTCAAATTATCTCATTTAATAGCCATTATCATTATTCAATTATATCATCAACTCATCTCATCAAGAACAGCCCTCAACGTCAACCGACACCAGCATGAGGGACCTCTCAGTTGTGCAAACACAAGCAATCTAGACAAGTAAAACACAATTAAGGTACAAGTAGAGCAAGTAGCATTTACTCAAGTAACATAGCATATATGTACAATTTAGCAATCTAAAACAAATAGGCAAACCCAAACAAGACAAACATATGCAAATGATCTATGCCTGCCCTATGACCGATGATATCATCTGTCGGTTACAAAGCCAACCCGACATGTCCTGGTAGCTAACCATTGGACAGTCCTTACGAGCGTGCATCCCCAAGCTCAAAATCATAATCAATCAAAATAAAATATCCATGGGGGAGAGCTCATCCGGAAAGGTTTAAGTGTCCGGCCACATCTTACAACGCAGGGTCAACAGAATCTCAGATCTCAACCTGGAGCAAGTGGAGCCAACCCACTGCATCTACCCAAGGAAATCCGAAACTCAGATAGTTTTACAAATCTTAAATCAACCTTGATTGGGAGAAAGTGGGGGCTAACCACTGCATCTACCCCAGGAGTTTCAAACCAAACCCGGAATAAGTGGAATCACTCCACTGCATCTACCCAGGCAGGTATATCTCACCACGTCCCGGAGCAAGTGGAATCAATGCCACTACATCTACCCAAACAGGTATATCTCACCACGTCCCAGAGCAAGTGGATCAATACCACTGCATCTGTCCAGGCAGGTATATGACAATTAGGATCATATTTAATATCAATCACTTAATCGTTATCATTCTCAATGACAATCTCATAATCATCATCATCCTCTTTATCAGTCTCATAATCATCATCACTCTCATTAACAATCTCATCATCATCATCACTCTCGCTAACAATCTCATAATCATCATCATTCTCATTAACAATCTCATCATCGTCATTACTCTCGCTAACAATCTCATAATCATCATTTTCACGATTCATCATTAATTCTCCCCTTACTTCATCCCCAAGTTATCACCTTTCTTAGCTTCTTCTCATTACTAGGCATACTATTCTAATTCAGGACTAAAAGAATGAAACTAGGGACTTAGAGGTTTAAAATTCAGTTTTAAAAAAACAAAACTCATATTTGCCAAAAAATAGGCCGACTCGTACACATGGGTCACGCGTACGCGTGGGCGTGAAAAATCCTTATTCGCGTAGGTTGTGACGCATACGCGTCATCCATGTTAACGCGCAGAAATCAGAGAGGGAAGTGACGCGTGCGCGTCAGTCCTGCGTACGCGTGGAGACGTTTTGTGCTCCGTGCACAAAACCTACATGGTACCATCACAACTCTCTGGTTTCTGTACCATGCAGCAGCAGCAATACAGTGACGCGTGCGCGTCGACTAAGCGCACGCGTGGGAAGGAAAAAATCATGGGTGACACGTGCGCGTCAGCCACGCGTGCGCATGAGCGTACGTTTTATAAAAAATTTGACTAAGTTTGAAAAGCTGCAGAATTTCATTTTTAAACCCCAAACTTTCGACGTGCATAACTTTTTCGTTTCAAATCATTTTTCATCCGTTCTTTGAACGGTGTAAACTTCACAGACCCAATTGTATTTCTAAAACGTTTGACACAAATCGGGGGTCTGAAAATCAAGTTATGCTTCGTCAAAATTGGCCAAAATTACTATTTTTACAAGAACTAACAAACCTCAATTTTCAAAACATACTCTTTTCAAACCTCTTCTAATTCAACCAAAACTTTACCAATTCAACCTTAATTAGTATTAGCATAATTTTAGAAAAAAGCTCTAACTTCTCTCTATAATTCTTAGAATTTCTCATAAAGTTCTCTCTAGTTTTAGTTTCTAATATTATTAAATTTTTGTTTTATTTACATTTTCTTATTCCACTATCTTAGCTTAATAGAATTCTTTTGTTAGTTTCTTGTTTATATCATTTAGTTTATGAATTCTTGCTGAATTTATTTTTTCATGCATGAATTTAATGTTCTATATTTTATTGTTGCTTACTTAAGTTAATATTATTGAATTCTTGTAGTGGGTAGTTGTAACTTTTATTAATTTTTACAATTTATGATGCTTCATATTTATGTACACCAAGTTTTGATGAAATAATTTAGAAACTTAAGTGATTAATAATAATATCCAAGTTGATTAATAATTTAGAGATGTTAATTAATCTTGTTTCTACAATCACTAATCTTTGAATAAATTCAATTAGCAAGTTGGCTAGGACATGTGGATTAAGACTAATTAAGTCTAATTGACTTTTCTCAATTCATAGAGGTTAACGAATTAAATTTGCTCTTTGTAATTATCATATTGTAGTTAGTAACAAGAATAGTGATCCTTAACCCTCAACCCTTACTATGATCTTTTTAGAACTTGAATTTACTCTCTTTTCTAAATTAACTGTCTTAATTACTCTTAGTTTAATTTCTTTTGCCTTTTAGATATTGCATTTCTCCTTAATTTCTTGCTATTTCAATTTACGTTAATTGTGGTCAAACCTCTAATTTTTTCATAGCCAATGATCATGCACTACATTATGATTCCATGGGAGAGCCACCCATAATTAATTTTACTCTTAAAAATTTTTACTCATCATAAAATATTTGTAAAATGACTAGAATCACCTTACTTTATTGTATATGTATCATTTTTTTCTCTAAAAGTTTATGTACTAGTCATTTTACAAACATTTTATGATAAGTAAAAATTTTTAAGAGTAAAATTATAAAAAAATAAATTTATTTAGAATAAAATTAATGTGATTAAGTGTAATTTACTTAGATGTGATTGAAAAATAATTGAATAACTATATACCATAAAAAATTAATATTATTAAAGGATAAAATTAAAATTTATTTCTATGTATCGTTTTTGTCCCCAACGTGTTCGTCCTATTTAAATCCCTAACGTTTCAAAATCGTCTCAATTTTGTCCCGCCGTCAATTCTGTTAACAGATTCCTAACGGTGGGACAACATTGTGTCAATTTTGAAACGTTAGGAACTTAAATAGAACGATTCAAACATTAGGGATAACTTTAAAACTTAGCCTAAATGTTGGGGATAAAAAGGATACTTTTTCTAAAAACAAATATCATACATGAGTGCCTTAAGGGCTCAGTTTGTACACCATAGAGAATACAAGTCATAGCAAATAGATCAGACCTCGATACATACCGTCCAAAAGCTAGTACATATTAAGCTAATATACATAGTCAGGGACGGATGTATGTATATGAGTGTGGGGGCAATTGCCCCCACTATGATTTGAAATTTTTTTTAATAGTATATGATAATAATATTTATTTATCCCCACTAAATTATTAAATTTGACCCCACAATAATTTTTTACTCAATTTTTTGTACTTTATAGTCAATTTAAAAATTTCATATTAGATGTCATTAGAATGATCAATTCTCAATTTAAATGAAATTTGTGTTTTTTCTTATAAATCAACTCGAAAGAGTGTTATTTATCTTTTTTTTTTATATTAGTTTCAATTTTTTTCTATAACAACTACATTAATTGAAAGAACTTTTTCAACTATGAATCTCAATAAGAATTGACTTCTAATTGTATAAGTAAATTTCTAAATAAGTATTTACTTATATATATGTAAAAGAAATACTACACATCCAAGTCTTTTTATGAACTAAGTCTAACCAAGTTAAACAATAAAACTTAAAATAATATTAGTCATAACTGATTTTTGTTGTCTTAGACAAATTTGATTGGACTTGGTTAACAAAAAAATATGAATATGTAGCATTATCCTATATAAAAAGACAAATATTTATAAGGGTAAAGTATATTTTTTGTCCCCGAAATTTGGCAAAAGTTTTAAAAATACCCCTAAGTTTTATTTTGTTTCAATTTTGTCTCAAAAGTTTTCGATTTGCATCAAATATACCCTTGGAGGCTAAATTTTCAAAAAATTTAAGACCAATATAACAATAATGCATGAAAATTATACTTGATTTGCTTGTGTTGAGGGGTTGTTCTTATGAAATTGTTGTTAAATCGATCTTAAATTTTTTGAAAAATTAGCCGTCAAGGGTATATTTGATGCAAATCGAAAATTTTTGGGACAAAATTGAAACAAAATAAAATTTAGGGATATTTTAAAATTTTTGTCAAATTTTAAGGACAAAAAATATACTTTACCCTATTTATCAATTATTATTTTAGTGTTTTAATTTGTAAAATTAGATATTATAAAAACTAATCATGTTATATTTACATAAAAAATAACTACCTGTATATATATATATATTAAAATAAAAAATACATTAAAAATAAATTAAACAATACATATATTTATATACCAATATATAATGATTATTAAATAATTTGATAACTAATTTTTATGTACACATAATATTTTTATTATAAAAATTATTATTATTATTATTATTATTATTATTATTATTATTATATTTGCCCCCACTATCAAAATTTTCTAGATCCGTCACTGTACATAGTAAATATTCTTACTATATAGTGATATATTGGCAATGGCTGCAAAAAAATCTCCTTTGTAAGTTTCTTACACTTTTCAACTTGTATTAGGTGGCTATTCTAATTCAATTTGACGATGTGCAAAGACTCTCCTAGCACCTGTATTCAACCTAGCAAATTTGAATTTTATTCAAGTTGCTTTTCTAAATGTATTTTTCTTGCTTTCTAGATTTTTGGTGTGTAATACATGAAGGCGGTTACCAACATCAACTTGTGCGAGTTGATTTATTAATTACTCGCATCTATATTGTTTTAACACATTTGGAGAATAATGTTTGGAGTATGAGCATAAACATAATTACAGAATGGACACAAGAATTAAATCGCTGCAAAAATCAATAAAACTAGTTAATACTTAAAAAACATCAACATTTTCACCAACAGTTGCCATTATACAAAACTTTTAAGATGCTAGAACTCCAATTTAGTCATGCAGCAAGAACGGATTCACTCATATAGTTGTGAGGCCAAAGGCCCATTAAAATTTGAAAATATTTAAGCACTACATAAAAATTGTGTATAATTGCCCTTATTGTATTATTAAATGTGACCTCACTACTCTCCCTCTTATTTTATTAGAAAATTATATGGTACAGATCTAAATCTGTACAGATTTAAAGATTTGCTTACTTAAACCACACTTTCTAAAGCCACACTTTTCACTTAAAACTGTAACTCTTTACAAAGAAAAGCGTCACCTAATGGAAAAAAAGTAAATTAGAAGATTTAAGAGAAGAAATAATTAAGTTATCAAAATTAATAGATCAAAAATTAATGATTTTAACTAATGTTAACTGTAATGACACCGAATTCTTAAAATCAATACAAAATGATTTTTCTCAAAATCTTTATTTTACTATAAGCTTTATTGAAGGACTTCAAAAACCTGAAAAAACTTATTTTTCACACGGAATTTCTAAGAAATGTTATCATGGAAATGATTCCCCACATCTTTATCATACGTTTAACCCACAATTAAATTCTATAGTAGATATGCTTGAAGAAATACTAGTATCCATAAAATTTCAGAGAAATAAGGAAAAAGAAAATCCAAAAGAAGAAAAATTTCAAAATATAATCAACATAACAGATTTAAAAGTAAAACCACCATTAAAATTATGAATATCGAAGAAAAATTAGAAGAAGTTACAATGCTTTTTAAACAATTAAAAATGGCTCAAGAAAATAATATTATGGAACAGGGATTTCAGATAGAAGAAGAAATAGTAAATTCTGAAAATATAGAAAATGAAGAACACATCCTAAATTATTCAAGTGACGAAGAACCAGCAATTCCAATACAAGTAAAAAATGAAGCTGGAACATCTAGGGATAATCAATCTCAATTTAAATGGGAAACAGGTTTTGATAATTATGCTTTTAAAAAAGGGTTTATAAATAAAGATTCAAAATATACAAAAATACCATCAAAATACGTTCCTAAAATCCAGGAAATGGAAGGAGAAAGAATGCTCGATTTAGACTGTAAAACGAATGAAAAAGAAATTTTCGAAAACTGGTTGAATTCCTTCTTATTAGAAGCCTTTACTAATCCAAAACTTAATGAATTATCTGGAAGAGACATTTGGAATTACATAGGGTTTCATACTAAAGGAGCTATAAGAGATTATATGACATCAATAGAAAACCAAATAATAGAAGAATTAGCAACAAAAATAACAGCTTATGATAAGATATTATATATAATGATGATTCTATATAAAGAATTTTTTGGAAAAAATATTATAGATCATAAACAAGAAGTCTATAATAAAGAATATCAAGAAGCAAAAAACCATTTAGCTAACATTCACATATATGATCTATGTAATGTGGAGTCTTATATATGTGAATATAGAATACATTATTACAAATTAAAAGAAGAAGATAAAAATCATTATCTTAGTATGTATATAACAAAACTTCCATATCCTGCTAACGAATTTATTATGGGAAGATTTATAAGAGAAGTAAATAGAGGAACAATTGAAAATAATTTTGGTGGAGCAACCTCTGCAATAAGAGAGGAAATAAAAGAACGTTGTATGCAAGAAGCAACTCAAAAAAGATTTGCAAATATAATTAGAATTTGCTGTCAGGATAATGAAGAGATACCTCAAAAATATGGTCTTAATAAAAATTTTCAAAGAAAAAGAAAATATCAATTTAGAAAAAGAAAATACTATCCAAACTGGAGAAAAAAGAGGTATTTTAGAAAAAGAAATAACAATAAAAATAAGAGACAAAAAAGTGATTATTGCCCAAATAAAAAAGAAAATTGTAAGTGTTGGTATTGCCAAGAAGAAGGACACTATGCAAATGAATGTCCGAAAAAGAAAGATAAAAAGGATCTTACTAAACAAATAGAAATTGCTAAGTCTTGTTTCATGGAACCTTTAGAAGAATCTGATGATAACTTAGACTATATTTTTGAATATGTCTCGGAAACAGACTCAGAGACTGAGTAATAATGCTACATTTATTACTATAAAAATAACAGAAAAATTTATAAATGCTTTCATAGATTCTGGAGCAACACAATGCTTTGCTAGCTCAAATATAAAACTTGATTGGAAAAAATTAAAGAAACCATTAAGAGTTAGAATAGCTGACAAATCAATACATAAAATTGACCAAAAAGCAGAGATGGTTGAAATTTTTATTCAAAATTATAGGTTCATTGTTCCATCTATATACATGTTAGATTCTGGAATGGATTTTATCATAGGAAATAACTTTTTAAAGCTATATCATCCATTCATTCAAGAACTAACATATATAGTTTTAAAAGCTCCACACGATTCTTCAATAAATCAAAAATCAAAACGTATAAAAATACCGACTACTACTATAGATAAGATTTTAAAATTTAAAATATTTTCTATATTAGAGACATGTTATTTAAATTTATACTTTCAAATAAATATCCCAAAAAATAATCTTGAAATAAAGATAGAAGAACTTTTGGATGAAATTTGTGCTGAAAATCCTTTAGATATTAAAAATACAAATAACGAATTAGTAAGCATTAAATTAAAAGATCCAACAAAAGAGATAAATGTTCCAAATAAAATCCCTTATTCCGCAAGAGATAGAGAAGAGTTTTCATTAGAATGTAGAGATCTTTTGGAAAAAGGAATTATAAGATTAAGTAAAAGTCCTCATGCTGCTCCAGCCTTTTATGTCGAAAACAATAATGAAATTAAAAGGGGAAAACGAAGAATGGTTATTAACTATAAGAAGATGAATGAAGCAACTATTGGTGATGCTCATAAACTTCCAAGAAAAGATTCTATTTTAGAAAAAATCAAAGGAGCAACTTGGTTTTCATCTCTTGATGCAAAATCAGGATATTGGCAACTTCGTTTAGACGAAGAAACAAAGAAACTAACTACTTTTACTTGTCCAACAAAAGAATCAACAAGTGTGTTGCTCTATGAATGGAATGTATTGCCATTCGGATTAAAACAAGCTCCAGGTATTTATCAAAGATTTATGGAAGAAAATCTAAAAGAGTTAAATGAATTTGTTTTAGTGTACATTGATGATATACTAATTTTTACAAAACAGGATAGAGAAGATCATCTTCAAAAATTATTAATAGTTTTAGAAAGATGTAAAGAAAAAGGATTAGTTCTTAGCAAAAAGAAAGCAAGAATAGCAAAACAAGAAATAGAGTTTCTTGGATTAATTCTATCCACTCAAGGAAAGCTAAAACTTCAGCCAAATGTCCTAGAAAAGGTAAATTTATTTCCTAATAAAATAGAAGATAGAAAACAATTACAAAGATTTTTAGGGTGTATAAATTATATTTCTGATCAAGGATTCTTAAAGAATATAACAGAATACACTAAAAGCTTATTTCCAAAAATAAGTACTAAAAAAGAATGGAAATGGGATGAAAAAGATAGTATGCAAATTCAAAAGATTAAAGAATTATGTGAAAAACTTCCAGAACTTTATATTCCAGAAGAAAATGACTACTTAATAGTAGAAACAGATGCTTCAGACATAACCTGGTCAGGATGTCTAAAAGCTAAGAAAGCTATAAAAAGTTTGGAGCAAGGAAAAGAATCACTAGATTCTAAAAATTCCCCAAAGGAACTACTTTGCAGGTATATTTCAGGAACTTTTACTCCAACAGAACAGAGATATACCACTCATGAAAAGGAAACTCTAGCAGCAATTAAATCTCTTAAGAAATGGAAAATTGATTTACTACCCAGAGAATTTACATTAAGGACAGATTCAAGCTACCTAACAGGTTTCATACGATATAATTTAAAAGTTGATTATAATCATGGACGATTGGTAAGATGGCAATTATTTTTGTTACAATATCCAATAAAAATTGAATATATTAAGGGTGACAAAAATGTTATTGCAGATACATTAACAAGAGAATGGAGTTCGTCTTCAACGCATTAGATCAAGAAATTCAGAAATACGAACAAGAACTCGAAAAATGCAAGCATTGTCAGCAAATAAGGACACAGATCCAATCCCTCAAGAAGGCCATCGAGGCAATGAGATCAACATAACAACCAAAACCATCAGAGCTCAGCCAGCTAAGCGTGGTGGACAAATCAGGTGAAGAAAAATTTCCAGAAAATAAAACAATTGCTGAAATTATCAAAAAATCCACCCAAGATAAAAAATATTATGTAATTTATAATGGCCCCATGAAAGGAGTATATGATGCCTGGGAAAAAGCAGCACCATTTACACATCAATCAAGGATAATTCATAAAGGAGGGTTTTTAACACTGGAAGAAGCAAAGGAATCTTTCAGGGAATATGAAGCTCTTCATCCAGAGCAAACCCTAAAAAGAGCAGATAAAGCTCCAATTCAAACCCAGAGAACAGGGATAATAAGAAACATTCCTACAAGGGCTGAAATCAAAGAAAAGAAAAGGGTCTGTAGATCAAATCTCAGAGAAACCCTTAACATAGTTCTGAACTGGACTGAAGAAAGAAGAGCAATTTTGGGATATTATCCTATTGCCAAAGAACAGCTAACAAAGCTGGTTATATTTCCAGATGCATCCCCATCGGACACCTATCAGTTTTTCCAGTATGATTAATTGATACAATTTTAATTTTTAATGATCTAAAAATTATTAGTGAGTTTCCTGCAGGATTCGTTGATGCAGTGAAGAGATTTAAAAATATGATTGATAACGTAAATCCAAGGGATATATCCCTAAAATTTACGAACAGTCAACCTATTTTTAATGAAGAAGAAGAATGCTTGGTTCCAGCACACCAAGTAATATTCATGTCCGTCTTCCCAGGAAATTTTCAACCAATTGATCAAGTTCAAGATCTAACAATCTACAGTCATGAAGGAAGGCTAGCCAGCACACTAGCAAGGGTCTTCGAAAGAACTCAAAAGATAACAAGGGAATCTCACACAAGAATTAATTATAAAAGCAGAAATACTTTGCTTGTGTCTAGTAAAAGGAATGAAATTGAAGAAAGAGAGATGAGACTCTTAGTGGAATTTGAATCAGCATTCTACAACTTATCTGGACTCTTAGAAAAGCTCCCTGAAGGGATAAAGAGGAATCTCTGCTATTTGATAAAAGACAGAGAAGACCACAAGTGCCAGCTATGCGTCTCAGAACTATCTGAAGAAAGCAATAATAAAACGGAATCAACCCACATGATAAAGGAAGAAGACAACGCATCTGAAGGTCACATAATGAAAGAGGAAGACAGCACATCTGAAGCATCTCTCAACATTATTGCATAGTGACGTAAGCGCTTAGGTCATAGAGCACCAACAATGTAGCTGGTGCAAGATAATAAACAATGACGTAAGCAATGACGTCATAAGAAGGGTAAGGATGGGAATTGTCCATCAGACCCAACCATTATAAATAGGTTGCTTAGGCAATTGTAGAAAGCATCAGAAAATAGAAAGCAGGAGGCAAAGAGTACTCAAATGCTAGGAGAGCAAGGAGGAAGCTGCCGAGGCGATTCTATGGTCTGAAGAAGAATTCCCATTAGGGAAAAATAGTTCTAAACTCCCCTCTGGAGTTAGTATTTACAATCTCCCCTCTGGAGATAAAAACACCTTATGTAAAATATATTAAATAAAGGAAGTTTTTCTCCAGAAAGGTACATATTCATTCTAGTCTTTCAATTATGAATTATTTAGAAAGTTTAGAATTAACAGAAGAATCTGATTATTATAGATTAACTGCTTTATTAGATAATGAAAAACAGGCTGTTTTAAAAACAGAATTAAATCTCAAATCAAATGAAAATTTTAATAAACAAAACCTTTTAAAAGAAGTTTTTAATAGAAAAAATATAATATACTATGGAAAAATTCAACTTGAAGCCCCTATAAAGATAAAATCCGCCAATGGAGAACTTGAAATAGCTTTGATAAATGATGAAGAAATAAGTAAACAGATTGAGAAAATTAAGGATCAACAAAAAAGATCTAAAATTGGATGGATTCATATTAGTACTATACAAGTCTTAATCAAATCTACATATATGAAAGGAATTAATTCACCAATAAGCCTAGCAATCTGTGACAAAAGAATTACTGATGACCCAATAGATCAAATAATTGGAATTGTTCATGGAAACTTGGCAAACGTAAATGTTAAATTTAATGCCCATCTGGGATATGCTATACCTTTATCAACTGAAAATCTTGGAAGATCTATAAGTCTGGCTTATAAATTTCACAGAAAGAATCTAATGGAACAAGATGATGAACCATTTTCAATTACATATGCAATAAATTATGCTTTAACAAATAGCCATCATAGTATAATATTTAAAAACAGAGAAAGAATTTATGTCGATGAATTATTTCAGAAAATTGTAAAAACAGAAATACCAAAATATAAAGCTATTGAAAACCCAGTTCTATTATTAAAAGAACCGTCAGGAAAATTAGTTTCATCGAATTTTCAAATAAGAGAATCTAAAATTAATAGCCCTTTAAATCTATCTAAGTTGAAGATTAAAGAAGAAAATTCTGAAATAAAAGAATTAACAAAAAAGGTCGAAAAATTAAATGAAACCCTAAACACTAAATTATGACAATAAATAAAGAAGAAATATATGTAACTTATCAAGACAAGAAACAATAGCTCTTTGAAAGAGAAAATCGTTTGAATTATTTACAGTTTTCTGAAATAAATCAAAGAGCATTTGAAACTCTAAAAATAATCTATGACAAGTTAAAAAGAGAAGTTGAAGAGCTAGAAAAATTAATAGAATCTCTAGAAAATAGTAATGAATCAATAATAGAGTTTGCAGAAATTTTAAAATAAATAATGAAGCATAAGAAGATTGAAAAACCAGAAAATAAAATAAAAAGAAAAAGAGCAGAAAAATTAAAAAGTAAAATAAAAGAGTATAAAAGGGAATTAAATGACTTTCAGATCGAAATTGATGACCTTATAATAAAAAGGATAGAAATAAGAATAAATATAAACAAGTTGGAATTAAACTTAAAAAATTTATAAATGCCTGAAAAACCATATTATGACTTAAAAGAATTAAAGCTGTTGAAAGAAAAAATGGAAAATGAAGTTGAAAAATTAAGAAGGTATTTAGAAACAACAGAAAGTGTAGAAATAAAAGAAGTTTTTGAGGATTTAAGAAATTATATTAAAGAAAAAGACAAACAGATAAAAGATTTTATATATAATAATCCATGCAAAAAAGAATATTATAAACTAAAACAAGATTGAAAACTATAAAAATGAAATTACATTATACAAGGACTAGTAAAAAAATGGTATCATATTTTAAAAATGATTGCAAAATTGGTATCAGAGCCAAGTTAACGATTAAGGGTAACACTTTTTCTTTAAGCAACACTTTTAGTGGCACGCTTTTGAGCCACAAAAAGACAAAAATCTGTACACCCACATCTGTACACTATAAGGCCCCTATTTTATTTCATGTTGCATATTTAGTCATCACAGTATAATTTTCTAAACCCGTCGCTTGTGCACCTGCATAATAATAATAATAATAATAATAATAATAATAATAATAATAATAATAATAATTTATTCAGCACATCAAACAGTAGCTTATTTATATCCAAGCTAAGCAGGTAGAAAAATTCATGACAATCTTTTCGAGTAGTATTTTATAAAGTAGCATCCAACTCAGAGACAAGCAACACCCAAGCCGTTTTATATTGCCCAATTTGGAACGCATAAGCTGAATTCTCATATTTACCGGCCCACCTGTTTGGAATACACACAAGGGAATTTGGTTTAACTTAATAATAATATTACTAATAATAAATAAATAAATAAAATTTTGATTTAACAATACTTGATTATTTAACTAAGAGTAAAGTACCAAATTTATCTACAAAAGATAATTTTCTCAACCAAATTACTTATAAAAAAAGGTGAATTTTATGTTGCCTATGACTTGGTGTCTAACTTTTGCCTAACTTATTTTTTATAGTAAATTTTGAATATTTAATAATTATTTACTTTTACACTTTTAAAATTAAATATTGATTTTTAACCCTTTTTGATAAATTAGGTAAACACTTTTAGGCACCATAACAATCACCATAAAAAAATAGTTAAATTACTTCAGTGGTCTTTATAGTATTTCCAAATTTATAATTAAGTCCCTATATTTTAAAAATTTTCAATTGGATCCTTACACTAGTTTTAATTTTGTAATTATATCATTCTTAATAGTAGACGTTACAAAAACATGTTTATCTATCCTATGTTAGTAGCGAATATATCTTGGCATATTCCATTAAGTTAAATGTTTTTAGGACGATAAGGATAATTACAAATTTAAAAGTAGTGTAGAGACTTAATTAAAAACTTTTAAGGGGTAGTGACTTAATTACAACCAATACCCCACCCTTCCACAAAAAAGACTTAATTTGTTCATGGGCAAGTTTAGATTTCTGTCTTTCATGGTAAATTTATTAGCATCATAAATTCATAATCATTCGTACTTTAGTTCTTAATCAATCAATCAATCGAAATTCAAGTAGAAACCATACCTGCACGCCTCACTTTCTGGAATCTGCAACTCCAAATTCTTTTCAAATGGTTGGAAAACCAAGTCCAACTTTCCATCATCTACTTTGTCTAGCGACGGAGGATCCCACTGATCATGAAAAAAGAACAATGATTCCTTTTATTTTTCATCTTTTAAATTGAAAACAAGTTTATAGACACGATCCTTCATAATTAGAGAAAAGAGAAAAGAAAAGAGAAAAAAGCACATTTAAAAACAAATCCCTTGTAATGATAGACTTAATAGCAAGTCTTGTAATTTACACAGCATTCAAGACTTGTTCTGTAAATCATACCATGTCCATGGTTTTCTCGGACATGATTTCCATTTCTTAACTTGATTTTGATGCACATGTAAATGTGTATTTGCCATCCAAACATGGGCAGTAGTTCCTAGTAAAGTAAAGGATTTCACCAGGATCAATAAAATGCAAAACAATTTCCATTTTTAATGTTATGCAGCATCCAATGGTAAAACTCCTTTTACTTTAGAGGATCCAAATTCGTGTTTTTGAAGCAATTTTTTGTTTGTCACAAGAAATGTTCTTTGATGTGGGTTGAATATAGTTAAGGTAGCTAGTTTAGGATAAGACTATTTAAGATTAGAAGAATTTAATAAAATGTGGAAAAGAAGTCATTAATCTTGGGGCATGCATATTTAGAACAAAAGAGAAAAAGAGAAAGAATACCTTTGGAGCATTATCCTTATCAACTGTGAGAGCTCTAATACCCTTCTCATCAAAAGACACAAAATTTTGCCTCAGATTTTAGTACAGATGACATCAAAATGTAAAACTGAGCAGCCTCTTTTGTGTCTAAAATTTGTTCTGAAATTCAATAAGCATACTACAATTACCTCATACATATCCTCGGATATTGTACTTCGTAGTATATTCATTGTTAATCTAAATTCCTTTTTTAGACATTCAGACAGTGTTTCATTCCTTCCGTCGCGAACCTGCACATATATTCAAGATGCTGCTTGACTGCATATCGAGCAACACGAAAATCTCCAAGTAGCATGTAGAACTTATTTTATTGATTCATTCACATAACGTCCAAAGGCTAGGGATTATTTCTGTTTTTTGTCCTCATTAATCTCATTTAAATTCCAAAAGGAAGTAATTCGGAAAACTAGCATAAAAAACATTGTAGCTTTTAAATACAAAGAAAAACTTAAAATATTCTTCTGCTTCATTAAGCATGAATTTTATATGCCCAAAAAATAATGAAATGAATGGAGTTCTAGAATCCAGTCTCAGATCATGGGAAATATATATAACGAAGTCCTTACCGATCTTAGTACTATTTTCAATGCGGTCGGTGATGTTCTTTTCATTCCTTTCAAAACTGTAGCTATCCATCCATTTCCTTCTTTGTTTGCTTCGGCTTCCTTTAGATAAAAAGCATACAGTCATACGTAGCTGAAAGAGAACATGAACACGAAATAAGAAAATAATGTGTAAGGAACTTGTAAGAAACTTACCAAAGATTTTATAATTTCTTCAATGGAATTTTTAGAGAAGCATTCATCAATTACTGACTGCCTGAAAATCTCCAAATACTGTCATTAATACAGTGCAATTTTCGGTTAATCAGAAAAGAAATTTGGATATCAATGATGAAATAGTGATTACTTGTTTAAGATACTGTCTTCATCAGGTTTGACTTCTGAAGAAAATTCTTCAATCACTGATCTTACAGCATTCTCATCACCGGAATTTAGGCTAATCAGTCGCTTCTCAAGTTCCACAATTTTCTGGTCCATATAAAATGTTATTATTATTTATCAAATTAACCCTCGAAGTCCATTTTATATCTACTGATTAGAAAATAGTATCTGACAATGTTCATCTTTGAATACCAAATCAGGCCTCAATTAAGCTGTAGCAAACGATAAATTAAAAACAAAATACTTAAGTTGTAGGAATGCAGATCCTTATAAAGCACTTTTTCGGGAAACATACGCCTGTATTTCACCCTACCCCACTTTGTTCTCTCTCATTTATATCCTTGGATCAATGTCCTCTGATCAGGTAAGGGAAAGTGGAAATAAAATAATTCAAGTTTCTGAAGTTTTGGCATAGTGTTGGAATGTGTTCAACTACAACACAAACTATTGGTTTACCAATTCCAAAGAAAATAGAATTATCAATGTCATTTACAAAAGTAAGCCAGAATTCCGAAGAGTTACAGGCACAACTATTATTGCAGTGTCTATACTAAAGAACCAATTTCTGTGCACATATTATTAACTTAAAGAGATAGGGACTGACTCCATGTGATTTTCCTACATTAACTAGCTTGTGCCCTTGGGCTTTCCAACAATTAATTGTGAATATATTTACAGTAGCATTTTCATGCAATAAAAATTATGCCGATTCCAGCTACAGGAAAAAGATAGTTAAAGTACTACAATTGATCATGAAAGATTATCACACTCATAAATCTGATTATAAAATAATTAAAACTAACTTGTAACCATGAAAGATTGCCTCCCTTAGACAAATCTAACCAATTGTTAACTGCTCAGTAATATGCCGTTAGTGAATGATCCCACATATACGGTTAACGATTGGTTAAATTGTCTAAAGGAAGCAAAATATAACCGATTGTTAATTCACCTTTTATAGTGAGTTTCGGTACTTTATTCGGAGATTATCGAACCTCAGAGGAGACAAAATGAGTTGCCAATCCTGCTGCAACTAATTCCTTCCCATTCAACCGTGCTCCAGTGAGTGCCAAGAATTCACCTGCAAATTTTATTGTGCATTATCATCTCTACAATTTTGTTTGTGACCTACTAACATGTTTCACTCTTCTTTTCTTTAATATCATTTAACAGGAAAAAAAAAGAAAAAAGAAATGGCTGTTGTAATATAAGATTAAAAATATGGAGGAACAAGTGTTCTTGGGGTGTTCTGTTTTACACTTACTTTATATATTTTTCCCAAAGTAATTCCCAATCTAATCCTAGATAGAAAACACAAGGCATAAAATAGTCGCTTAAGATTTAAGAGGGACAATTTCATCCCTTACCACTTGCCGGAAAACAAGTTCATCTCTCGGAATTAACAAATATAGACATATTAGTCCTTCCATATATGGAATGAGGGGTGAATTTCGCCATTTTAAAATCCCATTGGTTAAATACAAGGAAGAGAAGGAATTCTTATGTAAATGTGGTTACCTAAATGACCCGGTAAGCAAGAATGGCTGTAAGAGAATCCACAATCAGTATGAAATCCAAAACTTGCTTCAGGAGTGGCAAAAACCTGTCAAAGCATTTGTTTTTCACACACCACAAAATCAACCAATAACACTTTCTAAACAAATTTAATATGAAATTATGCAGAAACTAATCTCTAATAAGATTGTTTAAGTAGTTTTGTACACATGATAATATACATTTTTCGTTCGTTTCTGAAAGAATTAATCAAAACCAAGCAAGTGCTAAATACCCACAGTTTTTTCAGTAACAACTGAGAACTTCATAGGGACCATCAAAGCTGCACCTCCACCCATTGAAATTCCATGAACAAGAGCAACCTGTTATAGGAATAACAACATTGTAGACATGGTAATATCACTTTCTGAAGCATATTGGTAAAGAAGAAACTGCAATTAATTAAGATCCTAAACAGAACCTGGGTTTTCTTGTAGGTCTCAATGTGATGGCAAAGCCAATAATATCTATAGACCACTTCAAGGCATGAATCCTCTGTCCAAAATGAGAATTTATGATCATGGAAAACACTCCCTTTTGTTATAATTAAGCACATTGATTATCATTTTGTTCTAAAAAAAAAAAGATCTTTTTTCGAGTTATCTTTTTTTAAAAGATCTTATAGAAAAGTAAAAGTAATTTTATGTTTGGGTATCTCGTGCAAAAAATTCTTTTTATCTATCAATTATGTTTGGGTATAACAATATAAAAGTAATTTTTTGTTTATTTATTATATGAAAAACATCTTTTTTTTAAGAGAAAAAGATCTTTAAACAAAAGATGTAAATTACAGCTTTTCAAAAAAAATTTTTTTTTTATTTATTTATTTTTGAAACAAAGGAAGCTCAACACAATAAAGTGGAGCATACAAAACCAGAAAATAAAAGAAGTCTGCCTACACAAGAGATATCAATTCCCTTGGCATCCCCAGTAATGCCATTAACACCCACATGGATCACTGGAAGTCCATTCTTGGTAGCTCAAAACCATCCTGCGTTGTATTTCCTCAACACCTGCATCTTTATTCTTGAAAATTCTATCGTTCCGTTCCCACCAGATGTTCCAGATCACTACAAAAAACCCAGTCAGCCACTTCCTCTGCTCTTGTTTTCTACTGTGCATTCCAGTCCAACTTTCAAACAGCCCTTTCATGGTACCAGGAACAGCCCAAGCTGTACGAAAATACCTCAACCAAGTGCACCACACCTGCCATGTAACCTCACATAGAAGAAATAAATGCTGCATAGATTCTATCTCCTTTTTACACAGAACACAAACATTATCACTATTAGGAATAACACCCAATCTGCTCAACCGCTCCTTGGTGTTAACTCTACCAACTAGCACAAACCATCCAAATAGCTCCACTCTCGGAGGTACCACGCTTATCCAAATTGCACTGGTGAAACTATAGCTTGTGATCTCATCCATCAGAGATTCTGATTGAATGACCTGCAAAAAGGAACTAGTAGAAAATACACCCTTCTTATCAAACTTCCACACAATATTATCCTCCTGATCCGTTGATGGCTTAATTGGCCTTAATGTAACAACCCTGATTTTCGAGTACATGAGATCTTTTCTGAAAGTACGGATTTCTCCGGAAGATCAGTAAAGGGATCACCTCTGCTATATCATCAAGTATCTCAATCCTCATTATTATTATGTCATCCTTAAGCTAGAACCTCCTTTGAGACAAGCTCGATAAAGCAATCGCGAAGAACCTAGTTTTTGAACCGTATCGGTTGGCAGTTTTGATTCTGATTTTCGTAAATAGTCTCTGTTTGACGAACCGAACTCGATTCATGAGAGGAGAGAGATAATAGTATAATATTATCATTATATTAGTATTAGAAAATTCTTGAATGACATCATAAGGTTACCTGGTCTATTTTTGTTAAAAACAGAAAATCGGTTTAACCGGATTTACGGTTTACTGGTGCAGCTTAGCACCAGCACTCTCTGATGAATTTAGCAATGCTAAGGCCTCATTATACATGTTCTATTCTCATAATAAATATGCTACTAGTGTCATTTATGCTAGTAGCTCAGAAAATAATTTTTAGAGATGTTTTTACGAGTGTTCCGGTACACCTAGTTTTAGTAGTTGTACACAAGAGATATTTTAATATTATTTTAATCCACCTCCAAGCCAACCAATCACAACTCACCTTACACCCCCAAGACCTCCAAGGCTGTCTCATTTCATCATTTTGGCCGAAAATAACAAGAGAGAAAAGAGAGAAACTTTCATGAACACTTAATCTTCAAAGCTTGATTTCTTCTGAACTAAAACTCAAATCAAAATTCCGATTTCACCAAAATGATCCTCTCTTCTTCCTCTACATAACCATGTAACTTATCAAGGATGGAAATAAGGTGAGATGGCTGTCTCCCTCCCATTTCAATTCGGTTTTCAAGGAAAACCATGCAAAACATGTGTTTTCTTGGTTCTTCTTTAGGAATCATGCTTAACTTGACTTGAGGGCCAAGAAACATGAATTTCCAGCAAGTCTAAGGTGAGATATCTCTTCCTAACATACTGAGTGAGATTTGGTCAGTTGAGAGTTTTTGGATTTAAAGTTGTTCTTGATGTGATTTCAGAGGAAAAAGTGCTTAAGGACCACCTGAAAGTTTAACCGAATTAGGAGCAGCAAAACCAGGTAGGGATTGACGAATTTAATCTTGATTGATTGTGTTTGAGTTGTGTGATTATGATATGGTTTGGCTGTGCTTGAAATTGATTGTTTGTATGAGTAATTCTTGTTGAAATTTTGGTGAAAATTTGATAAAATTTGATGAAATTCAAGCTATGAATGTGTGTTCTTGTGGCTGCTGGAAAACGAAACCCTAGAACTTAAATTGAGGTTCAATTTGTGTTAAAATCATGTAGAAAAGATGGGGTTTTAGTGGCTGGAAATTTATTTTGAATTATGGTAAAAATCGGTTGCTGAAAAGACTGAAAAACGGGTAAAAACAAAGAAAGAATCTGAAGAATTTACGAAGAACACGAAGAACACTAGAAGAACAATGAAGAACACCTTTTTGATCCATAAAAGGGCAAGGAAGTAAATATTTTGGTGTTTGCAGGGTTATTTTGTAATTTCCAAAAGTTAGGGTGGTAAAAGTAGAAATATTAAAAGTTACGGGTGGTAAAAAATAAATTTTAAAGGTTAAAGGTTAAAGTAAAGTTAATTTTCAAAAATTTAATAATAAAATAATAAATAAAAATAATAAAATAATACGGAAAAGGCAGTTTTCTGTAAAAGCTTTAGAAAGACAACTTTAAGCGCAGAATCTCATAATTACCTTCATAAAACACTTAGGGAGTGGTAAGAACATATTAGTGAGGCAAAGATAAAAGAAAGATAAAAAGTTAAAGAAAAGATAAAAACTAAAGAGAAGTCTGTAAGCTTTTAATAACAGAAAAACAGACAGAAATTAGTGAATGAACTAGGGCAACATAGTTAGTCCTTGAGTTGCGACTAGGGTTAGGTATTATATGAAAAGTTAAACTGTTTCAGTATAAACTTAATGAACCTATACTTGGGACAGGCGAACTATTCATACCGAAATTTGCATAAACTTTAAATACAAACGTTAAGTAGAGAAATCAGAGCAGAATAGAGAAACACAGAAAACAGAGAAACCAGAGTAAAGTAAAGAGATAAAGAGAAAAAGAGTAATATAGATACAGATGAAAAGAGTAATCAGAGAAGAAAAAAGAGATACAGAGAACAGAGTAATTAAAACAGAGTAAAGAGATACAGAGAAAAGAGAAACCAGAACAGAGTAAAGAGATATAAAGAGAAGAGCAATATAATAAAGAGCTATATATATATATATATATATATTAGTTGCTTAATGCAACCCAGAGCTATATTTATATATATATATATATATATATATATATATATATATATATATATATATATATATATATATATATATATATTTGTTGCTTGATGCAACCCAGAGCTATATTTATATATATATATTAGTTGCTTAATGCAACACAGAGCCTCTGTAGGGAAACTAAGTTACCTACAGCCATTTTCCGCTTCCCCAGAGCAGAGCAGAGTATATATATATTTTCCTGCAATAAGCAGAGGCTGTCTCAAATGAGCGGCTATTATTATATGCGCATTTATTTAGGAACGGAAAATCGTATCCGAAAAATCGGGATTACTCGTGACCGGGTGAATGTCGGGATTGCGGGTAGCTAACCGACACATGAGCTCATGGCTTGCGCTAGGGCTAGACATGCATCATTCTTGTCTGCGTATCATTCTCTGTTGCATTCCTTTCTATGTGTGATCTACTTCTTTATGTTTGTCTGCTTGTATGCTATTTATGTGTTTTATTTTCTTGTATTCTTTTGTTTGTGTTCTGCTTTCTGTTGTCTCTACTTTTTCTTTCTATCTTTATCTTCTGTTTACTGCTTTGCTATATTATGTTATTCGTCTACTAATCGACCCCAAATTAATGAACTTAACTAATAACCCCGGCCCTACTAAGAACTCCCCAGTTCTTACCCCTTCTCTCTCCCTTCCCCCTTCAGATGGAAGTAAGAGTGCCTTACCGTAGTTCGTTGATGATGGTTCTGCAAAGAGGATTATGCTCTAGATAGTCTTCTGAGTCTAGGGTGAATATCGTTCTCTGATTATATGTATATACTGCGAGACCAGCCAATGTCTGCACCCTGTTTGTATGCGCACTTTAACCTAAATCCTGTGTACGAGATTCCTATTGTGTGGCTACTTCATGAGGTACCAGAGAGACGTCATGTGGAAAAGTCTGATCATACAGAGGAGTAGCAGATATGTTCTATCTTTTGATAACGTTCCACCTAACTTGAGTTTTGAAGACCTAGAACGTACTTTCCCTCGCTTTAGTAGTTTAGAGGGACTAGGTGAGTATAGAGTCTAGGCTAACCTAGGTGCCAGCTTAGGGACCTTTTGAAAAGGTCAGGACCTGGGATGTTGTATGTATATACATGTATATAGATATTATTTAGCTATATCTAGGGGTGTTCTAACTAACAGTCTATATTCTAATAAAGGCTGAATCACCGAATGTTGTCAACTACTTGTGATGTATTTATGTGTGGTTGTTTATAACTATTTTATCTGTTATTATTTGTGAATTGATTATAAATGATTCTGTCCATTAATCCAAACGTTTTCAAAAAAAAAATATTACACCTCGCAAGTTGACTACGCTTTTAACAACGAATCAGGCTCATATGATAAATAATAGATAATAATTAGGAAGACAAATTGGTAGCGCTCAATTTCCGGTATGATCTAGACATATTGAAAATTAGGTCGTTACAATTTGGTATCAGAGCAGTTCGTTCCCAGTAGAGCCTGGGGAGTGGACTGACTATGCTTCATTGCATACTCTGTTGTGTGTCTCATGCGTATAGGATATCCTAGTGATATATGTTGCATGATTGTTTCTGTGTTTTTATTTTGGGAATGTTCACACTTGACTTGAAGTGTTAAGACTGATCACCTTAACAATTATTGTTTGGTGTAAACAGGACCACAATGGGTTCACGGAGACGAGGCGTATGAGAAGGAATTCCTAATGTTAACTACGAGAGGGAATTGGAAACGTTTATGGCTACCATGAACAACGCGGTTGAAGTAGTGCGGGAAGCTGCGGTAACAGCGGCTAGGGCTGTTGAACGTCTTGGAGTGAGAAATGGGAATGATGAGAATAACTTAGGGCATCCTGAAAGACCTATGACCCTTGCGATATTTCTGAAGGTTAATCCGCTTAAGTTCAAGGGTACACTCGTTACGACTGACACTGATAATTGGTTTCAAGGTATTGAACGATCACTGAGAGTGCAACATGTTCCGAAAGGACAATACATGGAGTTTGCTACTTATATGCTCGAGGGAGAAGCTGAGTACTGGTGGCAGGGGATACAACGACTGCTACAACAGAATGAAAATGACATTCCTTGGGATATCTTTAGGGACGAATTTTATAAAAATTATTTTCTGGGAGCAGCACGAGATGCTAAGGAGATGGAGCTTATGCAGTTGAAACAAGGGGATATGACTATTGCTGAGTATGCCCGTAAGTTCGATGACTTGTGTCGTTTCTCCAAGATTTGTCAAGGGAACCCAGAAGACTTTGAAGAATGGAAGTGTTTAAAGTTTGAAGGAGGACTCCGAGAAGAACTGATGAATTCTGTTGTTTCGCTAGAGATATGAAATTTTGCTGAACTGGTGAATAAAAGTAAACTAGTGGAAGAATGTTCAAAGAAGGTGGCGATAGCTCGAGCAAGATGTAGGGAGGATTCACAAAGAGACTTTGTTCAAAATTTAGCCCCTCAAGGTCGCAACTTTAAAGCCATTGGTCAATTCCAGTGTTGGAATGGAAACCACCGAGATGTCAGCCTTTTAACTCGCAATAATGGTAGTGACAATAACCGTGACATTGAACAAGGACATGAGAGTCAACCTCACCAAGCTCAAAGTGGTGTAGTATGCCTAACTTGTGGAAAGCATCATGGTAGTAGGCTTTGCCGGTTCAGAACAGGTTTATGTTACTACTGTAATAAGGAAGGACATCGGGCAAGAGACTGTCGAAAAAGAATGGTAGATGAGTCCGCTGGCAATACTATAAAGTTTGGATTTATCGCTCGAGGTAAAGTAAGGCAAGGCAATGGTAAACGAGCCCATCAGGCTTACATAAACCCTACATGTAAGCAATGCGGAAAAGAGCATAGTAACAGGTCTTGCCAGTTTGGATCACCTAACTGCTACACTTGTCGAGAACTTGGACACGTTGCCAAGGATTGTCCGAAGGGATTTACTCGAAATCCAGTCAGAACCCAACAACAAGGACGAGTGTTTGTTATCACTATTGACGATGTTGTGCAATCGGATGCCCTCATTCAAGGTCAGGTTATGTCAAGAATCGATTTCTAACTGTACTGTATGATTCGGGTGCATCGCATTCTTTATTTCTCTAACTATTGCTTACGAGTTAGGATTATATTTCTTTAAATTGAATTTTTACTTGATTGTCCATACACCTGCATCCCAAAATGCTTTGACCAGTTTAGTGTGCCTGCAAGTACCATTCGCGATTAGGAACAGGACTTTTATACACGATCTAATCTATTTGCCACTATATGGTTTAGAAGTTATTTTAGGATTAGATTGGTTATCTAAGTATCATGTTTTCCTTGATTATTTTAAAAGAACTGCTGTTATTCCATCTGATAGTCTATGTACTAAACCATTTCTATCCCACACCTTATATCTGAATTCTGTAAGAGTTACCTTAGGCGGGAGTGATTGTGAGGGGTACGTTCTGTTAGTGGCTAGCTCGAATGATAGTGAATTAAGCTTAGAAGAAATCTGAATGATGAAGGAATTTCCTGATGTTTTCTTGGACGACATACCTGAGTCTCCTCCTCAGCAAGAGATAGAATTTAGCATTGATCTAGTACCTGGAGCCGGACCGATTTCCATAGCACTGTACTGGATGTCACCATTGCTTGCAGAGCTGAAGAAGCTGTGAGATAGGATCGTAGTGGCCTATGGAGGTACAAGAAAAGAATTTGTGTGCCTAACTCTGGAGAATTGCGATAAAAGATTCTTGTTGAAGCTCACCAAAGTAGATTTTCTATGCATCCTGGAGTGACAAAGATGTATCGAGATTTGAAACAAATGTTCTGGTGGCCGGGCTTAAAGAAAGAAGTAGCTGATTATGTCTCAAAATGTTTAACCTGCCTGAAGATGAAGGTGGAACATCAGAAGCTGTCAGGAACCCTGCAACCCTTAGAGATACCACAATGGAAATGGGAGCAGATTTCTATGGATTTTGTCACCGGATTTCCAAGGACCTCAACTGGACACGATGCCATCTGGGTAATTGTGGACAGGTTGACAAAGTCAGCGCACTTCCTTCCGATTCGAGTTGACTATACTTTAGAAAGGCTGGAATGAATATATATATTCAAGGAATCGTACGACTACATGGGATACCTTCATAAATTGTCTCAGATCAAGTTTCGAGGTTTATTACTAGATTTTGGGGAGCTTTTCAAAAAGCGTTGGAAACAGAATTGCACACGAGTATAGCATACAATCCTCAGATAGACGGACAATCAGAGCAGACAATCCAGACGTTAGAAGACATGTTACGATCATGTATGATAGACAACCAAAGCAGCTGGGATAAGTATTTGATTTTGGTCAAATTCGTCTACAATAACAGTTTCCAATAAAGTATCGGGATGGCACCATATGAAGCTCTCTATGGAAGAAGATGTCGACACCATTGTATTGGAATGACGATGGAGAAGCTAGTGTCTTAGGTCCAGACTTAGTGTAAGAAACTACTGAGGAGATAAAGGAGATTTGTCAGAAGATCCAGACAGTACAAAGCCGTCAAAAGAGCTATGCCGATAATAGACGTAGACCCTTAGAGTTTAGTGATGGAAACCGTGTCTTTCTAGAAGTAACCTCGATTACTGGAATAGGTAGAGCCCTTAAGACTAAAAACCTTAACCCACGATACATAGAACCTTTCCAAATACTTAAAAGAGTCAGTCTAGTAGTTTATCAAATAGTCCTTCCTCCTTATTTATCAAACCTTCATGATGTTTTTCATGTCTCGCAACTTAAGAAATATATTCCCGACAAGAGTCACATTTTACAACCAGAGACAGTACAGTTATGAAATGATTTGACATATCAAGCATCACCGGTTCAAATCGTAGAAAGAAGTGATAAGTAGCTAAAAGGCAAGACTGTTCGCTTAGTCAAAGTAGCATGGGAACCAAGAGGAGAGGAAGAGCACACTTGGGAACTGGAAGATAAGATGAAAGCTGATTACCCGCATTTATTCCTAGGTAACTGAAATTTTGAGGGCAAAATTTTCTTTTAGGAGGGTAGAATGTAACAACCCTGATTTTCGAGTACATGAGATCTTTTCTGAAAGTACGGATTTCTCCGGAAGATCAGTAAAGGGAACACCTCTGCTATATCATCAAGTATCTCAATCCTCATTATCATTATGTCATCCTTAAGCTAGAACCTCCTTTGAGACAAGCTCGATAAAGCAATCGCGAAGAACATAGTTTTTGAACCGTATCGGTTGGCAGTTTTGATTCTGATTTTCGTAAATAGTCTCTGTTTGACGAACCGAACTCAATTCATGAGAGGAGAGAGATAATAGTATAATATTATCATTATATTAGTATTAGAAAATGCTTGAATGAAATTATAAGGTTACCTGGTCTATTTTTGTTAAAAACAGAAAATCGGTTTAACCGGATTTACGGTTTACTGGTGCAGCTTAGCACCAGCACTCTCTGATGAATTTAGCAATGCTAAGGCCTCATTATACATGTTATATTCTCATAATAAATATGTTACTAGTGTCATTTATGCTAGTAGCTCAAAAAATAATTTTTAGAGATGTTTTTACGAGTGTTCCGGTACACCTAGTTTTAGTAGTTGTACACAAGAGATATTTTAATATTATTTTAATCCACCTCCAAGCCAACCAATCACAACTCACCTTACACCCCCAAGACCTCCAAGGCTGTCTCATTTCATCATTTTGGCCGAAAATAACAAGAGAGAAAAGAGAGAAACTTTCATGAACACTTAATCTTCAAAGCTTGATTTCTTCTGAACTAAAACTCAAATCAAAACTCCGATTTCACCAAAATGATCCTCTCTTCTTCCTCTACATAACCATGTAACTTATCAAGGATGGAAATAAGGTGAGATGGCTGTCTCCCTCCCATTTCAATTCGGTTTTCAAGGAAAACCATGCAAAACATGTGTTTTCTTGATGTTCTTCCTTAGGAATCATGCTTAACTTGACTTGAGGGCCAAGAAACGTGAATTTCCAGCAAGTCTAAGGTGAGATATCTCTTCCTAACATACTGAGTGAGATTTGGTCAGTTGAGAGTTTTTGGATTTAAAGTTGTTCTTGATGTGATTTCGGAGGAAAAAGTGCTTAAGGACCACCTGAAAGTTTAACCGAATTAGGAGCAGCAAAACCAGGTAGGGATTGACGAATTTAATCTTGATTGATTGTGTTTGAGTTGTGTGATTATGATATGATTTGGCTATGCTTGAAATTGATTGTTTGTATGAGTAATTCTTGTTGAAATTTTGGTGAAAATTTGATGAAATTTGATGAAATTCAAGCTATGAATGTGTGTTCTTGTGGCTGCTGGAAAACGAAACCCTAGAGCTTAAATTGAGGTTCAATTTGTGTTAAAATCATGTAGAAAAGATGGGGTTTTAGTGGCTGGAAATTTATTTTGAATTATGGTAAAAATCGGTTGCTGAAAAGACTGAAAAACGGGTAAAAACAAAGAAAGAATCTGAAGAATTTACGAAGAACACGAAGAACACTTTGAGTGTGGTGAAGAACAATGAAGAACACCTTTTTGATCCATAAAAGGGCAAGGAAGTAAATATTTTGGTGTTTGGGGGGTTATTTTGTAATTTCCAAAAGTTAGGGTGGTAAAAGTAGAAATATTAAAAGTTACGGGTGGTAAAAAATGAATTTTAAAAGTTAAAGGTTAAAGTAAAGTTAATTTTTGAAAATTTAATAATAAAATAATAAATAAAAATAATAAAATAATGAGAAAAAGGCAGTTTTCTGTAAAAGCTTTAGAAAGACAACTTTAAGCGCAGAATCTCATAATTACCTTCATAAAACACTTTGGGAGTGGTAAGAACATATTAGTGAGGCAAAGATAAAAGAAAGATAAAAAGTTGCAGAAAAGATAAAAACTAAAGAAAAGTCTGTAAAGTTTTAATAACAGAAAAACAGACAGAAATTAGTGAACGAACTAGGGCAACATAGTTAGTCCTTGAGTTGCGACTAGGGTTAGGTATTATATGAAAAGTTAAACTATTTCATTATAGACTTAATGAACCTATACTTGGGACTGGCGAACTATTCATACCGAAATTTGCATAAACTTTATATACATACGTTAAGCAGAGAAATCAGAGCAGAGTAGAGAAACTCAGAAAACAGAGAAACCAGAGTAAAGTAAAGAGATAAAGAGAAAAAGAGTAATATAGATACAGATGAAAAGAGTAATCAGAGAAGAAAAAAGAGATACAGAGAACAGAGTAATTAAAACAGAGTAAAGAGATACAGAGAAAAGAGAAACCAAAACAGAGTAAAGAGATATAAAGAGAAGAGTAATATAATAAAGAGCTATATATATATATATATTAGTTGCTTGATGTAACCCAGAGCTATATTTATATATATATTAGTTGCTTGATGCAACCCAGAGCTATATATATATATATATTAGTTGCTTAATGCAACCCAGAGCCTCTGTAGGGAAACTAAGTTACCTACAGCCATTTTCCGCTTCCCCAGAGCAGAGCAGAGTATATATATATTTTCCTGCAGTAAGCAGAGGCTGTCTCAAATGAGCGGCTATTATTATATGCGCATTTATTTAGGAACGGAAAATCATATCCGGAAAATCGGGATTACTCGTGACCTGGTAAATGTCGGGATTGCGGGCAGCTAACCGACACATGAGCTCATGGCCTGCGCTAGGTCTAGACATGCATCATTCTTGTCTGCGCATCATTCTCTGTTGCATTCCTTTCTGTGTGTGATCTACTTCTTTATGTTTGTCTGCTTGTATGCTATTTGTGTTTTATTTTCTTGTATTCTTTTGTTTGTGTTCTGCTTTCTGTTGTCTCTACTTTCTCTTTCTATCTTTATCTTCTGTTTACTGCATTGCTATGTTATGTTATTCGTCTACTAATCGACCCCAAATTAATGAACTTAACTAATAACCCCGGCCCTACTAAGAACTCCCCAGTTCTTACCCCTTCTCTCTCCCTTCCCCCTTCAGATGGAAGTAAGAGTACCTTACCGTAGTTCGTTGATGATGGTTCTGCAAAGGGGATTCTGCTCTAGATAGTCTTCTGAGTCTAGGGTGAATCTCGTTCTCTGATTATATGTATATATTGCGAGACCAGCCAACATCTGCACCCTGTTCGTCTGCGCACTTTAACCTAAATCCTGTGTACGAGATTCCTATTGTGTGGTTACTTCATGAGGTACCAGAGAGACGTCCTGTGGAAAAGTCTGATCATGCAGAGGAGTAGCAGATGATGTTCTATCTTTTGATAACGTTCTACCTAACTTGAGTTTTGAAGACCTAGAACGTACTTTCCCTCGCTTTAGTAGTTTAGAGGGACTAGGTGAGTATAGAGTCTAGGCTAACCTAGGTGCCAGCTTAGGGACCTCTTGAACAGGTCAGGACCTGGGATGTTGTATGTATATACATGTATATACATATTATTTAGCTATATCTAGGGGTGTTCTAACTAACAGTCTATATTCTAATAAAGGCTGAATCACCGAATGTTGTCAATTACTTGTGATGTATTTATGTGTGGTTGTTTATAACTGTTTTATCTATTATTATTTGTGAATTGATTATAAATGATTCTGTCCATTAATCCAAACGTTTTCAAAAAAAAATATTACACCTCGCAAGTTAACTACGCTTTTAACAACGAATCAGGATCATATGATAAATAATAGATAATAATTAGGAAGACAAATTGGTAGCGCTCAGTTTCCAGTATGATCTAGACATATTGAAAATTGGGTCGTTACACTTAACATCTCATGAAGTTGATGGACTAGTTCCAACTCCCATTGGAACAACTTCATCCTCCATTGAAAGTTCAAAATTCACTCTAACCCATCTCAAAACCCACAATCCCGTATCACATCACCTTGTTGGTTTGAAATGGAGAAGAGTCTTGGAAAGCTCGCGTTCAGAGGACCGCCTTGAATCCAGTTATCTTCCCAAAACAGGGTACTACTTCCATTCCCTACCTCCATTGCCAGGCCGCTAACCATTTTTTGTCGTACTCGATGTTCTTTCATATTCAATTGGCATATGTCTTTCCAGGGCCCTCCATTTACCGGTAGGGGCTGGTATGCTAGCATCGCATTTGGGTTCAAATTATAACATGAACAAACAATCTTCTTCCACAACGGGAAATCCTCCTTTGAAAACCGTCACCACCATTTAAACAGGAGCGCTGTGTTTCTAAGCACTGCATCCCTAACTCCCAAACCCCCAACATTTTTTGGTGCCTGAACCAGCTCCCACTTAACTAGGGGTATACCATAATTTCCATCCTCCTTACACCACAAAAAATGCCTCTGTAATGCAATCAGCTTATCAGCGACCGCCTTCGGCATCTTGTACAGACTAAGGTAGTACATTGGTAGGCTATTCAGCACTGATTTAATTAGGACAAGCTTACCTGCCTTGTTGAGAACCTTCGATTTCCATAAGCTAATCTTCTCTTCCACCTTATCTATGATCGGTTTCTAAGTCTTCACCAGGCGCGGGTTGGCTCCTAAAGAAATCCCAAGGTATCTAACAGGTAAGACAGCTTGCTTGCACCCCAGTATACCACATGCCTGATCAACCCATCCTTGCTCGCAGTTCACCGAGATCAAATTCGACTTATCAAAGTAGATACTCGAACCAGACATCAGCTCAAAACACCTCAACAACCTCTTATAATTTACAATCGTTTCTGTCTCTGGAGGACAGAACAGAATGGTATCATCTGCGAACTGGAGATGTGACAATTCAATATGATCTCCCCCTACCAGGGGCGGAGCAATGCGTCCGTTCCTAACAACTTCCCCCAACATTCGATGTAAAACATCGACCACAAGCACAAACAGAAGTGGCGAAAGAGGATCCCCTTGCCTCAGGCCGCTCTCCATATTGAACGGCTTAGATAGGGACCCGTTAATGAGGATTGACATAGTGGCTGTGCTGACACACTCCGTTACCCAATTCCTCCATCTTTGGCCAAAACCCATCTTCTATAACACAAGATCAACAAAGCTCCATCTGACTTTATCATAAGCTTTTTGAAAATCCAGCTTGATTATTGCCGCTTTCTTTCGTCGCGTCTTTAGCCAATGAGCCGTCTCACAGGCTATGAGCGCACCGTCATGAATTTTTCTGCCTTTGACGAATGCAGTCTGAGTCTCTCCTACCAGTCCCAGCATAACTGAGCTCATCTTTCTTACCAAGACCTTCGAAATTACCTTATACACACACCCCACCATACTAATTGGCTGAAAGTCTTTGATCTCCTTAGCACCCACAAATTTTGGGGCTAGTGTCACCCACGTGACATTCACATCCGTTGGTAACTTGGCACTTTGGAAGAACCCTATGACTACTGCAGTGAACTCCTGGCCAATGTCCTCCCAGCATTTCTTGATAAAGTTCAAATTGTATCTATTACTACCGGGCGCCTTAAACGAGTCACAGTCCCACACTGCCTCTCTAATCTCCTCCACAGTCGGTAAGGCCTCCAAAGCCTCAGCCTCCTTTCTACCAATCTGCTTTATCAACCCATCCCTAACACCAATCCTCGGAGTAGAGGCCTGCCTTTATAAATCCTTATAGAACCCCCTAATTGCAATTTTTATTCTTGCCTGATTCCTCACTAGCCGTCCATGAATCATCAGTGCATCAATTCTGTTACTCCATCTTCTAGCTGAAGCAATGTTAATGAAATACCTGGTATTCTTATCCATGTTTGTAGCATGTTTGGACCGAGACATCTGCTTCCAATGAATTTCCTTCCTAGTGTACCACTTTTCACAAAAGCCCACCAACGCCTTCCTTCTAACCTTCGTCGTACCATCATAGACTTCGTCACTAACCATAATATCAAGCTTCTTGATTTCATCTTCAAACTTCATTAGTCTCTAATCCATGTCACTAAAGTTATCCTTGTGCCATTTCCTCAATGGTGCAGTTAACGCCTTCAGTTTAGATGGGAACGGAACATCGCCTAAGCTTTGCCATTCAGTTTTCACCATCCTCAGAAAACCCTCGTGCGTAAACCAGAAATCCAGACTTCGGAAAGGACGAGGGTTTTTTATTTTTCTAGTACTTTTACTACTAGAAATTTGCCAAACACGCTAAAAAATAAAAAAGATCTTTTTTATTGAAAAAAGATCTTTTTTTATCAAAATAATGGCGCCCAAACAAGCACTAAATTAAGGAAATGATTAGGAACATCTTGATTTTAGACCAATTTGGATGATGCACATAAATTACCCTTTTTAAAAGAGTGCAATTGCTATTACTTTGTTTCATCATATTGCTCTAAAACTTTATAGAAAATGATGTACATACTCTTTTTCTTGCCATCATAGAATACTCTCAAATCACCTCCGGCACAAAAAGCCCTACCAGCACCCTGGAAAAAAAAGTGTGCAGAACGAAGCATACATAAGTGCCAATTAAACCAACATAATTACTTATTAGTCATTTTAATTATTCTAAAAAAATGAGATAAAAAATTGTCAGTTCTCTTTTTAGTTAATAACATCTATTTTTTTCCCTAAAGCAGAAATACAAAGATGAAGAGACATAAACCTAGATATTTTTTGTCCCCACTTTTAGGGTGTGTTTAGAACCAAATATTTTTGGAACTGATTTTTAATTTGATTTCCAACAAATTGAATTAGAAATGAATTATTGTGTTTGGAATTGATTATATAAAATAGAAATTGATTTGATTTGAGAGTTATATAATGATTTGATTTTACATTTTCATCCTTTATTTCCATACAAATTTTTATCACTACCAAGAACCACCGCTTACTACCGTTAGACCTCTACCACCTTTTCTCTTCTCCAAACCCTTCTCTTTTGTATTAATATACAAAAGGTAAAATTGATTTTTTATATTAATATGTTAGAGGGTCATCAGAATTTATTATTTTTTGCTTCAGTTGAAATTTAATATTTAAAAGTATAGGATAAAATAAGTTGTTGGATTACTAAACTAAAGAAGTTAAACTAAAGAAATTGAATTGATAATTAAGAGATCGCAAAAAACAGTAAATTCTAATGGCCCCCAAGCATTTCTCATTTTTTTAGGCTCTATAATAAAAGGACTCAATCAGAAAGCGAATTCATAACAAATAACGATTTTGTGCCAACAAATTCAGAAGATTATAAAGTAAATAACAACCTTTATGATGATTAGTTCTGCTTTGTCATCTATCTCCCACTTTTCCAAGTATGATGCCAGCAGAGAAATCTGAGATGAAATGAGACAGTAGCAATTAATTAAATGCTGAAAAATAACTTAGCCAAAATACTAAAAAAGTTAACAGGAGTGACCTACCAGTTCAGGTGAGATAGCATTCAATTGCTTAGGTCGGTTCAAAGTGATCAACCTTACATGATCTATCTCTTCTCCAATAACAACCTTAACACCAAAACCAGAAAAACCCTTTCGTTATTTACCAGTTACCACCATATGCTGTGTCAAGTGCCAAATAATCGCATGCATTCACATCACTAATTTTAATCTGTAATCTTAAAAAAGTATACGAGTAATGCTACATAATCAACAAAATTTATTATTTTTTTTGCCAACATTTGGCCAAATTAAAATATTTTTTGACTGATTTGACTAAATTTTTATCAAACAACTCTTAGTTATCAATTTTACGTAAAATTAATTACACCTTAATTTTCACCTTTATTTTATACTAAATTCTATGCCCTAGCATAAAAATAAAGTGTTGGCTAATATTGATAAAAAGTGTTGGTGCGCAAATATTTTTCATTTTGATAACCAATTTTACAATCAATTCTTGAGAGAAAACAGAATGAAAACTGTAGATAACGAAGAAACAAATGGGCAAATTGGAGACATTATTTTAGACTGGCTTGGCTGTTCATCTGGCGATGAAGCTGTAGGTGCCATTTACAGTGGGAAACGAGGTTGATGCAAATTCTGTACAATTAAACTACAAATAAGAGGTTATCTGATGAACTAATTTAAGAGCATAAAGGAAAGTGAAAATGATTTGAGTGCGAATATAATATGCCAAGAATTGTTGATTTAAACTGTAAGATTATGACGAAAAATATTTACCAGGACAAAATGCAAATGGAGAACTGAACCTCCAAGATAATAAGATGTGTCCACTTTTGATCCATAGAAATTGGGGTAGGAAACTTTCGGTGTCAACATACAGTCAACCAAATTGAGTGTCACAATCTAGAGTCAAATTTTCAACAACCCACTCTATTGACTTTGAAAATTTGAATTATTATGATAATCAAATATTATTAAAAATATTAATTAGAAAGTTATTATTTGTTTCTAATTGTTTGGTTAATGTGTTTGTTAGTGTGTAGATTTTGATTATTGGGCCAAAGACATTTTAAGCCAACTTGTTATTTAAAGTTAATTAAACTTTGTGCTAAATTATACTATGTGGCTGAATTGCTTAAGAGATAACAAAGCTAATTGGGCCAAGAAATATATGCATAGCCCAAAACAATTTTCTCCTTGGTCCGAATTGGAAGAAGAGAGCAGGATTCCAAGCAAGCTACGGTTACCCACTTTCTTTAGATAGTGGAATTCAAATCTCAATTCAATTGAATGCATGCATTGGTTATTGGAACTCAAATTCCAATTTGGTTAAATGCACACATACGTAACCGAAACTCACAATTCAATATCATTTAATTATGCATTGAAAAATTTGTCTCTTCTCTCTCTTCGCTCTCTTTCCATTCGGTCACTTCAATCAGAAAAGAAGAAAATACAAGTTATTAGAAAAGGTAACAGTGAAGCTATGGAAGAAGAAAAGGCTAGGTTGATGATGGCTTTTGAAAAAGGAAGATCCGAAGTAAGGCATGGCTAGATCTTTGCCATTGGAGGCAAGATTTTGATGAAAAGCTTCAAGATTTTCCTTGTAAAAATTAGAAGCAATCTGCCTCTGTCAGAGAAGAAGATCTCAATTGTAAAAACTCATTTCTATTTTTGTTCATCAAAGAAAAAAGATAGCTTCTGGAGCTACAAGATAGGAAGAAGCAAAAATGGAAAGCGTAGAGCTGTCAAGGATCAGAAGTTCATCAAGGGTCAGAGTTCTTTCTTGGAGCCAAAGTCAAGATCAAGGGCTCAGAGTGAAGGAACTTGATGAGAAAGGTTGAGAGAGGTACATGCATGTTGGTTTTATTTTGGCTTTTCCTCTCTCTTCTCTCTGTCCGAACCGGCTGTTTGTTAGAGAAGATGTTGCTGGCTTGGTTGAACCGGTTTTAACTTTGGAAGCTTCCCCTTCTATAATAAGGGTGAACGACCAAGAATTGAGATCAAGGAGAGAAAGTAAAAGCACAGAGTTCTCATAGCTTCCCAAACTTCCTGAGTTCTTCTCCTTCAAAGATGTTCATTTTGTTTTCTTTTTTTGAGTATTGTCTGTCTGAGTCTCATGGTAAAAGGCAAACATGGTGAGGTTTGTAAGAAAAAGCCAGTGAGAGAAAAAAGGTAGTGAGCAATATTAGAGAAAAAGTCATAGATGTCTCAGAGTTTCTTTGTACATCTGCATGTTGTGTTTCATGATCCTGTGGGGATTCCCTTGCAAGTTGGGTTAGCACTTTACGGTTGAAAGCTTGGTAGGAGTCCAAATCAAGTTCAGATTTGGGGATAGAATATGGATTTGTCCCAGATAGGATTGGGTAGATCCTAGGGAAGAATTGGTGTTTGTAATTTGATGATTATAGTGAAATTTCGTCACTGTTGTAATGGAGACTGGATGTAGGCTACATTGCACTTAGTAGTTGAACCAGGATACATCTGGGTGTGATTCTCTTTTTCTCTTCTACTCTTATTCTGTTTCTGTTGTGTTGGAGACAAAAATGAAAAATATCTCCTAACACGTTACGAGACAAAAAGAAAATGTCTCTTGACTTGTTATGAGACAAAAGCAGAAATATCTCCTGAAGTTTCTTTGAAAAAAAATAGAAATTAATATTCAGCAAAAAGGGGCTAAGATTCAACCCCCTTTCTCTTAGCCACTGATTACCATCACACTCTTTTGAAGATTTTGTTAAATTTTTATATAGGTAAACCTACTCGGTACTCCTACCATATCCACCGGAGAGATGAATAAAATAATAAATTGAAAAATTAATTATTATTAAATTTATAATTTATAGAATAAATATTTATGTTTGACCTCAACAATTTATCCAAATAGAAATACCAATTGAATTCCAACCACATGTGAAAATAGTCATAGCGGATCCTGCCATGGGTTGAAAGACGGTGGAATGATGACATATTATTTTTTCAGCCACGTGGATATTATTAAAGTATAATTGGGATAAATCGATTCCACCTCCGCTCTCCGAATTCAAAAATGAAGTCTTGCTTGGGTTTGCATTTTCATAAAATCTCCTATTCTTTTTCATCATTTATGCTTTACTTTAATCCAAAAAAATTCTTTATCTTCATTCCCTCCAAAATATATTCGACGTTGACGACTTACGAGTTAAGGTTTGAAATTGTAAGTTTCTAGGGACAATGAGTGTATTACGTTTTAGGAGCGGATATAATTAGTGACATTGTTGTCTAGTTCCTTTTTTCTCTCAAATTTTATTTAGTATGAGTGAAGAACATTAAATAGACATATTTTCAAATAGGTTTCTATGATGATAATTTTTACATGCGAAGAAATCAAATTCTTTAAAATTTAGGATTTTGTAATATTTCTTTGCAAATTAAGATACGTGTAGAGTTTAAATTTGTTTAGCAAAGCATATTTTATCAGGAAAATCACATTTTTTATATTTTTTATCAATGTTTTTATTATTTTTAAATGGATTTCAAAAAATAAAAATTATTTATCTATTTTTTATAAATTATTTTACATAATATTTTATTTTAAAAATTTAGTAAAATTTGAGTATCAACGAGTATAATCCAAATAAGACGTAAGTCTAGTTTAGAAATATTAGGGTGTTACTTAAAATGGTATGCGAACTTTATCGATCGGATTTATCCTGACGGTAATAGCAAAAAAAATTGACCACTCTAAAGACAGTAATTAGAGTCGGATCCATAAAATTCGTTGGTAATCAGTTATCGGCGATATTTATACTGTCGAATGTTTTTAAGAATTCCGCTAGTAAATTCGACAGTTTCAGCATTTTTTGGTAGTATAGATATATAATAAAGTAAAGACTTTTTGGAACTCAATGACACTAATGTACTCTTGTCAAATCTGGAATTATCTAAATCTTTCTTACAAGTGTATTTATTACTCTCTTTTTTTTTTTGTCATTGACTCCTCTCTCTCACTATTCTCTTTCTTTATGTCAAAACTCTCTTTTTCAGTTAGAAATTGACTCTTTTCACTCAAGTACTCACTTTTTTTTTTACTTTCGTCTTTTCTCAAATTCTTCTATTTTCTCTTTTATTTTTCAAATTGCTCACACTCCAATAGCCCCTTTAATAACTTTTTTATTTTTGGTTCCTCCAAGTACCTATCTCGAGTTAGAGCATACTCAACAAATTCTTTTATTATTGACTTTGAAGAAAAATTAGAGATAGGATTAAAAGAATTCTTCTTCTGATGATCTATGTGATTCTTCTTGAAATTCGTAACTTTAAATTTTATCTCATTATCAAACTTTGCTCCTTAAATCTTATAGAATTAGCATCTGAAGAGAGCCAAGTTTTTTTTTGGTGACTTAAAGAAGATAGCCAAGTTGCCATAAGTTGATGCTGCTTCTCCACCTTAATGATCAAATTGACTAAATACTTCATTGTTGCATAATAGTTAAATTCGACCTCATCTATAATTTTTTGATTTAATCAAATTAAATATGAGAAAATCTCTACACACAAGTGTTTTGCGTTTACAAGCTTTACAAGTCTGAAGAGAACGAAACCCACTAAACGCGCTGCTTATGTGACGTGCCTCTTTAATAGACTTTTAAATCAATTCAAATCAATTAACGTGCAAATATATAACTTCCATTTTTAAAAGATTTCGTTTCTTTTTTCGAGTTTCTTGCCAAATTTGTTGGATCTCCTTCGTGCGTTCTCTCTTTGCTTCGTTTTTTTTCGATTTTCATAGTTTCTGAAATCAAGCTTTGAAATCGTTTTGAAAATAATGGAACTCCAGAAATACACCCAAACGATTACATAAATTCACCCAAATGATTACAAAAATACACCCAACCAGTTACAGAAATACACCCAAACAGTTATAGAAAGGATTACAGAAATACACCCAAACGGTTACAGAAATACACCAAAGAATTACAGAAATACACCCAAAACAGGGGGAGACAGTATATTTCTTCTTGAAATCTTTTAATGTTTTGCTGGTTAAGGATGAAGCACATGACAGAGACAATCTAGAAGAAAAACCTAGAAGAACAGTAAAACAGTACCTTGAATAATGTTTCTTCATTTTTTCTGGTAATTTTTTATGGAAATTTGTATCTTTTCTTCTTGATTTCTTCTACTCTTCACGAGGAGTTGGAACATTTCTATAGAATTGTAGTTTGTTTCGAATGTCCTTTGAATTTTGATGGTTTGCATTTTGATTGAGGAAGAAAAGGAAGAGTGAACGTGTTGTGGAAGGGTGATTAAGGCGCGTGCGTTGGACGCTTGATTCTAAAAGAGTGGTGCACGTGTTTTTTTCTTGAACTTGGAGCAACTTGTATAGCTTGTAAGCCAAAAAGGCTTGTATGTCTAGTAGGCCTAATTAAATATTACCTCATAAGAATTTTAGGACTCTTTTTCAATATTAGTCTTACTCATCAAATACAGCAACTACTCTATTGGATAACTTTAAACAAGTGGTACTGACGAACAGGATTTTTGCCAGTAAAGAATGTCATAAAAACAGTCGCGTTGTAGATATAGTCTCTAAACCAACAAAAATCCCTTTCGTACAAACGTTTTGGTTGTCACAAGTAACAAACCCCTTAAAATTGATAACCGAGTATTTAACCTCGGGTCGTCTTATCAAGGAACTGCAGGGAAGTATGTTCTTATTATTAGTTATGAAAATTGTAAATTTGGGGTTTCAAGAATGAGGAACGAGTAATTTAATGACAAATAAATTAAATGACAATTAAAATAAATAAATAACTGTAAAGCAAACTTTTGGCAAGGTATGAGAAATTGGAGGTCCTATCCTAGCTATCTTTATCAATGATGATGATGGTTGAATCTTAATTCCACTTTGTTAACCTTTACCAAGATAAAGGAAGGTCAAGGGATTAATTGGTTTGATCTTCGAATCCTATTTATTTTCTAAGAAAAGATTGGGATTATGGAAGTTCAATTCAATTAACAAAGATAACAATTATCAATCAAGTTTGAGTTTGATAACTCCTGAATTACTGATTTCTTAACCAAGAACAAAAGGGAAAAAATAAATCTACTTGGAATAAAGATGTCTTTAGAGTAAAAGCAACAATAGCATAAATAAAAGAAATCAATATTAAACTGAAATACCTCAATTAACATTAATAAAAGAGTAATCTGTAACATGAAAGGATTCATAAAATCGCTTGTAAAAGTAAATAAAAGGAATATTGAACCTGATCAAAAGAGATAATCTTGAAAGTGAATAAAAATCCTAATCCTAAATCCTAATCCTAAAGAGAGAGGAGAGAGCCTCTCTCAAAACTAAATCTAAATCATGGAAAGTGAAAATTGGCGAGCTCTCCCTGAATGGATGCATTCCCCCACTTCATAACCTCTGGTCTATGCCTTCTGGACTTGGATTTGGGCCAAAAAGGGCTCCAGAAATCGCTGGGAGCGTTTTCTGCAATTTCTGGTGTGTGGCCTCTGTCACGCGTCCGCGTGGGTCACGCGGTCGCTTCGTTCGGAGCTTTTCCTTGCCACGCGGTCGCGTCAGTCATGCGACCGCGTCATATTCATTCTGCTTAAGGCGCACGGTCGCATTAGTCATGCGGCCGCGTCGCTGTTGATTCGCGCTTGGCACGCAATCGCGTCGTCCATGCGATCGCGTGGATGCCAGTTTCTTCAGAACTCCGTTTTGCACTTTCCTTCCATTTTTGTATGTTTCCTTTCCATCCTTTAAGTCATCCCTGCCTTAGAGGATCTGAAACTACTCAACACACTAATCACGGCATCGAATGGAAATAAAGGTAATTAAAATAATTAATTTTAAAGCATAGAAAACATGTTTTTCACATACATAACATAATAAGGAAGGAGAAGTAAAACCATGCAATTAATATGAATAAGTGGGTGAAGGATTGAATAAATCACTCAAACTAAGCACAAAATATATCATAAAATATGGGTTTATCAACCTCCCCACACTTAAACAATAGCATGTCCTCATGCTAAATCCAAGGTAAAGAGTAAGGTAAGATTAAAGTGGTGGAATGTTATGCAATGCAACCTATTCTAAATGCAACTACCTAAATGATTCATGCAATTCTAATTTATTCACTCATATATAAAGCTTACATGTAGTTAAATTAATTCACATTCTCAAGGAATCATATATATGCATAGCCAACCCTTAAATAATAAAGCACTTTTGCAAATGAGATGGAAAAGAAAAATATTTCACAAACTTGCAAAATAATCAGTAAATTAAGCATAGATATATGTTGATGAGTTATTGAACTCTCACTAGATTTTGTGTTTACTCTCTAGTCACTCAGTGTTTATTGGGTTAATCACTCTATTCTTCTTTTTATTCTTACTTTCTATAACTTTGTTCTTCATCTAACCAATCAACAATTATAGAATATAGACATATCAAAAATCATGAGGTCTTTAATCAAGGTTGTAATGGGGCCAAAGTAAAGGTAAGGATATATGTATAAGGCTAAGTGAGCTAATAACTGAATCCTCAATTAGACTAAGATCTCACCTAACATACATACTTAGTAAAACAAAGCTACTTTACCTATTTTCCCATCTTTTCCCACTTTTGATGTTACATGCTCATGTTTCAATTTTTATTTGTTTATCCCATGTGCATTGCTTTTATTTTTATATTTGGGGAATTCTTTTGTATCCCCTTATTCATATGCTTGAAAAATAAATAACTCTCCTTTTTTTGAATGCACATGGTAATTCTTTCAATTTGATTTCTCATGAGCATGCTTCCCAAAAAGTTCTCATTTTGATTTATTTTTGTTCTTTTCAACTCTGCTACCTTTTGTTTTTATCATCCATGTTCCCAATAGGTTTTCCACATTTTAAACTATACAAGATTTTCTATCTTAAGTTAACCAAGGATTCAACTTGGGATTTTTATTTGTTTTTCTGCTTAAGGCTAGTAATGTGGTTTATAGAAAAAAAAAGGGATTTAAAGGCTCAAGGGGGCTAACAAAGGTAATGTAAAAGGTAGGCTATTTTTGGGACAAGTAGGTTAAAATCAAATAATGGCCTCAATCACTTTCTTGGTATGTATCTATATTCTATAACTGGACATATAGATTAAAACAAAGTAAAGAACATCAGAATAAAAAAGAAGCGAAACACACAGGGATGAAGTTATGGTTTGAATGCAACCATACAATTAATGCTCAAGACTCACAGGCTGTGTGTTCTCTAACTCAAACATCATATATCATTTATATATGTTATGCAGGTTTAGTTAAAAATTCCCATTATTCTCATAAAAAAATTATTTTGGGTGGCCTTTAAGGTTTTAATGTTTCTCCTTGATGAAATGTTGTTAACTAACTAACATGTAATGCTATATATACAAGGTGTGTGGATTGTTTTAAATCTGTTAAAGTCTCTAGTTTACTTTCTTTCTATATTTTCAATTTAAACTAAGCTATCATATGCTAAAAGGGTAAACTATACTAATTAATCCACAATTTCTATAACTACTAAGTTAGAATTGCAAGCTAAACTAAATAACTAAAATATGAATTAAAAATGCAGAATGCAGGAATAGAGTAAAAATACATAAAAGTAGCAATGTATAAATACTCAAAAAATAAAAATAAAAATAGAGAGAAAAATACAGAAAAATATCCAAAATAAAAGAAAAAGAGTCTGTAGTGGTTCACCAAGATAATACGCCAGAGATGGCGACCTCCCCACACTTAAAATGAAGCATCATCCCTGATGCTCACTCAAGCAGGGTGTGAAGGGGTGTCATCACTGGAAGGGATGGTAGCTGGGGTCTTTGTGGTGGTGACTGGCTGAGGGTCTGACTGCTGCGGAGGAGGGGCTATCTGAATGGGGATCTTGGGGTCTACAGCCTGAATATATTGCTCAGCCACCTACTGTGATGCGGCCTGCTCTGTGCTTGCCTGCTCTGTCTCTCCCTGGGGATGGGTCTCAGCCTCGGGCGCATCCGCCTCCTCCTCAGATGCCTCAGATGGTGTGTCAGGCTCGGAGGGGATGTCGCCGGATCGTATCATCAGCTTCAGGTGCTCATAGCGTCGCTTGTTGCGACGCTCCATCTGGTCAAGTCGTCGAAACAAGTGGTGCACTAGATGATAGATGGGCTCTGGGGCAGGTGGAGGTGCAGTGGTGGTGGCAGGTGTGGCTGTGGAGGAAGAGGGGCCGGTAGAAGGTGTGGTTGTCTCAGCAGTGGCAGTCAGGAATGGAGGTCTGTAGCCCAAGGCCAGAAAGTTCCTGCTGTGCAGGATAATCTTCTTGCATTCCGCAGCAGGTGGCCTCTCATCAGCATCCTCCCATGGCACGTCAGCTCGACGGCCCAGCTGTGTAACCAGATAGGGAAAGGGAAGAGTGCCTCGGACGTCGACCCTGGCCATATAGTGCCGGATAAAGCGTGGCAGGTATAGGTCCTTACCCTCCATCACACACCAAAGGAGGGTGATCATAGCGGCTGGTATCTCAGTCTCGTGAGTACTCGGCATAATGTAGTTGCTGAATATATGACGCCATAGCCAAGCCTCATCGTTCAGGTAAATCCGCTTGATCACCTTGGGCATGGTGGTGTTCTGACCCATGATCCAAGGAACTGTCGGGTCAAGGGCGATCCTCGCCTTTACTGCATCCCAGTCAAATCGCATATAGCGCATATCCTCCTCAGCTTTTTGATAACCATCTGTCTGATCAGTCTTAGGCAGAAGTTTCAGAACATCTTCTATCGCCTCCTCAGTAACCAGAATCTGCTTTCCTCTGAGGTTCACTGCATCTAGGGAAGTTTTGAAGTAATTGCAGTAGAATTCCCGGACCCAAGATGCATTGACCTCAGTCAGAGGTCTCTCTAGGAAGAACCAGCCTCTTTGTTTGATTTGGTCAGAGGTGTACTGCTGGAGTTCTTCTGGGATCTTCAGAGTTCTCTCCAGGTATAGGTTCCTGGAGGTTGCAAACACCGGATACTTGAGCTCACAGTATCGGTTTGTAAATTTTATTGGATCAGTGGCAGGAAGCAATTGGTCAGCCTTCTCCTGCGGGGTGAAGTTTTTCTCCCGCCAGGAGGCATCATGCATGAGATCTATGATAGAAAAAGATGGTTCTCATCTTTTACGTTTGCCAGTGGTAGCCTTTCCTTTTCCCTTTCTCTGGGAATCTGACATCCTGAAAAAACAGAAAACCAGGATATAATAAAAATAGGAAAACAAATAGGCAAATAGTCAAAAGAAACACAAAGTGGCAAAGGAGAATTAGAATGAGGTAAATGAGTTAAGTGAATGTGCATTAAGGATTGTATAGGAGTGAAAAGTTTGAAAGGAAGAATTCACAATCCAAAATGTAATAGAAGGCATGATAAGTAGGAAAAATTATCAGTATGCCATGGTTAGAAAGTTAAAAGAAAGTGAAAAACCAGAAAAGAGATTTTAAAAGGTGAGTTTGGTTAGAATTGAAAAAGAGTGTCAGAAAATTAGAATTAGTGAGTTAGTGAAAAATGGGTTAAGGTAAGTGGCATAAGGATAAGTTTTATAAGTAACAAGCATTCATAATTAGAAGCGATAAGTAACTCAAAACCAAACAAGGAAATCTAGTGGATGATGATTCAGATAGATATAGAAATAACAAAAAAAAAAAATAGAATCAAACATCAAAATTGCAATTTAGAACCAGGAGATAAAAGAAAATAAGAATGCGTGTGATGGGAAGCAGAAGCTGGTGAATTAAAAATTTATTAAAATAGTTACGTTGCAAGTATAGTTCTTAACTCACCGAAAATCTGCCTATCAATTTAGAAATATGTCACAGAGAGTTTAAATTAAAATTATTGGGAGTTTTAAGTCCCAGGTCGTCTCCCAACGAGTTGCAGAAAAGTGTGCTGTTTTATTAATCAGATGTTCCAAGAAGTTGAGCTAAGTAAATTGGAATTTAAATTGAGGAATTTTAAATAATATAAATAAAAGCCTTGACTGGGAATTGATTAGTTAGAATCTCTATCATTGATGGAGTGATGTTTAAGATTGATTTATAATTAACGGTTACTCTGTTTGGTTATCCTTTACTAGGTAAGGGAAAGTCAAACAAGTTGGAATGCCAGATCTGTTCACGAGTTGCAACCCACTTAGTTCAAAGGGATTGGCGTTGGTGACAGGATAGCAATCCAACATTTAACCTAACTACAAATTTTTCCTTCAATCCTTCCAACTCAAGAGTTCCTTTTAATCAACTCCCCATCAAGTAATGAAACTACTCACGCATTGTAAATAAAGAATCCATAGCATATGAAAGGGAATTAAAAGAAGACATGATTATTGGAGTTGAAATTGAATTAAAAAGAAATAATCCTTGCATTAATTAATCATAAAAGTATCTGAATGACAAAATTGAACATAACAAAGAACATGGAAGAATAAAACCAAGTTAAGAGAACAAACTAGAATGATGAAGTCTTGATGAGGAAATAACTCTTCTCAATGTTCCAATGCTAAGACCAATTGAAAATCAAAATTCTAAAAACTAGAGAGAAAAACCTAAGAGAGTGAAAAACTAGATCTAAAACTACTGAATGAATGTGTGGGTTGTTTCTGCATATTCTCTGACTCTAGTCTGTTGTTCCGGGCCAAAAACTGGGCCGAAATAAGGTCCAAAATTGCCCCCATCGAATTCTGCAGATTATGCAGATCGCGCATGTCATGCGATCACGTCATCCATGCGGACGCGTCGCTTGCGCTTTTTCCTCTCCACGCGTTCGCGTCGTCCACGCTACCGCGTCGCTTGCGCTTTCCAATCCGCGCGGCCGCGCAAGCCATGCGACCGCGTCACTTCTCGCTGGTTATCTCCTCAAATTCTTGTGTTCCTTCCATTTTTGCTAGCTTCCTCTCCAATCTCCATCTCATTCATGCCCTATAAAGCCTGAAACACTTGACACACAGATCACGGCATCGAATGGAATAAAGGAGAATTAAAATTAAATAATTAAAGTCTCTAGGAAGCAATTTTCAAACATGTACTGAATTTAGGAAGGAAATCTAAATGCATGCTAAATTGATGAATAAGTGGATAAGGATCATGACAAAACCACACAATTAAACACAATATAAACTATAAAATAGTGGTTTATCAACCTCCCCACACTTAAACATTAGCATGTCCTCATGCTAAATTGAAGGAGACAAGAAAATGAGTATGAACATGTAGAAACTCATGAAATGCAATGCAAACCTATATACATATAAATAAATGCAACTATATGATTCTTGTCCACTTGATCAAAAGTAAATAAGCTCTTCAAAACAGTTACAAATCAAATTCCACTAATTCTATCATTATACAGTAAAATGGATAAAATCGCAAGAAGATAGCTCATGAAAGCAGGGAACATGAAAATTCAAGTATTGAACCCTCACTGATAATGTATGTACGCTCTAATCTCTAGTGTATAGGGTAATCACTCTATTCTTCTCTAGTCATGTTTTCTAACTTTTGTTTTTCTCTTAACCAATCAACAACAGTTAATATACCAATGCAAACATCATGAGGTCTTTTCAGGGTTGTAATGGGGCCAAGGTGCAGGTATGGGTATATATATATGGCTAAGTGAGCTTTATAAATTGAATCTTTAATTAACCTAAGCTCTCACCTAATATACATATATTCTATATACTTTTAATTTCATGCTTAGCTACCCATAATTCCCTTTTTCAACCCATACTCATGTTTCAACTTTGTGTTTTAATTCCATCATATGTGCATTGATCTTTGAATTCTGAATTTAACATTGGGTAATTTTGTCCCCTTATTTATTTGTTTATCATTTTTTTTAAATTGAATTGAAATAAATAAAGCTTATCAACGCACATAGATTTTTGATTCTTATAGTTTCACATGAATAGGTATCCAAATTCCCTTTAAATTTTCATGACACATCCCCTTAACAACTTTTGTTCCCACAATTTCCCATACTTAACTAGCACACACAATTCTATCTTAAGCTAACCAAAGATTCAATTTGGGATATGCAATTTGTTTTTCAGCTTAAGGTTAGTAATGTGGTAAAATATAGAACAAATGGGGTTTTAAAGGCTCAAAGTGGTTAACAAGGGTAATTGAAAAGGGTAGGCTTGATTTGGATAAGTGAGTTTAAACAAATAATGGCCTCAATCATGTGCAAGTATGTAAATATAATAAATATTGGACATATAAGATAAAACAAAATATAGATTACAATCATAGAGGAGTAAACACACAAGAATAAAATAATTATGGTTAAATGATGTAATCATACATAAAGGCTCAAATCTTTCACAGGTTGTGTGTTCTTTAGCTCAAACATCATGTTCTAAATACAACTCAAGCAGATTTATCATAAAAATTTTGAAAAATTAGTGAAATTTTATTCCAAAGATAGATTTTTAAAAGAAACTTATTGTCTTTTCAATCAAGTAGAACATGCATGCAACTATTCTAACCTATGCAATTTATTCTATTCTATAAAGGAAAGAAAAATCTAACTAAAATATCCTAATTATTGGTGCCAGAGAAGAGAATTTACCTCCGAAAGTCAGGTACTGACCGACCTCCCCACACTTAAGGCTTTGCACCGTCCTCGGTGCCATCTGTCAGAAACAGGGGTGGGCTGGTGGCAGTATCTCCATCATCGGGACCGTCATGGCCCCCTGTGCTAGTAAAGGAAGTGGAGTCTGGGGTGTCTGAGTCTCTGAAGCGTCCCTTGAGTAGCTCCTTGAGGTGTTTGAATCGGCGCTCGTTACGGCACTCTCTCATCTTTGCTTTCTATTCTTGCGATCCAACCGTTCGATTATCTGCTGGAGCAATTTCTCAGTTGTAGATGCTTGTGGTGTTGAAGAAGGATTATCTTCAACTGGAGCAGTAGGAAGGCTTGTAGTGGCTGCTGTAAGTCTGAGGTATTTCCCGTTAGGGACATATTGATCATCCCGTGGAAGCATGGCTTTGGTGTCCCCAGCTCTGTAGGAGACTCCGGCTGCTGAGACAAGATCTGAGACCAAGGCAGGAAAAGGTAAGTTGCCCACAATTTGTACGTGTTCCATAGCATTCCGGATATGTCTTGAGAGATTCAGAGGTTGGTCTGTAAGGATGCACCATAGTAGAACAGCCATGTCTGCAGTGAAAGAGGACTCATGAGTGCTCGAAAAGACGTAATGGGACATGATCTGTGCCCATACGCGAGCCTCCAAGGTAAGTGCTAAAGCCAAGATTCCCTTAGGGCGGGTAAGGTGGTATCCGTAGATCCAACAGCTACCAGGTAATGCGATGACTCCGAGAACGGAGTTCCAGTCGAATTGGTATCTCTAGCGCTGAAGGACGGCTTCTTGAAAAGCGTCCATTCCTGCTAGAATAGGGGGAAGACTCAGAGCTTGCTGAATGGCCTCTTCTGTGATGGGGACTTGCTTCTGCCGGACATAAACAGACTGCAGGGTCGGCATGTAGAAGTTGGAGTAGAACTCAACTACCCAAGAAAGATTGACCTGCCTTGGCTGTTTCCGTAGGAAACCCCATTGTCTTCGCTCAATTTACGGCTCAACAAAGGTGGCAATATTGGACAGGAGGATAAGAAGGTATTCATTGTTATAGATCCTTTCTGCCAGGATAGGAAACATCTGCTCACAGTAGCGATTGGAAAATCGCGCAGCGTCCTTTGCTGGAAAGGCTTTCTCCTTTTCGTCAACCTTTATTATCCTCTTGACTCATTTTATTGAGGGCTTGACTGCGGTTGAAGAAGGCTCTGCCACTAATGCTCTTTTAGTTCCTCTTCTTGCTGGTGGTCTGGAAGTTGCTTTCTCCTTTCCTTTCTTGGTGGCCATCCTGAAAGAAGGGAAGAGAAAGAAAATTAAATTTAAAGAGAGATACAGCAAGGAAGGAAACGGAAAAGAGGGTGAATGATGCACAGTAAAATGTAGATGACATTAACACGTGCTCTCGAGTACATATGAAAAGCCATCAATGGGAAATAGCTAGTGCATAAAAAGACAAGTGAATACAAGGTGTTTATTGGCATGCTGGCAAAGGGCATGAGTAGCATAGACCAAGCATTACTTTCTAACAAACCATCACGTTTGTATTGACAATTGAATTCAATTAATAAAATAAGAAGGAGAATTTGTGAAAAGCAAGCATTGAATAGTAGAGTAAAGTAATGTAGAAAAGTGCATAGTGCTATATAGGCTTTTTCACAAACACATGGCATGCATGTTAAACAAGATATAAAAAGTATGAAATTGAACATGCAAGCAATCCCTTAAAAATAATAATAATTGTCAAATAAATTGTAACAAGTCACAAGCATATAATGAGGGATAATGACTCAAAAAATTTCTAACACCATGTAAAAAGGGAAAAGAAGAATAAAGAAAATAGGAATAGTTAAAAGAAGAAGAAAAGAAAAAGAAAATACATGTAGAACAATAAAAAAATGATAGAATAAGAAAGAAGGAAGAAGAAGGTAAAACCTTGTTAATGGAGGAGAGAGAGAGAGAGAGAGTGAGAGGTGAGATAGAAAGGGGAAGGGAGAAGGAAGAAAGAAGGAGGGAAAAGAAAAATTAGGATTTGGAGGAAAGAAAGATAAGATAATTTGGCAGTTTAGGTTGAGCTGTGCGGCGCATGCGACGCGGCCGCGTGGGGCACGCGTTCACGTGGGTGCGCGTCAGGTAAGAAGACGCGATCGCGTCAGTCACGCGGTCGCGTGACCCGTGTTGCGCTGCTGGCGCGAGTGCAGCCTCGTTCCAGCACAACTCTCTGTTCAATTTATTTTAATAGCCAAAATTGGGTGACGCAATCGCGTGGGTTATGCGATCGCGTGAGTGTGCGTCCGAAAATAATTGACGCGGCTGCGTCGGCAACGCGGTCGCGTGACAAGGATTGTGCTTCCAGCACCAATCCAGCACCACTCTCGCACAATATAGCATTGTGCACCCTTTTACGTCGAAAATGCAGGGCACGCGGCCGCGTGGGGCACGCGGTCGCGTGGGAGGCCATGATTTCCATGCGACGCGGTCGCGTGGGGTAATTTGTGCCATTGGCACGACTCCAGCGCTGCTATTGCGTAACTTTCTATTCATTTTTATTTTTCTTTACTCCCCCTACCACGCGGACGCGTCGCTGATGCGATCGCGTCGCGCGGCGAAATTTTTTTTTTTTTTTAAAGAAATATAAGGACATGTCGATGTAAAAGCATGAAAGTATTAATGAAGCGAAGAGTTATTGAAGAAAAGAACGATCATACCGCGGTGGGTTGTCTCCCACCAAGCACTTGGCTTTAACGTCCGTAAGTTGGACGCTCCACTAGCTCAATCTGCTGCTATGTGGGGATCTTCCAAGTGGAGGATCTCAAGCTCCTTGATTTTCTGCACCTTCTCACCATGGTATAGCTTCAGGCGGTGTCCATTAACCTTAATAAGTTCAGAGCTTAAAGGATGGCTTAGGTGATAAACTCCGTACGGTTCAGCCTTCTCTACTCTGTATGGACCTTCCCATTTTGATCTTAACTTACCGGACATTAGCCTTAGTCGAGATTTGTAAAGGAGGACGAAATCTCCAGGTTGAAATTCTTTCTTCTTGATGTTTTGATCATGCACAACTTTCATCCTTTCCTTGCAAATTCTGGAATTCTCATAAGCTTCTAGGCGAAGGTTCTCCAGTTCCTGCAGTTGCAACTTCCTTTCAGCTCCGGCCTTCTCAATTTCCATGTTGCACTCTTTAACTGCCCAGAAGGCTCTGTGTTCGATTTCAACTGGAAGATGGCAAGCTTTTCCATAAACTAAGCGAAAGGGACTCATCCCAATGGGTGTCTTGTATGCTGTTCTATATGCCCACAGTGCATCTTGTAGTCTGGTGCTCCAGTCTTTTCTATGAGGCTTTACTATCTTCTGCAAGATACGCTTAATTTCTCTGTTTGACACCTCGACTTGCCCATTAGTTTGGGGATGGTAAGCTGTTGCAACTTTATGGATTATCCCATGCTTCTTCATCAATCCTGTTAGTCTCCTGTTACAAAAATGGGTGCCTTGATCGCTCACGATCGCTCGTGGTGATCCAAAGCGGCATATAATATGGTTTCTCACAAAGGAAACAACAGTGTTAGCATCATCAGTGCGGGTAGGAATTGCTTCCACCTATTTGGAAACATAATCCACAGCTAACAATATATAAAAATATCCACTAGAATTTGGAAATGGACCCATGAAGTCAATGCCCCAAACATCAAAAATTTCACAGAAAAGCATATATTGTTGAGGCATCTCATCCCTCTTGGATATGTTACCGAATTTCTGTCATGGGTGACAAGATTTACAAAACTCAGCAGCATCTCTAAAGAGAGTAGGCCACCAGAATCCACAGTCTAAGATCTTTCTAGCTGTTCGTTGAGGGCCAAAATGTCCTCCACTCTCAGATGAGTGACAGGCCTCTAAAATGGACTGGAATTCTGATTGAGGCACACAACATCTAATTATCTGGTCAGCACCACATCTCCATAAATATGGGTCATCCCATATATAATATTTAGACTCACTTTTCAGCTTGTCTCTTTGATATTTAGAAAAATGTGGAGGAAATGTGCGGCTAACTAAATAATTAGCAATAGGTGCATACCAAGGGACTACCTCAGATACTGCTTGGAGGTTGTCAAAAGGAAAATTATCATCTATAGGAGTAGAATCATCCTTAATATGTTCAAGACGACTCAAGTGGTTTGCTACTAAATTTTGATTACCACTCCTATCCTTTATTTCTAAATCAAATTCTTGTAACAGCAGTATCCAACGTATAAGTCTTGGTTTGAATTCTTTTTTAGCTAATAGATACTTTAGAGCTGCATGGTCCGAATACACTACTACTCTAGTACCAAGTAAATAAGCCCGGAATTTATCCAGAGCGAAAACAATAGCAAGTAGCTCTTTCTCAGTAGTAGTATAATTGGACTGGGCAGTGTCTAAAGTCTTAGACGCATAGGCGATAACAAAAGGATCCTTACCTTCACGCTGAGCCAGCGCTGCTCCTACTGCATGGTTGGAAGCATCGCACATGATTTCAAACGGCTGGCTCCAGTCGGGTCCTCTCACAATTGGGGCTTGAGTTAGGGCAGTCTTCAGCTTATCAAATGCTTGTTTGCAATCGTCACTGAACTCGAACTCAATGTCCTTCTGCAGTAATCTGGATAAGGGAAGTGCCACCTTACTAAAGTCCTTAATAAATCTCCTATAGAAACCTGCATGGCCAAGGAACGAACGGACTTCCCTCACAAAAGAGGGGTAAGGTAAACTAGAAATAACATTCACCTTTGCTGGGTCTACAGAAATGCCATTATTAGATACCACATGTCCTAATACAATCTCTTGCTTTACCATAAAGTGGCATTTTTCAAAATTCAATACAAGGTTTGTATTAACACATCTATCTAATACTCTAGATAATCCATCTAAGAAAAGGTTAAAAGAATCACCATAAACGCTAAAATCGTCCATAAAAACTTCCATACAGTCCTCAATAAGATCAGAGAAAAGACTCATCATGCACCTTTGGAAGGTGGCTAGTGCATTGCACAAGCCAAAGGGCATTCTCTTATAAGCATAAGTCCCAAAAGGACATGTAAAAGTAGTCTTTTCCTGATCCTCAGGAGCTATATGAATCTGGAAATAACCTGTGTAACCATCTAGAAAGCAATAATGTGATTTACCTGACAGGCGATCCAGCATTTGATCAATGAATGGAAGTGGGTAGTGATCCTTACGAGTAGCTTGGTTGAGACGCCTGTAATCAATGCAGACTCTCCAAGCATTCTGAACTCTAGTTGCTATGAGCTCTCCATGCTCATTCTTCATGGTAGTGACTCCAGACTTCTTGGGCACCACTTGTACTGGGCTTACCCATTCACTGTCTGAAATGGGATATATGATGCCGGCCTCCAATAGTCTGGTCACTTCCTTTTTGACAACTTCCAAGATGGTGGGATTCAATCTTCTTTGTGGTTGACGGACAGGTCTTGCTCCCTCTTCTAAAAATATTCTGTGCTCGCATACTTGAGGGTTAATTCCCACTATGTCTGCCAAACTCCACCCAATTGCCTTCTTATGCTTCCTCAGCACATCAAGTAACTGCTCTTCTTGTTGAGAAGTCAGTTCCCTTGCAATAATAACCGGAAGCTTCTGCTCATCCTCAAGATAAGCATATTTGAGATGTGGGGGGAGAGGTTTCAATTCTAACTTTTGATCATGGGCAGGCTCTGGATTATCTGGGGCTTGTGAAAATGGTGAAGTGCCCTCACTGTCAGTTAAGAGGGTCCCCACACTTGGACCTTGTCCAGTGTGCCTCTCTTCAAACTCTTCTTTTTGAACTTCAGCCACACTTTTGTCTATGACATCACACTGGAAGATAGAACGATCTTCTGGGGGGTTGTCAATGACTCCATTCAGATTGAAGATTACTATGCGGCCATCTATTTCAAAGGAGTATGTTCCTGAAAAAGCATCCAATTTGAATTTTGATGTCTTCAAGAATGGTCTTCCAAGTAGGATTGATGATGGCTTATCTGAATCATTATGGGGCATCTCCAAGATATAAAAATCAGTGGGAAATGTGATTCCTTTAATGTTCACCAAAACATCTTCAGCAACTCCAGCTACTGTAATAATGCTTTCATCTGCTAACACAAAACGAGCTGCCGACCTTTTTAAGGGAGGGAGCCTTAAAACATCATATATAGACAAAGGCATTATACTGACACATGCTCCTAAATCACACATGCAATCATAAATTACTACACCACCAATAGTACAACTAACTATGCAAGGACCTGGATCACTACATTTTTCAGGTAATCCTCCCATTAAAGCAGATATAGAACTACCTAAAGGAATAGTTTCTAATTCATTAATTTTGTCTTTATGGATACATAAGTCTTTTAGAAACTTTGCATATTTAGGTACCTGCTGAATAACATCAAAAAGGGGGACAGTTACCTCAACCTTTTTGAATATTTCTACCATTTTAGGATCAGGTTCCAGCTGCTTCCTGGGCTTCCTTGCAAGTTGTGAAAATGGAATGGGAGTAGTGTTTTCTGTGGTGCCTGCGCCTTTTTGTGCTTCTTCCTGTGGTTGAGCTATCTCTTCTTCAGCTATGTCCTGTATATCCTCTTCCTCTTCAACATCTTCGATTTCTACCACCTCTTCAGCTGAGGCGTATTCTGGTGAGCTTGGTTCCTCCTGATTCCTCTCCTGCAGTGCGGTTCCGGACCTCAGGGTGATGGCATTAATGCCTCCCTTTGGATTGGGTAACGGTTGAGAGGGGATTCCAGTGGTGCTTGAAGGTTGGTTGCTGGAATTTTGTGTTGAACCAAGCTGTGTCATAAAAGCTTGCAGAGTAGAGGTGAGACCATTCAGACTGGTGTTAATAGTGTTCACGATGGTACTTTCCATGGCCAGTTGTCTTTTCTCAAAAGCTTGTAATAAATCTTCATTAGAAGATACAGAAGAATGAGTAAATTGAGAGGTTTGCTGCTGATTGTTCGGTGGTCCTTGGTTTTGCCTCAGGTGAGGTGCTCGGTAAGGTTGATAAGGTTGATTTTGCTGCCTGTTGTTGTTATTATTCCACCTCTGATTTTCCTGATTATCTCTGCCTCCCCTATTATTGTTGTCCCTTTAATTCTGGTTTGAATTGTCCTGCCATCCATGGTTATTATTTCCACTTTGATTGTACCCTTGGTTGGGGCGGTCATAGAAGTTGTAAGTGGATCCCACCATGTTGTCTTCTTGTTGGAGCTGCGGGCATTCATCAGTATAATGGCTGTAATCAGCACAAATTCCGCAAATTCTTTGTGGAACTAGTTGTTGGTTTTGCTGCGGTTGAGTTTGCTGAGCTTGTTGATTCAACTGTATTTGCTTCAGCAGGTTGGTCATCTCACAGATGCTTTGATTTAGAGCAGCAGTCTCTATGCCAGAAGATACTTCTGCAATGGCTTTTGAACGGCCTTGCTTCTGTCTGTGGTTCCGAGTAGATTTAGCTAAATCAATGATCAATTGCCAAGCTTCATTAGTGGTCTTGTACTTCTTCATAGACCCATTGCTGGCACTTTCCAATGTGGTCTTATCTTGGGGCCTCATACCTTGTGTGATTTAGCTGAGTAGCATGATCTTGTCAATCATGTGGTGGGGGCATGCTTCCAGAAGATTATTGAAGCGCTCCCAGTATTCGAAGAGAGTCTCATTGTCATCCTGAACAATTGTAGAGATATCCTTCCTCAGTCTATCAGTAACTTCAGATGGGAAGAATTTCTCCAGAAACTCTTTTCTGAGTGTATCCCAGTTGGATACATTTGCTATAGGTTGAGTGTAGTACCACTCTCTTGCTTTTCCCTCAAGAGAGAACGGAAAAGCTTTCAGGAGAATTGAAGTTTCATCAGTGCCATCACGCCTGACAGTAGAACAGGCTGCCTGGAAATCTCTCAAGTGCTTGATAGGCTCTTGAGCAGGTAGGCCATGAAACTTGGGCATCAAATTTAACAGTGCGGTCTTTATTTCAAAATCTGTAGCTACCGCTGGATGATGCGCTTGAAACGGTTGCATTGTAAAATAAGGAGCTCCTTCCTCCTGAATGGTAACTCTTCTAGCTGCCATGTTTTCTGCATGTAAAACAACCGAATCAGTAGAACGGGGGCTGGTTTCTTCCTCAAATTCACTTTCAGATCCGCCCTCAAAGCGGGCTAACCTACGCTGTTCTCGCCTTATTCGTGAAATTGTTCTTTTAATTTCAGGATCGAATATTAGCAAGCGCGGATCAGGAAGTGAACGTGTCATTTGACGGAAGAAACATGCAGCTCATAGTAACAAAATTAAATAAAATGCAAATAAATAAATTCTAATTAATAAAATTAGCACTCTATTGCAACTCCCCGGCAACGGCGCCAAAAATTGATGGGAAGCAGAAGCTGGTGAATTAAAAATTTATTAAAATAGTTACGTTACAAGTATAGTTCTTAACTCACCGAAAATCTGCCTATCAATTTAGAAATATGTCACAGAGAGTTTAAATTAAAATTACTGGGAGTTTTAAGTCCCAGGTCGTCTCCCAACGAGTTGCAGAAAAGTGTGCTGTTTTATTAATCAGATGTTCCAAGAAGTTGAGCTAAGTAAATTGGAATTTAAATTGAGGAATTTTAAATAATATAAATAAAAGCCTTGACTGGGAATTGATTAGTTAGAATCTCTATCATTGATGGAGTGATGTTTAAGATTGATTTATAATTAACGGTTACTCTGTTTGGTTATCCTTTACTAGGTAAGGGAAAGACAAACAAGTTGGAATGCCAGATCTGTTCACGAGTTGCAACCCACTTAGTTCAAAGGGATTGGTGTTGGTGACAGGATAGCAATCCAACATTTAACCCAACTACAAATTTTTCCTTCAATCCTTCCAACTCAAGAGTTCCTTTTAATCAACTCCCCATCAAGTAATGAAACTACTCACGCAATGTAAATAAAGAATCCATAGCATATGAAAGGGAATTAAAAGAAGACATGATTATTGGAGTTGAAATTGAATTAAAAAGAAATAATCCTTGCATTAATTAATCATAAAAGTATCTGAATGATAAAATTAAACATAACAAAGAACATGGAAGAATAAAACCAAGTTAAGAGAACAAACTAGAATGATGAAGTCTTGATGAGGAAATAACTCTTCTCAATGTTCCAATGCTAAGACCAATTGAAAATCAAAATTCTAAAAACTAGAGAGAAAAACCTAAGAGAGTGAAAAACTATATCTAAAACTGCTGAATGAATGTGTGTGTTATTTCTGTATATTCTCTGACTCTAGTCTGCTGTTCCGGGCCAAAAACTGGGCCGAAATAAGGTCCAAAATTGCCCCCATCGAATTCTGCAGATTATGCAGATCGCGCATGTCACGTGATCGCGTCATCCATGCGGACGCGTCGCTTGTGCTTTTTCCTCTCCACACGTTCGCGTCGTCCACGCTACCGCGTCGCTTGCGCTTTCCAATCCGCGCGGCCGCGCAAGCCATGCGACCGCGTCACTGTGATATGCGCTCCTTCGCGCGGTCGCGTGAGCCATGCGACCGCGTCACTTCTCGCTGGTTATCTCCTCAAATTCTTGTGTTCCTTCCATTTTTGCTAGCTTCCTCTCCAATCTCCATCTCATTCATGCCCTATAAAGCCTGAAACACTTGACACACAGATCATGGTATCGAATGGAATAAAGGAGAATTAAAATTAAATAATTAAAGTCTCTAGGAAGTAATTTTCAAACATGTACTGAATTTAGGAAGGAAATCTAAATGCATGCTAAATTGATGAATAAGTGGGTAAGGATCATGACAAAACCACACAATTAAACACAATATAAACTATAAAATAGTGGTTTATCAGCGTGCCTAAGCATTCATGAATTGGTTTGGTGAAATATAAGGAAAGCATAGTTGAGAAAGCCAAAACCAAGACATGAAGGGAAATATTTTACAGAAATTTGGGGAGCATTCCGGCTAAAATTGGACTGTCCCGGAGAATAAACAGCAATCAAATAGTTCATATGAATTAAAATTAAAGCTTGCAGTTACATATAAGGAATATAATCATGAAAAATCAATGTAAAGAGCAGCAATATACAGGAGAGTACAGCATATGAACTAACATTACAGCAGCAGCAGGGTTGCGAAAACATAAAGCAATAAACATGAACAGCGCAAATAAACAGACCTAAATCCACTAACCACATCCCAGGCTACCTAACAACCTAAAATCTACTACAGCATGCATATCTAACTAGCCTAGACAGAAACATAAACAAAAAAATATGAACTAACTACGGATAGATAAAAGGGTGACGTTTTGCAGAACCTGGAAGGCCGTAGAATGAGATTGGGCAGAAAGGTGGCTGGCGGTGGTGGTGATGGTGTTTGGCGCGGTGGCTGGCGGTGGTGGGGATGGTGGTGTAGCTATTCGGGGCAGGGAAAAAGGGGTAATGGGGGATAGGGGGGATAGGGGAAGGGGTGGTGGTGCTGGTGGATGGGGGGGCGCGGCTGGGACGGGTGGCGGCGGTGGGTGGTGATGCGCGGAGGAGCAGTGGCGGAGAGGGGGGAAGGAGGAAAAAAGAAGGAGAAAGAAGGGGAGGGAGGAAGGGGGGAAAGGTGGCGGCGGCGTCTGGGAGGTCGGCGGCCTCTGGGGGTGGTCGTGGTGGTGACTGGGTGGTGGTGGTTGGGTTGGAGAAGAGAGATGGGAGGGGAGGGGGTTCAGGGGGGCGCGATAATAGGGTTTTGAATGACCTGGGGGGTTATAAATTTGAATCCACGCGGCCGCATGGGGAATGCGGTCGCGTGGCTGGTGCGAAATGGGGGGTGACGCGATCGCCTGGGTCGTGCGATCGCATGGAAGGAATAAAAGGGGGTAGGACACGATCGCCTGGGGCATGCGATCGTGTCGCTGGAATTTGTGCTAAACGCATGAATCCAGCGTCGTTCCAGCCCAACTCTCTGTCTCCTTTTGGGATTTGTGCAATCCATGCGACGCGATCGCGTTGCTCATGCGGTCGCGTGGGATTGATTGTGTGCAAGTGACGCGATCGCATGGGGCATGCGATCGGGTGGGCCATTTTGTGCTAGACGTACAATGGCCGCACGATTCCAGCCCAACTTTCTGGACGTTGGATTCTTACGCCGATTTCCATATCACGCGGCCACGTGGGTGACGCGATCGCGTGGGTAGTGTTTTTCACAATATGACGCGATCGCATGAGTGATGCGGTGACGTCGCGCACCCGTTTTTTTGGAATGCAGAATGCAGTATGCAGAATGCAATGCTTAATGTGAATGCTATGCATGATTCCAGGTTCAATAAAATAAAAATAAAATTCAAAAACAAACAAAACTAAACAAAATTAAAATTGCAAAAGGAATGATCATACCATGGTGGGTTGTCTCCCACCTAGCACTTTTAGTTAAAGTCCTTAAGTTGGACATTGGAAGAGCTTCCTGCTATGGCGGCTTATGCTTAAATTCATCAAGAAATCTCCACCAATGCTTGGAATGCCAATAGCCTCCGGAGTCATAGGCATGTAAAGCTTCTGAGCAGCTTCAAATAGAGTCTCAGGCTCCCGGGGTGATGAATCTCAGAATAGAATCTAGGATCCCAAACTTTGGTTCTAAATCCGCCTTCGTTTTGATCTATATTTTTCCATCCGGGCGGTTTAGAAAGTAGATTCTCACCATAGCGACCAAATATTTTCCGAGATCTATTCAATTGAGCATGACACCAATCCGTGCACTTCGAATTGAAGTGTGGAACCTTATTGAACCTTGTACACCAGCTCTGAGTACGAGCCATTTCCCTCTTACTCTTAAAGCCGCAGAGGGCTCTAAGCTGGCCATCTGTTTCAAGTAAACCATATTCAAGTGAATAAGTAAAGTTAAAGGTTAAGGATTGTACCCACTTGAAGCTTGTATTAGGCGGTAATGGCCTTGGGGTAGGTGTTTTTGGTGGTTCTGTAAGTTCTTCTCCCTTGTGCTCTTCTGTGAATTCCTCCACTTCTTCGCAAGATTCTTCAAATGCATCTGTATCCTGGTCAAAGTCTTCTATGTCTTCCTCATCACTTGAGTCATAGATTGGAGGTTGAGAAAAATCTACCTCTGCATCTTCTTCGTATTCACTTGGGAAAGATTCTTCGATCTCAGAGAATTCACTTGCGGATGCAAGTTCATTACTAAGAGAGCTTGACTTGTGACTATCATCATCAAGGGAATTTGTGTCCTGGGTTATTCTGTCTAGTTCTTCATAAACGACTTGCCTTGGGGATTGTGCAATATCCTCCTTAGCATCAACTATAACGTCCTTGACAGAGTTCTCCTCAACTCTGGATTCCCATGGAGGTTCAGCGTCTCCTAGATCTTCAACCAACTCTTCTTCTTGTACAATGACAGCTTCTTCTACTTGTTCTAGTACGAATTCATACTCTGTCTTGTCCACTGGAGTTTCTAGTGTCTCCTTCATGCTACGCTCTTCATTAGATTGTCCACATGGGGATGTGGTTGGTCCTTGAATGTTCGCGCGTCTAGAAGCTAATTGAATTACTGCTTGCTCCAGTTGTCGAATGGTTGTTTGAAGTTTATTTACTGTTGCCTTGAGGCGAACCTCTGATTCTCTGGGTGATGGATTTGGACATGATACATAGGGAAGTGGTGGTGCTTCGGGGTGATTGGATTGGAACTGGGGTAGGAAAGGATCATACGGTGGCGAATGGTGAAGAGAAGCTTGTGAGTGTGGTGGTTCGAGGTTATGTTGAGAAGATGGTCTATAGGCACGGGGTGGGACTTGTTGGTAGTCACAAGGTTGTCCACCATATCTTTCAGCTGGGCATGCATTGTAGAATGGTCGTTGTCCATGATATCTTGGAGGGTGTTGATGCCTAAAAGGTTGATTAGATCCTCTTGGCTCCATCCATCCTTGATTGGTCTGACCTTGATGCATATTCCTGCTGTAACTTTTATTTCCTTCAACAAAGTTAGAACCAAACTCAAAGCGAGAGGGGTGAGAATTCAAAGTAGCAAATAAAATTAAAAAGGAAAAACAGAAATAAATAAACAAGCAAAAGAAAAATATTTACAATAACCAATAATAAGGCACACGTTAGCAGTTCCCCGGCAACGGCGCCATTTTGACGAACAGGATTTTTTCCAGTAAAGAATGTCATAAAAACAGTCGCGTTGTAAATATAGTCTCTAAACCAACAAAAATCCCTTTCGTACAAACGTTTTGGTTGTCACAAGTAACAAACCCCTTAAAATTGATAACCGAGTATTTAACCTCGGGTCGTCTTCTCAAGGAACTGCAGGGAAGTATGTTCTTATTATTGGTTATGGAAATTGTAAATTTGGGGTTTCAAGAATGAGGAACGAGTAATTTAATGACAAATAAATTAAATGACAATTAAAATAAATAAATAACTGTAAAGCAAACTTTTGGCAAGGTATGAGAAATTGGAGGTCCTATCCTAGCTATCCTTATCAATGATGATGATGGTTGAATCTTAATTCCACTTTGTTAACCTTTACCAAGATAAAGGAAGGTCAAGGGATTAATTGGTTTGATCTTCGAATCCTATTTATTTCCTAAGAAAAGATTGGGATTATGGAAGTTCAATTCAATTAACAAAGATAACAATTATCAATCAAGTTTGAGTTTGATAACTCCTGAATTACTGATTTCTTAACCAAGAACAAAAGGGAAAAAATAAATCTACTTGGAATAAAGATGTCTTCAGAGTAAAAGCAACAATAGCATAAATAAAAGAAATCAATATTAAACTGAAATACCTCAATTAACATTAATAAAAGAGTAATCTGTAACATGAAAGGATTCATAAAATCGCTTGTAAAAGTAAATAAAAGGAATATTGAACCTGGTCAAAAGAGATAATCTTGAAAGTGAATAAAAATCCTAATCTTAAATCCTAATCCTAAAGAGAGAGGAGAGAGCCTCTCTCAAAACTAAATCTAAATCATGGAAAGTGAAAATTGGTGAGCTCTCCCTGAATGGATGCATTCCCCCACTTCATAACCTCTGGTCTATGCCTTCTGGACTTAGATTTGGGCCAAAAAGGGCTTCAGAAATCGCTGGGAGCATTTTCTGCAATTTCTGGTGTGTGGCCTCTGTCACGCGTCCGCGTGGGTCACGCGGTCGCGTCGTTCGGAGCTTTTCCTTGCCACGCGGTCGCGTCAGTCATGCGACCGCGTCATATTCATTCTGCTTAAGGTGCACGGTCGCGTTAGTCATGCGGCCGCGTCACTGTTGATTCGCGCTTGGCACGCGATTGCGTTGTCCATGCGATCGCGTAGATGCCAGTTTCTTCAGAACTCCGTTTTGCACTTTCCTTCCATTTTTGTATGTTTCCTTTCCATCCTTTAAGTCATCCCTGCCTTAGAGGATCTGAAACTACTCAACACACTAATCACGGCATCGAATGGAAATAAAGGTAATTAAAATAATTAATTTTAAAGCATAGAAAATATGTTTTTCACATACATCACATAATAAGGAAGGAGAAGTAAAACCATGCAATTAATATGAATAAGTGGGTGAAGGATTGAATAAATCACTCAAACTAAGCACAAAATATATCATAAAATATGGGTTTATCAGGTACTTTAAAAATCAAAGATAAAAGAGAGACTAAACTAAGATAATCTTAATAATAAAAACTTTTAATTTGACACTAATTCTCAAAATAATTTGAAACAAATCTAAAATTTTGGATACTTAAAAATTAAAATCAACAACTTTGTTAATTGTATGGCATTTTCTTTCTTTTTTTTTTTGGATTTTTTGATTTTTTTTAATTTGACTTTAAAAAAATCTAGAAATAAAAGATGAAACAAAAAACCTAAACGAAAATCTTAGAGCAGATGGATAAATAAAAATTTTATCTACAATTTATAACTATACCAACAACAACAACAACAACAACAACAACAAAGCCTTGTCCCACTAAGTGGGGTCGGCTACATGAATCAAACGATGCCATTGTGCTCTGTCATGTATCATGTCTACAGAGAGACCGTTTACATGTAGATCTCGTTTGACCACCTCATGGATGGTCTTCTTAGGTCTTCCTCTACCTTTCGCCCTTTGTCCATCTTCCATCTCATCCACCCTCCTGACTGAATGTTCTATCGGTCTTCTTCTCACATGTCCAAACCACCTGAGACGCGATTCAACCATCTTTTCCACAATGGGTGCTACTCCAACTCTCTCCCTTATATCTTCATTCCTTATTTTATCCAATCGCGTATGACCACTCATCCATCTCAACATCTTCATCTCTGCCACACTCAGCTTATGTTCGTGCTCCCCTTTAGCCGCCCAACACTCCATACCATACAGCATAGCCGGTCTTATAGCGGTGCAATAGAATTTACCTTTAAGTTTTAAAGGCACTTTTTTGTCGCATATAAAACCAGATGCACTCCGCCATTTTGACCAACCTGCTTGGATCCTATGATTTACATCCTGTTCAATCTCTCCATTATCCTGTATGATGCACCCAAGATACTTAAAACTTTTAACTTTTCATAGGATGCTTTCTCCAATCTTTACCTCTATATTGGGGTTTTCCCTTCTCAGACTGAACTTATATTCCATATATTCCATCTTGCTACGGCTTATGCGCAGACCATACACTTCTAGAGCTTCTCTCCATAACTCCAACTTCTTATTTAGGTCTTCCCTTGACTCTCCCATAAGGACGATATCATCGGCAAAAAGCATGCACCATGGCACAGGCTCTTGGATGTGCTCTGTGAGTACTCCCAAGACTAATGTGAAAAGGTATGGACTTAAGGATGATCCCTGGTGTAATCCTATACCAATAGGAAATTCCTCTGTCACACCACCTTGAGTCTTCACACTAGTTGTGGCCCCATCATACATGTCTTTAATTGCCCGAATATATGCGATCCTTACTCTCCTCTTTTCTAAAACCTTCCATAAGACCTCCCTTGGTACCCTATCATATGCTTTTTCCAAATCAATAAACACCATATGTAGATCCCTTTTATTACTACGATACCTCTCCATCATCCTTCTTAATAGGTATATCGCTTCAGTGGTAGATCTGCCTGGCATAAATCCAAATTGGTTATCTGTTACTTGTGTCTCTTTTCTCAACCTCCGTTCTATCACCCTTTCCCATAACTTCATAGTATGACTCATAAGCTTAATCCCTCTATAGTTTCCGCAACTTTGTATATTCCCCTTATTCTTGTAGATAGGTACCAATGTGCTCTTTCTCCACCCATCAGGCATCTTCTTTGACCTTAAAATCTCATTAAAAAGCATGGTTAACCAGTTGATGCCTTTTTCTCCAAGACCCTTCCAAACCTCAATCGGAATATTATCAGGTCCTACTGCCCTGCCATTTTTCATCTGCTTTAGAGCCTCTTTTACCTCGAAGTCTCGAATCCTTCGATAGTAGTCAAAGTTTTGATCTTCTTCCCTTGTGCATAATCGACCAAGGCTCGGAAGAGTCTTCTGTCTCTCATTAAATAACTCGTAGAAGTAGCTCTTCCACCTTTCATTAATCTTCTCCTCTTGAGCCAATACCTCTCCATCCTTATCCTTTATGCACTTAACCTGATCCAAATCTCTCGTTCTTCTTTCCCGGCTCTTTGCGATTCTATATATACCTTTTTCTCCTTCTTTCGTGCCCAAAGACTGGTAGAGACCCTCATATGCTCTTGTTCTTGCTTCACTTACAGGCACTTTTGTCTCTTTCTTAGCCGCCTTATATTTTTCCCAATTATCTGCATTGTGGCATAAAGACCACTCTTTAAAGCATTCCCTTTTTATCTTTATCTTTTCTTGTATACTCTCATTCCACCACCAGGACTCCTTGTCTCTTGGTCCTATTCCTTTAGATTCACCAAAACTTTCTTTTGCTGTTCTTCTAATAACTTCTGCCATCTCCCTCCACATTTCTTCCGCGCTTCCATTCCCATCCCACTTTGCCTCTTCTCCTACCCGTCTTAGGAAGCTTCTTTATTCCTCACCTTTCATCCGCCACCACCTCGTCCTTGGGTTCTTCGTATGATGTCTTTTCCTCAACTTTTGCTCAATGCGAAAATCCATGACGAGCACCCAATGTTGTGTTGTCAAACTCTCTCCCGGGATAATTTTACAGTTAATGCAAAATTTTCGGTCGACTCTCCTCAACAAGAAGAAGTCGATTTGAGAGCTTGTCATGCCACTCTTATAGGTTATAAGATGTTCGTCTCTCTTTTTAAAACATGTATTTGCGATGAGAAGATCAAAGGTTGAGGAAAAGTCCAAAATAATTTTACCCTCGGCATTGATCACCCCGAAACCATGGCCTCCGTGAATACTCCCATATCCAGTCACTTTTCTCCCAACATGGACATTTAAATCTCCTCCTAAGAAAATCTTATCTCCCAAAGGTATGCCTTGAACCAAACTCTCTAGATCCTCCCAAAACCTTATCTTGTGTTGTTCGTCCGAACCCACTTGCGGTGCATAGGCGCTAATCACATGGAAAGCACCTCCCTCCACCACAAGTTTGATAGAGATGATCCGATCTCCCACCCTCTTAACATCCACTACGTCCTTCTTCCACTGCTTATCCACAATTATTCCAACCCCATTCCTATTCTTCACCTTTCCTGTATACCAAAGTTTGAAACCAGAAGTATCCAACTCCCTAGCCTTTGCACCAACCCATTTCGTTTCTTGTAGGCACATAATGTTAATCTTCCTCCTTGTCATGGTGTCCACCACCTCCATGGACTTTCCTGTTAGAGTGCCTATGTTCCATGTCCCAAATCTCAACTTTCTGTCGCTTCGACCTTTACCTTTTACTTTGTGAACTAGCTTATTTACCCTCGTTCGTTCACGAAAACGCGAGAACCCTTGCTCATTTAACACTACATCCGGGCACCGATGCAGCGGCTCTTGCTTTGACACCGTACTCGAGCCATACGACGTGTTGCTTCCGGGCAACGACCTAGCTTTAGCGCAATAATGTCTTTGATTCATGTCATGGGGGTTCGGCTATATTTTTATGTTGGTTGCCGAAGACCTAACACAACCCTCCTCCTTTATCCGGGCTTGGGACCGGCTATGTACCGCAAGTGTAACATAGGCGGAGTTAATTTATAATTATACCAAAAGATTAAAAAAAAATGAGTAACAAAAGATACAACAAAAACAATAAAAAAGATAAGATTTTTTTTATTAGACTTCTAGAAAATCTGTTCTTAGTAATCTAAGACGTTGAAAGAATTTTTCTATTAGACTTTTAAAAAAATATGTTCTTGACAACCTAAATCAAAGAGATAAAACTAAAAGAAGTGACACTAATAATTATTCTAGATTAAATTTTTTAATTTTTTCATGCAACAAGTAAAGTAAATCACTCACCTCATTTAATACACATAAAAAAATACATAAAATAACTAAAAAATTTTATTCATAAAAAATTTATGAAATATTTTACAAGCTTGCTTAATTAAATTTCTAATTGATAATTTTATTTTATTTTTAACAAATTTTTTTAAAATATGATAGTCATCAACTATTATAGTATAAATAGTATAGCATAACGATAATAATTGTGATATTAATAAACATAATAATTACGTTACGCTCTAGCTAAGTGATTATGATTTCAAAAGTATTAAAAACAACAATATATAAAACATCCCAACTCTTCAAAATAAATAATATTTTGTTATAAAATAACTAAATAAGGAAGATAAAGTAAAGAAATATAAATGAAAGACTCTAGTATTAATATTCACTAATATTAATATCATCCTACCATAATAACTATGATTTATATATTAATACTATATTTGTAATATGAAGAGAAAGAAAAGCTTCGTAGAGAGAGAAGAAATGCTTTTTATTGATGTGTACATATCATGTACTGAGGTTGTCTATTTATACATGCAAGGAGGCTATTATTTTCAACTATCATTAAATGTAAGGACTTTGATAATGTAGCCATTCAGCATGGAAAAGATGATATGCTCATGGTCATCCATTTTCATCCTTATCGTAACACTCCCCCTTTGATGACCATTAAGGATTATTGCCTCGTTAAAACCTTACTAAAGAAAAACCCAGTGGGAAAAAAACCTTAGTGAAGGAAAAAGAGTACAATACCCTTTAGTGATAGGGACTGCCTCATTAAAAACCTTGTCAAGAAAAACCCAATAGGAAAAAAACCTGACCAAGGGAAAAAGAGTACAGTCTCCCCCTCTTGTCGACATCAGTTGATGTCTCGAAATCGGCGCATCCCAATCTCATGTACCAATCTTTCAAAAGAGGATTTTGGGAGCGACTTTGTAAATAAATCTGCCAGATTATCACTTGAGCGGATCTGTTGGATATCAATTATCCCTTGATTTTGAAGATCATGAGTGAAGAAGAATTTGGGAGAAATATACTTTGTTCTATCACCTTTGATGTAGCCGCCTTTAAGTTGAGCAATGCATGCTGTATTATCTTCAAATAGGACAGTTGGAGCTATCTTATGATCAATCAGTCCACATGATGACAGAATATATTGAATCAGACTCCTTAGCCAAAAACACTCGCGGCTAGCTTCATGATTCGCCAGTATTTCAGCATGATTAGAGGAGGTTGCTGCTATCGTCTGTTTCGTGGACCTCCATGATATAGCTGTACCACCATATGTGAATAGGTATCCTGTTTGAGACCTCCCTTTATATGGATCAGACAGGTATCCGGCATCTGCATAGCCAACTAGTTGTGACTTGGATCCATAGGGATAAAACAATCCCATATCAACCGTTCCATGAAGATATCGAAAAATTTGTTTGATTCCACTCCAATGTCTTCTGGTTGGAGAGGAACTATACCTTGCTAGTAAATTCACCGCGAATGATATGTCAGGTCGCGTATTATTAGCAAGATACATTAGCGCTCCAATGGCACTAAGATATGGTACTTCAGGACCAAGGATATCTTCATTTTCTTCTTTAGGACGGAATTGATCATTTTTCACATCCAAAGATCTTACGATCATTGGAGTACTTAATGGATGTGACTTATCCATATAAAATCTCTTCAAGATCTTCTCTGTGTATGTTGCTTGATGAATAAAGATCCCACTTTTTATATGCTCGATCTGTAGGCCGAGACAAAACTTAGTCTTTCCAAGATCTTTCATCTCAAACTCTTCTTTTAGAGTTTTTATAATTGTTGGAATCTCTTCAGGAGTCCCAATGATATTTAAATCATCAACGTACACAGCAATTATAATGAACCCAGATGTAGTTTTCTTTATGAAAACACATGGGCAGATATCATCATTCTTGAATCCGTTTTTGGCCAGATACTCAGTAAGACGATTATACCACATTCGTCCAGATTGCTTTAGACCATATAAAGATCTTTGCAATTTGACTGAGTATAACCCTTGCGAATATTCATTGGATGGTTTAAATATCTTTAGTCCTTCAGGGATTTTCATATAGATATCACGATCTAATGAGCCGTATAAATAGGCTGTTACCACATCCATCAAATGCATATGCAGTTTATGATATGCAGATAAACTGACCAAATAACGCAATGTTATCGCATCCACTACGGGGGAATACGTTTCTTCATAATCTATACCGGGCCTTTGTGAAAAACCTTGTGCCACAAGTCGGGCTTTGTAGCGCACAACTTCATTTTTCTCATTTCGTTTTTTCACAAATACCCATTTGTATCCAACAGGTTTTACATCTTCTGGTGTACGGACTACAGGTCCAAAGACTTCACGTTTTGCAAGTGAGTCTAATTCAGCCTTCATGGCTGCTTCTCATTTTGGCCAATCATTTCTTTGTCGACATTCTTCAACTGATCTTGGCTCAAGATCCTTACTTTCATGCATGATATTCAATGCCACATTATATGCAAATATTTCATTGACAATTGTCTTATTTCGGTCCCATTTCTCTCCTGTAAAGACATAATTTATCGAGATCTCGTCATTTTCACAAATTTCAGGTACCTGAACGTCTTCTGGCGTTATATCAGAATTTTGGACAACTGCCGGTGTCTTTACTATGTCTTTTTCAATAGGAATCGTATTTACCTCTTTTCTCTTTCGAGGATTTTTATCTTTGGAACCGACAGGCCTGCCACGCTTCTGGCGTTTATTTGCTTCCGTGGCTATTTGTCCTACTGGGACATCAATTCGAATTGGGGCATTTTCCTCCCTGCCACGCTTCTGGCGTGAATTTGCTTCAGTGGCTACTTGTCCTACTGGGACGTCAATTCGAATTGAGGCATTTTCCGCTGGTATGTAAGATTTGGTTACCCTCTTTGTATCGGAAAATGCATCAGGCAATTCATTTGCTATTCTTTGCAAATGTATAATCTTTTGAACTTCTAGTTCACATTGCCTTGATCGAGGATCTAAATGCATCAACGATGATGCATTCCAATTAAGTTCCTTTTCAGGAAGCTTATTCTCTCTCCCTAATGTTGGAAATTTTGATTCATCAAAATGACAATCCGCAAACCGGGCTTTAAACACATCACCAGTTTGTATCTCAAGATACCTCACTATAGAGGGAGAATCATATCCAACATATATCCCCAATTTTCTTTGGGGTCCCATTTTGGTGCGATTAGGTGGTGCAATGGGAACATATATCGCACACCAAAATATTCTTAAATGGGAGACATTTGGCTGCTGGCCAAAAGCTAATTGCATAGGAGAGAACCGATGGTAACTCGTTGGCCTCAAACGAATAAGTGATGCGGCATGTAAAATAGCATGCCCCCAAACCGAGGTTGTGAGATTTGTTCTCATAAGCAAGGGTCTAGCAATTAATTGGAGGCGTTTAATAAGCGATTCTGCTAACCCATTTTGTGTGTGAACATAAGCTACTGGATGTTCAACACTTATTCCATTAGCCATACAATAAGCATCAAAAGCTTGGGAAGTAAATTCATCAGCATTATAAAGGCGAATTGCTTTGATTGGATTTTCTGGAAATTGTGCTTTTAATCGAATAATTTGAGCTAGTAATCTCGCAAACGCCAGGTTGCGAGAAGATAATAAGCACACATGTGACCATCTCGAAGATGCGTCTATCAGAACCATAAAATATCTAAAAGATCCACATGGTGGATGAATAGGTCCACATATATCACCTTGAATCCTTTCTAGGAATTTAGGAGACTCAAATCCAATCTTTACTGGTGATGGCTTTAAAATTAACTTCCCTTGAGAACATGCAGCACAACAAAATTCACTAGTTTTAAGAATCTTCTGGTTCTTTAGTGAATGTCCATGATAGTTTTCAATAATTCTCCTCATCATGGTTGTTCCCGAATGACCCAATCTATCATGCCAAGTTATGAATTCATTTGGACTAGTAAACTTCTGGTTTACAATGGCATGTGATTCAATTGCACTAATCTTAGTATAATACAACCCAGATGAAAGTGAGGGTAATTTTTCTAATATAACTTTCTTATTTGAATCATGAGTTGTGATACATAAATACTCATGATTTCCCTCATTCATTGTCTCAACATGATATCCATTTCGGCGAATATCTTTGAAACTCAACAAGTTCCTCAGGGACTTGGTAGATAATAGTGCATTATTTATTATAAATTTTGTTCCTCCAGGAAACAAAATTATAGCTCTTCCGGAGTCTTCTATCACATTGCCTGAGCCAATAATAGTATTAACATATTAATCTTTTGGCACAAGATGGGTAAAATATATATCACTTTTAAGAATAGTGTGCGAACTTGCACTATCTGCAAGGCAAATATCTTCAGAATATGTCCTTGCCATTTTTCTTCAAAAACAAATGATAATTATAAAATGAGTAGAAGTACATACAGAGTCAAATTATTCACATGAATACTTAATAAACACATACACATATCAAACTATTCCATCATTGATCAAATATCCAATATTACCTTCAGAATCCTTAAAGAAATTAGATACATCATAATGAGTAGTGAAATTTTCATCATTTGAAACAAAATTTGTTTCATTTTCTTTATCATCCTTTTTCAAGGATATTTGATAAAAATCAACTAGGTGCCTTGGGGTACGACAGGTACGTGACCAATGGCCCTTTCCACCACAACAGAAATATTTATCCTCAATTGATTTACTTTGTCCATTGTTTCTTTATTTATCCCACTTCTGGTGAGATCCTTTCTTATGAACATAATTTCTCTTCCTTCCATAATTTTTCTTGTTATCAAAATCTTGCCATTTACATCTTCTGGAGTTATAATTTGCCGCATTTGCTTCAGGAAATGGGACGGCGCTAACTGGACGCGCTTCATGATTTCTCAAAAGTAACTCATTATTGCATTCAGCAACAAGAAAGTAAAAAAATTAATTCAAAATACTTTTTAATTTCTTTTTCTCGATACTGCTGCTGCAGGAGCACATTCGAGACATGGAAGGTCGAGAAAATTTTCTCTAACATATCGGGCGTGAGGAAGTATCACCGTTTTTTTTTATGATTGTACCTTTCTTCAAGTTCTTTCCACAGATCTACAGGATCTTTTAATGTGGGATATTCATTTTTCAATCATACTTCAAGATGATGACGAAGGAAAATCATAGCTTTGGCTTTATCCTTTTGGGATGTATTATTTTCAGCCTTAATGGTATCTTCAAGATCCATTGAATCAAGATGGATTTTAACATCTAGTACCCATGATAAATAATTGTTTCCAGATATATCAAAAGCATTATATTCAAGATGAAAGAGATTCGACATAATAAAAATTTGTTACCTGGAGTCTTCCTAAAATTTTGTTAGAGTTTCGTGCTGATAACGTGTTATAAAATAACTAAATAAGGAAGATAAAGTAAATGAAATATAAATGAAAGACTCTAGTATTAATATTTACTAATATTAATATCATCCTACCATAATAACTATGATTTATATATTAATACTATATTTGTAATATGAAGAGAAAGAAAAGCTTCGTAGAGAGAGAAGAAATACTTTTTATTGATGTGTACATATCATGTACTGAGGTTGTCTATTTATACATGCAAGGAGGCTATTATTTTCAACTATCATTAAATGTAAGGACTTTGATAATGTAACCATTCAGCATGAAAAAGATGATATGCTCATGGTCATCCATTTTCATCCTTATCGTAACATATTTGATAAAATATCTCAAGACAATTGTCGGAATTGAATTTAATAATATCATAATCTTTTGAGAATAAATTATAGTTCACGTGTATGTAAATAAATAAAAAAATATTATTTATAATTAAAATTAATTATTAAAATTAACTATTAATATATATATATATATATATATATATATATAATTTAATTTATTTTTAATATATATTTATATTTTAATATATATTTTATATTAATAATTAATTTTAGTGATTTATTTTAATATATATATAATATAACAAATTATTATTAGTTGCACCTACCTTCAACTCGTGGCACCTTCAGTCCTTCACAATTGACGGCAACTAGTCAACTACCAGTCCACTACGCAAATAGAACGACAATCTGTCCGTCAGATTGAATGAATGGCAGGCAATATTAGTTTGAATAGAAAAACTTACTATTTTTACTATCGAATCTTTAAAATGCCAATAAAATTATCCATTATAAAATAAAATTAATATTACATTTATAAAAAAGATATATTCAATAAAAATATTCAAATTCTAAATTTTTATTAATTTAAAAAAATTAAATTATCTCTTATCTCTTTTATCATTTTTAAATTTTGAGAACTATCTTCATTTTTTTTTGTCTATTATCAATTTATCATTCATTATTATGATATTATCATAGTCAACATCAATACCATTCTATTATCATCTTACCACCATCATCATTTTTCTGGATTTTAAGATGGTTGAATTTTATACATTACAAAAACAAATTCACACTTCAAATTAAATTTGGATCTCTAAAATTTTTGATTGAATAATACGTAAATTATTAATTATTAAGATCCGATTCAGATTTCAGCTCTGGAAAACTCGAAGTAAGGATTAAAAATGAAAAAAGAAGAGTTGAAGAAGCTAATATGTTTAGAATCTTATGATAAACTAATCTACTTATGAAAATAATTTCTTCTAAATATAATTGAAGATTAAGATCGCAATTTCTCAAAAATATGACGGACTAAATTATCGTTTTATTTTGTTCCAGTTTAAAATGTATAATATTTGAAGAAAATAAAGGCTAATTTATTACTTTTATTTTTTTTAAAGTTGGATTTTTATATACAATACAAAAGTATAATTCTATATTGGGAGTTGACTCCTTTATACAGAATTTTATGATTTTCAACCTAATATAATAAAGTTCTAATCAGATTCTTAAAGTTTTAACCAAATTTATAATAATATATATTTAATGAATAATATTTAAGTTTTATACTATTTATCATAATAAATTATATATCTTTATAATTGTGAAAAATTAACCTTTTACTTATATTTTTAGTTTAGATACCGTAAATACGGATACGTCTAAAATGAGATAAACAATTTTGTGCGTATTAGATGCACTATCTTTTTTGAATCATTAGATTTTATTAAATAAAAATCAAAAGATATTATAAAAGAAGAATATTAATAAATTTTATAAATAATTAAAAATAAAATATATTAATATATATACATAAATAATTAAACAATATCACATCCTAAAAGCAATAACATCATATGCATGTCCGAAATTGACAATGAATCTATATAAATCGAAGCAAGTCCAATAACATGTTACTTGGGCTAATATACATCTGGCTCTCGTACACCACTACGTCACTGCCAGGAATTCCGACAAAATAATCACTAAACCCACCACCACCATCTCTGCCACCTCCATCACCACCACTTAACCAACATCCCCATCAACACCTCCTCCACCCCACCACCGCCATCACCTCCTCCATAACCACCACCTGTTCCACCATCATGTCCTCCATCATGGCCTCCGCCACCTCCTCCATAACCACCACCCATACCACCATCATCTCCACCATAATGTCCTTTGCCACCTCCTTTATATATATCCACCACTCATCCCACAATCATGTCCTCCGCCACTACGGTCATCGCCGCCATCATCTCCACCATCATCCTCACCATCATTACCATTGTCACCACCATCATCCACTACAACAAATCTGGCAGATAGCGGCGGTTGCTGGAACCGTTTAGCGGCGGTTCAGCTAAACATATCGCGGCGGTTTAATGAAACGCCGGAAGATGGGGCGCGGCAAAACGGATGGCGGCGATTTTCTTCAACCGCTGGAATAACCGCCGCGAAATGAAACTTGAGTTTTGCGGTGGTTATTACCCGCCGCAATATGTGGATAGTTAATTTTATTTTTCAATTTGCGGCGGTAACCGCCGCTAAATGCTAGTGTTTTGAAAACGACGTTCTTATATCACGAAAATAGACAATATTACTGTTTTGCGGCGGTTAAAACTGCCGCTAAATTCGAATTTTCCATTAAAATTTTAGATTTTCTATTATTTTTCCTCTTTTGAAAAAGTATGTTTATTAACCTTAAATTTTTTTTCTTTTCAATTAATTTAAAGAAATTGCAACCAAGTAAAACAGCTCAATTAACATAGCAAACCAAATTAAATATATGCAAACATAACATATATAATGAAATTGTCATAACATCATCCAAAATAAAATAAGAATGCTTAAGTTGAAGAAAATAAGCATAAATCACTAAACCAACTTAAATGCATAAATATCTAAGAACATTGATTGAAATTCAAAATTTTTGTTACGGGTCGTGATTGGCAGATGAAAATGGCCCTGCGCATGCCGAGTCCGGTGTACCGCCCAAAAAAGCCAGCTCTGCAGCAACCTCAGCGGGCCAATTACCTCCTTGATGTTGGACTAGATATCCCAAGACCTTATGTATCGACTGTCTCTTCACTTGCTCTTCTTCTAGCTTAGCCGTCAATTTCGCAATCCTCCTCTCGTACTCTTCATTGGGCCCTGCAGAACTCGACGGTTGTCCAGCAATGTTACCAAAGACTTGGGTGGGACATGGTCCAGTACCTAGGGCACGAACTCGTCCTAGGTGCTCCTTTCCGAGAACTTGTGCTAGCGAATCATTTTGTGAAAGGTGCCTAGAGGATCCATCCTGCCTCTCAACATTCGAAATTGCTTCCTACAAATATACAACACATTGGAAAGGCATGAGTTAACAGTAGCACGATATATACAGTAAACTAAGTTGCTTGAAATTTTCAAACATGACTCACACTAACAACACGTACATCGGGATGAATATACGAGCCATCTTTTTTCTTATGAGTCATGATAAACAACTCTCCTCTACCAACGCACCTTCCTTGCTCTTTCTCCTACATCGTTGATATCGACATAATTTAGTAAACAATAACAACATACTCAGGAAGATTAATCAAAATCTTAATAAATAATGATGACTTATTACCACTTCATCTTTTTTTCTTGCCAATGTTTTGGAGCCCCCAGTATGTGTGTAAAGTTGCTTGCTCTGATTTAAAGCATTCTGTTTACACTTTTTCTATGAACAAATAACAGAACAAATGTAAATGAGAAAGATAGATGTTGATTATAAAATGTAAGGGGAGTAATATGTATACACATGTATATTTTTGTGGAAATAATAAAATATACCAAGGCTTACCATTGTTTCTTCCTTCTGGCGATAGTCAATGAACTTTTTCCATTCATTTTCTTCTATTCCTTTCGGGCGATGCTCAAGATTTTCCTCATAAGTCCTTATTTCTTTGTAACACCTATGATACAAGTGGTGCCTTGTATCCTTCCAGTTCTTTCCTATCCTCTTCATAATATTGTGCTTTATTTTTCTTCCGGCATTGTTCTCATAATGAAAGACCCACTGCAATTAGTTGAAGAAATGCCACAACCATTACAGTTGAAGAAATGCCACAACCATTACAGGCTAATTTAAATTGTTAAAGTATGACACTCAAATCCAGTACAAGCAGTCGCAATTACGTATAAATGAGAATTGCTTAAATAATGATGTGAAAAACAAAATATGAAAATTTTACGAACCATATAATTTACCCATGCAAAAGCCCTTACCAAAAAAAAATCAAACATTAAAATTGCTTAAATTGTTGAAGCTTAAAGTTGTACCTTAATCATGTCGTAAGCATATTCCTTCTTAGCTTTGTTCACATATACTTCCAACTTTCTGCATATATGGGGAACTGGGAATAATCCGCACCCAAACTCCCTAAGAAACCACTGAATAATCCAGCTGCCTGACCAATCGGTTGTAGCTCTTTGTTAAATAGGAGTACTATCTTTGTATTGGAAGGGAGTGCTATAGCCTCCCTCACACTCAGCCTAGAAGCTTTTCTCACACCGTCCTCTAAGAAATGTATGGGACACAAAATTACATATAATCATTGCAAAAAATGAAAATAGAAGTAAAAGACTTTAAAGATAACTGTTTACGAAATTAGGATGAAAAAAAGTTTACTAATAACAGTAACTTCCCAAAAATCTGTATCTCTGCATTTCCCGTTTTGGTACTGACGTTCGACTTCTTGGGCAGCAAACAAGTCGTCAATGTGGTCATCAAATGACGGAACTTCATCTGCCTCTGGGTCGTAATCCTCATCCTCTAATTCATGATCCGCCACTTCCGCGTGATGCCGAGTCTCTAATTGTTCTGTGGGAGTTTGAGGATCATCAGCACTGCTCGACTGCGCAATCCTATGATCGATGCGCGGTGCACGAAACGATCCGTTGATACGGGTTGCCAGAGCTCTATTAGCTGAGGACGAAATCGGAGGAACCCTATCACGTGGTTGCTCACGTGATGTCTGAGCTCCTCTAGTCATGGACCCAATCTTAAGGCAATATGAAAGCATTTAGAATTATATTCTAGAGAAAGAATTAATATTGAGAATTAATTTAATTCATAAACTAATCATTTTGCTGGGAGAAAAATTAACATGGTTCAATTAAAGAAATTGAAGGATAACTAATTTTCACATAAGGTTACATCAAGAAATGTTAACCACAAACACTAACCGTTGTCTCTTCAGTTCCGGCATTAGTTCCGGCATCTTTCGGGGGTTCCCGTATAATGTTGTATCGTGGTTTCCTAGGCATCGTTACAAACTTTGACAAAAAACAATATTACTAGACAAATGAAAAGCGCAACGTAAAAAGAAATAGAGAAGGCAAACTATACCCCAAAATTAGAAAATAAAAAATTATGAAATCTATATAGAACACTATAAGGCACATTACATGATACATCATAGGTGGATAAAATATTAGAATTTATTTTGTTTTTTGAATAATTTAAATTTTTAATCAATTAAGTCTAATTAAATTAGTTTAACATAAAAAACATTAATTAGTTTTAATATTAGTTCAAGTCTTATAATTTAATAAGATTAATGACTGGTTTACAAATAAATTTGATTGTGTCATAAAAGCATATGTATATCAAATTAATTCTTGACCTGGTAAGTAAAAACACTTTAATAAGTGAAAGATTATTTATTATCAAAAGCCAATAATTAAGCTTGACAAACTGCTACTAATATCCTACATTGGATATTTATTAATGGAATAAATAAACAAATAATAGTAGTAGTTTATAATATTATAATAAATAGATAGATGAGTTGTTATATTGAGGTGGGTTCCCTATATTGAATGCAAGAAATTAATCTGTTTGATAAATTGACTTAGAAATAGGAGGAGATCACAACAATATTTGACAAATTGACTTAATGTTAATTATTTCAAATAATTTGTTTTTTTATTTTCAAATCACTTTTAAATTTGTATAACACAATGTATCACTGTTCCTTTATTGTTGCACCAAATCTGTTATGAAGTTACGGGATTAAACTAAAACAAGTTAACTATTGCTTTTTTAAAAAAGTAAACTGAACCACCTGCATAATTTAAATGGACTTAAACTGTTAGGTTAACAAAAAAATAGAGAATATTGGTTTAATTTCAAATGTTTGTTGAAATAATCATTTATAAAAATCTGTGATTCTCAAAGGTATATAAACGTGCTTATTGAATTAAATAAACTTAACTAATAAGCAATACAATCAGTTTAAACACGTTCAGCACAAATTATTTCTGAAGCCAAACTCACCTATCTGGTTCTCCTCTTTTTGGGTTTCTATTTTAATATTTTTTTATATGCTATCTTGAACTATTTCACATTAAATTATTTTGATTTCTCACGATGACACTCAGTTTTGTTTTTCAGTTTGTTGAAGTCCTTAATTTTCACACCAAAAGCCAATTATTTGGATCTTTAACCAGGTAAGTAACATTGTTTTTCTGCATCTTATGTATGTACTATCTGAAACCTTTTTTTATATAGTTTTATTAATTTCAGTCTAAATCAAAATAAATGTCCCTTGAAAAATTAAATCTTTAACCGAAAAAAGTATACAACTAAAAAACCTGTTCACAATAGCATATAAAAATTAACAAAATTCACAAAATCTGATACCATTCATGATCAGTACCTTAACCCAGTAGCTCAAACAATATTATCAACAACAAATTAAGAGAATAAATCAAGCAAAAAGTCAATATCAATTTTTTCAAAAAGTGCTTAATGCTGAATAGATGACCAGAGGTAGGGACATAGAGACATCAGAAAAATACTCAACAATATTACTATGGCAATCTCAGCAACTCACAATACTCAGAAAATAACAAAATCTCAGCAACTTAATATCAGTGAACTATCCCAGTAACTCAATCAGTAATTCATTATTATTAAGAACATATCAACAAAACAAGAAAAACCAAACTCAAGAAGCAATCTTTAAGCTAACCAGAGGAAGAGACAGAGAGACAGAGAGCGAGTATGATGGCGACAAAGAACGAGCTCGACGGCAATGGCGAGTAGAAGAGAGACCTCGACGGCGATGGTGAGGATAAGAGAGAACTCGGCGCTTACGACAAGGACAAGAGTGAACTCGGCGACGACGACGAAGAGTAGAGAGACCTCGACAACGGCGACGGTGAGGAATCTTCAACCCTGCTATCGATGACCAGACCACGCCGACGAACATAGATCCAAACCCAATCGGCGATGAAGTTGACGCGGTGCTGCAGGGCGGTGGGGGCTGCGGTGGTTGCGCTGGGCGATGGCTGCGGTACGGGGTTAAGAGAGTGCAGTGGCTGCTAGGGTTTGTGGGTAGTCCATTAGGTTTAGGAGTTTTTTTATTCCATCTGGCCGGTGATTTTTATTCCGTATAATCTTCCACCCTGGCTTTGCATGAAGCAGACATCCTTCATTATATCCACGCTTATTCCTGGGCCGAAAATGCCAGGTAATGACATAGATGTTTATCTTCAGCCCTTGATAGATGAGTTGAAGCAATTATGGGATGGCGTCGAAACGTATGATGCCAAAGAGGGAAACACTTTCAAGATGTGTGCAGCACTGATGTGGACTATTAGTGACTTTCCGGGACTGGAAAACCTATCTGGCTAGAATACGCACAGTGGGTTAGCTTGTCCTACGTATAACTTGGATGCTAAGCTACAGCAGCTGAAAGACAGTCAGAAATGGTGCTACATGGGCCATCGACGCTTTTTGAATCAGGGACACAAATACATACTAGACCGGAATAGATTTGATGGGCAGGTCGAAGGTAGAGATCCACCAAAAAAGTTATCCAGAACAGATGTATTGAGGCAACAGTCTAATATGCACGTTTCATTTGGGAAGATATCAACTACGACATCCAAAAAAAGACGCAATACTCAGGATGTGGATGAAGATGACTCACATTAGAAGAAGAAGAGTGTTTTCTTTGACCTCCCGTACTGGGAGGATCAGATGTTGCGTCATAACCTTGATGTGATGCATATAGAAAAAAACGTGTGTGACAATGTGGTCTTCACTATCTTAAACGATAGCGGCAAATCAAAAGACAATCTTAAAGCTCGCAAAGATTTACAATGCATGGGCATAAGGCCTGAATTATGGCTGGGGGAAGGTGGTAAATATCCTTCTGCAATATTTGCAATGTCGAATTCACAGAGGGATGTATTCCTGAAGACTTTGCAGAATGTGGTCTTTCCAGATGGTTACTCTAGCAATGTTTCTCGTTGTGTTGATTTGCGACAGCGCAAGTTATCTAGGTTGAAAAGTCATGACTGCCATATTCTGATGGAACAGTTACTCCCAATTTTGGTGAAGAATGCACTACCGAGTCCGGTGTCCAATGTGATTGCAAATTTGTCATCTTTTTTCCGAGAACTTTGTGGGAAAGCCATAAACCCTATGCAGCTTGTTGAGCTTCAGAATCATGTTGTGCAAACCCTGTGTCAGATGGAAATGATTTTCCCTCCATCATTCTTCACTGTCATGGTTCACCTCACGGTGCATCTCGTTGATGAGGTTACTCTTGGTGGACCAATACATTATAGGTAGATGTATCCAATAAAAAGGTTATCTTGCTGATAAACCCCTTTAGTACACTCAGTTGAATTAATTGTGTATATATTGAGCGTTTTATTGTATCTATATAAAAGGTATTTAGGACGTCTGAAGCAATATATTCGTAATAGGGCACAACTAGAAGGCTCAATTGCAGAAGGCTATTTATATGAGGAAATCCTTACTTTCTGTTTTAGATATTTGGATAATATTGAGACTAGAATCAACCGACCAGGGCGAGTTGATGATGAGCCCGTTGATGTTCTTCATACTTCAGGGAAAAGTATGTTTCCAACTATTGGAAAGGCATTAGGGGCTGTTTTGCATTTCGAACTCACTCCAATAGAAAAATATCAAGCTCATCATCATGTGCTAGTCAACTGCGATGTCGTGGTTCCGTTCGTTGAGTAAGTATACACATGTATTTCTAAAACACCAATATAACTCTTTTCTCAAAGTGACTACTTGGATTAATTTTCTTTTCTCCCATAAAGTACATTTAGGGAAAAGACAAAGCGAAGCTTGCGTCATCAGACAAGGTCGCAAGCTAAGATAGATAGTGTCGTCCATGCAGAATTTCCTCAGTGGTTCAAGCATGAGGTTGACAAAATTCTAACCTGAACATTGTGTTTTTAGCCTGGAATTAGTACTATATGAAAACCGATTTTAATCTAAAGCATGAATGTTATGTGGTTCTAGATTCCTATGGAAAGTACGCTTCATTCGAAAGACTTGAAGTTGCTTGCGTGTGGTCCCATGATTCAGGCAAGACGTTTTGGGACGTACAATGTTAACGGGTACAAGTTTAGAACTATCACAAAGGAAAATGGGATGAAAACACAAAATAGTGAAGTATATGTATCATCTAATATAAGAAGTTATGCAAGCATGCGTGACAATAGAGTAGCTGTTGGTGGTGTTCCGTATTACGAAAAAAATTGTAGACATAATTGAATTGAATTATAGTTGTTCCTTCACGGTGGTATTGTTCAAATGTGTTTGGGCTGATACCACTACCAGTAGAGGCATCAAACAAGACCATTTGGGGCTTACCAGCGTTAATTTATCTCGTACGATACACATTGGTAATCGAGAAGAAGATGAATCGTACATATTGGCATCAGAAGCTCAACTTGTATACTATGTGGATGACGAAGTAGCTAAGGAATGGAGTGTTGTGGTTCATGTGAAACCAAGGGATTTGTATGACATGGGAGAAGAGAATGAAGAAGCTGAAGTTGGTTTTTTTCCACAGCCAGGGTTGAACATATCAGCGGAAGGGGACATTGGAGATTTACTGTTCACAAGGGAGGAAGATATAAAAGACCTTATAGAAAATGCTTCAGAGAATTTCAATGATGTCGCGTAATGCTTATATGAAGCCTTTTAATATAATTTAAAAATGATCTTTCTGTCATTCTCTAAGTTAAATAAACTCAATGTTGTACGTTGTTTTCTTTGGTTACTTTATACTTGTGTAGTTTTTATTTGCAGTTAAATATTTATGTTATTGTGAATTTTCATGAGTAAAAGTAGATTTTTTGTTTCTTTCAACGATTTTAATATGGAGAAGTTAGTTTACGTTAAATCTTTATTCCTTCTATATTAGTTGTTTTTCTTAGGGTTGAATTTTTTATAATCTTGCTATCTATTATGCAATATAATTTCACTAGTGTTACGTTTTGAAAACAATAGTGAACATAACATGACGGTGGAACAGGATCAACAAAAACTGAGGACTTTTCATCATCCTCTGCAAGCACAACAATTGCTACAGAGTTTCTGTTTAAAAAATTTGGCCAAACTACTAACAGGGATGATGGTAATTGTCAAAAATTTGAGTTTATTTTTAAAATTGTCTTACCATCTTGTAGTTTGGTTTTTTTCTAAGTCAGTATTAAATGACTCCGGAGTTCTCAGTTTCTTCTATGTATACTCAATCTGTTATGTGTATGTTGATATTTTCAGTCTTAGCTGAATATTCCGGAGAAATAGTTCCTAACAGTCTAGATGGAAAAGAGTCTGATTCAGAAGACGATTTAGATGATATCTCCTCTGTCGCAGTTGACAGATCCATGCAGTTTGATCCGAATAAGGTTCCGGAAGAAGACAACAAAACTTTAGAAGACCAACAAGATAAACAAGATGATATACATGTTAAGAAAAGGTGCTTTGATCTGAATAAAATGCGATGGTATGGAGATGAAATATCAGATCCTCTAAAACGTGAAGCCCATAGATTCATAACAGAGTATTTTTCACCAGGTCAATACGATGTTGGAGAGAAATTTTGATCTTTTATTATGACAGTTACACTGATTTCCTTAGTTTAATGATTTGGGTTGCCGTTGTACATTTTATCTACTTTTAGAGTTTCTTGATTTAGGTTTAGTAAGGCATAACTTTAAAAAGAAGTAACTTTGATTTATGCTCTCTGGAACTTTATTTTAACTTTATAAATTTAGATTATGATTTTATTTTCTTCTTTTACATCCATATTTGAAAGCAAATTTAAATGCCAACAACGTAATCAAGAAAATCTTATTGGTAAATTTGTTCACATGAGTTAACATATATAGCTTATTTAACTTGTGAATTTTTTTTACGTAAAACAAATGTAAAATAAGTGTTACGAGCTTAAGTAACAATGATTCAAACATATGTAGCTTAAGATAATAGTCTTTACTTAACTAGATTATACTCAGATGGTTTATTACAAAAGAAAATATTGCAATATGTAGTAATATGCATTTTGCGGCAGTTTAAACAAAATCGTCGCAAAATATAAAACAATAACTCACCCGGCGGTTTATATAGCAGCGGTTTTTGAAAATATGCTGCTAAATGCATACCTGATTGACATACAGCGGCGGTTCGAGAAAAACTGCCGCTAAATGCCGACCTGATTGCTGCACCAACCCCGAACCGCGCTGGTTGTCATTTCGCGGCGGTTTTACAAAATTGCCGCAAAATTTTCGTCGCTATCTGCCGGATTTGTTGTAGTGATCATCATCCTTTCCGCTTCTCCCTCTACGTCAAGCTCTACCTCAACCCTACCCATCCCTCCCTGTCGGCCACGACCATTAGCTCCTCTACCGTCTTGACCCCTACCCTCTAATGCATCAATCGCATCGTCTAGCCACCTCTACTCATGCTGACTCGAACGTGTCCCAACACGACATCTATCTGGGACATCAGGCACCTGATCCATATCAAGAACCTATCCTAGAACTCTCTACATTACCTCGGCCGGGATTGCAACTACCTTGGGATCATCGAGGAAGAGCTCAGGCAACAAGAATCTCCTGCCATGCTCATGCCACCACTTCAAGTACGCATGTAATGGTCCCGGATTTGGAACAACATCAAATCATAACACATGCGGCACTCTGTTGGTCCAATGAATGTGCTAACTCTTTAAGGTACTAAAAAACTAACGATCTCCATCTCAGTCATCCTTCAACATCAAAAAATCAATATCGACTGTTGTCGAGGGTCGATGCTGTACTCCACCAAGCTGTGGTAGCACCCGATCCACCTAATGCCACTCTATGACAGTAAAGTAGATCAATGCTATTGCATCCCTCCATAACGCCATATGTCGTGGCTCTAGTACCTCGGGATACACCACTTGAATGACATCAGGTGAGCTATATATCATCCACGTGAACTGTGAATAGAAATAATTATGATGTCATCAAAAACAGTAAAATTCACAAAATAACATTAACGATAAATATATTAAAAGACTAAATACTCACATCCCCAGCCTGAAGTACATCTATCTTGAGCCTCCAATACGCGACTCGACTCTCCTTCTTACTCAATGTTCACTGATAACCTGACCACCTGTGACCCACGACATTTTATTAACAACAGAAATAACCCATAAAAAATATTAACAAACATATCATAAATAAATAGCAAGTACCTCGAGGCCAATGGCCAATGAAAGGCGTTAAATCCATCAGGCATAAAACTAGAAAACTATCAGAAGATCCATGACTAAAGGAGTTGCAATGGACCGGCTAATTTTACCATGTTCCTGTTGGCCACATGGCACATGCATCGGTATAAACATGATAGAGCAACAAATTTCCAACTGTATCGACCCATGTCCTATAGCCTGGCTGCGTAGGGGAGCCAACTAATGTGAAGACGTGTACCAGACTTGTCACCAAAGAGTTGGGTCGATAACAGCATTATGATATATGCTCGGGCATACCTCCTAATCGTAGCATCGTCTGCGTCCTGAGAAAGCTCACTGAACGTCTTCTGCATCCAAGTGCACTTCACTGTGAATTTGTCGATGCAGTTCGCAACTTAATCTAACATTCATAACTTACAAATTCTAACAGAGCCTCTAATCACCACTCTAACTAATAGTTATATATAATCAATACTTTATATAGCATTCATAGCTTGAAATCTCTAACAAATTACTAAATGACTACTCTAACCACCATTTCTGGTTTAAAAATTCTAATTTCTAACTAACCTTTATAAACAACTACTATAAGTAGCTTAATGCTACTGACATTACTTATCAAACTTGAAAAATTCAATATTCTTTTCATGGATGCTACCAGCAATATGGACAACTCCATTCAACCGATAGATATGATTCGGGTCATCTTCCATTTCTGCAGTTTGAATCTTGTAGTTTTTTTTTCCTCAGTTTTCTTTGGATGTGGCATTTTGGGGTATGGGGATTTGGTGAAATATAATTCAAAACAAGTGAATTCGAATTATATATATATATATATATATATATATATATATATATATATATATATATATATATATATGTTAAATCAAACCTAATAAATTCGATTTACCACTAGTGGCCATTGCTTATACATCGTTAGTTAGGGTATTAAGTTTTGATTGCCACAAACCACATCTTTATACGTGTATAAGTCCCACTAAATTTCAAGTGATACATCAGTCAGCACTTAGGAATTTAAATACAACAAAGAACAAACATGTCGACCAATCCACCAACAAAAAAATAGTAACAAAAAAGAACAGAGTAAAAGAAATAGCTAAAAGAGGAAAATTTTCTTATATACCCAACTTGCCTTTTTCTTTTATTTCTAAGAAATTTTCCAAAAATAAAACAAATCAAAATTAAAATTCTAGAAATCATATAAATGGGATGAGAAAAAGATCACCTCAAGAAAGCTAAATGTTATTCAATTAACTGAACATTGTTGAATGAGGAAGCAGTGTGCTTTTCACTCAATGGAAATTATACTTCCAATTGGCTCCGTTTGGTAACAAAGACACAAAAGAGTGGACACAGACACAAAGACATAACAACACATAGACATAAACATACACAATTTTTTTATTATATTTGGTATAATATACACAACAATACACTAAATTTCTATTCATATCAAAATATCAAATTTATCCTTATCAGAAACACCACTACCACCACCACCCTCAACATCTACAACCACCACCATCATCAATACCACTATCATCATCATCATCATCTATAATTAACAAAAAATCTTGAAATAAATTTCTTAACAATAGCTATTTGTCTCTCTCAAAAAAGATTGACAGAGGCAACTAGTAATCACAGTAACAATCAACCAAAATTAAAAAAATCAAGAGAATGAGAGAGATGGGGTGACAACAATAGAATGGGAGAAGAAGGCAATGGCAGCTGCAAATTGTTGGAAGGCGATGGTAGTTGTGAAATGGATGAAGACGAGTAGGCACGAGCGTTCCTGTGTCGCGAGGGGTGGGCGTTGTGAAGTGGTGGGCCGCGAGGGGTGGATGACAATGACGCTGAGTTGCTGGGTCGTGAGGGTGGACGATGACGGCTCTGCGACAGCGCGGCGACTTGCTACTCGTGAGGGACGTTGCGACTGTTTAGTAGTGAGTGACAGATCTTGAGGAGTGGCTAAGAGTGACGGCAGCAATGGTGACAGAGGGAGGAGTGATTAAGGGAAGATGATAGAGGCAGAAGAAGAGGGAAGAGGGAAGAAGGAAGAGGGAAGAAAAGAGAGAAAGAAACATTATTAGGGTTTAGGGTTAAAATTGGAATTTAAAGGGAAAAAATCAGTGTCTTGTGTCTATGTCTTAGTGTCTTAGCTTATAGGTGGTACACAAATTTTGTGTATTAATGTCCATCTATGTCATCCCGTGTCCATCAAATTTATGTGTCTCATCAAACCAAACGGAGGATGTGTGTTACCATGTCCATGTCTTAGAGGAATATTGACAGTAACCAAATGCTACGATTCGGATTTTGCACTAACTGCTAACCAAGTGGGGAGATTTTTAGTTGAGTTTTAAACAACCTCCTCTAAATTCTAAAATAATAATTAAAATTTAAAATATTATAGTTAAAAACATATTGTACATTTTATGAATAGGAGAATAGAAAATTCTTTCCTGTCCTAATTCAAAAGTCTTGTTACACATATGACCAGTTTTTCTTTGACTAACTTGGGTTGATCTAACAATTAGCTTACTAGTCTGCTTAAGTAAGTATTGGAAGTTCGATTTCGTCTTATATATGCAGTAACTCATTGACCAACGACAAATCCTTAAATGTAACTCAGATCTGGGACGGATTAGTCCTTAACCTATCGAGTTAAAAAATATCGTGAAAAACAAAAAAAGATATGCTGACATTTTTGCGATAATACCTCCCATCCAAACTAATATAATCATAAATAAAATAAAACACATTGATAAAAAAAAGGAACATTAAAAGGTGAAATAAGGAACATAGCAGTTTTTTAGAAGACTTTTATCAAAAGTAAAAAAAGATGGCCAATGTAAAAATAAGGAACATTAAAAGGTGAAATCAAATTTTGTTTTGATAAGCTAACTAACTCAAGAATAAAAAGGAATATCAGAATATTATTTCATGAGATTTTTAAAAAATCATGTTAAATATAGTCCCAGAATACTGTCTAACATCATTGAGTTTACGAAACTTGCTAGATATTAAAAATGGTAAAGACCAACATATATGTTTGGTAGGTCGGGTACCGGACGGTTCGGGTTGAAGTTCTGCAGATGGTGGGGTCTCGTCTGGTTTCGGGCAGCCGGTCAGGTAAACGCGAGGTCCCGAGCACTTCGTGTAGAAAAAAGGGGGGTGCCACCTGCAAAGACACTCCGACGCTTTTGTCAGTAAATGTGCAAGCGGAAAGGGTGATATGATGTGTGATGTACCTTGGAGGAAGGGTAAATCCTTTCCCTTATATACTGTGTCAGGGGTGGGCCCTACAAGGACAGGCCCACTTTTCCGGGACGTTCTCCTACAGCTGTGAGTGAGCTGTCTGGGACGTGTGTCCGGGTCGGTTGCGGGACGCCTCACCCGTGACTGTCCGGGTCGGGTGACGCCCGGGTCGGGCCGACCCGTGGAGGGTTTGGGCCAGGCCGTAACAGTGCCCCCACACGCCAGTGATAGTCGTGGGAGCTATTAGTGGCGTGTTATTTCGTGTTCCATTCCTTGTCGTTAGGTCGGCCGCTCGTGGAAGGGACGTGCCCCCTGCGCGCGTGTCTCTTGGTTGCTGAGGCAACCGTTTGTTGCTTCGTTCCTTGTGCTGAGCATTAAATGCTCATAATGGGTTGCAAAACCCCACGCGTAAATACTATTTTGCCCCCAAGTCTTTCGCGCTTTCTGTGTGGCAGTTTCAAATAGTTTCAAAGAGCTATCCTTTTTTACACTTCTGTTTCTTCCATCTCCTTGCTATCTCCCTCTTCTTCTTTCACAAATCCCAGAGTGTTGTTGCAGTATCTTCGAGCATCTTCCCTTCATCCTTCTCAACTTTCGCAACAAATTTAGGTAATCCTCTGACTTCTCTCTTCTCTGCTTTGTTATTGCATGCTCGTTGTTTGTATTTGCTTAGTGTTCTTGCGGTCTTGTTTGGAATTTGTTGCTACATGACTTTTTGGTGCTAGGTAGATGTGTTAGGGGAGGGGTACCATTCCAGGGTAGGTTTTTAGGTGTCTTGCGGGATAGGCGTAGCTTTGGTCGTGCTTGATCTTAATCGTTGAATAGGATGAACATAGTTTCTGGGTTGTTTCCGGGCTCCCGACCTCATAGACTAATGGAGTGGTACCCCTAACTGTAGGTATGCCTCGCGTCGTCTTCCGGGCTTCCCCCTCCACCGCGAACTATGACCCCTATGCTTGGGTGACCTCGGACATAAAGGACTCGCCGAATCAGATGGATCTGGAGGAGTTGACGGAGTTCCGACAAGCCGGGTACCTGTGCGGGGGGACTGACGAAGAGACTAATTACCAGACCTTCGTCCCTGCCCCCAACGAGCGATTGTACGAGATTAACTTCCGATCTTCCCGGGTCGCCGATTGGATTTGGCTTTACAAAGCCATGTTCACCCAGGTTGGCGTTTGCCTACCATTCTCCGATTTTCAGATGTCTCTCCTTAATCGGATATCCGTGTCGCCATCGCAACTCCATCCGAACAGCTGGGCTTCTATCCGCTGTTTCGAGATGGTTTATGAATATCTCGAGCTGCCGGCTTCAGTGGATGTCTTCCTCTTCTTTTTCAATCTTACCAACCCCTCCAAATAAGGGAAGGCGAGGAAAGGGTTTTTGTCTTTCCGGTCTGCCCAAGGCCGGAGGATATTCGGCCTGTTCGAGGACTCTTATCATGGGTTCAAGGACAAATTCTTCAAAGTTCATCCTGCTAAAGGTCGCCATCCTTTTTGGTTATTGTTAGAGGGGGAACGCCTCATCCCGACTTATTGGAGCTTCGGGGCGGGGTCTAATTCTTTCATTAAAGTGACCTACAAGGGAATGTCCTCTGTGAATAAAAGGATTGCCGACGTGTTATTTGCTCTTTTTGGAAAGAACCCCGTGAACCCCCACCTCCTCATGGGCGAACGGGAGTCCACCAGGAATTATATTTGTGAGCTGTTCTGTCTTGTGTTTTTTGCATTGTTTGTTGTTAAGTTTGTTCTTCCCAACTTCACAACTAACGCATTTGTTTTTCTCTTGCAGTGGAGATGTCTGCCTCGGTGACTGGGCTCGAAAATTTAGTCAAGACCTTCTTAGAGGATAGCGATGACGAGAAGGCCGATGAGAAGGACGCCGGGAAACCGGATGGCCCTTCTGGGGAGAAGGGGGATCAGGCTGTGCCCTCTCCCCAGGACACCGTAATGTCCGAAAAGAATCCAGCCGAGGTGCAGGCTCCCCCCATTCCCGAAGAGGTGGCCGTTGCTGGGCACTCGTCTTCTACCCACCAAGACTATGATGATGTGGAACTTTTTCATACTCCTAAGAAGCGGAGGGCATCTGCCAGCCCAGAAGGAACTCTCACCATTATGGAACGAAATTTTGATGCTACGAAATTCATCGATTCCCAGCTGATCCCTAGCACGGAGGACCACTTCCATGGTACCGATCTAGCGGGTCAGGCGAGGTGGATGTATCGTACTCTGCTCTGCAGGGCTGTGATAGCTCAGAAAGCCGAGTTCGAGTTGTCGGGGATGCAGGCGCTTCGAAGGAGACTTGAATCCTCTACCCAGACCAATAACGACTTCAAAGTTCAAGTCGAGTCGCTCCAGGGGCAGCTGTCCGAGGTAGGGGAGAAGCTCAAGGCTGCCGAGGAGAAGGCGGCATCTACCGAGGAGAAATTGAAGACTTCAGATGAGTCGGTGGCCCGTTTAGCTTAGCAGGAGATGTCCCTGGAGAGCCAGCTGAACGCCGCTCAAGGTCGGGTGGCGGCCTTGGAGAAGGAGTGCGACCAGGCCGTTTCGTCGGCTAAGGCTGCTAAAGTCGAGGTCGAAGAGCTTAAGAGGAAGCACAAGGCGACCAAGGAGCAAGGGAAGAACGCGATCTTCATGACCGACGAGGCTCTGAAGGCCCAGGTGAAGATCGTGGCTCCTGACTTCGACACGTCGGCTATTGGAGTCTTCAAGACGATCCAAGACGGCAAGATTGTTGACATGCCTCGAAAGTGAGCTCTTGTAACTTGTGTTTTGTGTGGTTTTGTAAGATACTTGTTGATACTTGTTATAACTATTGAGACCTTTGCTACTTTTTAGTGGTCGCCTGGTCGGCTTTTATTATCGCCTTTATTCCGTTTGTTTAGCAGCGTCTTATGTTTTGTTACCGTTTTTCTGGTGTGGACTTATCGTTTGTGTCCGTTTCGCCGTTTATATTGGTAACGGTTGGGACCGTCTTGGTCATGTTATCGCGGCCGTTAGTCATGGCTATGATTCGTCTGGCTCCCGGGGTGATCAGCCCCGGGTAGCCATTGAAGAACGCGATCGTGCGGGATACGTATTGGGAGGTAATAGATAGAATTTAGACAAGTAAAAAATAGTCGTTAGCCAAACAAATTTGTGAACACGGCAGGTACTTTAATAAAGACAAATAGCTAAGAATTAACATGTGAATAGAGTAAGCACCCCTTGGCCCGCCAGGCCGCTTGGTCGGTGTGTCCAAGTCACGAATAGAACCTCCTTAGGTTACCTGCATTCCACGTTCTTGGAATTTCTTTGCCGTCGAGTCTCTCAAGCTTGTAGGCGCCTTTGCCGAGCACTTCTTTGATTCTGTAGGGACCTTCTCAGTTTGCCGCTGGTACACGAAATTGTGATGTCCAGGCTCAAACTATTCCTGGCACGTGAGCAACTTGGTATGCGTAATCGTGATTACACATTCATAATCTGTCACAACTTCGATACAACTAACCAGCAAGTGCACTGGGTCGTCCAAGTAATACCTTACGTGAGTAAGGGTCGAATCCCACGGAGATTGTTGGTATGAAGCAAGCTATGGTCACCTTGCAAATCTCAGTCAGGAGGATATAAAGTGATAATGGTGTTTTCGAATTTAATATAATAAGATAGGGATAGAGATACTTATGTAAATCATTGGTAGGAATTTCAGATAAGCGAATGGAGATGCTTTTCGTTCCTCTGAACCTCTGCTTTCCTGCTATCTTCATCCAGTCAGTCTCACTCCTTTCCATGGCTGGCTTTATGTGATACATCACCACTGTCAATGGCTACTTTCGGTCATCTCTCGGGAAAATGATCCAATGCCCTGTCACGGCACGGCTAATCGTCTGGAGGCATCACCCTTGCCAATGGCTTCATCTTATCTTCTCAGTGAATAATATGCTCACGCACCCTGTCACGGCACAGCTATTCATCTGTCGGTTCTCGATCATCCTGGAATAGGATTTACTATCCTTTTGCGTCTGTCACTAACGCCCTGCAATCGCGAGTTAGGAGCTCGTCACAGTCATTCAATCATTGAATCCTACTCGGAATACCACAGACAAGGTTTAGACCTTCCGGATTCTCTTGAATGCCGCCATCATTCTAGCTTACGCCACGAAGATTCTGGTTAGGAGATCTAAGAGATATTCATTCTAGCTTATTTCATGTAGAACGGAAGTGTTTGTCAGGCACGCGTTCATAAGGGAGAAGGATGATGAGCATCACACATAATCATCATCTTCATCACGTTCTTGGGTGTGAATGGATATCTTAGAAGAGAAATAAGAAGAATTGAATAGAAAACAGTAGTACTTTGCATTAATCTTTGAGGAACAGCAGAGCTCCACACCTTAATCTATGGAGTGTAGAAACTCTACCGTTGAAAATACATGAGTGAAAGATCCAGGCATGGCCGAGATGGCCAGCCCCCTAAACGAGATCAATAGTCTCCTAAGATGAACAATGGATTAAAACTGAGACCAAAGATACCTAATACAATAGTAAGAGGTCCTATTTATAATAAACTAGCTACTAGGGTTTACATGAGTAAGTAATTGATGCATAAATCCACTTCCTGGGCCCACTTGGTGTGTGTTTGGGCTGAGCCTGAATGTTGCACGTGCAGAGGCCATTTGTGGAGTTGAACGCCAGTTTCTGTGCCAGTTTGGGCGTTCAACTCTGGTTTTGGATCCTTTTCTGGCGCTGGATGCCAGATTTGGGCAGAAGGCTGGTGTTGAACGCCAGTTTACGTCGTCTATTCTTGGCCAAAGTATGGACTATTATATATTGCTGGAAAGCCCTGGATGTCTACTTTCCAACGCAATTGGAAGCACGCCATTTTGAGTTCTGTAGCTCCAGAAAATCCACTTTGAGTGCAGGGAGGTCAGAATCCAACAGCATCAGCAGTCCTTTTTCAACCTCTGAATCTGATTTCTGCTCAAGTCCCTCAATTTCAGCCAGAAAATACCTGAAATCACAGAAAAACACACAAACTCATAGTAAAGTCCAGAAATGTGAATTTAACATAAAAACTTATGAAAACATCCCTAAAAGTAACTAGATCCTACTAAAAACATACTAAAAACAATGCCAAAAAGCGTATAAATTATCCGCTCATCACAACACCAAACTTAAATTGTTGCTTGTCCCCAAGCAAATGAAAATCAAATAGGATAAAAAGAAGAGAATATACTATAAATTCCAAACTATCAATGAAACAGAGCTTCAATCATATGAGCGGGACTTATAGCTTTTTGCCTCTTGAATAGTTTTGGCATCTCACTTTATCCATTGAGGTTCAGAATGATTGGCATCTATAGGAACTTCAGATTTCGAATAGTGTTATTGAATCTCCTAGTTCAGTATGATGATTCTTGAACACAGCTTCTTTATGAGTCTTGGCCGTGGCCCTAAGCACTTTGTTTTCCAGTATTACCACCGGATACATAAATGCCACAGACACATAATTGGGTGAACCTTTTCAGATTGTGACTCAGCTTTGCTAAAGTCCCCAATTAGAGGTGTCCAGGGTTCTTAAGCACACTCTTTTTTTGCTTTGGACCTTGACTTTAACCGCTCAGTTTCAAGTTTTCACTTGACACCTACACGCCACAAGCACATGGTTAGGGACAGCTTGGTTTAGCCGCTTAGACCAGGATTTTATTCCTTTAGGCCCTCCTATCCACTGATGCTCAAAGCCTTGGGATCCTTTTTATTTGCCCTTGCCTTTTGGTTTTAAGGGTTATTGGCTTTTTCTGCTTGCTTTTTCTTTCTATTTTTTTTTCTACATTTTTTTTCGCCTATATATTTTTTTTTTCTTTTTTTTTTTTCTGCAAGCTTTGTTCTTTGCTGCTTTTTCTTGCTTCAAGAATCATTTTTATGATTTTTCAGATTATCAAATAACATGTCTCCTAGTCATCATTCTTTCAAGAGCCAACATATTTAACATTCTTAAACAACAACTTCAAAAGGCATATGCACTGTTCAAGCATACATTCAGAAAACAAGAAGCATTGTCACCACATCAATATAATTAAACTAAGTTCAAGGATAAATTCGAAACTCATGTACTTCTTGTTCTTTTGAATTAAAACATTTTTCTTTTAAGAGAGGTGATGGATTCATAGGACATTCATATCTTTAAGACAGAGTTTACTAACTACTAATGATCATGTAATGAAGACACAAACATAGGTAAGCACATAACATAGAAAACAAAAAACAGAAGAAATAAGAACAAGGAATGAATCCACCTTAGTGATGGTGGCGTTTCCTTCTTGAGGAACCAATGATGTCCTTGAGCTCTTCTATGTCTCTTCCTTGTCTTTGTTGCTCCTCCCTCATTGCTTTTTGATCTTCTCTTATTTCATGAAGTATGATGGAGTGCTCTTGATGTTCCACCCTTAGTTGTCCCATATTGGAACTCAATTCTCCTAGGGAGGTGTTGATTTGCTCCCAATAATTTTGTGGAGGAAAGTGCATTTGAGGCATCTCCGGGATCTCATGAATATGAGTTTCTTGCGCCTCTTGAGCTCCATGACTGGGCTCTCTTGCTTGCTCCATATTTTTCTTAGTGATGGGCTTGTCCTCTTTGATGAGGATATCTCCCTCTATGTCAATTCCAGCCGAATTGCATAGGTGGCAAATGAGGTGAGGAAAGGCTAACCTTGCCATGGTGGAGAACTTGTCAGCCACCTTGTAGAGTTCTTGAGGTATAATCTCATGAACTTCCACCTCTTCTCCAATCATGATGCTATGGATCATGATGGCCCGGTCTATAGTAACTTCAGACTGGTTGCTAGTGGGAACGATTGAGCATTGAATAAACTCCAACCATCCTTTAGCTATAGGCTTGAGGTCCAATCTTCTTAGTTGAACCGGCTTGCCTTTGGAGTCAATCTTCCATTGAGCTCCTTCTACACATATGTCCATAAGGACTTGGTCCAACCTTTGATAAAAGTTGACTCTCCTTGTGTAGGGGCGTGCGTTCTCTTCTATGTATGGCAAGTTGAACGCCAACCTCACATTCTCCGGACTAAAATCTAAGTATTTCCCCCGAACCATTGTAACATAGTTCTTTGGATCCGGGTTCTTACTTTGATCATGGTTCTTGGTGATCCATGCATTGGCATAGAACTCTTGAACCATTAGGATGCCGACTTGTTGGATGGGATTTGTTAGAACTTCCCAACCTCTTCTTTGAATTTCATGTCGGATCTCCGGATACTCATTTCTTTTGAGTTTAAAAGGGACCTCAGGGATCACCTTCTTCTTGGCCACAACATCATAGAAGTGGTCTTGATGGGCTTTGGAGATGAACCTTTCCATCTCCCATGACTCGGATGTGGAAGCTTTTATCTTCCCTTTCCCTCTTCTAGAGGATTCTCCGGTCTTTGATGCCATCAATGGTAATGGAAAAACAAAAAAGCTATGCTTTTACCACACCAAACTTAGAATATTGCTCGCCCTCGAGCAATAAACAAAAGAATAGAAGAAGAAGAAGAAGAAATATGGAGAGGGAGAGGGAGATGTGGTTTCGGCCAAGAGGAGTGTAGAGGGGTGTGTTGTGTGAATTTGATGAAGAATGGAGGTCTTTATATAGGGAAGGGAGGGGGGGTTAAGGTTCGGCCATATGGGTGGGTTTGGGTGGGAAATTGGTTTTGAATTTTGAAGGTAGGTGGAGTTTATGAGGTAGGTTTATGGGAAAGAGTGGATGGATGTGAGGGTGAAGAGGTGATGGGGAAGAGAGTTTGAGGTGATTGGTGAAGGGTTTATGGGGAAGAGTGTTTATGGGTTTGTGTGAAAGAGAGTGGTGAGAAGAAGTGAGTGGAGTTAGGTGGGAATCCTGTGGGGTCCACAGATCCTGAGGTGTTCAAGGATTTACATCCCTGCACCCATTAGGCATGTAAAAATGCCTTTGTACCCAACTCTGGGTGTTCAGCGCCAGGTTGGTGGCCATTTTGGGCGTTGAACGCCCATTTGTGTGCCATTTCTGGCGTTGAACGCCAGAATCATGCCTGTTCTGGCGTTCAGCGCCCAGAAGCTGCCCATTTTGGGCGTTCAGCGCCAGAACCATGCTCTGTTCTGGCGCTGAACGCCAGACAGATGCTCCTCCAGGGTGTGATTTTTCTTCTGCTATTTTTGATTTCGTTTTCAATTTTTCTATTTATTTTGTGACTCCACATGATCATGAACCTAAGAAAACATGAAAAACAATAAAAATAAGAATTAGATAAACATTGGGTTGCCTCCCAACAAGCGCTTCTTTAATGTCAATAGCTTGACAGTGGGCTCTCATGGAGCCTCACAGATGTGTAGAGCTTTGTTGATACTCTCCAACACCAAACTTAGAGTTTGAATATGGGAGTTCAACACCAAACTTAGAGTTTGGTTGTGGCCTCCCAACACCAAACTTAGAGTTTGACTGTGGGGGCTCTGGTTGACTCTGCTTTGAGAGAAGCTTTTCAAGCTTCCTCTCCATGGTTGCAGAGGGAGATCCTTGAGTTTTGAATACAAGGGAGTTCTCATTCCATTGAAGGACTATTTCACCTCTGTCAACATCAATCACAGCTCTTGCTGTGGCCAGGAAAGGTCTTCCTAGGATGATGGATTCATCCTCTTCCTTTCCAGTATCCAGGACTATGAAATCAGCAGGGATGTAAAGGCCCTCAACCTTTACTAAAACGTCCTCTACTTGTCCCTAAGCCTGTTTTCTTGAACTGTCTGCCATCTCTAATGAGATTTTAGCAGCTTGCACCCCATAGATTCCCAGTTTCTCTATTACAGAGAGGGGCATGAGGTTTATTCCTGAACCAAGGTCACATAGAGCCTTAAAGATCATAGTGCCTATGGTACAGGGTATTATGAACTTTCCAGGATCCTGTCTCTTCTGAGGTAATGTCAGTTGATCCAGATCTCTTAGTTCATTGATGAACAAGGGAGGTTCAACTTCCCAAGTATCAATGCCAAATAATTTGGCATTCAGCTTCATGATTACACCAAGAAACTTGGCAGTTTGCTCTTTAGTAACATCCTCATTCTCTTCAGAAGAGGAATACTCATCAGAGCTCATGAAGGGCATAAGGAGGGTTAATGGAATCTCTATGGTCTCTAGATGAGTCTCAGATTCCTTTGATTCCTCAGAGGGAAGCTCCTTATTGATCACTGGACGTCCCAGGAGGTCTTCCTCCTTGGGATTCACGTCCTCTCCTCTCCTCACAGGTTCGGCCATGGCGCTTATGTTAATGGCCTTGCACTCTCCTTTTGGGTTCTCTTCTGTATTGCTTGGGAGAGTACTAGGAGGGATTTCAGTGATCCTTTTACTCAGCTGGCCCACTTGTGCTTCCAGATTTCTAATGGAAGACCTTGTTTCATTCATGAAACTTACAGTGGCCTTAGATAGATCAGAGACTAGATTTGCTAAATTAGAAGCATTTTGTTCAGAATTCTCTGTCTGTTGCTGAGTTGATGATGGAAAAGGTTTGCTATTGCTAAACCTGTTTCTTCCACCATTATTAAAGCCTTGTTGGGGCTTTTGATCCTTCCATGAGAAATTTGGATGATTTCTCCATGTTGAGTTATAGGTGTTTCCATAAGGTTCACCTAAGTAGTTCACCTCTGCTATTGCAGGGTTCTCAGGATCATAGGCTTCTTCTTCAGAAGATGCCTCTTGAGTACTGTTGGATGCAGCTTGCATTCCATGCAGACTCTGAGAGATCATATTGACTTGCTGAGTCAATATTTTGTTCTGAGCCAATATGGCATTCAGAGTATCAACTTCAAGAACTCCCTTCTTCATAGGCGTCCCATTGCTTACATGATTCCTTTCAGAAGTGTACATGAACTGGTTATTAGCAACCATGTTAATGAGTTCTTGAGCTTCTGCAGGCGTTTTCTTTAGGTGAATGGATCCACCTGCAGAGGTATCCAATGACATCTTAGATAACTCAGACAGACCATCATAGAATATATCCAGGATGGTCCATTCTGAGAGCATGTCAGAAGGACACTTTTTGGTCAACTGTTTGTATCTTTCCCAAGCTTCATAGAGGGATTCACCTTCTTTCTGTCTGAAGGTTTGAACATCAGCTCTAAGCTTGCTCAGCTTTTGAGGAGGAAAGTACTTGGCTAAGAAAGCCGTGACCAGCTTATCCCAAGAGTTCAGGCTGTCTTTAGGTTGAGAATCCAACCATAATCTAGCTCTGTCTCTTACAGCAAAAGGGAAAAGCATGAGCCTGTAGACTTCAGGATCTACTCTATTAGTCTTAACAGTATCACATATCTGCAAGAATTCAGTTAAGAACTGAAAAGGATCTTCAGATGGAAGTCCATGAAACTTGCAGTTCTGCTGCATCAGAGAAACTAATTGAGGTTTCAGCTCAAAGTTGTTTGCTCCAATGGCAGGAATGGAGATGCTTCTTCCATGTAAATTGGAATTAGGTGCAGTAAAGTCACCAAGCATTCTCCTTGCATTGTTGTTGGGTTCGGCTGCCATCTCCTTTACTTGTTCGAAATTTTCAATCAAGTTGTCTCTGGATTGTTGTAATTTAGCTTCTCTTAATTTTCTCTTCAGAGTCCTTTCAGGTTCTGGATCAGCTTCAACAAGAATGCCTTTTTCTCTGTCCCTGCTCATAAGAAAGAGGAGAGAAAAAGAAAAGAAGAGGAATCCTCTATGTCACAGTAAAGAGGTTCCTTATTATTAGTAGAAAAGAAGAAGAAGAAATTCGAACACAGATAGAGGAGGGGGTTCGAATTTGGTGATGATGTGAGGAAGAGATGTTAGTAGATGAATAAATAAATAGAATAGGATGAGAGAGAAGGAGGGATTTTTCGAAAATTATTTTTGAAAAGGAGTTAGTGATTTTTGAAAATAGTTTTTGAAAAATATTTAGTAAATTTTTTTTTTTCGAAAAAAAATTTTTTTTTTTGAAATCGAAAATAAAAATAAAAATAATTAGTTAATTAAAAAATAATTTTTGAAAAAGGGGGAGATATTTTCGAAAATTAGAAAGGGAGAATTAGTTAGGTGGTTTTGAAAAAGTTAAGAAACAAACAAAAAGTTAGTTAGTTAGTTGAAACAAACTTTAAAAAGATAGGAAGTTAGGAAGTTAGAAAAGATATTTTGAAAAGATATTTTTGAAAAAGATAAGATAAGAAGATATTTTTGAAAAGATATGATTGAAATTAGTTTTGAAAAAGATTTGATTTTTAAAATCACAATTAATGACTTGATTCATAAGAAATCACAAGATATGATTCTAGAACTTAAAGTTTGAATCTTTCTTAACAAGAAAGTAACAAACTTCAAATTTTTTGAATCAAAACATTAATTGTTTATGTTATTTTCGAAAATAACTGAGAAATTTGAAAAAGATTTGATTTTTGAAAAAAGATTTTGAAAAAGATAAGATTTTCAAATTGAAAATTTGATTTGACTCATAAGAAACAACTTGATTTTAAAAACTTTTGAAAAAGTCAATCCAAATTTTCGAATTTGATGAGAGAAAAAGGGAAAGATATATTTTTTTGATTTTTGAAATTTTTATGAAAAACATGAAAATTATGCAATGCATGAAATTTTTAAATCAAAACAATGAATGCATGCAAGAATGCTATGAATGTCAAGATGAACACCAAGAACATTATGAATGTCAAGATGAACATCATAGACACAATTTTGAAAAATTTTTAATGCAAAGAAAACATGCAAGACACCAAACTTAGAATTCTTTAACGCTTACGCATCAAGAATTCAAGGATGCATATAATAAACATGAAAAGACACACAACAAAAAATCATCAAGATCAAACAAGAAGACTTACCAAGAACAACTTGAAGATCATGAAGAACACTATGAATGCATGAAATTTTCGAAAAAAATGCAAGATGCATATGCAAGTGACACCAAACTTATGATATGACTCAAGACTCAAACAAGAAACAGAAAAATATTTTTGATTTTTATGATTTTCTAATTTTTTTTTTTTTGGTAATTTTTTTTCGAAAATTATATGAAAAGGAAAAAAAGAAAAAATTAAGGATTCCAAAAATTTTTAATATGAATTCCAGGAATCTTGCATTCTTAGTCTAAAGCTTCAGTACAGGAATTAGACATGGCTCACTAGCCAGCCAAGCTTTCAATGAAAGCTCCAGTCCAAAACACTAGACATGGCCAATGGCCAGCCAAGCTTTAGCATTTAACACCAGAGTATATTGATCTTGATAACAAATTGCTGCTCATCATTTATCAAGTATGTAACTTACCTCTGATGGTTTAGAAGCCTCAGTCCAAAAGAATTTAGACATGGCTTTACAGCCAGCCAGGCTTCACATGCTTCATGAAACACTAGAATTCATTCTTAAAAATTCTGAAGAAAATTTTTGAAAACATTTTTTTTTCGAAAACAAAAGAAGAGTTTTTGAAAGATTTTTGAAAACTTTTTGAAAACAAAACGAAAAGAAAATTACCTAATCTAAGCAACAAGATGAGCCGTCAGTTGTCCAAACTCAAACAATCCCCGGCAACGGTGCCAAAAACTTGGTGCACGAAACTGTGATGTCCAGGCTCAAACTATTCCTGGCACGTGAGCAACTTGGTATGCGTAATCGTGATTACACATTCATAATCTGTCACAACTTCGATACAACTAACCAGCAAGTGCACTGGGTCGTCCAAGTAATACCTTACGTGAGTAAGGGTCGAATCCCACGGAGATTGTTGGTATGAAGCAAGCTACGGTCACCTTGCAAATCTCATTCAGGCGGATATAAAGTGATAATGGTGTTTTCAAATTTAATATAATAAGATAGGGATAGAGATACTTATGTAAATCATTGGTAGGAATTTCAGATAAGCGAATGGAGATGCTTTTCGTTCCTCTGAACCTCTGCTTTCCTGCTATCTTCATCCAGTCAGTCTCACTCCTTTCCATGGCTGGCTTTATGTGATACATCACCACTGTCAATGGCTACTTTCGGTCATCTCTCGGGAAAATGATCCAATGCCCTGTCACGGCACGGCTAATCGTCTGGAGGCATCACCCTTGCCAATGGCTTCATCTTATCCTCTCAGTGAATAATATGCTCACGCACCCTGTCATGGCACGGCTATTCATCTGTCGGTTCTCGATCATGCTGGAATAGGATTTACTATCCTTTTGCGTCTGTCACTAACGCCCTACAATCGCGAGTTAGGAGCTCGTCACAGTCATTCAATCATTGAATCCTACTCGGAATACCACAGACAAGGTTTAGACCTTCCGGATTCTCTTGAATGCCGCCATCATTCTAGCTTACGCCACGAAGATTCTGGTTAGGAGATCTAAGAGATATTCATTCTAGCTTATTTCATGTAGAACGGAAGTGTTTGTCAGGCACGCGTTCATAAGGGAGAAGGATGATGAGTGTCACACATAATCATCATCTTCATCACGTTCTTGGGTGTGAATGGATATCTTAGAAGAGAAATAAGAAGAATTGAATAGAAAACAGTGGTACTTTGCATTAATCTTTGAGGAACAGCAGAGCTCCACACCTTAATCTATGGAGTGTAGAAACTCTACCGTTGAAAATACATGAGTGAAAGGTCCAGGCATGGCCGAGATGGCCAGCCCCCTAAACGAGATCAATAGTCTCCTAAGATGAACAATGGATTAAAACTGAGACCAAAGATACCTAATACAATAGTAAGAGGTCCTATTTATAATAAACTAGCTACTAGGGTTTACATGAGTAAGTAATTGATGCATAAATCCACTTCCTGGGCCCACTTGGTGTGTGTTTGGGCTGAGCCTGAATGTTGCACGTGCAGAGGCCATTTGTGGAGTTGAACGCCAATTTCTGTGCCAATTTGGGCGTTCAACTCTGGTTTTGGATCCTTTTCTGGCGCTGGACGCCAGATTTGGGCAGAAGGCTGGCGTTGAACGCCAGTTTACGTCGTCTATTCTTGGCCAAAGTATGAACTATTATATATTTCTGGAAAGCCCTGGATGTCTACTTTCCAACGCAATTGGAAGCGCGCCATTTCGAGTTCTGTAGCTCCAGAAAATCCACTTTGAGTGCAGGGAGGTCAGAATCCAACAACATCAGCAGTCCTTTTTCAACCTCTGAATCTGATTTCTGCTCAAGTCCCTCAATTTCAGCCAGAAAATACCTGAAATCACAGAAAAACACACAAACTCATAGTAAAGTCCAGAAATGTGAATTTAACATAAAAACTTATGAAAACATCCCTAAAAGTAACTAGATCCTACTAAAAACATACTAAAAACAATGCCAAAAAGCGTATAAATTATCCGCTCATCAGCCGCCAGCTTCCCTTCTCCTGGGTTCGGTGAACCAACGTCGTTGTGTCGCAAGACAAGGTCTCTTTCCTCAAATTCCCTCCTGAGGACTTTAGTGTTGTAGCGCAGAGCTATTCTTTATTTCAGTGCTGTTTCTGACAAGTGGGCCATCTCTCTGGTTTCTTCCACCAGGTCCTTTTCCACCGCTTCGTCTACTCCTGCGAGAAGTAGTTGTGGACTCGGTTCACCAATTTCCACGGGTATCACTGCATCGACCCCGTACGTTAGGCGAAAGGGGGTTTCCCCCGTGGAGCTTTGCTCGGTTGTCTGGTAGGACCAGAGGGCCGAAGCGAGCTCGTCGGCCCATGCGCCTTTCTTGTTGTCTAAGCGCTTCTTGAGGCCTAGTAGGATGACTTTGTTTGCGGACTCCACTTGTCCGTTCGTCTGGGGATGTTCCACTGAGGAAAACTTTTGTTTTATCCCTAGGCCGGTGAGGAATTCCGTGAACTTCTTGTCGATGAATTGCGTCCCATTATTCGAAATGACGACTTCCGGGATACCGAAACGGGTTATCACCTGTCTCCACATGAACTTCCTGCAATTGGATGAGGATATGCTGGCTAGTGGTTCAGCCTCTATGCATTTGGTGTAGTAGTCGATGGCGACTATGAGATATTTAACTTGTCCCGGGCCAGTCGGGAAAGGCCCTAAGAGGTCGACTCCCGATTGAGCAAAAGGTCGTGTAGACGTCAGTAGGCTCAGCTCGGAGGCCGGCGCTTTGTGGAAGTTGGCGTTTTCTTGACACTTTACGCATTTTCTGACAAATTCTCTGGAGTCTCTCATCATTGATGGCCAGTAATATCCAGCTCAGATGAGCTTCCTCGCTAGGGCTTTGCCCCCGATGTGGTGGCCGCAGCATCCCTCGTGGACTTCTCTAAGTACATAGTCCGTCTGGTCGGGGTGCAAGCACTTCAATAGGGGTTGGCTAAGCCCCTTTCTGAACAGTTGTCCTTGTATGATTGCATATTTGGCTACCTCCCTTCTCAACGTTTTGGTTGCTTTCTCATCATCAGGCAACTTGCCATGTTCTAGGAACTTTGCGATGGGGTCCAGCCAGGAAAGGCTTGACTCCGTCAAATGGAGGGCAACCGTCGGTTCCTTCACCATGCCCTGGATGAGAGACCGGTTGCCCGCTCCCGGCTTCGTGCTTGTTAATTTAGATAGAAGGTCTGCCCATGTGTTCCTTTCTCTTGGAACGTGTTGGACCGTGACCTCTTGGAATTGCCTGGTCAATTCTCTAACCTTTTCCAAATATTTTTGCAGGAGGGGGTCCCTGGCTTGATAGCTTCCATTTACTTGCGAGGTGACGACTTGTGAATCGCTGCACACTTCCAGCCTTGTTACCCCGACTTCCCGAGCTAGGGTTAGTCCACCTAAGAGGGCTTCGTATTCCGCTTGATTGTTCGACACAGGAAATTCGAACTTGGTCGATTGCTCGTAGATGACTCCCGCCGGGCTCTCTAAGATGACCCCGGCTCCCCCGGATGTTTGGTTGGAGGCCCTGTCTACGTGGAGCCTCCACCGTGTGCCCGTTTCCTTGGAGGGATCACCCGTTACCTCTACCAAGAAATCTGCCATCGCCTGCACCTTGATTGCATGTGGGGACTCATACTGCAAGTCATATTGGGAGAGCTCGATGGCCCAGGTCATCATCCTTCCAGCCAAATCAGGTTTTTGGAGCACTTGGCGAATTGCTTGGTCCGTTCTTACGACTACACGGTGGCCCTGGAAGTACTGCCTCAACCTTCGGGAGGAGGTTAGGAGTGTCAGCGCCAGTTTTTCTAGTTTGCTGTACCTCAGCTCTGCTCCTTGTAGAGCTCTGCTTACGAAGTAAATCGGTTGCTGAGCCTTCCCCTCTTCTCGTACGAGCACGGTTGCAAGCGCTTCCTCTGTTACTGCCAGGTAGAGGTAGAGTGGCTCTCCGACCTTAGGCTTCCCGAGCACTGGAGGTGCTGTTAGGATCTCCTTGAAGTGGTTGAATGCTTCCTCACACGCTGGGGTCCATTCAAATGCTATCCCCTTTCTCATCAGATTGAAGAAGGGCAGGGCTTTTGCTGCCGATGCACCGAGGAAACGGCATAATGCAGTCAGCCTTCCTGCTAATCGTTGGACGTCTTTGATACAACCCGGGCTCTTCATCTAGAGAATCGCTTGGCACTTCTCAGGGTTGGCTTCTACTCCTCTTTGGGTGATCATGAACCCTAAGAACTTCCCAGCCTCCATGGCAAAGGCGCATTTTAGCGGGTTGAGCCTCATGCCGTGTTGCCGGAGGGACGCGAACACGCCCCCCAGGTCGCTTAGGAGATTGTTGGGCCGTGCGGTTTTCGCGAGGATGTCGTCCATGTAGACTTCTACTATCTTGCCTATGAGTTCGCTGAATATCTTGTTCATTAGTCTCTGGTACATGGCGCCAGCGTTTTTCAGGCCAAATGGCATTACCTTGTAGCAGTAGATCCTTCCCAGCGTTATGAACGCTGTTTTGTCCTCGTCGGGTCGGTGCATCGGTATCTGGTTGTACCCAGAGTAGGCGTCTATGAAGCTCAGATACCGGTACCCCGCCGCCGCGTCGACGAGCGCGTCAATGTTGGGAAGGGGATAGCAGTCCTTGGGACATGCCTTGTTGAGGTCGGAATAGTCTACACACATTCTCCACCTCCCATTGTGCTTTTTCACCAAGACCACGTTCGACAGCCAAGTCGAGTAGTCTAGTTCTCGGATGAACCCTGCTTCAAGGAGGCTGGCCGTCTGCCTGGCCACCTCCTCTGCCCTTTCCGGTGACATCTTCCTCCTCCTCTGGGCCACTAGCTTAGCCTCCGGCTTGACAGCCAGATAGGGTGACATGAGCTGGGGATCTATCCCTGGCATGTCGGCTGGCGTCCAAGCGAAGAGGTCGGCATTGGCTCTGATCATCTCCATCAAAGGTTCCTTTAATTCATGGGGGAGATTTCTATTTATGAATGTGAACTTCTCCTCCCCATCACCGACCCTGAATTTTTCCAAGTCTCCCTCTGGCTCGGGCCTGGGCTTGTCGTCTATTCTGGCATCCAGGTCGGCAAGGAAAACCCCTTATGTTTCTTTGGACTTTTTCCTGAGAGAAAGACTGGCGTGGTCGCAAGCCACTGCCGTTTCCAAGTCCCTCTGATGGAACCTACGGATCCGTCATTAGTAACAAACTTCATTACGAGCAGCTTCGTACTAATCGCTGTCACAAGGTCGTTGATGGTTTTTCTCCCCAGGATGATATTGTAGAGTGTGGAGTCTCGCAAGACTACAAAATCGGCCATTACTGTCCTTCGCTTCTGTCCTTATCCCATGGAGGTCGGGAGGGAGATGATCCCATCCAGCTTGATGAAGTGGTCACCCAACCCTACCACACCGTGCTGGTGGGTCGCTAGGTCGGCATCACGCAGTCCCAAGGCATCGAAAACGTTGTGAAACATGATGTTCGAGTCCGCCCCTGTATCCACTAGGATCTGTTTGACGAGGCCGGTTCCGACTCTGGCCGTGATGACCATGGGGGGACTTTCCGGTACCTCGTCGAACCATTGGTCCTCGGGGCCGAAGGAGATGGATGGGAGTCCCCGGGAACTTCTCGCGGGTGAGGAGGAGACAGCCAGGACTTTGGCGTCTTTCTTCTGTGCCGATCTCGACCTCGGGGCGGAATTCCTCGCTGTTACCACGTTCACCACCGTGAGACCGTGGTCGTCCCCCTCTGGTTCTTGGCGTCGTCTTATCGCTCGGGGCCTATCCTCACCTTCATGATCACGATTTCGTCTCCTCGGCTCCCTTTTGAGGTGGGAGAATTCGGCAAGCTTTCCGTCCCTGATTGCTTGCTCCAGGGCATCCTTCAGGTCGAAACAGTCTTGGGTCTTGTGCCCGTATCCCTTGTGATATTCGCAGTAAAGGCTTTTGTTTCCACCCGTTCTGTCCTTCAGAGGTCGGGGTCTCGACAGTATCCCCTTCTCGGCTATCTGTTGATAAACTTTCGTGATTGGTGCCGTGAGGGGGGTGTAGTTGGTGAATTTCCCGACTCGGGGAAATGGCTTTGGCGTCATACTCGGACCGCTGTCCCTGGCTTGTTCCTTTTGTCTTTCTCCACCCTCGTAGTGGCGGGTTTCGTTGTAGGGTGGTTGCCGTTTGTTGGCAGCCACGACCCGGCTGACTTCTTCATCGTTAATATACTCCTTAGCCACGCATTGGATCTCCTGCATCGTCCATACTGGCTTTCGGGTGCTTGGCTTTGGCAATCCTGGTCATGAACTCAGCCAGGAAGGCATGGCTGATGTCGGAGAAGCGGGTTACCGAGCCCTGCGGGAGGTTATTGAACCACCGTATTGCAGGTCCCGCCAGGGTGACCGGGAAAGCGCGGAACCTTACCTCGTCTCCCACTCCCTCTAGGTTCATCCTGGCCTCAAAGGCCATGAGGTTTTCCAGCGGGTCTTCCGTTCTATCGTACCTCATGTCCGTTGGCTTGTCAAAGTGTTTTGGCAGCCGGACCTCGAGTATGGAACGGTGGAATGGGGTCGCTTCATTATTACGGGTCCCCGTGTTCCCGTCGTTCTTCCCTCGTCGTTCTCCCGACGAGTGTCCTCGTCCCCGCGGTTCGCGGCATGCCGCCTCTTACGTCTGGCATAAATGATGGGGTCATGACGTCTTCTCGTGCGCCCTCTCTCCCCGATGCTTTCGGACTCGGCATGGGGGCTAGCGTGCATCTGGAGCGACTCCTGGAGCGAGAGCGGGAGTGACTCTGCTCTAGGGTGTGTTGGTCGCGTTCACTATCTGCTAGCCGGTGTTCCAAGTCTTGCATTCTATGGCGTAGCTCTTGCATTATTCTGGCGTGGTTGTCGCCAGTCCCCCCAAAGGGGCGTTGATGAGCGGATAATTTATACGCTTTTTGGCATTGTTTTTAGTATGTTTTTAGTAGAATCTAGTTACTTTTAGGGATGTTTTCATTAGTTTTTATGTTAAATTCACATTTCTGGACTTTACTATGAGTTTGTGTGTTTTTCTGTGATTTCAGGTATTTTCTGGCTAAAATTGAGGGACTTGAGCAAAAATCATATTCAGAGGTTGAAGAAGGACTGCTAATGTTGTTGGATTCTGACCTCCCTGCACTCAAAATGGATTTTCTGGAGCTACAGAACTCAAAATGGTGCGATTCCAATTGCGTTGGAAAGTAGACATCCAGGGCTTTCCAGAAATATATAATAGTTCATACTTTGGCCGAGTTTAGACGACATAAAAGGGCGTTGAACGCTAGTTCTACGCTATAGTCTGGAGTTAAACGCTAGAAACACGTCACGAACCAGAGTTGAACGCCAGAAATACGTTACAACCTGCCGTTCAACTCCAGAAAGAGCCTCTTCACGTGAAAAGCTAAAGCTCAGCCCAAGCACACACCAAGTGGGCCCCGGAAGTGGATTTATGCATCAAATACTTACTTCTGTAAACCCTAGTAACTAGTTTAGTATAAATAGGACCTTTTACTATTGTATTAGGCATCTTGGGACGTCTGGTTCTTAGATCATGGGGGCTGGCCATTCGGCCATGCCTGAACCTTTCACTTATGTATTTTCAAACGGTAGAGTTTCTGCACTCCATAGATTAAGGTGTAGAGCTCTGCTGTTCCTCATGAATTAATGCAAAATACTACTGTTTTTCTATTCAATTCAACTTATTCCGCTTCTAAGATATTCATTCGCACTTCAATATGAATGTGATGAACGTGACAATCATCATCATTCCCCCACGAACGCGTGCCTGACATCCACTTCCGTTCCACCTTAGATTGGATGATTATCTCTTGGATCTCTTAATCAGAATCTTCGTGGTGTAAGCTAGATTGATGGCGGCATTCATGAGAATCCGGAAAGTCTAAACCTTGTCTGTGGTATTCCGAGTAGGATTCTGGGATTGAATAACTGTGACGAACTTCAAACTCGCGAGTGCTGGGCGTAGTGACAGACGCAAAAGGAGGGTGAATCCTATTCCAGTATGATCGAGAACCTCAGATGATTAGCCGTGCTGTGACAGAGCATTTGGATCATTTTCAGAAGAGGATAAGATGCAGCCATTGACCACGGTGATGCCTCCAGATGATTAGCCATGCAGTGATAGCGCATCGGACCATTTTCACAGAGAGGATGAAAAGTAGCCATTGACAATGGTGATGTCCTTACATAAAGCCAGCCATGGAAAGGAGTAGGACTGATTGGAAGAAGACAGCAGGAAAGCAGAAGTTCAGAAGAACGAAAGCATCTCTATACGCTTATCTGAAATTCCCACCAATGAATTACATAAGTATTTCTATCTTTATCTTCTATTTAATTATTATTTATTTTCGAGAACTCCATAACCATTTGATATCCGCCTGACTGAGATCTACAAGATGACCATAGCTTGGTTCATACCAACAATCTCCGTGGGATCGACCCTTACTCACGTAAGGTTAATTACTTGGACGACCCAGTGCACTTGCTGGTTAGTTGTATCGAAGTTGTGAATGAAAAATGATTTATTAAGACGTGTGTACAGAGTTTTTGGCGCCGTTGCCGGGGATTGTTTGAGTTTGGACAACTGATGGTTCATCGTGTTGCTCAGATCGGGTAATTTTCTTCTTATTTTGTTTTCAAAAAGTTTTCAAAAATCTTTCAAAAATTTCTCATCTGTTTTCGAAAAATATTCTAAAATTTTTTTAAGAATGAATTCTAGTGTTTCATAAAGCATGTTGAAGCCTGACTGGCTGTAAAGCCATGTCTAAATTCATTTGGACTGGGGCTTCCAACCCAATATTATCAAGAGCAAGCTAGTTGTTGCTAATCCACCTGCTGCTGTTCCAGATCCACCTGATTTACATGCTAAAGCTTGACTGGCTATTAAGCCATGTCTAATCCTCAGATTGGAGCTTTAGACTAAGAGTGCAAGATTCCTGAAATTCATATTAAAAAAATTTTGGAATCCTTATTTTTCTTTTTCACATTAATTTTCGAAAAATCCAAAAAAAAATCATAAAATCATAAAAATCAAAAAATATTTTGTGTTTCTTGTTTGAGTCTTGAGTCAATTTCAAGTTTGGTGTCAATTGCATTTTTTCTAAAAATTCTTTGCATTTTTTCGAAAATTCATGCATTCATAGTGTTCTTCATGATCTTCAAGTTGTTCTTGGCCAGTCTTCTTGTTTGATCTTCATATTTTCTTGTTTTGTGTCTTTTCTTATTTTTCATATGCATTCTTGCATTCATAGTGTCTATATATGAAAAATTTCTAGGTTTGGTGTTTTGCATGTTTTCTTTTCTTGAAAATTTTTCAAAAATAAGTTCTTGATGTTCATCCTGACATTCGTAGTGTTCTTGGTGTTCATCTTGACATTCATAGTGTTCTTGCGTGCATCACATGTTTTGATCCAAAATTTTCATGCATTGCATCATTTTTCATGTTTTTCTCTCTCATCATTAAAAATTCAAAAATAAAAAAAATATCTTCCCCTTTTTCTTCTCATAAATTCGAAAATTTGAGTTGACTTTTTCAAAACTTTTTTCGAAAATATCATCAACAATTAATGTTTTGATTCAAAAATTTCAAGTTTGTTACTTACTTGTTAAGAAAGATTCAAACTTTAAGTTCTAGAATCATATCTTGTGATTTCTTGTGAATCAAGTCATTAATTGTGATTTTAAAAATCAAATCTTTTTTTTTCAAAATTTATTTCAATCATATCTTTTTAAAACATATCCTTTTCAAAAATTTGATTTTAAAATATCTTTTCTAACTTCTTATCTTCTTATCTTTTCAAAATTGATTTTCAAATTTGTTTCAACTAACTAATTGACTTTTTGTTTGTTTCTTATCTTTTTCAAAACTACCTAACTAACTCTCTCTCTCTAATTTTCGAAAATCCCTCCCTCTTTTTCAAAAATTCTTTTTAATTAAATAATTGTTTCAAATTTTAATTTTAATTTGATTTCATTCCTAATTTTCAAAAATCACTAACCCCTTTTCAAAATTTTATTTTCGAAAATCCTCCTTCTCTCTCATCTCCTTCTATTTATTTATTCATCTACTAACACCTCATCTCACCCAAATTCGAACCCCCTCTTCCATCTGTGTTCGAATTTTCTCTTCTTCCCTTCTTTACATTACATTCTTTTCTTCTTCTACTCACACAGGGGAACCTCCATACTTGGGCAAAAAGGATCCCTATTATTATTATTTTTCTGTTCCCTCTTTTTCATATGAGCAGAAGCAAGGACAAGAACATTCTTGTTGAAGCAGACCCTGAACCTGAAAGGACTATGAAGAGGAAACTAAGAGAAGCTAAAATACAACAATCCAGAGATAACCTTACAGAAATTTTCGAACAGGAAGAAAAGATGGCAGCCGAAAATAATAATAATGCAAGGAGGATGCTTGGTGACTTTACTGCACCTAATTCTAATTTACATGGAAGAAGCATCTCCATCCCTACCATTGGAGCAAACAATTTTGAGCTAAAACCTTAATTAGTTTCTCTAATGCAACAAAATTGCAAGTTTCATGGACTTCCATCTGAAGATCCTTTTCAGTTCTTAACTGAATTCTTGCAGATCTGTGATACTGTTAAGACTAATGGAGTAGATCCTGAAGTCTACAAGCTCATGCTTTTCCCTTTTGCTGTAAGAGACAAAGCTAGAATATGGTTGGACTCTCAACCAAAAGATAGCCTGAACTCATGGGATAAGCTGGTCACGACTTTCTTAGCCAAGTTCTTTCCTCCTCAAAAGCTTAGTAAGCTTAGAGTGGATGTTCAAACCTTCAAACAGAAAGAAGGTGAATCCCTCTATGAAGCTTGGGAGAGATATAAGCAACTGACCAAAAAGTGTCCTTCTGACATGCTTTCAGAATGGACCATCCTGGATATATTCTATGATGGTCTGTCTGAATTAGCTAAGATGTCATTGGATACTTCTGCAGGTGGATCCATTCACCTAAAGAAAACGCCTGCAGAAGCTCAAGAACTCATTGACATGGTTGCTAATAACCAGTTCATGTACACTTCTGAGAGGATTCCTGTGAGTAATGGGACGCCTCAGAAGAAGGGAGTTCTTGAAATTGATACTCTGAATGCCATATTGGCTTAGAATAAAATATTAACTCAGCAAGTCAATATGATTTCTCAGAGTCTGAATGGAATGCAAGCTGCATCCAACAGTACTCAAGAGGCATCTTCTGAAGAAGAAGCTTATGATCCTGAGAACCCTACAATAGCAGAGGTAAATTACATGGGTGAACCATATGGAAACAGCTATAATTCCTCATGGAGAAATCACCCAAATCTCTCATGGAAGGATCAAAAGCCTCAACAAAGCTTTAATAATGGTGGAAGAAATAGGTTTAACAATAGTAAATCTTTTCCATCATCCACTCAGCAACAGACAGAGAACTCTGAACAAAATACCTCTAATTTAGCAAACTTAGTCTCTGATCTATCTAAGGCCACTGTAAGTTTCATGAATGAAACAAGGTCCTCCACTAGAAATTTGGAGGCACGAGTGGGCCAGCTGAGTAAAAGGGTCACTGAAATCCTTCCTAGTACTCTCCCAAGCAATACAGAAGAAAATCCAAAAGGAGAGTGCAAGGCCATTGATATAACCATCATGGCCGAATCCAAAGAGGAAGGGGAGGACATAAATCCCAGTGAGGAAGACCTCCTGGGACGTCCAGTGATCAATAAGGAGTTTCCTTCTGAGGAACCAAAGGAATCTGAGGCTCATCTAGAGACTATAGAGATTCCATTGAATCTCCTTATGCCATTCATGAGCTCTGAAGAGTACTCCTCTTCTAAAGAGAATGAAGATGTTACTGAAGAGCAAGTTGCCAAGTTCCTTGGTGCAATCATGAAGCTGAATGCCAATTTATTTAATAATGAGACTTGGGGAGATGAACCTCCACTGTTCACCAATGAACTAAATGCATTGGATCAACTGAGATTGCCTCAGAAGAAACAGGATCCTGGAAAGTTCGTAATACCTTGTACCATAGGCACCATGACCTTTGAGAAGGCTCTATGTGACCTAGGGTCAGGAATAAACCTCATGCCACTCTCTGTAATGGAGAAACTGGGAATCCTTGAGGTGCAAGCTGCTAAAATCTCATTAGAGATGGCAGACAACTCAAGAAAAGAGGCTTATGGACAGGTAGAAGACGTGTTAGTAAAGGTTGAAGGCCTTTACATCCCTGATGATTTCATAATCCTAGATACTGGGAAGGATGAGGATGAATCCATCATCCTTGGAAGACCCTTCCTAGCCACAGCAAGAGCTGTGATTGATGTTAACAGAGGTGAACTAGTCCTTCAATTGAATGAGGACTCCCTTGAGTTTAAAACTCAAGGACATCCTTCTGTAAACATGGAAAAGAGGTACAGTAAGCTTCTCTCAAAACAGAGTCAACCAGAGCCCCCACAGTCAAACTCTAAGTTTGGTGTTGGGAGGCCACAACCAAATTCTAAGTTTGGTGTTGAACTCCCATATCCAAACTCTAAGTTTGGTGTTGGGGAGTCTCAACAATGCTCTGAACATCTGTGAGGCTCCATGAGAGCCCACTGTCAAGCTATTGACATTAAATAAACGCTTGTTAGGAGGCAACCCAATTTTTATTTATCTAATTTTAATTTATTTTTATTGTTATTTCATGTTTCATCAGGTTCATGATCATGTGGAGTCACAAAATAAATAGAAAAATTGAAAACAGAATCAAAAACAGCAGAAGAAAAATCACACCCTGGAGAAGGATCTTACTGGCATTTAAACGCCAGTAAGGAGCATCTGTCTGGCGTTCAACGCCAGAACAGAGCATGTTTCTGGCGTTGAACGCCAGAAACAAGCAGCATCCTGGCGTTCAGACGCCAGAAATGCACAGTGAGGAAAGCTGGCGCTGAACGCCAGAAACAAGCATCTGGCTGGCGTTCAACGCCAGAAATATGCTGCATCTGGGCGCTGAACGCCCAGAACAAGCATCAATTCAGCGTTTAAACGCCAGAATTGTATGCAAAGGCGTTTTACATGCCTAATGGGTGCAGGGATGTAAATCCTTGACACCTCAGGATCTGTGGACACCACAGGATCATCTCAGGATCTGTGAATCTCACAGGATCCCCACCCACCTCACCCTCTCTCTCTCCATTCATGGTCATCTCTTCTGTTTTCCATTCACCACTCACATCCATACACACATCCCTCCATCTCCTCCATCTCTTCTTCTTCTTCTATTCTTTCTTCTTTTGCTCGAGGGCGAGCAACATTCTAAGTTTGGTGTGGTAAAAGCATAAGCTTTTTGTTTTTTTCATTACTATTGATGGCACCTAAGACCGGAGAAACCTCTAGAAAAGGGGAAGGAAAGACAAAGGCTTCCACCTCCGAGTCATGGGAGATGGAAAGATTCATCTCAAGGGTCTATAGCTCAGTGGTAGAACATGTGGCTGTAAATCAAGAGATCTCTGAGATACCCCAGGGGATGCACTTCCCTCCACATAATTATTGGAAGCAACTGAGGATAGGAATACCAAAAATCACTAGGGATCAAGCCACAAAGGCAAGGAAGAGACATAGAAGAGCTCAAAGACATCATTGGTTCCTCAAGAAGGAAACGCCACCATCACTAAGGTGGACTCATTCCTTGTTCTTACATTCTCTGTTTTTCGTTTTCTATGTTAAATGTTTATCCATGTTTGTGTCTTCATTACATGATCATTAGTATTTAGTAACTATGTCATAAAGTTATGAATGTCCTATGAATCCATCACCTCTCTTAAATGAAAAATGTTTTAATTCAAAAGAACAAGAAGTACATGAGTTTCGAATTTATCCTTGAACTTAGTTTAATTATATTGATGTGGTGACAATGCTTCTTGTTTTTTGAATGAATGCTTGAACAGTGCATATGTCTTTTGAAGTTGTTGTTTAAGAATGTTAAATATGTTGGCTCTTGAAAGAATGATGACAAGGAGACATGTTATTTGATAATCTGAAAAATCATAAAAATGATTCTTGAAGCAAGAAAAAGCAGTGAATACAAAAGCTTGCAGAAAAAAAAAAGAAAAAAAATGGCAAAAAAAAAATAGAAAAAGAAAAAGCAAGCAGAAAAAGCCAAAAGCTCTTAAAACCAAAAGGCAAGAGCGAAAAGCCAATAGCCCTTAAAACCAAAAGGCAAGGGTAAATAACAAGGATCCCAAGGCTTTGAGCATCAATGGATAGGAGGGCCTAAAGGAATAAAATCCTGGCCTAAGCGGCTAAAACAAGCTGTCCCTAACCATGTGTTTGTGGCGTGAAGGTGTCAAGTGAAAACTTAAGACTGAGCGGTTAAAGTCAAGGTCCAAAGCAAAAACAGAGTGTGTTTAAGAACCCTGGACACCTCTAATTGGGGTCTTTAGCAAAGCTGAGTCACAATCTGAAAAGGTTCACCCAATTATGTGTCTGTGGCATTTATGTATCCGGTGGTAATACTGGAAAAAAAGTGCTTAGGGCCACGGCCAAGACTCATAAAGTAGCTGTGTTCAAGAATCAACATACTGAACTAGGAGAATCAATAACACTATCTGAACTCTGAGTTCCTATAGATGCCAATCATTCTGAACCTCAATGGATAAAGTGAGATGCCAAAACTATTCAAGAGGCAAAAAGCTACAAGTCCCGCTCATATGATTGGAGCTATGTTTCATTGATAGTTTGTAATTTATAGTATATTCTCTTCTTTTTATCCTATTTGATTTTTAGTTGCTTGGGGATAAGCAACAATTTAAGTTTGGTGTTGTGATGAGCGGATAATTTATACGCTTTTTGGCATTGTTTTTAGTATGTTTTTAGTAGGATCTAGTTACTTTTAGGGATGTTTTCATTAGCTTTTATGTTAAATTCACATTTCTAGACTTTACTATGAGTTTGTGTGTTTTTCTATGATTTCAGGTATTTTCTGGCTGAAATTGAGGGACTTGAGCAAAAATCAGATTCAGAGGTTGAAGAAGGACTGCTGATGCTGTTGGATTCTGACCTCCCTACACTCAAAATGGATTTTCTGGAGCTACAGAACTCAAAATGGAGCGCTTCCAATTACGTTGGAAAGTAGATATCCAAGGCTTTCCAGCAATATATAATAGTCCATACTTTGGCCGAGTTTAAATGACTTAAAAGGGCGTTGAACGCCAGTTCTACGCTACAGTCTGGAGTTAAACGCCAGAAACACGTCACGAACCAGAGTTGAACGCTAGAAATACGTTACAACCTGGCGTTCAAATCCAGAAAGAGCATCTGCACGTGGAAAGCTAAAGCTCAGCCCAAGCACACACCAAGTGGGCCCCGAAAGTGGATTTATGCATCAAATACTTACTTCTGTAAACCCTAGTAACTAGTTTAGTATAAATAGGACCTTTTACTATTGTATTAGGCATCTTGGGACGTCTGGTTCTTAGATCATGGGGGCTGGCCATTCGGCCATGCCTGAACCTTTCACTTATGTATTTTCAAACGGTAGAGTTTCTGCACTCCATAGATTAAGGTGTAGAGCTCTGTTGTTCCTCATGAATTAATGCAAAGTACTACTGTTTTTCTATTCAATTCAACTTATTCCGCTTCTAAGATATTCATTCGCACTTTAATATGAATGTGATGAACGTGACAATCATCATCATTCTCCCACGAATGCGTGCCTGACAACCACTTCCGTTCCACCTTAGATTGGATGGTTATCTCTTGGATCTCTTAATCAGAATCTTCGTGGTGTAAGCTAGATTGATGGCGGCATTCATGAGAATCCGAAAAGTCTAAACCTTGTCTGTGGTATTCCGAGTAGGATTCTGGGATTGAATGACTGTGACGAACTTCAAACTCGCGAGTGCTGGGTGTAGTGATAGACATAAAAGGAGGGTGAATCCTATCCAGTATGATCGAGAACCTCAGATGATTAGCCGTGCTGTGACAGAGAATTTGGACCATTTTCACAAGAGGATAGGATGCAGCCATTGACCACGGTGTTGCCTCCAGATGATTAGCCATGCAGTGACAGCGCATCGGACCATTTTCACAGAGAGGATGAAAAGTAGCCATTGACAATGGTGATGTCCTTACATAAAGCCAGCCATGGAAAGGAGTAGGACTGATTGGATGAAGACAGCAGGAAAGCAGAAGTTCAGAAGAACGAAAGCATCTCTATACGCTTATCTGAAATTCCCACCAATGAATTACATAAGTATTTATATCTTTATCTTCTATTTAATTATTATTTATTTTCGAGAACTCCATAACCATTTGATATCCGCCTGACTGAGATCTACAAGATGACCACAGCTTGGTTCATACCAACAATCTCCGTGGGATCGACCCTTACTCACGTAAGGTTTATTACTTGGACGACCCAGTGCACTTGCTGGTTAGTTGTATCGAAGTTGTGAATGAAAATCGATTTATTAAGACGTGCTTACAGAGTTTTTGGCGCCGTTGCCTGAGATCACAATTTCGTGCACCAGGCGTCCCTCGTGTGACTGTGTTGCGTTCTTCGGAGGCGACCTTGGATGTTGTCGGGTTTCCGTCGTGGTGGCGTCACCTCCAGGCACGGCCTCGCAGCCTGTCCCAGTTTGAACTAGCACGAAGTCCATGAACGAATCCCCATAGACGGCGCCAATGTTCGGTAGGTCGGGTACCGGACGGTTCGGATTGAAGTTCTGCAGATGGTGGGGTCTTGTCTGGTTTTGGGCAGCCGGTCAGGTAAACGCGAGGTCCCGAGCACTTCGTGTAGAAAAAAGGGGGTGCCACCTGCAAAGACACTCCAACACTTTTGTCAGTAAATGTGCAGACGAAAAGGGTGATATGATGTGTGACGTACCTTGGGGGAAGGGTAAATCCTTCCCCTTATATACTGTGTCAGGGGTGGGCCCTACAAGGACAGGCCTACTTTTCTGGGACGTTCTCCTACAACTGTGAGTGAGCTGTCTGGGATGCGTATCCGGGTCGAGTGACGCCCGGGTCGGGCTGACCGTGGAGGGTTTGTCCAGTCCGTAACAATATAATATCATGAAATTGTACATTAATTTAAAAGTTAAGCTCTGTTTATCTTTTTGTTATTCGATAATCGATAATGATAGAAAAAGAATAATAGGAAAAACGTTTTATTATGTACCTAATAAATTCTTAATGGGCTCCATATGAAAACTATGTTAACAATGGTTTAATTAAGGCCAACTTTTTTCAACCAATATTTAAACAATTTTTCTCTTCTCTAGCTAATTATCGGGTGAAAAAAATTGCGTTCCCAGGTTGGTTTCAGTTCTTTATATATATATTAAAATTATATTTTAAAGAGATCAAGGAGCTAATTGCAATAGTTTCAAACTTCATTACATAGAAACAACTTTAATTAGAGAGAAGCTGGAGGAAGGCAGAAAAAGAGGGTAAATTGGAAAATAGGATGGGACAAAATATAAAAGAAAAGGAGAACCTTTTAGCAACAAATGAATAACTGATCAAATAATCAAGTTGGGTTGGTCTAATGGTTAGTTCATTAGTCTGCTTAAACAAGTGTGTTGAGGTTTCGAATTCCGCCTTATGCATACAGCAACCCATTGGCCAGCGACAAACCCTTAAATGGAGCTCAGTACCGCGACGGATTAGTCCTTGGCCTGGCAGGTTGGGGGATACTGTGGAAAACCAGAAAAAAAATTGATCAAATTCGTTCGTCTTGAATCGGATCCGGCCTTAATTAATAACTGGATCTATTTTTGAATTTGTTACTCAACTCTAAATCTGGTGAAATCATACTACTTCCAGACTACACTAAAACCGAGTCTAAATCGGTAAAATTCGGGCCTTGATAAATTTTATATCAAAAAATTATAATGTACTTATTTTTAAAAAAGAAAAAACATGTTACTGAAAAATTGATATCCATATTTACACATGAATTTGTCCATAAATTCTAATTTCGTGCTTCTTTGATCTATTTTCTAATTCAACTAAGTGCGATTAAAAATAAAACAATAAGTTTATAATTAATATAACATAATATTAGAATTAATTTAAAATATATATTTTTTAGTCCTCTTAGAATGCACATGGAGTCAAGTGAAGCCGGATTTGCCTTGACCTAAATCCAATCTTAAATAATAACCACATTTATTTTTGAGATTCTTACCTAATTTTAAATTTGATAAAATCACACTAAATTAGCTCATAAAATATTTAGATTCAGACCGGACTTTCGAGCTGAGCTAGGCCATGCATAGTTGCACACCCGTACCAAATGCTGTGGTCGGCGATAAATAGTAAATCCCAAAGCATTTGAAATGTTAAATTAGCTTGAAGCTAAAATAATATATGATCATAACTAGTGTGGTAAGCACTGCATACATTGAGTGAGGTGGAGGATTCCATTATTGCCTCAGATGAAAAACATTGGAAAGTTTTTTTCAATTCAAAATTTAAATAATTTGACCTGGGATTGTGATATAATTTAATTATTGTCCTTTCTGAGATGATAATGTATATTAAATTTTGAAATATAAATAAGAGTTTAATTTAAAATAAATGTTAAGATTGTTATTAAAATTTTTTTTAAAATTTTTAAAATAAATATATTAAAAATTTAAATTATATATACTTTTTATAAAAATATTTTAATATTAAGAATTTTAAAATGTATTTTTAGAATATACATTTCCTAAATTTTAGAAATAAAATAAATAAGTTTTTAATAACTTTTTAAGGACCTGGAGTAAACAGCTAGAATTCCTACTAGTTTGAGTTCTTGGAACAATAACAAAGAAGTGCAATTTTTATTTCGACATTTAATTAAGTTTTATGTTGACAAAAATAGATGTGCAATTAAGCTATAGAAAACAGCAAAAATTATTGGATCATTTTGCTAATAAAAAGATTAAAACTAGATTATATAATTATTTCATTTCAAGTAAATTGACCGATAAAAGTAATGTGCATACTTTTAGAGTTGTATTTTGAAGTAACTAATTTTTTATATACACGTAATATAATTATTTATGAACTAAGCTATCTTTTGTGATGTTGCTATGTTTGGTTTCTATTCCAAGACAACAGGAAACAGAGGCATAGAAACAGAGAGGGCGGACACAAACTTTTGAGATCATTATTGTGTTAATTTAGAATTTAGAATGAGAATATGGTATACAAGAAAAAGAAGAAGAAAGATATGTTGGAAATACAATTTCATTAATGAGTCCAATTTTTCCCTCTCAATTTCACATCCTTGTATCTTAATATTGCTCGTATGTTCTGCATTCACTTATTCTTCTTGGAGGAACACTCAGGACTCCACAAGTGACACAAGTTTACCAATTGATGATGTTGGTAAGTCAAGACAACATCATCACTAGTGATAATAATCCAGGGCATATTTTTGTCATGCTACTAAAACCAATTGGGATTAGGCCTTAATCAAGGTAGCAATTCTAAATAGAGACATGATAATTAGGGTCTATCCAATTTTTGTTTTTATTTGGTAACTTGTATGAGGAGATAAATGAGTCATGTATCAATTTTGTTGGAATGCAGTTCTATCTTCAGTAATCAGTATAAAGATTTTGCGTCTTGTTCTCTCAAAAATACCACTCATGTAAACTAAAGTAATGAATCAAGTGTTGAACTTACTCAATTTGCATTCCACCAAATTTTAATGGTAAAGAGATGTATCTTTGCTTCATATGAGATATTTTTAGTATACCCAAACGTTATTTAAATATTAAACGGTTAATAATTTTAGTTAAAAAAATATAAATCACCTGACATCTCTCAATTTATCTTTTGGTAAATAAAAAATTAGCTACAAAACATTGCATACGTCATACATTTAGTTCTTAAGGATCAAACCTAGGACATTATCTTTAAACAAGTCAAATAACTACTGCTTGTGTGAGCCTATTTAGGTATCCTAGTTTCCAATCAATTATTTATTTGATCATATACTAAAAGCAGGATTATAAAAGGAAGAAAGAAAAAGAAAATTAAAACATAAAAAGGAACTGATAACATCCAAAGCACAAATAGCAAACAAAATTACTGTTATTAACATAGTTTATTAAATCTTACAAACCATAAATGTTAAGGAATAGACTCATTATTCTTCAACACTTTGTACAACTTTTCTATTTTCTAATACCACCTGATTCCAACTCCCTTTCGGCAAAGCCATCAAGGAGAAGAAGACGACATGACCCAAGAGACCCTACGGCATAACCATCAGGCCTTTGGACAAGGGATACAATAAACAAAACCACCATCCGATCTTACAATATCATAATTTCTCTAACTACATGAACCAGAAAGGAATGAATGATATGAATGAAAAAGTGTAATATAAAGAAAAGGATGATCAAGAAGCATCTCAGCAGTTCACCTCTTGTTGCTAGGATCCTTCATAAAGCACTTTTCCAAAAAATCATAACAGAAAACACTGATTCCTTTTGGCTTCTTGGGTGATAGTTCAAGATACTCAATGAAGAACCTCAAATACTCCTCAGTACGCAAAAAGCTCTCACCCCTATGCAGACAATCCAGTCAGCATTTCAATCACTATGCAGCCAAGTGCCCATATATCTATCGGAGCATCAATATGACTGGAAAATGCCTCCGACGAAAAGTATGACGACGTATCTCTAGGCTTGGACTTCCAAACCTCGACATCTGCTTCCTCATTTTTGGTCTTAGATAATCCGAAATCCGCAATCTTCAATTGATAGTTTGCACTCTCTTTGTCCAATGAAGGAAACAGAAGAATGTTCTCTGGCTTGAGGTCACAATGGGCGATTTCTTTGCGATGAATATGCGAAAGCCCTTTAACAATCATGCGTGTATAGATGCTCATGTCAGTTTCCGGGAGAGGTTTCTTGTGGATCAAGCCATCCAAAGGATCGTGAGGAGCATACTCCAACAGAAGATTATAAAAGTAACGTCCGTGGTCTCAGTTCCAAAGCATCGAATGATTTCTTCGCAACCACCACTTTCACCTTTGCACAATGATTTGAAAATTTGTTCTTCTTTCTACAGTGAGAATGCCAACCTGGGAATGGAGCTCTTCACATCAATGAAACTCTGATACGGTGTTTGTGTGTATCAACAACAGTTGCAAAATAAACAGTGCCATAAGAGCTTGCTCCCAAGACTTTCAGTTTCTTCCGTTGTAAACTACTCATCTTTGATTACTTTTTCTTATTCCTGTATCAACATCAAATGTTCGATATAATGATCAAATAATATTTTTTTGTCAATATACAAAGTTTTGAATACCTCCAGGCTAGTTCTTTTGGTTCTTCTTGTGGATTATGAACTCAGTTTTGTGTTAGTTCGTTACCTTGTGTTATTTATATTAATTAGTTGTATCACTGAAAATCATATAAAATCTATCTTTTGTGTTATTAATATTGTTTATGATCTTATAAATATCTATAAAACGAAATTTAAATAAAGCTTTGCTATATATTAGGATAATATATAGGAAGATAATTTTTAAAATGAAGGTACGTAGGTATTATTGTTATTTTTTCAAAATTCAATGATTAAATTTGGCACAGATATGAAACACGACATGAGACACACAGACACCGAATTTTAACCTTACTGCACCCTATTGATTTACAAATGTATTAACATGCTTCCAACTATTATTAATTTGAGGCACTTTATTTTCAAAATTTTTTATAATTTTACTATGCCAAATAATCTTAATAATAACAAAAAATAATCTGCCACTTACTTTTGTATAACCCTTTGACATCTTGCCACATGCAATTCTCAAACTAAATTTTAATATCATTAGCACTCCGTCATTATACACATCCTCCATTTAACGGTCTAAGGTCATCTATCGTAATTCACTAGAGAAGAAAAAATACAAAAAAAAAATAATAATAATAATAATTTACCGTTTTCTTTTGTGATTCACAACCCTACTAGTTTGAGTCTTTGGAACAACAACAAATAAGTGCAATTTTTGTTCCGACATTTAATTAAATTTTATGTTGATAAAAGTAGTTAATTTTTGTACTATGCGATAGTATCTAATTATATATTTGAACGAGTAGATTTTATTAACAGAAAGATAATATTTTGTTTACATAATAAAAAATATAAAGACAGGAGGAATAATTTAAACTAAAAACAAATTCAAAAATTTTGAAATATCTCTATCTCGTGATAATTTTGAATTAACCGTAATTTTCAAACCCAAATAAAAAGTGAAATATATATCTCCATCTCTACTTTTTTAGGGATTATAAGATTTTATTAGTTAAAAATGGTTATGAAATAGAGATAATTCAATTTCAGAATTTTTGTCTTTGTTTTATAGTATTTATGTCTGTTACGAAGGGTAACCGGAGATTAACGGGTTGGACCCGATGGGTTGGCCCAATCGTCTAGCGGGGGAAGCCTTCGAGCAGGTTCACGTTTGCAAGCCTCCTTCCGACTTGTGTGCGAGGGAGAATGGGGGGTGGTACCTGCAAAGACACTCTGATGCCTAAGTCAGCAAATGGGTAAACATGTTTGGAGAATATTGGAACTTAGTGATACCTGAGGGGTGTCAGTGTATTTATAGTGGTGAACCAATAACCACCGTTGGAGTAGTTCCATCTTTTAAGGAGGATAACCATCCCGTTATCTTAGGGAAGTTGAGATATGGCTCCTGGAAGTGGGTTGAGAGATTTTAGGGGAAGTTACCTATTTGAATGAGCGTTATCTACCGGCTAATCTTCGTCCCCGACTTTTTTTGGCCAAGTCGTTGTTAAGACCGACTTCTTAAGAGAAGGTCGGTGTCGAGAGAGAGCCAATCTTTGGATTGGGCCTTTTATTTGGACCTGGGCTTTAATGTTGGGCCAGGGTATGAACAGTGCCCCTACTCGAGTGCAATCTCTTTTAAGAGTTGGAGTCGAGTATTTTAACTCGGGCTTGTAGCCGACCTGATGAGGAACCGACGTGATTTTTCGAAACCGACGTGATTTAAAGTTTCTCAATGGTCGCGTCTAATCAAACGTTGTGTCCGTTAGGAGTTCACGTATTTATCCGCGGGGATCGGTTACATTAGTAACGGTGCATTTCTTTAATGACAGTTTTGATTTTACCATTATGCCCCTGGCATTTTTATAAATACTTTCCCTCCCTTTCTTTGTTTCGTTTCTGGAAACTTTTTAGCCTTCATCCTTTGTTTGAAAAGAAACTTCTTCTGCTCGAAAGAAACTCCTCTCTTTTACGCGTTGCCGTCGTCTCTGCCTTTCTTCGCTAACAAAGGTCAGTTCTTTCTCTCCTCCTCTTTTATTAATGAATGCTTTTTACTTGCATGCTTTGCTTAGGGGAGTATTCGTAGCAAGTCTGGCTGTAGGCCTAGTGTTTCTGTTTCACTGAGGATCTTACGTTGGCCCTATAGAGACCTTGTTTTTGACTCTTTTTCTTTTTTTTTTCTTTGTAGGTTCCGTCACCCTCTTACTAGGAAAATATGTCTTCTTTAGAGTCCCTTTCCCAGTGGGTGGATGTTACAGTTCTTGGGAAAGAACCCCTTGTAGATACTGACTATATTACCGATCTTCGTATTCACCATAGAATTTGTGTTCTTGATGAGGACGAGCCAAAATATGAACTGATTGCTCCGGGTCCGGAAGACCGGGTTTGTTTTGGAAGGGCTTCTGATGCGGATCCTCATTTCTTTTTTATGTATGAGAGCCTTTTTACCCGTCTGGGAGTCTTTCTGCCATTTTTCGACTTCGAAATAGTTGTTTTGTCTTACTGTCGCATTGCTCCCACTCAGCTTCACCCCAATTCATGGGGTTTTATGAAAATTTATCAACTTATCAACCGTGAATTAAATTTTCCTACCTCTTTGAAGATTTTCTTTTTCCTTTTTCATATGACCAAGCCCTTTAGTGGGCAAAACAATAAGCAGCAATTAGTGTCTTTCCGAGCCATCCAAGGCCGGAGAGTCTTTACCCTTTTTGATGAATCTTTCCATGACTTCAAAATTTTCTTTTTTAAAGTTCAAGCCGTAGAGGTCACCACCCCTTTTTTCTGGACCAAGACTCTTCTCCACGTTTTCTCCTATACTGGTTGGAAGCCTCTCCTGTGAAAAAATATAGCCTGGATGACCTGAACGAGGTATTGGAGGCTATTGTGGGGTTCTTCCGAGAAGTTTGGGAAATAGCCCCTTATCTCGATACAAAAAAGTTCCTCCAGGGGTCTCCGACCTTTGTACAGACTCAATTAGGTAGATATGATTGTTTTTTTATTTGCTCCAACTTGTTTTAATCATTTCTGACTCTGGAATTCCGATTTTCTTGTAAATTGATTTTTTGCCTTCTTCCTTTTCAGAAATGGTGAAGAAAGCTTCTGCCTCTTCTTATCAAAAAGTTCAAGATGCCAAGAAAAGGTCTCGAGCGCGGGTGGATGTGGCAAGGGCCACTGGTACTCTTCCTCCTCCTCCTCCCCCTCCTCCTCCTCCTCACAATTTGGAGACTTCCTCTCATCCTATCATGGTAATCTTCAAAGGGAGTACTCAATACTCAATACTCTAATTTTTTTCCATTTCAATTTTAATAATATTTGTCATCAAGGGGGAGATTGATGAGTTTAGAAAAATCTAAATTTAATTTGATAATGAACAAACACTATTAATATAATTAAATTACAAAATTGTCAATTTGATTTTGATTCACATGTATTGATTGATAATTTTGTGTGTGCAAATTTTTAATGGGCCGAAAAGAAAAGAAAAGATTCTAAGCCCAATAAAATCAAATTTTAGCCTTGTGCAATATTGTCATATGAATGTTGGCTGAAGTGTTTTATTTGTTGGGCCATTCTGAATCATTATTGCAGCAAGCCCAATATGCTTGTAAACATTCAGCTTTGTTCAAAATCTGTCATATTGAGTGGCTGAAGCAATTTGTGGTTAATTGGGCCAGAATCATGTTGAACTAAGCCCAAAACTAAATTGCTAGCTAGAAGCAAGCTTGCATGGTCCGAAACCATTAAGAAAGCAAAGTTTCATTGCTTCCAATGGACCCTACTTTCATTATGTGATGGATTTCAAATTCATTTAACTTGAATTAAACTTACATTGGAAACATGAGAGAGAGTTAGCTATTGATTTGATGGACACCATCAATGCTACACGCTACCTAATGCAAGGGAAGTGGAAATTTAATTTACTTTATCAAAATCCATTAGTTAGTGTTCAAATTTTTCTCTCCTCTCTTTCTCATCTTGCTTCTTGTTTTCGGTCATTACACAGCAGCTATGGAAGAAACATTGAGCCACCGAAAAGAAGAAAGTGCAAGCAACAAGACCATCACAATGATGGCAAGAAAAAGAAAACAAAAAGTATGTTGTGGCTGAGATTCTCATCACTTATGGTAAGATTTGGTGAATAGATCTTGGCTTCTCCATACCCAAAAATGGATGAAGAAGATCTCGGTCAATAGAGGAAGATCCTTGGAAGGATGGCTTGTCTCTAATTTTGCTCAACCACCACAGGAGGTAGCTACAGTGGCTACGTGATGGAGGAGGTAGAAGTTGGAGCAGATGAAGCTATCATCATCATGAAGCATCAAGGGCTAGGAGTCCATCTTGGGGAGCAAGGCAAGATGGAGGGCTCGAATTGATGATTATTGGTGATCAAGGAAGGACCAGAGGTAATTGCATGTTGGATTTTACATTCAGTTTCCTCTTCTCTCTCTCTGGCCGAACCGGTTTGCATGAAGAAGAAGAAGATTAGCTTGGTTTGTTTGGTTTCAACGGTGGAGGCTTCTCCCTATAAGTAAGGGTGAACAGTCAGGGCTTGAAGCAAGGAGTGAGAGTGCAAGGCACAGGGTTCTCATAGCTACCTAAGCTAACAGAAGTTCTTCTCTTTCAATGTTCTTTATTTTATATTTTTCTGTTTAATTTTGTCTGTCTTGAGTCTCATGGAAAAAGGCAAACAGTGAGGTTCGTAAGAAAAAGCCATAGAGCGGAAAAAGGCAGAGAGTGCAAAATTAAAAGAAAAAGCCATAGATGTCTTTAGAGGTCCTTTGTACATCTGTGTTGTGTTTCATGATTCTGTGGGAATCCCCTTGTAAGTTGGGTTAGCACTTAGCAGTTGAAAGCTTGGCAGTGACCAAGTCAAGTTCAGGATTGGGGTTTAGATTCTAGACTTGTCCTATATAGGAAGGTAGTTCCTAGGGAGAATTGGTGTATGTAATCAATAATGATTATAGTGAAATTCCGTCATTGTTGTGATGGAGACTGGATGTAGGCTACATTGCACTTAGCAGCTGAACCAGGATATATCCTGGTGTAATTCTTCCTCTCTTCTACTCCATTTCTGTTTCTGCTACTCAAAGAGATAAAGCTGAAAAATATCTCGTGCTGATCGACAAGACAAAAAGAAAAGTCTCGTGGCTGGGTACGAGACAAAAGAAAAAGTCTCGTGGCTGGTTACGAGACAAAAAGGCAAAAAGTCTCCAGAAGTTGTTTCAAAGACCAGCAAGTATTATTAAGTGAAAAAGGGGCTAAGATTCAACCTCCCCTTCTCTTAGCCACTGAAAACCATCAGATGTGCAAAATAATTTCTTATCTTGAAATTAATTCTGGTTAGTGAGATAAAATTTAAAATATTTTTTATTTTCTTACTCAAATTTAAATTTAAATTTCGAATTGAATAATGGCTCATTTTTTTAATTTCAATAAAAAAATAAATTGGTTAGATATAAAATATTTAGCATTTAATAATTTATTAGATTAAAATATATATATATATATATATATATATATATATTAGTACGTGAATAATAATATCCAATGTATTAATTATTATTTTTTTACAGAATTAATGTATAATCTATTGAGGTTTGATTTATTATCTAAAATTTTTTTCATAAACTTTGTAATATGTAAAAATAGTGATCTTATTTGTTATTATTATTTAAACAATTTTTCATAATTTTTAATTAGGTAATTAATTTAATTAATAACCTTTATTTATTGTTTTTATACTAAAAAAATATCAATTTATACTATTTATATATTTTTCACTACTAATAAATAAATAAATAAATATTTGTACTATTATATTTATTGTCTTAGATGATGACTTAAGTTACTTATTTTGTATGTTAAATAATATTTTGTATGTTAATTTATTAAATATTAAGATAAAAAAAATTATTCAATAAATTATATAAATAGTCATTACAGAAAAAAAATTATATATTAAAATTATCTATTTTAATTATGTGAATAATTATTGTTATTTTTACTTTTTTGTTACATTAAAAAATAATATTTAAAACTAAAAAAGAGATAATTAATTTTTTTAATTTGAATTAAAAAATATGTTGTAAATATATTCAACTTTTACATATACTAAGTGTTATAATATTAAATAGTATAGTATTTGCTATAACAATGACTCAAAATATTAATCCAAGATATATTTGGGTCTAGTATGACCTCAATGCAAGCAAGATCAACTAAAATCTATTATTAGGGTCCTAAATCCGACTTAGGTTCATTACCTTAAAGGCCCAATGCAGATGAAGTCCACACGTCCCCTCTTAAATCGACTCAAATTGGATCTTCGATGCTAGCTAGATATGGTAATGAGTACTCACAGGAGCGTGAGAAGCCCCTTCCCATGCCTCACTCTTATTTTAAAAAAATGCCCCGTTCCTTCTCTGTCATTGCAAGTTCTTGTTTAATTATCCCTTAGAGAATGCAGATCTTCTTGGTAAACTTTTGAAAAAAATTAACACAAAAAGACATAATATAATAATCATAAAATAATCAGTTCAATATAATTCAACACAATTTATAACATATTTGTTATGAAAAATAACATTTCAAAAGGAGAAAACATAAAAACATATTCCAATATAATAACATAACATGATTTTTTGGGACGATACTGAGCGACGTAGTGACGGACTTGAGAGACAGAGAAAGTGAGTTAGAGAGGATCGAGACTGAGAATGAGTCTAAAAGAAAAAGAAAAAATTCAAATTGGAGGCAGAAATTAGGGTTACTAAATTCAAAAAATGAATTTATGTATATATAAATTAGGATAAATTAATAATTTTATTTCATGGAGCGGGTATTTATGTCTGTGTCCCCACTAGCGGTGGCAAAAAGGAAAGCCCGTCCTGTCTCACCAAAAGCCCGCGATCTAGTGGGCTAGCCTGTCCCGCCCCGCCTAGTAAGGGGGTCTTAAATTTCTCCTCCGCCCCGCCTAATGGTAGGCTGGCGGGTTGGCGGGCTCTCCTTTTTTTATAAATCATTAAATATTAAAAAATATATATAATTTCACAATAATTTCAACAAATTTATAATTTCTAAAAATATAAAAAAAATTATAATTATAAATATGTAATAAACATAATTATAAACTAAATTTTTTGAAACAAAATAATAAAATCAATATTGTCCAAAACAAAACAAATATTATCCAAAATATATAATTAAATATCTTCAAGTTTATAATCAATCAAACATAAAAACATAATCCAAAATATATGTAACAGCCCAGACCACCCGCTAGCACGATATTGTCCGCTTCGGCACACAAGGCCTCACGGTTTTGCCTTTAACGATAGGGATGCTAGCCGAAGCCCCCCACACTCACTCGTCAAAATGCGTCATGCTAGGGAGAGGTATCCACACCCTTATAAGGCATGCTTCGTTCCCCTCCCCAACCGATGTGGGCCTTACAATCCACCCCCCTAAGGGAGTCCAGCGCCCTCGCTGGCACATCGATCCGGGTTCTGGCTCTGATACCATCTGTAACAGCCCAGACCACCCGCTAGCACGATATTGTCCGCTTCGGCACACAAGGCCTCACGGTTTTGCCTTTAACGATAGGGATGCTAGCCGAAGCCCCCCACACTCACTCGTCAAAACGCGTCATGCTAGGGAGAGGTATCCACACCCTTATAAGGCATGCTTCGTTCCCCTCCCCAACCGATGTGGGCCTTACAATATAACTTAGAATATCTTTAATTATCATCTTCATCCTCTTGTAGATTAATAACATCATAGAAATTTGTAAAAAAATGGTTTTGACAAAATAAAAGCTTGGCCCAGCAGAAAAACTTGCACCGTCCCACCGAAGCCCACCAAAAACTCATGGATTAGGTGGTGCGGAATAGGTGTGCTTTTTAAGTTTGACAGTCTCAAATTTTCAATCCAACCCTCCTTTTTTGTCGGGTTATGCGGGTCAGCTCGACGGATTTTGGCCCGTTTGCCACCCCAAGTCCCCATCTATTTTCGGATGGCAAGTCGTGAGGATTTTACGAGTCTCCATCTAGCCCCAAAATGCTATTAATCCCTGTAAATACCTTTTTTGGCTGTTTTTGTGATTATCCCTATTCCTAGCATTCATTGGTTTATGACGTGGAGCTATTCTAGCCACTCAATAAATTCTCAGATAATCAAAATTTAGGTTATATCATTTTTATACAGCCACATGTATCCTTGTTATAACAATATTAATAGAAGATAAACAGATAAACACTAAGCTATTGTTTGAATATAAGATAAAAAATAAGATGAAAGAAAATAGAAAGAAAGAAAATGAGAGGAAACAAAATGGAAAGAAAAGTATATTTTTGTATGTGTGTTTAGATGAAGAAAAAATGAATGGAAAGAAAATAGAGAAAAAAATTTCTTTTGCTTGGATGGAAGGAAAATTATAATAGAGTAAAATTATATTAATATTTTTATATATTATATATAAATTATAATTCAAAAACTTTGTATTTTAACCCATGTTTGTACTTCTGCATAAGTTTTCTTCGCAACTTTGAAGAGAAAAAATTTACATGAACTCCACATACATTTTTATATTTTTCATTCAATTTTTTGTTGATCCAAACAATAAAAAATTGATTTTTTCATCTATTTTCTTCTCCACCATTTTATTTCCCTACAAATTCTTTTAATCCAAACAATGCATAAATAAGTCACATTTTTCATATATATATATATATATATATATATATATATATATATATATATATATATATATAACAATAACTAATATCATATATTAGGTTAATTTATGTTAATAAACTAAAGCCACCTCAAAATTACCTAAATCCCCCCAAACCCAAAAACGTTACCTAGTTATCTCCATTTACATTTCTATATAAATCAAATTTAATGAATTCAAATTAGGGTAATAAGTAATAAATCAAATCTATAGGATTCGAATTACTTGACATTGTGATTTGAAAGTAAATTGAATTCAATGAATTTGAATTATGTCATCCCCTACTAAATCGAATCTATAAATTTCGATTTATATGGTCCATGCTAAATCGAAGCAATAAGGTTCTATTTATACTCACTTAATAGCAATCTAACTCATTGTAAATCGAATCTCTTTTATTCTATTTAGTAGCATAGATAGCATCCAAGTAATTTGAATCTTATAGATTCGATTTACTACGAAAATACATAATTTGAACTCCATAAATTTGATTTACATAGATATGTAAATTGAGACATGCGCGTAATTTTTTTTACTTTGGCAGATATACGTAAAATTGGTTTGCAAATGGTTTATAAAGGTAATTTACTCCACATATTATAACTTGTGAAATCATAATATTTTGAGAAGTGATGTATAGACAACTTAAATGTTGATAAGTCTGAAAAATTTTAGAAAAAAATAAAAATATAAAAAAATTACATGATCCATAAATTTTTTTTTTTAAAAAAAATTTCCATAGTCTATGATTAATAACTTTAAAATTATATATATTTTTTTATTTTTATTTTATAGAGACTTATAATTTTATTATCGGCGATGTTAGTGGTTATAGAGAGATTTTTATCTTTAAATAAATTATAGAGAAATTAAAAACAAAATTAGTTGCTATTTTTCTGACAATTCATTTAGTTTTTAGTTTAAATTCAAATTAAATTATATATTCAATTTATATTTATTTGTTTATCCTAATGATTGTATATAATAGATAATATATTTAAACATATTTTGAAAGAAACTATTGCATTTTATATAATTGAAAGTTAACTATGAAATTAAAGTTAAGATGAAGTGAAATACAATAAACATATGAGGAGTGAAATCAAAATAAATAATTAAAAATAAGGTAATAAAATAATTAAAAAAATAAAAAAAGCAAAACAATAATGCATGTAGTTGATAAAAATACACTGCAAAAAAAATTAGTATAATCAATGAATATAAAAGATGAAAGATAAAAATTAAGATATATTTTTGTTAAAAAATTCAAGAAAAACATTGTGAAGAAGAACTTATTAATCAAGTTTTATGAAAATATTATAAAAAATTTATAATAGTAAATAAAATAGTAACTCCTTTAAGAATTATTAATCAAAATACATAAATTAAATTCATTTATTTTATTTATTTGTTATTATTTATTAAATAATTTAATGTTTATTTAATTTTGGTCAAATCAGATAATATAATTAATTAGTTATAATTAATGCTGTTCACCCTAATGGTTTAATTGAAACATATTAAAACTCTAAAGGTAAAATTAAAACTAAATATTAAGAATAAAATAAAAATAAAATTGCATTTGCTATCTTGAAATTTTTTTTAATAAAAATTTTATTTATACATCTTTAAAATACATCACTTTAATACAATGATATTTTTATTAAAAATAAAAATTATGATAAATATCTTATATATTTGTAAGTAAATTATATACAAATATTTTTTGAAGTATATTATTTTTATTATATAAAAATAAATTAAATACTTTTAAATGTGATTATGATAATTCATTAAGTATTATATTTTTTTACTAATTTATATTTAATAATTTACCTCTAACTTTTAATTATAGTAAAAATGTAAGATATAATGCAAAAAAAATATTTATAAAAAATCGCATTATTTATTTTGAAAAAAAATATTTACTCATTATTATAATTTAAATAGAATATAAAATAGATATTAAACCAATTATTTCTTTTAATAATTACTTAGTCACAAATATCCATCAAGGACATGAGATTTAAGAGCATACAAAGTAAATATAATATTTATAACTTTTACACTATCATGATAAGATGATTATCACAAGTCTTTTTAGCATAAATTAAATAGAACAACATATAATAATAAAAAAATAATCAAATCCAAAAAAATTATAGAACACCTATCATACATTACGACGGTTAGTATTGAGAAAGCTTTAACCATTTATTTTTTTATTGAAAAATTACCATTTGTACCCATAAAAGATACAGATGTTGACAAATGTACCCATATAAGAATAAAACGACAATTATAACCATGGAAGATGGCTTCCGTGTGCCAAGAGTACCCGGACGTTGGTTACACAATTGGTCTGTTAGGGTATTCTCGGCACACGAAAGCTATCTTCCGTAGGTACAATTGTCGTTTTATTCTTATATGGGTACATTTGTCAGCGTTTGTATCTTTCATGGATACAAATGGTAATTTACTCTTTTTTATTAGCTATCTTTTTACCTACTCTGCACTTTATCTACAAATATGTTAAGGACTAAACCTATGCTTCAACCTTTCAAAATTCCATATATTCTTGCCAAATACAATATTATTATGCCCCTTTTTTTATAGAAACCATTGAATGGAAGAACCGTTAGTAAAAAGATGAGGTTCTCTTATAATATGTATTACTTTTTATGATAATAAAACAAAAATGAAAAGTATAAAATAATATTGTCTATATTTAAGTTAATTTTAATTTTTTTTAATAACCAAATTTGTCATAATGTAACTGATATACAAAGACAGTTAATACGGATTGGATATATTTTGAATATGCTATACATTTTATGATTTTGTACGGAAGAATATTAATTTTAATTTATATATTTATTATTGGGTATTAAAAATAAAAAGTATTTGTATTGTTAGCATTTTTTAAACCTTCATCAACTCTGATTGTGATTAGGCCTAAAAGATCACCTACCTCATTGGACATAAATGTAATCCAATCAATTTTCATCTGATAGTGCTATACATTCGCATAATCATAGGAGAATCACATTCGCATAATCATAGGAGAATTAACTTTAGCGAGATAACAATATGGTATTTAGTTACCACATAAGTATTTTTATATATAGAATTATCAATCAATTATGTATGGCTTCTGATGAAAATAATATATTCAACATGGATATTGTTTGTTAGGTAAAAGATAACAGATTGACAAAAAAATTAATTACAATGGGTATATTCATTTTAAAATTATTTTTTTATATAATACTATAAAAAATATCATGGTCACCCTGAATTACTACAGGTTCAACTTCCATTGACAGCGGTAGAATACGTAAATTGAGACATTTTCAGACTATAATATTTGTCAAACAAACAGTTAATGAAACACTCATCCATACCTTCTCATTTTGAGTATATTTATACATTAAAAAAAAGAGTTGAAATAGCAAAAGTGATAAAAATGGTGATTTTTATAATTTGTGTGGCTATCTATATATAGAAGACTAGAAGACTATGATTATGTAACAAAATTAATTTTATTTATTGCATTCAATTTGAATAAGTAAAAAATTATCTTATTTTATTTTAGTCCTTAATTCATATGATTTAAATTTGGCTCAATAATATATGATTTGATTTGATTTAATTATTAGTGAAAAATATATTGAGAACCTATTTTATGCATAGATTTATTATTTTAATGAGTAATTAATTAATCTAATTAATTAATTAATACAGATAATTAGTATAATTAATTTAATTTAATAAATTAAAAAAATAAATTAAAAGATACTAACAGAACATAAAAAAAATAAATTAAAAAATAGGGAAAAAAACCTAAATAAGCCATGGGGAGATGAATATTACACAAATAAGCCAAACGAAAAATTGATTCAGCAATCAACCAAGGCACAAATATATGTAGTTCGAATCAAACCGTTTCAAAATTTGATTGAACGTAATTCAAATTGAGCTTACTCGAATTACATGCAAAGCTAATACATACATAATTCGAATTGAGGCAATTCGAATTACTATGAAATGTGAACTAAGCATAATTCGAATTGAAGTAATTCGAATTACACATTGTACAATTCGAATTAGGCTAATTTGAATTAGTGTGGTGCAGACCTCTATAAATATGATGTGAACGTGAGTTGCTCTCATTAGAGGCATAAGATGGCAAGTGAGGAGAGTTTTGTAGTGTTGGTTCACCACAGAGGATTGATTAAGAGAAAAACTCGTTCCGGTGTGAAGTTCACTGATAAGGATCCTCTCTGTATTATCGTGAGGCCTACGACGAGCTATGATGACCTTGTTAGCTCTGTACTACTGAAACTTGGTCTGAAAGGTGTGAAACAGGTAAAGAAGTTTTTCTATCGCATTCCAATCACGGTGCTCCAAGAAACCATGAAGTATGATTGTTTCACGATCAGGAGTGATGAGGACTTGCAGGTCATGTTTCATTGTCGCCGGTAGATTCCCGAAGTGAGGACACCAGAGCTGTTGGCAAAGTTGGTTGATGTGGTATCTAGCTCGGAGGGTTCTAACCGGAATACTACCACTTTAACCACGGTAGCCAGTTCTAGCTCCAGACCTACCGTCGCTTCTTCCTCCGTCCCTGCGTACGAGCCACCCGTACAGCCTGTCGCCTCCCCTTCGTTCGCTGTTGATCTCAACGGCAGTGTTGGCGACGAGGTTGGTACAGGGGAATTTTTTCCGACCTCTCTACAGTGTGCTGCACCGGCTGGGGTTGGAGATGGATTTTTGGATGATCCAGAGGACGATGATGTCGAGCCGGATATGATTGCTGATGACAGTTGCGATGATATTGGAGCGAGTGAGCCTGCAGAGGCGGGAGGGGGATCTAGCTCTAGCACACAGCAGTACCCTCCACATTTTTCATCTTTGGACATGGATGCCATGAGGCAGGAGGGGGTTCCTGGGCAGCCTGCTGGATTTGGCGCTAGAGATGCGCAAGGGTCTGCTGGTCTGACAGAGTTCCAGGTTGGTCAGCAATTTCAGGATAAAGATGAGGCCTTGTTAAGTGTGAAGACTTACAGCATCCGCCGAGGGGTACAGTATAAGGTAGTGGAGTCTGACTATCGCCGGTATGTGGGCAAGTGTTCTGAGTTTGGGAATGGGTGCACATGGTTGATTCGGCTGAGTCTCCGGTAGCGCAAGGGCATTTGGGAGGTCAAACGGTACAATGGACCGCATACAACCATGCAAGTGTTGCGGACCCCCAGCTGTAGGTACCCATCTTCTCAAGTCTAGCTATGTAGGGAAGCCATCTGATGTGAATGCGGTTGCCGGACTTGTCGGAAAATAGCTGAGTACCCAACAACATCATGATATATGCACGAGAAAAGCGCCGCACAGTCTCCTCATCGGCTCCCGCGGGGCACTCCCCAAAAATCTCCTAGAACCAAGTGCAGTTTACGGCAAACTTCTGAACTTGGCTCGGAGGAGGAATCACTCCTAGCAACTCCTGGAACCACACCCAGGCAGGACGGCCACCCTCGATGTATATCTGGAAGTCTGTAAGGCAACCACTGACATAGCGCCCGTCCACTGGCAACCCCAACTGGAACGCCACATCCTGAAGTGTGATCGTGCACTCTCCGAACGGCATGTGGAAGGTGTGCGTCTTCGGACGCCACTGCTCAACGAATGCACTAACAAGGGGCTCATCTAATCGGAACCATCTATCGTTCAGCCTTGCAAGATGGTATAATCTGGCCATCTATAGGTACGGAACGTATCTCTCATCGAGGGGCATGCCCTACTGCCGCTGCATGCTCGAGATGCAACGCTGCGACTGCGAAAACAAGGACCGCATACATAAGGAAAATAATAAACCACACAGAAAAGCAATATAATAAACCACTACCAAAACCGCATGCAAATTCACCACCCTAAACCGCATACAATACCACTAACATAAACCGCATATAAAACCGCTAAATAAACCACATGCAAGACCATTAACATAAACCGCTAACATAAACCATCAACAAAACTTGTATACAAAACCACTAAAATCAACCACACACAATACCACTCACAAAAACCACTCACTCAAACCGCTAACGTAAACTGCTAACATAAACCACATCGAAAGCCACTAACAATACAACATGCAAAACCACTAAACAAAAACCACTACCAATACCACATGCAAAACCAGTAACGAAAACCGCTAAATTAAACCGCCAACCAAACTGCAAACAAAACCACTTCAATAAACCAAATGCAATACCACCAACAAAAAACCACGTGCAGCGTCACAAAAATAAAGCACAAGTAGAAAAAAAAAACCACTAACCTCGTCGTTGATGACACTGGCAATATGAGCCACTCCATCCAACCGATACAGCCTACCTGGATTGTCCTCCATTAGCTAAATACTCTTCTCGAGCCTTTGTTGGAGCAAAACTGGGTCGTTTTCTCTGGGATTTAGTGGGATCTAAGAGTGGGAAAGTGGTTCGAATGGGTTGGATTCGAACTCCTTTTATAGAAAAATCTAGTGTAATTCGAATCACCACCATTCGAATTACTACTAGTGGCGAAATGTGCATAGTTCGAATCATCTCGATTCGAATTATATAGGTTTCCATTCTCATGCTAATTCGAATCACCTAGTGTCGAATTAACTAAAGCTAATTTGAATTGCATCAATTTGAATTATGTGGAGTTCATGTGTGTATGTAGTTCGAATTGCATGGATTCGAATTATTTAATATTCAAGTTCGAAATGAGGTGATTCGAACTACATTATTATGTGCATTGATTGATTGCTGAATTAATTTTTCGCTTGGCTTATTTGTGTAATATTCATCTCCCCATGGCTTATTTAGGTTTTTTGCCCTAAAAAATACTACCAAATCAATTTGATATAAATTATAATAAATTATGTGATATTTAAATATCTAATCAAATCAATTAGTTGATATAGTATATTTATCACAATAAATTGTATTTAATGAGTTAAAAGAAACAAATCGCTAAACACTCTCATAAGCATGCATGTCATATCAACTCCATCATTAAGTGCAGAAACCTGATTTCTATATAATAATAAATAGAATATATGAGAATATGATATGAGACATATTTTAATTATGAAATTGGTATTTGATAAATCACTATTTTATGGTTTATAATGTGTTTAATTGTGTGGTTTTGTCATGATCTTTACCCACTTATTCATATAATTAGCATGCATTTATATTTCCTTCCTAAAATTATTACATGATTGAAAACTTACTTCCTAGAGACTTTTAATTATGTATTTTTAATTCTCCTTTATTCCATTCGATGCCGTGATCTGTGTGTTAAGTGTTTCAGACTTTATGGGGCATGAATGAGTTGGAGATTGAAAAGGAAGCTTGCAAAAATGGAAGGAACACAAGAAATTGAGGAGATGACCAGCGAGAAGTGACGCGGTCGCATGGCTCACGCGACCAAGCGACAGAGAGGAAATCGCAGTGACGCGGCCGCATGGCTCGCGCGACCGCGCGGATTGGAATAGCACAAGTGACGCGGAGGCGTGGACGACGCGCTCACATGGCAAGGCAAAACGCCAAATAATGCGGCCGCATGGATGACGCGATCGCGTGACATGCATGATCTGCATAATCTGCAGATTTCGTTGGGGGCGATTTTGGACCCAGTTTTACCCAATTTTCGGCCCAGAGAAGCAGACTAGAGCCAAGGAACATGCAGAACCGAAGACAACATTCATTCTACACAATTTTTAGTTTTAGATCTAGTTTTACTCTCCTCTAGGTTTTCTTTCTACACATTCATAGTTTTTAGGATTTTACTTTCTATTGCTTTTTGCCGGGGATATTGAGAAGAGTTATTACCTCATCAAGACTTCGTCATTCTAGTTCATTTTCTTTACTTGGCTTTACTCTTCCATGTCCTTTAATTTACTCAATTTTACTATTGGATTATTTTAGAATTTGTTAATACAAGAATTACTTTTATTTTTAATTTACTCCTTTAAATTTTATTTATCATGTCTTTCTTTAATTCCCTTTCTTATGTTATGAGTTTCACATTCACAATGAGCGAGTAGTTCCCTTACTTGACGGGGAGTTGATTGAAAGGAACCCTTGAGTTAGAATACTCAAAAGAAGAATTGTAATTGGGTTTATTGTTGGATTACCATCTAGTCACTAACGCCAATCCCTCCAATTAAGCGGATTGGGACTTGTGAATAGAAATAACTTTCCAACTTGTTTGACTTTCCCTTACCTAGTAAGGGATAACTGAACAGATTAATCCCCAATTATCAATTAATCTTGAAAGTACTGCAACAAGAATAGGGCTTCCAACTAATCAACTCCCAGTCAAGGCTTTTATTTAAAGCACTTAATTTCTCTAATTTAATTCCCTGTCTATTCAACTCAAACTCTTTTGAAAACATCTAATTAATAAAATAGCACACCTTTCTGCAACTCGTTGGGAGACGACCTGGGATTCATACTCCCAGTATTTTAATTTTAATTTCTGTGACAACCCTTTTTAAATTGATAAGCGAAATTCTGGTTGGTTAAGAACTATACTTGCAACGCATATTTTATAATCATTCTTAATTAGCCAATTTTCGCCATGTCAATTTTTGGCGCTGTTGCCGGGGAGTTGCAATAGAGTGCTAAAGTTTTATTAATTGGATTTTTTATTTATTTATTTGCATTTTATTTTATTTTTCTACTATGAGCTGCATGTTTCTTTCGTTAAATGACGCGTTCGCTTCCTGATCCAAGCTTGCCAGTATTCAATCCTGAGATTGAAAGAACTATCTCACGAATAAGGCGAGCTCGGCGTCGGTTAGTCCTCTCTGAGGGCGGATCCGAAACGTCATTTGAGGAAGAAACCAGCCCCCGTTCTACTGATTCGGTTGTTTTACGTATAGGCGACATGGCAGAACCTAGAAGAGTTACTATCCATGAGGAAGGAGCTCCTGATTTTACAATGCAACCGTTTCAAGTGCATCACCCAGCGTTGGCTACAAACTTTGAACTAAAGACTGCACTGCTCAATTTGATGCCCAAGTTTCATGGCTTGTCTGCTCAAGAGCCTATCAAGCACCTGAGAGATTTCCAAGCAGCCTGTTCTACTGTCAGGCGTGATAGTAAAAATGAAACTTCAATTTTGCTGAAAGCTTTCCCGTTTTCTCTTGAGGAAAAAGCAAGAGAGTGGTACTACACTCAACCCGCAGCAACTGTATCCAACTGGGATACACTCAGAAAAGAATTTTTGGAAAAATTCTTTCCAGCTGAAGTTACTGATAAACTGAGGAAAGACATTTCTATGATTGTTCAGGATGAATCCGAGACTCTCTATGAATACTGGGAGCACTTCAATAATCTTCTAGAAGCATGCCCCCCCTCCACATGATTGACAAGATAGTGTTACTCAGTTATGTCACACAGGGCATGAGGCCCCAAGATAAGACCACATTGAAAAGTGCTAGCAATGGGTCTATGAAGAAGTACAAGACCACTGATGAGGCATGGCAATTGATTAGCGACTTAGCTGAATCCACTCAGAATCATAGACAGAAACAAGGCCGTTCAAAAGCCGTTGCAGAAGTATCCTCTAGTAGAGAGACCGTTGCTCTAACTCAGAGTATATATGAAATGACCAACTTGCTGAAGCAGATGCAATTGAACCAACAACAAGTTCAGCAAGCTCAACCTCCATTACAGCAAAGCCAACAGTTAGTCCCACAGAGAGTTTGTGGAATTTGTGCTGATTATAGCCATTATACTAATGAATGTCCGCAGCTCCAGCAGGAGGACAACACTGTGGCAGCTACTCATAACTTCTATGACCGCCCCAACCAAGGGTACAATCAAAAGTGGCAATTACAACCATAGATGGCAGGATAATTCTAACCAGAATTGGAGGGACAACAACAACAGAGGAGGCAGAGATAATCAGGAAAATCAGAGGTGAAATAACAACAACAATAGGCAGTAGAACCAGTACCAGCCTTACAGAGCACTTCACCTGAGGCAATCCCAAGGACCACAGAATACCCAACAGCAGACTTCTCAAATTACTTATCTTTCTTCGTCTTCTAATGATGACTTACTATAATCTATTGATCGGAGACAACAGACCATAGAAAATAACATTTAGACCACTCTGAATGGTCTGAACGCTACTTTGCAAGCCCTTGTCTCACAGATTGGATTAATGAATAACTCCAATAATCAGCCGCTGAGCTCTAGTGGAATTTTCTCTCAACCATTACCCAATCCAAAGGGTGGTATTAATGCCATCACCCTAAGGTCCGAAACCACACTGCAGGAGAGGAATCAGGAGGAGCCAAGCCCACCAGAACACGCCTCAGCTGAAGAGGTAGTGGAAATAGAAGATGTTGAAGAGGAAGAGGACATACAGGACATAGCTGAAAAAGAAGAAGTTCAACCATAGGAGGAAGCATCAAGAGGCGCAAACACTGCAGAAGACACCACTCCCATTTCATTTCCCCAACTTGCAAGGAAGCCCAGGAAGCAGCTGGAATCTGATCCAAAAATGGTAAAGATATTCAAAAAGGTTGAGGTAACTGTTCCTCTTTTTTATGTTATTCAACAGGTACCTAAATATGCAAAGTTTCTAAAAGATTTATGTATACATAAAGACAAAATTAATGAATTAGAAACTATTCCTTTAGGTAGTTCCATATCTGCTTTAATGGAGGTTTACCTGAAAAGTGTAGTGACCCAGGTCCTTGTATAGTTAATTATACTATTGGTGGTGTAATAATTTCTGACTGCATGTGTGATTTAGGAGCATGTGTTAGTATAATGCCTTTGTCTATATATGATATTTTGAGGCTCCCTCCCTTAAAAAGGTCGGCAGCTCGTTTTGTGTTAGCAGATAAAAGCATTATTACAGTGGCTGGAGTTGCTGAAGATGTTTTAGTGGGCATTAAGGAACTCACATTCCCCACTGATTTTTATATTCTGGAGATGCCTCCAAATGACTCAGAGAAGCCATCATCAGTCCTACTCGGAAGACCATTCCTGAAGACCTCAAAATTTAAATTAGATGCTTTTTCAGGAACATACTCTTTTGAAATAGATGGCCGAGTAGTAATCTTCAATTTGAATGGAGTTGTGAAGCATCCTCTGAAGGATCATTCTATCCTCCAGTGTGACATCATTGATGAAACTGTAGCTGAAGTTCACTAGGAGGAGTTAGAAGAGAAGCATACAGGACAAGGTTCGAGTGTGGGGACACTCGTGAACGACAATGAGGGCACTTCGGCATTTTCACTAGCTTCATATAATCCAGAGCCTACCCATGAGCAGAAGCTAGAGTTGAAACCCCTTCCCCCCACACCTCAAGTATGCTTATCTTGAGGACAAGCAGAAGTTTCCGGTTATCATTGCACGGGAGCTCACTTCTCAACAAGAAGAGCAATTACTTAGTGTGTTGAGGAAGCACAAAAAGGCAATTTGGTGGAGTTTGGCAGATATAGAAGGCATCAACCCTCAAGTATGTGAGCACAAAATATTTTTAGAAGAGGGAACAAGACCCGTTCGTCAACCCCAGAGAAGACTGAACCCCACTATCTTAGAGGTTGTCAAGAAGGAAGTGACCAGACTCCTAGAGGTAGATATCATCTACCCCATTTCAGACAGTGAATGGGTGAGCCCAATACAAGTGGTCCCCAAGAAGTCTGGAGTTACTACAGTGAAGAACGAGCATGGAGAGCTCATAGCAACCAGAGTCTAGAATGCTTGGAGGGTCTGCATTGATTACAGGCGTCTCAACCAAGCCACTCGTAAGGATCACTATCCACTTCCATTCATTGATCAAATGCTAGATCGCCTGTCAAGTAAATCACATTATTGCTTTTTAGATGGTTACACAGGTTATTTCCATATTCATATAGCTCCTGAGGATCAGGAAAAGACTACTTTTACATGTCCTTTTGGGACTTATGCCTACAAGAGAATGCCCTTTGGCTTGTGCAATGCACCAGCTACTTTCCAAAGGTGCATAATGAGTCTTTTTTCTGATCTTATTGAGGACTGTATGGAAGTTTTTATGGACGATTTTAGCGTTTATGGTGATTCTTTTAGCCTTTGCTTGGATAGTTTATCTAGAGTATTAGATAGATGTGTCAGTACAAACCTTGTATTAAATTTTTAAAAATGTCACTTCATGGTAAAATAAGGTATTGTGCTAGGACATGTTGTGTCTAATACTGGCATTTCTGTAGATCCAGCAAAGGTGGATGTTATTTCTAGCTTGCCTTACCCCTCCTCTGTGAGGAAAGTCCGTTCGTTCCTTGGCCATGCAGGTTTTTACAGGAGGTTCATTAAGGACTTTAGTAAGGTAGCACTTCCCTTATCCAGATTACTACAGAAGGACATTGAGTTTGAGTTTAGTGAGGATTGCAAACAAGCGTTTGATAAGCTGAAGACCGCCTTGACTCAAGCTCCAATTGTGAGAGGACCAGACTGGAGCCAACCATTTGAAATCATGTGCGATGCTTCCAACCATGCAGTAGGAGCAGCACTGGGTCAGCGTGAAGGTAAGGATCCTTTTGTCATTGCTTATACATCTAAGACTTTGGACGCCGCTGAGTCTAACTACACTACTACTGAGAAAGAGCTTCTTGCTATTGTTTTTGCTCTGGATAAATTCCGAGCTTATTTACTTGGTACTAAAGTAGTAGTGTATTCAAACCACGCAGCTCTAAAGTATTTATTATCTAAAAAGGAGTCCAAACAAAGGCTTATACGTTGGATACTGCTATTACAAGAATTTGATTTGGAAATTAAGGATAGGAGTGGTAATCAGAATCTAGTGGCAGACCACTTGAGTCGCCTTGACCACATTAAGGATGATTCTAATCCTATAGCTGATGATTTCCCATTTGATAGTCTGCAAGCAGTATCCGAGGTAGTCCCCTGGTATGCACCTGTAGCTAATTATCTAGTTAGCCACACTTTTCTTCCACACTTTTCTAAGCATCAGAGAGACAAGCTGAAAAGTGAGTCTAAATATTATATATGGGATGACCCATATTTATGGAGATGTGGCATTGACCAGGTAATTAGGAGGTGTGTGCCTCAATCAGAATTCCAGTCCATTTTAGAGGCATGTCACTCATCTGAGAGTGGAGGACATTTTGGCCCCCAAAGAACAGCTAGAAAAATCTTAGACTGTGGATTCTGGTGGCCTACCCTTTTTAGAGACGCTGCTGAATTTTGTAGATCTTGTTTCCCATGCCATAAATTTGGTAATATATCCAGAAGGGATGAAATGCCTCAACAAATTATGCTTTTCTTTGAAATTTTTTATGTTTGGGGCATTGACTTCATGGGTCCATTTCCAAATTCTAATGGTTGTTTTTATATATTGTTAGCTGTGGATTACGTTTCCAAATGGGTGGAAGCAATTCCTACCCGTACTGATGATGCTAACACTGTTGTTTCCTTTGTTAGAAACCACATTATTTGTCGCTTTGGATCCCCACGAGCAATCGTGAGCGATCAAGGCACCCATTTTTGTAACAGGAGACTAACATGATTAATGAAGAAGCATGGGATAGTTCATAAGGTTGCAACAGCCTACCATCCTCAGACTAATGAGCAAGCCGAGGTGTCAAACAGAGAAATAAAGTGTATCTTGCAAAAGATAGTCAAACCTCATAGAAGAGACTGGAGCACTAGGCTACAATATGCACTTTGGGCATACAGAACCGCATATAAAGCACCCATTGGGATGAGTCCTTTCCGCTTAGTCTATGGAAAAGCTTGTCATCTCCCTGTTGAAGTTGAGCACAAAGCCTTTTGGGCAGTAAAGGAATGCAACATGGGAATTGAAGAAGCCGGAGCTGAAAGGAAATTGCAACTGCAACAATTGGAAAGCCTTCGCCTTGAAGCTTATGAGAACTCAAGACTATACAAGGAGAAGATGAAGGCTGTACATGATCAGCACATCAAGAGAAAAGAATTCCAACCTAGGGATTTAGTCCTCCTTTACAAATCTCGACTAAGGCTCATGCCAGGCAAGTTGAGATCTAGATGGGAAGGTCCATACAGAGTAGAGAAGGCCGAACCATACGGGGTTTATCACCTAAGCCATCCTTCAAGCTCTGAGCTTATCAAAGTTAATGGACATCGTCTAAAGCTGTACCATGGTAAGAAGATGCAGAAAAACAAAGAGCTTGAGATCTTTCTCTTGGAAGATCCCCACATAGCCGAAGATTGAGCTAGTGGAGCGTCCAACTTACGGACGTTAAAGCAAAGTGCTAGGTGGGAGACAACCCACCATGGTATGATCGTTCTTTTCTTTCTTTTTAGTTTTCCTATTCAATAACTCTTCTCTTTATTAGTACATTTGGTGCATATGCATTTCCATACTTTTATTTAAAAAAAAAAACAAGAGCACGCGACGCGACCGCATCAGCGACGCGTCCGCATCGCAAGGAGATGGGAGAAAATAATAAACGAACAGAGAGTCACGCCGGAGCGTGGCTGGAGGCGTGCCAGTGGCACAAATCATCCCACGCGACCGCGTCATGGACGCGTCCGTGTCGAATGGGAACATTGACCTCCCACGCGACCGCGTCACCCACGCGGCCGCGTGCCCTGGATTTCGACGTAAAAAGGATGCACAACCAAAGATTGTGCTCGAGTGGTGCTGGATTGGTGCTGAACGCACAATTCTACCCACGCGGCCGCGTGACTGACGCGACCGCGTCCTATCCTTCTAAAGGCCACTCACGCGATCGCATGCCCCACGCGATCGCGTCACCCAAGATTTGGCGAAAATAATAATTTGAACAGAGAGTTGTGCGAGCACGAGGCTGCCCTCGCGCCAGTAGCATGAATTGTGTCACGCGACCGCATGACCGACGCGACCGCATCGATCAACTTACAGCGCAACTCGCGCGAATGCGTCACCTACGCGGCCGCGTCGCTTGCGCCACACAGCTCACCCTAAATTGCCAACCTATCTTATCTTTCTCTTCTCCAAATCCTATTTTTCCTTTTCCCTCCTTATTCCTTCTTTCTTCCTTCTTCCTCACTTTCTACTTTCTCCCTCTCACCACCATTATCAAGGTTTTCTTTTCTTCTCTTCTTCTTACTTTTATATTCTTCTTCTTAATTTATGTTTTCTTATTTTTCTTTTTCTTTCTTTTCTTTGGTGTTAAATATTTAGTAGAATCCTTTATTTTCCTTATGATTTGCTTGTGGATTGCTAAGAACTTGTTTGGCAATTATATATTAATTTTTAAAAGGGATTGCTTGCATGTTCACTTTAATACTTTCTATACCTTATCTACCATGCAAGCTATGTGTTTGTGAAAAAGCCCATATGGCATTATGCACTTCTCTACGTTACTCTATTCCACTATTTTAATGCTTGCTTTTCATAAACTCCCTTTACTATTGTATTAATTGAAATTAATTGTCAATACAAACGTGATGGTTTGTTACGAGTGATGCTTGATCTATGCTACTCATGCCCTTTGCCGGCATGCCAATAAACACCTTGCATTCACTTGTCATCATATGCACTAGTTATTTTCCATTAATGAGTTTTCACATGTACTCATGAGCGTGTGTTAACATCATTTACCTTTTAATATGCATTTATAACCATCCTTTTCCGTTCTCTTCCTTGCTCTATCTCTTTGAATTTAATTTACTTTCTCTTCCCTTTTTCAGGATGGCCACCAAGAAGGGCAAAGAGAAAGCTACCCCCAAATCAATAGCAAGGAGAGGAACAAAGAGAGCACTAGTGGCAGAGCCTTCTTCAACTGCAGTCAAGCCCTCAACAAAAAAGATTAAGAGGATCATAAAGGTTGATAAAAAGGAGAAAGCCTTCCCAGCAAAGGACACTGTGCGATTCCCCAATCGCTACTGTGAGCAGATGTTCCCCATCCTGGCAGAAAGGAGCTACAACAACGAACACCTTCTTACCCTCCCGCCCAATATTGCTACTTTTGTTGAGCCGCAAATTGAACGAAGACAATGGGGCTTCCTACAAAGACAGCCGAGGCAGGTCAATCTTTCTTGGGTAGTCGAGTTCTACTCTAACTTTTACCTGCCAACCCTGCAGTCTATCTTTGTCCGTCAGAAGCAAGTTCCCATTACAGAAGAGGCCATTCAAAAAGCTTTAGGTCTTCCCCCTATTCCAGAAGGATTGGACGCCTTTCAAGAAGCCGCACTTAAGCGCCAGATGTACCAATTTGACTGGGAAGCTGTTCTCAGAGTTATCGCACTACCTGGCAACCGTTGGACCTACGGATACCATCGTACCTGCCCTAAGGGAATATCGGCTTCAGCACTTACCTTGGAGGCTCATGTATGGGCACAGATCATGTCCCATTACGTCTTTCCGAGCACTCACGAGTCCTCCTTCACTGCGGACATGGCCATTCTACTATGGTGCATCCTGACAGACCAGCCTCTGAATCTACCAAGACATATCCGGAATGCCATGGGACACGTACAAATTACGGGCAACCTACCTTTTTTTGCCTTGGTCTCAGATCTTGTCTCAGCAGCCGGAGTTTCCTACAGAGCTGGAGACACCAAAGTCATGCTTCTACGGGATGATCAGTATGTCCCTAACGGGAAATACCTTAGACTTCCAGCAGCCACTCTCAGCCAGCCTACTGAACCAGTTGAAGACACTCCTTCTTCAATACTACAAGCACCTACAACAGATCAATTGCTCCATCAGATACTTGCAAGGTTGGATGGGCAAGAACATAAAGCTAAGATGAGAGAGTGCCGTAACGAGCGCCGATTCAAACACCTCAAAGAGCTACTTAAAGGAAAATTCAAAGACTCAGACACCCCGGACTCCACTTCCTTTACCAGCACAGGGAGCCACGATGGCTCTGACTGTGGAGATACTGCTACCAGCCCACCTTTTTTCCTAACAGATGGCACCGAGGACGGTGCAAAGCCTTAAATGTGGGAAGGTCGGTCAGTACCTGACTTCCGGAGGTAATTTCTCTTCCCTAACACCAATAAATTAGGATATTTAGTTAGTTTTTCTTTTATAGAATAGGATAAATTGCATAGTAATAGATTAGTTGCATGCATGTTCTACTTGATTGAAAAGACAATAAGTTTCTTCTAAGACTCTATTTTTGGAACAAAATTTCACTAATTTTAATTAAAACTTTTATGTTAAATCTGCTTGAAGTTGTATTTGGAACATGATTTTTGAGCTAAAGAACACACAACCTGTGAGATTTGAGCCTTTATGAATGGTTACATTATTTAACCATAATTATTTTATTCTTGTGTGTTTACTTCTTTATGATTGTAATCTATATTTTGTTTCATCCTATATGTCCAATGTTTATTATATTTATATGTTTGCATATGATTGAGGCCATTATTTGTTTAGCTTACTTATCCAAATTAAGCCTACCCTTTCAATTACCTTTGTTAGCCACTTTGAGCCTTTAAATCCCATTTGTTCTACATTTTACCACATTACTAGCCTTAAGCGGAAAAATAATTATATATCCCAAATTGAATCTTTGGTTAGCTTAAGATAGAATTGTGTGTGTTATTTAAGTATGGAAAATTGTGGAAGCAAAAGATAATAAGGAAATGTATCATGATAATATAATGGGAATTTAGATACCTACTCATGTGAAACTATAAGAACTAAAAATCTATGTGCATTGATAAGCTATGTTTATTTTTATGTCTATAAAAAAATAAAAAAATAAAAAATAATAAAAAAATAAATAAGGGGACAAAATTACCCCAATGCTAAGTTAAGAATTCAAAAGATCAATGCATGTATGATAAAATTAAAATAAAAAGTTGATACATGAGTGTGGAATGTGAAAGGAATTTCTGGGAAGCTAGGTATGAACTCTAAAGTTATATAAAATACATAGGTTGGGATAGAGCTTGGGTTAATTAAAGATTCAATTTATAAGCTCACTTGACCATATATATATCCTTACTATTACCTTGGCCCCATTATAACCTTGAAAAGACCTCATGATGTTTGTATTGGTATATTAAATGTTGTTGATTGGTTAGGAGAAGAACAAAAAAATTAGGGAGCATGATTAGAGAAGGATAGAGTGATTACCCTATACACTAGAGAGACTAGAGCGTACATACATCATCAGTGAGGGTTCCATGCTTAAAATTTCTATATTCCCTACTTTCATAAGCTATCTTCTTGCATTTTTTTATCTGTGCTTGCGGTATGAGAATTGAATTAGTGGAGTTTGATCTGTAATTGTTTTGAAGAGCTTATTTACTTTTGATCAAGTGGACAAGAATCATATAGTTGCATTTACATATATAGGTTGCATTGCATTGCATGAGTTCTACATGTTCTTACTCATTCATTTTATCTCCTTCAACTAAGCATGAGGACATGCTAATGTTTAAGTGTGGGGAGGTTGATAAACCACTATTTTATGGTTTATAATGTGTTTAATTGTGTGGTTTTGTCATGATCTTTACCCACTTATTCATATAATTAGCATGCATTTATATTTCCTTCCTAAAATTATTACATGATTGAAAACTTGCTTCCTAGAGACTTTTAATTATGTATTTTTAATTCTCCTTTATTCCATTCGATGCCGTGATCTGTGTGTTAAGTGTTTCAGACTTTATAGGGTGTGAATGAGTTGGAGATTGAAAAGGAAGCTTGCAAAAATGGAAGGAACACAAGAAATTGAGGAGATGACCAGCGAGAAGTGACGTGGTCGCATGGCTCACGCGACCGCGCGACAGAGAAGAAATCGCAGTGACGCGGCCGCATGGCTCGCGCGACCGCGCGGATTGGAATAGCACAAGTGACGTGGAGGCGTGGACGACGCGCTCGCATGGCAAGGCAAAACGCCAAATGACGCGGCCGCATGGATGACGCAATCGCGTGACGTGCACGATCTTCATAATCTGCAGATTTCGTTGGGGGCGATTTTGGACCCAGTTTTACCAAATTTTCGGCCAAGAGAAGCAGACTAGAGCCAAGGAACATGCAGAACCGAAGACAACATTCATTCTACACAATTTTTATTTTTAGATCTAGTTTTACTCTCCTCTAGGTTTTCTCTCTACACATTCATAGTTTTTAGGATTTTACTTTCTATTGCTTTTTGCTGGGGATATTGAGAAGAGTTATTACCTCATCAAGACTTCGTCATTCTAGTTCATTTTCTTTACTTGGCTTTACTCTTCCATGTCCTTTAATTTACTCAATTTTACTATTGGATTACTTTAGAATTTGTTAATACAAGAATTACTTTTATTTTTAATTTACTCCTTTAAATTTTATTTATCATGTCTTTCTTTAATTCCCTTTCTTATGTTATGAGTTTCACATTCACAATGAGCGAGTAGTTCCTTTACTTGACGGGGAGTTGATTGAAAGGAACCCTTGAGTTAGAATACTCAAAAGAAGGATTGTAATTGGGTTTATTGTTGGATTACCCTCTAATCACTAACGCCAATCCCTCCAATTAAGCGGATTGGGACTTGTGAATAGAAATAACTTTCCAACTTGTTTGACTTTTCCTTACCTAGTAAGGGATAACTGAACAGATTAATCCCCAATTATCAATTAATCTTGAAAGTACTACAACAAGAATAGGGCTTCCAACTAATCAACTCCCAGTCAAGGCTTTTATTTAAAGCACTTAATTTCTCTAATTTAATTCCTTGTCTATTCAACTCAAACTCTTTTGAAAACATCTAATTAATAAAATAGCACACATTTCTGCAACTCGTTGGGAGACGACCTGGGATTCATACTCTTAGTATTTTAATTTTAATTTCTGTGACAACCCTTTTTAAATTGATAAGCTAAATTCTCGTTGGTTAAGAACTATACTTGCAACGCATATTTTATAATCATTCTTAATTAGCCAATTTTCACCACGTCAGTATTATATAATAATTTTTTCTAAATTCTTATTGCTTGTTCGTTGCTAATTTTTACGTAATTACTTAATAATTTTCGCCTATGAAACTATCAACTATCTAGTATTATGATTTAATTAATAAGAATGATGACATTAATATTTTTTCATAAGTCTTATTATTATTTATAATTAGGAAATAGCCATAAATAAATTTATTTCCTTAATGAGTGTTAAATTTGTTGTCAAATTCTATATTACCTTTAAAATTTTCACGTAATTGAGTCTAATTTCTACATTTTGAAATGAATTTACTCAAAAAAATTAATATGTAAATCACATTATTATTACAAATTAATTTTTTAACATAATTAGTGGTGCTTGTTTGAACCATTAAATTTAGCTTCTATGATATTAAATTCAACCTATTTTATTATCTTGTGCCTTCAAAGAATTTACACGACTAACATAAAAATATAACAATTGAAAAAAAATCATTACAATGGATATATTCATTTTAAAAAATATTCTTCTATCTAATACTGTAAAAAAATACATTGGCCACTTTGAATTGCTACAGTTCAACTTCCATCCACATTAATAGAATGCCTAAATTTAGATATATTCATCAAACAATCAATCAATAAAACACTCATCTGTATTTTCTCATTTTGGGTACATTTATACATAAAAGAAATTATACATAAAGAAAAAAAAAAGAAGAAGAAAAGAAGAGTTGAAATAGCAAGAGTAATAAAAATTATTATTCTTATAATTTTGTGTGGCCATCTATATATAGTAGACCAGACAACTATGATTATCTAATAAAATTAATTTGTATTTATTGCACTCAACTTGAATAAGTAAGAAATTATCTTATTTTAATTTAGTTTTTAATTCACATGATTTGAATTTGGCTTAATATATATTATTTGATTTGATTTGATTATTAGTTGAAAATATCTCAGTTGTCTATTTTATTCATAAATTTATTATTTAATGACTAATAAATTAATCAAATTAATTAATTAGTACACACAATAAATTTGGTTTAATAAATTAAAAGAATTAAATTAAAAAATAATAATAGAATATTAAAATAAATAAATTAAAAAATATTACCAAATTAAATTGATATAAATTATAATAAATTATATGATATTAAAATATCTAATCAAATTAATTAGTTAATATAGTTAGTAACTTATATTTAATGAGTTAAAAGAAATAAATCGGAAAACACGCTCAGAAGTATGCCACGTCAGCTCCATCATTAAGTGCAGAAATCCGATTTTTATATAATAGAATAGATTTGAACAAAACTCTACCCAGACCTTTATCTATTTGCTTAAATGACAACCCACACTCTAACGTTGTAAAAATGACATTTTGACCCATAACAATTCATTCCATTGTACATATAGACTCTTTTGTGAATATCTTTGTTATCTCTTAACGAAACAATCTCATGTGGCTGTTAGTTGCCCTCGTGTCAAATAATAATTTGATAGGAATAGATTGTCCTCTGCCTCGTCAACAAAAAGTGTGTTTTTGGACACTTAAATCCCCTATCCATTTATTTAATAGGGACGTAATGCTCCCTGCCTCCAACTAGAGATACCTCTGTTTCTTTGTCTACTTACTACACTTTCGCAGAAATCCCTACCATTGTGTTCTTGCCTACTAATAGGATCTCCGTTGCACAGTTGGTGCAGATGGTTGTATGCAGCTGATTAAGGTTACAACTAAGTAGCCGATATATTTAGCAAATTCTTTGAACAGTTTGAGACTTGAGGGGTAGAAGACAATTGCTATTGAGATTCTACAAAAGTTTTATTGGCAGGTCTTGATTGAGTCATTGTACTCGACAGCAATCTTGGCAATACAAGTATCGGATTCTTTAATTTTTTATTGAATACTCATACAGCTAAATAATTTTTTTAGGGCACGGTTAAGTATGATTTTAGTCTTTGAGGTATAGGTCGAAAATTTTTTTATTCCCAACTCTTTTTTTGCATACAAAATCGTCTTTGAGGTTTAACTTGGTTTTAAAATCGTCCTTCGGACCAAAATACCCTTCTCCTTCTTCACCAAAATACCTAGTTTCTATTCTTCTTTTTCTTCTTCATCACAGTAGCACCTCTTCTTCTTTTTCTTCTTCTTCATCGCACCATCAACAACAATAACAATGAAATCAGAAGTAGAATCATTGTAATAAATATAAAAAACAGAATCAGAAATAGAAATGAAAAAATAAATATGTATTTCAAATATCAAAAAATCAAAACATAATTCATTTCAACTAGCAGCAACAGAAAAAGAAACAGAAGAAACAACAATGAAATTAGAATCAGAATCAGAAGAAGAAGCAGAATTATAAAAAATAGAATCAGAAGCACAACAACAATGAAATCAAAATTAGAATTAAAAGCAGAAGAAACAAAAGTAAAAGAACAATGGAATCGGAATCGGAAACAATGTGATTAACAAAATAAACAAATCAACAAATCAAAAGCAGAATCGGAACCCTACGGAAGACTGTACCAGTGGCGAGAACGTGAAGCGGCGGCGAGGTCGGTAGTAGCGGCGGCAATGGCAGAGCTCGATGGCGATGAGGCACCCCTCTTCCTCTCCCTGGCCGTGCGTTTTCTCTCTCTCTTCGCGAGCTCCTCGATGGCGTCAAGGCGGGGCGGCAAGGCGCGGGACAACACCTCCTTCCTCCTCCTCTCTCTAGTGCATCACTGGCTCGCATCTCCTCTGCCCCTCGCGAGATAAAAATTATTCTTTTTAGAAGTTATAATTCATAAAAACAATAAGTTTAACTAATAACATTGATTGACATGAATATTTAACACAGAAAAAAAAACCATGAATTTTCAACATGAAGATATGCTATCATATTGCCAAATACAAAAATTGTAATCTATTATTAATATCAGAATGTTTAAAATTTAATTGGCATAGCTCTCTCTCCTTCTGGTTTTGATTTCCGAAGACAACGGCGGTTCCAAGTCTCGTTGGCGCCGTCCCCCCTTTCCCTTCTTCCCTTTTCCCCTTTTTCTTCTTCCCTTTCCCGTGATTTGCCTTTTCCCTCTCTTCCGTTATTTCTCTTTTTTTTTTCTTTTTTTATAATTTTTTTGTTTAGGGGTAATTTGGTAATAAATGTTAAAATTTAAGTAAAAATAACGATTTTAAAACCAAGTTAAACCTTAGGAACAATTTTGTATGCAAAAAATAGTTGAAAATGAAAAAATTTTTTGACTTATACCTTAGGAATCGAAATCGTAATTAACCCTTTTTTTATTACTGTTAATTCATTCTTTGAACAAACTTGTATATTATCAATGTATGTCTATTTCTATTTTTATTTGATACAACAATTATATAAAAAAAAGCTAATACAAATAACATGAATAAGGAAAAAGTAATTGATGTGATTGAAGACGTTTACCAACAATATCAACGAACTTATTCTTGCGAATCGTGCATCTTGAAACGATTAGAACATGAGGGAGGATATTAGAGAGATCAAAATACATGATTATGGCAATGATTATAGTAATGATGAGTTCTTAATCATCTAAAAGATTTAATTTGAAGTGGAAATAGAGGAAGACGTTGCGGCATAGTGGAAGCACAAGAAAAGAAAAGACGAGGCGATCTACAACAGCGAAATAGAAGGAACATGCGACAGTGAAACAAAGACATAAGAACCAAGAGAAAGAGGCAACATGCTACGGCAGAACAAAAACAGAAGAAAGAGGAAGCAACGTTATTTGAAAATAAGCAACTAACGAGTTAATTCTTAAAGTGGTCTTTGAAGTTACAGTCAAGTCTCAAAGTGGTCCTTAAAATTAACAGTTACCCAATTTCATCCTCGAACTTGCATTCTAGGACTCATACTAGTCCTTGAGACATTTTCCATCCATCGAAATCCTGAAACGACGTCGTTTTGTATTAAAAAAAAACCTAGAGCCTTCCCCTCCCCTTCCCCTTCGCTAACGCTCACTATCACTTTTCCTCTCATCTCCGGCATCCCTCTCCAGCCACCCACCAATGTCCGTCTCAACTTTTCCTCCCTTTTCACTAAAGTCTGCATCTTTCACCTCTTATAACCACTTTTCGCTTCTTGGGCTTCTCGCTTTCTTCATCAAACACGCAAAGAAAAAGATAAAAAAAATGATAAGCCTTTTGGATTTGTACCATGTTCTCACTAGAAGGAGGAAAAACAAGGGCTATCCTCTGTTTTGCTGTTTCTCTACGTCAGTGAGAGATTGGCGAGCTGGAGAAAGAGGTTGGGGGTCGTGTTCTGTGAGTGATGATGAGGTCGAAGGGAAGGGGCAGGCCAGCGGCGCAGGGTGGTGGCAGCGGTGGCTGGTCTTGCACGAAGGGGAGGAGAAAAACAAGGAGAAGAAGAATGGGAAGAGGAGGGAAGAAGAAGGGGTCGTGGGTGGTCTCTGGAGTTGCTAGCGGCTGGCGGCTTGGGAAGGAACGACAGAGGGAGACGTCGCGGCAGTCTGGGTTTGATGGCGGCGCTAGGGTGGTGGCAGCCGGCAGCAAGCTTGTGGAGAAAAGGGGCTAGCTTCGGTGGTCTGCGATGTTGCCGGCGGAGAGGGAGGTGTTCGCTGGCGGTGGCTCGTTGGCGGTGGAGAGGTGATGATGAGAAGCCAAGGAACAAAGAATAAGGGAAAGGAAGAAAAAGAGAAAGGGGAAGGGGAAGGTGTTTTTGTTTTTTTTTTTTTTTATATATAATACAAAACGACATCGTTTTAGGATTCCAACGGACGGAAAATGTCTTAGGAACTAATATGAATTTTGGAGTGCAAGTTTGAGGATGAAATTGGATAATTATTAATTTTAGAGACTCTTTAAAACTCGAATATAACTTTAAGAACCACTTTGAAACTTATCTTGCAACTAACATGCACATGGAATTATTCCATTAAGAGATGACGAACACGCTCACAGAAGGGTATGGATGTCCAACAGAATGAATTGTTTGGAAGTTGGAATGTCATTTTTGCATCCTTAGGAGGGTGGATTTTCATTCAAACAAATGGATAGGAACTATAGTGGGTTTTACTCTAGTTATTTTAAAGGAACAATTATTCTAAAAAGAATAGATATCTTAAAACAATTATACTATTTGTATAAAAAAAAATTAGCTACTAATCAAACACTACATAAGAATTCGTATTCGGTGTTTATAAAAATTTTTGAATGATGTTGTTTTATACAAGTTTGGTTATTTGCGCTATGGCAGGTTTATTTGTTCTATTATAATAAGTTTGATTATATTATTTTGGTGGCTAATTACTTTGTAAAAGCAAAAAAGTATATGAAGTAATAAGTATGAATATATACAAATACATAATGCCTCATTTGATGGCTATTTTTTGGAATAAGTCATATAAAATGAGAATTTAAATTATTTAAAAATTAATTTTTATGTTTAAATAGTAAATTAGTGAGAACTAAACTGATTTGAGTTTAAAATATTGCATTTGTATCCTTTTCCCCTCAATTATATTGCATAGTCCACCACCATTTTTCAATCGGCATAGCTCATTGTCAAACTATTGTTGAATCAATGTCCACTGCCTAAAGGACAAAAAAAAAAAAAACATGATACAATGAGAGTACATCTCCCTAGAAATATACCTGATCTTGTGTAGTTTATTTTTGTTTTCTTGGGTCTTTGGCACTTTCCTATACAAAAAATAAATATTTATATGAACAAAGAAAAGAGAGAAATTGAAATAAGAAATCAAACAAAGTCAGGAGATTTATAAATCAAATTAATTCTATTTTTTCTAATTCTAAATAAAATAATTGATTTTCTAATCAAATTAGTTTCAATTTCAAGAGATTCCAAATACTAAGTACTTGTTTAAGATTTTAATTTGATCAGAAACATTGCATTTTGAACAATTTTAGGCAATTATAATTTCATTATTAAAGGAGTAGGGAAAAACTGAACAAGTATGTGGAAAAACAGAGACATGCTACATAGAAACCAAAAAATTGCTATAGTATAAGATATGATGTTTATGAAAAAAATTTTTATTATTAAACTATAACATGTTTGATTATTTTATTATGTTAAATTTGGTTATTTTAGTGGTTGAATATTTTTTTAAAAAATATGTAAAATAATATACAAAAATATACATAAATATATAATAATTCATTTAATGGCAGACTTTTTTTTTTGTAATTTTATACAATGATGACTAAAATTTTTTTTAACTCTGAGATATTTTAAAATTATTTTTTAATGTGAATTATTTTCTTTAGCCTATCACAGAATTAAAATAAAACGCTTAATGAACCGAAAATATAAACCAAGTTTTATTTATGTTTTAACTTTTGAATTTATCAGAATTTAATGTCTGCAGGCCCTATAATAAATACATTGATAAATTTAAGACATGAGCTGTGTAATATAACTACCTATATTTATGGGTGGCCCATTCTTTAGATCTATGGTATTTGTGTTACCGTCCCCTTAACCTATCTTTTGCTAGATTGGGTCCATAACATATTAAATTCACTCTGAACCTTTAATTGTCTGTCAACTTCAGAATCAAATCATCCATCTTTATTATTTATCTTCTTCACTTTTTGTATGTTCCAGGATTCATTATTCCAATTACTCAATCATCAAAATTTCTTACAGAAATTATTTTCTTATCCAATATTTCTCGAAAGTCTTGTTACTCATAATATTTAGTCATGCACGCACTTTAATGTATTGGTAAGTAGCTCATTTGTTTAAATTTTGCTCAAAATAAAGATGAATCAAATTTGTATTATGATTTCTATCCCAATATATTAGGATTAATTAGTATTTATTAGAATTATTTAGTATATTTGAATATTTATTATAGGATATTATATTTTTATTATTTCGATTCTCTTATAAATATTTTTTTATATTATAATCATTTCATATAATTTGAATATACATAAATCTTTTTTCTATTTCTCTATTTTGACCTTTCTAACATGGTATCATATCAGAGCCATAATATCTTTCTTGAAGAGGATATGTTATTTTTTTTTGGTGAAATCACCGTATTTTTCATATTTTTTTTGTGCTTTTTTTTTCTTTTTCTTTTGTCAACGCTTTGATGCTTTCTTACCTCACCAATTAACCCATCCACTGCTTATTCTCATGGAGAAACTATATATTTTTTGTCACCTTCCGATAGTTTGTCATCTCTTCGCACTTTATCAATTTTTAGCTGGCAGTTTTGTCTGCATTCCTGTCTGACAATTTCGTCTGCGTTTTCTTGCAGCCGTTGCGCTTCCTTCAGACAGCGACAGTTCCATCTGCGCTTTCTTCCGACAGTTTCATTTGCACTTGTTCTATCAGTTTATGCATTTTTTTATTTCGCTGTTTTTAAATAAGTTTCAAACACAAGTGAAGGGATGTCATAATATATTAGAATCAATTAGCATTCATTAAAATTATTTACCATATCTGAATATTTATTATAGAATATTACGTCTTTATTATTTCGATTTTCTTAGCACCTATAAATACTCTTCTATATTGTATCATTTCATATAACTTGAATATACACAAACCTTTTTTCTACTGCGACCTCTCTAACCATTTCAATTCGAAGAATAAAACATAATTTCATTTTGTGAGTTGCACAATAAATTTATAGTAATATTAAATAGTTTAAAGTGATAAAATAAAGTTTAAACAAGTCTTCATGAGTAAGAAAAATCACATGAAGAGAAAAATAATAGATAATTTGTATTAAAATGTGTAAAAATACAAATTTATAGCAATATTAAATAGTTTAAAGTAATAAAATAAAGTTTAAACAAGTCTTCATGAGTAAGAAAAATCACATTAAGAGAAAAGATTAATTTCTACATACAAGTGATTCTTCTATACAAGTCTTACAAGTCCTCTAATTGATATTACACTCAAACGCACCTCTAACAGATTTTTAATTTTTGAAAGGATTCTGTTTCCTTTTTCGAATTTCTTGCCTTCTCTTTCTCTTTCTTCATTTACGTGCTTTTCTCTCTGTTCTCTTTCTTCGTTATTCTCGATTTCCATTGTTTTTTGACATCAAGCTTCTGAAATCGTTTTTGAAGTGTTTCATCTTCATCGTCGTGTTTCTCCTCGTTCTTTTTTTGATTTTGCAACATTATGTATTTTTTTCTTCTTTGTTTGATTTTTCCTCCCAAAAAGAATTATGAGAATATGAAATAAGAAAATGAAGAAAAAGAAGCAGCAGAAGATGAGGAGGAGAAAGTGAAAGAGTTCTGAATTATGCATAAGGTGTACTTCAACGAATTTTAGGTGTATTTCTTAAATCCTTTGGGTGTATTTCTGTAATCGTTTGGGTATATTTCTGAAGTTCCATTATATTCAAAACGATTTTAAAGCTTGATTTCAGAAACCATGAAAATCGAAAAAGAACGAAGCAAGAATACCAGTGATAAGCGCAGGTAAAACAATGAATGAAAAGGCGAAGAGAGAACGCACGAAGGAGATCGAACAAATTTGGCAAGAAACTCGTTTTTATGGAGGAAGAAGAAGAAGAGTCGTTCATAATGCATGGTGAGTAGCACGCTTTGGAAACAGAAAGTGGTTGAATAACGTGAGTGTATTTACTCTTGAATGTGGGAGTGTAACGTGCGTGTGTTTTGTTAGACTTGTGCCAACTTGTAACACTTGTAAGCCAAAAAGGCTTGTATGTATAGCAAGCCTCTAAGAAAAAAATAATAGACAATTTGTATTAAAATATGTAAAAATACAAAAAAAAATATTTGAATGAAACTAGCACAAATATAAAACTTAAGAAAATGTAAATTGTGAAATGATAAATTGCAGAATTTATAAAGATAAAAAAAAAAGTAAAGTACAAAAATATAAATACAACAAGAATTAAATTTGTTCTAAACACTCACATGCACTAACAATGTATGCTTTCTTTCATCAGTATAATCGAGCATTTTCAGATTACATGTGTTTCTGTAACAAAATGGAAATATGCCTTGACTCCAACTTCTTTGTCCTATTTATAGACATAATACACTTATAGGAGAAACTAGACTGGGACTTCAAGTTTTCATGTACTTTGGTTGTTGCTTTGGGCTCAAATCTTCATTCTTATCCAAAAAAATATGTGGATTGCTTCTTAAATCTTTTGAGGGACAACTTGTCTTTAGCCAAAATGCTCATATCCATAGATAATTTTTTCATTTCTTCGACCTTGACCAATTGTCTCAACATTCAACTAATTATCCTTAATTTTCAAATAACAAAATTTCCCTTGAAACATTTGATATTAACATTTAAATTTATTGAAGTTCTTGAACTAATAGTAAAAAGAGATTAGATAATTGTAATTTCTTATAATGCAAGTAATGCAAAGAAAATGAGTTATGATTTTGTTTTGTACACTACCGCTGAAACCGCTATATATAGAATATAACAAACTCTATGGGAGGTCTAACTAACACTAATTATCATTGACCTATTCTAACTAATTCAGTTGAAGATTCTTCATTAATTGCATCTCTCTTATCAGTCCCCTTAAAATCAAGGAAGATTTGTGAAGAATGACCTTTAATTTACGAATCTATCAAAAGTAGCAAAAGATATAAGTTTTGTGTAGATATCAGCTACCTCGTGAATTCCTGTAGCATGGACAATTTTTCAATTTTTGTTGATTAACTCTATCTCAAATATGATAGGATTAGCCGAAATTTGGCCAGCACTCAGGATATGCTTGAATGATTTTCAATGAATGTTTAATGGATTATTCATTAATTAAATACATTTATTTAAAACAAACACGATTGTGAGATCTTATTAGATGATGTAATTGGTTAAACTTATCAAAAAATGATTAACCTGATTAACAGGTTACTTTTTTTAAATCCAAACCATTCAAATAAAATATAATAAATTAAGAGTTCAAATTTACGAATTCACAAGGTATGCAGCACTCTATGTGCACTCTAGGCAAAGTAGGGAGTGCAGCACTCTTTAAAAGTTAACCTGCTATCAAAAGTAATTAGGTAAATTAAATTTATTTATTATTGTTTTTTTTTTTTTTTGTCATGGGCTAAACAAACAAACCGGCACTAACAAAAAAACTAATTCGCTCGTTTAACACAGGACTATCTTTACACCAGAAAAGTACTCAGAAAAATTTGATCGACTTCCTCCGTTATTCTGTTATTGTTGATGTGATGTCTTCAAGCATTTTCATTGTTTTGTTTGCTAGCAGGTACTTCCACTATTGTTCTGTCTAGCCACAGATTTTGACGTTCTTGAACCCACCCCATTCCACATCTACCATAAATGGACCTTCAAAGCCCGAAAAATTGCTGCCACAGAAAAGGAAGACGCTGTCTATCGCCGCTGCTGACTCCAAACGTAAAACTGATTCTGTAGAAGAACCCGGTCTCCATGAAGGCGCCATGATTCTCAGATGACAATGCAATCAAAGCACAAAATACATGACAGTTACAACAAGTCCATTATCTTTAATTTCAACTTATCCTCAACGTGTACGTAATAGAATGAAAAATTAAAATACAATTATATTTAAACAATTATTTGTATTATTTTTATTAATTTATTCAAAAAATAATTAAATTTTGAAGCTAATTGGTATAAAATATTACATATATAAAACTAAGAAAAATTTTTATTTGTATAAGAATGAGCCTAATAAATAATTATTTTATTTAATATATAATTAAGAGTATTTCTTTCTTTGCCAACGAGTTATAGTTCAAATGACATAGTCTCTATATTCACCTAAGAGTTGGTAAAAAAATACTTTTTTTATTTACTTTTTTAAACATTAATTATTTATTTTACATAGAATATAGAAATAAATGAATATAATATTTATTGAGTAGACGCAGTTACGTAAAAAAATTTATTGTCATAGTATTTGAACCAAAGAAAAAAAAAGTATTATTTTAAGAAAAACTAATAATATATTTTTAATAATATTCTTAATACAAAATAATAAATTTTAAATATTTTTTTTTAAATAATATATATTAACTAAAATAATATAATTATTCCAAATAATATATTATAAATATAGTAAAATGACATATTTCAATAAAAAAATTGTTAATAAAAACTTATATGAATTTTTGTTTCGCACAAAATAAAATTATTATATGTTTGTTTGCTTTTTACGTTGTATATATGTTTTTTTAATTAAATTAGTATAATACAAAATCTTTTATCATTCTATTCATATTTAATGTTTTAATTTTGTTTCTCACAAAATAAAATTATATATATATAACACAAAATTTTTTATCATTGTGTTTATATTTAATATTATAATTTTATTTCATATAAAACAAAATTTATTTAAATTTTAATATTATATACATAATATATATATATAACACAAAATTTTTTAGCATTGTGTTTATATTTAATATTATAATTTTATTTCACACAAAACAAAATTTATTTAAATTTTAATATTATATACATAATATATATTTAATATTATTTTTTTAAGATTCTAATATATCTTTTTTTCTAGATTTAGTACATGAATTTTCAACTTATTTTTTATGTATTATTTATTTTAATTCTAAAGTCCAATAATTTTTTTTACAGACATGTTGTTTTTAATATTTATATACTATTTTTTTATTTTGAACTTCAGCCCAATACTTGAGACTTACAAAAAAAAATCTAAAACTTATCAAAAAATGATTAACCTGATTAACAGGTTACCTTTTTAAATCCAGACCATTCAAATAAAATATAATAAATGAAGAGTTCAGATTTATGAATTTATAAGGTGTGCAGCACTCCATACTTAGCAAGGAGCGTTTAGGATGAGCCCTAATTTAGTTGCTTCAATCTCAAGAAAATAATTAAAAGTGCCAAACTGATGAAAACCTAATGGTTGAATCATAAACATATTTTTATTTAATTTTCTATTTAAAATGACATTATTAAAACCTAAATTGTTAAGAATAAATTTTTTAAAAATCTAGTAAAAAATTACTGTCCAACTATCATTTTATTATTATCTTTCATTTCCACTTGTCTCGTCGTTTTTTTTTTCTCATCAATAACAGTGACAATATTCATTCCCATATATACTAATTATTAATTAGTTTTCTAATTTTATCAAAATTTATTTATAAAACAAAATATTAAAAAAAAGAGTAAATACTTACTTGTAAATTAAAGGTATACACTGTGTTTGATATTGAATTGGAGTTAGCCATATCTGTATCTCTTCCTTTTTTTTTTTTTTCCTCTAATTTTTTAATGTGTGGCTATAACTAATTTTGTAGTGGAGATAGATAAAGAGTACATAAAGTTAACCACTTAATAAATCTTATTTTAGATTTTTAGTTTTTAGCTAAATTAATTTATATTCTAATTAGTATACGATAAAGTGACTAACTAATTAACACTTATTTTTTCAAGACTAAATCTACAATTTATAAAAGTTATCCACTGTGAGACGATTTTCTTATTGCAACTGTTAATTTGTAATAGTTAACGTTTTTTCCCTCTTATTAAAAAAAACAACAACCTCTCCTCCTCAATAAATAGCATACCTGTCACAGGTACCTCTCTATCTGCAGTATTCTGCACTCATTATAGGATTTCTGTCACAAAAAGATAACCAACATTATTATCATGGAAAAAATTTTATGTTATTCATTATTTTTGTTTCAAATTCATTTCCTTTTACATAGCAGCAGTGCCAATAATAATAATTACAACAAAAACAAGGTTCCAGCAATAATAGTGTTTGGAGACTCATCAGTTGATTCTGGTAACAACAACTTCATTCCAACAATTGCAAGGAGCAACTTTGAGCCATATGGGCGTGATTTTCCTGATGGAAACCCAACAGGAAGATTCTCAAATGGAAAAATTGCCCCTGATTTTATCTCTGAGGCCTTTGGTCTTATGCCAACTGTTCCAGCATACTTAGATCCGTCTTATAGTATTTCAGACTTTGCTAATGGTGTTTGTTTTGCATCTGCTGGAACTGGATTTGACAATGCTACTTCAAATGTTGTTGTAAGTGTGTGTTACTACTTTCACTCTTATATATTTTGCACTAGAAATTACTCTTAGTAAATGTATTGCTATCAAAAGAAATAAAACTTCAAATTAAGAGCGAAAGGGCAGAGAGATATAGATAAAGAACGAATAAAAATAATATTCGTGAATTTTTTGTAATAGATGTAACAGTAGAATCTTTTTGTATCATATCTATGGTATGAATATGTATCTGACTGTAGTCCAATCAGCAAACTATCATTTCTATATCCAAAAATTTGTATTTCAATAAAATAACTCATGAGACTCTAAATTAAAGAAAGATACCCTGATTTTTTTTAAATTGAAATATTTTGACAAAATTTTAACAAATCTCATTTAAACAACACTAATTTTTTTCCTATCTTAAAAATTGTATTTCTAAATAAAAAACTTATTGTTAATTGCTATGTATTACAAGGAAAAACTCCTTTATAAAGCAAAGTTGAACTAATACACTTAGTGCATAATAGTTAATTTTTTTTTTTAAAATTACTAAAGCCATTATTTTTAAATGGGAGTTTAATTATTTTATATTATTTCACAGGATGTGATACCTCTGTGGAAAGAAGTTGAGTACTACAAAGAGTACCAAAGAAAATTAAGGACACATCTTGGCGAGGAGAAAGCTAATGAGATATTCAAAGAAGCATTATATTTGGTTAGCATAGGTACAAATGATTTTCTAGAGAACTATTACACACTCCCTCAACGTAGGTGCCAATTCAAAGAAGTTCAACAATACGAGGATTTTCTAATTGGACTAGCAGAGAATTTTTTTAAGGAAATTTATCATCTTGGAGCAAGAAAAATTTCTCTGACAGGGTTGCCTCCTATGGGGTGTTTGCCATTGGAAAGAGCTATAAACATTATGGAATTTCATGGTTGCGTGGAAGAATACAATAACGTGGCTTTGGAATTTAATGGTAAATTAGGATGGTTAGTGAGTAAACTTAACAAGGACCTTCCTGGGCTTCAATTAGTTGATGCAAATGCATATGATATCCTATTGCAGATTGTTACACAGCCTTCTCGTTTTGGTAAGTCCATTATCAATTATTATTTATTAGCTATCCTTGTAAAGTTTATAGCTATTTTTTTTTTCTTTTTATCTCAAGTATATTCATCTCTTTTTTTCCTCAAATTGAGAAAGTAATTGAGCTTGGATTATGCTTCTGCATTAGAAAAGTAAATTATTATTTTAACCTAAAAAAATTCAATTTTAATAAAACAATTTTGAAAAGAATTAAAAAAATTGATATTTTGTCCCATCAAATATAATATTTAGCTTGATAAAATGCACTAAAAATAAAAAGATATACTTGAAAAATGATTTTAAATATTAGATTTCTATGCAATGTTTGAAAAACTTCCTTACAAAAATAGATCTTTTTATCATTTAAATTTGGTAATTTCCCACTAAGTGAATTTGTTTTAGCAATTGTATTTTTTTAAATGGCAAATATTTCAAAAAAATTGAAAAATGTATGAAGATTGAATATTTCCTTGGGTTTTTATATTTACATTTAGGTATTCAAATGTTTCAAAAATAAAAATAGATCAAACAGATGATTTGTTCTTATAAAAAAAATTGTGTATTTTAACAAATAGTGATCATTTAAAAAAATTAAATATAAAATCTTAATGTTATCTATATATTTCTATCTTATAAATAGAATTCAAACATATCCATCCAGTAATTTTTTTTGTCATTAATGTTGACATAAAATACTACAATTATAAAGAATAAAGTATTATTTTTTATTTCCTAAAATTTTTAAAAGGTTTAAAATGACTTTTAATTTATCATATCATTTATTTTAATTTTTTTCTAATATTTCAAATACGTTTCAATTTTATTATGGGAATTAACACAAAGATGCTAGTATCAGTGATAGTAAACCTAACAAATTATCATCTCTATCAACTTCTAGTGTTAATAGAAATAGGTCAAGTGGTTTGTTAGGAGTTTATAATTTGGTTTATATTTGATCTGATTTGTTATAAAATAGACAATTTTTATAAAATCTTAATATATTAATAAGTCAAATTCAAACTCATTGATTAAGTTTATTAGTCTGTCAGTATGTTAAAATATAATTAATATATAAATAATTTTTTATTATTAACAAAATTACTAGATATTTTAAATTTGTTATATCTTATTATAAATATTTTTGTATATTTTAAATATTTTAAAATTTTAAAAATTCTTATAAATATTAAATATGATATATTACATATAAAAATTTTAATTAAAAAATAGTTTTTTTAAATAATTTTTTTAAATATTTTTATTTTTATAAAAAAATTGTTAGGTCTTTTAACAGATTTCAAGTTATGCCAGACTGAATAATAAGCCAAATTTAGTATTTAAAAAAAAAAGTCTATAAGCAGGCTAAACTTAAACCAATTAACTACATGACATACCTGACCTGTTAAGAGCAAAGTCTGGTCTAATCTGGTCTGTTTCCACTCCTAAGTGTTATAATTGAAATATAGGGTAAAGTATATTTTTTGTCCTTGAAATTTGTCAAAAGTTTTAAAAATATCTCTAAGTTTTATTTTTTTTCAAAAATTTTTTATTGTCAAATATACCCTTGATAATTAAATTTTAAAATATTTTAGGACTAATCCAGCAATAATATATGATAATTATCTCGGATGGTTGTTTTTGAAAAATTGTTGCTGAATTGCTCCTAAATTTTTTGAAAAATTAGCTGTCAGGGGTATATTTGATGCAAATCGAAAATTTTTTGGACAAAATTGAAATAAAATAAAGGAAAAATTATTCTAAAGGATCGTTAGGAAGATTTAATTATTAAAAAGGACCTTTAATACTAAAATTATAAAAAAGGGCTAAATCTTTTTATAATATTTAAGAAGGCGAACCAAATCTTTTTATAAAGAAATAAATATATTTTTAATTATTTTTTATAATCTTTATGTTGATAAATTTTAGTTCTCTTAAAATTTTAGTAATTTTTATTAATTATTTATTTATTTTTAGGAAAAATTATTCTAAAAGACCGTTAGGAAGATTTAATTATTAAAAAAGACCTTTAATACTAAAATTATTAAGAAGGACCAAATCTTTTTATAATATTTAAGAAGGCGAACCAAATCTTTTTATAAGGAAATAAATATATTATTTATTTATTTTTTATAATCTTTATGTTGATAAATTTTAGTTCTCTTCAAATTTTAGTGATTTTTATTAATTATTTATTTATTTTTATTCATTTTTTTATTTTTATGATCTTTACCTAACGAAAAAAAAATAAAAGATCATAAAAGTAAAAAATAAATAAATAAATAAATAATAAAAATTACTAAAATTTTAGAAAAAATAAAAATTGTTAATATAAAAATTATAAAAAATAAATAAAAAATAGTTAAGAATCAGTATTTTAATAATTAAATCTTCCTAACGATCTTTTATAGTAATTTTTTATAAATTAATTAACTAATTAATTCCAAGTGAATATTCATACATATCTATATAACGTTGAGAATCAAACAACATATATTAAAGATTATAAAAAATAAATAAACAAATAGTTAAGGATATATTTATCTCCTTATAAAAAGATTTGATTTTTCTTCTTAAATATTATAAAAAGATTTGGTCCTTCCTAATAATTTTAGTATTAAAGGTCCTTTTTAATAATTAAATCTTCCTAACAATCCTTTAAAATAATTTTCTCTAAAATAAAACTTATGACTATTTTTAAAATTTTTAGCAAATTGTAAGGATAAAAAATATACGTTATCCTAAAATATATTTAAAATATTAGTCGAAGGTACAAAAATTGTAATTTTAACATTCAAAATAATTTTAATATGCATAAATGTAATGCATATTTATAATAAATATAAATTTTCATCAATATATATATATATATTAGACATTTTATTTTTAAAAATATAAAAACTAACTTTAAATTTAAAAGTATCTTTTTAGATGCTTTTAAAAACACTTTTAGTTTTTCAAAATAAAAAATACAAATACATGTCTTTTTTATTTACTAAATACAAAGTGAGATGTTTGTGCAATAAAAACATCTTTTAAAAAATTTTACCAAATCAGGTCGTAATATATACCTTTTATCCAAAAAAGAATTTACCAAAAAATAAAATTATTTTTTTTGTTTTAAGTTCGATTTCAATTTTACTATTAATATTTTAAATATACTTCAAAATTATGTCCTCATCGTGTGTGACTTGTAAACTCGGACACTCGGTGTTAATAAGAACATGTCAATTTGGTTATGTGTCACCAACATTTCAATTAAGAGCATTATCTAAAAGATTATAGTTAAAACATAATATAATATTTGAATAATAAAAACAAAATCAAGTGGACATGATATATAAATGCCTTTAAAGCATGCATAAAACTAAAAATGTTCAAATAATATTATTGCCACAATTATTATGGTTTGAATAATACATAATAAACGCTTAAACAAGTTTCCATTTCTTAATCTCTTTAAAATATGTGTTTTTTAGTTTTGGTCTGATCATATAATTTTGTTTTGGTTCCAATTTTCTCCTTAAAAAACAAGTGTACTGTCTTTGTATATAGTATATACCTTTCCCTTAATTCATTAGAAATATAGTATAGGAAGAATTTCAAATATAGAAACTAAATTTTTAAAATCAACTAAAAAATCACATGTTTTACAGTGACTAATTTATTGAAGCCCATAAATAAAACAATTTAATTGACATATTACGGTTCAGTTGTTTTTTAATATGATTTGGGATTCTAACTGCACATAACTAAAAATAAAATAAAAAAGTTGATTATCTTTTTGTAAGGTTAAAGCATGATTTAAGAAATTGTAGTCCAAAGATATTATTAGTAACTCATAGTTTACTTCTCTATATTATTAAGGTTTTCAAAAAATAAAATACTATTTTAAATCTTAATATTTAAATCAAATTTTAATTTGGTCTCTAATATTTTAAATATTTTATTTGAGTCTCAACAAATTTTAAATAAATTAAATATTATTCTACCAAAATAATACTTTATCCTTTTTAAAAATATTATATTTTAAATCTTTAATGGTCAGCTACACCTAACTTAGGCTTTATTCAATATAACCTTTTGAAAAGATATTTCTATTTTTCAAAACTAAAACCACTTCGTTTTGTGTTTAATAAATAAAAAATTATTTGCTTATACTTATAGCTTTTAAATATTACAGGTGCTTTTAAAAGCATTTATAAGGAGAAAATAAAATTAGTTTGTATTTATTAAAATTAAAAAATCTAAATATAACATTATACATTAATAAATATCTAAATTTACTTTATATTTATATATGTTACAATTTTTAAAAATGTATTTTTCAAAAACAAACTTTGATAAACTACTTTTCAAAACAAATCAAAGCTTAGTCCAGTCACCAAAAAAAAAAATCAAAGCTTAGTCCGTTAATAATTAATATCCAGCCATGGTGAAATGCAGTTATTTAAATGACATGAAATATTAGACTAAATTCATTTATTTTGTTCGTTTATTTATTGGTAAGTCATGGTGAAATGCAGTTATTTAAATGAAATGAAATATCAGACCAAATTTATTTATTTGTAACTATTTAAAAATATTCAGGTTTTGAGGTTGCGCAAGTGGGATGTTGTGGAACAGGGAGATTTGAGATGAGTTACTTATGCGACCCAAAAAGTCCATTTACGTGCTCAGATGCAAATAAATATGTATTTTGGGATGCCTTTCACCCTTCGGAGAAAACAAGTCAGATAGTCTCTAACTATTTAATTGAAAAATATTTAGCAAAGTTCCGTTAATTTTAATAAACAGACCAATATGTCCTTCCAATTTCAATACTATAGGTGTATTCCACTATTCAATAATTGATTAAATTATTAATTTTGTAAACGGCGGCTATAAAATTATTTTTGTTTAATTTGCATCATTTTTTGCGACGATTTTTTCTATTCGGTTAGACATTTGTCACCGATCCTACTGTGGTTAAAAATATTGTTTGTGCTTAAATTTGTATGTAATTCTCAAAAGTTACAATATTTGTTTTAAGAGTCGCACTATAATTCAGATCTAAATTGAAAAAAACATATAGAGACACTTTTTTGTTTATTAGGTGTTATTCTATACCAAATGTGTACAATATAGAATAAACCATGTTTGATTTTTAGGATTAGTCTAATAAAAAATATTGTTGGGTGATAACTGATAAGTACTTGGCTTTCGACAACCTCTCCTCGTAAATGTCAAGAACGTTGGCAATCTTTTCGTCGCTCTCTTGAACCGCTTTTGCATCTGGGGCAAATAGAACATTCTCCAATCTCCACTAAGTTGTAGATTGGAGGTTGGAAATTGTGGGCTTCAACTTCAAGCCATTGTCTTTCCTAGCAATTCAGTCACTTGATCTCTGTACTTTTCGGTTTCACAAAGTGCATTAGAATGAATTTAAATCAAAGATTCTACATCAGTTTCAAGAAGCAAGTTAGCATCCATGTAACTGATGCACACCCATACCATTTCCACACTTATTTCTTTCATCCATCCAACTAAAATAATTTTATAAAACTAAATTACTAAGCATGGCACTTAAGAAAGGAAAGAGAAAGGAAAATTGACGAAATTTGTAAGGGACTGAGCGAGCTAACCATAGAGAGTATAATCACCATCTTGAATAACAGGAAGAACGAGAAGAAAAGGTAACACCGTATAAAATTAAAAAATAAAAAGAAAGAAGAAATCTTGAAACCACATAAAGCAAACAGAAAGAGGTTCGGTTAGAAGAACATAAAATCAGAAGAAGTTGGACCTGCAACTTGAGGAACTCAGAGATCAACATCCACTGTTTCAAACTCAACTTGTTTCTCAATCAGACACACTAGCACCCGTTTTGGGGAAGCATAAGCTGGACCATACACCTTTACTACCATACTTGGATGTTATGGAATTTTTCGTGGACAAGGTTAAGGTTTAGATTCAGGAATTCTATGTATGTTGGATGGTGTGAGTGCAGGGGCGGAGTTAGATGAAAGATTAGAGAGGTAAAAAATATTTATATAATAAAATAAGATTAAAATAAAATTTTAAGGGAGGACTAAATTAAAATTTACATATAATTTACATGTAAAAAATCTACTTGCTACAATGTAGCTCTGCGCCCGTGTGTGACTATGTAGATAGCACAACTTTATAGTGTCCTCCTGGCTCCTTTAGGCCAAAACAGTTATCAAGTCAATTTGTTGGAAATTGTTCAAAGAGAATTAGATTACCGAATCAAATTAGAATTGGATTCCGTGACTTGGGGGAATATTGCCATCTATTTGTTTTATATGAAGGGTTGCTTAATAGACGAGACATCGATAGAAATAATGTGTTTAGAAACATTTAAATTAGTATATTTTGTATTCATTTTAATAGGAAGAACAAGAGATACTAATAAAGGACATAATTTATTTTTTATTATTTTTATTAATTTTTTATAATTATATTTTTTATTATTTTATTTTTTGAATGAAAAAAATGAGAATAAATTAAATTTCTATAATTTGTTCTTATTTATCACCAAACAGAATATAAGAACACAAAAATTTATGTCTTTGTCTTTTATATTTTATTCTCAATGTCTTATCTTATTCTATTCTCAATGTCTTATTTTATTCTGTTTGCAGAAATAAACGCAGCCAAAATTCCATTGCCACCCTTTCCTACTTTAATTAAAATACAATTAATAACTAATAATTAAATAGGATGTCTTTTGAAATGTGTGAGATGACCATAATAATAGTGGTTATGACACTAAGTTAATTTGATATAATTCTGATTGATTTTCAGTTTAAATTTGACCAAAATACAATATCTCTTCACTAATATTTTATTTTTTTTTAAGGATTAATTGTTAAATTAGTTTTTTAGAGATAAAACATTTTTAAAATTTCTTGTTAAATTTTTTTCAATTAAATTGGTCAATCAAAAATTAAAAGTTAATCATATTTGTTATTTAATTATTCCATTAATAATTTCTGTCAATAATTAATGTTGTAAAATATTAATTGACAATATATATAATACCTGAAGTGTAATTGAATATTGACAAAATATACTTATAAAACTTTATTAATTTAGTTTTTTGTCCCAATTACATAAACTATATTCCTAATATACTTAGCAGCGAAATTGATAGATTTTCATAAACATATTTGATCAACGTCTAATTAGACATATTAAATGTCATATATGCTATCAATTAACAATTCACATCATCAATCGTTGATGAAAATTGTTAACGAAATAATTAAAGAACAAATATAATAATTTATAATTTTTGAAGGACCAATTTGATTGATAAAATTTTTCAAAAACGAATTTAAAAAATATCTCATCTTTCAATGACTAATTTGATTATTATATTTTTTTAATAAATTTTTTTTATTAAAAGTAAAAATAAATATATAAATAAATAAATAAAGACACATCGGGTCTACACTACAATACTAGAAGTCTAGAAGCGTGAAATTTTCCAATAAAAATCCAAAACAAAGTGAGATATTAGTTTTGAGAGAAGAAACTAAAAACCTAAAAAGTTAATAAATTAATCTATCTATTATTCTATTATCTATTCTCTTTTTTTATTATCTTAAAATCCAGATAGTCTTAATCAAATTTATAATAACACAGATTAAGTATATATTTAATCCAATAATGACAGTAACTCTTCACTATAATAAACTTTATATGCTCATACTTGTGAAAAATTTACTATTTTTACTTATATTTTAAGTGTATATAAACTATAAATTTTGACATGTCAAATATTAGTTGAAAGTTTAATTGATTACTCCATGCAAATTGACATTTACAACTTAAAGCGTTTTGTCTTGAGTGTGTATATAACTCTTGGTATTTTTATTGACTATAGTGTATAAGTACAAGTATAACTAACCTCACTATTTAGAGAATCATATTTTAAATAAAAAGCTATATAATTATTCTTTCACAATGTGAAAAGATAAAACTCAGATTATGCAAACTCTTAAAAGAGTATATAGTTATAAATTAATCACTATGAGTAATTTCAAAGTTATCTCTCAAATTTTGATAAGAATCTCTTTAAAAACTCATGAAATTTGAATTTTTGATCACTATAATAGCATATAGATATGAAAAATGTAGTGTATTAAAAACATTCACATGAACCTTTATTTATAGGCCTCTAAACTCTTATATACGTTGGGAATAGATGGAAAAAGCCTATTGGTCAAGAAAATACGTTCTTGGAAAAAGTCTATTGGTCAAGAAAATACGTTTTTGGTAAGGTCTTTGTGTCTTTTGAACATATAAGCTTGATCCCAACCTTTACTATAAGAATCAATCCTCACAGAACAAAATTTAAATTTTTGGGTTAGCTAACATGTGAGGATTGATCCTCAATAATAACATAGAGGTCAATTCTATATGTGTAAATTGCTTCAAAATTCAAATTTCGAACTTTGGTATCTTAGTTATGATTAGGTTAGGTTCTATATATCCTCCATAATCTATCAAAATCAGATTATGATCATTATATATAAAACGTTCCACACCTTCCATAATTCAAGAATTTTGAAAATTACTGATTGAAAATCATTTTAACTTTGATAAAATATGATTTTAACTTAAGAGATAAACTTAAAATTTTTTCTCAAATAAAATTAAAAATTTTTTTATTTCCATATAAAAATAAATTTGGGATTATATCCCAGGATCTAAATTTTTTTGGGTGGAGGACAAGTTTGCTGTGTCCATTTGCGAACTCAGCATATTGACCAAAGTTTGTCGAATCCCTCAGCGAACTTCACTAAAAAACTTACTGCGAACTTCAAAGTTTCCGTGCCTCCAATTTGGGAAGAACATATACTATGACCAACACTCTTAATTCTAAAAAAATCTAGTTTAGTTTGAGTGAGAAAGGAAGCTAGGAGTTGAATACTGAATACACAACAAACATGGTCTCCGTTTGAGGAGTATACAAGATCAAGCCATATTTAGAAATGACATTACATTTGTGTACTTTTACATTAGTACTTTTAAGAATACGTACTCTTAAAAACTCATGAGAAAAACTGAGATGAAATTGTATGTTTAAGTTGTTATTTGTTTAATTGTACGTGGCATATGCATGCAGAGAGTAATAGTGTAGAATGGTGCTCTCCAACACTAAGAAAGAAGTGATTGTGAAATTGAAGCATTTGAAGTTCACCGAAGGTACGACGAACCTTATGAATTTGACAAAATTTACTGAGGGACACGGTGAGCTTGTCCCCTAAAAAAATTGGGTTCTAAGATATAATTCTAGAATTATTTTTCTGTAAAAACAAAAAAATATTTTATTTCAAAAAATATTCGGTAAACTTGATTTACCTTTATCGAGTAAAAACTAAAGTCCTACAACTAAATTTTTCTTGTTGGACTTATTTTTGTCATTTTATCTTCATTGCATGCATGATTGATTCCATAATGAGCTTGTACTTGAATTTGATGTATAAATTTTTATGTAAGAATCCACTTTTTACTTCTAGTAAAATGGTAAAAACTTTTTGTGTCGAATCTTCATCAAAACTTTGATATCTATCAAAATTACTCATCAAACCAAATGTTATATCATAAAACATGTATCATGCAATGAGTTATCCTTAATCTATATAATCAATCAAAAGATTTAGGATAAAATCATGCAAAAGATATATATTTATTTCTTTTCAAAACACTCGTTAAAACAAGAAACATAAGCACATGTTGTCACTTGTCAAAACATATAAGCAAATTATATCATGCAAAGTGGTGAACATGCCTCAACTAGGATTATACCACTAATGAGTAATAACATCGTCTCACGGATATTCAATTGTACGTCAAGAAAAAATTTGATCGCAATAAGATCCTTCATTTTAAGTTCTCTTTTTCAATAATTCATGGTGTTTAGGATCTCTTTAAGAGATCCAATGATATTTAAATTATCAAATAAACAAATATAATAAATTTTAATTCAAACATTTTTACAAAAAGTACATGGACATAAACAATTATTTTTATATTTATCTTTCAATAAGTATTTACTAAGGCCATTATACCATACGAGTCCAAATTATTTTGGCTCATACGATGATTTTTAAAGTCTTATTGAATAAATCTCTAAAATAATTATGTGTTTCAAGTATTTTGAATCCTTTAGGGATTTTTATTTCAATTTCACTTTCTACACCTTTTAAATAATATGCCACAATAACATTTTTTGTTAAACATGTTTTGTTTCTTTTACTGTCAGAGTCTTAAGTAAGGTTGTGAGAATCAGATTGGTCAATAAATCGGTCAAATAACTGATTCAATGATTTAATGGTCTAATCGAAATCGAATCAGTTTAATTAAATCTATCTATTATCTATTATATCTATTATATATTACTAATTTTAAGGCCAAAATGTGCCACATATTACTCTCTCATTGTAATTAAAATCAAATTTTTCCCTCCAAAATTAAAGAACTCTCATCTCTTCTTTCTTCCTTTTTCTATCTATCTCATTCCTTCACTCACTCTATCTCTCTTATATATCATTATCAATGACTAATTACGAATTTGACAATCAAAATATACAACATAACATTCTCTAATTGTATTTAAATTAAATTAAAATTAAAATTAAAATACTAAAATTGAAATATAGTTATATTATATATTATATTTATATATTACTAACTAATTTAATAACTAAAATGTGTCACATGACACTCTCTTATTAAAATTTAGAGAAAATATTTTTCTCTAAAATTAGTAAACATCATTCTTATATAATCTTATCTACCTCTCTCTTTTTTTTCTATTTCTCTCTATCCTTCCCACTCTATATATAATTTATAATTCATATTTTATATTAGTAATTTAAAAAATCAAGATGTGTCATGTAACACCCTCACTACCCGAATGTCACGCTTCCGGCTGCGCTACTCTGATAGCAATAAGTATTACGACTACTTTATATACTTAATATTAAAATAGGAGCCTGTGACTCAACACCGTATCGCTGATTTCTTTGAAAACCAGAAATAAATATTTTATCTTAAAAAAAACAAGCAGGCATAGATTCATATACAAGACTTCTTACATAATATTTTATAATCTAATATATATAAATCATACAAACTCCTATCCCTCTTACAAAATTGTAATAACAAAGACGAGGGAAAAAAAATAATCTAATTAATACAACAACATATAAAACCAAACGCAGTTTAACTCTTCTTAATGCTTCTTCATTCGGTTCCTAAAAAGGTAAAGCTGTAGGGGGGTGAGAACCTAACCACATGGTCTCACCACGGAGTTTCAAAGTTGTCATAAGAAGATATTCAACAAGAAAACTGTTTTCAAGCTCAGTGATTATCATTGCCTTATGAATCTTTTAAAAACCAATAGATAATCGTTCAAAACCTTTTCAAAGAAACAATGTTTAATCTTTCAGGAATCCGAAACCTTTCCTTTCTTATAAGAAGATCTCAATCAAAAACCAGCCACGCAATCAAAAAACACAATCATTAATTCAGCACCCAAGTTCATTCTCAAATGTAGCACGCCAGGACAAACACAGGCAAGACAGACAAGGAAAGCACAAGTAGGCAGCAGTTACATCAAATAGTTCAAGTAGCAGTTAAGAACAGTTTAGCAATTAGGCAAACCAAAACAAGTTCAAACCCAAGCAAAGCATACAAATGCATATGATGCATGCCTGTCCTATGGCTGATGAGGCTCATCTGTCGGTTATCCAGCCAACCAGACAAGTCTGAATTGTACTTAGACTGTCCCCCGACGTGCATCCCCAAGAGTCTATGCATAGTTTTTTCTCAAATAATCAATATTACTCAATTGGGGTAACATTCCCGGGAATTTATATAGTGCCCGATCACACACTTACGTCGTAGGGTCAACAGAGTATCGAGTTTTCAACCTGGTACACGTGGTGGCAAGCCACGGCACTTAATCCAGGGAACCTCGTATCTCAGATATTTCAAATTTATAAGCCATATAAATAATTCATTCATCATTCATCAATATCTAGGCCATTCTCAATATCATCATCATTCGTCAATCCATATCCATTTCCAAATTCATTCAAAAATCATATTTCAAATCAATCCTCATCATTCTTCTTTCCGTTTCGTTCACTAACAATTCTCAATCCAAAACATAACTTTTTCTTTGATAAATGAAGTATTCTTAAATCATATAATGCTTAAAATTAAATCTTTTAAAAGAACTATTTCAAATGAAACTTCTAATTTTATAAAATTTTGGCAACATCTCCTCTAAAACTCGGATTCTGCCACCCTTTTCGGGTCCCATCCAAACATTTCTCAAACCTTTCCAAAACCTCAATCATTTTCCAAGATTCGGCTAGTTCCAATATCAAATAATTTTCAAAGCGAATCAATGCCCATAATAAATCTCTTTTTAAAATCAAACCATTTCCAAAGCCAATTCCTTTACATAATCAAAAATAGCTTCAAAACCAAGAAAAGCCATTTTTCATAATAATCAACTAAATAACCTTTCAAACTAATTTTTTTCAGCAATCACAAACTACTCAAGCAGTCAAGCAATCAGTCATTCAGTCCAGCAAACAACCACATTTAGAAGACAATTATAATCACAGGCATATGTTCTCTCGCATTAATATCTATTTATCACAACTCTGTAATATAAATTAGATTTTAAGAAAAACCCCTACCTCGACTCGTCGAAACCATAACTCAAAACGCGTCAACGAAACCATTTCTCTTAACTCGAAACCAACAGCAACCGCAAACTCGGTCCCTAATTACTTTTGCAGCACTCACAGCAACTTAAAAGCGACATGCAACGCTCAAAACATGACCCTGCGTTACCAGAACCTCACAGTTTATAACCAAACATAACAGAATTTTAACACGGGTTTTCGAAACATAAATACTCACCGAACTAAGAAAATGAAACAACGACGGTCGCTGAACCGATTTGGCGGCAGCTCCGGCAACCACCTCGAACGGCAGCGGTGACCAGAACCCCGGCAATGGCGACTGAAACAGACATACAGCGATGATTAAGCTCCCAGAAATTCAAAGGAAACAAAAAACTAACTTAAAACCTTACCGGCGGCAGATCTCGGTGGCGGCAGAGGTGTTCTCCGGCGGCAGAAGCAGCGGTAACAAGCTCCTCTCCCACGAGCTCCTTCTCCCTCCTGCGTTTGGCTCGGCGGCGACGGAGGTCTCTTCTCCTTCTTCTGCCCGCGACCAGCCTCGACGGTGACGGACCCAGAGGCAGCGACATCACATGCGCAGCAGCAGCAGCCCGCGATGATGAGATGGCGGCAGCTCTGCACGGTGACGACGGAAGCTTCGAGGACAGTGACCCGTGGCCTTCTCCTCGCGCGCATCTCTTCCTCCGCAACGGCAAGCTCATTCGCAACCAGGGAGCAAGCTCGGCGGCGACCATGGAGGCGCGGATGGTGGCGACAGGCTTCATCACCGACAACGGCGGTGGCTGGCGCGACGATGGCAGCGATGCGACGGTCACGGCGGTCCCAGGCTTGCAACTCTCGCCCTCCACATCTCTCTCTCTCTCTCGTGAACTCTCTCTTCGCGACTCAGCTCTGACGGTGACTCGATGGCCACAGTGACGGGATAGCGGTGGCGGCGCAGCAGATGCGGTCTCCTCCCTTCCAATCCCTCTCCTCTTCCCCGTCGCTCTCTTTCTCTCGGTTCCCAAACGCTCTCTCTCTTTTCCCTTTCCATTCAGATCCCTCACTCCAACTCTCTATCTCTCTTTTCTTTCTTTTGTTTTTTTACTGCTGTTGTGTAGTGTGTGCTAGATTAGGAAGAAAAGGAAAGGGTAAAAGGGTAAAGGCGGCTAGTTTAGGGAAATTGCGGTTAGGGTCTCAATTAGGGTTTTGTATAATTGGATTTAGGGATAATTCGGTGATTTTATAAAATTAGGAGGATAAAGTAATAATTTGAAACCAAATTTAATCCAATAATAATAATATCTATAAAAATACTATTTAATTATTAACTTAATTTATTTTCAAATAAATATTCTAATTCAATAATTAAAGATAACATAATTAATTTTCTTTAAAATCATAAAATAGATTTCAAAATCTAATTATTCAAATTAAACCATTTATCTGAAATCCTCATTATTTTTCAATTACTCAAGCTTTCAAATCAATAATAAGAAAATGTCCAATCAATATATAAATTTCTAAAATTAATATCCTGAATAAATAAAATAAATCATAATTAATTTATTATTTAATTTCTAAAAATCTAGGGTCTTACATGTCACCAGATATTTTTATTATAATTAAAATAAAAAAATTTTCTTAACTTCCAAAATTAACAAACTCCCTCTCTCATTCTTCTTCTTTATCTTTCTCTCTCTTTTTTCTCATTCTCTATTTTTCTCTATCTTTCTGTTCTACAAAAAATAAAATTAACAACATAATATAATTTAAATAAAAAATATTATTATATACATATTTTTTATTTAATTTTAAATTTTTACTGCTTATCTTTTTAATATATATTTTCATTTTTTTTAAATATTTATTACATATAATTTAAAAAAAATACTAATGTTGCAATTAAAAGTTAGAATCAAGATTCAATTGTTTTAAAAAAAATGAGTTAATTTTATAACTATCAATATAAATTTTTTTATGTTAATATCTAATTATATTTTTATATATATAGAAAATAATATTATTTTTAAATAGCAAACATAAAAATTAATTATTTCTATTTGTGCATCAAACTTAATACCTAATCAAATATAAAAATATACACGTTAAATTCTTTCAAATTTTAGATAACGAATGTTAAAATTAAGTAAAAACATTATACTCTTTCATTTGAAAATAATAACTAAAAAATTTATTATTTAATTTTGTTTAAGATTCTAGTCTTCTTAGTCGACAAGGACTTTTGTCCCTTACGACCATTTTATAAAAGTAGTTTAATGCTATAAATTTTTCGTAGTTATAATCTATAATACTAGAACTGGCGTAATTTTAAAAGATTTATATTCCCGTAATGGTATTACGGGTAAAAATACTAGTATTAAATAAAATTATTAAAAAATTCCACACACTTAACCTGAACCTCAACATTATGAGCATAATTAACAAAATTAATAGGTATCATCAAGATTATGGAAATGAACCTGAACCTCAAGATTATGGACATATGTACCATCAAGATTATGGACATCGATACAATTAACCCGAACCTCAATATTATGTTAATCCATAGAATTGCATCAAAAATCAACAAAATTAAAAAGATTCCAAGATTATGGACATCCATACAATTAACCTGAACCTCAATATTATGTTAATCCATACAATTGCATCAAAAATCAACAAAATTAACAAGATTCCATCAAAAATGAACAAAATTATTTCAAAAATGTTAACTTAGAAAAAGAATTAACAAGAATCAGACAAAATGAACAAAGATAAAAAAATTAACTTACAAAAAGAATTAACAAGAATCAGGAAAATAAAAAATTAACAAGAATCAGAGAAATTAACTCAGAAATCAGAATCATAAAAAATAACACAAGGAAAAAAAAGATTGGATGCAATATAGGAATGCTTATTGGAGAAGAAAGACAACCAAGCAGAGACGAGTTCAGGGCGGCAGAGAGAGCAGAGAAGGCCCAGAGTCCACGGTGGCAGAGACAGCACAGAGGTGGCCAATGATAGAAGTTTCGAACCAACCTTTCGATGACGACAATGGCAGAAGCGTCAAACCGACCTTCCGACGACAAGATGACCAGACAACATCGACGATAAAAGCTTCAGACAACCAGACAACGACGACAGAAGCCTCAAGACGACTAGACGAGGACGACAGAAGGTTCGAACCGCGAGGGTGGCAAGGGAGAGGGATTGAGGGCGGTGGAGTGCTTCTGCTCGTTGGGAAAAAATAGGAAATTAGGATTGGAAGGGAGAGGGACTGAGGGAGGGGTTCGTAGGTGACTGAGTTAGTGGATTCGGGGTTTTTTTCATGGCGTCAAAATGCCGCCGTTTCTAGGGCAAATAAAAAAAATTGGGACTTGAAAAACCTGGCCAGTTCGTCGGTTAATTGCCGGTTTGGTCGATTTTTTAACCAATTTTTACAGAACGATCCTGGAATTCAACCGGACTGACCAGATGACTGGTTCCCAATTAATCCGGTCGAACAGCCAGTCCAATCTAATTTTCAGAACCTTGGTCTTAAGAGATCAAAGTATAATCAAGTCTACCACATTTATAGCAATATAGTCAATGTCAAGTTTCATTTCGCACAAAACTTTTAACCCACTATTTTTACAACGTGAGGGATTTTGGCTATACACTTAAAATCATTTTTATTTCAAATGTAATTCAATTTTAACTCGAATTATGTCTTTTCACTTCGGCAAAAAATAAGCCTTTGACATACTTTTCACATTTCTCATAGTGACATAGTCTTTTGAGATCTGTTTATTTTCAGTTGAGTACCTGAACCTCTTCTAAGGTTTTACAAATAGTTATATTATGCTCTGTATGAGTATTTATCTCTATAATAAGACCATCTTGATCAGTAATAATTTTTCTATTTTGAGAATTTACTTTAGGAACCAACCATCTTTCTACACTTTATGTTCCCTTATTATCTTTTAGGACATTAATCGTGTTAAAATACTTGTACCCGATAAATAAGATTAGTAAATTTCTTTAGGTCAATAATCTCATTTGGCAGTTGATTTGCAAAATCTTGTAATCAAATAATATTTTTCACTTCTACTTTGTAATGTATTTCACAAGAATAAAAGAAAGACAACATATTTCTTATAAATGTCAATTTTTCTTTTAACTACTTATATCTTCCCCTTTAGTATTATGAAACTACATCATTTGATGATGATAACTATAAGAAAAATTAGCTGAAATAAGTGTTTAATCATTAACTAAAGGTATTGTACGAGGAACATATATATTTTCAACCTTCTTTAATTTTCTATTTTGTCCATTGTAGTGAACTAATTGAAAAAGCAACTTGAATTGCACTTCTCTAACTTTTTAAAAAAGATTGTTTGGCTCCTAAGAAAAAATCGATTCACTATAACAGATACGGATATTAGTAGCGATTTATTTGCTATTTGCGGCGTTTTTTAACCGCCGCAAAATCGCTCTCCAGCAATCTCCAACTGTCGTCTTTTAGCGCGCAGGGGTTAAGTACTGCGGCGGTTCCCAGAAACCGCTAGTATTACCGCTGCTATTCAGATATTTCGCGTCGGATTGCATGGATGCGGTTTTTAACCGCCGCAATATTCTCAAATAGGATAACGATATTGTTTTGCAACGAATACAAACCGCCGCTATTATGTGCTGCTATTTTTTTTCGGCAATCACAAATCGCCGCTATTCAGAAAAATCGCAAATTTTTTCCAAGTCTATTTTCGTTAGTTACAAACCGCCACTATTTAATGCTGCTAATTTTTTAAATTATAATATACTAATTTGTTTTTCTTTAAATATTTTGGTTTTTTTACAAACCGCCACTATTTGATGCTGCTCATTTTTTAAATTAAAATATATTAATTTGTTTTTCTTTAAATATTTTTGGTTTTTTTTCTATGTTGTGGGAGTTATTTTTTAATTTTAAAAATCTTATTAATCTTCCACTAAAAATCTAAATTGAGGGCGAAAACTCAAAAAAATATAACTGTGAAACAAACTAATATATTTATATTAATATCAATAAAGTATATCTCTAATTAATAAAGTTGCATAGTCAAATTAAAAAAAAATGTACACTTCAAATAAAATAGATCAACTCCAAATATCTATCTTACACTATGTCCCTCCAAGGAATTCATCCATGCATCAATGTCTAGTGGTAACTCCCCACCTTGCCGTTGAATATCCTCTATTTGAGCTCTATCCCCCGACAGATGCGAACTCGGACGGAAGAGATGACTTGGAGTCGGTCTGAAACCTATGCCACGCACTCTATCTGAGTGCTCTTTTCAGAGAGTTTGGACAAGCGAATCATTTTCAGACAATATTCTAGAAGATTCATCATACAGCTCAATCTGTATAATTTTTTACTATAGAGATAAATAAGCAAAAATAAGCAATTACGGGCAAGAGCATATTCAATACAATTTTATAACTAAAACCCCAAAGCCAGGCGATGAAGAGTTGGATTTAGAGGCAAACGAGGTAGATTTATTTGAACAACACATTGACAATCTATTCCATGTTTCTGATGTTCAACAACGCAAAGGACACAAAAATACAAAATTTTGGAATGTTGATGTCATCAGTAACAAATTTTGAACATCTATATATTGAAAATGATTAGACTATTATTTTTATTTTTCTTGCATCTTGGCCACAAAGGCCACATAAATAAGGTTTTATTCTTTATAGATTCTAATGGCATAATGAAAAAAGTTCGTTTAAGTGTGAGGGAAGCTATAGAACGGCCTAATAATAGTAGAAAGATCATACTCAAGTTCAACAAAGAATTGCAACTAATTGGAGATGGAGCTAGTCTATTGAGCGGCGTTCAAGTTCAACAGAGAACTGCAACCAATTGGAGATGGAGCTGGTTTATTGAGCGGCGTTCTTGGATTGCTAGGTGCTGACTATGATAAATTTTCTATCTGTGAGGAAATTTGAAAAAATGTTCCTGGCAAGGACAAGATTTATAATGATTGTGTAAAGGTGAAAATTAATAGCGTTAAATTAAATCGATTCTTTTATTTAACTATTACTTACAATTTGAACTTATCATTGCGAAAATGTTCCACTTTGATGAAGATAGTATTGGAGGCATCAAAAGTAAAATTTTTAAAAGTACAAGGAGGTCTTGGAAGGAAACAAGGAATAGGTTGTATCATGAGTGTAATAAATTAACGAAGACGCTTGAACAAAATATTGAGGAACGCCTGCCGAGAATTGATAAAGAGCATTGGAGTATCGCAATAAACCAGAGACACAAGTAACCTATTTTGAATTTGTTTGAAAATAATACTATTTATGCTACATTCAAATGAACAAATTCGGTGCGTAATCACTCTTACTTTAATGGCATAATAGGAGTGCAGAAAAATGCTGTGAATCGATCGAAACAACTATACAATCACATTGGCAGTTCGAAAAGCCTGGCAAGGCAAAGGAAAGAAGAGGTAATTTTCATTTGGATCCACTTTGAATTGTATTTTTTACTTTTCTTTATTTGGGTGGAATATGGTGATGACATAAACTACATTGTTAAAATCAAAACAATAAAGGGGGAAGTTAGTAAAGGAGAGTGAAACTTAGTATGTAACACCCTTGCTACCAGAATGTCACGCTTTTGACTGCGCCACTCTGATAGCTTGGATATTACGATGACTCTAAACATATTTAATACTAAGATAAGAGCCTGGCTAAAACTTAAAACTGTAAAACCTTTCGAATGACCTTTTAGTTGAAAACATAAATACATGCTTACACCATTACAAAATTTTTTAAAGATAAAGGCGAGGGAAGACATAATACAAAATTTTATATAGATAAAGGCGAGGGAAGACATAATATCTAAAACAATACAATACATCATATAAACAGAAACGAAATAAGCTATTCATGACTTCTTCGTCCATATCCTGAAAAGGGGAAACCTGTAGGAGAGTGAGAACATCGTCTTCACTGGTTCTCACTATAGGGTTAGAGAATCGCTATAATAAGATACTTAAAATAAAACTGTTTTCAAGGTACAGTAATCATTGCTCGCCTTATGTATATTTTCAAAAACCAAAGGTTTACATTCAAAAATCCGAAATCCATTTAAAAGAGAAATCCATTATTTCTTCAAAATCCAAAACATTTTTATTTAATATCAAATATTAAAAATTTTTTCAGATAGTATGACTGACCAAACTGTTCCAAGCATAGGTTCATCAAGTATGTATTGAACTAGTTTGATTTTTCATACTTTACTAAACCAAAAATACAAACCAATCACGACCTTCAACCCATCACGTAGTTAATCACAGCCCTAGGACCAAACAACTCAGTCAACATCCAATTCACTACAATCCAATCAATTTCAGTCACAAACACAAGTAAGAAGGTTCAAACACAATCAAAGCAGTTATATCAAGTATAACAATTAGCAGTTAAACATAATTATTCACATAGACAAACCAATTACAATATGCACACTCAAACAATGTCATATAGATATGATGAATGCCTGCCCTATGGCTGATGAGTCTTATATGTCGGTTATATAGTCAACCTGACATGTCCGATAGCTAACCCGGACATCGTCCTCTTGAAAACTTGTGAGTGGTACAGTACTATGATCCTCACCTGGTGAGCGGTAAACCACCTCGATCCCCACCACCTGCGGGCGGTTACCCCAAAGACGTTTTCAATTAGAAAATAGTACTCACGTAGGCGGTAAATAACCACGATCCTCACCATCTGCAGGCGATAAACTACCTCGATCCCCACAGACGTTTTCAATTGGAAAACAGTACTCACGTGGGCGGTAAATAACCACGATCCCCACAAAATAATTTTCTTTAAAATTTGATGGGAGGTAAATAACCATGATCCCCCACAAAATAATTTTCTATCAAGTTCATTCCTGTCATCATTTTCGCAAAATCTAATTTTCCCAAACCAACCACAAAAGTCATTTCATTCTTAAACTATCCGCTTAACCACTTTAAGACTTATACAATCACTAAAAGTGTAATTCTCACATCAATATCCATTTATAGCAATTCCAAATTATAAAATTGAGTTTATAGAAAAACCCCTACCTCGAGCAAATCAAACCCGCAGCGATTCTAACGCGACAAATTCCTTTCTCCCTTGTTCCGCAATAGCAGCTGCTGCATCCACAACTCTGCTTACTCCCGCAACAACAGAAACAACTTTAATTTGCAACATGCAACCTCGCTAACCCAATCCTAAATCATCAATGTCGCGAAATTCTTAATAACATATAACGGAATACTAAGGACGAGGATTTGAAATAAAATATACTTACGGTGACAGCAGAACAGAGCAGTCGCAATCCGGAACTGACCCGGCAGCAGCTCTGACAGCGGCGACAACCAGGAGCAGAGGCAGAACTGAGCAAGCCTTCCCTCCAACTCTCCAACCCTCTAAAAGCAACACCAGCTCCAATAAAGCTTGACGGTGGTAGCAGCTGACTTCAGTGTTGGTGACGCCAGGTAGAACGACGACGAAGGGAACAAACGGCAGCACTGGCATGGCGGTAGCTCATCAGCGATAGAACCCTCGCAGTGGTGGTCGTCGATCAACGGTGACGACGGCGTTGAACACAAGTCCTTCTCCCTCATCTCTGTCTTGCTCGATGACGACGGCGTACTCCAAGGTGGCGGCAGGAAGCTCGACGGCGTTCGGTCTCCACAACGATGGCAGTGAGACGCCGGTGATGGTGAGTTGGACAGCAGCTGCGTGTGACGAAGCTGGCGGCACCAAACGCGACGGCAGCATAGTGAGCGGCAGTAACTCCTGCCGGCGCCCTCTCCTCCGTCTCCTCTCTTCTCTGATTCACACCCTTTCCTCTCTTTTCTTTTCTTTTTTCTTTCTTTTGATTTCTACTGCTGCTGTATGTTGTGTTTGTGTTAGCGTTTTTTTGGAAGAAAATGGGAGGGGGTGTGGCGGCTACAGGGAATGGAAAAGTTAGGGTTAGGATTTTTGGGAGTATTTAGTAAACTAGAGTTTCATTTTGGGGACAATTAATAATATAATTAGGGCATAAATTAGTATTAAAAACTAATTTTAATCCAATAAAATTATCTTCAAAGAAAGTACTATTTGTTCATCAATCTACAAATTATATTCAAATAACTACTAACTAAATAAAAAATAGAAATAATTAAATTAATTTTTATTTATTTATAAAATAAAGTTCAACATCTAAATATTCAAAATATAATACATAAAATTCTCATAAATTTTTTAATTACTAGAACTTTAAATAATAATTACAAAATTACCTAATTTTTATGTAAAATCTCTGAAAATATAATTTCGATTGAATATAATAAATCGTAAAAAATTTATTATTTAATTTTCAAAATTCCAGGGTCTTACATAGTACACAAACGAATTTATCGCTCCTATATACATGAAGGAGCTCGAGCGATTGGTATAAGTACTACGTTGAGATCGTTTATGTTGTTTCTTATTGATTTTAATAATAAAATTGTGTTGAATATGTTCTATCCTGTAATTGCTTATGTTTGTTTATTTATGTCTGTAGAAAAAAATTATGGAGATTAAATAGCGTGATAAATCGTCTAAAATTTTGTCCGAAAATGATTTTCTTGCCCAAGCTCTCGGAAAAGAGCACCGGGAAGAGTGCGTGGCGTGGATTTCGGACCGACTCCAAGTCAACTTTCGCATCAGTTGTCGTTGAATTAGATAACGTAGAAAACTCTCCTTTGCATGCCTCTTTATCTTTTCTGCTGCTACTTCATCCCCCATTGCCTTCCTTTTCAATTTCTCCGCTGCTACCTCTGCTTGTATTTCAAATAGCATCTTTTGGGTCTCCTCTGTTTGAGTTCCACCCCACAACAGATGCGAACTCGGATGAAAGAGTTGACTTAGAGTCAGTCCGAAATTCATGCCACGCACTTTACCTGAGTGCTCTTATCCAAGAGCATAGGCAATCGACTCATTTTCAGACATTCTAGAGGATTCATCACGCTGCTCAATCGCCATAATTTTTTCCTACAGACATAAATAAGTAATTATGGGCCAGAGGATATTCAACACAATTTTATAAATAAAACCAAGATAAAAGATCTCAATGTAGCACTTACACCAATTGCCCTTACTCCTTCATGTATATAGGAGCCATCAATTCATCTGTGCACTAAGTTCCAAAACTCTCCTTTGCTATCTTTCCTCCTTTGTAGTTTCGAGAGTAACAATGTAGTCTATATAATCACCATATTCCACCCAAATAAAGAAAAGTTGAAAATACAGTTCTAAGTGGATTCAAACGTAAATTAACTCTTCTTTCCTTCACATCGCCATGCTTTTTGAACCGCCAGTGTGAGTGTATAGTTGTTACGATCGATTCACAGCATTTTTCCTGCACTTCTCCTATTATGCCATCAAAAGTAAGAGTGATTACGCACCGAATCTGTCCATATCAATATAGCATAAATAATATTATTTTCACAAATTCTAAATAGCTAACTTGTGTCTCAGGTTTATTGCGATACTCAAGGAACCATCTCCAATGCTCTTTATCAATTTTCGGCGGGCGTTCCTCAATATTTTGTTCACGCGTCTTCGTTGATTTGTAATACTCATGATACAACATATTCCTTGTTTTCTTCCAAGACTTCCTTATACTTTTCATTTGATGCTTCGAATACTATCCTCATCAAAGTGGAACATTTTCACAACGATAAGTTCAAATTATTAATAATAGTTAAATAAAAGAATCAATTCAATTCAACGCTGCTATAAATTTTTTTCTTTACACAATCATTATAAACATTGTCTTTGTCAGGAATCTTTCTTTAAATTTCCTCACAGATAGAAAATTTATTATAGTCCGCACCTAGCAATCTAAGAACGACACTCAATACACTAGTTCCATCTCCAATTGGACGTAGTTGTTGAACTTCAGTATGATCTTTCCACCATTATTAGGCCATTCCAGGGCTTCCCTCACACTTAAACGAGCATTCTTCATTATGGCATCAGAATCTCTAAAGAATATGACCTTATTTATGTGGCCCTTGCGGCCAAGATGCGAGAAAATAAAAATAATAGCGTTTAATCATTTTGAATATATAGAGGTTCAAGATTAGTTACCAATGACATCATTTCGAAATTCTTTATTTTTGCATCCTTTGCACCTTTGAACATTAGAAGCAGCAAAGAGGTTGTCAATGTATTTTTCAAATGAATCTATCTTGTTTGTCTCTGGGTCAAGTCTTCATTGCCTGTGTTCGAGGTTTGTACACCATTGGTCCAGGTCTGTGTATCAGCAAGCCAAGACCTGATACACAGACATGCACTAATGGTGTACAAACCCAGAGTCAGGCGATGAATACACCCTAGAGTCAGGCGATGAAGAGTTGGACCCAAAAACAAATGAGGTAAATTTATTTAAACAACACATTGACAATCTATTTCATGTTTCTGATGCTCAACAACGAAAATGACGCAAGAACACCAAATTTTGGAATGTTGATGTCATCGGTAACAAATTTTAAACCTCTATATATTGAAAATGACTCTGTTATTTTTATTTTTCTCGCATCTTGGTCACAAGGGCCACATATATAAGGCTTTATTCTTTATAGATTCTGATGGCATAATGAAAAAAAGCTCGTTTAAGTGCGAGGGAAGCTGTGGAACGGCCTAATAATGGTAGAAAGATCGTACTCAAGTTCAACAGAGAATTATAACCAATTGGAGATGGAGCTGGTCTATTGAGCGGCATTCTTCAATTGCTAGGTGCTGACTATGATAAATTTTCTGTGTGAGGAAATTTGAAGAAATGTGCCTGACAAAGACAAGATTTATAATGATTGTGTAAAGGTAAAAATTTATAGCGTTGAATTAAATCGATTCTTTTATTTAACTATTACTGACAATTTGAATTTATCGTTGCGAAAATGTTTCACTTTGATGAAGATAGTATTGGGGGAAACAAAAGTACAATTTTGAAAAATACAGGGAGGTCCTGGAAGGAAACAAGGAATAGGTTGTATCATGAGTGTTACAAATCAACGAAGACGCTTGAACAAAATATTGAAGAACACCCGTCGAGAATTGATAAAGAGCATTGGAGATGGTTCCTTGAGTATCGCAATAAACTTGAGACACAAGTAACCTATTTTGAATTTGTTTGAAAATAATACTATTTATGCTAGATTCATATGGATAAATTCGGTGCGTAATCACTCTTACTTTGATGGCATAATAGGAGAAGTACACGAAAAATGCTATGAATCAATCGAAACAACTATACAATCACATTAGTGGTTCGAAAAGCCTGGCGAGGCGAAGGAAAGAAGAGGTAATTTTTGTTTGAATCCACTTTGAAGTGTATTTTCGACTTTCCTTTATTTGAGTGGAATATGGTGATGACATAAACTACATTGTTAAAATCGAAAGAATAAAGGTAGGGGTGTCCGCGGATCGGATCGGATCGGATCCAATATCCGCAGTTTTTAAGGTTGGATCCGATCCAATCCGATCCGCACATTTGCGGATCGGATCGGATCGGATCGGATATCGGATATATCCGCAAAACACAAAAATATTTTTAAAAGCTTATTTTTATTAAAAATTTATCAATAAAATTCATTTTTTCTATTCTTTTAAATATGTTTACTCTTAAAATAATATTAAACATACTTTTTTTAAATAATAAATTAAAATAATACAACATATATAATAATTATTAGTTGAAATAAAACATAAAAAGATTATTTACTTATTTATTTCTTTATTTTTGCGGATATACGGATATGCGGATACTAACACAAAATTCGCAATATGATCCGATTAATGTGCGGATCCGATCCGATCCGATCCGAAAGCCTTGCGGATCGGATCTATATCCGCAATTTTTGGATCGGATTCGGATAAACACCGCGGATATGCGGATCGGATCCGATCCATGAACACCCCTAAATAAAGGAGTTAGCAAAGGAGAGTTATGGAACTTAGTGCACAAACGAATTTATAGTTCCTATGAAGGAGCTCAGGTGATTGGTATAAATACTACGTTTAGATCCTTTATGTTATTTCTTGTTGATTTTAATAATAAAATTGTGTTGAATATGCTCTATCCCATAATTTCTTATGTTTGCTTATTTATGTATATAGAAAAAAATTATGGAGATTAAGCAGCATGATGAATCATCTGAAATTTTGTCTGAAATTATTCGCTTGCCCAAGCTCTCGAAAAAGAGCACCCAGGTAGAGTGCGTTGCGTGGGTTTCGGACCAACTCCAAGTCAACTCTTTCGTCTGAGTTCGCATCTGTCAGGGGATGGAGCTCAAATAGATGATACCTAAAGGATGCTGTTTGAACTACAAGCAGAGGTGACAACCAAGAAATTGAAAAGGAAAGCAATCGAAGATGAAGTAGTAGCAGAAAAGATAAAGAGGCAGGCAATGGAGAGTGTTCTAAGTTATCTAATTCAATAGCAAGGTGGGAGACATTACTGCACGGATGGATTCCTTGGAAGAATAGAACAGGAGATAGGTATTAGGAGTTGATGTTATTTTCTTTGAAGATAGCAGCGGTTATACCAGCGGTTTCTAGAAACCGCCACAATACTTAACCCCCTGCGCTAAAGGACGACGGTTGGAGAACCACTATAGAGCGGTTTTGCGGTATTTTAAAATTGCCGCTAATAGAAAAAAGAAAAATGCTACTAGTATCCGCATCTGTTGTAATGTAAGGGCTTGTTTGGATGTCATTTTTAAAGAAGATCTTTTTTTAAAAGATTTTTACAAAAGTAAAAATGATTTTATGTTTGGATATCTCATGTAAAAAGATCATTTTATTTATCAATTATGTTTGGGTAAAATAGGATAAAAGTATTTTTTTGTTCATTTATTATGTGAAAAATATTTTTTTTTGAGAAAAAAGATCTTTTAAAAAAGATGTAAATTGTAGTTTCTCAAAAAAGATGTTTTTTTTATTTTTCTAGTGTTTTTACTTTTGCTACTAGAAATTTGCCAAACACACTAAAAAATAAAAAAAGATCTTTTTACATTGAAAAAATATCTTTTTTTATCAAGATAATGGCACCCAAACAAGCACTAAGTTGCCCAAACATGAAAAATCGCTGATTGTCCACATCAATGCGGCATACTTCTTGAATGTTTTTTTTCGTTAGCGTCGTATGTTTCAACACCACCCCACAGCTGCTTCAACTCATCTACCAAGGGTTCTAGGTAAACATCTATATCATTTTCACGTATTTTAGGACCAGGAATAATCATAGAGAGAATAAAAAAAGTGGGTTCCATGCAATGCTAGGGAGGTAAGTTGTACGGAAAAAGAATCACATACCAAATTGAGTACTTTGAACTCAGGTTTCCAAAAGGATTAAAGCCATTGCTAGCTAAGGCTAAGCGAACGCTGTGCAGATCACTAGAGAAGTCAATATATCTTCGATCAAATGTCTTCCACACATCACCGTCCCTTGGATGCCTTAAGGAACCGTCTGAGTTAGGACCTTTCTTATGCCACATGTCAACGGATGTCTTATTGGACATGAACATCCGCTGCAATCACAGAACAAGTAAAAAGTAATGAAGAATTTTCGCCGCCTGCGATTTTCCATTCTTCTTAACAACCACGTTGATCCTTACTCTAGAATTCTTCTTAGTCTTTTACTTCCATCTCGATATCCCGCACCTCTTGCATTTAGACAATTCTTGGTTGCTGCCCTAGTATAGCATGCAATCATTCGGACATGCATCTATCTTCTTGTATGCAATACCGGTCTTTCTTATGATCCTTTTGGCATCGTGCAATGAATTCGAAATCTTTGCATGCTCAAAGGCTCCCCAGTAACTCTAGTATCATTTCAAATGCCTTATCGCTCACTCCGCACATGCACTTTATATGGTAGAACCTTATAAAAAAAGATAGCTTCGAGAATTTTAAGCATCTTGGATACAATTCTTGCTCTCCATCTTCAAGCAGGTCCTGAAAATTACGGGCCTCGCAACTAGGTTTGTCGTATAGATACGACAACTCTTCCGCATCCCCTCCAGCATATTCATTGTTTGAGTCTTCTTTATCACCAATCAGTCTTGAAAAGTTGAATGCCTCGTAGATCATGTCGCGTATTGGATGTCTGATGTCTCTACAAGGTTCTGCTTCTTGTCTACCACAAGAGTTCTTTACTACGCGTCTCTCACCGTGATGTAACCAAAAGGTATAATAAGGGAGAAAAGGTTTTATCAGCAGATGATCGTAGGCATACTCTCTAGTTTGGAGAAGCCGAAACCCACACGAAGGACATGAACAATGTATCATCCCATTAGATGAAGCATTAGCAAATGCGAAGTCTAAGAATCTTTTCAAACCGATCCTATATTCTGCACCAGCTTGTGGCCTTGAAATCCAACTCTTATCTATATCTAATTTATTAAAATCATACAAAAAAATGAATATACAATTAATAAAGTCATACAACTAGAAAAACTTAAAAAAATTAGGCTGTATTAAAAGAAATAATTACAGTTTATCACAATTATGTAATGGAAGAGTAATAAAAGATTTAAATTCAATAATTTCTTATAAGTAATCCTATAGAAAGAGCGAGAGAATAACTTAAAAAGGAAACAAAAGCAAAGTTACTTGTATCCCAGATAATATATAGTATACGAATAGTATTAGAAAGATTGCTTACTCATTACAAAATTCTGCACTTTCTAAAAAATTATTGAAAGAAAGAATTGATAGTTTCGAAGGTAAAAAATGAAAAGAAAAAAAAAAACTTCCTTAAAAAAAAAGAGGAGTAGAAGTTAGATTTAAAAAAAAAATACTTAAAACAAAAATATAAGTAAACAATCATAGTGGATAAAAAGAATAGAATCTTCAAATTGTATTTTCAGCCCTTCTTTAGGTGTTACCTCAAGAAAGAAGAAGAAAATAGAGGCTTCAAATATCCTTTGTTATGTTTACAGAAAAATAGTTTGGGCGTATATAAAGAATTTACCAATTTTTTTCCCTATGGTTTAAAAGTCACTATCATACGAGCTATTTGAGTTGAATACAATTTTGAGGTTCAATGTCATGTCAAACCCTTTTTAAATTTATTTTTCCTAGCTTCTAACATATATTATGGTTTAAACACCCTAACTAACTTGTCTTCTAAATGAAAAAGACTAAAAAGAGAGCAAATATACAACTAAGATCTTATCTAAGCAAATAATATCTACTGTACTTTCTAGTGGTTTATTAACTTAACCCTCAATCTCCAACTAAGCATAGAAATCATTATTTTACATATAAGCATAATAAAGAAAATTCAAGCAAGCAACAGCAATCAGTTAGCATTTAAACACTCAATATCACCAAATTTATATTTTTGTGTATTGTTATTTAAATAAATAAACAAAACCAAAAGCAAACTGACAGACATATCTCATGGAACCAGCATATAATTACAAAACAGTAGTAATAAGGTTTACGTACAAAACAGTAGTAATTAGTGACAGACATTCCCTCACTAATTTTCTTCTTAGATTTTCCCATTTAGGGACGTATAATCTTCTCCCTTTAGTGTAGAGAAGGTCGTTTTCTAACCAAAATCTTTTGGTCTTACCTTCTCTAGCCAACTCCACCAACTTCTTAGCTAATGGATCGTGATGCAACCCTTCCTTGATGATATGCATAATATCTCCTTCAACCATAGAAATGGCCGCTAACTCAGCCTTGCGACTCAGCGCATTTGCTACCACATTAGTCTTGCTTGACTTGTATTCGAATTCAAAATCAAACTCAGCCAAGAAGTCTTGCCACCTAGCTTGTTTGGGGCTTAACTTCTTTTGAGTTTGGAAGTAGCTTGTAGCCACATTGTCTGTCTTGACGATGAAGTGTGAACCAAGCAAGTAGTGACGCCAAGTTCTCAGACAATGCACCACCGCAGTCATCTCCTTCTCTTGGACAGTGTATCGCCTCTCTGTATCATTCAACTTGCAACTCTCAAAGGCAATAGGATGTCCTTCTTGCATCAGAACTCCTCCAATAGCGTAGTCAGAAGCATCAGTGTGGACTTCAAACACCTTTGAGTAGTCGGGTAGTGCTAGTACTGGTCCTTCTGTGATAGCAGCCTTCAACTCATCAAAAGTCTTTTGACATTCCTTTGACCATTCCCAAGAGTGGTTCTTCTTGAGAAGATCAGTTAATGGTGCAGCCTTGGCAGAGTATCCCTTGATAAACCTTCGATAGTAATTAGCCAACCCAAGGAATGACCTCAATTCAGATACCTTGTTCGGAGGTTCCCACTCTTTGATAGCCTTCACTTTTCCTTGATCTGTGCAGAGAGTTCCATCTTTAATGATGTGTCCCAAGAAGTGGACTTCGTCCCTTACAAAGGAACACTTTTCCTTCTTCACATAAAAAGAACACCAAACTTAAAACTTTTAGAAAACTAAAAATAAGTTTTCGAAAATAATAAAAAAATAACAAGAGAACACCAAACTTAAAAGTTTGACACGAGATTTAATCAAAGAAAAATTATTTTTGAAAAAGTTTTAAAAGGAAGATACCCAATTACCAAGAACATAAGCACAACTCTCTAGCCAACTGAGCTATAAATTTAACGTGTTTTAAAAAAAGTATTTAATGTATATAAATTTTTATTTTGAATATTGATAATTTGAAAACGCACAAGAAAAACAAGAAAATACACAGAACAGGAAAAACTAAAAATCAAACAAGAGAAATAGCAAGAACAACTTGAAGTTCAAGAAAGAACAATGAAAACAAATTCGAAAATTTAAAAGAGAATAAAAACATGCAATTGACACCAAACTTAAAATATGAAACTAAACTCAAACAGAAAAACTCAATTATTAGATTATAAAAATTTTCGAAAAATTTAAAAAGAGAAAATAAGGATTAAGAAAAAAAATTTCAACCAAAAGCAATAATAGAAGACGCAATTTTAGTGACTCTAAACTAAAAAGATAAATTCTTCCTAATCTAAGCAACAAAATAAACCGTTAGTTGTCTAAACTCGAACAATCCCCGGCAATGGCGCCAAAAACTTGGTGCACGAATTGTGAATCACACTTTTCACAACTCGTACCACTAACCAGTAAGTGCACTGGGTCGACCAAGTAATACCTTACGTGAGTAAGGGTCGATCCCACAGAGATTGTCGGCTTGAAGCAAGCTATGGTTATTTTGTAATTCTTAGTCAGGAAATCAATGATAAGAGTGATTATAATTATGAAGAGTAAAAAGCATAAATTAAATAATACTTGATATGCAGTAATGGAGAACATATTGAGGTTTTGGAGATGCTCTGTCTTCTGAATCTCCGCTTTCCTACTGTCTTCTTCTTCACGCACGCAAGACTCCTTCCATGGCAAGCTGTATGTTGGTAGATCACCGTTGTCAATGACTACCATCCGTCCTCTCAGTGAAAATGGTCCAAATGCGCTGTCACCGCACGGCTAATCGTCTGTCACTACGCCCAGCACTCGTGAGTTTGAAGCTCATCACAGTCATCCCATCCCAGATCCTACTCGAAATACCACAGACAAGGTTTAGACTTTCCAGATATCAGGAATGACCGCCAATAATTCCAGCCTATACCACGAAGATTCTGATCTCACGGATTCGAATGCTCTGTTGTCAGGAGATGCAATCAAACGCGTGAACCAGGAATCAAAGAGATACACACTCAATCTAAGGTAGAACAGAAGTGGTTGTCAGGCACGCGTTCATGGGTTGAGAATGGTGATGAGTGTCACAGATCATCACATTCATCATGGTTAAGTGCGAGTGAATATCTTAGAACAGAGACAAGCGTGTTTGAATAGAAAACAGAAGTAATTGTATTAATTCATCGAGACACAGCAGAGCTCCTCACCCCCAATCATGGAGTTTAGAGACTCATGCCATAGAGATACAATGTAAAACGTGAAAATGTCATGATGTCCAATATAAATCTCTAAAAGTTGTTTAAATACTAAACTAGTAACCTAGGTTTACAGAAAATGAGTAAACTATGATAGATAGTGCAGAAATACACTTCCGGGGCCCGCTTGGTGTGTGCTGGGGCTGAGACTTGAGCTTTACACGTGCCTAGGCTGTTTCTGGAGTTAAACGCCAGGTTGTAACCTGTTTTGGGCGTTTAACTCCAACTTGTAACCTGTTTCTGGCGTTTAACGCCAGAATAGAGCATGAAACTGGTGTTAAACGCCAGTTTATGTCGTTTGTCTTTGAGCAAAGTACGGACTATTAAATATTGCTGGAAAGTCCTGGATGTCTACTTTCCAACGCAGTTAAGAGCACGCCATTTGGTCTTCTGTAGCTCCAGAAAATCCATTTCGAATGCAGGGAGGTCAGAATCCAATAGCATCTGCAGTCCTTTGTCAGCCTCTGAATCAGATTTTTGCTCAGGTCCCTCAATTTCAGCCAAAAAATACCTGAAATCACAGAAAAACACACAAACTCATAGTAAAGTCTAGAAATGTGAATTTTTCTTAAAAACTAATAAAAATATACTAAAAACTAACTAAATCATACTAAAAATTATCTAAAAACAATGCCAAAAAGCGTATAAATTATCCGCTCATCAAAAGTCTAAAGTGATTTTAGATTTTTTAGGTTGATTCGGTGTCTTGTATCTTGTACTAGTGAGTTACCCTTTTCTTAGTTGGGTTAGCACTAAGAGTGAAGAGTTAGGTATTGGCATAACCAAGTCAAGTTAGGTTAGAACTTGAGTGTTAAAGGATTATGTTAATCCTGTGGAATTGGTGTATGTAATACTTTAACTATAGTAGAAATTTTACCACTGTTGTGGTGGGGACTGGACGTAGGTTGCATTGCACAAGAAAACTGAACCAGGATACATCATGGTGTCAGCTTCTCTCTTCCGTTCTCTGTTCTGTTTTCTGATATTCATGAGACAAAACGAAATTGTCTCATAAATTTTTCGCTGCTGAGTTCAAACAGAATCAGAATTGAAAGTTTGTTTTAAAGGGTTATTTCATTAAAGTAAAAGAAGGTCATAGATTCAACCCCCCTTCTCTAAGCCTTCTACAATCTTCAATTGGTATCAAGAGCCTTGGTCTCAAAAATCAAGCTTCACCACTTGGAGCAAAGGTCCAATGGCGAACAATTAGGGCACAACCACAGTTACATACACTCTAACTGAAGGCCAGTCAAACAATAGTCCTCCCTTCTTCAACGGGAAGAACTATGCCTACTGGAAAGAGAGGATGATGATCTTCATTCAATCCATTAACTACAACATATGGAAGATTGTTGTAAGCGATCCCAAGATTCCAACAAAAATAAGTGCTGATGGTATGGTGACTCCAAAAGAAGAAGCTAAATGGAATGATGACGACAAGAAGAAAATGGAGCTGAATGCTAAAGCCATCAACCTTCTTCATTGTGGATCCTTCTCAAGAGCTTATTGCTGAAAACGAAAGATTAAATGAAATGATTAAAAGGCTGAATGGTGATTTAGCAAAATTTGCTCAAAGTTCTAGTAACTTAGACAAATTACTTGCAAGTTAAAGACCATTGTTTGAAAAATCTAGTTTAGGTTATGTAACCAAGGAAAGTGCAGTTTTTAATGATTCCTCTATGAAATTTGTGGCTTCTTCATCAAAAACCAAATCCAATTCCAACAAACCTAGTCTTGGATATGCTCCCACACATGAGAAGGAATTTGATGAATTTTACACCAGTGAAACTGAGCCATCATAAAAAACTGAACTTACTTCAAATAGGTCAGGTTTGGGATACATTTCGAATAATGAGGTTGCTTTCAAAAATCTACCATTTTACAACAAAATCTCACATTCAAAAAGTCCAAAAGCTTTCAAAAATTCTGGTTGGAATGCTTTTGCAAAGAGGAAAAATAATAACCAAAATCAGTTTGTCAAAAGAAATGCACCTCCTCCAAAAACCAGAAAATTTCAGTCTTTTAATCATTTTCAACATAATAACTCATATCAATTTTAGAAATATGCATAAGAAAATTATTACTTTAACTAAAAAGTTTGGTCACTCATATGCACAATGCTTCATTGAAAAAAGAATTGTAGGAAACCAAATTTACAATGTTATTTGTGATTTCAATGCACTTGGGCAACTAAGATGGATTAACTTCAAAGGATCCAAATTAATTTGGATACCTAAGGTTACTTGAAGTTTTTATTGCATATTTGCCTAGCATCCAAGAACAAAAGGAATATGTGGTACTTGGATAGTGGATACTCAAGGCAAATGACTGGAAGGTCAACTTTTTTCATCAAACTAAACAAGTATGATGGAGGCTTTGTGACCTTTGGAGATGATGGGAAAGGTAAAATAGTTGTTGTTGGAAAAGTAGGTAATAACAACTCTACTTTCATTGATGATATCTTTTTGGTAAATAGCATGAGGCACAATCTTTTGAGTATAAGTCAATTATGTGATAAGCATTGTAATAATGAAAAGACCAACGAAGTACTTTTTATTGCTAAGCATTGTAATAATGTGAATGGACTTACCCTTGATGAACTAAAAGATCAAAATGTAGCTTCTTTTCATTCTAAAGAATCTAAAAAGTGGCTATGGCACAAGAGATTGAGTCATGCAAGTATGTTTCAAATAAACAAACTTGTCAAGAAAGGTTTAGTAAGAGGTCTTCCTTTGATAAGGTTTGACAAAGACATCACTTGTGATGCTTTCCAAATGGGAAAACAAACAAAAAGTTCATTTAAATCAAAGGAAGACATATCTACTAAAAGACCACTTGAGTTGCTACATATTGATTTATTTTCCAACAAGAACTCAAAACTTAGGTGGTAAACGTTATGGTTTAGATATTGTGGATGACTATTCTAGGTTTGGTTGGGTTTTATTTCTTGCACACAAAAATGAAGTCTTTTCGGCCTTTGAAGCTTTTAGCAAGAAAATTCAAAATGAAAAGGATTTAAAGATCTCTTCTATAAGAAGTGATCATGGAACTAAATTTGAAAATCAATTATTTGAATCTTTTGTGAGGAATTTGGAATATCTCACAACTTCTCTTGTCCAAGGACACCACAACAAAATGGTGTTGTGGAAAGAAGAAATAGAAGCATTCAAGAAATGACAAGAGCTATGCTTTGTGAGAGCAATATTCCAAAATTCCTTTGAGCTGAAGCCGTTAACACAGCTTGCCACATTTTGAATAGAACTATCATAAGGAAACTTTTGAAGAAAACCCCTTATGAACTTTGGAAAGGTTATCCTCCAAACTTGGACTACTTGCACATCTTTGGATGCAAATGTTTTGTACTTAATAACAAAGATAATTTGAAAAAATTTGATCCAAAGGCATATGAGTGTTTATTTGTAGGATATTCCACAACTAATAAAGCATATAGAGTTTATCATCAAGATGCTAGGATAATTGAGGAGTTCATACATGTTACATTTTGTTATACTAACTTGGTTCAAAGTATTTTAGAAGAATGTGATGCAGGAAATCAGGTTCAAAAGGAAGATGAAACAACACAGAATCATAAAAATGAAAATTATGGACAAACTAAACCAGAAACTGCAACTGCTGAAAATCCAACAAGAGACAATTTCGTTTTGTCTCATAAATCTGAAGGAAATCCTGAAACCAACGGTTCCATGAATCCCTTGGTGATTGAATCTGCCTCCAAGTCCACCAGACCTCGTGAATGGAGATTCTTGAAGAATTATCCTGAGAAATTTGTCTCTGGGGACGTCTCTTATGGGGTTAAAACTCGGTCTTCAACTAGAAAGGCAAGTGAAGAAACAAACATTGCTCTTCTCTCTCAAATGGAGCCTCAAAATGTCAAGGAAGCTCTTGATGACCCCTTCTTGTGTAAAGACTATGGAGGATGAGCTTCATGAGTTTGAAAAGAACCATGTTTGGACATTGGTTCCTAGGCCGAATAGAAAGAAAGTGACTGGCACTAAGTGGATATTTCGGAACAAGCTAGGAGAAGATGGTAGCATTGTAAGAAACAAAGCAAGGCTAGTGGCACAAGGATATGACCAAGAAGAAGGAATAGAGTTTGATGAATTCTTTGCCCCTATTGCCCGAATGGAAGCCATAAGACTTCTCTTAGCTTATGCTGCTTTTTGTGGTTTTAAATTATATCAAATGGATGTGAAATATGCACTCTTAAATGGTGTGATAGATAGAGAAGTGTATGTGGAGCAGCCACCAGGTTTTGAAAATAAAGAATTTTCCAACCATGTTTTCAAATTATCAAAAGCTCTCTATGGTTTGAGACAAGCTCCTAAAGTTTGGTATGAGAGACATAGCTCATTTCTTTTGAAAAATGGTTTTCAAAGAGGCACCACAGACACTACTCTATTTATCAAGAATTCTAATGATTCTTTCATTCTAGTCCAAATATATGTTGATGACATTATTTTTGGGTCAGCCAATGAATCCCTTTGTACTGAATTTGAAAAACTCATAACAAGTGAATTTGACATGAGTATGATGGGTGAACTTAATTTTTTCCTTAGGCTACAAATTAAACAAACTGAAAATGGTATTTTTATTCATCAAGAGAAGTATGCCAAGAAACTAGTTAAGAAATTTGGTATGGAAAATGCCAAACCCATGGGAACTCCCATGCATCCTAATTCAAAATTAGACAAGGAGAAACTGAGAGAGATGTAGATGAGACTAGGTATAGAGGAATGATTGGCTCACTTATGTACTTAACTTCCTCTAGATCTGATATTGTGCAAAGTGTTGGAATGTGTTCAAGATTCCAATGAAAACCAAAAGAGTCTCATCTTTCTGCAGTTAAGAGGATCATTAGATATGTTCATGGCACATCCAATGTTGGTCTTTGGTATCCTAAGATTGATGATTTTTCTGCAGTTGGTTATTGTGATGCAGATTTTGCCAGTGATAGTATTGATAGAAGGAGCACATCAGGCTTATGTTGTTTCCTTGGAAAGTCCTTGAATGTTTAGTCAAGTAAGAAGCAGTCAACAGTGGCTTTATCCACTGCAGAGGCTGAGTATATAGCTGCTTCCTCTTGTTGTTCTCAACTTATGTGGTTAAAAACACAGCTTGCTGATTACAAATTAAATGCTGAAAATACTTATTGTGTGATAATATGAGTGCCATCAATATTTCTAAAAATCAAGTTTTGTACTCTAGGACTAAACATATTGAAGTGAGATTTCACTCAATAAGAGAACATGTTCAAAAGGGGGATATTAGCATTCAATTTGTTAAATCAAAGGAGCAATTAGCTGATATTTTCACTAAACCACTAGCTGAGGACAGATTTTGCATGCTTAGGACTAATCTAGGAATTTTAAGCTTTGATTCATTGTTTGAAAGTTGCTGATGCGTTTGTTGGAGTTTTTGTCTCATAAACAGATATGAGACAATTCTGGGCAAATGAAGAACCCTCTCTCCAATTAGCATTCTCTAGCCTTGTTGCACGTGCAGAATCATCTGGACCAACCTCAAAAATCTGAACATGGGTGGTCCAATATGTTTCCTTAAACCAAACCACCTCTAGGCCCAATATGAATGCTACATGATTTTTTTTGTTTTTTGGCTTGTTTGTTTTTGTTTATTTCTTTTTGTCTTTTAAGTCAAAAAGTTTCAAATTTTAAAAATTAATTTTTATTTTAATTTTTTAATAAAATCAAATCTTTCTCTTTGTGACGTCAAGTCCTTTCAAGTCAAATCAGAGGTGATGCAGTTGCATGATTTAAAAAAATTTCTTTTGGGTACGGTTACCAATACTTCTTCTTCTCCTTCCATAACTCCTCAAACTCTTTGGTTTCTCCCACTACCTTTATTGCTTCTCTTTGGTCAAAACCAGAAACTAACCAAATGAGGAAGAAAACTGCTTCAGAAAAGCCCCCTCGTGAAAATATTTTCAAGCTTCCTGCAAAACAAAAACCTTCTACCCACTCTCAAGACCGAACCTTCACTCCCTCTCCTTCTCCTCCTACCTCACCTCCTCAGTCGGATCCAATGGCTCGCACTAAGAACCCCTCAAGGTTTCCACCTTCAGCCAAGCAGACGCCACCACCAAAGGAACCTCCGTCTAAACTTGGTTTGTCAAAGCCAAGCTCTTCAAAAGGGAAACGCCCAGCTGCTACCGAACCTACCTCTGAGCCCACTCAACCTAAGACAAGGTCTGTGCCCTTGCATTCTCAGAGAGGTAAACCTCGATTCCCTATTAAATCTGTTAGAGAACCAGACATTGATCCCTTTGCTCATAAATCTCACTTCATGACATCTCATTCTAACTATAACCCTTACAGATTTAAGTCTGCCATGAATAATGACTTTTATGAAGGAGTTATTAAGTACCGTACCCTGTGTTCCTCTTTTCTTGCTGATTTACTAACTTTGAAAAAGAAAAGTTTTTCATTTGTTGAAAATTTAGAATTTTTAGACTGTAATCACCTTTTTAACATAAAAAAACCAGTGTATCCTCTTTTGGTCAAAGAGTTTTATGCTAACATGACATATCATGAAAGCAGTGTTCATTATTATGTCAAGGGCCGAGACATTGTGCTGAACAATGAAATCATCAATGATTCATTGAAATACATTGATGTTGGGACTTGTGCTTATACTTCTGTTAAGTGGGATGAAGGAGTTGGTATTTCTTTCAATGATGCTTTAGCTCATATTTGTGAACATGTTTTCTTGATTGATGGCATTACCCCCACTCACAAAGCCCTGGGATATGAATGTGCTCAATTGCACTGAATTATAAATCACATCATACTTCCTCAAAGTGGTTCGTATCAAAGGGTATCTTATACTAACACTCTTATTTTGTATACCCTGCTCACTAAAACAAAAATTTCTTTTGCTTATTTGATGGTAAGATACATGTTTGACTCTGTTAGAAGTGAGAAAGACAAAGCCCTTCCTTATGGCATGTTTCTAACTTGTATTTTTGAGCATTTTAGTGTTGACTTGTCCAATGAAGATTATGAAAATAGACATTCATATCTAAAGGGAGGTGGTGCAGTGAAACAGCAAAAAGGACCTACTCGTTCTGAAAGAGTGGTTCTAGATGATGAAGATGATGAGTTCATTCTTGAGGAATCTCCTCCTCCTTCCACTAAGGGCACTTCCATCTCCACTGGACAAAAATCTGCTCTATTTAATGTTGTTTGAGATGTGGTCCAAGAATTTGTCTCCCAATCCAATCATATGATCGCCATGAATAAGGAACAAAGGAAGCTGGTAAGAAAGCATGAGAACTTCCTCTGTAAATCAAGAGATAGAGTGGTTGTGTTCATGAAGTTCATTGATAATCTTCAACAAGATGAAGATCATATCACTGATGCTGAAGAGGAAGCTGATTCTGAGAAAAATGGTTCAGATGCCTAGATTTGTCTTATGTTGCTGCTGTCTGCTCGCTTTTGTCTCATGAAAACTGTTTCTCTTGTGTTTTTTGAACTACTTTCTATTACTCCGAATGGCTGTAATACTATAACTATTGCTGCACTTACTTTCAATTAATTTGATATTTAGACTGTGTATTAACTCTTTCTTGCAGGTTTTAAGGTGCGGTTTTTTCCTTGATCTTGCCTATTTTCCACCCTTGATGACAAAAGGGGAGTAATAGCTTCAGTAGTAGCATGAGTAGCATGAATATTGTGAATTTTTGCTGTAATTTGTAATTACTGCTGCTATAATTTTTGCATGAAAATTCATTTTGCAAATTTTGCTACTGCTGTGATTTTTTTAGCATGAGAATTTGAACTTGCTTGATATGATCTGTAGCTGTTTTTCCCTAATTACAATTGATGTTCTGTTTGGCTGCTGACATGATATGTTCAGTATTGGGCTTGACTTATGTTGCTGAAACTCTCTTAGTCAAATTGAATTGTGTGTAGCTTTTTATTGTGCTTTCTATAAGAATAATATAAACAAGAATGAAGAGAAGAGCATAAATCTAGGGAGAGCTACTCTTGAAAAGGAAAGGGGGAGCAACACAAAAGCAAGTGACAACATTCAAAGGGAAGTTTCTTAACTTTATTCAAACTCAATCCTTTTGATCATTGTTTCAATTATGTTTGTCATCAAGGGGGAGATTGTTGAGTTAAAAAATTAACTAACATAATTGATGATGACAAATATTAAATTATAGGGATAATTACCCAATCAGTTTTAATTATTTTGGTTGAGTGATGCAGGCCAAAAATTAATATAAAGCAACAGCCCAATTGGATGGAAAATATAAACAAGGCTGGTGGGCTACAAATCAATAACAGCCCAAAGGAATCAAAGCAACGAAATCAGATGGGCAAAAGAAATCAAACGGGTTGCATGAATCATAACCAAACCTAGCCCGATTTCATCTCTCAAGCAAATTCCTCCAAATTTCTTTTACCAAAAGCAACGTTCACTTTTTCCCTCTTCAGTCAGAACTCAGAAAAAGAGAGAGAAAGCTTCGTCTCTAAGCTGTTCACCAAAGAAGAAAGAAAGAGAAGGTTAAGCAAGAAAGTTTGAGGTCTAATCACCCAAATCAAACCAAATCAAGCTAAGGTAAAAGTTAAAGGTAACTTATTTCCTCTTGCATGCATCGTGCTTTCTTCTTCTCTTCCCCAACTCTCTGCCAATCCGAATCGGGATACATGGGAAAGATGACCTCTGATCAACACTGCTATAAATCTATGGTCAAAAGTGTGTCGTAGGGACCAAGTAGTATTTCAATGGCTAAGATCTGGGTTTACCATTGAAAATATTTGTTTCTGCTGTCCTGTGACTTTTGGTCAACAAACAAGGTCAGAACTAAAGCTTCTAATTTGGGGATTAACTGGAGAAAGTGAGATGGTGAGATGGTGAAGCACACAGCTCGAGGGTTAACTTAGGAGAGAGTAACTCAACAACATGCAAGGAGATACAAAAGAAGATTTTTCATCATTCAGAAAGCAAGGAGAGAGAACCAGTGTTTTGAGGCTTATGTTCTGAGAAGAGTTCTCTGAAGAAGTTCATCAACTTGGACAGTACTTCCTAGTCAAAGGAGCATTCCGTCAGAATGAGGAACTAAATCAGAGGCAAGCAAATCTGGTTTATCACATAGCAAAGAGGCTGTTGAAGCATCAATCTCCTTCATGATTTATAGATTATAATTTTCTTTTTAATGTTTATCTTTCTGTAATTTCTTGAGGTAAAAGGCTGAATGAGAGAGTCATTGAAAGAGCCTAAGAGTAGAAAGAGACAGAGAGATACACTTGAGTGAAAAGGCTAGAGTGATTTCAGATTTCTTTAGGTTGATTCGGTGTCTTGTATCTTGTACCAGTGAGGTACCCCTTTCTTAGTTGGGTTAGCACTAAGAGTGAAGAGTTAGGTATTAGCATAACCAAGTCATGTTAGGTTAGAACTTGAGTGTGAAAGAATTGTGTTAATTCTGTGGAATTGGTGTATAGTGGAAATTCCACCACTGTTGTGGTAGAGACTGGATGTAGGTTGCATTGCACAAGGCAACCGAACCAGGATATATGATGGTGTCAGCTTCTCTCTTCCATTCTCTGTTCTATTTTCTGATATTCATGAGACAAAATGAAATTGTCTCATAAATTTTTTACTGCTGAGTTCAAACAGAATCAGAATTGAAAGTTTGTTTTAAAGGGTTATTTCATTAAAGTAAAAGAAGGTCATAGATTCAACCCCCCTCTTCTCTAAGCCTTCTAAAACCTTCAATTGGTATTAGGAGCCTTGGTCTTAAGAATCAAGCTTCACCGCTTGGAGCAAAGGTCCAATGGCGAACAATTTAGGCACAACCACAGTTGCATACACTCTAACTGAAGGCCAGTCAAACAATAGGCCTCCCTTCTTCAACAGGAAGAACTATGCCTACTAGAAAGAGAGGATGAGGATCTTCATCCAATCCATTGACTACAACATATGGAAGATTGTTGTAAGCGGTCCCAAGATTCCAACAAAAACAAGTGTTGATGGAGTGGTGACTCCAAAAGAAAAAGCTGAATGGAATGATGACGACAAGAAGAAAACGGAGCTGAATGCTAAAGCCATCAACCTTCTTCACTATGCTATCAGATTTGAAAACGGAGCTGAATGACTCCAGGTTACACACAAAGGCACTAAACAAGTCAAAGAAACGAGGATTGATATGCTGCAAAAAGAGTACGAGATGTTTAATATGAAGGATGGAGAAGGTATTGATGAAGTGTTTGAGAGATTCTCAATCATAATCAACAACCTTGATGCTATGGGTACAAACTACTCAAAATAAACCCTAGTGAGAAAACTCCTTAGAAGCCTCACAAAGGAATGGGAAACTACTACCACTGTCCTAGCCGAGAGCAATAATCTAAGCCCTATAACATATGATGAGCTGAGAGGAAAACTCCTTGCCTATGAAACCACACACACAAACCAGGACTCAAAGAAAAAGCGAACAGCCCTCAAGTCAAAAATAGAATCAAAAGAGAGTGAGTCTAGTGATGGTATTTCAGATGATGAATTTATGTTTTTTGTTAGGAGACTTAGAAGGATGATGAAGAACAAAGACAAGTACAAGGGTTCAAGCTCAAAGGAACACAAGATGGACTTGAGCAAGGTAACTTGTCATCATTGCAAGGAGGCTGGACATTTTAAGCTCAACTATCCAAAGCTCTAGAAGGAGGACAAAGGGAAGAAAGAAAAGAAGAGAGTGCTCATGGCATCTTGGGAGGAGCTTGAGAATGACTCGAATGAGGAAGAAGATTCTGAAGCTGAAGATAAAATCTGCTTCATGGCTAGTAATGATCATCTTGATGAGGTAAATTACTATGACTTGTCCATAGATGATTTACATGCTATAATTGATGATCTTACACTAAATTCCTCAAAACCGTTGGATAAATACACTAAATGCAAATCTGAAAAAGATATGTTGAAAGCTGAAAATAATTTTTTGAGAGAAAAGGTGAAGGAAACTGAATGTGCTTTGGATATTATTGAAGAAAACAAATTTTTAAAATCTGAACTTGAAAAATTAAAGGGAAAGCACATTGTGGATCCTTCTCAAGAGCTTATTGCTGAAAACGAAAGATTAAATGAAATTATTAAAAGGCTGAATGGTGATTTAGCAAAATTTGCTCAAAATTCTAGTAACTTGGACAAATTACTTGCAAGTCAAAGACCATTGTTTGAAAAATCTGGTTTATGTTATGTAACCAAGAAAAGTGCAGTTTTTAATAATTCCTCTATGAAATTTATGGCTTCTTCATCAAAAACCAAATCCAATTCCAACAAACTTGGTCTTGGATATGCTCCCACACATGAGAAGGAATTTGATGAATTTTACACCAATGAAACTGAATCATCATCAAAAACCGAACCTACTTCAAATAAGTCAGGTTTGGGATACATTTCGAATAATGAGGTTGCTTTCAAAAATCTATCATTTTGCAACAAAATCTCACATTCGAAAAGTCCAAAAACTTTCAAAAATTATAATACATAATTAAACATATACATAAAATATTTAATCTGATATTATATTAAAATTAAATTAAAAATATATAAAAATTTTAATTATTTTAAGAAAAAAGAGAAAATTTAATTATAATGATGGGGAGATATGATTAATACATATAGTTCGTTTAGCTGGTTGTAGAGTTTTAAAAAACGTGCAAGGAGGGGGAGGATTTGACATCTGCGATGTGTTTGGAATAGATGTCAATTTCTTCTATTTTTCTTTTGTTATAAAATGCTATTTATAAATCGGTCTCTTTCTAAAGTAAATTTAATTTTTTGCCTAGTCCTTCAAGATCCATATTATACTTTAATTTTACCACTGAAAAAGCGTCCCTGAATGATATTCACATCATGTTAAGCCAGTAAAACTTCTGATTTATTGTTATATTTTCCACTTATATCAATATGTATTTACTAAAGATTGGAGAAAAAAAGTACGTAGTTTTGTAAGATACATTCTAAAATGGAATTATAATATTATTCAATGTTCAATATCTATATGATAAATTCATGAGGATCTTTAAAGTTTAAAAGTATTTTCTAGAGACAAAATAATATCTCTTTTAGAGTATTTTATCATCTTGATACTTTTTAAATTGGCAAAAGATTGTAATTTAAATTAAAAACTTTAGATATTCCCTTAACCTTCTTCGATGAGACTCCAATTGAATTCCCTATTTCACTTAAGAATATAAAATATTTTTTTTACAAATTTTTTTAGGATTATGTAATAACTCATAATAAATATCCTATCAATTTAAAAACTATAGATATTCAACTAATTTTTTTAAACAAGACTTAGACTGAATATCTCCACCAATATAAGAATTTTAGCTATTTTTTTTCTTAAGCTTTTTTCATGACGATAGTACTAGATCAGATTACGAAAAAATTATATAAAGCACAAAGACTCATAGTGTTTACATGAAATTAACAATTCAGTTCAAAAACTTATCATAGTTTTTAGTTAGTTCAAAAATTCTATCAAATGAACACGAACTATCCTTAGATTTACATGTATGTAATCTACACTATGGATGCGCAAGAAAGCCCTAGATTACAAACTATTTCGTCTTTCTTCTATAAGTATTGACTTATGGGGTGAAAATACCAATGAAAATATTTCTTATTAGATGCATCTTTTCTTGTGTTTTCGTCCACTCTTTTATAAGGGTCTTGTATATATAGTCCTAAGGCATTCAAAAACCGTTGGACACCCTTTTTCACACACTGTCACCTTTTATCATAATTTGTAAGAAGGTATAAAGGAAAAATTCTTTTTTCTTGTGCCACTGTCTTTTATCCTTTTGGTAGTTACGTATTATATTTTGTACTCAAACGTCAAAAGACGCCTTCAAATGGTTTAGCTTGTTGGTTATATTGGAATTCAGAAATGTTTGATAACCAAAGAAAATTAGTTTGTTTTATTTAGCATTTATTAATTGTTGTGACAATTAATGAATACTAAATAAGCCTGATTGTTTTTTTTTTTTTTTTGTCTCTCTAGCATTATCGATTTGAATTAAACCGTTACAGTCATAATCCATGTTTTGCTATGATACTTTTGGAGGTTGAAATTTTTCATTCCCTTAAATTTTATTCGCAAGTGAGAGAATGACATAATTTTGGAGGTATACTATTACTTGGGGGCAGAAGTTCTAACATGAATTGTTTACTTAGATATAGTTTCTGAAGTTACTTTCTCAGATTTGGCATTCACCTAGTTTGTTTATATTATTTTAGGAAAAAAAATTCTTATTGCATTGAACACTTGAGAAAATGTTAAATAGTAAACGATGAAATTATTAAATTATATTTGAGTGTGTATAATAATCAAAACTCAATTAGAGGTATGTGAAACTAACAATATCACCGTTTTATATGATGACAACACAAATATAAGTTTAAGAATTTGATTGATTCTGAGAAATATATATGAAGTGATCTAGAGGACAAATGCTTAGATATTTTTCAAGATATACACATACCGAAAATCATACTAATCTATAGTAACCGAAGATTATGTTGTTAAAAAGCAAGATATATATATATATATATATATATATATATATATATATATATATATATATATATATATATATATATATATATATATATATATATATATATATATATATATATATAATGAAAATAAAGGCTTATAAATCCAGAAAATCGTATCAAAGAATAGTAGAGCATTCATAGCTTATCTGAATGCACATCATATCATTAAATCATCAAAGCATTGTGCACAGATACATAATGTTCAAGGATATATGAAGGAAAATAAATGCAACAATGCAAAAAAGAAAATCTAAGCCTATATGACCACATGAGCTCCCCTGAGTCCAATATTCTCTTTCTGAGAACATAATCTGAATAGTTAACTATTAATGCTCTCTTAGGGTGTCATCTTAGCCAAATTGTTGCATCTGAACGCATCAAACTCTGCAGCTACATTGCGTGTAATGCTCGTTGAGAGTCTAAGGCCTGTCTTCAGTGTTCTGCATTGGAGACTCAAAATAGATAACTTCAAGAGATAGTTCTTTGAAGTGAGGTGAAGAATGTATATTTGAGTTGATGGAGAGGTAGATGAAGAATGAGAGAGTCAGATAGATCAAACACTTTTCTGGTTTTCTACTTGAATAACTGAGGACTAAGTGAGAAAGGGGTGAACTCAATCTACAATCTATGTAGTCCACAATCTTCTGAAATGGCATCCAAAAAACAAGCATGTGATCATTCCTGATGAGAAGAGTGGTTGAGTGCACCTATCGTTCGAACGTGTACAACAAAAACCGAGTTATAGCTCATCTTAACTAACGGATCACCTTGATATCTGGAAACTAAGATAATATAGTTGCCAAAACAAGCATGAGATCATTACTTATTGATTTCTCGTACCTCTTTTATACTCAATAACTTGAGGGCATATGCTTGAGGGGATCTTAGGTAAGGAAGTCTTTTGAGGTATCTCAATTTGATATCCAAATGGAGCTATAGTGATTTATGAAGTTCTGATACTTATTAGTTAGAAGCAGCTCATAAATGTTCTTCCTTATATAAGATTACTATCTTGAATTGACCACTTTTGAGATTTAGATTAATATGTTCTATAAGGAGAGAATCAGCTCTTGAAAGCGATCTGGGGTCATTTATATCAGATATCTCAAACTAGTGAGTCTTGTCAATCTAATGTTATGTAAGTATACTTGATACAATTTCAGAGAATTTTCCAAAAATGCCTAATCTTCAAAAATTGAGATAAAGGAAAAGGATATCAAGTTTAAAGCCCTTTACCTCTAACCTCATAAGGATAACTGGAAGGCATGGAGATATCATCGTTACTCTACCTCATTCACACATTCCTTGATGATTCTTCTTGGATCAGAGGTGTCTTAATGAAGGCGTGATCAAGGATCTAGTTGTGCCTATAACTATACCCCTTTTCCTTTTTTACTTGAAGTACAGCACTCAGCTAACCAAGAAATTAATCATGCTACTTTTGGTCACTTCTTATCCTCATGAGGTATTTCTTCAGTCTGCACAAGCTATGACCAGAAGAGAATGATGATCGTTTGGGACTGAGACTGAATGACTTTCCCCTGATCTATTCTTCTACAACCATTAGGACGCTCAACTTCTTAGAAGACCATGTTCGAATATGAATTAAAATCGACAAAAGGTGAATTAGAAGGGGGTTAAATCATGCTTGGACATTTTTCTTAAAATTCGTGAACTATAAACACTTATCAAGTCTGAGAACTTGTAGGCTAATGTTAGCCTCTTTTTCAACAGATCCTTGGCTTGTATATTAAAACAACTTCTAAGTTTAATGTTGGTAAGACAATAATTGCTGAGATACATGAATTGCTCTAATGAACAACCCAGATATACAAGAAAGCTTTTAAAGTCTTAGCAGACGTTATATCAGTGTGAAAGAAGTTCCGAGGTATCTAGTATCTACAGTCTTTGAACGTATTATACAAATCTCTTCATATAAATTATAAAATAAACCTAATACATAAAAGGCGACGACTCTGGTGGCTTTGTTTACGGTGACTATAGATGACTAGGTATTGACCTGCCAATAACAATACGACAGCTGTGAGGTTTCACAAGATCATTATCTATGTACTTATAAGGTAAACGATATTATGCATAGTCCAAGGATAATAATAAATTATTTTTTACTGCAGAAATAAATAAAGAATTTTAAAAAATGGGTAAGACTAAAAGGGTAATTGCATGTTGGATTAAATTGCTTCCACGATACCAGTGGTGTGGAAGCAATTGTTCATTGTCGGCAGCAGTTTTGAGGTGCACGAACACAAGCCACAAATACAGGGAAATGAATGTAATATACTACATGATGTTACAAATTGTTGTTTTGGTTCTCTACTTCAACTTGAAATTCTGTGTGTTGGAGGTGCACTTGTGCAGCCATGGAAGCAAGGTGAAATTGTGTAGGAAAGAGGGTGTGAAATTGTGCAGCCATGGAAGCAAGGTGAAATTGTGTAGGAAAGAGGGTGTGAAATTGTGCAACCATGGAAGCAATTGTTCATCGTATATTGAAAAAGAGGGTATGAGTTGCTTGATGGGCTTTACTTTAGGAAAGATTGACATTTTGAAAGTGGAGTAGAAAAATTTTCAGCGACAAAATTATTGGGACAACTCTATTGAAGGGGGTTAGTTGTTAATTTCATATAAGTGTGAGACTCGTTATTGTGGCCGAAAATGAACATGGATTCGACGGTGTAGTTGGACAAGAGGAGAGATCATTGTTAGGATAAGGAGCGGAGAAATGACGGAAGAGAGGACCGGCAGAGAGTTATTAGGTGGCCGCGGTCGAGGAAGAGACGACCAATTTAGGGTGCCAATAAGCAGAGTGAACTAGTGTGGTTGGTTCCATATTATTGGGGCCACTGCTTGCGGTGATTCCACTCTCAATGAGCTGCCACGAGCTTCAAACCAAAGCCTTCCAAGTGTGGCGGTGGCAACAAATAGAACCCAAAAAATGATTTTTGTTGTGATAAGTTCAAAGTACGTGGATGCCCATTCAATATATGGGCGGTTTGAAGCTTCCAAGCCAAAATGAAAATAAATGAAATGTTGAATGCTTGGACCTTTGTATCTATAAATAGGAGGCTAAAGCCTCAGGAAACGTACAGTAATAATAAAACTAATATATTCCCTCTCTCTCTTTCTTACTATAAAGCACACATACAATTACAAATATTTCTATTTCTCTCTCTCTCTATAGTAATAAAACAAATGCAATTCTCTCTCTCTTTACTTTTAATACTTCTTTCTATCTTTACATATATATACGTATTACAACATATAATATTAATGTATATATATAAATTATTATTGAGCTAATTATATAGAGTCTTCTATTTACATATTTTTATATTTACATCTTCCTTATTTATTTAGTTGTTTTACAACACGTTATCAGCACGAGACTCTGATCAAATTTTTAGGAAGACTCAAGTAACAAATTTTTCATTATGTCGAAACTCTCTCATCTTGAATTCAATGCTCTTGATATATCTGGAAACAATTATTTATCATGGATATTAGATGCTGAAATCCATCTTGATTCAATGGATCTTGGAGATACCATTAAGGCTGAAAATAATGCATCCCAGAAGGATAAAGCTAAAGCCATGATTTTTCTTCGTGGTCATCTTGACGAAAGATTGAAAAATGAATATCTTACATTAAAAGATCCTGCAGATCTTTGGAAAGACCTTAAAGAAAGGTATAATCATCAGAAAATGGTGATACTTCCTCAAGCCCGATATGAATGGACGCATTTGCGTTTACAAGATTTCAAATCTATAAATGAATATAATTCTGCAATGTTTCGAATCACCTCACGAATGAAATTGTGTGGGGAAAAAATAACTGATCATGATATGTTGGAGAAAACTTTCTCAACCTTCCATGCCTCGAATGTGCTCCTGCAGCAACAGTATCGAGAGAAAGGGTTTAAAAAATATTCTGAGTTAATTTCTTGCCTTCTTGTTGCTGAACGCAACAATGAGTTGTTATTGAAAAATCATGAAGCGCGCCCAGCTGGCGCTGCCCCATTTCCTGAAGTAAATGTGGCAAATTACCCCAGAAGAGGTAAATGGCAAGGTTTTAATAATAAGAAAAATTATGGAAGGAAAAAGAATTATGTTCAAAAGAGAGGATCTCACCAGAAGTGGGATAGAGAAAGGAATATCGGGTAGAATAAATCAACAGAGGATAAGTATTTCCGTTGTGGTGGAAAGGGCCATTGGTCACGTACCTGTCGTACCCCAAGGCACCTAGTCGATCTTTACCAGGCATCTTTGAAAAAGGACGACAAAGGAAAGGAAACAAATTTTGTCTCAAATGATGCTGAGAACTCCACCACTCATTATGATGTATCTGATTTCTTTGAAGATCCTGAAGAAAATTTTGGTCATTTGATCAATGATGGAATAGTTTAATATGTGGGACTGTGAAGTATATATGTAAATAAATAATGTAAAGAACTTATTGTTAAGTTTTATTTTCTATATATTTAAGTTTCAAATGTGATGTACATAAATAATGAAATATTAATGTTTATGAATTTTGAAATTATTAAATGTGTCAAATTTTAAAATAAAATTTTAGTATATGACATTATTTTATGTACAGTGTTTCTTAGAAAAATAATTCTGATCAAGTATTCAATTTAACTGTGCATACTACTCATTTTATTATTATTTGTTTTTGAAGAGAATGGCAAGGATATGTAATGAAGATGTATGCCTTGCGGATAGTGCAAGTTCGCACACTATTCTCAAAAGTGATATATATTTTACCCATCTTGTGCCAAAAGAGGAATATGTTAATACTATTATTGGCTCAGGCAATGTGATAGAAGGCTCCGGAAGAGCTATAATTTTGTTTCCTGGAGGAACAAAATTTATAATAAATAATGCACTGTTGTCTACCAAGTCTCGTAGAAACTTGTTGAGCTTTAAAGATATTCGCCGAAATGGATATCATGTTGAGACAATGAATGAGGGAAATCATGAGTATTTATGTATCACAACTCATGATTCAAATAAGAAAGTTATATTAGAAAAATTACCCTCACTTTCATCTGGGTTGTATTATACCAAGATTAGTGCAATTGAATCACATGCCACTGTAAACCAGAAGTTTATTAGCCCAAATGAATTCATAACTTGGCACGACCGATTGGGTCATCCGGGAACAACCATGATGAGGAGAATTATTGAAAACTCTCATGGACATTCACTAAAGAACCAGAAGATTCTTAAAACTAGTGAATTTTGTTATGCTGCATGTTCTCAAGGGAAGTTAATTCTAAGGCCATCATCAGTAAAAATTGGATTTGAGTCCCCTGAATTCCTAGAAAGGATTCAAGGTGATATATGTGGACCTATTCATCCACCATGTAGATCTTTTAGATATTTTATGGTCCTAATAGACGCATCTTCGAGATGGTCACATGTGTGCTTATTATCTTCTCGCAACGTGGCGTTTGCGAGATTACTGGCTCAAATTATTCGATTAAAAGCACAATTTCCGGAAAAACCAATCAAAGCAATTCGTCTTGATAATGCTGGTGAATTTACTTCCCAAGCTTTTGATGCTTATTGTATGGCTAATGGAATAAGTGTTGAACATCCAGTAGCTTATGTTCACACACAAAATGGGTTAGCAGAATCACTTATTAAGCGCCTCCAATTAATTGCTAGACCCTTGCTTATGAGAACAAATCTCCCAACCTCGGTTTGGGGGCATGCAGTTTTACATGCCGCAGCACTTATTCGTTTGAGGCCAACAAGTTATCATCAATTCTCTCCTATGCAATTAGCTTTTGGCCAGCAGCCAAATATTTTCCATTTAAGAATATTTGGGTGTGCAATATATGTTCCCATTGCACCACCTAATCGCACCAAAATGGGACCCCAAAGAAAATTGGGGATATATGTTGGATATGATTCTCCCTCTATAGTGAGGTATCTTGAGATACAAACTGGTGATGTGTTTAAAGCCCGGTTTGCGGATTGTCATTTTGATGAATCAAAATTTCCAACATTAGGGGGAGAGAATAAGCTTCCTGAAAAGGAACTTAATTGGAATGCATCATCATTGATGCATTTAGATCCTCGATCAGGGCAATGTGAACTAGAAGTTCAAAAGATTATACATTTGCAAAGAATAGCAAATGAATTGCCTGATGCATTTTCCGATGCAAAGAGGATTGCCAAGTCGTATATACCAGCGAAAAATGCTCCAATTCGAATTGATGTCCCAGTAGGACAAGTAGCCACTGAAGCAAATTCACGCCAGAAGCGTGGCAAGGCGAAAAATGCCCCAATTCGAATTGATGTCCCAGTTGGACAAATTGCCACTGAAGCAAATACACGCCAGAAGCGCGGCAGGCCTGTCGGTTCCAAAGATAAAAATCCTCAAAAGAGAAAAGAGGTAAATATTCCTGTGGAAAAAGACATAGTAAAGACACCTGCAGTTGTCCAAAATTCTGATATAACGCCAGAAGACGTTCAGGTACCTAAAAATTGTGAAAATGACGAGATCTCGATAAATTATGTCTTTACAGGAGAGAAATGGGACCGAAATAAGACAATTGTCAATGAAATATTTGCATATAATGTGGCATTAGATATCATGCATGAAAGTAAGGATCTTGAGCCAAGATCAGTCGAAGAATGTCGACAAAGGAATGATTGGCCAAAATGGAAAGAAGCCATGAAGGCTGAATTAGACTCACTTGCAAGACGTGAAGTCTTTGGACCTGTAGTCCGTACACCTGAAGATGTAAAACCTGTTGGATATAAGTGGGTATTTGTGAGAAAACAAAATGAGAAAAATGAAGTTGTGCGCTATAAAGCCCGACTTGTGGCACAAGGTTTTTCACAAAGGTCCGGTATAGATTATGAAGAAACGTATTCCCCTGTAGTGGATGCGATAACATTGCGTTATTTGGTCAGTTTATCTGCATATCATAAACTGCATATGCATTTAATGGATGTGGTAACAGCCTATTTATACGGCTCATTAGATCGGGATATCTATATGAAAGTCCCTGAAGGACTAAAGATATCTAAACCATCCAATGAATATTCGCAAGGGTTATACTCAGTCAAATTGCAAAGATCTTTATATGGTCTAAAGCAATCTGGACGAATGTGGTATAATCGTCTTACTCAGTATCTGGCCAAGAACGGTTTCAAGAATGATGATATATGCCCATGTATTTTCATAAAGAAAACTGCTTCTGGATTCATTATAATTGCTGTGTACGTTGATGATTTAAATATCATTGGGACTCCTGAAGAGATTCCAACAATTATAAAAACTCTAAAAGAAGAGTTTGAGATGAAAGATCTTGGAAAGACTAAATTTTGTCTCGGCCTGCAGATCGAGCATACAAAAGATGGGATCTTTATTCATCAAACAACATGCACAGAAAAGATCTTGAAGAGATTTTATATGGATAAGTCACATCCATTAAGTACCCCAATGATTGTAAGATCTTTAGATGTGAAAAAGGATCAATTCCGTCCTAAAGAAGAGAATGAAGATATCCTTGGTCCTGAAGTACCATATCTTAGTGCCATTGGAGCGCTAATGTATCTTGCTAATAATACGCGACCTGACATATCATTCGCAGTGAATTTACTAGCAAGATATAGTTCCTCTCCAACCAGAAGACATTGGAGTGGAATCAAACAAATTTTTCGATATCTTCATGGAACGGTTGATATGGGATTGTTTTATCCCTATAGATCCAAGTCACAACTAGTTGGCTATGCAGATGCTGGATACCTGTCTGATCCACATAAAGGGAGATCTCAAACAGGATACTTATTCACATATGGTGGTACAGCTGTATCATGGAGGTCCACGAAACAAACGATAGCAGCAACCTCCTCTAATCATGCTGAAATACTGGCGATTCATGAAGCTAGTCGCGAGTGTTTTTGGCTGAGGAGTCTGATTGATCATAAGATAGCTCCAACTGTCCTGTTTGAAGATAATACAGCATGCATTGCTCAACTTAAGGGTGGATACATCTGACAAACCCCAATTTGACGGTTTGTTTTGCATTGAATTTAGAGTATTCTGATAACCTTTTGTCACATTTAACCTAGGAATTAGCATGATTTTGTTATCTCTCCCATATTTGTGCTTAAGTGTAAAAACATGCTTTTTAAGCCCTATTTTAATGAATTCTAGTTCTTCTTTGATTCCATAAGATGCCTTGATGTGTTTACTAATAATTCCAGGATTGAAATAGGCTAGGCATGGATCAAAGGAAGCAAGGAAGGAAGCATACAAGTGGAGAGAGGCATAAAAAGGCAAAGAAGCAAAGTCAGCCATGCACGCGCACGCGCACAAGGCGCTCGCGCGCACATCGCAGAATTAGCCAGGGACGCGCACGCGTATCGTGCTCGCACGCGTCGATGAGGGCACATGACCTCACTAATGCAACACGTGCCTGGCGATTTGAGAGGGTTTCTGAACCCATTTTTGGCGCCAAATTGCTAAGGGAAAGGAATAAAAGGATGAAGGATTAAGGGAAAGGCATCATTATCATCACCTTTTGACCAATAATCACTTTTAGTTTAGAGTTTTAGAGAGAGAAGCTCTCACTTCTCTCTAGAATTAGGATTAGGTTTAGTTCTTAGGTCTAGGTTTAGATTCATGTTCTTCTACTTCTACATCTCAATTCCTTGTAGTTATATTGATTCTTCTTCCATTCTTTTGTTGCAATTTCCTTTATGTTGTTCATATACTTTGTTGTAGATCTAGTATTGTTCCTTCTACATTCTTCCAATTCAATAAGAGATAATTCATAATAAATGTGTCTTCTTTGCTTTTCTATTGTTGATCTCTTGTTTTTGTAGTTGTAGATTCCTTTAATTCTTGCATTTAATAATGTTTACTCCTCTTGCACTTTATGTGTTTGTTGAAATGTCTCTTTTAGTTGTAGTGTAGATTTTGTTCCTCTTGGCCTACGGTAGAGTAATTAGTGACGCTTGAATTATCTAATTCCTTTGTTGATTGATAATTGGAGAGATTGCTAATTGGTTTGGGATGCACTAAAGCTAGTCCTTCCTTGGGAGTTGACTAGGACTTGTGGCTCAAGTAAATTCATCCACTTGACTTTCCTTTAATTAGTAAGGGTTAACTAAGTGGTAGCAATGAATAATTCTCATCACAATTGAGGAGGATAACTAGGATAGGACTTCTAGTTCTCACACCTTACCAAGAGCCTTTTATAGTTGTTAGTTTATTTTCATTGCCATTTACTTTTCATGCTTCTTATCCAAAACCCCAAAATAACTCATAACCAATAACAAGACACTTTATTGTAATTCCTAGGGAGAACGACCCGAGGTCCAATACTTCGGTTTATAAATTTTAGGGGTTTGTACTAGTGACAAACAACTTTTTGTATGAAAGGATTAGTGATTGGTTTAGAAACTATACTTGCAACGAGAATTCATTTGTGAAATTCTAAACCATCAAAAATTCATTCGTCAACATCAAAGGTGATAGAACAAAGCATATTTCTCCCAAATTCTTCTTCACTCATGATCTTCAAAATCAAGGGACAATTGATGTCCAACAGATCCGCTCAAGTGACAATCTGGCAGATTTATTTACAAAGTCACTCCCAAAATCCTCCTTTGAAAGATTGGTACATGAGATTGGGATGCGTCGATTTCGAGACATTAAATGATGTCGGTAAGAGAGGGAGACTGTACTCTTTTTCCCTTGGTCAGGTTTTTTTTCCCATTGGATTTTTCCTGACAAGGTTTTTAATGAGGCAGTCCCCATCACTAAAGGATTTTGTACTCTTTTTCCTTCACTAAGGTTTTTTTTCCCATTGGGTTTTTCTTTAGTAAGGTTTTAATGAGGCATAATCCTGAATGGTCATCCAAGGGGGAGTGTTGTGATAAGTTCAAAGTACGTGGATGCCCATTCAATATATGGGCGGTTTGAAGCTTCCAAGCCAAAATGAAAATAAATGAAATGTTGAATGCTTGGACCTTTGTATCTATAAATAGGAGGCTAAACCCTCAGGAAACGTACAGTAATAATAAAACTAATATATTCCCTCTTTCTCTCTTTCTTACTATAAAGCACACATACAATTACAAATATTTCTATTTCTCTCTCTCTATAGTAATAAAACAAATGCAATTCTTTCTCTCTTTACTTTTAATACTTCTTTCTATCTTTACATATATATACGTATTACAACATATAATATTAATGTATATATATAAATTATTATTGAGTTAATTATATAGAATCTTCTATTTACATATTTTTATATTTACATCTTCCTTATTTATTTAGTTGTTTTACAACAATTTTCTTAATTTTTATTTTGAATTTTTTTCAATTTGTCTTTTTTAATGTTTATTACTTAACCACAGCAAAACTAAACAATTACCGTATAGTGTTAATAATTTCACTGCATCTTAACTCAGTCAAGGAACGGTCAACACTAAAATTAGCTTTCATGTGTCTCTCTCTCATAGGTGTATTTGATATGGAAAACGCTACTTGTACAACAAAATTTAGCCTTTATTCAGCCTTTAAATTTTATATTTTATTATTTTAATTTTTTTATTAATCATATTTCCTATTTTTAAGAAACCACTTTTATTTTGAATACTTATCATCGTAAAATTTGTAACTACTTGCAATACATTAATTTTTTGCAAACTAAATCATAAAACTCGTAATAACTTTTTGTGTACTAATTTTTAAAAAATCAGTGAAGTTTTTAAAATAAATTAAACTCACTTCAATTTTTTTATTCAAAATATTCAAAACTCATGTCAAAAACACATCTAAAATTAAATAAACAACATAAACACATTTAAAATTATGTATTAACACATCTAAATTATTCTCATTGTAGTTCTAAATTACATATTGAACACAGAAAAAATTAAACTCAAATACACATCCAAATTTATAAGAATGCACTCTAAATATTTTATCAACACATCCAAAACTCATGTAAAAAAACTTATATATGTACATAAGAACATAATGAACAACATAAACACATCCAAATTAAGTATTGACACATCCAAATTAGGTTAACTTTACAACTCCCAAATCAAACATGAGAGCAAAAAAAATTATAATCACAAATACATTTAAAAAAAACACAGACATTTCTAATATTATACATAAATTTAAAAAAATAGAACTTTTTATTAAGTGAAAAAAAAAAAGATAACATATCTTCATGAATGAACTCAACCAAATTTTTTTAGAATTTTGCAAAGCAGAAATACTAGAGACAGAAGGAGTGTGACGTGGGAGAAGAGACAAGGGGAGGCGCGGGAGAAGGGAGCGGTTGTGCGTCGCGCGAGGGAGGAGACTTGGGACGAAGAGGAACCCATCGATGGAGGAGGCGCGAAGGTGTACACAGGGGAAGTGCGCGTCGCGGGGAAGAACGCGTTGCCAAAGGAGGAGATCGTCACAGAGGAGTGTCCAACGCGGGAGAAGACGAAAACGGCCACTGATGAGGAGGGAGAGGCGATGCAGCTCTGGATCTTTACGAAGCGAAGATTTTACTAGTGATTTAAGATGGTTTAAGATTTATTTTAGAATTTTAAATTCGAAATTTTGAATTCTAACTAATTTGATTTTTGGATGTGTATTTAAATTGTAATATAACAACAACAACAACAAAGCCTTGTCCCACTAAATGAGGTCGGCTACATGAATCAAACGACGCCATTGTGCTCTGTCATGTATCATGTCTACAGAGAGACCGTTTACATGTAGATCTCGTTTGACCACCTCATGGATGGTCTTCTTAGGTCTTCCTCTGCCTTTCGCCCTTTGTCCATCTTCCATCTCATCCACCCTCCTGACTGGATGTTCTATCGGTCTTCTTCTCACATGTCCAAACCACCTGAGACGCGATTCAACCATCTTTTCCACAATGGGTGCTACTCCAACTCTCTCCCTTATATCTTCATTTCTTATTTTATCCAATCGCGTATGACCACTCATCCATCTCAACATCTTCATCTCTGCCACACTCAGCTTATGTTCGTGCTCCCCTTTAGCCGCCCAACACTCCGTACCATACAGCATAGCCGGTCTTATAGCGGTGCGATAGAATTTACCTTAAGTTTTAGAGGCACTTTTTTGTTGCATATAAAACCATATGCACTCCGCCATTTTGACCAACCTGCTTGGATCCTATGATTTACATCCTGTTCAATCTCTCCATTATCCTGTATGATGCACCCAAGATACTTAAAACTTTTAACTTTTCGTAGGATGTTTTCTCTAATCTTCACCTCTATATTAGGGTTTTCCCTTCTCAGACTAAACTTACATTCCATATATTCCGTCTTGCTACGGCTTATGCGCAGACCATACACTTCTAAAGCTTCTCTCCATAACTCCAACTTCTTATTTAGGTCTTCTCTTGACTCTCCCATAAGGACGATATCATCGGCAAAAAGCAAGCACCATGGCACAGGCTCTTGAATGTGCTCTGTGAGTACTTCCAAGACTAATGTGAAAAGGTATGGACTTAAGGATGATCCCTGGTGCAATCCTATACCAATAGGAAATTCCTCTGTCACACCACCTTGAGTCTTCACACTAGTTGTGGCCCTATCATACATGTCTTTAATTGCCCGAATATATGCGATCCTTACTCTTCTTTTTTCTAAAACCTTCCATAAGACCTCCCTTGGTACCCTATCATACGCTTTTTCCAAATCAATAAACACCATATGTAGATCCCTTTTATTACTACGATACCTCTCCATCATCCTTCTTAATAGGTATATCGCTTCAGTGGTAGATCTACCTGGCATAAATCCAAATTGGTTTTCTGTTACTTGTGTCTCTTTTCTCAACCTTCGTTCTATCACCCTTTCCCATAACTTCATAGTATGACTCATAAGTTTAATCCCTCTATAATTTTCGCAACTTTGTATATCCCCCTTATTCTTGTAGATAGGTACTAAGGTGCTCTTTCTCCACTCATCAGACATCTTCTTTGACCTTAAAATCTCATTAAAAAGCTTGGTTAACCAGTTGATGCCTTTTTCTCCAAGACCCTTCCAAACCTCAATCGGGATATTATCAGGTCCTACTGCCCTGCCATTTTTCATCTGCTTTAGAGCCTCGTTTACCTCGAAGTCTCGAATCCTTCGATAGTAGTCAAAGTTTTGATCTTCTTCCCTTGTGCATAATCGACCAAGGCTCGGAAGAGTCTTCTGTCCCTCATTAAATAACTTGTAGAAGTAGCTCTTCCACCTTTCATTAATCTTCTCCTCTTGAGCCAACACCTCTCCATCCTTATCCTTTATGCACTTAACCTGATCCAAATCTCTCGTTCTTCTTTCCCGACTCTTTGCGATTCTATATATACCTTTTTCTCCTTCTTTCGTGCCCAAAGACTGGTAGAGACCCTCATATGCTCTTGTTCTTGCTTCACTTACAGCCACTTTTGTCTCTTTCTTAGCCGCCTTATATTTTTCTCAGTTATCTGCATTGCGGTATAAAGACCACTATTTAAAGCATTCCCTTTTTATCTTTATCTTTTCTTGTATACTCGCATTCCACTACCAGGACTCCTTGTCTCTTAGTCCTATTCCTTTAGATTCACCAAAACTTTCTTTTGCTGTTCTTCTAATAACTTCTGCCATCTCCCTCCACATCTCTTTCGCGCTTCCATTCCCATCCCACTTTGCCTCTTCTCCTACCCGTCTTAGGAAGCTTCTTTGTTCCTCACCTTTCATCCGCCACCACCTCGTCCTTAGGTTTTTCGTATGATTTCTTTTTCTTAACTTTTGCTCAACACGAAAATCCATGACGAGCACCCTATGTTGTATTGTCAAACTCTCTCCCAGGATAATTTTACAGTTAATGCAAAATTTTCGGTCGACTCTCCTCAACAAGAAGAAGTCGATTTGAGAGCTTGTCATGCCACTCTTATAGGTTATAAGATGTTCGTCTCTCTTTTTAAAACATGTATTTGCGATGAGAAGATCAAAGGTTGAGGAAAAGTCCAAAATAGTTTTACCCTTGGCATTGATCACCCCGAAACCATGGCCTCCGTGAATACTCCCATATCCAATCACTTTTCTCTCAACATGGCCATTTAAATCTCTTCCTAAGAAAATCTTATCTCCGAAAGGTATGCCTTGAACCAAACTCTCTAGATCCTCCCAAAACATTATCTTGTGTTGTTCGTCCGAACCCACTTGCGGTGCATAGGCGCTAATCACATGGAAAGCACCTCCCTCCACCACAAGTTTGATAGAGATGATTCGATCTCCCACTCTTTTGACATCCACTACGTCCTTCTTCCACTGCTTATCCACAATTATTCCAACCCCATTTCTATTCTTCACCTTTCCTGTATACCAAAGTTTGAAACCAGAAGTATCCAACTCCCTAGCCTTTACACCAACCCATTTCGTTTATTGTAGGCACATAATGTTAATCTTCCTCCTTGTCATGGTCTCCACCACCTCCATGGACTTTCCTGTTAGAGTGCCTATGTTCCATGTCCCAAATCTCAACCTTATGTCGCTTCGACCTTTACTTTTTACTTTGTGAACTAGCTTATTTACCCTCGTCTTTTAAATTTTAGTTTTATTTAGTTTGTATTTTGAATGTATATTTAATTTTAAAAAGACACTAAATCTATTTATAATTTTTAGATGCATTTGTTTTATTTTTTAAAATTATTGTAATAAAAAGCTGAATATTATACAACTTTTAAAGGATACCTAGTTAAATTGATTTGATATAGCCAGCTTAGCCATTATAAACTCAATGCCACCACAGAACGCACCTACATGAAATTTATCTATTATTAAAAGAGAAAAGGATAAATAGGTCTCTGACCTTTTGTCCCGCGGACATTTTTGTTCCTGACCATTGAAAAATACTTTTAAATCCTTGACCTTTACAAAAATTGGACAGATCAATCCCTAACGGAGACATTTGGACGGATCAATCCCTGACGGAGGTATTTGGACGGAGGGACTGATCCGTCCAAATTTTGTGAAGGTCATGGACTTAGAAGTATTTTTCAATAGTCAGGAACAAAAATATCCGCAAGACGGTGAGAGACCTATTTGTCCTTTTCTCTTATTAAAATATAAAAGTTGGATAGTCTAAGTAACAGTATTCTCTCCAAAAAGGTTACGGTAGCAGTTTCCCATAGAACAACATCTGTCCTTTTTGCTATAAAAATTACAATTCTATCCTACCTATACATTGCTAATTACAATACCTTATAACACCCACTCTTTTCTGCCACCGGTCCATGGAGAAGAAGAAAAGAAGCAGTAATTTTCTCCCCAAATTTTGAGGTACCCTTTTATCCAGGTAATAAAGAGAGGGGTGTTTTAGCCAGCAGATTGAAAAAAGATGTTGGTACAGCAGCAATTCCCCAAATTTGATTTTAGAAGAGGTTGCGGATTTGATTGAGCGGTTATTTTTCCATTCCCAATCGAAACACAAACGCTTTGGTTAAGCTAGTTTATATTTTGCAGACACATTCACATTTCGGGGGATAAATGAGATGTTTTCACTTCGTGAAACTTCTATACTAGATATCTTACATTAGAACGTTTTTATGAAATTTTCTTAGATGTTAAAATGTTTCATGAACCACGCACCATCTGGCTATAACCGGACTGGTTCATCAGTGGGTTGTTCACATTCAATGGTGACAATCAAACACGCATACGTTCCTAACTAGGCATAGATCCATTCATAAAGCACTTCCAGGCATACCTTGTAGGAAGGCATTTTCAGTTATATAAAAATAAATTAAAAAAAAAACAAGTATAAATTCATAAAAGAGATGTTATGTTCCAGCCCTAACTTAATTGGTTAGGGAAAACTCATTATTCCCATGCTTACAAAATCATAAAACAAGTAACAAAAAGACATTTTTGAAAGGAAATGGGAAAGAGAATATTTCTATGGAATAATTGTCCCTTGTGGGGATGGGTATTCTCTTCATCACTTCCAAACAAGAATAAATAATGATAGTATGTAGACCAAATCTTAGAAAACTTTCATATAATGTATTACATCATAAGAAGTATTTGTTTCCAAAAACAATTCAGTTTAGAACACCATGCAAGACCGAAAGCAATTTATCAAATAGTTCATGTGCACTAGCAAAACCCACTACGGTGATGTCTTTTTCTAATAACCAATAAGAAAATGAAATTGAGAGTGAGAATGAAAGGAAGCATAAAGTAATGGAAGATTTAGAACCTTCAGATTAAGATTATCATCATAAGGCTGGAGGGATTATGCAACCTGGTGGGTGGGGGAAGACAGAGGAGTGAAAACGATATTGCGAGCAAAAAGGAGAGAGCATTGATTCAGATTGAAAACTATATAATAAGAGAGGATCATGGAGATGATAATCACATAGCTTGGTTTTCTTGTCCACATGACATGCTCCTTCCTTGCCGCTCCCAGCAATCACCGCACACTCTCCCGAGTCACCACCCCTCACCACTTTGCAAACCCTTGTTTTTGTATATTCTCGCTTGCCCTCCTTTTATATCACTCTTAAGTTTAAGTCTCCAGCCTCTCCTGTGCAATATGTATATAAAGACTTCGATGCAATAAAATATGAATAAAAGTTTATATTTATATAAAATATTTATTTCTCTTTTTTCATTTCTTTCTTCTCCTCCTCTCTTTTTTTTTTTTTTTTTTTCTTCTTTTTCTTCTTCTATTTCTTTGGCCTTCTCTTTTTTCGTTTTCTTCGCCTTCTCTCCTATTTCTGCTCTTTTTTTTCTTTTTTTTACTAACATCTCAATTATTCTTTTTTTTTCTTTTTTTATTATCGTAATTATTACTACCATCATTATCTTCTCCTACTCATCTTCCCTTTTTTCATTTAATTTTTTTTTATTTCGTGTTTCTCTTCCTCCTCCTTCTTCATCATCATCATTATCGTCATCGTCATTTTTTATCGTTATCGTTGAATTTTTGTCGTATTAATAACGTTGTCTTATTCAAAATTAATATAAATATGTTTTTGTTCATTATTCAGTTTTACTTGTGTGCTTGTTTTCGAACTGAATTTATGTGTCATAATCATTAAATAATTTCAGTGTAAAAACTAATAAATTTATGTGTATTTGTTAAAAAATTTCGATGTATTTTAATTCTGATAAGTTCAACATAATTCAAAACTCAGCACAATAATGAGAGGACCAACCCTTCCTTCTCCAAGGTGAGGGAGAATATTACTGTACATCAACTTGCTAATGAGATGTCCCGATACTAAAATGTTAATTATTCCATAATTACTTGCGTTAGGTCATGATAAAATATTCTAGGTTTTACAACTGCTTCTTCTTCCTTTTTATCATCATCATCGTCATCTATTTTTATTCATCTTTTCATTTTTGTTTTACCTTATTAAGTTTTTTTGTTTTACTCTCTTAATAAGAATAAAAATAATAAACTTATTACATTTATTCAAGTAAAAAAAAAATACAGTATTAAAGAAAATTTTTTTGTATTTTTGTAGCAAAATTTCGGTGTAAAAACTATAAAATTTAGGGTAAAAAACCCTAATAAGCCAAGGCAAGAAGTGTGTAACGTAAATACGCCAAACTGAAAATCGTTTCAGCAATAAGCCAAACGCTATCTTTATGTAATTCGAACCAGGGTGGTTCGAACTACAAACCCTAGTAAATCGAACCAGGATGGTTCGAATTAGGTGGAGAGGAACTTTGAATGTAATTCGAACCAATGTGGTTCGAACTCCAACCACAAGTAATTCGAACTAACCTAGTTCGAACTATAGGCAAGTGTGCAACGTATGTAATTCGAACCAAGCTGGTTCGAATTACCCTTGGCGTGCTCCTTCATAAATCGAACCAAGCTGGTTCGAATTAGGGGTGATTCGGCTATATAAGGAGTTCGAATCACCCTCATTCAAACTATTATTCCTTCCCCCTACCCCACCAAATCTCAGAGAAAACGACCCAGATTCTCTCCTAGGAAGACCTGAACGGAATACTCTGCTGATGGGGGACGATCCGGCACGGTTATATCGCTTGGACGGAGTCGCTCATATAGCCGGGGTCATCAACGACGAGGTTAGTACGGAAATATTTTTTATTCTAGCGGTATTTGTGACTTAGTGGTTTTGCATGTGGGTTAGATGTTGGTTTATGTTAGTGGTTTATGTAGGTGGTTTATGTGAGGGAATTTTGTTGGTGGTTTATGTTAGTGGTTTAAGTTAGCGGTTTAAGTTAGTGGTTTATGTTAGTGGTTTAGGTTGGTGGTTTAGGGTAGTGGTTTATGTTAGTGGTTTAAGTTAGTGGTTTCTGTTAGTGGTTTATGTTGGTGGTTGATGTTACCAGTTTTTGTGAGTGGTTTATGCAAGCGGTTTATGTGAGTGGTTTAGGGTAGGTGGTTTTCGTTAGTGGTTTTATGTTGGTGATTTTTCTGACTTGTTTGATGGTAGTTGTTTTACGCTAGCTGTTTTATGTAACCCGGTTTTGTTAAGCTTTTTCTTGTTAGTGGATCTCGTTAAGCTGGTTTATGTTAGCGGTTTAGTTGTGCGGTCTATGGGTTTGTTTTCCAGTTGCTTATCTTTCATGTAATGTTATGCGGTTTTATTTAGCAGAATGGTTTGTTGATGATTTATCGTGTTGCCTACGGTTGTGGTTGGTTTTTAAGCTTGGTTCTAACTATGCGGTTCATTTCATGCGCAGCCCCAGCGATGCATTAGGAGCATGCGGCGGCAGCAGGGCATGCGACTTGATGACAAATACGTTCCGTACTTGTAGGTGGCAGGTCTATACCATCTTGCAAGGTTGAACGACCGATGGTTCCAGCTAGACGAGGCCCTTGTCAGTGCATTCATAGAGCGATGGCGTCCCGAGATGCACACGTTTCATATGCCGTTCGGATAGTGCACGATCACACTCCAGGACGTGGCATACCAGCTGGGTTTGCCAGTGGACGGCTGTTACGTGAGCGGGTGCCTGTCAGAGTTCCATATATACATCGAGGGTGGCTGTCCAGCCTGGGTCTGGTTCCAGGAGTTGCTCGGAGTTATACCTCCTCCAAGTCAGGTTCAGAAGTACGCAGTGAACTGCAGCTGGTTTCAGGAGACTTTTGGTGAGTGCCCTGAGGATGCAGATGAGGAGACTGTGCGCCGATATGCCCGTGCGTACATCATGATGTTGTTGGGCACGCAGCTGTTTGCGGACAAGTCCGGTAACCAGATTCACATCAGATGGCTTCCGTACGTGGCGAGGCTGGAGGAGCTGGGTACCTACAGCTGGGGTTCTGCAGCACTGGCTTGGTTGTACCGGTGCATGTGCCGAGTGACAAACAGACATGTCGTCAAGTTAGCGGGCCCGCTTTAGCTACTTCAGTTTTGGATCTTTTGGCGTTTTCCTCGGTTTAGGCCTGCAGGATATGAGACGTTCAGCTAGCCGTTGGCCTCGAGGTACTAGAAGCGGCCTTCTCTATTTCAATTTTACATACATAACTGCATATTCATTAATAGTCTATTGCATACTCTAAACACATATTTCAGTAGATGTAACACATGTGTATGGTGCAGATGGTCAGGTTACAACCCTTCCGGGAGAGAGAAGGGTCCTAGAGTGGCGATGTGGCAGCTCAGGATAGACCGGTTACAGGACAGGGAGGTGAGTATGCTAGTTAACAAGTGTCCTTTTATAATCAAACTTTTCGAGTTGGTTCCAACAGTTGCCCTGACAAGGGTGAGTTCCTTGAGTTGTGCAGTTTATATGGATGCCGTACAGTAGCCCCGACGTACTTCAGGTTGTGCATCCAAAGGTTTTGGAGCCTCGGCATATGGCGTTGTGGCGCTCTGTGACCACGCTGATCTACTTTGCTGTCATAGAGTGGCATCAGATAGATCGTGTTCTTCCGCAGTTTGGAGGGGTACAGCCACCTCCGCTTCCCGCCCTGAACATCGACTTTCTGATGTCCAAGGATAGGAGACGCGGCGATCGATGGTTCCCGTCTTATTTGCAGAAGTGGCATCTCTACTGGGACTCTCGTCAGGAGAGTGTGCTGAGGTTCGACGTTGTTGCCGACCCCGGACCGTCGCAGGAGTTCCTTGAGTGGTGGAGTCAGCATGGGAAGAGGTTCTTGTCTCCGGACACGCAGCTGGGGGATCCGAGAGCAGTTCCGGTTCCAGTTGAGGCCTCACAGCGGGGTCTGGGGCGAGTTCCTGACATGCATCGTTCTGAGGACATGCCGGACAGGCGTAGGGTTGAGAGGAGGATGGGTGTGGGGACACGGCGGAGCCAGCGTGAGTGGAGGTGGCCTGATCATGCTATGGACGATGATTACGACGCCAGTCCCGTTACAGGCGGACGACGAGTCCAGGGAGGTAGGGCGAGGGGGCGTGCTGACCGTGGGGTCGACGACGAGGATCAGCATGGGCACGTTGGCGGGGGTGGTTCAGGGGCTGTTGCAGCTGCGGGTACTAGTACACACGATGGCGGTCATGGGGGTGAGTGGTATGGTACAGGGATGGGTGACGGGGCTGACACGGGTGACGCTGGACTTGGATCAGGCCCTCTTGGACATTACTTCGTTGGTGTGCCAGCCGATGACCAGCCTGAGCAGAGGGGTACACCTTGGGTTATCCCGGGATCACAGTGGCCAGACTTTATTGGGTCAAACACGCTTGTTGGGGACTTCGGGAGTCCACGCTTCCTAGAGGAGATCATCGCCATCATGCAGGGGGACGTCACTCCCCGCAGTGGTGGTCAGACCTCAGGCACACAGGCCCCGTTAGATGTTGATCTGAACGAGCCTCCATCCTCATCCGCTGGTCACCAGTTCTGTCTCGGAGGTACCCCTCCATCCGCCTTCACCGCTGCATCAGAGTCTGTCGCAGGGCCGTCTGCGGCACCCCTGCATGTTGCGCCACCTGCACAGCCTGCCCCGCAGGAGGATGGGGATGACATCGAGGATGAGGAGCCGTTTATCCGCCGAGGTCAGAGGGCACGGGTAGCCCGTCGCTGTGGTACTGGATCGCATCTGTTTAGATGATTTACGTTTCATGTATTTTGTTCCCTATGGTTCAATCATGTATGATAGTGATATGTACTTTTCTTGTTATGTTGTAGTCTGTTTACCTATGTTGTTTGTTATTTGTGTTGTGGGACATTGACTATTTATAATCATTGAATCATGAAACAGTTTAGTGTTTACTTTTACTTATTAAAATTTGCATCTACGGAACTTGTAGCAGTATTCATAATGAAAGACAACATATTCATTACTACTCGCAACAATCAAAGTACAATGTATAAAGATCAACCAGTTACATACGTGCTCAAACATTGCATCTAACAGGAAAACTTAAATGTAAATAATACTAACACTAACAACATGCCCACTAATGGCGCCCTGTCTGAGACGATCCTCCAACCTGTGGGCAACAACGTCGTGTGTGTCCGGGTTGGCGACATAGGCCGCACCTCTTTGGCCGATTCGGATCTGCCTCGTCCATATTCGTCCGTATCCTTGTGGATCTAGGATGATCCTCTCTCGCACGCATCTTGTTAGGGTCCGGAATCACCGTGGACCCGTCGTAAGGTGGCCAGAAGCCCTCCGGGATCGGAGGTGTGAATCCCATCCGATACACACTGAACACCGAGCTAATCTGATAGACGCTGTGAACGTAAGAGGTCCAGGTGACCCGTGCGTAGGCACAGCATGCAAGTGCGTGCTGACACGGGAAATGAAGCACTTGGAAGTACCCACAGTCACATGTCCGAGAGGCAAGTGATACTCTGTAAGTACCCAAGGAGAAAGAACCAGTCGGAGTGGTCTCTGCTACGGTGAACTCGGAGTTATCCCGGTCATACAACGTCACCGTGAAGCACCTGGCTGTCTTCAAGTTGGCCTCAATACACTTCACCAAATGCTTACTGAATTGTTGTCCGGTTCCCATCTGGGCCTCAGCCTCTCTCCCCTTGCGAACAAAGAGTTCCGCAAGCCTACCATATGTTGCCTTCACCAGGGATGCTACAGGGAGATTTCTGACCCCCTTGAGGATTGAGTTCACACACTCGGAGATGTTCGTCGTCATGTGACCGAATCTCCACCCCTCATCACGATGCTGAGTCCACAAGGAGTAATCAATCCGGTTCGCCCACTCACACATCGCCGGGTCTTCAGACCACAGAATATCAAACCAGTAATCAAATTCAACCTCGGTCTTCGCATACGCCGCATTCACTAGAAGCCTCCTAGCATCTTTGCCCTTGAAGGTAAGGGCAAAATTAGCCGCTACGTGTCGTATGCAGAATGCACGGTACGTAGATGGCGGTAACCAACCTCCGTTAGGGGCCTCCGCGCCTTGATGCCGTTGTGCCTGTCCGATATAACCAGCAGACCGGGCTGCGGGGTCACGTGCTGTCGAAGATGCGAGAGAAAGAATGTCCAGGACTCTGCATTCTCACCCTCTACTAGTGCGAATGCGACAGGTAGAATGTTGGAGTTCCCGTCCTGTGCAATCGCGATGAGCAACGTTCCCCCATACTTCCCATACAGATGTGTGCCGTCAATGCTGAATAGCGGCTTGCAATGACGGAATGCCTCGATGCACGGAGGGAAAGTCCAAAAAAGTCTGTGGAAATACGCTTGAGACTCGTCCACCTGTCCTCCAACTCGAACTGGGCTCGTCCTGAGGACCGCAACACTTCCAGGCATCGTCAGCTGGACACCCAACACCCACCTAGGTATGTCGTTGTATGACTCATCACAGTCACCGTAGATGAGGGCAATAGCCTTCTGCTTTGCCATCCATACCCTCCTGTAAGTCGGCCTAAAACCAAAGTGCGCTGCCGTGGCGTTTAGGAGCACCTTTATGCTCACGGATGCGTCAGCCCTAACCATTGGCATAATGAACGCCGAAATCACATGATAATCCAAACTCCTGTGGTCACTCGAGATGGATGTGGACAGGCAAGTGTGAGGTCCATTGTACCGTTTGACCTCCCAAATGCCCTTGCGCTTCCGGAGACTCAGTCGAATCAACCATGTGCACCCATTCCCAAACTCGGAACACTTGCCCACATACCGGCGGTGATCGGACTCCACCACCTTGTACTGTACCCCTCGCCGGATGCTGTAAGTCTTCACACTTAACAGGGCCTCGTCTTTATCCTGGAATTGCTGACCAACCTGGAACTCTGTCAGACCAGCAGTCCCTTCCGCATCTCTAGCTCCGAATCCAACAGCGTGCCCTAAAACCCCCCTCATGCCTCATGGCGTCCAGGTCCAACGAGGAAAAATGTGGTGGATACTGCTGTGTGCCAGAGCTAGAACCACCGCCCACCAATGCAGGACCAGTCGCTCTAACCTCGTCGCCGCTGTCATCCTCAATCGTATCCGGCTCGACGTCGTCCTCATCTGCATCACCCAAGACTCCGTCTCCGACGCCAACCGGTTGAATGCCCTGTAAAGCGTTCGGCAGAATATCAAAGGATCCTACCTCGTCGCCTACGCCGTCATTCAGATCAACAGCAAAAGACGGGGAGGCGACAAGTTGGACCGCTGGCTCGTACACTGGGACGGAGGTAGAAGCCACAGCAGCCATGGAACTGGAACCAGCTGCCGTGGCTACATTGGTGGTATTCCGGTTCGAACCCCCTGAGCTGGATACCACATCAATCAGCTTTGCCAGCAATTCTGGTGTCCTCACCTCCGGAAACTGCCTCCGACAAAGAAACATGACTTGTAGGTCCTCATCACTACCAATCGTGAGACAATCATACTTCATCGTATCGTGCAGGATCGTGACTGGAATGCGATAGAAAAACTTCTTAACCCGCTTCACACCTTCCATGCCAAGTTTCATCAGCACAGATCTAACAAGGTCATCATAACTCGTCGTTGGATTCACGACAATACAGAGAGGATCCTTATCTGTGAACTTCACTCCGGAACGAGTTTTCATCTTAATGGATCCTCTGTGGTGAACCAGAACAACAAAACTCTCCTCACTAGCCATCTTACTCCATCTAATGAGACCAACTCACGTTTACAACCCTATATATACTGCCCTGTCTACCACTAAATCGAACCATACTGGTTCGAATTAGTTGTAGTGTAATTCGAACCATCTTGGTTCGAATTACATGACGCAGCATCTCTCCCTATAATTCGAACCAGCTTGATTCGAATTATATGTTGCAGTTTCTCCCTCTGTAATTCGAACCAGCTTGGTTCGAATTACTTGAACCAGCTACTCTCCATGTAATTCGAACTGGCTTGGTTCGAATTATTAAGGATTCGAGTTCGAACCACATTGGTTCGAATTATATAAATATATGATTTGGCTCATTGCTGAAACGAATTTCACTTTGGCTTATTTAGGTAGTTTGCAACTTCCCTTGGCTTATTCTAGTTTTTTGCCCTAAAATTTATGTGTATTTGTTAAGAAATTTTGGTATATATGCATAATTCAAAACTCTTTCTCTTTCTCTTTATCTTCTTTTTTTTTATTTATTCATCTTTTTTTTCTTGTTTTACCTTCTCAAGTTTTTTCTTGTTTTACTCTCTTAACAAGAATAAAAACAAAAAAAATCAAATAAAGAAAAAGAAAAAACATATAATGCTATAAAATTACTAGAAAGAGGATAAAACTACATTTATTCAACTAAAAGAAAGAAAGAAATAAGGGAAAAACAAAGAAGAAAAAATAAAACATTAAAGAAGACATTTTTGTACTTTTGTAGCAAAATTTTGGTATAAAAACTAAGAAATTTATATGTATTTGTTAATAAATTTCGATGTATTTTATTTATGATAAATTCTGTATAATTCAAAACTTTTTCTCTTCCTCCTCCTCATCTGCTGCTTCTTCTTCTTCTTTTTCATCATTATCTTCTTCTTTTTTCTTATTTATCTTTTCATTCTTGTTTTACCTTTTTAAGTTTATTTCTTGATTTACTATCTTAATAAAAATAAAAACAAAAAAAATCAAACAAAGAAGAAAAAAACACATATGCTGTAAAATTACTAGGAACAGAATAAACCTACATTCATTTAACTAAAAAAATAAAGAAATAAAAAAAGAAAAATATAGCATTAAAGAAGACATTTTTGTGTTTTTCTAGCAAAATTTCGGTGTAAAAACTAAAAAATCTATGTCTATTTGTTAAGAAATTTCAGTGTATTTTTATTCTTTATCTTCTTCTTCTTATTTTATTTTCTCATAATTCTTCTAGTTTCATTCTCTTGAGATGAATAAAAAAAAAGAAAGAAAATCAATGCTGCAAAATTACTAGGACAAAAATAAAGAGAAAAAAATGCAGCAACAACAGTAGTAATAAAAAAACGACGATGGAGAGAAAACGCAAAAAAGAAAAAGGAGGAATGCGAAAAAGAAGGAGGAAGAAAGCGTAGAAAAAGAAGGAACGCGAATACGAAAAAGGATATATTTACGTTAGTGAAACGCACATGTATACATAGTGTGTGTATTGAAAGTGGTTTTTGTTGGGTTTGGGCCAACTTTTTTTTTCCAAGATAAAATTCATTTCATTAAATGAAAATGAATGGTCCAAAAAAGGACAGCATAACAAGAGAAAGGTTGGAACGATCCAACTTTAGCCATAATACATAATTCAATAGAGGAGAGAAAATCAAAAGGTAAAGTGAATAAAAGTGAAGGAGATCTCCAGGAAGAAAGGTCAAGAACGGTGTCGGTCTTCTCCCATGGCGTGGCGAGCAGCATCAACCAACGGCGTCTCTTATTCTCGAATAGCTTCTCGTTCCGGGTAATCCAAATCTGACATAATACATTTGCTGCGAATTCTTTCTTCTTCGTCGCGTTGCTCACAAATTTCAGATTTTTGTCAAGCTCACTCCACCAAATCCATGGTTCTTCAATTAAAGTTGGAACAGGTAGATTAGTGATTCTCCAAGCCTCAATAGCGTCGGTGCACATCCAGAGGCAATGTGCAACCGTTTCAGGGAACCTGATACATTGCTGACATAATGGACTCACTAATGGAAGTCTTTCACTTAGCCTTTGTTGAACAGGTAGGCCTTTGTGCATAATTTTCCAAAGAAAATTTTTTATCTTGGGTTGGCATTTGATGCTCCAAATATCATACCATAGTTACTTATTTTGACACTATTCTGGCAGAAACTCTAGTGGGGGTGAAAGAATTGGAATGCTAGCTGGTACCCAGACGCTACTGAATAGTATCCATTTTTCTCCTTTAGCCAGGTAACCTCATCATCACCTTGTTGGATTTCAGTGTTTATGATTGCCTCTGCAATATCTAGTCTAAATAGTTCTTGTATTAGTATCTGATTTCCATGATTTGGTTGGTAAAAGTAGGTCTGAAACTCATGTAGGATTGTGCTCTGAATTAGTCTCTGTATTAGGAGTAATAGTCAGATAATCACGAACCCATGAATCTTCTCTTATTCTGATATCTGAACCGCTGCCTAGCCTCCATAGAATACTTTTTTTCAGAACTTTTCTGTCCTTTACTATACTCCTCCATCCTCGGAAAAAGTTTGGACCAACTTATTTAAACTTAATTGTTAGAAAGACTTAGATGTGTAAGAGGATTGTATTTTATAATTAAAATTATTTGTTACTTATGTGATTAGTTTAAACTATTATTATGTACTTATTATTCATTTTATGCTTTATTTGATTATAGTGTAATTTTTTATTATTAATATATTCTCATTGATCCTTATATAAAAATAAAAATAACATTTACCCTTAAACCTGAGAAGTATAATTTTTATAATTTAAGAGCATCTATAATCAATTAATTTTTTTAGTTTAACTTAAAAAGGCAATATAAAAGTTTTTATACGATTATTTTATTATATTTATTCTTTTGTATAACTATTCACATAGTGAAAATAAAAAGTAAAGCTTTTTTTACATAATAATATATAATTGAATATATTTGTAAAATTTTTTTATATTAATAATTTATCAAAATTAAAATTTATTTTTATAATGTTTATAATTTATAAATTAAAAAATATTGTAAATATCTCTTTTGTCTTGAATACATATGGATATTTCTAATATATATGTATATTGTACATATCTTTTTTACTTTATCTAAAATTTTATATTTCTAATCCTTTAATAATTTTGAATAAAATTGTTTTCTAAATAATTTATATAGGTGAAAAATCCTCCATACAAGATAATAAATTACGAAGAATGCTAGGGGATCAGTAATTTTTGTGATTTGTAGCCATCAAATAGTCATCAATGATGGTTTTAATGGTGTGAGATTAGTGTGAGATTTTATCCAATATCTCATTTTTTTTGTTGGTTACATGCTGGCCAGAATTTAACAAAGTTGCTTACCCCTAGACTTTTCCATAAATTACCATTTGGCTTTAAAAAAATATAATTTTTTAATAGAATAAATCTTAAAAGGTTACCATGACAAAATGATTTTCCAAAAATATACTCCGTCTAACAAAATAAACCAACTAATAAACTAACTATCAATGTCTTGATTGATTAAGAGATGAACTTCTATAAAAATAAGGTTAATAATCACATAACTATACATAGATAATTAGAAGTAAGAGTTATTAAAAAAGTTACATAATTAAAGAATACCTAGTTGTACTGTTTATTTTAATCTTATATATTATGCAAAGTTAAACATCAAATATATTTTTTCACTTTTATAATTAGCACTCCTCTATGCTTATGTTTCATTTTCTCCCTTGTTTTTTATATTTTCAATTAGTATATTATGTCGACATAGTATGAAAACTATCACCAATAATTTTTACAAGAGCACCAACCATCCTTAAACCTATGAAAACGATTATTATCTCGCACAATAATTTCTCTACCAACAATTCTTGAGACGAACTTAATGGCACTATGACAATCTGCACAAATCCTAAGATTTTTTGTAATCCGTATGGGAACTCCAAGAGGCAAAGCTATGAGGCCAAAAGCAAGAGCAATCTTTTCACTGTGATACCAAACTTCTGAAGCCTTTTCTTCTTCTTCTAAGTCAAAAAGCGATAAATTGGTGTCAGGAACATACCCAGCTTTTTTCATCTCCTCTTTTAGCTTATCTAGCATTGCATGAATCTCAGAGTTCTTTTCATGAAAATTATCCTTTGCTTGGAAAACATGAACTCTGTTCTTGACAGCAATCCAACTATAGCCAACGTTTTTTTCAATACCTATCTCTTTCATTTCCTTCCTGATAAGAGTAGCATCTTCCCATCTGCATTATGCACCAATTGTAATGTTAAATTAATTGGAAGTGAAATTATTAATTTTCCACTAAAACTTCTTCGATATAGTGATTAAAGGAAGGAAGACTTTGCCAAAATGGTCTTAAACAATTACCTGCCAGCAAATGCAAGCATGTTAGATAGTATTACATAGTTGCCAGAATCATCAGGATCAAGCTCAAATAATTTCTCTGCTGCAATTTTTCCTAACTTTGTTTTCCCATGCATCCTACAAGCCCCAAGTAGAGCTCCCCAGACTGAAATAGTGGCATGAATTGGCATTCTTTTTATAAGTTCATATGCGCGCTCAACAAAACCAGATCTTCCTAAAAGGTCCACAACACACGCATAATGCTCAGAGCCCGGTTCAATTCCATAGTTCACTCTCATAGACTCAAATATCTGCATCCCTCTATCCACTGCCCCAGCTCTACTACAAGCTGATAATATAGAAACTAATGTCACATAACTTGGTGTTATACCACAGTTACCCAATGTCATCTCCTCAAATAGATGCAAAGCCATGTCTACATCACCTTGGTGCGCATATCCACCAATCAGTGCATTCCAAGTTACCAAGTTCCTCGTAGGCATTTCACCAAAGACTTGCTCTGCATTCTCGATGCTTCCACATTTTCCATACATGTCAACAAGTGTACTCCCAACAAATATATTCTCCTCGACGCATGCTTTGACAGAGAGTGCATGTACTGTCCTGCCCAATTCAAGCCCTCCAAGCTCAGCACAAGCACTAATCACACTTGATATCATGAAATCCGTTGGTTCAACACCTTCTTCCCTAGCTCGCATGAAGACCATGCAAGCCCTCTCTTCCTCGTGGTTTTTCACAAGAGCAGCAAGCATAGAACACCAAGAAACAACATTCTTCCACCCAATTCTGCTAAAAACTATTTCAGCAGATATGATATCCCCACACTTTCCATAGAAATCAACAAGCCCATTCGAAACAGAGACATCCTCTCTGTATCCACCACGAATTACAAAAGCATGCAACTGACGCCCGAGCTCCAAACTTGACATGTCAGAACACGCATTAAGAAATGCACAGAATGTGATCGAATTCGGCTCTCCATTCAGGCAAAGTAACTCCTTGAATGCACCTATAGCATCCAAAGACTTTCCATCAAGCACTGCATTGGAAATATAAGCATTCCATGTGGCCAAATTTCTGTCAGGCATTTCATCAAACATCTTGCGAGCATCAATTAGAAGACCAGTTTTACTGTACATATCGAAGGCACTGCACCCAACAAAGACATCATAAATCATGCCACCCTTTAACGCAAGGGCGTGAACCTGTTTCCCAGTAATAGGCATCTGCAGAGAAGACAAAGCTTTAAAGACGCACGGGAAAGTGAAGTCATTGGGGCGAATGCACTCACGGCGCATGTTAGAGAAGTGGTGGAGGGCAGAGACAAAATGGGCATTGCGAACGCAGCCGGAAATGAGGGAAGTCCAAGTGACGACAGTGCGAGTGTTGGTGAGAGAGAGAACGTGTTGGGCATAGGTAAGATGGTCGAGTTTGGAGTACATGTTGACTAGATGGTTGCAAAGGAAGGAAGGGAGAGGGGTGTGGTGGGTCTTGAGAATTTGTGCATGGACAGCACGACCAAATAAGGAACAGTGGCTTGCAACAGGCGACTCCAGCAAGCTGCCAAGGAAGTTCGAATGCTGCACCACCGCCATGTTAATGACTTAATGTGTTATGCAACTTATCAAACTAAGATTTTTTTTTGTTGGTTGCCTTCATTGCTTTTAATCATTCTATGTACCACCCCCATTTTTTCTACTTTCTTTTCAGAGTGATACTGATACAACATCTAAGAAGTCAAGAAAATTATAGATGAATGTGTTTTTTTTAAAGATAGAAATTCTTTAACTCGCAATCTCTAAATGAACGTAGAAAGATTATGTCATTTGAATTATAATTCATTAATTTATAGGTGAATATTTGTTACGTATTAACTAAAAAATAAATTATATATATTATTTTTGTAATTAAATTACCTATTAATTTATTTATTTAGATAAAAAATTAAAATTAATTTTTCTATTAATCAAAATATCATAAATGTTTTGGATACCTGCATTCACCGCTGCTGGTAAGTTCCCATCCCCCGTAGGACTAGTGTCCCTATATACTATATATACAATATAGAGTTGATCCACTACTTTTTTTTTGACAACATCTACAGCTACTTTTGTTACAGTAGTTTCCATATATACTTATGATACAGTGGATTAAAATTTCTTTTACATAATCTTTTATATTTTAAAAGATAATTTATTTTTTATTTATTATTAATTATTTTTATATGAAAAATAAAATAAATATAAAAAAGAGGTATATATATTATTTTTAAATTATAAAACAATATAATTTTATACTAAAGATTTTCATGATTGTTATATATGTTCTAAGTTTTTTAATTTTGTCTTCTATGTTTCGGTGTTTTCAGTTATTAATAATGAGTTGTTTTTCAATTTGTTTTTAAATTATAATTTTTTTTTTGCTATGTATCTAGATGTTGTTGACACCATCACTTAATTTTCGTTAACTTATAATGTATATAATTTTTTACCTATGAAAATTTTAAAAACAACTTGACATGTTTAAAATCATGAGTACTCAATTGTACTCTATTATATTTTTTTCTTAGACTTTTTTTTTACTTTTTTGTTGTGCTTCATTAATTAATTAGGAAAGATATATCAATTTTAAATTTATTAATTTTACGGAGGTAAATCTTGTATATATCAATAACTATTTATTAACAAATAAGATCTATTTTATGCCAACTCATATGTATGGATGTTGCATTATACCAAAAAAGTGAAAAACTTTCTTTTTAATCCCTTTCAATTATTTTATATAAATATTTTAATCTCATAAAATCATAGCTATTCAATAATTTAATTTTTTTTAAGTGACTAAACAATCTTAGAAAGGATCCCATATATACTATACATCAAGTTTGAACTAAGGCTAATAAACTTTAACAAACACTATAATTTTCGAAAAAGCCAATGTGATCTCTTTTAGGCTTAAAAGTGATTAATATCATAGCATAATTTAATTTTTGCTCTCTCTTTAATAATTTATTTTCAATGGTCTATTTATTTTTTTTTTAAAATAAATGTTATTTTATTAATATAAAATAAAAGTGTTTCCATAAGGAAATACAAAAGGATTGGGTATTCCCATATATCACCAACTGTGACTGAGTTTAGAAAAGAGTAAAGTAAGAGTAAAGAAAATTAGCAGCATTTATCAGGTATGGCTCACGAGTTCACGCACTAAATTGCTTGCTTCTTTCATTATCTCTAGTGACAGGCTTATTACGTTCTCAAAAATACACCAATTCCTCGCTTTCCATGTGCTATAACACAGCGCCGCTATGAGGAGGGTCTTTTGTCTACCGTCGAATTGAGCCGCTGTCCAGGATAAGACTCGTTGCCACCAATTGAAAAAGGTCTCTTCTTCTCTCATCTATAGGTCAGGGGTTATTAACATTGGAACAAAGCATTAACATCGAGCATTGGAACAAAGCATGAGAATGGTCTATTTATTTAGATCTTGAGGAAAAATAAATAAAATTTGTACGATTTATTAACATTTAAGATAGATTGAATTCCAATTCAAAAAAATTTATTGGTACCAATTAAAAATAAATTTTAGGATTATATAATTTGTATAAAAATATTAAAATATAACTAAAAATATTTGTTTAAAGATATTAAAATATAACTAACATCATTAGTAATAAAAATTTAAGACTTCACAAGTTAAAAACAAGAGTTTGTATCATTCTTTTATTTTTTTTTTTGTATAATAACTTAAAATATAACTATAAATAATTAGTCTTTTGTTTATTAAACTATATAATTTAATATATTAAGAAGCACTTATCAAAAATATTTATTATTGCATAATTTTACAATTCCAGTATTAATTATTCGGATAAAAAGTTATATATAATTTTAATTAATTTATAATATTTTTATTATGATTTTGTAAATTTTTTCAGTTATATAATTTTAAAAAAGCACTCAATATTTTTTAGACAAATAATATGCATCATCAATACTATTTAACTAATTTTTTAGTTAAATCATTGAATTCAATTTTCATGGTGCAACTAATATTTATATGTTTCTTTACAAACATCGAATATATTTTTGTCTACTGTATATTAACTTAAGATAAGTATATAATGTTAAAGATTTAATAAATGTATCCTGTGATGTAAGTAAAAAGAAAAAAAATAACAAAATGATATTTATAATGTTTGAGGCTAATTTGTATCATCTTAATTTTTTTTATAAACAACCAAGTTATATTAATTTGTTTTTTCTTAGTTAAACATAGTGAATTTTGATATTTTAAAATTGCCACATAAATTAAAAATGCATGATTGATTAATTAATTATTGTGCTAACTGAGCAATGGGATTTTTATAAAATATAAATATAAAAATAAATTGTAAAGGTAGTAATTTGACATTATATGATTGATGATATAATTCAAGTCACATTAACGCTATAGGAGTATTTGGAGTAAACTTTTCATTTATTTCTTTTATTTTTCTTTTAGTTTTAATTTATTTTATTGCTTTTCCTTTCTTTTCAAGTATTTTAATTTCTTTTAAACTTCAATTTTATTTGCTTTTGTTATTTAAAGTTCTGGTTTGTTTTTCAACTTCCCATTTGTTTTACTTTCGTATCATTACGTTATTTTATTTTTAATTCCTTTTTCTTCTAAGTATTTTATTTCCAAGTTTTACCTCCTTTCCATTTTAAACTTTATTTTCTTGTACGTTATTTATTACGATTATGGTTTTATTTGCTAAAATTTGTCACAAGTATTTTAATACAGTTTGATTTTGACACTCTGTCGAAATTAACAAAAATCAAGTGAAATAATCCTATAAAATGTATACATATTGTTAAGCTAATTAAAGTTTGACTTAAGGATTATCACAAATATTCAAAGAGAGTGGATCCCCTCACTTTTTTTTTTTCAATTATTTGATAAAATATAATCTCTCACTATTTAATATCTTTTCTCACATGCTTTTTCTTAATCTCACTTAAAGAGTGTAAAATAAAAAATCACACTTAAACAAATAATTGAAAAAAAATTGAAAAAATCCATTTTCAAATTCAAGAGTATTGATTAATCCAAAATAATTTTAAAATTTTATTTTTGTTATTTGTTTGTGGTCAATTATAAATTTATTTTCTAATATTTTTGTATTCTATTTTTACAAAGTTAAGTTATTTTATTAATTTTAGATTTCTTAAATTTCTTTGTGTTGATTAAACATTTGTTAGTATTTTGATAAATTTGATTTCTATGCCACCATTAGCAAATTTCAAATATCCATTATATAACGCAATAATTCTCATGACTTATGTACAATGCAAGCAGAGGAGGCGCTTGACAATTTCATGTTACTATAAAAATTTGTATAACCAATTGCTTGTTCCAACCAATCAACATGTTGAACCAGGTATATTCAGTTTCCATTCCTCAAATGCCAAACACAAGAATAGAACACTATTTGATTGACAACTCTAAATGATTAGAATGACACAACGGATTGAGGATGCGGTGATGACTGAAACTGAGACACTGCTGTGTCATTTTCTTCATTCTCATTAAAAGCAATTGGTTTTACACAAAAATCCTTCCTGCAATTCCAAATAACATTATAATCAACTATTTTCAACTACATAAGAATTTTTGTCAATGATTTAAGCAAGGTATAAATTAATTTTTGTCATAATAACTTCGATGTTAGCATAACTGAATAAGCAGGGTAGAAACTCAGGTGCAACCAACTTGACGTGAAGTTGACAACTGAGAGCCGTTAGATAAAAATTTAGTCAAATCATTCAAATTATTTAACGGCTCACAGCTATTAACTTCACGTGAAGTTGACAGCACTTGAGTTTTCACCAATAAGCATACCTTTGAGATATGGAACTCTCCTCGGACAACGCTTTCTCCAACCTTTCTTCAAATGGCGTTGCATGCCAGTTCACTTTCTGATCCTGAAAAGTGAAAAATCAGCAAAATCAGGAGCAATATCAAGCTTTAAAACTCAAATAGGAAAAGAAAAAAATGTTGATAATATAAGTCATACTTCCTTGTACTTATTGGTTGAGTTTGGTATCCCATTACCATCCCACCACTTAGGAGGAGGGAAATGAGATTCCTCGTCTTCGGTCCAATGCGCAGCAACCATTCCAATGATAGGCCTATCAGATGGAGCTTTGCGAATATGACTATTCGCCATTTCCATTCTCTTGTTTCTCTCCTCTAGAATTACGGACGCCGGCTTCAGCCATGAAGACAAGCTTTCTTCCACCTTTGATTCATTTTCATTCAAGACTTTCTTTGATTTTTCATTCTCTGCCTGCTTGGGATACCGAAATTGCGACTGAGCTGTCTCAAAGACAGTTCCTGGTGTTTGCATTTCATCAGGTAGCTTCAAAGGGATGGGATAAGGTGATAATTTATATTCACCCTCCTTATTTGGGGGTTCTGTTTTCATCATATGCCATACACCACAATCAAATGTATCATAGGTTGATGATTCAATTTCACATTCAAAATGTACACACTTGTTTCACATTCAAGAAGTTGTTTTCTTAGTCATACCTGAAGCATGAAGGTTCCCTGTCTTGCTTCCTTCACTAGAATCAAGAGAGTCACGTCTAGTATTTTGTGTATTGGAGATACAGCTGCAAAAGAAAGGAAATTAACTTTCGAGAAAAATCTTGGTGTGTTTTTTCAATAGAGCATTCTAAAATTTTGAAGAATTTAAAGTGATATGTAACTAAATTGCCATAATTCAATTACATGTAATTTTGGCAACACCTCTGTTGAAGACCTTCAACCTTTTAAATTAAAAAAAAAAAGTGTGATTAAATTAAAAATGCTACCAGATAATATAAAAGTATGACCTTAATTTAAACTATACTTTTTAAGTGTTGTCATAGCCAGCCATAAGATTCACCATTTTAAAATATCTTGTTTATATGCACAACAAGAAAAGATGAAATCCTATATATATATATTTCCAAATTTGATGGCAAATTATTTCCTTTTTACTATCCATCAAGTTTTAAAAGAAGAAAACAAGGAAGGAAATGGGAGAAATTCCCTATCTTATGGGGGTATTCTAAATTCTTTGTTGTGAACTAAACAAAATACCCCATAAAAGTGCTTCTGATTTGTAAAATTGATTTTATTAATATCAGAACAAATAATTTCTAATTAAAGGATTTAAAATACTCTTAAAAAATGCATTCTCTCTTTTTAAATTCTTTATCCGAATACACTCTTAATTTTGGAAATCAAATGTATAATTTTGACATTCAGAGAAAATCCTTTACTACATAGTAAATGTAAAGTAAGCTCCTGCTGTTCTCAAGATTAAAAAACGGAATATCGATCTCCTATGAAATAGACAAAAATGTGGTTATTCCACATTCACTATAAGACGTGAGCATAAAAAAATTCAAAATATAAATAGATGAACAACCTGCTTGGTGTTTGCTCTAAAGAATCTGTTCTTTTCCCCCAATCTTCAGAACATTTCTTGGGAGTTGGGGGGTTGAATGGTTGATTATCTAGCCGAACTTTATCGGCTGACGTGTTGGGACGCCAAGAATGAAACCTTGAAGGCTCAGAATCTTTGCCACAGGAAGGTGATACTTTCAGCTTCTCAGATGCTTTGAGAAACATGGCCTGTCGAAAAAGGGTTCATGTAATTATACGAAAAAAATTTTATCTACAAGCACCAATCTTAAGAGAGAGAGCCAAAAATTAAATAGTGTTCTAAGTGTTTTTCAAAATTTCTACAAATAGTAATGAGAACATAAACTTCAATCATTATACTACCAAGGTTTCTATGCCCAAGACTGCATACACTTGACTATCTACAAATGTGATAAGTATCCAATGAACCAGCTTACATGCTATCTACAAATTTGTTATCTAGTAGAACAAGGCTTACGCGCTATTGTAGAGAAATTTATCCTCTAAAAAAAGTAGAAAAACATTAACAGAAGAATATCTACAATTGAGAAAGGTTTGGGGTTGGATTTCTAACAATATTGCAGTTCTTTCCATCCATTATATCTTGAAAATACTAAACACTTCATAGAAATTGCAGTTGCTAGAATTAGAAATGACAAAAGGCTCAAATGTGATAGAGGTCGTTATCTTGAAAGACCATTTTCATATATGCCACTATTGCAAGTCCTACATCTATCAAGGATACTTCTCTAGAATGTTTATAAATGAGGAACATCCCTCACTTCTTGAGCTAGCTTTTGGAGTGAGCGAGGCCTAATCAGTTATGATACCACCATTTTTGGTGATCTCAAACTATACAGGTTACCCTGCTAAACTACAAGTCAACAACTGTAGATTCCGAGGTTGTGACATTTCAAAATACACAATCCAATATAAAATCCTCTTAGAATATAAAATATGAAACAACAGGAAAATAGGGTACAGTTGAACATAAAATGAGAGTATTCCAAGAGTTCTGGGATCTAAGTTCCTCCCTATAAACAGAGACACAATCAATTTTTGTTTTTAAATTTATTCTTTTTTATTAAAAATAAAAAGAAGAAGCAGCAAGCTTGAAGTCCTAATTGTGGCTATTGTCGATTGTTTTCAAATATGAGACTAACTGCTACTAGTTGTTTCCCACATTTAGTTTTTCACTAATCATTTCATCTATGAAACATGCTCTCCATTGTCCAGAAACTAGAACTAACTCTAATTGCAAGCTTAGTAGAAAGAAAAAGCATACACCAGCTAACAGCTTCAGCGACTTATCTTGAAGCATTTCCTATAGTATGAAAAATAAACTACATGCCAATATATATTCCTTATTCCATAATCCATACTGCTAAACATGTAAGAACTGTCATAATGCACACCTCATCCTTATGTCCCTTGTCATGAATCTGAGCTCCTGTGCCAAAACTCTTCCCCTCATTGCAAGCAGATTCTTCTCTTACTTTTCAAAAAATTAAGAGCAGAGTACACATTGAAATAAGAGGCCATATGCTCATAATGGTAAACATCAATTCAACAAAATAGAAAAAATAAAAGCCATAAAAGTATCATTAAAAAACAGAAACAAAAGAATTAATTACCTTCAGAGAGAAACAAAGTAGACAGCCGATTTCGAGAGACCACAGCATCCTGGTTTACACACAACAAAATTAGAACCTTGATCAAAAGCAAAATTAAAAGAGTTAATGCTTACTTTGGTCTGGTGTTAATGAGTCCAAATAGTTCCTATGAATAAAAAACATTAGTCAACTTGATCCCTTGATCTTTTTGACTCATTTAACCTGCTACATGGACTAAAAGGGGGACTCGTGCATAAACCTAGAGACCAAGCTAAAGTATTAACCCAGCATTAAAATTCATTGAAAATCAAACAGCTTTACCAGAAACTCTGACAAATTAATCATTCAAAATTCAGCTTATGTATGTCAACAATTTTCAACCATTTGCAAATCCTCCAACAACAATAAGATATTTCCAAAAAATTCCAATACATTCGTAACAATTAACAATATAGAAGACAAAAATAAGTGTTTTTTAATAAAAAAAAAAAAAGGTTAGGACTGGTTACGTTGGTTTTGGACTGACGAGAAAGCGCTGCGGTGGTGGCGGCGGTGGCAGTAGTGGGAAGGTGACGATTGTCACGGCCTCTAAAGCAAGAAAAGAAGCTACCCATGGTGGCGCGGTAGAAGGATCGGAACACGAACCTCAGAATCAGACCTAACCAGCGCATATCATGCAGAAGAACCAGTAATTATAACGTTCCTTTTCTCTATTTTTCTCTAATTATTTCTTTTAAAAAAAATAGAGTGTAAATTGATAAGGAAGGAAGCAAGAGAGTGTGAGAGAGAGAGAAGGGAAGAGTGAGGAGTGGATTTTGAAATTTGAACTAACAGTGAAGTATGATGAGGAAGGAGGGAGAGGGAAGGAATGGAATTCATATTTCAGGCACACGCTTGGGGTATCTTTTTCCTACGCGCGGATCATTGCTACGGTGGGACGCGCTCATATATCGCGACACGTAGCAGTTTTTGGAGAGTAGGTGACTAGGTGGGTTCAAATTAGCGAAGGCGCGTTGCTAACATTGAATCGATGATTGTGACCGAGACCGAGATCCCTGTCTTAACGCGAATGTTTTTAACTCGAAAATAGGCATTTACTCATGTGCTTATAAAATTAGATAAAACTAGTATTTTTATTTTTTTTTCCACTAAACTACTATTTCTACTTGCTGACAAATTTATTTATGAAATAATTGTTGGGTATATGAAGATCGTAAGATGACAAAATCTTATATTTATGTAGTGGTTTCAAGACACAATTAGATCGCTTTTTTTAAAGAGATATTTGTCCCCACACTTAGTTGCTATAGGGTTAATGATAATACTCTCCCAGTATACAATGAAACCTAAGAATTTCTTAATTAGCAATAGTAAGAAATTCTCAACTCTCTTGAACAAGGAAAATCTCTTAATGGTTGAGTAATTTGTACACTTAGTACGTCATATCTGAAATAGTGAACAAGGACTTATTTATACATATTGCACATAGCAATTATGATTGGTTACGTATACAAATGGTTGTGTCTTTTCTATTGCCAATAGATACAATGTTTTGAATATACACAACTCTTAAAGAGTTGTGTCTCTTTAGCCAATAGACACAATGTTTTGAACATACACAATCCTTAAAAGGTTGTGTCCCTTCAACCAAATGGTACTAAACGGTTAGTAACCGTTTATTAATAATATTAATATTAATATCAATAATATTAATAATATTAATTAATCAAATTTGTAAATACCCTTCAATCCCCTACTATTTACAAAATTTAAATATCATACAAGTATATGCATAAAGAATGTGTCACTAAGATTAAACATTCTTTTAGTGTAAATTTTAAAGTTCTAACGAAGTAATAGGTGTCTAATCGATTAAACCTATACTCCATATGCTAGTACCAAAAATCACACACATTACTTATACCCTCCAAGTTCAAGAGTTTACAATTTTAAGCACTTATATGGCCTTGTGCTCATCCTGGTTTCATGAATATTTACGAGAATAAAACCTCTAAAATTCTCGATTAGAGCGGCACCACTCTTATATTCATATAGGTGGAATCTTTTGATAGATAATATTATCATTCCATTAAGAGTTTAAACTCACCCTCCTAATTTATTATAAATAGCACTAAATTCTATATCTTAGTGCTCCAATTGCTAAATAACTTGTTATTACCCATTAAACCTTGAAACTAGTGGTCTACTAGAATAAGGTTGGGTTCCCATCATTTAGCAATAATAGGTTTTAATCCCATTTTAGCAGTAGTTTCTTTGATTTTATCCCTTGACAAACCTTTAGTCAAAGGGTCTGCTAAATTTCCTTGAGATCTTATATAAGTAATGGTAATTACACCATCATCTATTAGTTGCCTCACAAACTCATGTCTCAAACTTATATGTCTAGACTTTCCATTATAAACCTTGTTATATGCTCGAGACATGGTTGATTCACTATCACAGAAGATTGAAATGGCTGTCGTTTGCTGTGACCACAGCTTTATATCATATAACAAATTTCTTAACCATTCCGCTTCTTTACTTGCGGCTGATAAAGCTACAAACTCAGCCTCCATAGTAGAATGTGTAATACATGTTTGTTTCTTTGAGGCCCAACTTATTGCTCCACCACCTATGGTGAAAATCCATCCTGAAGTGGATTTGTTATCACTAAGATTTGTAATCCAACTTGCGTCGGAATAACCTTCTAAAACTGCGGGATAATCACTATAATGTAATCCCAAGTTTATGGTTTTCTTGAGATAACCAAGAACTCTTGTTATAGCTTTCCAATGTTGATTGCTAGGCTTTCCTGTAAACCTTGATAATTTGCACACAGCAAATGCTATATCAGGTCTAGTATAATGCATTGCATACACATACATTAAACTTCCTATAGCACTAGCATATTCTAATTGTGCTATAGGTCTTCCCATGTTTCCTTCTAATTTAAGATTAGGATCATACGGCGTATTGGATTCTTTAATTGTGAGATGATCAAACTTTTCCAATACCTTTTTAATACAATGAGATTGACTTAAAGTAAAGCCAACTTCATTCTTATGTACCTTTATGCCTAATATTGTATCAACTTCATTCAAATCATTCATCTTGAATTTAGAAGTTAAATACTCTTTCGTTATACGAATTCCTTCTAAATTTGTTCCGATGATTAACATATCATCAACATATAAACAAATAATTACTCCATAATCTTTAGTAAATTTTGAGTAAATACATTTATCCGCACTATTATGTGAGAAACCATTTGATAACACCACTGAATCAAACTTCTCATGCCATTGTTTAGGCGCTTGTTTTAGCCCATACAAAGACTTAATTAATTTGCAAACTTTCTTTTCATTTCCGGGTAGCACATAGCCTTCCGGTTGCTCCATATAAATTTCTTCATTAAGATCTCCATTTAAAAAAGCCGTTTTAACATCCATTTGATGTATATGAAGCTTATGTATGGATGCTAATGCTATAAGAGCCCTAATGGAAGTCATTCTTGCCACAGGTGCGTAGGTATCAAAATAGTCTAGACCTTCTTGTTGTCTAAACCCCTTGGCCACTAACCTTGCTTTAAAGGTTTGTAATGAACCATCAGTGTTATACTTTCTTCTAAATACCCACTTACATCCTATAGGCTTTGATCCTGGAGGCAAATCAACCAAGACCCAAGTATCGTTAGATAATATTGAGTCCATTTCATCATTTATTGCTTCTTTCCAAAAAGCAGAATCCCTTGAAGCCATAGCCTCTTTGAACGTTTGAGGATCACCCTCTATGTTCATCACAATAGGAATCTTGTTTGTTACAGAATTCCTAGTTCCTTCTACCAAAAAGGTGATAGCCTGAGAAGAAATAAAATCTGGACCCAAGTCCTTTTCTTTTCTTACTCTCAAGCTCTTCCTTGGTTCAATCAACTCTTTGTCGTTTAGACGTTTATTATTTTGATTATTTATTTCTTGTGAAATATTAGTATCATTTTGGAGATACTCTAAATTAGAAGTTGAATCATTGATAAATTTATTTTCAATAAATTCTACTTCTCTTGATTCAACAACTACATTAGACACTAAGTCTAATATTCTATATGCTTTAGAATTTTGAGCATATCCTATAAAAGCCCCTTTTATGGCTCTTGGCCCCAATTTAGTTCTCTTTTGATCAGGAACTCGATAAAAGGCTAAACACCCCCACACTTTAAGATAATTTAAGTTAGGTTTCCTTCCTTTCCAAATTTCATAAGGAGAAACATTTCTATGTCTTGATGGTATCCTATTATGGATATGACATGATGTCAATAATGCTTCACCCCACAAATTGTAAGGCAATTTTGCATTTAGTAACATTGAATTAACCATATCCACTAAGGTACGGTTTTTCCTTTCCGCCAAACCATTTTGTTGCGGAGTATATGGAGCGGAAGATTCATGCACAATACCATGTAATTCACAAAAGTGATCAAATTCATTAGAAAATTATTCTCCACCTCGATCACTACGAAAAACTTTTATTTTCTTATTATGCATATTTTCTACTTCCATTTTATATTTCTTAAACATTTCAAAAGCTTCATCTTTATTTCTAAGCAAATACACATAAGTAAATCTAGAACAATCATCAATGAAGGTTATAAAGTATCTTTTTCCTCCTCTAGTAATATTGCCATTTAGTTCACAAATCACTATGAATCAATTCTAATAAATGTGTATTTCTTTCAACCTTAGGAAAAGGTTTCTTAGTAATTTTAGATTGTATGCAAATATCACATTTCTTATTAAAATCTTTGTTACTAAGATCAATATAGTTATTCTTTTGCATATATTCAATTGATTTGTAATTTAAGTGTGCTAATCTACTATGCCATAAATCACAAGAATCAACAACATACAAAGAAACATTCACTTTATTAATACTAAGTTTAAACATGCCTTCAGTACAATATCCTTTTTCCTATGAATACATCATTCTTAAGCAAGATCACTTTATCGGATTTCATTACAACTTTGAATCCTTTCTTACACAAGAGACTAACATAAACTAAATTTTTTCTCAAATCTGGAACATGAAGTACATTTATTAAACTTAATTTCTTTCCAGATGTAAAATTTAATTCCACACTTCCTTGACCACAAACTTTGGCTGAGTTATCATTGCCCATCAAGACTTCTCTATTGTTCACTTCTTCATATGTTTTCAATTGGTTGCGATAATTGCAAATGCGAACAGTAGCCCCAGAATCTAACCACCACTCAAGTGATTTTCCTTGTGTTGCTATGTTGACTTCTGTAACCATGCCAATATGCATGTTTTGTACTTTTTCTACAACCATAGCAATTAGATCCTTCTCTTCCACTAAGTTGGTCTTTGATGCTTCCTTTTTCAGAAGTCTACATTCTTTGATATAGTGTCATTTCTTGTGACAATGATAACACTCTCTTTGTCTCTTCTTATCTTGCTTTGAATCTTTAGAGAACTTTCTTTTCTTCTTATTGATGTTATTTTCATCAATATGATTCACTTTAGAACTTTGAGAAAGATACACAGCATCACGTTTTCGAGTTTCCTCCTCTATACGTATATGCCTTAGTAATTTCTCAATAGTGAAGTCCTCACCAAGATGTAAAAGTTTCTTCCTATAACCATTCCAAGATGAAGGCAATTTTAAAATAATTGCTCCAACTTGTAATGATTCAGGGATCACCACTTGTAGATCACGAAGTCTACTTACAAGGATTTGTAATTCATGAATTTGATCCATGACAGGCATAGTATCATTAATAATAAATTCAAAATATTTCATCATGATAAACTTATCTGTTCCTTGTTGTTCGGTATTGTACTTTTCTTCCAAAGACTTCCAAATCTCTAATGGCGATTGAATTGACATGTAGAGATCATAGAGTCGGTCGGATAAAGTGTTGAGGATATGACCTCGACATGCGAAAGTATCTTCATCACGTTTCTTCTTCAATTGAACGATCTTTTCTTTCTCTTCCGGTGTGACGTTTTCAGCGGCATCGGCAATTGGTGTAGTCTTTGGGTCAATCACATATGCAAGATTGAGAATCGAAAGAAGAAACATCATCTTGTCTTTCCAACGGTTGAAGTTCGTTCCATCAAAGCGATCTAACTTGACAAACTCTTGATTCATGACCTTGAACGTGGTGTTTTGATCTTGTGCCATCTTCAACAAATATCTCTCTAAAATTGTTGGGTATATGAAGATGGTAAGATGACAAAATCTTATATTTATGTAGTGGTTTCAAGGCACGATTAGATCGCTTTCTTTAGAGAGATATTTGTCCCCACACTTAGTTGCTATAGGGTTAATGACAATACTCTCCCAGTATACAATGAAACCTAAGAATTTCTTAATTAGCAATAGTAAGAAATTCTCAACTCTCTTGAACAAAGAAAATCTCTTAATGGTTGAGTAATTTGTACACTTAGTACGTCATATCTGAAATAGTGAACAAGGACTTATTTATACATATTGCACATAGCAATTATGATTGGTTACGTATACAAATGGTTGTGTCTTTTCTATTGCCAATAGATACAATGTTTTGAATATACACAACTCTTAAAGAGTTGTGTCCCTTTAGCCAATAGACACAATGTTTTGAACATACACAATCCTTAAAAGGTTGTGTCCCTTCAACCAAATGGTACTAAACGGTTAGTAACCGTTTATTAATAATATTAATATTAATATCAATAATATTAATAATATTAATTAATCAAATTTGTAAATACCCTTCAATAATAAAATTAAAGTTATATCCATAAAAAATAGACTTTATACAATAAAATTATTCAAATTTTTAAAAATTATCTAAAAATTCTGAATTATTTTTCTTTTACTGTTATTATTATCATTCTCTCTCTCTAAATTATCTTTCTTTCCAAAAAAAATTGTTACCTGATAAACAAAAAAATAATATGCTCAAATAATAATAATAAACCAATCAAAAACAAAAATAGCATCTACCATAAATTTACAACATATTGCTATTATATTAGATTCACAAGCATTTATTCATAGTGAACTAACAAAAAGATCATAGATTGAGAGGAGAAGATAAACCTAAATTGTGAACCTAAGTAGGAGGTTCGTACTTGGAGAAAGAGACGAAACCATCGTGATTTTTGTCGTGGAAGTCTATCTCCCTCTAAGAGCGATAGAGAACCTCTTTGTTGGACTGGAGAACATTTAGTTAACTCGTGATCACTAACGAATCCATTAAAAAAAAATTAATACAAGTTATAGACCTTACCAGCTTAACCCTTAAATGATAAGGGTAAAATTCTTAAAATTGTTGAGTGATATTTAAATGCATATTGTTTCTCATTATATGAATATCATGGCATCAAGCTTTGCACCAATTGTTAAATGGCGGGCTAGATTCGTTATAATTTTGTCCATCCTAATATGTATGTTTAATAGGTACAATGAAAATCATATCTAGGTCTAATCTCAGGTTATGCGTGTGTTTAGATTATAGTTTCCAAACGAAAATTTGTATAAAAGTGATTTTGTAAATTTATTTTGATAAAAAGTAAGTTTGTGTTAATGTGATTTATGTTTGGCAATCTTTATATCAAAATGGATTATAATAAAATAAATGTTATTTGGATTATACTACTCAAAATTACTTTTAGATGAAAAATTACTAAAAGAGACATCAATTTAAATAATTTTTTATATTATCCTATCATTTTACTTTAGATATTTGAATAAATCTTATTAATTTATTTTATAATAAAATTAATATTTACTTGCTAAATTAAAGTAACATTAAAAGTTGATAAAATATATTTTAATACATAAAAACACTAAAAAGAGTACTATACATTTTATAATGTCAAACAAAAAGAAAATGTTCTATATTATTTTAGTACCGTTACTATTTTTTAATTTAGTATCATTTTGGACTATAAATTTTTATAATTAGTATATAATAAAAACGAAAATAAAGTACAATAAGAAGTACAATAAAAATAACAAAAACAAAAAAATTTCGTACAAACATAAAATATAATAATTGTAACTAACAACATATATCATATGAACAAAAAAATTACAATAAGAAGTAAATAAAATTCATATGAATAAAATAAAATAAAAAAATAAAAAATTTTATACACAACATAAATATAGTACAATAAAAGATAGAAAAAATAATTTATACAAATAAAAAATAATAAAAATATTATAAAAATTAATAAAAATAAGAATTTATATCAATAATAGTTGTCATATGAATAAAAAATACAATAAAAATATATGACATCAAAACACTAAAAAAATAATATCAGAATACAAAAAATAATATAAAAAATATTTATATATAAATAAAAAAATACAATAAAAAATATAAAAATCAAAATATGAAAGAGAGTACTAAAAATAATAAAAAAAATTAAAATATTTATCTTGGCAATGATTGTAACAAATCTGAAAGATTTTGATGAAAAAAAAATTGGGACCAAAAACATATACAAAGAACTATTGTAAAAATTATATGGTTACTTACATCATTTTTATAGAAGAAATGAAGGATAGGATTGGTAGAAGAGAAATAATTTTCTTATTTAATTTCTCAATTGTAATTAGCCTTCCCCAACGTGAACGCAGAAGTTAGAATTTTTAGCTTCCTGTAAACATATGTTTAGAGTCAAAATCACTTTTGGGTTCACTAAGTTAACTCGTGCTCACTAACGAATCCATAAAAAAAAAAATTAATACAAAGTTATAGACCTTACGAGCTTAAAGCTTAAATGATAAGGGTAGAATTCTTAAAATTATTGAGTGATATTTAAATGCATATTGTTTCTCATTATATGAATATCATGGCATCAAGCTTTGCATCAGTTGTTAAATGTTGGGCTAGATTCGTTATAATTTTGTCCATCCTAATATGTATATTTAACAGGTACAATGAAAGTCATATCTAGGTCTGATCTCAGGTAATGTCAAGTTGCAGATAATCAACTGAAGCTTACGCAGAATGAGCTCATGGTCTACTTAGAACAAACATGCATCATATTATTTATCGTATATTTACTGTGGTTGTATTCTACGTTTATTCTCTATTATTGTGCTATGTGACTTGTTTGTACTTTCTTGTTATTACTGCTTGCTTGTTCTGGTAGACTATAACATTAGATATAAACAACATTAGATATAAACAGACTGAGACTATAACCTTAAGGTCAGACTAGTATATCTGTCACTCTTCTAATATAGAGATTTACCCTAGGTCTAATATACGATCTGTCTTCCTCCATTGGTACTCTGCTTAAAAATAGTAGATTTTCACTCCTTTTTTAACTGTTCTTACATATGTAATTGATGCTGAAGTACGTTGTCTTGCTAGAGTTATTCCCTTGCAGAGACCATATAATGGAGATACAATCATCTGAGGTGAAACTCGTATTCGCATCAGATGAAGACTCTAACTGATCATGTCTTTTTCGCTCTTTGCTATTTTCTTTGGACTTTAATTCATCGTATGAGTTTTCTCTTGCTGAGCCACACTCGGATGTTCCTCAACATCTACCCTCGCCTCAGCTGGAGTTTTCACCGGAGCCTCATCTAGAGTGATTAAAAAAAGAGGAATCAAAGACACCACAAAAATAAAAAGATTAAGATAAAATGATATTTGGATAGTGTTTTCCTACTAGAATGATAAGGAAAAAAAAAAAGGAACAAAAGATACTATGAAAACAAAAAGATTAAGTTAAAAGGATAGTTGGATACTGTTTTTCTACTAGACATCTAAGAAACCTATTCTTAGCGACTTAGGTTACCAATGAGTTTTTCCTATTAGACTTTCAAAAAACTTGTCCTTGACAACCTCAATTAAAGGGATGAAAGTATAATAACTAATACTAAGAGTTACTTTAAGCTGGATCTTTCAATTTCTTTATGCAACAAGTAAAGCAAATCACTCACCTCACTTGAATACAAAAAATTTGTGCATCATAGGCACCATAAAATTTATTCATAAGAAACTATTCAAATTTCTCACAAAAGTATTTAAACAACTTCCTAACGCATCAGTCTAAATGTGGATTAAATCTTTCTAGAATAAATTTATAAAATCTAAAATTAAATAAAAGATATAACTCCAAAATTAATTCTAATTAATTTAAATCAAATTTGATCTTATTAAATTAGATCATATTTAATTTAAATTTTAAATTTATAAAAGTACTACTAAATAAATTAAAAATCAAATTTTTTGGACAAATCCTAACAACAAATCAAATTTAAATATAGTTAAATAAATTTAAATTTTAATAACTCTTTGACTTTTTGTCGTCCTCATTTAGCTTATTGGGCTTTATCTTCTCTTTTATGGCTAACAAAATTTATATATTTCTTCATGTTCGAGTACTGACAAGTCAATATTATTGCTCTTGAAATAAACTCTTGATTTTTTCAATCTCTAATATTAGCACAACGTAATTTTTTTAATAATCAATTTTTTTAACATGACAAAATTACTATTTTGCTCTTTACATGAAAAAAAAATTAAAAGGATTTGACTTTGTTTATAATGTAATTCTAAAAAATTTACAAATAAATTGAATTTTTATTTTTATTTATTTTAAATAAACAAAAAATTAAATTTAGAATGAAATAATTTGTAATTTATCGTGTTTCAAACATAACATAAACAATTATCTTAATTTGAATTTCTGATATATTTATTATTCACAATATTAAATGATGAATATTTTTAAAAACACTAAAATTTATCATTTTTAACTATTATTTTAGTCAATAATTTAATTTTTTTAATTTAATAATTTAATAATATATTTTTAATACATATTTTAATTTTAAATATTATTAATAATAAAAAATAATAAATTTTATTATCCTCTAAAATTTTTCTACTTCAAAACAGGCTTACGGGGATTTGTTGCCAATCACCATTCCGTTAGAAGTTAGGGGTGATCATTAGTCGGGTAAAATTGGGTTTGTCCTGATCTAGACTCGATCCTAAATATACACTGAGTCTATTTTTTAGACTCTAATCCGACCCTAAACCCGATAAAATCTAAATATTTTCGAGTCACAACTATACCAGGTCCAAATCGAGTGAAAATCGGGTTTTTAAAACTTTAATAATAATTTATAAAAAAATTTATTTATAAAGAAACTTATTTATGATGCACTTATTTATAAAGAAGAAACTTGTTACTGAAAAGTTGATATCCATATTTGAACTTGAATTGTTTATAAATTATAATTTGATGTTTCTTTGATCTATTTTCTAATTCAACAAATGTGATAAAAAATAAAACAATAAACTTATAATTAATATAACATAATATTAAAATTAATTTAAAACATATATATCTTTTTTAGTTCCCACTCCACCCAAAATAATGATCAGGTATATTTTTTAAACCCTTATCCGACCTTAGACCGGATAAAATCTCACCAAATTAGCCTCTAAAATGTTCAAAATCGAACCAAATTTTCGACCGAATCAGACCATGAACACCCCCTATTAGAACCTCTATATATTGTTAGACTAATTCTATAATATTTAATATTTATAAGTTATTCTCTAAATTTTGCTTAATTTATTTTTTATAATAAATTTTAATTTTTTAAAAATTATTTATTTTTATATTAAATATTAATTTTTAATTTTTTTAATAAATAAATATCACCTTTTAAATACCATAGCATTTATCATACTGTTCGTTATATTGTATAATCACTTTTTTAATAATTAAAATGAAAAATAAACGAATAACGGAATAAGAAACAGCGCTGAACCAACATTGGCTGAAAATCAAACCAACTCACTGTGAAAATTAGTAAAGCTAATTTTAGAAAATATATAAATAAATAATAACTAAATAAAATGAGAGGTAATAAACAATCTTAGTTTATAACCTTAGAATTTTAGTGGTTGAAAAAGAGAAGAATTATATACCTCTAATTGACGGATGGTTCATATTGAAGAGACTCACCTATAAATTGAGTTTTTCTTTAATTCATTTCAATCAAGTCATCCAGATAGAATAACATAATATTTCTTTGAGTAGTTTTCTCCTATATATGATAGAGAGAAGTGTGTTCTCCTTTTGTCAAGAGAGAGTGTTATTGTAGTCTCCTTGTGATAGAGAGAAGTTGTAATTCTCAAAGAAAGTTATTCAATTGTTTCCATATTTTATACAAATTTCTAATTTTTCATCTCTATATTTTGCTGTGTCATTTGTCTGGTACCTAACAGTGGTATCAGAGCCAAAGGTTGCTGATTAATATATTTTTTTTCCGCTGCGAGTTACCGTCTAAAAAAAAATGGCAGCAAAGTATGAAATTCTAAAATTCAGTGGGAGTAATTTTTCCATATGGAAATTGAAGATAAAAGCCATTATGAGAAAAGACAATTGCGTGACAGCAATTGAAGGTAGACCCACTGGAATTACAGATGAAAAATGGAAGGAGATGGACAACAATGCTGTTGCAAACTTACACTTGGCACTAGCTGATTCAGTTTTATCAAGTGTAGCAGAGAAAAAGACAGCAAAGAAAATTTGGGATACTCTCACCAAATTATATGAAGTCAAGTCACTTCACAACAAGATATTCTTGAAGAGAAGACTTTATACTCTTCGAATGAGTGAATCCACATCGGCAACGGATCACATCAACAATCTAAATACGCTATTTTCCCAACTCTCATCGTTGGAATATACCATAGCGGAAAACGAACGTGCAGAGCTCTTACTTCAAAGTCTACCAGATTCATATGATCAGCTTATCATTAACTTAACTAATAATGTTTGACTGATTATCTTTCTTTTGATGACATGGCTGCGGCGGTTCTTGAAGAAAAATCTAGGCGCAAGAATAAGGAAGATAGATTAGAAAGCTCAAAACAAGAAGAGGCTTTGTTGATGACAAGAGGGAGATCAATGGAGCGTGGTTTCAGTGGGAGTCAAAGTAGACCAAAGTCACAAAGTAAGAAGCAGGTCAAATGCTACAATTGTGGTAAGAAAGGGCACTTCAAGAAAGATTGTTGGAATAAGAAGAGTATAGAGAAGGTTCCAGAAGGATCAAGTTCTCAAGGATGTGTTGCAAGTACCTCTGATGATGGAGAAATCCTGTATGGCGAAGCAACAATTGGTTCTAAAGGCAGTAAACAACTCACTGATGTTTGGATTGTTGATTCAGGAGCAACATGGCACATGACTCCTCATCGTGATTGGTTTTGTACATATGAACCTGTCTTGGAAGGATCTGTGTTTATGGGAAACGATCATGCCTTAGAAATTGTTGGAATGAGTACTGTCAAAATAAAAATATTTGATGGTTCTATTCGTTCACTTCAAGGGGTAAGACACGTGAAAGGCTTGAAGAAGAATTTGTTGTCGATTGGGCAATTGGATGAACTTGGTTATAAGACCCATATTGAAGGTGGGATCTTAAAAGTTGTTAAAGGAGCTCTTGTGGTAATAAAAGCAGAAAAGATTGCAGCAAATCTATACATGCTTATGGGAGATATTTTGCAAGAGGCAGAGGCATCAGTTGCTTCAACAAGCCAAGAAGAAATGACGATGATATGGCATTGCAAACTAGGCCACATGTCAGAACGAGGCTTGAAGATTCTTGTAGAACGTAATCTCATTCCCGGGCTCAAATCGGTAAACTTACCATTTTGTAAGCACTGCGTTACAAGCAAACAACATAGATTGACGTTTGGTAGATCAACTGCTCGGAGCAAGCACATATTGGAGTTGATTCATTCTGATGTGTGGGAATCGCCGGAGATGTCCCTAGGAGGAGCAAAATATCTTGTATCATTTATTGATGATTACTCTAGGAGGCTATGGGTGTACCCGATCAAGAAAAAGTCAGACGTGTTTGCGATGTTCAAAGAGTTCAAAGCAAAGTTAGAACTTGAATCTGGAAAGAAGATCAAGTGTTTAAGGACAGATAATGGAGGAGAATATGTTGATGGTGATTTTCTAACATTTTGCAAGCAAGCAGGTATTCAACGACAATTCACAGTTGCATATACGCCTCAGCAAAATGGTGTAGCAGAGCGAATGAATAGGACTCTCCTAGAAAGAGCACGAGCTATGTTGCAAACTGCAGGTTTAGCCAAGTCTTTTTGGGCAGAAGCTGTTAAAACCGCCTGTTATGTAATAAATCGGTCACCATCAACTGCAATTGGGTTAAAGACACCAATGGAGATGTGGCAAGGTAAGCCACCTAATTATTCTTCTTTACATATATTTGGTTGTCCTGTGTACGTGATGTACAATTCCCAAGAAAGAACAAAGCTAGACCCAAAGTCTAGAAAATGTATATTCTTAGGTTATGCTGATGGTGTTAAGGGGTATCGCCTGTGGGATCCCACTGCCCGCAAGGTAGTTGTCAGTAGAGATGTGATATTTGCAGAAGATGAATTGCAAAAAGAACAAGAAAATGACAGCACTATTAAAGAGATAACCACTGTTCAAATAGATGAAAAATGTAGAGAAGGTGATCTTTCTGAAGCAGAACCACAGCACGAAGAACAAGAAGCAGAGGCTAATGACATAGAAGTTCGTCGATCCACTCGACAAAGAAGAACACCATCATGACACTCAAATTATGTTTTGACAAACCATGATGCATATTGTCTTTTGACAGAAGATGGAGAGCCAACAACTTTTATGGAGGCTATGCGCAATCTAGACGCTTCTATGTGGATGACAGCAATGCAAGAAGAAATTGAGGCATTACATAGGAACCATACCTAGAAACTTGTTGAACTTCCAGCAGGTCGGAAAGCCATTGGTAACAAATGGGTTTACAAGATCAAACGAGATAGTAATGATCAGGTGGAACGATATCGTGCAAGATTGGTTGTCAAGGGATATGCTCAGAAAGAAGGTATTGACTTCAATGAAATATTTTCTCCGGTGGTGAGACTAACTACTATTAGAGTAGTTTTGGCTATGTGTGCTGCATTTGATTTACATCTAGAGCAATTAGATGTAAAGACTGCTTTTCTTCATGGAGAACTTGAAGAAGAGATATATATGCTCCAACCAGAAGGTTTTGAAGAACAAGGAAAAGAAAACTTGGTTTGCAGGTTAACTAAATCTCTGTACGGTCTAAAGCAGGCGCCAAGGTGTTGGTACAAGAGATTTGATTCTTTCATTATTAGCCTTGGATACAACAGACTTAGTTTAGATCATTGTACTTATTACAAGAGGTCTGGTGATAATGATTTCATCATTCTACTGTTGTATGTGGATGACATGTTGGTGGTAGGTCCCAACAAAGATCAAATCCAAGAATTGAAGGCACGGTTGGCTAGGGAGTTTGATATGAAAGACTTGGGACCAGCAAACAAGATTTTAGGGATGCAAATTCACCGAGACAAAAAAGATAGGAAGATTTGGCTATCGCAAAAGAATTATTTGAAGAAAATCTTGCAACGCTTCAATATGCAAGAATGTAAGCCAATTTCAACCCCACTTCCTGTGAATTTCAAATTATCCTCAAGTATGTGCCCTAGTAGTGAAGCAGAGAGGATAGAAATGTCTCGAGTACCGTATGCATCAGCAGTGGGAAGCCTTATGTATGCCATGATCTGTACAAGACCAGATATCGCTCAAACAGTTGCGGTGGTAAGTCGATTCATGGCAGATCCGGGTAAAGAGCATTGGAATGTTGTTAAGAGGATCTTGAGATACATCAAAGGGACCTCGAATGTTGCATTATGTTTTGGAGGATCGGAATTCATTGTCAATGGATATGTCGACTCAAATTTTGCAGGTGATCTTGATAAACGAAAATCTACTACAAGATATGTATTTACACTTGCAGGAGGAGCTGTGAGCTGGCTATCTAAATTACAGACTGTTGTAGCTTTATCTAGTACAGAAGCTGAATATATGGCAGCTACACAAGCATGCAAGGAAGCTATTTGGATCCAAAGGTTGATAGAAGAACTCGGGCACAAACAACAGAAGATTTCTGTGTATTGTGACAGTCAGAGTGCCTTGCACATTGCAAGGAATCCTGCCTTTCATTCAAGAACAAAACACATTGGAGTACAATATCACTTTGTTCGGGAAGTAGTAGAAGAAGGAAGTGTTGATATGCAGAAGATTCACACTAAAGATAACCTAGCAGATGCCATGACAAAACCAATCAACACAGAAAAATTTGAATGGTGTAGATCCTCATACGGTCTATGGAATACATGAGCAACATGAATTTTGAAAATTTATCAAAATTAGCTTTAAGTGGGAGATTGTGAAAATTAGTAAAGCTAATTTTAGAAAATATATAAATAAATAATAACTAAATAAAATGAGAGGTAATAAACAATCTTAGTTTATAACCTTAGAATTTTAGTGGTTGAAAAAGAGAAGAATTATATACCTCTAATTGATGGATGGTTCATATTGAAGAGATTCACCTATAAATTGAGTTTTTCTTTAATTCATTTCAATCAAGTCATCCAGATAGAATAACATAATATTTCTTTGAGTAGTTTTCTCCTATATATGATAGAGAGAAGTGTGTTCTCCTTTTATCAAGAGAGAGTGTTATTGTAGTCTCCTTGTGATAGAGAGAAGTTGTAATTCTCAAAGAAAGTTATTCAATTGTTTCCATATTTTATACAAATTTCTAATTTTTTATCTCTATATTTTGCTGTGTCATTTGTCTGGTACTTAACACTCACCATACCGTCTCTTCTTTTATCTTCTCTTATCTACCAGACTACCACCTTCTGCCTTTAAATCAGTATACTACCCAAAGAACAATTTTCACCGGTAAGCCAATCAGCTACACAAAAATATATACATATATACAATAATTAATAATGGATAGTGCTGCTGGAGAGTTCAACGTGAGTGTGACCAACGAAGAGGTCGTAGCAGCGGTTCTACCAACTCAAGAACACTAGCTACTACTCTCTAACCTCGATCTACTCCTTCCTCCGGTCGACGTTAGAGTCTTCTTCTGCTACAAGAACAACAGCACAATTGTGATGAATAGCTTTGCATCCATGGTGGGGTGTTTGAAGAAATCGCTGTCGCAAGCTCTTGTGTCTTACTATGCATTTGCCGGCGAAGTGGTGGCCAACACGGCAGGTGAACCCGAGTTGCTATGCAACAACCATGGAGTTGATTTTGTTGAAGCTGTCGCAGACATTGAGCTTCAGTGTCTTAACTTGTACAATCCTGATGTCTCCATTGAAGGGAAGCTTGTTCCCAAGAAGAAGCGTGGCGTGTTTGTGGTCCAGTAAATAATAATATTAAAATTTGGTCTGTACTTAATCGAGTTAAATATTAATTTGGCCCCTGAAATTTAGTCTGTTATTCAGAATGACCCGCACAATTTTGTTGGCCTCAATTAGAACTCCCAAATTTGTAATTATGGCTCTGACTTGCCCCTGCGATCATCTTCGTCAGCAGAATACTGATTTGATACAATTACATGATATGGTGGACACTACTTAAACGACGCCGCATTAGTTCCGTGCTCAAATCCTTTGAAAACCACGCAGTGTAAGGGTTTTTTTTGATATTTTGCAACTTATGATCGTCCTAGTGGAAAGAAAGAGAGTTTAAGTAGTGTCCATCATGTCATATAAATACGCTAGATCAGCATTCCGATGACGGAGATGATCACAGGAGTAAGTTGGAGACACAATAGTACTTAATCATTAAAAGAAAAATAAATAATTTTATATCATTAGATATAATCTCACATCATTAAAAATACTCATAACAATTAATTAATGACTATAAATCATAAAATCTGTTGGCCCTAACATTCCTCATACAAAATTACTAAAACTTACGTAAATCTTTAGAATATTTAATAATAGGTAAAAATTCACTTACAAATAATTTTATATAAAATTAATAATTAAAAATTATTAAACAATTTAATATATTTAATTAAATTATTAATAATTTTATGTTATTAATTTTATATAAAAATAGTTGTACGTAAATTTTTACTTTAATAATTTTATTTTATATAAATTTTTTTTGTTTATATTTTTTATAATCATATAAATAGCAATCATAATATTCATGATCTAGGTCTAATACGGAGACTAAGGTAGTATAACAAATAATAATACATAATGATTAGTTATGCATAATTGCATATCATGAAAAGAGTAATATGCTTGGGACAGTCCGATGAAAAGTATATATTTTCTTTTCTAATAAATATATACTATAGTACTTGCATATTTATATTTCTAAATTGATAATAACATTTTATTTTTAAATATGATACTATGAATTTAGAAGTGACAATGTTTATTTATATTTCTGAGTTTGGCTCCTTTTTATTAGTTTCTTCTTTTAAGTGCTGATATGCCATGAGAATTGATAATATGACAAACTCAAATACATTACGTCTTAGCATTTAATGTAGCATATTAATATTTAACGGAGCAAAGTAAACAAACAGGACTAAAACCAAAATCTTTCAATTTTATTGGACCAAAACCAACAAAAAATAAGTACAGGAACCAAAACTAAAATACGGTTATTTTATAAGGATAAAAAATTCATTTAAGTAAAAATAAAAATAACAAAGTAGTTACAAAATATTTTTTAAAAAGGACAAACCAGACTTTAATTTTCTGTAAAAATACTTTAGCTAGCAGATGGTTGATTAAAGTGTTTTATTGGAAACTAATTTGCTTAATACTTTAAACAATAAAGAAATAAATTATGAATTGCCTTTTGATACAAATTATTTGTCGAAACAAAAATATAATATTAAGGATTAGATAGTTCCTCATCTAATAAATTTTAACACACACATAAATATACACCGAATATTTTTTGTTTGGTGACTAACATACCCCGAATATAAAATTTTAGATTGTGAAATTCGAAATAAGAAAATAAAATAGAATAAATAATTATTTTTTCAAGATTTAAATGTTGATATTTTTATTTATAAAAGAGAAAAATTAAAGTAATACCCATAAAAAATGGGCTTTTGTAGATAAAATTATCCAAACCTTAAAAATTAAAATAAAATTTTTAAATTATCATCTAATATAATTGATGAGCGGATATTTTATACATTTTTTTATCATCTTTTTCATATAATTTTTAGTATGTTTTATTTAGTTTTTATTAAGTTTTTATAGGTTTTAGTGTTAAATTCACATTTTTAGATTCTACTATGAGTTTTTGTGTTTTTGTACAATTTCAGGTATTTTTTTGCTGAAATTGAGGAACTGGAGCAGAAGTCTGATTCAGAGACAGAGAAAGCACTGCAGATGCTGTCCGGATCTGACCTCCTTGCATTCGAAAGAGCTTTTCTGGAGCTACAGAAGTCCAAATGGAGCGTTCTCAACGGCTATGGAAAGCTAACTTTCAGAGGTTTTCAGCAATATATAATAGTCTATACTTTGCTTCGAATTAGAAGGCTCAAAACTGGCATCCAACACTAGCTACCTGCCCCCTTCTAGGCGTCCAGCGCCCAAAGAGCAGAGACCAGTGTCCAAACGCCCAAAGAAGACCCCCTAGCTGGCATTCCACGCCCCAGAGACCTCATACCACGTGGATCTCACCAAAGCTCAGCCCAAACACTCACCAAGTGGGCCCTAGAAGTGGATTTTAGCACTAAAAAGACTATTTTACCCTTACTAGTCATTTGTTTAGTATAAGGGATTTTATTTATGTTATTGGGGGATCTTCGACCCTCTTTTACCAATATACATGTTTTACATTGTATTTTTACATCAGTATGAGTTTCTAAACCTCTTAGGTTGAGGGGAGGAACCCTGCTGAGTCCTATAAATTAATAAAAGTATTATTGTTTCTTCTCCGATCCATGTTTGATTTCTAAGATGTATACTCGATCTTCATCGTGGTGAATAGGATAATCAGACAATCAGCTCTGTTCATCACATTAAGACGAACGTGCCTGACAAACACTTGCGTCTACTTGGGTTCGTGTGAATACGTGACTGGAAAGCACGAGCCAACAGCTATGTTTATACATCTCTCAGATGGCTAATCCATGACTTCGTTGGGGACTTCTCGAGACACCAGTTCAGCCGATTTCTGGGGAGATTAGGGTCTCTATGGTATAGGCTAGAATCCTAAGAAGCAGCATCCTCTGATCTGGAAGATTCGACCTTGTCTATGGCGTTTTGAGTAGGATCGCCAAGAGAATGAACTGCTAGCACTTCACCCTTCGTCAGATTGGATGACACAGCCAATGGCATTCAATCTGTAGCAGAGGAGATCAATGACCACGGCCCATGGCGTTGATCACATACAGCCTACCATAGAAGAAGTCATTCACAAGCAGAGAAGATAGTAATGCCAGAGTTAATTCAGAAAGGCTAAGCAACTCCAATCCTTAACCCTATTCCTATTACTGATTCCCTTCTAATATACAAGTAGTTCATACATTCCTCTTACAACTCCATATATGACATAAAATCAACAACTTTCTGATCTGCCTGACTAAGACCTGCAAGATAACCATAGCTTGCTTCAAGCCAACAATCCTCGTGGGATCAACCCTGACTCGCTCAGGTATTACTTAGATGACTCAGTACACTTACTGGTACAACAGTACGAAAGTGTGGGGATTTGTGCTACCAATAACCTATTTCTAATTTCTAATTTTATTCCACACCACCACTCCCTCAATTTTTAACCTTATCACCATTCTCATCTCCAACTACCACCATCGCTGCCGCTATCACCATCACCACCACCGCCATCACCACCGCCATCACCACCTCTACTGCTTTTGGTCCTCCATGTTCCAGGCCACTGGCATTGTCGTTGGAATTGCCGGCTTCAATATCGCCAACTTCAAGGGCGGCAAAGTAGGCTTCGCCTCTAAATTAAAGACAACAACAGACTCCACTCTTTCTATGTCAAGTGCATCCAAAAATTTCCTTACAATGTCTCCATCCTTGAAATTAGCAGCGCATTGAGCTCTGCTGAAGCAGAAGCACCCACCGCGGCCCCAGCCAGATCAACATCATGTCCGATCCGAGCAAAGTTGCAAGTCATTCGCAGACTTGCTCAAACCTTCAAAGTCTCTTCCAACTTTTCAGGACAGCGTGGATGGTGGCTTTACCGTGTTCTGCCCCATGGACACTATCGTCAGCGGTTTCATACCCAAGTACAAGAACCTCACGGACGCACAGAAGATATCGGTGCTGCTGTACCACGAAGTTCCAGTATATCGTTGCAGATGCTAAAGTCAAACAACAGGGTTATGAACACTTTGGAAACACAAGGAGCGAACAAGTTCGACTTCACGATGCAGAATGATGGGGAAGACGTGAAACTTGAGATGAAGGTTGATACGACGAGCATAGTGAGGACACTGATTGACCAAGATCCCTTTGTTGCGTACAAGATCAGCAAGGTTTTGATGTCGAGGGAGCTCTTCAAGATGGTGATGGTGATGGCGGCAGTGATGGTAGTTGTTGGGGATGAAAGTGGTGGTAGGAGTTGAAATTGAGGGTGTGGTGGTGTGGGGTAAAATTAGAAGTTAGAGTTAGATTATATTATAAAGTAATTTGAGAATTTTATTTAATTTTTTAGTAAAGTATCATTTTTGTCCCCAACGTTTGAAGTAAGTCCCAAAGTTGTCCCTAACATTTCAATTGTCCTATTTAAGTCCCTAACATTTCAAAATTGACTCAATGTTGTCCTGCCGTTAGGGATCCGTTAACAGAATTGACGGCAGGACAAAATTGAGATGATTTTGAAACGTTAGGGACTTAAATAGGACGAAAACGTTGGGAACAAAAATAATACATAAAAATAAATTTTGATTTTATCTTTTAATAATATCAACTTTTTACTGTACATAGTATTCAATTATTTTTTAATCACATCTAAACAAGTCACACTTAATCACATTACTTTCATTCTAAATAAATTTATTTTTTTTTATAATTTTACACTTTCATTCTAAATAAATAATGTAATGTGATTAGAATAAAAGTGTAAAATTATAAAAAAAAATATAAATAATATGATTAAGTAATGAAAGTAAAATTACATTATTTAGAATGAAAGTGTAAAAGTTATTTATTTATAAACAAAATTACATTACTTTAAGAGTAAAATTATAAAAAAATTAATTTATTTAGAATCAAAGTGTAAAATTATAAAAAAAATATAAGGAATGTGATTAAGTAATGAAAGTAAAATTACATTATTTAGAATAAAAGTGTAAAAGTTATTTATTTATAAAAAAATTACATTACTTTAAGTGTAAAATTATAAAAAAAAATTATAAGTAATGTGATTAAGTAATGAAAGTAAAATTATATTATTTAGAATGAAAGTGTAAAATCTATTTATTTATAAAAAAATTACATTATTTTAAGAGTAGAATTATAAAAAAATTAATTTATTTAGAATGAAAGTGTAAAATTATAAAAAAAATATCAGTAATGTGATTAAGTAATGAAAGTAAAATTACATTATTTAGAATGAAAGTGTAAAAGTTATTTATTTATAAAAAAATTACATTACTTTAAGTGTAAAATTATAAAAAAATTAATTTATTTAGAATGAAAGTGTAAAATTATAAAAAAAATTATAAGTAATGTGATTAAGTAATGAAAGTAAAATTACATTATTTAGAATGAAAGTGTAAAATTTATTTATTTATAAAAAAATTACATTACTTTAAGAGTAAAAATATAAAAAAATTAATTTATTTAGAATGAAAGTAATGTGATTAACTGTAATTTACTTAGATGTGATTAAAAAATAATTGAATACTATGTACAGTAAAAAATTGATATTATTGAAAGATAAAATTAAAATTTATTTCTATGTATCATTTTTGTCCCCAACGTTTTCGTCCTATTTAAGTCCCTAACGTTTCAAATTCAAATTTTGTCCCGCCGTCAATTCTGTTAACGGATCCCTAATGGTAGGACAACATTGAGTCAATTTTAAAACGTTAATGACTTAAATAGGACGATTGAAACGTTAGGAACAACTTTGGAACATACCCCAAACGTTGGAGACAAAAATGATACTTTACTCTTAATTTTTTAAGATTCAAATAATTTTATCTGCAAAAATTCATCGATATAACTTTAATTTTTGCCTTTCATAAATAAAAATGTTAACGTCCAAATTTTTTATAGTGAAAAATGACTTTTTAATATATATATATATATATATATATTTTGGGAAAGTTTTCAGGTGTGACAAGCCACTTTACTGGCATAGCGTTATGTAAGTGTGCAGAGCCATACAGATATACATTAAAGAATTTGAACGATGTAGATTTCGTGTTAAGGTTGTGATGTAGACTCCAATAAGAATGGTGGAGGGTGCTCCTTGAACCGGTGGAACCCATAACCTTGGCAGATAAATTTAATGACCTGTTGTGTGTCCTTGCATTGGATATTGTCATTTTGGTAAGCCGATACTAAAGGGGAGGCGTCAGCTGACAGTTGTAGCCAAGGAAAAAATTGGGCTATGCATTTTTGTTGGAATTTGTGGGCTTCATAATATGTGAAGAAAAAATCGTTGGCAAGAGTTGAAGAGTGTGGGTACTGATCTTTAAAACAAAAAGTTGCTAGGCCTTGGGAGAGGTTATAGGACTACTTAGAAATATTCAAGTGCATTAGGGAAAATGATGGACTGGTGTTAAAGTGAAAAATTTAAAATTTCGAGTGCCTAATATTGGTTGAATAGGAATAAGTGATGATCCAGTTATCTTCAGAGTTCAAATATTTTAATTTAAATTCCAAACATAAAAAATTTATAATTTTTTGAATAGGAGAATTTCTATAAAAATTTGAAACTACTTCAATTATGCTAAGATAGCCTTAGTTTGGTAAAATTTTTCGATCAAAAGTACAAATATTTTATTTTGTGTTTAGTAAATAAAAAAACTTATGTACTTATACTTATAGTTTATAAAAGTCAGGGGTGATTTTAAAAGCATCCAAGGAGAAACTTATCAAAATTATAAAACCTAAAATGATTTCATACATGAATTAATTTTAAATTTAACTCATACATTTATATTTGTTATAGTAATTTTAAATTTTGAAAATTATTTTACTAAACGTAATTGTTGTTACTCGTACTTATTAAAAGTTATTTTTAATTTGATTTACAAAATATAAATGTTTCAACTTCTAGAAGTCATATTTTAAAAAATTATTTTTTATAAGTAATTTTTAAAAATAAAAGTGTTACCAAAGTAAGCTTTAGTCTGATTTAGGATGTGAGAGATTAGTACGACAAGTTATGGTTAACATTTTATTATAGAGAATTAAAGTTTTGTTATTAAAAAAATCAAAATTTGATTGATTTAATCGATGGAGTTGGATAATTGTGATCGGTTTAAGTCCAAATTGTTATAATGATAAATTTTAATTTTATAATGAATAATTTGTAATTGAAAGGACCCACTAACTTTTATTTCAGTCGATATTTAAATTTACATTTTAAATTTTTTAAAAGGGAGAACTTAAAAATTTTATTTTAAATTATTATTATGACATATCTTTAAATCTTTAATTGTTATTATGGTATATTTAATTTTGTTTTAGTCAACCAAACATGTTTTTTAATTACTTTAGATACGTATTTATCTAGAACGACTTTGTGCGGAACTGCAGATCTTCCAAATAGAATTTGAGTTGATGATTAAATATAAATTTCAAAATTTAATAGATAATTAAATAAATTTTGTGTTACTAACTATGATGATCAATTAAGAGTGATAGGTGATAGACATATTATTTAATGGATCATTGCAATTAGCATATTATTTTTTTTATAAGATCTTAGAAGGTTAAAAATTATTAAAAAATAAAAGTACGAAACAAATGTTGAAAAATAAGATGCTATATTTTATTTTCACCCATTTTTTTTATTAAGTTTCAAATACTTCAATCATATACCCGGATATATATGGTGGAGGAGACCAAGAGGCACAGCTGATAGGGTTCCATCATTTATAAAAAAAAAATTAGGATTGGAATAATTTGAGAACGATGTAGGAGTAAGAAAAAATGAATTTGGATCCTCTAAATTTTAAATTTGTACTTTAGAGGATAAAGTGTGATCTTCTACTTTTGAATGGTTTTTCTCTCATATTTATTCTTGGTCTCACTTATAAAAAAATAGTGAGAGATCACGCTTTACTCTCTAAAGTAAAATTCAAACTTTAGAGAATTCAAATCCCAAAAAGATGAGGGGAACATTTGTCAAGCAACATCTTAACTGCATAGATGAGCAGCATATTATTTTACGCATTTCATCCAAAATGAAAATACACGTTGTATTGATTTATTTTTCGTATAATAAATTAAATATTATTATTGTAAATTTAAACAGTATTGTTTAAATTATTGATAATTTTTTTTGGTGACTCAAATTATTGATAATTTAAATAATAATACTAGTTACTATTTGATGTTATACTTACTATTAGTGTAATAATAATAATAATAATAACAATAATAATAATAATAATAATAATAATAATAATAATTATTATTATTATTATTATTATTATTATTATTATTATTATTGTTATTATTATTATTATTATGAGTAAATAGTCGGATTAGTTCTTAAAAGATCGTTCGTTCTATAAGTTGGTGCATGAAAGATTTTTTTTAATCTATTTTGTCATTTAAAGATTTTAAATTAATCGTGTTAGTCATTCCGTCGCTTTATTCATTGATGTTATCAAAATTTACAAATGTGACACATGAAGTGACACTTCGATACACACTTTGAAGTCTTAATTAACTATTAATATGATTAGTTTATGAAATTAAATCAAACCAAAATTAAATTGGGGGAAGAACTCAAGGCATTGGAATTTTTCATATCTACTCTCCACAAACCCACTCAACTTGGCATGTAGAGATTCACAACAGGACGTTGTCGTTATACCTGCGAAAAATGGGCCTCTGATGCATGTTGCCGCCCATGCGATTTTTTTGCGGTACAATTCCTTCACCCGTTCGACTTCCCGAACCCCACACTCATCTAGCATCGTCTCCCATTGCGTCTCGAACTTGTCAACGTCCATGTCCACAAGCTTGCAGTGTCTAAATAGTTGGGTGAATAGGGACTCATATATTTTGGAGGTCGCATTACGAAGCAAATGTGAAGCACAATTTTTGCACTCTCAAGTTCTAACCTAACTTGACTTGGTTATGCTAATACCTAACTCTTCATTCTTAGTGCTCACCCAACTAAAAAAGGGGTACGTCACTAGTATAAAATACAAGACACAGAATCAACCTAAAGAATTCTGAAATCACTCAAGGCCTTTCACTCAAGTGTTTCTCTCTGCCTCTTTCCACCCTTAGACTCTTTCAATGACTCTCTCGTTCAGCCTTTTACGTCAAGAAATTACGGAAAGATGAACATTGAAAAGAAAATTACAATCTGTAAAACATGAAGGAGATTGATGCTTCAACAACATCTACACTAGGGGTGGCAAAATGGGTCGAGCCCGTCGGGCCGATCCGCTAAACCCGCTAAAAAAGGCGGGTCGGGTTAGGATTTGGAGCCCGCCAAATTAAAAAAATCCGCCAAACCCGCACCGCCAAATTGGCGGGTTTTGGCGGGGCGGGGCGGGCCGGTCCGCTGGGCCGAAAATTTTTATTTTTTATTTTTATTAAATAAAAGAGTGATTATTATTATTATAAAATTAATAATTATAGAATTTTTAAACACTTTTTTTTCTCATTTTTTGTGTTTATTCTTCTTTTAGTTATTAACTTTATTTATTTTATTTTACAATTTCGTATATATGCTCAAATTATGTGATTTATTTTTTAAAATAAAGATGATTCTATTGACAAATATTATTTTGAACAATTTTATTGAAGCTAAAAATAAAAAAAATATAGTAAAAAAATTATATTATAATTTGACTATTTTTTATTTGTATTTGATTTTTTTATTATTATTTTTTGGTTAATTTTAATGAATTTTATTTTTCAAAAAAAAGAAGCGGGTTAGCCCGCCAACCCGCCAATCCGCCATAAAGCGGGGCGGGCTAGCATTTTGAACCCATTTAAGTTGGCGGGGAGGGCCGGTTCGCCCCATTTATGGGACGAGCCTAGGCGGGGCGGGGCGGGTTGGGGCATTCTACACTATGTAATAAACCAGATTAGCTTGCCTCTGATTTGGTTCCTCATTCTGGCGTAATGCTCCTTTGACTAGGAAGCGCTGTCCAAGTTGATGAATTTCTTCAGAGAAATCTTCTCGGAACATAAAATTCAAAAAACTTGTTATCCCTCCTTACCTCAGAAAAACTCCAGACCTTTCTTTTATATGTCCTTGCATGTTGTTGAGTTGCTGTCTCCTAAGTCAACTCTTTGAGCTTTGTGCTACCAACTTACGACATCACCTTTTCTAGTTAATCCCCAAATTAGAAATTTGAATCTGACTTACTTTTGCTTGACCAAAAGCCTCAGGGGAGCAAAGAAAAACTTTTTCAATGGTAAACCCAAATTTGAACCCTTGAGAAACTACTTGGTCCCCAAGAAACAATCTTGGCCATTGATTTGCAGCAATTGTTAACAGAAGTCACTTTCTCCATTTATCCCAAATTGGAGTGGCAGAAACTTAGTCAAGAGGAGAATAAAACACGATGCATGCAAGAGGAAATAAGTTACCTTTAACTTCTACCTTAGTTTGATGTGGTTTGAATTGGGTGATTGGACCTCAACCTTTCTTGCCTAACCTTCTCTTTCTTTCTTCCTTGGTGAATAGTTTAAGAACTAAACTTTCTCTATCCTCTCTGAGTTCTGACCGTATCAAAATAGGTGAATGTTGCTTTTGTGGAAGCAACTCGGAGAGATTGGCTTGAGAGATGAAATCGGATTTCGGTTTACTAGTTGACCCAACTGAATTTCTTGCTTTGTGTTATTTGGGCTTCCTTTGGATCGTCAGCCCACCAGCAGGTTCAATTTGTTCCATAGTGGGCTGCAACTATATATTGAGTGGTGGCTAGCATCACTCAAACAAAATAATCAAAATTGATTGGGTAATTAGCCCAATAAAATAACATTTTTCGTGATCAATTAATTTAGTTAATTTCTTAACTCAACACCTTATTTGTCATACCAATGTATTAGTAAAGGGATTGAATAACATTAAAATTTTCCTATGTTCTGATGAACAAGTAAAAATTGCAACCTTTTGTAACTTTAAAGATCTGAATGAGCTCAGTTAAAATGCAATCTTTAATGCATTTTTTGAAAATATGTATTTACTGTTAGTCATTTTTGTCGCATTCTTGAATTCGAATGCATCTTTTGTCGATAGTAAGAATTAGTCATTCTTAGCTTCTGTGTTTTGCTTCTAGGCTTCTAACCATTAACACGCTATGGGTGTGTTTGGATTAGCGGTTCGAGTATCAAGAGCTCGTTTAATTTTGCCGAAAGATTCACCGTCTCTTATGGCTGTATTTTATTTCACTGAACATAAATTTGATTCTACCGTTCAACCCACGTTTACCAATAACTACGATTTCCAGCTGTTCAAATTGGACTGAAATTTATTTATACATACCAATTGTGTCCTTTGTTATTTATATGGTGAATTTTGTTGTTTTTTAATAACATTTTTTGTCTAACATACTTTCAAGAATTTTTTATTTTTTTGAAATTGTTATTATTTTTTATTCATATAATTTTTTTATTTTATTGTAAACTTTTTTGTATCGAATAATTTTTAGCTTTAAATGAAGATTCTGTTAATTCTATAAGAGTACTGGAGATGACTGAGAATACTAAACCAATGTTAAAATTTAGTTAAATATCCCAAGTAAATTTATAAAGTCACGTAAAATTATTATTTAAATTCATGTCCTATTCTCTAATTATTCATCTCAAAGTAATTTCAATTAATGCAATCCGAACAATATTCAGTTTACCATAATCCATTTTAAATAAAAAATACGAAACAAAAACCATGCCACTTTTAATACGGAATTGTGTTTTATTGATTGTTTGTTTAAAGAATATATCTCAATTTAGGCATGCTACTAATGTGGATGGAAGTTGATCTGTAGTAATTCAAAGTGGCCAATGTATTTTTTAGAGTATTAGATAGAAGAATATTTGTTACAATGAATATACCCATTGTAAAGAAATTTTTTTCTCAGTTGTTATATTTTTATGTTAGTTGTGTAAATTATTTGAAGGCACAAGATAGTAAAGTAGGTTGACTTTGATATCATTAGAAGCTAATTTTAACGGTTCAAACAAGCACGATTAATTCTGTAAAAAAAAATAATTTGTAATAATAATGTGATTTACATGTTAATTTTTTTGAGTAAATTCATTTCAAAATGTAGAAATTAGATGTAACGACGCTAAAATTTTAAAAGAAATATAGAAGTTGACAACAAATTTAACACTCATTAAGGAAATAAATTTATTTATGGCTATTTCCTAATTATTCTAAATAATAACAAGTCTTATAAAAAATATTAATGTCATTATTTTGATCAATTAATTATTTCAACTCTTTTTTAATGTATAAATATGTTCAAAATGACAAGGTATGGATGACTGTTTCATTAATTGTTTGTTTGACAAATATTGTAGCAAAAAAATGTCTCAATTTAGTATTTCCACCGCTGTTGACGGAAGTTCAACCTGTAGTAATTTTTTCAAAATTTTACCGAGGAGATCTGCATTCCCTAAGGGGTAATTAAACAAGAACTTGCAATGACGGAGAAGGAACGCGGCTTTTTTTTTAAAAATAATGAGTGAGGGATGGGAAGGGGGCTTCTCACGCTCCTCAGAGTATTCATTATCATATCTAACTAGCAACGGAGATCCAATTTGAGTCGACTTAACTGGGGTCTGGTGCACGAATTGTGAATCACACTTTTCACAACTCGTACCACTAACCAGCAAGTGCACTGGGTCGTCCAAGTAATACCTTACGTGAGTAAGGGTCGAATCCCACGGAGATTGTTGGTTTGAAGCAATCTATGGTTATCTTGCAATTCTTAGTCAGGAAGTCAATTGTATTTATCAGTTGAATTGCGAATAAACAAGAGAGCATGGGTTAAAGGTTACTTGTTATGCAGTAATGGAGAATATGTTGGAGTTTTGGAGATGCTTTATCTTCTGAATCCCTGCTTTCCTCTGTCCTCTGATTCACACACACACGTCCTTCTATGGCAAGCTGTGTGTTAGGGCATCACCGTTGTCAATGGTTATATCCCCTCCTCTTGTGAAAATGGTCCAGATGCTCTGTCACAGCACGGCTACTCATCTGAGGTTCCCGATCGTGCTGGAATAGGATTCACCCTCCTTTTGCGTCTGTCACTACGCCCAGCATTCGCGAGTTTGAAGCTCGTCACAGTCATTCAATCCCTGAATCCTACTCGGAATACCACAGACAAGGTTTAGACTTTCTGGATTCTCATGAATGCCGCCATCAATCTAGCTTATACCACGGAGATTCTGATTAAGGAATCTAAGAGATATTCATTCAATCTGATGTAGAACAGAGGTGATTGTCAGACACACGTTCATGGATTGAGGAAGGTGATGAGTGTCACTGATCATCACCTTCTCCATAGTTAGGCGCGAATGGATATCTTAGATAGGAACACGCATGTTTGAATGGAAAACAGAAATACTTGCATTAATTCATCAAGACACAGCAGAGCTCCTCACCCCCAACAATGGGGTTTAGAGACTCATGCCATCAAAGAGTACAAAGTTTTGATCTAAATGTCATGAGATCCAAAATAAGTCTCTAAAAGTTGTTTAAATACTAACTAGTAGCCTAGGTTTACAGAAAAATGAGTAAACTATAGCAGATGGTATAGAGATCTACTTCTGGGGCCCACTTGGTGTGTGAAGGGGCTGAGACTTAAGCAATTCACGTGCATAAGGTCATTTTGGGCGTTCAACACCAGGTTTGGATCCATTTCTGGCGTTGAACTCCAACTTTTGATCCTTTTCTGGTGCTGGACGCCAGAATTGGGCAGAGAACTGGCGTTGAACGCCAGTTTACGTCATCTATCCTTGAGCAAAGTATGGACTATTATATATTTCTGGAAATTCCTGGATGTCTACTTTCCAACGCAATTGAAAGCATGCCATTTCAAGTTCTGTAGCTCCAGAAAATTCACTTTGAGTGCAGGGAGGTCAGAATCCAACAGCATCAGCAGTCCTTTTTTAGCCTGAATCAGATTTTTGCTCAGCTCCCTCAATTTCAGCCAGAAAAATACCTGAAATTACAGAAAAACACACAACTCATAGTAAAGTCCAGAAATATGAATTTTTCCTAAAAAATAATAAAAATAAACTAAAAACTAACTAAAACATACTAAAAACTATATGAAATTAACCCCAAAAAGCGTATAAAATATCCGCTCATCACAACACCAAACTTAAACTGTTGCTTGTCCTCAAGCAACTAGACAAATAAAATAGAAGACTAATAGGTTGAGAAGCAATAATATCTCAGAGTTTTTGAGTGAAGCTCAGATTCTAATTAGATGATTGGCATCTATAAGAACTTAGAATTCAGATAGTGTTATTGATTCTCCTATTTCAGTATGATGATTCTTGAACACAGCTATTTCATGAGTCTTGGCCGTGGCCCTAAGCACTTTGTTTTCCAGTATTACCACCGGATACATAAATGCCACAGACACATAATTGGGTGAACCTTTTAGATTGTGACTCAGCTTTGCTAAAGTCCCCAATTAGAGGTGTCCAGAGTTCTTAAGCACACTCTTCTTTCTGCTTTGGACCTTGACTTTAACCGCTCAGTCTCAAGTTTTCACTTGACACCTTCACGCCACAAGCACATGGTTAGGGACAGCTTGATTTAGCCACTTAGGCCAGGATTTTATTCCCTTAGGCCCTCCTATCCACTGATGCTCAAAGCCTTGGGATCCTTTTTATTACCCTTGCCTTTTGATTTTAAGGGCTATTGGCTTTTTCTGCTTTTCTTTCTCTTCTCTTTTTTTTTGTTGCTTTTTCTTGCTTCAAGAATCATTTTTATGATTTTTCAGATTATCAATAACATGTCTCATGTTCACCATTCTTTCAAGAGCCAACATATTTAACAGTCTTAAACAACAAATTCAAAAGACATATGCACTGTTCAAGCATTCATTCAGAAGACAGAAAGTATTGCCACCACATGTAACTAATTAGAATTTCTCTTATTAAAACTCGAAATTTTATTGCCTCTTATTCAAAAGATCTACTATTTTATTCATGTTTGCTGATGATGAGAAAAATAAACTATGGCTTAATTAGAGATAAAATCAAAATAGATACTAATTACTACTATATGACTCCTAAGGTGAACTTTTATAACGACACTATCACAGAGTTAAAGTAGAAATTGGAATTTAACAACCTTAGTTCTGGGAAACGGGTGTTCCTCGGATCTTTGGGGTGCTTGGTCCTTCAAGAGATAACTTCTGGCGCTTCAAGTCCCTCAAGTCATGCCCTTGCTCCTCTTGTTCTTTAAACATATAGGTGAAATTTGACTGTGCTCCTTCTGTTCTTTTATTATTTGTTCCATAGCCTCCCGTATCTTGGTAACAGACGTCTCAAGATACTCCCAGTATTCAGATTGAGGGATTTCTGGGAGAGATTCCTGTGTTTTCTTCTTGGTGGGATCATCCTGTGCTTGTTGTTTTTCCATTGATGCTTTGGTGATTGGTTTCTCAACTGAGATATACTCAGTTATTCTCATCCTTACCCCAATCTGGCTTCTTTAGAATTTTTGTTAGCAATTTTGTAGAGTTCAGCTGAGATCAGCTGATGAACTTCCACTTCTTTTCCCATCATGATGCAATGGATCATCACTGCTCTTTTAACTGTGACTTCAGAACGGTTGCTAGTAGGTAACAGAGAGTGCCCAATGAAGTCCAGCCATCCTCTGGCGACTGGTTTGAGATCTTCTCTCTTGAGTTGATTTGGGACACCCTTTGTGTTGGTGGTCCACCTGGCTCCAGGGATACATATGTCCTCTAGAATCTTATCCAGGCCCTTGTCTGTTCTCATCATTCTCCTGTTGAAGGAGTCTGGATCATCTTTCAGCTGAGGTAGCTTTAAGATCTCTCTGATCTTGTCAGGGATGGTATGAACAATCTTTCCTCTGACCATGGTCCGATATTCATAGAAAGCAGTTCCAGATAGTTTTTGCTTGTCAGTCTGCCACATATTAGCATAGAACTCCTGGACCATATTCCTTCCCACTTTCGTTTCAGGATTAGCTAGGACTTCCCAGTTCCTGATTCGAATTTGCTCCTGGATCTCCGGATATTCATCTTCTTTCAGATCGAATCTAACTTCTGGGATCACTGATCTTAGACCCATTATTTTGTTATAATGGTCTGAATGTTCTTTAGATAAGAACTTCCCTTGATTCCAAAGTGGTTTTGGAACGCTCTCTTTCTTGCCTCTTGGAGTGGGTTGTTTTCCTTTAGGAGCCATGATCTTAGTGATCGCGGATAAACACACCAAACTTAGAGGTTTGCTTGTCCTCAAGCAAAAGAAAAGAAAGGAGAGGGATAAAAGGAGAGCTAGGTGCAATTGTTGATGGAAGGGGAGAGAGGCCGAACCCAAATTTAAAGGGAGGGAGGGTGGGTTTTCGAAAAAAGAGATAAAGATATGATAAAAAAGACTGATTTGGAAAAGATAAGATAGAAGATATGATAAGAGAGGATATAGTTTAAAATTGAAAAGATATGAAAGATTTTTGAAAAAGATAAATCTAGATTTTGAAAAAGATAATGTGGAGATTTGAGAAAGATATTAGTTGGAAAAAAATTAGATTTGTTTTGAAAATAGGATTTGAAAAGAGTTGGATTGAATTTGCAAAGAGGCTTGGTGCTTATGGATTAAGATACATTTGATATTTTTAAAGTAGGATTTTTAGAAATTAGGGATTTTAGAAATCAGGGTTCTTAACATGTTTATGCAAGAAATCATGAATTGAAGTATGAAAATCAAGATTAGAATGAAAAAATATGAAGAAAAATGAGTTTGCCTCCTCCCTGCCATCCTGGCGTTTGAACGCCCAAACACTACCTGTTTTGGGCGTTCAACGCCCAAATTCTGATCTCCTGGGCATTCAACGCCCAGTTGTTGCCCTTTTCTGGCGTTGAACGCCAGATTGCTACCCTTACTGGCATTCAGCGCCCACTGGCTGCCCCTTTTGGGTGCTGAACGCCCAAAATAGGCTCTTACTGGCGTTTTCTTGCCAGTGAGCTCTTTTTCTCTGTTTTGTGTGCAGATTCCTTCTGTAACCCTGTGAACTTATGCAATTGATTCTTTACCTTGTCATCAATGAACTCTATATAAACAAATAAAAATAAAAATAGAAATAGGGCAAAATTCTTAGAGGATTAATGCCCCATGGCTGGGTTGCCTCCCAGCAAGCGCTTCTTTATTGTCTTTAGCTGGACCTTGCTGAGCTTTTAGTCTAGCTTCAGCCTTGAGCATTCTTGCTCAACGTTGCCTTCAAGATAGTGCTTGATTCTCTGTCCATTGACAATGAACCTCTTATCAGAATCAATATCTTGAAGCTCCACATAACCATATGGTGATACACTTGTAATCACGTATGGTCCCCTCCACCGGGATTTCAATTTCCCGGGGAATAGCCTGAGTCTAGAGTTGAACAGCAAAACCTTCTGTCCTGGCTCAAAGATTCTAGATGACAGCTTTCTGTCATGCCATTTTTTTGATTTCTCTTTATAAAGCTTGGCATTTTCGAAAGCTGTGAATCTGAATTCCTCTAGCTCATTTAGCTGGAGCAATCTTTTTTCTCCTGCTAATTTGGCATCAAAGTTCAGGAATCTGGTTGCCCAATAGGCTTTATGTTCCAGTTCCACGGGCAGGTGACATGCCTTACCATACACAAGTTGGTATGGAGAGGTCCCTATAGGGGTCTTGAATGCTGTTCTGTAAGCCCACAGAGCATCATCCAAGCTCCTTGCCCAATCCTTTCTACGGGTACTTACTGTTCGTTCTAGGATTCTCTTTAATTCTCTGTTAGAGACTTCAGCTTGACCATTAGTTTGTGGATGATATGGAGTAGCCACCTTATGGCGAATTCTATACCGAACCATGGCAGAGTAAAGCTGTTTATTGCAGAAGTGAGTGCCCCCATCACTGATTAGTACTCTAGGGACACCAAACCTGCTAAAGATATGTTTCTGGAGGAACTTCAGCACTGTTTTAGTATCATTGGTGGGTGTGGCAATGGCCTCAACCCATTTTGATACATAGTCAACTGCCACCAGAATATAAGTGTTTGAGTATGATGGTGGGAAAGGTCCCATGAAGTCAATTCCCCATACATCAAACAACTCAATTTCCAAGATTCCTTGTTGAGGCATGGCGTAACCATGAGGCAGATTACCAGCTCTTTAGCAACTGTCACAGTTACGTACAAACTCTCGGGAATCTTTATAGAGTGTGGGCCAATAGAAGCCACATTGGAGGACCTTGGTGGCTGTTCGCTCACCTCCGAAATGGCCTCCATATTGAGATCCATGGCAATGCCACAGGATCTTCTGTGCTTCTTCTCTAGGCACACACCTACGGATTATTCTGTCTGCACATCTCTTAAAGAGATAAGGTTCATCCCACAAATAGTACTTTGCATCAGTAATTAATTTCTTCTTTTGTATCCTGTTGTACTCCTTGGGTATGAACCTTGCAGCTTTATAGTTTGCAATATCGGCAAACCATGGTGTTTCCTGAATGGAAAATAAATGCTCATCCGAAAAAGTCTCAGAGATCTCAAGAGAGGGGAGGGGCGTCCCTTCTACTGGCTCTATCCGGGACAGATGATTAGCCACTTGGTTCTCTGTCCCTTTTCTGTCTCTTATTTCTATATCAAACTCTTGCAGAAGCAACACCCATCTGATGAGCCTGGGTTTTGAATCCTGCTTTGTGAGTAGATATTTAAGAGCAGCATGATCAGTATACACAACACTTTTGATCCTACTAAGTATGATCTGAACTTGTCAATGGCGTAAACCACTGCAAGTAATTCTTTTTCTGTGGTTGTGTAATTTTTCTGGGCATCATTTAAAATGCGACTAGCGTAATAAATGACGTGCAGAAGCTTGTCATGCCTCTGTCCCAACACTGCACCAATGGCGTGATCACTGGCATCACACATTAGCTCAAATGGTAATGTCCAGTCTAGTGCAGAAATAACTGGTGCTGTGACCAGCTTAGCTTTCAGCGTTTCAAACGCCTGCAGGCACTCTGTGTCAAACACAAATGGTGTGTCAGTAGCTAGCAGATTGCTTAGAGGTTTTGCGATTTTTGAAAAATCCTTTATAAACCTCCTATAGAATCCTGCATGCCCTAGAAAGCTTCTGATTGCCTTAACATTGGCAGGTGGTGGTAATTTTTCAATTACCTCTATTTTTGCTTGATCCACCTCTATTCCCTTGTTTGAGATTTTATGCCCAAGAACAATCCCTTCAGTCACCATGAAGTGACATTTTTTCCAGTTTAAAACTAGGTTGGTTTCTTGGCATTTTTTCAAAACAAGTTTCAGGTGATCAAGACAGGAGCTGAATGAGTCTCCATATACTGAGAAGTCATCCATGAAGACTTCCAGAAATTTTTCCACCATATCAGAGAAAATAGAGAGCATGCATCTCTGGAAGGTTGCAGGCGCATTACACAGCCCAAATGGCATCCTTCTATAAGCAAACACTCCAGATGGACATGTGAATGCTGTTTTCTCTTGATCCTGAGGATCTACTGCAATCTGGTTATAGCCTGAGTAGCCGTCCAAAAAGCAGTAATAATCATGACCTGCTAGTCTTTCTAGCATCTGGTCTATGAATGGTAAAGGAAAATGATCCTTTCTGGTGGCTGTATTGAGCCTTCTGTAGTCAATACATATGCGCCACCCTGTAACTGTTCTTGTAGGAACCAGTTCATTTTTTTCATTATGAATCACTGTCATGCCTCCCTTTTTTGGGACGACTTGGACAGGGCTCACCCAGGGGCTATCAGAAATAGGATAAATAATCCCAGCCTCTAGTAATTTGGTGACCTCTTTCTGCACCACTTCCTTCATGGCTGGATTTAGCCGTCTCTGTGGTTGAACCACTGGTTTAGCATTATCCTCCAATAAGATTTTGTGTATGCATCTAGCTGGGCTTATGCCCTTAAGGTCACCTATGGACCACCCAAGAGCTGTCTTGTGTGTCCTTAGCACTTGAATAAGTGCTTCCTCTTCCTGTGAATTTAAAGCAGAGCTTATGATCACTGGAAAAGTGTCACCTTCTCCCAGAAATGCATATTTCAAGGATGGTGGTAATGGCTTGAGCTCGGGTTTAGGAGATTTTTCCTCTTCCATAAGAGATTTCAAAGGCTCTTTCATGTCCTCTGAATCCTCCAAATCAGGTTGAACATCTTTAAAGATGTCTTCCAACTCTGATTCGAGACTCTCAGCCATGTTGATCTCTTCTACTAAAGAGTCAATAAGATCAACTTTTATACAGTCTTTTGATGTGTCAGGATGCTGCATGGCTTTGACAGCATTCAACTTAAACTCATCATCATTGACTCTCAGGGTTATTTCCCCCTGTTGGACGTCAATGAGGGATCGTCCAGTTGCTAGGAAGGGTCTTCCTAGAATGAGAGTAGCACTCTTGTGCTCCTCTATTTCCAGCACAACAAAGTCAGTGGGAAAGGCGAATGGCCCAACTCTGACAATCATGTCTTCAATCACGCCTGATGGGTATTTAGTGGAGCCATCAGCAAGTTGGAGACATATCTGGGTTGGTTTAACTTCTTCAGTTAAGCCAAGCTTTCTGATAGTGGATGCAGGTATTAGGTTGATGCTTGCCCCAAGATCGCATAAAGCTGTCTTGGTGCATTGACCTTCTAATATGCATGGTATCAGAAAACTCCCAGGATCTTTAAGCTTCTCAGGAAAGCTTTTCAGAATGACTGCACTGCATTCTTCAGTGAGGAGAACTCTTTCTGTTTCTCTCCAATCCTTTTTATGACTCAAGATCTCTTTCATGAACTTGGCATAAGAAGGTATTTGCTCAAGTGCTTCTGCAAATGGAATCTTTATTTCAAGAGTCCTGAGATAATCTGCAAAGCGAGCAAATTACTTATCCTGCTCCTCTTTCCGGAGTTTTTGAGGATAAGGTATCTTGGCTTTATATTCCTCAACCTTAGTTGCTGCAGGTTTATTGCCTACAGGAGTGGTTGAAGAAGCCTTTTTAGAGGGGTTGTTATCAGCATTTGTGTGTGTCTGATCCTTCACTGGCAATTGAGTGCCAGGGTTAGAAGCTGGAGTGAAATTGGACGCCAGCTCCTTGTCTGTTCCTGGCGTCTGAACGCCAGAACTGTGCCCATTTTGGGCGTTCAGCGCCAGATCTTGCCCATTTTGGGCGTTCAACGCCAGATCCTTGCCTATTTCTGGCGTTGAACGCCAGTCCTGCCTTGTTTCCGGCGTTGAACGCTAGTCCTGAGCATGGTCTGGGCGTTCAGCGCCAGCCTTCCACCAAATTTCTGGCGTTTTGGTTCCAGAATTACTTTTCCCTGGGCTCTTACTGTCCTCAAGTGAATTTTGGGTGGTTTGCTCATTTCTTAGCTTTTTGCTGCCTTGAGGTGGGGTATTTAATGTTTTCCCACTTCTTAATTGAACTGCTTGGCATTCTTCTGTTATTTGCCTTGACAGGTGCTGCTTTGTTTGCTTAAACTGGTCTTCTATATGTATATTAGCCATCCTTGTCTCTTGTAGTCTATCTTTGAATTCGGCTAACTGCATTGTTAGAAAGTCCAATTGCTGATTAAATTCAGCAGCTTGTTTTACATGACTGAGTTCAGCAGTTACTGTCTTAATCTCTTCTTTCATGGAAGGGTCACTGCTTAGGTACAGATGCTGATTCCTGGCAACTGTATCAATGAGCTCTTGAGCCTCTTCAATTATCTTTCTCATGTGGATAGATCCACCAGCTGAGTAATCTAGAGACATCTGAGCTCCTTCTGCAAGCCCATAGTAGAAGATGTCTAACTGAACCCACTCTGAAAACATTTCAGAGGGGCATTTTCGTAGCATCTCTCTGTATCTCTCCCAGGCATCATAAAGAGATTCATTATCTCCTTGTTTAAAGCCTTGGATGTCCAGCCTTAGCTGTGTCATCCGTTTTGGGGGAAAGTATTGATTTAAGAATTTTTCTGTCAGCTGTTTCCATGTCCTTATGCTGGCCTTAGGTTGGTTATTCAACCACCTCTTAGCTTGATCTTTTACAGCAAATGGAAACAGTAATAGTCTGTAGACATCCTGATCTATTTCTTTATCATGTACTGTGTCAGCAATCTGTAGAAACTGTGCCAGAAACTCTGTAAGTTCTTTCTGTGGAAGACCGGAATACTGGCAACTTTGCTGCACCATGATAATGAGCTGAGGATTCAACTCAAAGCTACTGACTCCAATGGAGGGTATGCAGATGCTACTCCCATATGAAGCAGTAGAGGGGTTAGAATATGACCCCAGAGTCCTCCTGGACTGTTCATTTCCGCTTAGATCCATGATGGAGGAAGAGAGATGATGTAAAATAGAGAAAATATTTTTATTTATTTATTTATTTATTTATTTATTTATTTATTTATTTCGAAAATGAGATAAAGATAAATAAAAATGGGTGAAGATTTTCGAAAAATTGAGGAGAGAGAAAGTGGTTAGGAAGTTTTGAAAAAAAAATCTGAATTTTAAAAATTGATTTTCGAAAAAGATGCTTTAAAATAGAGAGAAAAGCAATAAGATAGCACTCGATTTAAAATTTTTAGATTTAATGCTCCTTATTTTCGAAAATTTTTGGAGGAAAAAACACCAAGGAACACCAAACTTAAAAATTTTAAGATCAAGACACAAGGAAAACTCAAGAACACTTTGAAGACTCACAAGAACATGAAGGAAGAACACCAAACTTAAAATTTTTAGAAAACCAAAATAAATTTTCGAAAAACACAGAAAAATCAACAAGAAAACACCAAACTTAAAGTTTGGCACAGGATTTAATAGAAAATTTATTTTTGAAAAAGATTTTTTTTTTAAAAAAAAAGAGAAAATAAGGATTCTAAAATTTTAACACGACAATAATAAGAGACTCTAAACAAAAAAAAGAGAAATTTTTCCTAATCTAAGCAACAAAATAAACCGTCAGTTATCTAAACTCGAACAATCCCCGGAAACGGCGCCAAAAACTTGGTGCACGAATTGTGAATCACACTTTTCACAACTCATACCACTAACCAGCAAGTGCACTGGGTCGTCCAAGTAATACCTTACGTGAGTAAGGGTCGAATCCCACGGAGATTGTTGGTTTGAAGCAATCTATGGTTATCTTGCAATTCTTAGTCAGGAAGTCAATTGTATTTATCAGTTGAATTACGAATAAACAAGAGAGCATGGGTTAAAGGTTACTTGTTATACAGTAATGGAGAATATGTTGGAGTTTTGGAGATGCTTTATCTTCTGAATCCCTGCTTTCCTCTGTCCTCTGATTCACACACACACGTCATTCTATGGCAAGCTGTGTGTTGGGGCATCACCGTTGTCAATGGTTACATCCCCTCCTCTTGTGAAAATGGTCCAGATGCTCTGTCACAGCACGGCTAATCATCTGAGGTTCCCGATCGTGCTGGAATAGGATTCACCCTCCTTTTGCGTCTGTCACTACGCCCAGCATTCGCGAGTTTGAAGCTCGTCACAGTCATTCAATCCCTGAATCCTACTCGGAATACCATAGACAAGGTTTAGACTTTCCGGATTCTCATGAATGCCGCCATCAATCTAGCTTATACCACGGAGATTCTGATTAAGGAATCTAAGAGATATTCATTCAATCTGATGTAGAACAGAGGTGATTGTCAGACACACGTTCATGGATTGAGGAAGGTGATGAGTGTCACTGATCATCACCTTCTCCATAGTTAGGCGCGAATGGATATCTTAGATAGGAACACGCATGTTTGAATGGAAAACAGAAATACTTGCATTAATTCATCAAGACACAGCAGAGCTCCTCACCCCCAACAATGGGGTTTAGAGACTCATGCCGTCAAAGAGTACAAAGTTTTGATCTAAATGTCATGAGATCCAAAATAAGTCTCTAAAAGTTGTTTAAATACTAACTAGTAGCCTAGGTTTACAGAAAAATGAGTAAACTATAGCAGATGGTATAGAGATTCACTTCTGGGGCCCACTTGGTGTGTGCTGGGGCTGAGACTTAAGCAATTCACGTGCATAAGGCCATTTTGGGCATTCAACGCTAGGTTTGGATCCATTTCTGGCGTTGAACTCCAACTTTTGATCCTTTTCTGGCGCTGGACGCCAGAATTGGGCAGAGAACTGGCGTTGAACGCCAGTTTATGTCATCTATCCTTGAGCAAAGTATGTACTATTATATATTTCTGGAAAGCCCTGGATGTCTACTTTCCAACGCAATTAGAAGTACGCCATTTCGAGTTCTGTAGCTCCAGAAAATTTACTTTGAGTGCAGGGAGGTCAGAATCCAATAGCATCAGCAGTCCTTTTTCAGCCTGAATCAGATTTTTGCTCAGCTCCCTCAATTTCAGCCAGAAAAATACCTGAAATTACAGAAAAATACACAACTCATAGTAAAGTCCAGAAATATGAATTTTTCCTAAAAACTAATAAAAATAAACTAAAAACTAACTAAAACATACTAAAAATTATATGAAATTAACCCCAAAAAGCGTATAAAATATCCGCTCATCAGGGGCATACGAACTTCAGCTGCATTGGGCCTTTAAGGTAATGAACCTAAGTCGGATTTGGGACCTAACAACGGATTCTAGTTGATCTTGCATGCGTTGAGGACTTAATAAGCCCAAATATATCTTGGATTAATATTTTGAGTCATTGTTATAGCATAAACTATACTATTTAATATTATAATACTTAGGATATGTAAAAGTTGAATATATTTACATGACTTTTTTTTAATTCAGATTAAAAAAAATTAATTATTTCTTTTTCAGTTTTAAATATTATTTTTTTATGTAACGAAATATTAAAAAAAAAACAACAATAACTCACATAATTAAAATAGATAATTTTAATATATATAGGACACTATGCATATCAAGGATTATTATATATGATATATAATTTTTTTTCCTGTAATGACTATTTACATAATTTGTTGAACAATTTTTTTTATCTTATATTTAATAAATATACATAGAAAATATTATTGAACATACAACATACGTAACTTAAGTCATTATCTAGTACAATAAATATAATAGTTCAAATATTTATTTACTTATTCATTAATAAGTAGTAAAGAGTATGTAAGTAGTTTAAACTGATATTTTTTTAGTATAAAAGCAATAGTAAAGATTATTAATTAAGTTAATTACCTATTAAAAAAATTATGAAAAACTGTGTAAATAAAATTAACAAATAAGATCACTATTTTTACATAATACAAAGTTTACGAAAAAAATTTTCAATAATAAATTAATCCTCTGTAGATTATACAATAATTCTATCGAAAAATAAATAATTAATACATTGGATATTATTATTTATGTATGAATATATATATATATATATATATTACTCATTATTAAGTTTATACTTAATATTTAATCCAATTTTTGGAAATTAAAATTTAACTGATTGAAATTAATACATGCTAAATATTTTACATTTAACCAACTTATTTTTTATTGTAATTTAAAAAAGGAGTCATTACTCAATTCTAAATTTAAATTTAAATTTGATTAAGAAAATAAGAAATATGTCAAATTTTATCTCACTAAGCAGAATTAATTTCAAGAAAAGAAATTATTTTGCATATCATATATATATTGTGGTATAGTATGGTCATTTGCTATTTTTTTAATGGTAAGTATTGTCAAATAAAATAGTGTAAAAAATTAGAAGAAAATGTATCCCTAAATTTAAGAAATATTAAATTATTTTTCAATAGAAAAAATTATATACTGAATAACAAAAGTTACTATTGGCTTCTCCTCACACTAACTAATACACATCGATGGTGTTTCAGTACACCATGTTATCAGGTAATATTAGTCGCTCTAATAACTTTTGTAACTGCATAAGTTTATGAATTTGCAAATTTAAAAATTGTTTCATAAAATGTGAAGTTTTAACAAGTTACAACGTTGATCATGTTGTTTTGACTTCACGAATGAAAACGATACCAACAAATAAAATTGTCCTAACTAAATTTCAACAAAGACAAAAGTCCATAAGTATTGCTATTAATGAAAAAATAATCCATTTTAAAGACACATACAATTATGGTCTACAGATTTGGTAGCTCGGCAAGTCTAGGATTAATCCACTACATATTGATGCTCTATTTATTAAGGGCAAGATTCGAACACCAAAGACTTGCTTAAGCACACAAATGAGTTAACCATTCAATCAATTCAAATTAATTAAAATAAATATTAATTTTTTTAATATTTTTAAATTGTAAAATATTTATAATAATAAGTACTATATATATTTTTCATTTAAAATTTAATAACAAATTTTTATATAATTTTATATATTACTCCATGCATGGCACAAAAACAGACACTAGTAACATGCTAGAAAAAAGTACGAAGCGTACCAAAAACATACAATATTAAACCTGTTTAAAAAAAAAACCATTTACAACTACGCAAGCACGGAAAACTCATTTTTATAATTAAAATTTGTGTGCATTAAATTTATTATTAAATTTTTATAACATTATTTTTTAATCTCATTATGTAAAATAAATTAAACAAAAAAAAATTGTCCATAACTAATAATACTAGTAACAAAGTTTTGCATAATATAGAAGAGTACTAAGAGTGTCAATAATGTAATATACAAAAAAAATATTTTACAAATAAATGTAACAAAAAATAAACATGCAAAAAAAAATTATATAATAATTCAATGTCATTAGTGAGTATGTAGCAAAAAGTAATTTTAACTAATGTTTTTGAATCAATATTTACTTTATGAAAATCAATGTTGTTATAGAGTTGGGAAGACATAACTTTTGTTAGCACACACTTACTTAAATCCAAAAAGGATCCATAAAAATACTATTTTTCACAAAATATTTTGACAATTTACAGTCCAAACACACACTATATAGTTGGTATTTTCTTTAATTTAAATACAACTTTGTCTTTAGCATACAAATTTCTGTATTCAGCTAAATAGGTATTTTTCTAATTGATGTTTCATTTGGCCATTGGTGAAACTCTAACCCTAAAGGAGACACGCGTATACCCTTGGGCGAGTGTTAGAGAATTTAGGTTGCAGGTGTGTGGCAATGGGCACGCAAACAATTTCTGCAAGAGATCTTCTCACCATGAAGTCTTCTGAACACGTTTGTATGCCTCTGGTTCCGATGAAAATCCAAAAGAGCCCGTTCTGCAGGTTTCCGTGTCCCGTTCGATGTAATGGCTAGTTAAGGAAATTGTTGCTTTTTGCGCTGTGTTGCGGAGATAAGAATCCAAGTACAGTCCTTATTTGCAATGGATCCTCATCTCCTGAAAATGGGGCGCGCGATCGTTCCACATCGCCTCTGTCTCGGTACTTTCACGCCGAAAGTAGAGTGATCTGGAAGAAATATGGCAGGCGAAGTTGCAGAGGTGATCCCCATTGTCGATCAGGTATGTCTGGCTTCTGTGCCAAAATAATGATGACCACTGAGTACATTGGTTGATGTGATGGTTCAAGGTGTAGACCAAAGTTGAAAATTGCACCTATGGTAGAGATAAATTTTTTTCGGCCCAATTGATCAAGTGTATTAGGTCGAACCATAAGTGTTACACAGTAGCGATGGAGTCATTGGACTTCGCTAACATGGCATCCGGTTGCAAATTGAGAAGAAAATTTATTTTTTTAACAATATTCTACTCGGTGAAGCCAAGCAAGGGGTCCGACTATACAAATGGCAAGTGTAAGATGTTCTATGGTTGGGGTTGTTTGCAAATTGGCACGTGGGGAGATACTTGGGAAGGCACTGGGAAGTCTTTACCAGGTTCTCGTTCTCTCTCCACACCAGCTATATATAAGGTCATTTCCAAATCACTTTAGATCACAATCCACCTAGTTGTACAATCATTCTCCTTTCTTAAAATTCCTGAACGCTTGGGTGTTTAGTCACAGCAAAAATTTCTTGAAGGGGTGCTTCAATGACGGACCAGGGGGGACGTTAATTGAATCGAAGGACTGAAGAGGAAGGGTAAGTAGTTACTTTGGCGAATGCCCAAAAAGTTTCCTTGCAGTTGATTTCAAAGTCGTTGCCCCAACACGTGCACGACGTGGGCCATTTAAATGTTTGGTGAGGAGAAATGGGTTTCCGGAGCTAACATTGTTTTTCATCATGTAGGGTCGAACCGTCGTTGCATGTGACGCCATTAGAAAGCTCTGTGGCGGTGGCCGATGACACCAACTTGAACTTGGGTCTGTCTATTGATGTCGTAAGTAATCAAACATCTTAGTTTTAAATTCACATAGCATCTGTTAACTATCTAACCGATAGTGTTGATTTTGTGGTGGGTCAGGCAATTGCACCTTTTGTCACGGCGGAGGTCAACCCGGAGGGATTCGTGGAAGGAGAGAAGATGCTCCTGAAGCGCATATTTAATATTGTGCAGCCAAGTTGCAATCCCTTCCCAAATCTTTCATCCGATGCGTGTACTATATCTTCAGCTAAGCATGTAGTGTGGCTGGGACTGGCATAACCCAGCTAAATGTTTTTGTTTTACATAGATGGATCTTTTTTTGTTGCAACTACAGTTCATGAGGTGTTCCTGTTTCTGGAAGCTTACTGAAAATGTAAAAACCCTATATAAAGAACCCAACCAATTTAGCCATGCTCATTATACCTCTTTTAACACAAGTAAAACATTGAAGGATAGAAGGGCGCACCCAACAATAGTAACAAGGACACATGTTTGCCTTGTTGCAGCATTTAATGGAAAAATAGATATCGTTTGTGATAACGACTAACGAATGTGTTCCTGTTATGTTGTGGGTTATTGCAGCGAGTGGAAGCCACGATGGTCGAAGGTGATAGGAGGTTAATCGACATTGCCAGGCGAGTGAAGCGTACTCAATCAGCGTTGGAGGATCTGAAGCAGATTCTCACCGCCAAGGCAGGATGCAGCAGTGGGGTATGGACGCCAACATCGTCTGCTATTCTGGCCGGGAATAGCAATGTCACTAGCACGGCTGTAGGTCTTTCTGAACCGCTGAGACTTGCTGCAAACCTTGGCTTCTCTCCTCCCGGACCAGATGCAGGGGGCAAACGTGGAGGCCATACCCACCTGATTAGCCAAACCGAAAAGGGTAAAGGTCAGCTTGATTCCAAAGTGTGTGGCCTGTTAGACGTAATAGTCCCAAATTCTCCTGGCCATGACGATGATGTCATCATCGACGAATCCCTCTCTACTCCTAGGCCACGTGCCCCGACTACCGTTGTTTCTTGGCAAAGTGGAGGGTTTCCGTATTGGTGCGTTGGCATGCCTAAAGTGGGGGTCAGCCAGGCCCCAATCACAACTGCTCCTGCCCGCACACATAGGGACAAGGTATTCTTGACTTTATCCAACTTATAGCAATGTTATGCACAGTATACTGTACAAATTGCATGCTCAAGAGTCTTTGTATTAGTAGGTCATGGCACATCTTCCAACTCTCTCCCAAGTGGATACCACAAGTCAAGTCTGTAACTTGTTTAGCTCAGAACTAACTCGGCAAGGACCATCTAAGATCCCAAAGATGGAGACAGGTGATATTCTGAGCAGGATCCCTTCGCCGGAGATATGCAATATCCCACAGACACCCCCTGCAACAACTGCAACTCTTGGATGTGGGGCTTTCAAGCCTATACCCAGGCCATGGTCGCGGAACACACTGACAAGAAACATGGAGTCCCCAATGATGCTAATCCCGCTGGCAAGTTCATTTTCTAAATGTAACTAATTGACGTTGTTTCATGCATGGTTTAAAAAACTAACCGGGGCATTAACATGCCAACTTCATGTGTAGGGGTACGAGATGGAGTTTCGGCCGACGATCGGCATGTCACTCTCATACGATGAGACTGTCATGGCTACCTACTGATGAGCGGATAATTTATACGCTTTTTGGCATTGTTTTTACATAGTTTTCAGTATGATTTAGTTAGTTTTTAGTATATTTTTATTAGTTTTTAATTAAAATTCACATTTTTGGACTTTACTATGAGTTTGTGTGTTTTTCTGTAATTTCAGGTATTTTCTGGCTGAAATTGAGGGACTTGAGCAAAAATCATATTCAGAGGTTGAAGAAGGACTGCAGATGCTGTTGGATTCTGACCTCCCTGCACTCAAAAGTGGATTTTCCGGAGCTACAGAACTCCAAATAGCGCGTTCTCAATTGTGTAGGAAAGTAGACATCCAGGGCTTTCCAGCAATATATAATAGTTCATGCTTTGATTAAAGATAGACGACATAAACTGGCGTTGAGTCAAATTTGAGATCCTTATTTTTCTTTTCCAATAAATTTTCGAAAATTCAAAATTTTTTTTTATAAAATCATAAAATCAAAAATATTTTTGTGTTTCTTGTTTAAGTCTTGAGTCAAATTTTAAGTTTGGTGTCAATTGCATGTTTATCTCTTTATTGCATTTTTTCGAAAATTCATGCATTGCATTCTTCATGATCTTCAAGTTGTTCTTGACAAGTCTTCTTGTTTGATCTTCATATTTTCTTGTTTTGTGTCTTTTCTTGTTTTTCATATGCATTCTTGAATTCTTAGAGTCTAAATATTAAAAATTTTTAAGTTTGGTGTCTTGCATGTTTTCTTTTCTTGAAAATTTTTCAAAAATAAGTTCTTGGTGTTCATCTTGACATTCAAAGTGTTCTTGCATGCATTAGGAGTTTTGATTCATAATTTTCATGATTTATTTCAATTTTATGTTTTTCTCTTTCATTATTAAAATTCAAAAATCAAAAAAATATCTTTCTCTTTTTCTTCTCATCAAATTCGAAAATTTGAATTGACTTTTTCAAAAAAATTTTAAAATTAGTTATTTCTTATGAGTCAAATCAAATTTTCATTTTAAAAACTCTATCTTTTTCAAATCTTTTTCAAAAAATCAAATCTTTCTCATTATTCTTTCATAATTTTCGAATTTTTCAAAATTAATTTTCAAAAATCTTTTTCATAATTTTCGAAAATCTTATTAGCATTTAATGTGATTGATTCAAAAATATTAAGTTTGTTACTTGCCTAGTAAGAAAGGTTCAATCTTTAAACTCTAGAATCATATCTTTTAGTTTCTTGTTAGTCAAGTAATCAACTTTAATTTTTAAAATTAAATCTTTTTAAATTTCTTTTTCAAATCTTTTTCAAATTAAGTTTCAATCATATCTTTTTCAAAAACAAATTTCAAATCTCTTTTAATCAATCATATCTTTTTCAAAACTGCCAAACTAACTCTCTACCTTTAATTTTCAAAAATTCCTTCCCTCTTTTTCAAATTTCCTTTTTAATTAACTAATTATTTTAATTTTAATTTAATTTAATTTCAATTTTTTATTTTCGAATTTTAACTTTAATTTTAAAATATTTTTATTTTATTTTATTTAAATTTTCGAATTCTTTTCTTTCTCACCTCCTTCTATTTATTTATTCATCTACTAACACTTCTCTTCCACCCAAAATTCGAACACCATCTTCCTCTCTTTGTTCGAGTTTTTCTCTTCTCCTTCTTACATTCTTCTCTTCTTATACTCACATGAAGGAATCTCTATACTGTGACATAGAGGATTCTATATTTTCTTTTGTGTTCTCTTCTTTTTCATATGAGCAGAAACAAGGATAAGAACATTCTTGTTGAAGCTGATCCTGAACCTGAAAGGACTCTGAAGAGGAAGCTAAGAGAAGCTAAAGCACAACTCTCTGGAGAAAATCTGACAGAAATTTTCGAAAAAGAAGAAGATATGGCCGAAAATAATAACAATGCAAGAAGGATGCTTGGTGACTTTACTGCACCTAATTCCAATTTACATGGAAGAAGCATCTCAATCCCTGCCATTGGAGCAAACAACTTTGAGCTTAAACCTCAATTAGTTTCTCTGATACAACAGAACTGCAAGTTTTATGGACTTCTATCTGAAGATCCTTTTCATTTCTTAACTGAATTCTTGCAGATCTGTGATACTGTTAAGACCAATGGGGTTGATCCCGAGGTCTACAGGCTTATGCTTTTCCCGTTTGCTATGAGAGACAGAGTTAGAATATGGTTGGACTCTCAACCTAAGGATAGCCTGAACTCTTGGGATAAGCTGGTCACGGCTTTCCTAGCCAAGTTCTTTCCTCCTCAAAAGCTTAGTAAGCTTAGAGTGGATGTTCAAACCTTCAGATAGAAAGAAGGTGAATCCCTCTATGAAGCTTGGGAGAGATATAAGGAACTGACCAAAAAGTGTCATTCTGACATGCTTTCAGAATGGACCATCCTGAATATATTCTATGATGGTCTGTCTGAGCTATCAAAGATGTCACTGGACCATTCTGCAGGTGAATCCATTCACCTAAAGAAAACGCCTGCAGAAGCTCAAGAACTCATTGACATGGTTGCAAATAACCAGTTTATGTACACTTCTGAGAGGAATCCTGTAAGTAATGGGACGCCTCAGAGGAAGGGAGTTCTTGAAATTGATGCTCTGAATGCCATATTTGCTCAGAACAAAATATTGACTCAGCAAGTAAATATAATCTCTCAGAGTCTGAATGGATTGAAGGAATCATCCAACAGTACTAAAGAGGCATCTTCTGAAGAAGAAGCTTATGATCCTGAGAACCCTGCAATAGCAGAGGTGAATTACATGGGTGAACCCTATGGAAACACCTATAATCCCTCATGGAGAAATCATCCAAATTTCTCATGGAAGGATCAACAAAAGCCTCAACAAGGCTTTAATAATGGTGGAAGAAACATGTTTAGCAATAGCAAGCCTTTTCCATCATCAACTCAGCAACAGACAGAGAGTTCTGAGCAGAATCCATCTAGCTTAGCAAATATAGTCTCTGATCTATCTAAGGCCACTCTAAGTTTCATGAATGAAACAAGGTCTTCCATTAGAAATTTGGAGGCACAAGTGGGCCAGCTGAGTAAAAGAGTCACTGAAATCCCTCCTAGTACTCTCCCAAGCAATACAGAAGAAAACCCAAAAGGAGAGTGCAAGGCCATTGAATTGACCATCATGGCCAAACCTACAAGGGAGGGAGAGGACGTGAACCCCAGTGAGGAAGACCTCCTGGGACGTCCAGAGATCAATAAGGAGTTCCCCTCTGAGGAACCGAAGGACTCTGAGGCTCATCTGGAGACCATAGAGATTCCATTAAACCTCTTTATGCCATTCATGAGCTCTGATGAATATTCTTCTTCTGAAGAGAATGAAGATGTTACTGAAGAGCAAGTTGCCAAGTACCTTGGTGCAATCATGAAGCTGAATGCCAAATTATTTGGTAATGAGACTTGGGAAGATGAACCTCTCTTGCTCACCAATGAACTGAGTGATCTGGATCAACTGAGATTGCCTCAGAAGAAACAGGATCCTGGAAAGTTCTTAATACCTTGTACCATAGGCACCATGACCTTTGAGAAGGCTCTATGTGACCTTGGGTCAGGGATAAACCTCATGCCCCTCTCTGTAATGGAGAAACTGGGAATCTTTGAGGTGCAAGCTGCCAGAATCTCATTAGAGATGACAGACAACTCAAGAAAACAGGCTTATGGACTAGTAGAGGACGTGGTAGTAAAGGTTGAAGGCCTTTACATCCCTGCTGATTTCATAATCCTAGACATTGGGAAGGATGGGGATGAATCCATCATCCTTGGAAGACCCTTCCTAGCCACAGCAAGAGCTGTGATTGATGTGGACAGAGGAGAGTTGGTCCTTCAACTGAATGAGGACTACCTTGTGTTTAAAACTCAAGGATCTCCCTTTGTAACCATGGAGAGGAAGCATGAAAAGTTTCTCTCACTGCAGAGTCAACCAAAGCCCCCACAGTCAAACTCTAAGTTTGGTGTTGGGAGGCCACAACCAAACTCTAAGTTTGGTGTTGAACCCCCACAACCAAACTCTAAGTTTGGTGTTGGGAGGTCCCAACCTTGCTCTGATTATCTGTGAGGCTCCATGAGAGCTCTCTGTCAAGCTATTAACATTAAAGAAGCGCTTGTTGGGAGGCAACCCAATGTTTTTTAATCATTTTTATTTTATTTGTTATTTCATATTTTATTAGGTTGATGATCATGTGGAGTCACAAAAACTACTGAAAAATCGAAAACAGAATGAAAAAACAGCATTGAAAACAGCACACCCTGGAGGAAGGGCTTACTGGCATTTAAACGCCAGTAAGGAGCATCTGGCTAGTGTTTAACGCCAGAACAGAGCATGAAACTGGCATTAAACGCCAGAAACAAGCAGCAGTCTGGCGTTTAAATGCCAGGATTGCACCCAGAGGAAGGCTGGCGTTAAACGCCAGAAACAAGCATCAGACTGGCGTTTAACACCAGAAACATGCACCACACTGGCGTTCAACGCCAGAAACATGCTATAGACTGGCGTTGAATGCCCAAAACAAGCATGGAAGTGGCGTTTAACGCCAGAAACATGCTGCAGTCTGGCGTTAAACGCCAGGATTGCATATATAGGGCATTTTACACGTCTAAAAGGTGTAGGGATGAGAAATTCTCAAACACCTCAGGATCTGTGGATCCCACAGGATTCCCTCAGGATCTGTGGACCCCACAGGATCCCCACCTACTTCTTCTCTCTTCTTCACACCTTTCCATAACTCTCTTCCCCAAATACCCCTCACCAATCAACTCAATCACTCTTCCCCATCACCTCTTCACCAATCACATCCATCCTCTCTTCCCCAGAAACCCCACCTACCTTTAAATTCAAAATAATTTCCCTCCCAAACCCAACCCTAAATGGCCGAACCCTAAACCCCTCCCCACTCCTATATAAACCCCTCATTCCCTCTTCATTTTCACACAAAAAAACCATCTCTTCTTCCCCTTAGCCGAAACCATCTCCCTCTCCCTCTCCTCCATTTTTCTTCTTCTTCTATTTCTTTCTTTCTTCTTTTGCTCGGGGACGAGCAACCATTTTAAGTTTGGTGTGGTAAAAGCATAGCTTTTTATTTTTCCATAACCATTCATGGCACCTAAGGCCAGAGAAACCTCTAGAAAGAGGAAAGGGAAGGCAATTGCTTCCACCTCTGAGTCATGGGAGATAGAGAGATTCATCTCAAAGGTCCATCAAGACCACATCTATGAAGTTGTGGCCAAGAAGAAAGTGATCCCTGAGGTTCCTTTCAAGCTCAAAAAGAATGAGTATCCGGAGATCTGACTTGAGATCCAAAGGAGAGGTTGGGAAGTTCTCACCAACCCCATTCAACAAGTTGGGATCCTAATGGTTCAAGAGTTCTATGCAAACGCATGGATCACTAGGAACCATGATCAAAGTGTGAACCCGAATCCAAAGCATTGGCTTACCATGGTTCAAGGGAAATACTTAGATTTCAGTCCGGAAAATGTAAGGCTGGCGTTCAACTTGCCAATGATGGAAGAGAACGCACGCCCCTACACAAGAAGGGTCAACTTTGATCAAAGGTTGGACCAAGTCCTCATAGACATATGTGAGGAAGGAGCTTAATGAAAAATTGACTCAAGAGGTAAGCCGGTTCAACTAAGAAGGCATGACCTCAAGCCAGTGGCTAGGGGATGGCTAGAGTTCATTTAACGCTCAATCATTCCTACTAGTAACCGGTCTGAAGTTACTATAGACCGGGCCATCATGATCCATAGTATCATGATTGGAGAGGAGGTGGAAGTTCATGAGATTATACCTCAAGAACTTTACAAGGTGGCTGACAAGTCCTCCACTTGGGCAAGGTTAGCCTTTCCTCACCTCATATGCCACCTCTGCAATTCAGCTGGAATTGACATAGAGGGAGACATCCTCATTGAAGAGGATAAGCCCATCACTAAGAAAAGGATGGAGCAAACAAGAGATCATGGACCTCAACATGAGCATGAGGAAATTCCTCACCATGAAATCCCTGAGATGTCTCAGGGGATGCATTTTCCTCCACAGAATTATTGGGAGCAAATCAACACTTCCTTAGGAGAATTAAGTTCCAACATGGGACAACTAAGGGTGGAGCATCAAGAGCACTCCATCATCCTCCATGAAATTAGAGAAGATCAAAGAGCTATGAGGGAGGAGCAAGAAAGACAAGGAAGAGACATAGAGGAGCTCAAAAGCATCATTGGTTCTTCAAGAAGAGGAAGACGCCACCCTCACTAAGATGGACTCATTCCTTAATCTCCTTGTTTACTTATTTTACTGTTTTTTTTATTTTTGGGCTTTATGTTTATTTATGTTTGTGTCTTTATTACATGATCATTAGTGTCTAAGTGTCTATGCCTTAAAGTTATGAATATAAATCCATCACCTTTCTTGAATGAAAAATGTTTTAATTACAAAAGAACAAGAAGTACATGGTTTTGAATTCATCCTTGAAACTAGTTTAATTATTTTGATGTGGTGACAATACTTTTTGTTTTCTGAATGAATGCTTGAACAGTGCATATGTCTTTTGAAGCTGTTGTTTATGAATGTTAAATATGTTGGCTCTTGAAGAATAAGGAAAAAGGAGACATGTTATTTGATAATCTGAAAAATCATAAAAATGATTCTTGAAGCAAGAAAAAGCAGTGAATACAAAAGCTTGCGAAAAAAAAATGGCAAAAAAAAGAGAAAGAGAAAGAGAAAGCAAGCAGAAAAAGCCAAAAGCTCTTTAAACCAAAAGGCAAGAGCAAAAAGCTAATAGCCCTTAAAACCAAAAGGCAAGGGTAATAAAAAAGGATCCAAGGCTTTGAGCATCAGTGGATAGGAGGGCCTAAAGGAATAAAATCCTGGCCTAAGCGGCTAAACCAAGCTGTCCCTAACCATGTGCTTGTGGCGTGAAGGTGTCAGGTGAAAACTTGAGACTGAGCGGTTAAAGTCAAGGTCCAAAGCAAAAAGAAGAGTGTGCTTAAGAACCCTGGACACCTCTAATTGGGGACTTTAGCAAAGCTGAGTCACAATCTGAAAAGTTCACCCAGTTATGTGTCTGTGGCATTTATGTATCTGGTGGTAATACTGGAAAACAAAGTGCTTAGGGCCACGGCCAAGACTCATAAAGTAGCTGTGTTCAAGAATCAACATACTGAACTAGGAGAATCTATAACACTATCTGAATTCTAAGTTCCTATAGATGCCAATCATTCTAAACTTCAATGGATAAAGTGAGATGCCAAAACTATTCAAGAGGCAAAAAGCTACAAGTCCCGCTCATCTGATTGGAGCAAAGTTTCATTGATAATTTGGAATTTATAGTATATTCTCTTCTTTTTATCCTATTTGATTTTCAGTTGCTTGGGGACAAGCAACAATTTAAGTTTGGTGTTGTGATGAGCGGATAATTTATACGCTTTTTGGCATTGTTTTTACATAGTTTTCAGTATGATTTAGTTAGTTTTTAGTATATTTTTATTAGTTTTTAATTAAAATTCACATTTCTGGACTTTACTATGAGTTTGTGTGTTTTTCTGTGATTTCAAGTATTTTTTGGCTGAAATTGAGGGACTTAAGTAAAAATCAGATTCAGAGGTTGAAGAAGGACTGCAGATGCTGTTGGATTCTGACCTCCCTGCCCTCAAAGTAGATTTTCTGGAGCTACAGAACTCCAAATAGCACGCTCTCAATTGCGTTGGAAAGTAGACATCCAGGGTTTTCCAGCAATATATAATAGTTCATACTTTGATTAAGGATAGACGACATAAACTGGCGTTGAACGCCAGTTCTATGCTACATTCTGGAGTTAAACGCCGGAAACAGGTTGCAAAGTGGAGTTAAACGCCAGAAACAGGTTACAGACTGGCGTTCAACTCCAAGAAAGACCTCTACACATGTGAAGCTCAATGCTCATCCCAAGCACACACCAAGTGGGCCCCGAAAGTGGATTTCTGCATCATTTACTCAATTCTGCAAACCCTAGTAACTAGTTTAGTATAAATAGGTCTTTTTACTATTATGTTTATATCTTTGGATCATCCTTGATTAGTTTTATGCTATCTTAGACTTCTGTGAGGGCTGGCCATTCGGCCATGCCTGAACATTTATCACTTGTGTATTTTCAACGGTAGAGTTTCTACACACCATAGATTAAGGTGTGGAGCTCTGCTGTTCCTCAAAGATTAATACAAAGTACTACTGTTTTTCTATTCAATTCAACTTATTCTGCTTCTAAGATATTCATTCGCACTTCAATATGATGGATGTGATGATCGTGACAGTCATCATCATTCTCAACTTATGAACGCGTGCCTGACAACCACTTCCGTTCTACCTTAGATTGAATGGATATCTCTTGGATATCTAATACAGGGGACCGAGTCCGAGTTATTAGTGTCTTCGTGGTATAAGTTAGAACCCATCGACGGCCATTCTTGAGAATCCGAAAAGTCTAAACCTTGTCTGTGGTATTCCGAGTAGGATTCAGGGATTGAATGACTGTGACGAGCTTCAAACTCGCGAGTGCTGGGCGTAGTGACAGACACAAAAGGATCAATGTATCCTATTCCAGTATGATCGAGAACCGACAGATGATTAGCCATGCAGTGACAGCGCATTTGACCATTTTCACTGAGAGGACAGGTGGCCATTGACAACGGTGATGGCTAACATACAGCTTGCCATGGAAAGGAGTAAGAAGGATTGGATGAAGACAGTAGAAAAGCAGAGGTTCAGAGGGACGAAAGCATCTCTATACGCTTATCTGAAATTCTCACCAATGAATTACATAAGTATCTCTATCTTTATTTTATGTTTATTTATATTATTAATTCACCATAATTATCTGAATCCGCCTGACTGAGATTTACAAGGTGACCATAGCTTGCTTCAAGCCGACAATCTCCGTGGGATCGACCCTTACTCACGTAAGGTTTATTACTTGGACGACCCAGTGCACTTGCTGGTTAGTTGTACGAAGTTGTGAAACAGAATTAAGAACATGAACGTGCGTATTGAGTTTTTAGCGCCGTTACCAAGGAAGGAATGATCACGATTTCACACACCACCTACATATTCAAAAATCCCAAGTCAAAAGAAGATTACGAGTAAGTTTTGGTTGCTTTGTAACTGTAGAATGCTTTGGTAGAAAATGGGGGTTCCATGAGTTGTGACATGTTTGGTTGTTTACTGGTCAGAGAGATGTTGTACAAGTGCCTTGAACTACAGATGCCTCGAGGGATGTTCTTGTCTCTATGCCCTAGATACGTTCCTCACACAGATGTAAGTTTTCTCCAATCATTCAATTTTATTTGGAGTCCTGACATATCACCATTCCGTTCTACACGCATAATACAACTACTTTTTTGGCATACCAGATAGTGAACACCATCGCATGGCTTGCCTCACTTAGAGCACATTGAACCAAGCTCGTGCGTGACTGGTTCTTGCCTTCCTCATTTGCGGACCATATCCTCCAACTGAAACCCGTAGAGGCAATCCTTCAGACTTATCTGGGCCGATGGATGCCAGAAACAGATGAACTGGAGCATGTAAGTAGTTACTTATTTTGAGATATGTAATGACAATGTAATGTCTATTTTTTAACTGGCACGAGGATTAACTAAACTAACTTCCCTTATACTATACAGGTATTCGTGCCGATATTGGAGCCTTCTCATAGCTGGTACATGATGGTCCTGGATGTTAAAAAAGGTAAGGTGTTAGCGCTTGACATTTGCAGGACTGATGAGAACAAAACCAGAAGGGAGAGGAACATGAGGACTATAGTGAGTTATTGTTGTCTACCTGGAAAACGAATGCTTAGCTGCAACGCATTTCATTGGAAAACGAATGCTTAGCTGCAACGCATTTCATTACTGTTGGTAACTTAGACGATCATTTTGGTATTCATGTGTCTCTCGCCTTCTTGCAGCTTGTCGTGCTTGGCCAGATATTTAGACTTGATAGGAACTTACCAAGTTTTCATGTGATCTCTTCGGATCCTACTACTTGGGGGCCCATAGAATACCCACCGATGATTCCATTCCGTCCAGACAGGTAAGGAAACTTTTCTCCGATAAACCCCCAAATTTAATGTAATTTTCACTTTGCTTTACTAGCCAGATGCCTGACATTTTCTTCTGGGAAATATCTCCTTTCACTATAAGGGATGATGATACTCCAATTTGGTGCTTGTATTGGCTACAACTTGATGGCAACTTCAACCCTGCCTTACTTCCGAAGAAGGTAAAAATGCCATTATATTGCAAACTTTGGTCAGTTTCTCAATTATTTAACATGTTGACCCATCAGCCACCGCTACCTTATCTAACACTAACACTCCCTTTTTTGTGGTTAGCTTAACGAAGGCAAAGTTAGAATGAGGACTGCAACAAATATTGTGAATTCAGAAACCAATCAGAACAAGCTAGAAGTCAAAGTCAACAGTGAAATGGCGTGGCACGAACTTCTTCGCACTGTTGCCTAGCTTGCGCCGTTGCCACTTAAGTCTCTGTCTTTTTGCCATGGCATACATCTTCCCATGCTCGGAAGCCATGACAAGTTGTGTCACCTTTCCTTCCCTTTGTTTTGTTAAGCATGTATGCGTTATCCTTGTAACTTTGTGTCCGAGACAGTTGAAGTGGCTCTGATGCCAAATGTGTCTTATATTCTGAATGCCTTGTTAACGTAATTAGGAACAACTTTAAATGCTGCTATTGTGTTTTGTGGAGAAGCGTGGTCCCGCTTGTGAGCAGGAGCACACAATCCACAATCACCTTTTGTATGGGTTGTGTCAATGTGAATGAATGCAAGCATTGGTCTCTGAATTTAGTAGAACTCTGTGATTTTTGAATTATACCTGTGCATATTTTACTTAACTAAGGATGTCCACGTAACATGGAGTCATGTTCTAAGGCTGTTTAATTTACCAACATATTTTGTCACTTTTCATTGTAAATGGTTGACCCAATTTGGAAGAGCGTGAATTCCTTACTCGTATAGTAATTTATACAAAATATACCCATATATCAAATCCGATAAAAATTAAAATGACAAACCCAAAAAAAGTGCATGTGTTAGAAAACCAAAGAAATACATGGGCTACATTAATTCCATCGTCAAAGTTGATTAATAAATATACATTTTTAGTTATTTAATTTTTAATGGAGTTAACAATTTATTTTTATATAATATTAAACGTGAAATGCATCACTGTTTTAAAATAATTTGTATTTATATGGACCACCGACCAACCATTAAAAGATAAGAATACTAATTAATCTGTTATTAACCATAAATATTTTTAGTAGTATTTTTTTATCATTGTAAAATTTATTTTGATGTAAAGATGTTTATTAAAATAAAATTTTATTATTTAACCAATTTACATAAACATCTTTCTAAATATGTGAATAATAAAATATTTAATGTTGTCAACTTTAATGAAAATTTTGTTAATTAATTTAAATAAAGTTATAACATAATTTGTTAACATAGGTATAAAAAAAGATAGACTCTCCCAAATTTAACAAAAAAAAAAAACAAATTCAAAGTCACATATAACATACAGTCAGAAAAAGAACTAATAAAAATATAGTCAATGTAGTTGTAAAATTTATAATGCAAAAATTTAGGATTGAATAAGTATACTTGTTCAATTTTTTTATTTAGTATTGATTACGTACTCCATGAATTAAAACATTTATAGTAAATAATAGATTAGTTTATTACTCTTATTTTTTAATGGTTGATATATATGAATACAATTAATTATCTTAAGATGGTAATTTATTTCATATTTTATATTATATAAAAATAAATTAGTAACTTAATAAAAAATTAAATAATCAAAAGCATGCATTTGATAGAAATAGAATTTTATATTTTAAAATATTAAAAGATATATTTTATACATAAAATAACTAAATTTCGTAGCCCTAGTAGAAGTATCCCTCCTGAGATGAGGACTAACATTTTAGTAAAATTTTTTATATATGCCACATATGGGAATTAATATATTTTAGTTACTTATTTATGTAAAAAAGCCTATTTCTTACCATGTTACCTAATTGGATGATAGAAGAGACAATGTCTCCTTCGAGCTGGCAAAAAGATTATGGCATTTTATAGTAAAAATTTCTGGTTTACTTGTCCTTTTATAGTGTTCCCTTTCTAACACTCCTACTCATGTACAATTGCTCCAGCATTTTTGAGTATTCCTTTTTTCTCTGTTCTTAGGTCGATATAGTTATAAAATTATTTAATTTTCTTATTACCAGAATGAATTCTAAGTTCCTTATGTACATACATTTTACTTGTGTATAGCATGGCATTGTGATATGCAATGTCCCTTTCTGACATATATCTGAAATATGTTGATATTTATTTTCTCATATTTTATCCATTAATTTTACAATTTTTTTCCTTAATCATTCATATAATTAACTCAGATATAAAAAAGATATGAACACGTATATATCATGTCACACACCCACAAGTCACAGTAATGTTTAACATAGTTTAAATTGCACTAATCACATCTTCTCTTATCCTTTTTTTTCTCCATTTTCATTCTTTTACAATTTTCTTTTTTTTCCTGTTCCTGTCCACCAAGCAATTATAAATGTTAATCAATGAGTTGGTGTGTTCATCATGGGAGCTGAAAAGACCACGGTAACCTTAATAACGTTAAAATTCTTCAAACACAGCAAGAGGCAAGACATTAACAGGGTCACGTAAAGATAATATCGTCATTCAACCATAGTCATTATCCTATTGCTACCCCCTTAAGTTTCAGGGAATTAAACCAAAAATTCCAAAAGATTGGAAAAAGCCACCACACATGACCAGACACCCTCCAAGTACCTTCTATCAGAGTTCATATGTGTGACACACATACTAGTATTTCCTCAAGCACATTTTAGCAATTTTCCAAAAAGATGACATAACAACAATCCATAACATGATTCATAGCTTCATTTGGGATCAAATTAACTACACACTCCTAACTATCATCTACTCCTGAAGAACCATACATCCCTCCTGACTATCACCACTGGCTTGCAAACTTTGCAATTGCTCGAAATCAGAAGTACCTGGGATATGTTTTCGAAAGGTTGCATGTCCTTTTTCCTGACCTTCTCTGCTCCGGTGGACCATCTGCCTGCAACATCAACAAAAACATGTATACATGGACTCACGACATTGATCTTTCAACCAACGCACATCATAATGTAAACTAGCGCACTACCCAGAGACACATCATACTATCGCTAACAATACCTATTGCCAAAATGGAAACAACACATTCCCAAAGTTGCAACTCAATGCTTACCCGCTGGTGCTAACTTTACCATGATACAATTAATTGGTCTTACCTGAAAAAATAATACAATTAAATGGTCTTACCGGAACCGGTTAGGCACTACTGCCTGCCACTTCATGAAGTCTAACGCCGGTTGTCCCTGATGCACCCACACTTGGGCACCTAGTCCTTCGATGGCCCAATCCTCCGCAGTTACTGCATTTCTGTCGCTTCCTACCGGTTGATGGAGATGCTTGATTACCACGTCCGGTCCCTTTGGTTCTCACACGAACCGGATCCTTAACTCCTCCTCCTTGCGATTCATTTGACACGGGATTGTCCCCTCGAAGTCCATACTTCATTTCCAAAGACAACTTGTCGTTCACCACCTTCTACGAAATGGATTTGAAGTCCTCGTCGCTCATGCAAGTAACCCTTTCGAGCCTCTTGCACAACTGTTTAGTTGTGATTTGGCTTTCCCATTACTAGCACTGCCTTCACAGTCTTGAAATAAAGATCCAAAGGTTTCTGGCTTTCTACTGTTATTCACAGTCCCAAATTGCTTGTGGTCTCTCTTAATATCTTGAGTTTGTTGAGTATGAATCTGGTTGTTGAAATTTTTGAATTTGTTTAATTTTTTAGTATGGGGCTGTTTAGGTTAATTTCCTGAAGTTCTGAATTTGTTGAGTATGAATTTGGTTGCTGAGTTTCCTGAAATTTTTTATTTTGTTGAATTCTAGAATTTTTTTAATATTTTAATATTTGAGTAGAAATCTATTTAGGTTAATATCTTGAATAGCTGAATGTATCGAGTGTGAATCTGTTTGTTGGTTTTTTTTGGATTTCTTGACTTTGTTGAATTTTTTTAGTATGAATCTGTCTAACTTAGTTTATTGAATTTCTTATATTTGTTGAGTATGAATGTGTGTGTTGAATTTCTTGAATTGGTTGAAGATTTGGTGGTTGGCAGCATCGTGGCAAATGATGAGTAGTGACGCTGGAGTTGTTGAGTAATTGAGTTTGTGTGATGGGTATCATTTCAAGTAAGGGAGTGCCAGTGGAGAATGACATCGAGTAGTAGCAAGGCTGAAGACCCGTGGAAATGGAACGTGGCGATGGTGGAGAAGTTTTCGCAGGCGCAAACCGATTATGCAGATGAGGGGGTATGTATGCGATTTTATCTAGTTCGCCAAGAATGAATAGGGTTGATGGTGAGGTATTGAGGTGTGAGAATACAGTTGTAAGCAACATGTAAGGATTTATTGTTAACTAGGTTGTTTAATGAGGCATTGCCGCTATGTAGTTAATGGGAAGGTAACATAGTTGTAGGTTTTTTTATTTTTGTGGCTCATAGATGGACAACGTGAGGGTGCTTATTGGTTGAAATGTGCCATGACAATTTTTTTGGTATTAAAGAATGGTTTAGGGACACTGAGGAGTGGTTATGAGTGGGTTAATTATGTTGGAATGATGTCGAAGTAATATATTGCAGGTGAAGTTGTTAAGTTTGCAGGCAAGTTATTTCAGCCAACTCATTTTATAATTTTCATTTCTCGTGAAACCGATCTTTTATTAAGAAGTTCAAAATCCAGAAGAACTGAATTTACGGTGGTTAGCGAATTGAGCAATCATTGTTGTGGGTGATATGCTTTTGGAGGAAAAAGATGCAGGAAAGTAAGTAAACATGGAAAGACATACATAGAAGATGGAAACCAAAAGAGAGAAAAGAATGAGTGAATGTATTGCTTCCCTGTGAGTTTGATCGACTCTTCTCCTATCGCCACTAAGTTAAATTAAATGAATGCTTAGTCTTTTTAGTTGGGTTCTTGAGTTAGACTCCTGAGTTTCGATTAGTTAATTATTTTTTCTGAAAAGATATTATTAAAGTTAGAATCACACTTTTTTTATAACGTAAAAATTAAAAAAATTATAAACTAGAACTCCTCTGAAACTCTTGTAATTAGGCAAAAAAAATGAATCATGATTAATTAGTTAAGATTTTACACTAAATGTCAGATTAATAGTTAATATTTAGTCTGATGATGTGATTTAATTCAGTCTATCTGGGTTTTGATGTTTTTAATGAACAATTAGTTTAAAAGAAATTGAAAATTATGAAATGAGTTTTACTAACTCCTGTAATATAGAGAAAAATATTTTGTTATGACTAATTTATAATTTATTTCATTTAGTAATTGTAGGAGTTGTCAGAGAGGGTAACTTACCCGTTATTGTTAATAATTTGTGATTTATTTTATTCAATAATTGTTAGACATGTTTGAGACAGTAACTTTGCCTTCAGTTTTTTAGAACATGAGCATAATGTGTAATTCTATGTCAGTGAATTATGGATTTTGTACATTAAAAAATTAAAAAGAATGAGTGTTATGTGTTGTGTATCTATGACTTATAAATTTTTTTGCTTATATCCTACATCAAAGTCATGTAAAAAGAATGACTATAAGATGTGAAATAATTGAGGGCATTAATAAATAAACGGGTCTCTCGTTAACTTTGTGTCGTGTATAATTTATGAATTTAACTAAATTAATATTCATAGATGAGTAAAGTTGAATCACATTTGCAATCTGTAGAGTGTGTGGATAAAATAGACTATGCTGAGAGTTGCAACCATGAAATAGAAGGAGTTGTTTATCAATTCTTAAGTGGTTTTTTGTCGACATACTAATATTTTACTCAGCTTCATTTGATGGACCTTTGTACAGGAGCTCCACCAAAATCTTTGCCAAGTTTGTGATGTATGTTTGGTTTTGTCATCATTGTTTTGTTGACCTTTTTGCAGGAAGCGTTGTTTGACCTGGGTACTGATGGTGAAGTTGTGGTTGGAGATTTGGAGTGCGATAATTTGGGGGGGGGGGGCGTCGGTTGGATATATAGATATGGGTGGGCTTAGATCGGAAGACGTTCTTCTAATGGAATTTAACACGCCTGAGGAGGCAAGAGGTTTCTATAATAAGTATAGCTGCATTAAGGGGTTTGCAACAAGACAAGGAAAGAAGGTAAGAAATATTGTCGGAGACATTGTTAGGTATACTTTTGTCTGCAACAGAGAAGGGTTCAAAGAGAAGAAATGGTTGGAGAATACTGATAGAAAGAGGGAGCATAAAGTGGTAACTCGTTGTGGTTGTATGGCCGAGATGAGGATTAAGAGGAAAGACGGTAGTGGAAAGTGGTATGTCTTGCTATTTATCGATGAGCACAACCATGAGCTTCTGCCGGGAAAGTTTGTTGATTTCTTGAGATCACAAGAAAATTTCAGAGGTTGAGATTGCTCACCTAACCAGCATTCGGGATATAGGAATTAGCATTCCGAAGATCTATTAATCGTTTGCAACCCAACTTGGTGGCTTCAACATGGTCACGTTTACGAAGCAAGATATGTATAACAAGGTGAGGAGACAAAGAGCATTGCAGAATGGAGATGTAAATGCGGCCATTCGGTTCCTAGAAGGTGTTGGTCGTGTTGATGGGAAGATGTTTTGGAGGCATAGATTGGGTCCTGGACAACACTTGTGCGACTTGTTTTGGAGTGATGGGCGCAATCAGTATGATTATGGGGTATTTGGTGATGTGCTGGCATTCAATGCGACCTACGGGAGGAACAAATATAATCTACCCGTAGTGGTGTTTTCCGGGGTTAACCATCACAACCAAACGTGCGTATTTGCCACAGCTTTAGTGTCATGCAAGTCACAGGAATCTTACGTATGGGTGCTTGAACAATTTTTGGAGTGCATGGGGGTGTAGCATCGAAGTCGGTAATCACCGACGGAGATCCAGCAATGTGCATAGCTGTTCAAAGGATTTTTCCTACTGCTCATCACCGATTGTGCGTGTGGCATCTTCTTCGGAATGTGACGTCAAATATTTGTGACCCACGATTCACACAACTTTTTAAGCATTGCATGTTGGCAGACATCGAGATAGACGAATTTGAGGTGATGTGGGAGGCAATGCTTGAGGAGTGCGGCGTGAGGAAGGTTGAATGGGTACAGGAGTTGTACAGGAAGAAGTATTCATGGGCAACTGCTTATATTAGAGGAAGATTCTTTGCGGGGATTAGAACAACTTCTCGGTGCGAGTCTTTGCATGCCAAACTGGGACGGTTTGTGGAAAGCAGGTATGGCGTGATTGAATTTGTGATGAACTTTCAGAGGTGTGTGGATTTTCTTAGAGACATGAGGATGATATGGAATTTCGTTCGTGCTACGGGACTCCAGTCTTGCAAAGTCAGTTCATAGAGTTAGAGAAGTCTGGTGCGACACGATTCACGCGGGAGATGTTTTGGAGATATCGTGAGTCGCTAAATCAGTGTGTGCGGGTGAGGATAAATGCTTGTGTTGAGATAGAAGGTGGCCAAACTTTCAATGTCTAGAAGTACCGCAAACCAGGAATGGCATGGCAGGTTAAGCACGAGAATACAACGAACACCTTCACGTGCTCCTGTTTGAGAATGGAGTCCTTCGGCTCCCATGTGTACATATACTAGCTGTTCTGGTGCAACTTGATGTTGTGGTTATTCCTTATACCCTCGTGCTGCGACGTTGGTCAAAGACAGCAAAGATCGACATGGATCTGGAGAAGTGCCGGTGTCCGTCTGGGGAACCGTCGACAATTTACCGTACTAGGTTGGGTGCATTCTCACAGTTGTGCAAGAGACTCGAAAGGGTTGCTTGCATGAGCGATGAGGACTTCAAATTCATTTCGCAGAAGGTGGTGAATGACACGTTATCTTTGGAAATGAAGTATGGACTTCGAGGGGACAATTCCGTGTCAAATGAACCTGTTAATGTCTTGCCTCTTGCTGTGTTTGAAGAATTTTAACGTTGTTAAGGTTACTGTGGTCTTTTCAGCTCCCATGATGAAGACACCAACTTATTGATTAACATTTATAATTGATTGGTGGACAGGAACAGGAAAAAAAAGAAAATTGTAAAAGAATGAAAATGGAGAAGAAAAAAGGATAAGAGAAGATGTGATTAATGCAACTGTTAGACATTAATGTGACTTGTGGGTGTGTGACATGATATATACGTGTTCATATCTTTTTTATATCTGAGTTAATTATATGAATGATTAAGGAAAAAAATTGTGAAATTAATGGACAAAATATGAGAAAATAAATATCAACATATTTTGGATATATGTCAGATAGGGACGTTGCATATCACAATGCCATGCTATACACAAGTAAAATGTATATACATGAGGAACTTAGAATTCATTTTGGTAATAAGAAAATTAAATAATTTTTTAACTATATCGACATAAAAGAAAAGAGAAAAAAGGAATACTCAAAAATGCTGGAGCAATTGTACATGAGTAGGAGTGTTAGAAAGGGAACACTATAAAAGGACAAGTAAACTAGAAAATTTTACTATAAAATGTCATAATCTTTTTGTCAGCTCAAAGGAGACATTGTCTCTTCTATCATCCAATTAGGTAACATGGTAAAAAATAGGCTTTTTTACATAAATAAGTAACTAAAATATATTAATTCCCATATGTGGCATGTACAGGAAATTTTACTAAAATGTTAGTCCTCATCTCAGGAGGGGTACTTCTACTGGGCTACGAAATTTAGTTGTTTTATGTGTAAAATGTATCTTTTAATATTTTAAAATATAAAATTCCATTTCTATCAAATGCATGCTTTTTATTATTTAATTTTTTATTAAGTTACTAATTTATTTTTATATAATATGAAATATGAAATAAATTACCATCTTAAGATAATTAATTGTATTCATATATATCAACCATTAAAAAATAAGAGTAATAAAATAATCTATTATTTATCATAAATGTTTTAATTCATGGAGTACGTACTCAATACTAAATAAAAAAATGAATAAGTATGCTTATTCAATCCTAAGTTTTATCATTATAAATTTTACAACTACATTGACTATATTTTTATTAGTTCTTTTTCTGACCGTATGGTATATGTGACTTTGGATTTGTTTTTTTTTTTTTTGTTAAAATTGGGAGAGTCTATCTTTTTTATACCTATGTTAACAAATTATGTTATAACTTTATTTAAATTAATTAACAAAATTTTCATTAAAGTTGACAACATTAAATATTTTATTATTCACATATTTAGAAAGATGTTTATGTAAATTGGTTAAATAATAAAATTTTATTTTAATAAACATCTTTACATCAAAATAAATTTTATAGTGATAAAAAAATACTACTAAAAATATTTACGGTTAATAACAGATTAATTAGTATTCTTATCTTTTAATGGTTGGTCGGTAGTCCATATAAATACAACTAATTATTTTAAAACAGTGATGCATTTCACGTTTAATATTATATAAAAATAAATTGTTAACTCCATTAAAAATTAAATAACTAAAAATGTATATTTATTAATCACCCTTGATTAATGTAGCACATGTATTTCTTTGGTTTTCTAACACGTGTATTTTTTCTGGGTTTATCATTTTAATTTTTATCGGATTTGATATATGGGTATATTTTGCATAAATTACTATACGAGTAAGGAATTCGCGCTCTTCCAAATTGGGTCAACCATTTACAATGAAAAGTGGCAAAATATGTTGGTAAATTAAACAGCCTTAGAACATGACTCCATGTTACATGGGCATCCTTAGTTAAGTAAAATATGCACAGGTATAATTCAAAAATCACAGAGTTCTACTAAATTCAGAGACCAATGCTTGCATTCATTCACATTGACACAACTAGGGTGTTCGCGGTGCGGTTTGGATCGGTTTTAAGGAAGAAAGTCATCCGATCCGAACGTTTAATTTATGTGCGGTGCGGTTTGGATTGGATGAACTTTTTTTGGAAATCCGATCCGATTACAAGCGGTTTGGATCCGCAATTTTTTAAATAAAAAAAATAATAACTTAATTTATAGAGTTGATAACCTGTCCAACAATCTAACATAATAATAAAACGTAAATTCCAAAAAACATTATAAAGCAACATGTCCAAATATCCAACAATCCAATTATCCAACAGCAAGTTTTGAATAATAATTCTTCAACATAAAAACAACTAAATAAATCTCAACAACATAAATATAAATAACATAACAAAGTCTTAATAAAAACATAACATAAAAAACTCCAAGCTGAGAAGTGAAGCACCGATCACTAATCAGATTCATCACCAGAGTCTTCTTCATCTATTAGTTGAGGAATTGGCTCAAGTTTTACAATAAAATATAATAAAACAAATTGATGGATTACCATGTGTTCATAACACGCAGCGGAAGAAAAGAAGGTAATCCTAAAGATCTATTTTTGTGCTTAAACTTTATTCCAATAATAAACAATCAGATCTAAATACCTTTAAACGCTTTAGTAAAAGCTTTATTCTTCGATTGTACGAAGATTCTATGCGTATCCACACCGAGACCAACCTTTGCTGTCAACTCCTTGACCAATAGACATCTGATCTAAATTGAGAAACCTCTTGCAACTCTTTGCACACCATAAAATTCTTCTCCAAGAATTAGGCTCACATACATTTATGTGCGTAGAGGTAAAGGAATAAAACTCTTGTTATTCTCTCTTTTCTGTGATTCCTCTACTCTTGGCATACACATATATATAGTATGAGATTTGTTAATGATTTTAAATTTGAATCTCAATTCAAATTTGAATCATATCTTAAAATTCTAAATCTGAATCCTTCAAATTTATGAATCATATCATAACTCAATTTGAAACAGAATCAGTTAGGATCTCATCCAAATTTAGAAATAGAATAACTAATTATTCTCAAATCTCATTTAATATTCTCAATTATCATACTATTATTATATTCATAGTGCTAGCAAAGAATATAACAATATTCTATTTTGAATTAATATAATTATTTATTTGATCAAATCAAAATAATAATTAAATAATTCTACAACAAAGATTAGAACACTCGTTAGTGTATGATCCCATAGGTTCAATACTAAGCGGGTAGTAAATTAGTCATACTGAATTTACTAATCAAGGTTGGCATCTAGCAACACTCCTCAATGACCCAATAGTATGAAGTAATATATTTTTACTAAGAACCTTAGAAGAACAAAGTATAATTCCTTCCATCTTTCCAGCTCTTGGTTAACCCTTAGAGTATGGTTTAATTGTCAAACTCTAACTTGTTAGCATTATTATAATGAACTGTGCATGACTTAAGAAACTCATTTCTTCATTCATTCAATCTCCTTGGCCAAGGTTTTATTCATCTCAGTCATTATAATCATAGAGCTCAAGCTCTTTACCGAGAGTTGACGGATTCCTTATTGACTAATCATTAATTCTACAAGTATTTAAATCATACCCAATATCCATTCAACTAGCACCCTAGGGTATTAGGTGTCCGGAATCAAAGTATAATAAATACATTGTTAATTACTATGACAGTCGCAGGTCAAAGAAAACTCTATTACCGTGTTCATCTTGAGAATATCCTATTGACAAATATGCGGTAATTATAACCATTAGGAATTCTCAATGTGAGTCAGTTCAATGGTGATATCTCTATATGCACCTTCTATATATATAATTTAATAAATGAGATCTATTAATCTTCATCCAATGAAGACCATTATATATATATTGATCTTTTTGGATTACTAATTTCCTTTTTAATAATCCTATGACCAAGAACAATTTAGATTAAATTATAAAAGATTTATCTCTCAATATTATGATCACTACCACAATGATAAATCTCTAAATTTAATTAAGGACCTTATTATATTAACATTTTAATATAATAACAATAACAAATTATTTGACACATGATTGATTGGATTGTGGTCATACTCCTTATTCCCAACATAAATATTAGTAACTTGAACATATTATCAAGTAGTAATGTTAATCAATATATGTAGATAGAATAAAACATAATAATAAAGAACATTACCTTTCTCAAGTTTTTCAAATTCTTCAAAAGACTCCTCAAGGTCAATTGGCAATGAATTGGCTCGAAACCAATTTTGTGCACAAATCAAAGCTTCAACAATTTTTGGGGTAAGAGAGCTTCTATATTGATTAAGCACTCTACCTCCAGTGCTAAAGGCGGATTCAGAAGCAACCGTTGACACCGGCATAGTTAGAATATCTCTCGCAATTTGACTTAGAATAGGATATTTGTAATTGTTAGAGCTCACTTTCCACCAAGTTAAAATATCAAAACTACTTGGATCAACTGGTTTCTCCAAGGACTCCATGAGATATAAATCCACTTCATTTGTGTTGACACTTTCACTTGCTTGTACATTATTTTCAAATGCTGCTGCAAAGTGAACATCATCTAAGGCACTATCATCTATATCCACATCTTGGCTGTGTTGTGCAGATTGGTGTGCTTGATCACTATTGAGAGCAACCCTATAGCTGTTGAACAAGCCATTGAATACTTCCTTCACCTTACCACATAAGAAATTAGCATCCTCCTTCTCAAACAACCTTTGAAAACTCCACCAACAAACTTAATCTTATATTTAGGGTCAAGTACCACAGCCACAAAAATTATCATATTCATGTTTCTCAAGTTACCCCAATATTTATCATGCTTAGCCTTCATTTTTGTAGCCATACCCTTAAGTAATATGTCATTACTATCAGCCCAAGTTTTCAAAGAACTAAGAATTGAACAAAAGTGATGAAAATATGAAGAAGAGGTCACAAATGTAGAACCCGAGACTTTTTTTGTTACATCAGAAAAAATCTTCAAAACCTCACAAAGCATCTTACATTATCCCAATCTTCATTCTTTGGAATGCCCCCTTGCATCATTACAAACTCAGCATCCCTCTCACTTAATCTCTTAAAGGCTTTTTGGAATTTTAAAGCACTATCAAGCATTATGTAAGTGGAATTCTACCTAGTGGGACATCTAATTGCACAAAAGAGCAGTATTGGATCCTAGCCTCTTTAATACAACTTTTGAACCTATCCATGCGATTAGGAGAAGCACGAACATATCTAACAGCATTCCTAATTTTACTAATTGAAGAATGCATATCCCTCAAATCATCATTCACTACCAAGTTCAAGATATGAGCACAACACCTAACATGCAAATATTTACCTTTTAAAGGATGTGAATTCCAATCCTCCATTCTACCTTTCAAGTAACAAATGGCAATATCATTTGAACTAGCATTATCAACTGTGATGCTAAAGACCCTACTTGTTTTCCAATTTAAAAGACATTTTTCTATCTTTCTACCAATTGTTTCACCTTTATGATTCTTGATAAGACAAAAGTTAAGAATTCTCTTTTGTAACTTTCAATCTTGATTAATAAAATATGCAGTGAGGCAAAGATAGTTTAGATTTTTTACAGAAGTCCAACAATCAGTGGTCAAACACACACTTTGATTTGAATTTATAAAGACACTCTTCAACTTATGTTTTTCATTCATGAACAAGTTCCAACAATCCCTAGCAACTAATATTCTGCCCGGAATATGGAGTTTTGGCTGCAAAACACTCATGAAATAACGAAACCCCTCTCCTTCGACAAATCTAAAAGGCAACTTATCTACAATTATCATTCTAGCAAGAGCTTGTCTACATAAATCAGGATCAAATGATACAGCAATCAAAGAATTACCCATCCCATTTCCTTCTTCTTTTTTAAGTTGCTGCATAACAAGTGCTTTTTGTGTGGGATCAAGTGAATCTTTTGGAAATTTTCTACACTGACTCAACAAGTGACTTTTAAGATTGCTAGTACCATTTTTATGTGAATCAGCAGCATAAGATGCTCCACACCACTTACATATAGCCCTAGGTTTAGGACCACTTTCATCTTTTTTAAAATGCTCCCAAGTCCAAGACCTAGGTCTAATAGGTTTTTTAGTGTTACCTGTACCTGGTTCCTCAGACTAGCCAGGATTAGTTGACTCATCAGCAACATTTGCTTTGCCCCTCCTCCTCTTAGATCTAGTTCCTTCATTGTTCTGATCACTGCGTGGCGGCAGCGATGGTGGCTGCGTCTGTGTCTGTGTTTGTAGCTGGGACTACGACTGTGGCAGCGGCATCGACTCTGACTGTCCCGAAGATCTAACTGATTCAAAAGTGGACGGAGTAGCACTAGTAAATCCTGGGTCACTGCTTTGAACATCCTGTGATAACCAAAATCAGTTTATGTTATTTTAATATTTTTTTTCAAATAATCAACATATTGAATTGTTACTAACATAAACTTTCCAAAATAAGAATATTACCTCATGATATGAAGCTGACATTGTTGACCTTCAAATTAAAAGTTAAAATCAACTGAACAAATATAAAATCTGCAAAAGTACAACAAAAAATTTAATATAACAGATTCTCAAAGATAATAATAATAGATTGTCAAAAATAACAAATTTAACATAATAAATTGTCAAACTAAAAAGAACAGATTGACTTCAAATTCAATACATTAACAGAAAATCAGAAATAGAGAAGAAAAACTGTTTCTTTTTTATTTTTAATAAAAATGTCATCGAGAAAATAGAGTTGGTGGTGGTTCGTAGATATTATTATTACAACTATGGTTTGAACATCAAAGACACAGATAATGTTGATCGTCATATAAAAAAATAAAAAATAAAAACTCACCGAGAAGAGGAAGCAGAAATGACATCGAAGAGGAGCGGCGGATGGCGTCGGTAACTTGGCATGTGATGGTGAAAGTGAGTGAGGTCTGAGCCGAGGTGTACGTAATGTGAGTCTGTAACGGTGAGGTACAGGGTTTGTGTTTCTTTGTGGGAAAGGGAAAATGGGGAATGACTGAATGAGTGTGTGCAATGCAGCGCTGTGGGTGATTGGGTCTGGGCTTGGTGGGGGAAAATTAAGGGAAATGGAATAAGGAACTAAGGCCTAAGGGAGTATGGGCTGCCGTATGGTATTATTATTATTATTATTATTATTATTATTATTATTATTATTATTATTATTATTATTATTATTATTATTATTATTATTATTATTATTATTATTATTATTATTATTATTATTATTATTATTATTATTATTCGGTTCGGTTCGGTTGTATAGAGTGGAACCGCAAACCGAACCGAACCGCAATAAAACCGATCCAAAATAAAAAAAATCCAAAATTGAGCGGTTTAAAATGGTTTTCGGTTTGGATCGGTGCGGTTTCGCAGTTTTTTTTGGACCAGTTTGGATGTGAACACCCTAGACACAACCCATACAAAAGGTGATTGTGGATTGTGTGCTCCTGCTCACAAGTGGGACCACGCTTCTCCACAAAACACAATAGCAGCATTTAAACTTGTTCCCAATTACGTTAACAAGGCATTAAGAATATAAGACACATTTGGCATCGGAGCCACTTCAACTGTCTCGGACACAAAGTTACGAGGATAACGCATACATGCTTAACAAAACAAAGGGAAGGAAAGGTGACACAACTTGTCATGGCTTCCAAGCACGGGAAGATGTATGCCATGGCAAAAAGACAGAGACTTAAGTGGCGACGGCACAAGCTAGGCAACAGTGCGAAAAAGTTTGCGCCACGCCATTTCACTGTTGACTTTGACTTCTAGCTTGTTCTGATTGGTTTCTGCATTCACAATATTTGTTGCAGTCCTCATTCTAACTTTGCCTTCGTTAAGCTAACCACACGAAAGGGAGTGTTAGTGTTAGATAAGGTGGTGGTGGCTGATGGGTCAACATGTTAAATAATTGAGAAGCTGACCGAAGTTTGCAATATAATGGCATTTTTACCTTCTTCGAAAGTAAGGCAGGGTTGAAGTTGCCATCAAGTTGTAGCCAATACAAGCACCAAATTGGAGTATCATCATCCTTTATAGTGAAAGGAGATATGTCCCAGAAGAAAATGTCAGGCATCTGGCTAGTAAAGCAAAGTGAAAATTACATTAAATTTGGGGGTTTATTGGAGAAAAGTTTCCTTACCTGTCTGGACGGAATGGAATCGTCGGTGAGTATTCTATGGGCCCCCAAGTAGTAGGATCCAGAGAGATCACATGGAAACTTGGCAAGTTTCTATCAAGTCTAAATATCTAGCCAAGCACGACAAGCTGCAAGAAGGCGAGAGACACATGAATACTAAAATGATCGTCTAAGTTACCAACAGTAATGAAATGCGTTGCAGCTAAGCATTGGTTTTCCAGGCAGACAACAATAACTCACTATAGTCCTCATGTTCCGCTCCCTTCTGGTTTTGTTCTCATTAGTCCTGCAAATGTCAAGTGCTAACACCTTACCTTTTTTAACATCTAGGACCATCATGTACCAGCTATGAGAAGGCTCCAATATCAGCACGAATACCTGTGTAGTATAAAGGGAAGTTAGTTTAGTTAATCCTCGTGCCAGTTAAAAAATAGACATTACATTGTCATTACATATCTCAAAACAAGTAACTACTTACATGCTCCAGTTCATCTGTTTCTGGCATCCATCGGCCCAGATAAGTCTGAAGGATTGCCTCTACGGGTTTCAGTTGGAGGATATGGTCCGCAAATGAGGAAGGCAAGAACCAATCACACATAGGCTTGGTTCGATGTGCTCTAAGTGAGGCAAGCCATGCGATGGTGTTCACTATCTGGTATGCCAAAAAAGTAGTTGCATTATGCGTGTAGAACGGAATGGTGATATGTCGGGACTCCAAATAAAATTGAATGATTGGAGAAAACTTACATCTGTGTGAGGAACATATCTAGGGCATAGAGACAAGAACATCCCTCGAGGCATCTGTAGTTCAAGGCACTTGTACAACATCTCTCTGACCAGTAAACAACCAAACATGTCATAACTCATGGAACCCCCATTTTGTACCAAAGCATTCTACAGTTACAAAGCAACCAAAACTTACTCATAATCTTCTTTTGACTTGGGCTTTTTGAATATGTAGGCAGCCATGACAGTCTCATCGTATAAGAGTGACATGCCGATCATCGGCCAAAACTCCATCTCGTACCCCTACACATGAAGTTGGCATGTTAATGCCCCAGTTAGTTTTTTAAACCATGCATGAAACAACATCAATTAGTTACATTTAGAAAATGAACTTGCCAGCGGGATTAGCATCGTTGGGGACTCCATGTTTCTTGTCAGTGTGTTCCGCGACCATGGCCTGGGTATAGGCTTGAAAGCCCCACATCCAAGAGTTGCAGTTGCTGCAGGGGGTGTCTGTGGGATATTGCATGTCGCTGGCGAAGGGATCCTGCTTAGAATATCACCTGTCTCCATCTTTGGGATCTTAGATGGTCCTTGCCGAGTTAGTTCTGAGCTAAACAAGTTACAGACTTGACTAGTGGTGTCCACTTGGGAGAGAGTTATAAGATGTGCCATGACCTATTAATACAAAGACTATTGAGCATGCAATTTGTACAGTATACTATGCATAACATTGCTATAAGTTGGACAAAGTCAGGAATACCTTGTCCCTATGTGTGCGGGCAAGAGCAGTTGTGATTGGGGCCTGGCTGACCCCCACTTTAGGCATGCCAACGCACCAATACGGAAACCCTCCACTTTGCAAAGAAACAATGGTGGTCGGGGCACGTGGCCTAGGAGTAGAGAGGGATTCGTCGATGATGGCATCATCGTCATGGCCAGGAGAATTTGGGACTATTACGTCTAACAGGCTACACACTTTGGAATCAAGCTGACCTTTACCCTTTTTGGTTTGGCTAATCAGGTGGGTATAGCCTCCACGTTCGCCCCCTGCATCTGGTCCGGGAGGAGAGAAGCCAAGGTTTGCAGCAAGCCTCAGCGGTTCAGAAAGACCTACAGTTGTGCTAGTGACATTGCTATGCCCGGCCAGAATAGCAGACGATGTTGGCATCCATACCCCACTGCTGCATCCTGCCTTGGCAGTGAGAATCTGCTTCAGATCCTCCAATGCTGATTGAGTATGCTCCACTCGCCTGGCAACGTCGATTAACCTCCTATCACCTTCGACCATCGTGGCTTCCATTCGCTGCAATAACCTACAACATAACAGGAACACATTCGTTAGTCGTTATCACAAACGATATCTATTTTTCCATTAAATGCTGTAACAAGGCAAGCATGTGTCCTTGTTACTATTGTTGGGTATGCCCTTCTATCCTTTAATGTTTTACTTGTGTTAAAAGAGGTATAATGAGCATGGCTGAATTGGTTGGGTTCTTTATATAGGGTTTTTATATTTTCAGTAAGCTTCCAGAAATAGGAACACCTCATGAACTGTAGTTACAACAAAAAAAAAGATCCATCTATGTAAAACAAAAACATTTAGCTGGGTTATGTCAGTCCCAGCCACACTACATGCTAAGCTGAAGATATAGTACACGCATCGGATGAAAGATTTGGGAAGGGGTTGCAACTTGCCTGCACGATATTAAATATGCGCTTTAGGAGCATCTTCTCTCCCTCCACAAATCCCTCCGGGTCGACCTCCGCTGTGACAAAAGGCGCAATCTCCTGATCCACGACGAAACCAACACTTTCGGTTAGATAGTTAACAGATGTTATATGAATTTAAAACTAAGTCGTTCGATTACTTACGACATCAATAGACATACCCAAGTTCAAGTTGGTGTCATCGGCCACCGCCACAGAGCTTTCTAATGGCGTCACATGCAACGACGGTTCGACTCTACATGTTGAAAAACAATGTTAGCTCCGGAAACCCATTTCTCCTCACCAAACATTTAAATGGCCCACGTCGTGCACGTGTTGGGGCAACGACTTTGAAATCAACTGCAAGAAAATTTTTTGGGCATTCACCAAAGTAACTACTTACCCTTCCTCCTCGGTAGGCCCCTATGATTCAATTAACGTCCCCCCTGGTCCATCATTGAAGCACCCCTTCAAGAAATTTATGCTGCAACTAAACACCCAAGTGTTCAGGAATTTTAAGAAAGGAGAATGATTGTACAACTAGGTGGATTGTGATCCAAAGTGATTTGGAAATGACCTTATATATAGCTGGTGTGGAGAGAGAACGAGAACCTGGTAAAGACTTCCCAGTGCCTTCCCAAGTATCTCCCCACGTGCTAATTTGCAAATAACCCCAACCATAGAACATCTTACTCTTGCCATTTGTATAGTCGGACCCCTTTCTTGGCTTCACCGAGTAGAATATCATTAAAAAAATAAATTTGCTTCTCAATTTGCAACCGCATGCCACGTTAGCGAAGTCCAATGACTCCATCGCTACTGTGTAACACTTATGGTTCGACCTAATACACTTGATTAATTGGGCCGAAAAAAAAGTTATCTCCACCATAGGCGCAATTTTCAACTTTGGCTTGCACCCTGAACCATCACATCAACCAATGTACTCAGTGGTCATCATTATTTTGGCACAGAAACCAGACATACCTGATCGACAATGGGGATCACCTCTGCAACTTTGCCTGCCATATTTCTTCCAGATCACTCTACTTTCGGCGTGAAGGTATCGAGACAGAGGCGATGTGGAACGATCGCGCGCCCCCATTTTCACGAGACGAGGATCCATTGCAAATAAGGACTGTACTTGGATTCTTATCTCCGCAACACAGCGCAAAAAGCAACAGTTTTCTTAACTGGCCATTACATCGAACGGGACACGAAAACCTGCAGAACGGGCTCTTCTAGATTTTTACCGGAACCAGAGGCATCCAAACGTGTTTAGAAGACTTCATGGTGAGAAGATCTCTTGCAGAAATTGTTTGCGTGCCCATTGCCACACACCTGCAACCTAAATTCTCTAACAGTCGTCCAAGGGTATACGCGTGTCTCTTTTAGGGTTAGAGTTTCACCAATGGCCAAATGAAACATCAATTGGAAAAATACCTATTTAGCTGAATATAGAAATTTGTATGCTAAGGACAAAGTTGTATTTAAATTAAAGAAAATACCAACTATATAGTGTGTGTTTGGACTGTAAATTATCAAAATGTTTTGTGAAAAATAGTGTTTTTATGGGATCCTTTTTGGGTTTAAGTAAGTGTGTGCTAACAAAAGTTATGTCTTCCCAACTCTATAACAACATTGATTTTCATAAAGTAAATATTGATTTAAAAACATTAGTTAAAATTACTTTTTGCTACATACTCACTAATGACATGGAATTATTATATAATTTTTTTTGCATGTTTATTTTTTGTTACATTTATTTGTAAAATGCTTTTTTTTGTATATTACATTATTGACACTCTTAATACTCTTTTATATTATGCAAAACTTTGTTACTAGTATTATTAGTTATGGACAATTTTTTTGTTTAATTTATTTTACATAATAAGATTAAAAAATAATGTTATAAAAATTTAATAATAAATTTAATGCACACAGATTTTAATTATAAAAATGAGTTTTCCGTGCCTGTGTAATTGTAAATGGTTTTTTTTTTTTTTTGGGAAACAGGTTTAATATTGTATGTTTTTGGTACGCTTCGTACTCTTTTCTAGCATGTTACTAGTGTCTGTTTTTGTGCCATGCACGGAGTAATATATAAAATTATATAAAAATTTGTTATTAAATTTTAAATGAAAAATATATATAGTACTTCTTATTATTATAAATATTTTACAATTTAAAAACATTAAAAATAATTAATATTTATTTTAATTAATTTGGATTGGTTGAATTGTTAACTCATTTTTGTGCTTAAGCAAGTTTTTGGTGTTCGAATCTCATCCTTAATAAATAGAGAATCAATATGTGGTGGATTAATCCTAGACTTGCCGAGCTACCAAATCTGTAGACCATAATTGTATGTGTCTTTAAAATGGATTATTTTTTCATTAATAGCAATACTATAGACTTTTGTCTTTATTGAAATTTAGTTAGGACAATTTTATTTGTTGGTATCGTTTTCATTTGTGAAGTCAAAACAACATGATCAACGTTGTAACTTGTTAAAACTTCACATTTTATGAAACGATTTTTAAATTTGCAAATTCATAAACTTATGTAGTTACAAAAGTTATTAGAGCGACTAATATTACCTGATAACATGGTGTATTGAAACACCATTGATGTGTATTAGTTAATTTGAGGAGAAGCCAATAGTAACTTTTGTTATTCAGTATATAATTTTTTCTATTGAAAAATAATTTAATATTTTCTAAATTTATGGATATATTTTTTTCTAATTTCTTACACCATTTTATTTGACAATACTTACCATTAAAAAAATAGTAAATGACCATACTATACCACAATATATATATGATGTGCAAAATAATTTTTTTCCTTGAAATTAATTCTGCTTAGTGAGATAAAATTTGACATATTTCTTATTTTCTTAATCAAATTTAAATTTAAATTTAGAATTGAGTAATGACTCCTTTTTTTTAATTACAATAAAAATAAATTGGTTAAATGTAAAATATTTAGCATGTATTAATTTCAATAAGTTAAATTTCAATTTCCAAAAATTGGATTAAATATTAAGTATAAACTTAATAATGAGTAATATAATATATATATTATATTCGTACGTAAATAATAATATCCAATGTATTAATTATTTATTTTTCGACAGAATTATTGTATAATCTACAGAGGATTAATTTATTATCGAAATTTTTTTTCATAAACTTTGTATTATGGAAAAATAGTGATCTTATTTGTTAATTTTATTTACACAGTTTTCATAATTTTTTAAATAGGTGATTAACTTAATTAATAATCTTTACTATTGCTTTTATACTAAAAAAATATCAGTTTAAACTACTTACATACTCTTCACTACTTATTAATGAATAAGTAAATAAATATTTAAATTATTATATTTATTGTCCTAGATAATGACTTAAGTTACGTATGCTGTATGTTCAATAATATTTTCTATGTATATTTATTAAATATAAGATAAAAAATTGTTCAACAAATTATGTAAATAGTTATTACAGGGAAAAAAATTATATATCATATATAATAATCCTTGATATGCATAGTGTCCTGTATATATTAAAATTATCTATTTTAATTATATGAGTTATTGTTATTTTTTTAATATTTCATTACATAAAAAATAATATTTAAAACTGAAAAAGAAATAATTAATTTTTTTAATCTAAATTAAAAAAAGTCATGTAAATATATTCAACTTTTACATATCCTAAGTATTATAATATTAAATAGTATAGTCTATGCTATAATAATGACTCAAAATATTAATCCAAGATATATTTGGGCTTATTAAGTCCTCAACGCATGCAATATCAACTAGAATCCGTTGTTAGTGTCCCAAATCCGACTTAGGTTCATTACCTTAAAGGTCCAATGCAGCTGAAGTCCGTACGCCCCCAGTTAAGTCGACTCAAATTGGATCTCCGTTGCTAGTTAGATATGGTAATGAGTACTCTTGAGAAGCCCCCTTCCCATCCCTCACTCCTTATTTAAAAAAAAAAAAGCCCGCGTTCCTTCTCCGTCATTGCAAGTTCTTATTTAATTACCCCTTAGGGAATGCAGATCTCCTCGGTAAAATTTTGAAAAAAATTACTACAGGCAGGTTGAACTTCCGTCAACAGTGGTAGAAAGACTAAATTGAGATATTTTTTTACTACAATATTTGTCAAACAAACAATTAATGAAACGGTCATCCATACCTTATTATTTTGAGTATATTTATACATTAAAAAAGAGTTGAAATAATTAATTGATCAGAATAATGACATTAATATTTTTTCATAAGACTTGTTATTATTTAGAATTAGGAAATAGCCATAAATAAATTTATTTTCTTAATGAGTGTTAAATTTGTTGTCAACTTCTATATTTCCTTTAAAATTTTAGTGTCGTTACGTCTAATTTCTACATTTTGAAATGAATTTACTCAAAAAAATTAACATGTAAATCACGTTATTATTACAAATTACTTTTTTTTTACAGAATTAGTCGTGCTTGTTTGAACCGTTAAAATTAGCTTCTAATGATATCAAAGTCAACCTACTTTACTATCTTGTGCCTTCAAATAATTTACACCACTAACATAAAAATATAACAACTGAAAAAAAAAATTCTTTACAATGGGTATATTCATTGTAATAAATATTCTTCTATCTAATACTCTAAAAAAATACATTGGCCACTTTGAATTACTACAGGTCAACTTCCATCCACATTAGTAGTATGCCTAAATTGAGATATATTCTTTAAACAAACAATCAATAAAACACAATTCCGTATTAAAAGTGGCATGGTTTTTGTTTCGTATTTTTTATTTAAAATAGATTATGGTAAACTGAACATTGTTCGGATTGCATTAATTGAAATTACTTTGAGATGAATAATTAGAGAATAGGACATGAATTTAAATAATAATTTTATGTGACTTTATAAATTTACTTGGGATATTTAACTAAATTTTAACATTGGTTTAGTATTCTCAGTCCTCTCCAGTCTCTTATAGGATTAACAGAATCATCATTTAAAGCTAAAAATTATTCGATACAAAAAAGTTTACAATAAAATAAAAAAAATTATATGAATAAAAAATAATAACAGTTTCAAAAAAAATAAAAAATGCTTGAAAGTATGTTAGACAAAAAATGTTATTAAAAAACAACAAAATTCACCATATAAATAACAAAGGACACAATTGGTATGTATAAATAAATTTCAGTCCAATTTGAACAGTTGGAAATCGTAGCTATTGGTAAACATGGGTTGAACGGTAGAATCAAATTTACGTTCAGTGAAATAAAATACTGTCACAAGAGACAGTGAATCTTTCGGCAAAATTAAACGAGCTCTTGATACTCGAACCACTAATCCAAACACACCCATAGCGTGTTAATGGTTAGAAGCCCAGAAGCAAAACACCGAAGCTAAGAATGACTGATTCTTACTATCGACAAAAGATGCATTCGAATTCAAGAATGCGACAAAAATGACTAACAGTAAATACATATTTTCCAAAAATGCATTAAAGATTGCATTTTAACTGAGCTCATTCAGATCTTTAAAGTTACAAAAGGTTGCAATTTTTACTTGTTCATCAGAACATAGGAAAATTTTAACGTTATTCAATCCCTTTACTAATACATTGGTATGACAAATAAGGTGTTGAGTTAAGAAATTAACTAAATTAATTGATTACGAAAAATGTTATTTTATTGGGCTAATTATCCAATCAGTTTTGATTATTTTGTTTGAGTGATGCTGGTCACCACTCAATATATAGTTGCAGCCCACTATGGAATAAATTGAACCTACTGGTAGGCTGACAATCCAAAGGAAGCCCAAATAACACAAAGCAAGAAATTCAGTTGGGTCAACTAGCAAACCGAAACCCAATTTCATCTCTCAAGCCAATCTCTCCGAGTTGCTTCCACAAAAGAAACGTTCACCTATTTTGATACGGTCAGAACTCAGAGAGGATAGAGAAAGTTTAGTTCTTAAGCTATTCACCAAGGAAGAAAGAAAGAGAAGGTTAGGCAAGAAATGTTGAGGTCCAATCATCCAATTCAAACCACATCAAACTAAGGCAGAAGTTAAAGGTAACTTATTTCCTCTTGCATGCATCATGTTTTATTCTCCTCTTGACCAAGTCTCTGCCACTCCAATTTGGGATAAATGGAGAAAGTGACTTCTGTTAACAATTGCTGCAAATCAATGGCCAAGATTGTTTCTTGGGGACCAAGTAGTTTCTCAAGGGTTTAAATCTGGGTTTACCATTGAAAAAGTTTTTCTTTGCTCCCCTGAGGCTTTCGGTCAAGCAAGAGTAAGTCAGATTCAAATTTTTAATTTGGGGATTAACTGAAAAAGGTGATATGGTAAGTTGGTAGCACAAAGCTCAAAGAGTTGACCTAGGAGACAGCAACTCAACAACATGCAAGAACATATAAAAGAAAGGTCTGGAGTTTTTCTGAGGTAAGGAGAGATAACAAGTTTTTTGAAGTTTATGTTCCGAGAAGAGTTCTCTGAAAAAGTTCATCAACTTGGACAGCGCTTCCTGGTCAAAGGAGCATTACGCCAGAATGAGGAACCAAATCAGAGGCAAGCTAATCTGGTTTATTACATAGTATAGAGGCTGTTAAAGCATCAATTTCCTTCATGTTTTACAGATTGTAATTTTTTTTTCAATGTTTATCTTTCTGTAATTTCTTGACGTAAAAGGCTGAATGAGAGAGTCATTAAAAGAGTCTAAGGGTGGAAAGAGGCAGAGAGAAACACTTGAGTGAAAGGCCTTGAGTGATTTAAAAATTCTTTAGGTTGATTTTGTGTCTTGTATCTTGTACTAGTGACGTACCCCTTTCTTAGTTGGGTGAGCACTAAGAGTGAAGAGTCAGGTATTAGCATAACCAAGTCAAGTTAGGTTAGAACTTGAGAGTGCAAAGATTGTGCTTTGCATTTGCTTTGTAATGTGACCTCCAAAATATATGACTCCCCGTTCAGCCAACTATTTAGACACTGCAAGCTTGTGGACATGGACGTTGACGAGTTCGAGACGCAATGGGAAACGATGCTGGATGAGTGTGGGGTTCGGAAAGTCGAACGGGTGAAGGAATTGTACCGCAAAAAAACTGCATGGGCGGCAACATGCATCAGAGGCCAATTTTTCGCAGGTATAACGACAATGTCCCGTTGTGAATCTCTACAAGCCAAGTTGGGTGGGTTTATGGAGAGTAGATATGAGAAATTCCAATGCCTTGAGTTCTTCCCCCAATTTAATTTTAGTTTGATTTAATTTCATAAACTAATCATATTAATAGTTAATTAAGACTTCAAAGTGTGTATCGAAGTGTCACTTCATGTGTCGCATTTGCAAATTTTGATAACATCAATGAATAAAGCGACGGAATGACTAACACGACTAATTTAAAATCTTTAAATGACAAAATAGATTAAAAAAAATCTTTCATGCACCAACTTATAGAACGAACGATCTTTTAGGAACTAATCCGACTATTTACTCATAATAATAATAATAATAACAATAATGATCATTATTATTATTATTATTATTATTATTATTATTATTATTATTATTATTATTATTATTATAACACTAATATTAAGTATAACATCTAATAGTAACGAGTATTATTATTTAAATTATCAATAATTTGAGTCACCAAAAAAAATTATCAATAATTTAAACAATACTGTTTAAATTTACAATAATAATATTTAATTTATTATACGAAAAATAAATCAATACAACGTGTATTTTCATTTTGGATGAAATGTGTAAAATAATATGCTGCTCATCTATGCAGTTAAGATGTTGCTTGACAAATGTTCCCCTCATTTTTTTGGAATTTGGATTCTCTAAAGTTTGAATTTCACTTTAGAGAGTAAAGCGTGATCTCTCACCATTTTTTTTTATAGGTGAGACCAAGAATAAATATGAGAGAGAAACCATTCAAAAGTACAAGATCACACTTTATCCTCTAAAGTACAAATTTAAAATTTAGAGGATCCAAATTCATTTTTTCTTACTCCTACATTGTTCTCAAATTATTCCAATCCTAATTTTTTTTTAATAAATAATAGAACCCTATCAGCTGTGCCTCTTGGTCTCCTCCACCATATATATACGGGGTAAATAATTGAAGTATTTGAAACAATAAAAAAATGGGTGAAAGTAAAATATAGCATCTTATTTTTCAACATTTGTTTCGTACTTTTATTTTTTAATAATTTTTAACCTTCTAAGATCTTATAAAAAAATTAATATGCTAATTGCAACGATTCATTAAATAATATGTCTATCACCTATCACTCTTAATTGATCATCACAGTTAGTAACACAAAATTTGTTTAATTATCTATTAAATTTTGAAATGTATATTTAATCATCAACTCAAATTCTATTTGGAGGATCCGCAGTTCCACACAAAGTCGTTCCGGATAAATAAGTTTTTAAAGTAATTAAAAGACATGTTTGGTTGACTAAAATAAAATTAAAGATATCATAATAACAATTAAAGATTTAAAGATATATCATAATAATAATTTAAAATAAAATTTTTCAGTTCTCCCTTTTAAAAAATTTAAAATGTAAATTTAAATGTCGACTGAAATAAAAGTTAGTGGCTCCTTTCAATTACAAATTATTCATTATAAAATTAAAATTTATCATTATAACAATTTGGACTTAAATCGACCACAATTATCCAACTCCATCAATTAAATCAATCAAATTTTGATTTTTTTATAACAAAACTTTAATTCTGTATAATAAAATGTTAACTATAACTCCTCGTACTAATCTCTCACATCCTAAATCGGACTAAAGCTTACTTTGGTAACATTTTTATTTTTTAAAAATTACTTATAAAAAATAATTTCTTAAAATATGACTTCTAGAAGTTGAAACATTTATATTTTGTAAATCAAATTAAAAATAACTTTTAATAAGTACGAGTAACAACAATTATATTTAGTAAAATAATTTTTAAAATTTAAAATTACTATAACAAACATAAATGTATGAGTTAAATTTAAAATTAATTCATGTATGAAATCATTTTAGACTTTATAATTTTGATAAGTTTCTCCTTAGATACTTTTAAAATCACCCCTGACTTTTATAAACTATAAGCATAAGCACATAAGTTTTTTTATTTACTAAACACAAAATGAAATACTTGTACTTTTGATCGAAAAATTTTACTAAACTAAAGCTATCTTAGCATAATTGAAGTAGTTTCAAATTTTTACAGAAATCTTCCCAGTTCAAAAAATTATAAATTTTTTATGTTTGGAATTTAAATTAAAATTTTTGAACTCTGAAGATAACTGGATCATCACTTATTCCTATTCAACCAACATTAGGCACTCGAAATTTTAAATTTTTTACTTTAACACTAGTCCATCATTTTTCCTAATGCACTTGAATATTTCTAAGTAGTCCTATAACCTCTCCCAAGGTCTAGCAACTTTTTGTTTTAAAGATCATTACCCACACTCTTCAACTCTTGCCAACGATTTTTTCTTCACATATTATGAAGCCCACAAATTCCAACAAAAATGCATAGCCCAATTTTTTCTTTGGCTACAACTGTCAGTTGACGGCTCCCCTTTAGCATCGGCTTACCAAAATGACAATATCCAATGCAAGGACACACAACAGGTCATTAAATTTATCTGCCAAGACCAATCCATTGGCCAGCGACAAACCCTTAAATGGAGCTCAGTACCGCGACGGATTAGTCTTTGACCTGTCGGGTTGGGGGATACTGTAGAAAACCAAAAAAAAAAAAAAATTTATCTGCCAAGATTATGGATTCCACCGGTTCAAGGAGCACCCTCCACCATTCCTATTGGAGTCTACATCACAACCTTAACATGAAAGCTATATCATTCAAATTTTTTAATGTATATCTGAATGGCTATGCACACTTACATAGCGTTATGCCAGTAAAGTGGCTTGTCACACCCGAAAACTTTCCAATAACATAATGCTTTAAAGTACGTTGAAGATTTTTTCCGTAAAATGTGGTAGTTGAAGGCAGTTGTTCCATTAATGCCTGCGGCTACCAATATCTGTACTGTTTATTATTGTAGTCACAAGTCACTTGTGTCAGAAGGTGATAAAGTCGCATATATCCACAGCTATAAACACGCAAGTAAGGTTTCCTTTAGGATCTGGAAAGTTCCATAAGTAAAAGTTTTAGTATCCAAAGTTTTGCAAAATTATTTCTTCTAATGACGTCTCTGATTCATTGGTTGAATAAAGAAAAAGATGTACCAATAGATACCTTAGACCCTATAATAATAAAAGTTTGAATAATGCTAGAGAATCAAGAGGGGTTCAACAAAAAATCTGCCAACTCCTGTTGGGCTGGGATCCTCAAGCCCACTTCACTCAAAAGTAACATCCAAATTTCACTCAGGTAAACCAAACTAACCCTAACTAAGCCCTCTCCTCTCTTTTCACCATTTCATCGCAGCAGAATTCCAAAACCATCTACAACAATACCACACTATCAGGTTCATTGCGTGGCGTTCTCCTCCGTTGTCAACGGACGCAGCACCTCCGTCCACCACGTGCGGGCACCAGCCGACTACCATAGCTCGCTTCAGGTTGCCGCAAAGCTTCCATTCAGTCAACGCACTAACCAGTGTGTTAATCGTAGTTTTGCCCAGCTCCGCCGCAGCGACGTCATGCCACCCAGGTGCGATGAACAAGGGGGTTCTCCTTCTCACCAAGGTTGCACTGCTGCGGATGCATGGCGCTGTTGGCAGTGCCATTGAAGCCTCCCTGCTCTCATCTGACGAACGCAATAGGACGTCCTCTGCTCCAGCCTCAAAACCTCACTTGACAGAACTAATTGGTTAGTGTTTAATAATTGGTGTTGATTGATGTAGGTTTTGAGTACCATGGATGATACTTGTTGGATGTTGCCTATGATTTGGGTATAATTAAGGAATTGTTAGATGTTCCTTCTAATTTCGTTGTTATAACTGTTTGTTGTGAATTTTGGTGTTTTTCTATCAACCAGGAAGTTGCATTGGAAGCCAACTCAAATAGCTTTGACATCCAGTTTCCACCTTCCAATGCGTAGCTTTGTGGCTGAGAATAGGTGGGTTTTTCTATATTTAAGTGACACAACTATATTTAAGTGACACAACTTGTATGCATAACAAGAATTCAGTGTTGGATGTTATGGTATTCAGATTGAATATTGTTTCCAAAACACTTGAAGAAAGGGTCACAAATCAAAAGGAACCATCTCTGAATGCACCCAAGCATGTTTTCGTTTTGCTAGATGATATTTTCTATTTTATCTGTATGCTTTAGGTGGCAACTATTGAATGTTGCAATTACCTGAGGTTGATTTTTGGGAGACAAAAATTGATTTAGTACTCTGCTTTATGTTGCAGTGTGTTCTCACCGGCTTGCAGATTGAACTTGGCTTGCATATATTTTTTTCTTTATTATTAAATGCCTCAAGATGTAGTTTACTAGGATTGTGTCTTTGATGTGCACAACAATTTTATACTGATTTATGAAACCATCTATATGTTCACTATTTAAACTTGAACTAAAGTGCTGGCATGTTTTTATCACTACATGAGTTCCTATTTGTATGGCAATTTTAGTTTATAGTTTTGGACTTGTTAGCCAGCTTTAGACTCCAATTAATCTCATTCCACTGAGATTTACTTGTGATCAACTTGACAATTTTTATTCACTCAAATTTATTGTCCTACCAATTAATTGTTTATTTTACAAATATGATTCCGGTATCGACAATATTAGATTGCTTTAATTTATTAGCAAAGTGTGATGATTACATGAACCTATGTTTCACTTATCATGGAACATGATGAATTGATCCACTAAATAATCTATAGTATCGTTAAACAGATTAAACTTTTCCACTACATACTGTGAACACATGATTCATTCAATTATGCAAGCTCTTATATATATATATATACTGTTTTTTTATATTTGATAAGCAATCATTCACATATATGCTGTAAATTCTGATTATTTTAATTTAAATGTTTACACTAAATATATAGAACATATATGTGTGTACCTTCACCTATAAATTAGGCCTTTTTGGCAATTGATTATGATATTGCATTAACAAGAGTTTTTCTTGTGTAACTCATTAAATACTACTGGCAACTAATTTAAAAATGACCTTTTTAAAAGTGACTAGAAATAACCACACACACACAGAGACTAGAAATAACCACACACACACACACGCACGCACGCACATGCATCTAGCACAAAATGCTCTAGCACCATCATCTTTATCCTTATGTCATTTACCTAGACAACTAGAATCATATGCATCTGTTAGATTTGAAAGCAAACCTCCTTATATATATATATATATTCTGTGAATATGTAGCTTGTAATAAACTTTTGATGAATCGGTACTTCTAGAAAATTGCTTAATTTACATCTTTGAAGGATTAGTAAAGAAGTTGATTCTAGAGCTTTCATGGACCCTTCTTTCTTAACAAGGAGTTCTTATTCCTTTTTTTTTTCATTTCCTTTTTTGATAATGATATTTAAGGATTTGTTGGATGTTGCTTTTGATTTCATCTGCAGGTTTTATTAAAGGATTTGAGCCTGTTATATAACTGTTTCTTGTGAACAAGCACCAGGGTTGTGTTGCCATAAAGCCAGTCAAGATGGGGAAAAAGATAAAATGATATTTACCGTTAATGACGTGTCATTCCACATGATCCTATTTGTGACTTACAGCTACTGTTGTCATTGACAGAAATTATTAGAGTCGCGATGCTCGCTAGCTACGTCCATGACATGATGAGCACACTAACTAAAAACAACGTCATAGAGAAGCTTGCGGAGATTGATGAAATCGAATTCGGATTCTTAATTAATTATGTGGATGGTGCTTCTGATAGGCATTAGGATGTTTTTTTTCATTGCGAATTGGATGGTGCTGAATATGTTTTCCGAGTTATCAGGTGCAATGCATTTGCGGATGCATGTACTTCATTGAGAAGTGGATGACTTTTATTTTTTTTAGATATTCCTCAGTAGGTTTCATGTGTTAAGAATTTGAGATTGTCCAGTAATTAGTTCACAAATTGTGGTTGTCTCCAGTTCATTAAGCAATACATTGCCTTATTATGCTATTCAGTCTACTCTCGTTGGTGTATATACCCCATTTGTTTTTTACTACATATAGGTGGCACTTTGATGCATTAACCGGAATGATGTTAACTAAATGGAAGTTTATTTATTTTTTATCCTTGTTTTCTATTGCTGAAATTGTGAAGTTGCTGGTACTTTAAGCATTGCCTGGCCTTCTATTGTAATCAGTCTACTCGGCAGGTTCCTTTGTGTTGGCACCGGTGACTTTATCCAAACTTTTATGTGGATGATGCTTCTGATAGACATTAGGATATTTCTTTTCATTGCAAATTGGATGGTTCTGGATATATTTTACGAGTTATCACGCGCAATGCATTTGTAGATGCGTGTACTTCATTGAAAAGTGGATAGCTTTTGTTTTTTAACGTATTCCTCAGTAAGTTTCATGTCTTATTATGCTAGTCAGTCTACTCTGCTTGGTATATATTCTCCATTTATGTATGACTACATATAGGTGGCACTTCGATGCATTAAGCGGCATGATGTTAGCTAAATGGAAGTTTATTTTTTTTTTCTATTGCTGAAAGTGTGAAGTTGCTGGTACTTTTAGCATTGCTTGGCCTTCTGTCATAATCAGTCTACTCGGCAGGTTCCTTTATGTTGATATCGGTGACTTTATCCAAGTTTTTAAGTGAATGATGCTTCTGATAGGCATTATGATGTTTATTTTCATTGCGAATTAGATGGTTCTGGATATATTTTTTGAGTTTCATGTCTTAAGCATTCGCGAATGCGTATATTTCATTGAGAAATAAAATAAAACAAAATATAGCTAGGTTAAGGAAATTAAACTCAATCAGGAAATTACAACGAAAATTAAACAAACAAATAAAATGAAAGACATATATAATCATCATTAGATATTGTAATGAAAACCAAAATCTAATTCATTGATTTTTTTTTTCAGTTTCTACATGGTAAATGGCTAGAACATCAAATCCTTCACAATCACACCCTAATAATTAAACATGAAAAAAAAACTCCATCCCTAATTAAAAACCATTATACTAGCTATAAGGACTAATAATAATAATAATACTATAGTCTATGCTAGTATCTATAACAATATTTAACAATAACAAGAATAATAATAGTGTTATTAATTAAATATTCATAGTGATTTAAAAAAATCAGTTTTTGTAACAACAGCATTCCTCACTTTGCTAAGATCTATAACTTTGAGTGTTCTTCCAACATCTTCCAATACTGAGAATGCTGATATTTGACTCCTTGCTAGCCTCCTAGCAATAAACTCATGTGGTGGTAGCAATATTTTATTATTATTATTATTAACATCATATTCATCATAATCTTCAGCTAATAAATCCTCATCTTATTATTAACATTTTATTACTATATAATAAACCACCCAAATAAAAAATATAAAAAATAGTACAAACACACATAGAAGTCAAGCATATATACCTATTGTTATTAATATCTCAACTAACTATATCACTATACCAGATTTTTCCAAATAACTCAACTTAAAAAACATCTAATTAGCATGAATAAGAAACATTCAATAACACATTGTCATAAAATTTCATACAATACAAAACTATCCTATCCAACATACCTTAGACCTCTCTTGAATAACAACTTCACCCACACTCAATTCTTCATTGCCTTCATTTGAATTGATCAATGTGCTATTCGATCCGCCTTCTAGGGTTGAAAGCTCCATGGACGATGCTTTTATCCAGAAGCTTTGTACCGCGAAGTAATTTCTTTGTGCATGAAGGATCTGGTGTGATGGTCTTTGCATGAGAACGGATACGTTATCGAATCACGAACATAACTTGAACCACGCTCATGAACGACATGGCCAATGGCGGCAAGCACTGGGGAGAAGCGACGATGGAGTCACGGGTTGATTGAATTGTTGGAGAGAGTGGGCGAAATTGATAAGTAGAATAGTGAAAGGTTGCACTGCAACCGGGCGGCATGGATCGAGGGTTGCACGCACCGGGGAGAAAGGACGAAGGAGCTACGGGTTGAATGATTTGATGGAGAGGGTGGAAAAAATGGATGAGCAGAAGAGAGAAAGGTTTCACCGTAACCGAGAACCTCTTGCAAGCACCACGATCAATCGCTACACCGCTAATGGCGGCACAGACCGTGGGTTACCGAGAAGGGAGCGCTGGAGGATGCCTTGGATGGAGGAGGTTTGCGCCTTTGCTGTTTGGAAGAGAGGACCGATGCACGGCAGCCGTGGAGAGGGAGAGAGGGTGAAGACTCGAAAGTGTTGAAGTCTCTTCCGTGATTCCCATCGCAAGGTTATGGACGTATCATACCAAACCTGATTTTGACATTAAAAAACAATTAATAACAAATATTCTAAATTAAAAATAAATAAAATTAATTAAGATAATTATAATTAATTAAATTGTTTAATTCCACTGGTTAAAAGTTAGTTCCATATACTTTTTCTAAAAGTTTAGTATGAGAAATTGCTGATTGAAATGAATCTGATTATACTTAAGCATACTTAAGTGCGGTGGGATAGTAATGGGATGCACATTTGATCATCGCATAGCGGATGCATACTCAGCAAACATGTTCCTTGTATCATGGGCCAACATGGCCCAATCCATCAGGCCCAACATCAAAGGCAAAAAAGTTTGTGTTATGCGTAAAATTAAAACTACCATATTGAAAGATAAAAGAAGCTAATTTAATGACTATGGTTAAAAGAAGTAAAATAATTAGGTGGTTTCTAACCAGTCCACTCCTAATTAACATGTAATCCATCCGGTCAATTTTTAATTCGTTGACTTTTGTTTGGTTAGTAATTCTACTACTAATATAATTGTTTAAATTTAACTAAATGTAATTTTTTAATCATAATAAGGTCATTTTATAATTAATTTATTTTTTAAATATATGTCATTGTATAATTTTAAAGAGAATAAAATATATTTTTTATTTTTAACATTTGTAATTTTTTTTCAAAAATATTTTTAATGTTTAATTGTATTTAATTTTAATTTATTCTTAATATTTTTTATTTACATCAAAATAACACTCGAACATTAAATTCATCTAAAATGTTAAAGATAAAATTGAAAACGTTAAAGATAAAATTAAATGAATAAAAAATATTAGGAAAAATTTGAATAAAATTAAACATTAAAAGAGTTAAGCTCCATTTTGGTCATTGAGATTGGCGAGTTGAACTCATTTAGTCCTTGAGATCCCAATTGCTCTAATATAGTCTCCTAGATTCGAAAAAGTGCATCACGTTAGTTCCAAACACATTTTTCGTCACCAGAGCTCAACATCGTGAATGACGTAGCTTAGTTTTTGCCATGCTGGAGAAGGAACAACATCATCGTATATGTTTTATGTAACACCCTAACTACTAAAGCTCACGCTTCCGGCTGCGCGACTCTGATAGCTCGGACATTACGACGACTTTTAAATTATTTAATACTAAAATATGAGTCTGTTTAAAATTTTAAACCGCAATACCGCTCCCAAAGATACTTTCGTTCGATAACGTACATCAATACATACCATACAACTTACAGAAACTCATAAAGAATACATCCATATATATACATACATATATATAAGTAATATTACAAACATAATCCAATATAATTCCTATCCCTCTTACAGATTATATCAAGATAAAGGCGAGGGTGCAGTAAACCATAACTAAAACAATACAGAGCATCACAACAACAATTAAATAAGCTCTTCATAACTTCTGCGCCCACATCCTGAAAGGGGAAAAATGTAGGGGGGGTGAGAAACATCATCCTCGAAAGGGTTCTCAGTAGAGGGTTTTTGGGAATTATTGTAATAGGATACATGAAGATAAACCGTACCAGTGATTAATAACTGTCTTATGCCCCTTTTCAAATACAAAGGTTTACAATAAAAGAGAAATCTGAAATCCTTTTTCTAAAAGAAGAAACTGTTCATTTAAAACAATATTCAAAAGCATTTCCAAAGGCTTATCTATGCTGAACCAAATTAGCCTTTCACACATTTCCAAACCATAACCACAATACCGAAACCAACCATCGGTACATCTCAATTCAACCACGGCCCTAGGCCTAAACAATCCAACCAACAACCAATCACCACAATCCAATAGTGTCCCAGATGCAAACACAGATAGAAAGTTCAAGCACAAACAAACAGTTATTACAAGTAGAACAGTTAGCAATTAATCACATAGGCAAACCAAGTATAATATGCACACCCAACCAATGTCACACAAATGCATATGATGCATGCCTGTCCCTAGTGGCTGATGATATCATCTGTCGGTTACCAAGCCAACCCGACGTGTCCGGTAGCTAACCCGGACACAGTCTCTCTGTTGCGCTTTATTATCATTAGAGGGTATCTGCGCCCTGTCGCCATTAGAGGGTATCTGCGCCCTGTCGCCATTAGAGGGTATCGGTGCCCTGTCACCCTTACAACCAGAGAGAAAACACAAGCATACTCGCATACAACATTCATCTCAGCCATCCGGCTCACGGTTCATTCCAGAACCAGCCAATTTATCAATAAATACAGCCCTTCGGCTTAAGTTCATAATTCATAATCAGCCATACGGCTCACAACTCATTCGGCAATCAGCCATAGTCCAATAGCATACACAGCCATTCCGGCTCATAGCAAAATAGTACTTCCACCATTCGACATCATCAAATTCATAAATCAGCATTTAAGCCATAAATCACTTTTCTCAATTCATTCACTTTGAAATCAAGTTTCAACTCTTTTCAGCCTTGGCTTTAAAGATCTCATTTCTCAAATCATCTCAGGCTCATAAGCCACTTTTACTCAAAGTAAGTTCCCTTTTTAAAACAAAGCCACTCTCGGCTTTCTCTTTCCAAAACTTCCAAAACCATGGCAAGTTAATGATTTATTTCAAAGTATTCAAATTCATCCATCCAACAATGGAATTTTATAACAAAAGTTTCTCGGCAGAATCCCAAGTCTTTAGGGAAGGTCAACCTATATCAATTCCTTAGAATTCATTGAAACTATTAAAATCATAGATTCTCGGTTCAAGTAAATAAAATTGAATTTATTATGAAACCGACCATACAAAATCACAAGTTCCAACCCGGTCCAAAAACCAACTCATTTGAAAAGGAACCGGTTCATTTGAATCAAACCACTTTCAGGTTTCTTTTTGGAACCCATTTTTCTGACTCTTCCCAAAATGCCTCAAACTTAATTACTCAATCAAAAGTCTAGATTCCTTTGAAATCACTAAAAGCTCCTTTTTATATTGAAATCGATATTAGAGCATCATTCTTTCCTTCAGTGATTCAAACGGTAAAAATAGTTCATTTCTAAATAAGTTAAACCCAAGGCATAAAGTTCACTAAATAAATTAAGCTTGAAAATATAAATATTCTCTTAACAAATCAAATAATACCACTTCTCAAATCCAACCCCTTTTAAATGACTTTTTAAACAAGACTAGGATTTTGTAGAATTTTCGGCAGCACCTCCCCTAAAACTTGGACTTTTGCCACCCGGTTCGGGTCCCAACTAAACCGTTTCTCATTCCTTTTCAACAGCTCAAAACCAGAAATCAATTCAAAGCAAGCTAAATCCAACAGTCGCCTCAGTGGCACATCTCAAGAAAACCATTTCAAAATCAACTCAATATCAACCGATTTAACTCATTTCCAAAGCTTTAAAGAATCGGTTTAGCAATAAATCATTTATCAAAACCAAATCGATTAAAGCAACCCAAGCTGAATTTCAAGAGTATTCTATCTTTCACATCATCAAAATAATTGACTCAATTCAAACCAATCCTCAACGGATTAAACTCATATTTTAAATCTTTAAAGAGTCAACTTCAGACATTACATTTCACAAAACCACACAACAATTCAGCCAAACCAACATCCATAGTCATTCGAGTCAATCAAATAATACATAAGGCAGATACAATCACCAAATACACAATATCTCACACCAGTATCCATATGTAATAATTCCAATACACAAAACATAGTGTTTGGAAAGCGCCCCTACCTCAAAACGCAATTTCATAACCCAAACGTCTCACAGAGTCCTTTCCGTCTCAACCCAAAATCAAAGGCAGCTTCAAAGCACAGCCCCACACGTTTCGCAACAGTGTAAACAGCTCTAAATTACCACAAGCAACCTCAGTTACTAAACTCTAAGGACATTAATACCGTAAAGGCTTTAATACACGTATGGGACACTAACGTAAGGCTTTCAAAACATAATTACTTACCGAAACTAAGAAAGGACGGCTGAATCGAAACAGCGGCGGTCTCCGGGCCCGCTCGGCAACAGCCCGGCAGCCACCTCAAGCGGCAGTGGCGACAAATTCTGATTACGACATCTGAAACCAACACGCAGCGACTATAGTATTCCCGGAATTCAAAAAGGACAGAAACTACAATTAAAACCCTTACCGGCAGAGCGTTCTCCAGCGGCGGAGGCAGCCTCAGCTCCAGCTACTCATAACAGCAACAACAGCTCTAACCGCGATAGGCAATGACTCGAACTCAGCCCTATGTTATCAAAACCTTAGGATTTCTACCCAATTATAACAGTGCAGATTTTCAAGGGTTCCGGAAATGTAACTCTTACCGCAACTAAGGAGAAGTGACTGAGCCATGAAGCGGCATCCCAAGCGGTGTTTCCGGTGGCCACAAGACTGCTCCTGGCGGCCAGAACCGCAACACGGTTTCTTCCTCCTTCGGCAGCAACAATAGTGGTGCTTTTCGGCCACCACAGGTCTCCGGCAACAGTAACAGAAGCTCCAACTAAGCACCGCAGAGCAGCAGTTTGGCAGCACCGTCGGCCAAGTTGCGGTGATGGAGACGCCCTCAACCGCGGTGAAACGCGACGGCTGTGGAAGCTCGGCGGCGGCTGGCTTTGTGACGAGGATGACGGTGCGGTGACGGCGCGTCAGCAGTGATGCGACAAGCTGGTCGGCGACGAGGAGAACGGAGAAGGCCCCACGCTCGGCGACGGTGACAGGCGGTGATGGCTTCCCCGCGGTGGCTCCCTTTCGTGCATCTTCTCTCTCTCTGCGCGCGAGTTCGGAGGTGGCGAGGCAGTGAGGTGCGACGGTCTTCTCCCTCGGTCAGGCGACGGCGCGATGGCGGCAGTGAAGCCCGCATGCCGGCGCGAGCCTTTCTCTCCTCCTTCTCCTTTCTCGGCCCTCATAGATCTTTCCCCTCCTTGTCAGCAGCGGCGGCGACGGTGGCAGTGGCGTCCACCACGCCGCCTTTCCTCCTCCCTCAATCTGCTTCTGCTTCTGTCTTTTCGTTTGGTTTGGGAACCATGTGTGTGTGTTGGTACAGAGAGGGGCAGCAACTGCTGCTACTATAACATTAGGGAATTGCGTGTGGGTGAAACGGGTCGGGTTAGGGTTTTCAGGGTTAGGGTTTCATTTTCAAAAATTAGGGTTAGGGGCATATCTGTAATTTCACCCAAAAAAATAGGTATAATGTAGTAATGTAGTAATTGAAACCCAAACTAAATCCAACACTAATTGTATATAGAAAATACTATTTGCTCATCAATTTCACAAATTATTTTCAATAAAATGCCCAAATCTAAAAATTAGAAATAATATACTTGATTTTCTTCATTTTCCAAAATAGCAGTAATAATATTTAAAATATTACTTATCTAATCCAAATCATATAAAATCTTTATTATTTCATAACTATCAATCTTATACTTTAAATATAGAAAATAATCCAATAATTATAAAATTGGATAATAACCATAACTTATCTCAAATTCAATAAATCAAAACTTGCCTTAATTACCTTTAATAAAATAATTTCTAAAATTAAGGCTATAAATAACTATATGATTTGAGACTTGATCATAATAAGACTTTTCAAAAGTTCTGGGTCTTACATTTTAGCGCTAAAGAAAGATTGAAACGACATCGTTTGAGGATTTTAGAGTAATAAAACGTTACTTTTCCACCTTTTGTTCATTCTTTGTATTCTCTCCCCTAAATTTTAAAACAAAAACATTTCTCTCTCCCATGGCTGAAAGTAACTAGTGGTTGTTGGAAGAGAAAGGATTTGTGGTTGAATATTGATTTTCATAAAATGTGTATAAGCGTGCATGAAGGTTGAACATAGCTGTAAGGATTTTAACTCTGCTCACAGAGGTTAGTGACGAGTGGCAAAAATTTTTTTTTTGTGTGATTTTTTTGCGATATATATATATATATATATATATATATTGGCGATGATATTTCTTTGTTTCTGTTATTTTGATCCTACTTTTGTTGAACATGAGTTTGTGCTAGGGTTTATTTTTGTTCTTGTGTTACTGGGTGCAATGATTCCTATATATGCGTTGTAATCATAATTCTTGATCACTAAGTATGTACAGAGAAGAACTAAATTGGTTCAATCACACTTTTCTTCCACCTCATATAATTGTTATCATGTCCAGCGTGACAAGGACTAAGCTACATTACTTACGCCATTGAGTTCCGGTGATGGAAAATGTGTTTGGAACTAATGTAGTGTATTTTTTCAAATGTATGGGACTAAGAATAATTAGAATTTTAGGGACTAAATCAGTGCAACTCGCCAATCTCAGAAGTTAAAATGGGACTCAACTTAACATTAGAGATATTTTAAAAAAAAAATTACAAAAATTAGAGACAAAAAGCATACTTTTGAAAAACTTCATCTCTTCCATAATTTTTTATAAAAAAGGAAAAAAAAAACTTCTTCATTGCGTCCCTTAATCACCCTCTCACTCATCCTCTCTAATTCAATAATTCTCTGCTCTACCTTCTCTCTCATTGTTGTTTTTGCCACTTTAAGAGGGGTATAGTATTTCCTTTTTCTTTAAACTAAGAGAAAATTTGAAAAACCAACATTATACAACTAAGCAATCAATTTTTTAAAAAATCTTAATTTAAAAAATGAATTTTATGCTAAAAAAATTCGCGCCCTCCCACTCCCCTTCACCTCTCTTCTCCTTTCCCTCTGCTTTTTTTTACGCCGCTTCCACCTTTCAAGAGTCAAAAAACAAGAGGATGCTAACATAGACATTGAAAAATTCCGTCCATCCCTCTAGTTGTCGCATTTTTTTCAATAATTTTTTTATGTTTTTTCCTTTAGTTGTGGATATATATTTTTTAATAATGTTGGATGTTTCTTCTTTTTGGTTTTTGGATAATTCTTTTTAATAGTTTTGGATGTGTATTTTTTCTAGATTTCGGTTGTATCTTTTTTATAGGTTTTGCTTGTTTCTTTTTCTTATGTTTTGGATGTTTCTTCTTTTTAGGTTTTGGATGATTCTTTTTAATAGTTTTAGATGTGTCGTTTTTCTAGGTTTTAGATATGTCTTTTTTTTATAGGTTTTGGATGTTTCTTTTCAATAGTTTTTATGTTTTTTTTTTCTTAATTTTTGGATATTTTTTTATGTTATGAAAAGTAACATCCAAAACTTAATAGAAAAAAGTCTAAAATCATAAAAAAATATCCAAAACTTAACAAAAAAAGCATCTAAAATCGTTGAAAAGAACATCAAAAATCTAATAAAACAAAACATCCAAAATCATAGAAAAAAATTATGAAATGTCTAAAATTTAAATATCCAAAATTCAAAGGTATTGTTTGTTTTCATTTACTTTTTAACGTACATGTGCAGAAAAAAATCTGAAATCTCTAAAATTCAAACATCGAAACCTAGGTATAAAAAAATCTAACATGATGCTTTCGTTTTTAATAATTTGCTTTTATTTATTTTTAGTTGTATATTTCTAGAAAAATACCCGAAACCTCTAAAATTTAAACATCTAAAATCCAAGAATAAGAAACATATAAAATTATGTTTTTTTTTAATAGTTTGGTTTCATTTATTTTTAATTGTACATTTAAAAAAAATCCAAAACTTCTAAAATTTAGACATCCGAAATCTAAATATAAGAAACATCTAAAAGTAACACATTCTTTTTTTTACCATAATTAAAAGAACTTTTTTTACCATGGTCTTAGATGTTCTCTTTTATTTTTACATTTTAAGTATTTTTGTTGTTGTTAGGTTTTGAATTTTTTTACAATAATTTTAAATTTTCTTATTTAATTTTAGATATTTTTTAATTATATTTTAGATATATTTTTTTAATTTTGAATATTTCTTTTCAATTAATTTTAAATATTTTTTTAGTTTGTTTGTAACTCAACTAATAATTAATTGTTATTGACTGATACCCGGTCAATTACCTAACATGATTGTTAAACTAATTCTCTCTTTCATTTTTAGTTCATAGAACCTTCCACTTCACAATTGAACACCACACTTATTTTCTATCTTTTCAACTATTATCTATTATATTCTTGTATTTATTTATTCTAATAATGATGTAGCAGGTTGTCGCCAAAATGGCCATAGTGGTGGATGGAAGGAAGAGACTAGCCGATGGTGATGATAGTAGTAGTAATGGAGAAAAAGGAAAAAAAATCACTGATGAATTCTTATTTTGGAAATGTGCTTTCCATACCCTTTGGTAAAAAACTGGTGGGGGAACTGGTGGAGAAACCATTATGGTGGGTGGCAAATGTGGTTCATGATTTTTTGGAGGTGGCAGTAACAAAGGAGCGCACTTTCATTACAAGAATTTGACAAATTAGCGACGATTTTTTGTGAGAAATATTTTTTGTTACTAATCCGTTACTAATTTGTGAGGAATTAGTGACGCACTGACGACAAATTAATGAGCGGTCACAAAATACCCGAACTTGAGAAAAGCGACTAATTAGCGAGAGATTTACGAGTAAGTTTGTTTCTCGCAAATTGACTTTTGTGGATAAAAAAAGAGCGAGAAAAAATTGTCACAAATTAATTAGCGAGTGACAATGTTCTAGAAAATCAGTCACTTAGGGGTTCAATCGAATAAAAGCAAAGTAGCGAGAGATATTATTGTCACTATTCCATCTAGGGATGTCAATGGGGCGGGGCGGGGGCGGGGGAAGCCTCCCTGCTCCCCGTCCCCGCCCCCAAAATTAATTCCCATCCCCGCCCCGATCCCCGCCATGGGGGGATAATTGTCCCCATCCCCATTCCCCGCGTTCTCCATATTCCCCGCGGGGCCCCATTCCCCATCCCTTTATATTTAACATTCATATGAAAATTATAGTAAAAAATATCAAAAAAATAAAAAACAAACTACAAAATACTATTACAAACACACAAACATATCTTATTCAAGATTATAAGTCCAGAAATACAACATAGCAAATTATAATCTATAAAATAAAATCTTAAAATACAACTTCTATTCTAAAAAAAAGCGATAAGATATAGTCTTTAACATTAAGTATTCTTTGATGGTCAGCATACTTAGCAAGAGAAATCATAATTGCTTTAGATACATAGAAGGAGAGAAAATCAAGCAACTATTTCAAAATCAAACCCTAACTATTTCAAAATTATAAACCCTATATGTCTAATTGCTTTAGATACATAAAAGGAGAGAAAATTAAAATTATACAACACAATGAGTAGAGAATACTGAATAATAGGGTTAGGGTTTTTTTAATTGGTAAAATTACTAAAAAATTCACCTATGTTAGAAATAAAGTAAGGTTATTTAAGAAATTTCAAACATTCGGGGAATTATCGGGGATGGGGCGGGGATCCCCGCTCGGGTCCCCGCGCCTGTCTCGGGGGAATTTGGCTCCCCATCCCCATCCCCACGGGGAAAATTCCCCACAAACGGGCCCCATTCGGGGCGGTCCCCGCGGGGATCCCCGCTTCCTAGGGATTTTTGACACCCCTAATTCCATCGCAAGTGTTTGATATACAATTAGCGAGAAACAGTTCACACACTAGTTCATCGCTAAATAAACTTTGTGCGAAAAGGCTAATTAGTGAGGAACAATGTTACTAGCTAATCTGTCACAAAGACTTGAAGTGTATTCTGTGATGGACAAATTCCTAGCTAATTTGTCATCAAGGTTTTTATTTTTAGCGAGCAACTAGTTTCTCGCTAATTTGTCGCATAATATTGTAAAAATTTAAAATTTGGATAGCGACAGAAAATAGTTGTCGCTAACTCATCGCAACGGATAAATCATTCAGCTAGGAAAGTGTTCCTTGCTAATTAGTCGCTAAAGTGAAAATACGGATATTGAGTGCCTAGGACCTAAGTAGCAAGAAATTTGTGACCGTTTAACAACTGTCACACTTCATTCGCTGATTTCAAGTCGCTGATTAGCGAGCAAAATATATTTGTCGCTAAGTTGTCGCAAGTTGAATTTAGCGATAAACTTGGCAACGACAATATTGTCGCAAAGTGTAACACCCTAATTAGCCTAAGCCTTACCTCGCGTCGTAAAGCAAAGGTAAATAAGAGGTTACGACAGTTCTAAGCTCATACATATAATATATAGAAGAATAATATAATATCTAGAAGCCCGATGAAAGATATAGCTCAAATATTGGATTTCAAAAGCGCAAAGCGTACTAACGTGCTACTAGCTTAAGGCACAAGAAACAGATAAGATACAAGAAAATATAAGTATATAATATCATAGGAAACTAGCCACGACTCACAGAGTTTAAGCCGGCTAGCCATATACAAGTATACAGAACCATAGAGAAACCTGACAGTTTAAAAACAGCTTATACAAGTTGTTCTCTCAAATACAATCCTCTAGAGTAAACAAAATACAAAATACAAAAGTGAGAGACATATAAACAAAATAAACCAAAAAGACTCCAAAAGAATCCAAGATCCTCCGCTCCTGTCACCATCCAAAGCAACTCACTGAGGTGGGTTGCGACCTGCATCTGAAAAAACACAACAAAGATATGGTATGAGAATCGGAGGTTCTCAGTATGGTAACAGTGCCCAGTGATGTAGGATATAAGACCCCGGGATGCCAAAGGCAATCCTAAGCTCCATATCCATCATAAGATTCAAGCTTAAAGCATTCTAAAACAAATAAGCATAATATAAACCTTATCATAAGTAAACCGGGTGATCTATCTTAAGGGATTTCTATTCTAACTAAACACCGTTGTCCCACAGCCTTCACCAACCTATCCTCCATGCGATCCCATCGCCACCGCCTTCCAAACCTCCCCAATCCCAGTAGAAAGCACAATTAATAACAATGCAAGTAATTCACAAGTAAAAACATACAAGGCAAGTAGATCAAGTAAGCACTTATACATGTTATTCAATTAGACATACAAATATAAGTCGGCAAAGCAAACAAACAGATAGAAATGCATATGATGAATGCCTGCCCTACTGGTTGTGATATCACATTGTCGGTTCAACTGCCAACCCGACACATCTCCATGGAGACGTCGCCCTTCGGATTTCTCATATGGGAACTGAACGAGACGGACTTCTGCTAGTAAAGAATTTTATAAAAATAATCACATTGTAGGTGTAGTTTCTAAACCAGCAAAGAATCATTCCATACAAAAGTTTGGTTGTCACAAGTAACAAAACCCAATAAAATTTATAATCGAAGTATTTAAACCTCGGGTCGTCTCTCAAGGAATTGCAGAGAAGTATGATTTATTATTGGTTATGGAAAAAGGTATATTTTTGGGTTTTTGAAATAGGGAACGAGGAAATAAATTGGCAATAAAGTAAATTAATTATCATGAAAACCATTGCAAGGTATAAAAACTAGAAATCCCATCCAAGTTATCCTTATCAAGTGTGATGAGTATTGTTTATTGGTCCCACTTAGTTAACCCTTACTAAATAAAGAAAAGTCAAGTGGACTAATCAATGGGATTCCTCAAGTCCTAGTCAACTCCTATGGAAAGACTAGCTTTAGAGGGATCCGAATCAATCAGCAAATTCCAATTTTCAGTCAACAACTAAGTTTGATAACTCAAGTGTCACCAATTACTCAACCAAAGCAAGGGGGAAAATCTAAATTAAATTAAAAGCATCAATAACATGAATTTGAAGAAAGCAATCTTAAATCTGAAATACCTCGAATTGTATTAAGTAGAAAATCAAATTAAACATAGGAATTCATAAACTAATTTGGCAACATAAAGTAATCAATAAGGGAAATGGATAAACTAGAATGATTAGAATAAATAAAAGTAGAAGAGAATATAAATTAAAGGAACATTGAACCTGGAATTAAGAAGGAATGAACCATAAACTAAGAAAAATCCTAAATCCTAAAACCTAAGAGAGAGGAGAGAGCCTCTCTCTCTAGAAAACTACATCTAAAACTTAAAATTGTGAATATTGAATGAATGTTGAATCAATGATTTGATTCCCCCATTCTCCAGCCTCTATTATGTGTTTCCGGGCTTGGATTTGGGCCGAGAAAGAGCCCAGAAATCGTTGAGGGTGAATTCTGCAACTTTCTGCACGTGGCGTCTGTCACGCGTACGCGTAGGTCACGCGTGCGTGTCATTTGGAAGTTTTCCTTATCACGCGTATGCATCGCTCGTCCTCTGCGCTAAGCACGCGTCCGCGTCGTCCATGCACGCGCGTCGCTACCATTTCCTTCAAAACTTCATTTTGCGTGTTCCTCCCATTTTTTGCATGTTTCCTTTCTGTCCTCTAAGCCATTCCTGCCCTATAAAGCCTGAAAATACTTAACACAGAGATAATGGCATCGGATGGTAATAAAGGATAAATAAAATTAACAGTTTTAAGGCCTAGGAAACATGTTTTCACATATATCACAGAATAAGGAAGGAATTGTAAAACCATGCAAATTATATGAATAAGTGGGTGAAGAATTAATAAAAACCACTCAATTGAGCACAAGATAAATCATAAAATAGTGGTTTATCAAAAACCCCCGAGATATAGTGCCTGGATCACTGTCCAGGTACCGGCGCCTGCTCGCCTATAGATCCGAAGGGATGCGAGCGGGATACTCTTGCCATAGACCTCACATCTCAACGCAAGCGAGACGAACCACCGCCCTTATGCCGCCGCTATCTCGACAAGCAGGATCCAACCACCGTCCCTGCCGGGGGCATAGCGTCTCATATTCTCAGTAAAAAAATAATATTTCAGTGGTTTTAGGAAACATTTTCAGTATACAGAGATCCATCATCTCAATCTGAGTCCTCGACTCATCTCAACCACTGTCCATTCATAACTCATTTTCCAATGTCAAAATTTCATCATTCCTCATCTCATATATCACTCATCCTCCACCCAACATCAAATTATTTTCAGCACGCCAGAAACCTAGGCCTCCGTTTTCTAATTTATCATAAAACCATGTTCTAGCAACCTTAAGTTACATCCCATGTTCTAATACTCAAAATTAAGCCCATAAGTCTTAAAATGGTGTTTTAGAAGCTTACAACCTTGTTGGGAAGGTAGAATACTTGAAAAACAAGAAAAATTTAAGAAACAGGACGTGTGCGGCCGCACAGGGGTGTGTACGTGCGCAAGCCCAGGAAAATTTAAAATGGGTGTGTACGCACAATGGTGTGCGTACGCACAGGTGACAAAATTTTCAGAATCTGTTCACCCGCACAACCTGTGCCAGCACCCCCAACAGACTGACCTTCCCGACGTGTGCGTCCGCACAGACCTGTGCGTCTGCACAGGTTGAAGTTTTTCCTTAGATATGTGCGCGCACAAGCTGTGCTAGCACTGCGAACAGAGCGCACTTCCCTGCCCGTGCGTGTGCACAGGTGTGTGCGTCTGCAAAGGTCAAAATATTTGCAGAGTGTGCGTCCGCACGAGAGTGTGCGCCCGCACATATCAGTAATCATGAAATTCTGCAACTTTGCAGAATTTCAGATATTTAACACCAACTTTGAAGGATCATAACTTCCTCTACAAAATTCCAATTTTCACAAACTTTATATCGATTTAAAGGGTTTTCAGAGATCTTTAATTATAAATAAATTTCAATCAATTTTGAAAATCGAGAAAAAATTTATGATCCGGCAAATTTCACCAAAAACCCAATTTTATCAAACTTCACAATTTCCAAAATTTATTACCTTACCCATACCAAATCACATCAAGCCATTCAAAACACCACTTTGCATCAAAATGTACTAGTTATACCATAATACACCAACCTTACCACATTCTTCTTCTCATTTCATTACTCCCAATTCCAACATTAATTTTATAATACTTATGATCAAAATCACCATCAAACCCACCATTTCATAAATCATAACACTACAATTATCATAAAGAACTAACTTCCAATCCATACAATCATTCAACATTATCATATCATTAAAATTCATCACAATCAACCCAACATTCATCAATTCACCAACATTTAACACACCAACCATCATTTTAGTTCAACCTATCTTATTGGTCCCTAGCCTATGTATCCATGAATATTATATACTACATAGAGGAAACCGAAACCATACCTTGGCTGATTCCCTTTATGCACCCAATTCCAACTTAGCACAAAGAAGCTTCCAACCACAATCCAAGCTTTCAATTCCAATCCAATAAGCACAATTATGTTCCAAGAGCTCCCAAAGCCACAATAATCAAACTATATACATATAAATCACCTCAAATCAACCTAGGGTTCCAATTATACATAAATTCACAAGAGTTTAGTGGCTCTTACCTTCTTCAACAGATTTACTAGCAAGAATCCAAGGCTAAGCAAGGATTAGAGCAAACCTAAACACCAAGAATCACAAAACTCATTTAATCAAAAACCCTATATACCCAAAATTTTGAGGAGAGAAACTGAGAGGGATTCGAGCTTTTCTTACCGGTTTTTTATATGAATTTTGTAGAGCTCTCCACGAGGAACACATAGCGTCAAACGGTGCGGCGATCGGAGCTCTCTAGCTCAAGATATGAGCTTGGCAAGTTTGAAGTGAATAGTAACAATGGTGGAAAGCTCTCACCTCTCTCCTCACTTCAGCTGCTGTTGTGTTTAAGTTATGAGGGTGAATGTGGCTGAAATGGGTTCACTTAAGTGTATTTATATGTTGGGCTTGGGCCCAACTTGGGCCCGGTCTAATCCGTTAGCGTTTTTAGCCCGTTTGGCCCAACTTTGGGCCAAACCTTCAAAATTAACGCCCGGTTTTCCATTTCTAACATTTTTCTAAGGTTTTTGCCGGTTTTCACTTTTTCTCATGCGGTACCGGACAGACTTGAACCGGTTCAACCGGTTCAACTGTCGGTTTGCGATTTTCACGGTTTTTTGTAGAAAGCACATTTTCTGACTCAGAAAGACCCACCGAGTCCAAAAATCACCTTTAAATCCTCAAATTCTCACTCTAAATTTTCGGAGCCTAATTTGGACAATTAATCACTTAATTAATCGGTTGATTAGTTGTGGTTCTTACACAAAGTAAATGTTATATCCTACCTATTTTGTAGCAAATTACTCGCTAATCTCGTTGGAAATTCGTCACAGAGATATAACAAATCCAAAGCTAACTGAGAAAATGTTAGAAGTAACTAGTCGCCGTTGAGTCAGTAATCAAAAGCTTATTTATTGAGGAATTAGCAACTGTTTAACAACTAATAGACTTTTCTCGCTTATTTCATGTTGCTACTAATTTGTCAGAGAAAACGTTAGTCCTTATTCTGTCCTTATTTCATGTTGCTACTAATCACTAACCTCTATATAAATCCACTACAACAAATATGGGATTTAGCAACGCCAAAATCTGCAACGCCTTAAAACCGTTCTTTTAGATAGTTTTAGATAATGGTTTTTTACAGTGTTACTGTTGAAGTTCAGTTTTCATTATTTTATAGCAACAAAATAAAATCGTTCTCTTTGACTATTTTAAAGAACGGTTTTATAACCATTATTAGAATTTATTTTTAAGCAATGGTTTTTTAATGTTATTTAAATAATTATACAAAAGATACGCTTAAAATCTGTTGCCAAAGTTGCTACACTTTAAAACCGTTCTCTTAGATGATTTTAGACAACAGTTTTTATAGTGTTGCTGTTAAAGTTTAGTTTTTCCTTAAGTTATAGCAATAAAATAAAACCGTTCTCTTTGACTATTTTAAAAAACGGTTTTATAACCATTACAATAATTTTTTTATTAAGCAACAATTTTTTAATATTTAAATAATTATGCAAATTAAAAAATACATATAAAAATAGTTCTCTATAAATATTAACTTAGTGGAAGACTAAAAAATTATTGTTATAAATAAATAACAAATATTATTTATAAAGAAAATAAATTTAAAAAAAATTTATAACAAATATTATTTTTTGTTTCATTCTCATTCTAAAATTTAACTTTTTTTACACTTGAACAAATTTTTGAAAAACTCCCTCTAGAACAAAAATACAAAGCTCTGGTATTTTTCCTCCTCTACTAGCCCTAAGTCTCTAACCCACCATAACCACCACTCATCATCAAAGCCTGGCCATCATCGTCGCACAAAACCAGCTTCATGCAGTTCGTGTGGTACGCTGTCGAAGGAAGCAGTTCGTGGTGCATCGTTGCTGCGTCTCCGCTGTCCTCGCCATGTGGGTTGTTGTTGCTTCTCTCCTCTCTGCGCTGTGGTCGTTGCTTGTAAGAATCCAGAATTTTTGAAAAAATCTTATTATAAACTAATTTTAATTTATTTATTTATTAGAGACTCTGATTTCTAATATTATTTTATTAAAGATAATTAAAAAATTTTTGATAAATTTAATTTAAAATAAATTAAGGTTTTTACCGAACTTTACAATTATTGAATATTTTTCTATTTACAATTTAAATTTTAGAAATTTAAAAATAATAAGGTTTTGACTATTTAAATTAAAATTTTTATTTAATTTATAATTATTGAATAATTTTCTATATTTAAATTATAAAGTTTAATAGTTGTAAAATAATAAGAATTTTATATAATTTAGTTTAAATAATTGATATTTTTGTAATTTAATACTTTAAGTTTTATGAATAAAGAAAATTAATTATATCATCTTATAATTTTAAATTAGAATACTTGATTGAAAACCAATTAATAAATTAATACAACAAATAATATTTTTAAAAAATAATTTTAAAAAATTAAATTAAATTTCAAATTAATACTCTATACTCTAATTTTATTAAAATTATCCTACTCTAATTAATCCAAAAATTTCCAAATCAACCCCTAACCTAACTCTAATTTTTATCTAACCCTAATCCAATTACACACATTACCCTCAGTTGCCGCCACCCACACTTCCCTCACCCCCTCATGTAACACCCTACCACACAGAGCCTTACGCTTAAGTCGTAAAGCAGAGGTGGCAATATATTACGACCTCTAAAAGAAAAGGATATATACATAAATATAGTGGATGAAATCATATCAAGGAGCCTTGAAGAATAAGCTAAACAAAAACGATAAACAGAAAATCGTATCACACTCGCATGGATATTCGTAGAACGGACAAGTAAGATCAAAGGAAAACTGAAAACATATGTATATATCAAAGTTCCGAAACTCAGATAGCAAGCTCCAGACTCGACCTGCGAAGCTAAGGCCGGCCAGAGTATATAGTTATATATATTTATATACAACCCAAAATAAAACTCAAACTACAAAATAAACACCTGTATCTCCTAGTCAACCTCTAGGAGGGACAAAACACAAAATGTACATGCGGAGATTCTATAAACACACACACACACACACACACACACACACAATATATATATATATATATAGCCTAAAACAAAATATGAGAGTCCAAAAGATAGTTCTTCGCTTGTAAGGAGGCTCTCCAGACGCTCAACAAGGTGCCTCTCAACCTGCATCTGAAAAATAACAAAATATATATAGAATGAGAACCGGAGGTTCTCAGCATGGTAAAGGTACCCGCATAGTTAATATAAAAGGGTTCAACTAAACCAGAAATTAGGTAAGTTATCCAAGGTATTAAAATTCTAAATCTAACTTTAACTTAATACTTCACTTTTTGACTCCTCCTATCCTCCGAGACACTGGTGGAACAACCCCCCCCCCCACACCTCTGTCAAGAGGGATTTCTCAGAAAACATACACATACAATTCAAGCAAGGAAAACACAGATAGAGAAGTATTTACAGCAAGTAGAATAAAGTAGCAGATAAGCAGAATTAAGCAGCTAAGCAAACTAAAATAATGCAAACTCAAACAATGCAAACAAATGCATATGATTTATGCCTGTCCTATGGCTAATGAGTCTCATTTGTCAGTTATACAACCAACCCGACATGTCTTGGTAGTTAACCATTGGATAGTCCCTCTGTACGCGCATCCCCAAGCTCAATAATATAGTATTCCATGAAGTCAAACTCCAAGCTCAAATATAATATTCAATATTCATATATATATATATATATATATGCATGCCCATGGGAGAATCCGGGGAGTTAAGGTGCCCGGTCACATCTTGCGATAGAGGGTCAACAAATAGTCTCAAATACACAAGCCACATAATAATTTCTTTCCTTTTTAAAATAACACTTCAAAACAAAACTCCAATTCTTATAGAAATTTTAGCAGTATCTCCTCTAAAACTCGAATTTCTGCCACCCTTCAGGGGTCCCAACTACAAAACCAAACACCCCTCAGTCATTCAAATCATTTTCAGTAACAAATTATTTCAAAATAAAAAAATACCAATATTAAATCTTTTCCCAAAACCAACCAACTTCAACAACAAATTATTAACAACAGCTAAACTACACATTTTATACCACATACACAATCCATCAATTATACATTCAGTTCATTCCTATCTTAAGGTCTTCTAGCCTAAATTTTCACGTGACATTAAACATTAACTATGAGAAACCAAAACCATACCTTCGTACGAAATCAAAATATTCGAAGCTCCGGTGAAGCTTTCTGACCGAGCTATCGAAGAAGAAAACGTCCAGAATCGTCTGTGCTTCCTAGAACTCCCGTTGGCCAAACTCAAGTGGTAGAGGAGCTACATCACCGTCAACTTCCACCGACCAAAAGTGGTACCAACGTGTAGAGGAGGAGGATATGAATACTTTTACTAGATTAGATTTTTGATTGGGGTTACGGATTTAAAGAAATCGAAGCCAAAAGGTTGGAGGAGTGATGCGTGAGCATCTTTCCTATCTTTTTCTAGTGAATTTGTATTTAATTTGTTGAGTTTAATCAAGAATTAATTATCTTTTAACCACTATGGATGCTACTTTGAGTCTTGTGCAATTCTGTTTATTTAAGGTAGCATTTTGGTTGGATTTGATGGAGCTTCCGCAGAAAAAGAGAAGAAGGCTATCTAGGACATGAATGGCTTAGAAGATGGAGAGGAAGCTTGCACAAATGGAATCAGCACAAGAATTAAAGGAGATGACAGCGAGGAGCGACGCGTGCGCGTACCTGACGCGTACGCGTGATTTGGAGCTTTCCATGGCGACGCGTGCGCGTACCTGACGCATACGCGTGAAAAGCGAAGTTGCACAGTGACGCGTACGCATACCTGACGCGTACGCGTGACACGCAAAGAAGACCATCGACGCGTACGCGTGACTGACACGTACGCGTGACAAGCGCGAAGTGCAGAAAACGCTGATTCCTATTAATTCTAATTTAAAACTTTATTTTTATTTTAAAATAGGAAAAGATATTATTTTAGTTTTAGAGAATAGATTTTAAATTAATTAGGATTAGATATAAAATGGAAAAGAAACTTTCCTTTTGGGGATCCCAACATTATTCCACTTTCATTCCACCTCAACCAAAATACATTTTATCAGAATCCTTGTTTTCACTTTAAACCATGAGCAACTAAACCTCCACTGTTAAGGTTAGGAGCTCTGTCTATTGTATAGATTGATACTATTATTTTTTTATTTTAATTCATGTACTGATTTATATTTCAAGAATTGTTTTCGTTCTTTATCTTATGAATTTGGGTGGAACGGAAGTATGACCCTCTTTCTAATTGAGTTCTTGCGCATCGTTTTCCCACAATGGCCATCCACACGTACGCGTCCATGACGCGCACGCGTCATATGAAATTCGCGCGATCCACGCGTTCGCGCGCCTTACGCGTACGCGTGCCTTACGCATACGCGTCGCATGCGACGCCCAATTAAACCACCTCAGCGCCCGATTTTAAATCATCTATCCCCAAATCCTAATTCTCTCTTTTTCTTTTATCCTTTTATTCTTCTTTCCTCTTACTATTTGTTTTTGTTTTCAGTTTTTCTTTGCTTGAGGACAAGCAAACCTTTAAGTTTGGTGTTGTCGCTTCGCTTATGGCTTTTCTATGGGACCAAAGGGAGGCGAATCATCTTCACTAAAGAGCATAGCCAGAGGAATGAGATAGCCACCAACACAACTGAGGTGGTTGAATTTCTTTCATTCTATATTTCTTCCTGCTCTTACTATGTTATGTTCCGGTTTTCTACTATTTTGTCTCGTTTGTTGCATGATCCTTTATTAGTTAGATTCCTAGGTTCTAGTTAGTTCTACTATTTTGAAATTTTCTGTTATTTGCTTTAATGTTGAAAGGTGCCTCATATATTGCCCACTGAGCTTGAAATCAAAAAGAAAGAAGGAAAGATGTAGTTCATGAGAAATTGAGTTTAATTTTCAGAGTAGTCTCATTTATTCAAATGTGGTAGTATTTTCTGTGACTCTAAATGCATGACATGAACATTGCATATTTAAATTTGAATCAAAGAATGTTGATGTACAAGGAACAGGGATTTAATTCTTTTTGGTGTTTTGTGCTAAGAAAAATAATGGAGAGAGATCACATGGGTTACTACTCACACCCAAGGAGTGATTCATATTATTATGAATGGGGGAACTACCCAAATTTTGGTTGGCAAAGTCAAAACCAAAGAAACTTCAGTGCTCCATGTTCCAACTATCAAGAACCACTATCTCCATATTCATACCAAGAACCACCACCTCTCTATCCATATCAAGAACCATCATCTTTCTACCCATATCAAGAGCCACTATCTCCCTATTCACACCAAGAACCATCATCTTTTTACTCTTATCAAGAATCATCATCTCCTTCATATTCATATCAAGAGCCACCATCTCCTTATTCATATCAAGTACCATCAGATATTGAACTTCGTCATACATGATATAAAGACGAGTGTCAAAAACGTAGAGAAACATGTGCAGTCGATTATCAAGTCCCAGGAAGAGGAACAAGCAAATTCCTTCCCAAGAGATATAATGCAAGATCCTATAGAAGAAAGTGAGGAAATCAATCAAAGGAATTTATACTCCAATGAATTAGAGAACTCTCCACCCTCACACATGGAAGAAGAGGAAGATGCAAAAACAAAGGAGGTTGTAAGGGATAAAAACAATTATGGGAATCTACACTCCAATGAAGTAGATACTGGCATAGATAGTGAGTTTATTGAATCACCAATTCAAGAAGTTCTTGATGAAGGGTACACTCTAACCATCACACAACACCCAAATTTTGAAATAAAAAAAAGTGAAGGAAACCAAGGAAAGCACTGAAAAGGGGATTGTGACCAAGAAGCAGAAGAAAATATCCATGAAAAAGAGAAGGTCAGAAAAAAACAATCCAACCTCTACACCAACAAGCAAGGTGAATCAAGTTAGTCACAATAAAAGAAAGCTTGTTCAGAGAAATTTATATCAGGGGGCACTAATTTTCATCTAACCCCCCTTAGAGACATTTCTTTTAACCAACTGGAAGAAGAGGAAGAAAATTCAACAATCAAGTGTCAAGCTAGTCACATTAAAGAAGCGCTTGTTGGGAGGCAACCCGATAATTTTGTATCCTTAGTTATTTTTTGTAGTAGTGATTTTCTTATTTATTTGATTTTTATTGAGTTTTTACTATTTTTCTTTTGTTTTACGGTTGTTCTGATCATGCAGCTATTTTAGAACAGGAACCGAACACTTCGAGAAGGATTATTTCAAAAAAACAAAAAGAGCACACGACGCGCAAGCGTCGCTGACGCGTACGCGTCATATGTGTGTGCGTGAAAAATAAAAGTGAATAGAGAGTTGAGCAGGAGTGGCACTGGAACTATGCCTTGCGCACAAGCAAGCCCACGCGTACGCGTCGCTTGCGTTTTCACCAGCCCATGCGTACGTGTGACCCTGCAAATTGGCGTAAATAGGTGTATGGCCAGAGAGTTATGATGGTGTGGGGCTGGAACTGTGCTGGGTGCACAAGCCCCATCACGCGTACGCATCCCTAACGCGTGTGCATCATTTTCCTACAATGGCCATCCACGCGTACGCGTGCCTTATGCGTATGCATCGCATGCGACGCCCAATTAAACCACCTCAGCGCCTGATTTCAAATCATCCACCCCCAAATCCTAATTCTCTCTTATTCTTTTATCCTTTTATTCTTCTTTCCTCTTACTATTTGATTTTGTTTTCAGTTTTTCTTTGCTTGAGGACAAGCAAACCTTTAAGTTTGGTGTTGTCGCTTCGCTTATGGCTTTTCTATGGGACCAAAGGGAGGCGAATCATCTTCACTAAGGAGCATAGCCAGAGGAATGATATGGCCACCAACACAACTGGGATGGTTGAATTCCTTTCATTCTATATTCCTTCCCGTTCTTACCATGTTATGTTCCGGTTTTTTGCTATTTTGTCTCGTTTATTGCATGATCCTTTATTAGTTAGATTCCTAGGTTCTAGTTAGTTCTACTATTTTTAAATTTTCTGTTATTTGCTTTAATGTTGAAAGGTGCCTCATATATTGCCCACTGAGCTTGAAATCAAAAAGAAAGAAGGAAAGATGTAGTGCATGAGAAATTGAGTTTAATTTTCAGAGTAGTCTCATTTATTCAAATGTGGTAGTATTTTCTGTGACTCTGAATGCATAATATGAACAGTGCATATTTAAATTTGAATCAAAGAATGTTGATGTACAAGGAACAGGAATTTAGAGAATTATTATGACTTCTCTGAAATAAACAAAAATTTAATCCTTGAAGCAAAAGAAACAGCAAAGAAAAATAAAAAAGAAGGGATGTAAAAGCAAGGTCTAAGGCTCTGAGCATCAATGACTAGGGAGGTCAGACATGATTAAAAGCTCAAAGAGTTGTTTCCCTAGTCATATGCTTGTGGTGTTCTTGTGTCAAGTAATCCTTGAGACAAAACATTTAGAGTCGAGATCAATTGCAATTAAAAGAGTATGCCAAAGGCTTTGAGCACCACTGTCTGGGAGTAGCTGAAAGAAAAATCAGAACTTCAAAAGAGTTCCCCAGTTAAGTGCTTGTGGTATTTCTGTGTCAAGTAAAGCTTGAGACAAAACATTTAAAGTTACGGCTAGGCTCAAGGTGCAAAGCACCAAAGAAAAGAGAATTAAAGTAAATTTTGCTGTGTTCAAGGATTAAACTGGTGTATAAAGATCAGAGAATTCATAATATGATCCGGATTCTAATTCCGAATGACACTGACACCCTTCTGATTTAAAGGAGAGTGAGATGCCAAAACTATTCAAGATTGCAGTTGTAAACCCCACTATAAGAAGAGACATGAGCTTAATCAAACACTCATTCTCATGCAAATTCACATTCTAAGCCTATATTAGTTTAGTTGCTTGAGGACAAGCAACAATTCAAGTTTGGTGTTGTGATGCGTGAGCATCTTTCCTATCTTTTCCTAGTGAATTTGCATTTAATTTGTTGAGTTTAATCAAGAATTAATTATCTTTTAGCCACTATGGATGCTACTTTGAGTCTTGTGCAATTCTGTTTATTTTAGGTAGCATTTGGTTGGATTTGATGGAGCTTCCGCAGAAAAAGAGAAGAAGGCTATCTAGGACAGGAATTGCTTAGGAGATGGAGAGGAAGCTTGCACAAATGGAATCAGCACAAGAATTAAAGGAGATGACAGCGAGGAGCGACGCGTGCGCGTACCTGACGCGTACGCGTGAAAAGCGAAGTTGCACAGCGACGCGTACGCATACCTGACGCGTACGCGTGACACGCGAAGAAGACCATCGATGCGTACGCGTGACTGACGCGTACGCATGACAAGCGCGAAGTGCAGAAAACGCTGATTCCTATTAATTCTGATTTAAAATTTTATTTTTATTTTAAAATAGGAAAAGATATTATTTTAGTTTTAGAGAATAGATTTTAAATTAATTAGGATTAGATATAAAAGGGAAAAGAAACTTCCCTTTTGGGGATCCCAACATTATTCCACTTTTCATTCCACCTCAACCAAAATACATTTTATCAGAATCCTTGTTTTCACTTTAAACCATGAGCAACTAAACCTCCACTGTTAAGGTTAGGAGGTCTGTCTATTGTATGGATTGATACTATTATTTTTTTTATTTTAATTCATGTACTGATTTATATTTCAAGAATTGTTTTTGTTCTTTATCTTATGAATTTGGGTGGAACAGAAGTATGACCCTCTTTCTAATTGAGTTCTTGTATTACTTGGAATAGCTCTTTACTTGAACAACAGCTTGAAAATAATTTCTCCTAAATTCTAATTATCTGGACTTAACAAGATACGTGACACATAATCCTCTTATATTTGGGTAATTAGGATTTTTGTGGCATAATAACTTGAATTAAACTTCACCCCCTAATTGGAATTAATTGACCAAGGAATTGGCAGTTGATAAATTTTAGAGGAGACTAGAAAGGTCTAAGGAATTAGGGTTTAGTCACATATAGTTTGCCATGAATTGAATCTTGCATGATTAAAATAAATTAATAAGAAAAGTCAATCCAGAAAATAGATAACTCTGAAGCCTTAACTGCCTTCTCCATATTTTATTCCCAACTTATTTATTCACCTGTCTTTAATTTAATGCTTTTTGAACTCTCAAACACTCTTTTCTGTTTGTCTAACTAAGCAAATTAATCAATCATTGTTGCTTAGTCCATCAATCCTCGTGGGATCGACCCTCACTCACCTGAGGTATTACTTGGTACGACCTAGTGCACTTGCCGGTTAGTTTGTGGTTGTAAATTCTGCACCAAGGAGGTTTACGTTCTCACGCTTCTCTCTCTCGGTCACTCTTCTCTCTCGCCACTCATTCCTTCGTATATATATATATATATATATATATATATGCAACGTAATGCATAATCGAAGCCGCCTTTTGTTTCCATGCTTTATGATTAGTAATGATGATGATGATGATGATGATGATGATGATAATGATATATAAAGTTGAATGTATATGAGTTACTAATATAAATGACATTAGTAACTTAAGGATAAAAGATATTTAGTGAAGCATTAGCAAAGTTAAGCTCACCAAAAAGTACCAATATTTACTCATATCGGCGGATATCAAACTCGATAATAATATTATTAACTAAACTTTATTTTTAAATTAAAATAGCAATTACTCAAATTAAGATATATGTTCATACCCTGACCCAACACTAAGGCCCAGGTCTAGATAAAAGGCCCAATCCAAAGATTGGCCTTCACTCGACACCGACCTTCTCTCAAGAAGTCGGATCTAGCACAGACTTGCTCTAAGAAAGTCGGAGTGAAGATTAACTGGCAGATAACCCTTATTCAAATAAGTAAATGCCCCTAAAATCTCTCAACCCACTTCCAGGAGCCATATCTGAACTTCCCTAAGATAAAGAGACGGTTATCCACCTTAAAAGGCAAAACTACTCCAACGGTGGTTATTGGTTCACCACTATAAATACACTGACACCCCTCAGGTATCTAAAAGTTCTAATACTCTCTAAACTTGCTTAGACCCTTGCTGACTTAGGCATCGGAGTGTCTTTGCAGGTACCACCCCCCATTCCTTCACACATAAAAGTCGAATGGAGGCTCCCAGACGCAAACTTAGTCAAGGACTCCCTCCTTCAGACGAGTGGGCCAACCCAACGAGGACAGTCCACTAATCTCCGTTTACCCATCATAACATTGGCGCCATTGTCGGGGACCTGAGAGATCAAACAGTAATGGCAGACGAATCCCACGAAGATGGCCATACAGCGTCAGATTCTGAACAAGAAAATCAGGAAGCTGGAAACAACAACGAGGACATTGATGCTCACCAAGGGCTGACCAATCAACATAGAGAAGGCACCTCAGGATTGAAAAACCCGAAGGCAAACTCCTCTAAAGGGCGCGAATCAGGAAAAAGAGGGACAACCCCATGCAGCTGATTACATGGGATTGTTCCACAGCCATCAAGGGCGCCTGGAACAGTTGGAACAAGAGCTGGAACGACAGCGAGAGGCAGAGAGAAACTTGAGGAATGAGATTGAGCGGCGAAAAGAGCTAGAAGAAAAGCTCTTAAAGTTGGAGTCTGCTCTTAAAAGTCGAAGCTCCCGCAGCGATCGAGAAGATTCTCCCTTGGGAGGAGAAGACCCGTTCAGCGAGGACATTATGAGGGCAAAAATTCCAAGGAACTTTAAAAGCCCTGATATAGACCTTTACGATGGAACCACCGATCCAAAGAATCATTTGAGCAACTTCAAAAGTTGGATGTATCTGGCCGACGCCTCTGATGCCACTCGCTGCAAGGCTTTCCCGACAACCTTGACGAAAGCAGCGATAAAGTGGTTCGATAGTCTTCCCCCGAGGTCGGTCACCAGTTTCGATGACCTCTCACGAAAGTTCCTGATGCGATTCTCCACCCAGAAGGACAAAGTGAAGCACGCACCAAGCCTCCTGGGAGTAAAACAGGAGGCCGGGGAACCTTTGAGGGACTACATAGAGAGGTTCAATAAAGCGTGCTTGGAGATTCAAGACCTCCCACAGAGACGGTGATTATGGGCCTAGTCAATGGACTTCGAGAAGGTCCCTTCTCCCAGTCCATCTCGAAAAGGAATCCGACTTCCCTAAGTGATGTATAGGAGAGACCTAAGAAGTACATCAACATGAAGAAAAATGCCAGACTTCGAGAACCAGACTGGCGATCTGGGCAATCTCACTAGTCAAAAGAGAAAGAGAAAGAGCCCAAGAAAAAAGAGGAGGTCGGCCCTGAGAGGCCCAGGAGATACCACTCCTATACTCCTCAACGAGTTTTCCTAGTTGATGTCTACAGGGAAATTTGTTCTACTAAAAGACTGCCTCCCCCTTGACCCATCAAAAATAAAAGAGGGGGTCGTGGCGACTACTGTGAGTACCATAAGCTATATGGTCACTCAACAAATAATTGTTATGACCTCAAAAATGTGATAGAAAAGCTTGCCAGAGAAGGTCGGCTGGACAGATATCTCATGGAGAGGTCGGACCATCAGGGGAAAAGAAAGCGAGATGACGATGATCGAAGAGACCCACCACCTCAGACTCCGGAAAGACATATATATATATATATATATATATATATATATATATATATATATATATATATATATATATATATATATATATATATATATATATATATATATATATATATATATATATATATATATATATATATATATATGATCTCGGGAGGATTCGGTGGAGGTGGCCTCACAAAGTCATCTCGCAAGAGGCACTTGAAGGAAGTCTATCAGGTCGGAGGTGAAGCTCCCGACCTACCAACTATTTCTTTCACCAAAGAAGATGGGCAAGAAATTATTCCTGGACATGACAATTCAGTTGTGATAACTATGATCCTTGCCAATGCTCATCTTCGCAGAACACTGGTAGCTCAGGAAAGCTCGGCCAACATCATTTTCAAACCAGTATTTGATAAGCTGGGGCTAGATGAGAAGGAGTTAAGAGCTTACTCTGACACCCTATACGGGCTGGAGGATACACCAATAAAGCCACTAGGATTCATACCCCTCCACATAACTTTTGGACAAGGGGCAAAATCCAAAACTCTGAGTATTGACTTCATATTTGTCGATGTGGGTTCAGCCTACAATGCCCTAATAGGCAGAACCACTCCAAATCGGCTCGGAGCAGTGGTGTCTACCCCCCACCTTTGCATGAAATTCCCAACACCAGAGGAAATTATAACCATTAGGGGAAACCAGAAATTCGCAAGAAAATGCTACAATGAAAGCTTGAACCTGAGAAAAAAAGGCAAGGAGGTGCACACCATTGAGCTCGGAGGAATCAGAGATAAAGAAGAGTTGCGACACAGCCTGGGGGAAAAACTGAGGAGGTACAGGTCGGAAAATAGGAAGGAAAAAACACCAACATAGGAGCCAACCTAAAAGAATATTTGAAGCAGAAGCTTATAAGGCTCCTACAAGAGAATTCTGACCTCTTTGCTTGGAAAGCCTAAGACATGCCAGGGATAGATCCCGAGCTCATGTCACATAAACTCTCAGTGTACCCCGGATCGCGACCGGTTTAGCAAAGGAGACAGAAGCTCGGACCTGAACGTGCCCAAGTGGTAGAAGAGCAAGTAAAGCCCTTCCTAGAAGCCGGTTTCATCAAAGAGGTCAAGTATCCAGCATGGCTTGCAAATGTAGTGCTAGTCAAAAGCAAAATGGCAAGTGGAGGATGTGCATCAATCACTCTGACCTGAATAAGGCGTGTCCTAAAGATCCATATCCACTTCCAAACATTGATACCCTAGTAGACTCCAGCTCGGGGTATCAATACTTGTCATTTATGGATGCATACTCGGGATACAACCAAATTCCGATGTATAAGATGGATCAGAAAAAACATCTTTCATCACGCCAAGAGCAAACTATTGTTATGTGGTCATGCCTTTTTGGAATGAAAAATACAGGAGCCACATATCAAAGGCTGATGAATAAGGTGTTTGCCCCTCATCTTGGGAGCTTAATGGAAGTCTATGTAGACGATATGCTGGTAAAAACCAAGGATGAGGATGACCTCTTGACTGATCTCTCGCAAGTCTTCAACACCATTAGGATGCATGGGATGAGATTGAATCCCACAAAATGCACCTTCGTGGTAGAGGCAGGAAAATTTCTAGGATTTATGCTTACATAAAGAGGGATTGAAGCCAACCCCGACAAGTGCAGAGCAGTCCTAGAAATGAAAAGCCCGACTTGCCTAAGGGAGGTCCAGCAGTTGAATAGCCGACTTGCAGCTCTCTCTAGGTTCTTGGCAGGATCAGCGTTAAGATCCCTACCACTCTTCTCTCTACTAAGAAAAAGATGCTAGTTCGAATGGACTCCTGAGTGCGAAGAAGCATTCCAGGAATTCAAAAGGTTTTTAAGCCAACCTCCAATTCTGACCCGACCAAAAAACGGGAAAGAACTCGTCTTGTATTTGTCTGTAGCCGACAAAGCTGTAGCATCAGCTCTAATACGGGAAGACGAGGTCGGGAAGCATCCTGTATACTTCACCAGCAAAGTTCTACATGGCCCTGAATTAAGGTATCAAAAACTCGAGAAGTTTGTATATGCCTTAATAGTAGCCTCTCGAAGGCTACGACCTTACTTTCAAGCTCACACGATAAGAGTCTGAATGAACCAACCCATGAAGCAAATCCTTTAGAAAACGGATATTATGGGTAGAATGGTTCAATGGGCCATAGAGCTATCCGAGCTCGACTTAAAATACGAAACTCGGATGGCAATTAAAGCCCAATGCCTCACCGACTTTGTGGCAGAATATGTGGCAGATTAAGAGGAAGCCTCCACTACATGGGAGTTATATGTAGATGGATCCTCTAACAAAGTTGGGAGCGGTGCAAGTATCATACTAGTCAACCAAGAGGGAACGCAAGTAGAAGTCTCCCTCAAATTTGAATTTCCAGCTTCTAACAATCAGGCAGAATATGAAGCCTTGATTGTGGGATTAAAGCTGCCCGAAGAAGTCGGTATGACCAAAGTAGTCATATTCAGCGACTCTCAGGTGGTGACCTCCCAAATAAATGGAGAGTATCAGGCTAAAGACCCCAACATGAAAAAGGTACTTAGACAAAACCTTGGAGCATATTAGGTGTTTTGCGGAGACCAAGGTCAAACACATAACTCGGGATCTCAACAGCAGAGCGGACGCACTCTCCAAACTAGCAAGTACCAAGCCAGGAGGGAACAATAGAAGCCTGATCCAAGAAACTCTCCAAAAACCCTCAGTTACAAAAACAGAGGGCAGACAAGACGTTCTTGAAGTATCCGGATTGGACCTTGGATGGATGAACCCACTGATCGAATATATGAAATTCGACATCCTACCCAAAGAGGATAAAGAGGCCAAGAAAATACGGAGGGAGGCGCAGAACTACACCTTAGTGAAAAATATCCTTTATAAAAGAGGGATATCAACACCACTATTGAAGTGTGTCCCGACCTCAAGGATGACAGAAGTCTTAGAAGAGGCCCACAATGGTATTTGCAGAAATTACCTCAGAGCAAGATCTTTGGCTAGAAAAGACATCCGAGCTGGGTTCTATTGGCCGACTTTGCAGAAAGATGCCACCGAGTTCGTAAAGAAGTGTCAGCCATGCCAAATGCAAGCAAACTTCCACGTCGCTCCCCCCGAGGAGCTCATAAGTATAACTTCTCCATGGCCTTTTGCAAAATGGGGATTGGACCTATTAGGACCCTTTTTCCAAGCGCCTGGACAAGTAAAATACTTAATAGTGGGAGTAGACTACTTCACGAAGTGGATCAAAGTAGAAACATTGGCCACCATCACCGCCCAGAGAAGTCAGAAATTCCTCTACGAGAATATTATCACAAGATATAGGGTACCTTACTCCATCACCACTGATAATGGCACTCAGTTCACCGACTCTACCTTCAGAAACCTGGTAGCCAGTATGAAGATCAAACATCAGTTCATCTCGGTAGAACACCCACAAGCAAATGGGCAAGTCGAGGCAGCCAACAAAGTCATACTGGCGGGGCTAAAGAAAAGGTTACAAGATATAAAGGGAGCATGGGCTGAGGAACTCCCTCAAGTACTATGGGCCTATCGGACTACACCTCAGTCTGCTACAGGAGAAACACCCTTCCGACTTGCTTATGGCATAGAAGCCATGATACCAGTTCAAATCAATGAGCAAAGTCCAAGGATGAGCTTCTACGACGATGTTGGAAATATACAGGGGCACAAAGAAGAGATCGAGCTACTTCCCGAAGTCCGAGAACAAGCCCAGATAAGAGAAGCAGCGCTGAAGGAACGGATGACAAACCGATACAACAAAAAAGTCATTCGAAGAAGCTTCACCCCAGACGACTTGATCTTGATTAGAAATGACATCAGAGTCAATAAATCGAGGGAAGGGAAGCTTGCTGCTTATTGGAAAGGACCATACAAGATAAGTGAGGTCTTAGGAAAGGGATACTACAAGGTAACCGACTTAGGTGGTACCGAACTACCTAGGTCGTGGCATGCTTGTAATATAAAAAGGTACTATAGTTAGAAGCGAACTCCACTCCCTGATGTACTCTTTTTCCCAAAAAGAAGGGTTTTTCTGAAGGGGGTTTTAATGAGGCATCAAAGTATAGGCTAAGGGACAACAATTTTTAACCCCTTAGTAGCAAAAAGTACCTTCATCAATAAATAAAGATCTTTTTCTACATCTCTTTTTAAATTCCATTAGGTTACCATCATTTTTTCTATGAAATGTGCCGACTTAAGCTCGACAAAATGTGAAAATCCTATGCCCGACCTACGTGGTCGGCAGGATAAAACGACGAGGTACAAGTCGGTGTAAAGAGTTTATAAAGGCATATCATGATAACTCGGAAGTGTTACGACTAACAAGTCGACAAGATCGAGAAAACTTGAAATGCATCACAAAAATAACCTAAGTTATGAGCAATTCAGATAGAAAAATTTGAATTCATAAGGAATGCAAAAAGAGAAAAAAGGAAAATCATAAAAAATCAAAAGCAGGGGCTAGCTCAAGTCTTTGGAAAACCTAAAGACAATTCAAAGCACCACCTGCCCAGATAAAAAGGTTTTTTCCAAAAAACAAAAAGATCAAAAGGGTTTTTCATAAAAACCTAACAAAGGAAAAATCGTAGAAAGCATGTACACGACAATTAATCTTAAAACCCCTTATCCAAAAAAAGGGGGCAGAATAAAAACACTTTTTGTTTATGGCCATAAAAGGCCGGGAAGTGTCAAGATCCAACCACCACAATAACAAATAAATAAAATTGTTCAAAGAAGGGGTCCAAAGGCCAGGCCCCACGATAGCCAGAAGTTGGTTAAACAGCAGGAAGGTCAACATCACCAGAAGGCAGAGAGGTCGGGTCAGCAGCAGGGGAGGACGGAGCAGTCTCTTTAGTCGCAGGAGTCAGAACGCCTGAAGACGTCAGCTGAGATCTTTCTCGTTGATCCTCACGAGGAGGAGATTCTACAATCCTTTGACCATGGGTCTTCAGCTCAGAATTCGTCTCAGGACGGAGAGGAGAGACAATAGCACCATTCACCATAATCTTATCAGGATCCAGAGGAGAAAGGTCCAGGCCAGGAGCAATAACTCCGACTTGTTCCTTAAAAATCCTCCAGGCTTCCTCTGAGCTCTTCGATACGGAGTCCTCTAGATTCTGATAAGCCTCCCGGCCTTTGTCCAACTCCCGCTGAAGATCGATGTTGTCGGTGAAGACCCTGACATAGTTCTGCTCGGCCTTCTCTTTCAGACCCTCTGCCATGGCACACTGGGCCATCAAATTCTTCTCCTTCTCCTGAAGTCAGGACCTCTCCTCCTTCAGGTCAGCAACTTCCTCCAAAAGCCTCTTCTCTTCCTCTTGATAAAGGAAAATCCTCCCCTCCAGCTCTTCAACTTTTTGGGTAGAACCCAAAGAGCTAAGGGGAGTATTCTAAAAAATATCAAGAAGTTTGGTACATACCCCAGCCTTCCGAACACTCCCCTGAACCAGGATATTAAGATGGTTTCGAACGGAAGTATCATCCATATTAATATGAGTATGGGAAAAGATGTGTTTCCAAACAAATTGGGGACTATCAAAATCCCTGGAAGAAGCACCTGACCCTGAAGTCCTGCGCTTCTTCCTCTCAGGCTCAGGGGAAGATCGGGCAGGAAGGATATGAGAAGGAAGAGAAGAGGCAGAAGTAGAAGTTACCATAAGAGGACGAGAAGAGGTTCCCAAATCACGAGGGGGAGGAGGAGGAGGGGGGAAGAGTGCTGGCAGCCCTTGCGGTGTCAACCCGTGCCCACGACCTCCTTTTAGCATCCTGGACCTTCTGGTAAGAAGCACTAGAACCCTTCTTCACCATTTCTGAAAAGAAGGAAACAAAAAGAGTTAAGACTACTACAAGTCGGAAATAGCTAGTTACAAGTCGGAAATAGCTAGTTACAAATCGAAAATTATCAAAAGCAACCATAAAGCTACCTAGTTGGGTCCACACAAAATTCGAAGACCCTTGAAGAAACTTTTTTGTATCCAAATAAGGGCTTGATCGAGATGTGTTTTGTCATGTCGGTATAGAATTTCCTCAATTGAAATATCGTTGCAAGTATAGTTTTACACCAACAAACAATCCTCCCAATCAAATAACGAACCCCAATAAAAATTAACCAGAGTATTTGGACTCCGGATCGTCTCCCTAGGAAACAATGTAATGTATGCGTATTGGCTATGATGGGGGTAAAAAGGGTTTTGTTTATGAAATGGCAAGAAAGTAAAATGAGTGAGTAAGTAAAGAAAGCAAAATAAAGAACTCTTGGCTAAGACTTGGGTACTTGAGATCACCTTCCTAGTCAACAAATCAAATATTAACAATTATGAGAGGCCAATCCATTAAGTCTACTTCTCGAAGCCTTAAGTACGTAACATTTACTCCTAGACTTGAAGTATGTCAAATAGGCTTGATCACATCCACCCTTAAGTCCTAACCTACCTACTAATTGGCTTAGTAGTGGGTTAGTGTCAATGGGCTTCAAATTGATCACCCAGGGTTCTCAAATTACCAGTTCCATTATATCCAAAGACTCAGGATCACTCAAGTCCCTTGGCTTAGGCCAAGAGTTGGCAAAACTACTCAAGAACTAAAGAGAGCATTTCATCAAACACTTAGAATGCAATAAAAGTCAACATCATAAATTGCAAAAATACTAAAATCTACCACTATTAATTGCAAGAAAAATGAGATCACAACTCAATTCATCAATCAAAGAAGCATCAACATCAAAATTGCATTAAATGTAAACAAATTCAACTTGAGTCATCATCACACAAGATAGCAAAATGGAAAATTAACATAAAAACTAAGAGAATCAAGATGTAGAAAGGAGAAATTATAGAAGAAACAAGATGAGATCAAGTAATTAAACATGAAATTAAAATAATCTAACCTAATCCTAACCTAATTCTAGAGAGAAGAGAGAGCTTCTCTCTCTAGAAAACTAACTAAAGGCTCATGTTGGCTAAAACTAATTGCTCTCTCTTTGCTTGGACTTCAATTTTGCATGAAATACACTCAGAAACAAGTTGGATTTGGGCCTGGGCAGCTCAGAAATCGCCCCCAGCGAATTGCCTTCAAGTGGGCCACGTGAGAGTATCGGCGCGTGCGCGTCGACTGGCAAATTCTCAACCCGCGCGGACGCGGCATGTACGCGTGTGCGTCCATAGGCGAAACCAGTTTTGCGCGTGCACATCTGGTGCGCGTGCGCGTCTGGTGCGCGTGCGCGTCTGGTGCGCGTGCGCGTCCTTTGGTGCTTTCCCAATCTTTGTTTCTTCATGCATTCCCCCTTTTGTATGCTTTTCTCCTCATTTCTTCCATCCAATACTTGCCCTATGGACCTGAAATCACTCATCAAATGCATCAAGGCATCGAATGGAATTAAAGTGAATTAAAATCACCAATTTAGATCCTAAAAAGCATGTTTTTACACTTAAGCAAAATTCAAGGGAGAATTACAAAACCATGCTGTTTCATTGAATAAATGCGAGAAAAGGTGGCAAAATCCCCCAAAATAAGCACAAGATAAATCACGAAATTGGGGTTTATCAGGGCTCTTCCCCAAGCTTCTCGGAAGAACCCCACAACCGCCTCCTCAACCTCGTCCAAATCATCCAGGCCGTATTTCTCGACCGGAGAGGCCTCCAACCAATATAGAGGAAATCGGGGAGAGGAATTTTCATCAAGAAAGAAGGGATGGTGACCCTCTATGGCTTGGACTTTAAAGAAAAAGTTTTTGAAGTCATGAAAATATTCATCAAAGATGGAAAAAATTTTCCGACCTTGGATGGCCCGGAAAGAGATCCACTGTTGCTTATTATTTTGCCCACTGAAGGGCTTGGTCATATAGATAGAAAAAGATCATCAAAGACGTCAGAAAATCCAACTCCCGACTAACAAGCTAATAAATTTTCTTAAAACCTCTATCTCAAAACAAACTGGGTAGGAGCAACTCGGCAGTGGTTCAGAACTTCTATCTCAAAGTCAGAAAAAGGCAAAAGAATCCCTAGACGGGTAAAAAGACTATCATACATAAAAAAGAAATGAGGGGCAGCATTGGCAGCCTTCCCAAAACAAACTCAATCTTCAGGACCCGGGACAATTAACTCATACTTGGGTTCATCCTCATCAAGAACACAAATCCTATGATGGGTGTGGAGGTCAGTAATGTAGTCTGTATCTACTAGGGGTTCCTCCCAAAGAACAGTAACGTCTACCCAGTCAGAAATGTGAGAAGTCATCTTTCCTAGTAAAAGAAATGGAAGAAAAAGTGACAACGACCTACAAAGAAAAACGGAAGAGGATCATACATAGAACCTCTAAAAAACTAAACAGCCTCACTCAAAGGCAAGAAAACAAAAAGGCTAGTTCAACATACTCGCTAACAGCATGCCAGAACTCCTCTAAATACATAAAAAAGTAAATAACAAAGAGGAGAAGAATGGGGAACTAACCTTTGTTGATTAGCGCGAAGAGAAGCAGAGGCAGCAGCAGTCACGACAAGGAAGGCTAAAAAGCTTTCTCTTTGATAAAATAAGATTCGAGGAGAGAAATTTCAGAAAATGAAAGAAACAGAAGAAAGAGAGGGAAAAGTATTTATAAATACACTAGGGAAAAATGGTAAAACGAGGGTATCATTAAAGATATGCGTCGTTACCAATGTAACCGCTCCCTACGTGTAAATATAAAACTCTTAACGGATGCGACGTTTGATTAGATGCGACTGTTGGAAATTTTTAAAAATCACGTCGGCTACAAGCCCGAGTTCACATACTCGAATTCAACCCTTAGTCAAAAAGAGATTGGACTCGAGTAGGGCCACTGTTCATACCCTGGCCCAACACTAAGGCCCAGGTATAGATAAAAAGCCCAATCCAAAGATTAGCCTTCACTCGACACCGACCTTCTCTCAAGAAGTCGGATCCAGCACAGACTTTTCCTAAGGAAGTTGGAGCGAAGATTAGCTGGCAGATAACCCTTATTCAAATAAGTAAATGCCCCTAAAATCTCTCAACCCACTTCCAGGAGCCATATCTCAACTTCCTAAGATGAATGGACGGTTATCCACCTTAAAAGGTGGAATTACTCCAACGGTGGTTATTGGTTCATCACTATAAATACACTGACACCCCTCAGGTATCTAAAAGTTCCAATACTCTCTAAACTTGCTTAGACGCTCTATGACTTAGGCATCGAAGTGTATTTGCAGGTACCACCCCCTATTCCTTCACAGATACAAGTCAGACGGAGGCTCCCAGACGCAAACTTAGTCAGAGGCTCCCTCCTTCAGACGATTGGGCCAACCTAACGAGGCCAGTCCACTAATCTCCGGTTACCCATCGTAACAATATACATATAAGTTTCATTACTTATAAATTACTAGAATTATTGTAAAATATTTCATCATAAAATATATATATATATAAGAATATGAATTTGATTGAATTCAAATTGATATAAAATTAGTTCAATTACTGATAGTAAAATAATTTTCTAAAAATAAGGAACTCTAATTTTATAAAATAAATTATAACTTATTTATATTTATATTTTTTTTAAATTGAGGGTCGCTACACCTCACATAACACACAACACACACATACACAGAGATGACGAAGAGAGGAAGAGAGGGAGCCGCCGTCATGTCGTCACCGTCCAGCCCATCGCCGCCGCCGTGTTGCCACGGAGCCGCCGGTCACGAAGGGAAGAGAGACAGAGGCGCGCCGAGTTCAAGAGGGAAAAGAGAGAGGCCGAATGCGTGGAGGGAGGGAACCCTCGTCGTCACTATCACAGAAGAGTATCCCTGTCTTCGCGAGCTGCCCCCATCAAAGCTTCTGCTTCTGGTTCTGCTTTGCTGCTTCTGCTGTCATGTCGTCGTCCCTCTGGACGTCGCTGCTTCTGAATCTTGCCCTGTCACTGGTTCTCTGCCTCCTTATTGTGGCTCAACCTCTATTTAGGTAACTCAAGTGTCTCTTGTTCAATGAGTTAAATTGATTTAGTTTCTGTTTTGATTTGAATATTGATTTAGTATAATGCTGCCTGTTTTGGTCACTGCCTGTCACTGGTTTCTATTCTGATAGCTGCTGCTATTTTTTGTGTTTAATTTGTTATTGATTCAGTAATTTATTGTTGTTCTGTTTTTTGTTTTAATTTACTTCTGTGCTGTTATTTAGTGTTTACTGTTTAGTGTTTGCATTCTGATTTTTGTTATAATTTCTAATTTATTCTTGATTTTTTGTTGGGCTATTTCTGCAATTTTCCATTCATAAATTATGGCTATGTGGATATCAGAGCAGCACCTGCAATTTACTTGAGTTGTTATACTTTTAAGTGCCTCCACCTGCTCTATCAACTTGTTATAACTGTTCCTTGATCATTGATACTATGCTTTGATTTTTAGGCCAGTATTAAATCATATATATATATATATATATATATATATGGAGAATATATTTTTGGCGTCTGAATTCTGGTATCTAGTATCATTTTAGTGGCCCTATTATCAACAACTCTTCATGTTGATTTCATAAGTAGAAAACTTAATTTGGCTTCCTTGATATGGCTGACAAACTCATTTTAGCACAAGATGGGAGCAGAATTCCAATTTGCAGTTTATTTAGGGATACGAGGTACTTATTTTCATTACTACTTCATTATTTTCATTGCCTTCTGCTATGGCTTTGACAGCTGATCCTATTGCTTCACTGGTTGACACAACATTCATTGGCCAAATAGGTATATATTCCACTATTAACTCCAAGTTTGTTAAGTGTCTCATAGCAGAAAATATAAAAAAGGAGATAGAGATAAGACAAAATGGTCATGTCTCTATTTATATCTATGTATCTGTCTCTTTCTTCAAACAAGTTTGTGTCTGTCAATATTTTTGTGTTTCTGTCCTAAGATAGAATAATTTATAACAACTTTAGCATAATTTCTATCAATATTTTTGTGTTTTTATTTGGAAGATCCCTACTAATATATTAAAATATGTTCGAGAACACTTATCAAGTTAATTGAGACATGTCTTAAAGGTTTAATTTATAATTTCATTGGTTAAGAGTAGATGTGCTTGTGCTTGTGCAGTTGTTGGTTGCTCTCACTGCAGTTGTGGATATGCCTAAATTGTGGTGATTAAAGCCTTATGGATTGATACAAATTAATTTGGATTCATAAAAAGAGTGTTTTTTCTTTTTTGCTCTGTGTTCAAACACTGGTAAATAAGGTAGGTGAAAAAAGCTTATTACTGAAGCTTAGGTATCTTGAGATTTGCATGGAATTCAAGTATGATCCAAGTTTCCCCATTCGAGGCTTATACTATGACAAGTCTAAAGGTTGCCTAATGAAGCTGGATTTCTTCGGGTCAATTGAGCCAGATGGATGTTATTTTGGTCAACGCAGGGTATTTGCTGCTCATTCTTATGTTTTGTTAGGCACATGTATGCACCATATTAGCTTCTTTTGCTATTTAGTTATTTAAAACCTTCTCAAGAATACCGATTGTATTAAGTGGCTGTGTTGAAGAATTGTTGTTCCTAGTTTTCTTTGACACGCTTCTCATGACATATCTTGTCCATTATAGCCAAGGGAAAATATTACCAGCAAAATATTTTCTTTACATAGATTTCTTTCCTTCCAATAATTTACAGCTAAGCGGAAGGTAAATTCGTGATGTATATCGAACACCACATATTGGTCGCGATCAAGCTCGATCACTTGTTGGTTTGATGGATTTCTTCTGCTTCAGTGAGGTTAGTTCCCTCTCATTCTGTCCTCCAGTAATTATGAAGAAGCTAATATTTTTGCATTTTCTTATTGCGACATGTATATACTTTTCTTCTGTTGTTCTGTAGAATCATGAGCTTCCCCTGACATATAATTTCCACAACTATATACTTCGAAGCATGGATGATGAATTTTGTGACATTGTTGGTGTTAGGTAATTGCTCTAAGATGCATTTGGAGTCTTTCTTTAATTAGCCTTTTTCTAAGATGTTATTTGCTGATGTTATTTATTTATTTATTTATTTATTTTGATATTTTTGCATATAAGTGACAACATTGGTGAAACTGAAGATGGAACTGGTGGACATGTTCTTTGTGCAATTGATATGCCAAATCTTAGGTGTTGTTTGTATTTTTCATTATTTTTTTTAATTTTCAATGTGCAATGAGGAATTGAAATGTGTAATGTATAATGAATTTTATAGAAGCAGGATCACATTTGTACAGCCAGAATGAAACGTCTCTAAAGAAGTGAGTGAATACTTAATTTTACATTATACTTACTTTTACATGATGTAACACCCTACTATATAGAGTTTTACGCTTAAGTCGTAGAACAGAGGTAGTGTAGTGTTACGGACCTCTAAACTGCATAATAATTATATAATAGAGAAGAGGGTAATATACTAGGAGCCTTGAAACAAAGCGGTAAGCAAAAATCAAGAAAAATTAAAAGCGCAACTCAATGGGAAGGATTATCTGCATGCTAAGAAACCTAATAGAAACATGATAAAACATTAAACAAAAGGATAAAGAAAAGCCAAGGAACAGCATAACTAGCCTCTGACTCAGCCTGCGAAGCTAAGGCTAACCGGAGGATATATATATATATACTTATAAACATACATAAATGTCCCCAAAATATACCAAAATATCAAAGTAAACTCTTAACTCTCCCTCAACCTCTAAGAGGAGCAGCATACATAAGTTACTTAGAGAGTAAGCAAAACATATATATACCTATGTACAACCAAAAACCAAAATACACCCAAGAACTGCTTCGCTTTCCAAGATCCAGACGCCTAGCGAGGAGCCTCTCGACCTGCATCTAAAAAACAACAATACAATATGGAATGAGAACCGGAGGTTCTCAGCATGGTAAAAGTAACACGCGTATAATAAATAAGGTCCTGAGAATGCCATAGGCAATCCTAGAACTCCGTTATTCAGTTATCCAACTTAAGTACTAACCAGAAGCCATAGGCAATCCTAGAGGTAGGTGTTCTAATTCTACCTAACTTACTCAAGTTCAAACTTAACCTAACACCAAACCATTTCCTCCGTTTCCTCCATCCTTCCATCATTCAGAATGTAACAGAAACAGGCAACCAAACAAGTTCATGCACAAGTAGTGAGCAGATAGTACAAATAGAAAGTATAACAGATAGTAGGTGACATATATCAATTAGGCAAAACCCAGGAAATGCATAGCAGTCAAACAAACAAATGCATATGATGCATGCCTGTCCTATGGCTGATGGGGCCCATCTATCGGTTATTCGGCCAACCCGACAAGTCCGAAAACCTTAAACTGTCCCCCGTCGCGTATCCCCAAGAGTCTATACATAGAGTTCACATTCATTTATCATATAATCATTCAATGGGGGCTATCCATACCCGGAAATTTATACGTGCCCGGTCACCCTTACGACGTAGGGTCAACAGAGTATCGAGAAACAACCTGAAACACGTGGTGGCGAGCCACGATTCTTACCCATAGAAACTCGTGTCTCAGATATCTTTATCATAAGCCATGGAAATTATCATTAATTCATCATCAAATGGCAAGCCTTAACTTTAAACCTCATTAACATTCTTATCTTCTTCATAAAAGCCACCGTTTACAACTTTCTTCACCCTCAAGTTATCTTGTTTTCCTAGCTTCTTTTGTATATTGGACCTAGGACCATACTTAAAGCCTTAAAGGGAAGAAAATGGAGGTTTAGAAGTAGAAAATTGGTTTAAAAATAGCCAAAACTGGTTTTTGCAGTAGGCAGCATCCACGTGTACGCGTGAGTCATGCGTACGCGTGAATATGCACACACGCGTACGCATGCCTCTCACGCATGCGTCGCCAAAATTCCACGCCATGCGTACGCGTGCACCACGCGTACGCGTGGGTGGGCGTTCTTCAAAAAAAACTGGGCAGAATGCCCAGAAAGCTTGCAACAACCTGTTTGGTCATCCTGAATTCAGATTTAAACACTAAATTTGCAACGTCTATAAATTTCTCCACAAAATTCCGTTTTTCACAAAGTTGATATCAATCAAAAGCTCTTAAAACCATCTTTTGTTTGCAACAAACCACAATTCAATCCAAAGCTTGAGGAGAATATTATGGACGTCCAAAGTTCATCAAAATTTGGTTTTAACCAATTTCCAACAAAACCTCACTTTCACCAATTTAAGTTTCTTATCATAAAACTTGCCTTACAATGCCATATCAACCCAATTCATCAACAACCATTGCCAATAGAACCTATAATCAATTTAACCAACCTTGATCATCAACAATTTTCCACGTTTACCTCATACATCATTAACCCTTCATTTATTCATATCAATTCTTCACCTACACCAACTTTCATCATATATTTGTCAACCTTCCATCAACATATACCAATTAAATTCCATTAACACAAATCAACCCTTCATACACATTAATCCATCAACTTAACATAATAACTATTTATTAACAATTACCAACCATAATTCATCAATTTCAACATCAACACAACCCATTATACACAAGTCCAACAACATGGAATTAATAACCTCATCATCCCAATTTATGTTCATCAACATTTATACCAACAACAACACAAAGCTACTCATTAAATTCCATTAACAAATTCAATTTATCCTATGGTTCTTCTAACCTAAGTTTTCACAATACCGTAAATATTAAACTTGCGAAACTTAAACCATACCTTGGTCGATCACTTAATTCACCCAAAGCAGCCTCACAACGCAAAATTACAGCCCCTCCAAGCCTAATCAAACAGCCCCAAAACAAGTCTTGGTCACCAACCAACCTCCAAGTAATCCCAATTCAATTCCAATGCATAAACACCCACTTAACCTATACCTAATACACATATATATGTTCCAATTCAATTTTCTATTACCAAAAATAAGATTGAGCTAGGCTTAGAGTGTTCTTACCATACCCATATGCTCAATAGCTTGATCCCACAAGTTTCGGAAGCTAACTTGGACCTAGAACACAAAAATTAGACAAGATTCACCATAGGTTTCCAAGTTTACCAAAGAAAGAGGGATAGAGATTCTGAACTTAATAGGAGACTTACCAGTAAAATTGTTTGGATAGAAAGGTAGAGCTCGACGCGCTGAGCGCGTGACCGCGAACAGTGCGGCGATCGGAGCCCGGATGAGGAAGTTATGGTAGTTGGAAGGAATGGTGAGGGTTAGGGTTCTTCTTCCCTCTCCCTTGCTGTTATGGAGTCCAGCAGCTAATGAGGAAGAAGAAAGCTGTTGTTTCATTTAAGTGTTTGGTTCTGGTTGGACCCACGGGCTTGGTTTGAGCCCCAGTTCAACCGATTCGGCCCTTCCGGTCCGATTTTTGGCAAAATTTTCGAAATTGGTATCAAAATTCTCGTTTCGACGAGCTCTATCCTATTTTGATATTAGTTTTGTATTTTTAGCTTTTCTAATTAAAATTCAATTTATTCACTAATAATTTACCAATTTTTGCGGGGTTTACATCCTACCCACCTAATTAGGAATTTTGTCCTCAAAATTCAGAGGGAGTTACCTGAAAAGAGGTGTGGGTAGTCCTTCCGCATCTCTGATTCAAGCTCCAGGTATGTTCTTCAATACCAGCCCGACTCCAAGCTACTTTCACTAAGGAAACCTCCTTTCCACGTAGACGCTTAATGCTGGTATCATCAATCCTAACCGGAGTTACTGGAAGCGTCAGATCTTCTCTTACTTGGACTGATTCTGGTTCAAGGACATGACTAGGGTCAACAGTGTATTTACGAAGCTGCGATACGTGGAACACGTCATGCAGGTTCGAAAGATGTGGTGGTAACGTGATACTATACACCACTGGTCCAATTCTCTTCAGGATCTTAAACGGCCCAATATAACGGGGATTCAACTTCTTGGTTTTGATGGACCTCCCTATTCCAGTGGTTGGAGTAACCTTCAAGAAGACGTGCTCTCCTTCCACAAATTCTAAAGGCTTCTGTCTTCGGTTAGCATAGCTCTTCTGACGGCTTTGAGCTTCAAGCATTCGACTCCAGATTCTCTTTATTTGCTCAGTGGTTTCACTTACCATTTCAGGTCCTATCAAACTCCTTTCTCCTGCCTCATACCAACATAATGGAGACTGGAATTTTCTTCCATACAAAGCTTCATATGGATCCATTCCAATACTTGCATGATAGCTATTATTATAAGCAAATTCTACCAGAGGCATATATTGATCCTAGCTTGATGGTTGATCTAAAACACAAGTTCTTAACATGTCTTACAAGGTTTGGATTGTTCTTTCTGATTGGCCATCCATCTGAGGATGATAGGCAGTGCTTAGACTTAATTAAGTGCCAAAAGCTCGCTGAAAAGTACCCCAGAACCATGATGTAAAGCGAGGATCTCTATCCGATACAATGGTGGAAGGTACGCCATGTAACCTCACAATCTCTTTTATGTATAAGCGCGCCAACTCCTCCATAGTGCAACTTATCTGGATAGGTAGAAAATGAGCTGATTTGGTCAGTCGGTCTATAACTACCCAAATGGCATCACAACCTGTCCGAGTCCTTGGTAAGCCCAATATAAAATCCATAGCAATGCTCTCCCATTTCCACTGTGGAATTTCCAAAGGTTGAAGGGTTCCTGCTGGCCTTTGGTGTTCAATCTTGACTTTCTGACAAGTTAGGCATTTAGACACATGTAGCGCCACATCATTTTTCATTCTTGGCCACCAGAACATCGTCTTTAAGTCTTGGTACATCTTGGTGCTTCCAGGATGAATGGAGAACCCGCTCTTGTGAGCTTCCTCCAATATGCTCTGTTGCAAATCCCCGACATCTGGCACAATTATCCGGCCCTTGAACCTCCACAACCCATCTTTATCTTCTGACACTCTCCATCGCTTGCCTTTCTCAATCGCCGGCAAAATCTTATACAATTCTTGGTCATTCTGATGAGCCTTTATCAGTTCAGCTTTGAAGTCACTTGAGATCTGTAACTGGCTTAGGCATAAAGTCCCAAACTCTTCTCTGATTCCCAGTTTCAATCCTTGGAAGTTTAGCTCGAAGTCATAATCCTTCAGGAGTTCCATCCACCTCCTTTGACGCATATTCAATTTTCTTTGCTCAAATAGGTACTTTAGACTCTTATGGTCCGAGAAGACTTGAAATTTCACTCCATAGAGATAATGCCGCCAAATCTTCAAGGCAAAGACAATGGCTGCAAGTTCCAAATCATGAGTTGGATAGTTCCTTTCATGAGATCTTAACTGACGTGAGGCATAAGCTACAACCTTATGATACTGCATCAATACGCATCCTAAATCTTTCAAGGACGCATCACAGTACACCTCGAATGGTTCTCTCGGCTCAGGCAACACTAATACAAGGGCGGTAGTCAATCTCTGCTTTAAGGCAAGGAAACTCTCCTCGCACTCGAGAGTCCATACAAAAGGAACATCCTTCCTGGTCAGCTTAGTCAAGGAAAAAGCGAGTTGTGAAAACCCTTTAATGAACCTCCGATAATAACCCGCCAAGCCTAAGAAACTCCTGATTTCCATCACTGAAGTTGGCCGCTCCCAATTCATCACCGCTTCAACCTTAGCAGGATCCACTACTATTCCTTGCTTACTCACCACATGACCAAGAAATTTTACTTCAGACTTCCAAAACTCACACTTGGATAGCTTGGCATACAACTTCCTATCCTTCAGAATTTGTAGCACTATTCGTAAGTGTTCTGCATGTTCATCCTCTGTCTTAGAATAGATAAGAATGTCGTCAATAAACACAACAACAAACTTATCCAGATATGGATGGAAAATTCTGTTCATGTAATCCATGAATATCGCCGGAGCATTAGTTAGTCCAAAGGACATCACGGTGTATTCATAGTGACCATAGCGTGTTCTAAAGGCAGTTTTAGGGATATCCTCATCTCTGACCCTTATCTAGTGGTATCCAGATCGTAGATCAATCTCAGAGAACACACCGGCTTCCTGTAATTGGTCCATCAGGTCATCAATCCTTGGCAACGGGTATTTATTCTTCATTGTAACCTTATTCAGCTGCCTATAGTCAACACATAAGTGCATACTTCCATCTTTCTTCTTGACCAGTAATATTGGCGCACCCCACGGAGATACACTTGGTCGGATAAAATTATTACCCAACAGATCCTCTAGTTGAGACTTTAATTCTGCCATTTCTAGAGGCGACATCCTGTAAGGAGTACTCGAGATTGGTCCGGCCCCAGGTACTAAATCAATAGCAAATTCAACTTCCCGTTTTGGTGGAAATTAATCAATATCATCAGGGAACACCTCCGGAAACTCACACACAACTAGGATTTGTTCCAAGTTCTGATCATCACCCGAAATACCCGCAGCTAACAACAATATCCCCTAACATTCATCCCCAGAACAGTTCACCATCATGGAATTCAAGTAGTAGTTATTCACTACAACCGGCCCTTCAGTGCCTTCAGGCATGAAATACACTGTTTTCGCCGAGCAATCTAGTAGAACGCGGTTCTTGGATAACCAGTCCAATCCCAGAATGAGATCAAGACCAGTCATCGGTAAACAAATTAAGTTATGCACAAAATCACGCCCTTGTACTCGAAAAGGAACTTGGGGCCACCCTAATCTAGTCACCATAGCCTCGTGGGTAGTATTATATACCTTTAAATTATACCCCAGTACTACTATTTTCAATCCTAGCTTATCAGCCTTCTAAAATGCAATAAAAGTATGTGAAGCTCCAGAATCAAACAAAGCATTCAAAGTTTTACCCGCCATCTCACATTTACCTCGGATCAATGCCTCTGACCCCTCAGCGCCTATAGAAGAAGTAGTGTATACCCTTCCTGGTTGCTGCACCCTGCCTGTCTCATACCCCTTCTTCTCGGGGCAACTACTAGCCAAGTGTCCCGGCTACCCACAGGAGTAACAGACTCCAGTCCCAAACCTGCATGGTCCTGAGTGATACTTCCCACATCTGTGGCAACTCATATCCTGCTGTGGCTGCTTCACCTGTCTCTTTCCCTGATTAGCACTGGTATTAGGCCTCCTGGAGCTGCCTTGCCCCTGATTGTTCTGAGGGACAAAGCCACCACGCTTGAACTGTCTGTCTCTGGGTGTAAAGTTTCTCCCTGTGGTCCTCTGAAATGGCATCCTTATACTACCTTTTTCTGCTGCGGCCCTTCTGACATAATCCTCCGCCACCCTGCTCCTATTCACCAGCTCAGAAAACACCCGAATTTGCATAGGCGCCACAAAGCTCTGAATGTCACTCCTAAGGCCCCCTTCATACTTTATACATTTCCACTCAGAAATGTCCTCAGGAGCTCCCTGACAGATGCGTGAAAAGTGGTACAATTCCTCAAATTTACTGGTGTACTCAGTAATAGTCATTTGGCCCTGTTTAAGTTGAAGCAGTTTGAGCTCTTTGGCATTTTTGACTGAGGTGGGAAAATATTTCTTATAGAATTCATCTCGAAACAACTCCCAAGAAATCACAATCCCATCAGGCTGTAGAATGCGCTTCATGCCCTGCCACCAGTGCTGAGCTTCACCATGCAACTAGTAGGTTCCAAACTTAACCCACTGCTCATCCGGAACCTGCTGAGCCTGTAATGCTCGCTCAATGGCCTGTATCCAGTTATCAGCATCAGTCGGATTCGAGGTTTCTCTGAAAGTTGGAGGGTGAACCTTCAAGAAGGAAGAAAGCGATATTGGACCATTATCACCATTATTGTCATTGTTCCCATTATTAATTTGGTTTCCCAAGGCTTCAGCTGTCGCTCGCATTGCTGCTGCCATATTGCCTAATGCAGCCATAAAGTCTATAGGATTAGGAGTGTTGACTGATGCCTTAGGCATGGCATTGCCTATTCAGCCTCTACCTCGCCCGCATCTGCGTTCGCGAGTAGACATCTGGTCCCTATACATGCCAAACAAGTGATATCAAGTTTATCAGTCTCAATATCTCAAGCTCAGTGCTTTAAGTTTCAAAATGCATGCTCATGAACGTTTATGCCACATATATCAGTTAGATATCCTAATAGCACATAAACACATACACATAGAATGCACAAAAGCATAATCAGTCCGTCCTCAGGCTCTATAGGAACGAACTGCTATGATACCATAATGTAACACCCTACTATACAGAGTTTTACGCTTAAGTCGTAGAACAGAGGTAGTGTGGTGTTACGGACCTCTAAACCGCATAATAATTATATAATAGAGAAGAGGGTAATATACTAGGAGCCTTGAAACAAAGCGGTAAGAAAAAATCGAGAAAAATTAAAAGCGCAACGCTCAATGGGAAGGATTACCTGCGTGCTAAGAAACCTAATAAAACATGATAAAACATTAAACAAAAGGATAAAGGAAAGCCAAGGAACAGCATAACTAGCCTCTGACTCAGCCTGCGAAGCTAAGGCTGGCCGGAGGATATATATATATATATATATATATATATATATACATATAAACATACATAAATTCCCCAAAATATACCAAAATATCAAAACTTGGTGCACGAAATTGTGATCTCTAACAATGGCGCCCAAAACTTGGTATGCACGATCTTAATCTCAACTCTTTTTCACAACTCCGCACAACTAACCAGCAAGTGCACTGGGTCGTCCAAGTAATAAACCTTATGTGAGTAAGGGTCGATCCCACGGAGATTGTCGGCTTGAAGCAAGCTGTGGTCATCCTTGTAAATCTCAGTCAGGCAGATTCAAATAGTTATGAGGTTTTGATAATTAAAATATAAATACAGTATAAAATAAGATAGAGTTACTTATGTAATTCATTGGTGGAGATTTTAGATAAGCGTCTGGAGATGCGTTGTTGCTTCAGAACCTCTACTTTCCTATTGCTTTCTTCCAACCATGCATTACCTCCTTCCATGGCAAGCTGTATGATCCTCTAGGATGAAAACAAATCCATATGCATTGTCACCGCATGGCTAATCATCTGTCGGTTTCCGCTAGCGTCGGAATAGGACCATTGTCCTTTTGCACACTGTCACTTGTGCCCCACATTCGCAGGTTTGAAGCTCGTCACAGTCATCCCTTCCCAGATCCTACTCGGAATACCACAGACAAGGTTTAGACTTTCCGGATCTCAGGAATGCTGCCAATGGTTCTAGCCTATACCTCTTATCTCACGGAATGAAATACTCTATTGTCAGCAGAGGCAATCATGCGTCGTGAACCAGGAGGGCAAGAGATACACACTCAAGCTATTGCAGATAGAACGAAAGTGGTTGTCAGGCACGCGTTCATAAGTGAGAATGATGATGAGTATCACGGGTCATCACATTCATCAGGTTGAAGTGCGAGTGAATATCTTAGATAAAAAGTAGGCGTGAGTTGAATAGAAAAACAACAGTACTTGTATTAATTCATGAAGAATAGCAGAGCTCCACACCTTAATCTATGGGGTGTAGAAACTCCACCGTAGAAAATACATAAGTGAAAAAGGTCTAGGCATGGCTGTGAGGCCAGCCTCCATTGTCTAAGGACTAAACGTTCAAAAGATAGATCAAAGGTAAAAGGCCACCTAAAATAAATCTCTAAAAGTAGTTTTTATACTAAACTAGTAACTAGAGTTTACAGAAAATGAGTAACTAAGTGCAGATAATGCAGAAATCTACTTCTGAGGCCCACTTGGTGTGTGCTTGGGCTAAGCATTGAGATTTACACGTGCTTAGGCTGTTCCTGGAGTTAAACGCCAGCTTTGCTGCCAGTTTGGGCGTTTAACTCCAATTCTGGTGCCAGTTTGGGCATTTTACGCCAAAATGTTTTATGCTGACTTTGAACACCAGTTTGGGCCATCAAATATGGGATAAAGTATGAACTATTATATATTGCTGGAAAGCACAGGATGTCTACTTTCCAACGCAATTGAGAGCGTGCCAATTGGGTCTCTGTAGCTCTATAAAATCCACTTCGAGTGTAGGGAGGTCAAAATCCAACAGCATCTGCCGTCCTTTTTCAGCCTCTGAATCAGATTTTTGCTCAGGTCCCTCAATTTCAGCCAGAAAATACCTGAAATCATAAAAAAACACACAAACTCATAGTAAAGTCTAGAAATGAGATTTTTGAATAAAAACTAATAAAAATATAATAAAAAGTAATTAAATCATACTAAAAACTATGTAAAAACAATGCCAAAAAGGATATAAATTATCCGCTCATCATAACACCAAACTTAAATTGTTGCTTGTCCCCAAGCAACTAAAAATAAAATAGGATAAAAAGAAGAGAATATACAATGAATTCCAAATTTATCAATGAAGATTAGCTTTAATTAGATGAGCGGGACTTGTAGCATTTTTTGCTTCTGAACAGTTTTGGCATCTCACTTTATCCTTTGATGTTCAGAATGATTGGCATCTATAGGAACTTAGAATTTAGATAGTGTTATTGATTCTTCTAGTTCAGTATGTTGATTCTTGAACACAGCTACTTTATGAGTCTTGGCCGTGACCCTAAGCATTTTGTTTTTCAGTATTACCACCGGATACATAAATGCCACAGACACATAACTGGGTGAACCTTTTCATATTGTGACTCAGCTATGCTAGAGTCCCCAGTTAGAGGTGTCTAGAGCTCTTAAGCACACTCTTTTTGCTTTGGACCACGACTTTAACCGCTCAGTCTCAAGCTTTTCACTTGACACCTTCACGCCACAAGAACATGGTTAGGGACAGCTTGGTTTAGCCGCTTAGCCCAGAATTTTATTCCTGTGGGCCCTCCTATCCATTAATGCTCAAAGCCTTGGATCCTTTTTACACTTGCCTTTTGGTTTAAAGCGCTATTGGCTTTTTCTACTTGCTTTTTCTTCTTTCTTTCTTTTCTTTTTTTTCGCCATTTTTTTCGCATTTTTTCTTTTTTTTTTTGCAAGCTTTTCACTGCTTTTTCTTGTTTCAAGAATCAATCGTATGATTTTTCAGATTATCAATAACATTTATCCTTTTTCATTATTCTTTCAAGAGCCAACAATTTTAACATTCATAAACAAATTCAAAAATATGCACTGTTCAAGCATTCGTTCAGAAAATAAAAAGTATTGCCACCACATCAGAATAATTAAACTAATTTCAAGATAGAATTCGAAATCATGCACTTCTAGTTCTTTTGCAATTAAAAACATTTTTCATTTAAGAAAGGTGATGGATTCATAGGACATTCATAGCTTTAAGACATAGACATTAGACATTAATGATCATGTAATAAAGACATAAACATAGATAAAATATAAGGCATAGGAAACAAAAAACAGAAAAATTAAAACAAGAAAATTAAAGAATGGGTCCACCTTAGTGATGGCGACTAGTTCTTCCTCTTGAAGATCTTATGGAGTGCTTAAGCTCCTCTATGTCTCTTCCTTGCCTTTGTTGCTCCTCCCTCATGACTCTTTAGTCTTCTCTAATTTCATGGAGGAGGATGGAATGCTCTTGTTGAGGTCCATGAGTGGGCTCTCTTGTTTGCTCCATCCTTTTCTTAGTGATGGGCTTGTCCTCTTCAATGAGGGTGTCTTCCTCTATGACAATTCCGGCTGAATTGCAGAGGTGACAAATGAGATGAGGAAAGGCTAACCTTGCCAAAATGGAAGACTTGTCCGCCACCTTGTAGAGTTCTAGGGATATGATCTCATGAACTTCTACTTCCTCTCCAATCATGGTACTATGGATCATGATGGCCCGGTCTATTATAACTTCAGACCGGTTGCTAGTAGGAATGATAGAGCATTGGATGAACTCCAACTATCCCCTAGCCACAGGTTTGAGGTCAAGCCTTCTTAGTTGAACTGGCTTGCCTCTTGAGTCTCTCTTCCATTGAGCTCCTTCCACACAAATGTCCCTAAGGACTTGGTCCAACCTTTGATCAAAGTTGACCCTTCTAGTGAAAGGGTGAGGATCTCCTTGCATCATTGGCAAGTTGAATGCTAACCTCACATTTTCTGGACTAAAATCCAAGTATTTCTCCCGAACCATTGTGAGCAAATTCTTTGGGTTTAGGTTTATATTTTGATCATGGTTCCTAGTGATCCATGCATTAGCATAGAACTCTTGAACCATTAAGATCCCAACTTGTTGAATGGGGTTGGTGAAAATTTCCCGACCTCTTCTTCGAATCTCATGTCGGATCTCCGGATACTCACTCTTTTTGAGCTTGAAGGGGACCTCGGGGATCACCTTTTTCTTGGCCACAACTTCATAGGAGTGGTCTTGATAGATCTTTGAGATGAATCTCTCCATCTCCCATGACTCAGAGGTGGAAGCAATTGTCTTTCTTTTCCTCTTTCTAGAGGTTTCTCTGGCCTTAGATGCCATTAGTAGTTATGGAAAATAAAAAGCTTTAGCTTTTCCCACACCAAACTTAGAATGGTTGCTCGTCCTTGAGCAAAAGAAGAAAGAAAGGAGGAGAAGGAGATGAAATGGAGGAGATGGAGGTTAGGAGAGGGTTCGGCCATATGTGGGTGGGTTTGGGAGGGAAATGGTTTGAATTTGAATGGTGAGGTAGGTGAGGTTTTATGATGGATGGATGTGAGTGGTGAAGAGAATATGGGGAAGAGGGTAGGATTTGATAAGTGAGGGGTGTTTGGGGAAGAGTTAATGATGGGATTGGTTAAGGATATTTGGGAAAGAGTGTTTTGGAAAGGTGTGAAGAGGAGAGAAGAAGAGGTGGGGTAGGTGGGGATCCTGTGGAGTCCACAGATCCTGAGGTGTCAAGGAATTTGAGTCCCTGCACCATTCTGGCATTTAAACGCCCATTTTGTGCCAAATCTGGCGTTTAACGCCAGCTCTGCTACCTTTCCTAGTGTTAAACGCCATCCTGCTGCCTTTCCTGGCATTAAACGCCACTCTGCTACCCATTTCTGGCGTTTAACGCCAGCTAGATGCCAGACAACCCTTTCTAATGTTAAACGCCCAGAGTGCTGCCCATTCTGACATTAACGCCCAGAATGCTACCAGGCTGGGCGTTAAACGCCCATTTTGTTATCCTTACTGGCGTTTAAATGCCAATAAGTCTGTCCTCCAGGGTGTGCTATTTTTTATGCTGTTTTTCATTCTGTTTTTTATTTTTCATTTGTTTTTGTGACTTCACATGATCATCAACCTAAAGAAAACATAAAATAACAATGGAAAACAAATAAATATAATTAAATAATATTGGGTTGCCTCCTAACAAGTGCTTCTTTAATGTCAATAGCTTGACAGTGAAGCTCTTAGAGAGCTTTCACAGAGATTCAGAGCTTGATGTTGGCTTTCCAACACCAAACTTAGAAGTTGAGTGTGGGGGCTCTGTTTGGCTCTGTATTGATAGAAGCTTTTCATGCTTTCTTTCCATGGTTACAAGAGAAGATCCTTGAGCTTTAAACACAAAGTGGTCCTCATTCAATTGAAGGACTAACTCTCCTCTGTCCACATCAATCACAGCTCTTGCTGTGGCTAGGAAGGGTCTTCCAAGGATGATGGTTTCATCCTCTTCCTTCCCAGTATCTAGGATTATGAAACCAGCAGGGATGTACAGGCCTTCAACCTTCACCAAGACATCCTTTACAAGTCCATAAGCCTGTTTCCTTGAATTGTCTGTCATCTCTAGTGAGATTTTAGCAGCTTGTACCTCAAAGATCCCTAGTTTCTCTATTACAGAGAGGGGCATGAGGTTTATCCCTGACCCCAGGTCACACAGAGTCTTCTTAAAGGTCATGGTGCCTATGGTACAAGGTATTAAGAACTTTCTAGGATCCTGTTTCTTCTGAGGTAATTTCAGTTGAACCAGATCACTTAGTTCATTGATGAGCAATGGGGTTCATCCTCCCAAGTCTTATTACCAAATAGCTTGGCATTCAGCTTCATGATTGCTCCTAGATATTGAGCAACTTATTCTTCAACAACATCTTCATCCTTTTCAGAGGAAGAATACTCATCAGAGCTCATGAATGGCAACAGTAAGTTTAGTGGAATCTCTATGGTCTCTATATGAGCCTCAGATTCCTTTGGTTCCTCATTAGGGAACTCCTTGGAGGCCAGTGGACATCCATTGAGGTCTTCCTCATTGGAAATCACTGTCTTTTCTTCCTCTCCAGGTTCGGCCATGTTGGACGTGTAGATGGCCTTGCACTCTCTTTTTGGATTCTCTTCTGTATTGCTTGGGAGAGTACTGGGAGGGAGTTCAGTAATTTTCTTACTCAGCTGACCCACTTGTGCCTCCAAATTTTTAATGGACGACCTTGCTTCAGTCATGAAGCTGAGAGTGGTCTTAGATAGATCAGAGACTACAGTTGCTTAGTCAGAGTAGCTCTGCTTAGAGTCCTCTGTCTGTTGCTGAGAAGATGATGGAAAAGGTTTACTATTGCCAAACCTATTTCTCCGATCATTATTGTTATTGAAGCCTTGATTAGGCTTCTGTTGATCCTTTCATGAGAGATTAGGATGATTCCTCCATGAAGGATTGTAAGTGTTTCCATAGGAATCTCCCATGTAATTCACTTCTTCCATTGCAGGATTCTCAAGATCATAAGCTTCTTCTTCAGAGGAAGCTTCCTTAGTACTGCCTGATGCATCTTGCATTCCAGACAGACTCTGAGAAATCATATTGACTTGCTGAGTCAATATTTTGTTCTAAGCCAATATGACATTCAGAGTATCAATCTCAAGAACTCTTTTCTTCTGAGTTGTCCCATTATTCACAGGATTCTTTTCAGAAATGTACATGAACTGGTTATTTGCAACCATTTCAATGAGTTCCTGGGCTTCTGCAGTCGTCTTCTTCAGATGAAGAGATCCACCAGCAGAGTGATCTAATGACATCTTGGACAATTCAGACAGACCATCATAGAATATACATATGATGCTCCATTCTAAAAACATGTTAGAAGGACACCTTCTGATCAATTGCTTGTATCTTTCCCAAGCTTCATAGAGGGATTCACCTTCCTTCTGTCTGAAGGTTTGGACTTCCACTCTAAGCTTGCTCAACTTTTGAGGTGGAAAGAATTTGGCCAAGAAGCATTGACCAACTTTTCCCAAGAGTTCAGGCTATCTTTAGGTTGTGAGTCCAACCATGTCCTAGCTCTGTCTCTTACAGCAAAGGGGAAAAACATAAGTCTGTAGACCTCAGGATTAACCCCATTGGTCTTAACAGTGTCACAGATTTACAAGAATTCAGCTAAGAACTGATAAGGATCTTCCAATGGAAGTCTATGAAACTTGCAGTTCTGCTGCATTAGAGAAACTAATTGAGGCTTAAGCTCAAAGTTGTTTGCTCCAATTGCAGGAATTGAGATGCTCCTTCCACAGAAGTCAGAAGAGGGTGCAATAAAATCACCAAGCATCTTCCTTGCATCTCCACCATTATTATTGGGTTAGTCCATCTCTTCTTTTTTCTGAAAAATTCTGTCAGGTCCTCTCCAGAGTGTTGTGCTTTAGCTTCTCTTAGCTTTCTCTATAGAGTCCTTTCAGGTTCTGGATCAGCTTCAACAAGAATGTTCCTATCCTTGCTCCTGCTCATATGAAAAAGAAGAGAACAGAAAAGAATAGGAATCCTCTATGTCACAGTATAGAGATTCCTTTATGTGAGTAGAAGAATAGAAAAGTAGAATGAAGAAGAGAGAAGATAAAGAATTTGAACACATAGAGGGAGATAGGGTTCGAATTATAAGAAGAAGAGTAATGTTAGTAAATAAATAAATAGAAAGAGATGAGAGAGAGAGAATTCAAATTTTAAATTAAAATAAAAGGAAAATATTTTTGTTTTTATTTTAATTATTGGTTAGTATTCGAAAATTATAAAAAGGAATAAATTAAATTAAAATTTAAAACAATTAGTTAATTAAAAAGAATTTTGAAAAAGTGGTGAGCAGTTTTCGAAAATTAGAGAGAGAAAAGTAGTTAGGTGATTTTGAAAAAGATATGATTGAAATAGTAAACTTTTAAAATCAAACAAAAAGTCAAGTAGTTAATTGAAAAAGATTTGAAAATCAATTTTGAAAAGATAAGAAGTTAGAAAAGATTTTGAAATTGATTTTGAAAAGGATATGATTGAAATCTTATTTTGAAAAAGATTTGAGAAGGAAATTAAAAAGATTTGATTTTAAAAATTAAAGTTGATTACTTGACTAACAAGAAACTAAAAGATATAATTCTAGAATTTAAAGATTGATCGTTTCTTAATAGGCAAGTAACAACTTGAAATTTTTGAATCAAAATATTAAATGTTAGTATTAATTTCGAAAATATGAAACAAAATTAAGAAAAAAATTTTGAAAATTTTCGAAAATAATAAAAAATGAAAAAGATTTGATTTTTTTGAAAAAGATTTTGAAAAGATAAAATTTTGAAGTTGAAATTTTGACTTGACTAATAAGAAACAATTTAATCTTAAAACTTTATGACTAAATCAATCTAGAATTTCGAAAATTATGAGCAAAATAAGGAAAAGATTTTTTTTATTTTTGAGATTTTAATGATGAGAGAGAAAAATACAAAAATAAAAAAAAACATTAAAATTCAAGATCAAAACAAAAAATGCATGCAAGAATACTTTGAATGTCAAGATGAACACCAGGAACACTTTGAATGTCAAGATGAACACCAAGAACTTATTTTTGAAAAAGTTTTAAGAAAAGAAATACATGCAAGACACCAAACTTAAAAATTTTTAAACTTTAAACAATAAGGATTCAAAAATGCATATGAAAAACAAGAAAAGACACAAAACAAGAAAATGTAAAGATCAAACAAAGACAATCATCAAGAACAACTTGAAGATCAATGAAGAACAAAACTCAATGCATGGATTTTCGAAAACTTTTGAAGAAAGATTAAAAAGATGAAATTGACACTAAACTTAAAATTTGACACAAGACTCAAACAAGAAACACAAAATTTTTTTTTTAGTTTTTATGATTTTTGATGAGCGGATAATTTATACGCTTTTTGGCATTGTTTTTAGTATGTTTTTAGTAGGATCTAGTTACTTTTAGGGATGTTTTTTATTAGTTTTTATGTTAAATTCACAATTCTGGACTTTACTATGAGTTTGTGTGTTTTTCTGTGATTTCAGATATTTTCTGGCTGAAATTGAGGGACTTGAGCAAAAATCAGATTCAGAGGTTGAAGAAGGACTGCTGATGCTGTTGGATTCTGACCTCCCTACACTCAAAGTGGATTTTCTGGAGCTACAGAACTCAAAATGGCGCGCTTCTAATTGCGTTCGAAAGTAGACATCCAGGGCTTTCCAGAAATATATAATAGTCCATACTTTGGCCGAGTTTAGATGACGCAAAAGGGCATTGAACGCTAGTTCTACGCTGCAGTCTGGAGTTAAACGCCAGAAACACGTCACGAACAAGAGTTGAACGCCAAAAATACGTTATAACTTGGCGTTCAACTCCAGAAGAAGCCTCTGCACGTGTAGATCCATTGCACATATATAAATCAACCAAAATCACAAAAGCTCTAATTCTCAATCAACATATATAAACTATTGCAACATGCCAACATCAGTAATTAGAACCCAAAGTCAATAACAATTTAAAATAAAAAATACAAAATGAACTTTATGTAATGAGAACATTCACACTTCAATGAAGAATCAATCATGAAACATATTTTTTTATATAAAATAATCTTAGAATCAATCATGAAAAATATTAGTACATAATATGGACAGAAATCGTTGAAATGTAGATTAGACCCACTGCACATATATAAACAAAATTGTAACACAAATTCACAACTTTACCAATAAAATTACAACACAAACTCACAACTTCACCAAGTAGAGATTCAATGAAATACAGATTCAGTCATTCATAATGTGAGAGAGAGAGGAGAACTTATCTGCGGACAGATAAATAGATGAGGAAGACAGCAACACGCTCAGGAGAAAGGGGCTCCGGTAACACACTCACACAAAGCTGTAGCGACGACCAAGTAATGAGTCTGTGGAAGAAGAAAAAAAGAACTTAGCAGACTCACAATGTGATGGGAGATAGAGGGGGGAGGAGAAAAATTTACCTAGAGAAAAGAGTCCCAACAGGAAGAAGGCGGCGACGGACTTAAAGAATTTACCTAGAGAAAAAGGGGCTCAGCATGAAGGTAGCGATGGGCTCAACAACGACGGTGATGAGATCAGTAGCGGCGACGACGAGAACTGTGAAGGTAGGTAGTGACGGATCAGTAGCGAGACGACGGAAGCTGTGACGACAATGAGAGCTGTGAGGTTTTCTATAGAGAAGCCAATAAGAAGAAAACTCTGAGTGAGGATGACTGAGTCTCTCTGGCGTGACTATGGAGTATGGACTCAGACTAATCATTGAATCTGTGATGTGAGGCAAATTCTAATCCATAAAAGGTGTTTATATGTATATACTCTGGGGCAGATACACCTTAAACCCAACCCGTTCTGCCCTGCTCGAACACTCGCCCTGAACAAAACCTGCCTCGCCTCGGGTCGAGTTATTATTCGTCTTGACCGGGTAGGGACGGGTCGGGTACTCACGGATTTCAGTACTCCTGCAAAGTTTAACCACGTATTGATACTCCATTTATTAAGGGTCAATCGCTTGCCAATGGATTGCACGCAAAGCGAGATTCGAACATCCTAATACTTGTTTAAGCGAATGAGTGAGATAATCACTCAATAAACTCAAATTGATTAAGAAAAATATTAATAATTTTTAATATTAAAAATCTTTAGAGTTTGATTTTAATTATAATTTTATAAAATATTTATAATAATTATTATTATATATATTTTTATTTAATTTTCTTTAATAAAAATTTTTATATAATTTTATATCTTATCCCGTATAGGATACGGAACATATACTTGTACAAAATAAAAATATCTATTTTTAAAAAATACATATACATTTTCAAAAAATTTTACTCAACCAGACATGTAGCATCTTATTAGTGCGTGCTGCTAAATTTATGGAGCTCCAAGATGCAAAAGTTTCCAAAGAAATCGAATATTGAATGCTTTCCACAATTTTGGGCCGAAATTTATGATGACAATTACAATAACTCATTTATTAATCAATTATGATGGCTACAAAGAAAGCATCTTGAGTGTTTAATTTGTATCGTTGCAATTAAAGGCATGAAACAAAGCCAACCAGTGATAATGTTGACGGTGGAGATAGCCCTTTAATTTAGCTTAGAGCAATTAAATGAAAAGTGCAATATCTCCTTTGTAATTGGTTCAAAGGTTGCGATTGCACCACCAACTAGGCAACTAATATAGTAGAAACTAGAAACAGATCAGAGTAACAATAAATCCGTTATCACCTTAATAAAAGGAGGTATCTGAGTAATTAATTTAATTTAAAAAGGTCACGTTTTGATAATAAATTTCAAAAAATGTAATATATTAGTACAAATGTCATGACAAAATTAGTTATTATAAATATATCTTGAAAGAACCTATTGAATGTGGAGTGATGAGATTGTTAAGAATAAAATAGTAAAAATCAAAATTGTGTAAAATTAGAAAAATAAATTAAATATCTAACATATGAAATCATAACATATTTTGAATCGTAAAATTATTTAATTTAATATTATTTTAGAAATTAATTATTATAAATATGTTATGAAAATAACTCAAATGTAAACTGAAGAGGTTGTTAGTGTTAGTTTCATAATTTAGATTTAGTTTTGATGATAAAAATTAATAAATAAAATTTAAAATTTGTATTAAATCATTTCTAGCCGTTTGCTCAATTTTTGAAATAATAGAAAAGGTTTTTTTTAATTAATTTATATACATTAAAAATGAATTAAAAATATAAAGATTTAGCATGAGTTTCGAAAGTAAAATTGCAGTAATCCAATTTTTCCCAAAAAAGTAAACTATGAAAGCCTATAATATATTGTTCGACAAAAAAAATTTGAAATTTGAGAACTAACATGATTATATTAAAATAGTTGATGATACTATTAGAATGAATTTATTGAGAAAAAGGTTGAATCAAATTCAATTTAAAAAAAAAAAAGTTCTTTTAGTCATTTTTGCATAAATAAATTATACTGGATATTCTTTTTCTTTTTATCTCTAAAATCAGAACTAAACAAAGAAAGAAAGAAGAGAATCAGGCAAGTATATATTTTGGTTTGATTTTTTTGTGCTATAAAATTTACATCCAGTTTCTATCACAATTATAGTAGAATTTTTATTATAATCAAACTGATTATATACACCAATACTAATGAATTATAACCTAATTTATCTAGTAGCAACTACTAAACTTTTACCCAAGCTAGCCACCACCAAGTACTATCCCAATTTAGTAAGGAAAACTAATCTTAGTTCAACAAAAATCAATTACACAGAAAATTCTTTTGGCTTTTCAATGTTTCTCTCTTGCCTCTTTTCTCTGTTAACTTTTTTATTTTTCTCCTCACCATAAATTGCCTTTTTTTCAATACAGAAAGATTAACATCAAATAATCATAACAAAAAAAAATCTAAAATGAAACTTAGAAAGAAGGAAAATAATTCTGCATAGTGAGATGATGCTCTGAATTTTTTTTTCACTCTATTTTCTTTGCCTTCCAATATTGATGAGAGTTCAGCTTTATAGTATGAAGCTTGTTGTGCAAATTCCATCACTGCCTCTTCAATTTTTCTTTTTGTTGATTCTGCCCGTTGTAGCTGTCTTCCTAGGCATGCAATGCTTTTTCATTTTGCTTCACTACCTCCTTGTTGGGAATAATACACCATTCCCCCTTGAGAAAACACCTTTGACAGAGAAATAAAATAGACACAATCACAACACAAGAATTTAACGTGGAAACTCCAATTACCGGAGAAAAAACCACGGCCGTTGTCAAATGACAACCAGAGAATATCACTATGTGAAAATTGTTACAACACATAGACTTCTTTCTCTCACCGGCAACCCAGTACACCCACACTCTCTCAAAGCAAATATCTAACTACACCTCACAACACTCTCTAATAAAGAGTACAGAGGAAAAGAAAAATCAGATACAAGCTTAAAGTGTTTCTGACTGGTGAAAAAACAAATGGAGAACTTAGCCTCATATTTATAGCCTAGGCAACCCACTCCATTTGCTATCCTGAGCAATGTGGGACTAATTCAACCAAATCCTAACAATCTCCACCTTGATTGAAATAGTCACACATCTTCAGCTTCCATTGTCAACACCGACAATTCTTTGCTGCCATTGTCTATACCGACAATCATAGTTCAGAGAACTATCATACTCCACCATGAAAGTATACTCACTTGGAATTAGACCACTCCAAGTATTTCACCTTGGTACAGATCGAAACCTTGCTGAAAATTCATGGTGCAACTTTCAAATTGGCTTTTCCTGGAAGTTCTTCAGCCATCGACCTAACTCCGCCACACACCTTGCATCTCAACGCCAACCAATGCCCGTGTGCAATTGTGGACCCGATTGCCACAACTTATCCTTATCCATGGCAGTGCGGCAATACCATGAGGATACTTCTTGTCTTCTAGAGAACATCATCTTCTCTCATAGAGAGAGCAACCAGAGATCTTCTCCTTCAACGCCTTGTGCAAACCTGATTGTATCAACACATCTTTGACTTGTATTTGCCACAAGCCAAAATTGATTCTTCCATCAAATTTCTCTATTTCAAGCTTCACAGCACTTGAATATCCTGACATTGTTGCAACCGTATACTGGAATAGTATAACTCAACCGTGCACTAGGAAGGGTCCCCAGGAAAGAGAGGTGGGTCACAATGGACACACTTAAATACCAAGTCTTTCCTTAGCCAGAACCTTTCCAAACAGCACTCTCACAGTGTCACACTGCCTTCCAGCAACAACAACAGCAACCAAAGATCAACCTCAAGCCACAGGACAAAATTTAATCCCATCGAACCGAAGCTCTGATACCACTTGTTGGGAATAAGATACCAATTCCCCTTGAGAAAACACCTTTGACAGAGAAATAAAATAGACACAATCACAACACAAGAATTTAACGTGGAAACTCCAATTACCGGAGAAAAAACCACGGCCGTTGTCAAATGACAACCAGAGAATATCACTATGTGAAAATTGTTAAAACACATAGACTTCTTTCTCTCACCGACACCCCAGTACACCCACACTCTCTCAAAGCAAATATCTAACTACACCTCACAACACTCTCTAATAAAGAGTACAGAGGAAAAGAAAAATCAGATACAAGCTTAAAAGTGTTTCTGACTGGTGCAAAAACAAATGGAGAACTTAGCCTCATATTTATAGTCTAGGCCACCCACTCCATTTGCTATCCTGAGCAATGTGGGACTAATTCAACCAAATCCTAACACTCTGTTTGTTCGAGAAGCTGCTCCATCACCTCTACTATTCTTGAAGTTTCTTCACTACTTTTATTGTTCATACATGTTGTATTTGTTCTACCAACCTCTGAGTTTTGATCCTTTGCTATCCTTAGTGAGGTGTTACTGTTTTTCTGTCTTTGTTGTCTCTCATTCTCTATAATTATGCCAAGGGGAGTGCTAGGTAAACAATGACTTTTTTGAACAACATAAACAACCACCAATCAAATAAGAATACACTACACCCTAATTTAATGCTACTAATTAAATTTAAGATTAATTTACTCTTTTAACCCTATTAATTCACATTATTCACATATTGTTCAAAAATATTATTGGTTACCTATATTTTTCCTTATGCCAGATATCTCTTTTCCTTTTTCTTCTCTTTGTAAATGCAGAATCTCCTTTTTTTTATCTTAGTTCTAATTCTTGTTCTTTAAATACAAATAGGTTGATATCCATAATTTTTGGTATTGTAAAAATTTGCTGAAACAATATGTATTGGATTGAGAGATGAAATATTGGGTCTGCACCACTATCACCCACACTAGACCACATTTGGGCTTTTAACTCAATAAATATTTATCATCATGTTTATATACTCAAAATCAATTCTAACTTAACAGTAGTTATTTGAAACAATACGATGATATATTTGTATTGAAAATACTATATGAGCCACTTCAGATTGTGAGGTTGTTTTAGAAGTTCATAAAGAATTTCAAATTCAATCAAAGAAGAATCCAAGGCATGAATAAAATGTAACTGAACATATCTTAACAAGGATAAATTTAGGCATAAAATATAAAGAGTTAAGGGTTCAAAAGAGGTGCATACTAATGTATATTGATTTGGTGTACAAATAATATTATTTGCACTGAATCTTTTTAGGTTACTACTTTGACTCAAATTGTATCTCAGCATAGTCTAAATACTTTAGATATTATTTTCTCAAGTCTTTGTAGGACTACGAATGACTGACATTGAATAGCAACTCAATCTAAGAATATTAGATGTTTTACAGACCTTCTCGGGCAAAACTTAGTTATTGCCTCAAGTCTTCTTAGACTAAGAAGTGACTCGATTAGATACCTCACCAACCAAAAACCTTAAATATTCTCTTGATCTTCTTAAGCAAGACTCAGACCAAGCCACAACTTAATCTAAGAATCTTAGATAGTATTTATTCAAGTCTTTTCAGGATAAAAAGTGACTTAATTGGATACATTATCAACCAAGAACCTTAGATATTTTTTTGGATTTTCTTAGACAAGACTCTAACTGAACTACAACTTAACCTGAAAACCTTAGATATTCTTTTCTTAGTCCTTCTTAGGACTAAAGATCACAAATTGATCAAGGGTGTGAAGTCTAAATACTCAACGGGTGAACTAAGAAAATTTTTCTCAACTTCTATAACTTAGTTGACGAATCTTTTCTAGATTCTCTGAGATAATTCTAGAATTATATCTATGGAAAACAACATATCTCAGAAGTTTCCAAATATTTTTGAGTACTTGAATTTACAATAATATAGGAGTATTGTTGAATTTTTTAACTTCACAACTTTTAAATACTAATTCTATACTGCTACGAGATATAGCCTAACAAATAATCAGTATACAACAAAGTCTTTTTAGACTCACACGAGAGTTATCTAAAGCAGATGTATAATACAAATCTAGACTACAACTGTATTTTCTAAGTTTTTCATAGGTATGAAATTTACGGAATAAAAATGAGAAATTGCTCTATGAAAATTTTTTTTAGTATAAGCTCCTCTCAAATGTCTTCATCACTTGTAGAGGTTCCAAGACTTTGCTTATATAATTTTGAGATGAGAAAGAGTTGTTTAAAATCTCTTATAGTTGTTGTCTTTGTGTGCCTATATAGATGTGTAAAGCATAATGTGCCTTTTGCTTATGTCAACACATTTTTTCATTTTAGAATATTCCTAGCATACTTTATAAAAGATGAAATAGAAAACTTCCTTGAAGCTACTTAGATTATTGAACAAGTTTGGATTCAAAAGTTGGAATCAAAATACATCATTTTCCCGAGGACGATTTTGAGTTAGGTAGTTTTCGCGCCTTCACCTCTTTTCGAACTTGAGGTAGAACAATGGATTTCTAAGGCGTGTAATTTTCTTATGAGGTGGTCAAGGTACGTAGTTGATGAGGTAGGCTGATTACTACTCAACTTATCTTATAAAATTGTTTTTATTTAGATTTTCACTTACTCAATTTCAGAGGGTACCTAGTTTACTTATATTATTTAAGGAAAGTTTTTAGTGCATTTTGTCACATTCAAGCAAACATTTGAGCACATGAACAAAATTATTAAATTATATTTGATTTTATTAATCATCAAAAGTCAATTTATGATATCTCGGTGCTAATATGAATAAGACTTAAGAAGTATGTATTTAATGCACACATACTTTAGAGCATAAATTTGTGTTCAAAACCTATCTCACAAGAGTAAAATACATTTTTTGGATTTCAACAGTATGATTGTATTTGATTATGACAACAAGATAAGACAGAACATTGAGAACAAGATAATAAAATAGAGACACAAAAATTAGTGTTCTTTTATTTTGTTTGATGATAAATTAGAATAAAATATGAAAGTCTAATTTACTCTTTTTCTTTTCATATAAAAAGTTTAACAAGAAAAATATAATTATGAAAATCTGATAAAAATAATAAAAGAAAAAATAAAAAATAAGTTGTATCTCTTGTTAATGTTTTTATGTCTTTTTTATCAGAAAGGACACAAAATACACTAATTCAATATTTCTATCTATATCTTATCTATCAAATATAATTTTACGTCTTTATATCCTTATCTCAGTATGTCGTGCCTGTAAACAAATTAAACGAAGCCTAAGATACAAGTCAAGGTGAGACCTTCGAAAAAGTATCCATCTCCACAATTATATATTTTGGCTATAAAATATGATCGTGCTCAATAAGTTAAAACAACTGTAAAAAAAAGTTTTTTTTTCCTTGAACATTTTAAGGAATCAATTTATAACGAAGAAAAAAAGTGATTCCAACGTCACTTAATTAACAGGCTCACACTATAAATACAAGTCAAGAAATCTTGAACTACAATGAATTGTTGGTTATTTTTGTAACATCTTTATGATTAGAATATCATGTTTAATAGTAAGAATGTTATATTAAATTTAGTTATTATTTTTTCTAGTCATTGTTATTATTATATCTTTTAGAAGAGGGATAAGAGTTATAATAAAAAAATTGTATTATTTGTTGTATGTATACAAATATGTGTATAGAAGTATACTTGACATATTTTATTTGAGTTAAATCTCAAAGTGGTTCCTGAAAATTGAGCTTCGAATTAACTCGTTCTTAAACTTAAAATTGTCCCAATTTTGTCTCTGAATTTAACAATGGTCGTCCCTGAGGTATTTTTCAGCAAATATTCGTGAAGGGAATGATGATGTGTATAGAGGGAAGCCACAGTGAATAATCAACGGCTATATTACGTGACAATTATAAGATTTTGACTCAATTTAATTCATATTATTGGTTTATAATCCTAATCCCAATTTGAGATCTAAAAAAGTGTGATCCTCTGCCTTCACTAGCTCCATCATGTTAATCACCACTTCTTGTTCATAATCTCCATTCTACTGTAAGATTTTTTCAAGTTCACCTTCACCTTTAGCTTCCGCCCTCTCTTCCTCTTCTTCTCCCAAATTTCACCATAGCAAGCTCTCCCCTCCCCTCGACAGCACCACCCCGTGGTAGTCGACCAGCACGAAAGTGGAAGAAGGCAGAGCAAACTGTCAAATTTTGGATCTTCCCTAATAAACTGTTTTAGATAATCGATCATCACATGGTTCTCGACATTTCCAAGGTCATCGAAAAGGAGAGAAGGTAGCTTAACGACAGAGAGGAGGCCAGCAACACAGTATTGGCGGCCGGTGAGAAAGGACTTGGGAGGGAGGAGGGGGATGGAAGTATGTCTAGCGGCGAGGTCTGGTGCTCTCATTGATGAGAGAGGGATCAATTTTGGGGGTGACAAGGTGATAATGGGTGGGATGGAGATCAAAGGCGGAGAGATAGAAAAAACACAGGACATGAAACTCCAACTGTGAGAGAGTTGTAGTGTCAATTCGAGCCAAGAATTCTATGTTGAGAAATTGTTGTTGTTGTTGTAGTGGCGGCACCGGCACCTGCGAGGTAGCTGCAAGGATTAGGAGAACAAGAAGAGACTTCATGAGAGGCAGAGGCACAGTAACACCAATGCATTAAACCTCTCTCAATACTTAAAACGACATTGTTTCAGTTGTATTTGGGGCCAAAAAGGAAACAACAACATTTACAAATTCAGCGTGATCTCCATCCAACTACGTCATCAATCTATCGCCAGAAAATATCTAAGAGACGATCGTTGTTAAGTTCAAGGATAAATTTGGAGAAATTTTAAGTTCACGGACGAGTTCGAGGCTCTATTACAAGTTTAGGGATCACTTTGAGAATTAATTCATTTTATTCATGACAATAGATATAGTTGTTTGAGTTGTAATAATTGTTGATTACCTTGTAATAATTGAAATATGAAATGTATGTATGTATATATGTATGACAAAAGAAAAAGTTTCTTCTATTTTTAGATTTATTTATTTAAAAGCTCTTATAATATGTAAATAAGTAATACAATGAATACAAGTAATATTTTACCATTAGTGATATCATTATTTAAATATAATATTATGATAATAAAAGTGTTACAATTTTCTTTCAAGAGTTCTTCATTCATTCTGTTTTATTTAAATTCTTCATATTTTATAAGAATTAGATAGGAGTGGATTATTTTATTTTTTATATGTTTTTTGTACTATCTAAAAAAAATGAAATTAAAAAATATATTTTACTAAACAATTAAAAAAATTGAAAAGATCTACTCGAATTAGATTCACTTGATTGTAATATAGGTCTTATTTATTTTATCACTTACTAGATTTATAACAAAGTTATTTCATATACTCTTATAATTTAATCCATTTGTGGTTAAGTTTAGTCAAAAGGGACTCGCAACAAGAATATCTACAGTTTTCAACACACATTGACTATTACCTATTTTAAAATTATAAATCGTGATATTGTTGTTATTTTACTTAGATTGAGATTAGTTATACAAGCTCCTATTTATATTTTACTAATTAATATATTAGATACTTTAGGGTATTGCAAGTTTAATGTGTAGAATAATATCGTACCGTTGGTTGTCACCTACGTATGACTGACTCATGAGTGACGTGTTACAAATGTAAAGATAAGAACATCCAGGTCGATCTACAAACAGAGAGAAAATCTATTTCACTTTTTTCACATGGTAAAATTATTTTCTATTGAAGACTCTCAAATTCGGCCGGCATTAGAGTTTGCATACGTATCTTTTTTAACTTTTCAATTCCTTCTTTAATATTATCTTGAATACCGCTAGGAACCAACTAAGGTGCAGCCAATTTTTGCCAACTTTTTAATAGATTAAATTTCTAAGTCCATTTTAATAAAGGTAAGTTAATATATATGGATGTTTCTTCTGCTAAGCATTATGATGTTTTTTTTTCATACTAAATAGATGTTTTTTAATGTATTTTTCAAATTTTTTATATTATAGATGGGGATATTTCTATTTTTTTAAGAATTATATGGGTTTTTTTAAATCCTATAGCTGGACATTTTTTTTCTTAAGCATTAGGAAGTTTTTTTATATTAAATAGATATTTTTTTATATATTTTTACAATTTTTCATAAACCCGTGTTCTATCACTCCTTCTTCCTTGAACAATCGGCAAGAGCCACCTCGCTCTTGAGCTCACCAAGCGCCTCAACGGGAAAATCGTCAGTGCCGACTCTATCTAGGTTTAGACAACCAAACCAGCATTTTTGGCCGACAGAAATCTGGTGAAGAAGATCCCACCGAATTTGTTGGTGAATTGGCCAGGAATGTTGCCGGAGCTGGATGGAGTGAGTTGAAGGGACAGGAAACCACCCGATGAATAATTGATCCATGCCACGGGTATGGGGTATATGATGTTACTTATTTCTTTTGAGGAATTGGAAGGTCCAAAAATGAGTTGGTCTTCGGAAGTCACCGCCTTCAATATGATGAATACAGGTAAGATAGGAATGGCAATGGTGGCGCCGCTAAGGGAGAGCCACAGATAACTCATTGCCGAAGACCATGCCGGACTTGACGTACTCGATGATTTTATCGGCGGCGAACTTCTTGAGGTCGTCTTGCGTGAGGGCAAGGGTGGAGAGCACCTGACGGTGAGAGAGAGAATATGTGTGTGTTGTTGTTGGGGTGTGCAGGTTAATATAGAAGAGATGGAGAAAATTTTTATAGTTTTTAATTAGGTTTACTTAATCAGTTTCTAATTATTTAAATTTTGAATTTAAAAAATTTAAAATTAATTATTAATAATTATAATTAATTGAGTTGTTCAATTCTTGGCTAGTTACACACTTGGTTTCCTATACTTTTCCATATTTTAAAGTGTCCCATGCTTTTTAGCCAGTGGTTTTATCTTCGATCTTTTCAATGATATCATCGTCTAGTTAGGTCTTGATGAATCATCATTCCTGGACATTTTTGGTTCTTTGAAGTTGTTCACAACAAGTCAACAATGTCTCATACTCCTTGAGCACGGGTAGTTTTAGGTATTGATGAAAGGAAAGAGTTGTTCCTTTTGATGATAAGGATATTTTGGTGACCGAATTATTAGAATATCATAATTAGGGAACAAAATCAGGAAAATATCAAAGAGAATTAGAAAAAAAAATCAATGTAATTTATTAGGATATTATTCCATAACGAGCTTACTCTTAGTGTACTTTTGGTCTATATATTGGTAAGAACCTTGTAATCACAGATGAAAAATATGAATAATAAAGATAATACTTTTCTAAATAATTCTTTGTTTCTTTCCTAAACTCTTTGTACCATGGTAACCTGGTATCAGAGCAGAGTTAGGTTCTAGGGACTCAAAATTCTGACGAATTGACATTACAAATTGCAAATATGCTATGCAATAGTTTTGGCATGCAATCATCACAAACTAATTCTGACAATTTGTTAATTGGTTTCAAACTAAATGGATATAATTATCCATTATGGGCAACTCTGATGAAAAAAGTAATTGGTGGAAGAAGAAAGAAGAAACACATAAAAGAAAATTGCTCTAAGATTGTGGGTTACCCAGATTGGTAGAAAAACAATCCCCAGTCATCAAGAAATCAGAGTAAGGGAGCCGCCGCTAGCATCCCAGAGGTCACTAGCAGCGGTGGCGAGGCCAGAAGAGCGGAAGCAAGTCACGATGGCAAGGCAGCAGTGGCGGTAAGGGCAAGGACTACTGAACTCCTGGGCTGACTTAATATAAAGGGGAGACCCAAAATCAAATGAATAGATTTTCGATTATGGGGCTACCGATACTATGACTCATGACCTCCATAATTTTAACAGCTTGACTATACCCTCAAAAGCCCATATTGAAACAGCTAGTGGAGAATTAATTGATGTTAAAGGAGGAGGCTCTATTACTTTTTCAGAAAAATTGAAATTAAAAAATTGTCTCTATATCCCTTCACTATCATTAAAATTATTGTCTATTAGCCAAGTAACAAAGGAACTAAATCGTGTGGTACTCATGTACTCTACCTTTTGTCTTTTACAGGACATTCTTACGAAGGAGATCATTGGGCGTGGTACTGAGCGAGAAGGCCTTTACTGCGTTGATGAAGTAGCACACCAGGGTCATGCCATGCTTGCTCACGGAATGGTTACTAGGCAACTTTGGTTATGGCACAGGCGTCTCAGACATCCTTCATTTGGTACCTCAAGTTTCTATTTTCTAGTCTTTTTACAAGTAGTACTGAACCCCTCAAATGTGAAACTTGTATTCGTGCAAAAAATCACAGAGTTTCTTTTCCTCCAACCAACACTAGAGTCAATTCCATTTTTTCTCTAATACACTCTGATGTATGGGGCCCAGCCATTATTTCCCATAATAATTTTTAATATTTTGTGTTATTTGTGGACGATTTCTCTCGCATGACTTGGGTATATTTTTTAAAACACAAATCTGAAGTACTTGATAAGTTCTTTGCTTTCTACCAAATGATTCAAACTCAACTCAACAAGAAAATCCAAGTACTTCGCTCAGATAATGGTGGGGAATTTATAAACCAATCAATGCACGATTTTTTTATGAAAAATGGTCTTATCCATCAAACTTCCTGCCCAAATACACCCCAACAAAATGGTGTGGCTGAGCGACGAAATCGTAAGTTACTTGAGATGACCCGAGCCATACTTTTTAATGCACAAGTTCCAAAAACTTTTTGGCCTGAAGCTATAGCGACCTCTGCCTACTTACTAAATCACCTACCTACCCAAGTTCTCTACCACAAAATACCCTTACAAGTCTTGGCTACTCAGACTGCAATCCCACCTATTCTAACCTTACCACCTCGAGTATTTGGATGTTTCGTCTTTGTCCATATCCCTAAAGTCAATATAACCAAACTTAATCCTTGTGCAGAAAAATGTGTTTTCGTTGGGTATGCTACACACCAAAAGGGGTATAGGTGCTACAATCCAATCACTCGTCGTATTCATGTGACCATGGATTGTGATTTTTTAGAATCCGAATTTTACTTCAGCCGCCAACATGGTATTTAGGGGGAGAACAATAATGAACCACCAAGTTGGCTAAATAAACTTTGTTGCCCGGAAACTGTTCAAACAGAGCAAGTAGATGGAGTCACCGAGCATACTTCACTCAACGTAGAAAACAACTCAGTACATACAACTAGTGAGAGTCCTTTTGAGAATGTCAGACAAGAGGTAAGTAATTGTCAATCTGATAATGTACTCCCTGTTTTTAATGAGACCACTAACAATAATAGTATAGAACTAGAACATGAAGAACCAGAGCCCAATACCTTTATTCTTCCTCCAAGAAGAAACAGAGGGATGCCTCCTGATCGGTACTCACCAGAACATGTTCCCCGTACCCGATAAGAGTGTTTAGAGAAGGAATAGCAGATGTTGCAAAGGCTTTTTCCACCAAACTCTTAACAGAAGACATTTCAAGAACTGTCCGAGAAGCTAATGAGAAAGTTGAATGGCAAAAAGCCATGAATACAGAAATGGAAGCTCTAGAGAAGAATGAAACTTGAGAGAAGTGTATCCTACTGAAAGAAAAAAATCCAGTCAGGTGCAAATGGGTTTTCACCATTAAACACAAAGCAGATGGCACTATTGAATGGTACAAGACAAGGTTGGTGGCCAAAGGTTATACACAGACCTATGGTATCGGCTACACTGAAACTTTTTCACCGGTTGCAAAGATTAATACTATCAGGATGTTGTTTTCAATAGCAGCAAATGAAGATTGGCCACTCCATCAATTTGACATCAAAAATGCTTTATTGCATGGAGAGTTGAAAGAAGAAGTGTACATGGAAGCTCCTCCAGGTTTCTCAACGGGATTTAGAAAACATGAAGTTTGCTGGTTAAAGAAGACTCTTTATGGGCTTAAACAATCTCCACGTGCCTAGTTTGGAAGATTTACAAATGTCATGAAAAGGTAAGGGTACAAGCAAAGTAACTCTGATCATACCCTTTTTTTGAAAAAACGGGGAGATTTAATCACTTGCCTAACAATCTACGTGGATGACATGATCATAACGGGAAGTGATGCTGAAGAAATTGAAAAATTACGAAGGAACCTATTTACAGACTTCGAAATGAAGGATTTGGGAAGACTAAAATATTTCTTAGGAATAGAGGTTTTACGATCCAGCAAAGGAATCTTTATCTCCCAAAGAAAGTACATTTTGGACCTTCTGGCAGAAACAGGAATGGTGGATTGCAAATCAATAGATACGCCCATGCAAGTTAATCACAAGTTGAAGATAGTAGAAGGTGCCACCCTAGCAGATAAGGAAAGGTACCAGCAACTGGTTGGAAAACTAATTTACTTATCACATATTCAGCCTGACATAGCTTATGCTATGGGAATAGTAAGTCAGTTTATGCATAAGTGGTGCACGAAATCACAATCACACTTTTGTAATTCCGCACAACTAACCAGCAAGTGCACTGGGTCATCCAAGTAATACCTTACGTGAGTAAGGGTCGATCCCACGGAGATTGTCGGCTTGAAGCAAGCTATGGTTATCTTGTAATTCTTAGTCAGGATATCAGTAATGATTCTTAGTTTTAATTGTAAAAAGTAAAAGAACATGAAATAAATACTTGTTATGCAGTAATGGAGAACAGGTTGAGGTTTTGGAGATGCTCTGTCTTCTGAATTTCTGCTTTTCTACTGTCTTCTTCTTCATGCACGCAGGTCACCTTCCATGGCAAGCTGTATGTTGGTGGATCACCATTATCAATGGCTACCAGCCGTCCTCTCAGTGAAAAGGGTCCATGTACATGGCTAATCATCTGTCGGTTCTCACTAATGTTGGAATAAGATCCATTGATCCTTTTGCACACTGTCACTGCGCCCAGCATTCATGAGTTTGAAGCTCGTCACAGTCATCCCTTCTTGGATCCTACTCGGAATACCACAGACAAGGTTTAGACTTTTCGGATCTCAGGAATGCTGCCAATTGATTCTAGCTTATACCACGAAGACTCTAATCTCACGGATTTGAATGCTCTGTTGTCAGGAGAAGCAGACAAACTCGTGAACCAGGTACCCAAGAGATATACATTCAATCTAAGGTATAACGGAAGTGGTTGTCAGGAACGTGTTCATAGGTTGAGAATGGTGATGAGTGTCATGGATCATCACATTCATCATGTTGAAGTGCGAATGAATATCTTAGAATAGAAACAAGCGTGATTGAATGAGAAACAGTAGTAATTGCATTAATCCATCAAAACACAGCAGAGCTCCTTACCCCCAACCATGGAGTTTAGAGACTCGTGTCATAGAAGATACAAAAATGAAACGTGTAAAGTGTCATGAGGTACAAAATAAATCACTAAAAGTAGTTTTTATAATAAACCAGTGACCTAGGGTTACAGAAAATGAGTAAGCTAAGATAGTTAGTGTAAAAATCCACTTCCGGGGCCCACTTGGTGTGTGCTTGGACTGAGTATTGAAGCTTTCACATGTAGAGACTTTTCTTGGAGTTAAACGCCAGCTTTTGTGCCAGTTTGGGCGTTTAACTCCAGCTTTTATGCCAGTTCTGGCGTTTAACGCCAAAATAGGGGAGAAAGTTGGTGTTTAAACGCCAGTTTGCGTCATCAAAACTCGGGTAAAGTATGTACTATTATATATTTCTGGAAAGCCCAGAATGTCTACTTTCCAACGCAATTGAGAGCGCGCCAATTGGGCTTCTATAACTTGAGAAAATCCATTTCGAGTACAGGAGGGTCAGAATCCAACAGCATCTGCAGTCCTTTTTCAGCCTCTGAATCAGATTTTTGCTCAGGTCCCTTAATTTCAGCCAGAAAATACCTGAAATCACAGAAAAACACACAAAATCATAGTGAAGTCCAGGAATGTGATTTTTGAATAAAAACTAATAAAAATATAATAAAAACTAACTAAAATATACTAAAAACATACTAAAAACAATGCCAAAAAGCGTATAAATGATCCGCTCATCACAACACCAAACTAAAATTGTTGCTTGTCCCCAAGCAACTGAAAACAAAATAGGACAAAAAGAAGAGAATATACTATAAATCCCATAATATCAATGAAGCTTAGTTCAAATTAGATGAGCGGGGCTTGTAGCTTTTTGCTTCTGAACAGTCTTGGCATCTCACTTTTTCTTTTGAAGTTCAGAATGATTGACATCTATATGAATTCAGAATTAAGATAGTGTTATTGATTCTCCTAGTTTAGCATGTTGATTCTTGAACACAGCTACTTTATGAGTCTTGGCCGTGGCCCTAAGCACTTTGTTTTCCAATATTACCACCGGATACATAAATGCCACAGACACATAACTAGGTGAACCTTTTCAGATTGTGACTTAGCCTTGCTAAAGTCCCCAATTAGAGGTGTCCAGAGTTCTTAAGCACACTCTTTTTGCTTTGGATCACGATTTTAACCACTCAGTCTCAAGCTTTTCACTTAGACCTTCATGCCACAAGCACATGGTTAGGGACAGCTTGATTTAGCCACTTAGGCCAGGATTTTATTTATTTGAGCCCTCCTATCCATTAATGCTCAAAGCCTTGGATCCTTTTTACCCTTGCATTTTGGTTTAAAGGGCTATTGGCTTTTTCTGCTTGCTTTTTCTTTTTCTTTCTTTTTCTTTTAATTTTCGCCACCCTCTCTTTTTTTTTCTCGCAAGCTTTGTTATTCACTGCTTTTTCTTGTTTCAAGAATCAATTTTATGATTTTTTAGATCATCAATAACATTTCTCTTTTTCCATCATTCTTTCAAGACCCAAAAAATTTAACATTCACAAACTTCACTATAAAAAATATGCACTGTTCAAGCATTCATTCAGAAGACAAGAAATATTACCACCACATCAAAATAATTAAACTAATTTCAAGATAAAAGTTAAAATTCATGTACTTCTTGTTCTTTTGTATTTAGACACATTTTTCATTTAAGAAAGGTGAAGGATTTATGGGACATTCATAACTTTAAGGCATAGACTCTAAATTTTATTAATCATAAAGAAATTAGACATAGAATAAACATAAAAGCAGACCAATAATAAAAAAAGGGAATTAACAATATAAAAATAAATGACTCTTAAAATAGATTTCTAATGATAAAAGTTATCACAGAGTTGGGACTCAACAACCTTTGTTTTGGGGAATGGATGCTCCTTCAATCTGTGGGGTGTCTAGTCCCTCAAGGGAGAGCTTCTGGCGCTTTAGCTCCTGTAGCTCGCGCCCTTGCTTTTCTTGTTCCTTAAGCAGCTTGCAGAGTATGCTATTTTGATTTTTCTGTTCTTCCTTGAGTTGCTCCATAGCTTCTTGAAGCTTAGTGACAGATGCTTCTAGGCAGGTCCAATAGTCAATTTGAGGGATTTCTGGGAAGAACTTCTGCGCCCTCCATTTGATGGAGTTATCTTGCACTTGTTGTCCTTCCATTGACTTCTTGGTGATTGGGTACTCGACTGGGATGAACTCATCTACTCCCATCTTCACCCCAACATCTTTGCACAGCAGAGAGATTAAGCTTGGGTAAGCCAATTTGGCTTCAGTGGAGTTCTTATTTGCAATTGTGTAAATCTCACAAGAAATCATATGATGAATCTCCACTTCATTTTCCAGCATAATACAATGAATCATCACTGCTCTTTTGACAGTGACCTCAGAACGATTGCGAGTGGGTAGTATAGAACGCCCAATGAAGTCCAACCAGCCCTTACGAATGGTTTGAGATCTCCTCTCTTGAGTTGGTTTGGGACACCTTTTGAGTTGGTTATCCACTTAGTTCCAGGGAGGCATATGTCCTCTAGAACTTGGTCCAACCCCTTATCTACTCTCACCATTCTTCTATTAAAGGATTCTGGATCATCTTGTAGTTGAGGCAGTTTGAAGACCTCTCTTATTTTGTCCAAGTGGAAGTAAATAATCCTCTCTCTGACCATAGTTCGAAAGGTATGAAAGGCGGTTCCAATTATTCTCTGCTTATCTATCAGCCACAGATTTGAGTAGAATTCATGAACCATGTTTCTCCCCTCCTTTGTCTCAGGATTAGCTAGAATTTCCCAGCCTCTGTTTCGAATATGCTCTTGGATCTCCGGATATTTTTCTTCTTTCAGATCGAATTTAACTTCCAGGATCACTGACCTCAGACCCATTATTTTGTGGTAATGGTCTGCATGTTCTTTGGTTAAGAACCTCTCTTGATTCCAAAGACTCTTTGGAGTATTCTCTTTCTTGCCTCTTGAATTGGTTTATTTTCCCTTAGGAGCCATGATCTTAATGAGTCTTAGCTCGGTGATCACAGAAAAACACACCAAACTTAGAGATTTGCTTGCCCTCAAGCAAAAGAAAGGAAATGAGAGAGATAGGAGGAGAGTCAAATTCAAATGGTGGAGAGATGGGGACGGCCGAATGTGTATTTATAAGTGGAAGGGAGGGATTTCGAAAATTTGAAAAAAAGATATGACATAAAGATATGATTTGTGAAAAAAATAGAATCATGATATGAAAAATATGAGATTTTTAAAATGGAAAAGATATAAAGGAGTTAAATCTGAAAATTTGTTGATGCATTTAAGAATTAAAAGATGCTATGATAACTTGGAAAAGATTTGGAAAGAAATTGAGAAGATAATTGAGTTTTTGAAGAAGATTTGGAAAGGATTTGACAGAAAATTGAAAAGGAATTTAGAAAATTATTGAATTTTTGAAAATTGAAGGTGAATGATGAAAATTTGTAACATGTTTATGCAAAAAATTATGAATCAAAATATGAAAGTTTGAAAAATTTTGAAGTGGAAAACAAAATCTTCTCCCCCTGCCTTTCTGGCGTTAAATGCCCAGAATGGTATCCATTCTGGAGTTTAACACCCATATATTGGCCATTGTGGGCGTTTAACGCCCAGCCAAGTACCCTGGCTGGCGTTTACCTGGCTGGCGTTAAACGCCAGAAATCTTTTGTCACTGGGCGTTTTTCTGAACGCCCAGGATGCTGCAATTCTGGCATTAAACGCCCAGAATGGTACCCATTCTGGCGTTTAACGCCCAAAATACCCCTTACTGGCGTTTTCTTGCCAGTGAGCTCCTTTTCTCTGCTTTTTGCGCTGAATCCTTCTGTAACTCTGTGAATTCCTACAATTTGATGATTAACCTTGAAGAAAATTTATATCAAACTCCTATAAATATTATTTAAATAAAAAATAACTTGCTAATGGCTGGGTTGCCTCCTAGCAAGTGCTTCTTTATTGTCTTTAGCTGGACCTTTACTGAGCTTTAGTCTAGTATCAGTTTTGAGCATTCTTGCTCAAAATTGCTTTCAAGATAATGTTTGATTCTCTGTCCATTAACAATGAACTTTTTGTTAGAGTCAATATCCTGAAGCTCAACATATCCATATGGTGACACACTTGTAATCACATATGGTCCCCTCCACTGGGATTTTAATTTCCCGGGGAATAATCTGAGCCTAGAGTTAAACAGCAGAACCTTCTATCCTGGCTCAATGACTCTGGATGACAGTTTCTTGTCATGCCACCTTTTTACTTTTTCCTTATAAATTTTTGTATTTTCAAAAGCATTGAGTCTGAATTCCTCTAGCTCATTTAGCTGGAGTAATCTTTTCTCTCCAGCTAACTTAGCATCCAGGTTTCGGAATCTGGTTGCCTAGTAGGCCTTATGTTCCAGTTTCACGAGCAGATGACAGGCCTTGCCATACACAAGCTGGTATGGAGAGGTTCCTATAGGAGTCTTGAATGCTGTTCTGTATGCCCACAGAGCATCATCCAAGCTTTTTGCCCAATCCCTTCTACGGGCAATTACAGTCCGTTCCAGGATTCTTTTTAGTTCTCTATTAGAGACTTCAGCTTGCCCATTTGTCTGTGGATGATATGGAGTTGCTACTTTGTGGCTAATTCCATATCGGACCATAGCAGAGTAAAGCTGTTTATTGTAGAAATGAGTGCCCCCGTCACTGATTAGTACTCTGGGGACACCAAATCTGCTGAAGATATGCTTCTGGAGGAACTTCAGCACTGTCTTAGTATCATTAGTAGGTGTGGCAATTGCTTCTACCCATTTAGATACGTAGTCTACTGCCACCAGAATGTAAGTGTTTGAGTATGATGGTGGAAAAGGACCCATGAAGTCAATACCCCATACATCAAACAACTCAATCTCTAAGATCCCTTGTTGACGCATGGCATAACCATGAGGCAAGTTACCAGCTCTCTGGCAACTGTCACAGTTACGCACAAACTCTCGGGAATCTCTATAGAGAGTAGGCCAGTAGAAGCCACATTGGAGGACCTTAGTGGCTGTTCGCTCACCTCCAAAATGTCCTCCATACTGTGATCCATGGTAATGCCATAGGATCTTCTGTGCCTCTTCTCTAGGCATGCATCTGCGGATAATTCCATATGTACATCTCTTAAAGAGATATGGTTCATCCCAGAAGTAGTACTTTGCATCAGAAATTAGTTTTTTTGTTTACTGCCTGCTGTACTCCTTGGGTATGAACCTCACAGCTTTATAATTTGCAATGTCTGCAAACCATGGTGCTTCTTGAATGACGAAGAGTTTCTCATCCGGAAAGGTCTCAGAGATCTCAGTAGGAGGGAGGGATGCCCCAGCTACTGGTTCTATCCAGGACAGGTGATCAGTTACTTGGTTCTCTATCCCTTTTCGGTCTCTTATTTCTATATCAAACTCTTGCAGAACCAACACCCATCTTATGAGCCTGGGTTTTGAATCCTGCTTTGTGAGTATATATTTAAGAGCAGCATGGTTAGTATACACAATTACTTTTGATCCTACAAAATAGGATCTAAACTTGTCAATGGCATAAACCACTGCAAGCAGCTCTTTCTCTGTGGTTGTGTAATTCTTCTGTGCGTCATTTAGAACACGGCTTGCATAGTAAATGACGTGCAGAAGCTTGTTGTGCCGCTGTCCTAATACTGCACCAATAGCATGGTCACTGGCATCACACATTAATTCAAATGGTAATGTCCAGCCTGGTGCAGAAATGACTGGGGCTGTGACCAGCTTAGCTTTCAGAGTTTCAAATGCCTGCAGACACTCTATGTCAAACACAAATGGCGTGTCAGCAACTAGCAGATTGCTTAGAGGTTTTGCAATTTTTGAAAAATCCTTTATAAACCTCCTATAGAATCATGCATGCCCCAGAAAGCTTCTGATTGCCTTAACATTGGCAGGTGGTGGTAATTTTTCAATGAGCTCTACTTTAGATTGATCCACTTCTATTCCCTTGTTTGAAATTTTATGCCCAAGGACAATTCCTTCAGTCACCATAAAGTGACATTTTTCCCAGTTTAAAACTAGGTTGGTATCTTGGCACCTTTTCAGAACAAGTGCTAAATGGTCAAGGCAGGAGCTGAATGAGTCTCCAAATACTGAGAATTTGTCCATGAAGACTTCCAAAAATTTTTCTACCATATCAGAGAAGATAGAGAGCATGCACCTCTGAAAGGTTGCAGGTGCATTGCACAGACCAAAAGGCATCCTTCTGTAGGCAAACACTCCAGAAGGACATGTGAATGCTGTTTTCTCTTGGTCCTGAGGATCTACTGTAATTTGATTGTAACCTGAATAGCCATCCAAAAAGCAGTAATATTCATGACCTGCTAGTCTCTCTAACATCTGGTTTATGAATGGTAAAGGAAAGTGATCCTTCCTGGTGGCTGTATTGAGCCTTCTGTAATCAATACACATACGCCACCCTGTAACTGTTCTTGTAGGAACCAGTTCATTCTTCTTGTTATGAACCACTGTCATGCCTCTCTTTTTGGGGACAACTTGGACAGGGCTCACATAGGGGCTATCAGAAATAGGATAAATAATCCCAGCCTCTAGTAACTTAGTGACCTCTTTCTGCACCACCTCCTTCATGGCTGGATTTAGCCGCCTCTGTGGTTGAACCACTGGCTTAGCATCATCCTCCAATAGGATCTTGTGCATGCATCTTGCTGGGCTAATGCCCTTGAGATCACTTATGGACCACCCAAGAGCTGTCTTGTGTGTCCTTAGCACTTGAATTAGTGCTTTCTCTTCCTGTGGATTTAAAGCAGAGCTTATGATCACTGAAAAAGTGTCACCCTCTCCCAGAAATGCATATTTCAGGAATGGTTGTAGTGGTTTGAGCTCGGGTTTAGGAGGCTTGTCCTCTTCCTGAGGAGTTTTCAGAGGTTCTTCTGTTTTCTCTGGTTCCTCCAGATCAGGCTGAACATCTTTAAAGATGTCCTCTAGCTCTGATTCGAGACTCTTAGTCATATTGATCTCTTCTACCAAAGAGTCAATAATATCAGCGCTCATGCAGTCATTTGATATGGCTAGATGCTGCATAGCTTTGACAGCATTTAACTTGAACTCATCCTCATTGACTCTTAGGGTCACTTCCCCTTTTTGTACATCAATGAGAGTTCGTCCAGTTGCTAGGAAAGGTCTTCCTAGAATGAGAGTTGCACTCTTGTGCTCTTCCATTTCCAGCACTATAAAATCAGTGGGAAAGGCAAATGGCCCAACCTTGACAATCATGTCCTCAATTATGCCTAATGGATATTTAATGGAGCCATCAGCAAGTTGGAGGCATATTCGGGTTGGTTTGACTTATTCAGTCAAGCCAAGCTTTCTGATAGTGGATGCAGGTATTAGGTTGATACTTGCCCCAAGGTCATATAGAGCTATCTTGGTACAAGCACCCTCTAATGTGCATGGTATCATAAAGCTTCCTGGATCTTTAAGCTTCTCTGGTAAGCTTTTCAGAATGACTGCACTGCATTCTTCAGTGAGAAAAACTTTTTCAGTTTCTCTCCAATCCTTCTTATGACTTAAGATCTCTTTCATGAACTTAGCATAAGAGGGTATTTGCTCAAGTTTCTCTGCAAACAGGATCTTTATTTCAAGAGTCCTGAGGTAGTCTGCAAAGCGGGCAAATTATTTATCCTGTTCCGCTTGGCGGAGTTTCTGAGGATAAGGCATCTTGGCTTTGTATTCCTCAACCTTAGTTGCTGCAGGTTTATTTTCTATAGAGGTGGTTATGGAAGCCTTCTTAGGAGGGTTACAATCAGCACTTGCAAGTGTCTGATCCCTCATTGGCGTTTGAACACCAGAAGTAGAGGTTGGATGGGCGTTTAACGCCAATTTTCCACCTTTTTCTGGTGTTTGAACGCCATAACTGGGCAAGGAATGGGTGTTTAACGCCAACGTTTCTCCCTTTTCTGGCGTTTGAACGCCAGAAGTGGGCCTCCACTGGGAGTTTGACACCAATTTTTCACCCTTTTCTGGCGTTTGAACGCCAGAATTATTCCTCTCTGGGCTCTTGCTGTCCTCAGAGGGATTTTGGGCAGTGGTTTGGTCATCCTCTGTCAGTTGTTCCTTTCTTGGCTTTCTGCTACTTTGAGCTGAATTATTCAATGTCTTCCACTCCTTAGTTGAACAGCTTGGCATTCTTCTGTTATCTGTTTAGATAGCTGCTGTCTTGTCTGATTCAATTGTGCTTCTATATTCTTGTTAGCATTTTTAGTGTCTTGGAGCATCTCTTTAAATTCTGCTAATTGTTTTGTCATAAGGATCATTTGCTGATTAAGTTCAACAATTTGTTCTTGAGGATTAGGATCAGTAGATACTGCCCTAGCCTCTTCTTTTATGGAGGACTCACTGCTTGAGTACAGATGTTGATTTTTATCAACCGTATCTATGAGCTCTTGAGCCTCTTCAATCATCTTTCTCATATGTATAGATCCACCAGTTGAGTGGTTTAGAGACATCTGGGCTCTTTCTGTAAGCCCGTAATAGAAGATGTCTAGCTGCACCCACTCTGAAAATATTTCGGAGGGACATTTTCTCAGCATACCTCTGTACCTCTCCCAGGCAGTATAAAGGGATTCATTATCCTCTTGTTTAAAGCCCTGGATGTCCAGCTTTAGCTGTGTCATCCTCTTTAGAGGGAAAATTTGATTCAGGAATTTGTCTGATAACTGTTTTCATGTTCTTATGCTTGCTGTGGGTTGGTTATTTAACCACCTTTTAGCTTGATCCTTTACAGCAAATGGAAATAGTAATAATCTATAGACATCCTGATCTACTTCCTTGTCACGTACTGTGTCAGTAATTTGCAAGAACTGTGCCAGAAACTTAGTAGGTTCTTCCTGTGGAAGACTGGAATACTGACAATTTTGCTGCACCATGACAATGAGCTGAGGATTTAGCTCAAAACTGCTTGCTCTGATGGGAGGTATACAGATGCTACTCCTATATGCAGCAGTAATGGGATTAGCATATGACCCTAGAGTCCTTCTGGACTGCTCATTTCCACTTAGGTCCATGATGGAGAAAAGGGAATTGATGTGAATTGCAAATAAAATATATTTTTATTTTTTATTTTATTTAGTTAAAAACAAAACGAATAATAAAGAAAAATAAGATAAAATAAAATAATTAGAAATTAAAATATAAATTTTAAAAAAAAAAGAAAAAGAAAAAAATGAATTCGAAAGCCAAAATAGTTACTTAATTAAGAAGATTTGAAAAACTTTGGATATGATTTTTGAAAAAGATTTGAATTTTGGAATCCCAAACTAAGATAAGATAAAATAAGAAGTTTTAAAATAAAAATCTGAATTTTTAAAGTTAGAATTCGAAAATCAATTAAAATAAAAAAGAAAAGATATTTTTAAATTTAATGAGGAAAAGAGAAAAATAATAAAATGACACCAAACTTAGAATTTTTAGATCAAAATAGAGAAAATAAACAATAACACTTTGAATGTTAAGATGAACACCAAGAACACTTTGAAGATCAAGATGAACACCAAGAACAAATTTTTAAAAATTTTTAATAAAATAGAAGCACAAAGGACACTAATGATTCGAAAATTGAAAGAAAAATAATACTATGCAATTGCACCGAACTTAAAATATGGAACAAAACTCAAACAGAAGACTAAATTATGAAGTTATTGGTTTTAAAGGAAATTTTCGAAAATAAATTAGAAAAAGAAAATAAGAATTTTAAAATTTTTTAAACCAGAAACAATAATAGAAGACTCTAAACCAAAAAGATAAATTTTTCCTAATCTAAGCAACAAAATAAACCGTCAGTTGTTCAAACTCGAAAAATCCCCGGCAACGGCGCCAAAAACTTGGTGCACGAAATCACAATCACACTTTTGCAATTTCGCACAACTAACCAGCAAGTGCACTGGGTCGTCCAAGTAATACCTTACGTAAGTAAGGGTCGATCCCAAGGAGATTGTTGGCTTGAAGCAAGCTATGGTTATCTTGTAATTCTTAGTCAAGATATCAGTAATGATTCTTAGTTTTAATTGTAAAAAGTAAAATAACATGAAATAAATACTTGTTATGCAGTAATGGAGAACAGGTTGAGGTTTTGGAGATGCTCTGTCTTCTGAATTTCTGCTTTCCTACTGTCTTCTTCTTCACGCACGCAGGTCTCCTTACATGGCAAGCTGTATGTTGGTGGATCACCGTTATCAATGGCTACCAGCCGTCCTCTCAGTGAAAAGGGTCCATGTACATGGCTAATCATCTGTCGGTTCTCACTAATGTTGGAATAGGATCCATTGATCCTTTTGCACACTGTCACTGCGCCCAGCATTCATGAGTTTGAAGCTCATCATAGTCATCCCTTCTCAGATCCTACTCGGAATACCACAGACAAGGTTTAGACTTTTCGAATCTCAGAATTGCTGCCAATTGATTCTAGCTTATACCACGAAGACTCTGATCTCACGGATTTGAATGCTCTGTTGTCAGGAGAAGCAGACAAACTCGTGAACCAGGTACCCAAGAGATATACATTCAATCTAAGGTAGAACGGAAGTGGTTGTCAGGTACGCGTTCATAGGTTAAGAATGGTGATGAGTGTCACGGATCATCACATTCATCATGTTGAAGTGCGAATGAATATTTTAGAATAGAAACAAGCGTGATTGAATGAGAAACAGTAGTAATTGCATTAATTCATTGAAACACAGCAGAGCTCCTCACCCCCAACCATGGAGTTTAGAGACTCATGCCATAGAAGATACAAAAATGAAACGTGTAAAGTGTCATGAGGTACAAAATGAATCACTAAAAGTAGTTTTTATAATAAACCAGTGACCTAGGGTTACAGAAAATGAGTAAGCTAAGATAGTTAGTGTAAAAATCTACTTCCGGGGCCCACTTGGTATGTGCTTGGACTGAGCATTGAAGGTTTCACATGTAGAGACTTTTCTTAGAGTTAAACACCAGCTTTTGTACCAGTTTGGGAGTTTAACTCCAGCTTTTATGCCAGTTTTGGCGTTTAACGCCAGAATAGGGGAGAAAGTTGGCGTTTAAACGCTAATTTGCGTCATCAAAACTTGGGCAAAGTAAGGACTATTATATATTGCTGGAAAGCCCAGGATGTTTACTTTCCAATGCAATCGAGAGCGCGCCAATTGGGCTTCTGTAACTCGAGAAAATCCATTTCGAGTGCAGGAGAGTCAGAATCCAACAACATCTGCAGTCCTTTTTCAGCCTCTGAATCAGATTTTTGCTCAGGTCCCTTAATTTCAGCCAGAAAATACCTGAAATCACAGAAAAACACACAAACTCATAGTGAAGTCCAGGAATTTGATTTTTGAATAAAAACTAATAAAAACATAATAAAAACTAACTAAAATATACTAAAAACATACTAAAAATAATGCCGAAAAGTGTATAAATTATCCGCTCATATAAGCCACAAGAAGATCATATGGAAGCTGCCATGAGGATAGTTCGATATTTGACGGGAACTCCAGGAAGTGGAATCATTTTTAAAAGGAATGGCCATTTGAAGGTTGAGGCATACACTGACGCAGATTGGGCGGGCAACCCAAATGATAGAAGATCAACAGTTAATTACTTTACACTTGTTGGAGGCAACCTGGTAACTTGGAAAAGCAAGAATTAGGAAGTTGTAGCTCTTTCAAGCGTAGAGGAAAAATTTTGAGGGATCGTTAAAGGCATAACTGAAGTATTGTGGATAAGAAAATTGATGACTGAGATTGGGTTTCCACCACAATTGCCAAGCCAGTTGAAATGTGACAACAAAGCCGCAATCAGCATTTCAGAGAATCCCGTACAACATGATAGAACAAAACATGTTGAGGTAGATTGACACGTTATCAAAGAAAAAATTGAGAATGACATTATTGAGCTTCCATTTGTGAGATCAGAAGATCAGCTGGCTGATATTCTTACTAAAGCAGTTTCAAGACAAACCCTTCCTAAAGTTCTAACCAAGCTGAGTATTGGTGATCCCACTATTCACCTTGAGGGGAGTATTAGAATATCATAATTAGGGAACAAAATCAGAAAAATATCAAAGAGAATTAGAAAAAAAAATCAATGTAATTTATTAGGATATTATTCCATAACGAGTGTACTCTTAGTGTACTCTTAGTGTACTCTTGCTCTATATATTGGTAAGAACCTTGTAATCACAGATGAAAAATATGAATAACAAAAATAATACTTTTCTAAATAATTCATCGTTTCTTTCTTAAACTCTTTGTACCATAGTAACACGAATCTCGTATCAATTTATACAAAAATATTTTTTTATAACAAAAAAAATTAGTCAACAATCAAAATTTATCTTTAAATAAGATAAATTTGAGCTGTATTATTTTTTTCCTAGTATTAGAGTTTCCTGAAATATAAAATTCCGTCACACACAATAAGAGAAAAGGAAAGTAAAAGGAGATATGTAAAACTTAACATGTTATTACCTTGCTAACTTAAGGATTTTTTATTTTATTAAATAAAATAAATGTAATATGTACCAAAATAAATAATTTTTAAACAATTTACCAAATTAAATTTCCCATGTCATATTTCGTTTACAGTGTAAACGAGATGACAATGTGTATATCTCATTTACACTGTAAACGAGATATGGGCCATTCGCGCCTATATATAGAAGTCATTTACAGCAGACTTCGGGGCCCCAGTTTGACTTTGTCAACATCTTTCTCCCTTCTTTTAACTCTTTCTGACTATACCTTTGACCCAAACGGTGATGGCGCGCCAAGTGGGAAACGACGGGGACATAAACAGGTTGAACGAGACGACACATTATGCCAGGGCGGCCGACTTCGAGGTTAGTTTCGTTATGGTTGTTAAGTTTAATGATGTTGCCATTGTTAGAGTAGTGATGAAGATCTGGAACGTTGGTGTATGTGTTAGGAGTTAGGTTTGTAGGCTTAAATTAGAACTCTATCCGCTTGTGCTAGGTTGGTATGACATAAATATTATTAGTTTGGAATGTTGTTATTGCTATGTTGTTAGTAGTTATAAATTTAATGCCATTAGAATAGTGTGTATGACACTGTAACCCGTTAATAAATTTTGATATTTTATTTTATTAGATATTTAAGATTTTATTTTGTTGTATTATATTGTTTAATTTGTAAAAACAGTAATAACAGAAATAATTATTCCTAAGACTTTTGAAAGATAAATATTACCGAAAGTAAAATTAATTTTTTAAAATGTTAAACAAATAATTTATAAGTTATAATTAATTTTATATAATTTAAATTTTATTTCTGTTTGTTATTATTCAGAGGCCTCGCCTCCTGTTGCCCCGACGAGTGAGCCATACTTTACCTCCACCAGACACCATCATCTCGTATCTGGCTGAGGCCGGATTCGGCGACACCGTACCGTTGAGGGATTTTACTTTTGACAATTCCTTCATTTCGGCACGGGTGGAGCGATGGTGTCCAAAGACGCACACGTTTCATCTCCCGTGGGGTGAGGTCACTATCACTCTACAGGACGTGGTGTACCACCTGGGCCTACGCGCACACGGTAACCTCGTCGGGGGGTGTCTTCGTGACTTTGCTCAGTGGTACCATACGGAGACCTCGGCGTTGGTGGAGCAGCTACTCGGCTCCAGGCCTCCCGTGACAGCACAGCAGGCGGCTCAGAGGAAGGAGTTGTTCACCCTGAAGCTTGTTTAGCTACGGGATCGTGTCCACCAGATGCCCCAGACAGATGATCCCGAGACCCTCCGACAGTACGCCAGGTGTTATATCATGTTACTAATCGGAGGATATCTGATGACCGACAAGTCCAACAATCTGGTGCACCTTCGTTGGCTACCGCTGCTCCGGGACTTTGCAGAGTGTAGAGTGTTTCGTGGGGCTCGGCTGTTCACCCTGAAGCTTGTTTGGCTACGGGATCGTGTCCACCAGATGCCCTAGACAGACGATCTCGAGACCCTCCGACAGTACGCCAGGTGTTATATCATGTTACTAATCGGAGGGTATCTGATGACCGACAAGTCCAACAATCTGGTGCACCTTCGTTGGCTACCGCTGCTCCGGGACTTTGCGGAGTGTAGAGTGTTTTCGTGGGGCTCGGCTGTGCTGGCCTGGATGTATCAATCCCTATCTTTGGCAGCTCAACGAGGCATTACGGATATCGCTGGCTGCACTCCGTTGTTGATGTCCTGGATCTATCAGAGATTTCCCCAATGGTGTCCATCAGATAGAGGCGTCTACCAGTATCTGGTGGCTGCGAGGTGAGAAATGTCTTTTTATGTATTTGAGTTAAATTATTTTGTCAAATATTCTGGTATGTTACTTAACGAACCGTATATGCTCTCCTTCAATGTGTTAGGTGTCTCCGGCACAAACTCATCCTCATCGCCACCATCGAAAGACTCACTGTCCGCACTGTCCGCCACGTAATCCTCGTCCGAATCCTCCTCACCCTTCTCTGCCTCATGCTCCAGAATCGCGACATGAATGGGAAGTGGTGCGAGAGGTCGGTCGTCCTGCACGTAGGTTTTCTGTACGGACGACCCACTACCGCCGTGACCCACCTCGGCAGCCAGCTCCATTACCTGTTCATAGATGATTCTCCCATGAATGTCGAACATTAGTCGCATATGCTCGTCTCCGTGAAGTCGGAATAGTCGAAACCGGAAAACTCCATTTCCCATGGGTGCCAGCAACCTATACGCCACCCTTCCGATTTCGCTCCCTTGTGTCCCACCGAGCTTGCTCAATATCAAACTCTTCAAATCCGACAACGTCTCCACACGCTGAGTGCGAAACAATATCGGATCCTGACACTCAAATGTCACCCCATTGTCGCCATTCCTTATGCGACAATTGGGATAAAGAAGCACAACTATGAATGGATTGTTACTGGCCATTCAGCTATGTTTTTCAGAGAAATAAGAGACAGAAGAAGGAAATGAAATGTGTGTGAAGAATACCAAGGGTTACACATCCTTTTATAGAACCTGAACATTTGTTATATATATATATCGTTTACAGTGTAAACAAGATATTTTACACTGTAAACGAGATATGCACGTGTCCGTCTTACTTATCATATCTCGTTTACACTGTAAACGAGATACGTGAAAAAATATCTCGTTTACAGTGTAAATGAGCTATGGTAAGAGAATTTAATTCGGTAAATATTGAAAAAAAATATTTATTTCGATAAATATTATATTTATTTTATTTAATAAAATAAAAAATCCGCTAACTTAATCAATAAAACAATAACACTTGGCTTTATATAATACAAATATTCTAAAAATAAATAAGCCAAAGAAACAAGCAGTTTTTATTTTAGTAAAATCTAAAAAATTTTAGGATGCATTTAGTTTGTATTTTTATTTTTTATTTTTATTTTTAATATTTTTTATTTTTTAAATTTTATAAAAATAAAAATACAAAAATACAAAAAATACTAAAAATAAAAACAAAAAACAAACACACAGACCAAACACACTTTTATTAATTTGTGGTTCCAAGACACATGGTTTTGTTAGCTCGTCGGCAATGATAATTTTGCTCGAGTTAAAGACTCTGATAAGGTGTTGGCGGAAATTAATTTGAAAATAGCTATATATGTTGACCTAATTCAAGGTATTCTTTCAGCTAATCACTCTACCACTCTCTTGGTTCATGCAACTAAAGATATAATAATTTAGGATTGTACCATTCACATGTTTATATATTCAATACAGGTGTAGCTACACACAGAGTTTTCTCAAACAAACTGGATGTTCAAATTAAATGAACACCGTATTTTTATCAAGAAAATATGTTACTTTATCTTAATTTTTTTTTTTTTAAACAAATTAAAAGTGTAGACAAATATATCCTTTACAGAAAAATACACTTACTTTGAAAGAAATCAGTTTAAATTGATTATACTATCAAAATTATAAACAATTATTATTTAACATTATTAGTGAAAGTGGCATAGAACATATTTGCAGAAATAATTTTGCTAAGTAACTAATTAAGATATCAGTCAATTTGAGCTAACTTTTTAAATTTCAAAAAAACACGTGCCGTTGCGTCCTTCCTTCGAAAAAAAATTCCAAAATCTAAAAAAGAAACGTCCAATAATATAATCCACATAAAAAATTATTTATTTACTCAAAAGGAAACATGTGAAACCTATAAAAGAAACATCCATTTAATTAGAAAAAAATCGAAAAAACAGTTAAAGCAAAAAATTCAAAAAAAAAAGGAACGCACCTACTCCCGAAAAAAAAATATCCAAAAAGCTAAGAAAGAAACATCTAGTAATCCACATAAAAACCATGAAAAGAAACATTTGAAATCCTAAAAAAAATCTAAAAAATAGTTAAAGAAACAAATTCAAATAAAAAAAAGAATGCACTTTGAGAGGGCGGTCTGCGACGCTGCATTTGCGAGGGGAAGGCCATTGCAGTAGTTGGCGGTGATGTGAATCGCGCGGGGAAAGGCAATGAGGTGGTTCTGAGAGCGGCGAATCGCAAAGGGGAGGGCGCTGCGAATTGTGAGGGAGGGCGTTGAGGTGGTCCTAGACGCGGCAAATCGTGCAGGGCAGGGGATGGCACTAAGGTGGTCTTGGGCATGGCGAATCGCAAGAGAGAACTCTATAGTGGAAGAGGAAGACAACCAGATGAACGGCGTGAGTGGGAGTGGAAGAGAAAGAAGGGATGTGCATTTGTTTTTTTCAATTTTAGGATTAGGTTTAGGAATTTATTTTTGTGTTATTTAACCTTTTTTATTGCGATCCATATTGAAAGGTACCAGAAGCTTAGATAACTGCTCAAACGAAGAAGAGGATGAGAGTGAGAGATTGAAGGAGAGGGAACAGAGAGAATTGAGCTTTGTAAATGTGCATTCTGTGTTTGTTGCATCATAACTATGTTTTCAGTAGGGGTGAGTGTGCTTTTATATGTACAAGTGCAAGCTGGCTCTAGAAGCATCTAACTGAACACTCAACTGATTCTAGAAGCCTGACTGTAACTGAACTCTAACACTCTACCCAAAACAGAAAGTGTACAACTAAGCATACTAACAGCTCAGCAAACTAACTTCCTTCAAACTGACTTATGACTCACGGAACTCAGCACACCAGCAGTAGTAGTTTCAGCAGCTTCTATGACTTGTAATTCAGCACCCTTATCATCATCTCTGCTTTCTTTTCTTTCTTGTTTTCCTGTCTCCTCTTGTTGGTCTAATTCAACAATGCCCATCCTAGTTCTAAGGTGCATGAAGCTCTCTGATGGAATGGCCTTTGTTAGAATGTCTGCTACTTGGACTGCTCCTGGAATGTGGCTTACTCTGACAGAGTTGTTATTCACATGATCCCTCACAAAATGTAAATCTATCTCGAAATGTTTTGACTTGGAATGAAGAATTGGATTGGCTGTTAGTAGGACTGCACTTAAGTTATCACAGTACATCAGTGGTGCTTCATTTGGTGAGAATTGCAGCTCCATCATTAAGCTCTTTATCCATAGCAATTCTGCTACCAGATCAGCCATACTCCTATATTCTACTTCAGTACTGGATCCTGCATCTGCTGTTTACTTCTTTGAAGCCCAAGAGACTAAGTTTGAGCCAAGGAACACACAATATCCACTTGTGGATTTCCTGTCGTTAGGGTCTCCAGCCCAATCTGAGTCACTATAGGCTGTTATTTGCAATGGGCAGTCCTTGTGTAGATGCAAGCCATAGTTTCTTGTTCCACTGAGGTACCTTAGTATTCGTTTCACCATTTTCTAGTGTGTGTCCAGAGGAGCCTGAACATATTCAGCCATTTTATTGACACAGTAGGAGATTTCTGGTATAGTTATTGTCAGGTATTGCAAGCTTCTAATGACTGACCAGTAAAGTTGAGGATCATTAAAACTTGAGCCCCCAAAGGCTGACAACTTTACAGTGGAGGGTAAAGGTGTATGAAAGCTTGTACACCCTACCATGTCTGCCTTCTTCAGCACTGCCCCAATGTATTTTTGCTGTGAGAGAATCAAACCCCCAGTTTTTGTTTTGGCTACTTGCACACCCAAGAAATAGTGAAGATCCCCCAAGTCCTTAAGTGAAAACCTGGCATTCAGTTTGTCAATAACTTCTCTTACATGCTGTTCAGATTCACCAGTGATGATGATGTCGTCTACATACACCAATACAAAGGTTTTTATACCATTTGCATTCCTCAAGAATACAGAAACATCTAATTTTGTTGCTTAAAAACCAATCTCTGCCAATCCACATGCCAGTTTATGATACCATTGTCTTGGCGCTTCCTTTAAGCCATAGCAGGCTTTGGTTAACGTGCATACCAGTAAGGAGTCACCAATTTCGTACCCCTTTGGTTGCTTCATGTAAACTTCTTCCGCTAGATCTCCATGTAGAAATGCATTGTTGACATCTAATTGTTTGATCACCCAAGACTTGGCCAATGCTATTGATAGAAGTATTCTGATTGACGTAGGCTTTACCACTGGACTATATGTCTCAGTGAAGTCACATCCAGCCTTCTGTGCATAATCCTGTGTCACTAGTCTTGCCTTATATTTTTGTAGTGATCCATCTGAATTATATTTCACCCTGAAGACCCACCTACTTCCTATTGCTTCTATGTTTTGAGGGAGGGCTACCAGCTCCCAAGTTTTATTCTTCATTGGTGCTGCACACTCCAAGTCCATTGCTTCTTTCCATTCAGGTGAGTTGAGGGCTTGTTGTACACTTCTTGGCTCCATACATGCTTGAAAGGCTTTTGGCTTGAACACACCAGCTTGGCTCCTAGTGATCATAGGATGTGAGTTAGTTGGGTTTCTTGCTGCACAAGGGATTTCTGGTTCAGAGAGTGGCAGAACTATTTCGATGTCATTAATATGGACTGGGATGGGAGTTGCTGATGCTGCTATTCTTCTTAGTTGAGTTGATTCAGACCTGATTGAACTTGACACTTCTGCTTCTCTTTGCTGCATTTGATCTTCAATTTTGGAACCACTTGGGACTGCTGATGTGGGCCTGTGTTCTTGGTCAGTTCTGAGATTGTAGGGTGAAGATGGTTCTGATGATTGATGGTGCTGTTGTTACTGCAGGGCTTCATTAGGTATTGGGATTCTTGGAATTGTAGGAATTGTTAAGGTGGAGGCATATGAATTATGAGCATTGTTGACTTTCTTTTTTGTTTGTTGGAATGGGAAGCTATCTTCAAAGAAAACTACATGAGGAGTTATGATAACTTTTCCTTGCTGAGTAAGACATTTGTATCCTTTATGTGTAGTGCTATAGTCAATAAAGGTACATGAAGATGACCTAAAGGCAAGCTTATGTTTGTTATAGGCTCTTTGATGTGGGAAGCACAAGCATCCAAATACTCTAAGGCTGTCATAGGAGGGCTTCTTTCCCAGTAACTTCTTAGTTGGTGAGAGTCCATTTAGGACAGGTGTAGAAAGCATGCTTATCAATTTTGCAGCTGTAGTGAATGCCTCCCCCCAGAATGTTGTTGGCATTGAGGCTGCTGCTAACAATGTCAAGCCTATTTCTACTACATGCCGATGCTTTCTCTCTGCTAAACCATTCTGTTGGTGTACATGAGGGCAAGAAAACCTGTGTTGAACTCCTTTTTCCTGCAAGGCCTTTGACAAGCTTTTATATTCTGCTGCATTATCACTTTGAAGCACTTTTAGTTTTGAGTTTAATTGTAATTCAACCATCTGTTGGAAATTATTAAAAACTGACTTTAACTGAGATCTAGACTTAATATGATATATCCAGGTGAATCTTGAAAATGCATCAATGAAGTTTACAAAATACCAATTTCCATTATTGTCAGCAATGGATGAAGGTCCCCATATATCTGTATACACAAGTTCTAAAGGGCTAGAATACATTATTTGTGAGGTAGGAAAAGGGAGTTGGTGTGATTTCCCTATGCAACAAGCTGGGCACTTTATTTGATTACTAGCTAAAACAGAAATATTACAAGAATTTAGGACTTTAGTCATTGCATTTTGATTTGGATGCCCTAATCTGGCATGCCAAATCTGAAGGCTGGTCTTATTATTCAGAGAAGTGTGAAATGCAGCTGGTGTGTGTATTGTGATGAAATTGAGAAATTTATAGAGGCCTTTATCAACCTTCCCTTGAAGCACAATTTCTTTTGTTTCTTGTGATTTAATGCAGCACTTGTCAGCATGAAATTCAAAAAAGACTCCATTGTCACAGCAGAACTGATGTACACTCATCAAATTTTTTGTGATTTCAGGCACAAATAGCAATTTTCTTAACACAAATAATCTAGAGCTCAAGTCAGATTTAATGCATGCATTGCCAACAGAATTAATTTGCAAACATGTACCATCTCCTATCACAACTTGCTCATTACCAATGTATTCTTCCTTTTCAAATAGATTTTGTTCATCATGTGTCATGTGGTGGGTAGCTCCTGAGTCAGGATACCAGTTTGGGTCTTGGATGGTTGCTGGTGTAGCCAGTACATTGCTGAGGTTAGCTTTAGGTTGATTGAATTGATCACTGTAGTTTCCTTCATACTGCTCTTCCTCACTGTATCTATACCAGCAGGTCTTAGCTGCATGTCCTATCTTGTCAAAAACTTGACACTGTGGTCTTAGCTGTATGTCCTATCTTGTCACAAACTTGACACTGTGGTCTTTCATACTGTCCATACTGCACTCTGCCCCTTCCATATTGTCCTCTTCCATAACCATAGTGCTACTGTTCTTGTGCTTCTTTATTTTCAGGATACTGGCCTGATGCTCCTCTTCCTCCATTTCGCAGATCTTGCATCATTCTGCCTCCTCTACTCATTCTTCCTGCTCTTCCTCGAAAACTTCCTCTAAAATTGCCTCTTGTTGCTGAATTTTGAGGTGGAAATTGGCTTTGTTGATTTTGTAAATACTGTGAGTGCTGAGCTATATTTGCTTGTACAAACGTCTTAGATCTTCTGAATCTTGCTAGCATACTTTCATGAGAAAGTAGCAGTGCTTCTAATTCACCTACAGTGATACTATTTGATCTTGTCAAGACAGAAGTCACAACGTTTCCATACTCCTCAGTCAGGCCATGCAGAATTGCATTAACATGATCACTTTCTTTCATTGATTCTCCTACCGAAGCTAGAGCATCTATAGTACTTTTTATTAACAACACATATTCAGTCACTGATGCACCTATTTGAATAGTGCTAAGTTTGTTCTTCAATTGCATTACCTTGGCTTTGATTTGAGAAGAGAAATTATCTTCCAGCCTTCTCCAAATCTGGTATGTGAGCGTGCAACCAACTATTCTTGTAGTGAATGGATTTGACATGGAAGCAAGTAACCAAGATTTCAGAAGAGCGTCTTGCCTTTTCCACTTCTGAAACTCTGGATTCTGTGAGCCATCTGGAAGACAAGCTTGAGGAATGCCTTCTCCAGTGAGATGATTCAACATGTCATTGCCTTCAACCGTTGATTCTGCCTGGTCTTTCCATTGTAGATAGTTGTTTTCATCCAATTTCATGGATATTGGCGTCGCTACAAAATTCTGTGCCATCTTTATCGAGCTAGATCTTGTTCAGTAGCTTACAAAAGCTGTGGTACCTAGAGCTCTGATACCATGAAAGGTACCAGAAGCTTAGATAACTGCTCAGAGGAAGAAGAGGATGAGAGTGAGAGATTGAAGGAGAGGGAATAGAGAGAACAGAGAGAATTGAGCTTTGTAAATGTGCATTCTGTGTTTGTTGCATTAGAACTATGTTTTCAGTAGGGGTGAGTGTGCTTTTATATGTACAAGTGCAAGCTGGCTCTAGAAGCATCTAACTGAATACTCAACTGATTCTAGAAGACTGACTGTAACTGAACTCTAACAAACTACCCAAAACAGAAAGTGTACAGCTAAGTATACTAACAGCTCAGCGAACTAACTTCCTTCAAACTAACTTGTGACTCACGGAACTCAGCACACCAGCATTAGTAGTTTCAACAGCTTCTATGACTTGTAATTCAGCATCCTTATCACATATTATAGTTAGTTGGAATTAGCTGGTATCCTAGTTAATTTCAGATTTTTTATGGCAGAAAACTATTTTGGTGAGTTGGCGAGAATATGCGGTAGACGATGTAAGTAAAAGATTTCCAGGCATATGGAACAGACTTGAAATTCGGAACATAAAAATATTACATTTAAGTCACAGTCATAACATTAAGAATTTGGATCACACTTTGAATCTAACTTTTAGACTTATTAAGTCACAGTGATTGCATGTGGATCATCTTGATCCGGTCAACTCCGCAGCACCATGGATAGAGGATTGTTCCATTTCATTGTGCAATCGATTAGGGCCACTTGGAGTAACTCTAAGCATGCGAACGACACGTGATAATTTTGTAACACGAAGAGAAGAAGTTGAAGTCACATCTGCATTCACCACCATTGTTGCAAAGAGTGTTGTCACCAGAATAGCTACTAAAATTACCACTACAAAAGGCTTTGTTCTAATTGCCATCTCTCTCAGTTTGACACACTATATATGTACTAACAAATAGTAATAAGTGACACCAATACATATGCAATTGCTTTTATAGTCCTAATAATGAGCATACTCCAAATCATATTTATGGCTTAAATAAATTCATATTGTCTTTGTCGCGAAGGATACAAGGGTCAATGCTTTTTTAGCGAAAATACATTAAGTGAGAAATATCAGAAAATTATTAGAATTTATAATTTATTATTTTTTATTATTATTTAGCTATCAATTCAATTTTTAAACATTAATGACTAAATAATGACAAAAATAATAAATTTTAATAACTTTATAATATTTCTCTTACAAATATAGTTAGTGTTGGTTAAAATGCAAAGCAACTTACAAAAGAAAAATGTTTTCATGACATTTATTATTTTGTTTTCTTTCAAATATATTTAACATTAGTTAATTCGTTATCCTTTTTTGGAATTAATGACTTGTTTTCCAATTTTTCAGGGACAGACAAGAAATTCAAATTTTAATTTGAAAGATCAAAATAATTCATAAAATACAACTTTAAGAGATTCTAATTTGTTACTTATTGTATAATATGTATTATTATTATCATTATATTATTTTACAATAGAAAACATTCTGACGCTAAGAATATTGGCGCATGATGCGTTTTAGTGTTAATATATATACCTCTCTTTTTTTAAAATATTAAAAAAAATATATTCTTATCTTTATAATTATATAAAAATTAATATTTAATAAATAATTATATTAATTATTAATCATTCTAATTATCAATCATTCTAATATAATTGTCAATTATACATAATTAATATTTTCTTTATCAGTAGTGCTACATAGCTAATAAACTATCCACAATTAAAAGTCACGCAATTAATAGATTTAACTTATAATTATGGTTTTGAAATATATTAAAACACTTATCCAATCACATATATACTATGATACACGGACACGGACACGGAACATGACATAACATGAAACACGTCGATACATGAACTTTCAAATTTGATAAAACACGGGATACATATATATATATAAAATATAAAGTATTTTTTAGATAATAATATTTAATATTTTATTAATATTAAAATATAAATAGTTTTTTTAATTACTTTTAGTGGCTTATTTTAACTATATAAAGTATTTTAAATAGTTTTTGTTTTAATAAATAACAATAATATATACTATTTCTAAATTTATTTCAAGAATACATGTTAATAATAAGATTGTCCAAGCGTGTCTGGATAAGAATTTTTATTTTTTCAAAAATGTTATTTGTATACTAAAATTAGCCACGAAAATTACCAACGTATTTGTGTATAAATACATGTGTAGTTTAATTTATTTTCAATGTGTATTTGCATTCTAGCATGTATTTTATACTGGTGACTGACTTTTGTGGCTGATTTTGGTGTACACCTAGCATAACTCTTATTTTTTTTATTAAGACACGATTGGACACAGCAGACACGCATATCGGACGAGTGTCAAAGAGTGTCGTGTACGAAATGTATCTGACAAGTAGACACGGCAACTCAACAAAGTGTCTGTGATTGATAGCATATATAACATGTGCAAGACATTAATAATTATTAATGAAACACAAATATTATATTTAAAAAGGAATATAAAATTTTCCAAAATAACATTCTAAAATTTCTCACCTCTTTTATCAAGGATTAAATTCAAAATCACTCTCAAAATAATGCCTTTAATTAACGAGTGAACTACCAACCCGGTCCCTGACTATTTCGCAGAATGACAAAACAACCCTAACGAATAAAGCAGTCCACTTCGGTCCTTGTCCCATACGTCCGTGACACAAGGTGGTCACTGTGGGTGGATCTCTGGTAACTACGATCGGAAAACACTGAGCTGGCACGGTGAACGTGTGTTAGCTTGCTGATGTGGATGACACCTCAAATAGTCAGGGGTTTAATTGTTCCCATCCACGTCAACCAAAACGTGGACACCTCAAAATGGTTAGGGGGTTAATTGTCCCCATCCACCTCAAATGGTCAGGGGTAAACGACCTCCCTCTTCCAACTTCACTCAACAGCTATGTTGGAATGGAGGAACAGCCACCACCGCCCACCTCCGCCATCCCCAACCAACCTCCGCCATCCTCATCCATAGTTGCCACCATCTCGAAGCCTGTATAAGACCAATACACAACGCTACAACAGCCTCGAGGAGGATGTTTCCTGTAGTAAAGAAGGCAATGAAGTCACCAAGCTCGATGCGGAGGAAGGATAAAGAGCCTCCGGCAACGGGGATGTCGACTGCGAACTACACTACAAGAAAATAAGCTTTCTGCCACGCTTTTAAAGCGTGCCGAAAAGTGCTAAAAAAGGTGTCAACAGCTTTTCGCCACGCTTTTTGAGCTATCGTCACGCTTTTGAAAGGTTCATATCTGCCAGCGTGCCGATTGCTCTATTAGCACGCTTTCTTTTTTACCACGCTTTTAAGCGTAGCCATATGTATTAACCTATTGGCATGCTTTAAAAGCGTATCGAAAAGTAAAAGATATCCGCACATTTTTGAAGCGTGCCAATAGTAAAAGATATGGTATCACTTTTGAAGCATGCCAATAGTCGAAGAAACATGGACCTATTGCCACGCTTTTAAAGCATGACTATATTCCTATCATTAAAAATAAAAATTTGGCATGTGCTTTTACACATATTCTAATGCACTCCAAAAACAATAAAAAAAATTGACAAAAATCATTGAATATCAACTGAAAATTATAAAAATAGATAATTTCCTTTGTATAAGGATGATATAGCATTTGCAGCTATCCACATCCACCTCAATAGTCCAAAAACATAAAAAGAGAATCCCTTCTTGAACAATTCAAGTTAAAGGTATTCAAAACTATTTACCAATCATTCCACCTCTACACGGAAAAATAGCATTTCCATACTCATCACCACCAATGCTCACTCTCCCATTGAAATATCCAGACCCTCCTCTTCCACCATGTCCAGCACCACCACCAGCTCCATTCAAAAAGTTTTCCTTTCCAATACCTTCAGTGCAACCTGAAAAAGGTCTCAGTCTAGTCAGAATCCCAAAACTACACTATCATTATTTTGTAATAAGAAATTTGGAAGAGAAGAAAGCAGCCAAAGAAAGGCTTGAAGAACTTTTCTATTACCTAATTCTAATGTAGTAAGCACACCATCAGTGCCAACAATCACAGTTCTTACCCTGTGAATGTGAACTATGCTTCCTTTCATAATTCCATTTACAAGATCCTCAACACGACAAATCTTCAAAAACACAGAGTAGCACAATAAGATTCTAATTTAACAATACCATTTCCTGTGCAAGACCCGATGACAATAACCAACAACAACAAAGCCTTGTCCCACTAAGTGGGGTCGGCTACATAAATCAAACGACGCCATTGTGCTCTGTCATGTATCGTGTCTACAGAGAGACCGTTTACATGTAGATCTCGTTTGACCACCTCATGGATGGTCTTCTTAGGTCTTCCTCTGCCTTTCGCCATTTCTCCATCTTCCATCTCATCCATCCTCCTGACTGGATGTTCTATCGGTCTTCTTCTCACATGTCCAAACCACCTGAGACGCGATTCAATCATCTTTTCCACAATGGGTGCTACTCCAGCTCTCTCCCTTATATCTTCATTCCTTATTTTATCCAATCGCGTATGACCACTCATCCATCTCAACATCTTCATCTCTGCCACACTCAGCTTATGTTCGTGCTTCCCTTTAGCCGCCCAACACTCCGTACCATACAGCATAGCTGGTCTTATAGCGGTGCGATAGAATTTACCTTTAAGTTTTAAAGGCACTTTTTTGTCGCATATAAAACCAGATGCACTCCGTCATTTTGACCAACCTGCTTGGATCCTATGATTTACATCCTGTTCAATCTCTCCATTATCCTGTATGATGCACCCAAGATACTTAAAACTTTTAACTTTTCGTAGGATGTTTTTCTCCAATCTTCACCTCTATATTGGGGTTTTCCCTTCTCAAACTGAACTTGCATTCCATATAATCCGTCTTGCTACGGCTTATGTGCAGACCATACACTTCTAGAGCTTCTCTCCATAACTCCAACTTCTTATTTAGGTCTTCCCTTGACTCTCCCATAAGGACGATATCATCAGTAAAAAGCATGCACCATGGCACAGGCTCTTGGATATGCTCTGTGAGTACTTCCAAGACTAATGTGAAAAGGTATGGACTTAAGGATGATCCCTGGTGTAATCCTATACCAATAGAGAATTCCTCTGTCACACCACCTTGAGTCTTCACACTAGTTGTGGCCCCATCATACATGTCTTTAATTGCCCGAATATATGCGATCATTACTCTATTTTTTTCTAAAACCTTCCATAAGACCTCTCTTGGTACCCTATCATACGCTTTTTCCAAATCAACAAACATCATATGTAGATCCCTTTTATTACTACGATATCTCTTCATCATCCTTCTTAATAGGTATATCGCTTCAGTGGTAGATCTGCCTAGCATACATAAATCCAAATTGGTTCTCTGTTACTTGTGTCTCTTTTCTCAACCTCCGTTCTATCACCATTTTCCATAATTTCATAGTATGACTCATAAGCTTAATCTCTCTATAGTTTCTACAACTTTGTATATCCCCATTATTCTTGTAAATAGGTACTAAGGTGCTCTTTCTCCACTCATCAGGCATCTTCTTTGACCTTAAAATCTTATTAAAAAACATGGTTAATCAGTTGATGCCTTTTTCTCCAAGACCCTACCAAACCTCAATCGGAATATTATCAGGTCCTACTGCCCTGCCATTTTTCATCTGCTTTAGAGCCTCTTTTACCTTGAAGTCTCGAATCCTTCGATAGTAGTCAAAGTTTTTATCTTCTTTCCTTGTGCATAATCGACCAAGGCTCAGAAGAGTCTTCTGTCCCTCATTAAATAACTCGTAAAAGTAACTCTTCCACCTTTCATTAATCTTCTCCTCTTGAGCCAATACCTCTCCATCCTTATCCTTTATGCACTTAACCTGATCTAAATCTCTCGTTCTTCTTTCCCGACTCTTTGCGATTCTATATATACCTTTTTCTCTTTCTTTCGTGCCCAAAGACTGGTAGAGACCCTCATATGCTCTTGTTCTTGCTTCACTTACAGCCACTTTTGTCTCTTTCTTAGCTGCCTTATATTTTTCCCAATTATCTGCATTGCGGCATAAAGACCACTCTTTAAAGCATTCCCTTTTTATCTTTATCTTTTCTTGTATACTCGCATTCCACCACCAGGACTCCTTGTCTCTTGGTCCTATTCCTTTAGATTTACCAAAACTTTCTTTTGCTGTTCTCGTAATAACTTCTGTGATCTCCCTCCACATCTCTTTTGCGCTTCCATTCTCATCCCACTTTGCCTCTTCTCCTACCCGTTTTAGGAAACTTCTTTGTTCCTCACCTTTCATCCGCCACCACCTTGTCCTTGGGTTCTTCGTATGATGTCTTTTCCTCAATTTTTGCTCAACGCGAAAATCCATGACGAGCACCCTATGTTGTGTTGTCAAACTCTCTCCCAGGATAATTTTACAGTTAATGCAAAATTTCCGATCGACTATCCTCAACAAGAAGAAGTCGATTTGAGAGCTTGTCATGCCACTCTTATAGGTTATAAGATGTTCGTCTCTCTTTTTAAAACATGTATTTGCGATGAGAAGATCAAAGGTTGAGGAAAAGTCCAAAATAGTTTTACCATCGGCATTGATCACCCCGAAACCATGGCCTCCGTGAATACTCCCATATCCAGTCACTTCTCTTCCAACATGGCCATTTAAATCTCCTCCTAAGAAAATCTTATCTCCCAAAAGTATGCCTTGAACCAAACTCTCTAGATCCTCCCAAAACCTTATCTTGTGTTGTTCGTCCGAACCCACTTGCGGTGCATAGGCGCTAATCACATGGCAAGCACCTCCCTCCACCAAAAGTTTGATAGAAATGATCCGATCTCCCACCCTCTTGACATCCACTACGTCCTTCTTCCACTGCTTATCCACAATTATTCCAACCCCATTTCTATTCTTCACCTTTCCTGTATACCAAAGTTTGAAACCAGAAGTATCCAACTCCCTAGCCTTTGCACCAACCCATTTCGTTTCTTGTAGGCACATAATGTTAATCTTCCTCCTTGTCATGGTGTCCACCACCTCCATGGACTTTCCTGTTAGAGTGCCTATGTTCCATGTTCCAAATCTCAATCTTTTATCACTTCGACCTTTGCCTTTTACCTTGTGAACTAGCTTATTTACCCTCGTCCATTCACGAAAACGCGAGAATCCTTACTCATTTAACACTACATCCGGGCAACGATGTAACGGCTCTTGCTTTGACACCGTACTAGAGCCATACAAGAAAGTTCTGATATTCTTACAACGACAATATACATATATAGATATACACTGAGCATTACAGCATAAGCAAAAACTAATACTCTTTTGAGTATTATTACAAGCCCTGAGTTTTTCAGAAATTATATAATCACATTAAATGCAACATATGTGGGCGAGAAAAAATTGATTCCAACAATAACTACTCAAAATAAAATCTATTACTTAACAAATCTTACTTGAAGAGAGAAGGATAGTGTATAATTGACATGACAATCATCAGGTGGAGTTATCAAATCTATTGGGCATCTCTGTGTGTCGCAAAGATGCTTTGTCACCCTGCAAAGGTTGTTTAAAAGATAGGAACAATAAACTGGATTAAGTCTAGAGTTTCTTTGGTTTCACACTTAAACAGCTTGTATGGTAGCTGTTTAATCAATCATTGTGTCTAAGCAGCCATACTCACGTGCCTCTACTAGCATCATCATCCAAAGGGGCTTGAAGTAAAGAACCTGGGCTAACCTGTCACAAGAGAAGGGCTATTAAAATTCCGAAAACAAGTATGGGCTACAAAACCGACTGAGCTGCAAACATAGTGCAGAATTTTTCTTCAAACAGAAGCTGAGCTATATAACCAAAATTGACTGAACTTGACAGTAAAGCCTTAAAAAGGGAACAGCAATGGCAGATTCATATTGCATGCAAATACAACAATATCCACAAAGTCTTTTACTGCAAGAGGGAGTTAGCTACATGGATCAACAACAGTTACAGGATCCTATTGTAAATCATATAGACAAATCACAATCTAAGTCCTTCTAAACGGTTTCTTTGCAGGCTTTTTTACTTTGTGGGAAAAGAGATTTTATTAGAAGAGAAGAAAAGACTACAAAAGAGGATCAGGGGGGAAAAATAACGTAATGCTAAATCCTAAGTAGATAAACCATGCAGCAACAAATGTCAATCTGTTTGTGTATCTGATAATGACACTCCATGAAATAAAGCAAGAGCAGAGCACCAAAGAGAATATTGAAAAAAAAAAGTAAATGTACAGTTGAAAAGGAATTACAAAAACTCTAACACTCCTTTAATAGGAGCCAGAGAAAGTGATCAAACAGTTGTGGTTTCAAAGAAGGACAAAGCAATTTGTGGTTTCAAAAACTTAAAATAGAACCATTCAGTTAAAGAGACAGCAGAGAATATATTCAAAAGATAAATTATGCAAAGGAAAGCAACTGAATACATTAAACCAAAAAAACGAAGTGTCATAAAACCGTTTATCCCAAAAATTTAAGCTGATAGGTGGGGAATAAGAGGTCCCCTGTACAAAAGCAAAAACAAAAAACAAAAGATATATTAATTGAATAACAATTGCAGAATTTTTTTAGCAAAGTACGTCATATAGAAGCCAAAAATGGTCTCACCAAGATATAAGACAAAATTATAGTAGCAAAGCTACATTTTAGTATAGTAATACATGAGATTTAATTTTTTTTTATTTTTTATTTTTTTCTCTTTTATTGTGCCGGAAAAAAAAAGGATGATATATCAGAGAAGTAATCCTAAGCTACAAAAAGACTTAAAATTCCATATGTATAGTTAAAGTTATGTAATCACTTTGGTGAATATAATGAATAACTTCATAGAAAGCCAAAGCACATGTACAAGACACCATACCAGAGGATTAATCTTATTAGAATCACTGCCAAGCTTATTCAATGCATCACACATGCAAGCTAGGTCAACAACAGCTGGGACTCCAGTAAAATCCTAGGCAAAAAGAATAAAACAAATCACTTATTAGTTAACACTTATATAACCCATCCCATACTATAACCATTTCACACAATCCACATTCCAAAAGTTAACAAGGTACCTGCAAGAGGACCCACGCAGGCTTGAAAGGAATTTCAACTTGCTTTGGAGAAGTGTTTTCTCAGTCAATAATCTTCTCAACATCCTCTTTCTTGACTTGGAAATTGTCACAATTACGAATGGCAGATTCAAGGAGAATTCTGATAGAATACGGCAACTTGTCTGTGATCACAAATAATAGTGGACATCTTAGCAAGTGACTAAACCAGAAGACAAATAATAGTGGACATCTTAGCAAGTGACTAAACCAGAAGACAAATGCACAATTCTGAAGAGGGGGTAACAGTAAGGAAATCACCGATCACCGATATCAAAACAATCTTTAAACCAAAATTCAGCTACAAACATGGCGTAAAACAAGAAAGAAATCAAAACAAGCAAAATTTACCAGCTCTTGGATCTTTGAGAGAAGGAAGGCTATAGAATTTTCCAAACTCGCCACCTCCAGGCTTGAGGAGACTTGTCAGGTTTCCCTTGAATGGATTTTCACTGGCTGAAACGTCCAATTAGAACAGAAATAACTCAGCACCAGTTATCAGAAACTTTGAGACTACAGTTGTAATACACATTAATTATAAGGCAAAAATTCCTCGATCTATTCAAGCACAAATGAAATATTCAAATCCTCACTAAAAAAAATAAAAATAAAAAGAACGAGAAACAGATTATAAGAAATGGAAATGAAAAATGCACAGTTTAGGGCAAGTTTGGATTCTGAAATAGTTTTCAGTTTTCATAAAGATATCGCCTTATTCTTTATTTTATAAGTTTTCTAACTTATTGTTTTTAAAAGGTTGAAAAAAATGGAAGGAAATGCGAGTGACAGAGTCTAAAGCGGCCTAGTGATAACTGAAATTAAATGAAAAACAAGAGCGAAAAAGCGAATCTGAGCACAAATTAAATGAAAGATAATAATAATTCAAATAAAAAAGGCAAGAATTCGAGAAAGCAAAGAAACACTCCGAAATTGTGGGAGTGAGTACCCATGGAAGCCAAGCTGCGTTGGAATCGTTGGAGAAGAGGAGCGAGGGCTCTGGCATGAGCGCGGAGGCTGATCGGAGAACTGAAGTCAAGGCGGTGGGTCTTGATTGATTGATTATACCCAAAGGCATCCAATTTTCTTGATTGATTTCTAAAAAAACGAAGATGGAGCACAACTGAGCACTAACCTTCGAGCAGCACGGCGAGCAGAACCACGACAGAGAAGCGAGCAGAACCGCGACAGAGAGAGGTGAGCAGAACTGCGACAGAGAGAGGCGAGCAGCACGACGACCAGAACGGCAAGAAGGACAGTAAGAGAAATGGCGAACGCTGAACCACGACACAGAAGGACAGCAGAACGGCGAGAAGGACAGCAAAACCGCGACAGAGAGAGGCTGGGTTCGAGAAGATGAAGTTGAACGCTGAAGATGGATGAACGACGCCAAGGCTAGGTTCGAGAAGATGGATGAACGACGGCGCCTTAGCTTTTAGGGTTTCATTATTTTTAGTTAGTGTGTTTTTGTTATCATTTTTAGTTAAAAGTGAATTTGATAACAATGTTAAGTTAGTGTGTTGTTGTTATCATTTTTAGGATAAAATTTGATAACTTTGAAAAAAAAAAGGTTAAATGTGGGAAAAATAGGTGGGAAACTAAATTTTAGGGGAGGAAATTCTGTCGGCACGTTTTTTTACGGTGTCAAATTAAATATGGTATAGCTACGCTTTTCAAGCGTGTCGGTTTCCTTCTATAGTCACGCTTTTCAAGCGTGCCGGTTTTCTTCTATAGCCACGTTTTTTAAGCGTGACAAAAAAAGGGTGGCTAAATTTTTAATTAGTGGCCACCCTCGTAAAAGCGTGCCGATTTCCTTTTATCGTCACGCTTTTCAAGCGTGGCAGTAAAAAAATGTGGCCAAATTTCAAAATAATGGGCACCTTCGTAAAAGCGTGCCGATTTTCTTCTATGGTCACGCTTTTTAAGCGTGGCAAAAAAAACATGACCAAATCACAAATCAGTGGCCACCCTCGCAAAAGTGTGGCCATAGACCACTTTTCGGCACGCTTTAAAAGCGTGGCAAAAAAAAGTGTGCCGACAAGCCTTTTTTCTTGTAGTGCTAGGTGTAGCAGAGGGCGGAGAGGCCAGAGATGGCGTAGTTGAGAACAATGGCGGGACCAGCGTTGGTGCGGGCCTCCTGGCCGGTGATTACGAAGATTCCAAAGCCGACGACGGAGCCGAAAGCGAGCCAGGTGAGGTCTCAGGCGGTGAGGCAGTGGCGCATGGGATTCTCGCTAGTGTGAGGGAGGACGTTGAGCTCGTTGTTGTCAGAGCAGCGGCTGAGGAGGCGATCCCTTAGACGGGGGCATGCGGAGGCAAGGGCGGCCCAATAGGTGGTGAAGCTCTGGAATATGGGCTCCGGAAAGAAGTCTTGCTTACTCCACCGCCAGTAGCTCCGGGTGTGGACGTTGAGGATGGCGGAGGTGGGTGGTGGTGGCGGTTCCTCCATTCCGGCGTAGCAGTTGAGCGAAGATGGAAGAGGGAGGTCGTTTACCCCCTGACCATTTGAGGTGGATGGGGACAATTAACCTTCTGACCATTTGAGGTGTCCACGTTTGCAGCATTCGTCCACATCAGCACCTTAACACATGCTCACCGTGCCAGCTCAGCGTTTTTCGATCGTAGTTATCGGAGATCCACCTACAGGGACCGCCTTGTGTCACGGAGATATAGGACAGGGACTGAAGTGGATTGCTTTATTCGTCAGGGGTTGCTTTGTCATTCTGCGAAATGGTCAGGGGCCAGGTTGGTAGTTCACTCTTAATTAACCGAGCCAAAACCTTTCACTCCTTATTTAGAGTGTGATTATGCAATCTAACAATCCTAAAATCGAATAAAAAAATCCCTTATCTTTTCATATTTATTTGACAAATTCACTTAACTCCAATTTTATTAGAATTTTAGAAGAAGTAGTATGTAAGGTAGAGAAAATTGAGATTAAGAACGTAAAATGTAAAATTTTAACAAGATTTAAATTGTAAAATCGTTAGAGTTAGTACAAATTTTATAAAATTGATAGACTCATTTAAAATTGTAATATTAAAAAATTTTAAGAGTTAAATCGAGATTCTAGCTATTATGTCTAGTATGTCTCATATGTTACAAGTAATTTTTAGATGTTACAGTAAATGAATATTAGATGTTACGAACAATGTTAATATATTGCAATATAATTTCAGGATTAGAATTTTATTTGGATGTTAGACTTGTAACTTTTAGATGTTATATTTGTTGAATTTTAGGAGTTAATTTTTTTTTTTTTTTTGTTGAATAGAAGTTAATAATAATAATAATAATAATAATAATAATAATAATAATAATAATGTAATGAAAGACACGGTTTTTATTTTTATTATTTATAATTATTATCTTATATATTCAAGTGTGTGAACTTTAAATTAAATACATGTACGATTATTTATATGGTATAGTAAATGAATATTGGATTATTAGATCTGCAATTACTACACAATCTTTTATCCAAAAAAAAAAATCTCAAATCCTCTCTATAGAGTTGTGAACTCACCATAGCACATTTTATAAAAAAGTCCAAACATCTAAAATTTGATTAGTCTCAATTTATTAAAAATAAAAAACATTCAAAAATAATTATTTTGTGATATAATAAAAAAATTTATCTCAATTTATTGATTATAGATGTTATATGTTTAAAATTATAGATATTAAATTTAAAATATTTTAACAATTTTTACTATACAACTCATATTTTTATATACAGATTATTATAAAATAAATATTTATATGAAATTATTAATTGATCGTATTAGAATCAATAAACAAACATAGATATAAATATCAAATAAAAGTTTAAATAATTTAAAATTATGAACTATTAGTGTAAATGTGAAATAATTTGAAATATACAATAAAATATATAATTTGGAATTGGATAATATTAATCGTAAAAATTCATATATATATATATATATATATATATATATATATATATATATTAAATGTCTAAAATTATGGAGGTTATGCGTCTGAAATTATAAATATTATGATTGTGAAATTATAGATGTTAAGTCACAAATTCCATTATACAACATACTTTTATATATTGATTGTTATAAAGTAAAAAATAGAAAATAAAATATGAAAGAAAATAATAGTGATTGATACTTCAAAGAGATTCTAGATAAAATATAATAAACAATAAAAACCAAAAAAATATAAAAATGTCAAACAATAATAGGCACCATCTAACCAAGCTAAGGCTCTATGTTAACGACAAATTCAAATGCCATAAAATATTGCTAATGAAATATAATTTTAAAATTGGAATTTTGAATATTAGATTAGTTATTTTTAGATGTTATGGTTGTTGAATTTCACATACTAATTTACAACAACAATAATCTTTTAAATTGTAAATTAGGAAGAGCTCAAGCTAACATGGAATTTTCCTATAATTTATATTTTTTGTAAAATTATTTTTAACAACATGCACAAGTTTAATCACAGTTATATATCTATATACGTAATTATGTGTCTATTTGTAGTGTAGGTCCTAGGTTTCAAACACTACCAATTATATTTATAGGTTTTAGTAGGGTTGGTAGTCTTTTATTAGGCTTTTATGTATAATCAATAGTAGTGGGTATGAGTTGTTATTGCACTTGGCCCATACTTCATGCTTTTGTGCCTGTGTACGAAGAAAAAGTTAAAAGCCCTCACTTCAAGAAAGTGTGGTTACAAGTTTTTGAAAAGGAGACCAAATTAGATTAAAAAAAATCAAAATAAAATCAATCCAATTTCTTATAAAGATGAAGTAATAAAAGTGAATATCTATACCAGCAGAAGACAAAGTTGTATTGAAAAACAGTGGGTAGGGTAAATAAATATTAGGAATGAGAAGGGTTAGATAAATGTGTTATCTGATGCAGAAATCTAAAAATTTAAAAGTTTAATTCATCGATTTTTTACTTATATTTTTCTTTCTGATATATTTTCGTTTATTCCATTGGAAGATTATTCATGGTTTTGTTTTTAGGATGTGGTTTATAGAATTTAGATATTTTTTGTATGATGTAGAAGTGGTTTTCGTGATTGATGGTTGTTTGGTTTTTTTCCAAAATCTGGATTTAGATTCTGATAAGTGATAAGATTTGTGATTGTAAATCTGATGTCATTGATCTTGTAGATTTCTTCTTTTATTTTTTTTTATTTTTAAATTTGAATATTTTTTATTATATAGATCTCTTGTTTAAAAGATTTGTTCATCTCATGTAAGTGCTCTATGATTTTCGTTTAATCTTTTCTTGCCTGTGTCGTTTCATCTTTTCTTGCCTGTGTCTACTGTATAGAATGAAGGTTTACTTGATTTGATAGTTGATAGAGATCTTTCATGGAGATGTGAGATGTGTGAATGTGGAGTAGTTGGTGGTTGTCAGTATAAACTTCTGTGATATTAAAAATTATAGTTTTTTTATCACATCATTTCTTTTTCCAAGAAAACCTTAAATTAGTATATGAGAAACTTCAGTTCTTTTGATGCACACGGAAACTTTGTCTCTCAACAAATTCCCCTTCGACAAGTATACTGAATTGTCATCAAGTAATAACTCACAAAAGAGTGAGGTCGAATCCCACAGAGATTAATGGATTAAGCAATCAAGGTTAATTGATTATCCTAGTTAGACGAATCAGATTGGAGTGATAAGTAACAAGGAAATGTAAATGGCATAAAAGTAAAGAAAGCAATAAAGTACAGAAAAGTAAAATGGCAAGAAAACTAAATGTAAGAACTAAAAATAAAATGAACATTGGGATCAAGAGATATTGCAATCCTCCGGATCAAGTTCATTCTCATCTCTTCCTCAATCAATGCGTTCATTGATCTCCTTGGCAATCTTAAGTGATCGAATTACAATTCCTTGTAATTCAATCTCTCAAATCTTGATCAATAGCTAATTCCTTGGTCAATTGCTCATGAGAAGAGATGAAGTATGGTCACTGATTATACCACATGCTTTCCCAAATCAAGTGTTGGTAGGGTTATAGTCACATACCCATCCAACCCCAATTTGGTCCAACATGAGAAAGCATTTCTAGCATGATCTCTTCATTCCTCTTCTAAGGTTCAGAAGAGATCCAAGTATGAATAGCTTCTTTTCCAAGATAATTACCCAATTGGATGAAGATTGAAAGCTTTCTAGTAAAATTAAGAGAAAAGATAGAAGAAGAATAATGAAAACTAATATTGATCCATCAAATTACAACAGAGCTCCCTAACCCAATTAAAAGAGTTAGTTGATCATTGCTCTACAAAAAAATAGAAAAGAAAGAAAGTGCAGAAAAATAAAGATGAAGATTAAAACTAAAATTGAAACTTCAAAATTCATAAATGAAAAGTACAAAGAAAAGAAAGAAAAGGAAAAGTGTGTGAGGGGAGGGAGTCCGAAGACCCCTCTCTAATCCCCCCTTCCAGAATGACAATCCCCCTCTTTCCAAGATGTCCTTTGAATGTAAAAGCTAAGGCCCTTATATAGGCTCTCCTAAATTACAAAATGAAATTAAAAGCAATTTACAATTAAATGAAAATTCCTATTATAGATGCTTCTTGTGGCCTTGATTGGTTGACACTTGTGGGCTTGCTTCCTTGAGGTTGGGTGGTCCTTGAAAGAGAATCAAGTTGAGGTCCAGGTGCTAATGTCAGTGCTAACGTTAGCCACACTAACGCTACAAGTGTGGCGTTAGTGCTGAAGTTAGTGTGGCTAACGTCACACTTACCCAGTTGGTGTTTTTGGGGCTTAAAAGATGCCTCTGGTTTGTACTCCAATTTTATGGCCACTATAGAGTATTATATATCGTTGGAAAGCTCTGAATGTCAGCTTTCTAACGCAACTGGAATCACCTCAATTGAACCTCTGTAACTCAAGTTATGCTCCTTTGAAGGGAACAGGGTTGCTGGCATAGTGGCTGGCGTTATTGGCAAACGTGAGTGCCAATAACGTCCGCGATCAGGGGCTGAAAATTGCCAGTTTCTGAAGTTCAACTTAATATCCACCCCATACTATTATATATTGTTGGAAAGCCCTGAATGTCTACTTTCCAACGCCTTTGGAAGCGCATCATTTGGAGCTCTACAACTCGAGTTATACTTCTTGGAAGGTGAAGAGGTCAGCTGGCCTTACTACAGGTTGATACCATGTTCATCTTTGCACTTTCGGGGCAGGTTTTCTCCCTCAAATTTAGATTCCACCATGTAGTGCCATATATGCTTGGAAAGCTCTGGAATCCTACTTTCCAATGCCACTGGAATCACCTCATTTGAAGCTTTGTGGCTCAAGTTATTCTTGTTTGAAGAAGGCATGGTCAGGCTGCTGGGTGAGACTTTTGCCCACGTTAACTACCACGTTAATGTAGTTAACGTGGAAGCTAATGTGGGTCTTTTTGCTTCGCCAACGTTAGTGGAGATCACCTTTTCCACTAACTTTGGCATCTCCCTTTCCTTCCACGTTAGTTCCCACGTTAATGTAGTTAACGTGGAAGCTAACATGGGTCTTTTTGCTTCGCCAACGTTAGTGGAGATCACCCTTTTTCACTAACTTTGGCATCTCCCTTTCCTTCCACATTAGTTCCCACATTAATATAACTAACGTGGAGACTAACGTGGGTCTTCTTGCACCTTCGCTAGCGTTATTGGCACTCACTTTTGCCACTAACACTGCTCCTTCTTCAAAGTTGATGCCATTAACGTTCCCACTAACGTTCCAACTTTCCTTCCTTCCACGTTAGTGGCCAAATTAGTGGCACTAACGTAGCCACTAACGTGGCTCTTCTCTGCTTCTTGTTACCAGAAATTAATCAAACAAAGTACATCAAAGTCTTGCTCTTAATCATGGGATCATGCATCATCCATTTTATCATTCAATTCATGCATAATTCTCATGAAATCATTCAAAATTCACAATGTTTGCTTGAATCATGGTATGAATGTATTTTCAACCAAATACTTGCTTATTTTCTAAGAAAATGCATGAAACCAACCTAAAGCATACAAAAAATGGCTAGTAAAACTAGCCAAGATGCCCTGGCATCATCTTTTTACATGTGCAAGGTGAACAATCTTTATTTTTCTCCATTTTGCTAAAAAATTTGAATTCAAAATTGAAACTATTCATCTGGTATTGTTTATAAAAGAGGGTTGAAATGGTAAGAATAGTGCAGACCATTGGCTTAGTTCATCTTTCACGAATCTTCATATTGTTATTGTTTTCTTTCTTACAAGTGTTTAAGTGCTTCCAAATGAGTCCATCTTTTGATGCTATTAGCAATATTGTTCCTCCAAGAGAGGCTTGGAGGCTTAAAGTGAGGGTAATTAGAGCTTAGATTGTTCCAAGCTTTGAAAATTCAGATTCTCCAAATTCAACGGAGCTCATTTTAGTGGATGAAAATGTTAGTGATTTTATTGGTCGTTTATTTTGAGTTAGCATGTTGTTGATATTTCTTTTTGTTGCTGACTAACATGTATTCTTATTTTTTATTGTTTATAGTTAAACAAAATCCAAGCCACTATAAGGAAGCAACTTATCAACAGGTTTAAAGATAATATTATTGAAGGAAATTGCTACAAGATGTGTTATTTCTTTGTTGTTCCAAATCATTGCTCTTATAGAGCTACAAAACATGAGTTTAAGCTTACATTTCTCTTCTAAACAATAGTAACAACTATACCAGATGATATCATACCTAGAGTCTGTTTTACTCTATATCCTTTTAAGGAGATATTACAAATGAGCCAAGATCATGATTATTTAGTTTGTGAGTGGTTCTGTATTTTTTTTTCCATTATTGAGATTATGTGTTGTTGATCCTGTTATATATTATTCTATTTTTTTGCGGTTTTTTTTAATGTGCTTACAGATGTTATTGGGTTGCTGACTTTAGTTGGAGAGGAAAAAAGTTATGATAAAGATGGAAAAACAATCAAGATGGTTGTTGTGGAGCTTTCTTCTCAAAAGTCTGTAGCTTCATTACTTTCTTATTTCAGCATATAGTTTTTATTTAGTTTTTTGTTTTCTCTATTTTTTATGTTACGATTTGTTGTGTTTTATTTGTAGGATGGTGCTTAGGTGCGCTCTGTTTGGAGAATATATGTATCAACTAAATCATTTTCTTTCTTCTAGTTTGTTGAACAACCAATAGTGATTATTCAACTTGTCAAAGTTAAGCTTTTTCAAGGTACTATTGTTGAATGTTGTATTATCATGATTTTTTTTAAACTCTTTTTTTACATTGTTGATATAAGATTTTTTTTACATTGTATTATCATAAATGAATATAATTCAGTAATGTTCTGAATTACCTCACGAATGAAATTATGTGGGAAAAAGATAATTGATAATGACATATTAGAGAAAAATTTCTTAACTTTCTATGCCTCAAATGTGCTTCTGCAACAGTAGTATTGAAAAAAAATTTTTTAAAAATATTCTGATATAATTTTTTACCTTCTTGTTGCTAAACGAAATGATGAACTACTTTTAAGAAATTATGAAGCGTGCCCAACCAACGCCTCCCCATTTCTTGAAACAAATGTGGCAAATTATAACCCCATATGAGGTAAATGGCAAGGCTTTTGTAAGAAGAAAAATTATGAAAGAAAGAAATATTATTTTTACAAAAAAGGTTTTCACTAGAAGTGGGATAAAGAAAGAAATAATGAACAAAATAAATCACTAGAGGATAAATATTTCCATTACGGTGGAAAGAGCCATTAATCACGTACCTGTCGTACCTCAAGGCACTTAGTTGATCTTTATCAAGCATTCTTGAAGAAAGATGACAAAGAAAATGAGACAAATTTTGTTTCAAAGGATGTGGCTGAAAATTACACCATTCATTATGAAGTGTCTAATTTTTTTTTTAGAATCCTAAAAAAAATATTGATCATTTAATCAATAATGAAAAAGTTTAATATTTGAGTTCATTAAGTATTTATGTCATAAAATAATGTAAGAAACTTATTGTTAAGTTTTATTTACTATGCATTTGAATTTTAAGTATGATTATTATAAATAATATTTAATAAAATATTGTTTATGTTTAAAAACTTTAAAATCATTAAATATGTGAAGTTCTACAACAACAACAATAATAATAAAAATAAAATTTCTATTATATAATACTATTCTTATGTACAGTGTTATTTAGATAAACAGTTCCATTATTATCAGGAATGCAATTTTAATGTGCACATGCACTTCTACTTATTTTATGTTATATTATGATCTTATTATTAGTTGTCTTTGAAAAAAATGACAAGGACATATAATGAGAATATTTGTCTTATGGATAGTACAAGTTCGCATACCATTTTTCAAAAGTAATATATATTTTACTCATCTTGTACCAAAAGAAGAATGTGTTAATACCATTATTGACTTAGAAAATGTGATAAAAGGTTCCAAAAGTGCTATAATTTTATTTCGGGATAAGTACTTTTTTCGTCCTTAAGGTCTTGGGCCAAAATCAAAATCGTCCCCAACCTTTTTTTCTTATTAAAATCATCCTCAATACAAAACGTTAAAAAATCGTCCTTTTGTCCAAGAACAACATTTTGTGGACAATTTTACCCTTACATAAAAATTTAATTGATGTGGTTGGTGTCATTTGATTTCAGACTTTCAGTAACGGCGAGTGCAGAGGGGTAAACCGTAAACGATGGAAGAAAGCAAAGAAGAAGCAGAGGCAGGGCTGCAGAAGAAGTACTCGTCAATGGTGGAACGGCTCAACAAATGCCACCAATCCCGTTCAGACAATAACAATGAGTCGGAATCATCTTCATCCCCTGCCTTCGAGTCCACATCATCCTTCCTTACCCAATTCTCGAACCTCAAATCCTCCATCGAATCCCAACTCACTCACTCCCATTCCGTCTCCTCTTCCGACCCATCACAGCTCAAACCCCATTTCGAGCAAATATCAACATCAATCTCCTATTTGGAGAAGCTTGTTGCAGAAAATTCCTACTTCCTTCCCTCCTACGACGTTCGATCCTCCCTCAAAACCATCGCCGATTTGAAACACACCCTAGAAACCCTCATCTCCCAGCTTCTCCCTAAGAAGAAGTTCTCCTTCAAGAACAAGGCTGCCACCAAGAAAGACACTACCAACAACAACACTGTTACTCCACAAGAACCCAAACAGCCCCTACCTCTCAATCGCGACTCCTTGGGGTTCAGGAACAAATCCGGCGAGCTTTTGGTGGGTGATTTTAGGGGATCGGAGGTTGGAAAATTCACGGTGTCTGATCTCAATTCCTGCGAGGTTAGGATAATTGGTTGTGTGAGTACACTATTCATTCACAGGTTGAAGGATTCTAGGGTTTACGTTGGGCCCGTGATGAGTTCAGTCCTCATCGAGGACGTTGAGGGCTGCGTTTTTGCCATGGCGTCACATCAGATTCGGATCCACGCTGCAACAAGGAGCGATTTTTACCTGAAAGTTAGGAGCAGGCCCATAATCGAGGATAGTAATGGGGTGAGGTTTGCGTCGTACTGCTTGCGCTACGAAGGGATCAAAGAGGATCTTCGTGGTGCTGGTCTTGATGCAGAAATTGGGAATTGGGGGAATGTGGACGATCTCAAGTGGTTGAGGGCAATGCAGTCTCCAAATTGGTTGATTTTGCCGGAGAATGTAAGGGGTTAGAAACTTAGAATCGTTGATATATTCAATTCGGAAAATGGGAAGAAGGAGGGAACTGATGATGATGATGATGGGATGGGATGGGATTTGGGGTGGAGGGTCAAAGAGTAGGAGGAAGGGAAATTGGGGGTGGGTTTGGGTTTGGGGTTTGGGGGGGATGGTGGGAGACGAAGAGATGTTAGGTGAGGGTGGGGTGGGGTTTTATTTTTTTAATATTATTTTTATTAATAATAAAGGGTAACTTGGTCAAAAAAATATAATTGAAGTAGAAAAGGACGATTTTATAACGTTTTGTAATGTTAGGGATGATTTTAATAAGAAAAAAAGGTCGGGGACGATTTTGATTTTGACCTCAAACCTTAGGGACGAAAAAAGTACTTATCCCTTTTATTTCCCAAGGAACAAAATTCATAATAGATAATGCACTATTATCTACTAAGTCTCTAATGAACTTGTCGAATTTTAAAGATATTCGCCGAAATGGATATCATATTAAAATAATGAATGAGAAAAATCATGAGTATTTATATATCACAACTCATGATTCAAATAAAAATGTTATATTAGAAAAGTGACTCACTTTTTTCTGGGTTATACTATACTAAAATCAATGTAATTGAATCACATGCTATTGTAAACCAGAAATTTACTAGCCTAAATGGGTTCATAATTTGACATGATCGATTCGGTCATCCTTGAATAACCATGATGTGAAAAATTATTTAAAACTTCTATGGACATTCATTAAAAAGTCAGAGAGTTCTTCAATCTAGTAGATTCTATTGTGCTATATGTTCTCAGAAAAGGTTAATTATTGCAAGGCTATCACTAATAAAGACTATATTTGAGTCCCCTGAATTTTTAGAAAGAATTCAAGGAGATATATGTAGACTAATTCATCCACCATGTGAATCCTTTAGATATTTTATGATCCTAATAGACGCATCCTCGAGATGGTCATATGTATACTTATTATCTTTTCACAACTTATCGTTTGTGACATTTACTTACTCAAATTATTCGATTTAAAGCGTGTTTTCATAAAAATCCAATTAAAACAATTTGTCTTGGTAATACTTGAACTTGGTAATACTTGAAGAATTCACTTTCAAAACTTTTGATGAAAGATGGGCTCCAATAGAAAAAAGTATCTAAACCTCAAAAAATTATCAAAAATTTTCAATCTACCTTTCTATGCTAACTTAATCACTCCCAATTCCTTTTCCGAATCTTCTCTTCCCTCTTCCACTCAATCCCCACTGCCATTACGTTATTTTTCTTTTCACTCTCACTTCTTATTTTTCAAACATTGAACTAAGCTCCACTCTTATTCTCCAATTTCTGTACCGCCAACTCAGGCAAAGACGTCGGTGGAGGAGGATCCTCGTAGATAACAAGCTGACAATTGGCGTCGAAGTCGGAGTCGGCGCATGGCCTCTTGAGTGGGGGAAGAATCCTCAATATCATTTTTCTTTTCTCTTCGCTGCACTTTGATCAATCAAATCAATCTTCTACAATATGAAGCACACCATTCTCTCTTTCTCTCTCTTATTTGAAATTGAAACCAACTCACCCAACAAAGACGCTACTTCAAACCCCAAGAATTATAACCATCACAGAAACCCCTTCACAAATTTACTCTACAAAACTGAAGAATCTCAAAAGGCTTGCACTCAGGTGTCGTGGTGTAGTTGGTTATCCCATTGAAATTGGGAATCAAGAAATTGGAGAGTGGAAAGTGGAGCTTAGTTCATGTTTGAGAAGTAAGAAGTGAAAGTGAAAAGAAAAATAACTTAATAGTAGTAGGGATAGAGTAGATAAGAGATGCGAGGATTTAGAAAAGAATTGGGAGTGATTAGGTTAATTTAGAAGGATAAATTGAAATTTTTTTATAAATTTTTAGAATTTAAATAATTTTGTGTATCAAAATCTATTTTTTACGGTTACAAATTAATTTTAATTCTTTCGCAGTCAAATTTATTAGTATTATAATCTTTAATAATCAATTTTAATACTTTAGTCGGGACAAAACATTTATACCATAGCCCTTACTCGTGCAACATTTTTTTTTGGTTATACAAACACACTCACACACCCTAATCTAACCACCACTGCTAGGGGTGTGCATGGTTCAGCTTTTCCATAAACTGAACTAAAACTGCACTAAACCATTTTAAATGGTTTAGAAACTGAACCAAACTGCTTTGTCACATAAGAAACTGGTTTTAAACCAGTTTACAATACAGTGCACCAGTTTAAACCAGTTCATAAAAATAAAACCAGTTTTAATTAAAAAAACCAGTTTAAACTGGTTCATAAGGTAAAACTAGTTTTAATATATAAAAAAAAATAGTTTTTACATTATGTCTCCCTCCCTCTCTCTCTCCCCTCTCTCTCTCTCTCTCTCTCTCTCTCCCTTTTCCTTCTTCACTTTTCTCTCTCATTCCCCTATTCCTCTCTCTCTCTTCTCTCCCTCTCTCTCCTTCCTCTCTCTCTCTCTCTCTCTCTCTCTCTTTCTCCTTCTCTCTCCCCTCCTCTCTCTCTCTCTCCTTCCCTTCTTTCTCCCCCTCCACTTTATCTCTCTCCCTTCTCTCTCTATCATTCTCTCCCTCTCTCTCTCCTTCCCCCATCCTCTCTCTCTTGCTCCCCTCTCTTTCTCTCTTTCTCTCTCTCCCTTTTCTCTCTCTCTCTCTCTTTCTCTCTCTTTCCCCATGCTCTCTCTCTTTCTCCTTCTCTCCATTTTCCCTCTCCGCTTCTCTCTCTCCTTCCCCTATTCCTCTCTCTCTTCTCTCCATCTCTCTCCCTCCTCTCTTCTCTCCATCTCTCTCCCTCCTCTCTCTCTCTCTCTCTCTCCTCTCTTTGTCTTCCTCTCTCTCTTCTCTCCCATCTCTCCCTTTTTTCTCTCTCTCTCCTTCCCTTCTTTCTCCCATTCCTCTTTATTTCTCTCTATCCTTCTCTCCCTCTCTTTCCCCATGCTCTCTCTCTCTCTCTCTCTCTCTCTCCTTCCCTTCTTCCTCTCTCTCTCTCTCTCCTTCCCTTCTTCCTCTCTCTCTCCTTTTCTCTCCTTTCCTCTCCACATGCTCTCTCTCCTTCCCCTCTTCCTTCCTCTCTCTCTCTCTCTCTCTTTCTCCTTCTCTCTATTTGTCTTTCTCTCCTTCTCTCCCCCTCATCTCTCTTCCTCTCTCTCATTTTTCTCCTTATCTCTCCCCTTTCCATCTCTCTCTTTTTTCTCCCAAAGTCTTTGCTTCTACTATAAACCTCTTTATTCTCAAAACCTTTGTCACATATACCACCGCCATGCTCTGTCACAAACACAAATACACTCTCTGTTCTCTCTCTCTTCTTGTCCTTCTCTCCCCCCTCTCTCTCTCTCTCTCCTTTTCCTCTCTTCCCTCCTCTATCTCATCATCTCTTTCTTTCCTCTCTCTCCTCTTTCTTTCTCTCGCTTTAGAGTGAAGAGGCAAAAAGAGAGAGAGAAAGGAGGAGGAGACAGAGAAGGGGAGAGTGAAAAAAAGAAGAGATGAAGAGAGAGAAAGGGAGGAGGAGAGATAAAGAGAGATGGGGAAAGAGAAGAGGGAGAGAGAGGAGAAGGGAGAGAGAGAAAGAAGGAAGGGGGAGAGAGAGGAGCGTGAGAGAGAAAGAGAAAAGGAAAAAAAGGAGAGAGATAGAGAGAGAAGGGAGAGGAGAGAGAGAGAGGAGGGATGGGAGAGAGAGAGAGAGAGAAGGGAGAGAGAGAGAGAGAGAGAGAGAGGAGGGAGAGAGAGAGAGAGAGAGAGAGAGAGAGAGAGAGAGAGAGAGTGGAAGGGAGGGAGGAAGAGGGAGAGAGAGGGAGAGGATGGAAGAGAGAGAGGATGGAAGGGAGGGAGAGAGAGTGGGAGAGGTGAGAGAGAGAGAAGGGGAGAGAGAGAGAAATGGAAAGGAGAGAGAGAAGGGGGAGAGGAGATAGAGATAGAGATGGGAGAGAAAGAGAGGGGGAAGGAGAGAGAAGGGGAGAGAAGGAAAGGAGAGAGAGGGAAATGGGAGAGAAAGAGAGGGAGAAAGGAGAGAGAAGGAAAGAAAGGAAAGGAAAAGAGAGAAGGGGGAGAGGAAAAGGGAGAGAGAGATGAGGGAGAGAAAGAGGGGAAGGAGAGAGAAATGAGGGAGAGAGGAGAGAGAAAGAGAGAGAGAGAGAGGACGGGGAGAAAGAGGGAAAGGAGAGAGAGAGAGAGAGGAGAGAGAGAGAAGAGAGAGAAGGGAAGGAGAGAGAGAGAGAGGAAGGGGGAGAGAGAGAAAGAGTATGAAAAAGCTAATTTTGGAGTTTGAATAAAACCAGTTTTAATTTAGTTTAAAACTAAACTGAACCATAAAAACTGGTTTTTTAATAAACTGGTTTTCATAAAAACTATGGTTTCAGTTTAGTGTTTTATTTGAAAAAACTGGTTTATTTAAAACAGTTTCAGTTCAGTTTCAATTCAGTTCAGTGACCACTGCCTAGAATTTAAACCTGGATTTGTTTGAGGCAAACATCTTTCCCACTACATCACATGCCTCAGCCGCTTACTCGTGCAACTTAACTCCTCAGCTTTCCGCATCCTCAAAATCTTCCTAATCTAATTCATGTTCCTGACCCCTAGAGCCAGAAGGACTTGAACTAACTTCTTCCAAGTGTGCTTGCTGCATTGTGCGTTTTAGATTCATTAGCTCCATTTACATCAGTAACAACTCCCCATGTCAAAATATCATCATCCAAAAGCAACATTTCTTCAACACTTCCATGCCTGCTAAATTCTCCCACTAACCATTCGTTGCTATCATCAATATCTTTTATGACAATGGGATCCCAAGGATTCGAATACCAGAAATGCTAGTTGAGCTCCTGGTTATATTTAACAAATACCCAGTCTTGTAGCGTTTGATGCCCGGGCTCACTTCTTTCCTTAGAAACAGATCTATTGCATTAGTTACAAATAAGAAAGTTAGTTTGAAAATCACCAAAGCTGTTACTAAGAGTCAATTTCAATAATCTAATACATAGTTACATGAATTCACCAAATAGATTGCGTATCAATTTGCGTGTCCCGCATACTAATTTATTTGCGTACCTAGATGTCATATGTATATTCCATATAAAATATTTTACATATAGTGTACTGAATAACTGTTCTCATACCAGAGCGTATTGCGTTCTATATAACTATGATCTGATAGCAATATTTTATATTGTAAACTTGGGGCGGATGATCCGCACGACTCCCACCATGCAGCTGCAACACAAATAACGAGTAACATTATTAAAAGAAAAATGCTAGATGACCAACATAATTTATTGTTTTTGGCCATCATTTTTAACCATCAACTCAATTCCTTTAGTCTAGTAATCCAATAATATACTTTTAGCACATATTTTTAAATATTAATGGCTGATGGCCAAAAACAATAAATTCTGGTAGTTCTCTAGTATTCCTCTGAAAAAAATGTCATGAAACTAAATCTATCAATAAATATAGCTTTCTTACAAGAAAAGTAATAGGTTCTTGATTTAGTTGCCTCCTTTGTTCCAAAGGTACCCTTGGCTCTCTTACAAGGATCTCACTCAAGTAAAATTTTATCTGCCTCCTCTTGTGTTTCACTCAGCTTGCCAATTGCCTTATAAAAATCCCACCACCACTTTTAAATTGAACTCATTCCTTGGGTTGCTATAGTAAAATGCCGGGGTTAGAAACTGAGCAACTGCATTAAATGGATGAACTTTTAATTCTCATCTTAAATCAGTGATATAGAAAATGTCCTGGGGCTTTTTGAATAGATTCCTCAGCCTTTTCCATTGGCATTGCTTCATGTGCGAAATCAATTATTTTTTCATGACTAACAAGCCAAAGGACATGAATAAGAGGTTTCGCAGCTTTAAGAAAATAAACAACATCATCCCAACATCATTCCGGAAAATTGATAGACCATCCCTTATACAATAGATAACATCATAACACTGATTATTAAGTCGTTTAATCCAATATATTTTAGATGATCTGCATCACAAAATCTTGGAGCCATTTTATACATAGAGCAGAACTGATTATCTGAGCAGAATTTTTCAGCAATGTAAGAAAGATTCATGTTCTTTTAGTAGCTTCTAAAGAAAGTAAATAGTTAGCCAGTTAGTGAAAACTTTTCATTCATAGCCTGAAGTTGTAATAACAACCTACAAACAGTAACGTGTTATTACAAGTGTAGAAGTGTACAAAAAATAATGTATCAATTTTTATGCTAAAAAGATCTGATGCTGCTTAGAGGAAAATCAGAATAAAACACCGAAATCCCCACATGAGCATTGTCCATTCACAAATTTATGAAGCCGCTTACTGTCTTTGATAATGATTTCTCTACCAGTCAGTGTTGATACATACTTAACAAAATCATGGCCATCTCTGCACATTAAGGTACTCTTCACTACTCGTATCGGCGAGGAACTCGGCAAGTTCTCCAATCCGAATGTAATCGCCAGCTTCTCACTGTGATAAATGGAAGTTGATGTTATTTTTTCTTCTTCTTCCTTGTCTTCTTCACTTATCTCCATAGTTTCTAGCATCTCATATCCAAGATTCTTTGCTTTGAAAATTAAAACCTCCAATGATTCATAAACTAGAGAACTCTGAGGGAATTCCTTGTCATTCGGTTTAAATGGATACACTCTTTCTTTGATGCTGATCCAACTCCAATCATTTAATTTTCCAACTTTTTCCTCCTTCATTATCTTCTTCACCCTAGAAACATCCTCAAATCTCTCTACAGAATGGTACATATCCAATAACAACAAATATGTTTCGGTATCTTTCGGTTTATGACTTAGTAACTGCTCGGCAGCTTGAAACCCCAACTCCTGATTACCGTGGCTTCGGCAACCTGCTACCAAGTTTGACAAGATATACTCGCTAGGCTCGAAATCCATTTTCTTAATCATATTGAAAGCTTCGTCTAGACGTCCAAACTTCACAAACAAATCAACAAGGCAAACATAATGGTCCATCACAGGCATGATTTTGTACTCCTTCTGCATAATCTCAAAATAAGTGAGTGCCGCACTGATCATGCCAGCATGGCGACAAGCAGATAAAACCCCAACAAAAGTGACTGCGTTTGGTCTAACTCCTGTTAGTTTCATGTCCTCAAAAAGCTCCAACGCTTGCTGAGACCAACCATGCTGTGAAAAAGCTGTAATCATGGAAGTCCATGATATCATAGTCCTAGTAGACATCTCTAGAAATGCTTTGCTTGCCCTCTCAATACTTCCACATTTATTGTACATATTAATCAGTGAACTCCCCACTACCACTTCCGATAGGAACCCGATTTTGATGGCCTGAGCATGAATCTGTTCCCCCTGCTCTAAAGCCACCATCCTACTACAGACACATAAGGCACTTGAGAAGGTAAACAGGTCTGGCTTCATGCCAAACCGATGCAACTCAGAGAAAAGTTTGAGTGCTTCAATTCCATAGTGGCAAGCAGAAATATTATCCTTTGTGAGCTCCATCATTTGTGCATGCCCAGCAATCATTGCATTCCATGAAACCAAACTAACATCATCCATTCCGCTAAACAAAATTTGTGCCTCATCAATGCAACCACACTTGAGATACAAATACAATAAAGAATTCCTTATACGCAGATTCGACTGGTATCCTAATTTAGCAGACAGCGAATGAACCTGAGTCCCGAGTTCTAATAATGGAATCTCACAACACTGGCTCAAGACACTGGATAAAGTTAACTCATTAGGCTGTGTGTCCTCAGAAAGCATATCAACGAAAAGTCTTAAACCCGTCATTGGGTCACCATTGTCCCCACAAGCAGAAATAGCAGCAGTCCAAGAAACAACATTCTTTTCCTTGATTCTCCTAAATGCACTGAGAGCTAATTTCAATTTGCCACATTTGGAGTATAAACTACAAAGTGCATTGCAAATGCTAGTGTCAAAATCAATCTGGTATTTGATTATGTAAGCATGGAACTGATTCCCTAACTTAACTGATCGCATTGATGTACAAGCGCTTACAGCTACGGCAAGTGTGTAATTGGAAGGATAACTCCCTGCATACAACATCTCTTGGAACACATAAATAGCATTCTCTGGCTGCATTTTCTGCACATAACCCACCATCAATGTAGTCCAACCCACCACATTTCTCCTTGGCATTTTGTCGAATACTTTGCGTGCGGCTTCCATGCGACCACATTTAGCATAAACATTGACCAGAAATGACATCAAGAAAACATCTTGGTGCGCTCCGGTTTTAATGGCATGACCATGAATAACTTGTGCATCCAGGAAAGATGTCCTGTCTAAGCATTCTTGCAACAGGGGAAAATAGAAAGATGAGTCCAGCTCTGTCATTTGTTTTGTCAACGAGATCGTTTCACGAAAATCAAGATTCTTGGGATCCAAATCCGTGAAGTAGTTGCTTTTCTGCAAAGAAATGCCCTGACTCTGAAAGCATAAATAAAATGCATGTTAATTACGAATTAAGTGAAAGCAAGCAATAGAATTAGTTTGGTTAATTAGGCTAAAGCTCTCTTTAGGACTTGAATTATAACTTTGATCAAGAAGTTTGATTTTCATGAACTAGAAATGATTTCTTTCTTAAATAATGTGTGTGGAAGTTAAATGCTTTTGCTAGGCAGTATTAACTAATTGGATGTAACAATCCATAGAAGTTGAAATAAAAAAACAAAAGTAATACTATACATCCAAGTCTTTTTATTAACGAAGTCTAACTAAGTTAAATAATAAGATTTAAAATAATGCTAGAAAAAAATTTGAATATATAGCATTATTCAAAAAAGAATCAGGTTAGTTGGTCGGTAAGTTAGTTAAAATAGTTATTCAGATAGTTACATGAATTCACTAATTAGATAGCGGACCGCGTACTAATTCTCACGTAATTCATCTTTGTACCAGAACTATGTATGCATATTTTTTGCATAAAATATTTTAAATATGACGTATCATGTAACTATGGTTATTCATATTATCCAAAATAATTAATACAAAGCCAAAGAAAATGGTAAATAAACCTTGTTGATATAAGAATGAAAGAGATGTATTGAATAAGGAAGTGAAAGAGAGGGGAGGGGGTACCTTTTCTATGGGAAGGGAGGTTGGTGGGTGTGTTTTGAATTGTGGTTGGAGCTTAAGAGTTGTAATGAGAGCAGCAGAAGCAGAAGGAAATGATGCCATAAAAAGATAACGTGAATTGAATTGATTATGGAGGAAGGAAAGAGGAATTGAGTAGTGTTGACATGATTAAGTTAATTGATTGGGTTGGGTTGGTGTTGCTTGGATGAAAATTGAGGTAAGGGTCTAAGGGAAGGGAACGGATATATTAGATATCCAGTTTCATTTCAGCCATTGGCTGGCGACTAGAAAAAGACATCAGGTAATGACAATATTCTTAGAAGCACTTTTAATTTATTTTATAAAATCCATCACTCTTTTGTGTTGTTTATATAAACTATAAAGTATCATTTACTTGTAAAAATAAGAATAAATGCTTCAGATTAGTTTTTCAAAATGTATATACTATATAGAAAAAAAATTTACACATTAATTAATTGAGAAATGTTACTCTTATTTGATGATATCACATTTTTTTTGTACAAATTCATACAAACATACAATAAAAAAAATTCATGCGGGAAATGACATTATAAAAAATGAAAATAATATTATCATTTCTCTAATTAATTTAGTATGATAGTTTTAAAAAAAATAATTTAGCCTTTCGGTTTATAACTTTATATCGACTATTTTTTTTTTCGGTGAAATTAAGGGACCAAGATCCAAAAGAATAAACACTAACTACTCTCTAAAGGATAGGAAACTAATTCCTTTTTTTTCTCACTATCTATGACCCTGACGAGATCACTTGGTGGAGAATCTAAAAAGATAAAAGCAGATTGCTTCCCTAAGCTCCTTTTGGCAAGTCAATCAGTGCATTCGTTGTCTTCACGGAGGGTGTGATTGAAAGCAAGCTTCCATAATCTATTTATCATGTCCTGTATATTTCTTAAAAGGGCATTGGTCTTCTGCGATTGAAACTTCTGGTTCAAAATGTCATAGACCTCAGTTGAATCCACTTCCACGATAAGTCTTCTCATGCCTAATTCCCACGCCATTCTCATCCCATGGTAGGCTCCCCACAATTCTGTTTCCAAAATCGAACAACATCCCACGTTAGATTGAAATCTCGCCAACCACTCTCCCTCGTGAGTTCTGAGGAGACCTCTACAACATGCTTTTGTCCTGTTGTCTCCTACAACTCCATCAGTATTCACCTTTATCCATCCCTTGGGAGGTATAGTCCAATGATATACTGTTGAGACTGTGATTTTCTTCCTTTCATCCCCTGCTGTTTTCTTTGATAAGCTTCCTTGAAATTTTGGGCTGTGTTCCTAATCACTACATTGGTGTTCTTGGGTCTTATGAATGGTGGTGAGAATATCTCTTAATTTCTCCACTTCCAAGTCAACCATTTAACTACAAAAAACTCATCCTTCCAATCCAACAGGGAGTGCTTCCCAAGATCATTTTTAAGATTGAAATTTATCCACCCTTCTAAGTCTAAACCAAAGAAGACCGCAACCGCGGCTGGGTTTAAGAGTTGAGTCCAAATTCTTGAGGCTCTCGGACAATCCCTCAAAACATGGAGTGCTGTTTTAGGGTGTCCAGTGCAGCAATGGCAATTTGGATTTGTCCTTAGCATTCTGCCTCTTCTACTTGCTGTCAGAATTCTTTCATGAAAAACCTGCCACATGAAAACTTTTATTCTCTCTGGTCCCTTCCACTTCCAAATTGACATCCATTTGGACGTGCACTCAATATTTGTTGTCTTGGTAAGTTCTTTATAAGCAGATACAACAGTGTAACATCCATCAGTAGTTAATTCCCAACAAATTGAATCTTGCAAATCTTTCTTTGGGGGAGGGATGAATTTAATGATATTTATGATGTGTTCAGGCAGAAACTTCTGAATATTCACGATATTCCATTCACCTTTGTCATTCACATAGTCCGCAACCAAATCATCTTTTCTAGAACTGGGAATTGGATTGATGGCAGCTCTATCAAGTCTATCATAATTCGACACCCATTTATCCTTCTAAAAAAAGTGGATTTCTCCCGTCTCCAATCACATATCTACAATACTTTTTCACCTGTAGCCGTAATCTCACTAATTCTTTCCAGAGGATGGAATCATTTGCCCTTCTACTAAGCCCTTCTATTCGTTCCCTTCCTTCTATATACTTGCTAATGAAAACTCTCGCCATAGTGAGTCTGATTCTGTGATAAGCCTCCAAATGATCTTCATAAGGAATGATTCATTAACAGCCTGAAGGTTCCTCATTCCTATTCCGCCTTGGATCTTCAGCTTGCAAAGTGTACTCCAACCAATGTGATGGATTTTCTTTTGTCCTTCAGAATCACCCCAGATGAATTTTCTTTGGGATTTTTCTAGTTGGTTGCATATCTCCTTTGGTAGTTTCGAATGTTACACATCAAAATTTGCAAGCGGACTCAAAACTGTCTTGGCTAAAGTGATTCTCCCAACAAGAGACAAGCACTGGTCTTCCAAAAGTTTTAAAATATGATAATATCACTTCCATTTTTTATGATGTCACTCATTATTTTTTATTATATATTTGTATAAATTTATTAAAAAATTAACATCAAAATAAAAATAACAATACCAATTTCCTAACATCTTTAACCTTTAATCTTTATCTGTCCACTACTTTGTTATTTGATTGTAGCTGCACAAAAAACAAAATTCTCTGAACCGAATTGAAAATAAGCATAAATTGTAAACATTCTGGTCCTTAAAAATGTTGAGTTTTAATTTTGATGCATCTAAAAAATTTTTTCTATTATCACCAAAAGTTTTTAAAATACTATTTTGCTCCCATTAATTCTAAGCTTTGTAGCTGTACCATGCATGTTACACTTACTAGCTCCACTCAATACACTTGTACACCCTGATTTCTTTACCACGAAATTTGCCAAATGTACAACGCCTTAATAGCAGGTACGATCTATGCAAATATAACAAAATACAACAATTGTGCAATCTAATTTTATAGCTAAAAGCCTAAAACCACAACACAACAATCGACAATAGAAGGGAATTTTCATTTTCAATTCAACAATAATTTTTCTCTAACTTTGGAAGAACATGCTAAACTCTACAAATCCATCACTAAAGGGAAATTTTCCCTTTCTTCATTTTAGTAATGGGCAACAATACAATTCAAAATTGTATCAAGCCTCGGTGGGTACAAAGCCATTAAGCAACACTTGTTATTTCCAGAATTCAACTCCCAAGGATATGTCATATAAAATGTTCAATTACCGTACTTCATTTTCTCCACCTCAAAGCCAATTGTGGGGAACTGCTTTGCATATTCCTCAACTTCATGACGGAGCTTTGCAATATCAGATTGGCATGCATCTGATTGCATTTCTGCAGCAAAATCTTTCAACTTCGTACCTGAACCATAAAATAAGAGATGAAAAGCATGTGAGATAGAAAGCTATGATATCCTGCAATGCCTCAGATTATGGCAGCTAAAGAAGATGAGGGATCAACCTTTGGTATTTGCCTTAATCTGTAAGGCTAACTTGACTCCTAAATCAAAAAATTCAGCTACTTTCTTAAAATCCTCCTCAACAAACCCTCTTGATGTGAGAGCAGGGGTCCCTGAATCATGAATAAAATAATCACAATATAAACATAGGTCCCCTAATAGGCAGGAAAAAGGTCATTGAGACTCCGAGAGACTGTACCCATTCGGATGCCTCCGGGAACCATAGCAGACACATCCCCTGGAACAGTATTTTTATTGGCTGCTATATGAACTGCTTCTAACACCTTCTCTACCCTTGAGCCATCGATGCCCTACCAAATATCATGTAATTAGAAGTTGCTTTCCCTTGATGCTATAATATAAATAATTTACACATCAAACAAACACTATAAGCTTTAACATCTCTTGCAATTAGGATTAGAAATGTATATACTGTAACTCCGTAAGTACCACATCTAAACATGAAACTACTGCCAAAATGAATTGGTATAATCATTGGGTAAATTTTGTTTGTTTGAACACACTTGTATAACTCAAGGAAAAAAACGCTTGATAAAAGCATGAGATATTTCTAGTATCTTATTTCCATTCTCCGTATCTAATGCATGTTTAAACTAAGCATACATAGGTTGTTCTGAACCAGTTTACTGACACAGACAAACAATTTGGCACGATGTCAAATTCTTGATGAAATAAAAATATTACCATAATATTTTCAGAGAAAAAACCCTTTACCTTGTTTCTTAAGTTAACTAACAATAGATGGTTATCAGTTCCACCAGATACAATATCGTAGCCTTTCTCTAGCAAACTCTGCAGTTCAATCAACACAGTAGCATCAGGTATTACACCCAAATTAGTTAGACACTTGGGCAAAGTTCCAAACAATTAGAAGATAAACCTAAAAACAGTTTATAGCTTCATATACTGATACAAAGAATTCTCTTTTTTCTCGGGAAAAAAAAATTGCAGGCATTCATAATACCTGTGAGAATACCGCACAATTACTGACAACTTGCTTTTGGTAATCCTTGAATTCTTGTGTCATAGCCTAAATTTACAGAAATGGAAAAAGAACCGAACTTAAATCAGCCTAAAGATGCACGAGAATTATTAAGCTTTTATAGAAAATATTATATTGGTGTTTGCAAGGAAAACAATGACAAAATATTTTCTTTGGCTAAACTATTTTAGAACCTGCTTCAGTGCAACTGCTAAGCCTGAAATCGTGTGGTTGTGTGGACCACCTTGAAGTCCGGGAAAAACAGCCTGATTTATTTTATCTTCATAGTCATAGAACACCTGTAGTATGAAATTCAGAAAATGAAGAACTACCCAACTTAGAGATAATGCAAAATACCAAGAAATTTATACACAAAATATTTAGTACTAATCATCGGCAAACACAGTCAACAACTACTTCAACTACGGAACTAATATTTCGTAAGTGTAAGGTAAAATATATATCATGTATAATGCTCCTAAACTAAAATACTCTTCACTTTTATGCCCCATAGTATTGCTTTCATTAGTATCCACAAACCACCTTTATGTTGATCTTAACTCAAAAATCAAGCATTTTACGGCAAAAAACATCAGGGCAGCAATTTGAAATGGGAATATACTTCACAGGATAATTGTAGTTTATTTTACCCTATTTTCTAATTTCTTGATTCCATATATCAATAAATTCAGAACCATAGACTCACTTCCTTCCCTTGCTTGTTTATCTCTTTCAGACCCTTCCTGAAGAAGATCATTGCCCCACGTGGTCCACGGAGTGACTTATGTGTTGTGGTTGTCACAACATCTGCATAATCAAAACAAGAAGGAATAACACCTGCAGAAACCAATCCACTGATGTGTGCCATATCAGCCAACATAATTGCCTTCTGCTTATCACAGACCTATAAGAATAAATCACAAAAGATACAATGTCATCACCACCTAATTCTTCTAAATAATAAAATAAATTATCTTCTGTAATTAGATAAAATTTACCTTGCGAATTCTTGCATAATCATAAAGGCGGGAATAAGCACTGGCACCAGCAACTATTAATTTTGGCCTAAAAAGTGCAGCACTTTTCTCCAACTGCAGATATTAAACGAGTAAAATTGTTATAGAAAAGGCAGAACCCACATTATGCTTGAAAGAGCATAATCTTTGAGAATAAGTGAAAATATAATTCTCCAACAAGCTCAGGAACCTTTCTCCCTCATTTGTTAGGGAAAACTAATGTAACAATCAATGATAGATGGCAGAATGATGAATGCTGTGTCATCATGTACAATGAGGACACAGTATTCTGAACCTGCATATGAAAAGATTAAATATTGAGATTAGAATGAGCATGCACCAGGGTAATGACATGTAATGATACATGATGCAGGTTTTTACTTTGAAAAGAATTAAAAAAATGGCAAATAATCATTAGAATTGGAAACAAAAAAACTTAATTGGAGAGTAAAATTAAAACCCATATATCTGAAATTCACAATTGCCCCAATTTGTTATATGTTAATGAGCTAACACCAATCTCCAATGATACATCCAAAACTAAACATCAGACAAGAAACTATTTAGCTGCTGCCATAAATATAGTGATAGCTATTGAAGCAGCGCTGACTGATGAGAAGACTTTCACCCATTAGAGGAAATATTCATGAACAGAAACAAATGGTACCTGCCTACCTGGTCATAATCAATATAACCAGTGCTTTCATCCAATCTGTATGGCATCGTTTCAAAGAATATAGATACAGCTGATATCTTCTTGGTGTCAGTCTGCATAAGAGAAAATAGTAATAACTTGTATACGGATAAATATGACAAATTGATTTAATAACGGATAAATATGACAGAAATTGATTTAATACTTTTTATTCGGGTGATAAAAGGAAAAGAATTCCAAACTCGTGTTGCATAAAAGTTTCAGCAATGACATTTGCCATGGTCAGTTAGTCAGATAGAGTTGCCACTTTGTCCAGACAATATTAAAACAACACAGGACAACATTCAGCAATGATGATAAGTGAATACAGTGTTTATAAAATAATGATTTAACAACAAAATAGATGTGAATACAAAGCAGCAAAGAGGTGCATTTCGATTTTTGGAGTATAACCAGAAAATAAAATTCTGCTGAGATACCGAAATTATTTCTACAATCCATAGTCTATACAACGGTCCAATAATTTAAGAGATAGTATAGCCGAATGTTAGTGAAAGATTGTTAATGAAGTATGACTAAAGTCTTTAGGGGAGATCAAAGCGTGTGGAACTCCTTACTTGCAGTTTGCCAATATGCTTAGAAATGTTTTGCCTCTATTGAAATTTGTTTAGATTGCTTCCAGTCATTGTATTAATATAAGATCACTAGTCTATTTGGATGGTAATGTAATCAGAACTTTATCAATGAAGTCCATTATCCCTTCCATTTTGGTTGTAATTGGTAGATGACAGGGTACGTTGTTCTTTTTAGATGGTTTTTTTTTCCTTGTATTTCTTTACTTGACAAGCTTTTGTATCCTCCGTAGCATGCTTATTTGTACTTTTTCCTCATATATATTGTAAAAGGTTACTCCGATAGAAACTTATTTGACAGTGTTAATATACACCAGTTCATTTGATCCAAACTCATATATTGTTCACTTACCTCTTTGTTCAAACAACACTAAAAAAATGAGCTATTACCTATGACTTATCACAGACTTGCTATGATTATCAACTCAAGGTAACAGGGACAATACAATGACCACAAACCATAAGCAGAAGCAAAACATAACCTGATAGCCATGTGACAAATGCCCACCATGTGGAAGATCAAGTGCCATAATTCTCTCATGAGGCTTCAATAAAGCAGTGTAAACTTGGAAGTTGGAAGGGGAGCCAGATAATGACTGCACATTAACTGTTGAAAGCAGAGAATATAAGACTTCCAAGAAAGCAAACTATCAAAATCATGTTTTACTAAGTTGTAGAGGGAAACAGTAGAAAAGCCATGAATGAATTAGAGAAGTGAAAATAATTGTTTAGATATTATTTAACTCAAAAACTGATGCCCATACTTGATATTCATATCCAATGAATTATGTATTGAGACAATCCTCCAATAGATTTAAAAGTTCCTGATGGCTGCCACTCGATAAACAAAGTACAATGATTGGATGCAATGAAAAACTGTGATCTTGAGAATTTAGAAACAGGAAACCAAAAAGCTAGGCAATGAATTCAACATCCATCAGTCATGAAAAGCCACATGTCCAATTACTTATAAAGAAAAATATTATATTAAGTTAGAGAACTCATGGCTAAATCTTAAAACCATTGCTAGTGGATATCAGCACAAGAAAATAAATAAATAAAATACCGCCATAACCCAAATTACATCTAGATGCCATCTCAATTTTGTGTAATGTACCTCCCCATTTTGCTGGATCCAAATTGAAAGCTTCAAGTGCACGTTTCTGACACAAGGTCTCGGCCATGTCAATGTACCTTTAATACACACATTATTATGGACAATACCCAAAATCAAAACACCAGCAAATATAAATTTATGACTTTGGGGTTCATAATTTCAAATTCATAAGAAGATGCACATACTCATTTCCTCCGTAGTATCTAGCTCCCGGATACCCTTCGCTGTATTTGTTTGTCATCACGGATCCAACAGCTTGCATCACTGACAGTGACGTGAAGTTCTCCGAAGGTATGAGTTCCAGCCCCTTTCAAATCCAAACGCCACCTTCTTAGATCTTTTATTTAGCATTAAATAAATAAATAAATAGACAAATATAATATGCTGCACATTTTCATTATATTGAAAGATCAAAAGTCGCTTTCAATTTTGGTAATATTACTACAAATCAGCTATTAAAGAACAACACAAAAAACAAACGTTACGTTCCAATATAAAACATGGTTTGAAGTTTAAACATTACGAGCTGAGCAAACAGTTAGATTAAGGCACCTTCCATTGACGAGCTTTTTCGAGTTCGATTATTTCGGCGATCTCAGGATCAATGACTTCGAGAGGCTCGTTGAGCTGCTTCACCCACTGCGATCATTTTCAGAAGCACAACGCGAACAAAACGAAACGTGAAAAAGCGAATCATGATTTTCAAGAATAAGAGAAAGAGAGGAAGGGAGAATCTTCGAGGTGCTTACGGCAGCGCGAGCTTTGTCTCTCTCTTGCGGCGACAGAGAAGAAGACTGCAAGCAAAAACAGAGAGAATAGATTTCAATGAAATGAAATGAAATGCAAAATAAATTGTCATGGAAGTTTGTTTGGTAAATGGATACCATGCGATAAAGGGAATATGTTTGTTTGTTAAGAGTGGAGGAGAGTCTACGAAGAGCCATGGCCATTGCTTCTTTCTTTCTTTCTTTCTTTTCTCTCTTTTGGGAGACACAGCACTTACTCACCAACAATGAGAGTGGTGGATCGCAAAGTGGTGTGTGTGTGTATATATTGGCGGTGGTGGTGGGTGCAGAAGGGGGTTGGTGATGATTCTGATTTGTAGAAAAATACTAGAAAACTAGTGATGTGGGGTCTTTGATGGTTGGTTGGTTACTGTGTAAATCGAAGTGCGAGCAAGGGGGATAACAACAACAAATGGGCATATGTAATGTTCTGTGACCGTGAGCACCAAAGTTTAACTACCAAAAATAGTTTTACCAATTGAAGAGGAAACTATTATTCAATTTTTAATAAATAGATTTTAAAAGGAAAAAAATATTGAACCAAATTTCCAAAAAATAAAAAAGTCTAGGAAATTAACTAAGGTGTAATAAACTTAGGTTGGGGGTATCACTCTGTTGGTATAGTGGAAGCAGAGGGGCATAAGGGGAGTATTTGATTTCTATCCTCTATAAAGGGTGTTTGTTGTAAGTTCATTGATGTTTTTGATAATTTAGTTTGGAAGTGTAGTGGTATTTATGGTAGTCCTTAATTTAATAAAAGGGTTCTCCTTTGGGATTATCTTGTTGCACAATCCATGGTATTTCAAGGACCTTGGATTGTTCTTGGTGATTTTAATGAAATTAAATTTTCTCATGAATCTAAGGGCTGCCAATTTTCTCATCAAAGAGCAAACATGTTTGCTACTTCATTAGGAGATAGTGGTTTGTTTGATCTGAAGACTATTGGGAGGCGATTTTCTTGGTACAGGAGGGTGAAAAATTATGTTGACGTGGCAAAAAAGCTTGACCGAGTCTATATAAATAGTAGTTTGTTATCTATCTTTCCAGAGGCTTATGGAGAAGTTTTAAATAGGCTTCAGTCTGATCATTGTCCTATTCTGGTGCGTTGTAAAGGTCGTCCTCAGCCTAAAGGGAATCGACCTTTCCGTTTTGTTACTGCTTGGGCTACTCATCCAAGGTATAGGGATATTGTGAATCAGTCATGGTGGTCTGGTAATAGAGGGATTCATAGCAAGCTTTCGGAAGTACAAAAGAATTCACTAGAGTTTAACTCGAAGGTATTTGGTAACATTTTTGTTAAGAAATGTGAATTAGAGCAGCAGATTAATTATTTACAAAAGCGTTTGGAAGTGGTAGATAGCATTTATTTACGTCAGAAAGAGCAACAGTTGCTTGATGATTATATTAATACTCTAGTGCAAGAAGAGCTCATATGGTTCCAAAAGTCCAGAGAGCAGTGGGTAAGGTTTGGGGATAGGAATACAAGATTCTTTCATATTCAAACTCTTGTGCGAAGGAAGCATAATAAAATTCATGGCCTTTTTCTCAAGGATGGAGTGTGGGAAACTGATCCAGAGGTTTTGAGTCAAGAAGCAGAGTCGTTCTATAAAAGCTTATTCTGTCATTTATATGATGTTGATTTGGGTTGCCTAGGTGATGTGCCTCTGCCTTCTCTGAATGAGGAAGCTTGCAATAATCTTACAGCACCAGTTACTATGGAGGAAGTCAGAACAGCTGTTTTTCACATGAACTCCTTTAAAGCTTCGGGTCCTGATGGGTTTCAAGCTTTCTTCTTCAAAGAATATTGGGAGATCATTGGTCTTGATGTTTGGAAGATGGTGAAGCAGGCATTCTCTGGTGTTACTCTTGATCCGAGAATGATGGAGACTTTACTGGTTCTTATTCCAAAGGTTGAATCACCAATATCTATGAAAGATTTCAGGCCAATTAGTCTTTACAATGTAGTTTACAATATCATCACGAAGGTCCTTGTTAATAGGTTCCGTCCTCATCTTGCAGAGATTGTTGGCCCGCTTCAAGGAGGATTTATTCTGGGACGAGGAACTCTTGACAACATCATTATTGCTCAAGAAGTCCTCCACTTTATGAAGAAGACTAAATCAAAGAAAGGCACACTGGAGTTTAAGATTGATCTAGAGAAAGCTTATGACATAGTTGACTGGAGGTTTTTAGCTCATACCCTTAAGAGCTTTGGTTTTCTTATTCCTACAATTAATTTGATTATGAATTGTGTCACTGCTTCCTTCTTATCTATTCTTTGGAATGGGAATCGTCTGAATGACTTTACTCCTAGCCGGGGTCTTAGACAAGGAGACCCTATGTCATCCTATCTTTTTGTGTTGTGTATGGAGCGATTGGCATGCTTTATTAGTCATCAGGTTGATTTGGGCTTGTGGGAGCCGGTTGCTGTTTCTAGAGGGGGACCAAGGATATCCCATTTAATGTTTGCGGATGACTTGCTTCTATTCTGTAAAGCTACCAAGAGACAAGTGCAAAATGTGATGTTGGTTTTAGAGACTTTTTGCAAAGCATCTGGGATGAAGATTAATGTGGAGAAGTCTAAAGCGCTTTGCTCCAAGAATGTCTCTGCAACAAGAAAAGAGGTTTTCACTGGGGTATCCTCTATCAGATTTGTCCAGGACTTGGGCAAGTATCTTGGGGTTACCCTTATCCATTCTACGGTGACCCGTTCAGCTTTCAATGGTGTCCTGGATAAGATTCGAAGTAGACTAGCAAGCTGGAAAGGGAGTTTACTCAATCGGGCTGGTAGACTCTGCTTGGTTAATTCTGTTGCAGCCGCTATTCCCACGTACCAGATGCAGGTCTCTATTTTTTCCAAAGGAATCATTAGTAAATTGGAGTCTATGATGAAAATTTTTCTTTGGAAAGGACAAGTTGATAGAAGAGGATTGAATCTTGTTAGTTGGAAGGTACTGGTTACTCCAAAAAAATATGGAGGGTTGGGGATTAGAGATCCTTATTGTGTGAGTATTGCTCTTCTTGGGAAGCTAATTTGGACTTTCTTCCAATAGCCAAACAAGTTATGGGTCTAATTGTTGGATGCCAAATACCGATTATCTCTATATAACTGTTTTAGTTGTCCTAAAAATAAGGGCTATCCCATTTGGAGGAGTCTCTGCAAGGCTTGGGAAGTGTTGAAGGATGGGTTTGCTTGGTATATTGGGGATTTGAACCAGAATTTTTGGTTTTCTAGCTGGAGGAGAGAAGGACGGTTATCTAACGAGATGGATTATGTTCACATTCAAATCTCCGGATACAGAATATTTGGTCGGTTGGTAGGTGGCATTTGGATATTCTTTATTCTCCTTTATCTCAAAATCTGAAAGGTAATATTCTCTCTTACAATCCAGATGTGCAAGCAGGTCCAGAAGTGGGTTGGTATTGGTTTGAGTCTGCTGCAAAAGTCTATGACTCACGCAATGGTTAATTGTGGTTGTGTAAGAAGATTTTTGGTTGGGAGGAGCGGGAAAATTGGCTTTGGCTTTGGTGTCAGCTTGTTCCAAAAAAGCATAAGTTTTTGGCTTGGTTGTGTCTTAAGGAGGCTCTTCCTACTGCAAATTTTCGCTTTAGAAGAGGGATGTCGTCATCGGATAGGTACCCAAGATGTCTTTCTAACCAGGAATCGGTTTTACAATGTATTCGGGATTGCCCAAAAGCTCAGCTTGTATGGCACAGGTTGGACATTTTCTGTCATCCTTTGGATTTGAAGAACTGGTTCTTGTTTCATAGCAGAGAGCATCCGTTCAAGTTCTTTTTGGGACTTTGGTGGATATGGCGAGCAAGGAATAATGACATCTTTAATCCTCATGAAACTTGGCCTCCGGAAAAAGTGACTTGTCTGGCATTAACTTCAGAAAAGGAGCTTAGGAATATTTTTGAATTACAACGTATGTCCCTTCCCTCTACGCTAAATGATTTTTGGAATCCTCCATCCATTGGTGCTTTCAAGATTAATTGTGATGCTAGTTATCTTGGTTCGGGTGATAGTGTTGGTTTTGCTTGTGTTATTAGAGATTGTAATGGGAGTTGGCAAAGGAGGTGTTTGGGAATGATTGAGAGTAATAGTATTCTTCAAGGGGAATTGTTTGCTATTTGGAGAGGATATCTCTTAGCTTGGGATGTGGGTCAACGAGATGTTATTTGTGAGACGGATTGTGTGGAAGCATTTAATCTTGTTACTAATCACCAAGATGGTTTTGGGTTTATTGATCCATTGGTACTCAAAATAAGAGATATCATGCATTGGAATTGGCGTGTTGACTTTCGTTTGATTATGAGAGATGCAAACACGGTGGCAGATACTATGGCAAAGATGGCGATGAAGTTACAACTTTCTCATGTGAAGCTTCCTTCACCTTGGGAGGAGTTTAAGAGTAGTCTTAAAAAGGATTGTCCCTCTATTTAAGAAGATCCTTTATTTAGTTTTTCTTTTTTTTTTAGATTATTTCAGTCACAAAAAAAAAAAAACTTAGAGCCAATTAGTTGGAAAATAGTTTTTATTTTTAATTTTGAAATTTAAAAAATTAGAATAGTGGAGAGTTATTTTTTTTATAATGAACTTTTTTTAACTAGTTGGCTACACGCTTAAACCCTAGTTGGTTTTCTAGCGAGATCTCTAGAAAATATATTAGATCAATTCTATAGTATTTTTTATTTAATGTCTAATTTATTTTTTATAGTAACTTTTAAATATTTAAATTTTTATTTTTATATTTTTAAATTTAAATTTAATTATTTAATTTTTTTAGCAATTTGGGTAATAACTTTTAGGAAACACCAATATATTAATAGTCTTGTTACACATTCAAGTTTTTTTAGTAACTAAGTCTAATCAAGTTAGTCCAAACCCAACAAAAGTTAGTTTCATTAGTGAGAGAGTGATACACGCTTCAACTATCCTCACTAACGTGAACGTTTGTATCCTGCGTTCCTCCTCCTTCTTATCTTCCTTCTTCTTCATCTCCTTCCTCTTCTCCTTCTTCTTCGCATTTCTCCTCCTTTTTCTTCGCATTGCTTCTTCTTTGCCACACGTTTTCTCCTCACCGTCGTTCTTTTATTGCTACTGTTGTTGCTGCATTTTTTCTTTTTCTCCTCATCTTCCTAGTGATTTTGCAGTATTATGTGTTTCTTATTCTTCTTCTTTGTTTAATTTTTTCTTGTTTTTGTTCTTATTAAGAGAGTAAAACAAAAATAATCATGAGAAGGTAAAACAAGAAGGAAAAATGAACAAGAAAAGATGAAGAAAAAATGATAATGAAGAAGAAGAAGAAAGATGAGGAGTTTTGAGTTATGTAGAATTTTTCAAGAAATAATACCAAAATTTTTGTTACATAGAAGTTTCTCAATTTTAATGCCAAAATTTTTTAACCGTAACACAAATTCTTATTAAGAGGGTGAAACAAAAATTATGAGCAACATTTTGATAACTTTTCTAGATTTGAAATTTTTTTTTGGTTTCCCACGGTATCCCCCGACCCGACAGGTCAAGGACTAATCCATCGTGGATCTGAACTCCATTTAAGGGTCTGCCGCTGGCCAATGGGTTGCTGCATTCTAGATTTGAAATTTACATTCATGTGTTTTGTGATTGATTGAGTCTTGTTTGTGTGTTTGTGTTGAACTGAGTTTGTTTGTGTGTCATCATTATTAAGTAATTTCGATGCATTCTACATTTAAATAAGGTGCACTTAGTCTGTGCTTGTTTTGTACTGTTTGTGTATCGTCAATTTATTAACCATATATTTATCTTAATTGGGCGAGGTATGTTTCTGATTTTCTGTTCTTAAGTAGTGTTAAGTTTAGGAAGTGGTGGGCCATTTGTTGGGTTCTTACTTCCTTAGTTTTTTTTTGACTTAGCATGCTACAAGAGAAACGGAATTTAGCGGCGGTTTTTATAGGGATTAGCGGCAGTTTTAAACTGCCGCAAAACGAAATACCTGATTTAAGAAAAATTGTCGTGTCGGTATAGAATTTCACACAAAATGAATGAATTTTCGTTGCAAGTATAGTTCTACACCAACAAAAAACCCTCCCAGTCAAAAATTTGGTTGTCACAAATAACAAACCCCAATAAAAATTAACCGAAGTATTTAAACTCCGAGTCGTCTCACAAGAAATTGCTATAAAGTGTATACTTATTGGCTATGAAAATGCAAGGGGGTTTGGTTGATAAGAGGGTAAGAAATTAAATGACAAGAAAAGTAAAGAGAGCAATTAATAAAGAGAGACATTCATGGCAAGAATTGAGATCATAGGCTTTCTATCCTAGTCATACAATGATTAATTCATCTTATTTAGTCAACTCCAACACATAGGGAGAAAGTCAAACAAGATTAATCAATCATATCACAATAATGAACAAGAATTTATCTTATTTCGTCATCTCCAACATTGGAAGAAGGTATAGGTTATCTTCCATGAGAGAAAGTCAAACAAGACTAGTTAATCTCAAATCAAAAGTCCTAATTAACTCACTAATTGAATTAGCAAAAGATTAACGTCATTGAAAATGATATTAACTAACAACTCTAGATCACCAACATAAGTTGGGTTTTCATGACTCAAGATTGCCTAATTACTCTTTCCAAGCCAAGAATGCTCAAAATCTACTCTAAAGTCCAACCAAGCATTTTATCAAACACTTGGAAGGCATAAAAGGAAAGCATAATAAATGACAAGAAATAGTAAAATCTACCAACTACAAATTGCAAGGAAAGTAAATCAACAATTCAAATCATCAATTAAAAGAACATCAACATTAAATTTCATTAAATGTAAACAAGATCCAACATGAGTATTCATAAACATAAAGAGACATAAAAGTAAAATTAACATAAAAACTAAGAAGAATAGAGTAGTAGAAACAAGAAATTGGAAAAGAAGCAAGATGAAATCAAGGAATCATGCCTAGATCTAAGATGGATTAACCTAACCTAATTATAGAGAGAAGAGGAAGCTTCTCTCTCTAGAAACTAACCTACATGATGCTATACTACCAAACAATTGCTCCCCCTTGCTTGGACTTCAATTCTGCATGAAATACACTCAGAAACAAGTTGGATTTGGGCCTGGGCAGCTCAGAAATCGCCCCCAGCGTTTTGCCTTTAAGTGGGCCATGTAAGAGTATTGGCGCGTGCGCGCCATGTGCGCGTGCGCGACAATTGGCAAATTTTCCATCCGCGCGGACGCGGCATGTACGCGTGCGCGTCCCTTGATGCGTTCCCAATCTTTGTTTCTTCATGCATTCTCCCCTTTGTATGCTTTTCTACTCATTTCTTCCATCCAATACTTGTCTTATAAACCTGAAATCACTCAACACACACATCAAGATATCGAATAGAATTAAAGTGAATTAAAATCACCGATTTAAGGCCTAAAAAGCATGTTTTTACATTTAAGCACAAATCAAGGGAGAATTGCAAAACCATGCTATTTCGTTGAATAAATGTGAGAAAAGGTGATAAAATCCCCCAAATTAAGCACAAGATAAACCACAAAATCGGGGTTTATCAATATCCCATGCCACGTACTCTACTCGGATGCTCCTTTCCAAGAGCTTGTACAAGCAAATTATTCTGAGACAAAAGTCTAGATGATTCATCATGTTGCTCAATCTCTGCAATTGTTTCCTACACAGTTAGATAAGCGAGCATAAGCATTTATTAGCTAATTGCTAACCGAATAAACTTTCAACACAATTTTAACAAACAAAACCTATGAGAAACAACTTAGCGATTCTCAACACATTACTTACACCAATAGCCCGAGCTGCATCATAGAGATAGGAGCCATTAGGTTATTTGTGCGTTAAGGTCCATAACTTCCCTTTACTAACTGGACACCCTTGTCATTCTGACTGTATCAATATAGCTTAAATAGTGAATAGGTAGACGAAGAGAATGTTCAAAAAGTGAGTCAAACGTAAATTACCTCTTCTTCTCCAAGCCATGCCAAGCTTTTCAATCTGCTAGTGTGAGTGTATAACTACTTCGATCGATTCACAACATTTTTCCTACACTTCTCCTATCATGCCATCAAAAGTAAAGGTTACTAGACACCGTTTTTTGACTAAATGTAACATAAATAGACTTTTTTTATTATGAAATAAAAATATATTACCTTTGTGTCTTCGCTATTGCGATAATCAAGGTACCATCTCCAATGATCTGCCGTAATTCCCGATGGACGGTCTTCAATATTTTGTTCAATAGTTAGTTCTGAGTTGTAATAACCATGGTACAACCTGTTCCTCGTTTCCTTCCAAGCCTTCCCTAGCATTTTTAATACTGTATGCTTGATAGCACCTCCACTATCTTCATTAAAATGGAACATTTCCTACAACAATAAAATTAACTTGTTAGTAGCTGACAAATTAAAATTTTCAAACTCTACAACAATATAACATTTTACCTTTACACATTCATTATCAATATTGTCCTTGGAGCGAACCTTTCTCCATTCTTTCTAGCAGATTAGGAATTTGGTGTAGCCAGGTCCTAGCAATCCAAGAACACCTCTCAGTATATCAGCTTCATTTTCAACTAGTTGCAGTCTCTCGTTGAACCTGAGTACGATCTTTCTACCGTTAGGTGGCTTCATAACCTCCTTCACACTTAGATGAATTTGCTTGAATGTCCCATCGGACTCTATAAATTATAGTTACTCTGTGTGAGTAACCATTGTGGCCAAGATGCAATGAAATCATAGAAAAATTAAGCATAAATAAATGGGATAAATTCTTGTATACCAATTGTTTTAACATCCCAAAATTCGGTGGTCTTGCGTCCCTTGCGCTTCTAAGCCTTCGATGCAGCAAACAGGTTGTCAACATGTTGCTCAAAAGAGTCTACCTCATCTTCCTCTGGGTTTAAGCCTTCATCGCCCGGCTCCGAGTTTTGAACACTATTCGTGCAAGTTTGTGGAGCAGGTAGTGGTTCGGTACGAGGCGGTTGAAAGGGGCGTAAAGATGAGGTTGCGGGGGCACCAGCACCACTAGACGGGGAAATTAGACAATCCACTTGATGCACAGATGAAGCTGCAGCAGATCTTATTTGAGGTTGCTGACTGATAAACCCCAATTTCGTGGTTTATCTTGTGCTTAATTTGGGGGATTTTATCACCTTTTCCCACATTTATTCAATGAAATAGCATTATTTTGTAATTCTCCCTTGTATTGTGCTTAAGAGTAAAAACATGCTTTTTAGGCCCTTAAATTGGTGATTTTAACTCACTTTAATTCCATTCGATGCCTTGATGTGTTTGTTGAGTGATTTCAGGTTCATAAGGCAAGTATTAGATGGAAGAAATGAGGAGAAAAGCATGCAAAGTGGAGAATGCATGAGGAAACAAAAAAAAATTGGGAATGCATCGATGGACGCGCACGCGTACAAGGCACGCACGCGCAAAAGTGATTTCACATAGAGACGCGCACGCGTACATACCACGTACGCGCGGATGAAGAAAAAGCCAATCGACGCGCACGCGCACATGGCGCGTACGCGCCGATACCAACACGTGACTCACTTAAAGGCAATATGTTGGGGGTAATTTCTGAGCTGCCCAGGGCCAAATCCAACTTGTTTCTGAATGTATTTCATGCAGAATTGAAGTTTAAGCAAAGGGGGAGCAATTGTTTGAAGTGTTAGCATCATGTAGTGTAGTTTCTAGAGAGAGAAGCTCCCTCTTCTCTCTAGAATTAGGTTAGGTTAGGTTAATCTCTTCTAGATCTAGGTTCAATCTCATGTTTTCATCTTGCTTCCTTTATGAATTCTTGCTTCTACTCTTTGATTTTCATGGTTTGTAGTGTTAATTTTCCTTTTATGCTTTCTTTTATGTTCATGGATGCTCTTTTTGGATTTGGATCCCTTTTAATGCAATTTAATATTTGATGTTCTTTTATTGTTGATTTGAGTTGTGAATTTACTTTCCTTGCAATTGGTAGTTGGTAGATTTATAATTCTTGCATATTTACCATGCTTTCCATTTATACCCACCAAGTGTTTGACAAAATGCTTGGTTGGGATTTAGAGTAGATTTTGAGCATTCTTGGCTTGGAAAGAGTAATTAGGTAATCTTGAGTCATGAAAACCCAATTTAGATTGGTGATCTAGAGTTGTTAGTTAATATTAATTCCATTGACTCTAATCTCTTGCTAATTTAATTAGTGAGTTGATTGGGACATTTGGATTGAGATTAGCTAGTCTTGTTTGACTTTCTCTCATGGAAGATAATGTGATACCTTCTTCCAATGTTGGAGATGACGAAATAAGATAAATTCTTGTTAATTATTGTTATTACTAACTAAGATGGAAAGCCTATGATCTCAATCCTTGCCATGAATGTCTCTCTTTATTAATTGCTTTCTTTAATTGCTCTCTTTACTTTTCTTGTCATTTATTTTCTTGTCCTCTTATCAAATCAAACCCCTCTTGTTCCTTCATAGCCAATAAGCATACACTTCATTGCAATTCTTTGTGAGACGACCCGGAGTCCAAATACATCGGTTAATTTTCATTGGGGTTTGTACTTGTGACAAAACCATATTTTAATTTGATGTGAGAGTTGTTTGTTGGTTTGGAGCTATGCTTACAATGAAGTAATTCCTTTCTTTAAGAAGAAAATCTAGACCGGCAACAAGTTTTTGTATCAAATTAATGGCGCCGTTGCCGGGGAGTTGCAATGGTGCTATGTTATTGGCTATTGTATATTTTGTGAATAGCTTGATTTTTGGTTTTGTTTGTTAGTCTTCGTTAGTTTTAGGATTTGGTTTTCTTTGTTTCTCATTAGAATTTGTTTTTGTTTTCTCTTATCACCATGAATTCTCATCACTTTGGCTATGAGTTTGGTTCAAACTATGTTGTAGAAAATGGAAGCTTTAATGAGGATTTGCATCAAGGCTTTGGAGAACAAAGGTGGGAGGAGCCCCAAGGTTATAGACACCCTTCTTGGTAACAACCTCCTCCGGCTTCTTATGGGTGCAATTCAAATCTTGATGCATACCAATCTAATGTGTGTGATGGTCCTCATTGTGGTTGTCAACCACAATCATCATATGCATATGATCCCACCCCTCAATATAGCCCTCCACCATACTCACAAGCCTCATACCACCATTCACCTCCATATGATCCCAACCCGTATCCACCATATCAACCATCATATGAACCATACCTAGAGCCACCACCATTCCAACACCAATACTCCCATGAACCACAAAGTCCATACACACCACATCAAAAATTTTACCAATATGAACCACCTTCCAATTACAACAACCTTCCCTCAAACAATGAACCCTCTCTTCCACCATCACCTCCCGATGAAGCCCACATGCTAGAATTGAGAGATCTTGAATCTCATATCTTAAGGCGACACGAGGAGGATAAAAAGAAGTTTGAGGAGTTAAGAGCGAAAATGGCTATCATGGTAGAAGCCATTGGCAACATAGTCTCATCTCGACTAAGCCTATACAATCAAGGCACTCCCATTGTTGAATGTGGAGAAGTAACCAAGGAGCTTAGTGAGGGAGTGAACTTGAAGCTCCAAGGTGAAGAAGAAGAGTTAAAGTAAGAAGTGCAACAAGAGGAGGAGGTAGAGATTATTGAACAAGAGGAAGTAGTGGTTGGAGCCTTAGGATATGTTGAGTACATAGAGGAAGCACAAATTGAAGAGCCTTCTTCCATGGAGTTCGAAGTTGATGTTGAAGAGGAGAGTGCACAACCTCCAAGGCACAATGTGACTGAAGAATTGGAAGAAGTGTCCCAAGTAATAGGCCCTCCTATTTATGATGATTCCATACCAACATATGATCCTTTTGAGCTTGAAGAATCCTTCCCCACTATGCTCGAAATTGATGATGAGGTAGATTTCGCTCAACCTCCTATGTATGATTTGAGTGATGAGAAAGAGCTAGAGGACATTGGTGAAGAAGAATGTAAACTTGAGGAAGCTTGGCAAGAGGTAGAGCATGAAGTATCTTGCCAAGTGGTGGAAGCCTTCCAAAAAGGATGGACGGGAGTGGAGCGTGTTTTGTCAAGACCGTTGGGAACTCCTCCACCTAGGTTGTCATCTAATCCTTCATTTGAGTGGGTAAAACTTCTAACTCTTAGCTTTATTATCCCACTTGAATTTGGTTTGCTTGAGACGGATGGCCAACTTAGGGCGCTTTGCGAAATTAAGCGTAAAAGGAGGATGTTTAGTGGTTGGCGTTGTAAGTCTAGGCTCATTATGGTTGAAGCTTCAAAGAGCAAAGGTTGGACTAGTACTCAATTGAATGGGTCTAGGAGGATAGTTTGGTGCTTCCATGAGAATTCATCTCTGTTGCCACCCAGAGGAAATCACCATGATCAACTCAAGGACGGGTGTGAAAACAAAGTGTGGGATCTCGGATCGCACAAGGAAGATCAACTTTGGGAGTCTATGGTTTGTGAAGAACTCCATCAAAGCTTGGAGTTATTAACTTTGAATGATGAAGCACAATGGAAGTCCAAGCATTGGTGGATGTTCAAGGATGAATTCAATCACAAGCCAAATTGATGAAGAGCTCCCCATAAGTCTAACTTAAGGACAATAAACAAAAGTGCTAGGTGGGAGACACCCCACCATGGTAACATCTTTTCATTTTTTTTCTTTTGTACATATTAGTAAAATAGGTTTAATTTCATGTTTTGTTTGATTAGTTGAGTTTAATTGGGAGTCTAGTAGGTTAAATAAGGTTTTGTGATGTTTCGGTAGCTGTTTAGAGATTTAGAATGCTTGGTTTGGTGCAAAAACATAGAAAAATTTTGAAAAATAGAGCACCATCCACGTGCACGCATGCTTCACGCGTACACGTGCATCAAGCAATTTCGACCATCCATGCGCACGCGTCATGTACGCGTACGCGTGGATTAAAATTTTCCACTTCCCATACATTCACCCGAGAGTTGTGCCTGAAGTGTGCCAACTTTGTGCCCCAGGGCACATGCACGTGTATCTTGTGCGTACGCGTCGACTCTTTGCTTTGCCATGCACGCGTACGCGTTAACCGCGCGTACGCGTCGCTTTCATTTCATCAATCCACGCTTACGCGCACATGACGCGCACGCGTGGATTGCCCTATTTCACTCACCTTCTTTTCTTCTCTTCTTTCCATTCCTTTCCTTCTTCTCTTCTCTTTTCACCCTTCAAACATCATCCAACACCACCAAGCATCATGTAACACCATTTCTTTTAGTTAGTTAGTTAGTTTAATTTTTGTTTTCCATTATAAGTTGGATTACTAATCTTATTTACTGTTTACTGCTGCTTATTACTAATAGGATGTTAGTTTAACATCATTGTTGTTATTGTCATTGTTGGATTCCTTTGTTGAGGTTGCAATTTATTACTTGGTTTTGAATTTTCATGTTGAACATTTGTGAATACCAAGTACATGTTACATTGCCCTCATGCATCTTAACTCTTTGAATTGCATGTTTTGGCCTCCATGTATTCATCATCCATTGTTAGGCAATTGTACATTATCAATGCATTTTTTTTGGATGCTTGTTCTAATTGATCATCACCTATTTCATGCATTGAGATTGTGGAATTGTGAAATTGGATCGAAAGCTTACCTAGTAACGTATTTTTGAGCTTTTCAAGCTTTGTGGACCATGCTTGCTATGTGAAATGATTTTTGACTTCTATATCCTTTTTCCTAAGTTCCATAGCATCCATGTGCTTCACCTCTATGTCACTTAGGTGTTGCAACAACTTCAATATGTGTTATTGATTGTTGTGTGAGTTTCATATACCATTTTGTTCACTAAGTCTACCTACACATCAATCAATGTCCATGCATTATCCAATTTCACAATTGCTTGATTAATTGCTTGAATGCTTTCATGCCTCTTCACTACTTGTGTGGTTGACTTAACCTACAAGTCTTTTGAAGTATTTCAAGCACACTAGAATGAGTAAAATGTGTGTCTTCTTTTGTATAATTGTGACATGGTTTCTAAATACTAGGGTGTGAGTTCTAAACCGCATGCAAGTTAGGACCCACACACTTATTTTTCATTAATGTCACACTAATTCACTCACTCAATTCTAGTGATTTACCTCATTCCAACAATCCATGCTTCCTTGCTTGTGCATTTACTTGTCTTATTATCTCCTGTTTTCTATGTTCAGGATGAGTCATCATAAGCAAAAATGGAAGCGGGAGAAGACACTACAAGAAAAAAGGCCTATGGCCACGCTTTTTTCTTGCCACGCTTCAAAAGCGTGGCCAAAAGTGGTCAATGGCCACGCTTTTATGAGGGTGGCGGTAGATTAGAGATTTGGCCACTTTTTTTTGCCACGCTTCAAAAGCTTGGCGAAAAGGATCAACGGCCACGCTTTTGTAAGGGTGGCAATTGATTAGAAAAACGGCCACGTTTTTTTTCTGCCACGCTTCAAAAGCGTGGCCATAGAGAGAAACATGGATGTTTTAAAAGCGTGGCGACAGGGTTACATTACGGCCACGCTTATAAAACGTGGCCATATCCTGATACTCTTTTGGCACGCTTTAAAAGCGTGGCCAAAAGGTTTAAAAAAAAAAACTAATAACCCCAAACCCAATAACCCTGAATCCTACTAACCTTGAAACTTCAAAAGCTTCGAGACTCTCTCAGTCTCCGTCACTCACAACCCATAACCCTAATAACCCCTCACGCTCCACCTTCCACATCCCTATCTCAATCTCCAGCTCCCGCAAACCTTAATCCCAATCCGACTCTGCTCTCCGCGCCACCGCCCCCGCCACCGTTGTAGCAACATCATCCCACCTTCTCCTACGTGCCGCCTCAGGTCTCCACTGGACCTCCCTTCGTGCCTCCCGCCGCCCCCTCCTTCCGGCCGCTGTCTCCTCAAGCACCGCACTTTTCTCCACTGCCAAATCCATCCGGAGGCGCCGCTCCGTCCAGCCTTGCCTACCAGAATCCGTCGATTCCACCTCCTGGTGTTAGCTCTGCAACTGCAATGGCTCCCGCCGTCGCCTCTGCTGCCGGTGGCATTGCTGTTCCAGCGTCTGTGCCGCACATGTAGCCAATGATGTCGTATCAGGCTCCCCCGACGTCTTCTCTTCCCTCGCTGCCCTCCACTCCAGCCAGTACCGCACCGGATTTGGCGCCATCCTCTCCACCGGTACCTTACTCTCCGCCCTCATTGTCGGATTCGTCGCCTTCTACGCCGCTCTGTTCTCCCTCGACCCCGTACCCTTCGTCAGAGACGTGCTCTTCTACTTGACGGCAACGATGTTCCTCTTCTACGTGTATCTTAGCGTGGAGATCTTCCTGTGGCAGGCGATTGGATTCGTAGGGTTTTATGCATTCTTTGTTGGTCTCATGTTCTATATGGACTTGGGAGTAGTTGATGGCAGAGGCAAGAGTGGGAATTCTTCCATAGATCTTGAGGAGCAGAAGGAATTAGTTGCGGTGCACATTGACTCCGATGCCAAGGTTTCAGGATCTATGAACAATGAGAAGCGCAGTTCTGGATTTCCGGGAGCTTATGGATTGGTATGTTTCAATTTCAATTAAAATGATAATTTTTCTGATTTAGAGTTTGATATAAAGGGATTTGGTTTTTTATGGCAATTGGATCTGGTAACTTGGCTTTCTTGGTTTGTTACTTTGTTGGCTAGCACCTGAATGAAAGAAATAGTAGTTGGAATAAGGAACCTGATCTATGTTCTTACCAACTCATTTGAATTTAGGCGTTGGATTCGTTTGATCATTTTTTGTAGTGTACATGGTTCTGTGCACATTTTCTAATTAAACTCATTGCATTGATGTAACCATGATCATTTTGATTGTATAATTAAAGCAATGGTTCTTATCTTTAACATAAAGTAGGCAATACTGTTCATTTCAGGGATAGAATTCTAGTTTATTTGATAAACATTATTCTATTGGAGGTTGTCCTGACTTATCCCTTGCTCTCTTCATCCAGATTTCTAAAGCATGAGAGATTCCTGTTGCAACTCTCAAACTGTCGATCCCCGAGCCAGCGCCGTCGCAATGGAGCAGACTTTACTCGTTGGCCAACATCGCTTTTTGTCCGATAGCCCTCTTGTATGCTTGCAAATCATTTGTGCCATTTGATCATCCCATAGCTTTCCTCTTCCCCAACACTGACTTGCCCCTCTGGTCAGTGGTGCTCACCACAAGCTTCTGCCTTGCATGCCTTCATTTAGTAATGGAAAAAGAACCTCCCAAAACTGAGCAAATACCTGTGGTTATCATGGCATTTGTTATGAGCTTGTTTTGGATATCTACCGCAGCTGGAGAACTGGTGAACTACCTTGAAACTTTAGGTCTAGTTCTCAAACTACCACCAGCAATCCTCTAGTGTGTATTATTATTAACATGAATCTCTTAATAGAAATTGAGGACAACTTATCTTTCTAATACGGGAAGGTATATTGTCAACACCAGCTATTTCTGCTGTGATAAGGAAGCAGAAGGCAAGCCAATCTAATTAACCCCTTTTTATCCTGTTTATTTTAGCATATACCTTTTCAGCTCACTTGCTAATCATTTTTCTCATTTCCTTATACTTTAACAGGCAAATGGTGGATTTATTATGAGTGCTAGCCATAATTCTGGAGGGCCGAAATATGATTGGGGTATTAAGGTAACTTAATATTTTTTAATTATGGGTCAATTGTGCATTGACTAATAGGTTATTTGGTATTCATTAAACATAATAAATACAGCTCTGTCGCATAAAGAAGATTTGTCTTGGTATATCTATAGCTAATTTCCATGTTGTGTGTATGTTTGCTAGTTGGTGTTTTTGACAAATCCTATTTTATTTACTCTAGTTTAATTACAGAAGTGGGCACCCTGCTCCAGAATCCATTACTCTAGAATTAATTTGTTGGTGATTTTTTTCTTGGTTCATTTATTCATTTTCTTTTTTCTTGAATGGTGCTATTAATGCATCTAAAATCTTGCACACAATTTTGCATCATCAGCCTACTCTGTTCCTATCCGGGATTACTCTAGTTAGCCACTAACATTTGGTCCTTTTTAGTGTTAAATCTCTTGATATTGCATTTGAATAGAGAAAAAGTACTGTTCAAGTAAGAAAGGAGCTACTGAAACTGATGCGCATGTATGACACACTATAATCATGTTGATATCATTGTTTTCCAGGGTGATAAAAAGGATTCAGTGACAGCAAGTCAAACCCTGGATTTGACATCTGGTTTTGAAGTTGGCCCAACAACAAATGGTTCACGCGATGCGGTATCATGTCATAGTGCTCGGTCGGTGTTGACTATTGCCTTCCAGTTTCCTTTTGACAGTAGTCTGCAGGATAATGTTGCTGTCATGGCACGCCAGTACATCCGTAGTGTGATTTCCTCTGTGCAGAGGGTTGCCATGGCGATTTTTCCATCTGGTATAAACCCGGCAGTTGGCTCAAAACTCTCTCTTGGTTTTCCAGAGGCTCTTACACTAGCCAACTGGATCTACTGCAGTTATAGGCAAGTCTGCATCTGTTGTATTGTGTTCAAGCTTTATTGTTGAATATTCATTCTTGAAAAGTATCTAATGATGCCCTTCACTTTTTTATTCTTTTTTCTTCTAATAACAGTTATTATTTGGGGGCAGAGTTGCTGAGATCTGATTCTCTCATTGGTGAGTCATTGCTTAAACATTTGTGGCATCATCAGGATGCCATTTTGTGCTGTTCTTTGAAGGTATGGCAGATGTTTTGTTCATAGTAGAGTTCATCATTTCCATGAAAGCCTTTAATTTAAGATATATATGATTCTCTGTTTGGATCGTAGTCGGTGCCGGTGTTCATCTTTGCAAACCAGGCTGGCCTTGACATGTTGGAAACAACTTTGGTGGCTTTACAAGACATCACATGGGTATTTAGAGGAAGGTAATTCATTAAGTCTGCAAAATTGTAACAATGAATCTTTCTCTAAGTGTTGTTTATGTATGTTCAACTTTAATTTGTGGGAAATGGGAATTGTTTCTTTCATTAACTGTTCTGTTTCTTTGTTTATCAGTGCCATGTATTAACTCCATCTTGTGAAGGCAGAGAAAGCTAGAAGATACATTCCAAAAGAATTCAAATAGGTTGAAGCTTTTGGGTAGGTCCAATATTATAATTTTCTCTCTTTAGATTATAAATGCAGCAATTCTTTTATGGGTTTGAGTCTTTAGGCAATTTGTGAATATTGAATCCAAGAAATGTCGTCAGTTTGGAAGACTAACTATTGCTGACGTGAACTCAGGGATATTTTTGTTTGATGTCTTCTGATTTGCATTTTAATCTTTACAATGATGGTTGCCCGATGTCTAGTGTTCCTCTGCGAGCCCAGAGCCACTACTAGATCCTGTTTTATTGTGCACCCACCCTCTGCCACTGTCGCTACCCCAGCGCCACCACTAGGCTGCCACTGTGTTGCTCCGGCCATTCACTCATCATCATCAATCTTTCCCTTCCCTTCCCCTGTTCCAATTCCCTGCTTCCCAGGTTCCCCTTTCATCTCATTTAATCTGGTTTAGCTCATTCTGTTTAGCTTGTTTAGTTCAACTAATTTAGTTTAGTTGAATTAGGTGGTTAGAGAATCTGGACTGGTTAGTGGATGTAGGTTTTGTTTTGTTTACTGCTGCTGTTCGGAATGAATTTGTCTTTCCTCTGAATGTTGCCCTGGATGAACTTGTTTATTGTGCTATTTTGGTGTTAAATTCTGGACTTGTGATTGATGTTTATTGTATTTTTTTCATTGTCCAAAATAGATGTTGTGAAAGTGTTACTGTTTCATTAATTTTTCTTGGTTTGTTGTTGTTGAGTGCTGCTCTGCTTGTTGCTTGGTCCATATTATATGAACTGCAATGATTTCAGTTTGTGGAACTGGTTAAGTCATATGAATTATGTTTGCTGCTTGCTTGAACTTGGGAAACATGCTATTTACTGCTGCTGTTTAATAAACAATTGCTTCTGTTGATGATTCTATTCTTATTTTGAGTTGTGTCTTGAACGTTCTGAATCCTGACACCAAAGTTTAATAATAATAATAATAATAATAATAATAATAATAATAATAATAATAATAATGTGATTTTTCTTATAGTATCATTGATTAGCATGTCAGATCTCCTTTTTTGAGTTACTAATGTTCAACTGTAATCAATTTCAGGGGGCCAATATTCTTGTAGATAATAAAAGTTGCATTAAACTTGCAGATTTTGGGGCCTCCAAACAAGTTGAGCTGGTAATCTAAGTCTTCTCTATTTCTCTACTATAGTACTATTAGATATACTATTTTGACTTTGTGAGGATCTTGTATCTGCGTATTTGTTGAAGAAGCGTCTTTGTTTGATTTAGGAGTTATTTATAACATAGTCTCGATTTTGTGTTCCTATTAATATCTTAGTTATTTATAACTATCTTTGATGTGCATCATATTCATTACTTCACATACAAAAAGAAAAGATAATTGATATTCATTATTCATTATGATACAAAGAAATCGAGCTAGCTAGTTCTAAATTTCTAATAGAAAGAGATGGAACTGCTACAGTTTTGCGATGGGGTTGCAACTCTTATGGAGCACATAGGTTCATAATACGCTTAATCTGAGCACATTGCACCATTAATATCTCAACCAATCATGTTCATTTCTGAAGTTTGAAGATTATATTAAAAAGATAATGACACTTGATCATTATGAGTTAGAGATACAGCATTATAAATCATTTGGTTGCAAGAAACTCCTTATTCAAACATCATAGGACAAAGCTAAATACTTAAGGAGTAAATATTTGCACTAGTTTTTTTTTCTAGAAGAATATAAATAAAAAATTCCATTAACCAGTCAATGCAAAAGCAGTTAGAACCGATTCCAGTCTAAAATTATTGCTTGTGTTAATGTGTAACTATTGATTAACATATCTACAAGTGTTTTAAAGTGGTGTTCTAGTTTTTTCTGGTTGATGAAGGAGTCATTGTTTTATTTGTTGTCACTCACCGGTTGTGTACTTTTTTATTATGCCTTTTGTTTTTTATGAAGAAGATTTGGATCTAGTTCTGCAGGCTGAAGAGGCTTAGATTGATGTTGAAAGAGTTCATACAATTGCATTAGGAGCCAAGAAGAACTAGTGTCATGATGATCTCTATCTTTTTTTTCCGGTTTTAAATCATGTTGTAATTTTGCTTCATTTTCATCTTCAATTGTAATTTTGTAGGTTTGGTAATAAAAAAGGATTGAAAATTTATAATGTAGTAATGAAGATCAAGTAAGGAAAAGAATTTTTTTTTTTAATTTAACAAGGCTTTCGCCACGCTTCAAAAGTGTGGCCGTATCTCTACCTATCGCCACACTTCAAAAGCGTGGCCATATCTCCCATATGGCCACGCTTTTAAAACGTGGCCATATCTCTCGCATACGGCCACGCTTTAACAGGTGGCCAGTTGTAAAAAGCGTGGCAAAAGAAAAAGCGTGGCGATAGGTCACCAAAAGCGTGGCGATAGAGCAACCGCCACCCTTTCATACGCCACCCTTTCAAAAGCGTGGCGGTAGCTCAAAAAGCGTGGCGAAAAGCTATCGCCACGTTTTTTTCAGCTTTTCACCACGCTTTAAAAGCGTGGCAATAGACATTTTTTCTTGTAGTGAGAACACGCAGTATCGGTCGACCTACCAGCTGAAGGTAGCAACTAGGAAGTCGCCGTATCCCCTTTGCTCATCTTTGGATGCACTGAGGACGGTGCAAACTTTTAAGTGTGGGGAGGTCATCCGACCGCTCGACATTTTTGGGTGACAAGTTTTTGATCCCAACACTTTTGCATTTCATTTTTAGGTCTTTTAGGATTTTTGGTTGCATTGCATATGTATATATTAAGCTTAGTCAAAATCACGATATTTTCCAAGGATTTTATCTATAAGGGCACCCCAATTGATTGAAAAAAATTATTTTTTTTAGAACTTGCTTGAATTATATACTTTGTGGATCATGTTTTGAGCTAAGAACACAAGCATGTGAGATTTGAGCCTAATTGTGTGGTTACATCATACATAACCACTTACTTTCATTCTTGTGTGCATTATTCTCTTTCTATGATTGTAATCCTTGATTTGTTTGATTCTTTATGTCAATTATTTTGTGTATACATGCATTTATATGATTGAGGCCATTGTTCAAATAGCTCACTTACCCAAATAGCCTACCTTTTATCCTCCATTGTTAGCCAATTTTGAGCCTATACTTAACCCATTTGTTCTTAATTGTAGCACATTACAAGCCTAAGTGAAAAACAATAAATGTCCTTAATTTGAATCTTTGATTAGCTTAGGCTAGTGAGAGTGTTCATCATTTGATTTTAGGAACAGTGGGTAGAGATAAAAGTGTATTTTTGTATTTGTGTTGAGAATCTTGGGAATTGGGAACATACTCATGTATTAATCATGTGTAATCCTTATGCATTGATATTCTTGTATATATTTTAGTTTGAAAAGAAAAAAAATGAGAAAAAAATAATATATATATATATATATATATATATATATATATATATATAAAAGAAGAAAAAGAAAATATATAGAAAAGAAAGAAAAAGAAAAGCAATAAAAAGGGGACAAAGTGCCCCAAAAGTGAAGTTCAATAAGAGTCAATACATATGTGTGGTGATCAAAAAGGGAATACATGAGTGTGTGTAAAAGTGAAGAATGGATAGCTAGGTTGTTTAGAATTGTATAAGTTATCATAGGTTAGGTGGGAAGTTTAAGTCAATCAAAGATCCAAATCTCAAACTTACTTGACCATATGCATCCTACCTTGACCCTAGCCCCATTACAACCTATGGGAAAGTCCTCATGATATTTGTATGCATGCATAAAGTAATTGTTGATTGTTAGATGAAAAACAAATCTTGGAAAACATGATTAGGGGAGAATTGAGTGAATCAACCCCATACACTTGAATGACTAGAGCGGATACACATCCGGTGAGGGTTCAATTGCTCAATTACATGTTTCCACCCATGATCATCTCTTTTCTTGCAAGTTTGTAAAATCTTTTTAATAATTCAATTCAATTGTGGGTTTGATTTGACTCCTATAGCTTTAGCCCTTATACTTATATATGTATTCTTGAAAGTTGACTTATTTTGACCAAGTAGTTGCATTCATGTAGATAGATTGCATATAGATAGGTTGCATGTAGTTAGTTTGCATTGAATAAATGTTGATGCCCTTTTGGTGTAGCCAGGTCCTAGCAATCCAAGAACACCTCACAGTATATCAGCTTCATTTCCAACTAGTTGCAGTCTCTCGTTGAACCTGAGTACGATCTTTCTACCGTTAGCTGGCTTCATAACTTCCTTCACACTTAGATGAATTTGCTTGAATGTCCCATCGGACTCTATAAATTATAGTTACTCTATATGAGTAACCATTCTGGCCAAGATGCAATGAAATCATAGAAAAATTAAGCATAAATAAATGGGATAAATTCTTGTATACCAATTCTTTTAACATCCCGAAATTTGGTGGTCTTGCGTCCCTTGCGCTTCTGAGCCTTCAATGCAGCAAACAGGTTGTCAACGTGTTGCTCAAAAGAGTCTACCTCATCTTCCTCTGGGTTTAAGCCTTCATCACCCGGCTCCGAGTTTTGAACACTATTCGTGCAAGTTTGTGGAGCAGGTAGTGGTTCGGTACGAGGCGGTTGAAAGGGGCGTAAAGATGAGGTTGCGGGGGCACCAGCACCACTAGACGGGGAAATTAGACAATCCACTTGATGCACAGATGAAGCTGCAGCAAATCTTATTTGAGGTTGCTGACTGATAAACTCCGATTTCGTGGTTTATCTTGTGCTTAATTTGGGGGATTTTATCACCTTTTCCCACATTTATTCAATGAAATAGCATGATTTTGTAATTCTCTCTTGAATTGTGCTTAAGAGTAAAAACATGCTTTTTAGGCCCTTAAATTAGTGATTTTAACTCACTTTAATTCCATAAGATGCCTTGATGTGTTTGTTGAGTGATTTCAGGTTCATAAGGCAAGTATTGGATGGAAGAAATGAGGAAAAAAGCATGCAAAGTGGAGAATGCATGAGAAAACAAAAAAAAATTGGGAATGCATCGATGGGCGCGCACGTGCAGAAGTGATTTCACATAGAGACGTGCACGCGTACATACCGCGTACGCGCGGATGAAGAAACAGCCAATCGACGCGCACGCGCACATGGCGCGTACGGCCGATACCAGCACGTGACTCACTTAAAGGCAAAATGCTGGGGGTGATTTCTGAGCTACCCAAGGCCAAATCCAACTTGTTTCTGAGTGTATTTCATGCAGAATTGAAGTCCAAGCAAAGGGGGGCAATTGTTTGAAGTGTTAGCATCATGTAGAGTAGTTTCTAGAGAGAGAAGCTCCCTCTTCTCTCTAGAATTAGGTTCGGTTAGGTTAATCTCTTCTAGATCTAGGTTCAATCTCATGTTTTCATCTTGCTTCCTTTATGAATTCTTGCTTCTACTCTTTGATTTTCATGGTTTGTAGTGTTAATTTTCCTTTTATGCTTTCTTTTATGTTCATGGATGCTCTTGTTGGATTTGGATCCCTTTTAATGCAATTTAATGTTTGATGTTCTTTTATTGTTGATTTGAGTTGTGAATTTACTTTCTTTGCAATTGGTAGTTGGTAGATTTATAATTCTTGCATATTTACCATGCTTTCCATTTATACCCACCAAGTGTTTGACAAAATGCTTGGTTAGGATTTAGAGTAGACTTTGAGCATTCTTGGCTTGGAAAGAGTAATTAGGTAATATTGAGTCATGAAAACCCAATTTAGATTGGTGATCTAGAGTTGTTAGTTAATATTAATTCCATTGACTCTAATCTCTTGCTAATTTAATTAGTGAGTTGATTGGGACATTTAGATTGAGATTAGCTAGTCTTGTTTGACTTTCTCTCATGGAAGATAATGTGATACCTTCTTCTAATGTTGGAGATGACGAAATAAGATAAATTCTTGTTAATTATTGTTATTAGTGACTAGGATGGAAAGCCTATGATCTCAATCCTTGCCTTGAATGTCTCTCTTTATTAATTGCTTTCTTTAATTGCTCTCTTTACTTTTCTTGTCATTTATTTTCTTGTCCTCTTATCAAATCAAACCCCCTTGTTCCTTCATAGCCAATAAGCATACACTTCATTGCAATTCCTTGTGAGACGAACCGGAGTCCAAATACTTCGGTTAATTTTTATTGGGGTTTGTACTTGTGACAAAACCATATTTTAATTTGATGTGAGAGTTGTTTGTTGGTTTGGAGCTATGCTTACAACGAAGTAATTCCTTTCTTTAAGAAGAAAATCTAGACCGACAATAAATTTTTGTATCACTGACATGCTGTGTTTAACTTTGATTTCTTCATGTAACGACCCATCCTAGGCATCTCAGTAAACTGGGTACCACCAAGGATATCACTTATACTTTTATCAAACTGAAAAAAAAAATGATGATTTTACAGCACTAAATATCAGCAAATAAGTAAATCCAAACCAAAAAAAGAGAGAAGCATCAACTCAGCTTCCTAGACGGGAGAACTTAAAAATCGTACATAGTGGAAAACACTTCGAGGAACACTGCTAGCAATAGTTTATTTGGTTAAATATAAAATTGATAAGTTTATATTTAAACTAGCCAACTTTGAAGTTGAGACATGAGCATTAAAATGACTAATTATTTAAAGTAGAAAAACTAATAATGCATATTCCCTGGCAAAAACTAGTTGTATGTTTTAAGTAATGTTTTACCTCCAATTCAGCCACTGAAGCTTTAGGTCATGCAAGAATCAAATGCTTTTCAAGTACAATGTTATGACAAGAAAGTTATGTCTGTCAAAGAGACTTCTAAAACAAAGCTACTAACCGCACAAATTCCTGAAGAATATAACTCAAATTTGGAAGATGTCAATAATATATATGCATTATTGTAATAATTTTTCATCTATCAAACTTAATAGCAAGAAATCCAACATGATTTTGACAAGGAAAAGAAGGGCATAATAATTTATTGAATTCAAGGATACAAATAATATCATAAACAACCAATTCAACATAATAAAAAATAAAAAATGGAATGAAAAGAAGCATCTAGAAGGATATCAAAATTTGGATGATTTATCTAAAATAGATATCAAAATTTGGTTGAAATATGCACTTATTAAAGTAGGGAGGAACAGGGCAACGAGAACCTTTTGTCATGCTCCTAAACTGTTCAAAAGTAGCATATTACATAATATATCCTCCTAAATTACAGTAAAAACAATTCCCATTAGAACACCACAAATGTTGATATGATAACAATATAACCTTCTTGCTAATGCAAATCAAATGTCTAGTAAAATACTAGGAACAAAAAATACTACCAAATGCAGTGAACCAAAGATAAACTAAATTATTAGTGAATCAAATATATTATACAAGTGCAGCATGGCAACAATGCTTCCTTGAAGTTGATTTTTCTTATTTAGTATTTTTAAACTAATGTAACAGTAACAAAGGGAGGAATTTGATCATGGAAACACAAAACTAAATCCATAAATAAGGGATAAGTAATAGGTGAACTTTCAATTGGCAAATCAACAACCACACAAAGTCAACTAGCGGTGCTTACCGGCAGCGGGAGGAAGGTTATTGACGGTAAGAGAGGAGCACCTCACCACACAGCTTCTTGACGGGTGGACACAGCTCGACGACGCGGATGGATTCTGGTTTTAGGACGTCGACGGCTACTCCAACTTGACCAGCTCTAAACACTACTTGGAGGAGGAGACTGGGTCCAATGGCAACTAAATTGGGGTGCAGAGAGTGGAAGGCTTTAGCGGTGACAATAATAAGGATTAAGGAAGTGGCAGGGGTTTATGGGTTTTGAACAAAAAGAGAGTAATTTGAGTCTCTTTCGTAGGGGTGTACATAAAATAACCAAATTGTGGTTAACCAGTTAAAAAACCATAACCACATTTTGGTTAACCCATTTAATAAAATAATTTTAAAAACCATATCCATATTATTAAAAAGTGGTTAACCAAAACCAAAATTAAAAAATCGGTTTTTAACCGATTAACCAAAACTAAAACCAAATTTTATGCAACTCTTGTGTTCAAATTGGTTAACCGATTTTTTTGTAAATACCAGTTTTTAATCGGTTAAAATCGGCTTTTAACTGGTTAAAATCGGTTTTTAACCGATTAAAAATCGATTTTTAATTTTTTTTTGAAAAATCTAATTTTTCTATGTGAAAACCATTTTTTTAAAAATCGGTTATTTTTCAAAACAGGTTTTATTTTTATAACCGGTTAAAAATTGGTTTTTGAATTTTCTAACCGGTTAATAACCAATTTTATCATATAAAACCAATTTGGTTAATTAACCAAATTATATTTTTGGCTAACCCAAAAACAGGTTTGGTTTTTGGATTAACCAAACCATGTACAATCCTACTCTTTTGAAGGATTGATACATACACTACTAATAAATTATAATAGTCCCAATCAACACCACTAGACTATCAAAACAGTCCCAATCATATCAGGAGACTATAAAAAAGTTTAACTTTGGAGTCTATGATGCAGATTTTGGGTGGGAAAAATCTATCTGGACGAGTCCTATTGATTCAACAATTCACGGGCTTGTTTAACCCTGCTTGTTTTGCATAAACCATCCACCAAAGCCCCATATATAATAACATTTGGTTTTTCAGTGTTGTTATCATCATCCAATTTGAAATACATGTCCATATCAGAGGTTTCTATGTCACCTTGCATTCTGGCAAAAATCTGGCAAGCTTTTTCAATTTGCCCAACTTTACAATGACTATCTATCAAAGCTGTATATGTAACAATATTTGGCATGAAACTTTCATGTACCATCATCTTGAATAGTTTATTTGCATCGAACAACTTTCTTGCCTTCAGGTATGCATGAATAAGTTCAATATACGTCACCACATTAGCCGTCAACCATACCATAACATTTCATCACACCATTTGCGAGCTTGTTGGATGAGACCAGCTTTGCAAAAGCTACCAATCAAAATAGTATAGGTGTAAACACTGGGAACAATGCCATTCCTTTTAATTTCTTCAAACAAAAGAAAAGCCTTCTCTACTTTGGAGGCATTACATAAAAAAGTAATTACTTTAAAATATGTACTATCATCTGGAACAAAACCCTTGCTTATCATTTCACATATTATCTAAAAGGCTTTATCAAACTTTCCAGCCCCACAAAGACACCGTACAAAGTTGTTTACATTGACCTTATATAATACAACCCTTGAATCCACAAATGAACTAATATTAATAGCTACAAAACTATACTATCATAACCACTACCAAAAATACTACCCTGCAACTAATCACTAATACTTACGCTAATTTGCGGTGTAATGGATATACAATGAAAGTTATAAATTCAACGAAGAATTAACCTAGCGTTTAATCCAACATTGATGAAGTTTGTATGTAAGCAAGAAATAATGCTTTAAACCTCGAAAGGCAGGAAAAGTTACCATTAGTTTAGATTCTTAGATTCACAAAAAAGATTATTATGTTCACAAGAAATGATGCTTTAAACCACAATCTGCTATCATCACTAGTTATAGCCAAAATGAATGAGTAAAGAAAATGGCTAATAGGGTGGGAATGATTAAGAAAGTGGCGGAAGCTATAATAAACCATAAAATGGCAGCGCAAAGTGCAGAACCATGGTAGTGGAGCACAAAATAGTCCAAGCAAATCAAACCTTTATCTGTATAGTCAAATAGTAATAATAACAATAACTTGGAACTTGGATTAGGTACTAAGCACTGCAACACACAAAGTTTATCATTATTAGTATTTTAGTTATTATAAAGCTTCATGATTCAACTCCAGATCTCTCTTGGGGGACGAAATTGGGTAACTCTCCATACAAACAGAAACACATGATCTCGTGCATTATGAGATCTGAGAGTTTAATTATTCGACATTTATTCTAGAAATAAACATATATATAAACACTACTATACTATGCAAAATCTTCAGCAACTAGCCCCATCCCCATTGAGTTAAACTATCGTACCCAACTAAATGGCTAAATAAATCACTGAAATCCATAATTTACTTTCACCTCCTCCAGTATTTGGTGCAAAAGAAATATGTCCGTGCTAGTTATGAACTCAAAGCCGAATTTCTTGCGGTACTTTGCTCCAAATTGAAGCAATCCTTGCAATGTTCAAAGTCTCAAATATGTAAGACCTTTGGCGGTGTCTTTTAATTACATAATAATAAAACCACCGGATTGACTATGGCAAGTTGAAATATAGTAAAAGACCCTTTTTGCAGGCAGACATATGACATCGTATCGTCTTAATTTCTCCATGCCCTGTAGTAATAGCATCACCTATGTGCCTGTGTGCTGAGAATGCATCCAACCATGCTCAAATTGGCAACTTGTTGAACCACAAGTCTCTTGCGATTGATGTTGCATGCTCCAGCGAAGAGAACGAAGAAGCCTTTTCCATTGCCTTGCAAAACAAGAAGCTAGATCCACAAAGAAAGAGGTCCATCTCTTCCAATTTCCCTATTAAGTCCAATCATGTCAATCAATATATAAGTCCAGGCACAGTAGGTTAAATAATACAACAAATTAAATAACTTTAAGACAAAATAGATCATTAATATCAGTTTCCAGGTGGAGCAATTGTAACTAATGAGTAATATACATCAAGTGTTTTCATGTTCTAATTTTTATTATATGCTAGTTGCTAATTAATAATTTTGCAAGTGTCTAACCCTCAACAGGACTATACATAGAATAATAGTGCACATGTCCTATATTGGTGACTAAATACATCTATAAATCGGTAGCCTCTTCGCAAGTATCGATGGCATCAGTGGTGGGTTCTTCTAAATCGTCGTCCATTCTCAATGACAAACCTTCGACGTCAAACTCAGACAACCCAGTCAAACTCGGTTGAGGGAAAAGTTTGACTTGACATTATTCTATGTCTTCACCCATGTCAAACAAATCCCTTGGGTTCACATGGACTACTACACTCCATTCTTTATCAACTTCATCATCTACATAGTATACAAGGCAAGCCTCGGATGGAAGAATGTACAGTTCGTCATCTTCTCGATCACCGGTATGAATTGGATGAGAGAAGTTGACCACTGTGTGTCCCAAAAAGTCTTATTTTATGCCTCTGCCAGAGGTGGTATTTGCCCAAATACATCTAAACAAGACGACTATGAATTGACCGCTGTAATTTAACTCAATGATGTCCACTAATTTTTCGTAATACGAGCCGTTACCAATAGCACCATTACTGTCGCGCTTGCTTGCATAACTCATAATGTAAGAAGTGACATAAACCCCGCTATTTTGGGTTTTCAACCCTTCCTCTCTCCACAAGGTTCTAAACTTAAATCCATTTACGTTGTAAAATGTAAAGCGGCTAACTTGAACATTGGGGCCACATGCAAGCCACTACAATTCGTTCGAGTGCATGATGCTTCCCAATGAAACCTTGCAAGGAAAAATTATGTGTTCATCAACTTGGGATACAAATGACAGGACACCATTTGAATATGTAAATGGATTAATGATAACAGGATTCACCTCACACTTGAACCAATCGGAAAATTCTCTGTGCACAACACTGCCTATGTGAGTCTGGGACTTTGTTTTACTTTCCATCTTTCTCTTTGTGATGGCCCTAAAATCACTGGATAGGTCACAACAATTTCATGTCAAAATCTCCAACTGTAGTAGATCATTATCGAAATCCATAATTTCAAATTCACTTACTCTAAGAATTTTTCCACGGTCGAACAATTGACCGATACGTGACGATGAGCTTGGAATTTTTTAGTTGGTGTGAGAGTTTAAAGAGAAGCAGCCCGACAGCCTTTCCAACCTCTAGGAACATGGTTGCACTTTCATTAGGCATAAGTTCACGCAGTTGATTATCAACACGCATTGGTTGATTAATCCTACTCTCAACATTATCTAGGTACCTTGAACAGAATACGAGAATCTCCTCAGATAAGCATCCCTCTGCAATTGAGCTTTCTGGTTGTGATCTGTTATGCACGTACTGCTTGAGATGACATACCTACCTTTGAGAATATAGCAGGTGCATATTATGTTGGGGTTGCCGAAATTAAAAATATAAACACAAATTCAATTGATGATTACCTTTCAATTGGGTACATCCATCGATAATGCACTAGGCCACCGAGACGCACCTCCTCAACCAGATGTACTGTCAAGTGAACCACGACTCTGAAGAAAGATTGGAAAAATTCATCTCCATGAGACACAGAGTGTGAACACATGATCCTGAAGGAGAGGAAGTTGTTGAGGGTATACGGATTTGCTGCATATTCGGTGAAAAAAGGAAGATAAATCCGCCAGGACAGAAGACACTAGGGCAGGCAATGCATTCTATATTGACCATTTTTTTAAACACAACAGGTTAATAGCAATCACCTTTATTTACTTAAAAAATAGAATGTACAATACTCTTTTATTTTAGACCATAATAAGAGTACAATATTCAACTGCTTGTTTTTGGAAATATGTTATTTTAAAATCTTTAAAATTTAATTTATCCAAATAATTTATTCTTACAAAAAATTATTATAGTAAAATTTAAAAATTTTATTTTTATACTAAAAGCAATAATAAATATGTATAAAAACATATTTAAAATTATTTTTTTAAAATACTATAAATTATTTTTATTACCTTTTGAGAATGTTTAAAAAGAACTCAACTTTTATGTTTTGTGAATATAAAAGAAGTTTATAACTATGATCTTTCGTATATAGTCGTCTAAAAAGATAGATAAGTTTAATTGAATGATAGTAAAAATATTAAATTTTTATTCATTTTCATTATTCAATTTCATCTTATTATTCATTTCATTCCATGCATAATTGTTATAATCTCCATGTATGCTACTCAAGCAATTTATGTAGTTTGGCATCTTCTTCAGAAACCTCTATAACCTCTAGCAGTTTTTGCCAAATTCGCTTTTTCAGGAAAACTACGGGTGCCTCTAGCGGATTACGTTAAATTTAAAAACCGCTGTATCCTATAGCGGTTTATATAAAATAAAAAAAGTTGCATACGAGTATGATGTTTTACAAAAGAATCCCGCTAGGGAGACAATAGGGTATCTTTACAATGTCTACAATGGGCTGTTTATTTGGCCCAATATGAGTTAAAAAAGAAAATCAACCCACCTTTACCCTAATTCCAAAAGTCCTATTCATTTTTGTGTTAATTATAACCACATAATCCCTAATTCAAATTTTTTCCAATTCCCTTTTTTTGTATCGACGGCAACCTTACCCTCCAAACCCTGCAGAGTTACTCCTGATAATCCCACCATCGCGGCACGCGTAACCTGGAACCTCCATCAATGCTGACCAGACCTGCACCGCCCAACCTCCTTCATGCGTGTCGTCTTTTATCGCTGGTAGCAACCACTTCAGTTGACCCCTGACCTGCACCGCTCACTATTCCACGCACTCTTCTTCCATCGCCGGTTTGTCTCAGCGTGAGTAACCTGTATGGTGTGCGCGCCCTGCATTCGCCTCTGTTCTGCCTCCTGCGTCAGCCAGTTGAAGCCCTGACTGTTGGATGGGTCACGGTCTCCTTGCTGTTACGGCCTGGTGCGCGTAATTAAACTTCGCACAACTGAACCAGCAAGTGCACTAGGTCGTCCGAGTAATACTTGAGTAAGTCAGGGTCGATCCCACGAGGATCGTTGGCTTGATTCAAGCTATGGACACCTTGTAAATCTTAGTCAGGCGGATATAAAAGTTGTTGATTGTTTAAGCGCATAAAAGTAATATAAATATAACGTTACTCAGTAATTGTAGATTCAGTGATAAGAAGATGGTTAAGGCCTCGGTAATGCTTTATTCTTCTAGATCAATCCTGTCTTACTATCTACTCCAACTGTGAATGATTTCTTCTATGGCAGGGTGTATGTGATCAACGCCAGTTGAGAGGCCGCTAATGTTCCTCTAGGCCGAACACCAGGCTTAGTGCGCATCCAGTCTGAATGAAGGTGAAGTTCCTACAGCTCATTCCCCTTGGTGATCCTACTCAAAACACCACAGACAAGGTCGAATCTTCTGGATCAGAGAATGCTGCGCCTTGGTTTTAGCCTTTACCACAAAGACTTTAATCTCCCCATACCTCGGCTGAACTGATGTCTCGAGAAGTCCCCAACGAATTCGTGGATTAGTTGTCTAAGAGATGTATGATCAAGCTTGTGGTTCAGCGTTGTTCGATGAAAGACTCACACTGATACCCATGTAGAATAGAGATAACTTGTGACGGTTCAACTCATTCATAAGGTTGAAGAACGAAGATACATCTTAGAATAAAATCAAACACGAATGGAAATAGAACAGTAGTACTTTTATTAATCCATAAAATTCAGCAGAGCTCCTAACCTTAACCTAGGAGGTTTAGTGGCTCATATTGATAGAGAAATACAATTAAACGTAAAAGAGGGGGAAGAAGATCTAAAGTAGAGTGATCTTCTCCTATATATAATAAACTAATGACTAAGGACTATATAAGAAGGGCAAAACAGTCTTTTAGTGCGAGAATCTACTTCTGGGGCCCATTTAGTGAGTGTTTGGGTTGAGCTTTGAGTGTCTCCACGAGCTAGGGTCCCTTAAGGGCATTGAACGCTGGCTAGGGACCCCCTTCTGGGAATTGGACGCTAGCTACTCCCCTGTGGGCGCTGGACGCCAGGAATGGGGTTGGTGGCTGGCGTTGAATGCCAGTTTTGGACCTATAATTCCGAAGCAAAGTATAGACTATTATATATTTCTGGAAAGCCCTGGATGTTAGTTTTCCATAGCCATTAAGAACGCTCCATTTAGAGTTCTGTAACTCCAGAAAAGCTCTTTTGAGTGCACAGAGGTCAAATCCTGACAGCATCTACAGTGCTTTCTCTGTCTCTGAATCAGACTTTGTCAAAACTCAGATTTCAGCCAGAAAATACCTGAAATCACCATAAGACACAAAAACTCATAGTAGAATCCAAAAATATGAAATTTACACTAAAGCCTATGAAAATATAATAAAACTTAAACAAAACATGCTAAAAACTATATGAAAATAATGTCAAAAAGCGTATAAAATATCCGCTCATCACGGCCCCAAACACGTACTGTCGTCGACGATCTACGGTTAGTAGGTTAATTTCTTATTTTCATGACTACTGTTCCTATTGCTTCAAGTTGTAGATACAATTTATCTTGCTAAGATGTTTGATTGTTTATAGTGAATAACTCCATTGTTGCAATTTCAGTATATTGGAACGTGTAGAATAAGCTGTTGGTGTAAGTGGTTGCAATTGATTTAATGTTAGTGCGAGAAGAGTCGCAAACGTTTCGTTTAACTAGCATAGTAGTTTTCCCTCACTTTGTGGACCTTTGCATTCAATGTGACGTAAATTAGTTGACCATTGTCGATCTTTAGTTGACACTAATTAGATGGTTACTTTAGCATGTTTACGGATGGTTGGTTTCTATTCTAGGGACTGATATTTGGTTTTACTAAGGTTTTAGCTTGCTTGACTAATGTTTTTTATGCGTTTATTTTTTTCTCTCTTTAAACAACTAAGCGTAATACCTAAGTCCTATTTAAGATTTCCTGAGGTACAGTAAATGTATATATGCTCCTCAAGTCGCGATACACATTGCATAAGTCAATCACTTATAAATAAGTTTTCTTTTTTTCTTTGGTGATAATTCAATATAACCTTGTTTCCTTGATATTAGATGTATGATTTCTTTTGTCTTTGCTGATAATTCTATGTACACATGATGAGATAAAGTACGAATTAGATGGTTACTTTACCAAACATTTGGATGGTTGATTTTCATCATGGTGACTTTTTTTATTTTAGTATATTGATAGCTTGTTTGAATCAGGTGATGTTTGATGGGTCTCTTTTTTTAAGTAAGCAAATGTATATATGATGCTCAAAGCGGGTTCTGGTCTTAGATATTCAGTCATAATTTTAACTGAAACGGATGGTTACTTTAATATCTATTGGGATGATTGTTTTTTGTTGTAAACATTGCTTTTTGGGACTGCCATATTATTGCGTTGTGTAAATCGAATTTACCTTGTCGATCGTTGTGTTTATAATTGGTTGAGTCGGTCTCTGAGACCCCTTAAACTATTGTTGAAGGCATCCCTTCTCTTCATGGGTCTTATCTTGGGATGCAAAACCGTTTCTTTTTCATGGCAAACAAGAATGTTAGACTATTGTTGGCTTGTATATTTAGTTATAGTTGCTGGGTGTTATATTTGACTACATTTTGTTGGCATATAATAGTGCTCTACAAAGATCTTAATGTTGATGGTATCAACATATTGTGGTTGTGGTCCTCCTTTTAATCTATTAATTGTTTTTTAAGCAATTTGGTGTGACTGTTGTGTGAGTTGATGTTGCTCTCGTTTTGCGATGGTGGATTTAGTTTAGTTTTTATGTCTAGAAACATATTCTAACTTGCAATTGTGAATCAGTGATCAGTGTTTAGTGTGCGAGGTGTTTATTGATTGTTTATTTTTCCTAGGAAATTTGGATTGGGTCAAAAGTAGCAGTTAGAATGTTTACAATGTTTATTTGTCATGTTATTATAATTGTTTTTACTTGGTTATAAACTGAACAGAATCTTGCATTGGACTGTAGAGGACCTTTTGTGTGCAAAGCTATTCACGGCGTTCCAACAGTCCAGAATTCTACAGTCGATACGAAAAATCAAATGGGTAAAAATGTAACACACTATTTATGGCATGAAGCAAACAACTTTATTATTTGTTCTATCGTGAATTTTTTTATTTTTGTTTGACAAAAACTAGTTGAGACGCGAAGCTCACCTTGCTATATCAGCAACTTGTTTTTCCACTTGGAACAACATAACAAGAACGCAAAGTTGGCTGAGATTGAGGCTATTGGATTTGATTTCCTGAGGCAGGTACCATACTGGCATGTGAAGCAGAGCATCATGCTTCAACTTGCAAGGGCCTATGATGTGGATTCAAACACTCTAAGGGTGGACGCAGGGGACATCTGTGTTATCACTAAGCTAATCGGCAAGGTACTAGGCATATCTTCTAGAGGTCAGTAGCAGTTATGTATGATGTGAGAGTTATTGTGCATTCGGTTTGCCTATGCAAAAATTGATTGATTATTGTACAATGTTTCGTTAGTGTAGGGGATGGCATCCCAGAACTGAACAAGAAAAATGCTTCCCATGTTACACTTAAGAGGCAATTCCAAAAGAAAACAACAACACAACTGCGAGACTTTGTCTATGGCTATCCAATGGATACTGAGGAACAACAGATGGTTTTTAGACGACACTTTATCCTAGTGGTGTTAAAGATGTTTATTTATCCAACAAACCAACAAACTATCTCCCCATGGCACATCCCCCTGATTTTGGATGTCTCAAACCCCAGAAGATTCCACTAGCCATATAAGATATTGAAGTGGTTGCAAGATGCAATAAGAAAATTCCAAACCGAGAACCATGAAACACGTGGCGGATGCATGTTCGTCTTGCTGGTATGGCAAATAGTTCACATAATTTTTTCTGCATGTATGACTTATGTTATAACTCCTAACATGTGAATTACTTGTATCCAGATTTTGTACTTTCAGTGGTTAAAGCATGGTCTGTTAGATGCATGTCAAGCAGGCAAGCCATGGGTTGCTGAATGGACCGTTGATGAACTTGATAACAAGGTCATCCTTGTTATCTCCCAGGTACAATCCGTAATGCTTTCATGTTTAGACTCAAGTTGAATACAAATGGTATCAGTGATTTAAGTTGATTTTTGCTATCTTCTTTGACCCATATTGAACACACAGGGATGCATCGTGGACAAGTCCAAGAAAGGTAAAAAATCTAAGGAAGCAACAAGTAGCAAAGAAGATAACTAACAAACAAGGCATAGACGCTCACAACCAGTTCCCGCAAAACAAAATAGAAAGTGGGCGGGGAGAACCGCCACACCACCCAAGGTATATATCTACTTGCATTGGTGAAAGATCGGGTATCATTGCTTTAATTAGGATTGATACTTTGGTATTGCATTCTTCTTTGTGGGGTTGGCAACATGGTATGATGTTCATGTAATTGTTATTTTTTGCGTCATTCTAGCAATTTGGCAAGGCAAGCAATAGAAATAAATGTCCCCGCAAGGACTCAAAACAAGCGCCATCTACCCGGGGCAGGACTGAACTTCCGCAAAGAGATATAGATGCGCAAAAGGTGATCTCCGTTCATTAAAACTACTCGTAGTATTATGCTGGATGTTCATTTTAGTATGTATACGACTGGTTTGAGTAATTATTATGCAAATGACCATCTTGGGACTATAGTCGCGACTTTTGTAGTCATACATGTTATTCTTCTCCAGCAAGATAAACTATTTTATAGTTTTTTTTCCTACTTGAGTTGGTGAAAGATAGGGTATCATTGCTTTAATTAGGGTTGTCACTTTGTTATTTCATTCTTCATAGTGGGGTTGGCAACGTGGTGTGATGTTCATATAACTGTTAATTTTTTTTATCATTCTAGCAGTTTGGCAAGGCCGTGGATAGAAATAAATGGCCCTGTAAGGACCCAGAACAAGCGCCGTCTACCCGGAGCAGGATCGAACTTCTGTAAAGAGATATATATGAGCAAAAGGTGATCTCCGTTCATTAAAACTACTCGTAGTATTATGATGGATGTTCATTTTAGTATGTATGCGACTGGTTTGAGAACTTTTTATGCAAATGACCATCTTCGAACTATAGCCGCGACTATTGTAGTCATACATGTTATTCCTCTCCAGTATGATAAACTATTTTATATTTTTGTTTTTCTTAGTGTTCTGGTTTGATTGTGGTTATTGTCGTGTCAAATATGTACACCACATGAATGCAAGCCTAGTACAAGGAGAAAGTTGCCCATTTGTAGAAGCCGATCCAAGCGAGATAACAAAACAACACGTAAAGCAGAGACTATCCTGCAAAGAAAGGGTACACCTTTGATTGCCCCCGACTCTGATGATGAAGAGAATGAACCACTTGCCAAAAGAAGGAACCGACTATTCCAAAAAAAAAGGGGGTTCGCCATATGATGACTGCCCAGCGGAGACCGAGGTCAATGTCGAACATGAAGGGGCCCACGAAGATCAGTCTGGCCACAAGGAATTAGCTCTACATACCCCATCTTTGGCACTTGTCCAGCTTACCGAATGCAACTTTGATAGGCAAGTTGTGTATGGTTTACTTTGTTGTCTCAGTCTCTTTTACCCATAGCTTGATCAGAGGTCCTACCAAGAATAGCCAGTTGTTTTAGCTAATGTTAGTTTCCATTTGTTGCAATGAATTTGACATCTCCATAATGCAGTGTCCAAAATTCAAAGAAATATTGGTAAATGTTGAACAAGTGTGAAACACATGGCCCATAATCATGGAGCCCCTTCAAACAGTGATGCCAAAGGAGCCATGCCACCATTCTAAGAGTCTGGGAAAACCCAGCTTCTCACTAGGGTTGACTCAGCTTGAGAAGACACCAACTTCATCCCCGACCCCTTCAATTCATCCGAGGCTTAGAAATATAAAGAAAGGCGAGCATAAGGAGAAACAAATCAGAGGATGGATACTAAACTCGTCCCTAGACAAAGAGAAACATTTGGCAGCCTTCGAAGGTCATGAGCATCTAGTTCTACGAAGAAAGGACCTATGGACACTGAAAGCTCCTAGCTGGGTCAACAACATCGTACGTATCTGAGCTGAATCATGCATTTTAATTCAATTAATCATTACCGCTCCTAAATTTCTTCTTGCATACTCTACCATGTAGATCATTTAATGGATTTGCTATAATTTCAATGAATCCCAGTCATCAAGATTCAAGCATGATTTCTACTGCGTGTGTCTAGGAATATTGGTATTTATTCTCTATTGATTATGATACATTTCAGAATGTGTTGGGTTTGTAACTGCTTTTTGCTTTCCAGGAAATGGTCACACAAGTGCATAATCTGGAGTCATTCAAAGATGGTGTAAATTCGGTGTATGTGGGGTTCGGTCCAAGCTTTGGTGAGGATAATAGGTTATTTGACAAGGTCAAAACAGCAAAGAGAAAATGGGTTAGTTAGATTCCTATTTAACTAGTTTACATTTTGGCATCTATTATACACCTTGTAAAAGATTGTACCTCCTTGTATTTTTTTCTGGTTATGTTTCATGTCTTGTTTATGCATGTTTCATTAACACAAAGAGCTATTTGACGCTTTCTTATTGTATTCATTGTAAACATGATGAATTTCCTTTCAAATCAGATGGTTATTTTACTATGGATCTGGATGGTTGGTTTTATCGTAGTGACCCCTGTTTGATTTTCCTATACTAATAGCTTGTCTGAATCATGTGCTATTTTATACATGTGTTATTTTTAAGTAAAAATGGGTATATATGGTGCACAAAGCGAGCTTCGGACTCAAATATTCATACTTGTATTGACATGAAACGGATGATTACTTCTTTAACTATCGGGATGGTTGTTTTTCATTGTATAGGTTGCTGTTTGAGTTTGCCATGTTGTTGCGTAGTTTGATTCTAATCTTCTTTGCTGGGTTTTAAATTTGATTACAGTTGTATATGGGGTGTTATGATGCATTGTGTTTTTAGAAATTTGTTGGGACTATTATTTGATTCAAAGATGTTCTCAGTTTTCCATGGTTGATTATTTAGTTGAATTTCTTTGTTTAAAGGCATATTCAATCTTGTGTATTGTTTGCTGCAGTGGTTGATTTCTTTCTGCCGGGATGACCATTAGTGGGTGTATGCGTTTGACGTGCTAGCAAAGCGACTTGTGATAATCGACAGTTTGCATTCCATTGCGCCTGGTGCTGAATGGGATAAACTCAATGCATATGTGGTAACATAATATCTTCCTTATACCCGCTATAGATTTGCAATACTAAGTTGAATAACACATTATCCCACTTTATATGTGGCCGTTTTCCAGGGGAGACTGATCGAGGACATGGCTAGAGTTGCCATCTTTGCATACGTGCAGACTATAAATGTCCCGCCTTGTTCGTACGCTAGTGTTTTAAAGCTGCCAAACAAGTGAGTTGAATTCACAGCATAACTTTTTTTGAAAATGTGGCGTACTTTCTGTAACATTCATGGCATTGCCAATTGCACCAATGTTTTTGTTATTTGTAGCTTTGATTGTGGCATTTACGTTATTAAGTTCATGGAGTATTGGACTGATGGCGTGGGTTTGATGAATGGGATAAGGTAACTTTAGTGAACTTTTTGGCATATATGATAGATAGTATTATGTCGATTTGGAAATTCTCAAAATAAGGATCACTTTCTCGGTAGCATAGTCCAACCCAACAATCTATCCTCTCAAATCAAAGTTTGATTTTCAAATAAAAAAATTAACCGAGAGTAATTAAACCTCGGGTTGTTCACCTTAGGAACTAGTGACCAAGAGCGCACAATTTTGGTTGTGAAGGCAAAGGGGTTTTCAATAAAGAAGCAAATAATTAAAGGAATTAAAGAACACTCAAAATTGCAATTAATATACTAATGAACGAACCAAAGAACTATGTATGTAATATGAACAAGTAAAACTCAAAATTGATGGAAATGTGGTTCAAAACATAAATGGAACCTTAACTTAGGATGAGTTATGGAATCCCTTCCTTGCCATAACCACAACTATGATAATTATGATAGATTAATCTCACTTAGTTAATCCTTAACATCAAAGAGTAAGTCAAGTGAGCATAATTGTGTTTAATCCACAAATTCTAACTCACTTACTAATTACCTTAGTAAGGAACTAGTGTTAGTGGAAACAAGAGCAATTAACAACCATGAAGTATCCCTAAATGTTGGACATTATAGCTCTAGTGTCCCATATACTCATTTTCCCAGGCCAAGGGGTGGATATCTACCCCATAATCAAAATTGGTATTTCATCAAATACATGGTAGGCATAATAATAAAATATGGCAAAATTGGGAAAATGATAAAAACTATGAACCACAAATGATCAAAATCAACACTAATAACTCAAACAAATATATAATAACCATAAAGTATCAAATTCATCAACTAGAATTCAAAATTGCAAAACTATATATGTATTGATAAAGGAAATGAAAATATAAGAAAGTGCAGAACAAATAATGTAATAAAAGAGAAATTAAGAAATACTTAAAATGAAAAATGGCTAGAATTAAAGATCAAAACTTGAAACTATAAAATTCTATAAAACCCTAATTAAGAACCCTAAGAAAGTTGAGAGAAAATCTAACCTAAAACTACCCTAAAAACTATCTAAGTGTGTTGTCTAGTGTATTGTATGTTATATGTGTTGCTAGCCTCTCCCTTATATGCTCCAGCACTTCAGAAATGGGCCAAAAAGCCTCTCCAAATGCGAGCCATGTGACTTTTTAATGAAGTCACGCGCTGGTACCTGTGCATACGCACACTTGCTGGTTTCGTCAGTCGTGCGTACGCATAGGATGTTGTGAGTACGCACACTTGGCTGTGAGCTTCTCCTTTGTTTTCTTCATGTTTTCTCCCAATTGCATGCTTCTCTTCCACTCTTATCAAGCCATTCTAATCTATTATACCTGAAATCACTCATCAAAACTATCAAGGTATCGAATGAAATGAAAGTGGAATAAAATTGATTAAATTAAGCACAAAATAGCATGTTTTCACAATTGGACATAATTTAGAGAGGAAACACAAAAGCATGCTATTTAAGGGAATAAATGTGGGTTTATATGATGAAATCCACTCAAATCAATTCAAAATTTATCATCAAATATGGATTCATCAATTCTCCCACACTTAAGCAATAGCATGTCCTCATGCTAATCACAATCAAAGGAGAAGGATTAATGGAAAAGCAACTTATTTAATGTACTAAATACATGCATGCAATGATGTAAATATCACCTAATCATGTATCTATATTAAAGCTCCTACTAAATTTGGCAAAAACCAACAATAGAATTCCAATAAATCCAAAATAAATCCGTAGGGCTAAGGTTAACAAATATGGTAATATGACCAATGTCCAAAGAATTGATTTGAAGTTTTCAAAATTAATTTCAACAACTTGTAAGAAAACACAAGATAAGAGATGGAAGCATAAAATTGAGCGATCGAACCCCTCACCAGATGTGTATACACTCTAATCGCTCAGTGTTTAGGGCTTAATCACTCAATTCTCCTTTATTCAAGTTTTCTAAGATTTGCTAGTCATCTAACAATCAACAAATACTTGATGCATGAATGTAAATATCATGAGGACTTTTGAGGGTTGTAATGGGGCTAAGGTGAGGGTAGGATTAATATAGTTAAGTGGACTAATAGATTGGATCTCTGATTAGCTCAAGCATCCCACCTAATCCTATATCAACCCATGTACACATAAGAAACCAACCTAACCTCCTATTTATCTCCTTTCTCACACTCACTCATGCATCTTCTTTCTAATTCACACACATATGCACTTTTTATTTAGCATTTTTATTATCATTTCTTTTCTTTTCTTTTCTTTTCTTTTCTCTTTTCTCTTTTCTTTCTCTTTTTTTTTCACTTGGTATTTATACCAAAATTTCTTTTCTTTTATCATAAAAGAAGAGATCCATATGTTTTAAGTAATGAATGCATGAGTGTTTACCCATTTTTCCAAAATTTCTCAATGAATACTCAAAGTAAACTTACTAGTTACTATCAATGTTTCTCCGAAAATCTTCCCCTACGCTTGATTAACACACATTATTCAACCCAAACTAATCAAAGATACAATTCATGGACATTAATAGTTTTTCGCTTAGGGAGAATGATGTGCTTAAAATTATAATAAAAAGGGGAATTAAAAGGCTCAAAAGTGGGTTACGAAGGTAAATGTAAGGGTTGGCTATATAGGTTAGTGAATTTTAATTTCAAAAATGGCTCACTCATACTAAATGCATTCAAAACATCAAATATAGGACATAAAGATTCAAGCAAATCTAAGATCACAATCACAAAGTTGTATAACACATAAGAACAAACTTTGTGGTTGAAAATGTGCAACCACACAATTAAAGCTCAAATTTCACTAGGTGTTTTGTTCTAGCTCTTTTCTATGTTCCATGGAATACTCCAAGCAAGTTGAAAAACAAGTTTTCAAATCTCATCAAAGGAATGCCCTAAAAGAGATTTCTTGAAAATTCCTTGTTGTTTTTACCAAAGTTATTTCTTATACCATGCATCATGCAAATGCAAATATTTACTATCATAGAACTATAAGCAAGCTAAGATATATACAAGCAACTAATCCAAGTGCAATGCAGTGTAATGAAATACTAAGCAAATATTCACAAAAAAACATAACTAGTAAAAATAAGAAAATAGTGCAAAGTGTTTAGAAAGAGAACTTTACTCCCCAAAATTGCGAACCCCCGGGGCCCACTTAAATGTTGCACGGTCCTCCGTGCATGCACATAATCCGGGAGGTAGAAGCTCCATGTTCCTCCACCTTCAGCTGGTGGATGCGGGAGCTCGGGTTGCTGTATACAACAAATAAACAAGAATTGAGGAAGAGTTTGTATGAGTGTGGTATGATAAAAGACAATGTGTGTATCCTAAGTGTGCACGATTTAGAAAACACACAATCGTCCGGTACAACGGCAACCACACAATAAAAAAGAAATAGTATGAGTTCCTCAATTAAATGACCTAGGTTGCAAGTAAAGATAAGCAAGAGATAGGGCACAAACAAACCTATGTAATCACAACTAAAGTGAATTAAATATATGAGATATTGGATATTGAAATTATGTAAGTGAAAGCGCAAGATGAATCGAAAATGGCACAATCAACAATAACCAATTCAATGATAAAAAGAGAACTACTTGTTCATCCTCAAGAAAGAGGAAAACAATAACACGGACAAGGTTTTTGTTGCAAAAAGGGACAAGCTTGACAAGAATCAAGTCAAGTCACTCAAACAAATGCAAAGCATTAACAAGAAACAAGCACCGGTCATGTGATTAATTTAATATAAAATTCATGATGAACAAGTAATTTCAACTCAATTCACTTAATTTAATATGCACTTATAGATAATTTGTCCTAGGGTGCAATCAAAACATGGATATCCAAACCCACTAGGTACTAGTAATTAAGGCAAAGTATAAGTGCATTGGTGTAAATGTCAAGCAAGAAGCAACCCAATCAACATTAAGAAAATACTTGCAACTTATTTAATTAACAAATAATTAAACCAAAACTAAAATTAAAATGAGATTCAATTAAAATTAACTAGGACAAGTAGAAAAATAGAGCAAAAGTAAGAAAAAAGAGAGATGGCGGGGGTGGAAGTGCGTTAGGGCTCAGGAAAAAGTGTAATCAAAATTTTGCCCAAAACAGCACTTGTGCGTACGCACAAAAATGTGTGCGTACGCACACAAGGTGAAAAATGGGAGGTGAGCGGACACACAAGGGTGTGCGAGTGCTGTTAGCAGAGAGGGAATTAGGAAGTGTGCGTGCACAAGAGTGTGCGCACGCACAGAAGACTCTTTTTTTTTTTTGCAACTTGAAAGAGGATTGTGTGTGCGTGCGCGCGCACAAGAGCAAAAATTGATAGGGGTGCATCCGTACAGGGGCGTGCCAATGCTCCCAACAGAAGGAGTGTAAGTTGGTGTGCAGGGGCACAAGTTGGTGCGCTCGCACAGGGTGCGCGAAAAGAGGGTTGCGTGCGTACGCACAGGAGGGTGCGCACGCACAAAGTGCAAAATAAAGCGGGACGCCCACGCACAAGGCGTGCAAGCGCTCTCAACAGAAGGTGCATAGACTAGTGTGCGTACGCACAGAAGGGTGCGCACACACAGAGCGCGAATTATAGTCATTGTATGCGTACGCACAATGGTGTGCACGCGCACAATGCCCTTTTTTTCAAAAAAAATTTCTCAAATCCTAAGGTATTAAACCTTAGCTCATCTAAAATTTCAACCCCAAAACATTTAAAAATTCACAAACTCATGATCCATAGCAAAATCAACCTACTAAACTCAAAATCAAACTAATCCTAAGCTAACTAAGATAAGAAAAAATGCAATAAAGCAAGATTATAAACAAGGAAAGGGTTAGAAAGATGTTACCGTGGTGGGATGTCTCCCACCTAGCACTTTGGTTTATAGTCCTTAAGTTGGACATTTTGAGGAGACTCTTGTTAGGGTGGCTTATATTTCCACTTCTCCTTCAATCTCCATCCAAGCTTGCACTTCATAGGTCCTCTAGGATCCATGTTTCAGTTTTCCGTTCTCCTTCTTGTTGATCTCCATGCTTCAAGCCAGACGGAAAAACTTTCAATTTACCCTTGAAGCATCCCAACATTCTCCGGAATCCACTCAATTGTGTTTTACACCATGCTTGAATCCCAAAGCTTGAATTGGCTTTCTTGAAGAGCTTTGGACTCCTTTGGCAACCAACACTCCTTTCTCCACCATGTAACACTCCAAGTAGGACTTTGAGTTGGTAATCTGTCTCCAAGATAGCATATTGATGGGGGCCAATGAAGTTTCTCGGTGAAATTGCCACCCACTCAATTTTCTCCTTGAATGGAGTTACTCTTGTAGATTCCACTTCTTGGTTGTCAACTCCTTCCTCTCCAACCTTTTTCTCCTCTTTCTCCATCACTTAAGTCATACTTTAGAGGTTGTGCGAAGTCCATATCAACCTCTTCTTCAAATCAAAAGGGGAAAGGTTTATCAATATCATTAAGGGGATTGACCAATGCGGACAAAAAATCATCAATGATGGAATCCACATCTAGATCAATCTCTCTCAATTCTCCCTCTACCTCTTCCGGCTCACTCATCCCACCTTCCTCCTCTTGTTGTGGTTCCAACCTTAGCTCCTCTTCTTCCACTTGAGATCCCAAATTCTCCTCCTCATTACACCCTTTACTTGATCTTCCACATTCCTCAAGGTAGTGCTTTGATAGGTTGAGCGTAGTAGACCCAAGTGGTTCACTGCTTTGGCTATGGTAGCCATGAATTGCCCTTGTGTCTTTCAGAATCCTTTTTGCTCTTAGAGAAATGCTTGAAGGTCTTGATAGTCTTGGGCCAAGGGTGGAAAAACTTCACATTGGGATAAAAAATGAGGTTCATAGTTTAGGAGAAAAGTTGTATATGTGGGAGGTGATTCATGTTGGTAAGTGTTTTGAGGTGGTATATAAGAAGGTAGATTGTGGTATTGGTGTGGTGTTTGAAGATGTGATGATTGAGAATTATGTTAGGAGTATGGGTTATAGGCATATGGTGGTGAAGGTGCATAATCAAAATGAAATCCACCATATTCTTGATTTGGGTATGCATATAGGGGAGGATTTCATTGTGACATGGAGGAGGTTGCTCCTTCCAAAATCGATGTTCTCATCCCATGATGCAATCCAAAATTGAAGTTATCAAGCCCTACAAAATAATCACAACCATACTCCAAACAAAGAGGGTGATAACTTGTAAAGGAAAATAGAAAATAAAAACAAGAGACATCAATTAACAAAAGAAATAAATTCCTAATTACCAACAAAAGCAAACAAGCAACCCAAAAAGTATCTATTCACACTATTCACATATTCACAACAACCAAAACTATAGCACTCATTGCACTAGTCCCCGGTAACGGTGCCAAAAACTTGATAGAGAGGATTATATCGATTCGGAAATTCTCAAAATAAGGATCACTTCGTCGGTAGCATAGTCCAACCTAACAATCTATCCTCTCAAATCAAAGTTTGATTTTCAAATAAAAAAATTAACCGAGAGTAATTAAACCTCGGGTTGTTCACCTTAGGAACTAGTGACCAAGAGTGCACAATTTTGGTTGTGAATGCAAAGGGGTTTTCAATAAAGAAGCAAATAATTAAAGGAATTAAAGAACACTCAAAATTGCAATTAATATACTAATGAACGAACCAAAGAACTATATATGTAATATGAACAAGTAAAACTCAAAATTGATGAAAATGTGGTTCAAAACATAAATGGAACCTTGACTTGGGATAAGTTATGAAATTCCTTCCTTGTCATAACCACAACTATGATAATTATGATGGATTAATCTCACTTAGTTAACCCTTAACATCAAAGAGTAAGTCAAGTGAGCATAATTATGCTTAATCCAGAAATCCTAACTCACTTACTAATTACCTTAGTAAGGAACTAACGTTAGTGGAAACAAGAACAATTAACAACACATGAATTATCACTAAATGTTGAACATTATAGCTCTAGTGTCCCATATACTCATTTTCCCAAGCCAAGGGGTGGATATCTACCCCATAATCAAAATTGGCATTTCATCAAACACATGGTAAGCATAATCATAAAACATGACAAAATTAGAAAAATGATAAAAACTATGAACCACAAATGATCAAAATCAACACTAACAACTCAAACAAACATATAATAATCATAAAGTATCAAATTCATCAACTAGAATTCAAAATTGCAAAACTATATATGTATTGATAAAGGAAATGAAAATATAAGAAAGTGTAGAACAAGTAGTGTAATAAAAGAGAAATTAAGAAATATTTACAATGGAAAATGTCTAGAATCAAAGATCAAAACTTGAAACTATAAAATTCTACAAAACCCTAATTAAGAACCCTAAGAAAGTTGAGAGAAAATCTAACCTAAAACTACCCTAAAAGCTATCTAAGTGTGTTGTTTAGTGTATTGTATGTTGTATGTGTTGCTAGCCTCTCCCTTATATGCTCCAGCACTTCAGAAATAGGCCAAAAAGCCTCTCCAAATGCGAGCCACGTGACTTTTTAATAAAGTCACGCGCTGGTATCTGTGCGTATGTACAGATGTATGCGTACGCACACTTGCTGATTTTCATCCTGTGCGTACGCGCAGACGTATGCGTACGCACACTTGCTGGTTCCGTCAGTCGTGCGTACGCACATGATGTTGTGCCTATGCACACTTGGCTGTGAGCTTCTTCTTTGTTTTCTTCATGTTTTCTCCCAATTGCATGCTTCTCTTCTACTTTTATCAAGTCATTCTAACCCATTATACCTGAAATCACTCATCAAAACTATCAAGGTATCGAATGGAATGAAAGTGGAAAAAATTGATTAAATTAAGTACAAAATAGTATGTTTTCACAATTCGACATAATTTAGAGAGAAAACACAAGAGCATGCTATTTAAGGGAATAAATGTGGGTTTATATGATGAAATCCACTCAAATCAATACAAAATTTATCATTAAATATGGATTCATCAATTCCCCCACACTTAAGCAATAGCATGTCCTCATGCTAATCACAATCAAAGGAGAAGGATATACGGGCAAGCAACTTATTTAATGTACTAACTACATGCATGAAATGATGTAAATATTACCTACTCATGTATCTATATTAAATATGGAGTTCATCAATATACCATGTGTAAATTAGAACACAAATTACTGTCACGGTTATATCATCTAACTCATTATGGAAATCTTCATACAGGATATTTTTATATCAATCAGGTTGGAATTGATGTTAGACATTATCTATGGGCCACAAAATGCATTGATTGATCATGTGCTTTCATTATTGGAGGACAAAGCTGATCCTGTACGCTGTAATCAACCACGAAACAAGCGAAAGGAAGTGAGATCACCATTCACAGCACCTAGCACGAGGACATTGACACGACGTGCCGAAGGATTACAAACTGGGATAAAGGTCAATGGTAGAAAAAAGTAATATACTTATGTTTAAGTGTTACATGGGATATGCTTTTTTGACTTATATACTAGTTAGAGTTTTGGAAATTTATTTATAAGACAGTAAGAAGACGTAGTTGTGGTCGCTCTTTTACTTTTTGAATTCTGTGAATTTGTTGGTTTACAACCACTTAAGCATGACATACTTATCGGTGAATCAAAATGACCATCCATTTTGTTTACGAAAGTAACCATCTAGATACACATTGAAACGAACATCCGGCTAATTGTGTCTTGATACAGGGATTTCTGTTTCGTATTTCAAAGTGGAATGACTTGAATTTGTTAAATGTCGAAATCATAATCATGGTTGAAGCCCCAAAACCAACCATCCACATGTACAATAATAGTGAACATTCGGTTATATATAGACACGAACATCCAAAATTTGTTCGTAAAGATAATCATATAATCACTATCTAAAATGACCATCTGCATACCGGATGACTATGTAATATAGCATATGAAAATTAGTAACATAAAGAATAATCATCCAATATCATATACAACTAAGCATTTGTGTTACTCCACATTAAACTGGTATATTGGAATTAATAAAGTCTAGATCCTTGCAACAACTACAAAGAAACCTAAAATCGATATTTTTAGAAAATAAATCTACTCCGTCTGTACAACAACAGCATCACAGATATCATTTGCATGTAGGAAAATTCCATTTTCATTTACACTATCTAATACATGAATAACATATTGAAAGCCATGTCCAACTGATACTAACTATTGCCGAAGGATCTTAATAAAGACATGAACCTACCAAATTGCTGGGGCTCATTGCGGCCAACAGGAGCAACGAACTCTATATTTTCAGATCCCTCCGAACGAACAACCTGCTAAACAACACAAATAGATGACAACAGTTAACGAGTTGCACAGTAATATACCAAATAATCGTGCAATGTAAGATTAACATAAACATATATCGAGGCGACATTCTTGTTCTTCCTCCGAGCAGATTTCTTGAAGGACTTCTCCAATACAGCGCCAAGCCTGTTACTCTTTGGCTGACCCTTTGTAGTGATCTTTGACGGGCCTTGAATGTTGTCTAGACCCACCACGCTCGAACTCTATGAGCCAATGCTTCTGTGGGTTGTCGCGACCCCCATGGACTTCTTCTTTCTTCTTGGCACGGTGCTCGGTCAGCTTGGACCTTGTTTCTTCCAGAGCAGCATGCAGTAAGGCTGTTTTATCATCGTCATTGACGAATTCCTGAGTAATGTTGAAGAAGTATGCATATAATCCCCTGAATGCAGTATGACTTATCCGACCAACTCACGTCGTGACTACTCTTGATATAAGTATGCTTGCGCTTTATGTTCTTACTCCAACGAGGGAGAACATAGCAGGTAGGTACTTTATACACTTTGTACATATGGAAAACTGCAAGACAATGATAACATAACACACCTGAAATCTCAAAAAGATTGCACTCATAACGAACCTCCTGTGTTGAACGGTCAAAGTAGATGTCGTATGGAATGCAAAGAATAGTATCATTGACTAGTTTTTCTCTTCCACCTTCATGCATACTGATTCACCCTCTTCAACAATAACAGGAACTCTGCAATCAGCCTTCTTCATAAACTCAGTTTGAACATCCCTAAACATGCTGGTAGTATACTCCTGTTGAAATTATCTCTCCATAGATGAGTTCGTTGCACACGGGATAACCATCCTCGAGTCTATTGCATCATACTCTAATTCTCTCTGCTCCTTGATTCCAAGCATATTGTCATATTCATGAACAAATTGGACCAACCTAGTCCTGTTGTGTAAGAATCCACCGTATAATACGTGCATGCTCTCACTCCTTTGCGTACTCCTCATAGCAGCCCAAAATTCACCCTTGAAAAATATGGGGACCCACATGCGTCGGTCTTCATAAAGGTCTACAAAAAACAAATCATTCTTAGCACAGAAACTTTCAATTGAACTCATTACTATAAAATAGATAAAGCCAGGCACCAAAGAATTACCAATTAAAGCGCATAATGTAACTTTACAGTAACGAACCTGACAACCATGTGATATTATGTAAGTTGTACTCATCTATAAATTCAGATCAGCTATCCTTAAATGACTCTACCATCCGAGAATTCCACACAATATCAGTGAGGTCAGCATACAACTCTTTGTACTGGTAATAACCTCCAAACTTGTGCGATAACTTCTTCATAATGTGTTAGATGCACCAACGGTGGCGTGTACTACGTAGGGCCTTTCTAATTGCACCAAACATGGATATGCATTGATCGATGATGATTCCCTTTGGAGAAGTTCTATGAACTTCACCCATTGGCTGAAAACCCACTCATAACTTGGAGTTTCCTCATTCCCTAGTAGAGCACGGACGAGCAGGGTCGACTTACCATGGTGGTTGACACCGACAAACACGCAAACGGTAATCCATGCCTACACGCAAAACAACCACATATAAAAACCGGATCATGACCGTACGAAAAAAAATTAAAAACCATCAACATAACTACATCATACCTGTTTGTACTGTATGTGTTATCAAAAGACACCACGTCTCCGTAATATTCATACGACGCCTTGCACGTTGCATCCACCCATACTGCACTCCTAAACTTATACTCCTCGTCCAGATTTACTGCGTAGAAGAAGTTCGGGTTGATGTCCTCCATTCGCATGAAGTAGTTCATCATCTCCCTAACATCTACATTCACGTTGCTGGTTCGGAGTCTTGATGTAATATAGTTTCTTAAATCCTTTTTTGAGAAGCCCAGGTTCGACGGCCCCCTCTAGACTCATTAGCCAATGCTAGGAATGTCTTGTTTGGTCGAATCACAGCCTCATCGTTATCCTCGATCATACACTTCGCATGCATGGTCAATTCCCTATACTCATGGTAGTGCACCGCTTTTTTTTGCTGAACATGGGTGCAAGTGCCTCAACTCAATCATGAAGAAAATCCACTCTTACTTCTCCCTATCAAACTTCACATATATGCTTGCCTTGCACCCGGCGGCTGAAATCGTATTCTTCCGTGTTGGTGCTTTGACACGAGACCCGCAAAAACTGTCATGATTACAGTAGATAGCTTGGTTAATGGGTTCTTTTGTGATCTTGTCACATGTTGTCGTCCTTATCTTAGTTGCAAACCCTACTTTTTTTGCGTAGCTAACATAGAATTCATGAGCCAGTTGCAATGCGCAAACCGCATTCCAACTCTTGGTATTTCATCTCCAGAAGGCAACCGTGATCCGGTAACTACGTTTCAGATGAAAAAAAATCAATGCCATTAATGGTCAAATCAAACATGTGGTTCATGACTACACAAAATTAAACTAGAGTCCAAATCTTGTAACCAAGATCCATTTCTTCACTTCCAACCTCAGTAACATCCGAGAGTTGCATGACCTACAATCGCAAAATAAATGCACAAATCCAAAGAAAAAAAACTAATTAGATAAACCCTTACTAAATATCATGTACATAAACCCTCACTAAACAACACAAACAATGTGACACATATAGAAATCAACTCTATCATCCTACCCATTTTAACTTGGAAGCAGATGCATGAATATCCGCTAATGATAGTAATTAAATTAATTATTTAATTTCACCTATTATATAATTATTGTAGCTACTACTATTCTCTTTCACAATGAGACTGTACATCACATAGATTAACATGCAGTACATACAACTAACATGCACTTAGTTCTGTCCTCGGTTTCAGAGTCCATAGTCACTAGAGTTGGTTTTTTTATTCATTTTCTATCTATTATGTATAATAATATATATATGCAGGTGGAAGATTAAGTTGCCCATAAATTAATAACTCTTGTCTATTTAATAAATATTTTTAGAAAGTCTTAATAATAATAACAATACCATTAGGTGTATTTTATATTCAATATACTACATCAATAAGGTTCTAATGGGTCTATGGGCATCACGCACAATAATATAGCTGATTACTTATTGAATAACACGATCTCTAATCTAGCCAACTCTAATGCTTATACATGCAAATTAAATTTAGTTATATAAATACATATATTCATATAGGAGAGTGTAAAAATTCTTCATATGCCATGATTCATTATCACATGCAAATTCTTCATTAATATAAGCATACCATGAATTTAATACCAGCACAAAATTGGTTGCATCAAGAATGATTATGTTGCATCTAGGTAAGCAATTAACATAAAATAAAACACTCCACTTGCACTAAGTATAAACATCTAAATCATATGGAAATAACCATCCGTTATCAATGTTTCAACGTACATTGCTTATCTTATTAGATTGCTCACCCTCGACGACGACATGATTGGGAACGTTGTTCTGTGGATTCGATGAATTGTCATTACCGACAGAAGATGGAACACGACATAGCGGTTCAACGAAATTGCACTCCAATTACGAACTTCCGAGGGGTGATGGACGTATAAAAGGAAACACACTTGTGATCCTTTATCTTGCGTCGTCGACGTGGGGAGGGAGACACACGCTGGCTGCGAGGGAGTGGCTGCACGTCTGGGGCACTGCGGGAACAACGCACACGATCGGACGGTGTTGCTGGGCGGTTGCCTTTGCGGACGTCGGCGTCAGCCAGATCTATCTCGGACGGTGGCTGGTGTATCTTTGTTTTGGAGCGGCGCCAATGAACTATGAAAAAATCGGACGTAAAGAAAGAAACACTAAATGGGAAAAGAAATGTCATTTTAGAGTGGGTTTAAGTAATTGACGAAAGTCTTATTTCTTTTAAATTTCAAATTAGAAACTATTAAAAATTAATTAATTAATTATAATTTAAATTTAATTTTAATTTAATCCCATTATACACATTATATACTATATATATTGACTCCTCGTACTTTTTCTTTACAAAATTGTAATCTGATCAATATGAATTCCAATTATTTTATTTAGGTATTTTTATGTATTATTCCCTCCCCTACATGGGAACGTATACTCTCTTTAATAAGAAAAACCCCATCCCAAACGACGCCGTTTGATGTTTTTAAATAAAAAAATACCCTAGTTCTGAAGCTACCCACCCGACCCCATTTCTCTCCCTCAGCTCACGTCGGTTCACCGCCACCGCACGCTCGCCGCCGTCGCCGCGCCTCTTGCTGGATCCTCCGTGCCGTGTGCTCGCGTATCCCCTCTGTCCTCCGTCTGTGGTCGGCTGCTCGCATCTCGCCACGCCTACCTCCGCCAGTGAGTGCTCGAGCTGTGCGTGGTTGTTGCTGCTCGTCGTCCGTGGTTGTCTGACTTGTCTCTGCTCGATTCTGCCTCTGCAACAACATGTGAGCATTTTAGGGTTTATGAATATGAATTGATTCTGCCTCTCAGTCTCACTCCAGTCTCGTCTCAGTCACACTTGCCGGCGTCTCGTCTCCTCTCCGGTGTCTCAACGTCTCGCGGCCTTCCCTGGGCTCCTTCTCCCTAAGCAATTCGTGGGGTTGTCGCCTTCCCTGGGGTCGTCGTCGCTTGTCGTCTTCTAATTTCGGGTCCTCGCCGTCGCGGAGTCGCCGCCGTGTACCGTTGGTGAGTCCCTGCATCATCGCTTCCCCTGTTCTCTCTTTTCCAGAATTCTCTTCTCCCTGTATTTTTCCATGTTGCTGAATTGCTAATCAATTAATTTACCTTGTTGCTGTAAATCATCACTGAACTAGGATTTGTTGAATTTATCGCTGTAAGTTGAATTTGTTGCTTAAAATATCACTGAGCTAATTTTTTTGGTTGATGAAAATCATCACTGAGTTGAATTTGTTGCTGATTATCATCACTGAACCTTGGATTTGTTGCTGTCTTGCTGAAATAATCACTTAGCCAAATTTTTTTATTGCTGTAAATCATCTTTGGAGTTAAATTCTTTGTTGCTGAAAATTATCATAGTTGAATTTGTTGTTGAAAATTGTCAATTAGCTGAATTTGTTGCTGTAAGAAGATTTGATTCTTAGTATTGATTGATTTGATTCTTACATAGGCAGTATTGATTTGGTATAATTAGTTGAATTTAGTTTTTAATTAGTTTGTTAATTATTAACTTATTGACTTATTTTTCTGTTATTTTTTTTTTCTAGAATTTTGATACTTGATTGTTATTAATGTATTATTGTATTTGATTGTTATTAATGTGTTTGTGAAGACATGTTTTTGAATTTTTAATTTTAAGCTTATTTTTTGTAATTTTATATTTATATTTAATTGTGACCGGATCAACCGGTTCAACCCGTGATCTACCGGTTGAACTAGTAACCCGGTCGTATGACCAAGTCGATTACTGGTTCGGATCTAATTACTATGTTCTAAACCAATTATTTATTATTTCATATTTTCTCTTTTAACTTGCATATAATTAAGCGAAGCACGTATCAAACCAAAGGAACTTTTGTTATATATGTTGGTGATTTGTTGGATTACCATTGTGAGAAAATTGATGCAATCAGGGACTAAACTGCACATAACGTGGATAAAATGACATGTTTCAAACTTCCAACCAGCGAGAGAGTCAAAGTTATAAAGTTCTGTTTTGAAGGTTTCTATCTTACGTGGAAGTAGGATGATAAAATGGGATTTTGAAGGCAAGTTTGGTGCATTATAGAAAGTTAGAAACGCATCTGTCACTCTGAATAAGATAATAAGAGATGTAGTTAAGGCTATATTTATTTAATATGCTAAATGCTTGTGTTTTGCTTATTTGCTGAATGTTGTGTTTACTTCCTGTTTAGTTTACTGAATTAATTTGCTAAATGCTTGTGTTCATTTATTTTCCAAATGTTGTGTTTATTTCTTGTTTAGTTTTCTGAATTATTTTGCTAAATGCTTGTGTTTTGACCTGTTGTTGTTGTTCATGATGTAGTTATTTGCTGAATATGTTTTTTGACCTGTGTTGCTGCTGTTCTTGATGTAGTTATTTGCTGAATGTTTTCTTTTTTACCTACATTCTTGCTGAATTAATTGTTCATGTTTTGTATAAGATCGATAATTGTAGCTCTACTCCTATTGGTTGAATACTTTGTTTTATGGATTTTTAAGCCAGAGATTCTTCCTTGCCTCCAGGTACGCACTCTTTTTATTCTCTCATCAGATCTCATTTTAACAATTCTTAAATTAGTTTATTTGTTTATTTATTTCTGATTTGCATGGAAATGGGGGTTGAGTTGACCCTTTTGGTTTTAATTTTAAATTCTTTCAGGGAACCATTGTTGGGGGTTGAGTTTGACTAAAAAACTTTTAGCCAATGAAACAAAGTGGCAAGCAGTAGACAGAGAAGACAGAAGAGGAACATAGAGTGTACGGCAAAAGAGGTGACAGCAGAATGTGATGGAGTGAGTGTGTCACCGACGATTTCTCTCTCTTTTGCACCTCCTGCATCCATTCAATTTTATGATCACTTCACTGTCTTTCTCTCTCTTTTTTCTTGAAAATAACTTATGGTTTTGAATATGGAGAAGAGCATATACACATTTCTCACTGTGCACCGTTGGGAATCACTCAACTGTATGAGGTATAGTTTGGCTTCACTGAGACCTGTCCATGGAAGATTAGCTCTCAAATTTCTGAATTGGGTTATTAACCAGCCCAATTTTGAGCTCAATCATGTCACACACATACTATGCACTACCACTCACATACTTGTTAGGGCTAGAATGTACAATTTTGCCAAAGCAACCTTGTCCCATTTGTTGCATTTGCCAATTGGCTTGAACTCTGCCTTTTTTGCTCTTATGGACACATACCCAATTTGCAACTCTAGCCCTGCTGTATTCGACATCTTGATTCGAGTTTGCTTGAAAGAAAACATGGTTGGAGATGCTGTGCAGGTTTTCTACTTGATGGGATCCCGGGGGTTCAAGCCTTCTGTATGCACTTGTAACATGGTGCTTGGTTCGTTGGCGAAGGGCCGGACTCATGACCTTTTTTGGTCCTTTTTCAAAGGAATGCTTGCCAAGAGGGTTCATCCTGATGTTGCAACGTTCAACATATTGTTAAATGCTTTGTGTGAGCGGGGGAAGTTTAAGAGTGCTGGTTTGCTTCTGAGGAAGATGGAAGAGAGTGGTTATTTTCCGAATGTGGTTACTTATAATACTTTGCTCAATTGGTATTGCAAGAAGGGGAAGTATAAAGGGGCGTCAGAAATGATTGATCGCATGGAAGCTAAGGGTATTGCAGTTGATGTTTGTACATATAATGTGTTGATAGACAATTTGTGCAGGGAAGGCAAGAGCGCGAAAGGTTACTTAATGTTGAAAAGGATGAGAAAGAATGCGGTGTATCCCAACGAGATCACTTACAACACTCTCATTAATGGATTTGTTAAGGAGGGGAAGATTGCAGTTGCTTCTCGAGTCTTTGATGAGATGTTGTTGTTTAATTTGTTCCCTAATAGCATCAGTTACAATACTTTGGTTGATGGGCATTGTCGCAACGGCAACTTTGGGGAAGCCTTCAGACTCGTTGATCTGATGGAGTCACATGGTTTGAGACCTAATGAAGTGACATATGGAGCTCTTTTGAATGGGCTATCCAAGCATGCTGAATTTGGGTTGGTATCCAGAATCCTTGAACGAATGAGGATGAATGGGGTGAGAATTTGTCGTATTAGTTATACTACAATGATTGATGGGATGTGTAAGAATGGCCTACTTGAAGAAGCTGCACATTTGATGGATGATTTGTTAGAAGTTTCCATCAATCTTGATGTCATTACATTTTCAGTTCTTATAAATGGATTTTTGAGGGTGGGGAAGATAAATAATGCAAAGGAGATAATGTGTAAAATGTACAAGGCTGGAGTAGTGCCAAACAGCAGTTTGTATTCAACATTAATCTACAATTATTGTAAGATGCGAAACCTTGAAGAGGCATTAAATACTTATGCAATTATGAACCGTAGTGGTCACGTTGCAGATCGATTCACATGCAATGTGTTGGTTGCCACTTTTTGTAGATGTGGGAGACTTGAAGAGGCTGAGTACTTTATGGATCACATGAGCAGGATGAGTCTTGATCCTGATTCTGTTACTTTTGATTGCATTGTAAATAGTTATGGAAATTCTGGTAATGCATTAAAAGCATTTTCTGTGTTTGATAAAATGATTAGCTTAGGCCATTCCCCTAGTCGGTTCACATATGGTGGCCTGGTGAAAGGACTTTGCACTAGTGGATGTATTAAAGAGGCAATCACGTTTATGCATCAACTTTCTTGCATTCCTTATGTTGTTGATAATGTTTTCTACAACACAGTACTTACTTGGGCATGTAGATTAGGTAATTTATCAGATGCAGTTGCCCTTATTTATGAGATGATTAAAAACAATTTTATGCCAGATAGTTATACATACAGCAATCTTATTGGGTTGCTATGCAAGAAGCATGAAGTGGTTGCTGCACTTCTTTTCTCAGAGAAGGCAATTGAGAAAGGATTGTTACATCCTAATCTTGTCTTGTACACTAGTATAATTGATGGGCTTCTTAAGGCAGGACATTCAAGATTTGCTTTCTATATTTTTGAAGATATGCTGAACAAAGGTGTTACCCCTGATACTGTAGTATTGAATGTACTGTTGGATTGGTACTCAAGGAAGGGGAAAATGTCAAAGGTAAATGATATCCTTTCCACAATGAGGAATAGAGGTTTAGCCTTCAATTTAGCTACTTACAATATTCTCATGCATGGATATTCAAAGAGGCATGCGATGGCAAAGTGTTCTATGCTGTATAATGGCATGATCAGAGACGGTTTCAGGAAGGATAGGTTAACTTGGCATTCTCTTATTCTTGGGTATTGTAGCTCTGGATCATTGGATGTTGCTGTAAAAATTTTAAGATGGATAACACTTGAAGGTTCTACTGCTGACTGTTTTACATTTAACATGCTTATTACTAAGCTCTGTGAAAGGGATCAGATCAAAAAGGCCTTTGATCTGGTAAAACTGATGAATAGGTTAGGAGTTATTCCTAATGTAGATACATACAATGCCCTTTTTCTTGGACATATTAGAACTGGTGCTTTTGATGAAGCCCATAATGTTTTGCAAGCCTTATCGGCAAATGGTTCTGTTCCTACATGTAAACAATATATCACTTTAATCAATAGCATGTGTAGAGTTGGAAATGTAAAAGGAGCAATGAAACTTCAAGATGAGATGAGAACACTTGGTGTCACCTCCAGTGATGTTGCTATGAGTGCTATTGTTAGAGGTCTTGCACGTTCAGGGAAGACCGAAAATGCTGTTTGGGTTCTTGATTTCATGCTTGGGAAGAAAATCATTCCAACTACTGCTACCTTCACCACATTAATGCATGCTTGTTGCAAAGAAGCTAATGTTGCAAAGGCTTTAGAATTGAAGAATATAATGGAGCGTTGCCATTTAAAGCTTGATGTTGCTGCATACAATGTTCTTGTATCAGGCCTTTGTGCTAATGGTGATACTGAATCTGCTTTTCAACTTTATGAGGAGATGAAACAAAGAGATATTTGCCCCAATACCTCTATATTTACTGTTCTCATTGATTCTTTTTGTGATGGAAATTATCACAACGAAAGTGAAAAGCTTTTGAGAGATCTACAGGCAAGGGAGCTGTTTATTTTGGATTTATGTCAAGGCACTGAAAGCTTGAATGAGTTATTAGTGATTGCTAGGAAAGAGTTGATTCACTTGAGAGATAAAAGGAGAAGAAAGTTTGGTTGCTAACAGCATGCTTTTCGTTGGATGAATTGGAGGTGCAGTTGAGATGGCAGTTTTGTTACCCTGCTTGATGCAATGTTGCTGATATGGTTTGCAACCTTGATTCCTATTTTGTTGTGATAGTACTTTTTTAATCATTTGAAATGCAACCTACTTATGTTTCATGTACTGTTCGCTACAGGTCTGGTTTCACTTAAAGCTAAAAGAATCCTCTCAGAATCTCTCAAACTCGGCCAGGTACATAAAATTACACCCAAATTTTATGGCTAATTAACCATAGTTCAATTACAATTCAACTCATCTAGCACAATTTGATAAAATTAAAGTTCAACATGCAAACAACAATTTTCATATTTTGAGTATCAAGATTTATTCTCAAAAGCACAGAACCTATTGCACTCAACTATACTAACAAGCTATTTATCCTTCTTAGCTGCCTGTTTTGCATCGTGCTGTGTAGTCTATAAAGCAGAAATGCATTCAAAGCTTTGCATGTTTTTCAAACACCAGCTTATCCTGCTTGTCTTTCAAACATGGCACACAGTAACACATTTCATTAATCAGTTTGTAATATTGATGCACATACAAAATTATTTGATTAACATTCACAGCAAAATCTCATATTTTTTTCATCATGGATTTTGCATTCTACTCTACTGGAATCAACAAAGATGGACAATGCTTCATTTCAAAAGATAGTGACCATTATCAAAAGTTATAGCTTCTGGTTGTGTTATTTATGTTCTTCATGCAAATAACTAGAAGCAATAGGAATCAATTGCTGGTCATTTTTTCTTCTAACGTCACTCCAAATTGCTCAGTCATGTTCAAGTCCTCACATTTCACTCCATTAGGAAGCTCCCAATCAAAGTGATACAGCAATATGCAACGGCCAGCTCAACATTTATTAAGCTTAATTTGATGCCCGGGCATATTCTTCTTTCAGCACCAAATGGAATGTATTCAAAATTACTTCCTTTGTAGTTAATGGTACTATCAGTAAATCTCTCTGGATAAAACCTCTCTGGTTCACAATAGTAGTTTGGATCTCTTCCAATTGCCCAAGCATTCACAGTGACTGTACTTTTGACAGGTATATGATATCCATTAATCTCACATGCTTCTCTACATTCTCTAGGAATCAAAAGTGGAGCTGGAGGGTGTAACCTTAGGGTCTCTTTGACCACTGGTTTCAAATACTTGAGCTCATTATGTAAGTCTCATTGACATTTCCACTCATGTCGAATATCTCTCTCACCTCGAGCTGTGCTTTCTGCATTACTCTTGGGTCCTTGATCATCTCATTTAGATTGTCAATATTTATATATATATAAAAAAAAAAAAAAAAGATACTCTTGGTTATCTGATTGTGCAATCTGCTTTGGTCTAGGGATGCCGAAGGGTAAACCGCTGGTTGAACTTTTGTGGCAACCACAGCTGTTGATTCCATCATCATCAAAAGCCACAGATGCTTGTCATAACAAACCTCAAAAGTGAGGCATCTAATAGTAGTCTATGGAAACCCAATACAGAGCTTGTTGATGGCCTTTTCCTCCTGACTATCCCAGAAAGTTAAACAAATTACTAAGAAAACAAGCTTATGCAATATATTTCCTGGAGGAAATTTTCTTTTGCAATGCAACCTTGGTTAAGTTTCTTTTTTTGTTTTTAAAATAAAAAAAAAATCTTATTTTTATTGCTAGTTTGAGTAGTTTTACACAGCTGACTAGCTGGGCTGGGTATAGTGGTGGTGACTTCCTTTTTTAATCAAACAGAAGTAGGAGATCTTCTCTCCCACCCCCATTTTTTTGGGGAAACTGTAAAAAGAAATTATGTAGTTATCTGATTTTGCAGTACTCACAAATAATTAGTACAATAATATAAGTATATTTATTTTTATTGAATTAAATTAAATTATTAATTTAAATTATAATCATCTAAATTTTTTAATTAAATATTTTTATAATTTTAAAATTTAAAATTATTTGAATTAAATTGTATGAAATGGAAAAATAAAAATCAAACAAATATAGCATTAATTCAATTATACAGCCATCTCAGTCATTGAGACGTCAATTAGAATTTTGTGCATATTTCGGATTCTGAGACCTTTTATGAATTTTGTACGTATCTTGGGTATTCAATACTCATTTAGCTCTTGTGATAGATCGGGGTTTGAGTATTTGAGATCTATTTATTTTTTAAAATCTCCTCAGTAACTATAATATGACACATTATACATTTATGTAATTATGCTATATTTTATATATTTTTGTAAATTTTATATTTATTTAATTTAAATAAAAAATATCCGTCTTTTAACAGGCAGTGGAGTTTTCAATTTTTTCATGAGTTAAAAAAGGACCACCACTTCAATCTATGACCCAGTTATTGTGAAGGGAAAGTTGATATAAACCGTCGCTGCTATTAGATTCACCCAAATTTTAATGGCGGAAAAATAATAGGGAATTCACATAATCTACAAGTGTGATATACATTTTATATGGTAAGTACAAATTTCGGTACTATCAAAATAAAAAACAACCTCATAAGTAAGAAAATCGTTGTAAGATGTTTTGCTCCGGTTACCCATGAGCACATACCCACAATTTCCACACCAAGCATTCAAGTGTCATTTATCGAACTATTGAATTAATCGGCATTACTTTTAAAATTAATTATTAAAATCATACTTCAAACTTTTACGGCTTTCCACACCAAGCATTCAAGTGTCATTTATCGAACTATTGAATTAATCGGCATTACTTTTAAAATTAATTATTAAAATCATACTTCAAACTTTTACGGCTTGTTTTGGTAAAACTTTTTAAAAAGGTGTTTGTATTTTTTAAAAACAAAGCACCTCATTTTGCGTTTGGTAAATTAAAAAGCCCAAATACTTATATTTGCGGCTTTTCAAAGTTAGCTTATACTTTTTAAATTTTAAAAGTCTAATATAACTTCGTATGTTAACTAATTTTTAAATTTAATACTTACATTTATGTTCATTATAGTATTTTTAAATACTATGGAGATAGTTCAAAATAATATAGCATCAAGTTTGATTGGTGAAAAAAAAATTAAGTTATAGTGATTTAAGTAATTTAGTATTTTTAGTGATGATGTTTAGGATAAAATATATTTTTATGATACTTATATAAAATTTTAAAATTAAAAAATAAAAAATTTATTTATTATGTCTATGTTTATTATGAAATTTTTATTTTAAAATTATTTTATTTTAAAATATTATATAAAATTTTAAAGAATTTGAAAAAAGAAATTATTCTTCGTTTTAAATATATTTATTATAATTTTTTTTAATTTCTAAAAGTTGTTTTACCAAACACAATTGTAGTGCTTATACAGTTATACTTATTAAAAGCTATTTTTAAAAGGATTTTACCAAACGCAAGTGTTGTAGTTTTTGAAAAGCTGTCTTTTAAAGATAGCTTTCATAAACTATTTTCGAAAAGTAAAAGCTTTACCAAACCAAGCCTACATAAGAATTCAGCCACTAATCATCACGGTAAATAATTAATTATTTCGTAAAAAAATATAAAATTACTAAAATCATACTTCAAACTTCTACATAAGAATTCAGCCACTAATCATCACGGCAAATAATTAATTATTAAGAAAAATGACAGATCGATCCCTGACTTTTTGGTCTGCAGAAATTTAAGTTTATGAGAATTTAAAAATACATTTAAGTTCCCGACCTGTTCAAAATCTGGACATATCAATCTCTGAGTTTCATTTGTTCAATTTTAAAATATCTCTCACCTGTACATCCGTATCAACTAGGTCAGTACAACGGGAGTCACCCTTGATTTTTCCGTTGAATCTGACATACCCAAATGAACATGAGGTATCAATATGTCTAGATTTTGAAAAAGTCATAAACTTAAATGTATTTTCAAATTCTCAAAAATTTAAATGTTTACGGATCAAAAGGTCAGGGACCTATTTGTTTTTTTTTCTTAATTATTTAAGGTTTTATTATTTTATTATAATATATTTAATTATTCTAATAATTAATTATTTAATAAAAAAATATATAAATATATATAAATAATTAATTTTTTATGTGTATATAATATTTTTATATTATTACTATCATAAAATGCCGGTTAGGCTGCTTTCCTCATATAATATAATTTTTATATTAAAATGTAAACTAATATGCTGTCAAATAATATATTAAATTAATAAAGCATGTATGTTAATATCTTAATTTTTATGTCATTATTGCTTTTACTCAATGTTAATAACAAATGTAATATGTCTTAACAAATTATTTTGTATTCAACTTTTAAAAATGATAAAAAAATATTATATGATTTTTTTTAAGTTAGAATAAAGAAAATACTATATTAGGATGAAAATTGGACATCACTAAATTTGCTAAATTCTGTTATATTTATGCATTATTCAAACTGAAACACAGATTTTTTTTTTTTTTAAACTTTTTATGCCTTCGCAACCACAGAACAATTAGAAACAATCTGGTAACAGCAATACGGCACCCTAAAGATAAATAGATTATCAAATAAATAAATAAATAAATAAACAAATCCTTCCTTAAGCAAGTACAACTGCACATTACTAGCGTGCACAATCGTCCTGAACCTTAAACCCTAAACTCAGCAAAACTAAAGCAAATTCATACAAGCATATGCATGTGCTGTTTTATATTTTCAGGATTCAAAAACAGAAAGCACTATTTGCTTAAACCCTAAACCCTAAACCCTAAACTTATAGCTAAAAATGTAACAATCAATGAAAAGAAACTAAGAAAAAAGATAATCAAGACAAGCAACTGGAGGTATGAGTTGATTTGTTTGAAGGTGCTACATTAACTAAATTATAGGTTTGAGAGATAACACTTAGTGGTTGCTCTAGTTGTTGATGTATTCTATATATATTCATTGCTACCTTTTCAGCCAAACTTTTCCTCACAAATCTTCCATAGCACAACACATTTAATAATCCCAAAGCCTCCTTAACTAATCCCTCACAAGCAATTCCTTCCACAAGAATCTTATATGTATCCTCACTTGGTTTACATCCCTTGGCTGTCATACGAGCCAGAAAATCGATGGCAGCACTGGTTTGCTGAGCTTTACAGAGCCCCTTCATGACTGAGTTATAAAAGAACACATTAGGCCTGAAACCCAATGCTTCCAAGTCATGTAGAAACTTGATTGCTTCACGAACCTTTCCTTTGCGGCTAAGACCCCTAACTAGTGAAGTGTAAGTAATTGTATCAGGTTTAGGACCTCTTGTGCGCATCTTCTCGAAGAGTTCCATAGCAAGATCTGTCTTTCCTGCCTTTAAAAGCCCATCAATGAGCGTATTGTAAGAAACTTTATCAGGTTTAAGACCTTTTCGGCACATCTCTTTGAAGAGTTCCATTGCATTCTCTGTTTTTCCCACATTTAAAAGCCCATAAATTACTATATTATAAGTGACTCGACTGGGAGAACACCCTTTGCAACTGAGTTGGTTCATTATTTCAGCTGCATCATCCACCCTCCCATCTTTGCATAATGCTAACAGCAAGATATTATAGGTCACTATATTTGGGTGACAACCCTTATTTACCATTATTTCCAAGTATTCAATTGCTCTATCAATCTTATTTACATAACAAAACCCTTGAAGCAATGGATTGTAACTCCTGGGATTAGGCAAACAACCATGCTTAGGCATCATCTTCAATATATCAATGGCTTGGCCCAACAAGCCTTTTTGGCAGAGGAAACTAATCAAGATATTGAAAGTAACAACACTAGGGGAACAACCCTTACAAATCATGCCAGCAACTAGCCCCTTAGCATCCATCCATCTTCCCATGCTACACAAGCCACGCAAAATAATATTATGCGAGATTACATCAGGCTGACAACCATAGGAGGGCAAGTTACTTAACAATCTGATTGCTTCATCCAACCTACCTTCTTTGCAAATACCATTGATAATAACATTATATGTGACCACATCGGGTTTGCATCCTTTGCTTCTCATCTCATCAATCAACTTCATTGCCTGATCAACTCCAGATTCTCTACAAGTTGCATCAATCAATACAGTGTATGAAATCACATCTGGATGACACTCGCTTTGCAGCTGCCTGTTAAGAACTTCCATGGCTTGCTTCAGTTTCCCTCTACCACACAAACTACGAAAAATTGTATCGAAAGTAATGGCATTAGGAGCAACACTCATGCGATCCAAAACCCACAAGGCCTCCTCTATCGCCCCTGATTTGCAATAAGTATCAATCAAAATATTGTAACTGGTTAAATCAATAACACCACCAAACTCCTCCAAAATTTTCATGATTCTCCTTGCCTTCTTGGTCCTGCCAACCTTGCAAAATTGGCAGACCAGAGCACTGCACGCATTGACATCAGGGATATTGCCATGTTTAATCATATGCTCTAAAAGCTTTAACCCTTCCTCCATTTCCCCATTTCTAACCAACATTTGCAGATGATTATTCTCAAATTCCTCAAAATTCAGGGAAGCACTAACACCATTTGGCAAGGATTCCTCCTCATTTGAATCCCCTTTCGGAAACTTTATAGAATGTTGTGAACTACCATTCAAACCAAAAGTTTCATATTTCAAAACAGCAGAAACACACCGATACCTTCTAGACCAACTGCTCTTAGATTTTCCAAACGCAGTAACACTGCTATCATCAGAGGAACATAGTGAATGAGATTTAACAGAGATATTACTTACTCCTAAATTGAATACAGAACTAGTGTTATCCAAAGTCCTACTTCTGGTGCTACAATCTCTTGTGCCATCCTTAAGCAAATGCCCAAATGAGCAAAACTGTTTGTGGGACGCCACCAAATCCATAGTTTTCACCAACTCCTATAACCTGAAAGACAAAAAACCACAGATTCCATATGCACACTCAATCGTAAACAACTCTTCATTACATTATGAAAGAGGCAGTTTTGAATTCAATTACTAACTTTTCTTTGTTCTCTAAGGTTATATGTTTTCTGTAAGCCTGAATAACAACAAAAACATGAAGATGGCTATGAAGGGGGAAATTCATTTCAGAAACAAGAAATTGGCAACAATCAATCTTCTTAAACTTTACCTAAAAATGTTCATCTCCCAACATATCCAGATATCCAAGCAAAGTAGTAGACCAGCATTCAGAAACATAACCATTAACCATCCAAGAAATTGCGAGAATGAAGAGATAGAGACAAGACCTGACAAAATTTCTGATTACTATAGAATAATTAAGATGTGTCCAGCTGATCTAGAATGTAATAATATAGGCTGTGTTTGTTAGTGTCCATGCCCATAGGAGACTCGAATACCACTGTACATGTCCGCTATTTGTTTGTTGAGACACAAAATTTCAATGTACATGGCAGCACACGAGTGCACATAAAATACATGTCTTTAGTGTCTCTCGTTAGGGCTGAAACACGGAGACAAAACTTGTGAGATACAAATTTTTCCACTTTTGTCTCTAATTATTTTTCAAAATTCCAGTTTTATCCCTTATTGTAATCCTTCTTTCCCCCCCCCCCCCTCTCTCCTTCCTCTCTTTTTTTCTGCTGCTCCTCCCTTGTCATCCTTACTTTCTCTGCAACTTTGCCTCTCACTTCCCCACTGCCACCCTCCTCTCTTCTTCTTTCCCTTCTCTTGCTCCACCTTCCTCCCTCACCTCTACTCATCGTCACTGCCACCCTCCTCTCTCTGTGCCTTGCCTTTGCTTTTGCCTCTACCTCTCTACCCTGCCTCCCACCTCCTTCTGTGTTCACCTTTTCCTTCACCTCTCCTCTCCCTCTGCCTCCCTTCACCTCTCCTGTAAATCTACCCTTCCCTAGCCTTTTTTGTTTCTGTTTTATTTTTATTTTTCTTTTGGAAAAAAAATTTGATTGTTGACTTGTGAAATTTCTATACTATTGTGTGATTTGTTTTTCTGTGATTGTTGGTTAAGTATAGTTAATGGTGGATGCTATTGAATCTATGATTGTGGTGATACTAGTAGGGTATGATGATGAATATGAAAAATGGCTGCAGTAATGGATGACAATGGTGGAGGATGACTATGAAACTGTGATGATGATGGTGGTGGTGGTAATGGTGGGGGTGGGGGTGGTAAAGATGATGATGAATATGTTTTTTTAAATTTAATATTCATAGTATTGTGGAATTTTAAGAATTTTGTAGTTTCTTGTCTACTTTTAACCTAATAATTTGTCTACTTTTTCTCATTAAAATTTTACATTCAAAGTTCAAGTGTTCAACACATGAAAATTCATAATTAAAAACCGATGTGGATTCTTGGCAGCGGTATCTTCACTACTTTGTGATTGTTAATTATTGTTAGCATCCATCTTCAAAATTAAAAAAAAAAAATCTCTAATTAATGATAGAGATAAACAGACAAAAAACACAAAAGAGGCAAAATTGTTTGACCAATTAAGCAGCAACTCAGCAATTAAGCAGCAACTCAGCAATTATACAGAAACTCAGCCAGGTAAAAATTTGGATAAATTACTAATAAAATTGATGAAACATGAAGCAAATTCAAGGCAGCAATTGAGAGAGTAGTAAGTCTTACTAGGGACAGAGACGCTGCGGCAGACGCGCAGGTGGCGACGCAGGAGTTACAAGGAGTAGCGATGCAGGAGGAGATCAACGATGCCGGCGACGGCGACCCTGGCGGAGTTCGGACAGAGAATGAGAAGAAGGTAGCACCGTAGCAGCAGCCGCCAATGTTAGGGGAGTTGGGGTTCAAATTTTTGTTGTAGCAAATTATTTTTCTAGAAATGGGAGAAGACCATCCAAATTTATTATTTTTTAAATTATTATTTAATTATTAATTTAATTTTTAAATTTAACGTAATTTAATAATATATTTTATTTTATATTTTTAAATATTAATAATTTTTTAATATTCTTCTTATTTTTTATATTGGAGTGATAACCACGTTTTTGGTTTAATTAGAAATTTAGAACATACAATTTGGACTTTTACATTTTTAGATCTTTGGAGAGCACAAATCATAAAAAAAATAATCACAATAAAAAATTTGGATTTTTTAAATTTAATATTAAAAATTTTTTAACATAGTAATTAAAAACTTCCTAAAATTCAATTTCCACTAAAATTAAATTAAATTTCAGCGTTTAAAAAAAATTAATTTAAATAGAATTCAATTCAATTCAACTATTTTTTCTTAAAATTAATTCTTATCTAATTAGGTCTAATTAAAAATTCTATCTTATTAAAATTTTACTTAAAACATAAAATATTCAAAATATCTATTTGATCTATTTTTTTTTTTACTCATTCACTTTTAAAGTTTTCCACCTTCCAACAACACTTCTATTCTTTAAAATTGGCAATGGGTAGATTAGGGTAGGATTTTGACTATATCTTAACCCTATCCAGCAGGTTGAAAATTTCATTAAAACTCTACCCTACTCTACTCTATCCTACCTGCGAGTTAAGAATCTATCAACCTTACTCCTACTTGCACTTTAAAATTTTAAATCCTATCCTACCTTACTCTGCCTGCAGAAATATCAAATTTTTTCAAAGTATCTATAAAATTTTAAATGATCAATGATATATGATTTTTATTTTTGTTTTATTTTTATTTTATGTTAATTTTATAAATATACAAATGCTTTAAATTATTAAATTAACTAACTAGTTTAGTAGTTGTTCACTTATTGTAAGTCATTACATGAGGAAGGTTGTATGTTCAACTCTCACCTCTTTTATTACAGTCCTCCTACGCATACAAACTTTTTTGGCTTACAAATTCTACAAGTTAGGCCAAGTCCAACAAAAGCCACGCGCACCACACTCGAGCGTAAATACACGCGCGTGATGAGAGAACTATTGTCGATTTAGAATTTCACAAAATATAGGTTCGTTGTAAGCATAGTCTAAACCAACAAACAATCCTCTCAATCAAAGTTTGATTTTTCCAATTCAAAACATATAAACCGAGAGTCTTTCAACCTCGGGTCGTTCTCCCTAGGATGCAATCGAAGTGTTACGCTTTCGGTTGTGAGGGCAAATGGGTTTTGTAATCAAAGAACAAAAGATTAAAAGAACTAAGAAATCAAAGAACTAAGAAATGATTGGGAATTAATGCAAGTAGAGAGAAAACAAGATCAAAACTAGTGAAAATGCTACGCATAAAAAGCCTTGACTTGGGAATGAGAATCCAAGGAATCCTATCATCGTCATAACCACAACTATGACAATTATAATGAGTCAATCTCGCCTAGTTAACCCCTAACATTTTGAGGAGTAGGTCAAGCAAGCATAATTGACCTTAATCCATAAGTCCTAGCTAACTTACCAAACTAGTTGGTAAAAAGCTAGCGTCAATGGAAACAAGAGTCAACTAACTACCCAAGAATTACCACTAAATGTCGGACATTATGACTCTAGTATCCTAGGAACTTAAATCCCAAGCCAAAGTGTGAAAATCTACTCAAAACTCATAATTGGCATTTTCACAAACACCTTGTGGGTATAAAACCAAAACATAGAAAATTGCAAAGAAAAATAAAATCTATAACCCCAAAATATTCACAAGACCATCTATAAACAAGCAATCAAGCATATATAAGGCATAAAATATTAAATTCATCAATCAAAACTTCAAGATACCAAAATTGCATATATAAACAAAGTAACTTGAACCATAAGAACATAAAAGCAAAAGTAGTGAAATTCAAGGTTCAGAAAACCGGACCGGTCATCAAACCGCTCTAGTCACTGGTTTACTGGTTTATTGGTCCAACCGGTTCAACCGAAAAAACCGTTTTAGAATAGAATAATATATAAATTATAAATACACATCCTAAAATATAATTATAGTCTGATATAAATCTTAAAATATCTTCGAAATTTAAAACACTACATAAAATATCATCAACCAAATACATATCTTATCAAAATCCAAACTCAATCTGTTTTTCCAAGCTAAATCTGTTTTTCCCCTAAGGTTAGAAGAACCTTGTGACTGACTATCATTAGCACTACGGGAATTAGGATTAGCAGCATCATTCGGAAGTGGAGTATTGGCAGGCATGTTATTATTCACAAAAGCATTGTTATCAGCAGTTGCTTCTTGATTAATACTATCTTCCATAACTGAAATTAATAAAACATATATGAAATTAAAAAGTAAAAACAGCCACAAACCCACAACACAACACATCACAATGAACATACACAGAAATTGAATAGTTCACAGATGAAGTTCCAGCAATTGAAGAGTTCACAGAGCAAATTCATAGAAATTGAACAGTTCACAGATGAAGCAAAATAGAAGACCAGGCTGCTTAATTTTCAGATTATTAATTTCCTATGCTCAGCAGCAAACAGAAATTGAGCCAAGGATCAAACACAAATTGACAAACAAAATGAAATTGTGCAACAAACAGGAATTGAGCTGCAATATAGAAGACCAGGCTGCTTAATTTTCAGATTATTAATTTCCTATGCTCAGCAGCAAACAGAAATTGAGCCAAGGATCAAACACAAATTGACAAACAAAATGAAATTGTGCAACAAACAGGAAGTTAATTTTCATATTATAAATTTCATGCAAGGTTTCTACTTTCTACTGAGGAAGTTCATACTGCACATAGTATCAAATTCACAGCCACAGCCACAATTCACAGCCACAGTTCACAGTCCAGAGAGATTAAATTAATCAGCCACAGCCACAGTTCACACTTCACAGAGGAAGTTCACACTTCACAGAGTATCAATTTCATGCAAGGTTTCTACCGGGGTTGATGGAAGAACATGAGCAGAGGCGAAGAACAAACAAGATGAGCAGAGGACGAGTCACTGACCTGGGGTTGATGGAGGGCTACCGGTGCTGAGTGTTGACTGTTGAGGACCGCGCGATGGAGATGGAGGGCTACCGGTGTTGACTGCGTGCTGCGGTGCTGGTGTTGAGAAGATGAGCAGAGGATGGAGATGGAGGGCTACTGGGCAGGAACCAGGCGAAGGCGACGATGGAGATTTGAGGGTTACTGGGGCTGAGGATGGCGACACCAGGGGACGAAGGATGGCGACAGGGGGGCTATGGTTCAGGGCGGCTAGGGTTCTCTGTTCTCCATTGGAGATGATTCAGAAAGGGGGAATGAATGAATGGGGTCGGGGGAAGAAAGGGGGGTGGGGTGCTCCGTGCTAAACGAGCGGGTCGGGTCGGGTCCGTTTTTTATTTTCTATTTTAATTATAAAACGGCGTCGTTTAGCATAACCGGCCGGTCACCTGTTCGATCTAACCGGCCGGTTTTTGACCAGTTCGCCGGTTCTTAAACGATTTTTGTTTGGACGGTTTTTATATGAGGACTGGACCGTTTGTAGCGCCGGTTTGCAGTTAAACCGGTCGAACCAGCCGGTCCGGTCCGGTTTTCAGAACCTTGGTGAAATTAAAGAGGAAATTAAGAGAACTTACAAAAGATGAGCAAAATCCGAAATCAAAGCTTGTTATAAAATGCTACAATGAACCCTAATTAAAAATCCTAAGAGAGCTCTCCCTAATCTACACTACTCCTACTCCTACTATGTAAAACTATGAAAAATTATGTCTAAGTCTTAATGCCTTCATATGGCTTCAATTTTCCTTGATATAGCACTTCAAAACCAGCTTCAGCCTTCCAAAATTGGGCCAAAAGAGCCCTAAAATCGCGAGCCACGTGAATTTTTAATGAAGTCACGCGCAGGGACTTGTGCGTACACACAGGTGTGTGTACGCACACATGCTGATTTTCCTCCTGTGCGTACGCACAGGGTTGTGCATAGGCACACTTGCTGATTTCTGTACTTATGCGTGGGCACAGAGTTGTGCGCGGGCACAGGTGCTGATTTTGACCCTTGTGCGTGGGCACAGGAAGTGTGCGTGGGCACACTCTGAAATGCTTTTCTCCTTTGTTTTCTTCATGTTTTCTCTCAATTGCATGCTTCTCTTCCACTTTTAACAAGCCATTCATGCCTCTAGGACCTAAAATCACTCAACAAATATGTCATGGCATCGAACGGCATAAAAGTGGGATTAAAATGACTAATTTAAGCACAAAAACGCATGTTTTCACATTTAGGATCAATTTAGGGATCAAACACAAAAATATGCCATTTAAGTGAATAAGTGTGGTTTATGTGATAAAATCCATTCAAATTAAGTTAAAATATATTGTCAAATATGGACTCATCAATTCTCCCACACTTAAACAATAGCATGTCCTCATGCTAAACCAAACAAGGAGAAGGATCAAAGGGTAAACAACTTATTGAATGCAACTATTTTTATGCATGCACATATACTATATATTATATATATCTATCTATGCTATAGTGTCCTATGGTTTTAGTGAAAACAAACAAACAAATTTCCAAGCAAGAATATAGACATATGGGGCTAAGCAAAGAAATAATCCAGTGCAATCAAAATCTAAAGAATCGATTCAAGTTTCAAAATGAAGCAACTTGCAAGAATGCACGATAAGAGAGGTGTGAAAATATAGAATTGAGTAATTGAACCCTCACTAGGAGTGTATACACTCTCATCACTCGGTATTTAGGGTTTAATCACTCAAGTCTCCTCTAATCATGCTTTCAAGGATTTACTTTTCATCTAACAATCAACAACCATGTGATGCATGAATACAATTATCACGAGGACTTCATAGGGTTGTAATGGGACTAGAGTTAAGGTGGGATAGATATGGCTAAGTGGACTAAATTGAATCCTTGATTAGCTTAAGTATCCAACTTAACCTATATTAACCAAATAACAAAATATGCAACCTAATTAACTTTCCATTCCCTTTTTTTATACACATTCATGCATCTTTTTCATCCAAATCCACATATGCATTCCTTATTCATTTTTTTTTCTTTTTTTTTTTGGAATAACTTTTGTCCGATCTTATTTTTTCTCATTTCATTCATTTTTTTCTTTTTCTTTTTCTTTTTCTATGACAAATGCATATGGTTAAAGAAAATTGATACATGAATGTGCACCTATTTTCAAAATTTTTCTTTCAACGCATACCCAAAATATTTTTTTTTCTTTTCTACCAAAGTTCCTCCCAAAGATTCCCCCACACTTAAATGTAACACACTTCTAAACCTAAACCAATCAAGGATACAATCCAAGGTAAATTATGGTTTTTCGCTTAAGGTTGTGATGTGGTGATCTTAAAAACAATGGGGTAAGTAAGGCTCAAAAGGGGTTAACAATGGTAGATGTAAGGGTAAGGCTATATGAGTGAGTGATTTTAATTCAAAGATGGCCTCAATCATGTTCAATGCATTCAAACATCAATCATCAGAAATAAAGAATCAAGCAAAACCAAGATTACAATCATAGAAGAGATAAAAGCACACTATGAACAAAATTGTGGTTATAAATTGTAACCACTCAGTATAGGCTCAAAGACTCACAAAGTATTTGTTCTTTCCTCTTCTATGTTTCATAAAAATCATTCAAGCAAGTTTTAAAAGCAATTTTCTAAATCAATTCAATAGAACGCCCTAAAAATAAAATTCTTGGAAATCTTTGTTTTTTTTCACCAAAATTATTTCCTATATGTATATATGATGTGATGGATGCAATTTTTAAAATTTTTCTAGTTCTCTTTCTAATTTTCAACAACCAAAAACTAACGTGAACAATTAGGACAAAATTAAGCTAGATGCTATACTATTCACAACATCCAATCACAACTTCTATCTATGAAATATATACCATGCAAAAATGTAAAATGCAATAACTATGGATGAGCTAAGATGTATATATATATACTAGAAGAAAGTGCAATGCAACAATAAAAAATACTCCAAATATCTACAAGAAATATAGTAAAAAGAAAAAAAATAAAGTGCAAGGTATTCGGAAAAGAGAATTTACAACCCAAAATGACGAATCCTCCCCCACACTTAAGCGTCGCATGGTCCTCCGTGCATGAATACGATCCGGGGAGAATGTCTCTCAAGAGCTCCACCTTCGGTTGGTGGATGCGGGGCTTAGGTTGTGTGGAATTTGCCAAGTCCAATGCATTCTCGACATCTTCGTCTATGGTGTCCTTCTCCTCTCCTGGCTCCTTGCCTTCACATCTCATCCTCAAAAAGAATGAATAAAGTATAATTAGAAATCATAGAGCAAGTAGCACAAAAAGGTAAAGGATTATGTAAATAAGCATCTAATTGAGGAAGTTTGCATAGTGGTGTGATATGATGAAAATGGATTAGCCATGTGTGTATTCCAATTATGCGTGCAGTTGGAACACACACAACAGCCGTTTCAAAAGGCTTCCACACAATGAAAAAGGAGGTATGAGTTCCTCAATTAAATTGCCTAAGTTGCAAGAAATGAATAAGCATCAATTAAACACAACAAACTTAGGCAATTATATCAAAAGCGAATTGAAGTTAGGAAATATTAGATAGTGAAATTGTGCAAGTGAAAGCACAAGATTGATAAAATAGTACAATAAATAATAACCAATTCAATGATAAAGAGACCCTACTTATTCATCCTTAGGAATAATGTAATAATCACATGTAGAAGGTGCTTGTTACAAAAAGTGACAAGTCTTGATAAAAATCAAGTCAAGTCAACTCAAACAAATGCAAAGCATCAACAAGGAACAAATACCCCGTTATGTGATTATATTGATTTAAAACCCATGATGAACAAGAAATTGAATTCAATTCACTAAATTCAATATGCACTTGTTAAAAATTCCACCAAAAAGAAGTCAAATGTCACTTTTCATCTCAAATTGGTGCTAGCAACTCAAAGCATTTAAACAAGTACATTATTGAAATTCCAATCCAAAATAACATCATAATCATTAAAAAATGCACAATTCTTAATTAGAATGCCAAACAAGGATATAGTTTAACACATATGGTCATGACAACATATGAATCAAACTCAAGATTTGTTCAGACAATATGTCAAACACATGGAGTGCAGTGCACATGTTCATCAACTCAAGCAAAAATTCAAGCATCAACAACCCATAACTAAAAAATTGAACACTTGTAATTATTAACAAACAAACCATTAAGCAAAACATAAGCTAGATGACTAAATTCAAATAAGGAAAAACAAAAATTAAGCAAGCAACTAAACATAACAAAGAAGATTAAATCAAGAAAATTGAAAAGTTGAAGGATGAAAAAGAAAAAGATAAGTAACATTGGCACTTGTGTTAGCCACTGCGAGGCTCACGACGGTAGAGCTTCACTGGAGAAGAGAAGAAAGAAAGAAGAAAAAGAAAGAAGGAATGATAAACCACTATTTTATGGTTTATCTTGTGCTCAATTGAGTGGTTTTTATCAACTCTTTACCCGCTTATTCATACTATTTGCATGAGTTTACGTTTTCCTTCCTGATTTTGTGCTATGATTGAAAACATGCTTCTTTGGTCTTAATTTTGATATATTTAATCTTCTCTTATTACCATTAGATGCCTTGATATGTGTGTTAAGTGTTTTCAGAGATTACAGGGCAGGAATGACTTGGAGGATGGAAAGGAAGCATGCAAAAGTAGAAGGAATACAAGAAGTTGGAGAAATTGCTAAGCTGTCCAGCCTGACCTCTTCGCACTCAAACGGCTATAACTTTAGCTACAGAGGTCCAAACGACGCGGTTTCAGTTGCGTTGGAAAGCTAACGTCCGGGGATTCGATTTGATATATAATTTGCCATAGCTGCCCTAACACCAGGCAACGCGAACGCGTGGATCACGCGGACGCGTGACCTGGCAGGAAAGCAATCCACGCGGCCACGTGGACGACGCCTCCGCGTCACTTGCCCGCGATCTGAACGTAACAGAAATCGCAGGAAGCAATTTCTGGGCTGCTTTTGACCCAGTTTTCAGCCCAGAACACACAGATTAGAGGCTATAAAGTGGGGGAATGCATCCATTAAAAGAGAGCTCGCCAATTTAGTTACTTTTCCATGATTTAGATATAGTTTTGAGAGAAGTTCTCTCCTCTCTCTCTCGTAGGATTTAGGACTTCTCTTAGGTTTAGGAGTAACTCTCAATCCCAGGTTCTTTATTTTTATTTATTCTTCTAATTTAGTTTATGAACTCTTCATGTTAGATTATAATTTCCCTTATTAATGTTATTTGAGGTATTTCAATTTATGATTGCTTTCTTTAATTTATGTTATTGTTGCTTTACATCTGAAGGCATTTTTATTCCAACAAATTTACTTTTTCCCCTTTTGGTTTTGGTTAAGAAATCAGTAACTCAGAAGTTACCTTATCTCAACATAATCGACAACTGTTATCTTTGCTAGTTAAACTGAACTTCAATAATCCCAACCTTTTCTTAGGAAATAAATAGGATTCGAAGATCAAACTAATTAGTCCCTTGACTTTCCTTTGCTTTAGTAAAGGTTGAATAAGTGGAATTAAGATTCAACTTTCATTATTATTGATAAGAATAACTAAGTATGGACTTCCAATTTCTCATATCTTGCCAAAAGTTTGTTTTACAGTTATTCATTTATTTTAATTGCCATTTAATTTACTCGCCATTAAGTTATTTGTTCCTCATTCTTGAAACCCCAAATCTACAATTTTCATAACCAATAATAAGAACATACTTCCCTGCAGTTTCTTGAGAAGACGACCCGAGGTTTAAATACTTCGGTTAACAATTTATTTAGGGGTTTGTTACTTGTGACAACCCAAACGTTTGTATGAAAGGACTTTTGTTGGTTTAGAAACTATACTTGCAACGAGGATTTATCTGCAAATTTCTAGACCACGCAAAAGTTCTCTCGTCAAAATGGCACCGTTGCCGGGAAACTGCTAACGTGTGCCTTATTATTGGTTATTGTACATATTTTTCCTTTACTTGTTTATTTATTTCTGTTTTCCCTTTTTAATTTTATTTGCTACTATGAACTCTCACCCCTATCGCTTTGAGTTTGGTTCTAACTTTGTGGAAGGAAATAGAAGTTACAGCAGGAATATGCATCAAGGTCAGACCAATGAAGGCTGGATGGAGCCAAGAGGACCTAATCAACCCTTTAGGCATCAACACCCTCCAAGATATCATGGGCAACGACCATTCTACAATGCATACCCAGCTGATAGATATGGTGGACAACCTTGTAACTACCAACAAGCCCCACCCCGTGCCTATAGACCATCCTCTCAACATAACCTCGAACCACCACACTCACAAGCTTCTCTTCACCATTCGCCACCGTATGATCCTTTCCTACCCCAGTTCCAATCCAATCACCCCCAAGCACCACCACTTCCCTATGTTTCATGTCCAAGTCCATCACCCCGAGAATCAGAGGTTCGCCTCAAGGCAACAGTAAATAAACTTCAAACAACCATTCGACAACTGGAGTAAGCAGTAATTCAATTAGCTTCTAGATGCGCGAACATTCAAGGATCAACCACAGCCCCATGTGGACAATCTAATGAAGAGCGTAGCATGAAGGAGACACTAGAAACTCCAGTGGACAAGACAGAGCATGAATTCGTACTAGAACAAGTAGAAGAAGCTGTCATTGTACAAGAAGAAGAGTTGGTTGAAGATATAGGAGACGCTGAACCTCCATGGGAATCCAGAGTTGAGGAGAACTCCGTCAAGGACGTTACAGTTAATGCTAAGGAGGATAGCGCACAATCCCCAAGGCAAGTCATTTATGAAGAATCAGACGGAATAATCCAAGAAGCAAATTCTCTTGATGATGATAGTCACAAGTCAAGTTCTCTTAGTAATGAACTTGCATCTGCAAGTGAGTTCTCTGAGATCGACGAATCTTCCCCAAATGAATACGAGGATGATGCAGAGGTAGATTTCTCTCAACCTCCAATCTTTGACTCAAATGATGAGGAAGACATAGAAGACTTTGACCAGGGAGATGATGCATTTGAAGATCCTTGCAAAGAAGTGGAGGAATTCTCAGAAGATTACCTGGGAGTAGAACTTACAGAACCACTGGAAACACTTATCCCAAGGCCATTACCACCTAATACAAGCTTCAAGTGGGTACAATCCTTAACTTTTAACTTTACTTATTCACTTGAATATGGTTTAATTGAAACAAATGGCCAGCTTAGAGCTCTATGTGGCTTTAAGAGTAAGAGGGAAATGGCTCGTGCTCAGAGCTGGTACACAAGGTTCAATAAGGTTCCACGCTTCAACTCGAAGTGCACAGATTGGCATCAAAATCAATCGAATGGATCTCGGAAAACGTTTGGTTACCATGGTGAGAATTTACTTTTTAAACCGCCCGGATGGAAACATGGAGATCAAGACGGAGGCGGATTTAAAAACAAGGCTTGGGATCCTAGAATCTATTTTGACATTCGTCACCCCAGGAGCCTGAAAATCTGTTTGAAGCTGCTCAGAAGCTTTACATGCCTAGTTTGGGACCCCGAAGGCTATTGGCATTCCAAGCATTGGTGGAGATTTCTGGATGAATTTAAACACAAGCCACCATAACAGGAAGCTCTTCCAATGTCCAACTTAAGGACTTTAACTAAAAGTGCTAGGTGGGAGACAACCCACCATGGTATGATCGTTCCTTTTGCAATTTTAATTTTATTTAGTTTTGTTTGTTTTTGAATTTTATAATATTGAACCTGGAACTTTGCATCGCATTCATATTAATCATTGCATTCTGCATACTGCATATAAAAAAAAGGGAAGCACGCATGCGACGCGGCAGCGTCGCTGACGCGTCCGCGTCACCAGTGCAATGGGAAGAAAAGAAAACGAACAGAAAGTCACGCGAGAGCGTGGCTGGAGGCGTGCCAATGGCACAAATCGTCCCACGCGACCGCGTCATATGGGAATAATGGCCTCCCACGCGACTGCGTGCCCCACGCGGCCGCGTGACCAGGATTTCGACGTAATAATGGTGCACAGCTGAAAGTTGTGCTAGAGTGGTGCTAGACTGGCGCTGGACGCGCAGTCCATCTCACGCGACCGCGTGACCCACGTGACCGCGTCATATTCCTTTAAAGCCCACTCACGCGATCGCATGCCCCATGCGATCGCGTCACTTAAAATTTGGCACTAATATGATTTTGAACAGAGAGTTGTGCGGGCGCGAGGCTGCCCTCGCGCCAGTAGTATAAACTGTGTCACGTGACCGCGTGACCGACGCGACCGCATGACTGACGCGACCGCGTGACCGACGCGACCGCGTCAATCAGTTTAAGCGCAATCCGCGCGACCGCGTGCCCCATGTGACCACGTCGATTGCACCCCACAGCTTATCCTAATTTGCCAAATATCTTATCTTTTCTCCATCAATCCTAATTTCTTCTATCTTTTCTTCTTTCTTCTTTCTCTCTTACTTTATTTCTTTCCATTCTCATTCTTCTTCTCTTTTATTTTATTTTATTTAATTTATTTGCATACTTTCATTCATTGCATTTTAATTTAGTGCATATTTTTCTTTTCTTTTCTACATTTATTATTTTTCCTTTGGTGTTGATTTTTTTATTTAACTGTTGCAACTTTTCTGGTATTATTTGGTGCTTAGTGACTTGTTTACACTGTTGGGTAATATTAAATCAATGCTATTCTTTTATGATATTTGTATTCCTTTTTGCATTGACATGAGCTTATACTGTCTTTCATTACCTACACTCTCCTCCCCTATGTTTCAAATCTTGCACCACTGGTATGCCATGGCTTCTTTTGTTTTCTCACTTACATGTTGAAGCTTCCATGTAACTGAGACCCTTATCATTTTGGCATTAACCCACCCATACTTCATTTATTTTTTATCTTTATTTTTGGGTAACTTTTCTTCCCTTTTTCTTTCAGGATGGCCACCCGGAAGGAAACTGGAAGATGTTTACATGGGGAGACACAGCAAGTCAATCTGCACAATCTATAGAGAAAGGCATCAGTTGGAGCAGCCCGTCCACTTGTATATCTTAGCATGCACCGAGGACGGTGCAATCTTTAAGTGTGGGGAGGTCGATACCGATCTCCATGGGTTAGTCACTCTTCTATCTCAACACCATTGTTTTATTTTCTTTTCATTATTGCATTTGCATATTTAATTGCATGTTTATTTGATTTTATGCATTTAGCCACTGCTTGGTTAAAATAATAAGTTTCTTTTTAAAATCCCATTTTTGAAAATTTTCACTAATTTAAATCAATTATTAAAATTTTTTGTGATAAAACTTGTTTGAAGTTGTATTTGGAACATGGTTTTTGAGCCAAAGAACACACAACCTGTGAGATTTTGAGCTTATTTATATGGTTACATTATTTAACCATAAATATTTTATTCCTGTGTGTTTCCTTCTCTATGATTGTAATCTATATTTTATCCCAATCTATATGTCCATTATTTAGTATATTTACATGCTTGCACATGATTGAGGCCATTGTTTGATTTTAGCTCACTTATCCCAAATAAGTCTACCCTTTAAATCACCCTTATCAGCCACTTTGAGCCTTTTTAATCCCCATTTGTTCTGTATTTTACCACATCAGCCTTAAAGCAGAAAAACAATTAAATATCCCAATTGAATCTTTGGTTAGCTTACGATAGGGATTGTGTAACAATTAAGTGTGGGGAAACTGTGGGAACATGGGTTAATAAGGGAATGTACCATGTTTCTAATTTATTTGAATATTGGGAATTTGGGAACCTACTCATGAAAAACCAAAATAGAAAAATAATAGAAAATCCATGTGCATTGATAAGTTATGTTTATTTCTCTACAAAAAAAAAAAAGAAAAAGAGAAAAAGAAAAAAAAATTATATATATATATATAAATAAATAAATAAAAAGGACAAAATTACCCAATGCTAAGTTAATGAAAATATCAATGCACATGTGACAAAAGTAAAGAAATATCAAAAATTTGGTACATGAGTATGAGAATTATACAAAAGTGGGAATTATGGGTAGCTAGGCATGAATTTAAAAGTATATAGAGTATATGTATATTAGGTGAGAGCTTAGGTTAATTGAAGATTCACTTTACTAGCTCACTTAGCCTTATATATACCCTTACCTTTACCTCAGCCCCATTACAACCCTGAAAAGACCTCATGATATTTGCATTGGTATGCTAAATATTTGTTGATTGGTTAGATGAAGAACAAGGTTTAGAAAGCATGACTAGGAAAGAATAGAGTGATTGACCCTAGACACTTGAGAGTTAGAGTGATATACACTACCAGTGAGGGTTCAATGCTTGATTCTGTGTTCCCTGCTTTCATGAGCTCTCTTCTTACAAGTTGACTTGCTTTTTATTGTACGATTTGAATTAGTGGAATTTGAATTATTTTTGTCTTGAAAGATTTATTTATTTTTAACCAAGTAGGTAGAAACATTTTTGCATGTAGTTACATTCATAGGTTGCATTTCATACATTATATCATTCCTCTTCATCTTTATAGCTTCTCTTGAGCTTAGCATGAGGACATGCTAATGTTTAAGTGTGGGGAGGTTGATAAACCACTATTTTATGGTTTATCTTGTGCTCAATTGAGTGGTTTTTATCAACTCTTTACCCGCTTATTCATACTATTTGCATGAGTTTACGTTTTCCTTCCTGATTTTGTGCTATGATTGAAAACATGCTTCTTTGGTCTTAATTTTGATATATTTAATCTTCTCTTATTACCGTTAGATGCCTTGATATGTGTGTTAAGTGTTTTCAGAGATTACAGGGCAGGAATGGCTTGGAGGATGGAAAGGAAGCATGCAAAAATGGAAGGAATACAAGAAGTTGGAGAAATTGCTAAGCTGTCCAGCCTGACCTCTTCGCACTCAAACGGCTATAACTTTAGCTACAGAAGTCCAAACGACGCGGTTTTAGTTGCATTGGAAAGCTAACATCCGGGGATTCGATTTGATATATAATTTGCCATAGCTTCCATGACGCCAGGCAACGCGAACGTGTGGATCACGCAGACGCGTGACCTGGCAGGAAAGCAATCCACGCGGCCGCATGGACGACGCCTCCGCGTCACTTGCCCGCGATCTAAACGTAACAGAAATTGCAGGGAGTGATTTCTGGGCTGCTTTTGACCCAGTTTTCAGCCCAGAACACACAGATTAGAGGCTATAAAGTGGGGGAATGCATCCATTAAAAGAGAGCTCGCCAATTTAGTTACTTTTCCATGATTTAGATCTAGTTTTGAGAGAGGATCTCTCCTCTCTCTCTCATAGGATTTAGGACTTCTCTTAGGTTTAGGAGTAACTCTCAATCCCAGGTTCTTTATTTTTATTTATTCTTCCAATTTAGTTTATGAACTCTTCATGTTAGATTATAATTTCCCTTATTAATGTTATTTGAGGTATTTCAATTTATTATTGCTTTCTTTAATTTATGTTATTGTTGCTTTACATTTGAAGGCATTTTTATTCCAGCAAATTTATTTTTTCCCCTTTTGGTTTTGGTTAAGAAATCAGTAACTCAGAAGTTACCTTATCTCAACATAATCGATAACTGTTATCTTTGCTAATTAAACTGAACTTCAATAATCCCAACCTTTTCTTAGGAAATAAATAGGATTCGAAGATCAAACTAATTAGTCCCTTGACTTTTCTTTGCTTTAGTAAAGGTTGACTAAGTGGAATTAAGATTCAACTTTCATTATTATTGATAAGAATAACTAAGTCTGGACTTCCAATTTCTCATATCTTGCCAAAAGTTTGTTTTACAGTTATTCATTTATTTTAATTGCCATTTAATTTACTCGCCATTAAGTTACTTGTTCCTCATTCTTGAAACCCCAAATCTACAATTTTCATAACCAATAATAAGAACATACTTCACTGCAGTTTCTTGAGAAGACGACCCGAGGTTTGAATACTTCGGTTAACAATTTATTTAGGGGTTTGTTACTTGTGACAACCAAAACGTTTGTATGAAAGGACTTTTGTTGGTTTAGAAACTATACTTGCAACGAAGATTTATCTGCAAATTTCTAGACCTCGCAAAATTTCTCTCGTCAAGGAAGAAGAAATAAAAGAAAGAAGAAAGAAAAGAAGAAGAAAAGAGAAGAAATAGAGAGAGCGAGAGAGGGGTAGTGGTGGTGGTGGTGGCTCCGGCGGTGGCGGCGTTGGTCGCCAGAGGGATGGGGCGGGGCTTGGCTGGGGTAGGGGGTGAAGAAAGAAGAAAGAAAGGGGATGGGAAGTGTAGGCGAAACAGGGCACCCTTCTTGATTAATGCTCAGAGCGTGACCTGTGCGTACGCACAAGTAAGTGTGCGCATGCACAGTAGCAAAAATTGGGGGCGTTCATGCGCACAGGACGTGCGAACGCTCCTGGCAGAAAGGGTGTCAATACGTGTGTGTACACACAGGGTTGTGTGCACGCACATAACACTTTTTTTTATAGGAACAGGGTAAAAGGACATGTGTGCGTACACACAGGTGTTGTGCGTACGCACAAGAGCAAAAAAAAAATTTTGGGGTCCGCGCGCACAACTTGTGCGAATGCTCCCAACAGAAGGGGTTCCGAGACCTGTGCGTACACACAGGTCTGTGCGCACTCACAGATGTCAAAATCTGGGGGAAGTGTGCATGGGCACAGGTGTGTGCATACGCACACTGCCCTGTTTTTGCAAAATTTTTAATGCCTCTAAGGCACCAAAATGACTTCCAAAATAGTTTTTTCAAGCCCCAAATCATTTTAAAACCCCCAAAACATATTATTCCACTAAGATTACCTAATAAACATAAAAATGCAACTAAATAAATCCTAGAATCTAATCAAACTAAGCTAACTAAAAAGAACAAATTCAATAACCAAAAGCTAAAAGAAGAGAAAAGTTAGAAGGATGTTACCATGGTGGGGTGTCTCCCACCTAACACTTTGGTTTAAAGTCCTCAAGTTGGACTTTTGGGTTGAAGATCACATCAAGGAGGCTTGTGCTTCCATCCATCCTTGAGTTGCCAACCTTGCTTGCTCTTCAAAAGTCCTCCGAGATTCCGAACGAAGTACATTAAGCTCTCAAGCAACCTCAAGCAGGAAATTGGGATCCAAAATTATTGGTTGTAAAGATGTATGCCCGGATCCCACACTTTGGTTTTTCTATCATCCTCTTGTTGACTTTCACTTGTACCCTTGGATGAACAACCTCTCCAAGCACCTTTTGAGCACCCAATGAGATCTTGGAATCCTTCCAAGTGGACCTTGCACCATTTATGCCTTGAATTCTTTTGGTAACCAATACCCATTCCTTCACCATTTAACACTCCAAGAAGCACCTTAAGTTGGTGGTCTGTTCCCAAGAGAGTATATTGGTATAGGCCTATGAAGCTTATGGAGGAAATTGTTACCCATTCAAATTGCCCTTGGGTTGGAGTCATCCTGTTAAACTCTTGTATGAAAGCTTCCACTTCTTGGTTAACTACCTCTTCCTCACCACTCTTTTCTAACTCTTCCCTTTCTCTCTCAAACTCAAAAGTGGGAGGCTCCTCAAGATCATTGAAGGGGTTGACCAAGGTGGACAAAAAATCGTTGATGATGGAATCCACTTCTTGACCAAACTCCCTCAAGTCTTCATTCACCTCTTCCGGTGTTACCTTTCTCCTCTTGTTGTAATTCTTGTCCTAACTCTTCTTCCTTCCCTTGAGACTCCATGTTCTCCTCCTCTCTACACTCCTTACTCGATCCTCCACCTTCTTCAAGGGGGATGTCTTGAGTGGTTGATGAGCGGATAATTTATACGCTTTTTGGCATTGTTTTTAGTATGTTTTTAGTAGGATCTAGTTACTTTTAGGGATGTTTTTATTAGTTTTTATGTTAAATTCACATTTCTAGACTTTACTATGAGTTTGTGTGTTTTTTTGTGATTTCAGGTATTTTCCGGCTGAAATTGAGGGACTTGAGCAAAAATCAGATTCAGAGGTTGAAGAAGGACTGCTGATACTATTGGATTCTGGCCTCCCTGAACTCAAAGTGGATTTTCTGGAGCTACAGAACTCAAAATGGCGCGCTTCCAATTGCGTTGGAAATTAGACATCCAGGGCTTTCCAGAAATATATAATAGTCCATACTTTGGCCGAGTTTTGATGACGCAAAAGGGCGTTGAACGCCAGTTCTACGCTGCAGTCTGGAGTTAAACGCCAGAAACACGTCACGAACCAGAGTTAAATGCCAGAAACACGTTACAAACTGGCGTTCAACTCCAAGAATGACCTCTCCACGTGTAAACTTCAAGCTCAGCCCAAGCACACACCAAGTGGGCCCCGGAAGTGGATTTATGCATCAATTACTTACTTCTGTAAACCCTAGTAACTAGTTTAGTATAAATAGGACTTTTTACTATTGTATTAGACATCTTTGGAAGATCCTGGATTGTATTTTTGATCCTGTGATCACGTTTGGAGGGCTGGCCATTCGGCCATGCCTGAACCTTTCACTTATGTATTTTTCAACGGTAGAGTTTCTGCACTCCATAGATTAAGGTGCGGAGCTCTGCTGTTCCTCATGATTTAATGCAAAGTACTACTATTTTCTATTCAATTCAACTTATTTCGCTTTTAAGATATCCATTCGCACCCAAGAACATGATGAATGTGATGATTATGTGACGCTCATCATCATTCTCACTTATGAACGCGTGCCTGACAAACACTTCTGTTCTACATGCAACCAAGCTAGAATGAGTATCTCTTAGATATCTAATACAGGGGACTGAGTCTGAATTATTAGTATCTTCGTGGTATAATTTAGAACCCATGGATGGCCATTCCTGAGATCCGGAAAGTCTAAACCTTGTCTGTTGTATTTCGAGTAGGATCTGGGAAGGGATGGCTGTGACCAACTTTAAACTCGCGAGTGCTGGGCGTAGTGACAGACGCAAAAGGATAGTAAATCCTATTCCAGTATGATCGAGAACCTCCAGATGATTAGCCATGCCATGACAGAGCATTTGGACCATTTTCACAGAGAGGATGGGATGTAGCCATTGACAACGGTGATGCCTGGTGCACGAATTATGAATCACACTTTTCACAACTCGTACCACTGACCAGCAAGTGCACTGGGTCGTCCAAGTAATACCTCACGTGAGTAAGGGTCGAATCCCATGGAGATTGTTAGTTTGAAGCAATCTATGGTTATCTTGTAAATCTTAGTCAGGAAGTCAATTATGTTTATCAGTTGAATTGCAAATAAACAATAGAGCATGGATGAAAGGTTACTTGTTATGCAGTAATGGAGAATATGTTGGAGTTTTGGAGATGCTTTGTCTTCTGAATCTCTGCTTTCCTCTGTCTTCTTGTTCACGCACGCACATCCTCCTATGGCAAGCTGTGTGTTGGTGGATCACCGTTGTCAATGGCTACCTTCCATCCTTCCAGTGAAAACTACGCTCACGCGCTCTGTCACAGCACGGCTAATCACTGGTTGGTTCTCGATCCGGTTGGAATAGGATTTACTATCCTTTTGCGTCTGTCACTAACGCCCAGCCTTCAGGAGTTTGAAGCTCGTCACAGTCATTCAATCCTTGAATCCTACTCGGAATACCACAGACAAGGTTTAGACTTTCCGGATTCTCATGAATGCCGCCATCAGTTCTAGCTTATACCACGGAGATTCTGATTAAGGAATCTAAGAGATACTCATTCAATCGTATATAGAACGGAGGTGGTTGTCAGGAACACGTTCATGATTTGAGGAAGGTGATGAGTGTCATAGATCATCACCTCCATCACAGTTAAGCGCGAATGAACATCTTAGATAGGAACAAGCGTGTTTGAATGGAAAACAGGAATACTTGCATTAATTCATCGAGACACAGCAGAGCTCCTCACCCCCAACAATGGGGTTTAGAGACTCATGCCGTCAGAGAATACAAAGTTTAGATCTAAAATGTCATCAGATACAAAATAAGTCTCTAAAAGTTGTTTAAATACTAAACTAGTAGCCTAGGATTACAAAATATGAGTAAACTATGATGGATGATGCAGAGATCCACTTCTGGGGCCCACTTGGTGTGTGCTGGGCTGAGACTTAAGCAATTCACGTGCAGAGGCCATTTGTGGAGTTGAACGCCAGTTTTTATGCCAGTTTGGGCGTTCAACTCCAGCTTTTGATCCTTTTCTGGCGCTGGACGCCAGAATTGGGCAGAGAACTGGCGTTGAACGCCATTTTACGTCGTCTATCCTTGTGCAAAGTATGGACTATTATATATTGCTGGAAAGCCCTGGATGTCTACTTTCCAACGCAATTGGAAGCATGCCATTTCGAGTTCTGTAGCTCCAGAAAATTCACTTTGAGTGTAGGGAGGTCAGAATCCAACAGCATCAGTAGTCCTTTTTCAGCCTGAATCAGATTTTTGCTCAGCTCCTTCAATTTCAGCCAGAAAAATACCTGAAATTACAGAAAAAACACAACTCATAGTAAAGTCCAGAAATATGAATTTTTCCTAAAAACTAATGAAAATAGACTAAAAACTAACTAAAACATACCCAAAACTATATGAAATTATCCCCGAAAAGCGTATAAAATATCCGCTCATCAATGCCCTTACAGAAAGCTTGCCATGGAAAGGAGTAAGACTGATTGGATGAAGACAGCGGGAAAGCAGAGATTCAGAGGAACGAAAACATCTCTATACGCTTATCTGAAATTCTCACCAATGAATTACATAAGTATTTCTATCTTTATTTTATGTTTATTTATTATTATTATTCGAAATCTCCATAACCATTTGATATCCGCCTGACTGAGATTAACAAGATGACCATAGCTTGCTTCATACCAACAATCTCCGTGGGATCGACCCTTACTCACGTAAGGTTTTATTACTTGGACGACTCAGTGCACTTGCTGGTTAGTTGTGTGAAGTTGTGAAGTTATGTTTGGACCATGGTATGGTGCACCAGTTATTGGCGCCATTGCCAGGGAGAGAACGAACAACAAATTTTACAACCTCAGAGTAACAATTTCACATGTATCAAGTTTTTGGCGCCGTTGCCGGGGATTTGTTTGTTCCTGTTTGGCGCCAAGAATTGTCTGAGATTTCGGCAACCGCACCAAGTTTTTGGCGCCGTCGCCGGGGATTGTTCGAGTTTGGACAACTGACGGTTCATCGTGTTGCTCAGATTAGGTAATTTTCTTCTTATTTTATTTTCAAAAAGTTTTCAAAAAATTTTTCAAAAATATTTTCTTCTTTTTCGTTTTTCCCAATTAATATTTAAAAAAAAATAATATTTTAAAAAAAAATACTTTTTCTTCAGAATTTTTAATAATGAATTCTAGCGTTTCATGAAAAATGTTGGAGCCTGGCTGGCTGCAAAGCCATGTCTAAATTCTTTTAGACTGAGGCTCCCAAACTATCATCACAAGAGCAAGCTAGTTGTTCCTAATCCGTCTGCTGTTGTTTGACTGATGTGTATTCTAAAGCTTGGCTGGCTAGTAAGCCATGTCTAACCCTCAGATTGGAGCTTTAGGCTAAAGAACACAAGATTCCTGGAATTCATAATAAAAATTTTGGAATCCTTATTTTTCTTTTTCACATTAATTTTCTAAAAATCCAAAAAAAAATCATAAAATCATAAAAATAAAAAATATTTTGTGTTTCTTGTTTGAGTCTTGAGTCAATTTCAAGTTTGGTGTCAATTGCATTTTTTCTAAAAATTTATGCATTTTTCGAAAATTCATGCATTCATAGTGTTCTTCATGATCTTCAAGTTGTTCTTGGCCAGTCTTCTTGTTTGATCTTCATATTTTCTTGTTTTGTGTCTTTTCTTATTTTTCATATGCATTCTTGCATTCATAGTGTCTATACATGAAAAAAATTTCTAGGTTTGGTGTCTTGCATGTTTTCTTTTCTTGAAAATTTTTCAAAAATAAGTTCTTGATGTTCATCTTGACATTCATGGTGTTCTTGCATGCATCACATGTTTAGATCCAAAACTTTCATGCATTGCATCATTTTTCATGTTTTTCTCTCTCAACATTAAAAATTCAAAAATAAAAAAATATCTTTCCTTTTTTCTCTCATAAATTTCGAAAATTTGGATTGACTTTTTCAAAACTTTTTAAAATTTAGTTGTTTCTTATGAGTCAAATCAAATTTTCAATTTAAAAATCTTATCTTTTCAAAATCTTTTTCAAAAATCAAATCTTTTTCATTTTTCTTATTTATTTTCGACAATTTTAAAAATATTTTTTAAAATTCTTTTTCTTAATTTTACATCATATTTTCGAAAATATCATCAACAATTAATGTTTTGATTCAAAAATTTCAAGTTTGTTACTTACTTGTCAAGAAAGATTCAAACTTTAAGTTCTAGAATCATATCTTATGATTTCTTGTGAATCAAGTCATTAATTGTGATTTAAAAAAAAAAATTCAAATCTTTTTCAAAACTAATTTCAATCATATCTTTTCAAAAATATCTTTTTATCTTATCTTTTTTAAAAACCATATCTTTTTAATCATATCTTTTTAAAAAACATATCTTTTTCAAAAATTTGATTTTAAAATATCTTTTCTAACTTCTTATCTTCTTATCTTCTCAAAATTGATTTTCAAATTTGTTTCAACTAACTAATTGACTTTTTGTTTGTTTCTTATCTTTTTCAAAACCACCTAACTACTCTTCCCTCTCTAATTTTCGAAAATACCTCCCTCTTTTTCAAAAAAATTCTTTTTAATTAATTAATTGTTTAAATTTCAATTTTAATTTTAATTCTCCTTTAATTTTCGAAAATCATTAACTCCTTTTCAAAAATTATTTTCGAAAATTCTCTTCTCTCTCTCATCCTCTTCTATTTATTTATTCATTTACTAACACTTCTCTTCATCTCAAATCATTGCTCTTATCCTCACCCTTGTGTTTGGATTGTCCATTCTTCTTCACTCTTATTCCCTTTTCTTCTTCTACTAACAACAAGGGAACCTCTATACTCTGGTAAAAAGGATCCCTATTATTATTTTTCTGTTCCCTTCTCTTTCATATGAGCAGGAGCAAGGACAAGAACATTCTTGTTGAAGCAGATCCTGAACCTGAAAGGACTCTGAAAAGGAAACTAAGAGAAGCTAAAATACAACAATCCAGAGACAACCTTATAGAATTTTTCGAACAGGAAGAGGAGATGGCAGCCAAAAATAATAATAATGCAAGGAGGATGCTTGGTGACTTTACTGCACCTAATTCCAATTTACATGGAAGAAGCATCTCCATCCCTACCATTGGAGCAAACAACTTTGAGCTGAAACCTCAATTAGTTTCTCTGATGCAACAAAACTGCAAGTTTCATAGACTTCCATCTGAAGATCCTTTTCAGTTCTTAACTGAATTCTTGCAGATATGTGATACTGTTAAGACTAATGGAGTAGATCCTGAAGTCTACAGGCTCATGCTTTTCCCTTTTGCTGTGAGAGACAGAGCTAGAATATGGTTGGATTCTCAACCTAAAGATAGCCTGAACTCTTGGGATAAGCTGGTCAAGGCTTTCTTAGCCAAGTTCTTTCCTCCTCAAAAGCTGAGTAAGCTTAGAGTGGATGTTCAAACCTTCAGACAGAAAGAAGGTGAATCCCTCTATGAAGCTTGGGAGAGATATAAGGAACTGACCAAAAAGTGTCCTTCTGACATGCTTTCGGAATGGACCATCCTGGATATATTCTATGATGGTTTGTCTGAATTAGCTAAGATGTCATTGGATACTTCTGCAGGTGGATCCATTCACCTAAAGAAAACGCCTGCAGAAGCTCAAGAACTCATTGACATGGTTGCTAATAACCAGTTCATGTACACTTCTGAGAGAAATCCTGTAGGTAATGGGACGCCTCAGAAGAAGGGAGTTCTTAAAATTGATACTCTGAATGCCATATTGGCTCATAATAAAATATTGACTCAGCAAGTCAATATGATTTCTCAGAGTCTGAATGGAATGCAAGCTGCATCCAACAGTACTCAAGAGGCATCTTCCGAAGAAGAAGCTTATGATCCTGAAAACCCTACAATAGCAGAGGTAAATTACATGGGTGAACCATATGGAAACACCTATAATCCCTCATGGAGAAATCACCCAAATCTCTCATGGAAGGATCAACAAAAGCCTCAACAAGGCTTTAATAATGGTGAAAGAAATAGGTTTAACAATAGTAAACCTTTTCCATCATCCACTCAGCAACAGACAGAGAACTCTGAACAAAATACCTCTAATTTAGCAAACTTAGTCTCTGATCTATCTAAGGCCACTATAAGTTTCATGAATAAAACAAGGTCCTCCATTAGAAATTTGGAGGCACAAGTGGGCCAGCTGAGTAAAAAGATCACTGAAATCCCTCCTAGTACTCTCCCAAGCAATACAGAAGAAAATCCAAAAGGAGAGTGCAAGGCCATTGATATAACCATCATGGCCGAATCCAAAGAGGAAGGGGAGGATGTGAATCCCAAGGAGGAAGACCTCCTGGGACGTCCAGTGATCAATAAGGAGTTTCCCTTTGAGGAACCAAAGGAATCTGAGACTCATCTAGAGACCATAGAGATTCCATTAAACCTTCTTATGCCATTCATGAGCTCTGAAGAGTATTCTTCTTCTGAAGAGAAGGAAGATGTTACTGAAAAGAAAGTTGCGAAGTTCCTTGGTGCAATCATGAAGCTGAATGCTAATTTATTTGGTAATGTAACTTGGGGAGATGAACCTCCCCTGTTCACCAATGAACTAAATGCATTGGATCAACTGAGATTGCCTCAGAAGAAACAGGATCCTGAAAAGTTCCTAATACCCTGTACCATAGGCACCATGACCTTTGAGAAGGCTCTATGTGACCTTAGGTCAGGAATAAACCTCATGCCACTCTCTGTAATGGAGAAACTTGGAATCTTTGAGGTACAAGCTGCTAAAATCTCATTAGAGATGGCAGACAACTCCAGAAAATAGTCTTATGGACAAGTAGAGGACATATTAGTAAAGGTTGAAGGCCTTTACATCCCTGCTGATTTCATAATCCTAGATACTGGGAAGGATGAGGATGAATCCATCATCCTTGGAAGACCCTTCCTAGCCACAGCAAGAGCTGTGATTAATGTTGACAGAGGTGAATTAGTCCTTCAATTGAATGAGGACTCCCTTGTGTTTACAACTCAAGGACATCCTTCTGTAAACATGGAAAAGAGGCACAGTAAGCTTCTCTCAAAACAGAGTCAACTAGAGCCCCCACAGTCAAACTCTAAGTTTGGTGTTGGGAGGCCACAACCAAACTCTAAATTTGGTGTTGAACTCCCATATCCAAACTCTAAGTTTGGTGTTGGGGAGTCTCAACAATGCTCTGAATATCTGTGAGGCTCCATGAGAGCCCACTGTCAAGCTATTGACATTAAAGAAGCGCTTGTTGGGAGGCAACCCAATTTTTATTTTTTTTAATTATATTTTTTATTAGTTATATGTCTTTATAGGTTCATGATCATGTGGAGTCACAAAAACAACTGAAAAAATTGAAGAAAAATAAAAAATAGCAGAAGAAAAATCACACCCTGGAGGAAGGACTTACTGGTGTTTAAACACTAGTAAGGAGCATCTGGCTGGCGTTCAACGCCTGAACAGAGCATGGATCTGGCGTTGAACGCCAGAAACAAGTAGCATTCTGGCGTTCAGACGCCAGAAATGCACACTGAGGAAGAGCTGGCACTGAACGCCAGAAACAAGCATCTGGCTGGCGTTCAACGCCAGAAATATGCTGTATCTGGGCGCTGAATGCCCAGAACAAGCATCAATTCGGCGTTTAAATGCCAGAATTGCATGCAAAGGCATTTTACATGCCTAATTGGTGTAGGGATGCAAATCCTTGACACCTCAGGATCTGTGGACCCCACAGGATCAACTCAGCATCTGTGGACCCCACAGGGTCCCCACCTACCACCACTCACTCTCTTCCCTCTTCTCAATGTTCATCCTCTCTTCCCAATAAACACTCTTTCCCAAAACTCTTCACCAATCACCTCAATCTCTCTTCCCTATCACCACTTTACCACTCACATCCATCCACTCTTCCCCATAAACCTACCTCATAAACTCCACCTACCTTCAAAATTCAAAATCAATTTCCCACCCAAACCCACCCTATATGGCGAAAATTAACCACCCTCCCTTCCCTATATAAAGCCCTCCATTCTTCTTCATTTTTACACAACACAACCCTCTCTTCCCCTTCTTGGCCGAATACACCTCTCCCTCCTCTCCTCCATATTTTCTTCTTCTTCTTCATCTATTCTTTCTTCTCTTGCTCGAGGGTGAGCAATATTCTAAGTTTGGTGTGGTAAAAGCATAAGCTTTTTATTTTTCCATTACCATTGATGGCACCAAAGACCGAAGAATCCTTTAGAAAAGGGAAAGGAAAGACAAAAGCTTCCACCTCCGAGTCATGGGAGATGGAAAGATTCATCTCCAAAGCCTATCAAGACCACTTCTATGATGTTATGGCCAAGAAGAAGATGATCCCTGAGGTCCCTTTCAAACTCAAGAGAAATGAGTATCCGGAGATCTGACATGAGATCCATAGAAGAGGTTGGGAAGTTCTAACAAACCCCATCCAACAAGTCGAAATTCTAATGATTCAAGAGTTCTATGCTAATGCATGGATCACTAGGAACCATGATCAAAGTAAGAACCCGAACCCAAAGAATTATATTACAATGGTTCGAGGGAAATACTTAGATTTTAGTCCGGAGAATGTGAGGTTGGCATTTGGCTTGCCTATGATGCAAGGAGATGCACGCCCCTACACTAGAAGGGTCAACTTTGATCAAAGGTTGAACCAAGTCCTCATAGACATATGTGTGGAAGGAGCTCAATAGAAGATTGACTCAAAAGGCAAACCGGTTCAACTTAGAAGACTGGACCTTAAGCCTGTGGCTAGAGGATGGTTGGAGTTCATCCAACGCTCCATCATCCCCACTAGCAACCGATCTGAAGTTACTGTGGATCGGGCCATCATGATTCATAGCATCATGACTGGTGAGGAAGTAGAAGTTCATGAAGTCATCTCCCTTGAACTCTACAAAATAGCCGAAAAGTCCTCCCCCTTGGCAAGGCTAGCTTTCCCTCATCTTATTTGCCATTTATGTTACTCAGCTGAAGCTTTCATAGAAGGAGACATTCCCATTGAGGAAGAGAAGCCTATCACTAAGAAAAGGATGGAGCAAACAAGAGAGCCCACTCATGGAGCTCAAGAAACACATGAGGAAGCTCATCATCAAGAAATCCCTGAGATACCTCAAGGGATGCACTTTCCTCCACAGAATTTTTGGGAGAAAATCAACACCTCCCTAGGAGAATTAAGTTCCAACATGGGACAATTAAGGGTGGAACATCAAGAGCACTCCATCATCCTTCATGAAATTAGAGAAGATCAAAGAGCAATGAGGGAGGAGCAACAAAGACAAGGAAGAGACATAGAAGAGCTCAAGGACATCATTGGTTCCTCAAGAAGGAAACGCCACCATCACTAAGGTGGATTCATTCCTTGTTCTTAAATTCTCTGTTTTTTGTTTTCTTTATGTTAAGTGCTTATCCATGTTTGTGTCTTATTACATGATCATTAGTATTTAGTAACTATGTCTTAAAGTTATGAATGTCCTATGAATCCATCACCTCTCTTAAATGAAAAATATTTTAATTCAAAAGAACATGAAGTACATGAGTTTCGAATTTATCCTTGAACTTAGTTTAATTATATTGATGTGGTGACAATGCTTCTTGTTTTCTGAATGAATGCCTGAACAGTGCATATGTCTTTTGAAGTTGTTGTTTAAGAATGTTAAATATGTTGGCTCTTGAAAGAATGATGACAAGGAGACATGTTATTTGATAATATGAAAAATCATAAAAAATGATTCTTGAAGCAAGAAAAAGCAGTGAATACAAAGCTTGCAGAAAAAAAAAAAGAAAAAAATAGAAAAAGAAAAAAGCAAGCAGAAAAAGCCAAAAGCTCTTAAAACCAAAAGGCAAGAGCAAAAAGCCAATAACCCTTAAAACCAAAAGGCAAGGGTAAATAAAAAGGATCCCAAGGCTTTGAGCATCAGTGGATAGGAGGGCCTAAAGGAATAAAATCCTAGCCTAAGCGGCTAAACCAAGTTGTCCCTAACCATGTGCTTGTGGCGTGAAGGTGTCAAGTGAAAACTTGAGACTGAGCGGTTAAAGTCAAGGTCCAAAGCAAAAGAAGGGTGTGCTTAAGAACCCTGGACACCTCTAATTGGGGACTTTAGCAAAGCTGAGTCACAATCTGAAAAGGTTCACCCAGTTATGTGTCTGTGGCATTTATGTATCCGGTGGTAATACTGGAAAACAAAGTGCTTAGGGCCACGGCCAAGACTCATAAAGTAGCTGTGTTCAAGAATCAACATACTGAACTAGGAGAATCAATAACACTATCTAAACTCTGAGTTCCTATAGATGCCAATCATTCTGAACCTCAATGGATAAAGTGAGATGCCAAAACTATTCAAGAGGCAAAAAGCTACAAGTCCCGCTCATCTGATTAGAGCTATGTTTCATTGATAGTTTGGAATTTATAGTATATTCTCTTCTTTTTATCCTATTTGATTTTCAGTTGCTTGGGGACAAGCAACAATTTAAGTTTGGTGTTGTGATGAGAGGATAATTTATACGCTTTTTGGCATTGTTTTTAGTATGTTTTTAGTAGGATCTAGTTACTTTTAGGGATGTTTTTATTAGTCTTTATGTTAAATTCACATTTTTGGACTTTACTATGAGTTTGTGTGTTTTTCTGTGATTTCAGGTATTTTCTGGCTGAAATTGAGGGACTTGAGCAAAAATCAGATTCAGAGGTTGAAGAAGGACTGCTGATGCTGTTGGATTCTGACCTCCCTGCACTCAAAGTAAATTTTCTGGAGCTACAGAACTCAAAATGGCGCGCTTTTAATTGCGTTGGAAAGTAGACATTCAGGGCTTTCCAGCAATATATAATAGTCCATACTTTGGCCGAGTTTAAACAACGCAAAAGGGCGTTGAACGCCAGTTCTACGCTGCAGTCTGGAGTTAAACGCCAGAAACACGTCACGAACCAGAGTTGAACGCCAAAAACATGTTACAAACTGGCGTTCAACTTCAAGAATGACCTCTCCACATGTAAACTTCAAGCTCAGCCCAAGCACACACCAAGTGGGCCCCGGAAGTGGATTTATGCGTCAATTACTTACTTCTGTAAACCCTAGTAACTAGTTTAGTATAAATAGGACTTTTTACTATTGTATTAGACATCTTTGGAAGATCCTGGATTGTATTTTTGATCCTGTGATCACGTTTGGGGGGCTGGCCATTCGGCCATGCCTGAACCTTTCACTTATGTATTTTTCAACGGTAGAGTTTCTGCACTCCATAGATTAAGGTGTGGAGCTCTGCTGTTCCTCATGATTTAATGCCAAGTACTACTATTTTCTATTCAATTCAACTTATTCCGCTTCTAAGATATCCATTCGCACCCAAGAACATGATGAATGTGATGATTATGTGACGCTCATCATCATTCTCACTTATGAACGCGTGCCTGACAAACACTTCCGTTCTACATGCAATCAAGCTAGAATGAGTATCTCTTAGATATCTAATACAGGGGACCGAGTCCGAGTTATTAGTATCTTCGTGGTATAAGTTAGAACCCATGGATGGCCATTCCTGAGATCCGGAAAGTCTAAACCTTGTCTATGGTATTCCGAGTAGGATCTGGGAAGGGATGGCTGTGACGAACTTCAAACTCGCGAGTGCTGGGCGTAGTGACAGATGCAAAATGATAGTAAATCCTATTCCAGTATGATCGAGAACCTCCAGATGATTAGCCATGCCATGACAGATCATTTGGACCATTTTCACAGAGAGGATGGGATGTAGCCATTGACAACGGTGATGCCCTTACAGAAAGCTTGCCATGGAAAGGAGTAAGACTGATTGGATGAAGACAGCGGGAAAGCAGAGATTCAGAGGAACGAAAGCATCTCTATACGCTTATCTGAAATTCTCACCAATGAATTACATAAGTATTTCTATCTTTATTTTCTGTTTATTTATTATTATTATTCGAAAACTCCATAACCATTTGATATCCGCCTGACTGAGATTAACAAGATGACCATAGCTTGCTTCATACCAACAATCTCCGTGGGATCGACCCTTACTCACGTAAGGTTTTATTACTTGGACGACTCAGTGCACTTGCTGGTTAGTTGTGCGAAGTTGTGAAGTTATGTTTGGACCATGGTATGGTGCACCAGTTATTGGCGCCATTGCCAGGGAGAGAACGAACAACAAATTTTACAACCTCAGAGTAACAATTTCGCATACTAGTGATTGAGTGTAATGAGGCCAAGCGGTTCACCGCTTCGGCTATGGTAGCAATGAACTCCCCTTGTTTCTTTCGGAACCCTTCTTGCTCTGGGAAGAATGCTTGAAAGTCTTGTTGTTCATGGGACAAGGGTTGGAGAACTTCATCTTTGGGTGGGAAAGAAGGTTCAAAGGTAGGGAGAAAGGTTGTAGAGTTGGGAGGTATGTTATGTGGGTGAGGGTATTGAGGTGGTGTATAAGGATGTGGTGGTTCATATGGTTGGTGGCAAGGTGCATAGACATTTTAATTCCATGGAGGTGGAGGGTGTGGTACTTGAAGGTTTGGTGGTTGGGGGTCATGTAGGGGGTATCTTTCATATCTTTGGGTTTGGTATTCACATAGGGGAGGGTTTGGCTCGTTGTAGTATAGAGGAGGCATTTGCCATGAGTGTTGCTCATATGCAATTGGTTCCTCCCTAAATTGATTCTCCCACTCCATAAAGCTATCCCAATTTGAATTCATCATACCCTACAAAATACTCACAACCAAGCTCCAAGCAACAAGGGTGATAGCTCATAAAGAAAGTAGAAAATAAAAGCAAAAGACATTAACAAACAAGAAAAACAAACACCTAAGTATTAACAAAAACGATCAAACAACCAAAAAGTAAGATATTTACACTATCAACATATTCACAACAACCAAAAGATAGCACTCAATTGCATCCCCAGCAACGGTGCCAAAAACTTGATGAGAGAACTATTGTCGATCTAGAATTTCACAAAATATAGGTTCGTTGCAAGCATAGCCTAGACCAACAAACAATCCTCTCAATCAAAGTTTGATTTTTCCAATTCAAAATATATAAACCGAGAGTCTTTCAACCTCGGATCATTCTCCTTAGGATGCAATCAAAGTGTTACGCTTTCGGTCGTGAGGGCAAAGGGGTTTTGTAATCAAAGAACAAAAGATTAAAAGAACTAAGAAATCAAAGAACTAAGGAATGAGCAAAATTGGGAATTAATGCAAGTAAAGAGAAAACAAGATAAAAACTAGTGAAAATGCTATGTACGCATAAAAAGCCTTGACTTGGGAATGAGAATCCAAGGAATCCTATCTTCGTCATAACCACAACTATGGTAATTATAATGAGTCAATCTCGCCTGGTTAACCCCTAACATTTTGAGGAGTAGGTCAGGCAAGCATAATTGACCTTAATCCATAAGTCCTAGCTAACTTACCAAACTAGTTGGTAAAAAGCTAGCGTCAATGGAAACAAGAGTCAACTAACTACCCAAGAATTACCACTAAATGTCGGACATTATGACTCTAGTATCCTAGGAACTCAAATCCCTAGCTAAGGTGTGAAAATATACTCAAAACTCATAATTGGCATTTTCACAAACACCTTGTGGGCATAAAACCAAAACATAGAAAATTGCAAAGAAAAATAAAATCTATAACCAAAATATTCACAAGACCAACTATAAACAAGCAATCAAGCATATATAAGGCATAAAACATTAAATTCATCAATCAAAACTTCAAGATACCAAAATTGCATATATAAACAAAGTAACTTGAACCATAAGAACATAAAAGCAAAAGTAGTGAAATTAAAGAGAAAATTGATAGTACTTACAAAAGATGAGCAAAATCCAAAATCAAAACTTGCTATAAAATGCTACAATGAACCCTAATTAAAAACCCTAAGAGAGCTCTCCCTAATCTACACTAATCCTACTCCTACTATGGAAAATTATGTCTAAGTCCTAATGCCTTCATATGGCTTCAATTCCCCTTGATATAGCACTTCAAAACCAGCTTCAGCCTTCCAAAATTAGGCCAAAAGAGCCCCAAAATCGCGAGCCACGTGACTTTTTAATGAAGTCACGCGCAGGGACTTATGCGTACACACAGGTGTGTGCGTACGCACACATGCTGATTTTCCTCCTGTGCGTACGCATAGGGTTGTGCATAGGCACACTTGCTGATTTCTGTACTTGTGCGTGGGCACACTCTGAAATACTTTTCTCTTTTATTTTCTTCATGTTTTCTCCCAATTGCATGCTTCTCTTCCACTTTTACCAAGCCATTCATGCCTCTAGGACCTAAAATCACTCAACAAATATGTCATGGCATCGAATGGCATAAAAGTGGGATTAAAATCACTAATTTAAGCACAAAAACGCATGTTTTCACATTTAGGATCAATTTAGGGATCAAACAAAAGTATGCCATTTAAGTGAATAAGTGTGAGTTTGGGTGATGAAATCCATTCAAATCAAGCTAAAATATATCGTCAAATATGGACTCATCAGCACGTTACTCAACTGTTTCCTTTTTCCAAAGCGCGCTCATTATGAAAGACTCTTCCTCTTCTTCCTCAATCAAAACCCTCGAGATTCAACTCGAAACCAAACAAAACTCTGAAGAAACCATCCAACTCCTCGCAAAAAGTAGAAGAAATCAACAAGAAAACATACAAATCTCCATAAAAAACACCAAAAAGAACGAATAAACATTATTCAAGGTACTATTTCATTTTTCTTCTAGGTTTTTCACATTTCTGTTTCTGATTTTAAAATCAAAGCACTATATCGTCGTATTTCTCTCTCTGTTTCACTGTTCTTGGTTTAGATCTCATATTACTATTCTGATGAAACTGTTCAAGTCGTTTACGTTGTTTTACGTACTTCTAGTGAATGGTTTAACGTGTGTTTTGATATGTTTTTGTGCATGTTTTGTGCATGTTTGCATGTTTTTTAAGTAGTTTTGTATACATATAAACTCTGTATTGAATTTCAAGTGAAATGATTTTTGGGTGAATATGAATGATTTTTGGGTGTATATGTGACTGGTGTATCATTCTGAACTCATATAATGTCATGTAATCCAAAAAAGTAGAGGTTTATGGGACTGATATATATATTAAGAGTATTAAAGTGTAATTGGTGCTGTTCTAATTGTCCTTGACCTTGTAGTGTCATTGTATGCATGTGTATAGGACTGCATTTGGGTGTATGGGGCTAGTATTTGGGTGTACGTGGCTGGTATTTGGGTGTATGTCTCTGATATTTGGGTGTATTTTTTATCTATTGACAGTATTTATTTTTCCTTGTAGTAAAAATGACAACCAAGAACCAAGGCAGAAAAAAATACAATGTAAGCGCATATATATATATATATATATATATATATATATATATATATATATATATATATATATATATATATATATATATATATATATCTTAGAACAAGTCAATTTTCCTAATACAAATATAGGTTATTTAAATGACTCTAATTTTGCTTTGTTTACAGCAAACCAAAGACTTGAAGTGTGCCTCCAGACTATTGAATGAAAAATTTGAAAAGATGAGCGAGCCAAAGAAAGCGATCGTTCGTGAATTAGGTTTTGGTGGACTCATGCACATCCCACCAATGAATGTGCCTCACAAACTATTAAAGGAGTTAGCTAACTCCTTTAAAATGGGCAAAAACACACTGGAAACAAGCTATAGTTCCTTTAAAGCTAAACCCAAAACAAGGGGTTGCCCTTGGCCTCAATGCATCAGGTAACTAATTACAAAAAACCTCTATACTTCAATTCTCTGTAATATATTCTTCATAATATCTTATTCTGATCTCATGTAATCAAGTAATAAAGTTAGGTGTATATGAGTGATATTTGGGTGTATTTCAAATGATTTAGAGTGTAAATTGTTTTCTTTTTGTAGGAGATATATTTCCTGATAAAGTGAGTTATGAGGAACTTTCTGAAGAGGACAAACTGATTTTCAGAAGGTTCCAGAGGAATACTCTAAAGAATCTAACCGATGACATGATGAGTATCGGTGTTGAAAATGAAGAAGATCGCCTGATGTTCAAGAGGATTTTCATCCTCTATATCCAGATGGCGTTCTTATTGCCAACAACAATAAACAAAGTATCTCCTGTGCACCTAGCTCCAATTTTTAAGATGGACAAAATAACGGAGGGCAACTGGGGAGCCCATGTGCTGAATTTAATCATCAAAGGCATAACCGATTATCGTCTGAAAAAGAAAAAATCAATCGACACCTGCCTCTTTGCCTTGATGATAATCTATTTCCATCTGGCAAAGAAAGGAGAAGAAAAACCCTGGACTGCCCTGGATTAGCAACTGGAATAAAGAGTTGCTGGTTGCAAGGATGAGAGCAAAGATAAATGGTTATATGGTAAGTTGATGAGCGGATATTTTATACGCTTTTTGGCATCATTTTCATATAGTTTATGTTATGTTTTGTTTAAGTTTTATTTTATTTTCATAGGTTTTAGTGGAAAATTCATATTTTTGGATTCTACTTTGAGTTGTGGTGTTTTATGATGATTTCAGGTATTTTCTAACTGAAATCAGAGAGTTTTTGACAAAGTTTGATTCAGAGGCAAGGAAAGCATAGCAGATGCTGTCAGGATCTGACCTCTGTGCAATCAAGCAAGTATTTCTAGAGTTACAGAAGTCTAAATGGTGCACTCTCAATGGCTATAGAAATCTAACATCCAGGGCTTTCTAGAAATATATAATAGTCCATACTTGTCTTTCAAAATGAAGGCCCAAAGCTGGCGTTCAACGCCAGCTACCTACCACATTCCTAGCGTTGGACGCCCAAAAGGGAGCAGCTGGCATCCAACGCCTAAAGCCAGCGTTCAACGCCCAAGAAGGGTACTAGCTCATGGATTTCACTCAAGCTCAGCCCAAACACTCACCAAGTGGGTCCCAGAAGTGGATTTTCACATTATCAACCTTAGTTTATCTTATTTCTATAATCCTTAGTCATTAGTTTAGTATTTAAAGGAGAAGACCACCCTTGTTTAAGGGAGGACCTCATACATTATGCCACATTTTTGAATTGTATTTTTTTCATTGTACAGTGTGAGCCACTAAACCTCCTAGGTTAAGGTTAGGAGCTCTGTTGATTTTCATGGATTAATAAAAGTACTACTGTTCTATTTCAACTCGTGTGTGACTCTATTCTAAGATGTATCTTCATTCTACAACCTTATGATGAGATGATCCGTGACAATCATCCTCATTCTACATGGGTTTGGTATGAGTCCTTGGCCGGAGATCACTGAACCACAAGCTTAATTATACATCTCTTAGACGGCTAATCCACGACTTTGTTGGGGACTTCTCGAAACATCAGTTAAGCCGAGGTATGGGGAGATTAGAGTCTTTGTGGTAGGGCTAGAACCGAGGTGCAGCATTCTCTGATCCGGAAGATTTGACATTTTCTGTGGCGTTTTGAGTAAGATCATCAAGGGGATGAACTGCAGGAGCTTCACCCTCGTTCAGATTGGGCACATACTAATTCTGGCGTTCGGCTTGAGGGAGGAAGATTGGTGGCCACTGACTTGGTGTTGATCACTTACAGCCTGCCATGGAAGGAATCATTCACATTTGGAGAAGACAGTAAGAAAGGTTGATCCAGAAGAATGAAGCATCTCCGAAACCTCAACCATCTTCTTATCATTAAATTCACAACTTCTGAGTAAATTTATCTTTATTTTGTCTTTATGCATTTTTCAACAACAAACATCTTTTATATCTGCCTGACTAAGATTTACAAGATAGACATTGCTTGATTCAAGCCGACAATCTCCATGGGATCGACCCTCACTCACCCAATGCACTTGCTGGTTCAGTTGTGCGAGTTGTAATTTTCGTGCACCACGTTTTTGGCGCCGTTGCCGCGGATTGTTCGAGTTTGACAACTACCGGACTACCTTGTTGCTTAGATTAGGTACTTTTAAGGTTTAGTTACTCGTTTATTTGTGTCTTTTGTTTTCTTTTAAAAAAATTTTCAAAACTTTTTCTTTTCTTTATTAATCTTTGTCTTTTGTTTGAGTTTTTTGTTCTTGTTCTTGTTAAAGTTTCGAATTTTCTTATTTTCTTGCTTTTCTTTCTAAAAATTTTCAAAAATAGTATCTTTTGTTTGAGTCTAGTGTCAATTTTTAAGTTTGGAGTCCTTTGTTTGTTCTTTAATTGCTTTAAATTTTCGAATTGTTCTTTATTGTTCTTCTTGGTACTCAAGTTGTTCTTGTTTATTTTCTTTGTTTTGATTTTAAAATTTTCAAGTTTGGTGTCTTTTGGTATTTGTCTTCTTAATTTTCAAAAACTTAGTATCCTTAGATCTAAAAATTTTAAGTTTGGTGTCTTTTTGTTATTTTTCTCTCTCTTCATTAAATTCAAAAAAAAAAAAAAATTATCTTCCCTTATCTTTATTCAAAATTTTCGAAATTATTGCTTACTTTCATTATCTTGATTTAAAATTTGAAGTTTGGTGTCTTCTTGTTAGAAAAGTCAAAATTCAAATTTTAAAATCATATCTTTTTAAAATATTTTAAAATCTTTTCTTTTAACTTGATTCTTTCCTATCTTATCTTTCTTTTCAAATTTTAAATTTCAAATCTTTTCAAATTAAACTACTATCTTTTTTATTTTGATTTCAAATCTTTTTAATTTAAAACTTATCTTTCTTAACTTTCTTAACTTATCTTCCTCTTTCAATTTTAAAACCTACCTAACTTATCCTCTTTTTAAATTAAAACTCTTTCAATTTCAAATCTTTCTTAATTAGTTACTTGTTTATCTTATTTTAATTTCAAAAGTTTAATATTTCTTTCCTCTTTTTCAAAATTTCCTAACTAATTCCTCCCTCTCTCTTCTATTTTCGAAAACTTCTTACCTCTTTCTCTCTCTTCTTTTTCGAAAATCACTTCTTAATTTTCAAATCTTTTTAGTTAATTAGCTTTTAATTCCCTTCTTATTTTTTGAATTAAATAAATAAATAAAATAAAAACAAAAATATTTTAGTTCTAGTTTCTCTTTTGCTTCTTAATTTTTGGATTCTTCTCTCCTTTAATTCGAATTCTTTCTCTCATCTCTCTATCTTTATTCTTCTTTTCTTCTTCACATCTCACTGGGAATTTTCTATACTCTGGCATAGAAACTTCCTTTCTTCTTGTTTCTTTGTTTTCTTTCTTGTTTATGAGTAAGAACTGGGATAAAGAATCTCTCTTTAAACCTGATCCTGAACCTGAGAAGAATCTAAGGAGGCGCCTACAACAAGTTAGAGCACAACACTCTAGAGGAAACCTCAGAAAAATTTTTGAACAAGAAACAGAAAATACAGACACGGTAGACAATCCTAATGATGGAGGAGAGGCAAGGAAGGTTCTTGGTGACTACACTGCACCAACTTCTAACTTCTATGGAAGAAGCATCTCTATACCTGCAATTAGAGCAAATAAATTTGAGCTAAAGTCTCAATTAGTATCTCTAATGCAACATAATTGCAAATTCTATGAACTTCCACTGGAAGATCCACATCAATTTCTATCTGAATTTTTGCAAATTTGTGATACTGTTAAGACCAATGGAGTGGATCCTGAGGTCTACAGACTTATGCTCTTTCCCTTTGCGGTTAGAGATAGAGCTAGGATATGGTTGGACTCGCAACCTAAAGAAAGCCTAGACTCTTGGAAAAAGTTAGTCAATGCCTTCTCGACCAAGTTCTATCCACCTCAAAAGATTAGCAAGCTCAGGTTGGAGGTTCAGACCTTCAGACAGAAAGAGGGTGAATCCCTCTATGAAGTTTGGGAAAGATACAAGCAACTGATTAGGAGATGTCCTCCTGACATGCTCTCAGAATGGTCTATCCTAGGTATTTTCTCTGATGGTCTGTCTCAGATATCCAAAATGTCATTGGATAGTTCTGCTGGTGGATCACTCCACTTGAAGAAAATGCCTGAAGAGGCAAAATAACTCATTGAGATAGTTGCAAACAACCAATTCATGTACACCTCTGAGAGAAACTCTGTGAATAATGGGGTAGCTCAGAAGAAAGGAGTTCTTGAAGTAGACACTCTGAATGCCATATTGGCTTAGAATAAGATCTTGACCCAACAGGTTAATATGGTCTCCCAGCATTTAATTGGAATGCAAGCTGCAGCTAGCAACACTCAGGAAGCTTCCTCTGAAGGAGAAGCCTATGATCCTGACCAACCCATGATGGAGGAGGTGAATTACATGGGAGAACCCTATGGAAATACCTACAATCCCTTCTAGAAGAATTATCCAAATTTCTCATGGAAGGATCAACAGAAGCCTCAACAAGGCTTCAATAATAACTAAGGTGGAAGAAACCAAAATAGGTTCAACAACAGACCACCATTCCTACCTTCTCAGTAACAATTGGAGACTTCTAGGCAAAGCCTCTCTAACTTAGCAACCATAGTCTCTGAACTCTCTAAGACCACCCACAGTTTCATAACAGAAACTAGATCCTCCATTAGAAATTTGGAGGTACAAGTTGGTCAGCTGAGTAAAAGAATTCCTGAAAACCCTCCTAAAACTCTTCCAAGGAACACTGAGGTTAACCCAAAGGAAGAGTCCAAGGCCATCACTGTAGAAGTTGAGGCTGAATCTGAAGAGGAAAAGCAGGCGTTGAACGCCAGTAAGGAAGTCCCTACTGGGGGTTCAACGCCCAAAGAAGAGCCATCACTGGCATTGAACGCCAGTAAGAGAGTCTTTACTGGGCGTTCAACACCCAAGAAAGAGGATGCTCTGGCATTGAACGCCAGTGAGGAGGTACCTACTGGGCATTCAACGCCAAAAATGATGCAAAAACTGGCGTTGAATGCCAGCAATGGTGTCCCTGATAAACCCCGATTTCATGGTTTATCTTGTGCTTATTTTAGGGAATTTTGCCACCTTTTCCCACATTTATTTAATGAAATAGCATGGTTTTGTAATTCTCCCTTGAATTGTGCTTAAGTGTAAAAACATACTTTTTAGGCCTTAAATTGGTGATTTTAACTCACTTTAATTCCATTCGATGCCTTGATGTGTTTGTTGAGTGATTTCAGATTCATAAGGCAAATATTGGATGGAAGAAATGAGGAGAAAAGCATACAAAGAGGAGAATGCATGAAGAAACAAAGATTGGGAATGCATTAATGGGCGCGCATGCGTACAAGGCACACACGCGCAGAAGTGGTTTCGCATAGAGACGCGCACGCGTACATGACGCGTTCGCACGGATGAAGAATTTGCCAATCGACGCGCACGCGCACATGGCACGTACGCGCCGATACTCTCACGTGACCCACTTAAAGGTAAAATGCTGGGGGCAATTTTTGAGCTGCCTAGGCCCAAATCCAACTTGTTTCTGAGTGTATTTCATGCAAAATTGAAGTCCAAGCAAAAGGGGAGCAATTAGTTTAGTCAACATGAGCCTTTAGTTAGTTTTCTAGAGAGAAAAGCTCCATCTTCTCTCTAGAATTAGGTTAGGATTAGGTTAATTTGTCATAGATCCATGTTTAATTCCTTGCTTTCATTTTGTCTCTTCTACAATTTCTCATGTCTACATCTTAATTTTCTTAGTTATAATGTTAATTTCTCATTTTGCTCTCTTTTGTGATGATGAACTCATGTTGAATTTGATTTACATTTAATACAATTTGATGTTGATGTTTCCTTTATTGATGATTGAGTTGTGAATTTACTTTTCTTGCAAATGGTAGTTGTTAGATTTTATCATTCTTGCATATTTACCATGCTTTCTTTTATTACCCACCAAGTGTTTAACAAAATGCTTGGTTGGATCTTAGAGTAGATCTTGAGCATTTTTGGCTTGGAAAGAGTAATTAGGCAATCTTGAGTCATGAAAACCCAACCTATGTTGGTGATCTAGAATTGTTAGTTAATATCATTTTCAATGACTCTAATCTTTTGCTAATTCAATTAGTGAGTTGATTAGGAATTTTGATTTGAGATTAACTAGTCTGGTTTGACTTTCTCTCATGGAAGATAACTTACACCTTCTTCCAATGTTGGAGATGACGAAATAAGATAAATTCTTGTTAATTATTATTATTAGTGACTAGGATGAAAAGCCTATGATCTCGAACCTTGCCATGAATGTCTCTCTCTTTATTACTTGCTTTTTCTTATTTACTTGTCTTCTTTAAATACTTGCTTGATTTACTTTTCTTGTCATTTATTTCTTGCCCTTTTACCAAATCAAACCCCTTGCACCTTCATAGCCAATAATTGACCACTTCATTGCAATTCCTTGTGAGACGACCCGGAGTCTAAATACTTCGGTTAATTTTTATTGGGGTTTGTACATGTGACAAAACCATAAATTTAATTTGATGTGAGAGTTGTTTGTTAGTTTGGAGCTATGCTTACAACGAAGTAATTCCTTTCTTTAAGAAGAAAATCTAGACCGACAACAATCCATGTATCAGTCCCTGCTGGGCGTTCAATGCCCACTGAGGACGCCCCTATTAAAGAACTGAAGACAACTGAGGCTCATGATGAGACCATAGAAGTTCCATTGAATGCGTTGTTGCAAATCATGGATTTGAAGATTGCTCCTCCTTTGATGAGGAAGAGGAAAACAGGGAAGAGCAAGTTACTCGATACCTAGGAGTCCTCATGAAAATAAATGCCAAATTATTTGGAACAGAGGCATTGGAGGAAAAACCTCCAGTGCTGACCAAGGAGCTGAATGCCTTGGTTCAATAGAGGCTGCCTCAAAAGCTGCCGGATCCCGGACGCTTCCTAATCCCTTGTATGATAGGCACCATCACTTTTGAAAAGGCTCTATGTGACCTAGGTTCAAGCATAAACCTCATGTCTCTCTCTGTAATGGAGAGACTGGAAATCTTTAAGGTACAAGCTACAAATATCTCACAAAAGATGGCAGACAAATAAGTGAAAAGAGCATATGGCTTAGTAGAGGATGTTTTAGTGAAGGTTGAAGACATTTACATCCTAGCAAACTTTATAATCTTGGATACTGGGGAAGATAAAGATGAATCCATCATCCTTGGAAGACCTTTCCTAGCCACTGCCAATGCCATCATTGATATAGCAAAAGGAGAGCTGATTCTCCAACTAGAGGAGGATCACATCTTGTTCAAGATGCCTCACCCCTACTCTCCCTCTGAGAAAAGAGAGATAACTGTGCAACACTTAGTGTTCCAACCCTCTCTCTCAGTGAAGAGTTACACATATGCGAATTATATGAATAAGTGTGAGAATAATGGATAAACTCCACTCAATTCAATACAAAATAAACCATAAAATAGTGGTTTATCAATCTTTCCCACACTTAAACATTAGCATATCCTCATGCTAAGCTCAAGAGAACCAAAAGAGTGAAGAGGGATGGTAGAATTTATGAAATGCAACCTATTTATATGAATGCAACTAAATGAAAAATACTTTTACCTACTTGGTTAAAAGTAAATAAATCCCCCAAGAACAAATATAAACTGGATTCCACTAATTTGAATTCCAAAATAAAGTACAAGTAGACGTGCAAGAAGAAAGCTCGTGAAAGCTAGGAACAAAAAATCGAGCATCGAACCCTCACCAGAAGTGTATACACTCTAATCACTCAAGTGTCTAAGGTTCAATTCTCTCAATTCTCTATTAACCTTGCTTTCTAAGGCTTGCTCTTCTTCTACCAATCAACAAAAATTTAATGCACGAATACACATATCAAGAGGTCTACTCAAGGGTTGTAATGGGGTTAGGGTTAAGGTAGGATTGTATTTGGTTAAGTGGACTAAAATTTGAATCCTTGATTAACCTAAACTTCCCACCTAACTTAAGACAATCCATGTAATCAGAATACAAAATCTAACTACCCATTGACTATGTTTACCACATATTCATGCATCCTAATTTTGAGTACAGTACATATGCATTGTTATCACCATTTTTTTGGGGCATTTTGTCCCCTTTTTTTTTATTATTTGCTCTTTTTCTTTGCTTTTTCTCTCTTTTTTTTTTGGTTTTCTCAATACATATGATTAAGGTATTGAATATAAGAATATGTGCTCAACTATTTTTTTTGTACATTTTCACCAAAAACATACAATACCTAATTTCCAAATCAAATGTTTCCAAATCCAACTTCCCCACACTTAAATCATGAACACTTTCAGTCATCTAAGCTTACCAAGGATTCAAATTAAGGACATTATTGTTTTTCACTTAGAGTTAATGATGAGCTAAAGTAAAGAACAAATGGGGTAAAATAGGCTCAACATTGGTTTGAAAAGGATAATGAAAGGGTAAGGCCATATGGGTATGTGAGCTATAGTGAAACAAAGGCCTCAATCATATAAGTGCATGCATACATCAAACAATGGAAATATAGAATTAAGTAAGACAAAGATCATAATTTTAGAGAGAACAACACACACCAAAATAAAACATTGGTTGATAAGATGTAACCAATCAAATAGGTTCAAAATCTCACTAGTTTTGTGTGTTCGAGCTCTAAACCATGTTCCAAAATAAATTTCTTCAAGCGAGTTCAAAAATTTTTTTTTAATTCAACTTAGCGAAATTCTATAAAATAGTGTCTTAGAAGAGAATTCATCACTTCAACCAAGTAGTACATACATGCAAGCAACTAACTACACATGCAATCTATTATGCAATGCAACAACTAATCTAACAAAAAAATTAAAGACTGGTGTTGAAACAGGAAGTAGTTACCTGATACACCACTATTCTGTGGTACATCTTGTGCTTAATTGAGTGGATTTTATCCACTATTCTCACACTTGTTCATGTAAATTGCATGTTTTACATTTTCCTTCCTGATTTTGTGCTATGATTGAAAACATGCTTTTTTGGCCTTAATTTTGCTATGTTTAATCCCCTCTTATTACCATTCGATGCCTTGATATGTGTGTTAAGTGATTTCAGGGTTTATAGGGTAGGAATGGCTTAGAAGATGGAAAGGAAGCATGCAAAAGTGGAAGGAATACCAGAAACTGAAGGAACTGCTAAAGCTGTCCAGCCTGACCTCTTGGTACTAAATCGACCATAACTTGAGCTACAGAGGTCCAAATGAGGCGGTTCAAGTTGCGTTGGAAAGATAACATTCGGGGCTTTGCAACAATATATAATTTGCTATAGTTGTCATGCTTCTAGGCAACGCGCACGCGTGACCTGGAGAAAATTCAATCCACGCGTACGCGTGACAGTGTCGCGTGCTGGACGTATCAAAAATCGCTGGGGGCGATTTCTGGGCTATTTTTGACTCAGGTTTTGGCCCAGAAAACACAGATTAGAGGCTACAGAGTGGGGGAATGCAATCATTCAATCATAACATTCAATTATTCACAATTTTAGGTTTTAGATGTAGTTTTCTAGAGAGAGAGGCTCTCTCTTCTCTCTAGGTTTTAGGATTTAGGATTTTTCTTAGTTTTAGGTTTATTCCTTCTCAATTCCAGGTTCAATGTTCCTTTAATTTAGTTTCTCTTCTACTTTTATCTATTCTAATACTTTGGTTTATCTATTTCTCTTGTTAATTACTTATGTTGCCAAATTGGTTTATGAACTCTTCATGTTAGATTTGAATTTCTATTTAATGCAATTTGAGGTATTTCAGATTTATGATTTTAATCTAGCTTTTTATATTCTTAGCTTTAGTTGAGAAATTGGTGACATTTGAATTATCAAACTCCTTTGTTGATTGATAATTGGAATTTGCTGGTTGATTTGGATCCCTCTAAAGCTAGTCATTCCTTAGGAGTTGACTAGGACTTGAGGAATCTCATTGATTAGTCCACTTGACTTTCCTTTATTTAGTAAGGGTTAACTAAGTGGGAGCAATAAACAATTCTCATCACAATTGATAAGGATAACTAGGATGGAATTTCCAGTCCTCATACCTTGCAAGGGTTTTCATGATTATTAATTTACTTTCTTGCCAATTTATTTCCTTTTTCCCTATTTCAAAAACCCAAAAAGATACTTTTCCAAAACCAATAATAAATCATACTTTCCTGCAATTCCTTGAGAGATGACCCGAGGTTTAAATACTTCGGTTATTAATTTTATTGGGTTTGCTTTAGTGACAAACAAGTTTTTGTACGAAAGGATTCTTTGTTGGTTTAGAAACTATACTTTCAACGAGACTTTATCTATGAAATTCTTTACTGGCAGAAGTCTGTTCGTCAAAATGGCACCGTTGCTGGGGAATTGCAAACGTGTGCCTTATTATTGGTTATTGTAAATATTTACTTTTTCTTGTTTATTTGTCTTTGTTTTTGTTTTTAATTTTTATTAGCTACTATGAATTCTCACCCCTCTGGTTTTAAGTTTGATTCCAGTGTTGTTGTAAGGAATGGAAGCTATAATGAGAACATGCATCAAGGTTGGAAGAATCAAAGATGGAAGGAGCCACAAGGATTTGATCAACCCTATTGGCAACAACCCCCTCCAATGCGCTATAACCAACAACCATTCTATGATGCATACCAATACAATAGTTATGGTGGACCTTTTCGTGACAACCGACCTCCACCAAATTACTATGGTCAAGAGCCATTCCAGGGTGCATACCAAGATGATGAATATGGTGGACCCCCTTGTAGTTACCAACAAGCCCCATCATATGCTTATGAACCCCCTCCTCAACATAACTCTGAACCACCATACTCAAGTCCCTTTCCACCATTCACCTCCATATGACCCTAATCCTTATCCACCACACCAACCACCATATGAACCACACCCAGAACCACCACCTCAATATTCACCATCTCCATATCCTTATCAAGAAGAACCACCTCCGTATTATGAGCCCTTTCTCCCAACAATTGAACCCTCCTATCCACCCCAACCTCCATTGGATAACAACACACTCATCTCTAACATAATTAGTCTCACCTCTACACTCCAAAATCTTATATCCCACATGAACCAACCCTCTACCTCTAATTTCAACCCTCAAACTCTAGTGCGCTTCCTTTTCAACCACATAATGATCTTCCCATCCCATCACCACCCTCCATGGAAGAGCACCCACATCCATCAATCTAAGAGCAAGATGATCATAGTCATGCTATTGACATGGAACAAGAGAGAAGGGATCGTCTTCGCGAATTCATACTTCATAAGAAGCTAGAGGAGGCCCTACAGGTGGAGGTAGTAGAGACCCTTGAAGTCGAAAGAGCGGTTAAAGAATTAGTGAAGGAAGACATCAAGGAGGAGTCTGATTTTGTCTTAGAGCAAGAGGAGGCCTAAAATGTGGAGATAGGAGAGACCCTTGAAGATGAAGGAGCAGTTGAAGGGAGTTGTCATAGAAAGAAAATCATCAAGAAGGAGTACAATTTTATACTAAAACAACTGGACAAAGCAGCAATTATTGAAGAGAAAGAAGCGGTTGCAGACTTCGGAGATGCGGAACCTCCATAGGAAAGTCCAGTCATAGAGCCTCCTTCTAAGGTGTTTGATGTTGATGTTGAGGAGAGTGTACAACCTCCCAAACATATCAAGGTTGAAGACTTTACAGAGGTTAATCAAGAGATGGAGATTAAAGAAGAAGAAGCACAATCCCCATGCCTTTGGTAAGCCATGAAGAAGAGTTTGAACTGAAAGAAAGCTACCAAGAGGAAGAGGTTGAAACTGAAGAAGCTCGCAGAGAGGTGGATGATGTCAAGGGAGAGCACAAGGGAATGGAGCTTGAAATCACCTTGCCAAGGTTGTTGGAGACCTCTCCCCAAAGCCATCACCATCCATCCCTTCATTCAAGTGGGTAAATCTCTCATCTCTAAGCTTAATTAGCCCACTTGAATATGCTTTGCTTGAGACGGATGGGCAACTCAGAGCTCTTTGTGGCTATAAGAGTAAGAGGGAGATGGTCAGTGGTTGGCAACACAATCCTAGGTTCATTGTGGTAGGAAGCTCACGGCTGAATTATCATGGTTGGAAGAATACTAAATTGTATGGGTCTAGGAAATAGGGGTGTTCAAAACCGATCCAGACCGAACTAAACCGACCAACCGAGCCGGAAAAACCGAAAATCGAACAAACCGAAAACCGAAAAAACCGAAAAAATGTGTTTTGCTATTTTTGTTGTGGTTCGGTTCGGTTTTCGGTTCTGACATTGAAAACCCCAACCGAACCAAACCGAACCGGGAAGATTAAAAAACCCTAAAATAAACCAAGCCCACCCCACCCCCAAATGCACGTAACCTAGCCTACCCCAAGCAATCCCCAAGCCCCATCCCCAAACGAAGAACGAAACCTAGCCGCTCTCTCCCTAGGTCTCAGTACAGCCTCGCTCTCTGCACCTCTCAGCGTCGGCGAGGGACCGTTCCTCCCACTACCTCGCCGCGCTGCCGACCTTCCTCGCAGCGCCACCCTTCCACTGCTCCCAGGACCTCCTCGCGGACAGAGCAGCCCAGCACACAGCCAGATCCCAATGCCCAGATGCCTAGGACCTCCCTCGCAACTCGCAAGTCACACCTAGCACTCTAGTAGCACAGAGAACCCGACACCCAGCAACATCCTCGCAAGTCGGACCCAGCACCACCCATTCACCCAGCGGACACAGCACTGTTTCAAGTCAGATATGGAGCCCGAGCCACCGAATCAGGTATGTTACTTGACTGGAATTGATGTTCTGTTTCTTGTTCATTACTTCATCTCCAATTGCTTCAACTGCTTCTCGTGTTTGTTTTGTGCTGTTGAATTACTGAAACTGCCTCTGTTGTGTTTTGTTTTGCTGTTCTGTTGAGTGTTGAATTACCGAATTACTTTTGAAGTGATTTAGTATGTTTTGGAGCTTCTGGATCTTTATTGGGTTAGATTGAAATCAGTATGGTCAGCTAAATTTGAATAATAAGAACATGATTTTGATTTTGTACGGTATGAATTACTTTTGTTGGTATTGTTGCTGGTTGTTTAATGAATTTCTAAATTTGTTTACCGTGGATAGATTGTGTGGAGAATAGCATTCTACTCTAAGTTATATGTGTTGTTAGAGTTTATTGTAGTAATTGTTAGAGTTTTTCTAATAATATATCTATTTTTTCAACCTGGTGATGAGCAAGCTTTCCATGAATCAGGTCATGTCATGTTGTTGCAGGCTGGTTCTTAAAACATTTTACATAAGTGTGTGTGTGTTTTATACAGGGCTAAAAAGTCAATGCAGATGTTAAGATTTACATGTGTATATGAGAGATTTGATTCTTTATTTGTGCATGCCCTTAATTATTTGGTTGTTTATTATATATCATGCTAATTATGAGTGTAGATTATGACATGTTAAGATCAGCAGTATGTCATTATACTTTCAACTATAATGCAGAAAATTCAGCTTAAAACATTAAAATACAAAAATTGAAATAGAAGTATTCAAGAAATGCATATTATAAAGCAAGATTTGTTACCTAAAGTTAACTCAAACTCATGCAGCCTATATCAGAAATATCCCTTTAGACCCAGACTCTAAATCATCCAACTTGATATAAGGACAGAAAATTTTATATGAGCTTGCTTGAATTTGATATTTTTTGTGTTGAGCACTTGAATCCTTTTCTGATTGAATGCGCTAACTAAATTTAAAGGTGCATTTGAAAGGAGATATTATTAGTTTAAATTTATTCTGCATTCTATTTCATCTGCATTATCACTATTAAAATTAATTGTCTTGTTAACAAAGGTACCATTGTAAAAGATAGCATCTCCTCAATCTGTGTTAATCACTGGTGCTATATTATTATTATTATTATTATTATTATTATTATTATTATTATTATTATTATTATTATTATTATTATTATTATTATTATTATTATTGTTATTGTTATTGTTATTGTTATTGTTATTGTTATTGTTATTGTTATTTGTCTTTTGATTTCAGGTTGATTTGCTTAAAGATGTTTTGCAGTTTTGCAGGAGAGAACACCAAAACATGATTGTCTTTTGCTGAAAATTTATTTTTATCTTTTATTGTATAGACTATTAAACTTTTAATAATTTTAGTTGTGGTATTATAATTTCTTTTATCGCTGAATTTCATTGTATTAAGACCTTTTTTACTCTTGTGGATGTAGTTTTACTTTTATATGTTATGGCTTTGTGAAATAGTATGACATTTTTTTTAATCGATTGAAAAAACCGAATAAACTGAACCAAACCAAATCGAATTTAATTGGTTTGGTTTGGTTTGGTTCGGATGATATCGATAAAAAAAACCGAACCGCAGTTAAATTAAACGATTGGATCGGATGACTTTTCTCTAAAAAACCGAACCAAACCGCACCGCGAACACCCCTACTAGGAAGTCATTTGGGTACTTCATTGAGAATTCAGATTGCTTGCCACCCGGTTGGAACAATGATGATCAACAAGAAGACGGGTGCAAAAGCAAGGTGTGGAACCCCGGAATTCATTCCAACAATCAACACTCTTGGGGCCATGTCACTTGCTTTGATTTGCTTGAAGGCTTTAGGTGCCTGGTTTGGGATCCTGGAGGCTACTAAAATTGCAAACATTGGTGGAGATTCCTAGATGAGTTCAAGCATAAGCCGCCCTAACAGGGAGCTCACCAAATGTCCAACTTAAGGACTTTAACTAAAAGTGCTAGGTGGGAGACAACCCACCATGGTACGATCGTTCGTCTTCAGTCTTAGTTTTATTTTGTTTTATTTTATTCTTAGTTTTATTTTATTCTATTTTTTTAGTGTTCATTCATAATGCCTGCATCAGCATTTGCATTCTACATTCTGCATATTGCATAAAAAAAGGGAGGGGGGAAAACCACGCGTGCACGCAGGCCACGCGTGGGCGTCAATAGCAATCTCGCTCCCCCATCCAACGAATAGAAAGTTGAGATGGAATCGTGCGGCTGGTGTGCTCTGCACACAATTCGACCCACGCGTACGCGTGAAGCACGCGCACGCGTGGATAGGGAAATCAGCGCAAATAGCATTTTGGACAGAAAGTTGTGCTTCCCCCACGCTGGAACTGTGCTAGAGGCACAAGGTCATCCACGCGTACGCGTATGCGTGGGCGACGCGTACGCGTCACATGGCAAATACAGTTCTCACGCGCACGCTTGTCTTGCGCGTGCGCGTCGCTTCCCGATTTTTCATTCCCTTCTCCTTTCTTCCTTTATTTTTTTCTTATTTGCATTTAATTACTTTTCTTTCTTCAAAATTTTTTTCTCTTTCATGCTTAGTTATTTATGGTTTCTTTTTCATTCTTTTTCTTTTTCTTCATGCATTTTTATGTTGATGTTGGAGCTTTATTTGGGTCTTATATTATTATACTTGAGCTCGTTGATATCAGCAAGAGTGATTTGACAATTAATATTAATTTTTGGATTGCATGCATGTTGGAGTTCTTACTTTCCTTAACATATTTTACATGCATACTAAGTGTTTGTGAAAAAGCCCGTATAGCATTATGAATTCTTAATTATTCTATCCTTTCACTCTAATGCCTGCTTTTCACAAAACCCTTCCAAAATTTTATTAATTAAATATAATTGTCAATACAAACGTTATTGTTAGTTTGTTATGACTGATAATACATTTTGGCTTTTAATGCTTGATTTATGCTACTCATGCCTTTGCCAGCATGGCAATAAACATCTTGCATTAAATTACCCCAATTTATCATGCTATATTTCTATTGATGTCCTAATTGCATGGAGTCGCGACCATGTGTTAACGACATTCTTCTTAACCTTGGCATGATTATCACTCGTATTGCCCTCTTTCTTGCTCTATCCCTTTGAATTCATGTCCCTTTCTCTTCTCCCTTTTTAGGATGGCCACCAGGAAGGGTGCAGAGAGAGCCTTTAACAAGTCACCGGCAAGGAGGAGAACGAAAAGCACAAGCATCTTCAACAAATTAGCTGCCCCTTCAGATACTTCAGAGGTTGGACCGGCTTGACCGGCAGGCAAAGAAAATGGAGCGTCGTAACAAGCGCCGATTTACATACCTCAAGGAGCTTATTGTTGGCAACCACCCACCTGAAGAAGAACCAGACACCCCGGACTCCACCTTACCTACCAGCACCGGGAGCCATGATGACCCTGACTGTGGAGATGCTGTTACCAACCCCCCTTTGTTCCTGACTGATGCACCGAGGATGGTGCAATCTTTAAGTGTGGGGAGGTCGATACCGATCTCCGTAGGTTAGTACCTTCCTATCTCAACACCAATGTTTAAATTTTCTTTGTAGTTAGTTGTTGTATTTGCTTGTTTGATTGCATGTTTGTTACATTTTGTGCATAGTTTACCAACCACTTGGTTGAAGTAATATTTACTTTTTCAAGAAACTTTTTAGAGTATTTCACTAATTTGATTAAAATTTTTTGTTAAACTTGTTTGAAGAAATTTTATTTTGGAACATGGTTTAGAGCTCGAACACACAAAACCATTGAGATTTTGAGCCTATTTGATTGGTTGCATTTTATCAACCAAAATTTTATTTTGGTGTGTGTTATTCTCTCTAAAATTGTGATCTTTGTCTTGCTTAATTCTATATTTCCATTGTTTGATGTATGTATGCACTTATATGATTGAGGCCTTTGTTTCACTGAGCTTACATACCCATATGGCCTTACCCTTTCATTATCCTTTGCAAACCAATGTTGAGCCTATTATACCCCTTGTTCTTTACTTTAGCTCATCACTAACTCTAAGCGAAAAATAATAATGTCCTTAATTTAAATCCTTGATTAGCTTAGACTAGTGAGAGTGCTCATGAATTAAGTGTGGGAAAAAGTGGGTTTGGAAACGTTTGGTTTAAGAATTGGGTGTTGTATATCTTTATGAAAATGTGAAAGAAATGTTTAGGACATGTTCATGCATTCAATAATTTAATTATATGCATTGAGAAAAAAAAATAAAAAATAAAAAAATAAAAAAAGAAAAAAATAAAGGAGAAAAAGAAAAGAAAAAGAGCAAATAATAAAAGGGGACAAAATGCCCCAAAGTAAATGGTGATAGCAATGCATATGTACTGTACTCGAATCAGGATGCATGAATATGTGGAAAACATGGTTAATGGACAGTTAGGTTTTGTATTTTGATTACATGGATTGTCTTAAGTTAGGTGAGAAGTTTAGGTTAATTAAAGATTCAGATTTTAGTCCACTTGACCAAATACAATCCTACCTTGACTCTAACCCTATTACAACCCTTAAAAGACCTCTTGATATGTGTATTTGTGCATCAAATTTGTGTTGATTGGTAGAAGAAAAGCAAGCCTTAGAAAGCAAGGTTAGTTGAGAATTGAGAGAGTCGAACTTTAAACACCTGAGCGATTAGAGTGTATACACTTCTGGTGAGGGTTCAAGGCTCGATTCTTTGTTCCCGGCTTTCATGGGCTATTTTCTTCTGCAAGTTTACTTATACTTTATTTTGCGATTTGAATTAGTGAGATCCAGTGCATATTTATTCTTGGAGAATTTATTTACTTTTAAACCAAGTAGGTAAAAACATTTTGCATGTAGTGCATTCATATAGATAGGTTCCATTACATACTTTCTACCATTCCTCTTCACTCTTATAATTTCTCTTAAGTTTAGCATGAGGACATGCTAATGTTTAAGTATGGGGAGATTTGATGCACCACAATTCCTTGGTACATCTTGTGCTTAATTGAGTGAATTTTATCCACTATTCTCACACTTGTTCATGTAAATTGCATGTTTTACATTTTTCTTCTTGATTTTGTGCTATGATTGAAAACATGCTTCTTTGGCCTTAATTTTGCTATGTTTAATCCCCTCTTATTACCATTCGATGCCTTGATATATGTGTTAAGTGATTTCAAGGTTTATAGGGTAGGAATGGCTTAGAGGATGGAAAGGAAGCATGCAAAAGTGGAAGGAATACAAGAAACTGAAGGAACTGCTAAAGCTGTCCAGCCTGACCTCTTGGTACTAAATCGACCATAACTTGAGCTATAGAGGTCTAAATGAGGTGGTTCCAGTTGCGTTGGAAAGCTAACATCCAGGGATTCGTAACGATATATAATTTGTCATAGTTTCTACGCTGCTATGTGACGCGCATGCGTGGATCACGCGCACGTGTGACCTGGAGAAAATTCAATCCACGCGTACGCATGGACGACGCGTACGCGTGACAGTGCCGCATGCTAGACGTATCAGAAATCACTGGTGGTGATTTTTGGGCTTTTTTTGACCCAATTTTTGGCCTAGAAAACACAGATTAGAGGCTACAGAGTGGGGGAATGCAATCATTCAATCATAACATTCAATTATTCACAATTTTAGGTTTTAGATGTAGTTTTTTAGAGAGAGAGGCTCTCTCCTCTCTCTAGGTTTTAGGATTTAGGATTTTTCTTAGTTTTAGGTTTATTCCTTCTCAATTCCAGGTTCAATGTTCCTTTAATTTAGTTTCTCTTCTACTTTTATCTATTCTAATACTTTGGTTTATCTATTTCTCTTGTTAATTACTTATCTTGCCAAATTGGTTTATGAACTCTTCATGTTAGATTTGAATTTCTATTTAATGCAATTTGAGCTATTTCAGATTTATAATTTTAATCTAGTTTTTTACATTCTTAGCTTTAGTTGAGTAATTGGTGACACTTGAGTTATCAAACTCCTTTGTTGATTGATAATTGGAATTTGCTGGTTGATTTGGATCCCTCTAAAGCTAGTCTTTCCTTAGGAGTTGACTAGGATTTGAGGAATTCCATTGATTAGTCCACTTGACTTTCCTTTATTTAGTAAGGGTTAAATAAGTGGGAGCAATAAACAATTCTCATCACAATTGATAAGGATAACTAGGATGGGATTTCCAGTCCTCATACCTTGCAAGGGTTTTTATGATTATTAATTTACTTTCTTGCCAATTTATTTCCTTTTTCCCTATTTCAAAAACCCAAAAAGATAATTTTCCATAACCAATAATAAATCATACTTCCCTGCAATTCCTTGAGAGATGACCCGAGGTTTAAATACTTTGGTTATTAATTTTATTGGGTTTGCTTTAGTGACAAACAAGTTTTTGTATGATTACCCACGGAGATCGGTATCGACCTCCCCACACTTAAAGATTGCACCATCCTCAGTGCATGCAAAGATGTGCAAGTGGACTAGGGTTGCTACAACTGATGCGTTTTCTCCAAAGATTGTGCGGCAGAACTTGTTTGGCGCTCCATTTAGAAGTTTTCCGCTTTCTTTCTTGGTAGCCATCCTGAAAGAAGAGAAAAAGGAAGAAGAATAACCCACAACAAAGATATGCAAACAAATAAAAGATGGGTGGGCTAATGCCAAATAATAATGAGGTTCTCAACTACATGGTAGCTACGACATTCAAGTGAGAAAACAATATAGGCAAATGGCATATCAACTAACCTTGATGCAAGAGTAAAGTCAAAGAATAAGTAAATGGCAAGAATACTTGGAAACATCAAGTTAAAACAAGACTTGACACAGACAAGATTAGTAATAAGCAAGGGAGCATTTGGTCCCATCCTAACTCAATGATAATGAAGCGCAAAAACAAAGAATAATGAGTCCGAAGGGATAAAAGCACTAATCTTGTGTGTGGGGCAAAAATTCCCATCAATACTAAACAAGTCACGAAGGATCAAAAGATCCAAGAAATTTTCTAAAGTTGAGTAGAAAATTTAACACCAATGGTAAAATAGGAAATGTAAGAAGGAGAATAAAAATAAGCTACAAAAGTAAACTAAAAATGCAATGAATGGAAGTATACAAATGCAATAAACAAAAGAGAATAAAAGAGAATAAGGATGAGAAGTTAAAGAAATGAAGAAGAAGAAAGTAAGAAAGGAGGAAGAAAGAAAGAAAAAGGAGAGAAGAAAGGAGAAAGAAATGGGGTAGAAAAGTGACGCGTAAGCGTCGTCCACGCGCACGCGTGGGTTGCAGATTGAGGAGTCGACGCGTACGCGTCAGTCACGCGCACACGTGAAAAGCAGAAAAGAGAAGGTGATGCGTACATGTCAGTCACGCGTACGCGTGGAGGTGTATTGTGCTCTTCGCACAACACTCGCACAGTTCCCGCACAACTCTCGGGTTTTTATACTAGAGGTGGAATCATTAACATACGACGTGTGCGCGTCGTCCACGCTCACGCGTGGGTTGGGCTGTGCGCCTGGCACCCCACCAGTGCGGTTCCAGCCCCACTTTCGGGTTTGTGTATCAGAGAGCAAAATTGGCATCGACGCGTATGCGTCAGTCACGCGTACGCGTGACAGCCTTCTTTTTTTTTTAAAGCAACTAACAAGTTATCACAATAATTCCAAACATTATTAAACAAGTAAAACCACAACCTAAACTAAATAAACCTAACTAAAAATAGAAATGCAACTTATTACCAATATAAACAAAAGGGAAAATAGGAATAATTTACCATGGTGGGGTGTCTCCCACCTAGCACTTTTAGTTAAAGTCCTTAAGTTGGACATTTGGTGAGCTCCTTGTCATGGTGGCTTGTGCTTGAACTCATCTTGAAACTTTCACCAACGCTTGGACTTCTAATAAGCTCCAACATTTTCAAGTAAATTTACCAAGCCTTGATGAAGTTCTTCACAAGCTTTGAGCTCCCAAAGTTGATCCTCTTGTATGTCGGGATCCCAAATCTTGTTTCTACACCCGTCTCTAAGTTGATCATTATTGTTCCAACCGGGTGGCAAGCAATCCGAATTCTCAATGAAGTACCAAACTCTTCTCTTAGATCCAACTAATTGATCACTAGTCCAACCCTTGCATCTAGCTCTTGAAATCTAAACCTTGATGAGTCTTGATTTGCAACTCCAACCACTAAACATCCTTCTCTTACACTTCATTCCACAAAGCCTCCTAAGTTGGCCATCTGTTTCAAGAATACCATACTCAAGTGGGACAGTAAAGCTAATAGAGATAAGTTTTACCCACTTAAATGAGGGAGTAGATGGCAACCTAGGTAGAGAAGTCTCCAACGATCTTGACAAAGCATATTCAACTCACGTCCAACCTTGCCGAAGGACTTCCACCTTTTGAAAAGATTCTTCACTTTCAAACTTTTCCTTACCGAGTTCATCCAACTCTTCTCCGTTACTCAAATCATAAATTGAGGTTGAGAGAAATCTACCTCAATGTTGCTTTCAATGTCATCGGGAGAAGGTTCTTCAAACTCAAGGGGTTCACTTGTAGATGCAAATTCATTACTAGGATGGATTGATTCATGATTATCATCACCAAGGAAACTTATCTCTTGATCTTTCCCGTCTAATTCTTCATAGGGAACATGCCTTGGAAGTTGTGTACTAGCCTCTTCAACATCAATTTCAAGCTTCTTGGAGGAATACTTTACAACTCTAGATTCCCATGGAGGTTCAACATCTCCTAAGTCTTCGACCACTTCTTCCTCTTCATCAATTACGGCTTCCTCCAATTGTTCCAATACAAAGTCACATTCCTCAATTTTCACCAGAGTTCCTAGTCCCTCCTTCATGCTATGTTCCTCATTAGATTTTCTACATGCAGCCATAGGAGTACTTTGAGTGTTGAAGTGTAGTGAGGATAAATTATCTACTACCTCGGTCAAGGTAGCTATGAACTCTAGTGTCATCCGCTGCATCTCTCTTTGCCCTTGAAGAAGAACACCAAGAGTGTCATCCATTGGAGATTAGGATGGATAGAAGGGTTCATCGGTTGGGAGAAGGGGTTCATAATAGGAGGGTGGTTGATAAACCACTATTTTATGGTTTATCTTGTGTTTAATTGAGTGGTTTTTATCAAGTCTTCACCCACTTATTCATATGATTTGCATGATTTTACAATCCCTTCCTAGTATTATTTTATGATTAAAAAACTTGCTTCCTAGAGATCTTTAATTAGTATATTTTAATTCTCCTTTATACCATTCGATGCCATGATCCGCGTGTTAAGTGTTTCAGGCTTCATAGGGCAGGAATGGCTTAGAAATAGGAGAGGAAGCTTGCAAAAATGGAAGGAACACAAGAAACTAAGGAGATGACCAGCGAGCACCGACGCGCACGCATGGCTCACGCGAGCGCGCGACATGGAGAAAATTGCAGCGACGCGTGCGCGTGACTGACGCATACGCGCAGATTGGATTCTGCACAAAAGACGCGCACGTGTGGACAACGTGTATGCGTGACAAGGAAATTTGCCAAATGACGCGCACGCGTGACCTGCGCGATTTGCAGAATTAACAGAAAACGCTGGGGGCGATTTCGGGCCGCATTTTGACCCAGTTTTTGGCCCAGAAATACAAAATAAAGCCAGGGAACATGCAGAGACTCAAGAGACACATTCACACATTATCATTAGAATAGTTTTTAGGTTTTTAGATCTGAATCTAGAGAGAAACTACTCTTCCTCTAGGTTTTGTTTACATTCATAGTTTCATAGTTTATTGTTTTTGCTTTTGGATAGTGAAGAGTCATCACCTCCGTTGAAGATGCTATTCTAGTTTGTTTCCTTACTTGCTCTTTTATTTATTCCATATTCTTAATTCTTGTTTAGAGTGGTAATTGGATTATTTTCATGGATTGTTAATGCAAATAATTACTTTTACTTTTAATTAATTTTTAATCTCTATTTTATTTAAATTATTATGTCTCTTTTCTATTCCAAACTCCCAATAACGAAGATGGTATCCATGTCAATATAATAGATTCCCTACTTGACATGGGGGTTGATTAAGAGGAGACACCTGAGTTGGAATGCTCAAGTGGTTAGTTAAATTGGAAGTTGTTGGCTAATTCTATGTTTACTAACGCTAGACCTTCCCAAGGGAGAGGACTAGGATTTGCGAATAAGAGTTAGCTCAATCACTTGACTTTCCTTTATTTAGTAAGGGTTAACTAAGTGAAAATAACAACCTCTTTACACTACACTTGAGAGAATTCCAACAAGGATAGAACTTCCAATTAATCATTCCCCTAGTCAAGGCTTTTTATTTTGAATACTATAAATTCCTTTTTATTTTCATTGCACTTAATTATAATTATTTATTTTCTGTCATTCAACTCTCAAAATTCTCGGAAAACTCCTGATTAATAAATTAGCATCCTTTCTAGCAACTCGTTGGGAGACGACCTGGGACTCATACTCCCAGTATATTTATTCTAAAATTTTTGTGACAAACTTTCTAAATTGATGCGGCGGATCTTAGCTGGTTAAGAGCTATACTTGCAACGCTGTTCTATTATATTATAATCTCTTAATTAGTCTGACTTCTGCCACGCACCAGTGGTTCATCATGATAAGGATGTGGCAGTTCAACATTCTCCATCTTTTTCACTTGTTGTACAACACACTCCAGTCCCTTGTTCTCAAGTTGAGATTCCAAGATCTCCTTCATGCTCTGCTCTTCGGTTTTTTCCACATTCATCCGTGGAAACGCTTTGTTTGTTGCATGAGTCCCATGGGTCGAACTTTTGACGGATGGTTGCTTGAAGTCGATCCATTGCTTCCTTGAGAAGATCCATTGGCTCTTGTTCCACTTGGCTATCATAAGTAGGATCATAGTGCTCTTGGATTGATAGATATGGACATTCTCCTATGGAGGGTTGTAGTGGAAAGGAAAATTCATCTTGTGGTTGAAAATTTTCATACATTAGAGGTGGTGTATATTGAGGTGGTGGTTCTTGGAAGTAATTGTGTTGGAATTGGGGTGGTTCTATGTATGGTTCATATGACTCATAAGGTGGTTGGTGTGGTGGGTAAGGATTAGAGTCATAGGGAGGTGTTTGGTAAAATGGAGCTTGTGAGTATGGTTGAAGGCTATGTTGTGGGGGATAAGGGTCATAGGTGTATGGTGGTGGTTGTTGATTGTCACAGAGAGGCCCACCATAACCATTGTCTTGGTATGCATCATGGAATGGTTGTTGCTCACAATACATTGGAGGAGGTTGTTGCCAAGATGGTTGCCCGTAAGCTTGAGGCTCCTCCCACCTTTGATTGTTCCATCCTTGATGCATGTTCTCATTGTAGCTTCCGTTCCCTACAACAAAATTTGAACCAAACTCATAACCAAAGGGGTGAGAATTCATAGTAACAAGAGAAATAAAAACAAAAACTAATAAGAAATAATGAAAATAAAATCCTAAAACTAGAAACAACTAACAAAGAAACGAAAAGGCAAACATATTCACAATAACCACTAATAAGGTACACATTTGTGATTCCCCACAACAGCGCAAAAAATTTGACGGAGGAAAAATGTCGGTAAAGATTTTCACAAAAATATCGCATTACAAGTATAGTTCTAAACCAACAAATTATCCTCGATCAATGTTTAAATTGTTTCTCACTTAAGCAAACCCAATAAAATTAATCGAAGTATTTAAACCTCGGGTCATCTCTCAAGGAATTGCAAGGAAGTATAGTTTATTATTGGTTATGGGAAAGTATATTTTTGGGGTTTTTGAAATAAGGAATAAGAAAATATAGATTGCGAGAAAAATAAACTAATAACTAAGAAAGCTCTTAGCAATGATTGAGAATTAGAAGTCCTATCCTCATTATTATCGTCAATTGTGATGGTAAATATGAATTGCCTTCACTTAGTTAACCTCTAACTAATGGAGGAAGGTCAAGTGCATACAATCAACTTGAGTTCACAAGTCCTAGTCAACTCATAGTGAGAGACTAGCTTTGGTGAAGTTCAAGCTAACCGGCAATATACAATCACCAATCAACAAAAGACTTTTGATAACTCAAGAGTCTCTAATTAATCAATCCAAGTCAAGAACATAAAAAATCTAATTTAAAATCCAACCAAGCATTTTATCAAACACTTGCAAGGCATAGAATAAAAACATAGAAAACTAACAAGACATAGCAAAATCTAAGACTGACAATTGCAAAAGGAAACAATAACAAAAAATTAAAGAAAGCAATCATAAACATGGAAACATAAATTGCATTAATGTGGATTAAAGAAAACAAGAAGAATTCATAAACTAAATTGGCAATATAAAGAAATCAACGAGAGAAATAGATAACTAAGGTACTAGAACAAATAAAAGTAGAAGAGAAACTAAATTAAAGTAAGGTAGAAATCTGAATTTGAGAAGGAACAAGACTAAAAACCCTAAAAACCTAGAGAGAGGAGAGAGCCTCTCTCTAGAATTCTACATCTAAACCTAAAAATTGTGAATTAATGAAAAGTGAATGATCCCCCTTCCAGCTCCACTCTACAGTCTTTAATCCGTATTTTCGGGCCTGAAACTAGGTCAAAAGCGAATTCTGTTTAATGCAGCACGTGACGCTCGTCACGCATATGCGTCAGCCACGCGTTCACGTCATTTGTTTTCTACACCAGTCACGCGTACGCGTCGTCCATGCGTGCGCGTCGCTACCAGATTCTGAAATCCTTAATTTTTTGTGTTCCATGTGTGCGTGTTGCTACCAGATTTTGAAATCCTTAATTTCTTGTGTTCCTTCCATTTTTGCATGCTTCCTTTCCATCCTCTAAGCCATTCTTGTCCTGAAAAACCTGAAATCACTTAACACACATATGACAGCATCGAATGGTAATAAGAGAGGACTAAAATTAGCAAATTTAAGGCCAAAGAAGCATGTTTTCAATCATAGCACAACATTAGGAAGGAAAATATAAATCATGCGAATTATATGAATAAGAGTAAGAATAATGGATAAAATCCACTCAATTCAATACAAAATAAACCATAAAATAGTGGTTTATCAAGCCCCCAGACACCAATTCTAAGTTTGGTGTTGGGCGGCCATCAACATGCTCTGAGATTAAAGGTGCTAAGAAGAAAGTACTTAAAGGCTGGAAGGACAAGAAGATCCCCACTGAAGGCCTCTCACCTTGCATGAGAGTTGTCTTCACTAATAAACCAGTCATACCATATACAGTGAATCGTATCCTGTCTCTAGAGCACGTAGAGCTCATCCATGAGAGCACAGAAAGGAAATTCACTGTAAGGGACGAAATTCTAAGCCCATATCTATCTCTGTAAGGGGCTAATAGTCAAGCTAGTGACGTTAAAGAAGCGCTTGTTGGGAGGCAACCCAACCATAATTAGTTATTTCTTTTTTTCTTTAAGTTTGTTTTTCTTAATTATTTCCTTAGGTTTATGATCATGTGCAGTAGTAAGAACAGAGACAGAAACTTTCAGAGATGGAACAGATCACCCGGGAGCAAGTATCTTGCTGGCGTTGAATGCCAGACAAGGAACCCCAATTAGGCATTTAACGCCCATGAGGAGTAGAATTACTGGCATTGAACGCCAGCCAGGGAGCAAAGGCTGGGCGTTCAACGCCCAAAAGAGGCAGAAGGCCTGGTGTTGAACGCTAGGAATGAGGTCCCTCCTAGGCGTCCAACGCCCTGAGTAGAGCAACAAGCTGGCATTGAACACCAGCTAGGAGTAGGAGCTGGGCGTTCAACGCCCACAAGGGGCAAGGAATTCGAATTTCCTAACCCTTCAGACCAGTGGGTCCCACAGCATCTTCACCTACTCCACCATCTTTTCTCTCTTACTTTCTCTCTTTTCCACACACTCTTCCCTATAAACCCTCAACCAATCACACCTATACCTCTTCCCCAAACCATCATAACTCCCACCAACCCCACCCACTCCCAATTCAAACTACTTTTCCACCTATATTTTCCCCCCATTCATTCGAAAACCCTACCCAACCCACCCTATAAATACCCCCTCTCATACCACCTCTCCAACACACTACTCATACACTAATACCCCTCACTTGGCCAAAATAATCTCCTCCTCCATCTCCCTCTATTTCATTCTTCTTCTACTTTATCATTCTCTTTTGTTTATTTTTGCTCGAGGACGAGCAAAGCTTTTAAGTTTGGTGTTGGAAAAGTCTTATTTTTTGCTTTCTATTCCCACTTATGGCACCCAAGGTCGGATAACCCTCTAGAAAGAGGAAAGGAAAGGCCGTAGCTGCCACCTTCGAATCTTGGGAGATGGAGAGATTCATCACCAAAGTCCATCAAGACCACTTTTATGAAGTAGTGGCAAAGAAAAAGCTGATCCCCAAGGTCTCTTTTAGGCTCAAGAAGAATGAATATCCAGAGATCTGACATGAAATCTGGAGAAGAGGTTGGGAAGTTCTAACCAACCCTATCCCAGAAGTTAGAATCTTGATGGTGCAAGAGTTCTATGCTAATGCATGGGTCACGAAAAACCATGACATTAGTGTGAACCCACATCCTAAAAATTGGAGCACCATGGTCCGAGGGAAACTCTTGGATTTTAGTCCGGAAAGTGTGAGGTTGGCGTTCAAATTGCCATTGATGCAAAGAGACCCACATCCTTACACTAGAAGAGTCAATTTTGATCAGAGGCTAGACCAAGTCCTCTCAAACATCTGTGTGAAAGGAGCACAGTAGAGAAGGGATTCTCAAAGCAAGCCTATCCAACTAAGAAGACTTTACCTCAATCCCGTAGCTAGAGGATGGTTGGAATTCATCTAACGGTCTATCATCTCCCCTAGCAACCGGTCCGAAGTGACCATAGACCGAGCCATCATGATCCATTGCATCATGCTCGGAAATGAGGTGGAAGTACATGAGGTGATACCTCAAGAGCTGTACAAAGTGGCAGACAAGCCTTCTACCTAAGCAGGGTTAACTTTCCCTCATCTTATATGTCATCTATACAATTCAGCTGGAATTGTCATAGAAGGTGACATTCCAATTAAGGAGGACAAGCCCATCACTAAAAGAAGGACAGAGCATATTAGAGAGCCTACACATGCACCACAGCAAGAGCATGTAGAGCTGCCTCAACATGAGATCCCTGAGATGCCTCAAGGGATATATTTTTCTCTCTAAAGTTATTAGGACCAATGGCATACCTCTATGGGAGAATTAAGCTCTAACATGGATCAGCTGAAGATGGAGCACCAAGAGCATTCCACCATCCTCCATGAAATTAGAGAAGATCAAAGAGTTATGAGGGAAGAATAGTAGAGACAGGGGCGTGACATAGAAGAAATTAAGTGCTCTATTGGATTCTCTAAAGGGAGTGATAGCCGCCATCACTAAGGTGGTCTCATTCCATTACCTCCCTGCTTTTATGTTATTTTTCTGTTTTCCATTATGTCTTATTGTCTATCTCTTATTTTTAGTGCATGATCATCTTTATCTATGTCATAAAAGCTATGAATTATTCCATGCATCTCTCACCTTGCTTAAAAGAAAATTCTATTTGAAAAAGGATAGGGAGATACAAGAATTTCGAGTTATATAATAAGAATAGTCAATTATTTTGATGTGGTGGCATTACTTTTGTTTTCTGAATATATGAACGAACAGTGCATATTTGATGTTGAAGTTAAGAATGTTGGCTCTTGAAAGAATGATGAAAAAGGAAAAGTATTATTGGTAATCTAAAAAATCTAAAAAATTGATTCTTGAAGCAAGAAAAAGCAGCAAAAAGCAATAAAAAAAAGTATATTGCGAAAAAAAAAATTGCAATACAAAAAAAGAAAAAGCAATAAACAGTTCAAGGCTTTGAGCATCAATGGTTAGGAGGGCCTAAAAGAAACTAAATCTCGGAATAAACAGTTCAAATGAACTCCTCCCCCTAACTATATGCTTGTGGTGTAAAGGTGTCAAGTGAAAAGCTTGAGACGGAGCAGTTAAAGTCTTAATCCAAAGAAAAAAGAGTGTGCTTAAGAACTATGGACACCTCTATCTGGGGATTCTAGCAAAGCTGAATCACAATCCGAAAGAGTTCACCCAGTTAAGTGTCTGTGGCATTTATGTATCCGGTGGTAATACTGGAAAACAAAGTGCTTAGGGCCACGGCCAAGACTCTAAAGAATATGTATTCAAGAATAAAAAAGAACTAAACTAGGAGAGTCAATAATATCATCTGGATTCTAAGTTCCTAAAGATGCCAACACGTCTGAGCTTCAATGGATAGTGAGATGCCGAAACTATTCAAAAGCAAAAAGCTACTAAGTCCTGCTCATTTAATTGAAACTAAGCTGCATTGAAAACTCTGAAATTTATTTGTGTCTTACTCTTCTTTTTATCCTATTTTGTTTTTGTCACTTTGGACAAGCAACAGTTTAAGTTTGGTGTTCTGATAAGCGGATATTTTATATGCTTTTTGGCATCATTTTCATATAGTTTATGTTATATTTTGTTTAAGTTTTATTTTATTTTCATAGGTTTTAGTGCAAAATTCACATTTTTGCATTCCACTTTGAATTTTGGTGTTTTATGATGATTTCAGGTATTTTCTGACTGAAATCAGAGAGTTTTGACAAAGTCTGATTCAGAGACAAGGAAAGCGTAGCAGATGCTGTCAGGATCTGACCTCCGTGCACTCAAGCAAGCATTTCTGGAGCTAAAGAAGTCTAAATGGCGCACTCTCAATGGCTATGGAAAGCTAACACCCAGGGCTTTCCAGCAATATATAATAGTTCATACTTGTCTTTGGAAATGAAGGCCTAAAGCTGGCGTTCAACGCCAGCTACCTATCCCATTCCTAGCGTTGGACGCCCAAAAGGGAGCAGCTGGCATCCAACGCCCAAAAGGGAGCCCAAAGCCAGCATTCAACGCCCAAGAAGGGTACTAGCTCATGGATGTCACTCAAGTTCAGCCCAAACACTCACCAAGTGGGCCCCAGAAGTAGAATTTTACATTATCAACCTTAGTTTATCTTATTTCTATAATCCTTAGTCATTAGTTTAGTATTTAAAGGAGAAGACCACCCTTGTTTAAGGGAGGACCTCATACATTATGCTATATCTTCGAATTGTATTGTTTTCATTGTACAGTGTGAGCCACTAAACCTCCTAGGTTAAGGTTAAGAGCTTTGCTAATTTTCATGGATTAATAAAAGTACTACTGTTCTATTTCAACTCGTGTGTGACTCTATTCTAAGATGTATCTTTGTTCTTCAGCCTTATGAATGAGATGATCCGTAACAATCATCCTCATTTTACATGGGTTCGGTGTGAGTCCTTGGCCAAAGATCACTGAACCACAAGCTTGATTATACATTTCTTAGACGGCTAATCCATGACTTCGTTGGGGACTTCTCGAAACATCAGTTTAGCTGAGGTATGGGGAGATTAGAGTCTTTATGGTAGAGGCTAGAACCAAGGCGCAGCATTCTCTGATCCGAAAGATTCGACTTTGTCCGTGGCGTTTTGAGTAGGATCATCAAGGGGATGAACTGCAAGAGCTTCACCCTCATTCAGATTGGGCGCACACTAAACCTGGCGTTCGGCTTGAGGGAGGAAGATTGGTGGCCACTGACCTGGCGTTGATCACTTATAGCCTACCATGGAAGGAATCATTCACATTTGGAGAAGACAGTAAGAAAGGTTGATCCAGAAGAATGAAGCATCTCCGAAGCCTCAACCATCTTTTTATCATTAAATTCACAATTACTGAGTAAATTTATCTTTATTTTGTCTCTATGCATTTTTCAAGAACAAACATCTTTTATATCTGCCTGATTAAGATTTACAAGATAGCCATTGCTTGATTCAAGCCGACAATCTCCGTGGGATCGACCCTCACTCACCTGAGGAATTACTTGGACGACCCAATGCACTTTCTGATTTAGTTGTGCGAGTTGTAATTTTTGCGCACCATAAGTGATCAGAATAGCTACTCTAATTTGGGTGTATTTTATTTACGTAGATGCTGTAAACTAACATTTCTACTATTTCAGGGCATTGTCAAGATGGTAGAAACAAAAAAGAAATTGAAATAAATGAAAGAAAAAAACAAAAAAACAAAAAAAATAGGCAAGTTCATCATCTGAGAGTGATCCATCAGAGACTGAAGTTGATTTTTTCTCTGAGTCTGAGTCTGAAGAAGACTCAGAGGAACCTAGAAGGAAACAACCTAAAAGGACAACTAAAAAGTAATTAATATTTTTGGGTGTATTTTGTGAATTTTAGGGTGTTTTTTCCTAATGATTGTTTACTTTCCAGAATGGAATCCAGAAAGAGGAAGCAAATTTTAGAGAATTCTAGTTCAGTTCAGAAAGCAAAAGTGAATCCAATGATGAGTAAGATTCTGAAATTATCATTACTTTCTTTTCTATTTCTATCAAAATTTAATGTATTAATAGAATGTTTCTCATTTAACTTCAGGAGTGAAGAATCGTTGCCAATTAAAAAACAAAAATCAAAGAAAAAAATTCAGACTCCCCCCAGAACGTATGCGCTGCTTTCAAGAGTATTTCATCATCAATATTGTTGTATTTGTTTGATTCATATTTTTTTATTTTCAGGACGCAATCCAAAAAAAGAAAGCACATAATTGAGGATTCGTCTTCTAAAGAAGAAATTCATTCCTATGATGTGTAAGATACTTTCTAAAGCTATCTTAGCCTTTATAATCAAAACTATATTTTGTTAACATGTACTTTTGAATGTACTGTTAGAACTGAAATAATAGAAGAATTTTTAAGACAATCAAAAAAGAAGAAAACAAATGAAGAGGCTGTTGAACAGGGGTATGTTGAATTTGGGTGTATATTACCATTTTTAAGGTGTTTTGGTTGCTGATTATCATTCTTGCTTTCCCAGGATGAGAAAAGCTGGGGTCCCATCAACAGAAGGCCATTATGATTCATCAGAAATGTAAGATCCTTTATTTGATAGAATTTTGATATCCTGATTTAACTAAATATTATTTTTATTGAATGATATTTATTCTATACTTAGAATGCCGGAGGTGAATTTAGCAAACGAGATTGATCCTTTGTTTCAAGGACAATTGGATCAAAGCAATGTAAACAAACCTTCGGATAGCATGTAATTTCTTTTTCTTATACCATTTTCTAAATTCTTTTTTTACCATATTCTTTAAATTCTGTATATATTTTTTTAGAACAAAGAGCCGTTTAATGTTTTATTTAAGAAAAAAAGGTAGAAAAAAAATAAAAATCTGCAACTACGTAAGTTCTCAAAAAAACATAGCCTTTCCGGGTGTATTTGGTTATTATTTGGGTGTATTGTTTTCTTATTTGGGTAGATTTCAGGTTGAGTCGGGAAGAAGAATCGGTTAGTGACCCAGCTCAACAACAGATGGTCGTTTTTTAATCGCCCTCTGAACCACTTAACATATAAGTTTTACAACTCAATTTCAACCTTGTAATCATCTATTTTAAAGGGCTTTCTTAACTTTTTATTTTTGTCTTGTTTAGAGTTCCAATTCTACTATGCCTGCCTTCATCTCAGACAACAGCAGCAAGTCCTGTGCCACCATTTGAACCATTCCCCCCGAACAGAGAGGTGAGGAATAATATTCGGGTGTATTTAGTTATTGTTTGGGTGTATTGTTTTCTTATTTGGGTGTATGTCTTGAAAATTGAGCTATAATTGATTTTTTTATAATTTGATTCATTTTCTCTAACCCTACAGCACTTTACAACCCCAGAAAGTTGATGAAAGCACACCGACGGTGCCACTAGCTCCATCTAAAAGGTAAGTTCAGCACAATATAACTTGATTTTTGATATCATTCATCTATTCTTATTCTTATAGTACGATATATGTCAACACGCAGTGATCCAGGGCCTGAAGCCACTGCTGCTACACCATTGATGATGGCCCGGACAGCATTCTACGTACTTAAAGAATTTTCATTGCCATCATTCAGCCTTGACTTCACTGATTTATGCCAAGAAGAAACATAGACCCAAGAAGGGCAAGGGCAACCAAAACATAACATGGGAAAAAGTCTGGAAACTCCAATACTAATAGAAGAATTAGATGAGCTGGTGGAAAAAATTACAAAGAGTGGAGTAAAGACAGCACTGGATTTTGCAGAGGGTAAAAGCCCCCCAATTGAAAAGCAGACTATGGGCCAGAGTTTTGAAAAGTTTGAAACTCCTGCATGGAGCAATTTAATGTCTGCCGAAATGAAAGAAAAATGCTAACTCTGGTCCACACATATAAGGACATACGGGGATGGAAGTACTTATGAGTATGATCCAGTTTGCACACTCAATTTCCAACAACCATTGGTGTTATCAAGAGTCCACTTTGCATCTCTGAAAGATACTTCATATATCAAAGCTGACGTAAGAATAAGATTAATGATTATATTATGACATGTGACTGCAATATTGATTGATGTAATTAATTTGGGTATTTGGTTTTTCTAGATTGTCACTACTATGTGCCTGATCATGAACCAAGAAAATATTAAAAGATTTCAGGAAGAAATTTACTGTCTCCCGCCTAATATTGTGGTAAGGTGTAATGTAATCAAATTTGGGTGTATTTGTGCAATCTTTTGGGTGTATTACAAGATTTCTTTTGGTGTTTCACAAATGCTGTAGAACATGGCCATTGAAAATCACGCAGGTGGGGAGTTTTTACAGCCGAAATCTAAAAAGTCATTTATGATTGAAGACTACCCAATGTTTATACCCTTTTTGGACCTCAAAAAATTAGCACTACATCCATATGTAAGTTTTAGATTCTAAAACTTCTTATCACAATTCTTTGGTTATGTGTGAATTAAACTAAAACACTGTTCAATGTGGAAATACTTTAGATTTTTGCACCTGTTTGCTATTCAGAGCATTGGTGGATATGGGTGGCTGATGTAAGAAAGAAAAAATTTATATACTTGATCCGTATCACAAGGAGTGTCCCTCCAAACCCAGAATGAAGCTAAATAAATTTGTTGTAAGTTGATTATGTTTTTTGTGGTTTAAAATTTGGGTGTATTTCCATTCAAAGTAAGGTGTATAGTGTGATCCTTTGGGTGTATTCATTTACTAGATTTATTCTTTCTTATATTTTGCTTTGGTTTTTTGTTTTTAGGGGTATCTGATTTTGAGAATAAGAGTATATGCCGGGGGAGCACCTCTCAAGAAAAAAGATCATAAAATTGAACCTCCATACATTGACATTTCAGGCCAACAAACACCGTATAAATCTTTCACTCTGAAAATTGTGTTTTCTCTTGCTGTCCTATTTTAATTTGCTAAATTATTTTTGGTTTTCAGCTATGAATTTTCTGTTTATGTAATGAAATGGCTTGAAATAATCCAGCCTGAAAATGTTAAAAAGGGGAAGTATGAGTGGGACAATTGGACTCGGGTAATTATATTTAAAACTATATAACTCTCTATTACTTTTCTAAATTAACAGAATTGATTAAAAGAATATTATTTTAAACTGTAGGTGGAGGTGGACCACTTTAGAGTTGAATTTGCTTCCTAGATTCTTTTTCATGAGATGAATCGTGACAAAGATACAACGATCAAAGCCGGGGGAGTGAAGCAATGAGATTGTCCAAGCCATCTGCAGTGTTGTTGAGTCTATATTGTCAAGTAGATTCATATGATATTGACAGTGACATTAATGATTAATTTCAGTGTGATCTAGTATTGAAATAGTTTGAACACCTGTTGTACATTTTGTGAATATTTAATGCAGTTGTATTATAAATTTTTTTACATAAATAAACTGTTTGTGCTGTATTCAAAAGCTGTAAATTACAGGTTCAAATAAAATGAAGGAAAACAACACCAAACCTACTAATACGCCCAAATACTTTAATAAAACACCCAAATATAAAAAGTATACACCCAAAATGAGTCCTCACCTATTTCAATTGAAAACAAACACAGGTATCGGAATTCAGAAATTTGAATGGTTAACCTCTTGAGGATTTGATCGTATATGGATAGTAAATTTAAAACAAACAAATATAAACAAAACACTAATTTCTAACATAAATAACAGCATTAGAAAAATATAAAAAAAGGAAAATTTCAAACACAAGAGAATGTAGAAATACCCCCCGAAAAACTGAGCGTTACACCCAAAAATGTGTCACTATACACCCAAAAACCTATTCTCTACTGCTGGATCCCTGAACTGATAATTCATAACGTGTTCGTGATATTGGCTGGAATTTCATTGCACCACTGATGCAGAATCAAAAAGTTTTAACTGGAAAACATAAACTCACATATTAGCAAAACTATTAACAACAAAATTAAACTCAATTACCACCTCTTTAAAGAACATCATTTTTACCTCACTTGGAGCTTTCGTTTTCTTCTTCTTTGAAGCATTTGCAATCTGTTTGTCCAACTTTGAACCTATCTTATTTTTTGGGCATCCTCTTGTTCAAACCCTTGGAGGGCTTTGAAGCTCATTAACGGATTCCAAGTTAGCGTCTTCGTGAGATAACGAAGATGACCCCTTCCTTTTTGCTTTCAATTCTTCCATCTCAACCACGACATTATCGTAGGCGCGGTGCAGAATGGCGGTGAGCTCCTCAGATTCTGATGCAAATTCGCATATATTTTGTGAATGAAACACCAATTCGTCAAACCTCTTGCTTTTTGGCTCCAACAGTGGCTCGTCGTGACTGCTCTTGATGTGAGTGTGTCTCCTCTTTACATTCTTGCTCCAACGTTCCAATATATATCTTGGTGACACTTGGGTTACTCATTCAAAGCTTAACATACTTAGGGCGTGACGGCACAATATCCTTCTTGACTCAAATAATAAGCACTGGAATTTCACTTGGGCTGCTACTGAATCGTAAGTAACAACAAACTTGTTTAATGTTGAGTCGGAAACTTGTTCTCCAACTTCGTATACTAAATAGCCTAAAGCGAAGTTAATCAATCTTGTGATGCAATTTCTCTTTCCTCTGAATTATGCTTGGACTTCCCTGAACTTTTAGTGAGTGTACACATATTGAAACTGAGCTTCTATGGAGGATTTTGTTGCACACGGTATGACGGTGTGAAAATCTGTAGCATCCGATTCTCTCTCTCTTTGCTCCCTGCTTTCGAGACAATTATCGTATTGTTTGGTGAATTGGATAAGTGAGCTGTTTCGAGTAATGAACTTGCTAAAAAATGAATGCATGCTCTCACTTCTTTATGTGCTTCTCATCCCTGCCCAGAAATGGTGATCTGGGTAAATTGGAACCCATATATGACAGTCTTCGTAAAGGTCTGAAAAAAACACCCAAATCAGCCTATAATACACCCAAAAACATGCAATTTATACCTCTGCTACAGATTTAAAACACATTACCTGAAAGCCACTTGTTGTCCACAAGACCAAACTTCAGCAGAAAATCATTCCAATTCCTATAAAATGATTCTTTGGTATGAGAGTTCCAAACAACAAGGTTCATTTCTTGTTCGATTTCTAGGTGTCCCTTGTAGCCATTTAATTTGCCTAGAATCTTCTTATTGATGTTCCAAATACACCAATGGTGAATTGTTGTGGGCATACAAGCCTCGATAGCCATTTTCATCGATGCGAATTGATCGGTGAGAATCCCTTTCGGAGGATTTTGTCCCATGCAACAAAGCCAACGATTAAATAACCATTTGAATTATTCAATATCTTCATTTTTCATCAAAGCGCATCCAAGAAGTGTTGACTGACTGTGGTGATTCACCCCGACAAAACAACCACAAACCAGATTATACCTGAAATAAATTACGACAAAAACAGAATAAGAATCATTAAATACACCCAAATATTGATCTTATACACCTAAAAACCTCCAATATACACCTCTGCAGCAGATTCACAAAACAACATTAATTGAGCATTATAAACTAAAACAGCATGTTACCTGTTTGTATTGTAGGTGGTGTCAAATGAAATAACATCTCCAAAATACTGATAGGCAGCTCTGCTCCTTGCGTCCGTCCAAAAAGCAAGCTTAATCGACTGATTGTCCTTGAGTTTGAGCTCGAAAAAGAAATTCTGATTCTTCTTTTTCATTCTTAATAAGTATTTCCCAAATTCTTTTGCATCCTCTTATTCCGAAACATTCCGCACTTCTCTAGTGATGTAATTTCTCGCGTCTTTTTCGATAAAATTTAACTCGCGGTGACCCTCGGCTGCTGCAACAAATTATTGGTAAGTTTTGCTAGGTCTGATACCGGCTTCTTTGTTATTCTCTATTGTACGATGCACGGATATGCTTAGTTCCCCGTGCTGTTTGAGCATCTGTGCTTGATCTGGACAGCAGGGATATGAATGATGTAACACAACCTTCGAAATAATCCAAACACCAACATCCTTCAATATGTGTATATAAATTCTCGCAAGACAATTTAAACCAGCAGAGGGATTTGTCTTCTCGGTCGGAGATATTTTTTATTTCCATTTTCCCTCTCTGCTACATGTAATCAATTTATTTTTAATTTCGTTTCCCTTCTTATTTGTGCTCCGAACTCTTGTAGAAAAACCTGCAACCTTCGAATAATCTTTGTAGAATTTTGCAGCATCTTTAAGGGTGTTAAAAGTCATCCCAACCTTGGGGACAAACTAGCCATCAACACCACAGAAGGTCTGCAAAATACACTAAAAAATAAACCATATTAAAACAAGCATAAACTATAGAATACAAATACAACTATAAAACCATCATCAAAAATAAGAAAAACCAGATTCATGAATCCTAACTAAATAGAAACTAAAATAATTCAGCTAAAATAATAAGACAATTCACCCTCCATCAGATGAAAAGTCATAAATTGTAAATACACCCAAACTTTCCTGAAATACACCCAAATATTCCTGATCTAAACACGAATGTCTGATATAAAATGGGTAAAATTATTTTAATTCTAATGAGAACTAGTACATTAGATTCAACTCAAACAAGGAAGAATAAACAGCAAATATTACAGGCAAGGTTTACGCATTATTTCAACTACACAATCAAAAACTACTAGCTGGATTCTATAAGAACCACGGATTAATTAACCGATTAATTAACGTAAAATAATAATAATTTAATTTCTCGGAATAGGTTCAAAATTTTAGAATATTAATTAGGAAATATAAATATGATATTTAGACTCAGTAGATTTTTCTGAGTTGGAAAATGTAATTTTCTTCGGAAAATTGCCTAAAAACGCGTACTGGTAAATTTACTGGAAGTATCGGCTTAAATCTATCCGGTACTGTGTGAGAATAATAAAAACTATAGAAAAACTTAGAAAAATAATTAAAGTTGAAAATCGGACACTAATTCTAAAGGTTTGGCCCAAAATTGGACCAAACAGGCAAAAAATGCTAACGGGTTAGACTGGGCCCAAGTTGGCCCAAGCCCAACATATATATAAGCTTAAATGAAGGCCATTCAGCTCATAACACACACTAAAGCACAAGTGTGCAGCTGCATGAGTTGAGAGTGAAAGGGGAGAGCAAGTTACTATTCACATACAACTTCCGGCGCCATATCTCGAGCTACGGTGCTCCCATTTGCGTGCCGTCAGCAGCTACACAAAGTTCTCGCTGAGCCCATTACTCTCATCTAACTTTTTTAGGTAAGATTTTGAAGATCCTCTCTATTCAGTAGCCCTAAGAAATTCGAAAATGTGAGTTTTAGTTTTGAGTGAATTTTTGTGTTTTAATTGTTTAGGTGGTGTCTAAGGTTGGGCTATTGGTGGTTTGTGCCCCAAACACCATCAGAAAAAGGTAAGGAAACTCTTTGCCTTTGTGAATTTGTGTATTTAGAAACCCTAGGTATTGATTTATGGTGATTTGTATGGTTTTAGTTAAGTTCTTGCACTTGTTGGAGTTAATATGGAGCATTGTTTCTTGAATTGGTGACTTGTTGGTGAGTTGAAGCTTGCTTAGACTCAAATTGGTGTTTTGTGCATATTGGAAATCGGCAAAGTATGGTTTCAATTTTTTCTATGTAATATGTAATATCTCTAGACACTTAGTCTAGTGACCCATAGGATAGGTTTGGATTGAATTGATTGTTGGATTTGAGAATGCATGATGGTGTTGTTAAATTGATAATGTGCAATGATGTTAATACTTGTGATGGTTTTGATGTGTTGAGATGAAAATTATGATGAGGTATGATAAATGAAACTTATGAGTAATGGGATTTGGTGCAAGTTGTTAATATTGATTATTGAGATGTAAATTATGGAATTGTTAGGTTATAAAGGTGGAATTGATTGATAGAGGTATTGAATTGGTCGAAATGTGATGGAAGGGTAAAGTATAATATTTAGTAGTGTTTTAAGGTAAGATAGACTAGGCTTTGATTTAGTTTGGTTGTAAATTTTGAAGTTTTGAGCACTCAATGAATTTTGATAAAAATGGATTTTTAGTGAACTTTGACGGATCATATCTTGCGCTACAGTTTTGAAATTGAACAATTTTTATATCAAATTAAAGATAATTCAAAAAGCTTTAAAACGATATAGACTTTGGAGGAAACTGAATTTTGTAGAAAAAGATATGATCATTGAAATTTTGTGTCAGAAATCTAAATTCTATGATGTTGCAGAATTTGTGATTTCTGGTTTGTGTGCGCATGCACACTGCGGTGCGTGTGCTCTGATTAGTGGAAAATATTAACTTGTGCGTACGCACAGCCTTGTGCGCATGCACACCCTGTGTGTTTTTGAAAAATGTGCGCACGCACACACGGGGATATGGCTACTGTTAGGAGCGCTAGCACACTCTGTGCGTACACACAACCAATGAAGTTTTGCAAGCTGTGCGCACACACAACCTCGTGCGCACGCACACACTGGGAATGGCAGTCTATTCAGGGTGATCGCACGCATCTGTGCGTGTGTTTAAAAATGAAAATTTTTACTTTCTGTGCATACGCACACTTTTATGTGTACGTACACGTCTTGAAAATCCTTTTGTGTGTGCGTACGCACACTACCCTGTTTTTTAATAAAAACCTTATTTTTAACCGTTTCAACTTCCCGACAAGCTTGTAAACTTCTGTGACACTTACATAAAACTCTTTAGCTTGTTCTTAGGTGTCAAAACATATAGAAGGCTCTAGGTGAAATTAATTAGGTATTTTATTGCAAAAATATTTAGAAAATGGAGGCTTAGGTTTTTAGAGTAATGAGGACGGATTTGGTTGAGTGAGAAGGCAGAGTATTGTATTGGTGATTACTGATAATGAAGTGTGAAAGTGGTGAACTACTGAGTACTGAATAAAATGATTTTTGAAACCACTGGTGTAACATTTTCTAAAACTGAGATTGTTGAATGCTATGCGCCTGGCAGGGATGGCGGTTGGATCTCGCCTGTCGAGGTCGCGGCGGTGGCGTAAGGGCAGTGGTTAGTCCCGCTTACGTTGAGATGTGAGGTCCGTGGCAAGAGTATCCCGCTCGCATCTCTTCGGATCACTAGAGTGTGCAGGTACTATATCCTGGACCGTGTTCCGGGCACGATATCTCGGAGATTCCCATTATGATACCGAAGGGCAACGTCTCCATAGAGATGTCTCGGATTGGCAGTTGAACCAACAATGTGATATCACAGCCAATAGGGCAGACATTCATCATGTGCATTTTCTATGTAGTTGCTTGCTTTGTCTACTTACATACTATGCCTACTTGTATAACATGCCTAATTGCTTCTTGATTTACTTGCTATACTTGATTATTTCTTGTGTATTACTTAAATGTAATTATTTGTGCTTTCTACTGGGATTGATGAGGCTCGGTAGGCGGTGGCGATGGGATCGCCTGGCAGTTAGGCTAGTGAAGGCTGTGGGACAGCGGTGATCTGATAGTTAGAAATCCCATAAGATAGTTTACCCTATTTTATAAATGTTAAGTTTTAAAGTTATAGTTTTAATTTTAGTTATGCTTTAAGCTTGAATCTTGTGTTGATATGAAGCTCTAGGATTGCCTCTGGCATCCCGGGGTCTTATATCTTACATTACTGGGTACTGTTACCATACTGAGAACCTCCGGTTCTCATTCCATACTTCGTTGTTGTTTTTCAGATGCAGGTCGCAACCCACCTCGGTGAGTTTCTTGATGGTGACAGAGCGAAGGACCTTTATCCTATTTTGAAGTCCTTTGCTTTATTTTTATTAGTACTCTCACTTTTGTATTTACTTTTGCCTTAGAGGCTTACTTTGAGAGTGATATTTTGTATAAGCTGTTTTACTTTCAAAACTCTGTTTGTTTGTATATAACTAGCCGGCTTAAACTCCGCGGGTGGCGGCTAGATCCTTATGACTATTATATTCTCTTATATACTTTTATCTTGTTATCTGGTATCTATATCTTGTGCCTTAAGTTTGTAGCTTCGTGTGAATATTTTGTGCTTTTGTATCTTAGTTTTTGAGCTTATTTCTTCATCGGGCTTCTAGAATTGTTATTCCTTCTATATATATTTATGTATAAGCCTTAGAATTGTCGTGACTTCTGATTAACCTTTGCTTTATGGCATGAGGTAAGACTTAGGGTAATTAAGGAGTTACAGATTCAAATTCAAATTCAATTACTAACTAAAACTAAATCACACCTCAGGAACTTTATTGGATTCAATTTCGAAATCTACTTCGCTCTGGTTCAGCTGACAATCTAAAGTTGAATCATCCATTATCTTCAAAAATGATTTCAGAGCTTGATGTAAAAAAATAATGGAAATCGAGAATAACAAAGAGAACAGAGAGAGAAAAGCACATAAATCAAGGAATTAATCTGAAGGAGAATGCAAAGAGAAACTCACGAAAGAGATTGAATAGAGAACACTACTAAAAATGGGGCTTTTTCGGACGAATTTTGAGACGAAATTAAAATAAATTTCGAACAAATTAGAGACAAATTTTTTTTTCAAACAAAATTGGGACGAATTTTTTTTGTCCCAAAAAGCCTTGTTGCTAATTTACATTTTGTCTGAAATTTTGTCCAAAATTTTTTTCAGACGATTTTGTGACAAATTTCGAATAGGCATTTATCTGCTAGATTTCTAACTATTATGATGTATTTTAGACGAATTTTAGACAGATTAGCCAACATAAAGACAACGTATTTCAAACAAATTTCAAACAAAAAATATACTTTATTTCAGACAAATTTCTAATGAATTTAGTCAAATATAACAAATTTTTTTCGAACAAATTTTAGACAAATCAAATATTTCTTTTCAATTAAATTTCAGACAAATTTAATTTACATGAATTTACGTATTTGAAACAAATTTCATACAAAACAAAAAATTATTTTCGCACAAATTTTCTACAAATTTAATATAATATTTCAAATAATTTTCATACAAAATAATTTGCTATTTAATATATAAATATTTTATAAAATAAATTGTATTCGATTTGCTTTCTATATTAAGACCATCATAATCATTTTTTCATATTACATCATCGAAATTATAAACACATAATCAAGTCATGAAAAAGCCAATTACCATAAAAAGATTAAAAAATATTTATTATTAAAATACTTGTAAATAAATGTAATCAAACTAAAATAAAAAAATAATTAAACTAAAACAAATAAAAAAAAGTCTTTAAAAAGGTCAAATATCATGAATAAAATAAAATGTACTAACTAATACACCTAAAAATTCCTTAATCTAAATCAGAAAAAATATATACTTCAAACATCAATCACTCATGTTATCATCCTCATCATCACTAGAGCATGTCCCAAGCTCATCATCCACAAGGACAGACATGGTTGAAGGAAGTGGGAGATTCAACTTTTTATACAAAGCATGAAGTGTCTTTTCAGTAGAACCAATTCTTTTCTGTTGAGCTTTTAGTTGACGTCCTTGATCCTTTAACTTATGCTCAGCATCATTCAACTTAACATTTTGCTCTTCATTGATCATTTCTTGCTCCTTTGCCTTTTTTTTCACATGTGAAGTTCTTGCTCAATATTTAGATTGTCTTTGGATGTCTCTGAGCAATTTCTGGAATCCAACTTTGAATAGAGATCTAAACCAAAAGAACCTAAACCAAAAGCAGCTTTCTTTTTCTCCTTTGTCACAACTTCATTCAAAATAGTGTAATCATCTGGTATATCTAGGCCTTCCTTAGATGCCTCAACATCTCCCTCATTATCCAAGGATAAAGCTACTTGAGAAAGTTCTATCTTTCGCTTTTTAAATTCGCCCTACAAAACCAATTAATTTTAATCACAACTAAATATGCCATGAACAAATACTAACATATAGTGAAAATTATTTTTGAAAACAATAAAAGAAGAAGAACAAACTAGCATCACATACAATGACTTTCTCAGAAGTGTAAGTACAAATTGCATAATTCTTTTTCTCTGTTATTATTAAGACATGAAGTGTGTTTGGGAGTTATGAGGAAAAGAGAGGTAGGTTAAGGGTAAGATGAATTATACTAGGATTAACATGGCACTTGTTTGGGAGTTTAAAATAGACTGATGTTGGGTTATGAAATCTCCACTTTGAGTGAACTCTAAAAGTAATTAAATGGAAATTGTCGGGGGAAGTATAAGCCTTCTTCCCTCTCTTCTCTTAAATCTTACTTACAAGCATACACACCCTAAGGAATGTCTTGTCTGAAGCAGAAAGGCCACTGATTGAATTTTTAAAAAGAGGACTGAAAGATAAGCAAAAAATATGAGAATAGATTGAATGAATTAGATGAGTGAATTATAAGTAACAAATTTTAAGAGCAAATCAATATAATTATATTCACAAATAAATAGATTGAATGAATCATTGAAAATTGTATTTTTGAAGGACTTTGAACCTAGGTAAGAAAAACAAGTGCACTGTTTTTGTTAGCTTGTATTGTTAAACATGAAAAAATTCTTAAGTTCTGAACTCCTCAAATTTTTGGAGAAAAGCCAACCAAATTCAAATAATTTATTATGTGATCAGTTTTAGAACATAATATTAGAATTGGCAAAACAAAATGTAATCACAACTAGTAAAGTAACCAACATGACTTTATTAAAATTGAAGTTAATCATTAAGCAGATAACTTATCGAAATCGGTTATCCTTATTCCATTCTTCCTAATAAAAATTAGAAATTGAGCACAAGCACCACTTTTGCATTGAGCTGCTGGTCCACTTAGATTGAAAAATTGTATTTGCTGCATTTGTGTCCTATTGGCTATTAATGAAAGACTTTATAAACCACTTGTAATTCAAAATTTCCATTCTAAAAAGCTAATTAGCACGAGAAAATATTGATCAAATTTTTTTCTTAGTAATGGTTAGTATTTCTTTCTTTCTTTCTTTCTATAATCATGTTGATTAATTCAAAATGTTAGGGACATAATACAAGCACAAATCAAAGAAGGATTTAGAACAGTGACACAGATTGAAACTATTAGCCATGTTTGTCAAAGACATGTGAATTTTAAGTTAAAAGTTCTTATGAAAAATTTGTAGCAGCATCAGAACTTGTTCAGCAGATTGGCCAATAAAAGCCTTAATAATAAATACATAACATTTCTTAAACCTCAAACTAAATCTAGTAATCTACTATTAAATATTAATAGAAAAACAAATTCCATCATATTAATAAGTTTAAGACTCACTATTAGTCAAAAGGGAGAATAATAATATTTTGCTGGGAATAAATTTGTTACTTATAATTCACTCATCTAAATTGAGATTTGCTCTTTACTAGTGAAACCTCATGGGTCTTATGTTATTGAGATTCGGTGATGAGTGATGACACCGGAAAATACGAGGGGTTTTAAGCCATTATTCTTAGATTTCTACTACAGCAAATTTCAGGAAATTTATTAGTGTTTAAGCCATTTAATCTTTAAATAGCTACAACATATAAATCGAATACAAAGCATCACATAGGCATTCAATCAAACATGTGGTGTGCAATTCAGAAATTTAGCATAATCAAGCAATTTTCAGCAGCATTTAACTCATAAAAGCCATAATCCAACATTTACAAGTTAACAAAGATCTAATAAACTAATCCTAACCTATCTTAACCACTTAAATCCATTAACAACATGAAAATTCTAACTAACTAACTAATTAAAGAAAATAGACTGGAAAGCAGAGCAAAGAGAGAACTTGAGGTGATGACTAGGGTTCTTGAAGCAAAGACAGAGAAAAAGAACAAAGCTGAGTAACAAATACTGTTCACAAAAATTAGAACCTTGCAGAGGACGCACAAAGAGAAGAGGAGGCACGAACAATCTAGCAAAGGGGCAGTGTCTGAGGCTGGCAGGGGCGCGGGTTCTGAGGCCGACGGAGGCGAACACATGCAGGAGGCAGAGCGGTTGTTCAGAAGTGAAGGCTGGTACCTGGGATTGCGATTGACGATGGTGGAGGTGGTTTAAGGTGCGAGATTGGAGGCTGGAGTGGTGGATGTCTGAGACCAGAGACAGGAGGCAGAGCAAGAGCGGCCAACCACTAGCGGCAACGCACAGACAGAGGCAGAGCACGCAGAAGGAGCGCGAAGCACAAGCGGCAACCACAGACCGAAGGCAGAGAACGCAGAAGGAGGGAGAAGGAGATGAAGAACTGACCACGAAACGGTGAAACTAAAAGACAATTCTGATAGAAGGTTTGGTTTTTGGCAAGTTAACCTAGGTATGTTGCTGTGATACAAGGGAGAAGGCACTCAAAAACTAAAATTTCCTGAACCTAAAAGGCGGTTTTGATAAAATTTTTATTTTTGGCGCAAAGTAAATAATAAGTGGCATTGAAATAACTATGTATAGCAAATTTTTTAAAATTAAAATTATATCTAATTTTTAATATCAAATTAGAAAGGATAAAATTACAACAAAAATATATTCAATAAGTTATAGAATAGAATATTGATATTTAAAAGATAGATATTTATAAAAAATTATATCTAATAATAATTTTAAAATATTTAAATTTTGAATTATTATAATGTAAATAATTAAAAAAATAAATTAAAAAATAATATGAGGTAACTAAAAAAATCAAAATTAAATATAAGATGGTATATAAAAATTTGTATAAGAAATTTAATATTAAATATAATAAAAATAAAAGAATAAAAAAAATAAGAAGATAGAATATATAAAAAAAATAAAAAGATAGAGTCTTCCAAGTTTAACTAAAAAAAAATATAATATACAATGATATAAAAAAAACTAATAAAAATATAATCAATTTAGTTCTAAAATTTAGGATTGGATAAGTATATTTGTTAAATTTTTTATTTAGTATTGAGTACGTATTACCTGAATTAAAAGAGTTATGGTGAATAATAGATTAATTTACTAGTCTTATATTTTAATTGTTGATCTATAATGATTCAATTAATTATTTTAAGAATGTAATTTATTTCATATTTGATATTATATAAAAATAATTATTAACTTAATAAAAAATTAAATAATTTTTTAATATTAAAAAATATATTTTAAAAATAAACCAACTAAATTTGATGGTAGCCCCACCAAAAGTACCCATTTCGTTGGCACCAAGCATACAATAGCTTTCCCCACCAGAAGTTTCAATTCGTGCGCCCCTCCTGAGATGACGACTAAATCCATTTCGCGGGTGCTTTGCGAACAATGGCCCTGCGCATTTTCGTAAAGCTTTCTCTGCATGCGTATTATGGGAATTAATATATTTTATTTACTTATTTATATAAAAAAAGCCTGCATAAATAAGCTCTATCGTACCTATTAATCCAATTTTTAAAAATATGTATAATAATAAATAAGATGTTAATTGGTATGATGATTATTTCATATTTTGATTAAGAGGTTTTGGAATTGAAAGGTGCAAACAAAAACTGTACCTTTTTATAAGTTATATATAATTAAGGTTATTTTAGGAAAAAAAACTTTATTTTGGAATAGTAAAAATATTTGGGACAAATCATAGACTAATTTAAAATATAAATAATATTTTTATACTAAATTTTAAAAGTTTTCAATAAATATTTGAAATCTGTTTGAAAATTGATGAACTTTCAAACTGATTTTACAAATGATGCTATTTTCGCCCCAAATTTGTGAGAAAAAATTTTGTCTACTTCGAAGGGTTAGTTATAGTAAAAGCATTTAAGATTAGGGGTGTCAAAAATCCCCAAGAAGCGGGGATCTCCGCGGGGACCGCCCCGAATGAGGCCCCGATAGCGGAGAATTTTTCCTGCGGCGACGGGGATGGGGGACAAAATTCCCCCGAAGCAGATGCGGGGACCCAAGCGGGGATTCCCGTCCCCATCCCCGTATTCTCCACAATCCCCGAATATAGTAAATTATTTAAATATCTTTATGAATTTAATTTTTATTTTGGTTTTTAAGTAATTTCACTTTGCATATATATATAGAAAAGTTAACCCTACTCCTCTTCCCAGTTCCCACTTCCCACTTCCAACATAGAGCGCCGCATTTGTTGTTCAACAGTGCTCCTCTCCTCGCGAAACCCTTCGTCTCTCTCTGCACCCTTCCTCTGTATTCTCTCCGTCGTCCCAGCCAGCAACCTCCGACCACCATCGACACCCCTACTCGTCACTGTCTGTTTCAGCCGGCCCACACTGCATCATTACCGCACCGCCCCGTGCGCCCTATTCCGTTCGCTCTCTTCCCGTCTTCGCCGCTCTTCTATTCACCGGCGTTTCTGACCTCTTCAGCCATTTCTTTCTTATCCCTGGTAAGATTCACTACTCTCTCCTTTTCTTCTTGTATTTTGGAATTTCAGTTTAGGTTTTTACTTTTTTTTTCATGAATTCTATGAATTTCTGATAATTGGTGGTTATTTTTTTATTTTTTTCATACTTTAATTTTTTTTATTTTCCATTAATTCTGAATTCTGATTTTATTAGCTATTGCCTGTTGATGAGTTTATGCTATGCTATTCTGTATTAATAATTTATATTTTGTAGAATGAAAAATTCTGATTTGCTGCACCATTTATATATTGAATTATAACCCAAAACGGTGATACATGAATCGACTAAACATAAAGCTGATTCACCTTCTTATTGTGCTTAATTTATTGGTTGAGCTACTTTAGTACAATGATTAAGTGTGTTTCAAGCCTCAAGTTTTAGGTTCTCTGTTTGTTGTAGTAACTGTTAGTTATGAGTTTTGATTGTAATTAGGATTCACTAAGTGGAATCTAGGGCCTTTTACAAATGTTTGGAAGGATTTAAAGAGTTTGAGGTTGTTGCAGGTTTAGAAGATGAATGGTTCTACTTCAGTTTTGGATTTTCTATTGAAAACTAGCTTAATTTTGCAGACTAGTAATTTCCCTTGCAGTGCAAAATGTGATTGATTGCATGTGGTTGGAAGAAAGTAATACATAAGTTTCAATCCTTGAGAGTGATGTAATTAGTAATTTGAAATTATGTTTTAATCCAAGTTAGAGCACAGATCTTTTTTTTGGGGACGTTTTGTCTTTAATTATTTTCTCTATAGGTTTTTTTTTTTTCTTGTAATTCTGAAATTGGAATATATTGTTCCCAGTGGTTCCTCAAAATTAAGCTATCTTGGCATTTGGATTGATTAGATGAAGTTGGAAATGGTTAAAAGGTTAGCTGGCCAAAATGAGATGATGAAAAACAAAAAATACTAAGTGAGATCCTTAGAATATTGATTACCTAAGGGATGTAAAATAAGCAATCTGACTTCACAAAAAGACCAAAACACAAGCTCTATAAACTGTTACTGCATGTGTATGTAATAATGTAATCCATAACATCAAATTTTATTTCGTATTAAAGTTCAATTTCATGTTAAATTTAACTCTCGTAAATTGTTGGTTGATATAATATAGGTAAATCAGGGTCGAAAATTCCAATTTCTTGGGACTATATGATGGATATGGAGATTTAAGAGTTTAGGTAATTATTTTTTTATTATGTTAAATTCTTATTAATTATATGGATTTCTTGTTTATGATGTATGTTAACATATTCATGTTTGTGTTGTATTTTAACAGAGAACATGGAATTGTTTGTTGGAAGCTGAAGACTTTATTTTATGGCTTTTTTTAAGAATGTATGTTGTATTTTAAAATTTCGTTTTATGAACTATGATCACTTGATTTTATATTTCTTTATTTGTAAGTTGTAATCTTGGATAAGATATGTATGTTTGTGATATGTATGTTTGTGTGTTGTTTTGACATTTTGTGGTTTTTTTTTTATATTTTTTTAAATTTTTTATAGTAATTTTTATATAAATGTTCAGCATAAGCAGATGGGGAATGGGGACCCGCGGAGAACACGGGGAACGTGGGGAATGGGATGGAAGCAATTATTCCCCTATGGCGGGGAATGGGGCAGGGACGGGGACAAAATTTGAGGGCGGGGACGGGGAGCACGGAGGCATCCCCCGCCCCCACCCCGCCCCATTGACACCCCTATTTAAGACTAATTATAGACAAATTTGGGATAGAATTAACATTTTTCAAAATGCGTCCCAAATTCGTCTAAAGTTATTGCGCATATTCAGATGGAATACGGACGAATTATAGTTTTTGTCCAAAATGTGTTGATAATCTGTATGAAAATTTTGGCGCCATCTAAAAAAATTTTGGCGCCAAAATTTGGGACAAAATTTAGACAAATTTAGGACAGAATATATTATTCCAATATCTCCACTAAAAATTGTTTAACATTTGTCTCAAATTTGTCCGAAATGAAAAAGTTATTTGGACAGAATAAATTTCGTTTGAAATTTTCGTCCAAAAAACCCTATTTGGCGAGAAATTCGAAAAAGGAAACGAAATCCTTTCAAAAAAGGAAGTTATATATTCGCGCGTTAATTGAGTTAAGAATCTATTAGAGGCGCGTGAAACATACGTGCATAACAAGTGCGTTTGAGCGTAACATCAATTAGAGGACTTGTAAGACTTGTAGAGCAAAATCATTTGTATGTAGAAATTAATTCTTTTTATTATATACCTAATTTTTATAAAATATGTGTTATATATAAAATATAAATAGAGTAGAATAGAATACACTCTAAACCTAAAATAAGATATTTATTTCTATTTTATTTTATATGTATTGCACCTAGATAATATCACATTCAAATTTTAAATTATTGCTCTCCTTCTCTTTCCATAGACGTGCTTCATCGTATATATATATATATATATATATATATATATATATATATATATATATATATATATATAATCAATTATATATATTTGTTTGTATTTAAAAACGTTGATTCTGTTAAAATTTATATTTTGATTGTATTTAAACTCGTTGCTTTTTTTCTTTTGGTGTCTACACGTTGTTTATATATATATTTCAAATATTTGTAGATAACATGAATGAATTTGACGAAATAGAAATCTTAGCTTTAGTTGTTTATGCAGACTACTTAATTTGTATACAATATAGAAGGTAGCATATGTTTCTAATTGAAAGATTAATCGCTCAACTACAGTGATATAATAGAGATCATGTAAAAAAAGAGGTAATGACCAAATTAGTATCCGAAAGATTGAAACGCTGACATTGTGATACCTGACTATTGTAATCGATAAAATGGTACCTGGTTAATTTTAAAACCTGACAAACGTGTCCATAAGCTTGCCAGACCAAAGTTCTGGTGAGGACAATGCTTACCTGGACACCGGATTTTGCTGACAAATTATGTTTTATTTGAGTTGTAATTTCTAATTAATTGATTTGTTAGCCTAGGTGAAAATTAGATCAATTGGATTTCATTTTGCCCCAAATCAGAACTTTGCCCTAATCCCAAATTAACAAGCTCTCTATTCGTTCATTCACAGGAGGGGATCCAAGATTGGAAGATGCACACAGCAAGGGGTCGTGGAAAAGCTGCAACGCTGAGAAGGCAGTCATCGATGCAAGCCTTCGACGTGGATGGTGCTTCGGGTATTGTGAGCAAAACTTACGATGGCTGTTGCTTTTGTCCCCTTCCAGTGGTTCCGTTGAAGTCAAAGACAAGTAGCAACCCTGATAGATGGTTTCTACGCTGCCCTATGTGGAAGGTAAGGTTGGAATTGTGATGAATATGTGAGGAAGTAGAATAATATCCCTTCTTGGTTTGTCGTCTGTTCTTATTCAGTTTTAGTATTCGATTGTTCTCTGATCTTTGAAATTTTCATGTTGTGCTAGAACACACAAATGCGTTACGGGTATTTCCAATGGTTGGATGAAATACAAGCGGAATGTGTGGAAGGAGAAGTTTCTTCAGAGAACAGTAATATGCTGGGCAAATCAGAACCCAAAAAGAAAGGCAGAATCAATGTCGACTGTGGGGATGGCCAGGAAATTCAAAAGATGATGATGGTACTTTCTGTGGTGAATGACATGAAGGAGAATCTGAAGAGGGTTGAGTTGTGCCTAATTTTTATGTGTATTTTGATTGGGTTAAATGTGGCTTTGATTATGTTTAGTTTGGCTAAGTAGATAGACATTGCACAGTATAATAGTATAACAGTGAGACTTTGGAATTTTGTAATCTTGTCCTCATTGTAATTGAGATGAATTAATGTATGATGTGTTCTTCTTGTGCTTTGATTGAGTTATTGTTGTTGTGATTTGAGCAACATATATGGAGTATATGTAAGCCATGTAAAATAGTTTTGTGAACAGAATCTGAATAAAACACCAAAATAACATCAAGTTATAACCATTAACTATTTAGAGTAACAAAGTTCAGGCCCCAAATAAGACTACCAAAATGACACATGTTCATAGTAACTGCTACAGACCCAAAATGACAGTAACAAAACACAGAAACACTAGGTTAGCACTTACATGCCATAATGGCAGTTGGGTGCATGTTAACTAAATCCTGTCCAAAATACAAATAACAACAGACTAAAAAACCCAAGAATCTCAGCTCATTTCTTGTCATTTGTTGATGGCTTTAATGGTGGTGGTCCGGATGGCTTTTTCTTCTTCAAGGATGGGGTGGACATGAAGCCTGTGAACCTGCTCTGTGTGGCTGGGCTTGCTGCTGCCATGGTCTCCCTAATCACAGTTGGTGGCCTAAATGGAGCTATAGGTTGGGCCTGAAGAGTGGGCCTAAGTAATGGACCTTGAGGCAATGACCCAACATTGGATGGAGATGCGGGAATTTGGGATCTAGACCCAACATCAGGCCTGACAACCCTAGGTTGAGCAAAGGGTGATGGTGCAGCTGCTGCATTTTGTGCTGGAGTTGGATGTGTTGTAGTGGTTGCCAGTCCTTTTCGAGTGGTGCTGCCTCTTCCTCTTGGTAGAACTGGTTTGCCCCTTACAAAAGATGGCCTGCCTCTCCTCTTTGGTGCTGGTGCTGGTTCTAAAGTAGCTGTTGGACCAACCAAGTTAGTTGCTACTGGTATGGTGGCTACATTAGGGGGTGAAGCATTTGTTGTAGTGTTGCCATCATTGATGTTATTCTGCATCATTTTGTCCATTCATGAAAACAAATCTTCTATGGAAATAGATCCAATAGTTTGGAACAATAAGGTTAAATAAATCACATTCTTTACCTGATTAGGCTAACTTTGTGGATGGTTTTGAGTGAGGTCTTCCTCATCTGCAACATGTGCAACGTGTGCAGCCTCCATGGTCTCCTCCCAGTTAGCTTCTTGCTCCCTAGCTTCTTCCTCATCAAGATCTGGTTCTTCAGCTGCTGTTCCATTTCCTTTTTCAGGACAATTTCTGCTATTATGTCCAGCCTTACAAAAAGCACATGAGTAAGAAAAATCAGCATTAATAAAGTTACAGCTAGGAAATAAAATGTAAAGTAAATACATATTAATAATGGTTTTTGTTTTGCTCACCCTTTTGCAGGTTTGGCATGTTATCTGTCCGTATCTTCTCTTGGCCTTGTATTGGCTTCCAGAACTTTGCTCAGTGCTATCCTTTCTCCTCTTCTTTGTAGGTCTGCCAATAGGCCTCTTGTATGGAGGGGACAGACATGGCAGCCCTTCGTGATGCTCCCAGTACTCCTGACTCGGTATGCTGCTAATGTGAAACATGTAAGTCCTATTATATGCCTCAATGGTGAGCTTATGATGGACATAGTCTTCAGGCTTCTCATTCTTTCTTTGGATTGCTGCAATTCCATGACAGCATGGTAGTCCAGTGAGCTGCCATTTTCTGCATGAGCATGTCCTCTCTCGTGTATTGACTCTCACTCTATGTTGCCACTTTGTTACTTCAAATTGGTTGTGCTCATCATCACCACACCATTGTGCTTCTCAGTAATTGGCTTGTCTTTTTTCTTTCTCTAACCTACTAACTTGTACAGGGGCTATCTGTCCAGTATAAGCCATCAGTGAGTCCTTGTGAGTTGCCATTGTCTTCATGATGTAGAACCTAAGCTCCTCAAGCATTGTCAAAATGCTCTTCCCCGAAGACCACAATTGTTGAGTTAAATGACTCATAGTTGTTGCTTGTCAAACTGTCTACCTTTGGCCAGTCTGAAAACTTTGATCTCGACCACTGTTCTTGTTCAAATTTTGACAAATACTCCCATGCTTGTTTGTTGATCCGTTTCACAACTCCCATTGCATCATTAAATTCTTGATCAGTAGTTGCTTTTGCACATTGCCAAAATGCTGTCTTAAGTTCCTTATTCTTCCATCTCTTGTTCAGATTTCTCCACATATGCATACAACAGAATCTGTGCTTCACCCTTGGCATCACGTCCTGTAAAGCTGGAATTTCTCCACATATGCATACAACACAAATAATTAGGAGACATTTCAAAAGTAATTTACAGAAACATACAAGAACTCAAAAAACATGAACATAATGCACATCACCTTTTGTTGGTCTGACATAAAAACCCAGCCATTCTCATTGTAGTCCCCAATGTCTTGGTGTAACTCCTCCAGAAAGAATCTCCAATTTTCCCTTGTTTCTGCATCAACAACCCCATATGCTATTGGAAACAGCTGATTGTTCACGTCCTGACCAACGGCTGTTAGTAATTGCCCTCCAAAGTAACCTTTCAAAAACGTCCCATCCAAAACTATAAATGGTCTACACCCTGCTTTAAAGCCATTTTTACAGGCAGCCAAACAGATGTACAAGTTCCTAAACCTAGGCAACCCCTCTGGCTGTGGAGTAGTCCCCATGTTGGCTCTTGAACCAGGATTAGCCTTGATGATTTCGTTAAGGTAGTCTCTGAGCCTTAGGTATTGATCTTTCTCTGTTTCCTCAATAACTTCTTTGGCTTTGTCGATAGCCCTATACATCATCCTCTCGTTGATTGAAATGTCATACTCAACTTTAAACCACTCCTGTGCCTCCCTTTGCAGTATGTTGGGATGGATCCTGAGCTTTGGGACTAGTTCCTCAGCAACCCAAGCACATGAAACTGATTTACTCTTGTTGCTCCTGGGGCACGTATGCTCGTCCACAAATGTCTTTATCTGAAAGGATGCTGGGTAGTTGGTCCTGGCACAATAGCACAACCAAGGGCAGTCTGGATCATAGCAGATCACCCTACACCTCTTCTTCTCATTCCTAAGGTAGAATACCTGTCTCCCAATTTGTATGTTGTACTTCTGCACTGATGCTTTGAACTGGTCCATGGTCTCGAACTCCATATTCAACTCCAGAGTTATTTTTCCATATGGCGTGTTGGGATTATGTTGAGGAAATACAGGTTCCTCTTCATCATCAGATGCAGGAGGGCTACAGAGTTCTTCAGATTCATATTGGTACATCTCAGGTTCACTATCGCCATCTTCTCTATTCGGGTTAGCCACCTCTACCCTTGGTGCTTCATCCTCCTTTCCAGGTACAATTCTTTGCCCAGACGGTTGAGGCCTTGGATGTTTTCTTCTTGCATTGTTCCTCTCACTTGTTTGTGTTACATTATCTATTGCATAGTCATTTGAGATACATGAGAATTGATGAAATTTTTATTCACATAGCCTCTAACTAAAAAAAATCAAATTTACCTGTTGGGTTTTCTGTAACAGGTTCATCTGCCCTTTGCTCATCCACAAAAGGTTCTCCAAAATCAGAACCTTCATTCAGATCAGCAACATCATCAGCATTGGTCTCCTCTGTGGGTTCATTCACAGCTTCAGCTTCTCGAGGATTACTCTCAGGAAGCTCATTCTCGGCAGCTCTTCTTTCTCGGGGTAAACCACTAGGTGGTGGTTGATGAGCGGATAATCTATACGCTTTTTGGCATTGTTTTTAGTATGTTTTTAGTATATTTTAATTATTTTTTATTATATTTTTATTAGTTTTTAAATAAAAATCATATTTCTGGATTTTACTATGAGTTTGTGTGTTTTTCTGTGATTTCAGGTATTTTCTGGCTGAAATTGAGGGATATGAGCAAAAATCTGATTCAGAGGCTGAAAAAGGACTGTAGATGCTGTTGGATTCTAACCTCCCTGCACTCAAAGTGGATTTTCTGGAGCTACAGAAGCCCAATTGGTGCGCTCTCAATTGCGTTGGAAAGTAGACATCCTGGGCTTTCCAGCAATATATAATAGTCCATACTTTACCTGAGATTTTATGGCCCAAACAGGCGTTTCAAGTCAGCTCAAGAATTCTGGCGTTTAACTCCAGAACTGGCACAAAAGCTGGAGTTAAACGCCCAAACTGGCACAAAAGCTGGCGTTTAACTCCAAGAAAAGTCTCTACACATGGAAGCTTCAATGCTCAGCCCAAGCACACACCAAGTGGGCCCGGAAGAAGATTTCTGCATTAATTACTGATTTCTGTAAACCCTAGGCTACTAGTTCTCTATAAATAGGACCTTATACTATTGTATTTTCATCTTTGATAAGTCTTATGCTATCTTAGACACGTTTGGAGGCTGGCCATTTGGCCATGCCTAGACCTTGTTCTTATGTATTTTCAACGGTGGAGTTTCTACACACCATAGATTAAGGTGTGGAGCTCTGCTGTTCTTCATGAATTAATACAAAGTACTATTGTCTTTCTATTCAACTCAAGTCTATTTCCTCTCCAAGATATTCATTCGCACCCAAGAACATGATGAATGTGATGATTATGTGACACTCATCACCATTCTCACCTATGAACGTGTGACTGACAACCACTTCCGTTCTACATGCAAACAAGCTTGAATGTGTATCTCTTGGGTTTCTAATCTAAGATTAGAACCTTCGTGGTATAGGCTAGAATTATTGGCAGCCATTCCTGAGATTCGGAACGTCTAAACCTTGTCTGTGGTATTCTGAGTAGGATCTGGGAAGGGATGGCTGTGACGAGCTTCAAACTCGCGATTGTGGGGCGTGTGACAGACGCAAAAGGATCAATGGATCCTATTCCGACATGATCGAGAACCGACAGATGATTAGCTGTGCGGTGACAGCGCATTTGGAACGTTTTCACTGAGAGGACGGGAAGTAGCCATTGACAACGGTGATGCCCAACATAAAGCTTGCCATGGAAAGGAGTATGAATGATTGGAAGAAGGCAATAGGAAAGCAGAGGTTCAAGGGGAACAAAGCATCTTCATACGCTTATCTGAAATCCACCAATGAATTACATAAGTATCTCTATCTTTATTTTATGTTTATTTTCATCACCTTAAACTCCATAACCATTTGAATCCGCCTGACTGAGATTTACAAGATAACCATAGATTGCTTCAAGCCAACAATCTCCGTGGGATCGACCCTTACTCACGTAAGGTATTACTTGGACGACCCAGTGCACTTGCTGGTTAGTTGTGCGGAATTGTGACAAAGTGTGATTCATGTTTAAGAGCTCCAAGTCCTTTGGCGCCATTGTTGATGATCACAATTTCGTGCACCAAGTTTTTGGCGCCGTTGCCGGGGATTGTTCGAGTTTGGATAACTGACGGTTCATCTTATTGCTTAGATTAGGTACTTTTCAGAATTTTTAAGAATGAATTCTAGAGTTTCAAGGTGATGTTCTTATCATCACAAAAGCTGATTGATTCTCATCGATTTAGCTACTGAATGTAATGTCCTACTGAAGCTTGGCCAAACATGTCTAATATTTTTTAGACTGAAGCTTTAGACTAACATTGCATGATTCCTGGAATTCTTATTAAAACTTTTGAATCCCTTCATTTTCTTTTCCATATAAGTTTCGAAAATCACAAAAAAATTTATAAAACCATAAAAATCAAAAATATTTTATGTTTCTTGTTTGAGTCTAGTATCAATTTTTAAGTTTAGTGTCAATTGCATGACTTTCTTCTTCTTGCATTTTTCGAATTTATACATATTGTTCTTCATTGATCTTCAAGTTGTTCTTGATGATTTCATTGCTCTGATCTTCAAATTCTCTTGTTTTGTATGTTTTGTTGTTTCTTACATGCATTTTTACATTGTTATAGTCCTTAGTATACAAACTTTTAAGTTTGGTGTCTTACATGCATTGTTTATTTGATCTTAGTTGCATTTTTATTGATTCCCATCATCAAAAATTCAAAAATATTTTTTAAACTATGTCTTTTCAAGTCAATAATACAAAGAATTAAAGATTCAGAACATTCAGTAGAGGAATCAAACAGAAAAAGCTGGGCGTTCAGAACGCCCAGTGAAGAAGGAAAACTGGCGTTTAAACGCCAGCCAGGGTACCTGGCTGGGCGTTTAACGCCCAAAAAGGTAGAGAATTGGGCGTTAAACACCAGAATGGGCACCATTCTGGGCGTTTAACGCCAGGATGACACTAGAGGGAAGATTTTGTTTTTAATTCACATTTTTTTCAAGTTTTCATAATTTTTCAAAATCAAATCTTTTTCAAATCATATCTTTTCAATCATATCTCTTTCAAAATCAATTTCTTTCCATTTTATATTTATTTTTACTATTTTCAAAAATCCTTGCTTCAATTCAAGATTTACTTCAAAATTTTCAAGTTGTTACTTGCCTATTAAGAAAGGATCAAACTTTAAATTTTAGAATCATATCTTTTAATTTCTTATTAGTCAAGTAATCAACTTTAATTTTAAAAACTTTCTTTTTCAAAATCTTTTTCAAAAAATCACTTAATTTCTTTCCCAATTTTAGTTTTCGAAAATCATCAATCAATTTTTCAAAATTTCTTTTAATTATTTCAAAATCTTTTACTTTAATTTTCAAAAATTCTTCCCCTCTTCTCACATCCTTCTATTTAAAGGACTAACACTCCTCCTCAAGGTACAATTCGAACTCCCTCCTTTTTTATATGTTCGAATTCTTTTCCATCTACCTCCTCCTTCTATTCTTCTTTTTCTCTGACACCTCAAGGAATCTCTATACTGTGACATAGAGGATTCCCTACTTTCTTGTTCTCTTCTCTTTCATATGAGCAGGAACAAAGATAAAGACATACTTGTTCAAGCTAATCCTGAACCTGAAAGGACCTTGAAAAGAAAGCTAAGAGAAGCTAAAGAACATCTCTCTTTAGAGGGCCTAACAGAGCTTTTCAAGGAAGAAGAAACCATGGCAGCCAAAAACAACAATGCCAACAATGCAAGGAAGGTGCTTGGTGACTTTACTGCACCTACTCCCGACTTCTATGGGAGAAACATCTCAATCCCTGCCATTGGAGCAAACAACTTTGAGCTTAAGCCTCAATTAGTTTCTCTAATGCAACAGAATTGCAAGTTTCATGGACTTCCATTGGAAGATCCTCATCAGTTCTTAGCTGAATTCCTGCAAATCTGTGACACTGTCAAGACCAATGGGGTTGACCCTGAAGTCTACAGACTTATGCTTTTTCCTTTTGCTGTAAGGGATAGAGCTAGGACATGGTTGGATTCACAACCTAAAGCAAGCCTGAACTCTTGGGAAAAGCTAGTCAATGCCTTCTTGGCAAAGTTCTTTCAACCTCAAAAATTGAGCAAGCTTAGAGTGAAAGTCCAAACCTTCAGACAGAAGGAAGGTGAGTCCCTCTATGAAGCTTGGGGAAGATACAAGCAACTGATCAGAAGATGTCCTTCTGACATGCTTTCTGAATGGAGCATCATAGGTATTTTCTATGATGGTCTGTCTGAACTATCCAAGATGTCATTGGATAGCTCTGCTGGAGGATCTCTTCATCTGAAGTAGACACCTGCAGAAGCTCAGGAACTCATTGAAATAGTTGCAAATAACCAATTCATGTACACTTCTGAAAGGAACCCTGTGAATAATGGGACAACTCAGAAGAAAGAAGTTCTTGAGATTGATACTCTGAATGCCATATTGGCTCAGAATAAAATATTGACCCAATAAGTCAATATAATTTCTCAGAGTCTATCTGGAATGCAAGCAGCAACAGGCAGTACTAAGGAAGCTTTCTCTGAAGAAGAAGCTTATGATCCTGAGAACCCAGCAATGGAAGAGGTGAATTACATGGGAGAACCCTATGGAAACACCTATAATCCTTCATGGAGAAATCATCCAAATCTCTCATAGAAGGATCAACAGAGACCCCAACAAGGTTTCAACAACAATAATAGTGGAAGAAACAGGTTTAGCAATAGCAAGCCTTTTCCATCATCTTCTCAGCAACAGACAGAGAACTCTAAGCAAAGCCACTCTGACTTACCAACCATAGTCTCTGATCTAATCAAAATCACTCAAAGTTTCATGACTGAAACAAGATCCTCCATTAGAAATTTGGAGGCACAAGTGGGTCAGCTGAGTAAGAAAATTACTGAACTCCCTCCTAGTACTCTCCCAAGCAATACAGAAGAGAATCCAAAGAGAGAGTGCAAGGCCATAACCACATCTCACATGGCCGAACATGGAGAGGAGGAAGAGGCAGTGATTCCCACTGAGGAAGACCTCAATGGATGCCCACTGACCTCCATGGAGTTCCCTAATGAAGAACCATAGGAATCTGAGGCTCACACTGAGACCATAGAGATCCCATTGAATTTACTTTTGCCATTCATGAGCTCTGATGAGTATTCATCCTTTGAAGAGGATGAAGATGTTACTGAAGAGCAAGCTGCTAAGCACCTTAGAGCAATCATGAAGCTAAATGCCAAGCTATTTGGTAATGAGATTTGGGAGAATGAACCTCCATTGCTCATCAAAGAACTGGATGACTTGACTAGGCAGAGATTACCTCAAAAGAGATAGACCCTGGAAAGTTCTCAATTCCTTGTACCATAGGCACCATGACCTTTGAGAAGGCTCTGTGTGACCTAGGATCAAGTATAAACCTCATGCCTCTCTCTGTAATGAAGAAGCTAGGGATCATTGAGGTACAAGCTGTAAGAATCTCACTGGAGATGGCAGACAATTCAAAGAAACAGGCTTATGGACTTGTAGAGGATGTCTTGGTAAAGGTTGAAGACCATTACATCTCTGCTGATTTCATAATCCTAGAGACTGGGAAGTGTATGGATGAATCCATCATCCTTGGCAGACCCTTCCTAGCCACAGCAAAGGCTGTGATTGATGTTGATAGAGGAGAATTGATCATTCAAGTGAATGAAGACTCCCTTGTGTTTAAAGCTCAAGGATATCCCTCTGTAACCATGGAGAGGAAGCATGAAGAGCTTCTCTCAATACAGAGTCAAACAGAGCCCCCACAGTCAAACTCTAAGTTTGGTGTTGGGAGGTTCCAACATTACTCTGAACATCTGTGAGGCTCCATGAGAGCCCACGGTCAAGCTATTGACATTAAAGAAGCGCTTGTTGGGAGGTAACCCAATCGTTACTATTCTATGATAATTTTCTATTTTCTATTGTTATTTTATGTTTTATGTAGGTTGATGATCATGTGAAGTCACAAAAACAATTGAAAAAGCAAAAACAAAGTGAAAAACAGAATGAAAAATAGAACACCCTGGAGGAGACAGTTACTGGCGTTTAAACGCCAGTAAAGGTAGCAGAATGGGCGTTAAACGCCCAGTCTGGTACCATTCTGGGCGTTTAATGCCAGGAATGGGCAAGAAGCTGGCGTTAAACGCCAGAAATGGGCAGCAGCCTGGCATTTAACGCCAGGATTGGCAACAAGGGGCGTTTTGCACGCCACTTGGTGCAGGGATGAGAAATCCTTGACACCTCAGGATCTGTGGATCCCACAGGATCCCCACCTACCCCACATTTCTCTCTCTTCTTCACCCATTCACCAATCACCTCAATACCTCTTCCCCAAAAACCCCTCACCTATCAAATCCCACCATTCTCTTCACCACTCACATCCATCCTTCATAAAACCCCACCTACCTCACCATTCAAATCCAAACCACTTGCCCTCCCAAACCCACCCTTAATGGCCGAACAATACACCCCCCCTCTCACTCCTATATAAACCCATATTCACTCCTTCATTTTCACACAACCTAAACACCACTTTTCCCCCTTGGCCGAAATACAAAGCCCACTCCATCTCCTCTATTTCTTCTTCTTCTACTCTCTTCTTTCCTCTTTTGCTCGAGGACGAGCAAACCTTCTAAGTTTGGTGTGGTAAAAGCTAAATCTTTTTGTTTTTTCATAACCATTTATGGCACCAAAGGCCGGAGAAACCTCTAGAAAGAGGAAAGGGAAGGCAAAAGCTTCCACCTCCGAGTCATGGGAGATGGAGAAATTCCTCTCAAGGGTGCATCAAGACCACTTCTATGAAGTTGTGGCCAAGAAGAAAGTAATCCCCGAGGCCCCTTTTAAGCTCAAAAATGGCGAATATCCAGAGATCCGACATGAGATCCGAAGAAGAGGTTGGGAAGTTCTCACCAACCCCATTCAACAAGTCGGGATCTTAATGGTTCAAGAGTTCTATGCCAATGCATGGATCACCAAGAACCATGATCAAAGTGTGAACCCAGACCCTAAGAATTGGCTTACAATGGTTCGGGGGAAATACTTAGATTTTAGTCCGGAAAATGTAAGGTTGGCGTTCAACTTGCCTATGATGCAAGGAGATGCACACCCCTACACTAGAAGGGTCAACTTTGATCAAAGGTTGGACCAAGTCCTCATGGACATATGTGAAGAGGGCGCTCAATGGAAGAGAGATTCAAGAAGGAAGCCGGTTCAACTAAGAAGGCATGACCTCAAGCCCGTGGCTAGGGGATGGTTGGAGTTCATCTAACGCTCAATCATTCCCACTAGCAACCGGTCCGAAGCTACTATAGACCGGGCTATCATGATACATAGCATCATGATTGGAGAGGAAGTGGAAGTTCATGAGGTTATATCCCAAGAACTCTACAAGGTAGCGGACAAGTCCTCTCCTTTGGCAAGGTTAGCCTTCCCTCATCTCATTTGTCACCTTTGTAATTCGGTTGGAATTGACATAGAGGAAGACATCCTCATTGATGAGGACAAACCCATCACTAAGAAAAGGATGGAGAAAACAAGAGAACCTCATCAAGAGCATGAGGAAATTCCTCATCATGAAATCCCTGAGATACCTCAAGGGATGCATCTTCCTCCACAAAACTATTGGGAGCAAATCAACACCTCCCTAGGAGAATTTAAGTTCCAACATGGGACAACTAAGGGTGGAGCACCAAGAGCATTCCATCCTCATCCATGAAATTTGAGAAGATCAAAGAACCATGAGAGAGGAGCAACAAAGGCAAGGACGAGACATTGAGGAGCTCAAGCACTCCATAAGATCTTCAAGAGGAAGAACAAGCCGCCATCACTAAGGTGGACCCGTTCTTTATTTTCCTGTTTTTCGAAAATTATGCTTTATGTTTATTTATATTTGTGTCTTTATTACATGATCATTAGTGTCTATGCCTTAAAGCTATGAAAATGAATCCATCACCTTTGTTAAATGAAAAATGTTTTTAATTGAGAAAGAAAAAGAAGTGCATGAATTTCAAATTTTAAAACAGTTTAATTATCTTGAGGTGGTGGCAATACTATTGTTTTTCTGAATGAATGCTTGAACAGTGCATATTTTTGAATTTGATTGTTTATGAATGTTAAAATTGTTGGCTCTTGAAAGAATGAAAGGAAAAGGAGAAATGTTATCTGATGATCTGAAAAATCATAAAATTGATTCTTGAAGCAAGAAAAAGCAGTGAAAAGCTTGCAGAAAAAAAAAGGATATATGCGAAAAAAAAAGAAGAAAGAAAAAGAAAAAGCAAGCAGATAAAGCCAATACCCCTTTAAACCAAAAGGCAAGGGTGATAAAAAGGATCCAAGGCTTTGAGCATCAGTGGATAGGAGGGCCCACAGGAATAAAATCCTGGCCTAAGCGGCTAAACCAAGCTGTCCCTAACCATGTGCTTGTGGCGTGAAGGTGTCAAGTGAAAACTTGAGACTGAGCGGTTAAAGTCGTGGTCCAAAGCAAAAAGAGTGTGCTTAAGAGCTTTGGACACCTCTAATTGGGGACTCTAGCAAAGCTGAGTCACAATCTGAAAAGGTTCACCCAGTTATGTGTCTGTGGCATTTATGTATCCGGTGGTAATACTGGAAAACAAAGTGCTTAGGGTCACGGCCAAGACTCATAAAGTAGCTGTGTTCAAGAATCAACATACTTAACTAGGAAAATCAATAACACTATCTGGATTCTGAGTTCCTATAGAAGCCAATCATTCTGAACTTCAAGGGATAAAGTGAGATGTCAAAACTGTTCAGAAGCAAAAAGCTAAAAGCCCCACTCATCTAATTAATACTGATCTTCATAGATGTTTTTGGGATTCATTGTATATTCTCTTCTTTTGATCCTATTTGATTTTTAGTTGCTTGGGGACAAGCAACAATTTAAGTTTGGTATTGTGATGAGCGGATAATCTATACGCTTTTTGGCATTGTTTTTAGTATGTTTTTAGTATATTTTAATTAATTTTATTATATTTTTAATAGTTTTTAAATAAAAATTATATTTCTAGACTTTACTATGAGTTTGTGTGTTTTTCTGTGATTTCAGGTATTTTCTGGCTGAAATTGAGGGACCTGAGCAAAAATCTGATTCAGAGGCTGAAAAAGGACTGCAGATGCTGTTGGATTCTGACCTCCCTACACTCAAAGTGGATTTTCTGGAGCTACAGAAGCCCAATTGGCGCGCTCTTAATTGCGTTGAAACGTAGACATCCTGGGCTTTCCAGAAATACATAATAGTCTATACTTTGCCCGAGATTTGATGGCCCAAATAGGCGTTCCAAGTCAGCTCAAGAATTCTGGCGTTTAACTCCAGAATTGGCACAAAAGCTGGAGTTAAACGCCCAAACTGGCACAAAAGTTGGCGTTTAACTCCAAGAAAAGTCTCTACACATGGAAGCTTCAATGCTCAGCCCAAGCACACACCAAGTGGGCCCGGAAGAAGATTTCTGCATTAATTACTGATTTCTGTAAACCCTAGGCTACTAGTTCTCTATAAATAAGACCTTATACTATTGTATTTTCATCTTTGATAAGTCTTACGCTATCTTAGACACGTTTGGAGGCTGGCCATTTGGCCATGCCTAGACCTTGTTCTTATGTATTTTCAACGGTGGAGTTTCTACACACCATAGATTAAGGTGTGGAGCTCTGCTGTTCTTCATGAATTAATACAAAGTACTATTGTCTTTCTATTCAACTCAAGTCTATTTCTTCTCCAAAATATTCATTCGCACCCAAGAACATGATGAATGTGATGATTATGTGACACTCATCACCATTCTCAGCTATGAACGCATGACTGACAACCACTTCCGTTCTACATGCAAACAAGCTTGAATGTGTATCTCTTGGGTTTCTAATCTAAGATTGGAACCTTCGTGGTATAGGCTAGAATTATTGGCAGCCATTCCTGAGATCCGAAACATCTAAACCTTGTCTGTGGTATTCTGAGTAGGATCTGGGAAGGGATGGCTGTGACGAGCTTCAAACTCGCGATTGTGGGGCGTGTGACAGACGCAAAAGGATCAATGGATCCTATTCCGACATGATCGAGAACCGACAGATGATTAGCCATGCGGTGACAGTGCATTTGGAACGTTTTCACTGAGAGGACGGAAAGTAGCCATTGACAACAGTGATGCCCAACATAAATCTTGCCATGGAAAGGAGTATGAATGATTGGAAGAAGGCAATAGGAAAGCAGAAGTTCAAGGGGAACAAAGCATCTTCATACGCTTATCTGAAATCCACCAATGAATTACATAAGTATCTCTATCTTTATTTTATGTTTATTTTCATCACCTTAAACTCCATAACCATTTGAATCCGCCTGACTGAGATTTACAAGATGACCATAGCTTGCTTCAAGCCGACAATCTCCGTGGGATCGACCCTTACTCACGTAAGGTATTACTTGGACGACCCAGTGCACTTGCTGGTTAGTTGTGCGGAATTGTGACAAAGTGTGATTCATGTTTAAGAGCTCCAAGTTGATGACATGTCAACATGTCATGTTTTTCTATGCTTCTTCATACAAGAAATTGATGATTTGTGCTTAAATATTGAATGCTTTTGTGCTTGAATGTTATATTTCTTTGATCTTTTGATTTGAAAAATTCTGTAGGAAATAAGAAGAAAAAGAAGCAAAAAGCACAAAATAAACTAAAAAGAAGAAAAAAAAAAGAGTTTTGGGGCACACTTTGAAGTTGGAGCACACTTTGGAGCCTTAGGCCATGCTTTTAAAAGCGTGGCCCATGACCAAATAAAGGAGATTTGCAATCAGCACTCACAAAGCTCAGTTCACTTAGTGAACTTAGCTTTATCGTGAAAAACTTAGCTTGGAAGCAAGAATTTTCGCTAAGTTAAAACTTGGGCGTTTACAGCATGACCATGCCTCCTTCAAAGGGCTATAACTTGAGCTACAGACGTCCAATTGATGTGCTTCTAGTTGCGTTGGAAAGCTGACATTTAGAGCTTTCCAACGATGTATGATAGTCCATATTTGGCATAAAATTGTGGCACAAGTGAAAGGCATCTTTAAGGACCAAAAACAAGCAAAAATAAACCAAAGTGGCTTCACCAAGGCTCGAAGGGGGAGACACAAGGAAATCAAGAAAAGCAAGGAAAGAGTGCTCAGTTCACTTTCCCAACTGAGCTTTATCGGGCTCCCACTCAAGAAAATTCAAGGAAAAGGCTCACAAAAGTGCTTCCACCAAGGTTCGAACACATGACCTCACACTCAAAGGTGGAGCGCTACATAAGGAAAAAATGGGAGCTCAGTTGGTTTTCCCAACTGAGCGCTACATTCCCCCATCTCCCCACATTTTGGCACGCCCAAAAGCACCAAGGAGCAAGCATGATGCGCAACAAGAAGTGCACCAAGGGGCTGTGATGCGCGCAAGTGACACGGCCAAGGATGCCATGACGCGCACAACTTTTGACACGGCCAAGACTAGAGCTCAGTTCAAAATTCCAACTGAGCTCTAGTGTCATGCAACATGGGCAAGGCTGAACGCACACTAAATCAAGCAAGCAAGGCAACATTGGGTGCTCAGTTTGGTTTTCCAACTGAGCCGTCCCTGGGAGGTGCAATATTGGGCCAAAATTCAACCAAAATTCCAATTAAAATCAATTCTTCACCAAATTGAATCAAGGCCAACCAAACCCATGTCTCTTCAAATCCAAAGCAAGCAAAGCCCACATCATCACTCAAAGGCACAAGAACAAGCTAGAATTAGGATTTTCATTTAATTTATTTTTCATTTCAATTTCATTTTATTTTGTAAAAAGCCTATATAAAGGCATCATTCTCATTTTCAAAAGGGGAGCTCCATTAGAAAGTAGGGGAGGTCAGTCCCATTAGAGAGTATAGGGGTTGGCTCCATTTGGGAGCTCTCTCTCTCTTAGTTTTCATTTCTGTTTTAAATCTTGGATTGAGATTGGAAGGAATTCTGTTTTCATTCTCTATCTGTAACTTCTCTTGTTCTTCTTCTGCAATTTACTTTTCCATTTTCAATTTGCAATTGTTATTGTTGGATCAAGGAAGGATTTGAGATCTAGACTTGCTTTCTAGTCTCTTCCACTCCTGAGATCTTCAACATTCTTTAAATTGCTGCAAATTAAGCATCAGTCTTGCTGTTTTGAATTTTTCAAGCAATTTCCCTTTTTGTTTAGATCTGTTGCATGATTTTGCATCTTTTACTTCTCTGTTTGATTGCTATTTACACTTTTCTGTTGAATTTTAATTCTCAGCACCCAACTCAATTTACTTTCAAGCCATTTAATTCTTCTGCTACTTTTACTTTACTGCAATTTCCTTTCCTGCATTCTACAATTTCATATTCCGTTCACATTTAGCTTGGTTTAATTTCCTGCACATTTACACTTTCCTGCAAGTTAAACTTCCAGTTGCTTGATCTATTGCTTTCTTTAATTTCCAGCACCCACTCCCTTTACATTTAATGTAATTTACATTTCTTGTCATTTAAGTTTCTGCAATTTACATTTCTTGCTCTTTAAGTATCTGTCCAATTTTCTTTCTGTAATTTATAATTTCTTGTCATTTACTTTCTGTTGCTTCAATTGTCACTCAAATCACTCAATGTTAGCTTGACTAAACTAATCACCCACTAAAGTTGCTTGATCCATCAATCCATGTGGGATCGACCTCACTCTAAGTGAGTTTTACTACTTGATACGACCCGGTACACTTGCCGGTGAGTTTTGGGTGTTTGGAATTCGTTTTTCCAAATTTTCCCATCACAAGTCCTTTGGCGCCATTATTGATGATCATAATTTTGCATACCAGTGGTCTTGGATGTCTCTTTCTAACCTTCTTAGCAGGTTTCTCCGGAGCTGATGCTCCTTCTGTGTCTTTCTCCTCATTCCCGTCATTCGCAGCTTCTTCCCCTGCACCACTCTCACCTTTGTTCGACTCGTTAACATTAACAGTGGCTTCATTTACAACCTCATTCACATTCTCCTTCACAACCACACTCAACACCATATCCAATTCATTAACCTCACCACTGGTCTCATACACACCTTCATTCTCCTTCTCATTAGCCTGACCGTCAACCTTATTAGTAACTTCAACCTCGTTGACATTATCACCGCCTGGATTGACTTCAACCACACTATCACTGCTACCATCAGACACGAATTCTTCATCAATGATTTCAGGGTTTGCATCAATGGGGTGATCAAAATATAGGTGGACAGTGTTGTCATTCTTCATCGCACTCTCACACATTCTCATGACTTCAGCATCTGTCCTAAGTACTCTAAGACCCTTACCTAAGTCTAAACCAGGTTCTAGCCACTACACCTCATTGTATCCAGGGTAACCCAAGTCTAGAAATAACCCCTCAACAAAGAATAAATTACATGTCTCCACATTCACCCTGTGTATCTCAGTTACTAAACCCCCGTCGTATATCACATTACCGTCAACACCCCTTTTCAATGCACTCATGTGATGATAAACAAACGTAACTAGACGATCCATCTAAAAAATCAAAGAGGGAAGATACAATGAATAAAACAATCAAAATGATCATAATGCTATCAACAAAAGCCACGTAAATGAGAGGATGGAGTGAAGGCGAACTTACCTCTTCGTAGGTTTCTTCCTAGCGAAGACTGGGGTCGCGATGATGCCACTAGCAACCCCTCACTGTTGACGCTACGACTTCGACAATGTCTCTCAACTCGTCTTCGTTCTTCTTCGCGCCAAGTAACCAGAGCAACGTCTCTCCCTCTTTACGTGACCTTTCACTTTTACTCTTAGTGAAACACTAAGTCACAGTAAGTCACCAAGCAGAAACAGCACTTGTTAATTTGGAATTAGGGCAAAGAGTTCTGATTTGGGACAAAATAAAATCTAATTGATCTAATTTCCACCTAGGCTAACAAATTAATTAATTAGAAATTACAACTCAAATAAAACATGATTTGTCAGCAAAATCTGGTGTCCAGGTAAGCATTGTCCTTACCGGAGCTTTGGTCCGGCAAGCTTATAGACACGTTTGTCAGATTATAAAATTAACCAGGTACCATTTTGTCGATTACAATAGTCAGGTACCGCAATGTCAGCGTTTCAATCTTTCGGGTACTGATTTGGTCATTACCTCTGTAAAAAAATAGTTGATAGCTTAATTAAAAGCACATTATAACTCACATTCTATGATATGTATGAGTTACGATACTTTTAAAAAATTAGTTGATATATTTTGTAGAAAGAAACTTTTTAGATATTCAACATAACTGTATTGAAAAATAAATTGTACAGTTTTTACATATTTTAAGTCGTCAAATAAGTGTTTGAACAGAAAATTTTTCTTTTATTGATCTATTAAAATAGTCAGTCATTATTTTCACCAAATTTTTAAAATTATAATAATACTTGAAGATCAATTTTTAATTCAACCAGATGGTATAGTTGTTTCATTAAAAATTTTTTGTTAAAAAAAAATTTATCCATATTTTAAGGTAATTTTTTAAAATAAAATTCATTTATTATTTTTCTGTATATTTTTTGTATTTTGAAATGGTTGTATCACTAATTTTCATTAAAATTTTTAGAATTGTGTCAGTGTTATAGATAGAACATGTATTCGTGTTAAAATTTGAAAAGATGTATCAAAATATAGAGGAAGAAAAAGTTATCCGACAATGAATATATTGACAACTTATACATTTGACTTAAAATTCTCCTATGTGATATCTAGGTGGGAGGACTTTTAATTATTGGTACATTTTATGATATAAATTTGTTATGGATATAAAAATAAGTAACAATATGTATACTCAAAAAGTTATTGATGTTAAAGGAGAAAATGAACCAGATGCATATTTTAGATGGACTATAAACATGAATGATTTGTTACTTGAAATTCTTAGAGAACAAAAGAATAAGGAACAAAAGGAAGATGAGCATTTTCAACAGAAGCCTATAAAAAAGCAGTAGAAGAAATTAATAAAAAAAAATTTTAAGTATCAATAAGACAAAGTATAAAATCGTTTAAAGGCTCTCAAAGAACCAATGGTACTAGTAAAAGAACTAGAATCCAAAAGTGGAATAGGATGGAATGAAACTTCTAAGACATTTAAGGCTACTTCATAAGTATGAAAAACTTTAATAGGTATAAATGTCATTTCTATTTAATATTAGTTTTTTGTTAACATTTGTACGTACATATTCTAAATGTATACTAGGTTATAATTATTTTCTTTTTTGTTTTCAGTCTAATTATAAACCCCGAGTAATTAGTAAATAATTAACCAATAAATTAATTATTATTTAAAGAAATTAGGAAGTTAAATTTGATAAGTTAAAAGGATATAAATAATTAAAATAATAATTTTAATACTAATTTTAAAGATTTTGACTTAAAATTAGACTAACGGACCAAACTGGTTGAACCGGACCCAAGACTCATCCTATAAAAACACCAAAAACGAACTTTCATTCCATTCACCCATGGAGATATGCTGAAGAAAAGAAGATTAACGTTTAGAAAACCAAACCCCCATTTCTAATTTCAAATCCTTATAACTTTTAATTTGGAGCTCCGATTGACGAGCCGTAAGTGGCCACGCGTTCGTTTCGGAATTCTCTACAAAATTCACTAAAAATTTTGGTAAGAAAATCTCAATTGCACAACCAGTTCTTCTTTTTCCAATTTCAAAAACTTTGAATAAAAGTGTTTAGATTTTGTTAAATTTTAGTGTTTAGGATCAAATTAGCTTTGTGGACTTGCCAGATCTTGTCCCAAATTTCTGTTGATAAGGTGAAGAACCACTAACTCTTGTGAACCATTGATGATTATGAACTCTAGTTTGATTTTTTGTGGCATTAGATATATATGTGTGTGTGTGGTTGTCCCGAATTTCCGTCGATAAGGTGAAAAACCACTAACTCTTGTGAACCATTGATGATTATGAACTCTAGTTTGATTTTGTGTGTGTGTGTGTGTGTGTGTGTGTGTGTGTGTGTGTGTGTGTTTTTTAGAGACAAATTTGGTGGTATCAATGACTAGAAAGTGAACCGTGGAGGTTGAGTTTTCATTCAATGAGAATTCGGGGATTTGGACACTTAAGGAATGGAGATAATTGAGGTACTTTGACATTAGGAAGGAATCAGTTAAGGCATGATTTTGGTTTCTTGTAGATAATATATAATGTTATGTGAAAATGTAGGCTAGACGACCTAGGATAAGTTGAATTATGTGTTGGTGCAAACTTAGTGGTTTTGATTAATGCAATATGTATTGAGTTGATATTGGTAACATGATGATTCTGATGATGGATAATGATGTATTGATAATTTATATATAGATTTGTTATGAATATGGACTATTGGGTTAAATCTTATGAAATTGTACAATTGGTGTATTATGGAGTGAAAGAGGAGTGATGAGATATGGTCTGGTTCGTTTTAGTGATGTTTTAAAGCCTGTGTTATCGGTATAATTGAGAAGTTGCAAAAATATAGGTTTGTGATGTTTGAGAAAAACTTGATTTTTGACCGAATTTTGGCAGGCCATAACTCGGCTTCCGGACCTCCAAACTTGTTTTGAATGAAAATTGGGTCCGTGAAGTTTACGTCATTCGAAGAACGGATTAAAAATGATTTTTAACAAAAAACGTTATGCGCGTCAGAAGTTAGGTGTATAAAATTAATTTTTAATGACTTAGCAGCTTTTTGAGAAAAAGGGACGTGAGCTATGCTCACTGTTTTGTAATCTCGCGTACGCGGAGCAAGGACTGCATACGTGGAACCCAATTTTTGAAAGCTCGCGTACATGAGAGTACGCACGCGATGCGAGTCCCCTGTTTTATCCAAAAAGAAGATTTTTGAATGTTAAGTTAGTCCTCTATCTTTTCAAATCTCTTATAATTCTTTAAGGTCTGTTAGTGAGTCTTTAAGCTTTAGAACGGGGATGAGTCTATTAAATAAGTTGAGGAGATACTTGGGAAAACTTTACAAGGTGTTAACCGAATTAATGAGCCATTGGTAATGTTGAATAAGAAGTAAATAATGATAATAGTAATGAAATGTGGTTGAGTCGAGAGGTATTTAATGAGGAGGTTGGTTAAGAGAAAGAAGAATAAGGAGAAATGAGTTAATTATGAGTTTGATTGAGATATATGTGACCAGATAAGAGGCAATGGCGTTGTCCACTTGCTTCGGGTAAGAGATGAGGAAGAAGAATGAGTGATAAGTGTGACGAAAACTATATCCCAAAAGTGTGTTGAGCACTATATCTCTGATAGATGGTGATTGTAAATGTTGAGGTTGACAATGATTGAGTATGGCCAGATTGCCTGAGATGGCAATGTCTGGGTGAGATCCCACTTGCATGTTACCTCGAAAATTATATTGGCGCTTGCACCAAGCAAGGACAGAGGTTCCATTCCGTTTTGCTCGTGGTTGCAATATCGTTATGGAGACAGAGATTTTATCCTGTCAGTGGTGAGGACGGGGGGTTTATCCTGCTCACGAGGTTGGCAAGTTAAGGACGAAGGATTCCCTCTCTTTTCATGATGTGGATGTGGGGAAGGTGGAAAGACACTCTCCTTCGTATTATTTTTCCTACATTCTTCTCTTGTTGCAAAGTGGAAAGGAACACTCTTTCAATGTGGAAAGACACAATTCTTTGTGATACCTCCAGCAAAAGGTGGAAAGACACTCTCCTTCGACTTCACCTGAAATAATTAAAATACTAAAGCGACTCAAAGTAGTATCCAAATAGGCTTCAAACACTAAAATCTAATTAAAACTCAATAATTTCATATCTAAAATAATGAGAAAATAAAGAAAAGATGCTCACGCATCAACTATCCAGGTTGAGCCAATAATTTTTCAAAGATGTCCACAAAAGTTGAGATTTTTCCTTGAGGAAGTGATTAAACCATTTAACAGTGGGTCCCACTAAGGTTATCAGGAACCCCCTACATCGGATCGCTTCAGCAACTCCTTTTCAGCTTCTTTTCAACATGAGCCTTATGGCTTGACTTGAGTTGGTAACGATCTCGAGCCATCAACCCTTGTTCTAGATTTTGGACTTAATGTCTGTGTTCTTGCATAATACATGTGCTATCACTACCAGTTCCTCCGAAGGGTGGTTGCTCTGGGAGTGTTGGAAATCGGGGTCCATCACTCGCCACAACCTATGGTCTCCATAGATGGTGCCAATGTTCCGGGATTATATGATGATGATGATGATGATGATGATGATGATGATGATGATGATGATGATACGGGATAGCACCAAAGGTAGGATGAATGAGTCGGAGAATGAGATTGTTGCTTGTGGAATAGGGGGAGGATACCTGCAAAGACATGCCGACATCCAAATCAGAGAAAGTAAGAGAGGTGTAGGATTTTAGGGTAAAATGTAGGTCATACCTTGAAGAGAGCGAAGAGCTCCCTTTTTATATTTGGATTGTTATTCCCACCACATGGTCTCCAAATTCAAATACCTCAGCAATTCCTCAAATGTTTGGGCTAAGAAGCAGGGCCTAAAAATAATGATTTAACACATTTAACTAAATTATCGTTTAATAATTTTTAACAATCAATTTTACATGAAAAAAATTATCTAATATTTCTCAAATATATTATTTACCGGTCTTACTATACATCCAAGCTTTTTTGGTAACCAAGTCTAACCAAATTAGTCCAAACCCAACAAAAACAAGTTTCATTAGTGAAAGCGTGTTTACACACTCCAACTTTCTGCTAACGTGAACGTTCATATCTTGTGTTCCTCCTCCTTTTTCTTCACGTTCCTTCTTCTTCATTGTTGTTCTTGTATTGCTGCTGTTGTTGCTATATTTTTTTCTTTTCCTTCTCCTCTTCCTGGTGATTTTGCGGCATTATGTATTTCTTCTTCTTCTTTTTTGTTTGATTTTTTCTTGTTTTATTCTTGTTAAGAGAGTAAACAAGAAGAATTATGAGAAGATAAAACAAAAAGGAGAAGAAGAAGAAGAAGAAGAAGAAGAAGAAGAAGAAGAAGAAGAAGAAGAAGAAGAAGAAGAAGAAGAAGAAGAAGAAGAAGAAGAAGATGATGATGATGATGATGATGATGATGATGATGATGATGAAAAGGAGGAGGAGTTTTGAGTTTTGCAGGATTTATCAGAAAATAGTACCAAAATTTCTTAATTGTGACACAAAAGTTTCTCAAATTTGACGCTGAAAATTATTAATCGTGACACAAGTTCTTGTTAAGAGGGTGAAACAAGAATTATGAGAAAGTGAAACAAGAAGAAGAAGAAGAAGAAGAAGAAGAAGAAGAAGAAGAAGAAGAAGAAGAAGAAGAAGAAGAAGAAGAAGAAGAAGAAGAAGAAAAAGAATAAGAGAAGGAGGAGGAGGAATGAGAGTTTTGAATTGTACAAAATTATCAAAAAAAATAACATCAAAATATTATAATTGTGACACAGAAATTTTTTAATTTTAACATCAAAATTTTTCTGAAAAACACAAAAATTTCTTTTTTAGTGCTGCATTTTTTTTTCTTATTCTTCTTCTTTCTTTCTTTCTTTTTCTATTGCTCTTACTTCTTCTGTAGGAATATTGCTCCTCATATTAGATTTGAATGAACATTTTTGTATTGTATTAGAATCTTATTTAGTTGAATGAAGGCAGATTCACACTTATTGGATTGAATTCTTATCAGAAACAAAAATAGCATCAAAATTTGTTTAAATTGACATTGAAATTTAAATAGAATGATACGGAATGTAAAAAGTAAATGACTGAAGAACTGAAGATTGACAGTTTAGAATTCAGAATAAATTCCCGTTGCAAGTATAGTTTCTAAACCAAGCAACCATCCTTTCTTACAAACGTTTTAGTTGTCACAAGTAACAAACCCCTAAATAAATTGATAACCGAAGTATTTAAACCTCGGGTCGTCTTCTCAAGGAACTGCAGGGAAGTATGTTCTTATTATTGGTTATGAAGAATGTAAATTGGGGTTTTGAAAGTAAGGAGCAAGTAATTTAAATTTCAATTAAAATAAGTAAATGACTATAAAATAAACTTTTGGTAAGGTATGAGAAATTGGAAGTCCTGTCCTAATTATCCTTATCAATGGTGATGAGAATTGAGTCTTAATTCTACTTAGTTAGCCTTTACTAAAGCAAGGGAAGGTCAAGTGGATTGATTAGTCTGATCTTCAGGTTCTAGTCAATTCCTAAGAAAGGACTGGAATTATTGAAGTTCAATTCAATTAGCAAAGATAACAATTATTGATCACGTTGAGTATGATAACTCCTGAGTTACTGATTTCTTAACCAAGACCAAAAGGGGAAAAGTAAATCTACTCGAATAAAAATATCTTCAGATTGGAAGTAACAGTAACATAAATAAAATAAAGCAATAATAAACTGAAATACCTCAAATAACATTAATTAAAAGAATAATCTGTAACATAGAAAAGTTCATAAATTAAATTGAGAAAATAATTAATTAAAAGGAATGTTGAACCTGATAGAAAGGGGCAATCATGAAAGCGAGAAAAATCCTAAATCCTAATCCTAAGAGAGAGAGGAGAGAACCTCTCTCTAAAAAATACATCTAAATCATGAAAAGTGAATAATTGGAGAGTCTCTTCTGAATGGATACATTCCCCCACTTCATAACCTATGATCTGTGTTTTCTGGACTTGGATTTGGGCCAAAAAAGGCTTCAGAAATCGCTGGGAGCGTTTTCTGTAATTTCTGGTGCGTGGCCTCTGTCACGCGTCCGCGTGGGTCACGCGGTCGCGTCATCTAGAGTTTTCCTTATCACGCGTTCGCTTCGGTCATGCGTCCGCGTCATCTGCGTTTTGCTTGTGACGCGCGATCGCGTCAGTCACGCGTTCGCGTCACTGTCTTTTCGCGCCAGGCATGCGGCCGCGTCGCCCACGCGTTCACGTCGCTGCCAGTTTCTTTAAAAACTCTATTTTGTGCTTTCCTTCCATTTTTGTATGTTTCCTTTCCATCCTTTAAGTCATTCCTGCCTTAGAAGATCTGAAACTACTCAACACACAAATCACGGCATCGAATGGTAATAAAGGGTAATTAAAATAATTATTCTTAAAGCATAGGAAACATGTTTTTCACATATATCACATAATAAGGAAGGAAAAATAAAACCATGCAATTAACATGAATAAGTGGGTGAAGGATTGAATGAATCACTTAAATTGGGCACAAAATATATCATAAAATATGGGTTTATCAACCTCCCCACACTTAAACAATAGCATGTCCTCATGCTAAATCCAAGATAAAGAGTAAGGTTAAAATTAAAGTGGTGGAATCTCATGCAATGCAATCTACTCGAAATGCAACTACCTAAATGAATAATACAATTCTAATTGTCATTCACTTGTATATAAAACTTATATGTAGTTGAATTAATTCACATTCTCAAGGAATCATATATCCATAGCCAAACCTTAGATAATGTTAAAGCACTTTTACAATTGAGATGGGAAAGAAAAATATTGTACAAACTTGCAAGACAATTAACAATTTAAGCAGAGATATATGTTGATGAGCTATTGAACCCTCACTGGATTTTGTGTTTACTCTCTAGTCACTCAATATTTATTGGGTTAATCACTCTATTCTTCTTTTTATCCTTACTTTCTATAACTTTGTTCTTCATCTAACCAATCAACAATTACAGAATACAGACATACAAAAATCATGAGGTTTTTATTTAAGGTTGTAATGGGGTCAAGGTAAAGGTAAAGGTATATGTATAAGGCTAAATGAGCTAATAAGTGAATCCTTGATTAGTCTAAGATCTCACCTAAGATCTCACCTAACATACATATTTTGTAATTCAAAGGTTTCTTTACCTTTTTACCCAAATTTTCTCACTTTGTATTGCAAGCTCGTATATTATCTTTAACTTTTGTCCCATGTGCATTGATTCCTTTTATTTTGCAATTGGGAAATTTTTTGTATCCCCTTTATTTATATATATATATATATATTTTAATGCACATGGTAATTTAATTGTTTTGATTTCACATGAGCATGCTTCCGAAAACTTTTATTTTGAAATGTCTTTATTCTTTTTAACTTTCTACCTTTGTTTCTATAATCCATGTTCCCATAAGGTTCCCCACACTTAAACAATACACAATTTCTATCTTAAGCTAACCAAGGATTCAACTTGGGATTTTTATTTTGTTTTTCTGCTTAAGGCTAGTATTGTGGTTTATAGAACAAGAGGGGATTAAAAGCTCAAGGGGGCTAACAAGAGTGATGTAAAAGGTAGGCTAATTTTGGGATAAGTGAGATAGAATCAAACAATGGCCTCAATCTCTTTCTTGGTATGTATCTATATTCTATAATTGGACATATAGATTAAAACAAAGTAAAGAACATCAGAATAAAAAAGAAGGGCGAAACACACAGGAATAAAATATTATGGTTTGAATGTAACCATACAATTAAGCTCAAAACTCACAGGCTGTGTGTTCTCTAGCTCAAAAATCATATCTCAGTTATATATGTCATGCAAGTGAAAAATTAAGAGTTCCCATTATTCTCAATGTAAACCTTAGGGTGGCTTTAAAGTTTTAGTGTTTCTCCTTGATGAAATGTTGTTAACTAACTAACATGTAATGCTATATATACAAGGTGTGGATTGTTTTTATTATGTTAAAGTTTCTAGTTTACTTCCTTTTTATTTTCAATTTAAACCAAACTTATCATATGCTAAAAGGGTAAACTATACTAATTAATCCACATATTCTATAGCTAATAAGTTAGAATTGCAACTAAACTAACTGGCTAAAATAGGGTAAAGTATACTTTTTGTCCCTGAAGTTTGACAAAAGTTTTAAAAATACCCCTAAGTTTTATTTTGTTTCAATTTTGTCCCAAAAGTTTTCGATTTGCATCAAATATACCCCTACCGGCTAAATTTTCAAAAAAATTAAGACCAATCTAACAATAATGCATGAAAATTATGCTTGATTTACTTGTATTGAGGGTTGTTTTTATGAAATTGTTGTTAAATTGGTCTTAAATATTTTGAAAAATTAGCCGTTAGGGGTATGTTTGATGTAAATCGAAAACTTCTGGGACAAAATTGAAACAAAATAAAACTTAAGGGTATTTTTAAAACTTTTATTAAACTTCAGGAACAAAAAATATACTTTACCCGGCTAAAATATGAACTAAAGTGCAAAATGCAGAAAATAGAGTAAAAATACATAAAAAGAGCAATGTATAAGTACTGAGGAATAAAAATAAAAATCAAAATATAGAAAAGTAATAAAATAAAAAGAGTCTGTAGTGGTTCACCAAGAAAAATACGCCAGAGATGGCGACCTCCCCACACTTAATATAAAGCATCGTCCTCGATGCTCACTCAAGCAGGGTGTGAAGGAGTGTCATCACTGGAATGATGTGTGGCTGGAGTCTCTGTGGTGGTGGCCTGAGGGTCTGCCTGCTGTAGAGGAGGTGCTGACTGAATAGGAACCTCTAGGTCTGCAGCCTGAATCTGATGCGGGGCCTCCTGCTGTGGCACAGCCTGCTCCGGGCCTGCCTGCTCAGCCTCTCTCTGTGGATGGGTCTCCACCTAATGATCATCCGCCTCCTCCTCAGATGGCTCTGATGGTGTGTCAGGCTCGGAGGGATGTCGCCGCCAGATTGTATCATCAGCTTTAGGTGCTCATAGCGTCGCTTGCTGCGACGCTCAGATCTCTCATATCGACGTCGATTGCGGTGCTCCATCTGGTCTAGCTGCTGAAATAGGCGGTGCACGAGGTGATAAACTGGCTCTGAGGCAGGTGGAGGTGCAGTGGTGGTAGCTGGGGTAGCAGTAGATGAAGAGGGGCCAGCTGAAGGTGTGGCTGTCTCATCAGGGGCAGTGAGGAATGGAGGTCTGTAGCCCAAAGCCAGAAAGTTCCTGCTGTGAGGGATAATCTTCTTGCATTCTGCAGCAGGTGGCTTCTCATCAGAATCCTCCCAAGGCACGTCAGCTCGACGGCCGAGCTGGGTAATCAGATATGGAAAGGGAAGAGTGCCTCTGACGTGGACTCTGGCCATGTAGTACCGGATGAATCGTGGCAGGTACAGGTCCTTACCCTCCATCACACACCAGAGGTGGGTGATCATAGTGGCAGGTAGCTCCGTCTCGTGAGTACTCGGCATAACAAAGTTGCTCAGTATCTGGTGCCAGAGCCGAGCCTCATCATTTAAGTATATCCGCTTGATTCCCATAGGCATGGTGGTGTTCCGACCCATGACCCATGGGATAGTCGGGTCAAGAGCTATCCTTGCCTTGACTGCATCCCAGTCAAACCTCATAAAGCGCATGTCCTCCTCAGCCTTTTGGTAACCATCGAGCTGATCGGATTTAGGCTGAAGCTTCAAAATATCCTCAATGGCCTCTTCAGTGACCAGTATCTGCTTCCCTCTTATGTTCACTGCATCTAGGGAAGTTTTGAAGTAATTGCAGTAAAACTCTCTTACCCAAGAAGCATTGACCTCTGTCAGGTTTCTCTCCAGGAAGAACCAGCCTCTTTGTTTGATCTGATCGGAGGTGTATTGCTGGAGTTCTTCCGGAATTTTCAGAGTCCGCTCCAGGTACAGGTTCCTGGAGGTTGCAAACACCGGATACTTCAACTCGCAGTATCTGTTTACAAACTTAGTGGGATCAGTGGCATGGAGTAGCTGGTCAACCTTCTCCTGTGGGGTAAAGTGTTTCTCCCGCCAGTAGTCATCATGCATGATGTCCAGGATGGACATAGAGGATTCTCCTCTTTTCCGTTTGCCAGTTGTTGCCTTTCCTTTTCCTTTTCTTTGAGTGTCAGACATCCTAAAAAACAGAAATCTATGATATAATAAAAATAGGAAAACAAGTAGGCAAATAACAAAATAAGCACATAGTGGTAAAGGAGCAGTAGAATAATTAAATGAGTTAAAGAATTGTGCATTTTGGATTGGTTCGGGAATAAAAAGCTGAGATGAGAAATTTCAATCCAAAAAGTAGTAGAATTCATGTTAATTAGGAAAAACCATAAACAGGCCTTGAGTTAAAAAGTAACAGTGAAGAGTGAGTCAAAAAGCAGAGGGGGTTGTTAGAAAGTTAAAAGTTGTTTTAAATTGAAAAAGAGGTTAGAAATAAAAAATCAATGAGTTAGTAAAAAGAAAGTTAAGGTAAGCGGCATGATGATTGGTTTCTAGGTAACAAGAATTTCACAATTTGAAGCAACAGACAACTCATATTTAAGCAAGGAAATCAAGGTGTTGATGATTCATATAGATATACCAATAACGAAAATTTGAAATCAAATCATCAATAATGTGATTTATAAACCGGGAAAACAAAAGGAATAAGAATGCTGGCCCGTGCATTCATGAATTGGTTTGGTGAAAGCTAAAGAAAGCAAAATTGAAAATGCCAAAACCAAGACATGAATGAGAATCAAAACGATTTATAGAAAATTGGGCAGCATTTCGGCTAAAATTGGATGTTCCCGGAAAATAAACAGCAAGCAGAATAGTTCATATAAACTAAAATAAACTGCAAATAGATATAAATAATATGAACATGAAAGAGCAGTCGCAATAGCAGCATGAACAGTAAGAACATCATATGAACAATACTTAGATCACAGCAACAGTAGAATTGCAAAAATTATAAAACAAGTAGCAAGAACAGCACAATTAAATAGGCCTAAATCCACTAACCACATCTTAGGCTACCTAACCACCTAGAATCCACTACAACATGCATTTCTAACTAGCCTAAATGTAAACAGAAACGAAAAAAAAATGCAATTGACTACGAATTGAAATAAGAGTGGCGTTCGGCGGAACCTGGTAGGCATATGAACTAAGCTAAGGGACTGAGAGATGGCTGGGGGTGGTTGCGGTGGTGGCTAACGCGGCGGTGATGGCGGTTGGCGCGGCGGTGAACGGCTGGCCGGTGGCAAGGGTTGCTGTTTGGGGTAATGGGAGGGGTAGGTGTTAAGGGGGAAGGAAGGGAAGGGGTGAGGGTGTTGGTGGTGGGTGGAGCGGCGGTGATGGTGGCTTGGTGGCTGTGGCTGGGCGCGGCGGTGGCAGCGGTGGTGGAGGGAAGAAGAGAAGAGAAAGAGAAGAAAGAGAGGGAAGGAAGAAGGGGGTGGTGGCGTCGCGGTCGTGGCTGGGTGGTCGACGGTGGAGGTGTTTGGGGTGGCGAGGGGCAGAGAGGGGGGGTTGCAGAAAAGAGGAAGAAGAAAGGGGTTGGGGGGCACGACAGGGTAGGGTTTCGCGTTACTGGGGGGTTAATGAATTTGAATCCATGCGATCGCGTGGGGCACGCGGTCGCGTAGCTGGGGTGTAATGGGGGTTGACGCGATCGCATGGAATGGGTAAAAGGATGAATGACGCGATCGCGTGAGGCACACGATCGCGTCGCTGGAAATTATGCTAAACGCACAATTCCAGCGTCGTTTTAGCGCAACTCTCTGTCTCCACTGAGGTGTCATGATATCCGCACGACGCGAACGCGTCGCTCACGCTATCGCGTGGCATGGGTGTTGTGCAAGTGACGCGATCGCGTCAGGGACGCGACCACGTGGGTCATTTTGTGCGAAACGCACAACAGCCGCACGATTCCTGCCCAACTTTCTGGGCGTTAGATCTTTACGCCAATCTCCAGATCACACGGCCGCGTGAATGACACGGACGCGTGGGAGGTGGTTTTTTGCAACTAACGCGATCGCATGAGCAATGCGGTTGCGTCACACGCCTTTCTTTTTTTTTATATGCAATTATGCAGTATGCAATGCTAATGAATAATATTCAGGTTCAATTGAAATAGAATAAAAATAAATAACCCGAAATAAAACTGAAAAAGAAACGACCATACCATGGTGAGTTGTCTCCCACCTAGCACTTTTATTTAAAGTCCTTAAGTTGGACATATGGTGAGCTTCCTGTTATGGTGGCTTGTGTTTAAATTCATCCAGAAATCTCCACCAATTCTTGGAATGCCAACAGCCTCCGGGGTCCCAAACTAGGCATGCAAAGCTTCGGAACAGCTTCAAAGAGATTCTCAGGCTCCCAGTGTGGCGAATGTCAGAATAGATTCCAGGATCCCAAACTCTACTTTTAAATCCGCCTTTGTCTTGACCTATATTTTTCTATCCGGGCGGTTTAGAAATTAGATTCTCACCATGGGGACCAAATATTTTCCAAGATCCATTCGATTGAACGTGAGACCAATCCGTGCACTTCGAGTTGAAGCATGGAACCTTATTGAACCTTGTGCACCAGCTCTGAGTGCGAGCCATTTTCCTCTTACTCTTAAAGCCGCAGAGAGCTCTAAGCTGGCCATCTGTTTCAAGCAAACCATATTCAAGTGGAAAAGTAATGTTAAAAGTTAAGGATTGTACCCACTTGAAACTTGTATTGGGTGGTAATGGCCTTGGGATAGGTGTTTCCAGTGGTTCTATAAGTTCTACTCCCTTGTGCTTTTCTGTGAATTTCTCCACTTCCTTGCAGAATTCTTCAAATGCAACATCGTCCTGATCAAAGTCTTCTATGTCTTCCTCATCACTCAAGTCATAAGCTGGAGGTTGAGAGAAATCTACCTCCGCATCTTCTTCGTATTCACTTGGATAAGGTTCTTCAATCTCAGAGAATTCACTAGCGGATGCAAGTTCATTACTAGGAGAACTTGACTTGTGATTATCATCATCAAGGAAACTTGCTTCTTGGATTATTCCGTCTATTTCTTCATAAAAGACTTGCCTTGGGGGTTGTGCCCTATCCTCCTTAGCATCAATTGCAACGTCCTTCACAGAATTCTCCACAACTCTGGATTCCCATGGAAGTTCAGCATCTCCTAAGTCTTCAACCAACTCTTCTTCTTCTATAATGACAGCTTCCTCTACTTGTTCCAGTACGAAGTCATGCTCTGTTCTGTCCACTGGAGTTTCTAGTATCTCTTTCATGCTACGCTCTTCATTAGATTGTCCACATGGGATTGTGGGAGGTCCTTGAATGTCCGAACGTCTAGAATATAATTGACTTATTGCTTGCTCCAGTTGATGAAGGGTTGTTTGAAGTTGATCTACTATTTCCTTTAGGCGAGCCTGTGATTCTGGAGGTGATGGATTTGGACATGGTACATAGAGAAGTGGTGGTGTTTGGGAGTAATCAGATTGGGATTGGGGTAAATAAGGATCATATGGTGGTGAATGGTGAAAAGGCGCTTGTGAGTGTGGCGGTTCAAAGCTACGTTGAGAGGGTGGTCTATAGGCACAGGGTGGGACTTGTTGGTAGTTACAAGGTTGTCCACCATATCTATCAGCTTGGTATGCATTGTAGAATGGCCTTTGTCCATGATATCGTGGAGGGTGTTGTTGCCTAAAGGGTTGATCAAATCCTCTTGGCTCCATCCATCTTTGATCTCTCTGACCTTGATGCATATTCCTGTTATAGCTTTCACTCATTTCAACAATATTAAAACCAAACTCAAAGCGAGAGGGGTGAGAATTCATAGTAGCTAATAAAAATTAAAAAGCAAAAATAAAAATAAATAAACAGCCAAAATCAAATATTTACAATAACCAATAATAAGGCACACGTTTGCAGTTCCCCGGCAATGGCGCCATTTTGAAGAACTGAAGATTGACGGTTTAGAATTCAGAATAAATTCCCGTTGCAAGTATGGTTTCTAAACCAAGCAACCATCCTTTCTTACAAACGTTTTGGTTGTCACAAGTAACAAACCCCTAAATAAATTGATAACCGAAGTATTTAAACCTCGGGTCGTCTTCTCAAGGAACTGCAAGGAAGTATGTTCTTATTATTGGTTATGAAGATTGTAAATTGGGGTTTTGAAAGTAAGGAGCAAGTAATTTAAATTGCAATTAAAATAAGTAAATAACTGTAAAATAAACTTTTGGTAAGGTATGAGAAATTGGAAGTCCTGTCCTAATTATCCTTATTAATGGTGATGAGAATTGAGTCTTAATCCCACTTAGTTAGCCTTTACTAAAGCAAGGGAAGGTCAAGTGGATTGATTAGTCTGATCTTCAGGTTCTAGTCAATTCCTAAGAAAGGACTGGAATTACTGAAGTTCAATTCAATTAGCAAAGATAACAATTATCGATCACGTTGAGTTTGATAACTCCTGAGTTACTGATTTCTTAACCAAGACCAAAAGGGGAAAAGTAAATCTACTCGAAAAAAAATATCTTCAGATTGGAAGTAACAGTAACATAAATAAAAGAAAGCAATCATAAACTGAAATACCTCAAATAACATTAATTAAAAGAATAATCTGTAACATAGAAAAGTTCATAAATTAAATTGAGAAAATAATTAATTAAAAGGAATGTTGAACCTGATAGAAAGGGGCAATCATGAAAGCGAGAAAAATCCTAAATCCTAATCCTAAGAGAGAGAGGAGAGAACCTCTCTCTAAAAACTACATCTAAATCATGAAAAGTGAATAATTGGAGAGTCTCCTCTGAATGGATGCATTCCCCCACTTCATAACCTCTGATCTGTGCCTTCTGGACTTGGATTTGGGCCAAAAAGGGCTTCAGAAATCGCTGGGAGCATTTTTTGTAATTTCTGGTGCGTGGCCTCTGTCACGCGTCCATGTGGGTCACGCGGTCACATCATCTGGATTCTGGACTTTTCCTTATCACGCATTCGCTTCGGTCATGCATCCGCGTCTTCTGCGTTTTGCTCGTGGCGCGCGATCGCGTCAGTCACGCGTTCACGTCGCTGTCTTTTCGCGCCAGGCGTGCGGCCGCGTCACCCACGCGTTCGTGTCGCTGCCAGTTTCTTCAAAAACTCCATTTTGTGCTTTCCTTCCATTTTTGTATATTTCCTTTCCATCCTTTAAGTCATTCCTGCCTTAGAAGATCTGAAACTACTCAACACACAAATCACGACATCGAATGGTAATAAAGGGTAATTAAAATAATTATTCTTAAAGCATTGGAAACATGTTTTTCACATATATCACATAATAAGGAAGGGAAAATAAAACCATGCAATTAACATGAATAAGTGGGTGAAGGATTGAATGAATCACTTAAATTGGGCACAAAATATATCATAAAATATGGGTTTATCAATGACATACCAAAAGATCACATCGACTCTATAAAATATAACAAGATAGCACTGAAATTACTTAAAATTGAGACCAGAAGTTCAGTAACATGACACAAAAAATATTGAATCTTTCTAAAAAATATTACACATTCAATAAATTGAATGGTTATCTCATATAAAATGCCCACATAAAAATATAAAAAATAACACCAAAATACTCTAACATTGAAGTTTTCAACTAAATGATGTGATAGAACTAATAACTTATTTCATGAAGACTTGAGTTGCAAATTTACAAATTTTAATAGTAAAGAGAATAAGTGAAAAAATATGTAGATAGCATTGTAAGATTAAGCATAACAAATGCAAAAATTCAAAAGAGAATGAACAGTGACATTTACACATAAGAAGAAGACGACGTATCTGATATATAAAATAACACATAAATTTCTAAAGAATAACACCGAAATGTCTTCACTCTAACACCAAATTTTTTTTATTAAATGATGTAATGGAACTAAGACTTGAGTTGTAGATCTACAAATTTTGATAAAAGAAAAATAAGTGAAAAAATTTGTAGATGGCGTAGCAAAATTAAAGAAAACAAATGCAAAAATTCAAAAGAGAATGAAAAATATTATTCACCTATAGGAAGAAGATGACAACAATGACCATAATAACGATAACGATAATGATGATAATGAGAATGGAGACGGAGGAGAAAAAGATAAAAGAAAAAGCAATTTAATTAAGAAAAGAAGAAGGAGGAAGGAGCTGATGTGGTGACGATGACAACTATGATAATAAAAGAGAAAGATGAGAAAAAAAAAGAGAAAAAGAATAAACATCACCAACAATGATATAAAAAAAGAAAAAGAAAAAATAGATATATAACAATTTTTTTAAACTTGATTAATTATTTTATTTAGTCATAGAACTTTATTGATTATTTAATAATTTTCAAAATTAGTTCATATAAGTGTTTATTCGGATTTTTTATTTAAATAAATAAAATAAATATTTTAATTATTGAAATAAATAATTATAAAAATTATTACCGAAATTTGTTTTTCAGGTATAAACGAGATAATTATGCACATATCTCGTTTACACTGTAAACGAGATAAGATATGTACGCTTATCTCGTTTACAGGTAAGCGAGATTAGGCGAGGGGGATGCCTATATATATATTTCATTGACAGCGAGGTTCCGGGCCCCAATTTGAACCTTTCGACCATTTTCTTCTCTCTTGTACCTCTTTCTGACCATATTATCGAGTAATACGAAGATGGCGCACGCAGATGTACGTGATCGGAACATCAACAGGCTGAATGCGACATGACACTATGCTGGGATAGATGACTTTGCAGTTAGTTATATTATTTTGAGTTTTATGTAATCCCATACATGTATAGCCATGGTTAAGGTACTTGCAAAGAACTCGAATATAATTTATATAATTAGGAGTAGGTCCCTGGTAGAAATTCAAGGAATGTGATTATATATATATATATATATATATATATAAAGGTTGTGGTAGGCTTAGAGAAGGGGTTGAATCTATGCCTTCCTTTTAAGTTGCTGTTATGACCCTGATAAACCCATATTTCATAAGTTCTTTTGTGCTTAGTTAGAGTGATTTATTCAACTCTTCACCTACTTATTCACATTAATTGCATAGTTTCACTTTCCCTTCCTTATTATGTCATATAATGAAAAACATGTTTCCTAAGCTTTAAAAATTAATTATTTTAATTACCTTTATTTCCATTCGATGCCGTGATTAGTGTGTTGAGTAGTTTCAGATTTTCTAAGGCTGAACGACTTAAAGGATGAAAAAGGAAACATGCTAGAATGGAAGGAGGAAGCAAAACGGAGCTTTAAAGAAACTGGTGTTCATGCGATCGCATGGATGACGCGATCGCGTGCCAAGCACGAATCAGCAGCGACGCGGTCGCATGACTGACGCGACCGCGCGCCTTGAGTAGAGCGCACATGACGCGGTCGCATGACTGACGCGACCGCGTGGAAAGGAAAAGCTCCAAATGACGCGACCGCGTGACCCACGCGGACGCGTGACAGAGGCCACGCATCAGAAATTACAGAATACGCCCCCAGCGAATTCTGAAGCCCTTTTTGGCCCAGATCCAAGTACAGACAGCATAGACCAGAGGTTATAAAGTGTGGGAATGCTTCCATTCAAGGAGAGCTCGCATATTTTCACCTTTCAATGATTTAGATTTAGTTGAGAGGGAGATCTTCTCTCTCTCTTTTAGGATTTAGGATTTCTTCTTGTTTTAAGAGTAACTCTGGATCCAGGTTTAATAATCTTTTAGTTTTTACTTCTATTTATTTATTCCAACATTTGAATTGATTATTATAATTTGATCTAAGAATTCTTCCGTGTTACAGACAGTTATTTGAATTAATGATATTTGAGGTATTTTCAGTTCATGATTGTTCTCTTTGATTTAAGTTATCATTGCTTTCCATCTAAGGATATTTTTATTATTATTCCAGCAATTTTACTTTTTCTTTCCTTTTAGTTCTGGTTAAGAATTTAGTAACTCAACAGTTATTAAACTCAACATAATTGATAATCGTTATCTTGCTAATTGAGCTGAACTTAAATAATCCCAACCTTCTCTTAGGAAATAATTAGGATTCAAAGGTCAACTTAATTAGTCCCTTGACTTTCCTTTGCTCTGGTAAAGGTTGACCAAGTGGAGTTTAGATTCAACCTTCATTATTGTTGAGAGAGATAACTATGTTGGACCTCTAATTTCTCTACCTTGCTAAAAGTTGCTTTACAATTATTATTTATCTTCAATTGCCATTTAATTCACTCGTCATTTAAATTGCTTGCTTCTCACCTTCTAAACCCCGATTACAACCCTTATAACCAATAATAAGAACATACTTCCTCGCAGTTCCTTGAGAAGACGACCCGAGGTTCGAATACTCGGTTAACAATTTTTAAAGGGGTTTGTTACTTGTGACACCCAACACGTTTGTACGAAGGGATTTTTGCCGGTTTAGAAACTATATCTACAACGCAACCGTTTCTATGAATTTCTTTACTGGTAGAAAACCCGACGCCAAAATGGCGCCATTGCCGGGGAACTGCTAACGTGTGCCTTATTATTGGTTATTGTAAATATTTTTCTTTTGCTTGTTTAATTATTGTTGTTTTCCCTTTTTATCTTTATTTGCTACTATGAACTCTCACCCCTCTCGCTTTGAGTTTGGTTCTAATATTGTTAAAGGAAATAGAAGTAACAGCAGGAATGTGCATCAAGGTCAGACCAATCAAGGATGGATGGAACCAAGAGGATCTAATCAACCCTTTTAGCAGCAACACCCTCCGAGATATCCTGGACAAAGACCATTCTACCGTGCATACCCAGCTGAAAGACATGGTGGACAACCTTGTAACTACCAACAAGCCCCACCCCGTGCATATGAACCATCCTTTCAACATAACCTCGAACCACCACACTCACAAGCTTCTCTTCACCATTCGCCATCATATGATCCTTCCTTACCCCAATACCAATCTAATCGTTCCTAATCATCACCACTTTCCTTTGTATCATGTCCAAGTCTGGCAAACCGTGAAGCAAAGGATCGCCTGCAAGAAACAATGATTAAATTTCAAACAACCATTCAACAACTGGAGCAAGCGTTAATTCAATGGGTCACTAGGCGCTCAAATATACAAGGATCAACCACAGCTCCATGTGGACAGCCTGATGAAGAGCGTAGCATGAAAGAAATACTAGAGACTCCAGTGGACAAGACAGAGAATGAATTCGTACTAGAACAAGTGGAAGAAGCTGTCATTGTTCAAGAAGAAGAGTTGGTTGAAGATCTAGGCGATGCTGAACTTCCTTGGGAATCCAGAATTGAGGAAAACTCCGTCCAAGATGCCACAGTTTATGCTAAGGAGGATACCGTACAATCTCCAAGGCAAGTCGGTTATGAAGAATCAGACGGAATAATCCAAGAAGCAAATTTCCTTGATGATGATAGTCACAAGTCTAGTGCTCCTAGTGATGAACTTGCATCCGCAAGTGAATTCTCTGAGATCGAAGAATCTTCCCCAAGTGAATATGAAGATGATGCGGAGGTAGATTTCTCTCAACCTCTAATCTATGACTCGAGTGATGAGGAAGACATAGAAGACTTTGACCAGGATACAGATACAATTGAAGATCTTTGCAAGGAAGTGGAAGAATTCACAGAAGAGCACAAGGAAACGGAACCTGCAGAACCACCAAAAACACCTATCCCAAGGCCGTTACCACCCAATACAAGCTTCAAGTGGGTATAATCCTTAACTTATAACTTTACTTATTCACTTGAATATGGTTTGCTTGAAACAGATGGCCAACTTAGAGCTCTCTGCGGCTTTAAGAGTAAGAGGGAAATGGCTCGTATTCAGAGCTGGTGCACCCGGTTCAATAAAGTTCCACGCTTCACCTCGAAGTACACGGATTGGTATCGTGCTCAATTGCATAGATCACGGAGGACGTTTGGTCACCACGGTGAGATTCTACTTTTTAACCCGCTCGAATGGAAACTTACAAATCAAAACGGAGGCGGATCAAAAAACACAGCTTGGGATCATGGATTATGTTCTGACATTCGTCATCCCGGGAGGCTGGATATCTGTTTAAAGCTGCGTAGGAGCTTTACATGCCTAGTTTGGGACCCCGGAGGCTGTTGGCATTCCAAGCACTGGTGGAGATTTTTGGACGAATTTAAACACAAGCCACCATAACAGGATACTCTTCCAATGTCCAACTTAAGGACTTTAACTAAAAGTGCTAGGTGGGAGACAACCCACCATGGTATGGTCGCTTCTTTTTTAATTTATTTCTTGTTAATTGCTTTCATTTTCCCTTTTTCTTTTTAATTTATTAAACCTGGAATCATGCATAAGCATCCATGATAGTCATTGCATTCTGCACTTTTCATGCATAAAAAAAAAAGTGGTTGCATGGCGCGACCGCATGCCCCATGCGATCGCGTCATATCGCGAAAGACACCACCCATGTGATTGCGTGACCCACGTGGCCACGTGATATATATATCGGCGTAAGGATCCAACGAACAGAAAGTTAGGCTGGAATCGTGCGGCCCTTGTGCGTTTCGCACAAATTGGCCCACGCGATCGCATGCCCCATGCGATCGTGTCACATGTACAATATCAATCCCACGCGACCGCGTGAGAAACGCGATCGCGTCGCATGGATTGCACATCACCCCAAAAGGAGACAGAGAGTTGCGCCGAAACGGCGCTGGAGTCGTGCGTTTAGCACGAATTCCAGCGACGCGATCGCGCGACCCATGCGATCGCGTCAACCTTCTTTCCCCCCTCTCATGCGATCGCGCACTCCACGCGATCGCGTCACTCACATTCTCGTCCCAGCCACGCGATCGCGTGCCCCACGCGGCCGCGTGGATTCGAAAATATAACCCCCCCAGCCCGCGAACCCTATCAGTCGCGCAGCCCTCCCCTTTCACCCCCAACCCTCTTCTCCTTCTCTCTTCTTCTCCTTCCCAGCCACCGCCGGCCAGCCGCCACACCACCACCCCGTACGCCGCGCCCTAACCCCCTCCCCTCCTTTCTCCTCCCTTCCTCCTCTCCCCTCCCCTCTCCGCCACTGCCTCCGCGACCACCGCCCCCCACCGCTGGCACCCCAGCCGCACACCCCTCCGCCACCCACCCGCAAGCCCCCCTCCCTTCCTCTATCACCAACCCAAATCCTCACCGCCACTGCCCCCTCCGCCGCCACCACCGTGTCGCCGTGCAACACCACCGCGCCGGACGCCGCCGCGGCCACCTTCTTCCCTGTTCCACCCCTTCCGCTTACCAGGTTCCGCAACACGCAACCATTTTTTTTTCTTATCTGTCCGTCACTTTTTTGTATTTTTTATTCCATTTATGTTCATAATTAAGACAGTTAGACTTGCATGTTGTAGTGGATTTTTAGGTTGTTAGGTAGCTTAGGCTGTGGTTAGTGGATTTAGGTCTGTTTACTTGCACTGTTCTTACTTCTGTTTTATCCTATGTGCACATCTGTTGCTGCTATAATCATGATTCATATGCTGCTTTCTTGTATGTTACTGCTGTTTACATTGAGTTTTTATGTTTATTTTATATCTATGTACATGCAGCTTGATTTTTTTTATTCATATGAACTGATTAAATTGCTGTTTATTTTCCGGGACAATCCAATTTTAGCCGGAATGCTGCCCAAATTTTTTTTTTAATTTTGTTTTCATTCACGTTTTGGTTTGGCATTCCTGAATTCTGTTTTGCTCTGCTTTACCCAAACCACTACATGAATGCTAGGACAGACCTTCTTATTTTTTTGATTTCCTGGTTCATAAACTGCTTGTTCAATTATGAGTACTTCCATGCTTATCTGTGAATCCTTGTTATGTGGAATTTTTCTATGCCACTTACCTTCCTAACTCACTAATTTTAATTTACTAATTTCTTTTTCAAATCCTAACCATACAAACCTTTTTAATCTCTTTTCTGATTATTTTCACTTTCCTATAATTTTCTCACTATGGCATATTGATTTTTCTTTCCATTTAACATTCATTCACTCACTTTCTATTACTCATTTTCCTTATTTTATTTCTCTCTTAGCGCTTTGAGTTTCCTTTGTTTAAATTGCCTATTTGCTTTCCTGTTTTATCCATTTTCTGGTTTTCTGTTTTTCAGGATGTTTGCCTCACAGAGGAAAGGTAAAGGCAAGGCCACTGGCAAGCGCAAGAGAGGAGATTCCTCCCAGTCCATCATTGCTCTAATGCACGATTCATCATGGCGGGAGAAGAACTTCACACCGCAGGAGAAAGCTAACCAGCTGCTTCCTGCAAATGATCCTATAAAATTTGCAAACCGGTACTGTGAACTGAAGTACCCGGCTTTTTCAAACTCCAGAAATCTATACCTGGAACATACCTTGAAGATTCCAGAAGCCCTCCAGCAGTACACTACTGAGCAAATCAAGCAAAGGGGCTGGTTCTTTCTGGAGAGACCACTGACAGAGGTCAATGCATCCTGGGTCAGGGAATTCTATTGCAACTACTACCTTACTACCCTTGATGCAGTGAACCTGAGGGGAAAGCAAATTCTGGTCACAGAGGAAGCCATAGAGACCATTCTCCAGCTCCCAGCCAAGTTCGATCAGCCAGATGGTTTTGCACAGGCTGAGGAGGACATGGGCCAGATGCAGTTTGACTGGGATGCTGTGAAGGCAAGAATAGCTCTCGACCCTGCTGTTCTTTGGGAGATGGGTCAGAACACCACTATGCCTAGAGGGATCAAGAGAGTGTACTTGAACGATGAGGCTCGGCTTTGGCATCAGATCTTGAGTAACTTTGTGATGCCGAGTACTCACGAGACAGATATCCCGGCTACCATGATCACCCTCCTTTGGTGTGTGCTGGAGGGTAAGGACATTTATCTGCCTCGTTTTATCCGGCATTATATGGCCAGGGCCCACGTCCGAGGCACCCTCCCCTTTCCTTACCTGGTTACACGGCTAGGCCGTCAGGCTGATGTGCCTTGGGAGGATGCCGATGAGAGACCACCAGCCGCGGACTGCAGGAAGATCATCCCGCACAGCAGGAACTTCCTTGCTTTGGGCTACAGACCACCACCTGTCACTGCTACTGATAAGACAGCCCCTCCGTCTGCTGGACCCTCTTCATCCACAGCTGCCCCAGCTGCCCCTGCTGCCACCACTGCACCTCCACCCGCCTCTGAGCTAGTCTATCGCCTTGTGCACCGTCTATTCCGCCAGCTTGATCAGACAGGGCGCCGATATCCCCTCAGAGCCCGACACCCCTTCAGAGCCATTAGAGGATGAGCACGAGGAGGAGGATGAGCACGAGGAGGAGCCTCATTTCCAGGCGGAGACTCATCAGCAGGCAGCCACAGAGCAGGCTGCCCCGCATCAGGAGGTTATGCCCCAGATAGAGGCTGCAGATCCAGAGATCCCGCTCCAGTCCGTCCCACCTCCACAACAGCCAGACCCCCAGCCCACCACCGCCACAGAGACCCCAGCTGCCATCCCTACCAGTGATGACACTCCTTCACACCAGGCTTGATTGAGCATCGAGGACGATGTTTCATTTTAAGTGTGGGGAGGTCGCCATCTCTGGCGTTTATTTTGGCGAACCACTACATACTTTTTCTTTTATTTTGGACATTTTTCTGTATTTTTCTTTTATTGTTATTTTCTGAGTACTTATACATTGCTACTTGTGCATCTTTAGTTCATATCTTAGTTATTTAGTTCATTTTAGTTATTTAGTTTAGTTTGCAATTCTGATTTATTAGTGGATTAATTAGTATACTTTACCCTTTTTAGCATAAGATAGTATAGTTTAAATAGAAAAATATAAAAAGGAAGTAAACTAGGAACTTTAACAAAATCAAAATAACCCACACCTTGTATATATAGCATTACATGTTAGTTGACAACATTTCATCAAGGAGGAACATTAAAACTTTAAAAGCTACCCTAAATAATTTTCAAGAGAATAATGGGAATTTTTAACTAAACCTGCATACAATATATGAATGATATATGATGCTTGAGTTAGAGAACACACAGCCTGTGAGTCTTGAGCTTAAATTGTATGGTTGCATTCAAACCATAATTTCATTTCTGTGTGTCACATTTCTTTTTATTCTGATGTTCTTTACTTTGCTTTAATCTATATGTCCAATTATAGAATATAGAATAAGATACATACCAAGAGAATGATTGAGGCCATCATTTGATTTTAGCTCACTTACCCCAAATTAGCCTACCTTTTACATCACCCTTGTTAGCCCCCTTGAGCCTTTTAAAACCCCTTTATTCTATTTAGCCAAATTACTAGCCTTAAGCAGAAAAACAAAATAAAATCCCAAGTGAATCCTTGGTTAGCTTAAGATAGACAAATTATGAATAGAGTAAAATGTGGGAAGCCTTTTGGGAACATGGGTAATAGAAACAAAAAAGTAGAAAAGTAAAAGGGAATAAAATAAAATTTGGGAAGCATGCTCATGAGAAAATCTAAATGATTCAATTATCATGTGCATTAAAAAAAAAAAGAAATTCCCCAATGAAAACAATGCACATGGAATAAAAATAAAAAGTAAAACATGAGCATGTAACAATAAGTGGGAATTTATGGGAAATTAGGTAAAGAAATTTTACTTTGCTAGATATGTATGTTAGGTGAGATCTTAGTCTAATTAAGGATTCACTTATTAGCTCACTTAACCCTATACATAAATCCTTACCCTTACCTTGGCCCCATTACAACCTTAATTAAGACCTCATGACTTTTTAGTATGACTATGTTCTATAATTGTTGATTGGTTAGATGAGAAACAAAGCTGTAGAAACTAAGAATAAAAAGAAAAATAGAGTGAATAAACCCAATAAACACTGAGTGACTAGAGAGTAAACACAAAATCCAGTGAGGGTTCAATAACTCATCAACATATATCTGTGCTTAAAATTTACCAATTGTTTTGCAAGTTTGTACAATGCTTTCTTTCCCATCTCAATTGCTAAAGTACTTTATTATTTAAGGGTTGGCTATATATATACACACAACTCCTTGAGAATGTGAATTAACTTAGCTACGTGTAAGCTTTATATATGAATGGATGAATTAGAATTGCATGACTCATTAGGTAGATGCATTTAGCATAGGTTGCATTTCATAACATTCCATCACTTTAACCTTAATTATTTACCTTGGTTTTAGCATGAGGACATGCTAGTGTTTAAGTGTGGGGAGGTTGATAAACCCATATTTCATGAGTTCTTTTGTGCTTAATTAGAGTGATTTATTCAACTCTTCACCTACTTATTCACATTAATTGCATAGTTTCACTTTCCCTTCCTTATTATGTCATATAATGAAAAACATGTTTCCTAAGCTTTAAAAATTAATTATTTTAATTACCTTTATTTCCATTCGATGCCGTGATTAGTGTGTTGAGTAGTTTCAGATTTTCTAAGGCTGAACGACTTAAAGGATGAAAAAGAAAACATGCTAGAATGGAAGGAGGAAGCAAAACGGAGCTTTAAAGAAACTGGTGTTCACGCGATCGCATGGATGACGCGATCGCATGCCAAGCACGAATCAGCAGCGACGCGGCCGCATGACTGACGCGACCGCGCGCCTTGAGTAGAGCGCACATGACCCGGTCGCATGACTGACGCGACCGCGTGGAAAGGAAAAGCTCCAAATGACGCGACCGCGTGACCCACGCGGACGCGTGACAGAGGCCACGCATCAGAAATTACAGAATACGCCCCCAGCGAATTCTGAAGCCCTTTTTGGCCCAGATCCAAGTACAGACAGCATAGACCAGAGGTTATAAAGTGTGGGAATGCTTCCATTCAAGGAGAGCTCGCATATTTTCACCTTTCAATGATTTAGATTTAGTTGAGAGGGAGATCTTCTCTCTCTCTTTTAGGATTTAGGATTTCTTCTTGTTTTAAGAGTAACTCTGGATCCAGGTTTAATAATCTTTTAGTTTTTACTTCTATTTATTTATTCCAACATTTGAATTGATTATTATAATTTGATCTAAGAATTCTTCCGTGTTACAGACAGTTATTTGAATTAATGATATTTGAGGTATTTTCAGTTCATGATTGTTCTCTTTGATTTAAGTTATCATTGCTTTCCATCTAAGGATATTTTTATTATTATTCCAGCAATTTTACTTTTTCTTTCCTTTTAGTTCTGGTTAAGAATTTAGTAACTCAACAGTTATTAAACTCAACATAATTGATAATCGTTATCTTGCTAATTGAGCTGAACTTAAATAATCCCAACCTTCTCTTAGGAAATAATTAGGATTCAAAGGTCAACTTAATTAGTCCCTTGACTTTCCTTTGCTCTGGTAAAGGTTGACCAAGTGGAGTTTAGATTCAACCTTCATTATTGTTGAGAGAGATAACTATGTTGGACCTCTAATTTCTCTACCTTGCTAAAAGTTGCTTTACAATTATTATTTATCTTCAATTGCCATTTAATTCACTCGTCATTTAAATTGCTTGCTTCTCACCTTCTAAACCCCAATTACAACCCTTATAACCAATAATAAGAACATACTTCCTCGCAGTTCCTTGAGAAGACGACCCGAGGTTCGAATACTCGGTTAACAATTTTTAAAGGGGTTTGTTACTTGTGACACCCAACACGTTTGTACGAAGGGATTTTTTGCCGGTTTAGAAACTATATCTACAACGCAACCGTTTCTATGAATTTCTTTACTGGTAGAAAACCCGACGTCAGACCCTTTTTAAACAAACTTTCAATTCTGATTCTGTTTATACTCAGCAGTAGAAATTTATGAGACAATTTATTTTTGTCTCATAAATATCAGAAAACAGAACTTAGCATAAAAGAAAAAAGCTAACACCAGCATGTATCCTGGTTCAGTTGCCTTGTCCTATGCAACCTACATCTAGTCTCCTCCACAACATTGGAAGAATTTTCACTATAGTTAACAGTATTACATACACCAATTTCACAGGATTAACCCAATCCTTTCACACTCAAGTTCTAACCTAACTTGACATTGGCTATGCTAATACCTAACTATTCACTCTTAGTGCTAACCCAACTAAGAAAAGGATACCTCACAGGTATAAGATACAAGACATAGACATACCTAAAGAAATCTGAAATAACTCTAGACTTTTCTCTCAAGTGTATCACTCAGCTTTTTTCCACTCATGGCTTTTACTTGAGCTTTCTCACAATGCCTTTTCTCACAAGAAATTACAGAAAGATAAACATAGAAAAGTACATTACAATCTGTAAAACATGAAGGAGATTGACTTCATCAACAGCCTCTTTGCTATGTGCAAAACCAGATTTGTAAACCTCAGATACAGTTCTTCAGTATTGGCTGAATGCTTCTTTGAAAGAAAGCATTATCCAAGTAGAGGAACTTCTTTGCATAACACAACTCTCAAACTCTGGTTTTTCTCTCCTTGCTTCTGAATGAGCAGAAAGTCTTCTTTTATCTCCTTGCATGTTGCTGGGTTCTTCTTCCAAGGTCAACACCTTGAGCCTTGAGCTTCACCAACCCACAGATTCACTTTTTCTTATTAAACCTTAGAGTAGAAACTTTGCTTCTAACTTCTTCATCTTGACCGAAAGCCATAAAGCAGCAACCATAAAAATCTTCCAATGGTCAACTTAATCTGAGCCCTTGAAAACCAACTTGGTCCCCAAGACATGTTTGAGACCATGGATTTACAGCAGAGAGGAACAGAAATCCTCTTTTCCATATAACCCAAAATGGAGATACAGAGAGTTGAAGATGAAGAGAAGAAAGTGTGTTGCATGTATGAGGAAATGGGTTACCATTAACCTAAGCTTGATATGGTTTGAATTTGCTGATTAGACTTCTGTGTTTCAAGCTTGGACTTTCTCTTTCTTGCTTCTTTGATGATCACCTTAGGGAAGAAGCTTTCTCTTTCTCTTTCTCACTTTTCTGAGTTTGTGATTTGACTAAGACAGAGGAGAGAAGAACGTTGCTTTGGTAAAAGCAAGTGAGAGGGAATGAAGACTTCAATCTTATATGAGAAGCTTGGTGGGATCAACTTGGATTTTAATTATTAACACTCAACACTAATTATTTATTTTGCCCAAAAATAATGTTTGTCATCACTAATTAATTTAGTTAATTTCTTAACTCAACAATTTTCTCCTTAATGACAAACATAATTAAAATATTTATCAAAAGGAATTGAATTTGAATAGAGTTAAGAAACTTCCCTTTGAATGATGTCACTTGCTTTTGTGTTGCTCCCCCTTTCTCTTTCAAGAGTTGCTCCCCCTAGATTTATGCTCTTCTCTTCTTTCCTATTTGCATATACTTATTGGAAACACAATAAAATACTATATACTGTCCATGGATGCAGCAAACAGTAATAGTTTCAAACAGTTATAACATCTCATGAAACAAAGCTAAGGGATTTTACAAAAAAATAGCCAAAAGTTCAGCCCAAAACTGAATCAAAATATCTCAGCAATAATAACAATTATCCAGCTCAAGCTTTAACCAAAGGCAAAACAGCAACAGATCATATGAAGCAAGTTCAAATTCTCATGCCAAAAAATCACAGCAGTAGCATAAATTAGCAAATTCATATGCTACTAAATTCAATTCATACAGCTACTCCCCCTTTTGTCATCAAGGGTGTAAGAATTAATGAACTAAAATCCTGCAACAAGAGGTTAAGAGACGTTCCTTTGATGATACCAGATTAACTTGATGTGCTCCCCCTTTCTTTCATATGAGTTGCTCCCCCTTAATGTATGCTTATCGCTTAACCTGAGGACACAGACAATAATGCCCACACAACAATCCGATGTATATACATGCTTATCTAGAATTCTATAGTTACACAAAAGTCTAATAATCCATACAAGCACATATTGTAAATTACGACAGCATGTAAGCAACAATTCACCAGCACATCATAATGTTCAAATGACTTAAAGTCATCTAAGTTCAGTTCACAAACAAATCAAACAGATTTCAATTCATAAACATAAGTCAACTAACAAACACAAGACTAATCAAAACTAATATCAAATAATCTCAGTAAGTCTTATGTTTTATCAAGCCTCATATATGCATTTTTCTCCCTTTTTTTTTCATCAAGGTGGATAGAATAAAACAAAACAGAACCTACAAAATAGTGTGTTAGAGGCATGTTAAAGCTAAGTGTTGCATTTTGAAATACTGAAAACAATTCGGAAGAGAAATAAAGATCATATTTCAACCAACAACTCCATAGATATATAACAAACTCACAATGTGCAAAGACCAATTATTGGTAAAAACTCATTAGGACCAAAAAGAGAGTTTCATATCACTTGAAGGTTTCAGAAGACAAAAAGAGACCACATCAGTAATAAGATTCAAGCATGGTCTATGTCCATTTTTTTTTACTACAAAATTCAGATCTCTCATTTCTTATTCAACAAATGTCTCTTTGACCTGCAAATTAGAATTCTCAAACAAGACATTATCACAATTAAAACAGAAGTTGCAGCCCCTTTTTTTTTAAATTGAAATGATGATGATGAGAAATGTAAAAAAAAAGACATGCACAATACATGAATAGGTTAGCACTTGCAGCAAGTTGAGAGTGTTCTTGAAAAAAGAAAGTTCAGAACCCTATTCCAAGAAAGTTCAGACCCCAGAAGATAAAATTCAAAGTGATGGTTCTTCTTCTGTCCAGAATTGTGTCATCCAAACCTATGAGACACAAACTTCAACAAACACATTGGTATGCGAAATTGTTACTCAGGTTGTGAATTATTGTTCGAAATTGATTCCCTGGCGATGGCACCAAAAATGGATGCACAGAACTATGGTCTAAACATATCTTCACAACTTCGCATAACTAACCAGCAAGTGCACTGGGTCGTCCAAGTAATAAACCTTACGTGAGTAAGGGTCGATCCCACGGAGATTGTTGGTATGAAGCAAGCTATGGTCACCTTGTAAATCTCAGTCAGGCGGATATAAAATAGTTATGGAGTTTTCGAAATTAATACTAAAATAAGGATAGAAATACTTATGTAAATCATTGGTGAGAATTTCAGATAAGCGTATGGAGATGCATTCATTCCTCTGAACCTCTGCTTTCCTGCTGCCTTCATCCAATCCGTCTTACTCCTTTCTATGGCTGGCTTTATGTAAGGATGTCACCGGTGCCAATGGCTACTTTCAATCCTCTCGAAAAAATGGTCCAAATGCTCTGTCACAGCACGGCTAATCGTCTGGAGGCATCACCCTTGTCGTTGGTTGCATCCTATTCCTCTCTGTGAAAATGGTCCGATGTGCTGTCACTGCATGGCTAATCATCTTGGAGGTTCTCGATCATACTGGAATAGAATTTACTATCCTTTTGCGTCTGTCACTACGCCCAGCACTCGCGAGTTTGGAGTTCGTCACAGTCATTCAATCCCAGAGTCCTACTCAGAATACCACGGACAAGGTTTAGACTTTCCGGACTCTCATGAATGCCGCCATCAATCTAGCTTATACCACGAAGATTCTGATTAAGAGATCTAAGAGATACTCATTCAATCTAATGTAGAACGGAAGTGGTTGTCAGACACGCGTTCATAGGGAATGATGATGATTGTCACGTTCATCACATTCAGGTTGAAGTGCGAATGACTATCTTAGAAGCGAAATAAGATGAATTGAATAGAAAATAGTAGTACTTTGCATTAATCTTTGAGGAACAGCAGAGCTCCACACCTTAATCTATGGAGTGTAGAAACTCTACCGTTGAAAATACATAAGTGAAGAAGGTTCAGGCATGGCCGAGAGGCCAGCCCTCAAACGTGATCTAAGATAGCATACAACTGATCAAAGATATCTAATACAATAGTAAAAAGTTCTATTTATAATAAACTAGCTACTAGGGTTTATAGAAGTAAGTAATTGATGCATAAATCCACTTTCGGGGCCCACTTGGTGTGTGCTTGGGCTGAGCTTGAAGTCTACACGTGCAGAGGCTCTTTCTGGAGTTGAACGCCAGCTTTTGTGCCAGTTTGGGCATTGAACTCCACTTTGCAACTTGTTTCTGGCGCTGGATGCTAGAATTGGGCAGAGAACTGGCGTTAAACACCAGTTTGCGTCGTCTAAACTTGAGCAAAGTATGGACTATTATATATTTCTGGAAAGCCCTAGATGTCTACTTTCCAATGCAATTGGAAGCGCGCCATTTTGAGTTCTGTAGCTCCAGAAAATTTATTTTGAGTGCAGGGAGGTCAGAATCCAACAGCATCAGCAGTCCTTCTTCCGCCTCTGAATCTGATTTTTGCTCAAGTCCCTCAATTTCAGCCAGAAAATACTTGAAATCACAGAAAAACACACAAACTCATAGTAAAGTCCAGAAATGTGAATTTAACATAAAAACTAATGAAAACATCCCTAAAAGTAACTAGATTCCACTAAAAACATACTAAAAACAATGCCAAAAAGCGTATAAATTATCCGCTCATCACAACACCAAACTTAAATTGTTGCTTGTCCCCAAGCAACTGAAAATCAAATAGGATAAAAAGAAGAGAATATACTATAAATTCCAAACTATCAATGAAACATAGCTCCAATCAGATGAGCGGGACTTGTAGCTTTTTGCCTCTTGAATAGTTTTGGCATCTCACTTTATCCATTGAAGTTCAGAATGATTGGCTTCTCTAGGAACTCAGAGTTCAGATAGTGTTATTGATTCTCCTAGTTCAGTATGATGATTCTTGAACACAGCTATTTTATGAGTCTTGGCCGTGGCCCTAAGCACTTTGTTTTCCAGTATTACCACCAGATACATAAATGCCACAGACACATAATTGGGTGAACCTTTTCAGATTGTGACTCAGCTTTGCTAAAGTCCCTAATTAGAGTTGTCCAGGGTTCTTAAGCACACTCTTTTTTTTGCTTTGGACCTTGACTTTAACCGCTCAGTCTCAAGTTTTCACTTGACACCTACACGCCACAAGCACATGGTTAGGGACAGCTTGGTTTAGCCGCTTAGACCAGGATTTTATTCCTTTAGGCCCTCCTATCCACTGATGCTCAAAGCCTTGGGATCCTTTTTATTTGCCCTTGCCTTTTGGTTTTAAGGGTTATTGGCTTTTTGCTCTTGCCTCTTGGTTTTAAGAGCTTTTGGCTTTTTCTGCTTACTTTTGCTTTTTCTATTTTTTTTTCGCCCTTTTTTTTTTCTGCAAGCTTTGTTCTTTGCTGCTTTTTCTTGCTTCAAGAATCTTTTTTATGATTTTTCAGATTATCAAATAACATGTCTCCTTGTCATCATTCTTTCAAGAGCCAACATATTTAACATTCTTAAACAACAACTTCAAAAGACATATGCACTATTTAAGCATACATTCAGAAAACAAGAAGCATTGTCACCACATCAATATAATTAAACTAAGTTCAAGGATAAATTCGAAACTCATGTACTTCTTGTTCTTTTGAATTAAAACATTTTTCATTTAAGAGAGGTGATGGATTCATAGGACATTCATAACTTTAAGACATAGTTACTAACTACTAATGATCATGTAATGAAGACACAAACATGGATAAGCACTTAACATAGAAAACGAAAAACAGAGAAAGTAAGAACAAGGAATGAGTCCACCTTAGTGATGGGTCGTTTCTTTCTTGAGGAACCAATGATGTCCTTGAGCTCTTCTATGTCTCTTCCTTGTCTTTGTTGCTCCTCCCTCATTGCTTTTTGATCTTCTCTAATTTCATGAAGGATGATGGAGTGTTCTTGATGTTCCACCCTTAATTGTCCCATGTTGGAACTTAATTCTCCTAGGGAGGTGTTGATTTGCTCCCAAAAATTCTGTGGAGGCAAGTGCATCCCTTGATGTATCTCAGGGATTTCTTGATGATGAGCTTCTTCATGTGCCTGTTGAGATTCATGAATGTGCTCTCTTGTTTGCTCCATCCTTTTCTTAGTGATGGGCTTGTGAGATGAATCTTTCCATCTCCCATGGCTCAGAGGTGGAAGCATTTGTCTTCCCTTTCCTCTTTCTTGAGGTTTCTCTGGCCTTAGGTGCCATTAATGGTAATGGAAAAACAAAAAGCTTATGCTTTTACCACACCAAACTTAGAATATTGCTCGCCCTCGAGCAAGAGAAGAAAGAATAGATGAAAAAGAAGAAGATATGGAGGAGATAGAGGGATGTGTGTATGGATGTGAGTGGTGAATGGAAAACAGAAGGGATGACCATGAATGGAGAGAGAGAGGGTGAGGTGGGTGGGGATCTTGTGAGATTCACAGATCCTGAGATGATCCTGTGGGCTCCACAGATCCTGAGATGATCTTGTGGGGTCCACAGATCCTGAGATGATCCTGTGGGGTCTACAGATCCTGAGGTGATCCTGTGGAGTCCACAGATCCTGAGATGATCCTGTGGGGTCCACAGATCCTGAGGTGTTCAAGGAATTACAACCTTGCACCAAATTAGGCATGTAAAATGCCCTTGCACACAACTCTGGGCGTTCAGCGTCAGGTTGGTGCCCATTTTGGGCGTTCAACGCCCATTTGTTGCCCATTTCTGGCGTTGAACGCCAGAACCATGCTTGTTCTGGGCGTTCAGCGCCAGCTCTTCTCCAGGGTGCAATTCTGGCGTTCAGCGCCCAGATGCTGCCCATTTTGGGCGTTCAGCGCCCAGATACTGCCCATTTTGGGCGTTCAGCGCCAGAACCATGCTCTGTTCTGGCGTTGAACGCCAGACAGGTGCTTCCTCCAGGGTGTGATTTTTCTTCCGCTGTTTTTGATTCTGTTTCCAAATTTTTCGTTTATTTTGTGACTCCACATGATCATGAACCTAAGAAAACATGAAAAACAAAAATAAAATTAGATAAATAAACATTGGGTTGCCTCCCAACATGCGCTTCTTTAATGTCAATAGCTTGACAGTGGGCTCTCATGGAGCCTCACAGATGTGCAGAGCTTTGTTGAGACCTCCCAACACCAAACTTAGAGTTTGGATATGGGGGTTTGACACCAAACTTAGAGTTTGGTTGTGGCCTCCCAACACCAAACTTAGAGTTTGACTGTGGGGGCTCTGGTTGACTCTGTAGTGAGAGAAGCTTTTCATGCTTCCTCTCCATGGTTGCAGAGAGAGAACCTTGAGTTTTAAACACAAGGTTATCCTCATTTAGTTGAAGGATTAATTCTCCTCTATCCACATCAATCACAGCTCTTGCTGTGGCTAGGAAGGGTCTTCCAAGGATGATGGATTCATCTTCATCCTTCCCAGTATCTAGGATTATGAAATCAGCAGGGATGTAAAGGCTTTCAACCTTTACTAACATGTCCTCTACTTGTCCATAAGCCTCTTTTATTGAGTTGTCTGCCATCTCCAATGAGATTTTAGCAGCTTGCACCTCAAATATTCCAAGTTTCTCCATTACAGAGAGTGGCATGGGGTTTATTCCTGACCCAAGGTCACATAGAGCCTTCTCAAAGGTCATGGTGCCTATGGTACAGGGTATGAGGAACTTTCTAGGATCCTCTTTCTTCTGAGGCAATCTCAGTAAATCCAATGCATTTAATTCATTGGTGAACAGGGGAGGTTCATCTCCCCAAGTCTCATTAGCAAATAATTTGGCATTCAGCTTCATGATTGCACCAAGGAACTTGGCAACTTGCTCTTCAGTAACATCCTCATTCTCTTCAGAAGAGGAATACTCATCAGAGCTCATGAATGGCATAAGAAGGTTCAATGGAATCTCTATGGTCTCTAGATGAGTCTCAGATTCCTTAGGTTCCTCAGAGGGAAGCTTCTTATTGATCACTGGACGTCCCAGGAGGTCTTCCTCCTTGGGATTCATCCTTCTCCTCTCTTGTGGGTTTGGCCATGGTAATTAATTCAATGGCCTTGCACTCTCCTTTTGGATTCTCTTCTGTATTGCTTGGGAGAGTACTAGGAGGGATTTCAGTGATCCTTTTACTCAGCTGGCCCACTTGTGCTTCCAAATTTCTAATGGAAGACCTTGTTTCATTCATGAAACTCACAGTGGCCTTAGATAGATCAGAGACTAAATTTGCTAAGCTAGATGGATTTGGCTCAGAATTCTCTGTCTGTTGCTGAGTGGATGATGAAAAAGGCTTGCTATTGCTAAACCTGTTTCTTCCACCATTATTAAAGCCTTGTTGAGGCTTTTGATCCTTCCATGAGAGATTTGGGTGATTTCTCCATGATGGATTGTAGGTGTTTCCATATGGTTCACCCATGTATTTTAACTCTGCTATTGCAGGGTTCTTAGGATCATAAGCTTCTTCCTCAGAAGATACCTCTTGAGTACTGTTGGATGCAGCTTTCATTCCATTCAGACTCTGAGAAATCATATTGACTTGCTGAGTCAATATTTTATTCTGAGCCAATATGGCATTCATAGTATCAATTTCAAGAACTCCCTTCTTCATAGGCGTCCCATTACTCACAGGATTCCTCTTAGAAGTGTACATAAACTGGTTATTAGCAACCATGTCAATGAGTTCTTGAGCTTCTGCAGGCGTTTTCTTTAGGTGAATGGATCCACCTGCAGAAGCATCCAATGACATCTTAGCTAATTCAGACAGACCATCATAGAATATATCCAGGATGGTCCATTCTGAAAGCATGTCAGAAGGACACTTTTTGGTCAGTCCTTTGTATCTCTCCCAAGCTTTATAGAGGGATTCACCTTCTTTCTGTCTGAAGGTTTGAACATCCACTCTAAGCTTACTCAGCTTTTGAGGAGGAAAGAACTTGGCTAAGAAAGCATTGACCAGCTTATCCCAAGAGTTCAAGCTATCTTTAGGTTGAGAGTCCGACCATATTCTAGCTCTGTCTCTCACATCAAAAGGGAAAAGCATGAGCCTGTAGACTTCAGGATCTACTCCATTAGTCTTAACAGTATCACATATCTGCAAGAATTCAGTTAAGAACTGAAAAGGATCTTCAGATGGAAGTCCATGAAACTTGCAGTTCTGCTGCATTAGAGAAACTAATTGAGGTTTAAGCTCAAAATTGTTTGCTCCAATGGCAGGAATGGAGATGCTTCTTCCATGTAAATTGGAATTAGGTGCAGTAAAGTCACCAAGCATCCTCCTTGCATTATTATTATTTTCGGCTGCCATCTCCTCTTCTTGTTCGAAAATTCCTGACAGGTGCTTACTGGTTTGTTGTAATTCAGAGTCCTTTTAGGTTCTGGATCTGCTTCAACAAGAATATTCTTGTCCTTGCTCCTGCTCATATGAAAAAGAGGGATAGAAAAATAATAATAATATGGATCCTTTTTACCACAGGTATAGAGGTTCCCCTGTGTGAGTAGAAGAAAAGAAGGAGATGAGAGAGAAAGAGAATTTTCGAAAATAATTTTTGAAAAAGAGTTAGTGATTTTCGAAAATTGTTTTTGAAAAAGGTTAGTAATTTTCGAAAATTAAAAATCAAAAATTAAAATAATTAGTTAATTAAAAAGAAATTTTGAAAAAGAGGGGAGATATTTTCGAAAATTAGAGAGAGAGAGAGTTAGTTAGGTAGTTTTGAAAAAGATAAGAAACAAACAAAAAGTTAGTTAATTGAAACAAATTTTGAAAAGATAAGAAGTTAGGAAGTTAGAAAAGATATTTTGAAATCAAATTTTTGAAAAAGATAAGGTAAGAAGATATTTTTGAAAAGATATGATTGAAATTAGTTTTAAAAAAGATTTGATTTTTAAAATCATAATTAATGACTTGACTCACAAGAAATCATAAGATATGATTCTAGAACTTAAAGTTTGAATCTTTCTTAACAAGCAAGTAACAAACTTGAAATTTTTGAATCAAAACATTAATTGATGATGTTATTTTTGAAAATATGATGTAAAATTAAGAAAAAGATTTTTGAAAAATATTTTTGAAATTTTCAAAAATAACTAAAAAAATTGAAAAAAGATTTGATTTTTGAAAAAGATTTTGAAAAAGATAAGATTTTTAAATTAAAAATTTGATTTGACTCATAAAAACAACTAGATTTTAAAAATTTTTGAAAAAGTCAAATCTAATTTTCGAAATTTTAAGAGAGAAAAAGGGAAAGATTTTTTTTTTATTTTTGAATTTTTATGATGAGAGAGAAAAACAAGAAAAATGATGCAATGCATGAAAGTTATGGATCAAAACAATGAATGCATGCAAGAATGCTATGAATGTCAAGATGAACACCAAGAACACTATGAAGATCATGATGAACATCAAGAACACATTTTTGAAAAATTTTTAATGCAAAGAAAACATGCAAGACACCAAACTTAGAATTCTTTAATGCTTAGACATAAAGAATTTAGGAATGCATATGAAAAACAAGAAAAGACACAAAACATGCAAATGCAAAGATCAAACAAGAAGACTTACCAAGAACAACTTGAAGATCATGAAGAATACTATGAATGCATGAATTTTTTCGAAAAATGCAAGATGAACATGCAATTGACACCAAACTTATAACATGACTCAAGACTCAAACAAGAAACACAAAAAATATTTTTGATTTTTATGATTTTCTAATTTTTTTGTATTTTTTTTGAAAATTATTTGAAAAACAAAAATAAGGATTCCAAAATTTTTAATATGAATTCCAGGAATCTAGCATTCTTAGTCTAAAGCTCCAATCTGAGGGTTAGGCATGGCTTAATAGCCAGCCAAGCTTTAGCATATAACATCAGAGAATATACTGCTCATTACTTATCAAAGTAACTTGCCTCTATGCTGATGGTTTGGAAGCCTCAGTCCAAAAGAATTTAGACATGGCTTTATGGCTAGTCAGGCTTCAACATGTTTCATGAAACACTAGAATTCGTTCTTAAAAATTTTGAAGAAAAATATATTTTTGAAAATATTTTTTTTTTAAATTTTTCGAAAACAAAGGAGAAATTTTTGAAAGATTCTTGAAAAATTTTTTGAAAACTTTTTGAAAATAAGAAGGAAATTACCCAATCTAAGCAACAAGATGAACCGTCAGTTGTCCAAACTCGAACAATCCCCAGCAACGGCGCCAAAAACTTGGTATGCGAAATTGTTACTCAGGTTGTGAATTATTGTTCGAAATTGATTCCCTGGCGATGGCACCAAAAACAGATGCACAGAACCATGGTCTAAACATATCTTCACAACTTCGCATAACTAACCAGCAAGTGCACTGGGTCGTCCAAGTAATAAACCTTACGTGAGTAAGGGTCGATCCCACGGAGATTGTTGGTATGAAGCAAGCTATGGTCACCTTGTAAATCTCAGTCAGGCGGATATAAAATAGTTATGGAGTTTTCGAAATTAATACTAAAATAAGGATAGAAATACTTATGTAAATCATTGGTGAGAATTTCAGATAAGCGTATGGAGATGCATTCATTCCTCTGAACCTCTGCTTTCCTGCTGCCTTCATCCAATCCGTCTTACTCCTTTCTATGGCTGGCTTTATGTAAGGATGTCACCGGTGCCAATGGCTACTTTCAATCCTCTCGAAAAAATGGTCCAAATGCTCTGTCACAGCACGGCTAATCGTCTGGAGGCATCACCCTTGTCGTTGGTTGCATCCTATTCCTCTCTGTGAAAATGGTCCGATGCGCTGTCACTGCATGGCTAATCATCTTGGAGGTTCTCGATCATACTGGAATAGAATTTACTATCCTTTTGCGTCTGTCACTACGCTCAGCACTCGCGAGTTTGGAGTTCGTCACAGTCATTCAATCCCAGAGTCCTACTCAGAATACCACGGACAAGGTTTAGACTTTCCGGACTCTCATGAATGCCGCCATCAATCTAGCTTATACCACGAAGATTCTGATTAAGAGATCTAAGAGATACTCATTCAATCTAATGTAGAACGGAAGTGGTTGTCAGACACGCGTTCATAGGGAATGATGATGATTGTCACGTTCATCACATTCAGGTTGAAGTGCGAATGACTATCTTAGAAGCGAAATAAGATGAATTGAATAGAAAACAGTAGTACTTTGCATTAATCTTTGAGGAACAGCAGAGCTCCACACCTTAATCTATGGAGTGTAGAAACTCTACCGTTGAAAATACATAAGTGAAGAAGGTTTAGGCATGGCCGAGAGGCCAGCCCTCAAACGTGATCTAAGATAGCATACAACTGATCAAAGATATCTAATACAATAGTAAAAAGTCCTATTTATAATAAACTAGCTACTAGGGTTTACAGAAGTAAGTAATTGATGCATAAATCCACTTTCGGGGCCCACTTGGTGTGTGCTTGGGCTGAGCTTGAAGTCTACACGTGCAGAGGCTCTTTTTGGAGTTGAACGCCAGCTTTTGTGCCAGTTTGGGCGTTGAACTCCACTTTGCAACTTGTTTCTGGCGCTGGACGCCAGAATTGGGCAGAGAACTGGCGTTGAACGCCAGTTTGCGTCGTCTAAACTTGGGCAAAGTATGGACTATTATATATTGCTGGAAAGCCCTGGATGTCTACTTTCCAATTCAATTGAAAGAGCGCCATTTTGAGTTCTGTAGCTCCAGAAAATCCATTTTGAGTGCAGGGAGGTCAGAATCCAACAGCATCAGCAGTCCTTCTTCAGCCTCTGAATCTGATTTTTGCTCAAGTCCCTCAATTTCAGCCAGAAAATACCTGAAATCACAGAAAAACACACAAACTCATAGTAAAGTCCAGAAATGTGAATTTAACATAAAAACTAATGAAAACATCCCTAAAAGTAACTAGATTCCACTAAAACATACTAAAAACAATGTCAAAAAGCGTATAAATTATCCGCTCATCACACATCAGCAATTTTCAAACAATGAATCATGACTTAAAATCCCTTGACTAGTCCTAAGCATGCAAAATCTGTCCTTAGCTAGTGGTTTAGTAAAAATATCAGCTAATTTCTCCTCTGATTTAACAAATTGAATGCTAATATCCCCTTTTTGAACATGTTCTCTTATTGAGTGAAATTTCACTTTAATATGTTTAGTCCTAAAATGTAAAATTGGATTTTTGAAAATATTAATGGCACTCATATTATCACACAACAGGAGAATATTTTCAGCATTTAATTTGTAATCGGCGAGTTGTGTTTTTAAAAGCTGAGAACAACAAGAAGAAGCAGCTATATACTCAGCCTCTGCAGTGGATAAGGCCACTGTTGGTAGCTTCTTACTTGACCAAACATTTAATGACTTTCCAAGGAAGCAACATAGGCCTGAAGTGCTCCTTCTATCAACTCTATCACCTGCAAAATCTGCATCACAATAACCAACTGCAGAAAAATCATCAATCTTAGGATACCAAAGACCAAAATTAGATGTGCCATGAACATATCTAATGATCCTCTTAACTGCAAAAAGATGTGACTCTTTTGGTTTGGATTGGAACCTAGAACACAATCCAACACTTTGCACAATATCGGGTCTAGAGGAAGTTAAGTACATAAGAGACCTAATCATTCCTCTATACCTAGTCTCATCAACATCTTTCTCAGTTTCTCCCTTATCTAGTTTTGAACTAGGATGCATGGGAGTTCCCATAGGTTTGGCATTTTCCATACCAAATTTCTTAACTAATTCCTTGGCATACTTTTCTTGATGAATGAAAATACCTTCTTCAGTTTGTTTAATTTGCAGCCCAAGGAAAAAATTAAGTTCTCCCATCATACTCATGTCAAATTCACTTGTCATGAGTTTTCCAAATTCAGAACAAAGGGATTCATTAGCTGATCCAAAAATAATATCATCAACATATATTTGAACTAGAATGAAGGAATCATTAGAATTCTTGATAAATAGAGTTGTGTTAGTGGTGCCTCTTTAAAAACCATTTTTCAAAAGAAAAGAGCTAAGTCTCTCATACCAAGCTCTAGGAGCTTGTCTTAAACCATAGAGAGCTTTTGATAATTTGAAAACATGATTAGAATGCTCTTTATTTTCAAAACCAGGAGGCTGCTCCACATACACTTTTCTATCTATCACACCATTCAAAAATGCACATTTCACATCCATTTGATATAATTTAAAACCACAAAATGCAGTATAAGCTAAGAGAAGTCTTATGGCTTCCATTCGGGCAACAAGGGCAAAGGATTCATCAAAGTCTATTCCTTCTTCTTGGTCATATCCTTGTGCCACTAGCCTAGCCTTGTTTCTTGCAATGCTACCATCTTCTCCCAACTTGTTCCGAAATATCAACTTGGTGCCGGTCACTTTTTTTTCTACTTGGCCTTGGGACCAAAGTCTACACTTGGTTCTTTTCAAACTCAAGAAGCTCATCCTCTATAGCTTTAACCCAAGAAGGGTCACTAAGGGCTTCCTTGACATTTTGAGGCTCTATTTGTGAAAGAAGGGCAATGTTTGATCCTTCATTTGCCTTTCTAGTGGAAGATCGTGTTTGCACTCAATGAGAAACATCCCCAATGACAAATTCCTCAGGATAATTCTTCAAGAATCTCCATTCACGAGGTCTGGTGGATTTGGAGGCAGATTCAGATACCAAGGGATTCTAGGTGCTGCTGGCTTCAGGATTTCCTTCATATTCATGAGAAAAAATGGAATTGTCTCTTGGATTTTCAACACTTGCAGTTTCTAGTTCAGCTTGACCAAAATTTTCTTTGTCATGATTCTGAGTAGTTTCATCTTCCTTTTGAGCTTGATTTCCTGCATCACAATCTTCCAAAATGCTTTGTACCAAGTTAGTATCACAAAATGTAACATGTATGGACTCCTCAATAATTCTAGCATCTTGATGATAAACCCTATATGCTTTACTAGTTGTGGAATATCCTACAAACACACACTCATACGCCTTTGGATCAAATTTTTCCAAATTATCCTTGTTATTTAAAACAAAACATTTGCATCCAAAGATGTGCAAGTAATCTAAGTTTGGTGGGTAACCTTTCCAAAGTTCATAAGGGGTTTTCTTCAAAAATTTCCTTATGATTGTTCTATTCAAAATGTGGCAAGCCGTGTTAACCGCTTCAACCCAAAGGAATTTTGGAACATTACTCTCACATAGTATAGCTCTTGTCATCTCTTGTATGCTTCTATTTCGTCTTTCCACAACACCATTTTGTTGTGGTGTTCTAGGACAAGAGAAGTTGTGAGATATTCCAAATTCCTCACAAAAGGATTCAAATAAATTATTTTCAAATTCAGTTCCATGATCACTTCTTATAGAAGAGATTTTTAAGTCCTTTTCATTTTGAATTTTCTTGCAAAAAGGTTCAAAGGCCGAAAAGGCTTTATTTTTGTGTGCAAGAAATAAAACCCAACCAAACCTAGTATAGTCATCCACAATTACTAAACCATAATGTTTACCACCTAGGCTTTGAGTTCTTGTTGGACCAAATAAATCAATGTGTAGCAACTCAAGTGGTCTTTTAGTGGAGATGTCCTCCTTTGGTTTAAAAGAACTTTTTGTTTGTTTTCCCATTTGGCAAGCATCACAAGTGATGTCTTTGTCAAACTTTATCAAAGGAAGGCCTCTTACTAATTCTTTGTTTACAAGTTTGTTTATTTGAAACATACTTGCATGGCCCAATCTTTTGTGCCATAACCACTTTTCAGATTCTTTAGAGTGAAGACAAGCTACATTTTGATCCTTTAGTTCATCAAGAGTAAGTCCATACATATTATTAAAATGCTTGGCAACAAAAATCACTTCATTTGTCTTCTCATTAACAACGCAGCATTCAAGTCTTTTGAAAGTCACTAAATATCCTAAATCATACAGCTGACTTATACTCAAAAGATTGTGCTTCAAACCACATACCAAAAGTACATCATCAATGAAAGTAGATTGTTCATTACCTACTTTTCCAACAGCAATAATTTTACCTTTACCATCATCTCCAAAGGTCACAAAACCTCCATCATACTTGTTTAGTTTGATGAAATAAGTTGACCTTCCAGTCATGTGCCTTGAGCATCCACTATCCATGTACCACATATCCTTTTTGTTCTTGGATGCTAGGCAAATCTGCATGAAGAGTTTCAAGTAGCCTTAGGTATCCAAATTAATTTGGATCCTTTGAAGTTAATCTATCTTGGTTGTCCAAGTGCATTGAAATCACAAACAACATTATAAATTTGGTTTCCCACAACTCTCTTTTCAATGAAACATTGTGCATATGAGTGACCAAATTTTTTGCAATTAAAACAATAATTTTCTGATGCATGTTGTTGAAATTTAGATGAGCTACCATGCTGGAAATGATTAAATGATTGAAACTTTCTGGTTTTTGGAAGAGGTGCATTTCTTTAGACAAATTGATTTTTATTATAATTATTCCTCTTTGCAAAAGCATTTTCACCAGAATTTTTGAAAACTTTTGGGCTCTTCGAAAATGAGATTTTGTTGTAAAAAAGTGGTTTCTTGAAAGCGACCTCATTTTTCGAAATGTATCCCAAACCTGGCCTATTTGAACTAGGTTCGGTTCTTGGTGAAGGCTCAGTTTCACTAGTGTATACTTCATCAAATTTTTCTTCAAATGTTGGAACATATCCAATACCAGATTTGATTGGTGTGGATTTAGTATTTGATGAAGAAGCCACAAATTTTATAGAGGAATCATTGAAAACTGCATCTTCCTTGGCTATATAGCCTAAACCAGATTTTTCAAATAATGGTCTTTGACTTGCAAGTAATTTGTCCAAGTTACTGGAACTTTGAGCAAATTTTACTAAGTCACCATTCAGTCTTTTAATCATATCATTTAATCTTCCATTTTCAGCAATTAACTCATGAGAAGGATCCACAATGTGCTTTCCTTTTAATTTTTCAAGTTCAGATTTTAGAAATTTGTTTTCTTCAATGATGTCTAAAGCACATTCAGTTTCCTTCACTTTTTCTTTTAAAAAATTATTTTCAGCTCTTAACACATCTCTTTCAGATCTGCACTCATTGTACTTGTCAAGCAGTTTTGAGATGTTTAAGGTGAGATCATCAATAATAGCATGTAGATCATCCATAGACAAATCAAAGTAATTTACCTCATCAAAATTTTTGTTTCCAGCCATGAAACAGTCTTTGTCTTCACCTTCAGACTCTTCTTCCTCATTGGAGTCGTTCTCGAGATCCTCCCAAGCTACCATGAGCATTCTCTTCCTTTCCTTCATTCCTTTATCCTCCTTTTTGAGCTTTGGACAATTTAGCTTGAAATGTCCAGCCTCCTTGCAATGATGACACGTCACCTTGCTCAAGTCGATCTTGTGTTCCTTTGAGCTTGAACCCTTGTATTTGCCCTTGTTCTTCATCGTCCTTCTAAATCTCCTAGCAAAAAACAAAAGCTCATCATCTGAAATACCATCACTAGACTCACTCTCTTTTGGTTTTATTTGTGACTTGAGGGCTATTCCCTTTTTCTTTGAGTCTGTGTTTGTGTGTATGGTTTCATAGGCATGGAGTTTTCCTCTCAGCTCATCATAGGTTATGGGACTTAGGTTGTTGCTCTCGATTAGGACAGTGGCAGTGGTTTCCCATTCTTTTGTGAGGCTTCTAAGGAGTTTTCTCACCAAGGTTTGTTCTGCATAGTTTGTACCCATAGCATCAAGGTTGTTGATTATGATTGAGAATCTCTCAAACGCTTCATCAATGCTTTCTCCATCCTTCATGCTAAACATCTCGTACTCTTTTCGCAGCATATCAATCCTCGTTTCTTTGACTTGTTTAGTGCCTTCGTGTATAACCTGGAGTTTTTTCCAGATTTCTTTGGCTGTCTTGCGTCTAGACACGTTTCGGTACTCTTCAAAGCTGATAGCACAGTGAAGAAGGTTGATTGCTTTAGCATTCAGCTCTATCTTTTTTCTTATCATCTTCATTCCATTCAGCTTCTTCTTTTGGAGTCACCACTCCATCAGCACTTATTTTTCTTGGGATCTTGGGACCGCTCATTACAATCTTCCATATGTTGTAGTCGATGAATTGGATGAAGATTCTTATCCTTTCTTTCCAGTAGGAATAGTTCTTCCCGTTGAAGAAAGGTGGCCGGTTGTTTGACTGCCCTTCAGTGAGGGTGTAGGCAACTGTGGTTGTGCCCAATTTGTTCGCCATTGGATCTTTGCTCCAAGCGGTTAAGCTTGATTCTTGAGACCTTAGCTCCTGATACCAATTGAAGGTTGTGGTAGGCTTAGAGAAGGGGGGTTGAATCTATGCCTTCCTTTTAAGTTGTTGTTATGACCCTTTTTAAACAAACTTTCAATTCTGATTCTGTTTGTACTAAGCAACGGAAATTTATGAGACAATTTATTTTTGTCTTATGAATATCAGAAAACAGAACTTAGCAGAGAAGAAAAAAGCTAACACCAGCAAGTATCCTGGTTCGGTTGCCTTATGCTATGCAACCTACATCCAGTCTCCTCCACAACATTGGAAGAATTTTCACTATAGTTAACAGTATTACATACACCAATTTCACAGGATTGACCCAATCCTTTCACACTCAAGTTCTAACCTAACTTGACATTGGCTATGCTAATACCTAACTATTCACTCTTAGTGCTAACCCAACTAAGAAAAGGATACCTCACAGGTACAAGATACAAGACATAGACATACCTAAAGAAATCTGAAATAACTCTAGGCTTTTCTTCCAAGTGTATCACTCAACTTTTTTCCACTCATGGCTTTTACTTGAGCTTTCTCACACTGCCTTTTCTCACAAGAAATTACAGAAAGATAAACATAGAAAAGTATATTACAATTTGTAAAACATGAAGGAGATTGACTTCATCAACAGCCTCTTTGCTATGTGCAAAACCAGATTTGTAAACCTCAGATACAGTTCTTCAGTATTGGCCGAATGCTTCTTTGAAAGAAAGCATTATCCAAGTAGAGGAACTTCTTTGCATAACACAACTCTCAAACTCTGGTTTTTCTCTCCTTGCTTCTGAATGAGCAGAAAGTCTTCTTTTATCTCCTTGCATGTTGCTGGGTTCTTCTTCCAAGGTCAACACCTTGAGCCTTGAGCTTCACCAACCCATAGATTCACTTTTTCTCATTAAACCTTAGAGTAGAAACTTTGCTTCTGACTTCTCCATGTTGACCGAAAGCCATAAAGCAGTAACCATAAAAATCTTCCAATGGTCAATTTAATCTGAGCCCTTGAAAACTAACTTGGTCCCCAAGACATGTTTGAGATCGTGGATTTACAGCAGAGAGGAACAGAAATCCTCTTTTCCATATAACCCAAAATGGAGATACATAGAGTTGAAGATGAAGAGAAGAAAGTGTGTTGCATGTATGAGGAAATGGGTTACCTTTAACCTAAGCTTGATATGGTTTGAATTTGCTGATTAGACTTCTGTGTTTCAAGCTTGGACTTTCTCTTTCTTGCTTCTTTGATGATCACCTTAGGGAAGAAGCTTTCTCTTTCTCTTTCTCACTTTTCTGAGTTTGTGATTTGACTAAGATAGAGGAGAGAAGAACGTTGCTTTGGTAAAAGCAAGTGAGAGGGAATGAAGACTTTAATCTTGTATGAGAAGCTTGGTGGGATCAACTTGGATTTATGGATATGGGCTTGGATCGGTTTTGATTAGTTTGGCCCGTTGGTTCCTTTGGCTTTGTTTCTTTTGGGCTTTGCTTGTTTATTGACCCACCAACCTTGCTATATTTTTTTATACCAATTTGAGCTGCTAAACTAAGTTTTGGCCTGCAACATATAATAAATAATTAGTAACATATAATTATTAACACTCAACACTAATTATTTATTTTGCCCAAAAATAATGTTTGTCATCACTAATTAATTTAGTTAATTTCTTAACTCAACAATATATATATATATATATATAGCCATGGTTAAGGTACTTGCCAAGAATTAGAATACAATTTGTATCATTAGCGATAGGTCACTAATAAAAAATATAGTAATTTTAGGATTGTGGTTATCATTTTTTGGTAATTAAGTTGTTATCTATATAATTATTAATTTAGAGTTTAAATACAAGAATAGATGTTTTCCAATTGTTGACTCTATGTTATTGGTCACACGTGTCAGCGCTAGACACAGCCTCCCCCGTGTGGGACTGGACATCGGCTCCACTATCAGGATCCCCACTATCAATGATGTCTCATAATTTATTTTGTAGTTGATGTTGTTGTTAACTTTATGTACTGTACTATATGAATGATGTATTATAAAAGTGGAACTTGTATGACTTGTTAATGTATAGTATTTTTATGTGTAATTTTTTGTTGTTGTTCGGTATTATGATAAAATCTACTAAAATATTTACTATTAATGATTATACATATTACAAATATAAATCTTTAACATAAGTTGAACATACTCATCATTTCCAAATTGCTAGTTTTTTCAATCTCGTCCGATGGCCGGAAATCAGAAACAAGGCTTCCAGAACTCTTCTTCATGGGACGGAAAAGTTTATAAGAGGACGGAGCCAATGAAACGGGGTGTGCGTGTCTATCTTTTCTAAGCTAGTGGCATATCAATAAGAGTCATAATATATATATATTACGCTGATAAGTGTTTTAATACAACTAGCATAACTCAAAACAACTAGGTAACATCAAATGCAGTAAATAACTATCACCACTAAGCGTCATTCGTGAGTTGGTTGGGACAATTAGGGGTGGCAAACGGGCCTAAACCCGCCGGGTCGGCCTGTGTAACCCGCCAAAAAAGGCGGATTAGACTGAAAAATTGGGACCGCCAAATAGCAAAAGCCCGCCAAACCCGCACCGCTTAAACCGCGGGTTTTGGCGGGCTTTTGCGGGGCGGGGCGGGCTTTCCCACCGGGTTTAGTATTTTTTTTGGCAAGGAGTATTTTTACAATTTTTTTGCCAAAATCTAACTTCCCCCAACCCAACTTACAAGAGAATGAAGATGAAAATTGAGTGTTTTGGATTATGTTTATTTTGTTTTAGAGACAATATTTATAATTATGTTTTGGATTATGTTTATTTTGCTTTGGGAACAATATTTATAATTATGTTTATTAGATATTTATAATTACAAATACTTTAATATTTTTTAATATAAAAATTATAATTTGTTTATACTTTTAGAAATTATAATAGTTAAAAGTAAAAAACAGAAGAGATTTTTTATGCTTTTATATATATTATTTAATAGTTAAAAATAAAAAAAAGAGGATATTTGGCGGGCCTAGCCGCCGGCCCGCCTGCCCGCCGTTAGGTGGGGCAGGTTGGGATTCTGGGACCACTTCACTAGGCGAGGCGGGGCGGGCCAGCCCGCCAAAGGGCGGGCTTCTGGCGGGGCGGGGCAGGCTTTCCCGCTTGCCACCCCTAGGGACAACCCCTCTTAATATGACTGACTTGCCTGCATAGACCACACCTCTTCTCCTGTTGCTCGACCTCATCTATGTCATTCCGGAACCTGGTAAAGACAGGCCTTCCAGTAGCCTTTCTACACATGAGTGGGTTAGGACGAAGCAGAGTCCCATACCACTCCAGCCATAGTGACTCATCCAGTATCGGTGGAAACTCCATCTCGTACACCTTAAACACAACGTCCTACCTGTAAATCGGATGAACATACGGAGCCCACTCGATGCTTGCGGCGGCACACACAGCAAGCGCATGTCGGCATGGTAGTGGAGAGATTGAAAGAGTCCACAGTCACACGTAGGGCAATGCACATGGTATTTTAATCGGTCCGATTCGACCACTCGGTACTCAACACTTTTGCGAATACTGTAGTTCTTCACACCTTGCATTAATACATATCGGCATTTGAATCTGTGGCTGACCCGAAACTCAACCCCACCGTCTAGGTTGCAATCCTCTTCCCCAGTATTGGAAATAGGAGATTTCTCATGCATGACATCCATATCCAATGTATGATAGTGACTTGGTACATCTGATAGCGCCGGAATTGGGTGAGGGGAGGCAAAATATAGTGCACTGCTGTCTCGGCCGGCGTCTCCTCTATAAACTTCTCCTCCTTATCATCCTAGAAGAATCACTATCGTCGCTATCCGCAACGTACTCTTCGTCAGAGTCTTTCTCACCCACCTCCAAGTCTTCCACTGGTATGGCAACATGAATTGGTGGTGGTGCGAGAGGTGGGTCATCCTGCACAAATGTCATATGTACAGAACCACCACCACCAACATCACCAACGTCGGTGGAAAGCTCCATCGCTTGTTCCGCCATGATTCTCCCATTAATATCGAATATGAGTCGCACATGCTTGTCGTTGAGAAGCTGAAATAGTCGAAACCGCTAAACTCCATTACCCAACGTTGCTAACAACTTATACCCCACCCTTCTGATTTCTCTTCTTCCTGTGCCACCAATGTTGCTCAATATATCAAACTTTCCAATTCGAACAACGAACTTACGCGCCGAATGCGCAATAGTAACGGATTCTCACACTCAAATATCCTGCCATTGTTGCTGTTTCTCATACGACAATTGTGATACACATAGACAACTACATATCCGTTATTACTTGACATTTTTGCCTACTTTTTGTAAGAAAAACGAGAGAGAAGAAGATATGAAATATATGTGGAGAATGTCAAGAATTGCACATCCTTTTATAGCAGTTAAAAATTTGTTTTACTGTATCTCATTTACACTGTAAACGCATTAATTTATCACGTATCTCGTTTATAGTGTAAAACAAAATAAGGCTGGAAAACGGATTTCGATAATAATTTTTATAAGAGTAAAGAATCGTTTTTGTCCCCAACGTTTATGGTAAATCTTATTTGTGTCCCTAACGTTTAAACCGTCCTATTTGTATCCCTAACGTTTGTAAAAGTGATTTAATGTTATCCTGCCGTCAATTACACATCATGAGCGCTTTAGTTTGATTTTTAAAAATCTTTTCTTGAAGTTAGAATACAAATGTCTGGGATAGAATCGATGATCTACTCCGAAAAATAGCTCATCAAATGTTAAAACTAATTCCTACAACATTTACATAATTCACTTTTCTAGGGACATAATTGAATCTAAACACAAATAGTGGGTATAATATTAAAATCGACCACATCCAAGTGAGACCTAACTGAGAATGAATACATCTAAATGAGAATAATTGAAAAATATAATCTGATTTGTTAGTATAATTGATAGTAGGATAACATTGAATCACTTTTATAAACGTTAAGGATACAAATAGGACGATTTAATTGTTAGGAACACAAATAGGACTTACCCCAAACGTTAGGGACAAAAATGATACTTTACTCTTTTTATAATTATTTATTACAGTAATTAAAACATTTATTTTATTTATTTAAATAAAAAATCCGAATCTACGCTCTGTAAATGTTTACATATTTCCATTGTAGACTACAGCGTGATGCGGATAAACCCTTAAATAAACCCCATAACGTTAAGTCAATCTTCAATTCTCCATTTCATAAAGAACAAAACCATTTAGCAGAGATGCATAAGCGCGCCTAATCTCACTCAATCGACCTTCGAAATTCATCAATGGGCCTCATCAGCCCAAATCCAAATCCATTTCTTCTTCCCTCGCCACCGCTCAATCCGGTGGTGGTCCCTTTGAACCCCAACCTCTTTGCGCTAACCACACCGCGCTGCTCCAAAACCCTCCGCAGAAAGCTCAAGCTCCGAGCATCGTCAACTTCGGCGGCTGACCCTGATGGTGGGGGCGACGGCGGGGCTTCTTCTTGGTCCAACATTTCCCGGTCGCTTCGCCGAGGCTCGAAGCGGTTTTGGTTGAAGTTCGGGGAGATGGTGAAGAAGGAGACGGGTTTTGACTTGGGAGATGGGAATGCGAAGGTGGGCGAGTTTGTGGGGCGCGTGAGGGATGAAGTGGAAACGAGTGGAGATGAATTGGGAAGGTCTGGGACTCACTGGGTTTCCGAGTTTCTTGATTGGAATCGATGGGAACACTGGAAGGTAAACTCAATTGATTGCTGTACTGACATTTTCCCTGTTAATTTCTTCTTATATGTTTGATTTTGATGCACTCTCATTCAGTCAAAATTTATGATATACATTACTTTTGAAGTAGTGGGTGGTTAAGTTGAAGAGTTTCGCTATCACAATAAATGAAGTTTATAACATTCATATGACTTTCGAAGTTTATCAAGGTCTTTTTTTAAATAAGAGTGGGAATATACGTTTCGCATTGTTTGTAAGTTGCTGTTTTTGAAAGAAGGTAGGTGAAAAACAATTTGGTGTAATGGATATTGGTCTTATGTGATGCAAGCTGATGCTAGTTGTTGTTGAAGACTTGAAGTAGATTTTTCACAATGTTCGGGCTTAAATGAAGTTACATGACAGTCAAAAAGTCATGCTAACTATAGGAAAATATGAGAAAATATGTAGAAACCTGGGTGATAGACATGCTTGGAAAATATGTACAACATTCTGCCTAACTATAGGCTGGATGGTATCCGATCACATTTTAGATTCTAATACTTATTTTCTTAATATATCAGGGAGATAACTATAGTCTAACATGTAAGTGCGGTGTGGAGATTAGAAATATCACATGATACTTCTTGATTAAAGCACAATGAAAGATTTATTAGACAGAAATTTTCTATTTTTTTTCATCTGGTACATTTTTTGTGGCGTCTAAGTTTTTTTTATTTTTTGGTTGCTCTGATAATGGGTGTTTAGAGGGTGGTGTGGTGCCATTGTTTAGATATACCATGAGGTGATATTGAGTATCGACATAACTAAGTTTTACTGGTGTTCTCTTTCTTTTGTTGTTTTGTCTTCATTTTCTATTTGGAGAGCATGCAACATCAACAGAGGTCCCATTTCTTCCCATATTAATTTTTTTTCTTTTATTGGAAGAAGAACAAACATGATAATTATATACTTTAAAGTTCCAAAAAGATGGATGAATTCTCCATGTAGTTAAATCTCAATCCCCAACCTCATTCATTGGGTCCCTCTTTCTTAACCTTCCTCAAGGAAGCTACTTCATCTATGGAAAACATTTGTGTTAAGGTTATCATTTTAAGGTCTTAGCATCTACATGGAGTTTTGAAAATGTTCATTTTGGAGGTCATTCTTTGTTTGATGAGAGGTTGACAACTTGGCATGACTTGTTACATGACTCAGTCTCCTAGGACCTATATTTTTCCTTTTGGTTTCTTCTTACAAGGGTAGAAAAGGAACCTTAAAGCAATGGTTGAGTTGTCTTCATTTGACCTCAAGGTCAGGTTCAAGCCTGGAATTAGTCATTGATGGTTGCAATAGGTTAGGCTGCCTACATCACACCTTTTGGGTGCGGCCCTTCACTAGACCCTACGCAACTCAGGATGCTTTGACTTGGGCTGCCCCTTTCCTCTTGGGAGCATACATCTTATGCTCTCTCCCGTATTTCTCCTTTCTTGGCCTTCATAAATTATTCTTCTTAAAAGGAAAATAAAATCTATAATTGGCTTCAGTTATTTTTAATTTTCTGTTGCATTTCCTTTTTTTCCCCATTATTATTATTATTATTTATTATTATTATTATTATTATTATTATTATTAACTAAATAAGTATTGTTTTTCTCGTACTAGAATGTCAACAGTTGGGACCCTAAGCGAGTTGGTGTACTAGCTCTTTATATCTTTGTTGTGGCATGTTGTTGTAAAGGAATGTATGTCATAATTCAAGCACCTTACATAAATCGCCAAAGAAAAGAATTGACAGAAGCTTACATGGAAGCATTAATTCCGGAGCCTTCCCCAACCAACATTAGAAGGTTAGTTAATCCTCATTTATATGCTTATGCTAATGGCATATCAAATAGTTATTTTCATAATTAGCACAAATTAAATTGTTGATTTCTCACATGTTTATTTCTTCTGTATGCTTTTTTATTTTTTGATAGTAAAGGAATCCTGCTAAAAGAGAATCTATAAAATGAGGATTATATTATTCAGGTTGTGAAAAATGTGGACTACTTTTAAAATCTGGATAGGAATGTTATGCAGGGAAGGTAGTTGACGAGGGAAGGTTAAATTTAAAGAGGAGTCTCCTACCCAATAGTCCTTGAAAGTTAAAGTGATAGCCATCACTTACCTGTATGGTATAGCTTTGAGAAATGGATTTCCAAGGGAAAGAATAAATAGCATGGGTAGTAGTATTAGCATAATAGCATCTGAACCATTCCTGCCCAAGTTATACTTCTGATTACTCAATGTATAAGATTGCATTTGGATACTATTTCTAAGACAGATCTTTTCTGTCTCTGCTTTTAGGAAGCAGAAAATATAGGAATTCTGTATCCATTTTTTCGTATTTCTATCTTAGATATAGTATCCAAATGCAGCCTAAAGGAAATCAAAAGTTGAAACTAGTGGTTTTGGAGATCAATTCTTTCACACATAGCCATTTCCCGCTCATTCATTGTTTTAATTCCTCATGTACTTTTATCTCTGACAAAATCCGGTGCTCAATAGATAGATGTGGAGGGGTACAAGGAAATCAAATGTTGAAATTGGTGGTTCTGAAGAACAATTCCATGCCAAATCTTCTTTGAGCTACCCACAGCAGCCAGTTTTTCATGAATGTGCCATCTAACATTGTCTAACGAATCTCTAACATCATTTAACTTATCAACTTCCTGCGAGAGTTCATTTAAGTTTTTCCCTTTGTGAAGACTCCATTTGCAGTAAGCATAAAATTTAGAGAACTGTCTCCTCAGGGGGAGTGTTGAGAATAATGTATGGCTATTAGATTTTGTAACGAAACTTGATTTCCAATTGGAAAACAACTGTCTTCCTTTTGCTGGACTAGGTATTTCAATATATAGATGAAATTACAAAAATCATTGGCTGAAATGTAGGTTAATTTCTAGGGATCCTTAGGTTATTTATGTGTAGGCTAATTGCTAGAGATTGCTAAGCTGATTCTAATCTATTTTAGGAAATATAATATATGCAATAACATGTATACATTATATACAGTAATATTTTGCATGTGCTTAATGTATGCTGCTAGCTACCTATACGTCTTAAGAAATGGCATAGTACTAAATAGCATTTTGAATATAAGCACATCTCCCACACATTGTTTGACTTCCTCTTCTCTTTTATCTCCTACAAATTCTACAGTCCAATAGCTGGATGTAGAGGGGAATCCAGGAAAATCTAGAGACGGAAGCATTAAAAGAGAGTTAGATTTTAGTGGTTTGATTATTGGCATGATTTGCTATAAAATAATTTGGCATCATCAAATGGTTGCTGTTGTTAGTGATTAATGCTAATTTATTTTATAGTGAATTGGATACTATAAAGCAATTTCATGATCTCAACCTTGTGCTTTTTTTTTTTTTTCATTTGTGGCATGTTTTTGTTAATGTTTTGTAAGCAGATTTAAGAAGGGCATGTGGAGGAAGTCAATGCCAAAAGGCTTGAAAATGAAGAAGCTTGTTGAACAGCCTGGTGGAACCCTTGTTCATGATACTTCGTATGTTGGAGAGGATGCATGGGAGGATGACCAAGAGGCTTCCAAGGAACATGTAAAACAAGTTATAGAGGATGATGGAAGGTTAACCAAAGAAGAGAAGAATAGACTAGCGGAAGGCTTGGGCATTTTAGGTCTCTTTCACTGTAACCATTTCATTCATCTATTATTTTCTACATTTTGCTATTTGCGAGTTGTTTACACTGAATGCTTGTTACTGGTTTGGAGACGGTGAAGTATGGAATCAATCGCCTTATTAATATGGGAGCCCTTGTGTCTTGTTGAAACTATGGCCAATGGAAAAAACTCTCAAACAATTGTTGAGTGCTTTCCCCAAAAGGTCCACCTATCCAGAATCTTTTTTCTAATAATTTTGTGGAGTTGGGCTTTGCCCATTAAAAATCATACCTTAGTATAATTTCAGTCCTGTACCTTCATTCTGAGAAAGATTCTCTAACCCAGATACACACACACACACATTGCATCACTTCCCTCTTTTTTATTCTATTAATTAATATGTTTACATTCTGCTAAGCAGGCGAAGTTAAATCTGCGGGCACATGGCGTGAGAGACTTCATAAATGGAGGGAAGTCCTTAGCAACGAGCGTCTTGTTGAGCAATCGGATTCCTTAAATAGTAGATATGTAGTCGAATTTGACATGAAAGAGGTTGAAGCTAATCTTCGCAAGGATGTGGCGGAAAAGGCAACATCCACACATGGAGCTAGGGCCTTGTGGATAGCTAAGAGGTGGTGGCGCTATCGTCCTAAACTTCCTTACAATTACTTTCTTGACAAACTTGATAGTTCAGAGGTTCGTATTCATAGATTAACTTTTTAAGTAGTATGTATGTTCTTAACTATAAGTTGATTTTTCATTTGAGACGTTTTGTGGAATATATAAACTGAGAGAGGCATAATTGTAGCAATACAATATACACAAGATTTTCAAAACTAAAGAGTGAAAAATCAGAATCCACTCTCTACAGGTATACATACTATTTATTTGAAAGACTACTACTAGCTAGCTTAAGCTGTTCCTTGTTCACTATCTTAAGAGTTAAATACATAAACTTGAACATTATAGATTCTAGTTCCAGCATTACAGTAAATTTCAACAGGGGATTTCTTGTTACCCGACCGTTTTGTATGATATCTCTTATTCATAATAATATTCCTCTTTATTTGAAAAAATAAAAATGTTGCTTTACCATGTCCATGCCAAGTTAAATTTTACACACATCGATTCTCTGAGAAGATTGATGGCAGTTGCTGAGTTACATTCTTTTGAACAGGTAGCAGCTGTTGTTTTCACTGAAGATTTGAAAAGATTGTATGTGACGATGAAAGAAGGTTTTCCAATGGAATTTATCGTAAGTTGCATCAAAATTGCTATTGTTGGTCAGAAATCTGAAATCTCTCTCTCCAAGGTTTTCCATCTGTTGTCCCTTTGGGGAAAATGATTGATTAATAAAGTTCTTATTTGGTAGGTTGATATCCCTCTTGATCCTTATCTGTTTGACATTATTACAAGTTCTGGAGTTGAAGTAGATCTGCTTCAGAAGCGACAAATCCACTATTTTATGAAGGTTCTGATTGCTTTAGTACCCGGAATACTGATTCTCTGGCTTATAAGGGAGTCTGTGATGCTTTTGCACATTACTTCCCATCGTTTTCTTTACAAAAAGTATAATCAACTCTTTGATATGGCATATGCTGAAAACTTCATTCTGGTAAGCTTTTAATATCTGATAAGCTGTTGGAAGTGATTTAGTTTATTTTTGTGCATAAAATGTCTTGTATGGTTGTTCTATTTAGCATGAAATATTTTTGTATATAGTATCCTGATATGTCAGATATATAGCACGTAAGAATATAACACATGGAGGAATGTATTTAGCATGTGATTAGTAATCATAGGAAAAGATGGAGGTTTAGTGGTTGGAATTATACTGGTCATAGGAAACAATCTGTGTCACTACTTTTTCCCTTGAAAATGTAAAGGCGTATTTATCCCTGTCAACGCTATATATCGCTAAAGTTATTTGGTCAAATGCCATGTTCTTAGCAACAACCAAAAGCCCATATTGTAAAGATATATTTAGATGTTAAGTCTCCATCAGAATAATGAATTGATGGATACATGTTTATATTTATAGTGATTTCCTTTTTCTTTCTTTCTTTCTTTCTCATGTCATTTGACTTCTTTCTTCTGATTTCTATTTATGTGAAAGTTCTATTGTTTGTCAGCCTGTTGGAGAAGTTGGTGAAACAAAATCTATGTACAAGGAAGTTGTGTTGGGAGGTGATGTTTGGGATCTTCTTGATGAGTTGATGATCTATATGGGAAATCCTATGCAGTTCTACGAAAGAGGCGTGCAGTTTGTGCGGGTAAGACATTTGATATCTGCACAGCCAATTAATCCCTCAAATGCTATTATGTTGTGACATGATATTATGTAAGTTGTTTGACGAGAAAGCATATTTCAGGGTGTTCTACTCTCTGGACCCCCAGGAACAGGGAAAACACTTTTTGCCAGGACACTCGCAAAGGAAAGTGGATTGCCTTTTGTTTTTGCTTCAGGTGCTGAGTTCACAGATAGTGAAAAAAGTGGAGCAGCTAGAATCAATGAAATGTTTACCATTGCTAGGAGAAATGTAAGCCAATAAGCATTTTCTAGCTCTAATATCAAATGCATTTTAAATAATCTTGAATGAAGATGTCAGTTAAAGTTTTGTTACATAGAATTGGATATATAGTCTTGTAATCCTATTTGATCAAATTTTCCTGTTTGTTTGATAAATTGAAATTCATATATTAGAAGTTTAGAACATCAATATTATTCATTGAGATCTTGATCAATGTGATCCCGACTCCTGAAGGCCTGAACCCTACAAAGATTAGAGGTTACTGTAGAGTCCTCCCCAAGACTGAATCACAAACCCCCCATTTTCCTTCCTCCTATTATGCAGCTTACTAGTAACTAACTAGTGCAGTCTCAACAGATAATTTTTCCCAGGAGGTGAGGGCTTGTTAAGCCTTGCAAAACTGCCAAAAAGAAACTTTCTTCAGCAGTATTTACAACCTTGGCTTGTGGCCCTCAACCCTAACTCTCTTAGATAAACTCTCCTAATAAATCTTCTATTTTGCTGCACAAGTTTACTTCAGTTGATGTTGTTTATCATTTATAGCTTGGACAAGGTAGTTTACAATTACTTTTCATTTTCTACAGGCACCTTGTTTTATATTTGTGGATGAAATAGATGCCATTGCCGGTAGACATGCTAGGAATGATCCACGTAGAAGGGCAACTTTTGAAGCTCTCATTGCACAGCTTGATGGGGAGTAAGTTATTACTTTGAAATAGGAAACTATATATCATTTGAAGTTTTTATATCATCATAATTTATATTTGTTGAGATTATGGATCTTAGGTAGGAAGTGAAAGAATAGGCAAGATAGATATATATGTTAGATATGAAGCCACTCGTGTACTTTTACCCCAAAAGTTAAGCTTTTAGGAGATGACTCATTACATAGTATTGGAGTTTTTATTGTCTAATGATCTAGAGTTGATTCTGGTTGTAATAAAATAAGTTTCAGCACAAGATAGGTGGCCTTGTGCAATCTCTTTGCTCCAAGCTCAAAATGCTCGAAGTGAGGAGGGGTGTTAGAAATGAAGTTATTCATGTATCTGTAGCCACAACTTAAACTTATAGGAGAGATTGCTTTCAACGTTATTATTAGAATTTGATATATTATGATGATGACGATGATAGAAGATAAAGATGATATTTATTTATAATAGTACAAAAGCGCTAATCCTAATTAAACAAAGAAACTAATAAAAGGAAATATGGAATTGATTCTTAAAAAATTGTATAATTCTTTTTAAACTTTAAGGGGCAGAATTTTTTTTTCTTCTCACATACTTGTTCTTGCTTGTTTCAAATAAATCCCATTGAGTCAGAAATTTGTCTTCTCTATTTCTCAAGTGGTAGCTCTTGGGGTTTGGGCTACAATGAAGCATATCTTCATTTAAAGATTTTGATGCTTGTTGTTGTGTTCGTAGTCTTATTTATTTTTGCATTTTATTTCATGGAACTTAGAATTTGGTATATTTTAGCTATGGTTAACTACCAATTTTGAGGTTCGAAAGATTCAGTCGCTGACAAAAAAGGTCCCTGAAAGATGTTATCGACAAAACAGACGCTGAATGATTTGAAAATACGACAAAAAGAACCAATAAATATTATAATTTTTGTAAGTAATAAAAAAACTTTCATATTTAGCAAACGGCTTATCCATTAGCTCTAAATTTTTGTGGCAACAATTGAATAAATATTTAGAAGGTGCACAAAAAAATTCAGAGCAAAATTTGATCTCTAGATTTTTCTTTTTATTTTTAAAAAAAAAAATATGATCATTCACAATAATTTTTTTTTTTTAAAATTCACTCGACAAAAAATTACCAAATTTTAAGGATAAAAAGATCTTATTTTTCTAATAATGATTGCAAAATTTTGCATCAAAATTTGATTTCTAAAGTCGTTTTTTAAAATATATATTTAATATCTAATTCTTTTTGTCGTGTTTTTAAATCTTTCGGGGGCTTATTTGTCCTTAATGTCTTTTAGGGTTCATTTTGTCACCGATGCAAACTTTCAGGTACCATTTTGGTAGCTTACTCTTTTAGCTAAGTTACGTCTCATAGTGATCACCATCGAAGTCTTCCTTATTTCAGTTATTTATTGAACTTCACTATTGTCATTGCAGTAGAGCTACATAAGTTAGGAATCTCTTTTTATTTTGATTTCATTACATTGTCAGTGTCATTGATTTTTTATTTTTATATTTTTTTCATTACAATAGGAAGGAGAAAACCGGTGTTGACCGTTTATCCTTAAGGCAAGCTGTCATATTCATATGTGCCACAAATAGACCAGATGAATTAGATCTTGAATTTGTTCGTCCTGGGCGTATTGATCGTCGTCTGTACATTGGTTTGCCTGATGCCAAGCAAAGAGTCCAAATTTTTGGTGTGCATAGTTCTGGAAAGCAACTTGCAGAGGATGTTGATTTTGAAAAGGTATATTGCTTATCTATTCAAATTCACTTCTCTCTTTTCCATTGAACTCATACATTGATTTCTACATCAACAGCTTGTTTTCCGAACTGTTGGATTCTCGGGAGCAGATATAAGAAACCTTGTCAATGAAGCAGCAATAATGATGGTGGGTTTCTGCTGCATTTGATTTTATTCTTTGTTGTGCTACTAACTTCCAGATTTAGACCTGCTGTATGCAACATCATGGTGCTGTCTTCAGTGTGACTTTAATATGTCTGTAGTGGAAGGGAATGTGATTATCACGGTTAAGAACTATATAGGTTTTGGGTAAGGGGAGTTAAAGTACAAATGATAGAGTTGATGCATTACAAAACATTTAAGGGCTGCAGCATCTATTTGTTTTTTAATCTGAGAAGGCTCGAAGTGAGCTGGAGCATAGTCCAATCTTCTCATTCAGTTTATGAGAATTGACAATCATGTATTTTTCATTTATAGTAGGAAACTGTTATAGAGAAACAAAGCCTTAACCTAGTGTTTTTGAGTGCTAGTAGTAGTTATGAAAGCCCAGTCCCATGAATAGCCATAATCAAATCCTTGCATAGCTTCTGACCATCTTGTATGCAGTTTACATGGTAAATTCCCCTTGCTGCCCTTCCCTCTGTTACTGTATTAGTAATCCAGGATAAGATGCAAAATTAAAGCTTCTATTATTGGCTACAGGTGAGGAAAGGGCATTCAAAAATTTCCCAGCAGGACATTGTTGATGTATTAGATAAACAACTTCTTGAGGGCATGGGTGTGCTTCTCACTGAGGAAGAGCAACAGAAATGTGAAGAAAGTGTACGTGTATTACCATTAGTTCTTCTCATCTGAATTGGTGATAGTGAAACATCTTATAGTTGAACTCATTACTGTAATTTAGGTATCTGTTGAAAAGAAGAGACTACTTGCTGTTCATGAAGCTGGTCATGTTGTGTTAGCTCACTTATTTCCTCGGTTTGACTGGCATGCATTTTCGCAGCTCCTGCCTGGTGGTAAGGTATGCTATCTTGTTACAGCAATATGCAAAATGATCATATTGGACTTTTGCCATTCCTTTTGCCTTTGCTCATCATCTCTCCCTATCAAAAAACTTTAATTGTCAGATATAAAATGAGTTGTTTAATATGTTTAAACCTCCTGCCTACACCAGAGCCCTTTAGGCTTGAAGCAAGGAGAATGCACAAGCTCATGTACCTTGTGTTCGAATATAACACTTGAAATATACGAATGGAGTGAGACAAGGATTGTGTTTTGGATGAATTCCCTTGAGAGAATTATCTCCCAGCGTCAATATATATATATACATAGGTACAGAAATAAAATCCCTTAATACTAGGAGATATGATAGAATCAGATCCCTTAATACTAGGAGATAGAATCAGATCCCTTAATACTAGGAGATCCAACAGAATTAGATATCTAAAGATGGAAACTATATCAAAACAGATCTAATCTGATATTCAACACTCCCCCTCAAGCTGGAGCATATAAATCATATGCACCAAGCTTGTTACATATGTATTGTATCCGAGGACCCCGGAGAGCTTTGGTGAAAATATCTGCAAGTTGATCGTTGGAGTTGACAAAGGCTGTTACTATTTCCCCACTTTGCAACTTCTCCCTTATGAAATGGCAATCAATCTCTATGTGCTTGGTCCGTTCATGAAACACAGGGTTGGAAGCAATATGTAAGGCAGCTTGATTATCGCACACCAGTTCCATCTTACTCGGCTCACAAAACTTAAGTTCCTTAACTAATTGCTTCAACCATATAAGTTCACATGTGGCAAGTGCCATAGCTCTATATTCAGCTTCCGCACTAGATCTTGCTACAACATTTTGCTTCTTACTCTTCCAAGATATCAAGTTTCCACCAATAAAAACACAATAACCAGATGTAGAACGTCTATCAGATGGAGATCCTGCCCAATCTGCATCAGTATACCCAACAATCTGGTTATGTCCTTTATCTTCATACAACAAACCTTTTCCTGGAGCACCTTTGATATATCTAAGGACTCTAACAGCTGCGTCCCAATGACTATCGCATGGAGAGTCAAGAAACTGACTTAGGATACTTGTGGCAAATGAAATATCTGGCCGAGTGACTGTCAAATAATTCAATCGGCCAATTAATCTGCGATATCTACCAGGATCTGCAAGAGGTTCTCCTTGATTTGGACTAAGTTTTGTATTGGGATCCATTGGTGTATCTACAGGTCTAGAATCCAACATTCCAGTTTCTTCAAGAATATCTAGAGCATATTTTCTCTGTGAGATACAGATCCCCGCATTAGATTGTGCCACTTCAATTCCTAGGAAATATTTTAACTTCCCCATATCCTTAGTCTGAAAGTGATCAAACAAGTGCTGTTTTAACTGAGTGATTCCCTCATGATCATCTCCAGTAATGACAATATCATCCACATAAACAACCAGATATATGGAGGTCATGGAGGAAGAATGACGGAAGAAAACTGAATGATCTGCTTCACTTTGAATCATGCCAAATTTAGAAATAACAGCACTAAAGCGACCAAACCAAGCTCTAGGGGATTGTTTCAAGCCATATAAAGATCGGCGTAAATGACATACTAAGCCGGAAGACTCCCCCTGAGCAACAAACCCGGGAGGTTGCTCCATGTATACTTCCTCCTCGAGATCACCATGTAAGAAAGCATTTTTAATATCAAGTTGATGAAGAGGCCAATGGCGAATGGCAGCCATAGAAAGAAAAAGACGAACAGAGGCCATCTTCGCAACAGGAGAGAAGGTATCACCATAGTCCAAACCAAAGATTTGAGTGTAGCCCTTAGCCACAAGGCGGGCTTTTAATCGATCAATGGTTCCGTCTGAGCTGACCTTAATAGTATAGATCCAACGACAACCCACAGTAGATTTGCCCGGTGGCAGTGGAACAAGATCCCAAGTACCAGTAGAATGTAAGGCAGACATCTCCTCAATCATAGCCTGGCGCCACCCTGGATGTGAAAGAGCTTCTGCTGTTGTTTTGGGTATAGAAACAGAAGACAAAGAGGAGGTAAAAGCATAGTGCGAAGATGATAAACGATGGTAACTGAGAAAATTATAAATAGGATTAGGATTACGGGTGGAACGAGTACCTTGTCTGAGAGCAATAGGAGGACTACTGCTAACTCCCGAAGAAGGATCCAAGGACGGTTCAGCCACGGGTTCAGGAGATGAGTTATCTTGGACTGCAGGCCGTGGGCGGCGATGATAAACTTGGAGAGGCTTTGTGGGAATAGGAGGCCCATCTAAGTAAGGAACAGGAAGCACCTCCGTAATGGAAGGTGAAGTGATGTCGGGTGCAGAGAAAAAAGGGGTATTCTCAAGAAAAGTGACATCGGCAGACACGAAGAAACGATTAAGAGCTGGAGAATAACAACGATAACCCTTTTGAAATCGAGTGTACCCTAAGAAAACACATTTGATAGAACGAGCAGTTAACTTGTCTTTGCCTGGGGTAAGATCATGGATGAAACAAGTACAACCAAAGACTCGTAGTGGAAGAGAAAAAATGTGCTCATGAGGAAATAAAATGGAATGAGGAACTTGATTTTGCAAAACAGAAGAAGGCATACGATTAATTAAATAACATGCAGTCAGAACAGCCTCACCCCAAAATTTAAGGGGAACATGAGTATGGAGAAGAAGAGTGCGAGCAGTTTCAATCAAGTGACGATGTTTACGCTCAGCCACACCATTCTGTTGAGGGGTATGAGGACAAGATGACTGATGTAGAATGCCTTTGGAGGACAAGTAAGACGAAAAGGGTGCTGAAAAATACTCACGAGCATTATCACTTCGTAAAATTTTAATTGAAGTTTTGAATTGGTTTTGAATTTCAGAACAGAAAGACTTGAAATGTACAAATAATTCAGATCTGTCCTTCATTAAATATAGCCAAGTGCAACGAGAAAAGTCATCAATAAAGGTGACAAAATAACGAAAGCCTGAATGAGAAGTAACTCGACTAGGTCCCCATACATCAGAATGAATAACAGAAAAGGGAGACGCAGCCCGTGTATTGACACGACTTGAAAAAGAACTACGAACATGTTTACCTAAATGACAAGTTTGACACTCTAAGGTAGTAAGACGAGATAAACTCGGGACCATAGCTTGTAACTTCGAGAGGCTGGGATGTCCCAGGCGACAATGGACCACGTCCGGAGACTCAACAGCAGCAACAGAAGACACAGTAGTAGTGGGTAAGGCAAGCCGATACAGTCCTTGAGACTCACATCCTGTACCAATCGTCTGTCCCGTCCCTCGATCCTGCACAATGACGGAGTCAGCAAAAAAGGTAACAGAACAATTGAGAGAACGAGTAAGTTGGCTAATAGAAATCAAATTGAAAGGACAATTGGGCATGTAAAGAACAGATTTCAAAGGTATTGTAGGAAGAGGAGTAGCTTGACCTATTCCCTTAGCACCAATTTTAGAACCATCAGCCAAAGTGATAGAAGGAAGAAATGCAGGGTGTTCAAGTTTAGAGAGGACAGAAGAAGTACCAGAAATGTGATCAGAAGCACCTGAGTCAAGGACCCATGGTCCAAGAGAAGAGGAATGAGAGATACAAGCAACAGAATTCCAGAGTGGGCCACCGAAGCAACGGGAGTAGATGCCTGCTTTGAAGCTTGGTACTTGAGAAACTCATCATAATCATTGCCAGAGACAAATATCCCTTGTGGTTGTGCGGCGGAGTGAACGTCAGATGGCTCATTAGTTTGGACAACATTAGCTACCTTAGTAGGACGACCATGGAGAGCATAACATTTATCCTGAGTATGACCAATCCTATGGCAATGGGTACAACTAGGGCGAGTACGATTACCACGACCATTACCACGACCCCCACGGCCGCCGCGAGTGGGCACTTGAAAGGACACTTGAGAAGAAGATTGGGATGCCAATGCAGTTTGGTCAAAAGTATGGGTCTCAAGAGAGGGGCCGGATTGCAAGAGTCGTGCAAATACGTCTTGAAGGGAAGGAACGGGTGAGGTGCCCAATATTTGTTGCCGAAGAGATTCAAGTTCAGCTGGAAACCCAAGTAACGTAAGTACCAAAAACAGCTTTCCCTGTTGAGCATGATGTTCATCAGCATTAGACACATAGGGAAGGAGAGTCGAAAACTCTTCCCTGACAGCTTCCACAGCCCCAACATAAGATTCCATATCAGTTCCTTGAAGCTGTAAACTACACAGCTTCTTAGCAACATGGTAAAGTCTTGCAATGTCATTAGTGTATAAAGCTTTAGCACGATCCCACACCTTTTTACAAGTTTTGTAAGCCCGAAACATAGTCAGCTTTGGTGGATCAATGGTCTGCCACATAAGGTTACATAGCTGGGCATCAATCTTCTTCCAAGTGGTTTTGTCAGCGGCGCGAACATCATCAACAGATTTAGTAAGGTGGTCTTCATAGCCTTGGCCCATGAACCAAAGTTCTACAGAATCAGCCCAAGAAAGGTAATTTTTGGCACCCATCAATTTTTCAGAGGTCATTGTAGCGGTTCCAGAAACGACAGTTGTTAGAACAGCCGGTTTACCACCATTGGAGTTGGTGTCGGGGATTACCTCAGAAGACATGATGGCAGACACTCAGAAACGGCCGGAAAAAGCCTGGGCAGCGGAGAAATTTTGGGGACAGGCCGAAAAAAACAATTTCTGACGAAGAGACACAGCTGATAGTGTCAGCTGGTGGGAAAAGGGAACACGGCTGAGAGATTGCAGCCGGAAAAGAAGAAAAAAAAAAAAAATAGAAACCAGAGCCGGGTCGGAACCCGCTCTGATACCAACTTGAAATATACGAATGGAGTGAGACAAGGATTGTGTTTTGGATGAATTCCCTTGAGAGAATTATCTCCCAGCGTCAATATATATATATACATAGGTACAGAAATAAAATCCCTTAATACTAGGAGATATGATAGAATCAGATCCCTTAATACTAGGAGATAGAATCAGATCCCTTAATACTAGGAGATCCAACAGAATTAGATATCTAAAGATGGAAACTATATCAAAACAGATCTAATCTGATATTCAACAATAACTAATTGATTTTATTCAAAAAAGGGTGCTGCCAAGAATTGAACAGTAGACCACTTACTCATGGAAGCTTTGATGTCGTGTCATGATCCATCTCTTTCAAAAACTTAATCTGTTATGATAAAGAAGGATGAGTGGCTTATATTTTAACACTAATGAATTCTTGTTCTGCTTAATCAGGAAACAGCAGTATCTGTATTCTACCCTCGGGAAGATATGATAGACCAAGGTTATACAACCTTCGGTTACATGATGATGCAAATGGTAGTAGCACATGGTGGTCGATGTGCTGAACATGTTGTCTATGGTGATGATATAACTGATGGAGGCAGTGATGATCTTGAAAAGATAACAAAGGTAATTAGTAATTTTATATTTTGAGAATTTTGGTACCTCTTGGAAATTATAAATACTGATATGGTTATTATAGGCTGTATTTAAGAAATCACATCATAACTATGCGACTCAGATGTCTACCAATTTATCAATTTGGAGAAGATAAATTTATCCCTTTTGTTGGTTATTGAGGCATATATCAAGATAAATCAAGATGATGTTGAAAACAATTTAAGATCTATGGCATTTTGCAGTCTTTGGATCCATTTGATCTATTTGGCTGGACTGTAATTATAGAACCTAGTAAAAATTCACATATCATAATTTTTCTTATAGAGCGAATTGTTCTTCTGGCTTCTATAAAGTGACACTATTCAGCCAATAGCTTAGTTTAAGTGGTATATTTATATTATATTTGAGTAGTTTTTTTTTCCTATGAACTTTTTTCAGTTTCTACTCCTTAAGTTCAAAGCTTTTGGCTTGAGTAAATTAGCTAAGATTCTGTGGTAGAGTTGTTGGCTTTTGTAATGTCATGGTGTATGGTTAGAAAGGAATTATACCCCCTTTTTACGATGCCTTTTCAACTGTTGATTTCTTTTGGATAGGATTATACTTTTGCCTTCCATTTGGTACTCAGCACATTATTTAGTGGGGACCTTAAATAATATTCAAAGGGATTAACATTCATTGTTACATAGCTTATCTTTTTGGCTCACAGTTATACCTTTTGTATCTATGTCAGAACATAGTTTATCTTCACCTGTAAATTCTATATTATCTGCTATTTTTTCCCCATCCAAAATAAAAACGAATGTAATATCTAAAATAACAAACCAAAACATACCTACTAATTTGTACATAATTTTTTTATGTGCTTGTAAGTTATTGAAGCTGTTAGTGAACTAAATAAATGTAATTTATTAGACATACCTCATTTATTAGACATCACTACTTGGGGTTATTAATCTCCTCCTCCCCCCCCAACCACACACACACACACACAAAAAAAAGAAAAACATGGGAAGGGGTTTGTTGGTGGTGGATCTCACTTCACTATTTTATGCATGACCTCTTTTTGCCTCTAAAGTTCAGTTACTTTTCTTTATAAATTTGATTGATTTGAGAGATTACCTTTCCACAGTAGTATATGGTAATAAACTCATTTGATTTTCATTAGTTTGTTTCTCACTGAAACTCATTTCAGATTGCCAGGGAGATGGTTATCAGCCCTCAAAATTCAAGGTTGGGTTTAATGGCATTAACAAAAAGGGTTGGATTGCTCGATCGGCCAGACAGTCCAGATGGCGAGCTGATAAGATATAGGGTATATATTTCTTCTTTAAAGTAGGTAATATATGATTTTCCTCTCAATATTGTGAATGTAATTTAGCTTTTCTTTCTCTTTATACTTGTGCAGTGGGATGATCCTCAGGTAATTCCTGCAAATATGACACTAGAGGTATCTGAGCTATTTACACGGGAGTTGACAAGGGTAACTTCTGATATGCTTTCTCTGTCTTTTTGTTTCCGCTTTTGAAAGTAACTATTAAGATGCAAGGCAGAATAAGCTTTGAAACATGTGTAATATATTTGGTGCATTTTAAAAAGTTTTCATTTGTGACAGGAATTCAATTTATTATTGCTAATATAATATGCTTTCGATATATGTCTATTTACTTTCTAATTGGAACTATATGATAGAACAATCATAATACTCTTGAATATGTGAAGTAATGACTTACGATTGTGATCCCTGTACCTTAAATAATTTAAATACATTTTTGATATGTTGTTTGATTCTTATGCAATGACAGTACATTGAAGAAACAGAAGAACTTGCAATGAATGCTTTGATGGATAATAGGCATATATTGGACATGGTTGCTAGGGAGCTCTTGGAAAAGTCAAGAATAACTGGATTGGTATGATGCACTTTTTAAGCTGTCACATTTTTTTGGCTTAAGAATTTTGGTTAAGAATGTAGATATACTGGAGTCATATGAAGGATTTATATATGGTCTTCATTGACTTGGAAAAGGCATATAATAGTTACTAAGTGAGGTACTATGGAAGGTCTTGGAAAAGAAGTAAGGATAACCTATATTCTTGCAATTAAGGAGATATATACGATAGGGTTACAACTAGTGTGAGAATCCAAGATGTTATAAGAGCGTACCTTTTCATAATTCATACTAATTGGAGGTGCTTATTGAACATATGCAAGAAACCGTACCATCTTACGTGCTTTCTACAGATGATATTTGTACTTATAGGTGAATCAAGGAAGATTTAAATGGGAAGTTAAATTTGTGGTGACAAGTTTTGACAGTACACAGTTTACGTATTAGTCACAATAAGACTGTGTGTGTCTACTGTAAATTTAGCAAGAGAAAGAACTCAAACATAAAAGTGAAAGTTGGAGAAAATAACATACCATAAATCAAGAGATTTTAAGTATCTTGGTTGTATTATTCAAGACAATGGAGAAATAGATGATGATGTAAACAATAGGATTCAAGTGTTGGTAAAAGTGAAGGAGTGTTTTGGGCTTCATTTGCAACAAAAATGCATCTTTAAAATTTATGGGTAAATGTTATCGGCTTATTGCATTGTCATTAGACCTGATATGTTGTATGGAATGGAGTGTTGGATGGTACAAGGTGAATACGAATATACGTATAGTGTGATCGAAGTAAGAATGCTTAGAGGGATAAGTAGCCATATGCAAATGGATAGAATAAGAAACAAGGACTTGAGAGAGAAAGTTAGGGTGGTACCTATTGTTGAAAGAATGGTGGAATCTCATACTAGATGATTTGGACATGTGGGGAAAAGACCGGTAAGACATCAGGTCAGAGAGTAAATTAGATAGGAGATGGACCAATGTTTATGGACAAATAGAGACTAAAGACTCTAAATGAGGTTATCAGGAGAAGTCTAATAAATAGGTTTATTTTAAACATGATATATGACATATTTATATAGCCGATCCCACCTAATAGAAGGCATTGCTGCTGCTTTTGTTGTCTTCATAATTCTTTCAATAGAAGAAGTGGGATCTGATTGATATATAAGTATCATATAGTTGTTTACTTGTTTTTTGTTCCTCATTTTTGTTTATGGTTGGTTCTCGTAATAGAAGTGCCCTTCGTATATTTCTATCTTATGTGAACATTTATATGGCATATTGTCTTTTATTTTGAACTCATACATTTAAAGGAGGTTGAAGAGAAAATGAAGCCATTGTCTCCCGTAATGTTTGAGGACTTCGTCAAGCCATTCCAAATAAACATAGATGAGGTACCTTTCTTCTGATATTTTTCAATCTCCTTTCGGTCCTTTCTCTGTTAATATCATGCATTTGGGAGCTAGAATAAGCAAATTAGGAATCAAAACCATACATTTTTTATTCTCCTTGGACATGTTGAAATTTGGAATCATGTTAAACAATTGTTGATCTTCAAAGAAACTTGTAGGATGATGCACTTCTTTTTTCTTCCAAACAATTTAGTTACTATAGTTTCATTAATGCAGGAGGGGCCACTTCCTCATAAGGATCACGTGCGATATCAGCCACCGGACTTGTATCCTGCTCCTCTCCATAGATGCTGACACATTTAGATCCCATATTTCCACAACACTTCTGACAGAACTAGTTACAGACACAGGAACCTGTTTAGTGATGATTATGGATCGGGTAGAAGATAGTGGAGCTTTGTGTACATTTTCACTCTTGAATGGTCCAGGGATAATATCTCAGCTGATGAAGTCTTCATGCTGTTTATGCTTTGAAACTGATCAAACTTGTGTTATTAAATAGAGGAAGAAAAACTACTTGACGTATATGTGAAGAATAGTGTATATCCTTTTGTATTAACATGGAAATATGATAGAGGAATGATTCAATTTAGGAGTGGTTCCAACCCCTAATTAGATAATAGATTATATTTCTCCCACTTCTTGTTGCTTGTCTAGATCTTACTTTAAATTTTTCTGATTCGATCCTTGAGTATTGACAATAGGCTTTTGCATCAATTGTATAATATAAATCTATTAGCCAGCAATAAATTCTTAAATGGAGTTTAGATCCACGACAAATTAGTCCTTGATTTGTTGGGTGCTGGGTTGGAGGATATTGTAGAGAAAAAAAAAAGAAAATTAATAAAAATTTCTTAAAAAGCTTGTACACACCGAGCCCCCGTTCTAGTAACTTAGTAATTATTACAATCAAGAATTGATCATGGATAATCACTACAATACATACATCTTAATCTAAAATGAAACAAACTACTATATACATGCATATGTGCATAAAGACATGAATCATTACTATTATGGTTCTGAAAATTGGACCAAATAGACCGATCTAATCATGAACCGTCTCATTCTACGGTTCGGATCAACGTTTAAAACTGTTTAGCTACATTGAAACGGCGCTGTTTTGTGCTTTCCTGAAGAAAAGAAAGCATTCTCCTTCCCCTTGAGCAGCGCAACGCAGGTTTCTGACTTCCCCTTCTCCTCATTCAGAATTTCAAATACAGCCCCCACCTTCCAAAACACAAATCCTAGGTTACTCCCTTACCGTTGCAAGGGTCTTACTCAGTGCTGTCGTCCATTGCGCTTAGACACCACCGTGTCTTTATCTAGTCGTCTGTGTCTCCGCCCTTCCTCATTTCCCAAAACACAACCCTAGCTTATAATAATCTTCCCCACCGTCACAAGGAGTGAGACTCAGCGCTGGCGTCGCATCTGCTCGAAGGTGCCGTCCCTACTGCTTGTCTACTACTCGAAGGCACCAAATCCCTTCTTCTGCTACAAATCCCTCTCCCTCATATTTTGCCACTTCTCCGCATTGCAAACATAAGACTGCCACTTCTTCATACTTTGCCTGTTCGAAGACCACCGAAGGTTAGTCAATTTTTCTTGCTTTCTCTTTTTGTTTTTAATCTGTTGTTTATAAAAAAAATGTGATTTGGTTAATTTAACTTTTAATGTGTTCAGAATGATTTAGTTAAAAATAATTAGTTAATTTTGTGTGTGTTTGTGAGCTCTGATCTCTTATGATGCTATGTTGTAATGTAGTTGACTAATTGCTTGGTTTCGAATTTATGATGAGACCTGAATTTGCTAATTTGTTAAACGGGAGACTTAAATTTGTTGAATGGGAAGCTTGCTAATTACTAATTTAGTTATGCTACTCATTGTTGATTTTGGGTGCATTTTTTAGTTTTGAATTTGTTAAAAGAAAACCTGGTTAATTTTTGTGGGTTTGCTATTTAGTTCTACTTTGTGTAACTTCGTATCTTGCAAAATTAATCTTCCAATGGTTCTAGTTAAGTGCATAAAAAACTCTTTCAAGCCTTGATCAGTTATGTATGAGAGAAGAAGATCAAAACTTCGACTATTATCAAAGGATTTGAGACTTCGAGGTAAAAGAGTCTTTAAAGCAGATAAAAATGGTAGGATAGTTTAGTTTTTAGCCATGAGTAATGTCAATGGAAACAATATTAACTAATCACACTAGATCACGAATCTAAATTGGATATTAATGACTCAAGATTGTCTAATTGCTCTTTCCAAGCAAAAAATGTTCAAAATCTACTCTAAACCTAAACCAAGCATTTTGTCAAACACTTGGAAGGTACAAAAGGAGAGCATAGTAAAATTGTAAGAAATAATAAATTTTACAACTACTCAATGCAAGAAAATGACAATAACAACTCAAACAAGCTATAAAAGAACATAAAACATCAAATGGCATTAAATGAAATCAAAAGTGACAAGAGTGTTCATAAACTAAAAAGTGGCATAAAAGGGAAATTAACAAGAAGAACTAGGAGAATTAAACTACTAGAACATGGAAATATAAATGAAACTACACTAAAACAAGAATTAAAGAGAGAAATTAAAGAGAAAATTAAACTAAGAACCCTAATTTCTAGAGAGAAGAGGGAGCTTCTCTCTCTAGAAACTACCCGAAAACATGGTCCTAAGCTACCCTAATTGCTCCCCCCTTGGCCCTTCTTGAATTTGGCTTCAAATAGTTCAGAAATGAGTTGAATCTGGGCCTGGATGGCTCAGAAATCGCCCCCAGCGTATTGCCTTTAAGTTAGTCACGTGTTGCTTGTCGCGCATACGCGTAGGCCACATATACGTGTTGCCCTGAATTCTGCAAATTCTCATTTCTTCATGAATTCTCCATCTTGCATGCTTTTCTCGTTACTTCTTTAATCCATTCCTTACCTCTTAAACCTGAAATCTCTTAACAAACATATCAAGGCATCAAGTGGAATCAAAGTGAATTAAATTTAGCAAATTAAGGGCCTAAAAAAATGTTTTTACTATTAAGCATAATTTAGGAGAAATTCACAAAATCATGCATTTCATTGAATAAATGTGAGATAAATTGATAAAATCCTCTAAATTCAACACAAGATAAACCACAAAATTGGGGTTTATCAGACGATCCGATAATATTCCGATTGAAGTTTGGAAGGACTTTTGAGAAAAAGGCATCAATCAGTTAACCAAGCTTTTTAATGAGATTTTAAGGTCAAAGAAGATGCCAGATGTGTAGAGAAAGAACACCTTGGTACCCATCTATAAGAATAAGGGGGATATACAGAGTTGCAGAAACTATAGAGGGATCAAGCTCATGAGTTATACCATGAAGTTATGGAAAAAGGGTGATAGAACAGAAGTTAAGACAAGAGACACAAGTAATAGAGAACTAATTTGGTTTTATGCCTGACAGATCCACCACTAAAGTTACATACCTGTTAAGAAGGATGATGAAGAGGTATTGTAATAATAAAATGGATCTACATATAGTGTTTATTGATTTAAAAAAAGCATATGATAAGGTGCCAAGGGAGGTCTTATGAAAGGTTTTGGAAAGGAAGAGAGTAAGGATCACATATATTCGTGTAATTAAAGACATGTATGATGGGGCTATAACTAGTGTGAAGACTCAAGGTGATGTGACAAAGGAATTTTCTATTGATACAGAATTACAACAAGAATGATCCTTAAGTCCATACCCTTTCACATTAGTCTTGGAAGTACTCACAGAGCATATCCAAGAGCCTGTGCCATGGTGCATGCTTTTAGCTGATGATATCGTCCTTATGGGAGAGTCAAGGGAATACCTAAATAAGAAGTTGGATTTATGGAGAGAACCTCTAGAAGTGTATGGTCTACGCATAAACCGTAGCAAGATGGAATATATAGAATGTAAGTTTGGCCACCGAAGGAAAAACTCTAATACAGAGGTGAAGATTGAAGAAAACATCCTATGAAAAGTTAAAAGTTTTAGGTATCTTGGGTGCATCATACAGGATAATAAAAAGATTGAACATGATGTAAATCATAGGATCCAAGCAGATTGGACAAAATGGCGGAGTGCATCTAATTTTATATGTGACAAAAAGTGCCTTTAAAACTTAAAGGTAAATTCTATCACACTGTTATTAGCCTGCTATGCTTTATGGTACAGAGTGTTGGGCGCCCTAAGAGGAGCACGAACATAAGTTAAATGTGGCAGAGATGAAGATGTTGAGATGGATGAGTGGTCATATGCGATTGGATAGAATAAGGAACAAAGATATAAGAGAGAGAGTTGGAGTAGCACCTATTCTCGAAAAGATGGTAGAATTGCATCTCAGGTGGTTTAGACATGTGAGAAGAAGACCGACAGAGTATCCAGTTAGGAAGATGGATGAGATAGAAGATGGACAAGGGGTGAAAGACAGAGGAAGACTTAGGAATACCATCCATGAGGTGGTCAAATGAGATCTATATATAAACAGTTTCTCTGTAGACATGATACATGATAGAGCTCAATAGCGTCATTTGATTCATGTAGCCGACTCTATCTAATGAGACAAGGTTTTGTTGTTGTTGTTATTGTTGTTGTTCTATGAATGACTGAATAATATTATGAAAATATATCTAACATGATGAGAGAGATTTGAATGATAATAGAAAAATATAATGATGTAATCTGAGTTATGAAACATTCATGTTTAAAGTGCCAAAAGTATTGCCCAAAAAATTCAGAGATAAGCATATGTAAGTTAACAAGCGATACAGTTTGAGATCTGAGGACTATGAATGTATTTTTCTCTTGTAAAAATGATAATTGGGATGTATGCTTAGTAGGGAGGGGGCACTGGTATCTTAAATCAATGCTATTAGCTTGATTTAATTGAAAATTGTAGGTCCTGACATTTTGACTGAAGATCGGAATGATGCTGGCTACTATGCATTGTGCATATTAAAAATCTTAGTATTATTGGCATTTGTGGTGCTTGGCTAGGGTCTAGTTAGGATATAAATAACAATTTTCTAATTATACGATGGACAAGTATATTTATTATCGGAGCATGTTGATAACAGTCTTATTCTAATTAGAGTATCAAGTGTTGAAAAGCAATGTTTTGAAAATTGAACCGAATCGGCCAGTTTAACCGAGTTAATCGGAAACCAATCACCGATCCGGTTCGATTGATATGAAGAACCGTCTTACAAAAAATCGATTTAAGAATCAGACAAACTGGCGGTTCACATTGTCAAAATCGACTAGATTCAGAGCTACCCACTACCCAGTACCCACCGTACCCACCCACGCCCCTCTCTCTCAGTGCTAACCCTAACGAACCTAGCCACCATTCCATCGCCGAACTCTTTCCCTCCGGTAGAGGTTGCTGTCGCCGCGGCGGAGACAGACCGTGGGTTGGGTCAGCTCGTTTCTCCTCGCTCCTCGCATCGTCAAGCCCGAGGGTGCTGTTAAGCCCGGACCTGTCTTCCTCTTCGTCGACCGCCCTGAACCCGTCATAAAGCCTGAGGTTGCTGTCGTTGCCGCCGAACATTTCTGCTGCTCGATGTCTACTTAGTCCTGTTCTCCTTGCCGTCACAAACGTGCCTACTTGGCCGTCTTCTCTTCACCGTTACCTCCATTCCACTGCTCGGCCATCACTTCCACGCATGTTCTCCGGTAAGCACTTATCTACTTGTTCTTTAGTTAAAACACATTTACTTTTTGTGAGTTGTCACTGAGTTCCAAATCCAACATGGGATGTAAATAATAATGAAGAGAAGGAGTTTAACAAGCAACACAAAATATAAAAAAATAAAAAAATAACTTCTTACAAATTTGGTGGTGGTTTGTTGAAAAAAACAAGTTTTAGAAGAGGCAAAGAAGTCCTATGTTTTTTTTTTCTTGTTAATTTTTATATTTTCTGAGTTAATTTTTATATGATTGTTGTATGGATTCTGACTTCTGAGTTAATTGTATGAATTCTAATTTAATTGTATGGATATTGAATTCTGGATTAATTTTATGGATATTAGATTCAAACTGGATTCTCTGCTTATTTTCAGGGTTTTGTTGTTTGAAGTTTGTTAATTGGATTCTCTAGCTCCTTTTGAGTTTTGAATCTTTTGATTGCTTAGAAATTTGATCTTATTTTTTTATTTAACCTTTTCAGTGATTTCTTGAAAATTGCAAGATTGATTTTTTGTCTGAGTTGTTGATTCTGGTTATGATTTTTCTGATTTTCAGTTAATGGTGCTATGGTATATTGTTATTATTTATTTATTTTCTTTTAGTTTCTATGAAACTGGAATAAAGTGATGGTGGTAGAATATGATGTATTTATTATTTATGTGTATTTTTTATTTTTATTAGTTATGTTTAAGGTTGTTTGTAAACTTTTAATGAATAATTTATTATGTGAAATTGTGAAATTTTAAATTTATCAATGTTAAAAATTATTAAATTTAAATATTTAAAAATATGTCACATTTTAATATTTTTATTTTATATTTAATTAAATTGATTGGAGTCTAATTAAACTTCTAAACTATTGAATCAATTACTCTACTGATTTATTGACGAGTTCAGTTCTAGCAATTTGTTGAAAAGAATGAAAGGAAAGAAGTGATCAAACAAGTTACACAGAAAATGTAGTAATAATAATAATGTCTGTGTGTGTGTGTGTGTTAGAACTAGGGATCCTAAGGTTTGGAATCGAGAAGAGTATCTACATTTGGAAAACGATTCTTTTTCTGTTTTTATCACCAATCTGCCACAAGATATTTCAAAGAAGGAATTATTTTAATTGTTTCATTGGATGGGGAGAATCAATGACATCTATTTAGCTCGGAAACGGAAAAATGAGAAGGTGTACTTGTTTGCGTTCGTTCAATACACGACGAAAGGGGAGCGATGAAGGCTATAGCAGAAATGCATTATACAAGTATAAGGGGGGGAAGATAATCTTCGTAGGGGAGGCTAAGTATAGAAGGCCAAGGGAGGGGATGACCACTGGGATACAAAAGGGAGATATTATAAGAACTGGTGTAGAGAACAGGCAACCTAGGGGAGGTAAAAGTCCTACAATAGTGGAAGAAAAAAAGAAGGATATATCTGTCAAGGACCCGCATGGAAACGGTTGGACGAAGAAGGTTGAAGTTCCAATAGCAAAAGAGAATTTTGATTGGCTGCTAAGGAGTCTAGTAGGAGGAACGACGATGGCCATTAACTTCAAATCGCTACAGAGAGCGCTCAGAAAGAATTTTTCGCAAGTTGTTGAAGTCAGAGAACTTGGAGCTTACAAAGCCTTGCTAGTTTTTGACACTGTGAAGAATGCAGAGGAAGTGTTCACGTTCAAAATGAATAGTTTCCTACAATTTTTTCATAGTGTATGGAGATGGGAAGAATCGAAATGTAGTGAGACTAGAAGAGTTTGGCTAGAATGTTATGGAGTTCCTTTACATATTTGGTCAGTGAAAACGTTTAACACGATAGACGGCCTATGGGGAGAAGTATTCAAGTGTGATGAAATGACGAAGTCAGCCTTATCGTTCAGTTCTGGTCGAGTACTAATTAATACTTGTGCATTCGACGTGATTAAGGAATGGGTGCATATTACCGTAGGTACTAGTGGTTTTGATGTCTTTATAAAGGAGGTGGGACATGAGGTATATGGAGATACTTGTTTGTTGGAAGGTGCAATCCTAAGGCAAATATGTGAAAGCTCAAGTTCACATTTCGGTGGAAGAGCGGCGATGGCGGCGGCTTGGGATCCGGTGGTTGAGATCCTCATGGAACGGGCAAATGAAGGAGATGAAGACAAGGGTAGAATGGTAACATCAGATATCTTTCTGAATGAATGCAATCAAGAGAATTCAAAACAATATCAAGTGCAACGGAAAACGGATTATTTCAGATTTAATGGAAATTGTTAGGCAATTAATAATTATGTGGAGGTTGATTCAGAAAGAACAGATACATATATTGGCGTTGATAAGGGAAGTGGGACCAAAAGAGTTGAGGTAAGTGTCCAAGGGTGGAATGCTTTGGGTCTGGGCTCTAATGATTCAGAGGCCCACAAACAATGCTGCAATTCCTGCCTCCTGAAGGGCCACAAAGGAATTGGGCCTGCGAATGAGAAGCGGATGGGCTGGGAGCATTTGGCACAAGAGACCGGCAAGGAAGGTGGGCCAGGTCAGGAACTGGACATGTGCTTCGATTCGGGCCAGGCAAGTCCGTCCTTGAGAGATGTTATTCCATGCGGAACGGGTTGCGCGACTCAGCCTACTCAATTCCCTGATCACGCTGCTATGATAGAAGGACTCCCGCGGTCCATTGAGCCAAGGAAACATGATATGGATGCCCATCTCGGAAGCCAAACACGAGGCAACTGCAACGTTGTCGTGGAGGGCCTGGCAGCAAAGGTGTATGAGATTGTACAGGACAAAGGACCGACAGTGGAGGAGCCGGATTGCAGGAGAGCGAACCGGGAAATCGAGGGTGGCCAAAGAGTGCAATCTCAAGAAGATGAGAACAATTATGTAGAGGTCGGAGCTGGATACAAAGCTAGGGAACATGAAATTGTTGAAGAAAGGGGTACAGAGGATGTAGGATCCAATGCAGGAGAGGAAGAAATAAATCAAGATGTTGATCAGAGGCCTACACAGGAATTTCAGTTAATCGAAAATAAAGAAACATGGAAGTTGGCAATGGAGTATGTGCGATTTTTTATGATGAAGAAGAAGACATTATGGCAATCTTATAAAGTCAGAATGAAGCTATGGCGGCAAAAAGAAGAACGGCAAAACAAAAGGAGAAAGATAGGAGGAGTAGGCCTAAACAACATAACAAGGTGTGTAAAAATTTTTTTAAATGATTTATAGTTGTTGGAGTATTAGAGGACTAAGAGGGGATGGAAAATTGAGTATGGTGAAAGAGTTAAAAAAGAAGTTTAGATTAAATATGCTAGGTTTGATTGAAACTAAGAGGGAGGTAGTGACTAAATTTGATGTAGTTCGACTGTGGGGTTGTGACACGATGGGCTGGGATTATGTGGAATCAGTAGGAGCCTCTGACGGTTTATTATTAATATGAGACGATTTGTTGTTTAAACGATTGAACTGCTATAAAGGAGATGGTTGGCTTTGCGTTCAAGGTTTGCTGACAAAAAATAACTTTAGTTGTGCATTCTGTTTGGTGTATGGAGCACATGTCCGAAGTGAGAAACCGATGATGTGGGAGGAGTTAAGCTATATTGTGGGTTTATGTCAAGTTCCATTTTGTTTCTTGGGAGACTTTAATGAGATACTAAGGTTGGAGGAAAGAAGAGGCCCTGCTAGTTTACTGGTGTCTGCAGAAGACTTTAAGGAATGGGTGCAAGATTTATAGCTAGTGGATTTACCGATAACTGATTGGAAATTCACATGGTTTTGAGGTTGTTCGTGCAGCCGTATAGATAGGGTTCTGGTCAGTGTGCAGTGGCTGGAAGATTTTCCAGATACTTGATTGAGAGGAGGACCTAGAGTGCTGTCAGACCATTTCCCGTTGATTCTAGAAGATGCAAGACTTAGTGCGTGTCCAAGACCGTTCCGAAGCTTAGACTCCTGGTTTACACATGAAGGGTTTCTGAGGATGGTGAAGGATGAGTGAAGAAACTTGGGTGACGAACAATTCACTAGTAAGCTAAAGGCATTGACGGTGCCATTGAGGAGATGGCACAAGGACAATTTTGGGGACATTGACGACAAGATAAAGAAGTTTGAGGAAGAGATTAAAAAGATTGATGATATGGTTAGTGCTAGTAGTTATAATGGAACATTGGAGGCTATACGGAAGGCTTTTGTGACTTGTTGTGCGAAGTGGTATGCCAGAAAAGAGATCCATTGGAAGCAGATGTCGCGATCTCAACATGCTAGAGATATGGACAAGAACACCAGATACTTTCATAACTTAGCATCAACTAGAAGAAGGAACAACAGAATTGATTCCCTAGTAGTCAATGGCAGAGTGGTGAGGAACCAGGCCAGAATAAAAGTGGCAATTACAGGATTTTACAAAGAGTTATATCGACAGGAATATACTCCGAGGATTGGAATCCGTGATGGGTTGGTAAAGCAGATTAATAAGGAAGAGGCAGTAGAGTTAGAGGTGATGCCATTGCCTGAGGAAATACGAGAGGCTGTAACAACCACCCCTTCTAGAAACAAAATTAAAATTCAAAATTTGAAAATCAGTTAGGAGATAAGCTTAGAATTTTGAATTTATGGATAGGAACCTAGTAACCACCCTCCATTTGAAATTTAAAATATCCCAACCACCCTATCCTCAAATGTATATAAATAGGGGAGCACCCATAGGAAGAAAATCACTCCTCTAAAATACTAATCCTCTCACTTCTCTCTCTACAAAGAAATAATATTCTGTGTGCAAACACAAAAGGCAAGCTCGAAGAAGCGTTAGGAAAAAGAGTAGGAAATTATGCCTTTCTCACTTTATGTTGGCATGTAGTATGCTCTAGTTATTTTTTTTCTATCCATGCATGGTTACTATCTTTCATGTGTCTCATGGCATTAAGTACCTTTTTCTCATCCCTTATCCATATTGACCATGTCTATCTATTTTTGTCATTCATAATCTCTTGACTCACGAGTACATACCTTTCTACCATGTTTTATTTAATTATTTAGTATATCCTAATTTTATCCGATGCATTTACATGACTTTTCATATCATTATATCATTAATGTTTCTTTAATGTTGAGAGTACATACCTTTCTACCATGTTTTATTTAATTATTTAGTATATCTTAATTTTATCCGATGCATTTACATGATTTTTCATATCATTATATCATTAATGTTTCTTTAATGTTGAGAGTACATACCTTTCTACCATGTTTTATTTAATTATTTAGTGTATCCTAATTTTATCCTGTGCATTTACATGACTTTTCACATCATTATATCATTTATGTTTCTTTAATGTTGAGAGTATGATGAGCGGGTATTTTATACGCTTTTTGGGGTTAATTTCATATAGATTTTAGTATATTTTAGTTAGTTTTTAGTTTATTCTCATTAGTTTTTAGGCAAAATTTATATTTCTGGACTTTACTACGAGTTTGTGTGTTTTTCTGTAATTTCAGGTATTTTCTGGCTGAAATTGAGGGAGTTGAGCAAAAATCTGATTCAGGCTGAAAAAGGACTGCTGATGCTGTTGGATTCTGACCTCTCTGCACTCAAAATGGAATTTCTGGAGCTACAGGAGTCCAAATGGTGCGCTTTCAATTGCGTTGGAAAGTAGACATCCAGGGCTTTCCAGCAATATATAATAGTCCATACTTTGCTCAAGAATAGACGACGTAAACTGGCGTTCAATGCCAGTTCTATGCTGCAGTTTAGCGTCCAGCGCCAAAAACAAGTCAAAAGTTGGAGTTCAACGCCAGAAATGGATCCAAAGCTGGCGTTGAACGCCCAAAACAGCCCTATGCACGTGAGAAGCTTTAGTCTCAGCCCCAGCACACACCAAGTGGGCCCCAGAAGTGGATTTCTGCACCATCTATCAGAGTTTACTCATTTTCTGTAAACCTAGGTTACTAGTTTAGTATTTAAACAACTTTTAGAGATTTATTTTGTATCTCATGACATTTTAGATCTAAACTTTGTACCTTTTGACGGCATGAGTCTCTAAACTCCATTGTTGGGGGTGAGGAGCTCTGCTGTGTCTCAATGAATTAATGCAAGTAATTCTGTTTTCCATTCAAACATGCGTGTTCCTATCTAAGATATCCATTCGCACTTCAATGTGAATATGATGAACGTGACAATCATCATCATTCCCCCACGAACGCGTGCCTGACAACCACTTCCGTTCCACTATAGAATGAATGAATATCTCTTGGATCTCTTAATCAGAATCCTCGTGGTATAAGCTAGATTGATGGCAGCATTCAAGAGAATCTGGAAAGTCTAAACCTTGTCTGTGGTATTTCGAGTAGGATTCAGGGATTGAATGACTGTGACGAGCTTCAAACTCGAGAGTGCTGGGCGTAGTGACAGATGCAAAAGGATAGTAAATCCTATTCCGGTACGATTGAGAACCTGCAGATGATTAGCCGTGCGGTGACAGCGCATTTGGACCCTTATCACTGGAAGGATGGATGGTAGCCATTGACAACGGTGATCCACCAACACACAGTTTGCCATAGGAAGATGTGCGTGCGTGAATCAGAAAACAGAGAAAAGCAGAATTCCAGAAGACAAAGCATCTCCAAAACTCTAACATATTCTCCATCAGTGCATACAAGTATAATTTGTGTTCTGCCCTTTTTATTCCTTGCAATCAAAATTGATAAGTGAATTATTTTATTATTTTCCTGACTAAGAGTTACAAGATAACCATAGATTGCTTCAAGCCAACAATCTCCGTGGGATCGACCCTTACTCACGTAAGGTATTACTTGGACGACCCAGTGCACTTGCTGGTTAGTGGTACGAGTTGTAAAAAGTGTGATTTACAATTCGTGCACCAAGTTTTTGGCGCCGTTGCCGGGGATTGTTTGAGTTTGAACAACCGACGGTGAATCTTGTTGCTTAGATTAGGAAATTTTTGTCTTTTAGGTCAGAGTCTTTTATTTTCTTTTCAAAAATTTTTCAAAAATAATTTTTCTATTAAATCTCGTGCCAAACTTTAAGTTTGGTGTTTTCTTGTTGGTTTTCCTTTATTTTTCGAAAATTTTATTTTGGTTTTCTAAAAATTTTAAGTTTGGTGTTCCTTGGTGTTTTCTCTCCAAAATTTTTCAAAACAAGGATCATTAGATCTAAAAATTTTAAATCTTGTGCTATTTTATTGTTTTTCTTTTTCCTCACTAAATTCAAAAATATATTCTCTCTCTATTTTTAAAACCAATTTTCGAAAATTATTTTTAAAAATTCAGATTTTTTTTTTCAAAATTTAAAATCTTTTCCAAATCATATCTTTTTCAAAACTTCCTAACCACTTTCTCTCTCTTCATTTTTTTTCGAAAATTTTCACCTATTTTTATTTATTTTATTGTAATTTATTTTATTTTCGAAATAATTAAATAAATAAATAAATAAATAAAAATAAATATATATTTTTTTTATTTTACATCATCTCCCTTTCTCCATCATGGATCTAAGTGGAAATGAACAGTCCAGGAGGACTCTGGGGTCATATGCTAACCCCTCTACTGCTTCATATGGGAGTAGTATCTGCATACCTTCCATTGGAGTCAGTAGCTTTGAGTTGAATCCTCAACTCATTATCATGGTGCAGCAAAGCTGCCAGTATTCCGGTCTTCCACAGGAAGAACCTACAGAGTTTCTGGCACAGTTTTCACAAATTGCTGACACAGTACATGATAAGGAGGTAGATCAGGATGTCTACAGATTATTACTGTTTCCATTTGCTGTAAAAGATCAAGCCAAGAGGTGGTTAAATAACCAACCTAAGGCTAGCATAAGGACATGGAAACAGTTGACAGAAAAATTCCGGAATCAATACTTTCCTCCAAAACGGATGACACAGCTAAGACTGGACATCCAAGGCTTTAAACAAGGAGATAATGAATCTCTTTATGATGCCTGGGAGAGATACAGAGAGATGCTACGAAAATGCCCCTCTGAAATGTTTTCAGAGTGGGTTCAGTTAGACATCTTCTATTATGGGCTTACAGAAAGAGCTCAGATCTCTTTAGATTGCTCAGCTGGTGGATCTATCCACATGAGAAATACAATTGAAGAAGCTCAAGAGCTCATTGATATAGTTGCTAGAAATCAACATCTGTACTTAAGCAGTGACCCCTCCATGAAAGAAGAGGCTAAAACAGTAACTACTGAACTCAGTCCTGCAGAGCAAGCTGCTGAATTCAATCAGCAATTGGATTTTCTAACAAAGCAGTTAGCTAAATTCAAGGATAAACTACAAGAGACAAGGATGGCTAATATAAACATGAAAGTACAATTAAAGCAAACAAGGCAGCAGCTGTCAAAACAAATAACAGAAGAATGCCAAGCAGTTCAACTAAGAAGTGGGAAAGCACTAACTACCCCACTTCAAAGCAGTAGGAAACCAAGAAATGAGCAAACCACCCAAAATCCATCTGAGGACAGTAAGAGCCCAGGAAAAAATAATTATGGCGCTAAAACGCCAGAAGTTGGGTGGAAGGCTGGCGCTGAACGCCCAGACCATGCTCAGGACTGGCGTTCAACGCCAGAAACAAGCAAGGATCTGGCGTTGAACGCCCAAAAGAAGCACAGTTCTGGCGTTCAAACGCCAGGAACAGATGAAGAGCTGGCGTCTAACGTCACTCCAGCTTCTAACTCTGGCACTCAATTGCCAGTGAGGGATCAGACACACACAAGTGCTGATAACAACCCATCTAAAAAGGCTTCTTCAACCACTTCTGTAGGAAATAAACTTACAGCAACTAAGGTTGAGGAATATAAAGCCAAGATACCTTATCCTCAAAAACTCCGCCAAGAGGAGCAGGATAAGCAATTTGCTCGCTTTGCAGATTATCTCAGGACTCTTGAAATAAAGATTCCATTTGCAGAGGCACTTGAGCAAATACCTTCTTATGCCAAGTTCATGAAAGAGATCTTGAGTCATAAGAAGGATTGGAGAGAAACTGAAAGAGTTCTCCTCACTGAAGAATGCAGTGCAGTCATTCTGAAAAGCTTTCCTGAAAAGCTTAAAGACCCTGGGAGCTTTCTGATACCATGCACATTAGAAGGTAATTGCACCAAGACAGCTTTATGTGATCTTGGGGCAAGCATCAACCTAATACCTGCATCCACTATCAGAAAGCTTGGTTTAACTGAAGAAGTTAAACCAACCCGGATATGTCTCCAACTTGCTGATGGCTCATTTAAATACCCATCAGGCGTGATTGAAGACATGATTGTCAGAGTTGGGCCATTCGCCTTTCCCACTGACTTTGTAGTGCTGGAAATGGAAGAGCACAAGAGTGCTACTCTCATTCTAGGAAGACCCTTCCTAGCAACTGGACGAACTCTCATTGATGTCCAACAGGGGGAAATAACCCTGAGAGTCAATGATGATGAGTTTAAGTTGAATGCTGTCAAAGCCATGCAGCATCCAGACACATCAAAAGACTGCATGAAAGTTGATCTTATTGACACTTTGGTGGAAGAGATCAACATGGCTGTGAGTCTCGAATCAGAGTTGGAAGACATTTTCAAAGATGCTCAGCCTGATTTGGAGGATTCAGAGGAAATGAAAGAGCCTCTGAAATTTCCTCAGGAAGAGGAAAAACCTCCTAAACCCAAGCTCAAACCATTACCACCATCCCTGAAATATGCATTTCTGGGAGAAGGTGACACTTTTCCAGTGATCATAAGCTCTGCTTTAAATCCACAGGAAGAGGAAGCACTTATTCAAGTGCTAAGGACACACAAGACAGCTCTTGGGTGGTCCATAGGTGATCTTAAGGGCATAAGCCCAGCTAGATGCATGCACAAAATCTTATTGGAGGATAATGCTAAACCAGTGGTTCAACTACAGAGGCGGCTAAATCCAGCCATGAAGGAAGTGGTGCAGAAAGAGGTCACCAAATTACTAGAGGTTGGGATTATTTATCCTATTTCTGATAGCCCCTGGGTGAGCCCTATTCAAGTTGTCCCCAAAAAAGGAGGCATGATAGTGGTTCATAATGAAAAGGATGTGTATTGACTACAGAAGGCTCAATACAGCCACCAGAAAGGATCATTTTCCTTTGCCTTTCATAGACCAGATGCTAGAAAGACTGGCAGGTCATGATTATTACTGCTTTTTGGATGGCTACTCAGGCTATAACCAGATTGCAGTAGATCCCCAGGATCAAGAGAAAACAGCATTCACATGTCCATCTGGAGTGTTTGCTTATAGAAGGATGCCATTTGGACTGTGTAATGCGCCTGCAACCTTCCAGAGATGCATGCTCTCTATTTTCTCTGATATGGTGGAAAAATTTCTGGAAGTCTTCATGGATGACTTCTCAGTATATGGAGACTCATTCAGCTCCTGTCTTGATCACCTGAAACTAGTTCTGAAAAGATGCCAAGAGACCAACCTGGTTTTAAACTGGGAAAAATGTCACTTTATGGTGACTGAAGGGATTGTCCTTGGGCATAAAATTTCAAACAAGGGAATAGAGGTGGATCAAGCAAAAATAGAGGTAATTGAAAAATTACCACCACCTGCCAATGTTAAGGCAATCAGAAGCTTTCTGGGGCATGCAGGATTCTATAGGAAGTTTATAAAGGATTTTTCAAAAATCGCAAAACCTCTGAGCAATCTGCTAGCTGCTGACACGCTATTTATGTTTGACACAGAGTGTCTACAGGCGTTTGAAATGCTGAAAGCCAAGCTGGTCACAGCACCAGTTATTTCTGCATCAGACTGGACATTACCATTTGAGCTAATGTGTGATGCTAGTGATCACGCCATTGGTGCGGTGCTGGGGCAGAGGCATGACAAGCTTCTGCACGTCATTTATTATGCTAACCGCGTTTTAAATGATGCCCAGAAAAATTACACAACCACAGAAAAAGAATTGCTTGCAGTGGTTTATGCCATTGACAAGTTTAGATCATACTTGGTAGGATCAAAGGTGATTGTGTATACTGACCATGCTGCTCTCAAATATCTACTCACAAAGTAGGATTCAAAACCCAGGCTCATAAGATGGGTGTTGCTTCTGCAAGAGTTTGATATAGAAATAAGAGACAGAAAAGGGACAGAAAACCAAGTGGCTGATCATTTGTCCCGGATAGAGCCAGTAGAAGGGACGTCCCTCCCCTCTCCTGAGATCTCTGAGACTTTCCCGGATGAGCATTTATTTGCCATTCAGGAAACACCATGGTTTGCAGACATTGCAAACTATAAAGCTGCAAGGTTCATACCCAAAGAGTACAATAGGCAACAAAAGAAAAAATTAGTTACTGATGCAAAGTACTACTTGTGGGATGAACCCTATCTCTTTAAGAGATGTGCAGACAGAATAATCCGGAGATGTGTACCTAGAGAAGAAGCACAGAGGATCCTATGGCATTGCCATGGATCACAATATGGAGGCCATTTCGGAGGTGAGCGAACAGCCACCAAGGTCCTCCAATGTGGCTTCTATTGGCCCACACTCTATAAAGATTCCCGAGAGTTCGTACGTAATTGTGACAGTTGCCAAAGAGCTGGTAATCTGCCTCATGGTTACGCCATGCCTCAACAAGGAATCTTGGAGATTGAGTTGTTTGACGTATGGGGAATTGACTTCATGGGACCTTTTCCACCATCATACTCAAACACTTATATTCTGGTGGCTGTTGACTACGTATCAAAATGGGTAGAGGCCGTTGCCACACCCACCAATGATACTAAAACAGTGCTGAAGTTCCTCCAGAAATATATCTTCAGCAGGTTTGGGGTCCCTAGAGTACTAATCAGTGATGGGGGCACTCACTTCTGCAACAAACAGCTTTACTCTGCCATGGTCCGGTATAGGATTCGCCACAAGGTGGCGACTCCATATCATCCACAGACTAATGGACAAGCTGAAGTCTCTAACAGAGAGCTAAAAAAAATCCTAGAATGGACTGTAAGTACCCGTAGAAAGGATTGGGCAAGAAGCTTGGATGATGCTCTATGGGCATACAGAACAGCATTCAAGACTCCTATAGGGACCTTTCCATACCAACTTGTGTTTGGTAAGGCATGTCACTTGCCCGTGGAACTGGAACATAAAGCCTACTGGGCAACCAGATTCCTAAACTTTGATGCCAAATTAGCTGGAGAAAAAAGATTGCTCCAGCTAAATGAACTAGAGGAATTCAGATTCACTGCTTTCGAAAATGCCAAGCTTTATAAAGAAAAATAAAAAAATGGCATGACAGGAAGCTGTCATCTAGAATCTTTGAACCAGGACAAAAGGTTCTGTTGTTTAACTTTAGGCTCAGGCTATTCCCCGGGAAACTGAAGTCCCGGTGGAGGGGACCATATGTGATTACAAGTGTATCACCATATGGTTATGTGGAGCTTCAAGATATTGATTCTGATAAGAAGTTCATTATTAATGGACAGAGAATCAAGCACTATCTTGAAGGCAATGTTGAGCAAGAGTGCTCAAGGCTGAAGCTAGATTAAAAGCTCAACAAGGTCCAGCTAAAGACAATAAAGAAGCGCTTGCTGGGAGGCAACCCAGCCATGGGGCATCACTTCCTCTATGCATTTTGCCCTATTCTTAATTTTATTTGTTTATATAAAGTTCATTGATCCTAAGGTAAAGAGTCAATTGTATAAGTTCACAGGGTTACAGAAGGATTCTGCACGCAAAACAGATAAAAAGAGCTCACTGGCAAGAAAATGCCAGTAAAAGTCTGTTTTGGGCGTTTAACGCCATATTTACAGCGTTCTGGGCGTTCAGAAAAACGCCCAGTAACAAAGGACTTCCTGGCGTTCAACGCCAGAAATAAGCAGCAGCTGGGCGTTGAACGCCCAGGAGAAGTAGCATTTGGGCGTTCAAACGCCAGGATGGTGGGGAGGAGGTAAATTCGTTTTTCTTCATATTTTTCATTTTAATCCTAATTTTCATGTTTCAATTCATGATTTCTTGCATAAACATGTTAAGAACCCTGATTTCTAAAAACCCTAATTTCTAAAAACCCTTCTTTAAAAATATTAAATGTATCTTAATTCATAAGCACAAATCCTTTTTTTCAATCCAACTCAACTCTTTTTCAAAATTTTCAAAACAAATCTCTCTCTTTTCATTCAAAAATCTTTTCAACTAAGCAATATCTTTTTCAAATCTCCATACTATCTTTTTCAAAATTCCAAATCTATCTTTTTCAAATATCTTTCATATCTTTTCAATTTTAAATCATATCTTTTCTTACCATATTTTTTTTCTAAAAATTATATCTTCTATCTTATCTTTCTCCCTATTTTTCGAAAATCCACCCCCCTCTCCCTTTAAATATGGGTTCGGCCTCCCTCCCTTCCCATCCATCAGTGCACCTAGCTCTCCTTCTCTCCCTCTCCTTTCTTTTCTTTTTGCTTGAGGACAAGCAAACCTCTAAGTTTGGTGTGCTTATCCGTGATCACTAAGATCATAGCTCCTAAAGGAAAACAACCCACTCCAAGAGGCAAGAAAGAAAGTGTTCCAAAACCACTTTGAAATCAAGGGAAGTTCTTAACTAAAGAACACTCAGACCATTATTACAAAATAATGGGTCTAAGATCAGTGATCCCGGAAGTTAGATTCGATCTGAAAGAAGACGAATATCCGGAGATCCAGGAGTAAATTCGAATCAGGAACTGGGAGATCCTAGCTAATCCTGAATCGAAAGTGGGAAGGAATATGGTCCAGGAGTTCTATGCTAATATGTGGCATACAGACAAGCAAAGACTATCTGGATCTGCTATCTATGACTATCGGACCTTGGTCAGAGGAAAGATTGTTCATACCCACCCTGACAAGATCAGGGAGATCTTAAAGCTACCTCAGCTGAAAGATGATCCAGACTCCTTCAATAGGAGAATAATGAGAACAGACAAGGGACTGGATAAGACTCTAGAGGATATATGTATCCCTGAAGCCAGGTGGACCACCAGCACGAAAGGTGTTCCAAATCAACTCAAAAGAGAAGATCTCAAACCAGTCGCCAGAGGATGGCTGGATTTCATTGGGCATTCTCTGCTGCCCATTAGCAACCGTTCTGAAGTCACTATTAGAAGAGCAGTGATGATCCATTGCATCATGATGGGAAAGGAAGTGGAAGTTCATCAACTGATTTCAACTGAATTTTACAAAACTGCAAACAAAAATTCCAAAGATGCCAGGTTGGCTTATCCAAGCTTGATTTCTATGCTCTGCAAGGACGCTGGAGTAAGGATGGGAATAACTGAGTATATCTCAATTGAGCGACCAATCACCAAAGCATCAATGGAAAAACAACAAGCACAGGATGACCCCATCAAGAAGAAAACACAGGAATTTCTCCCAGAAATCCCTCAATCTGAATACTGGGAGTATCTTGAAACATCAGTTACCAAGATGCAAGAAGCTATGGAACAAATAATGAAAGAACAGAAGGAACAAAGTAGCATTCTTTGCTATTTGATTAAAGAACAGGAGGAGCAAGGGCGCGACTTAAGGGAATTGAAGCGCCAGAAATTATCTCTTAAAGGACCAAGCACCCCACAGATTAGAAGAACATCCACTCCCCAGAACCAAGGTTGTTAAATTCCAATCTTAGCCTTAACTCTGTGATAACTGTTCTGATTCTAGTTTTACCTTAGGAGTCATATAGTAGTAATTAGTATCTATATTTTTGATTTTATCTCCAATTAAGCTATAATTTAATTTTCTCATCATCATCAAACATGAATAAAATAGAAGAATTTCTTTAGAATAAGAGGCAATAATTTTTGAGTTTTTAATAAGAACATTCTAATTATTTACATGTGGTGGCAATGCTTTCTGTCTTCTGAATGAATGCTTGAACAGTGCATATGTCTTTTGAATTTGATGTTTAAGACTGTTAAATATGTTGGCTCTTGAAAGAATGATGAACATGAGACATGTTATTGATAATCTGAAAAATCATAAAAATGATTCTTGAAGCAAGAAAAAGCAGCAAAGAACAAAAGCTTGCAGAAAAAAAAAAAAGCCAATAGCCCTTAAAACCAAAAGGTAAGGGTAATAAAAAGGATCCAAGGCTTTGAGCATCAGTGGATAGGAGGGTCTAAAGGAATAAAATCCTGGTCTAAGCGGCTGAACCAAGCTGTCCCTAACCATGTGCTTGTGGCGTGAAGGTGTCAAGTGAAAACTTGAGACTGAGCGGTTAAAGTCAAGGTCCAAAGCAAAAAGAAGAGTGTGCTTAAGAACTCTGGACACCTCTAATTGGGGACTTTATCAAAGCTGAGTCACAATCTGAAAAGGTTCACCCAATTACGTGTCTGTGGCATTTATGTATCCGGTGGTAATACTGGAAAACAAAGTGCTTAGGGCCACGGCCAAGACTCATAAAGTAGCTGTGTTCAAGAATCATCATACTGAAATAGGAGAATCAATAACACTATCTGAATTCTAAGTTCCTATAGATGCCAATCACTCTGAGCTTCAATGGATAAAGCGAGATGCCAAAACTGTTCGGAAGCAAAAAGCTACTAGCCCCGCTCATCTAATTAGAATCTGAGCTTCACTCAAAAACTCTGAGATATTATTATTTCTTGACTCATTTGTATTCTATTTTATTTATCTAGTTGCTTGAGGACAAGCAACAGTTTAAGTTTGGTGTTGTGATGAGCGGGTATTTTATACGCTTTTTGGGGTTAATTTCATATAGATTTTAGTATATTTTAGTTAGTTTTTAGTTTATTCTCATTAGTTTCTAGGCAAAATTCATATTTCTGGACTTTACTATGAGTTTGTGTATTTTTCTGTAATTTCAGGTATTTTCTGGCTGAAATTGAGGGAGCTGAGCAAAAATCTGATTCAGGCTGAAAAAGGACTGCTGATGCTGTTGGATTTTGACCTCTCTGCACTCAAAATGGAATTTCTGGAGCTACAGGAGTCCAAATGGCACGCTTCCAATTGCGTTGGAAAGTAGACATCAAGGGATTTCCAGCAATATATAATAGTCCATACTTTGCTCAAGGATAGACGACGTAAACTGGCGTTCAACGCCAGTTCCATGCTGTAGTCTGGCGTCCAGCGCCAGAAACAAGTCAAAAGTTGGAGTTCAACGCCAGAAATGGATCCAAAGCTGGCGTTGAACGCCCAAAACAGCTCTATGCGCGTGAGAAGCTTTAGTCTCAGCCACAGCACACACCAAGTGGGCCCTAGAAGTGGATTTCTGCACCATCTATCATAGTTTACTCATTTTCTGTAAACCTAGGTTACTAGTTTAGTATTTAAACAACTTTTTAGAGATTTATTTTGTATCTCATGACATTTTAGATCTGAACTTTGTACCTTTTGACGGCATGAGTCTCTAAACTCCATTGTTGGGGGGTGAGGAGCTCTGCTGTGTTTCAATGAATTAATGCAAGTAATTCTGTTTTCCATTCAAACATGCGTGTTCCTATCTAAGATATCCATTCGCACTTCAATGTGAATATGATGAACGTGACAATCATCATCATTCCCCCACGAACGCGTGCCTGAAAACCACTTCCGTTCCACTATAGAATGAATGAATATCTCTTGGATCTCTTAATCAGAATCCTCGTGGTATAAGCTAGATTGATGGCAGCATTCAAGAGAATCTGGAAAGTCTAAACCTTGTCTGTGGTATTCCGAGTAGGATTCAGAGATTGAATGACTGTGACGAGCTTCAAACTCGAGAGTGCTGGGCGTAGTGACACACGCAAAAGGATAGTAAATCCTATTCCGGTACGATTGAGAACCTGCAGATGATTAGCCGTGCGGTGACAGCGCATTTGGACCCTTATCACTGGAAGGATGGATGGTAGCCATTGACAACGGTGATCCACCAACACACAGTTTGCCATAGGAAAACGTGCGTGCGTGAATCAGAAAACAGAGGAAAGCAGAATTCCAGAAGACAAAGCATCTCCAAAACTCCAACATATTCTCCATCAGTGCATACAAGTATAATTTGTGTTCTGCCCTTTTTATTCCTTGCAATCAAAATTGATAAGTGAATTATTTTATTGTTTTCCTGACTAAGAGTTACAAGATAACCATAGATTGCTTCAAGCCAACAATCTCCGTGGGATCGACCCTTACTCACGTAAGGTATTACTTGGACGACCCAGTGCACTTGCTGGTTAGTGGTACGAGTTGTAAAAAGTGTGATTTATAATTCGTGCACCAGAGTACATACCTTTTTACCATGTTACATTTAATTATTTAGTATATCCTAATTTTATCCATCTTCATGAGTGCTTCTTGTATGACCCTCTTTCATGTATGCTTAAAATAACCTTGATTGTAAATTGAACTAAGGGAATGATCCTTCGGTAAGGGAAGGTGACCCCAAAAGACAAGATATCGATATGATCCTTCGGTAAGGGAAGGTGATCGCCAAAACGTTTGGGATAAGAACCTTCGGTAAGGGAAGGAGACTCCCACCTTTTATACCGGTTTGAGCTCAATACCTTCCATAAAAGTTATAAGTTAAGAAAGGAGAAAGCATGAATGAAAGTTTGATTTTTATGTTTTTTTAAGATTTATTTATGATTATGTTGATGTTACTTAAGATGTTATCCTTCTATTTTCTTTCTATGTTCTTTCCTTTTTACCTATATGTTTTACGCTTTACAAGAGGTTCATATTACATGCCATATCATACGCCACTTTTTAAAAATCCCGCACATGGGCTGGAGATGGATATGGAGGTGTTGCATAGCACTCCTACTGAGACGTTAGGTTCTCATTCCTTTTCTTTTCCCATACTGTCTCCAGAGGAACATGGCACAGCGGATAGAAAGGACGCATTGCCCCCCGAAGGTAACTTCTGAGTATGACCCCTCGAAGCACGCGTGGGTAGTTGTGACCACTACTACCGTGCTCCAAACTATCTACTTAGGTCGATAGTTCGTGGAAGAAGAACCCCAGCTGCCCGTCGTAACCTTCCTAGATAGGAACGCTTCAGCATCTAGGAAGCGGTCATCTAAGGTGATACACCTCGAGTTAGACTCCGAGACCGAGGGAGAGGAATCCGACAACCTTGGCCAGGAGGAAGACACCATGGAGGAGGATCCAGAGGAGGAGTTGAACCCTTGCGGAAGTCCAAAGGTGGAATACGTGCCCTATTCCCCCACTTTGGCACCCCGTCGAGTTTTGGTTCATCCCACACAACGGAACCGAATCTTTACTGCGCAAAAAGGTGTTGAAGGAAGACCTCTGGTACCTCGATTCATGAATAACTGAAGGGTCCTGATCAAGGATAGGATATGATACAAGTATGGGAGCCTCTTCGACGAGATTAGTTAGGACGTAATTAGTTTCTTTTCTTGCTATAAGTTCCTCTAAGTATTTTATTTTGAACCGTACTCATGGTTAAGATATTATTTCATATTTATTCATTTCTAACATTTTAATGCTACTCATTTTCCTCTCTGCGTGCACTTTCTCCCTCCTTGCATAACCACTAAGTCATTCTTTTTCTTTGTCGAGTGTGGCACCTTATTTTAAAGACCCTCAAGATAGGATAAAACTTAGGGTGTTACAGAGGCAGTATGGGATTGTAAGTCCAGTAAAGCGTCGGGTAGTGATGGATACAATATGAGCTTCATAAAGAAATGTTGGGTGAGATTGGCCAGGAGTTTACTGAAGCCGTGTTGCGCTTTTTTCAAAGTGCGAAGCTACCATTGGATGCTAATATAACATGGGTGGCACTAGCTCCAAAATTTGTGGGAGGTAAGGAAATTAAAGACTTAAGGCCAATTAGTATGGTTGGTTGTGTCTATAAGGTGATATCTAAAGTCTTGGTGAGAAGAATGCAGTCAGTGATGCCAGGTTTAGTGGGAGAGACTCATTGCTTGTGAGACAGTTCAATGGTTGAAGCTGCGCAAGAAGCAGGCGGTAATTATCAAACTAGACTTTCAGAAAGCTTACGACAAAGTGAGGTGGAGCTTTGTGGATGTTGTGCTACAAAAGATGGGTTTTAGTCGTAGATGGAGGGCATGGGTGAAGGAATGTGTGACTACAGCGTCTATGTCAGTGTTGATTAATGGGTCACCATCCAAGCCGCTCAAGATGGAGAGAGGTCTTAGACAAGGAGATCCTCTCTCTTGTTTTCTATTCGTTCTTGTGGTTGATGTCTTGCACAGGATGGTATGTGAGGCAGTCTGGAATTAATGCATTTCTCCACTGTTGATGGGAATGGACAACATAGAATTGTCGCATCTCCAATTCGCGGATGACACAATCTTATTTTGCCCAAAGGATACGGAAACAATACTGAACTATAAGAGGCTTTTGTGTTGTTTTAAGTTGATGTCTGGCCTAAGTATTAATTTTGATAAGTCAAATCTGATTTCTGTTAACTGTGAGCAGGAGTTGGTGACAAATATGTGTGGATTGTTGGGATGCACCGAAGCTAGTTTACCTGTTAGGTACTTAGGAATCTCTCTAGGTGCCAACCCCTGGTTGGTGAAGACCTGAAAACCGATCATAGACAAGGTGGAAGATAAGCTCAGCTTGTGGAAAGCCAAGCCCCTTAACAAAGCGGGCAAGCTGGTTCTCATAAAATCTGTTATAAATAGTTTTCCGGTTTACTACTTAAGCTTGTACAAGATGCTAAAGGCGGTTGCAGAAAAGATAATCGGGGCTACAGAGAAGGTTCTTGTGGAGTAAAGAAGATGGTAATAATGGTATACTGCTTGTGAAATGAGAGATGGTGCAAGCTCTGAAAAAGTTACGCGGTTTCGGGGTGGGGGATGCATTAATCAGAAATGCGTCACTTCTGTTCAAGTGGTGGTAGTGTTTTTCGAAAGAAGATTGTCCGTTGTGGAAGAAGGTTGTATGTTCTTGCAATCATTTGAACCCTTCTGTAATGTTGTCAAAACAGCCATTACCGTTAAAGGGTGGTCCGTGGAAAGATATTTGTCATCTTAATATTAAAGAGCCACAGGCAAGAGGTATGATGATCAATGGTCTGGCTATGGAGGTAGGAAATGGCAGACGTATTCGGTTCTGGGAGGATGACTGGCTACAAAGTGGTACTTTGAAGATAGTTTTTCGAGACTTTTCTCTGTTTCAAATCAACAAGGTTCCGTCGTAGGGGACTGTGAATTCTGGGATGGGATAGAGTGAGTGTGGAACTTTGATGCAAGAATTATGTGTCGCTCTAGAAATTTCTCTTATAGAAATAAGAATTTTTTCGTTGTAAGCATAGTTCCAAAACCAACAAATAATTTTCAATCAAATTTAAATAGTTTTGGTTGTCACAAGTACAAACCTCAATGAAAATTAACCAAAGTATTTAAACCTTAGGTTGTCTCACAAAGAATTGCAATGAAGTAAATGATTATTGGCTATGAAGGAATACGGGGGTTTGATTTATAAGAGGGGCAAAAAAATAAATGGCAAGAAAAGTAAAGCAAACAACTAAAGAAAGCAATTAATAAAAGAGAGACATTCATGGCAAGGATTGAGAATATAGGCTTTCTATCCTAGTCACCAATAACAATAATTAACAAGAATTTATCCTATTTTGTCATCCCTAACAATGGAAGAAAGTACAATGTTATCTTCAAGCTAGAGAAAGTCAAATAAGACTAACTAATCTCACTCCAAAAGTCCTAATCAACTCACTAATTGAATTAGCAAAAGATTAGCGCTAATGGAAACAATATTAGCTAACAACTCTAGATCACCAACTTGAGTTGGGTCTTAATGACTCAAGATTACCTAATTACTCTTTCCAAGCCAAGAATGTTCAAAGATCTACTCTAACATCCTTCCAATTGTCAAAAACTTGGAAGGCATAAAAGGAAAGCATATTAAATTGCAAGAATTATAAATCTAACAACTATCAATTGCAAGAAAATTAACAACAACAAATCAAATCAACAACAAAGGAACATCAAACATAAATTGCATTAAAAGGAAATCACAATCCAACAATATTGCATCAACATAAAAGAGGCATACAAAGGGAAATTAACAAGAGAAAAGAGAAGAATTAAGACAATACAACAAGGAATTGTAAAGAAGACAAGATGAAACAGGAAATTAAACCTAGATCTAGGAGAATTTGACCTAATCCTAACCTAATTCTAGAGAGAAGAGGGAGCTTCTCTCTCTAGAAACTAACTACATGCTTCCTAATCTACAACTAAGTGCTCCCCCCTTTGTCCAAGCTTGAATTCTGCATGAAATAGCCTCTGGAATCAGTTGGATTTGGGCTTGGCCAGCTCAGAAATTGCCTCCAGCGTTTTCACTTTAATGAGGGCACGTGCGAACTATGACGCGTACGCATGAGTCACGCGTATGCGTCGCCACGCGACTTCATTTCCACGCGTGCGCGTCTGTCACGTATGCGCGTCGATGTATGCATTTTCAATCCTTGTTTTTCCATGAATTCTCCACCTTGCATATTTTTCTCTTCACTTCTACTTTGCCTTATGAACCTGAAATCACTCAACAAACACATCAAGGCATCGAATGGAATTAAGGTGAATTAAAATCACCAATTTAAGGCCTAGAAAGCATGTTTTTACGCTTAAGCATAAATTAAGGGAGAATTACAAAACCATGCTATTTCATTGAATAAATGTGAGAGAAGGTCATAAAATTCCCTACATTAAGCACAAGATAAACCACAAACTTGAGGTTTATCAAACCTCCCCACACTTAAACTAAGCATGTCCTCATGCTAAACTCAAGAAAGAAACAAATGATATCAACATTTATTCAATTCAATCTATCTATATGCAACCTATCTAAATGCAATCTATCTAAATGAATGCAAGTACTTGGTCAAAATAAATCAATTCCCAAGAATACATATACAAGTACAAGGGCTAAAGCAATAGCAATCAAATCAAACCCACAATTGAATTGAGTTATTAAAATAGTTCACACACTTGCAAGAAAAGATGCTCATGGGTGGAAGCATGTAATTGAGCGATCGAACCCTCACCGGATGTGTATCCGCTCTAGTCACTCAAGTGTATGGGGTTGATTCACTCAATTCTCCCCTAATCATGCTTTCCAAGATTTGTTTTTTATCTAACAATCAACAATTATTTCATGCATGCATACAAATATCATGAGGACTTTTCCATAGGTTGTAATGGGGCTAGGGTCAAGGTAAGGATGCATATGGTTAAGTGGACTGGAATTTGAATCTTTGATAAGCTTAAACTTCCCACCTAATCTATATAACAACCTATACAATTTTCAGAGCTAACCTAACTACCCATTCTTCACTTTTAATCACATTCTATATGCATTGATTTTTTATTGAACTTTACTTTGGGAAATTTTGTCCCCTTTTATTGCTTTTCTTTTTCTTTCTTTTTCTTTTTTCTACTTTTTTTCTTTTTATTTTTCTTTTTGTTTTTCTCATTTTTTTTTCAAACTAAAATATATATACAAGAGCATCAATGCGTATGGTTTAACATTCAATGCATGAGTATATACCCAATTTCCATGATTTTCAACAAAAAAAAAAATAAAAATACACTTTTATTTCTACCTAATGTTCCCGACTCTCTCAAAATCAAATAATAAACACTCTCACTAGGCTAAGCTAATCAAAGATCCAAACAATTGATTAAGCATAGGCTCAAAATTGGCTAACAATAGAAGATAAAAGGTAAGACCATTTGGGTAAGTGAGCTATTTGAAACAATGACCTCAATCATATAAGTGCATGTATATACAAAATAATGGACATATAGAATCAAACAAATCAAAGATTACAATTATAGAAAGAGAATAATGCACACAAGAATGAAAATAAGTGGTTATATGATGTAACCACACAATTAGGCTCAAATCTCACATGCTTGTGTTCTTAGTTCAAAAATCATGTTCCACAATGTATAATTCAATCAAGTTCTAATTTTTTTTTCAATCAATTCGGGTGCCCTATAGGTAAATTTCTTGAAAAGTTTTACTATTTTGACTAAGTTTATTATATATAGATGCAAAATAAGAAAATGTAACAAAACAAAAAAAAATCCTAAAAGACCTAAAAATAAAATGCAAAAGTGTTGGGATTAGAAACTTGTCACCCAAAAATGCCGACTGGTCGGACGACCTCCCCACACTTAAAAGTTTGCACCGTCCTCGGTGCACTCAAGGATGAGCAAGGGGTACGACGACCTTTCGAATTGCCACCTTCAGCTGGTGGGTCAACTGGTGTTGTGTGTTCTTTCTCCCGCTTCCATTTTTACTTATGATAAATCATCCATGAAAAAATAGAAAATAGCATAGTAAGATGAGAAAATGCAAAAGCAAGGAAGCGTAAATTGTTGGAATGAGGTGAGAACCACTAGAATGAAGTGAGTAAATTAGTGTGACATTAAGGAAGAATAGGTGTGTGAATTCTAAATTAGGCGCCCTTTAGAACACACACACTATCATAGAGAGCTATGTCACAATTACACAAAGAAAGTATGCACGTCACTCATTCTAGTGTGCTTGAGATACTTTAAAAGACTTGTAAGTTAAGATACAAACAAGTAGTGAAAAAGCATGAAAGCATTCAAGCAATTAATCAAGAAATTATGAATTGGATAATGAATGGACATTGATTGATGTGCAAGGAAACTTAGTGAACAAAATAAAATATAGAGCTCACACATCAAACAATGACACATATTGAAATTGTTGCAACACCTAAGTGACATAGAAGTGGAACACATGGATGCTATGGAACTTAGAAAAAATAATATAGAAGTGAAAATCAATCGCATAGCAAGCATGGTCCACAAAACTTGAAAAGCTCAAAAATATGTCACTAGGTAAGGTTCCGATCCAATTCCACAATTCCACCAATTTCAATGCATGAAATAGGTGATGTAAATAAGGGTCAATCATAGACAAGCATCACCTAACAAAAAAAATACATTGATAATGTGCAATTGCCTAACAATGGATGATGAATATATGGTGGCCAAAACATGCAATTCAAAAGAGTTAAGAAAGCTTGAAGGCACTGTACAAGTACTTGGTGTTCACAAATGTTAAGCATGAAAAGTTCAAAACCAAGTAATCAAATATAACTTCAACAAAGAATCCAACAAGGAATATAAACAAAATTGATGTTAAGATAACATCCAATCAGAAATTGGCAGCAATAAACAGCAAACAATATTAATAATCCAACACTTGTAATGAAAAATAGAAAAATAAACAAAAATTAAACTAACTAAACAACTAACTAATTATCTAACTAAAAGAAATGGTGTTAGATGGTGATTGGTAGTGTCGGGTGATGGTTGAAGGGTGGAAAGAAAAGAAGAGACGAGAGAAGGAGGAAAGAAATGGAAAGAAGAGAAGAAAAGAAGGTGGGTGAAACAGGACAATTCACGCGTATGCGTGGAGTGACGCGTGCACGTGGTAAGGTGAAAGGGGATCGACGCATATGCGTGGGTCACGCGTACGCGTGGTGGGTTATTCAGAGAGGCGATGCGTACGTGTGGGTTGACGCGTATGCGTGGGTGGGTTTTTTGCTAAAAGCACAATTCCCGCCCAAAACTCGCACAACTCTCTGGAATTTGTATAGGGGTGAAAATTTTGAATTCACGTGTACGCATGGACGAGGCGTACGCGTGGATATTAGAAAAACTTGGGGTCACGCGTACGCGTGGAAAGATGCTCTGTTTTTCAAAATTTTTCAAGTTCTTGCACCAAACCAAGCATTCCAAACCTCCAAACAGCTACCAAAACATCATAAAACCTTATTTAACCTACTAGACTCCCAATTAAACTCAACTAACTAAACAAAACATGAAATTAAACTAATTTTTACGAATATTTACAAAAGAGAAAAAAATAAAAAGATGTTACCATGATGGGGTGCCTCTCACCTAGCACTTTTGTTTATTGTGCTTAAGTTGGAGTTATGGGGAGCTCTCATCAAGGTGGCTTGTGCTTGAATCCATCCTTGAACATCCACCAATTCTTGGACTTCCAATAAGCTTCATCATTCAAAATTGATATCTCCAAGTTTTGATGGAGTTCTTCACAAACCATGAGCTCCCAAAGGTGATCATCTCCTTGTAATCCGAGATCCCATACTTTGTTTTCACACCCGTATTGAAGTTGATCATGATAATTTCCTCCGGGTGGTAGAAAAAGCCGAATTCTCTTGAAGGCACCAAACTACCCTTCTAGACCCATCCAATTGAGCACTACACCAATCCATGCTCCTCAAGTTTGAGCTTCCAACCATAATGAGCCTAGATTTACACTGCCAACCACTAAACATCCTCCTCTTATGCTTAATTCCACAAAGCACCCTAAGTTGGCCATCCATTTCAAGCAAGCCAAATTCAAGTGGGATAATAAAGCTAAGAGTTAGAAGTTTTACCTACTCAAATGAAGGATTAGATGGCAACTTAGGTGGAGGAGTTCCCAACGGTCTTGACAAAGCGCGCTCCACTCTCATCCATCCTCTTCTAGAGGCTTCCACTACTTGGCAAGGTTCTTCAAGTTCTACCTCTTACCAAGCTTCCTCAAGTTCACATTCTTCTTCACCAATTTCTTCAAGCTCTTCCCCATCACTCAAATCATAAATAGGGGGTTGAGTGAAATCTATCCTTTCATCAATTCCAATTCCAATGGAGAAGGATTCATCAAGCTCAAAAGGATCATATATTGATGTGGAATCATCATAGATAGGGTAACTTGGTATTTGCCCCACTTCTTCCAATTCTTCAATCACATCGTGCCTTGGAGATTGTGCACTATCCTCCTTGACATCAACTTCAAACTCCATAGAAGAAGGCTCTTCAACTTGAGATTCCTCTTTGCACTCAACATCTCCTACATATTCAACCACTTCCTTTTGTTCAATAATCTCTACCTCCTCCTCTTGTTGCACTTCTTGTATCAACTCCTCTTCTTCACCTTGAAGCTCCGAGTTCACTCCCTCGCTAAGCTCCTTGGTTTCTTCTCCACATTCAACAATGGGAGTGCCTTGGTCGCGCAAGCTTAGGTGGGATGAGACCATGTTGCTAACAGCTTCCATCACGATAGCAATCTTGGCTTCTACCTCCTTAAATTCCTTTTTCGTCTCCTCTTGTTGCCTTAGGATACGAGATCTAAGATCTCTTTGTTCTAGCATGAGGGCATGGAGACCTTCATCTATTGGAGGTGGTGGAAGAGGGGGTTCATTGTTTGAGGGAAAGATATTGTAGTTGGAAGGTGGTTCAAATTGGTGAAAGTCTTGAGGTGGTGTATATGAAATTTGTGGTTCATGGGAGTATTGGTGTTGGAAATATGGTGATTCTAAGTATGGTTCATATGGTGGTTGGTATAGTGGATATGGTTTAGGATCATATGGAGGTGAATGGTGGTATGAGGCTTGTGAGCATGAAGGACAACAATGTTGAGGGTTTGGGTCATAATTGGGTACATCATGGGGTGGATTGTAGCCATGAGAGATTGGAGGGGGTTGTTGCCATGAAGGTTGACCATAAGCATATGGCTTCTCCTTCAATTGATATCCATTCCCACAATGTGGTTCCTCATTGAAGTTTTCATTCCATACAACATAGTTGTAACCAAACTCATAGCCAAAAGGATGAGAATTCATAGTGACAAGAGAAAACAAAAACAAACGCTAACAAGAAACAAAGAAAGCAAAGTCCTACAACTAACAAAAACTAACAAAGAAGCAAAAGGCAAACATATTCACAATATCAACACATATACAATAGCCAATAACATAACACCATTGCAATTCACCGGCAACGGCACCATAAATTTGAGGCAAGAATTATGTGTCGGTCTAGAAATTTCTCTTATAGAAATAAGAATTTCTTTGTTGTAAGCATAGTTCCAAACCAACAAATAATTATAAATCAAATTTAAATAGTTTTGGTTGTCACAAGTACAAACCCCAATGAAAATTAACCGAAGTATTTAAACCCCAGGTCGTCTCACAAGGAATTGCAATGAAGTGAATGATTATTGGCTATGAAGGAACACGGGGGTTTGATTTATAAGAGGGGCAAAAAAATAAATGGCAAGAAAAGTAAAGCAAACAACTAAAGAAAGCAATTAATAAAAGAGAGACATTCATGGCAAGGATTGAGAATATAGGCTTTCTATCCTAGTCACCAATAACAATAATTAACAAGAATTTATCCTATTTTGTCATCCCTAACAATGGAAGAAAGGACAATGTTATCTTCAAGCTAGAGAAAGTCAAATAAGACTAGCTAATCTCACTCCAAAAATCCTAATCAACTCACCAATTGAATTAGCAAAAGATTAGCGTTAATGGAAATAATATTAGCTAACAACTCTAGATCACCAACTTGAGTTGGGTCTTAATGACTCAAGATTACCTAATTACTCTTTCCAAGCCAAGAATGCTCAAAGATCTACTCTAACATCCTTCCAAGCATCTTGTCAAAAACTTGGAAGGCATAAAAGGAAAGCATATTAAATTACAAGAATTATAAATCTAACAACTATCAATTGCAAGGAAATTAACAACAACAACTCAAATCAACAACAAAGAACATCAAACATAAATTGCATTAAAAGGAAATCACAATCCAACAATATTGCATCAACATAAAAGAGGCATACAAAGGGAAATTAACAAGAGAAAAGAGAAGAATTAAGACAATACAACAAGGAATTGTAAAGAAGACAAGATGAAAATAGAAAATTAAACCTAGATCTAGGAGAATTTGACCTAATCCTAACCTAATTCTAGAGAGAAGAGGGAGCTTCTCTCTCTAGAAACTAACTACATGCTTCCTAATCTACAACTAAGTGCTCCCCCCTTTGCCCAAGCTTGAATCCTGCATGAATAGCCTCTGGAATCAGTTGGATTTGGGCCCGGGCAGCTCAGAAATTGCCCCCAGCGTTTTCACTTTAATGAGGTCATGTGCAAACTGTGACACGTACGCATGGGTCACGCGTACGCGTCGCTTGGCAATTCACTTCCCACGCATACGCGTCGTGTCACGCATACGCATCACCATGCGACTTCATTTCCAGGCGTGCGCATCTGTCACGCGTGCGCGTCGATGTATGCATTCCCAATCCTTGTTTTTCCATGAATTCTCCACCTTGCATGCTTTTTTCTTCACTTCTTCCATCTAACACTTTGCCTTATGAACCTGAAATCACTTAACATATATATCAAGGCATCGAATGGAATTAAGGTGAATTAAAATCACCAATTTAAGGCCTAAAAAGCATGTTTTTATGCTTAAGCACAAATTAATGGAGAATTACAAAATCATGCTATTTCATTGAATAAATGTGAGAAAAGGTGATAAAATCCCCCAAATTAAGCACAAGATAAACCACAAAATTGGGGTTTATCAAACTTTCAATGGAGGAGAGAGTTATTCCAATGGGAATTTGAGTTGCTTAATCAACTTCATGAACAATTACGACTAGTAAGAATGTTGCCTAGTAGAGAGGATGCAATTGTATGGAAATTTGACAAAATTGGAATCTTTTCTACTAATTCATTTGTGCAGGTGCTCCAAAAAGAGACTCTCTCGGAGGACATCATGAGCTACAACTTCACTAGCACCATTTGGAGAGGATTGGTTCCTCCAAGAGTTGAACTCCTTGCATGGTTTGTTTTATAGGCAGGATCAACACTAAAGAGAGGCTAAGTAGGCTAGGAATCATACATCATAGCGAGATTATGTTTTGTGTAAGAAGGAAATAGAATTTTTGCACCATTTGTTTCTTAGTTGTGATTTTACTTGGCAGGTGTGGTGTGCCTGGTTGACGTGTGCAAATAGAGTGTGGGCTATTTCGAGGACTGTCAAAGAACTGTTTGAGAGTTGGATTGAAGTGCCTGGATGCAAATCTGAGTGTAACACCCCAATTACCGTAAGCCTTACCTCTAATCGTAAGGCAAAGGTTAATCAGAGGTTACGGTAGTCCTAAGGCTTATACATATTTATATATAGAAGGAAGTAATATATTTTAGAAGCCTGATGAAGGATTAAGCTCAAAAACAGGATTACACAAGCACGAAACGTTCACACGAAACTAACGCATAAGATACCAGGTATACATATAAGAGAATAAATTATATGTAAATATAAGAATATAATAATGATAGAGGACTAGCCGCAGCTTGCGGAGTTTAAGCCGACTAGTTACAAATAGAAAGATACAGAGTTTTAGAATTAAAACAGCTTATACAACCTATCTCTCAAATAAGCCTCTAAGGCCATAAAGATAAATATACAAAAGGTGAGAGAATACTATGACGAAAGTAAAACAGAAATAAACAAAGAACGAACCATACTTCACTCTGTCACCATATCCGCAATCTCACCGAAGTAGATTACGACCTGCATCTGAAAAACAACAACAAAGTATGGAATGAGAACTGGAGGTTCTCAGTATGGTAACAGTACCCAATGATGTAAGATGTAAGGCTCCGGGACGCCGAAGGCAATCCTAGAACTTCACATCACATATGGATATTCAAGCTTAGAACAAAAATAAATAAATATATAAAGAACTTAAACCATAAACCAGGTTATCTAAACTTAGGGGAATTCTAACTAATACTAATCACACCGCTGTATCCCACAGCCTCCGCCAACCTAACCTCCGCGCGATCCCATCGCCACCGCCTACTTAACCTCCTCAGCACCAGACAGTCACAAATAATGCAAGCAAGTAAAACACAAATAGTATTCATTTACAGCAAGTAATTCAAGAAGCAAGTAGGCATGTTATACAATTAGGCAAACTCAAGTAATCAAAGCAAACAAGCATATAGAAGATGCATATGATGAATGTCTATCCTATTGGCTCGTGATATCACTTGTCGGTCCGTAAATGCCAACCCAACACATCCTCCCGGATTTAGCCTTTTCTGCCACGCCAGGGATATAGTGCCCTGCACACTCATGCAGCAGCTCTTCTGCTACGCCAGGGATATAGTGCCCTGCACACTCATGTAGTAGGGAGTCTACTACGCCAGGGATATAGGCTCCGCACACTTCATGCAGCAGGGAAGAAAATAACCATAACAAATCATGCAGTAGAACAATCTGCCATGCTGGGGATATAGGCCCCGCACACTTCTCAACATTCAACAAGTCATGCGACAGAAACATCTGCCACACTGGAGATATAGGCTCCGCACAATTTCAACAATAACTAGTCATGCAGCAGAATAATCTGCCACGCCGGAGATATAGGCTCCGCACACTATCACCAACAACTGGTCATGCAGCAGAACAATCTACCACGCCGGAGATATAGGCTCCGCACACTATCAACAATCCAATAACTTCATCCTCAAATCATCACCAGACATCACCATTTCTCATTTCAAATCACTTTCAACAACATCTACTCATGCAGCAGAGAAACCTACTACGCCAGGGTTATAGGCCCTGCACACTTTCCTTCCATATCCATCATCAGTTCTTAATTCCATTTCGAACTCATTAGCTCATCAATTTCTCAATTTGTTGTCAGTACTCACCAAGTTCGCTACTCTTCCTTCTCCTTCAACCAAACTCATCATCAGTACACCAGAAACCTAAACCTCCGTTCGCTAACTTCTTTTTTTTTTTTTTTATCAAATTACCAAGTTAAAATCACCTAGGACCTTCTCTACGTTTTGATATTCAAAAACGAACCAAAAGCCTTAAATAGGTGTCACAGAAGTTTACAAGCCAAATTCTCCGTCTCTAGAGTCAAATCAGAAGTATCTTATAGATTCAAACCCAGTTGAAATAGTTTAGTTGAATACAATAAAAAAGGAAAACCATTTCTCTTGCAAAAACTGATTTTAAGTTTGAAATCTCTGCACCAAGACAGCAAGCTACCCTATTCTTAGAAAATCCACCAAAAATCATATTTTCATTTGATAAATCTGAAATTTTCCAGAAATAAACTAGGCTCATAGAGCTTTAAATCAGTCAAATTCTCATAGAAAAATCTTTTTTCTGGAGAGAGTTATACTGATTACAAATTTACTTTCAAAAACTAGGTTTGCTGTCAAAATAGATAAGAGCTCTATTTTTAAAACGAACACAACTCCTTTCACAAAATTTATAATAGTCTGAAATTTTGACACAAACAAGAAAATAGTCAAGTCTCAATGTCCTTTTGGTCCCACTCAAAATTATGGTCAGGATTGGGAGATATAGGCTCGGAAAGTTGCTGGTTTGATTATGTAGCAGCAGAAAATCAGTTTTAAAGTAACAAACTTCAAAATTTTATATCTCCTAATCCAACCGTTAAACTTTAACCAAATTTTCCAGGACTTTTCTATACATCACAAAGATTTGAGAAAAATTAATTCCATTCAATTATGATGTTTAGATCATTCCCAAAAGTGTCTGTAGCTGCTGTCAGAAAATAGATTATGCAGAATTTTGCCAAACCTCAACTTTCAAAATATTTCAACCAAAATCAGACCAAAACCATACCAACTCCAATTTACCTCATAACTCACCCTTTGTGTCACAACCTACCATTCATACCAAAGTTTTCATTCACCCTTCAATATCCTCAATCCTCAAATATCAAACATATAACACTATAATCATTCCTCCACCAACCACATTCATCAATTTTCATTGTCAAATACATAACAATACATTCATTTTTCAAATCAACACATTAATCAAATTTCATTCCACCATTTCCAACAATCATCATAATCGATTTCAATCTCAACCATCAATACCATACTATCAACATCAACATTTCAATTCATCAATAACCTAATCATCAATTTTTCTCAACAACATCATAATTACACACCAATACATACAATTCATAAAATCTTCATCCCACTTCACCTACCTCATACATAATCCAACCCACCATCAATACTCATTGACAAAAATAATTTCCAAAATCATCATCAACCACAATAATCCAATACAACTAACAATTAACGTCAATTCACATATAATTATTCATACGCCAATAACATTCAATCCTATCTTAGGGTCAACTAGTCCAAGTGTCCAGAAACATTACATATTATATAAAGAAAACCGAAACCATATATTGGCCGATTCCCAAACGCTACAAACACCAAAACGAAGCCACCAAACTTGATCCAAAGCCTCAATCAACTCCAACAAACACCAAAGCTCAAACTAGCAACACATATATCACCAAAATCAAAACCTAAGGTACATAAAACAACTAAACACAAGGGTTTAGTGGAACCTTACCTTATTCAACGTGAGTAGGGGTAAAATCTAACAATTACCCACTACTAGAGATCACCTAAATAAGGAAAATCACAAAATCTACTCAAAACTCATAACCAAAAGCGTGCAGAAACTTAGGGCAGAAAACTGGGGAGTGAGCTTCGAGTTATTACCAGAAAAACTTAGATAAAAAGGAAGAGCTCGTCAAGAGCTTCGCGTGGCCGCAAACGGCTCGTCAATCGAAGTTCCGGATTAAAAGTTATGGCTCTCGGAAGGTGGAGGTGAATAGTAACCACTCCCCTCTTCTCCTCTCATCTCAAAACCGCGGCTCTCTCTCATTTGGGGGAAGAAATGAGCTGAAAAGCTCATTAAATGAGCTTATATATGTTGGGCATTGGACCTGGTTTGGGCCCAGTCCAACCCGTTAGCGTTTTTAGCCCGTTTGGCCCACTTTGGGTCAAAACCTTTAAGATTAGTGCCCGATTTTAAATTCTAAATTATTTTTGTCCTTTCAAAACAATAAATCAATCTTCAAAATATTATTTTCCAAAATATACAGCACTGGACAGGCTAAAGCCGGTACTGCCAGCTTAAGCGCCAGTATGCATTTTTTTACAAAAACTTTTCGAAAGAAAAATATTTTCCAATTCAGAATAATTCACTGAAATCAAATTTCACGTTTATATTTTCAAATTAAAACTTCTAAATTTTGAATCCATCTCGGGCACTTAAGATTATTATTTTTATTAAGACGGTTTTGCGTGGAAAACCCCGGTTTTTACACTGAGCGAAAGAAGTGGTTGATAGGGTTCTTTGCTGTTATCTGAAATATTTGGTTAGAACGAAATAATAGAGTTTTTCAGAGATCTGAGACAGGTGTTGATGGCATCAAGAACAAGTCGTTTCTGAGTTATAATGTGTGGTGTTGATCCATTTGGTTGTTGATGGCAATGTCGGAGATGACAACAGATTATACATTGTGTCTTTATTTTAGTTTCACTGTTGTTTTCTTGTTCCTACTTGCTCCACCTTAGTGTGTGGAACTCTCTCTCTTCCAAAAAAAAATTTTATATGCATATTTTTATTTATATTTTATTTATTATTTTATTATAAAATAATTTTTTCAATTGAACACGTTAAAACTAAGGTTGCGAGAACCGGACCGGTCAATGAACCGATAAGATTACTGGTTCAATAGTTTACTGGTTCGACCGGGGTTCAACCGATATTTAATCGGTTTAATTAAATATTAAATAAAATTATTAAAAAATCTAAAAATAATTTTAAATATATAAATTTAATAATTTCTAACTTAATAAAATTTAAAATTTCACATAATAAAGAGCAGAACTTCAAAAAGAGAGTTATGTAGAGTCAGCACCTAAGCATAAATATGCAGTATATACATATAGTATTTTTCCATACATACGTCTTTGAAACAAGACTAAAAATGCACCAGCACAAGCATAAAAATCAAAACCATGTAAATAACATGACACTTATGTCTAAATTGTTAGTAACCACAACACCAGCAGCAGTTTAAATACAACACCAAAAATAATACAGTAAGATTATTAACAAAAAATACAGATTATTGTGTAATATAAATTATTAACAATTAATCAATAACATAGCAAAAAGAACAATTATTAACACCATAACAAAAACACAGCAATAACCAAAAACCCAACAAAGAGGTTCGGTTCGGCCAATTTTTTAACCGATTTTTTGCAGCACGATTTTGTGGATGGACCGAACCGATTAGATGACCGATTTTCGATTAATCCAATTGAACCGGCCGGTCCGGTCCAATTTTCAAAACATTGGTTAAAACAATAAATTAACAGTAAATTAGTAATTAAAACAGTTTGATTAGCGGTTCGGTCTCCAGAACCTTGAATTCCTTATACTTCCACTTTCAATTGATTATTGTACTGACATTTACTTTAATCTTCTTTTGTAAGGGTCGAATTTGATTGGATCCATTCAAGTGTTGCCACCGTCACTACCTCTGTTTCTTGCTTAATCTGAATCTTCCCATCTCAAATCTCAAACCCCCAATAATTTCATCAAAGTCTCGATCTTTTCCCTTTTCCACATAAACCCCACTTCTCCATTTCTTCTTTGCGAGCTACGATGTCAATGTTTCTACATCAAAGAAGCTTGCACAATGCCTTTTCGAACCCATTTGCCGCTCCACCACCTTCCTCCGCCAATTCCAAGAGACCCATCTCCATTCTCAACCCAGCGACACTCTTGGTCCTCCTTTGCCTCGTCATGGTGGTGGGTGTCTTCAGCCCCTGGGTCACTATCCCCCATGGAATCTTCTCAGTTTCCAAGCCTGCTGTTTCAAAGTGGAACTCATACACATTGGACCAAGCTCTCTCCTTTGTGGCAAAAAATGGAACTGTCATAGTTTGCATTGTGAGTCAGCCTTACTTGCCGTTTCTCAACAACTGGTTGATCAGTATCACAAGGCAGAACCGCCAGGATATGGTTCTTGTCATTGCTGAGGACTATGCTTCACTCTATAAGGTTAATGAGCGTTGGCCTGGCCATGCTGTTCTTATTCCACCTGTGCTTGATGCTGAATCTGCTCATAAGTTTGGATCTAAGGTTTGTATGTATGCTCTTACTTTATTAGTAACTGGAATTTAGTTGTTTTCATGTGTTTTGGAGTTTAGGCCTGAGTTGAATTGGGCTTTCATTTAGTAATATATGGATCATGATCTATTATAGTTTGCTTTACCAGTTATTAGAAATTGACCTTATTAATCGTATACTCTGTTAGTTATGTGCATCGCTCTAACATGCTTCGTGCTTGTTTGTATGCCAATAAATTGATAGAAAAAATATTTTATTTTTTATTTTTTAGTATGTTTGGTAAATTTTTAGTAGTAAAAAATTTTTTTCTTTAAAAATAAACAAAATAGTATTTTTATATTGTTATACCTAAACATAATTGATAGATAAAAAAGTCTTTTTGCATGAAATATCTAATATAAAATTATTTTTACTTTTCTATAAGGTCTTTTAAAAAAAAGATAATTCGAAAAAAGATTTTTTCTTAAAAGTTCACCCAAATAAGGCTGAGTTACATTTCATACCCTTATACAGGGGTGAACCTCAATTGTATTGCTTACCTTGTCCCAGTAAATTTTCATATTCTTTACCTTCTATCTATATTATCTTTTCTGTTATAAACATGTTTCTCAACGTTTGATTACTTTAATTCTTGTTATTGTATTGGATGCATCTCGGAAATTATCACACATATATCTTGTCCTTTGTGTTACTCTTCATGCTTATGTTATGTCTGAAGTGTTATTAACTATCTTGATCTATTTATTTCCTGCATGTGTTGCTGAATTTTAGAATCTGTTGTTTATTTTCACTGTTTAGGGTTTCTTCAACTTCACGGCCAGAAGGCCTAGCCATCTTCTGAAGATTTTAGAGCTCGGATATAGTGTAATGTATAATGATGTTGATATGGTCTGGTTGGGGGATCCATTGCTTCAGTTAGAAGGGAATCATGATGTGTACTTTACAGATGATATGATTCCGGTAAGTATGATGATATATGTACATATGCTGCGGTCTAGTGCTTTTCTGTTTCATTTTTTGGTGTTACTGACTTTTTTATTTTCTTTTTGTTACCTTGTGAGATCAGATCAAACCACTAAACCATTCTCATGCTTTACCGCCACCAGGAAAAAAGGGCCGCCCTTACATATGCAGTTGCATGATTTTCCTTCGCCCTACGGGCGGAGCAAAGCTAGTCTTGAGAAAGTGGATCGAGGAACTTCAGAATCAACCATGGTCTAGAACCCAGAAATCAAATGATCAACCTGCTTTTAACTGGGCTTTGATGAAGACAGCTAAAGAGGTTTGTCCCCTTTTTTTTTTCTTTTCCAGTGTGGATAACTTATATACCTTAAATAGACCAATATATGACCAAAGCTTATTTATGGCATCATGGTAGTGTACTACATGATTTATGTTCAATTACAAGGGAGAGAGACCTTCAATTCAGAAAACAGGAAAATGTCAATTGTTCTGATATTTGTACTAATTGCTTGATCTCAAGTTTGTTATATAACCAGTTTATTCTTCATAACAAGTAAGAGGCTGTTTGTGTTCTTTTTCATGATTCATTTCCATGACTACCTACAGGTGGATTTATACTTGTTGCCGCAGGCAGCTTTTCCTACAGGTGGGTTATATTTCAAGAACAAGACATGGGTTAAGGAAACTAAAGGAAAGCATGTGATCATTCACAATAACTATATAGTAGGTTTTGAGAAGAAGATAAAGCGATTTCGCGACTATGGCCTCTGGTTGGTGGATGATCATGCTGATGAATCCCCTCTTGGTAGAATATGACCCTTAGATGTCTCGAGTTTATTGTCGGATTTTGTTAGAGCATTTCTTTTCGGAAATTAGAACATGGTTTCTGCCAATTCATTCATCCTTCTATCTGGTGGAGGGTTGATGAAGACATCCGAACTCTTGCTATCAACATGTGCTGCACCCATACCAGCCGACAAACGATTCCTTGGCAGACAAAGTTTGTGTTTCATTTTTGTGCGGAAAAAGGTGCTTCAAAGATGCTGGATTGTATTACAAGTCCATAGAAGAGAAGGATAGAATGTATTTGGTTCTTGTAGTTGGACTTTAAGATGAATTTTTAATTAACCAATATTAGCAAGTAAATGGATAAGTATATATGGAAGAGTTTAGGATAGAAAAAAGTACACAATAGATTCATATACATTGAATTACACCTGAAATATTGTTTTTTTATTGACAAAAATGTCATATCGGCAGTAGATTTGTGAGGCTTATGGTATATTTTTATATTTTTGTTCATTGAAAATAATCTTTGGAATGTATTTTGATATTTATGAATCTTAATGTGTATTTTTGTTTACTTCAAATTCTTTCATGTATATTTTTGTTTATTTACTCAATATTAGCTGATATGGCTATTACAAATCCGACCTCATAAGTCGGCATTATGACCATAATTCGGCAAATTCCGTAACACCTTGGCCGTTACACGTTTTATAATTCAACAAAGGTAACGCTCGACTAAACGTCATCATTCATTAATGACCTAATAACTGCCTCTCAATTCGGAAGATCAACAAATAAGTAACCAATCAATTATACTCCACCTATAAAGGTATGACATCTTCTCCTTAAACGGACACATTGAATTCTCAATACTGACTTAAACTTCAGAGTGCCTTTACAGGTACACTCCCCCTCTCTTGTTCATACTCTGCGCGATTGGACATCTCTCAGGTGGAAAGCTTGGACTACCCCAAAGCTCATAGATCGGCATCGAAGATAACAACTCGGCGCCGACCCCCAGTAGCCGAGCTCCCCTCCAGGTATCCACACAGGAACAATTGGCGCCCACCGTGGGCCGAGAATATAATTTCTTGTCTTATCGGCCTCAACACCCTCCCCTCCAGCTATGGCTGAGCAGCTCCCACCTACGCCTTCCGAACTTCTTCGGATGGTGACCGAGTTGCAACATGTCAACCAGCGCATGGTGGAAGAAAACCAGGGAATGGCAAATCAGATTGCTAATCTGAATAATGCTCGGATCAAAAATAACAATGACCGACAAGAGCGAACAGAAGAAGTCGAACATCAATCTGGACCAACGCACATATCCGAAACTGCTCGCCGTGTAGACGAACAACCAAAGCATGATGAAGAAGCTCGGCAAGAGGATGAAAATGACGATCCAGAAAACTCACCCGGACCATTCACGGCCGAAGTGATGAACTTCGTATTACCCAGAAGGTTCACTCTACCAATCACCCTAACCCCCTATGATGGGCTAGGTGATCCGAAGAAATACATCAAAAAGTTCACCTCCATAATGATAGTAAACGGTGCATCTGATAAGGTTTTATGTCGTTGTTTTCCATCTTACTTAGACGGTCCTGCACTTGATTGGTTTTGTTCTTTGACTGTAGGTTCTATTTCTCGTTTCCGAGACCTATCAAAGCCCTTCGAGGAACATTTTGCTGGATCAAACATCTATCTGCGTGACTCCGATTACTTGAACACAATCAAACAAGGCCAGCATGAAAGCCTCAAAGACTACATGATGCGCTTTACAAAGATAGCCATGAGTATACCAGATCTCCACCCCGAGGTGGAATTGCATGCAATAAAAAGTGGACTCTGACCAGGAAAATTCCAAGAGACCATTGCTATTGCCAAACCTAAGACTATGGTTGAGTTCTATGAAAAGGCAAAAGGTCAGATTGACATCGAAGAATTCTGACAATGTCGAAAAATAGAGAGACCACAATATAGAGATGATGACAAAGCATGAGGTAGCAAGAAAAACTTCAAACCAACTCCCTGACATGAATCTTATACTCAGTTCAACACCAAGCGTGATGACATCATCAAGGAGATCTTGAATTCAAAGTTGATCAAGCCACTACGAAAAGCCGGCAGCTATCCAGATTCAAAAAGTGTAGACAGATCAAAACACTGTTCTTTTTATCAAAAGCACGGACACACTACTGACGAGTGTGTCATTGCCAGAGACCTTTTGGAGCGGTTAGATCGGCAAGTATATCGGCGGCCATATACAACGATGTGCACCTCCCCCTGGTGACCTAAGCTCGGAAACATAGCATGGCCGAGATAAAGATCGACCGAACACTAATCTTCCCGACCAACCAAGACGTATGATTAACTGTATTTCTGGAGGTTTTGCAGGTGGAGGGGCCACAAGCTTGGCAAGAAAGCGGTCTTACCGAGCTATGCTTTCTATAGAAGCCGATCAACATCAACATCAGCCACCTCCACATTTTCCTCAGATAACATTCCAGACATCCGACCTTAACACCAACGTAACAAATCTAGACGACCCAGTCGTGATTTCCCTGCAGCTCGGAGATCTCCTAGAAAAAAAGGTTTTATTGGACCCTAGGAGCAGTGCCGATGTTCTTTCTACTCCATATTTCAGAAGATGAAGCTGTGCAACAACATCCTCCAACCTTCCACTGGAGACTTGGTCGGTTTCTCAGGTGAGAGGGTATCGGTTATGGGCTCTGTGTGGTTCTAAACCACACTTGGTGAGGTTCCCTTCTCAAAAATTTCAGATATTCAATACTTAGTCATTGACTGTTTTAGTCCTTACAATTTGATACTTGGCCGACCTTTTTTAAATAGGTTCGGCGATATTGTTTCTACAATTCATCTCTGTGTTAAGTTCCCTTTGTAGGATAATACAATTATTGCAACTATTCACAGCGATGCCCAAGAGGCCAGAGAATGCTACAATAACAGTTTCAAAAAACCAAATCAAAGTACGCAAGCTCGCGTGAACAGTATCAGTAACCAAGCCGAGCCACCAGTCTTGGCCGACCTTGATCCCAGGGCAAGAAGCCTAGAAAGATTAACCCCGACCGAAGACCTGCATAAAATCTATTTCACAGATAACTCGGAAAAGTTCACTTATGTGGGATCCACACTAAGCTCAGAAGAGAAGGCCTTATTCCGAACATTCCTACAACAAAATGCCGACTTGTTTGCTTGGACGCCAGCTGACATGTCAGGAATTGACCCATCTGTCATATCCCACAAACTGGCATTAGATCCGTCTGTCCGACCTATAGCACAGAAAAAGCAAAACCTCGACCATGACCACAAACAAGCCTCTCTGGAAGAAACCAAGAAGCTCATCAATGCCAGCTTCATTCAGGAAACCAGGTTCACAACATGGTTGGCGAATGTCGTCATGGTAAAAAAACATAACGGTAAATGGCGCATGTGTGTTGATTTCACCGATCTTGACAAAGCATGCCCAAAAGACTCCTATCCCTTACCATCTATTGATTGCTTAGTTGATAATGCCTCTGGTTATGAAAAACTTAGCTTTATGGATGCATACTCTGGCTATAACCAGATCCAAATGCATCCATCCGATCAAAGTAAGACAGCCTTTATTACTGAATATGGAAACTACTGTTATAAAGTTATGCCATTTGGCCTTAAGAATGCAGGTGTAACATATCAACACCTAATGGACAAAGTATTCGCCCAACAGATCGGCAGGAACATTGAGGTCTATGTTGATGATATGGTCGCCAAAACGAAGATCGGTAACAACCACCTTGATGACCTTGCAGAAATCTTCGGTCAAATCCGAAAATACAACATGCGGTTAAACCCCGAGAAGTGCGCCTTTGGCGTACAAAGTGGCAAATTCCTTGGCTTCATGCTCACTAGTCGAGGTATTGAAGCGAATCTAGAAAAGTGCCGAGCTGTTTTGGATATGACAAGTCCACAAACTATCAAAGAAGTCCAACGGTTGACAGGGAGACTTGCTGCATTTTATAGATTCTTACCTTGCCTAGCTTCTAAGTCTTTGTGTTTCTTCCAAACTTTAAAAAAGAAAAAGGCTTTCTAATGGACCGATGAATGTGAACAAGCATTCACAACCATCAAATAAACTCTTTCAAAACCACTAATTTTACAAATACCCTTTCAAGGGGAACCGCTATTCTTATATTTATCTGTGACTAACTAGGTCGTAAGGTCCGCTCTTATTGCAGAAAGGCAAAAGTAGTAGTTGCCGATCTATTTCACCGGCAAAACACTACAGAATGCTGAACTTCACTATTCGAGCATTGAGAAGCTAGCTTTAGCTCTTGTCTTCTCAGTAAGAAGACTATGACCATACTTCAAGAGTCATGTCATCCATGTTTGAACAGATCAACCTTTGCGACAAGTCCTTCAGAAACTAGAACTGGCTGGCCGACTAGTAAAATGGTCGGTCGAACTTTTCGAGTTTGACATCAGATACCAAGGACGATCATCTATCAAATCTCAATTCTTGGCTGATTTCATTGCCAAATTCACAGTCCCAGACATCGCCGAAAGTTCAATAGAATGGTCTTTGTATGTAGACGGGTCCTCTAGCCCACACGAGTGTGGCACGGGGATCATACTCGAAGATGAAAATGGTAACGTCATTGAGCAATCGCTACACTTTTCCTTCAAGGCGAGCAACAACCAGAGTGAATATAAAACTCTTATTGCCGTCCTCAGACTAGCTTCCGATCTTAACATACCCGAGTTTAAGGTATACTGTGATTCTATGCTCATTGTCCAGTAGGTAAACGAGCTGTACCAGGTAAAAGACCCTTTATTATCCAAATACCTTGCAATTGTTCAAACTTTACTTTCAAAATATCATAAATGTGACATCAAACACATACCTCGGGAGAACAATAGCCGAGCTGACATCCTCTCTAAGCTCGCCAGCACCCAAACAAATAATTCATCCCTTCACCGATCTACCTTAGTTAAACCCAATATAGAATTAACAGAAGTTCTAAGTGTAACGCAGGATGCAGATTGGAGAACACCATACATAAACTATCTTCGGATAGGGATCTTGCCAGGCGATGTCGAAAACATTCGGCACTTTTACCGACAAGCCTCATTCTTTACAATTTATAATAATTGCCTATATAAACGAGGATTCTCTCGTCTTTTACTAAAATGTCTTTGCAGATTAGAAGCCGATCTTGCCCTTGCTGAGGCACATGAAGGTATCTGTGGTACATATCTCGGAGCCCAAAGCCTGTCTTCAAAGATCCTCCGAGCTGGTTTCTATTGGCCGACGCTGCAACAAGATTGTAAAACAAAAGTCAAAAGCTGTGACAACTGCCAGAAACACAGTCCGATCACACACCTTCCAGCTGAACTCCTACACTGTTTTGAGGTAAGTTAGCCATTCAACCAATGGGGCTCGACATCCTCAGCTCTTTCCCCTTAACGGCCGGCCAGGTAAAAATTTTAATAGTCGCAATTGATTACTTCTCAAAATGGATAGAGGCACAACCCTTAGCAAAGATCGCCTCACAACAAATGATTTCCTTTGTATGGAAGCATATTATCTGTAGATTTGGCATACCATGGCACATTATCACCGATAATGGCCGCCAGTTTGTCGATCAAAATTCCATCTCCTTTTTGCAGAACTTAAAGGTCAAACAGAATTTCTCATCAGTAGAGCGCCCACAAACAAATGGGCTGGCAGAGGCCGCGAATAAGGTCATCCCCCATGCCTTAAGGAAGAAACTCGACGACGCCAAAGGGCTTTGGGCCGAACTCATCCCAGAGATCATATAGGGATATAATACCACCATCCACTCAACAACAAAGGAAACTCCTTTCCGACTAGTATACGGCTCCGACGCAATGGTACCTGTGGAGATCTCTCAAGCCTCACTACGCACTCAAATGGCCGACCATACTACAAAAGATGAAGCTCGGCAATCTAAAATCGACCTCTTGGAAGAAGTCCGATCTTCAACAGCAATCAAACACTGAGCTATGCAACAGCACATAGCTCGGCGATACAATCAAAGACTTTACCCGAGGTCTTTTTAAGTAAACGACCTTGTGCTCAGAAGAACCGAACAGGCTATAAAACCATCAAGCCATGGCAAACTAGCAGCTAACTGGGAGGGCCCTTACCGAATCATAGAAGTCATCGGCAATGGCGCTTACCGATTACAAGCACTAGATGGTAATACTTTGCCTAATACTTGGAATGTATCATCTTTAAAATTATATTACAGTTAACAGTCAGGGACAGGCAAGTACTCTTTTTCCTACTGCTAAGATTTTTCCCAAAAACGGGTTTTGCTTGGAGAGGTTTTAACGAGGCTGGCCTACCTGCACCTTTGTAAATCAAAGGTCTTTCAACATACATAAGTTTCCAATCTTAACAACTTCTTTTTTGCACATTAAGCACCTTTAATTTCAGTACTATCCTTCTGATCTCTATTATCAAATCCGTCAGGGGTTACCAATCAAATCACCATCGCCGATCAAACCGGGATTTACCGATAAAAAATCTCCAAACAAATACAAACAATCGCCGATCATATCGGAAATCATCGATCAACCAACAATCACGAATCAAACAACAATTCCCGATCAAATTGACAATTGCCGATCATATCGGCCATCACGAATCAAACAACAATTCCTGATCAGTCGACAATGGCCGATCATATCGGACATCACTGATCAAATCGAAACCTTTCGATCAAACAACAATTACTGACCAAACCTGTTCCACATACAAATACTCAAATCATATAATACACCCTCCTATTTTTGCAAATTCGGCAAATAAAAAATTCATTCATCTACCTTCAAAAATACCATTTTTCTTTTACCAACATTCAACAACCACAGTTCCAAATAGCTTTTTTTCGCACCAACACTTACTCAAACAAATTATCAAAATGCCTTTTCTTTTTTGACAGGGCACCTACCACAATGTTCAAAAAGCTCACCAAGGAGCAATAAGTCCAACTACACCATATATTAAAAAGTCCAAACCAACATACAACACCAAAACAAAATAAATTAGAAAACACAGAAAATCATTCAAACATTTTCAGCCCCTCCCTTAGCATCATCATCATCTTCCACCATGGCTCCGTCTTGAACAATCTTCCCCAGATCCATCTGAGACAAGTCAACATCAGGAGCAAGAAACTTAGCCTGCTGAAAAGCTCGCTCAATTCCCTCCACAAATGAATTAAGGATATCCGTTCCCCTCTGCTTTTCAACCTCTTTCAACTTCATTGTAACCTAAACAACTTGAGCACTTATGCTGGAAAGGTCGGCTTCTTTCTTCTTAACATCCCCCACCTCTTTCGAATAATTTTCCTTCATTACCTTCAACTCCTTCTCCATTTCTGATAACTTAGTCTCCAACTCAGCAAGTTTCTTACTCTTTAACTCCAGTTCCTGCTTTAAAGTCGGATCTTGCTTAAGCTCGGCAAACCTCCGATGTTTCTTCTCCTGGCTACGCCCCAAACTGGCAAGCCGAAAACCAATCACCTTAAAAAAAAATTATCAAAACTATCATCAGCTTTTCACCTATCTATCAAAAAACACAAACAACACAACAAAGACAAATACCTGCATATATTGATCTATGGCGACGTCACCAACCTCGTCCGCCAACGTAACATCCGCCGAAGTTTGACACACATCATTGGCAACAGCCATATAGGGAAAGTCTTTCCCCCACAACGACGAGCCATCACTTTGATCGGCAACGTCATGTAATCTCTGTTGATTTTTGAAAAAAATTTGAATTTTCTCAATAGGAACCTCACCCCCATCATCCTTGAAACATTCAGACAGATCGACAACACTTGTTTTCCTTTTCTTCAAAATAACTTTCCTTCTCACTGGCTTCGGCTGGTTAACTTCACCAACACCCACAACCTTTTCTACTTTTGAAGTAGACCCCTCTCTATCAAGATTTTTGCTCTTAACCCGAGCTCTCAGAGTAGATGCCGACACCCCAGGATACTTTCCTCCTGAAACATATAACAAAACTTAGCAACATAAACCTCAAACAAATCAATAGTAAATGATTTCAAAATATTACCTAAATATCCTACCACCGCCTCCCTATTCTCGTCCCACTTCAGCAGATCAAACACAGATATCAACTCCTTCCGATCAACACCCTCAACTAAATACTCAATTATGCATTCATCCCTCGCACTTATGGTTTCAGGCCCCAGAATATTCTGCGGTTCAGAGCACCACCAAAGGGGAAACTTTTCCCCCAAATGCTCGTCTACATAAAAAGGGAAATCCCCCTCTGCACTCCTAACCTTTATATACATTTCCTTAAAGTTTTTAAAGGATGACTTATACAGTTTGAAGACAGCAAAATGTAGCGAACTATTTAGGTTCACCCACCCACCTTTTCAAACACCCTTAGCCTGAAACAAGGAAAAAAACAGTTCTACGGAAGGACTCTCCTCCAAAAACTCCATCAGAACCTCAAACGCACGAAGAACCACCCAACCATTAGGGTGAAGTTGAGATGGTGCACAATTTAGCTGCCTAAGAACCTGACACTGAAAATCTGAAAATGGAAGCTTCACTCTCAACTCTTCCAAGACACAACTATGCATGTAAAAATACTCAAAGCCTTCACCCCTGTGAAACACCCGGTCTCCATCAGAACATGGAAGGAACTCCAACCGAACCCCAGATCCCCTTCTGACAACATTACTTTTATCTATTTCCTTTATAGTCCCCTCGTCTATAAACAGCGACGAACGTTTCTTAACATCCTCATTTACCCAATCATAGGACCAATCAATTTTTTCCTTCTTCTCTTTTTTGAAACCCATTACCAAAAGAAAAATGAAGAAGAAGAACACAAGTTGAAGAAAATACAGAGAAAGCAAAGTGGCCTCTTTTGCTCATTCTTTGTTCCAAAACAGCTTCTGATAACAAGTATACATTGGGCAACTCCACAAGGCCTTTTTGGATTCCCAAAGAAACCTTTAACTTCCCACCACAGTTTTGGTTTCCACTACTAAAATCCCATTAGTCACGTCAACAGACATTGGGAACACGCTCATTCATTAATGCGCATTTATAATCCCTCTCTCTTACTAAAAATCACTTAATATATGTTTTTAATAAAGCAACTTGAACTTGGGGGTTGCAAGCCTAAGCTCAATCGCTGAACTATGATCAATTACCGACTTATGCTTCATTAAAAAGCTCAACCTGCTTCATTAAAATCTATTCTCAGGCTAAACTTGGGGGCTATGATACGACTGTTACAAATCCGACCTCATAAGTCGGCATTATGACCATAACTCGGCAAATTCCGTAACACCTCGGCCATTACACGTTTCATAATTCAACAAAGGTAACGCCCGACCAAACGTCATCATTCATTAATGACCTAATAACTGCCTCTCAATTCGGAAGATCAACAAATATGTAACCGACCAATTATACTCCACCTATAAAGGTATGGCATCTTCTCCTTAAACGGACACATTGAATTCTCAATACTGACTTAAGCTTCGGAGTGCCTTTGCAGGTACACTCCCCCTTCTCTTGTTCATACTCTGCGCGATTGGACATCTCTCAGACAGAAAGCTCGGACTACCCCAAGGCTCATAGATTAGCATCGAAGATAACAACTCGGTGTCAACTCCCAATAGTCGAGCTCCCCTCCAGGTATCTACATAAGAACATTAGCCAATTTTATTTTAGAATTTATAATTTAAAGTTTGGTTGGAAGCTTGGTTTGAGTGGCATATAATATTCTTCTCAAACAACCACATTCTGATTCAAATTTCTTATTCAAATTTCACTTGCGGGAAAAAGAACCATGTGGTTTAGTGTAGTGCGTGTCTGTGTGAGACGGTGTTGTGTGGGTGTGATGTGTTGTATAAGACAAAAAGAAAATTAGAGTCTAAAATTAAGGTTTCAGGATTTATGATTCATAATTTAAAATTAAGATAGATAAAATAATTTTTTAAAAATTAGTTAATCTTAGCTAAAAAAAACTTTCCAATTTTGTTCCAATAATAATTTTTTAGCTTCCAAAGATACAAAACTAATTTTTTAGTCGATAAAAACAAATAACATTAGTTTTTAGCCGATAAAAATAAATAACACTGGCTAAATGTTAGTTGAAAAAAAAAATAGTTTTCAAGTAAGAAATATCCAAATAGCCAACTTAGAATTTACGAATCCCATCTTATTAGACAACTGATCTTATGTTTTCCGTATTCGCTACTAAATTTAATTACATGTATAAAAATGATATCATAAATCTATAATGACATTGTAAATCAAGTGTAGAGTTCAATTGCTAAATCCAATATACTTTTCAGATCTTTTTTTTTTCTTTTGGTGTACCTTTTTAGCTTTTACTAGCTATTAAATTATCTTCTGTTTAATTTATTCTCTATATTGTATTGATAAAAAAAAAATAATTTATAGATAATAGTTCCAAAAATGAGTACAACTTTCTCTTTTTTTTCTCTTTGACATGAATGAGCACAAGCTTGTTGCAATGCGAAAATAGCAAAACAACTGACTCTTAAGACAATTCAACAACTGCTCAGCATCCTATACGCTATGCATGGCATCAAAAGTGAAGAAATTGTTTAGACATATCCATCCTTTGTTGCTTTAGACAATAATAAACATTGTTGTTTATATATATTTGAATTTATTCTTGAGACCTTTCTAGTTTCTTCTCTTCCGTTATCTCCAAAATTAAAGAATCTGTGAGACGGTATTAAGAAAATGAGCAAAGCAGAGTACTTGTATTGTTTAATATCTTACCTAGCCTGCAAACACATACATAAACATATATTATTAATGCTTTTAATAGCATATACTCTCAACTAACAACAAAGTAATGATCATAGATTTTGGGTTAATTTAGTTTCAACATCATTTCTTGCTTACTGTTACGGACGGCCAAGAGTCTAGTCCAACTAGCCGTTGGGTCGGGGTACCACCCCCGACCCAGGCCCAAATCTCCCTCCACAACGAAAGGAGTTCAACGGGTCGGCTCCCAATACCCGATCCAGGGCACGCCCGACTTACCATTTGTACGGCCCATGCCACCATTCGGGCTGATATCTTCGGGGCAGTGCCCAAAGCTCCGATCCGAAGTCCGGGACGACCTGCCCCTCCCATGTGGATTAGGACAGCTCACAAGCTCCTTAACCAATGGGCTAGGTCATCGCTAGGCCCACCCAGCACAGTATATAAGGGGAGAGGACAGCTCTCCCCCCGAGGTACGTCACACTTTTACCTAATTCGGCCATCACCTCGTACGGACTCTGACTTGATCGTCGGAGTGTCTTTGCAGGTGGCCTCCCCCCACGACACGCCTCCTCCGGCGCTCCCCGCTCGCAGTTCACACCCCTTTCAGCCCCAAGTCAACTCAGGGTCTCTGCCACTCTCCCCTTCATCAGCATCCGACCCATTGAGCACCCGAGTTCATCAGAAAACGAACATTGGTGCCGTCTGTGGGGACCCTGGAGCAGACATGGAGTGACTCGCCACGTTGGAGGAACTCCGAGAAGGAGGCAGGGCCCACCTGAGTAGAGCGATCTCGACAGTTCGCGCCGGCGAACAACAACGATCCTCCGTTCAGCCAAACCAACCAATCTACACTAAGACCCCCCGAAAGGTGTCCCTTCGGGAGAACAGGGGCCGACAGTGCCAAGATCATGCAAGAACTCAGACACAGACTAGAAAACCTTGAGCGAGAGCTGGCAGCGAGGAGCCGATCCCACGGAGACGCCAGTCGCTCCCACGGCGGCGTCAGCCAATCCCACACCCGCACTCGCTCCCCCTCCCGAAGACACGAGAGCCGAGAAAGGCGCCCAACACGGCATGGCGAGGCGCATACACAGGCGACCTCCCGACCCACCCAAGACAGATCCGAGAGCCACGGGGAGCCCCAAAGAGGGAAAGCCAAGAAACAACAGGATTCCATCATCATGGGAGCCACCCCCTTCCACCCCTCAATCCTTAAGGTCCGGCTTCCGAAGAACTTCGACAAGCCGACGGACATGAGGTACGACGGGACTAAGGACCCTCAGGAGCACCTCACAGCTTTTGAAGCAAGAATGAACTTAGAATGAGTAGGCAACGCGGTTAGATGCCGAGCATTCCTTGTGACGCTAGCCGGCCTAGCGATCCGATGGTTCAACGCCCTCCCACAAGGGTCCATCACGGCTTTTGCAAACATTTCCCAGAGTTTCTTGGCTTGGTTCACGACACGCATAGCCAAGGCAAAACACCCAATCAACTTATTAAGGGTTACCTAAAAACCCGGGGATCCGACTAGGAAGTTCCTAGACAGGTTCAACGATGAGTGCTTGGAGATCGACGGCCTCACAAACTCAGTCGCTAGTCTCTGCCTAACGAACGGCCTGCTGAGCGAGGACTTTAGAAAGCACCTCACTACTAAGCCTGTCTGGTCCATGCAAGGAATCCAAAGCTTGACCAAGGAATACATCAATGATGAAGAAGTGAGTCAGGTTGTAGCAGCCAATAAACGGCAGCTCCCAAACCACCCAGCTCGGTAGGCCACCCAGGTCAGCAGATACAAAGAAGCTCCCAGGGACGGCACCCTAGGCAAGCTGTCCAAGCAACCCCCACGAGTAGGAAGGTTCACGAACTACACGCCACTTACGGCGCCCATAGTAGAAGTCTACCAACAAATTGCAGACAAGGGAATCCTATCTAGACCTAGACCATTGAAAGAAAGAACGGGAGGCAACAAAAGCCTTTATTGTGATTATCACAAGGGATTTGGTCACAAAATCCAAGACTGCTTCGATCTCAAAGATGCCTTAGAGCAGGCCATCAGAAAAGGAAAGCTGAGTGAATTCTCCCGGCTCATCAGAGAACCAAGGAGGCGAGAACGAGAGCGCTCCGAGGAAGATCGGAGCCGAACTGTCAAACCAAGGCAAGAACCCATGGGGGATGCCAATAACCCCCCAACCTTCGTGGTCAACATCGTGGTCGGGCGCGAAAGCCCTCCTAAATCCAAATCGGCAGCAAAGAAGGATACCTGGATACTCTCTATCTTGACAGAAGGTCCCGTCGCCAGCAAAAGATCTCCCACAATATCTTTTGGCCCGGAAGATAAATGGTTTTACGATCTCCCCGAAAACCCCCCATGGTGGTTACCGCGATGGTCTGGACAGGATTAGTCAGACGAATCCTCGTAGACACGGGAGTTGATTCTAACATTCTATTCAGAAATGTGTTCGACGCCATGGGGCTCAAGGAGTCTGACCTCAAGAATTACCAGCACGGAGTCATGGGACTAGGCGATAACTACATTAAACCTGACGGGGTGATCTCTCTCCAAATCTGCCTGGGAACCGGTGACACCAGGAAATCAATTATGGCAGACTTTGTAGTCCTCAGATACTCCAATGCCTACAATATCATCCTGGAGAGAAAAACCATCAACGAATTCTCAGCTATAATATGCACCAAGTTCCTGACAATGAAGTTCATAACGGACAAGAAAATAGTTGGCTCCATAAGAGGAGACCTAGAAACGGCAGTCGCCTACGACAGCGCCAGTCTCTCCTTAATGAAAGAATCTAAGAAGGCAGCTGGCGTGTTCTTGGAAGACCTGGATGCCAGGATAGAGGACATGCCGAGACCAGAGCCAGAGGGGGGACATGGAGAAATTCCAAATAGGAAAGTTGGCAGATCAGTTTACCTTCGTAAACAGAAACCTGCTCCATGAACTCAAGGGCCCCCTCATGGAGGTTGTAAGGGAAAACGGCGACCTTTTCGCGTGGACACCATTAGACATGCCGGGACTGGATCCCGAGGTCACGTCCCACCGACTAGCCGTGAAACCTGATGCCAAACCAGTAGCCCAGCGGTGAAGGAAGATGTCGCAAGAAAGGGCCGAAGAAGTCGCCAGACAAACAGCAGGGTTGCTAGAAGCAGGATTCATCAAAGAACTCGAGTACTCAACATGGCTGTCCAATGTCGTCCTAGTCAAAAAAGCCAGCGAAAGATGGAGAATGTGCGTTTATTACTCCGATCTGAACAAAGCATGCCCAAAAGACTCTTTCTCCCTCCCCAACATCGACACCTTGGTCGACTCGGCGGCAGGATATCATTTTCTCAGCTTCATGGATGCCTACTCGGGTTACAACCAGATCCCGATGCACCGACTTGACGAAGACAAAATGGTATTCATAACGCCAGGAGGTACTTATTGCTACAAAGTAATGCCTTTTGGGCTGAAGAACGCAGGGGCCACTTACCAAAGACTAATGAGCAAGGTCTTCCATGACCTCATCGGCAAGTCGGTAGAAATATAAGTTGACAACATCCTAGTGAAAACAACAGAACCGAACAGGCTAATAGGCAACCTCCAGGCTGTCTTCAAAGCGCTAAGAAAATTCAAAATGAGGCTTAACCCACTCAAATGCGCATTCACCATGGAAGCAGGGAAATTTCTAGGGTTCATGATAACAAAAAGAGGGGTAGAGGCCAACCCAAACAAATGCGAAGCCGTCCTCAAAATGACAAGCCCTGGGTGCATCAAAGATGTACAACGACTCACTGGGAAACTCACGGCTCTGTCCCGATTTCTCGATGCCTCGGCAGAAAGGGCCATCCCATTCTTAAACCTAATGAAGAAAGGGATCGCCTTCGAGTGGACCCCGGCGTGCGAAGAAGCATTTGGCCACTTCAAAAAGATACTCTCGGAGCCTCCCGTACTCAGCAAGCCTAGAGAAGGGGAGCCCCTATACTTATACTAAGCTGTAACCACGCAAGCAATGGCGGCAGTCTTGGTTCGGGAAGAGGACAAGACTCAACGCCTAATATACTTCATCAGTAAAGTACTCCAAGGGGCGGAGATGAGGTACACCAAGTTGGAAAAGTTGGCCTACGCCCTACTAATCTCATCCAGAAGGCTAAAGCAATACTTCCAAGGGCATGTGATCATCCTGAGAACCGACCAAACCATTCGACAAAGTCCTCTAGAAACCCGACCTCGCGGAAAGAATGATGGCATGGGCAATAGAGCTGTCCCAATATGATTTGCAATACGAACTCAGACAGGCAATCAAAGCCCAAGCCATGGCAGATTTCCTGGTAGAGGTCACAGGGGAGGCCCCCGACATACCAAACACACGGTGGAAGCTCCACATTGACGGAGCATCCAACCAAATGTTTAAAGGGGCCAGGATCATTCTCGAAAACTCAGTAGGAGTAGCCTTTGAACAATCAATCAAGTTTGACTTCCCGGTCTCCAACAACCAGGAAGAATACGAGGCCCTGATAGGAGGATTGATATTAGCCAAAGAAGTCGGAGCATCGAGGGTGGAAGTCAGTAGCGATTCCCAGATTGTCACCTCTCAGATAAACGGCAGCTACCAAGCTAGGGACGCACTATTACAAAAATACCTGGAAAAGGTGCTATGCAAAAACTTCGAAGAAGTCATAATTAAGCACGTCCCTAGAGAAAGGAATGCCCGAGCCGACCTCCTCTCTAAACTAGCAAGCACCAAACCTGGGACAGGAAACAGGTCCTTAATCCAAAGGCTAGCAACCGAACCTACAATTATCATGTGCGCAGCCCAGATGCCGAACCCCTCCTCATGGATAGACCCTATCTTCCGATACCTGGAGCATGGGGAAACATCCCCATACGAGAAGGAAGCACAAGCTACCAAGAGGGAAGCTCCCAAATACGTAATCATACAGGGGCAGTTGTACAAACGAGGGCTCCACCAACCCCTACTCAAGTGCCTGCGCCCTGATAAACCACTATTTCATGGTTTATCTTGTGCTCAATTGATTGGTTTTTATCAAGTCTTTGCCCACTTATTCATACTAATTGCATGGTTTTACATTTACCTTCCTGATTTTGTGCTATGATTGAAAACATGTTTCTTTGACCTTAATTTTATTAATATTACTCCTCTCTTATTACTATTAGATGCCGTGATATGTTTGTTAAGTGATTTCAGAGTTTACAGGGCAGGAATGACTTAGAGGATGGAAAGAAAGCATGCAAAAATGGAAGGAATACAAGAAGTCGAAGAAATTGCTAAGCTGTCCAGCCTGACCTCTTTGCACTCAAACGGTCATAACTTGAGCTACAGAGATCCAAATGATGCGGTGCCAGTTGTGTTGGAAAGCTAACGTCCGGGGCTTCGATTTGATATATAATTTGCCATAGTGTCCGTATATCTAAATGACGCGAACGCGTGCTCCACGCGGACGCGTCATAATGACAAAAATCAGCGTGTTTGAATTCGAAACCTGCGAATTCTGGGCTATTTCTGACCCAGTTCTCGGCCCAGAAAACACGTATTAGAGGCTATAAAGTGGAAAAATGCGTTGATTCATAAATCAATCTTTAATATACACAATTTTAGGATTAAATGTAATTTTAGAGAGAGATGTTCTCTCCTCTCTCTTAGGATTAGGATTTAGGATTTCTATTATGTTTAGGCTATGATCTCTTCAATCACAGGATCAATGCTCCTTTAATTTATTTTCTACTTTTATTGATTCTATTACTTTAATTGTCATTTATCTTTTCAATTTGGCTTATGAACTTCATGTTAGAGTTGATTTCTTTTATTTAATATAATTTGAGGCATTTCAGATTTAAGATTTCTTTCTTTTATTTATGTTACTGTTGCTTCCCATCTGAAGGCATTTTTATTCAAGTAGATTTTCTCCCTTTTTGCTTTGGTTAAGTAATTGGAGACACTTGAGTTATCAAACTCCTTGTGATTGATGATTGTTATCTTTGCTAGTTGATTTGTATTCCAATAACTCTAGTCTTTCCATAGGAATTGACTAGGACGAGAGGAATCAAATTGATTGATCCACTTGACTTACCTTCATAGTTAGAGGATAACAAGGTGGGAGCAAAATCCAATTCTCATCACAATTGATAAGGATAACTAGGATAGGACCTCAATTTCTCATACATTGCCAAAAGATTTTATTATTATTAATTTATTTTTCTTGTCATTTAAATTATTTGTTCCTTATTTTAAAAAACCCCAAAACATATCTTTTTACATAACCAATAATAAATCATACCTCCCTACAATTCCTTGAGAAGACAACCCGAGGTTTAAATACTTCGGTTATAAATTTTATTGCATTTTATTACTTGTGACAACCAAACTTTTGTACGAAAGGATTCTCTGTTGGTTTAGAAGTTATACTTACAACGCGATTAATTTTATAAAATTTCTTTACTAAATAGAAATCCGATCGTCAAAATGGCGCCGTTGCCGGGGAATTGCAAACGTGTGCCTTATTATTGGTTATTGTAAATATTTACTTTTAAATTGATTTTTTCGAAAAAAAAAAAATTCAAATTTTTATTTTAAATTTTTATCTTATCTTATCTTAGTCTTAAATTTCAAAATTCAAATATTTTTTTTTCAAAAATCATATCTTTTTCAAAATCTTATCTTATCTTATTTCAAATTCAAATTTCAAATTTCAATTAAATTCCAAAATTCAAAATTCAAAATTCAAAATTTAAATTTAAAATTTTAAAAATCAAACCTTTTCAAAATTTAAATCTTTTTCAAATCTTTATCTTATATTGTTGACTTTTTCAAAATTCAAATTTCAAAATATAAAATTCAAAACCTTCTAATTTAAAAACTTATCTTCTCTTACCTAACTTATCTTATCTTTTCTAATCTTAAAATCAAATCTTTTTCAAACCTTTTCTCTTATTTTATTTTATTTTCCTTTGCTTGTTTTTTTGTTTTTGTTTTTAATTTTTATTAGTTACTATGAGTTTTCACCCCTTCGTTTTGAGTTTGGTTCCAATGTTGTTGTAAGGAATGGAAGCTATAACAGGAACATGCATCAAGGTCAAAACAATCAAAGATGGAAGGAGCCACGAGGATCTGATCAACCCTTTAGGCAACAACACCCTCCAAGATATCATAGACCATGACCATTCCACAATGCATGTCAAGACAATGGTTATGGTGGACCCTTTCATGACAACCAACTCCCACCAAACTACTATGGTCAGCAGCCATTCCGAGGTGCGTACCAAGATGATAGATATGGTGGACCCCCCTGTAGTTATCAGCAAGTCCCATCATATGTCTATGAACCACCTCCTCAACATAGTTATGAACTACCATACTCACAAGCCAACTACCACCAAACACCCCCATATGACCCTAACCCTTACCCACTCCAATTCCAATCCAATTACTCCCAAGAACCACCACTTCCATATGCACCATGTCCATATCCATCAACCCAAGAACCAAGGGAGCAACTCAAGGAAACAGTGGAAAAATTTCATGCAACCCTTCACCAATTGAATCAAACAATAAATCGATTGCCTTCCCGACGTTCGGACACTCAAGAAACCCCCATGGCTTCGTGTGGACAATCTAATGAAGAACGTAGCATGAAGGAGATATTAGAAACTCCAGTGGACAGTACGGAGCATGACTTTGTACTGGAACAAGTGGAGGAAGCTGTAATTATCGAAGAAGAAGAATTGGTTGAAGACATAGGAGATGCTGAACCTCCATGGGAAAGTCAAGTTATAGAGCCTCCTTCAAAGACGTTTGAAATTGATGTTGAGGAGGGTGTACAACCTCCAAGGCATATCATGGTTGAAGACTTTGAAGGGGTTGATCAAGAGATAGATTCAATCATTGAGGAATTCTTATCTACAATTGAACCCTCTCCCATTGGACTTGACATGGAGATTAAAGAAGAAGAAGCACAACCTCCCATGCCCTTGGTGGATAACGAAGAGGAGATCGAATTGGAAGAAAACTACCAAGAGGAAGAGGTTGATATTGAAGAAGCTTACAAAGAGGTGGAAGTTGTCAAGGAAGAACCCAAGGGAATGGAACTGGAAATCATCTTGCCAAGGTTGTTGGAGACCTCTCCCCCAAAGCCTTCACCATCCATCCCTTCATTCAAGTGGGTAAATCTTTCCTCTCTAAACTTAATTAGCTCACTTGAATATGCTTTACTTGAGACAGATGGTCAGCTTAGAGCTCTTTGTGGCTTTAAGAGTAAGAGGGAGATGGTTAGTGGTTGGCAACACAATCCTAGGTTCATTGTGGTAGGAAGCTCACAGCTGAATTATCATGGTTGGAAGAATACTAAATTGTATGGGTCTAGGAAGGTATTTGGATGCCTCAGTGAGAATTCAGATTGCTTACCACCCGGTTGGAACAAAGATGGTCAACAAGAAGATGGGTGCAAAAGGAAGGTTTGGGACCCCGGAATTCAGTCTAGAAATCAACACTCTTGGGGCCTTGTCACTTGCTTTAACCTGCTTGAAAGCTTTCTGCGCCTAGTTTGGGATCCCGGAGGCCATTGGAATTACAAACATTGGTGGGGATTCAAGGATCAGTACAAGCACAAGCCACCATGACAAGGAGCTCACCAAATGTCCAACTTAAGGACTTTAACTAAAAGTGCTAGGTGGGAGACAACCCACCATGGTATGATCGTTCTTTTTCAGTCTTAGTTTTATTTTGTTTTGTTTTATTCTTAGTTTTATTTTATTTTATTTTCACTCGTGCTCATTCATAATTTCTGCATAGTCATCTGCATTCTGCATTTACATCTGCATATTGCATTAAAAAAAAAAACACGCACGTGACGCATAAGCGTCGCTGACGCGTCCGTGTCACAGGTGCGTTGGGAAAAAAAATAAAATTGAACAGAAAGTCACGCGAAAGCGTGGTTGGAGACGTGCCTTAGGCACAAACATGCCCACGCGTCTGCGTCATATGCGACACACAACTTATCCAGATCAGCCAAGATATCTTATCTTTTCTTCCCCAAATCCTAATTTCTTTCTTTTTCTTTCTTCTTTCTTTCTTTTCTTCTCCCCCTCTACTCTTCTATTCCTTTAATTTAATGCATTTATTTGTTCTTTTTCCTTCTCAATTTCATCTTAGCTTAATTCCTTTTGGTTTCTTTTTCAATTCTTTTTCATGCATTTTTATGTTGGTGTTGGAGTTTTATTTGGATAGTACTTTATTTTATTTGAGCATGTGGCTATTCTGATGAGAGATTTGACAATTGACATTTACTTATGGCTCTCATATACATTTGGATTATATTATTTTCATCCCTATTTTAACTTGCACACCCAGTGTTTTTGAAAAAGCTTTTATGGAATTTTGAATCTTATTTTATTTTACTCTTTCACTTGCATACCTCTTTTTCACAACACTTGTGCTCCACATGTATTTGGGATTATCATTCACAATTGTCATCATTACACATGCTCTTTAATTTGGCACATTTATTACTTGATGCTTGAGCTATGCTTCTCATGCCTATTATTTGCATGTTTTTACCCTCTTGCATCTAATTATTTTGAATTGCCCTTTTTGATCTTTATTGTTGTCTTCCCTACATGTTGTAGCTACTATGTAGTTGGACTATCATCTTTCCTTTGGCATTCCTTATCACTTGGAATTTTCTCCCTTCCGGTCTTAGTTTTCTATATTTCACACTCTTTCTTTTTCTTCTTCCTTAGGCATGGGTACCAAGAAAGGAAAAGAGAAGGCCACTGACAAGACACCGGCACGGAGAGGAACCAAGAGACCTCCAGCTAAGGCGCTTCTATCTACAAGCGTCAGTTGTAGCAACCCGTCCACTTGTACATCTCAGCATGCACCGAGGATGGTGCAATCTTTAAGTGTGGGGAGGTCGATACTGACTTCCATGGGTTAGTTATTTCCTTTTCAACACCAATGTCTTATTTTCTTTATTAGTTCATTGTTGCATTTACATGTTTGATTGCATGTTTATTTGATTTTGTGCATATTTTACCACTTGGTTGAAGTAATATTTTCTTTTTCAAGAAATTTTTATAGTATTTCACTAATTTAAATTAAAAACTTTTGTGTTAAACTTGTTGGAAGTTGTATTTGGAACATAGTTTAAAGCTAGAAACATACAACCTGTAAGACTTGAGCTTAATTACATGGTTACATTATTTAACTATAAATTTTTATTCTTGTGTGTTTTCTTCTCTATGATTGCAATCTTTGCTTTGTTCCATTCTATATGTCCACTATTTAGTGTATTTACATGCTTGCATATGATTGAGGCCATTATTTGTTATTAGCTCACTTATCCCAAATAAGCCTACCTTTTACATCACCCTTGTTAGCCACTTTGAGCCTTTTTATCCCCATTTATTCTGTTTTATAACCACATCACTAGCCTTAAGCAGAAAAATAATTAAATATCCCAATTGAATCTTTGGTTAGCTTAAGATAGGGATTGTGTAATAATTAAGTGTGGGAAAACTGTGGAAACATGGGTTAATAAGGGAATGTGTTATGTTTTTAATTTGATAAAATATTAGAAATTTGGGTACCTACTCATGTGAGACTAGAAAAATTAAAAATCCATGTGCATTGATAAGTTATGTTTATTTTTCTATTTAAAAAAATAAAAAAATAAAAAAAATAAAAAAAGAAAAAAATCCAAAAAAAAAATTCAATAAATAAGTAAATAAATAAGGGGACAAAATTACCCCAATGTTAAGTTAATGAAAAATCAATGCATATGTGATAAAATTAAAGAAAAGTTGATACATGAGTATGTGATGCAAAAGTGGGAATTTTGGGTAGCTAGGCATGAATTAGAATTATATAGAGTATATGTATGTTAGGTGAAAGCTTAGGTTAATTAAAGATTCAATTTATAGCTCACTTAGCCATATATATACCCTCACCCTTACCTTAGCCCCATTACAACCTTGAAAAAGACCTCATGATGTTTGCATTGGTTCATTAAATACTTGTTAATTGGTTAGATGAAGAAAAAAGTTTAGAAAGCATAATTAGAGAAGAGTAGAGTGAATTACCCTATACACTTGAGTGATTAGAGTGCATATACACTACCAGTGAGGGTTCAATGCTTGATTCTATGTTCCCTGCTTTCATGAGCTATCTTCTTACAAGTTTACTTGTCTTTTATTGTATAATTTGAATTAGTGAAATCTGATTTATGTTTGTCTTGAAGAGCTTATTTACTTTTAACCAAGTAGATAGAAACATCTTAGTATGTAGTTGCATTCATATAGATAGGTTGCATTTCATACATTCTACCATTCCTCTTCACTCCTTTATAGCTTCTCTTGAACTTAGCATGAGGACATGCTAATGTTTAAGTTTGGGGAGGTTGATAAACCACTATTTCATGGTTTATCTTGTGCTCAATTAATTGGTTTTTATCAAGTCTTTGCCCACTTATTCATACTAATTGCATGGTTTTACATTTACCTTCCTGATTTTGTGCTATGATTGAAAACATGTTTCTTTGACCTTAATTTTATTAATATTAATCCTCTCTTATTACCATTAGATGCCGTGATATGTTTGTTAAGTGGTTTCAGAGTTTACAGGGCAGGAATGGCTTAGAGGATGGAAAGGAAGCATGCAAAAATGGAAGGAATACAAGAAGTCGAAGAAATTGCTAAGCTATCCAGCCTGACCTCTTCGCACTAAAACGGTCATAACTTGAACTACAGAGGTTCAAATAAAGCGGTTCTAGTTGCGTTGGAAAGCTAACATCCAGAGTTTCGATTTGATATATAATTTGTCATAGTAGTCATACAGCTAAGTGACACGAACGCGTGCTCCACGCGGACGCGTCGCAGTGACAAAAATCAGCGTGTTTGAATTCGAAACCTGCGAATTATGGGCTATTTCTGACCTAGTTCTCGGCCCAGAAAATACAGATTAGAGGCTATAAAGTAAATGAATGCGTTCATTCATAAATCAAGCTTTAATATACACAATTTTAGGATTAGATGTAGTTTTAGAGAGAGAGGTTCTTTCCTCTCTCTTAGGATTAGGATTTAGGATTTCTATTATGTTTAGGCTATGATCTCTTCAAGCACAGGTTCAATGTTCCTTTAATTTATTTTCTACTTTTATTGATTCTATTACTTTAATTGTCATTTATCTTTTCAATTTGGCTTATGAACTTCATGTTAGATTTGATTTTTTTTATTTAATATAATTTTAGGTATTTCAGATTTAAGATTTCTTTCTTTTATTTATGTTACTGTTGCTTCCCATCTGAAGGCATTTTTATTCAAGTAGATTTTCTCCCTTTTTGCTTTGGTTAAGTAATTGGAGAAACTTGAATTATCAAACTCCTTGTGATTGATGATTGTTATCTTTGCTAGTTGATTTGTATTCCAATAATTCTAGTCTTTCCATAGAAATTGACTAGGACGAGAGGAATCAAATTGATTCATCCACTTAACTTACCTTCATAGTTAGAGGATAACAAGGTGGGAGCAAAATCCAATTCTCATAACAATTGATAAGGATAACTAGGATATGACCTCAATTTCTCATACCTTGCCAATATATTTTATTATTATTAATTTATTTTTCTTGTCATTTAAATTACTTGTTCCTTATTTTAAAAAACCCAAAAACATATCTTTTTACATAACCAATAATAAATCATACCTCCCTGCAATTCCTTGAGAAGATGACCCGAGGTTTAAATACTTCGGTTATAAATTTTATTGGGTTTTGTTACTTGTGACAACCAAACTTTTGTACGAAAGGATTCTCTGTTGGTTTAGAAGCTATACTTACAACGCGATTGATGAGCGAATAATTTATACGCTTTTTGGCATTGTTTTTAGTATGTTTTTAGTATATTTTAATAAGTTTTTATTATATTTTTATTAGTTTTTAAATAAAAATCACTCTTCTGGACTTTACTATGAGTTTGTGTATTTTTTTTGTGATTTCAGGTATTTTCTGGCTGAAATTGAGGGACCTGAGCAAAAATCTGATTCAGAGGCTGAAAAAGGACTGCAGATGCTGTTGGATTCTGACCTCCCTGCACTCAAAGTGGATTTTCTGGAGCTACAGAGACCCAATTGGCGCGCTCTTAATTGCGTTGGAAAGTAGACATCCTGGGCTTTCCATCAATATATAATTGGTTATACTTTGCTCGAGATTTGATGGCCCAAACAGGTGTTCCAAGTTAGCTCAAGAATTATGGCGTTTAACTCCAAAACTGGCACAAAAGCTGGAGTTAAACGCCCAAACTGGCACAAAAGCTGGCGTTTAACTCCAAGAAAAGTCTCTACACATGGAAGCTTCAATGCTCAGCCCAAGCACACACCAAGTGGGCTCGGAAGAAGATTTCTGCATTAATTACTGATTTCTGTAAACCCTAGGCTACTAATTCTCTATAAATAGGACCTTATACTATTGTATTTTCATCTTTGGACATCTTTGGACGTTTAGTCCCTAGACCTTGGAGGCTGGCCATTCGGCCATGCTTACACCATTATCACTTTTGTATTTTCAACGGTGGAGTTTCTACACACCATAGATTAAGGTGTGGAGCTCTGTTGTTCTTCATGAATTAAAACAAAGTACTATTATTTTTCTATTAAACTCAAGTCTATTTCTTCTCCAAGATATTCATTCGCACCCAAGAACATGATGAATGTGATGATTATGTGACACTCATCACCATTCTCACCTATGAACGCGTGACTGACACCCACTTTCGTTCTACATGCAAACAAGCTTGAATGTGTATCTCTTGGCTTTCTAATCTAAGATTAGAACCTTTGTGGTATAGGCTAGAATTATTGGTGGTCATTCTTGAGATCCGGAAAGTCTAAACCTTGTCTGTGGTATTCCGAGTAGGATCTGGGAAGGGATGATTGTGACGAGCTTCAAACTCGCGATTGTTGGGCGTGTGACAGACGCAAAAGGATCAATGGATCCTATTCCAACATGATCGAGAACCGACAGATGATTAGCCTTGCGGTGACAGCGATTTGGAATGTTTTCACTGAGAGGACGGGAAGTAGCCATTGACAACGGTGATGCCCAACATAAAGCTTGCCATAGAAGGGAGTATGAATGATTGGAAGAAGGCAATAGGAAAGCAGAGGTTTAGGAGGAACAAAGCATCTTCATACGTTTATCTGAAATTCCAACCAAAGAATTACATAAGTATCTCTATCTTTATTTTATGTTTTATTCATCTTTTAATTATCAATTCTTCATCACCATCTGAATTCACCTGACTGAGATTTACAAGGTGACCATAGCTTGCTTCAAGCCGACAGTCTCCCTGGGATCGACCCTTACTCACGTAAGGTTTATTACTTGGACGACCCAGTGCACTTGCTGGTTAGTTGTGCGGAATTGTGACAAAGTGTGATTCATGTTTAAGAGCTCCAAGTCCTTTGGCGCCATTGTTGATGATCACAATTTCGCATACCAAGTTTTTGGCGCCGTTGCCGGAGATTGTTCGAGTTTGGACAACTGACGGTTCATCTTGTTGCTTAGATTAGGTACTCTTCAGAATTTTTAAGAATGAATTCTAGAGTTTCAAGGTGATGTTCTTAGCATCACAAAAGCTGATTGATTCTCATCAATTTAGCTGCTGAATGTAATGTTCTGCTGAAGCTTGGCCAAACATGTCTAATCTTTTTAGACTGAAGCTTTAGACTAACATTGCATGATTCCTGGAATTCTCATTAAAAGTTTTGATTCTCTTTATTTTCTTTTTCCATATGAGTTTCGAAAATCACAAAAAAATTTATAAAACCATAAAAATAAAAAATATTTTATGTTTCTTGTTTGAGTCTAGTATCAATTTTTAAGTTTGGTGTCAATTGTATTCTTCTTGTATTTTTCGAAAACATGCAATATGTTCTTCATTAATCTTCAAGTTGTTCTTGATAATTTTAGTGCTCTGATCTTTAAATTCTCTTGTCTTGTGTCTTTTGTTATTTTTCATATGCATTTTCAAATTGTTATTGTCCTTAGTATACAAAATTTCTAAGTTTGGTGTCTTGCATGCATTGTTCATTTGATCTTAGTTGCATTTTTATTGTTTCTCATCATCAAAAAATTCAAAAATATTTTTAAAACTATGTCTTTTCAAGTCAATAATACAGAGAATTGAAGATTTAGAACATTCAGCAGAGGAATCAAACAGAAAAAGCTGGGCGTTCAAAACGCCCAGTGAAGAAGGAAAACTAGCGTTTAAACGCCAGCCAGGGTACCTGGCTGGGTGTTTAACGCCCAAAAAGGTAGGATTTTGGGCGTTAAACGCCAGAATGGATGCCATTCTGGGCGTTTAACGCCAGGATGACACTAGAGGGAAGATTTTGTTTTTAATTCAAATTTTTTTCAAATCTTCATAATTTTTCAAAATCAAATCTTTTTCAAATCATATCTTTTCAATCATATCTTTTCAAAATCAATTTCTTTCTATTTTTTATTATTTATTACTATTTTCAAAAATCCTTGCAACAATTAGTGATTTAATTCAAAATTTTCAAGTTGTTACTTGCCTATTAAGAAATGATCAAATTTTAAATTCTAGAATCATATTTTCTAAATTCTTGTTAGTCAAGTAATCAACTTTAATTTTAAAACTTTCTCTTTTTAATTTTCAATCATATCTTCTCAATCATATCTTCTCAATCACATCTTTTTCAAAATTAATTTTCAATCATATCTTTTTAATTTCTAATTTCAAAATCTTTTTCAAAAATCACTTAATTTCTTTCCCAATCTTAATTTTCGAAAATCTCAATCAAATTTTCAAATCTCTTTTCATTATTTCAAAATCTTTTTACTTTATTTTCGAAAATTCTTCCTCTCTTCTCACATCCTTCTATTTAAAGGACTAACACTCTTCCTCAAGGTGCAATTCAAACTGCCTCCTTCTTTACATGTTCGAATTCTCTTCTATCTACCTTCTCCTTCTATTCTTCTTTTCTTTTGACACCTCAAGGAATCTCTATACTGTGACATAGAGGATTCCCTACTTTCTTGTTCTCTTCTCTTTCATATGAGCAGGAACAAAGATAAAGGCATACTTGTTCAAGCTGATCCTGAACCTAAAAGGAACTTGAAGAGAAAGCTAAGAGAAGCTAAAGAACATCTCTCTTTAGAGGGCCTAACAGAGCTTTTCAAGGAAGAAGAAACCATGGCAGCCGAAAACAACAATGCCAACAATGCAAGGAAGGTGCTTGGTGACTTTACTGCACCTACTCCCGACTTCTATGGGAGAAGCATCTCAATTCCTACCATTGGAGCAAACAACTTTGAGCTTAAGCCTCAATTAGTTTCTCTAATGCAACAGAATTGCAAGTTTCATGGACTTCCATTGGAAGATCCTCATCAGTTCCTAGCTAAATTCTTGCAAATCTGTGACACTGTTAAGACCAATGGGGTTGACCCTGAAGTCTACAGACTTATGCTTTTTCCTTTTGCTGTAAGAGACAGAACAAGGACATGGTTGGATTCACAACCTAAAGAAAGCCTGAACTCTTGGGAAAAGCTAGTCAATGCCTTCTTGGCAAAGTTCTTTCCACCTCAAAAATTGAGCAAGCTTAGAGTGGAAGTCCAAACCTTCAGACAAAAGGAAGGAGAATCCCTCTATGAAGCTTGGGAAAGATACAAGCAATTGATCAGAATATGTCCTTCTGACATGCTTTCAGAATGGAGCATCATAGGTATTTTCTATGATGGTCTGTCGGAACTATCCAAGATGTCATTGGATAGCTCTGCTGGAGGATCTCTTCATCTGAAGAAGATGCCTGCAGAAGCTCAGGAACTCATTGAAATGGTTGCAAATAACCAATTCAAGTAAACTTCTGAAAGGAATCCTGTGAATAATGGGACAAATCAGAAGAAAGGAGTTCTTGAGATTGATAATCTGAATGCCATATTGGCTCGGAATAAAATATTGACTCAGCAAGTCAGTATGATTTCTCAGAGTCTGTTTGGAATGCAAGCAGCAACAGGCAGTACTAAGGAAGCTTCCTCTGAAGAAGAAGTGGTATGCGAAATTGCTACTCAGGTTGTGAATTGTTGTTCGAAATTGATTCACTGGCAATGGCACCAAAAACAGATGCACAGGACCATGGTCTAAACATATCTTCACAACTCCGTATAACTAACCAGCAAGTGCACTGGGTCGTCCAAGTAATACCTTACGTGAGTAAGGGTCGAATCCCCCGGAGATTGTTGGTATGGAGCAGGCTATGGTCACCTTGTAAATCTCAGTCAGGCGGATATGAAACAGTAATGGGTTTTCGAAAATAAATAATAGAATAGGGATAGAGGTACTTATGTAAATCATTGGTAGGAATTTCAGATAAGCGAATGGAGATGCTTTTCGTTCCTCTGAACCTCTGCTTTCCTGCTATCTTCATCCAGTCAGTCTTACTCCTTTCCATGGCTGGCTTTATGTGATACATCACCATTGTCAACGGCTACTTTCGGTCTTCTCTCGGGAAAATGATCCAAATGCCCTGTCACGGCACGGCTAATCGTCTGGAGGCATCACCCTTGTCAATGGCTTCATCTTATCCTCTCAGTGAAAATGATCAACGCACCCTGTCACGGCACGGCTATTCATCTGTCGGTTCTCGATCATGCTGGAATAGGATTTACTATCCTTTTGCGTCTGTCACTAACGCCCCGCAATCGCGAGTTTGGAGCTCGTCACAGTCATTCATTCATTGAATCCTACTCGGAATACCACAGACAAGGTTTAGACCTTCCGGATTCTCTTGAATGCCGCCATCATTCTAGCTTACACCACGAAGATTCTGGTTAGGAGATCTAAGAGATGCTCATTCAGTCTAAGGTAGAACGGAAGTGGTTGTCAGGCACGCGTTCATAGGGAATGATGATGATTGTCACGTTCATCACATTCAGATTGAAGTACGAATGAATATCTTAGAAGCGAAACAAGGTGAATTGAATAGAAAACAGTAGTACTTTGCATTAATCTTTGAGGAACAGCAGAGCTCCACACCTTAATCTATGGAGTGTAGAAACTCTACTGTTGAAAATACATAAGTGAAAGTCCAGACATGGCCAAGAGGCCAGCCCTCAAACGTGATCTAAGATAGCATACAACTGATCAAAGATACCTAATACAATAGTAAAAGGTCCTATTTATAATAAACTAGCTACTAGGGTTTACAGAAGTAAGTAATTGATGCATAAATCCACTTCCGGGGCCCACTTGGTGTGTTCTTGGGCTGAGCTTGAGTGTTGCACGTGTAGAGGTCCTTCTTGGAGTTGAACGCCAGTTTTTGTGCCAGTTTGGGCGTTCAACTCTGGTTTTGGATCCTTTTCTGGCGCTGGACGCCAGATTTGGGCAGAAAGCTGGTGTTGAACGCCATTTTACGTCATCTATTTTTGGCCAAAGTATGGACTATTATATATTTCTGGAAATCCCTGGATGTCTACTTTCCAACGCAATTGGAAGCGCGCCATTTCGAGTTCTGTAGCTCCAGAAAATCCACTTTGAGTGCAGGGAGGTCAGAATCCAACAGCATCAGCAGTCCTTCTTCAACCTCTGAATCTGATTTTTGCTCAAGTCCCTCAATTTCAGCCAGAAAATACCTGAAATCACAGAAAAACACACAAACTCATAGTAAAGTCCAGAAATGTGAATTTAACATAAAAACTAATGAAAACATCCCTAAAAGTAACTAGATCCTACTAAAAACATACTAAAAACAATGCCAAAAAGCGTATAAATTATCCGCTCATCACAACACCAAACTTAAATTGTTGCTTGTCCCCAAGCAATTGAAAATCAAATAGGATAAAAAGAAGAGAATATACTATAAATTCCAAACTATCAATGAAACATAGCTTCAATCATATGAGCGGGACTTATAGCTTTTTGCCTCTTGAATAGTTTTGGCATCTCACTTTATCCATTGAGGTTTAGAATGATTGGCATCTATAGGAACTCAGAGTTCAGATAATGTTATTGATTCTCTTAGTTCAGTATGACGATTCTTGAACACAGCTTCTTTATGAGTCTTGGCCGTGGCCCTAAGCACTTTGTTTTCCAGTATTATTACCGGATACATAAATGCCACAGACACATAATTGGGTGAACCTTTCCAGATTGTGACTCAGTTTTGCTAAAGTCCCCTATTAGAGGTGTCCAGGGTTCTTAAGCACACTCTTTTTTTGCTTTGGACCTTGACTTTAACCGCTCAGTCTCAAGTTTTCACTTGACACCTACACGCCACAAGCATATGGTTAGGGACAACTTGGTTTAGCCGCTTAGACCAGGATTTTATTCCTTTAGGCCCTCCTATCCACTGATGCTCAAAGCCTTGGGATCCTTTTTATTTGCCCTTGCCTTTTGGTTTTAAGGGTTATTGGCTTTTTTCTCTTGCCTCTTGGTTTTAAGAGCTTTTGGCTTTTTCTGCTTGCTTTTGCTTTCTTTTTTTTTTTTCTGCAAGCTTTGTTCTTTGTAGCTTTTTCTTGCTTCAAGAATCATTTTTATGATTTTTCAGATTATCAAATAACATGTCTCCTAGTCATCATTCTTTTAAGAGCCAACATATTTAACATTCTTAAACAACAACTTCAAAAAACATATGCACTGTTCAAGCATACATTCAGAAAACAAGAAGCATTGTCACCACATCAATATAATTAAACTAAGTTCAAGGATAAATTCGAAACTCATGTACTTCTTGTTCTTTTGAATTAAAACATTTTTCATTTAAGAGAGGTGATGGATTCATAGGACATTCATAACTTTAAGACAAAGTTACTACTACTAATGATCATGTAATGAAGACACAAACATAGATAAGCACATAACATAGAAAACGAAAAACAGAAGAAATAAGAACAAGGAATGAATCCACCTTAGTGATGGTGGCGTTTCCTTCTTGAGGAACCAATGATGTCCTTGAGCTCTTCTATGTCTCTTCCTTGTCTTTGTTGCTCCTCCCTCATTGCTTTTTGATCTTCTCTTATTTCATGAAGCATGATGGAGTGCTCTTGATGTTCCACCCTTAGTTGTCCCATATTGGAACTCAATTCTCCTAGGGAGGTGTTGATTTGCTCCCAATAGTTTTGTGGAGGAAAGTGCATTTGAGGCAGCTCCGGGATCTCATGGTGATGAGCTTCATACGCCTCTTGAGCTCCATGAATAGGCTCTCTTGCTTGCTCCATCTTTTTCTTAGTGATGGGCTTGTCCTCTTTAATGAGGACATCTTCCTCTATGTCAATCCCAGCTGAATTGCATAGGTGGCAAATGAGGTGAGGAAAGGCTAACCTTGCCATAGTGGAGGACTTGTCAGCCACCTTGTAGAGTTCTTGAGGTATAATCTCATGAACTTCCACCTCTTCTCCAATCATGATGCTATGGATCATGATGGCCCGGTCTATAGTAACTTCAGACCGGTTGCTAGTGGGAATGATTGAGCATTGAATGAACTCCAACCATCCTCTAGCTACAGGCTTGAGGTCCAATCTTCTTAGTTGAACCGGCTTGCCTTTGGAGTCAATCTTCCATTGAGCTCCTTCTACACATATGTCCATAAGGACTTGGTCCAACCTTTGATTAAAGTTGACCCTTCTAGTGTAGGGGCGTTCATCTCCTTGCATCATGGGCAAGTTAAACGCCAACCTCACATTCTCCGGACTAAAATCTAAGTATTTCCCCCGAACCATTGTAACATAGTTCTTTGGATCCGGGTTCTTACTTTGATCATGGTTCTTGGTGATCCATGCATTAGCATAGAACTCTTGAACCATTAGGATGCCGACTTGTTGGATGGGATTTGTTAGAACTTCCCAACCTCTTCTTTGAATTTCATGTCGGATCTCCGGATACTCATTTCTTTTGAGTTTGAAAGGGACCTCAGGGATCACCTTCTTCTTGGCCACAACATCATAGAAGTGGTCTTGATGGGCTTTGGAGATGAACCTTTCCATCTCCCATGACTCGGAGGTGGAAGCTTTTGTCTTCCCTTTCTCCTTTCTAGAGGATTCTCCGGTCTTAGGTGCCATCAATGGTAATGGAAAAACAAAAAGCTTATACTTTTACCACACCAAACTTAGAATTTTGCTCGCCCTCGAGCAATAAAAGTAAGAATAGATGAAGAAGAAGAAGAAATGGAGGAGAGGGAGAGTGGGAAGTGTTTCGGCCAAGAAGGGTGTAGAGGGGTGTGTTGTGTGAATTTGATGAAGAATGGAGGGCTTTATATAGGTAAGGGAGGGGGGAAAGGTTTCGGCCATATGGGTGGGTTTGGGTGGGAAATTGGTTTTGAATTTTGAAGGTAGGTGGGGTTTATGAGGTAGGTTTATGGGGAAGAGTGGATGGATGTGAGTGGTGAAGAGGTGATGGGGAAGAGAGATTGAGGTGATTGGTAAAGGGTTTTTGGGGAAGGGTGTTTATGGGATTGTGTGAAAGAGGGGTGAGAAGAAGTGAGTGGAGGTAGGTGGGGATCCTGTGGGGTCCACAGATCCTGAGGTGTTTAAGGATTTACAACCTTGCACCACATTAGGCATGTAAAATGCCCTTGCACACAACTCTGGGCGTTCAGCGCCAGGTTGGTGCCCATTTTGGGCGTTCAACGCCCATTTACTAGCCATTTCTAGCGTTGAACGCCAGAACCACGCTTGTTTTGGGCGTTTAGCGCCAGGATGCTGCCCATTTTGGGCGTTCAGCGCCAGAACCATGCTCTGTTCTGGCGTTGAACGCCAGGCAGATGCTCCTCCAGGGTGTGATTTTTCATCTGCTGTTTTTGATTCCGTTTTCAAATTTTATATTTATTTTGTGACTCCACATGATCATGAACCTAATAAAACATGAAAAACAAAAACAAAATTAGATAAATAAACATTGGGTTGCCTCCCAACAAGCGCTTCTTTAATGTCAGTAGCTTGACAGTGGGCTCTCATAGAGCCTCACAGATGTTCAGAGCATTGTTGAAACCCTCCAACACCAAACTTAGAGTTTGGATATGGGAGTTCAACACCAAACTTAGAGTTTGGTTGTGGCCTCCCAACACCAAACTTAGAGTTTGACTGTGGGGGCTTGGGTTGACTCTGCTTTGAGAGAAGCTTTTCATGCTTCCTCTCCATGGTTGTAGAGGGAGATCCTTGAGTTTTAAACACAAGGGAGTCCTCATTCCATTGAAGGACTAGTTCTCCTCTGTCAACATCAATCACAGCTCTTGCTGTGGCCAGGAAAGGTCTTCCTAGGATGATGGATTCATCCTCTTCCTTTCCAGTATCCAGGACTATGAAATCAGCAGGGATGTAAAGGCCTTCAACCTTTACTAATACGTCCTCTACTTGTCCATAAGCCTGTTTTCTTGAATTGTCTGCCATCTCTAATGAGATTTTAGCAGCATGCACCCCATAGATTCCTAGTTTCTCTATTACAGAGAGAGGCATGAGGTTTATTCCTGAACCAAGGTCACACAGAGCCTTAAAGATCATGGTGCCTATTGTACAGGGTATTATGAAATTTCCAAGATCCTGTCTCTTCTGAGGCAATGTCAGTTGATCCAGATCACTTAGTTTATTGATGAACAAGGAAAGTTCAACTTCCCAAGTATCAATGCCAAATAATTTGGCATTCAGCTTCATGATTGCACCAAGAAATTTGGCGGTTTGCTCTTCAGTAACATCCTCATTCTCTTCAGAGGAGGAATACTCATCAGAGCTCATGAAGGGCATAAGGAGGTTCAATGGAATCTCTATGGTCTCTAGATGAGCCTCAGAGTCCTTTGGTTCCTCAGAGGGAAGCTCCTTATTGATCACTGGACGTCCCAGGGGGTCTTCCTCCTTGGGATTTACGTCCTCCTCTCCTTCTTTGGGTTCGGCCATGGTGCTTATTTCAATGGCCTTGCATTCTCCTTTTGGGTTCTCTTCTGTATTGCTTGGTAGAGTACTAGGAGGGATTTCTGTGATCCTCTTGCTCAGCTGGCCCACTTGTGCTTCCAAGTTTCTAGTGGAAGACCTTGTTTCATTCATGAAACTCACAGTGGCCTTGGACAGATCAGAGACTAAGTTTGCTAAATTAGAAGTATTTTGTTCAGAGTTCTCTATCTGTTTCTTCCACCATTATTAAAGCCTTGTTGAGGCTTTTGATCCTTCCATGAGAAATTTGGATGATTTCTCCATGATGAGTTATAGGTGTTTCCATAAGGTTCACCTAAGTAATTCACCTCTGCTATTGCAGGGTTCTCAGGATCATAAGCTTCTTCTTCAGAAGATGCCTCTTGAGTACTGTTGGATGCAGCTTGCATTCCATTCAGACTCTGAGAAATCATATTGACTTGCTGAGTCAATATTTTGTTCTGAGCCAATATGGCATTCAGAGTATCAATCTCAAGAACTCCCTTCTTCATAGGCATCCCATTATTTACGGGATTCCTTTCAGAAGTGTACATGAACTAGTTATTTGCAACAATGTCAATGAGTTCTTGAGCTTCTGCAGGCGTTTTCTTCAGGTGAATGGATCCACCTGCAGAGGTGTCCAATGACATCTTAGATAACTCAGACAGACCATCATAGAATATATCCAGGATGGTCCATTCTGAAAGCATGTCAGAAGGACACTTTTTGGTCAGTCCTTTGTATCTCTCCCAAGCTTCATAGAGGGATTCACCTTCTTTCTGTCTGAAGGTTTGAACATCCACTCTAAGCTTGCTAAGCTTTTGAGGAGGAAAGAACTTGGCTAAGAAAGCCTTGACTAGCTTATCCCAAGAGTTCAGGCTATCCTTAGGTTGAGAGTCCAACCACACTCCAGCTCTGTCTCTTACAGCAAAAGGGAAAAGCATGAGCCTGTAGACTTTAGGATCTACTCCATTAGTCTTAACAATATCACATATCTACATGAATTCAGTTAAGAACTGAAAAGGATCTTCAGATGGAAGTCCATGAAACTTGCAGTTCTGCTGCATTAGAGAAACTAATTGAGGTTTCAGCTCAAAGTTGTTTGCTCCAATGGCAGGAATGGAGATGCTTCTTCCATGTAAATTGGAATTAGGTGCAGTAAAGTCACCAAGCATCCTCCTTGCATTATTATTATTTTCGGCTGCCATCTCCTCTTCCTGTTCGAAAATTTCTGAAAGGTTATCTCTGGATTGTTGTAATTTAGCTTCTCTTAATTTTCTTTTCAGGGTCCTTTTAGGTTCTGGATCTGCTTCAACAAGAATGTTCTTGTCCTTGCTCCTGCTCATATGACAAAGAAGAGGGCACAGAAAAAATAGTAATAATAATATGGATCCTTTATACCACAGTATAGGGATCCCTTTGTGAGTGGAAGAAAAGAGGGAGACAAAGAATGTAATGTAATGGAAGAAACACAACTGTGAGGAGGGTTTAGATGTGAGATGAGATGTTAGTAGATGAATAAATAAATAGAATAAGATGGGAGAGGGAGAATTTTCGAAAATAATTTTTGAAAAAGGGTTAGTGATTTTCGAAAATAGTTTTTGAAAAAGGTTAGTAATTTTCGAAAAATTTTGAAATCAAAAATAAAAATAATTAGTTAATTAAAAAGAAATTTTTGAAAAAGAGGGAAGATATTTTCGAAAATTAGAGAGAGAGAGTTAGTTAGGTAGTTTTGAAAAAGGTAAGAAGCAAACAAAAAGTTAGTTAGTTAGTTGAAACAAATTTTGAAAAGATGAGAGGTTAGGAAGTTAGAAAAGATATTTTGAAATCAAATTTTTTGAAAAAGATAAGATAAGAAGATATATATATATTTTTTTAAAGGATATGATAGAAATTAGTTTTTAAAAAAGATTTGATTTTTAAAATCACAATTAATGACTTGATTCACAAGAAATCACATGATATGATTCTATAACTTAAAGTTTGAATCTTTCTTAACAAGCAAGTAACAAACTTGAAATTTTTGAATCACAACATTAATTGTTAATATTATTTTCGAAAATTTTGATAAAGATAAGAAAAAGATTTTTGAAAAATATTTTGAAAAAGATTTTTGAATTTTTCGAAAATAATGAAAAAGGTATGATTTTTGAAAAAGATTTTGAAAAAGATAAGATTTTCAAATTGAAAATTTGATTTGACTCATAAGAAACAACTAAATTTTAAAAATTTTGAAAAAGTCAATTCAAATTTTCGAATTTGATGAGGAGAAAAAGGGAAAGATATTTTTTTGATTTTTGAATTTTTAATGATGAGAGAGAGAAACAAGAAAAATGATGCAATGCATGAGAATTTTAGATCAAAACATGTAATGCATGCAAGAATGCTATGAATGTCAAGATGAACACCAAGAACACTATGAAGATCATGATGAACACCAAGAACATATTTTTAAAAAATTTTTAATGCAAAGAAAACATACAAGACACCAAACTTAGAAATCTTTAATGCTTAGGCACTAAGAATTCAAGAATGCATATGAAAAACATCATACAACACAAAACATGCAAATGCAAAGATCAAACAAGAAGACTTACCAAGAACAACTTGAAGATCATGAAGAACACTATGAATGCATGAAATTTTTCGAAAAATGCAAGATGCACATGCAAATGACACCAAACTTATAACATGACTCATGACTCAAACAAGAAACACAAAAAATATTTTTGATTTTTATGATTTTCTAATTTTTTTGGATTTTTTTTTCGAAAATTAATTGAAAAAGGAAAATAAGGATTCCAAAATTTTTAATATGAATTCCAGGAATCTTGCAGTGTTAGTCTAAAGCTTCAGTCCAGGAATTAGACATGGCTCACTAGCCAGCCAAGCTTTCAATGAAAGCTCCGGTCCAAAACACTAGACATGGCCAATGGCTAGCCAAGCTTTAGCATGTAAATCAGGAACAGTAGCAGGTGGATTAACAACAACTAGCTTGCTCTTGATAACAAACTGCTGCCTCAGTCCAAATAAATTTAGACATGGCTTTACAGCTAGCCAGGCTTCACATGCTTCATGAAACACTAGAATTCATTCTTAAAAATTTTGAATAAATTTTTGAAAACATTTTTATTATTTTTTTTTCGAAAACAAATGGGAAAATTTTTGAAAGATTTTTGAAAAATTTTTGAAAACAAAACAAAAAAGAAAATTACCTAATATGAGCAACAGGATGAACCGTCAATTGTCCATACTCGAACAATCCCCGGCAACGGCGCCAAAAACTTGGTACGCAAAATTGCTACTCAGGTTGTGAATTGTTGTTCGAAATTGATTCCCTGGCAATGGCACAAAAAACGGATGCACAGGACCATGGTCTAAACATATCTTCACAACTCCGCATAACTAACCAGCAAGTGCACTGGGTCATCCAAGTAATACCTTACGTGAGTAAGGGTCGAATCCCACGGAGATTGTTGGTATGGAGCAGGCTATGGTCACCTTGTAAATCTCAGTCAGGCGGATATGAAACAGTAATGGGTTTTCGAAAATAAATAATAGAATAGGGATAGAGGTACTTATGTAAATCATTGGTAGGAATTTCAGATAAGCGAATGGAGATGCTTTTCGTTCCTCTGAACCTCTGCTTTCCTGCTATCTTCATCCAGTCAGTCTTACTCCTTTCCATGGCTGGCTTTATGTGATACATCACCATTGTCAACAGCTACTTTCGGTCTTCTCTCGGGAAAATGATCCAAATGCCCTGTCACGACACGGCTAATTGTCTGGAGGCATCACCCTTGTCAATGGCTTCATCTTATCCTCTCAGTGAAAATGATCAACGCACCCTGTCACCGCACGGCTATTCATCTGTCGGTTCTCGATCATGCTGGAATAGGATTTACTATCCTTTTGCGTCTGTCACTAACGCCCCGCAATCGCGAGTTTGGAGCTCGTCACAGTCATTCATTCATTGAATCCTACTCGGAATACCACAGACAAGGTTTAGACCTTCCGGATTCTCTTGAATGCCGCCATCATTCTAGCTTACACCACGAAGATTTTGGTTAGGAGATCTAAGAGATGCTCATTCAGTCTAAGGTAGAACGGAAGTGGTTGTCAGGCACGCGTTCATAGGGAATGATGATGATTGTCACGTTCATCACATTCAGATTGAAGTACGAATGAATATCTTAGAAGCGAAACAAGGTGAATTGAATAGAAAACAGTAGTACTTTGCATTAATCTTTGAGGAACAGCAGAGCTCCACACCTTAATCTATGGAGTGTAGAAACTCTACTGTTGAAAATACATAAGTGAAAGTCCAGGCATGGCCAAGAGGCCAGCCTTCAAACGTGATCTAAGATAGCATACAATTGATCAAAGATACCTAATACAATAGTAAAAGGTCCTATTTATAATAAACTAGCTACTAGGGTTTACAGAAGTAAGTAATTGATGCATAAATCCACTTCCGGGGCCCACTTGGTGTGTTCTTGGGCTGAGCTTGAGTGTTGCACGTGTAGAGGTCCTTCTTGGAGTTGAACGCCAGTTTTTGTGCCAGTTTGGGCGTTCAACTCTGGTTTTGGATCCTTTTCTGGCGCTGGACGCCAGATTTGGACAGAAAGCTGGCGTTGAACGCCAGTTTACGTCGACTATTCTTGGCCAAAGTATGGACTATTATATATCGCTGGAAAGCCCTCGATGTCTACTTTCCAACGCAATTGGAAGCGCGCCATTTCGAGTTCTGTAGCTCCAGAAAATCCACTTTGAGTGCAGGGAGGTCAGAATCCAACAGCATCAGCAGTCCTTCTTCAACCTCTGAATCTGATTTTTGCTCAAGTCCCTCAATTTCAGCCAAAAAATATCTGAAATCACAAAAAAATACACAAACTCATAGTAAAGTCCAGAAATGTGAATTTAACATAAAAACTAATGAAAACATCCCTAAAAGTAACTAGATCCTACTAAAAACATACTAAAAACAATGCCAAAAAGCGTATAAATTATCCGCTCATCAAGAAGCTTATGATCCTGAGAACCCAGCAATGGAAGAGGTGAATTACATGGGAGAACCCTATAGAAACACTTATAATTCTTCATAGAGAAATCATCCAAATCTCTCATGGAAGGATCAACACAGACCTCAACAAGGTTTCAACAACAATGGTGGAAGAAACAGGTTTAGCAATAGCAAACCTTTTCCATTATCTTCTCAGCAACAGACAGAGAATTCTAAGCAAAGCCACTCTGACTTAGCAACCATTGTCTCTGATCTAATTAAAACCACTCAAAGTTTCATGACTGAAACAAGGTCCTCCATTAGAAATTTGGAGGCACAAGTGGGTCAGCTGAGTAAGAAAATTACTGAACTCCCTCCTAGTACTCTCCCAAGCAATACAGAAGAGAATCCAAAGAGAGAGTGCAAGGCCATAAACACGTCTCACATGGTCGAACCTGGAGAGGAGGAAGAGGCAGTGATCTCCACTGAGGAAGACCTCAATGGACGTCCACTAACCTCCATGGAGTTCCCTAATGAGGAACCATGGGAATCTGAGGCTCAGACTAAGACCATAGAGATTCCATTAAATTTACTTCTGCCATTCATGAGCTCTAATGAATATTCCTCCTCTGAAGAGGATGAAGATGTTACTGAAGAGCAAGTTGCTAAGTACCTTGGAGCAATCATAAAGCTAAATGCCAGGTTGTTTGGTAATGAGACTTGAGAGGATGAACCTCTATTGCTCATCAAAGAACTGGATAACTTGACTAGGCAGAAATTACCTCTGAAGAGACAAGATCCTGGAAAGTTCTCAATACCTTGTACCATAGGCACCATGACCTTTGAGAAGGCTCTGTGTGACCTAGGGTCAAGCATAAACCTCATGCCTCTCTCTGTAATGGAGAAGCTAGGGATCATTGAGGTACAAGCTATAAGAATCTCACTGGAGATGGCAGACAATTCAAAGAAACAGGTTTATGGACTTGTAGAGGATTTCTTGGTAAAGGTTGAAGACCATTACATCCCTGCTGATTTCATAATCTTAGAGACTGGGAAGTGTATGGATGGATCCATCATCCTTGGCAGACCCTTCCTAGCCACAGCAAAAGCTGTGATTGATGTTGACAGAGGAGAATTGATCATTCAAGTGAATGGAGACTCCCTTGTGTTTAAAGCTCAAGGATATCCCTCTGTCACCATGGAGAGGAAGCATGAAGAGCTTCTCTCAATACAGAGTCAAACAGAGCCCCCACAGTCAAACCCTAAGTTTGGTGTTGGGAGGCCACAACCAAACTTTAAGTTTGGTGTTGAACCCCCATATTCAAACTCTAAGTTTGGTGTTGGGAGGTTCCAACATTGCTCTGAATATCTATGAGGCTCCATGAGAGCCCACTGTCAAGCTATTGACATTAAAGAAGCGCTTGTTGGGAGGCAACCCAATCTTTAACTTATCTATGTTAAATTTCTCTTTTCTTTTGTTATTTTATATTTTCTGTGGGTTGATGATCATGTGGAGTCACAAAAACAATTGAAAAATAAAAAATAGAAGGAAAAACAGAATGAAAAATAGAACACCCTGGGGGAGAAACTTATTGGCGTTTAAACGCCAGTAAGGGTAGCAGAATGGGCGTTAAACGCCCAGTCTGGCACCATTCTGGGTGTTTAACACCAGAAATGGGCACCAGACTGGTGTTTAACGCCAGTAATGGGCAAGAAGCTGGCGTTAAATGCCAGAAATGGGTAGCAGCCTGGCATTTAACGCCAGGATTGGCAGCAAGGGGTGTTTTACACGCCACATGGTGCAGGGATGAGAAATCCTTGACACCTCAGGATCTGTGGACCCCACAGGATCTCCACCTACCCCACCTCTCTCTCCTCTTCACCCATTCACCAATCACCTCAATACCTCTTCTCCAAAAACCCCTCACCTATCAAATCCCACCATTCTCTTCACCACTCACATCCATCCTTCATAAAACCCCACCTACCTCACAATTCAAATTCAAACCACTTTCCCACCCAAATCCACCCATAATGGCCGAACCATACCCCCCTCTCCACTACTATATAAACCCATCTTAACTCCTTCATTTTCACACAACCTAAACACTACTTCTCCCCCTTGGCCGAAACACAAAGCCCCCTCCATCTCCTCTATTTCTTCTTCTTCTACTCTCTTCTTTCTTCTTTTGCTCGAGGACGAGCAAACCTTCTAAGTTTGGTGTGGTAAAAGCTAAAGTTTTTTGTTTTACCATAACCATTTATGGCACCAAAGGCCGGAAAAACCTCTAGAAAGAGGAAAGGGAAGGCAAAAGCTTCCACCTCCGAGTCATGGGAGATGGAGAGATTCCTCTCAAGGGTGCATCAAGACCACTTCTATGAAGTTGTGGCCAAGAAGAAGGTGATCCCCGAGGTCCCTTTTAAGCTCAAAAAGGGCGAATATCCGGAGATCCGACATGAGATCCGAAGAAGAGGTTGGGAAGTTCTTACCAACCCCATTCAACAAGTCGGAATCTTAATGGTTCAAGAGTTCTATGCCAATGCATGGATCACTAAGAACCATGATCAAAGTGTGAACCCGGACCCCAAGAATTGGCTTACAATGGTCCGAGGGAAATACTTAGATTTTAGTCTAGAAAATGTAAGGTTGGCATTCAACTTGCCCATGATGCAAGGAGATGCACACCCATACACTAGAAGGGTCAACTTTGATCAAAGGTTGGACCAAGTCCTCATGGACATCTGTGAAGAGGGCGCTCAATGGAAGAGAGATTCAAGAGGGAAGCCAGTTCAACTAAGAAGGCATGACCTCAAGCCCGTGGCTAGGGGATAGTTTGAGTTTATCCAACGCTCAATCATTCCTACTAGCAACCGATCTGAAGTTACTATAGACTAGGCTATCATGATTCATAGCATCACGATTAGAGAGGAAGTAGAAGTTCATGAGGTTATATCCCAAGAACTCTACAAAGTGGCGGATAAGTCCTCCACTGTGGCAAGGTTAGCCTTCCCTCATCTCATTTGTCACCTCTGCAATTCAGCCGGAATTGACATAGAGGAAGATATCCTCATTGATGAGGACAAGCCCATCACTAAGAAAAGGATGGAGCAAACAAGAGATCCCACTCATGGACAAGAGCATGAGAAAACTTCTCATCATGAAATCCCTGAGATACCTCAAGGGATGCATTTTCCTCCACAAAACTATTGGGAGCAAATCAACACCTCCCTAGGAGAATTAAGTTCCAACATGGGACAACTAAGGGTGGAGCACCAAGAGCATTCCATCCTCCTCCATGAAATTAGAGAAGACCAAAGAACCATGAGAGAGGAGCAACAAAGGCAAGGAAGAGACATTGAGGAGCTCAAGCACTCCATAAGATCTTCAAGAGGAAGAACAAGCCGCGATCACTAAGGTGGACCCGTTCTTTAATTTCCTTGTTCTTTATTTTCCAGTTTTTCAAATTTTTATGCTTATGTTTATTTATGTTTGTGTCTTTATTACATGATCATTAGTGTCTAAGTGTCTATACCTTAAAGTTATGAAAATGAATCCATCACCTTTCTTAAATGAAAAATGTTTTTAATTGAAAAAGAAAAAGAAGTGCATGAATTTCAAATTTTAAAACAGTTTAATTATTTTGATGTGGTGGCAATACTATTATTTTTCTGAATGAATGCTTGAACAGTGCATATTTTTGAATTTGATTGTTTATGAATGTTAAAATTGTTGGCTCTTGAAAGGATGATGGGAAAAGGAGAAATGTTATCTGATGATCTGAAAAATCATAAAATTGATTCTTGAAGCAAGAAAAAGTAGTGAAAAGCTTGCAAAAAAAAAGGGATATATGCGGAAAAAAAAAGAAGAAAAGAAAGAAAAAGAAAAACAAGCAGAAAAAGCCAATACCCCTTTAAACCAAAAGGCAAGGGTGATAAAAAGGATCCAAGGCTTTGAGAATCAGTGGATAGGAGGGCCCACAGGAATAAAATCCTGGCCTAAGCGGCTAAACCAAGCTGTCCCTAACCATGTGCTTGTGGCGTGAAGGTATCAAGTAAAAACTTGAGACTGAGTGGTTAAAGTCGAGGTCCAAAGCAAAAAGAAGAGTGTGCTTAAGAACCCTGTACACCTCTAATTGGGGACTCTAGCAAAGCTGAGTCACAATCTGAAAAGGTTCACCCAGTTATGTGTCTGTGGTATTTATGTATCCGGTGGTAATACTGGAAAACAAAGTGCTTAGGGCCACGGCCAAGACTCATAAAGTAGCTGTGTTCAAGAATCAACATACTTAACTAGGAGAGTCAGTAACACTATCTGGATTCTGAGTTCCTATAGATGCCAATCATTCTGAACTTCAAGGAATAAAGTGAGATGCTAAAACTGTTCAGAAGCAAGAAGCTAAAAGCCCCGCTCATCTAACTAATACTGATCTTCATAGATATTTTTGGAATTCATTGTATATTCTCTTCTTTTTATCCTATTTGATTTTCAGTTGCTTGGGGACAAGCAACAATTTAAGTTTGGTGTTGTGATGAGCGGATAATTTATACGCTTTTTGGCATTATTTTTAGTATGTTTTTAGTATATTTTAATTAGTTTTTATTATATTTTTATTAGTTTTTAAATAAAAATTACTCTTCTAGACTTTACTATGAGTTTGTGTGTTTTTCTGTGATTTCAGGTATTTTCTGGCTGAAATTGAGGGACCTGAGCAAAAATCTGATTCAGAGGCTGAAAAAGGACTGCAGATGCTGTTAGATTCTGACCTCCTTGCACTCAAAGTGGATTTTCTGGAGCTACAAAAGCTTAATTGGCGCGCTCTTAATTGTGTTGGAAAGTAGACATCCTGGGCTTTCCAGCAATATATAATAGTCCATACTTTGCCCGAGATTTGATGGCCCAAACAGGCATTCCAAGTTAGCTCAAGAATTCTGGCGTTTAACTCCAAAACTGGCACAAAAGCTGGAGTTAAACGCCCAAACTAGCACAAAAGCTGGCGTTTAACTCCAAGAAAAGTCTCTACACATGGAAGCTTCAATGCTCAGCCCAAGCACACACCAAGTGGGCCCGGAAGAAGATTTCTGCATTAATTACTGATTTCTGTAAACCCTAGGCTACTAGTTCTCTATAAATAGGACCTTATACTATTGTATTTTCATCTTTGGACATCTTTGGATGTTTAGTCCCTAGACCTTGGAGGCTGGCCATTCGGCCATGCTTACACCATTATCACTTTTGTATTTTCAACGGTGGAGTTTCTACACACCATAGATTAAGGTGTGGAGCTCTGCTGTTCTTCATGAATTAAAACAAAGTACTATTGTTTTTCTATTCAACTCAAGTCTATTTCTTCTCCAAGATATTCATTCGCACCCAAGAACATGATGAATGTGATGATTATGTGACACTCATCACCATTATCACCTATGAACGCGTGACTGACACCCACTTCCGTTCTACATGCAAATAAGCTTGAATGTGTATCTCTTGGGTTTCTAATCTAAGATTGGAACCTTCGTGGTATAGGCTAGAATTATTGGCGGTCATTCTTGAGATCCGGAAAGTCTAAACCTTGTCTGTGGTTTTCCGAGTAGGATCTAGGAAGGGATGAATGTGACGAGCTTCAAACTCGCGATTGTTGGGCGTGTGACAGACGCAAAAGGATCAATGGATCCTATTCCAACATGATCGAGAACCGACAGATGATTAGCCGTGCGGTGACAGCGCATTTGGAACGTTTTCACTGAGAGGACGGGAAGTAGCCATTGACAATGGTGATGCCCAACATAAAGCTTGCCATAGAAAGGAGTATGAATGATTGGAAGAAGGCAATAGGAAAGCAGAGGTTTAGGAGGAACAAAGCATCTTCATACGCTTATCTGAAATTCCAACCAAAGAATTACATAAGTATCTCTATCTTTATTTTATGTTTTATTCATCTTTTAATTATCAATTCTTCATCACCATCTGAATTCGCCTGACTGAGATTTACAAGGTGACCATAGGTTGCTTCAAGCCGACAGTCTCCGTGGGATCGACCTTTACTCACGTAAGGTTTATTACTTGGATGACCCAGTGCACTTGCTGGTTAGTTGTGCGGAATTGTGACAAAGTGTGATTCATGTTTAAGAGCTCCAAGTCCTTTGGCACCATTGTTGATGATCACAATTTCGCATATCAGCGATTAATTTTATAAAATTTCTTTATTAAACAGAAATCCGATCGTCAAAATGGCGCCGTTGCCGGGGAATTGCAAACGTGTGCCTTATTATTGGTTATTGTAAATATTTACTTTTAAATTGATTTTTTCGAAAAAAAAATTCAAATTTTTATTTTAAATTTTTATCTTATCTTATCTTAGTTTTAAATTTCAAAATTCAAATATTTTCTTTTCAAAAATCATATCTTTTTCAAAATCTTACCTTATCTTATTTCAAATTCAAATTTCAAATTTCAATTAAATTCCAAAATTCAAAATTTAAATTTAAAATTTTAAAAATCAAACCTTTTTCAAAATTTAAATCTTTTTCAAATATTTATCTTTTATTGTTGACTTTTTCAAAATTCAAATTTCAAAATTCAAATTTCAAAATTTAAAATTCAAAATTTAATTTTCAAATTCAAAAATTTAAAATTCAAAACCTTCTAATTTAAAAACTTATCTTCTCTTACCTAACTTATCTTATCTTTTCTAATCTTAAAATCAAATCTTTTTCAAACCTTTTCTCTTATTTATTTTATTTTATTTTATTTTCCTTTGCTTGTTTTTTTGTTTTTTTTTTTTAATTTTTATTAGTTACTATGAGTTCTCACCCCGTCGTTTTGAGTTTGGTTCCAATGTTGTTGTAAGGAATGGAAGCAATAACAGGAACATGCATCAAGGTCAAAACAATCAAAGATGGAAGGAGCCACAAGGATCTGATCAACCCTTTAGGCAACAACACCCTCCAAGATATCATGGACCACGACCATTCCACAATGCATGTCAAGACAATGGTTATGGTGGACCCTTTCATGACAACCAACACCCACCAAACTACTATGGTCAGCAGCCATTCCGAGGTGCGTACCAAGATGATAGATATGGTGTATCCCCCTGTAGTTATCAGCAAGTCCCATCATATGCCTATGAAACACCTCCTCAACATAGCTATGAACCACCATACTCACAAGCCAACTATCACCAAATACCCCCATATGACCCTAACCCTTACCCACCCCAATTCCAATCCAATTACTCCCAAGAACCACCACTTCCATATGCACCATGTCCATATCCATCAACCCAAGAACCAAGGGAGCAATTCAAGGAAACAGTGGAAAAATTTCATGCAACCCTTCACCAATTGAATCAAACAATAAATCGATTGCCTTCCCGACGTTCGGACACTCAAGAAATCCCCATGGCTTCATGTGGACAATCTAATGATGAACGTAGCATGAAGGAGATATTAGAAACTCCAGTGGACAGTACGGAGCATGACTTTGTACTGGAACAAGTGGAGGAAGCTGTAATTATCGAAGAAGAAGAATTGTTTGAAGACTTAGGAGATGCTGAACCTCCATGGGAAAGTCAAGTTATAGAGCCTCCTTCAAAGACATTTGAAATTGATGTTGAGGAGGGTGTACAACCTCCAAGGCATATCATGGTTGAAGACTTTGAAGGGGTTGATCAAGAGATGGATTCAATCATTGAGGAATTCTTATCTACAATTGAACCCTCTCCCATTGGACTTGACATGGAGATTAAAGAAGAAGAAGGATGATGAGACGCAGAAGCTGGTGAATTAAAAATTATTAAAATGGTTACGTTGCAAGTATAGTTCTTAACTCACCGAAAATCTGCCTATCAATTTAGAAATATGTCACAGAGAGTTAAATTAAAAATTACTGGGAGTTTTAAGTCCCAGGTCGTCTCCCAACGAGTTGCAGAAAAGTGTGCTATCTTATTAATCAGATGTTCCAAGAAGTTGAGCTAAGTAAATTGGAATGTAAATTGAGAAAATTTAAATAATATGAATAAAAGCCTTGACTGGGAGTTGATTGGTTGGAATTTCTACTATTGATGGAGTGATTGTAAGATTAATTTATAATTAATGGTTGTTCTGTTTGGTTATCCTTTACTAGGTAAGGGAAAGTCAAACAAGTTGGAATGCCAGATCTGTTCACAAGTTGCAACCCACTTAGTTCAAAGGGATTGGCGTTGGTGACAGGATAGCAATCTAACATTTAACCCAATTACAAATTTTTCCTTCAATCCTTCCAACTCAAGAGTTCCTTTTAATCAACTCCCCATCAAGTAAAGAAACTACTCACACATTGTAAATAATAAATCCATAGCACATGAAAGGGATTAAAAGAAAACATGATTATTGGAATTGAAATTGAATTAAAAAGAAATAATCCTTGCATTAATTAATCATAAAAGTATTCAAATAAGAAAATTGAACAAAACAAAGAACATGGAAGAATAAAACCAAGTTGAGAAAACGAACTAGAATGACGAAGTCTTGATGAGGAAATAACTCTTCTCAATGTTCCAATGCTAAGACCAATTGAAAATTAAAATTCTAAAACCTAGAGAGAAAAACCTCAGAGAGTCAAACTAGATCTAAAACTGTCTCTAAATGAATGTATTATTTGTTTCTGCATATTCTCTGACTCTAGTCTGCTGTTCCAGGCCGAGAACTGGGTCGAAATAGGGTCCAAAATTGCCCCCAGCGAATTCTGCAGATTATGCAGATCGCACATGTCACGCAATCGCGTCATCCATGCGGACGCGTCATTCGCGCTTTTCCTTGCCACGCGTTCGCGTCGTCCACGCTACCGCGTCGCCAGAGCTTTTCCAATCCGCGCGGCCGCGTGAGCCATGCGGCCGCGTCACTGCGATTTGCTCTCCTTCGCGCGGTCACGTGAGTCATGCGACCGCGTCACTTCTCGCTGGTTATCTCCTCAAATTCTTGTGTTTCTTCCATTTTTGCTAGCTTCGTTTCTAATCTCCAACTCATTTATGCCCTGTAAAATCTAAAACACTCAACACACAGATCACGGCATCGAATGGAATAAAGGAGAATAAATAATTAAAGTCTCTAGGAAGCAGTTTTCAAACATGTAATAAATTCAGGAAGGAAATCTAAATGCATGCTAATTTAATGAATAAGTGGGTAAGGATCATGATAAAACCACACAATTAAACACTATAAATCATAAAATAGTGGTTTATCAACCTCCCCATACTTAAATATTAGCATGTCCTCATGCTTAATTGAAGGAGATAAGAAAATGAGCATGAACATGTAGAAACTCATGAAATGCAATGCAAGCCTATATGTATATAAATAAATGCAACTATATGATTCTTGTCCACTTGATCAAAACTAAATAAGATCTTTAAAACAATTACAAATCAAATTTCACTAATTTTATCATTACACAATAAAACAGATAAAAGTGCAAGAAGATAGCTCGTGAAAGCAGGGAACATGAAAATTCAAGCATTGAACCCTTACTGATAATGTATGTACGCTCTAATCTCTAGTGTATAGGGTGATCACTCTATCCTTCTCTAATCATGCTTTCTAACTTTTGTTCTTCTCCTAACCAATCAACAACAGTTAATATACCAATGCAAACATCGTGAGGTCTTTTCAAGGTCGTAATGGGGCTAAGGTAAAGGTAAGGATGTATATATATATAAGGCTAAGTGAGCTAACAAAGTGAATCTTTGATTAGTCTAAGATCTCACCTAACATATACATACTCTATACAAGTTTAAAATCATACCTAGCTACCCATAATTCCCTCTTTTGTATGATTCCCATACTCATGTACCAATTTTTTTTTCTTTTTGATTTATCACATGTGCATTGATTAACATTAACATTGGGATAATTTTTGTCCCCTTATTTATTTTATATAATAATAATAATAATTATTATTATTATTATTATTATTATTATTATTATTATTATTATTATTATTATTATTATTATTATTATTATTATTATTATTATTATTATTATTATAAAAGCAAACATAACGTATCAATGCACATAGATTCTTCATTATTTTCTAATTTGGTTTTTCTTTTCATGAGTAGGTTCCAAATTCCCAATATTCAAATAAATTAAATACATTCCCTTATTACCCAATGTTCCCACACTTTAGTTGATACACAATTTCTATCTTAAGCTAACCAAAGATTCACTTGGGATTTTTAATTTGTTTTTCTGCTTAAGGCTAGTAATGTGGTTATAGAACAAGAGGGGATTAAAAGCTCAAGGGGCTAACAAAGGTGATGTAAAAGGTAGGCTTATTTAGGATAAGTGAGTTAATAACAAATAATGGCCTCAATCATGTGCAAGCATGTGAATATAATAAATATTGGACATATAAGATAAAACAAAATATAGATTACAATCATAGAGAAGTAAACACACAAGAATGAAATAATTATGGTTAAATAATGTAACCATATATAAAGGCTCAAATCTTTCACAGGTTGTGTGTTCTTTAACTCAAATATCATGTTCCAAATACAACTCAAGCAAATTTATCATAAGAATTTTGAAAAATTAGTGAAATTTTGTTCCAAAGATAGATTTTAAAAGAAACTTATTGTCTTTTCAGTCAAGTAGAACATGCATGCAACTATCCTAACTTATGCAATTTATTCTATTCTATAAAGGAAAGAAAATCTAACTAAAATATCCTGATTATTGGTGCTAGCGAAGAGAAATTACCTCTGGAAGTCAGGTACTGACCGACCTCCCCACACTTAAGGCTTTGCACCGTCTTCGGTGCCATCTGTCAGGAATAGGGGTGGGCTGGTAGCAGTATCTCCATCATCGGGACCGTCATGGCTCCCTGTGCTAGTAAAGAAAGTGGAATCCGGGGTATCTGAGTCTCTAAAGTGTCCCTTGAGTAGCTCCTTGAGGTGTTTGAATCGGTGCTCGTTACGGCGCTCTCTCATCTTTGCTTTCTGTTCTTGCCGATCCAACCGTTTGATTATCTGCCGGAGCAATTTCTCAGTTGTAGATGCTTGTGGTGTTGAAGAAGGATTATCTTCAACTGGAGCAGTAGGAAGGCTTGTAGTGGCTGCTGAGAGTCTGAGGTATTTCCCGTTAGGGACATACTGATCATCCCGTGGAAGCACGGCTTTGGTGTCCCCAGCTCTGTAGGAGACTCCGGCTGCTGAGACAATATTTGAGACCAAGGCGGGGAAAGGTAAGTTGCCCGCAATTTGTACGTGTTCCATAGCATTCCGGATATGTCTTGAGAGATTCAGAGGTTGGTCTGTAAGGATGCACCATAGTAGAACAGCCATGTCCGCAGTGAAGGAGGACTCATGAGTGCTCGGAAAGACGTAATGGGACATGATCTGTGCCCATACGCGAGCCTCCAAGGTAAGTACTGAAGCCAAGATTCCCTTAGGGCGGGTACGGTGGTATCCGTAGATCCAACGGCTGTCAGGTGCTGCGATGATTCCGAGAACGGAGTCCCAGTCAAATTGGTATCTCTGGCGCTGAAGGGTGGCTTCTTGAAAAGCGTCCATTCCTACTGGAATAGGGGGAAGACTCAGAGCTTGCTGAATGGCCTCTTCTGTGATGGGGACTTGCTTCTGCCGGACATAAACAGACTGCAGGGTCGGCATGTAGAAGTTGGAGTAGAACTCAACTACCCAAGAAAGATTGACCTGCCTTGGCTGTCTCCGTAGGAAACCCCATTGTCTTCACTCAATTTGCGGCTCAACAAAGGTGGCAATATTGGATGGGAGGATAAGAAGGTATTCATTGTTATAGTTCCTTTCTGCCAGGATAGGGAACATCTGCTCACAGTAGCGATTGGAAAATCGCACAGCGTCCTTTGCTGGAAAGGCTTTCTCCTTTTCGTCAACCTTTATTATCCTCTTGACTCATTTTGTTGAGGGCTTGACTGCGGTGGAAGAAGGCTCTGCCACTAATGCTCTTTTAGTTCCTCTTCTTGCTGGTGGTTTGGAAGTTGCTTTCTCTTTTCCTTTCTTGGTGGCCATCCTGAAAGAAGGGAAGAGAAAGAAAATTAAATTTAAAGAGATATACAGCAAGAAAGGAAACGGAAAAGAGGGTGATGGATGCACATTAAGATATGCTGACATTATCACATGCTCGCGAGTACATATGAGAAGCCAACAATGGAAAATAGCTAGTGCATATAAAGACAATTGAATGTAAGGTGTTTATTGGCATGCTGGCAAAGGGCATGAGTAGCATAGACCAAGCAATACTTTGTAACAAACCATCACGTTTGTATTGACAATTAAATTCAATTAATATAATAATAAGGAGAATTTGTGAAAAGCAAGCATTGAATAGTAGAGTAAAGTAATGTAGAAAAGTGCATAGGGCTATATAGGCTTTTTCACAAACACATGGCATGCATGGTAAATAAGATATAAAAAGTATAAAATTGAACATGCAAGCAATCCCTTAAAAATAATAATAATTGTCAAATAAATTGTAACAAGTCACAAGCATATAATGAGGGATAATGACTAAAAAAAAAGTTTCTAGCACCATGTAAAAAGGGAAAGAAGAAGATGAAAAATAAAATAAAAAAATGAAAAGAAAGAGAAAAGAAAAAAAAGAAAATAAAAAAATATATAACATTATAAGAATGATGGAAAAGAGAAGAAGGAAGAAGAAAGTAAAACCTTGTTAATGGTGGTGAGAGGGATAGAGAGTGAAAGGTGAGATAGAAGGGGGAAGGGAGAAGGAAGAAATAAGGAGGAAAAAGAAAAATTAGGATTTGGGGGAGAGGAAGATAAGATATGTGGCAATTTTAGGTTGAGCTGTGCGGCGCATGCGACGCGGCCGCGTGGGGCACGCGTTCGCGTGGGTGCGCGTCAGGTAAGGGGATGCGATCGCGTCGCTCACGCGGTCACGTGACCCATGTTACGCTGCTAGCGCGAGTGCAGCCTCGCTCCAACACAACTCTCTGTTCAATTTAATTTAATTGCCAAATTGGGGTGACGCGACCGCGTGGGTCACGCGACCGCGTGAGGGTGCGTCAGAAAATAGATGACGCGGCCGCGTCGGTGACGCGGTCGCGTGACAAGGATTGTGCTTCCAACACCAATCCAGCATCACGCTCGCACAAAATGTTGATGTGCACCCTTTTACGTCGAAAACTCAGGACACGCGGCCGCGTGGGGCACGCGGTCGCGTGGGAGGCCATGATTCCCATGCGACGCGAACGCGTCAGCGACGCGGTCGCGTGGGTCAATTTGTGCCATTGGCACGCCTCCAGCCATGCTCCAGCCGGACTCTCTGTTCATTTACTTGTTTTCTCCACCCCTTTGCGATGCGGACGCGTCGCTGGTGCGATCGCGTTGCGTGGCAAAAAATATATATATATATATATATATATATATATTTTAATGAAATATAAAGACATGTAAATGAAAGAGCACGAAAGCACTAATAAAGAGAAGAGTTATGAAAGAAGAAAAACTAAAAGTGAAGAAAAGAACGATCATACTGCGGTGGGTTGTCTCCCACCAAGCACTTTGCTTTAACGTCCGTAAGTTGGACGCTCCACTAGCGCAATCTGCTGCGATGTGGGGATCTTCCAAGCGGAAGATCTCTAGCTCTTTATTTTTCTGCACCTTCTCACCATGGTACAGCTTCAGGCGTTGGCCATTAACCTTAATAAGTTCAGAGCTTGAAGGATGGCTTAGGTGATAAACTCCATACGGTTTAGCCTTCTCTACTCTGTATGGACCTTCCCATTTTGATCTCAACTTACCGGGCATAAGCCTTAGTCGAGATTTGTAAAGGAGGACAAAATCTCCAGGTTGGAACTCTTTCTTTTTGATGTTTTGATCATGCATAGCCTTCATCTTTTCCTTGTATATTCTGGAGTTCTCATAAGCTTCTAGGCGAAGGTTCTCTAGTTCCTGCAGTTGCAACTTCCTTTCAGCTCCGGCATTCTCAATTCCCATGTTGAACTCCTTGACTGCCCAGAAGGCTCTGTGTTCTATTTCAACTGGTTGATGACAAGCTTTTCCATAAACCAAGCGGAAGGGACTCATCCCAATGGGTGTCTTGTATGCTGTTCTATATGCCCACAGTGCATCTTGTAGCCTGGTGTTCTAGTCTTTTCTATGAGGTTTTACTATCTTTTGCAAGATACACTTAATTTCTCTGTTCGACACTTCGGCTTGCCCATTAGTTTGGGGATGGTAAGCGGTTGCAACTTTATGGATTATCCCATGCTTCTTCATCAATCCTGTTAGTCTCCTGTTACAAAAATGGGTGCCTTGATTGCTCACGATCGCTCGTGGTGATCCAAAGCGACATATAATATGGTTTCTCACAAAAGAAACAACAGTGTTAGCATCATCAGTGCGGGTAGGAATTGCTTCCACCCATTTGGAAACATAATCCACAGCTAACAATATATAAAAATATCCATTAGAATTTGGAAATGGACCCATGAAGTCAATGCCCCAAACATCAAAAATTTCACAGAAGAGCATATATTGTTGAGGCATCTCATCCCTCCTGGATATATTACCAAATTTCTGGCATGGGGGGCAAGATTTACAAAACTCAGCAGCGTCTCTAAAAAGAGTAGGCCACCAGAATCCGCAGTCTAAGATCTTTCTAGCTGTTCTTTGAGGGCCAAAATGTCCTCCACTCTCAGATGAGTGACAGGCCTCTAAAATGGACTGGAATTCTGATTGAGGCACACAACGTCTAATTATCTGGTCAGCCCCACATCTCCATAAATATGGGTCATCCCATATATAATATTTAGACTCACTTTTCAGCTTGTCTCTTTGATGTTTAGAAAAATGTGGAGGAAATGTGCGGCTAACTAAATAATTAGCAACAGGTGCATACCAAGGGATTACCTCAGATACTGCTTGCAGGTTGTCAAAGGGAAAATTATCATCTATAGGAGTAGAATCATCCTTAATATGTTCAAGGCGACTCAAGTGGTCTGCTACTAAATTCTGATTACCACTCCTATCCTTTATTTCTAAATCAAATTCTTGTAACAGTAGTATCCAACGTATAAGTCTTGGTTTGGATTCCTTTTTAGCTAATAGATACTTTAGAGCTACATGGTCCGAATACACTACTACTCTAGTACCAAGTAAATAAGCTTGGAATTTATCCAGAGCAAAAACAATAGCAAGAAGCTCTTTCTCAGTAGTAGTATAATTGGACTGGGCAGTGTCTAAAGTCTTAGACGCATAGGCAATAACAAAAGGATCCTTACCTTCACGTTGAGCCAGCGCTGCTCCTACTGCATGGTTGGAAGCATCACACATGATTTCAAACGGTTGACTCCAGTCTGGTCCTCTCACAATTGGGGCTTGAGTTAGAGCAGTCTTCAGCTTATCAAACGCTTGTTTGCAATCCTCACTGAACTCGAACTCAATATCCTTCTACAGTAATCTGGATAAGGGAAGTGCCACCTTACTAAAGTCCTTAATAAATCTCCTGTAGAAACCTGCATGGCCAAGGAACGAACGGACTTCCCACACAGAAGAGGGGTAAGGTAAACTAGAAATAACATTCACCTTTGCTGGGTCTACAGAAATGCCATTATTTGATACCACATGTCCTAATATAATCCCTTGTTTTACCATAAAGTGACATTTTTCGAAATTCAATACAAGGTTTGTATTAACACATCTATCTAATACTCGAGATAATCCATCTAAGAAAAGGCTAAAAGAATCACCATAAACACTAAAATCGTCCATAAAAACTTCCATACAGTCCTCAATAAGATCAGAGAAAAGACTCATCATGCACCTTTGGAAGGTAGCTGGTGCATTGCACAAGCCAAAGGGCATTCTCTTATAAGCATAGGTCCCAAAAGGACATGTAAAAGTAGTCTTTTCCTGATCCTCAGGAGCTATATAAATCTAGAAATAACCTATGTAACCATCTAAAAAGCAATAATGTGATTTACCCGACAGGCGATCCAGCATTTGATCAATGAATGGAAGTGAGTAGTGATCCTTACAGGTAGCTTGGTTGAGGCGTCTGTAATCAATACAGACTCTCCAAGCATTCTGAACTCTAGTTGCTATGAGCTCTCCATGCTCACTCTTCACTGTAGTGACTCCAGATTTCTTGGGCACCACTTGTACTGGGCTTATTCATTCACTGTCTGAAATGGGATATATGATACCTGCTTCCAATAGTCTGGTCACTTCCTTTTTGACGACTTCCAAGATGGTGGGATTCAATCTTCTTTGGGGTTGACGGACAGGTCTTATTCCCTCTTCTAAAAATATTCTGTGCTCACATACTTGATGGTTGATTCCCACTATGTCTGCCAAACTTCACCCAATTGCCTTCTTATGCTTTCTCAGTACATCAAGTAACTGCTCTTCTTGTTGAGAAGTCAGTTCCCTTGCAATAATAACCAGAAGCTTCTGCTCATCCTCAAGATAAGCATATTTGAGATGTGGAGGGAGAGGTTTCAATTCTAACTTTTGATCATGGGCGGGCTCTGGATTATCTGGGGCTTGTGAAAATGGCGAAGTGCTCCCATTGTCAGTTAAGAGGGTCCCCACACTTGGACCTTGTCCAGTGTGCCTCTCTTCAAACTCTTCCTTTTGAACTTCAGCCACACTTTTGTCTATGACATCACATTGGAAGATAGAACGATCTTCTGGGGGGTTGTCAATGACTCCATTCAGATTGAAGATTACTATGCGGCCATCTATTTTAAAGGAGTATGTTCCTGAAAAAGCATCCAATTTGAATTTTGATGTCTTCAGGAATGGTCTTCCAAGTAGGATTGATGATGGCTTATCTGAATCATTGTGGGGCATCTCCAAGATATAAAAATCAGTGGAAAATATGAGCCCTTTAATGTTCACCAAAACATCTTCAGCAACTCTAGCCACTGTAATAATGCTTTTATCTGCTAACACAAAATGAGCTGCCGACCTTTTTAAGGGAGGGAGCCTCAAAACATCATATGTAGACAAAGACATTATACTGACACATGCTCCTAAATCACACATGCAATCATAAATTACTACACCACCAATAGTACAACTAACTATGCAAGGACCTGGATCACTACATTTTTCAGGTAATCCTCCCATTAAAGCAGATATAGAACTACCTAAAAGAATAGTTTCTAATTCGTTAATTTTGTCTTTATGGATACGTAAGTCTTTTAGAAACTTTGCATATTTAGGTACCTGCTGAATAACATAAAAAAGGAGAACAGTTACCTCAACCTTTTTGAATATCTCTACCATTTTAGGATCGGGTTCCAGCTGCTTCCTGGGCTTCCTTGCAAGTTGTAGAAATGGAACGGGAGTGGTGTTTTCTGTGGTGCATGCACTTTTTGGTGCTTCCTCCTGTGGTTGAGCTATCTCTTCTTCAGCTATGTCCTGTATATCCTCTTCCTCTTTAACATCTTCGATTTCTACCACCTCTTCAGCTGAGGCGTATTCTGGTGAGCTTGGTTCCTCCTGATTCCTCTCCTGCAGTGTGGTTCCGGACCTCAGAGTGATGACATTAATGCCTCCCTTTGGGTTGGCTAATGATTGAGAGGGGATTCTGGTGGTGCTTGAAGTTTGGTTATTGGAATTTTGTGCTGATCCAAACTGTGTTATAAAAGCTTGCATAGTAGAGGTAAGACCATTCAGACTGGCATTAATACTATTCATGATGTTATTTTCCATGGTCTGTTATCTTTTCTCAAAAGATTGTAGTAGATCTTCTTTAGAAGATAACGAAGAATGAGTAAATTGAGAGGTCTGCTGCTGATTGTTCTATGGTCCTTGGTTCTGCCTCAGGTGAGGTGCTCTGTAAGGTTGATTTTGTTGCCTGTTATTGTTATTGTTCCACCTCTGATTTCCCTGATTATCTCTGCCTCCTCTGTTATTGTTGTCCCTCCAATTCTGGTTTGAATTGTCCTGCCATCCATGGTTATTATTTCCACTTTGATTGTACCCTTGGTTGGGGCGGTCATAGAAGTTGTGAGTGGATGCCATCATGTTGTCTTCTTGTTGGAGCTGCGGGCATTCATCAGTGTAATGGCTATAATCAGCACAGATTCCGCAAATTCTTTGTGGGACTAGTTGTTGGCTTTGCGGTGGTGGAGGAGGTTGAGCTTGCTGAGCTTGTTGATTCAACTGCATTTGTTTCAGCAAGTTGGTCATTTCATAGATGCTTTGAGTTAGAGCAGTAGTCTCTCTGCTAGAAGATACTTCTGCAACAGTTTTTGAACGGCCTTGATTTTGTCTGTGGTTCCTAGTGGATTCAGCTAAATCACTGATCAATTGCCAAGCTTCATCAGTGGTCTTGTACTTCTTCATAGACCCATTGCTGGCACTTTCCAGTATGGTCTTATCTTGGGGCCTCATACCCTGTATAATATAGCTGAGTAGCACGATCTTGTCAATCATGTGGTGGAGGCATGCTTCCAGAAGATTATTGAAGCGCTCCTAGTATTCAAAGAGAGTCTCATTGTCATCCTGAACAATTGTGGAGATATCCTTCCTTAGCTTATCAGTAACTTCAGATGGAAAGAATTTCTCCAGAAACTCCTTTCTGAGTGTATCCCAGTTGAATACATTTGCTAGAGGTTGAGTGTAGTACCACTCTCTTACTTTTCCCTCAAGAGAAAACGGAAAAGCTTTCAGCAGAATTGAAGTTTCATCAGTGCCATCACGCCTGACAGTAGAACAGGCTGCCTAGAAATATCTCAAGTGCTTGATAGGCTCTTGAGCAGGTAGGCCATGAAACTTGGGCATCAAATTTAGCAGTGCGGGCTTTATTTCAAAATCTATAGCTACCGCCGGATGATGCGCTTGAAATGGTTGCATTGTAAAATCATGGGCTCCTTCCTCCTGGATGGTAACTCTCCTAGCTGCCATGTTTTCTGCGCGTAAAACAACCGAATCAGTAGAACGGGGGCTGGTTTCTTCCTCAGATTCACTTTCAGATCTGCCCTCAGAGCGGGCTAACCGATGCTGTTCTCGCCTTATTCGTGAAATTGTCCTTTCAATTTCAGGATCGAATATTAGCAAGCGCGGATCAGGAAGTGAACACGTCATTTGACGGAAGAAACATGCAGCTCATAGTAGCAAAATAAAATAAAATGCAAATAAATAAATTCTAATTAAAAAAATTAGCACTCTATTGCAACTCCCCGGCAACGGTGCCAGAAATTGATGAGACGCAGAAGCTGGTGAATTAAAAATTATTAAAATGGTTACGTTGCAAGTATAGTTCTTAACTCACCGAAAATCTGCCTATCAATTTAGAAATATGTCACAGAGAGTTAAATTAAAAATTACTGGGAGTTTTAAGTCCCAGGTCGTCTCCCAACGAGTTGCAGAAAAGTGTGCTATCTTATTAATCAGATGTTCCAAGAAGTTGAGCTAAGTAAATTGGAATGTAAATTGAGGAAATTTAAATAATATGAATAAAAGCCTTGACTGTGAGTTGATTGGTTGGAATTTCTACTATTGATGGAGTGATTGTAAGATTAATTTATAATTAATAGTTGTTCTGTTTGGTTATCCTTTACTAGGTAAGGGAAAGTCAAACAAGTTGGAATGCCATATCTGTTCGCAAGTTGCAACCCACTTAGTTCAAAGGGATTGGCGTTGGTGACAGGATAGCAATCTAACATTTAACCCAATTACAAATTTTTTCCTTCAATCCTTTCAACTCAAGAGTTCCTTTTAATCAACTCCCCATCAAGTAAAGAAACTACTCACACATTGTAAATAATAAATCCATAGCACATGAAAGGGGATTAAAAGAAAACATGATTATTGGAATTGAAATTGAATTAAAAAGAAATAATCCTTGCATTAATTAATCATAAAAGTATTCAAATAACAAAATTGAACAAAACAAAGAACATGGAAGAATAAAACCAAGTTGAGAAAACGAACTAGAATGACGAAGTCTTGATGAGGAAATAACTCTTCTCAATGTTCCAATGCTAAGACCAATTGAAAATTAAAATTCTAAAACCTAGAGAGAAAAACCTCAGAGAGTCAAACTAGATCTAAAACTGTCTCTAAATGAATGTGTTATTTATTTCTGCATATTCTCTGACTCTAGTCTGCTGTTCCGGGCCAAGAACTGGGTCGAAATAGGGTCCAAAATCACCCCCAGCAAATTCTGCAGATTATGCAGATCGCACATGTCACGCAATCGCGTCATCCATGCGGACGCGTCATTCGCGCTTTTCCTTGACACGTGTTCGCGTCGTCCACGCTACCGCGTCGCCAGAGCTTTTCCAATCCGTGCGGCCGCGTCATTGCGATTTGCTCTCTTTCGCGCGGTCGCGTGAGTGATGCAACCGCATCACTTCTCGCTGGTTATCTCCTCAAATTCTTGTGTTCCTTCCATTTTTCCTAGCTTCCTTTCCAATCTCCAACTCATTTATGCCCTGTAAAGTCTAAAACACTCAACACACAGATCACGGCATCGAATGGAATAAAGGAGAATAAATAATTAAAGTCTCTAGGAAGCAGTTTTCAAACATGTAATAAATTCAGGAAGGAAATCTAAATGCATGCTAATTTAATGAATAAGTGGGTAAGGATCATGATAAAACCACACAATTAAATACAATATAAATCATAAAATAGTGGTTTATCAAAGCACAACCTCTCATGCCCTTGGTGGACAACGAAGAGGAGATCGAATTGGAAGAAAGCTACCAAGAAGAAGAGGTTGATATTGAAGAAGCTTACAAAGAGGTGGAAGTTGTCAAGGAAGAACCCAAGGGAATGGAATTGGAAATCATCTTGCCAAGGTTGTTGGAGACCTCTCCCCCAAAGCCTTCACCATCCATCCCTTCATTCAAGTGGGTAAATCTTTCCTCTCTAAACTTAATTAGCTCACTTGAATATGCTTTACTTGAGACAGATGGTCAGCTTAGAGCTCTTTGTGGCTTTAAGAGTAAGAGGGAGATGGTTAGTGGTTGGCAACACAATCCTAGGTTCATTGTGGTAGGAAGCTCACGGCTGAATTATCATGGTTGGAAGAATACTAAATTGTATGGGTCTAGGAAGCTGTTTGGATGCCTCAGTGATTTGGATTGCTTACCACCCGGTTGGAACAAAGATGGTCAACAAGAAGACGGGTGCAAAAGGAAGGTTTGGGACCCCAGAATTCAGTCTAGAAATCAACACTCTTGGGGCCTTGTCACTTGCTTTAACCTGCTTGAAAGCTTTCTGCGCCTAGTTTGGGATCCCGGAGGCCATTGGAATTACAAACATTGGTGGGGATTCAAGGATCAGTACAAGCACAAGCCACCATGACAAGGAGCTCACCAAATGTCCAACTTAAGGACTTTAACTAAAAGTGCTAGGTGGGAGACAACCCACCATGGTATGATCGTTCTTTTTCAGTCTTGGTTTTATTTTGTTTTGTTTTATTCTTAGTTTTATTTTATTTTATTTTCACTCGTGCTCATTCATAATTTCTGCATATTCATCTGCATTCTGCATTTTCATCTGCATATTGCATTAAAAAAAAAACACGCACGTGACGCATAAGCGTCGCTGACGCGTCCGCGTCACAGGTGCGTTGGGAAAAAAATAAAATTGAAGAGAAAGTCACGCGAAAGCATGGCTGGAGACGTGCCTTAGGCACAAACATGCCCACGTGTCCGCGTCATATGCGACGCACAACTTATCCAGGTTAGCCAAGATATCTTATATTTTCTTCCCCAAATCCTAATTTCTTTCTTTTTCTTTCTTCTTTCTTTCTTTTCTTCTCCCCCTCTACTCTTCTATCCCTTTAATTTAATGCATTTATTTGTTCTTTTTTCTTCTCAATTTCATCTTAGCTTAATTCCTTTTGGTTTCTTTTTCAATTCTTTTTCATGCATTTTTATGTTGGTGTTGGAGTTTTATTTGGATAGTACTTTATTTTATTTGAGCATGTGGCTATTCTGATGAGAGATTTGACAATTGACATTTACTTATGGCTCTCATATACATTTGGATTACATTATTTTCATCCCTATTTTAACTTGCACACCCAGTGTTTGTGAAAAAGTTTTTATGGCATTTTGAATCTTATTTTATTTTACTCTTTCACTTGCATACCTCTTTTTCACAACACTTGTGCTCCACATGTATTTGGGATTATCATTCACAATTGTCATCATTACACATGCTCTTTAATTTGGCACATTTATTACTTGATGCTTGAGCTATGCTGCTCATGCCTATTATTTTCATGTTTTTACCCTCTTGCATCTAATTATTTTGAAATGCCCTTTTTGATCTTTATTGTTGTCTTCCCTACATGTTGTAGCTACCATGTAGTTGGGCTATCATCTTTCCTTTGGCATTCCTTATCACTTGTAATTTTTTCCCTTCCGGTCTTAGTTTTCTATATTTCACACTCTTTCTTTTTCTTCTTCCTTAGGCATGGGTACCAAGAAAGGAAAAGAGAAGGCCACTGACAAGACACCGGCACGGAGAGGAACCAAGAGACCTCCAGCTAAGGCACCTCTATCTACAAGCGTTAGTTGTAGCAACCCGTCCACTTGTACATCTCAGCATGCACCGAGGACGGTGCAATCTTTAAGTGTGGGGAGGTCGATACCGACTTCCATGGGTTAGTTATTTTCTTTTCAACACCAATGTCTTATTTTCTTTATTAGTTCATTGTTGCATTTACATGTTTGATTGCATGTTTATTTGATTTTATGCATATTTTACCACTTGGTTGAAGTAATATTTTCTTTTTCAAGAAATTTTTATAATATTTCACTAATTTAAATTAAAAACTTTTGTGTTAAACTTGTTGGAAGTTGTATTTGGAACATAGTTTAAAGCTAGAAACATACAACCTGTAAGACTTGAGCTTAATTACATGGTTACATTATTTAACCATAAATTTTTATTCTTGTGTGTTTTCTTCTCTATGATTACAATCTTTGCTTTGTTCCATTCTATATGTCCACTATTTAGTGTATTTACATGCTTGCATATGATTGAGGCCATTATTTGTTATTAGCTCACTTATCCCAAATAAGCCTACCTTTTACATCACCCTTGTTAGCCACCTTGAGCCTTTTTATCCCCATTTATTCTGTTTTATAACCACATCACTAGCCTTAAGCAGAAAAATAATTAAATATCCCAATTGAATCTTTGGTTAGCTTAAGATAGGGATTGTGTAACAATTAAGTGTGGGAAAACTGTGGGAACATGGGTTAATAAGGGAATGTGTTATGTTTTTAATTTGATAAAATATTGGGAATTTGGGTACCTACTCATGTGAGACTAGAAAAATTAAAAATCCATGTGCATTGATAAGTTATGTTTATTTTTCTATTTAAAAAAATAAAAAAATAAAAAAAAGAAAAAAAAATCCAAAAAAAAAATTCAATAAATAAGTAAATAAATAAGGGGACAAAATTACCCCAATGTTAAGTTAATGAAAAATCAATGCATATGTGATAAAATTAAAGAAAAGTTGATACATGAGTATGTGATGCAAAAGTGGGAATTTTGGGTAGCTAGGCATGAATTAGAATTATATAGAGTATATGTATGTTAGGTGAAAGTTTAGGTTAATTAAAGATTCAATTTATAGCTCACTTAGCCATATATATACCCTCACCCTTACCTTAGCCCCATTACAACCTTGAAAAAGACCTCATGATGTTTGCATTGGTTCATTAAATACTTGTTAATTGGTTAGATGAAGAACAAAGTTTAGAAAGCATAGTTAGAGAAGAGTAGAGTGAATTACCCTATACACTTGAGTGATTAGAGTGCATATACACTACCAGTGAGGGTTCAATGCTTGATTCTATGTTCCCTGCTTTCATGAGCTATCTTCTTACAAGTTTACTTATCTTTTATTGTATAATTTCAATTAGTGAAATCTGATTTATGTTTGTCTTGAAGAGCTTATTTACTTTTAACCAAGTAGATAGAAACATCTTAGCATGTAGTTGCATTCATATAGATAGGTTGCATTTCATACATTCTACCATTCCTCTTCACTCCTTAATAGCTTCTCTTGAACTTAGCATGAGGACGTGCTAATGTTTAAGTGTGGGGAGGTTGATAAACCACTATTTCATAGTTTATCTTGTGCTCAATTGAGTGGTTTTTATCAAGTCTTTGCCCACTTATTCATACTAATTGCATGGTTTTACATTTACCTTCCTGATTTTGTGCTATGATTGAAAACATGTTTCTTTGACCTTAATTTTATTAATATTAATCCTCTCTTATTACCATTAGATGCCGTGATATGTTTGTTAAGTGATTTCAGAGTTTACAGGGCAGGAATGGCTTAGAGGATGGAAAGGAAGCATGCAAAAATGGAAGGAATACAAGAAGTCGAAGAAATTGCTAAGCTATCCAGCCTGACCTCTTCGCACTAAAACGATCATAACTTGAGCTACAGAGGTCCAAATGATGCGGTTCTAGTTGCGTTGGAAAGCTAACATCCGGAGCTTCGATTTGATATATAATGTGTTATAGTGAACGTACAGCTCGGCGACACGAACGTGTGCTCCACGCGGACGCGTCGCAGTGACGAAAATCAGCGTGTTTGAATTTAAAACCAGCGAATTCTGGGCTATTTCTGACCTAGTTCTCGGCCCAGAAAACACAGATTAGAGGCTATAAAGTAAGGGAATGCGTTCATTCATAAATCAAGCTTTAATATACACAATTTTAGGATTAGATGTAGTTTTAGAGAGAGAGGTTCTCTCCTCTCTCTTAGGATTAGGATTTAGGATTTCTATTATGTTTAGGCTATGATCTCTTCAATCACAGGTTCAATGTTTTTTTAATTTATTTTCTACTTTTATTGATTCTATTACTTTAATGGTCATTTATCTTTTCAATTTGGCTTATGAACTTCATGTTAGATTTGATTTTTTTTATTTAATATAATTTGAGGTATTTCAGATTTAAGATTTCTTTCTTTTATTTATGTTACTGTTGCTTCCCATCTGAAGGCATTTTTATTCAAGTAGATTTTTTTCCTTTTTGCTTTGGTTAAGTAATTGGAGAAACTTGAGTTATCAAACTCCTTGTGATTGATGATTGTTATCTTTGCTAGTTGATTTGTATTCCAATAACTCTAGTCTTTCCATAGAAATTTACTAGGACCAGAGGAATCAAATTGATTCATCCACTTGACTTACCTTCATAGTTAGAGGATAACAAGGTGGGAGCAAAATCCAATTCTCATCACAATTGATAAGGATAACTAGGATATGACCTCAATTTCTCATACCTTGCCAAGAGATTTTATTATTATTAATTTATTTTTCTTGTCATTTAAATTACTTGTTCCTTATTTTAAAAAACCCAAAACATATCTTTTTACATAACCAATAATAAATCATACCTCCCTGCAATTCCTTGAGAAGACGACCCGAGGTTTAAATACTTCGGTTATAAATTTTATTGGGTTTTGTTACTTGTGACAACCAAACTTTTGTACGAAAGGATTCTCTGTTGGTTTAGAAGCTATACTTACAACATGATTAATTTTATAAAATTTCTTTACTAAACAGAAATCTGATCATCACACCCCGACCAGACGGACTACGACCTAGGCGAAGTCCACGATGGTTGTTGCGGTCACCACATCGGGGGAAGATTGCTGGCGAGAAAGATCATCCGAGCAGGATATTATTGGCCCACAATGATGTCGGATGCCCATGAGTTCGTCAAAAAATGCAAAAAATGCCAAGAAAATGTCAACTTCCACAAAGTTCAAGCAAAGGTTCTCCTCAGTCGAACACCCACAAACCAACAGCCAAGTGGAAGCAGCCAACAAAGTTATCCTAAAAGGGTTAAAGAAGCGACTTGAGGGAAAGAAGGGCTCATGGGCAGACGAGTTGGCCTCGGTCTTATGGTCTTACAGGACCACCCCCAATCATCCACTGGCGAAACCCCCTTCCGACTCACATACGGGATCGATGCAGTCATCCCAGTCGAGGTCGGGGAACCAAGCCCAAGGATACTCCTCGGAGGAGGAAGTGAATCAATCGAAAAAGATCTAGTCGACGAGACAAGGCAAATGGCACACTGATAAACCCCAATTTTGTGGTTTATATTGTGTAGAATTTGGGGGGTTTTATCAATATTTTTCAAACTTATTCACAACAATTACATGGTTTTGTGTTCTCTTCCTAATATTGCTTCATGATGAAAAACATGCTTCTTTTGCCTTAGAATTGCTATATTTTGATCCACTTTTATTACCATTCGATGCCGTGACATGTTTGTTGAGTGATTTCAGAATTTATAGGGCAAGAATGGCCTAGAAGAGAGAAAGAAAGCATGCACAAGAGGAAGGAACATGAAGATTTGGATTTTGGGAATTTCAGCATGGGCCCGCACGCGCACCTCGCGTACACATGTGGATGTGGACAACTGGAAGCGGCGCGCGTAGATCGGCACATCCGCGCAGATTAGAGATATCCCCACCAACGCGCAAGCGTACATGGCACGCACGCATGGATCGCAAAATCAATCGGCGCGCATGCGTGCATGGCGCGTACGCGCGATAAGCTGCGCGTGACCTCATTAAAGGAAATCGTGCCTGGCAATTTCTGAGGCTCAAGTGGCCCAAATTCAAGCTGGTTCTGCATGGAAAAGACCCAAGGATGCTAGGGGAAAGGGGGGGATCATTCATTCACAATTAGACACAATTTTTAGCTAGTTTTTGGTTTTTGTTCTTCTAGAGAGAGAAACCCTTGTTCTTCTCTAGATCTAGTTTGATTTGATCTTCCCTTGTTGAATTCTGAATTGGATCTTGTTAATTACTAGTTTTGATTACTTAATTTGGATTTCCTTAGTATAATTTTGTTTAGAACTTGTGTTAGATTTATGTTTTCTTGTCACTTGTTATTTTCTACCCATTTCATGAATCTTGTGGATCTTGAATTGTTAATGTTACATTGATGATTTTCATGATTAATTGTGTTGTTTGAGTGATTTCATATTGATAATTGTTAGTGGGTACTTGTTAATTTCAATCTAATTGCAATTTGAATATGTCTTTTAGTAATGCTTACCATGTGTTTGATGAAATATTTCCTTTGATTATGGAGTAGTCTTCTTTACTCTTGGCCTAGGCTAAGGAAATTGGGTAAACTTGAGTCATTGGGTCTAATGGATTTGATGATTTGGAAACTCTTAGTGGTCAATTTGATAACCATTGACACTAGCCTACTACTAAGTCAATTAATAGCTAGGTTGGACCTTATGGGTTGATGTTGACTAAACCATTTAATATACTTCAAGTATAGAAGTAAACTTAATGAGTTTGGTTCCTCATAATTGTCAAGATATGGTTATTGGACAAGGATGGTGACCCCAATTCCCAAGCTTAGCCAAGAGTTTCTTTTATTATTCTTATTTGAAAACCCAAAAATTCTAATTGCTTTGTCTTAGTTATAGTTATTTGTTTAGTTTTAAAGTAGAATTATATTGGATGTTATTGATAAACCACTATTTTATGGTTTATCTTATACTCAATTGAGTGGATTTCATCAACTCTTTACCCACTTATTCATACTATTTGCATGGTTTTATATTTCCTTTCTAATTATGTGTTTAGATTGAAAACATGCTTCTTTAATCTTATAATTGCTTATTATTAATCCTCTCTTATCACCATTAGATGCCTTGATATGTGTGTTAAGTGCTTTCAGAGATTATAGGACAGGAATGGCTTGGAGGATGGGAAGAAAGCATGCAAAAGTGGAAGGAATGCAAGAAGTTGGAGAAATTGCTAAGCTGTCCAGCCTAACCTCTCTGCACTCAAACGGCTATAATTTTAGCTACATAGGTCCAAATGACGCGGTTTCAGTTGCGTTGGAAAGCTAACGTCCGGGGCTTCGATTTGATATATAATATACTATAGTTCCCCTGACGCTAGGTGACACGACCGCGTGATCCATGCGGCTGCATCGCAGTGACGGAAATCAGCGTATTTGAATTATTCTCCAGCGATTTCTGGGCTGTTTCTGACCCAGTTTGCGGCCCAGAAAACACAGATTAGAGGCTATAAAGTGGGGGAATCCATTCATTCATAATCAGGCTTTCACATTCACAATTTTAGGAGTAGATGTAGTTTTTAGAGAGAGAGGTTCTCTCCTCTCTCTTAGGATTAGGATTTAGGACTTCTCTTAGTTTTAGGAGTGACTCTCAATCCCAGGTTCAATATTCTTTTACTTTACATTTATCTCTTACTTTCAGATACTTTGATGCTTATATTAGTTATGTTGCCTATTTGGCTTATGCTACATTCATGTTATGATTTTCTTAATTAATATTATTTGAGGTATTTCAGATTTATGATTGCTTTCTTTTATTTATATAGATAATTTAGATTTTCCCCTTTTGGTCTTGGTTAAGAAATCAGTAACTCAACATTATCAAACTCAGCATAATTGATAATCGCTATCTTGCTAATTGAACTGAACTTCAATAATCCCAACTTTTTCTTAGGAAATAAATAGGATTCGAAGGTCAAACTAATTAGTCTCTTGACTTTCCTTTGCTTTAAAGGTTAACTAAGAGGAATTAAGATTCAACTTTCATTATTGTTGAGAGAGATAACCAAGTTGGACTTCCAATTTCTCATACCTTACCAAAAGTTTATTTTACAGTTATTTATTTATTTATTTTATTTATCATTTAAATATACCTGTGCCCATTGCCCAAACTCAACATCCCCCAATTTACAAACTCATAACCAATAATAAGAACACACCTCCCTGCAATTTCTTGAGAAGACGACCCGAGGTTTAAATACTCGGTTATCAATTTTAAAGGGGTTTGTTATATGTGACAACCAAAACGTTTGTAAGAAAGGTTGATTGCTTGGTTTAGTAACTATACTTACAACGAGAGTTTGCTATAACCTCTAAACCATCAATGTTCAGTTCTTCAAAATGGCGCCGTTGCCGGGGAATTGCAAACGTGTGCCTTATTATTGGTTATTGTAAATATTTGCTTTTTGCTTGTTTATTTGTTTTTATTTTTGCTTTTTCATTAAGAGGTTATTGGTTTTTATTTTATTATTAAAAATTTTTTCAAAAATTTATTCTTAATGTTCATCTTGATCTTCAAGTTGTTCTTTGCGTTCATCTTGACCTTCAAGCTGTTCTTAGTTGTTTTCTTCGTTTTGATCTAAAAATTTGAAATTTGGTGTCATTTTATTGTTTTTCTCTTTCCTCATTAAATTCAAAAATATTTTTAATTAATTTTTTTCGAAAAAAAAAATTCAGATTTTTATTTTTAAAATTTTTATCTTATCTTATCTTATTTCAAAAATCAAATTTTGAAATTCAAATTAAAAAAAAAATTTTCAAAATTTAAATTTAAAAATTTTCAAATTTCAAATTTCAAAATTCAAATTTCAAAATTTAAATAACCTTTTAATTTAAATTTGTTTTTATTTTTTTTATTTGCTACTATGAACTCTCACCCTTTTAGCTATGAGTCTGGTTACAATTATGTTGCAGGAAGAAGAAATTACAATGAGAACAGGCATCAAGGTTAGAACAATCAAAGATGGGAGGAGCCACAAGGATTTGATCAACCCTCATGGCAACAACCACCTCCAATGGACTATCAACAACCACCACCATATGCCTATAAACCCTTCCCTCAACATAACTTTAGACCACCAAACTCACAAGCCCCTTTCCGCCATTCACCTCCATATGACCCTAACCCACATCTACCATACCAACCACCTTATGAACCAAATGAACCATACATAGATCCACCCCAAACCTCCATGGAGAGAGCACTTACCGATCTAAACTCTACTATACGAGCTCTCGCCGCCCAAATCAGACCACCAAATACCTTTAACAATCAACCCTCAAGCTCTAGTGCACTCCCTTTTCAATCACGGAATGATCTTCCCATCTCACCACCACCTCAATATTTGCCATCTCCATATCCATCAATCCAAGAGCACTATGATCCTACCTATGATAACCGAGTGCATCAAGAGACAAAGGATCGTTTCAAGGAAACAGTGGATCGATTTCAGGCAACCACTCAACAACTGGAGCAAGCATTAATTCAATGGGCTTCTAGGTGCTCAAATATACAAGGATCAGCCACAGCTCCATGTGGACAGTCTAGTGAAGAGCGTAGCATGAAGGAGATACCAGAAACCCCAGTGGACAAGACAGAGAATGAATTCGTACTAGAACAAGTAAAAGAAGCTGTCATTGTTCAAGAAGAAGAAGAAGTGGTTGAAGACTTAGGAGATGCAGAACCTCCCATGCCCTTGGAAAGCAATGAAGAGAAGATTGAATTGGAAGAAAGCTACCAAGAGGAAGAGGTTAAAATTGAAGAAGCTTGCAAAGAGGTGGTAATTATCAGAGAAGAGCACAAGGGAGTGGAGCTTGCAATTTCATTAAAAACACCTCCCCCTAAGTTGCCATCATCCTTCACAACATTCGAGTGGGTAAAATTCATATCCCATAGCTTTCTAATCCCACTTGAATATGGGCTACTGGAGACGGATGGTCAACTTAGAGCTCTTTGTGGTATTAAGAGTAAGAGGAAGAGGGCCAGTGGTAAGAATTGTCCTGCAAGGTTCATTATGGTTGGAAGCTTTACGTTTAAACGCAAAGGTTGGTGTCGAGCTCAATTGAATGGGTCTAGGAAGTTGTTTGGTAGCTACAGTGAGAATTCAAATTACTTATCACCCGGCTGGAAAAATACAGATCCCGACAAAAATGGGTGTAAAAGTAAAGTTTGGGATCCTGAAATCTGTTCTGACATCCAACACCCCGGGAACCTAAGAATCTTTTTGAAGCTGCTCAAGGGTTTTACATGCCTAGTTTGGGACCCCAGAGGTTACTGGAATCACAAACACTGGTGGAGATTCCTGGATGAGTTCAAGCATAAGTCACCATAACAGGAAGCTCATCAAATGTCCAACTTAAGGACTTTAACTAAAAGTGCTAGGTGGGAGACAACCCACCATGGTATGATCGTCCTTTTTCATTTTTATTTAGTTTTATTTGTTTTTGAATTTTATTTTATTTTATTATATTGAACCTAGAGTTTTGCATAACATTCATCTTAACACTGCATTCTTCATTTTTTAGATAAAAAAAAAGAGCACGCGACGCGATCGCATCAGCGACGCGTCCGCGTCGCAAAGAGAGGGGAGAAAATAAAAATGAACAGAGAGTTTCGCAGGAGCGAGGCTGGAGGCGTGCCAGTGGCACAAATCAACCCACGCGACGGCGTCGTCGATGCGTCCGTGTCCCATGGGAACTTTGGCCTCCCACGCGACCGCGTCACCCACGCGGCCGCGTGCCCCGAAAATCGACGTAAAAAGGGTGCTTGGCCGAAAGTTGTGCTGGAGTTGGGCTGGACTCGTGCTGGAAGCCCAAGCCTCCCACGCGAACGCGTGCCCCACGCGTCCGCGTCATATTGAAGATAAGGCCATTCACGCGGTCGCGTGGTCACCCAGGATTTTGGCAATACTAAGTTTTGAACAAAGAGTTGTGCGACCGCGAGGCTGCACTCGCGCCACTAGCACAAATCAAGTCACGCGATCGCGTGCCCCACGCGTCCGCGTCGCCTGACCTTATTGCGCATTACGCAGCCGCGTCACCCACGCGACTGCGTCGCCAGCGTCGCACAACCTATCCAGATTAGTGCCAATTTTCTTATCTTTTCTCTTCTAATCCTAATTTCTTCCTTCTCTCTCCTTTCTCACTTTATTTTTCTTCTTCTCATCCTTTTTTCCTCTCATTTTTATTTTATTTATTTGCATACTTTCATTCATTGCATATTTTTATTTTTCAAAAAATTTTTATTGGTGTTCAAATGTTCTTATTCAACTGTTACATCTTTTCTGGTATTTTCTTGGTGCTTAGTGACTTGTTTCATTCTTATTGAGTAATATTATTTAAATCAATGCCAATCTTTTATATCTATATTACTCTTGCATTGATATGAATTTATATTATCTCTCCTTCCCCATTCTCTTCTCCATTGTTGCAAATTTTCGCACCACTGGTATGCCATGTGCTTCTATTGTTTTCTCACTTGCGTGTTGTAGCTACCATGTAATTGAGACCCTCATTATTTGGCATCAACCCATGTTTTATTTATTTTCCTATCTTTATTTCTGGGTTACTCTTCTTCCCTTTTTCTTTCAGGATGGCCACCCGGAAGGGAACCGGAAGACGTACATGGGGAGACAGACAAGTCCATCTGCACAATTCTTAGAGAAAAGCAACAGTTGAAACAACTCGTCCACCTGCAAATCTCAGCATGCATCGAGGACGGTGCAATCTTTAAGTGTGGGGAGGTCGATACCAATCTCCATGGGTTAGTACCTTTCTGTGTCAACACCAATGTTTAAATTTTCTTTATTAAATTAGTTGTTGCATTTGCATGTTTAATTGCATGTTTATTTGATTTTTGTATTTAGTTACTGCTTGGTTAAAATAATAAGTTTCTTCTTAAGATCCTATTTTTGAAAATTTTCACTAATTTAAATAAATAAAAAAAATTTTTAAAAATTTTTGTGTTAAATTTGTTTGAAGTTGTATTTGGAACATGGTTTTTGAGTCAAAGAACACACAACCTGTGAGACTTTGAGCTTATTTACATGGTTACATTATTTAACCATAAATATTTTATTTCTGTGTGTTCTCTTCTCTATGATTGTAATCTATATTTTGTTCCAACCTATATGTCCATTATTTAGTGTATTTACATGTTTGCATATGATTGAGGCCATTATTTGATTTTAGCTCAATTATCCCAAATAAGCCTACCCTTTAAATCACCCTTGTCAGCCACTTTGAGCCTTTTAAACCCCTCTTGTTCTGTATTTTACACATCACTAGCCTCAAAGCAGAAAAACAATTAAATATCCCAATTGAATCTTTGGTTAGCTTAAGATAGTGTGTTAATTAAGTGTGGGGAAATTGTGGGAACATGGGTTAATAAGGAAAAGTATAATGTTTCTAATTTATTTGAATATCAGGAACTTGGGAACCTACTCATGAAAAACCAAAATAGAAAAATAATAGAAAATCCATGTGCATTGATAAGTTATGTTTGTTTCTCTAAATAAAAAAAAAGAGAAAAAAGAGAAAAATCCAAAAATACTCAAGAAATAAGTAAATAAGGGGACAAAATTACCCCAATATTAAGTTTAATAAAAGATCAATGCACATGTGATAAAAATTAAAGAAAAATTTGGTACATGAGTATGGAAATTATACAAAAGTGAGAATTATGGGTAGCTAGGCATGAATTTAAAAGTATATAGAGTATATGTATATTAGGTGAGAGCTTAGGTTAATTGAAGATTCATATTATAGCTCACTTGGCCATACATATATCCTTACCTTTACCTCAGCCCCATTACAACCTTGAAAAGACCTCATGATGTTTGCATTGGTACATTCAGTTTTTGTTGATTGGTTAGATGAAGAACAAGGTTTAGAAAGCATGACTAGAGAAGAGTAGAGTGACAACCCTATACACTTGAGAGATTAGAGTGATATACACTTCCAGTGAGGGTTCAACGCTTAAATTCTATGTTCCCTGCTTTCATGAGCTGTCTTCTTACAAGTTCACTTGCTTTTTATTGTCTGATTTGAATTAGTGGAAATTGGTTTGTATTTGTCTTGGAGAACTTATTTACTCTTAACCAAGTAAGTAAAAGCATTTAGCATGTAGTTGCATTCATAGGTTGCATTTCATACTATTCCTCTCCATCTTTATAGCTTCTCTTGAGCTTAGCATGACGACATGCTAGTGTTTAAGTGTGGGGAGGTTGATAAACCACTATTTTATGGTTTATCTTGTACTCAATTGAGTGGATTTCATCAACTTTTTACCCACTTATTCATACTATTTGCATGGTTTTATATTTCCTTCCTAATTATGTGTTTAGATTGAAAACATGCTTCTTTAATCTTATAATTGCTTATTATTAATCCTCTCTTATCACCATTAGATGCCTTGATATGTGTGTTAAGTGCTTTCAGAGATTATAGGGCAGGAATGGCTTGGAGGATGGGAAGAAAGCATGCAAAAATAGAAGGAATGCAAGAAGTTGGAGAAATTGCTAAGCTGTCCAGCCTAACCTCTCTGCACTCAAATGGCTATAACTTTAGCTACAGAGGTCCAAACGACACGGGTTTAGTTGTGTTGGAAAGCTAACGTCCGGGGCTTCGATTTGATATATAATATGTTATAGTTTCCCTGATGCTAGACGACGCGAACACGTGATCCATGCGGCCGCATCGCAGTGACGGAAATCAACGTGTTTGAATTCTTCTCCAACGATTTCTGGGCTGTTTCTGACCCAGTTTGCGGCCCAGAAAACACAGATTAGAGGCTATAAAGTGGGGGAATCCATTCATTCATAATCAGGCTTTCACATTTATAATTTTAGGAGTAGATGTAGTTTTTAGAGAGAGAGGTTCTCTCCTCTCTCTTAGGATTAGGATTTAGGACTTCTCTTAGTTTTAGTAGTGACTCTCAATCCTAGGTTCAATGTTCTTTTATTTTACATTTATCTCTTACTTTCAGATACTTTGATGCTTATATTAGTTATGTTGCCTATTTGGCTTATGCTACATTCATGTTATGATTTTCTTAATTAATATTATTTGAGGTATTTTAGATTTATGATTGCTTTCTTTTATTTATATAGATAATTTAGATTTTTCCCTTTTGGTCTTGGTTAAGAAATCAGTAACTCAACATTATCAAACTCAGCATAATTGATAATCGCTATCTTGCTAATTGAACTGAACTTCAATAATCCCAACTTTTTCTTAGGAAATAAATAGGATTCGAAGGTCAAACTAATTAGTCTCTTGACTTTCCTTTGCTTTAAAGGTTAACTAAGAGGAATTAAGATTCAACTTTCATTATTGTTGAGAGAGATAACCAAGTTAGACTTCCAATTTCTCATACCTTGCCAAAAGTTTATTTTACAGTTATTTATTTATTTATTTTATTTATCATTTAAATATACCTGTGCCCATTGCCCAAACTCAACATCCCCCAATTTACAAACTCATAACCAATAATAAGAACACACCTCCCTGCAATTCCTTGAGAAGACGACCCGAGGTTTAAATACTCGGTTATCAATTTTAAAGGGGTTTATTACTTGTGACAACCAAAACGTTTGTAAGAAAGGTTGATTGCTTGGTTTAGTAACTATACTTACAACGAGAGTTTGCTATAACCTCTGAACCATCAATCTTCAGTTCTTCAGTTATCTTATTAAGTTGGAATTTCTCACACCTTGCTTTAATCACTTGAATCAGTTTCTTGCATTTTAAGATTACTTGCTTGTTTGGACTCTTAGTTTAATTTCTTGTTCATGATTTGCATCCCCGGAATTCTAACCAATGTTGATGCATATGTTTGCCCATTCCTTATGAGACGACCCGAGATTTGAATACTTCGGTTACTTATATTGGGGTTGAACTTGTGACAACCAATTCCTTCAAAATTTGATTCGTGGATTATTTGTCGGTTAAGGGCTATACTTGCAACGCGAAAATCTTGTGAAATTTCTTACCAACGGTATTCCTCCCATCAAATTTTTGGCGCCGTTGCCGGGGAATGGTTGCAACATATGCCTTGATATTGGTTATGTGAATATGTGAATATTGTAGATAGTTTACTTGCTTTCAATACTTAGCTATAGTTTAGATTTCTTTTGTATGTGTGCTATGACTCCCAAGTTTGATGACTCGGTCTCAATCGAATTCTAGCTTAGCCGAGTTTGACCCTGAGATTGAAAGAACTTTGTTACACACTCGGCAAGCTAGACCATGGTTGGACTATAAGGCTAGTACTTCGGCCTCTCTTGAGGAACATACCGAATCACTAGATGGTACCGAGAGTGACTTGGAGTCCGCTACTTCCTATTCTTCTGTTGGCACTACTAATAGATCTTTGCATCCTACAGGTGAACCATACATGGCAGAGCCAAGCCGGATCACTTTGCATGAGCAAGGGGCTCCGGATATCATACTTCAACCTTTGCAAGCAAGGTATCCCAACCTTGATCCAAACTTTGAGTTGAAGAGTAGCTTGATAAACCTACTTCCTAAGTATCATGGGTTGCCGGGTCAAGACCCCATCCGACATCTAAGAGATTTTGAAGTTACTTGTTCTACGGCTCGAAGGCATGGAGCCGATGAGGTGGCTATTATGGTTTTTGCCTTCCCTTTCTCTCTTGAAGGGCAAGCAAAGACATGGTTTTATTCGCAACCAGATGAGATTGTGACCAATTGGGATTTCTTGAGAAGAGAGTTTCTAGATAAATTCTTTCCACCGGAAAAGATCGACTACATCCAGAAGGAGATCTCGGGTATAATGCAAAAGGACCAAGAGAGTTTGTATGAGTATTGGACTCGGTTCAAGAGGCTATTAGAATCTTGTCCACACCATGGGTTGAACACTCACTTGCTCATTAGTTACTTCACCGGAGGTCTTTGTGCGGAAGACAGAAGATTGCTCACCGCTTTTAGTGGTGGTTCCCTCTCAAAAAACAAGATGGAAGGAGAAGCTTGGAGCTTGATAAATGATGTTGCCGAGGCTACACAACACGTAAGGGTGAGAAGTAATCCCCTCAAGGGCGTGGTAGAACCATCACCGTCCGAAGCAAGCTTGACCAAGGCGCTTGGGGATATGACCACTATCCTTACACAAATACAAAAAGATCAAAAGGCATACTATTCTATCCAAGCCATCCAAGCCCCACCCCAAGTTGCTCAACTTGAAGGCCCTCCTAGAATCTGTGGTTTGTGCTCTAGCACCACACATTACACCGATCAATGCCATTGATGAGCGGATAATTTATACGCTTTTTGGCATTGTTTTTAGTATGTTTTTAGTAGAATCTAGTTACTTTTAGGGATGTTTTCATTAGTTTTTATGTTAAATTCACATTTCTGGACTTTACTATAAGTTTGTGTGTTTTTCTGTGATTTCAGGTATTTTCTGGCTGAAATTGAGGGACTTGAGCAAAAATCAGATTCAGAGGTTGAAGAAGGACTGCTGATGCTGTTGGATTTTGACCTCCCTGCACTCAAAATGAATTTTCTGGAGCTATAGAACTCAAAATGGCGCACTTTCAATTGGGTTATAAAGTAGACATCCAGGGCTTTCCATCAATGTATAATAGTCCATACTTTGGCCGAGGTTAGATGACATAAAAGGGTGTTGAACGCCAGTTCTACGCTGCTGTCTGGAGTTAAACGCTAGAAACAAGTCACAAACCAGAGTTGAACGCCAGAAATACGTTACAACCTGGCGTTCAACTCCAGAAAGAGCCTCTGCACGTGTAACATTTAAGCTCAGCCCAAGCACACACCAAGTGGGCCCTAGAAGTGGATTTATGCATCAATTACTTACTTCTATAAACCCTAGTAACTAGTTTAGTATAAATAGGACTTTTTACTATTGTATTAGACATCCTGGATTGTATCTTTTGATCATCTTTTGATCTTTTGATCATTTTTAGATCTCTAGACCTCCATGGGAGGCTGGCCATTCGGCCATGCCTGAACCATTATTACTTATGTATTTTCATACGGTAGAGTTTCTACACTCCATAGATTAAGGTGTGGAGCTCTGCTGTTCCTCAAAGATTAATGCAAAGTACTACTGTTTTTCTATTCAATTCAACTTATTCCGCTTCTAAGATATTCATTTGCACTTCAACCTGAATGTGATGAACGTGACAATCATCATCATTCCCTATGAACGCGTGCCTGACAACCACTTCCGTTCTACCTTAGATTGAATGAGTATCTCTTGGATCTCTTAATCAGAATCCTCGTGGTGTAAGCTAGATTGAGGCGGCATTCATGAGAATCCGGAAAGTCTAAACCTTGTCTGTGGTATTCCGAGTAGGATTCTGGGATTGAATGGCTGTGACGAACTTCAAACTCGCGAGTGCTGGGCGTAGTGACAGACGCAAAAGGAGGGTGAATCCTATTCCAGTATGATCGAGAACCTCAGATGATTAGCCGTACTGTGACAGAGCATTTGGACCATTTTCACAAGAGGATGGGATGTAGCCATTGACAACGGTGATGCCCTTACATAAGGCCAGCCATGGAAAGGAGTAGGATTGATTGGATGAAGACAGCAGGAAAGCAGAGGTTCAGAGGAACGAAAGCATCTCTATGCGCTTATCTGAAATTCTCACCAATGATTTACATAAGTATTTCTATCCTTGTTTATTATTTATTTTCGAAAACTCCATAACTATTTTATATCCGCCTGACTGAGATTTACAAGGTGACCATAGCTTGCTTCATACCAACAATCTCCGTGGGATCGACCCTTACTCGCGTAAGGTTTATTACTTGGATGACCCAGTGCACTTGCTGGTTAGTTGTATCGAAGTTGTGACAAATTCTGAATTAAGATTAGAGCACCAAGTCTTTGGAGCCATTACCAGGGATCACAATTTCGTGCACCAAGTTTTTGGCGCCGTTGCCGGGGATTATTCGGGTTTGGACAACTGACGGTTCATCTTGTTGCTCAGATTAGGTAATTTTCTTTTTTTGTTTTATTTTCAAAAATTTTTAAAAAACCTTTCAAAAATTTCTCATCTGTTTTCGAAAAAAAAATTTAAAATAAAAATATTTTCAAAAATATTTTTCTTCAGAATTTTTAAGAATGAATTCTAGTGTTTCATGAAGCATGTTGAAGCCTGGCTGGCTGTAAAGCCATGTCTAATTCTTTTGGATAGGGTATGTTAGGCGTGTCATGTCTGAGTTACATACTAAAGCTTGGCTGGCTATTAAGCCATGCCAGACCCTTTGATTGGAGCTTTAGACTAAAGAACATAAGATTCCTGGAATTCATATTAAAAATTTTGGAATCCTTATTTTTCTTTTTCAAAATGATTTTCGAAAAAAAAATTAAAAGAAAATACAAAAAAAAATCATAAAATCATAAAAATAAAAAAAAATATTTTATATTTCTTGTTTGAGTCTTGAGTCAGATTTAAAGTTTGGTGTCAATTGCATGTTCATCTTGCATTTTTCGAAAATTGCATTCATGCATTCATAGTGTTCTTCATGATCTTCAAGTTGTTCTTGGTAAGTCTTCTTGTTTGATCTTGATGTTTTCTTGTTTTGCATCTTTTCTTATTTTTCATGTTCATTTTTGCATTTATAGTGTCTAAACATGAAAGATTTCTAAGTTTGGTGTCTTGCATGTTTTCTTTGCATATAAAAATTTTCAAAAATAAGTCTTGATGTTCATCATGACATTCATAGTGTTCTTGGTGTTCATCTTGATATTCATAGCATTCTTGCATGTATTCATTGTTTTGATCTAAAAATTCTCATGCATTGCATCATTTTCATGTTTTTCTCTCTCATCATACAAATTTCAAAAATAAAAAAAATATCTTCCCCTTTTTCTCTCTCAAAATTTTGAAAATTAAATTTGACTTTTGCAAAAATTTTTAAAATCTAGTTGTTTTTATGAGTCAAATCAAATTTTCAATTTAAAAATCTTATCTTTTTTAAAATCTTTTTCAAAAATCAAATCTTTTTCATTTTTCTTAGTTATTTTCGAAAATTTTAAAAAAATAATTTTCAAAAATCTTTTTCTTAATTTTATATCATAATTTTCGAAAATAACATCATCAATTAATGTTTTGATTCAAAAATTTCAAGTTTGTTACTTGCTTGTTAAGAAAGATTCAAACTTTAAGTTCTAGAATCATATCCTGTGATTTCTTGTGAATCAAGTCATTAATTGTGATTTTAAAAATCAAATCTTTTTCAAAAACTAATTTCAATCATATCTTTTCAAAAATATCTTCTTATCTTATCTTTTTCAAAAATTTGATTTCAAAATATCTTTTCTAACTTCCTAACTTCTTATCTTTTCAAAATTTGTTTTAACTAACTAACTAACTTTTTGTTTGTTTCTTATCTTTTTCAAAACTACCTAACTAACTCTCTCTCTCTCCAATTTTCGAAAATCCCTTCCCTCTTTTTCAAAATTTCTTTTTATTAACTAATTATTCTAATTTTTGATTTTTAATTTTCGAAAATTACTAACCTTTTTCAAAAACTATTTTCGAAAATCACTAACCCTTTTTCAAAAATAATTTTCGAAAACCCTTCTCCCTCATCTCCTTCTAATTATTTCTTCTTCTACTAACAATAAGGAACCTCTTTACTGTGACATAGAGGATTCCTCTTCTTTTCTTGTTCTCTTCTCTTTCTTATGAGCAGGAACAAGGAAAAAGGCATTCTTGTTGAAGCTGATCCAGAACCTGAAAGGACTCTGAAGAGGAAACTAAGAGAAGTTAAATTACAACAATCCAGAGACAACCTTGTTGAAAATTTCGAACTAGTAAAGGAGATGGCAGCCGAACCCAACAACAATAATGCAAGGAGAATGCTTGGTGACTTCACTGCACCAAATTCCAATTTACATGGAAGAAGCATCTCCATTCCTGCCATTGGAGCAAACAACTTTGAGCTGAAACCTCAATTAGTTTCTCAGATGCAGCAGAACTGCAAGTTTCATGGACTTCCATCTGAAGATCCTTTTCAGTTCTTAACTGAATTCTTGCAGATATGTGATACTGTTAAGACTAATGGAGTAGATCCTGAAGTCTATAGGCTCATGCTTTTCCCTTTTGCTGTAAGAGACAGAGCTAGAGTGTGGTTGGACTCTCAACCCAAGGATAGCCTGAACTCTTGGGATAAGCTGGTCACGGCTTTCTTAGCCAAGTTCTTTCCTCCTCAAAAGCTGAGCAAGCTTAGAGTGGATGTTCAAATCTTCAGACAAAAAGAAGGTGAATCCCTCTATGAAGCTTGGGAGAGATACAAGCAACTGACTAAGAAGTGTCTTTCTGACATGCTTTCAGAATGGACCATCCTGGATATATTCTATAATAGTTTATCTGAGCTATCAAAGATGTCATTGGATACTTCTGCAGGTGGATCCATTCACCTAAAGAAAATGCCTGCAGAAGCTCAAGAACTCATTGACATGGTTGCTAATAACCAGTTCATGTACACTTCTGAGAGGAATCCTGTGAGTAATGGGACGCCTCAGAAGAAGGGAGTTCTTGAAATTGATACTCTGAATGCCATATTGGCTCAGAATAAAATATTGACTCAGCAAGTCAATATGATTTCTCAGAGTCTGAATGGAATGCAAGCTGCATCCAACAGTACTCAAGAGGCATCTTCTGAAGAAGAAGCTTATGATCCTGAAAACCCTGCAATAGCAGAGGTGAATTATATGGGTGAACCTTATGGAAACACCTATAATCCATCATGGAGAAATCATCCAAATTTCTCATGGAAGGATCAAAAGCCTCAATAAGGCTTTAATAATGGTGGAAGAAACAGGTTTAACAACAGTAAACCTTTTCCATCATCCACTCAGCAACAGACAGAGAACTCTGAACAAAATACTTCTAATTTAGCAAACTTAGTCTCTGATCTATCTAAGGCCACTGTGAGTTTCATGAATGAAACAAGGTCCTCCATTAGAAATTTGGAAGCACAAGTGGGCCAGCTGAGTAAAAGGATCACTGAAATCCCTCCTAGTACTCTCCCAAGCAATACAGAAGAGAATCCAAAAGGAGAGTGCAAGGCCATTGAATTAATTACCATGGCCGAACCTATGAGGGAGGTTGAGGATGTAAATCCCAGTGAGGAAGACCTCCTGGGACGTCCAGTGATCAATAAGGAGTTTCCCTCTGAGGAACCAAAGGAATCTGAGGCTCATCTAGAGACTATAGAGATTCCTTTAAACCTCCTTATGCCATTCATGAGCTCTGATGAGTATTCCTCTTCTGAAGAGAATGAGGATGTTACTGAAGAGCAAGTTACCAAGTACCTTGGTGCAATCATGAAGCTGAATGCCAAATTATTTGGTATTGAGACTTGGGAAGTTGAACCTCCCTTGTTCACTAATGAACTAAGTGATCTGGATCAACTGACATTGCCTCAGAAGAAACAGGATCTTGGAAAGTTCATAATACCTTGTACCATAGGCACCATGATCTTTGAAAAAGCTCTGTGTGACCTTGGGTCAGGGATAAACCTCATGCCCCTCTCTGTAATAGAGAAACTGGGAATCTATGGGGTGCAAGCTGCTAAAATCTCATTAGAGATGGCAGACAATTCAAGAAAACAGGCTTATGGACAAGTAGAGGACGTGTTAGTAAAGGTTGAAGGCCTTTACATCCCTGCTGATTTCATAGTCTTGGATACTGGGAAGAATGAGGATGAATTCATCATCCTTGGAAGACCCTTCCTAGCCACAGCAAGAGCTGTGATTGATGTTGACAGAGGTGAAGTAGTCCTTCAATTGAACGGGGGCTCCCTTGTGTTTACAACTCAAGGTCATCATTCTGTAAACATGGAGAGGAAGCATAAAAAGCTTCTCTCAGAACAGAGTCAACCAGAGCCCCCACAGTCAAACTCTAAGTTTGGTGTTGAACTCCCATATCCAAACTCTAAGTTTGGTGTTGGGGAGTCTCAAAAATGCTCTGAACATCTGTGAGGCTCCATGAGAGCCCACTGTCAAGCTATTGACATTAAAGAAGCGCTTGTTGGGAGGCAACCCAATTTTTATTTATCTAATTCTATTTTTCTTGTTCTTTCATGTTTTATTAGGTTCATGATCATATGGAGTCACAAAATAAATATAAAAATTGAAAACGGAATCAAAAATAGTAGAAGAAAAATCACACCCTGGAGGAAGACCTTACTGGCGTTTAAACGCTAGTAAGAAGCACCTGGCTGGCGTTCAACGCCAGAACAGAGCATGGTTCTGGCACTGAACGCCCAAAATGGGCAGCATCTGGGCGTTTGAACGCCAGAATTGCACCTTGGAGAAGAGCTGGAGCTGGGCCCAGAACAAGCATGGTTCTGGCGTTGAACGCCAGAAATAGGCAACAAATGGGCGTTCAACGCCCAGAACAAGCACCAATCTGGCGCTGAACGCCCAGAATTGTGTGCAAGGGCATTTTGCATGCCCAATTTGGTGCAAGGTTGTAAATCCTTGAAAACCTCAGGATCTGTGGACCCCACAGGATCACCTCAGGATCTGTGGACCCCACAGGATCCCCACCTACCTCCACTCACTTCTTCTCACCCCTCTTTCACACAATCCTATAAACACTCTTCCCCAAAGCCCTTCACCAATCACCTCAATCTCTCTTCCCTATCACCACTTCACCACTCACATCCATCCACTCTTCCCCATAAACCTACTTCATAAACCCCACATACCTTCAAAATTCAAAATCAATTTCCCACCCAAAACCCACCCTTATGGCTGAACCTTACCCCCCCTCCCTTCCCTATATATAGCCCTCCATTCTTCCTCATTTTCACAAACCACAACCCTCTCTTCTCCTCTTGGCCGAATACACTACTCCCCCCTCTCCTCCATATTTTCTTCTTCTTCTTCATCTATTATTTCTTCTCTTGCTCGAGGGCGAGCAATATTCTAAGTTTGGTGTGGTAAAAGCATAAGCTTTTTGTTTTTCCATTACCATTGATGGCACCTAAGACCGGAGAATCCTCTAGAAAAGGGAAAGGGAAGACAAAAGCTTCCACCTCCGAGTCATGGGAGATGGAAAGATTCATCTCCAAAGCACATCAAGACCACTTCTATGATGTTGTGGCCAAGAAGAAGGTGATCCCCAAGGTCCCTTTCAAGCTCAAGAAGAATGAGTATCCGGAGATCCGACATGAAATCCAAAGAAGAGGTTGGGAAGTTCTAACAAACCTCATCCAACAAGTCGGCATCCTAATGGTTCAAGAGTTCTATGCCAATGCATGGATCACTAGGAACCATGATCAAAGTAAGAACCCGGATCCAAAGAATTATCTCACCATGGTTCGGGGGAAATACTTAGATTTTAGTCCGGAAAATGTGAGGTTGGCGTTTGACTTGCCTATGATGCAAGGAGATGCACGCCCCTACACTAGAAGGGTTAACTTTAATCAAAGGTTGGACCAAGTCCTCATGGACATATATGTGGAAGGAGCTCAATGGAAGATTGACTCCAAAGGCAAGCCGGTTCAATTAAGAAGACTGGACCTCAAGCCTGTGGCTAGAGGATGGTTGGAGTTCATCCAACGCTCCATCATTCCCACTAGCAACCGATCTGAAGTTACTGTGGATCGGGCCATCATGATTCATAGCATCATGATTGGAGAGAAAGTAGAAGTTCATGAAGTCATCTCCCTTGAACTCTACAAAATAGCCGAAAAGCCCTCTCCTTGGGCAAGGCTAGCTTTTCCTCATCTTATCTACCATCTATGTTACTCAGCTGGAGCTTCCATAGAAGGAGACATTCCCATTGAGGATGAGAAGCCCATCACTAAGAAAAGGATGGAGCAAGCAAGAGAGCCCATTCATGGATCTCAAGAGACGTATGAAGCTCATCACCATGAGATCCCAGAGATGCCTCAAATGCATCTTCCTCCACGAAACTATTGGGAGCAAATCAACACCTCCCTAGGAGAATTAAGTTCCAACATGGGACAACTAAGGGTGGAACATCAAGAGCACTCCATCATCCTTCATGAAATAAGAGAAGATAAAAAAGCAATGAGGGAGGAGCAACAAAGACAAGGAAGAGACATAGAAGAGCTCAAGGACATCATTGGTTCCTCAAGAAGGAAACGCCACCATCACTAAGGTGGACTCATTCCTTGTTCTTACATTCTCTGTTTTTCGTTTTCTCTATGTTAAGTGCTTATCCATGTTTGTGTCTTCATTACATGATCATTAGTATCTAGTAACTTTGTCTTAAAGTTATGAATGTCCTATGAATCCATCACCTCTCTTAAATGAAAACTGTTTTAATTCAAAAGAACAAGAAGTACATGAGTTTTGAATTTATCCTTGAACTTAGTTTAATTATATTGATGTGGTGACAATACTTTTTGTTTTCTGAATGAATGCTTGAACAGTGCATATGTCTTTTGAAGTTGTTGTTTAAGAATGTTAAATATGTTGGCTCTTGAAAGAATGATGATAAGGAGACATGTTATTTGATAATCTGAAAAATCATAAAAATGATTCTTGAAGCAAGAAAAAGCAGCAAAGAACAAAGCTTGCAGAAAAAAAAATAGAAAGAAAAAAGCAAGCAGAAAAAGCCAAAGCTCTTAAAACCAAGAGGCAAGAGTAAAAAGCCAATAACCCTTAAAACCAAAAGGCAAGGGTAAATAAAAAGGATCCCAAGTCTTTGAGCATCAGTGGATAGGAGGGCCTAAAGGAATAAAATCCTAGCCTAAGCGGCTAAACCAAGCTGTCCCTAACCATGTGCTTGTGGCGTGAAGGTGTCAAGTGAAAACTTGAGACTGAGCGGTTAAAGTCAAGGTCCAAAGCAAAAAAAGAGTGTGCTTAAGAACCCTGGACACCTCTAATTGGGGATTCTAGCAAAGCTGAGTCACAATCTGAAAAGGTTCACCCAATTATGTGTCTGTGGCATTTATGTATCCGGTGGTAATACTGGAAAACAAAGTGCTTAGGGCCACGGCCAAGACTCATAAAATATCTGTGTTCAAGAATCATCATACTGAACTAGGAGAATCAATAACACTATCTGAACTCTGAGTTTCTACAGACGCCAATCATTCTGAACTTCAATGAATAAAGTGAGATGCCAAAACTATTCAAGAGGCAAAAAGCTACATAATTGGAGCTATGTTTCATTGATAGTTTGGAATTTATAGTATATTCTCTTCTTTTTATCCTATTTGATTTTCAGTTGCTTGGGGACAAGCAACAATTTAAGTTTGGTGTTGTGATGAGTGGATAATTTATACGCTTTTTGGCATTGTTTTCAGTATGTTTTTAGTAGAATCTAGTTACTTTTAGGGATGTTTTCATTAGTTTTTATGTTAAATTCACATTTCTGGACTTTACTATGAGTTTGTGTGTTTTTCTGTGATTTCAGGTATTTTCTGGCTGAAATTGAGGGACTTGAGCAAAAATCAGATTCAGAGGTTGAAGAAGGACTGCTGATGCTGTTGGATTCTGACCTCTCTGCACTCAAAGTGGATTTTCTGGAGCTACAGAACTCAAAATGGCGTGCTTTTAATTGCGTTGGAAAGTAGACATCCAGGGCTTTCCAGAAATGTATATTAGTCCATACTTTGGCCGAGTTTAGACGACGTAAAAGGGCGTTGAACGCCAGTTCTACGCTGCTGTCTGGAGTTAAACGCTAGAAACAAGTCACAAACCAGAGTTGAACGCCAGAAATACGTTACAACCTGGCGTTCAACTCTAGAAAGAGCCTCTGCACGTGTAACATTCAAGCTCAGCCCAAGCACACACCAAGTGGGCCCCGGAAGTGGATTTATGCATCAATTACTTACTTCTGTAAACCCTAGTAACTAGTTTAGTATAAATAGGACTTTTTACTATTGTATTAGACATCCTGGATTGTATCTTTTGATCATCTTTTGATCTTTTGATCATTTTTAGATCTCTAGACCTCCATGGGAGGCTAGCCATTCGGCCATGCCTGAACCATTATTACTTATGTATTTTCATACGGTAGAGTTTCTACACTCCATAGATTAAGATGTGGAGCTCTGCTGTTCCTCAAAGATTAATGCAAAGTACTACTATTTTTCTATTCAATTCAACTTATTCCGCTTCTAAGATATTCATTCGCACTTCAACCTGAATGTGATGAACGTGACAATCATCATCATTCCCTATGAACGCGTGCCTGACAACCACTTCCGTGCTACCTTAGATTGAATGAGTATCTCTTGGATCTCTTAATCAGAATCCTCGTGGTGTAAGCTAGATTGATGGCAGCATTCATGAGAATCTGGAAAGTCTAAACCTTGTCTGTGGTATTCCGAGTAGGATTCTGGGATTGAATTGCTGTGACGAACTTCAAACTCACGAGTGCTGGGCGTAGTGACAGACGCAAAAGGAGGGTGAATCCTATTCCAGTATGATCGAGAACCTCAGATGATTAGCCGTGCTGTGACAGAGCATTTGGACCATTTTCACAAGAGGATGGGATATAGCCATTGACAACGGTGATGCCCTTACATAAGGCCAGCCATGGAAATGAGTAGGATTGATTGGATGAAGACAGCAGGAAAGCAGAGGTTCAGAGGAACGAAAGCATCTCTATGCGCTTATTTGAAATTCTCACCAATGATTTACATAAGTATTTCTATCCTTGTTTGTTATTTATTTTTGAAAACTCCATAACTATTTTATATCTGCCTGACTGAGATTTACAAGGTGACCATAGCTTGCTTCATACCAACAATCTCCGTGGGATCGACCCTTACTCGCGTAAGGTTTATTACTTGGACGTTGTATCGAAGTTGTGACAAATTCTGAATTAAGATTAGGGCACCAAGTCTTTGGAGCCATTACCAGGGATCACAATTTCGTGCACCAGCCATCAAATTCAAGAGGAGCATGCTCTTGTCGTGGCCAATGTGAATTACAACAACTGTCCGCCCTATCCTTCTCAAGGCCAAAACAACTACTCTCACAGTGGTAATCAAAACCAAAGATGGAACAACTCTTCTTCTTATTATAACAATAACCAATCTTCATCTCAATACCACCCTAACAACAATAACCACCAAGCCAACCAAAATCACCACAACCAAAACCAAAACAACTACACCAAATACCAAGCACCACATCATAGACAACAATACAACCAATCCTCTTCATCTTCTACCAATCAAGTTGATGAGCTTAGAGCCGCTATGGAGAAGCTGGACGAGAGCAACAAGGCTCAATTTGATGCCTTGGGCGCTCAATTGGCCAATCTCACCGACATGATTTCAAAGATGTCCATGTCCTCCTCTAACAACAACACCAACCAACCCTCAAGCTCTTCTAACCTTCCATCCCAACCCGTTCCAAACCCAAGGGTGGTCTCAACGCCATCACTCTACGATCGGGGACTACATTGGAGGAGATACCTCCTAGGGTCATGGAAGACATTCATGAGGAAGAAGTGGTCGTTGAAGCTCCGCATGAAGAAGAGGAGGTAGACATGCATGAGGAAGTAGGAGTAAGCCTTAAGGAACCCAAGAGAAAAGCTATAGTGGATGAGTCCATTCCTATCCCATTCCCTTCCATGGTGAAGAAAGCAAAGAAGACTCCGAAATTCTATTTGAACATGCTTCAAGTGTTCAAGAAAGTTGAGGTAACCATACCACTTCTTGATGCTATCCAACAAATTTCGAAGTATGCAAAATTTTTGAAAAACTTGTGTACACATAAGGATAGGATAGGAGAGTTGGAGACATTATCCTTGGGTAGTTCAATTTCTTTCTTGATGGAGCCAATTCCAAAAAAATGTGGTGACCCTGGGCCTTGTTTGGTGTCTTGCTGTATTGGTGGGCGCACTTTTCATGACTGTATGTGTGATCTAGGGGCTTGCATAAGCATCATGCCGCTTTCTATCTTTGTGCGGTTGAATTTAGCTCCATTAAAGAAGTCGGTGGCAAAGTTTGCCTTAGCTGATAAAAGTGTGATCATTGTGATGGGAATAGCAGAAGATGTACTTGTGGCGATCAAGGACTTTGTCTTTCTGGTTGACTTTTACATCCTTGAAATGCCTCCAACAGAAAATAGAAGCTCATCCTCCGTTCTACTTGGTAGACCCTTCCTTAAGACCTCTAAATTCAAGTTAGATGCCTTCACTGGCACATATTCTTTTGAGGTCGGAGACAAGACTATCAAGTTCAATTTGGAAGAAGCCATGAAGCATCCTCTCGAAGAGAATTCCGTTCTCCGATGTGATGTAATCGATGAAGTGGTAGCAGAAGTGCGAAAGGAAGACCACAACAAGTTATGCTACCCTATTGTTGAAGAGACGGATAATCAAGAGGGTGAACAAGAAAAAGTTGTTGAGAATGAACTCCGTGAGCTTGATGAAAAGGAACCTCAGCTTGAGGCAAAGAGTGAACTGAAGCCTCTTCCATCTCATTTGAAGTATGCTTTCTTAGAGGACAACCAAAGGTTTCCGGTCATTATTGCTAGTGAGCTTTCTAGTGAAGAAGAAGGAAAGCTCCTAGATGTTCTAAGAAAGTACAAGAAGGCAATTGGTTGGAGCCTAGCCGATATTGTGAGGATTGACCCCCGCAAGTGCATGCATCGTATATTTCTCCAAGAGGGAGCTCGGCTGATTAGGCAACCGCAAAGGAGGCTCAACCCAACCATCCTTGATGTGGTAAAGAAGGAGGTCACTAGGCTACTTGAGGCGGGTATCATATACCTAATTTCTGATAGTGAGTGGGTGAGCCCGGTCCAGGTTATTCCCAAGAAATCGGGCATCACTGTGGTTAAAAAGGATGATGGTAAAGTGGTCACCAAGAGAGTACAAAATGTGTGGTGAGTGTGCATCGATTATAGAAGATTGAACGCCGCTACAAGGAAGGACCACTACCCTTTGCCCTTTATCGATCAGATGTTGGACCGTTTGGCGGGTAAATCCCATTATTGCTTTCTTGATGGATTCACTGGTTACTTTCAAATTCACATTGCTCCTGAAGATCAGAAAAAGACCACATTCACTTGTCCTTTTGGCACATTTGCCTACAAAAGGATGCCATTTGGACTATGCAATACACCTGCTACTTTTCAGCGGTGTATGACAAGTGTCTTTTCCAATCTGATGGAGAATTGTCTGGAAGTCTTCATGGATGACTTCAGTGTTTATGGAACTTCATTTGATTATTGCTTAGAGAACTTGGCCAAGGTTTTAGCTAGATGTGTTGACACTAACCTTGTCTTGAACTTTGAAAAATGCCACTTTATGGTAAGGCAAAGTATAGTGTTGGGACATGTAGTATCTCATGAAGGCATTTTTGTAGACCCGACCAAGGTCGATGTTATCACCACTTTACCTCACCCCTCATCTGTGAGGGAGGTCCACTCATTTTTGGGACATGCAGGATTTTACAGGCGCTTTGTTAAGGATTTCAGCAAGATTGCTTTGCCATTGTCGCGCCTCCTCCAAAAAGATATGGACTTTGAGTTTGACAGTGCATGTGTGAGTGCATTTGAAGAGTTAAAGAGAGTTCTTACCATAGCACCGATTGTGTGAGGCCCCAACTGGACGCAGCCATTCGAGATAATGTGCGACGCGTCAAACCATGCTGTAGGTGCCGCGCATGCACAGCGCGTGGTAAACTTCCTTATGTCATTACTTACTCTTCTAAAACATTAGATGTGGCACAATCCAACTATACCACTACAGAAAAGGAACTCCTAGCTATTGTTCATGCTTTATATAAATTCAGATCTTATTTTCTAGGGTCCAAGATAGTGGTATACACGGATCATGCAGCTTTGAAGTACTTATTGACAAAGAATGAGTCAAAACCTAGACTCATACGTTGGATCTTGCTTTTGCAAGAATTCAACATTGAGATTAGGGATCAGAGTGGATCTCAAAACTTGGTTGCGGATCATTTAAGCCGCCTTGAGAATTTAAAATTTGACCCATTTCCGATCAATGACTCATTCACATTGGATAGTTTGCATTCTGTGTCAGATAGCTTTCCGTGGTTTGCACTAATGGTGAACTACTTGGTTGCGAAAATCTTCCCTCCTAACTTTTCTAAAAACCAAAGAGACAAGTTGAGGAGTGATTCCAAATACTATATTTGGGATGACCCTCACTTGTGGAAGAGGGGAGTAGACCAAGTAATTCAAAGATGTGTCCCGGAATCTGAAATTCAACCCATTCTTGAAGCTTGCCATTCGTCTGAATGTGGTGGCTACTTTGGCCCACAGAAGACAGCTAAAAAGGTGTTGGATTGTAGATTCTGGTGGCCAACTTTATTCAAGGATGCTAACCGATTCTGTGTGTTTTGCCATCAGTGTTAGAAGTCGGGAAATACATCCCAACGGGATGAGATGCCTCAGCAACCTATGTTGTTCTATGAGATATTTGATGTATGGGGTATTGACTTTATGGGACCATTTTCCAACTCAAGTGGGTATCTATATATTATGTTAGCGGTTGACTACGTGTCAAAGTGGGTGGAAGCAATACCTACCCGCCTTGACGACGCCAATACCGTCATTTCTTTTATTAGAAATAACATTGTATGCCGTTATGGGTCGCCACGAGCAATCGTGAGCGACCAAGGATCCCACTTTTGTAACAGGAAAGTAGAGGCACTGCTCAAGTGCTATGGGGTGTTGCATAAGGTTGCCACTGCTTATCACCCACAAACCAACGGACAAGCGGAAGTGTCCAACCGGGAGATTAAGAGAATCTTGGAGAAAGTGGTAAATCCACAAAGGAAGGATTGGAGCCTCCGGCTAGGAGATGCACTATGGGCATATAGGATGGCCTACAAGACTCCGTTAAGGATGAGTCCCTTCTAGATCGTCTATGGTAAGGCATGCCACCTTCTGGTGGAGATTGAGCATAAAGCCTATTGGGCGGTAAAGCAGTGTAACATGGATTTCACCAAGGCGGGTGTGGCCAGGAAATTACAACTAGAGGAACTCGAGTGTTTGAGGAACGAAGCATATGAGAATGCCGTGATCTACAAGGAAAAGACTAAAGCATTTCATGACCATCACATCCGGAAGAAGGATTTTCAAGAAGGTGATGAGGTTCTCCTTTACAACTCGAGGCTTAGATTCATGCCTGGAAAGCTCCGTTCTAGATGGGAAGGACCCTTCAAGGTGAAGGAGATAAAGCCCTATGGGGTGGTGGAATTGTTTGACCCTAAAAGTGAAGTAACTTTCAAGGTGAATGGACATAGAGTGAAGAAGTACCATGGCTACAAGTCTCCAAAGGAGCTAGAGGTGTTCCTCCTAACGGATGCACCTAGAGGAGGAGAAGCTTGAGCGACTGACCGTCCAACTTAAGGACGTTAAAGAAAAGTGCTTGTTAGGAGGCACCCCACCGTGGTAAGATCTTCCTTGTGTATACCTTCTTGCTTTTACCTTTAGATTCTTGTACATGTTGTGACTTCTTGATGTTGTTGATTGCTTAGGAATGATAGTTTTATTGATCTTGTTGACTTACTAGGATGTTCATATAGGTTCCATCATTCTTGGTATGGATGAATTATTGAAGTTAGAGAAAATGCTTTGTTTTGAATAGTGTCTTCTTTGACTATCTAGCTTAAACACCTGCCAAGAATGTGTTAGAATAGCCCTTTCTATGTAAAAAAAAAAAAGAGGGGAAAATGGGGCATCCGTGCGCAAGCGTGCTGTGCGCGTGCGCGCCGGTGGTGCATTTCATACTCCTGGTACAAAAACCCGAGAGTTATGCCCACCTTGTGCCCATTTCGTGCCAGGCACCCACGCGCAAGCGTGCGTGACGCTTGCGCGCCCCTTGAAACTTAGCCATCGACGCGCAAGCGCACTGTGCGCGCGCATCGGTTGTGCATTCTGACCTCTCTGGTACAGAAAACCAGAGAGTTATGCCAAACTTGTGCCTATTCTGTGCCCGCGACTGATGCGCAGGCGTACTTGGCGCGTCCGCGCCGGTCGCCACCTTCATCAGGCACGCGTCCGCGCCGCCTGTGCTGCATGCCAACTCTGGTACAAAAAACCCGAGAGTTAGGCCTACTTCGTGCCAATTCTGTGCCAGGGACACCGCTGGCTTCACGCGTATGCGCCCTTGACGCGTACGCGTCCCTCGCTCAACCCTCACCAACGTGCAAGCGCACCGTGCGCGCGCGCGACGGTCTCGCGAACCAGTTTTAAAGCTAGCGCACTCTGCTTCTGTCCTTCTCTCACCCCTTTTTCTTTCTTCTTCTTTCTTCCATCACCTCTCCTCTCTTCTTCCTCTTCCATAGTCTGCCACCACCATCTCCATCCACTCACCAGTGACCACCACCACCTCTGGTGGCACTACATCTCTTTTCTCCCTTTCTCATTTTTTTTCACAAAAGAAAACTCCACCTTGTTCTTTTCCACTTCTCAAGGTTCTACTTCTTCTACATCTCATCTCTTACTCTCTTTGCATAATCTCTTCTTTTACTTAGATGTTTCTTGTCAATTCGCTTATTTTCTCTTTTAGTTGCATGATTATACTACTTGCTTTTTGCTTGTTTACTTTTTCTTTTTCTTGCTTTTCCATGATGTTGGACTTGAGTTTTAATTTGCTTTGATAGATCTTCTTATTATCTTTCATTATCTTTGTAAGTAGGTGATGTTGTGTGATGATTGATATTTCATTTTGGGCCTCTAATTGGTTGAGTATCTCATAATTACTCATTGCTTGATAACTGCACGCCAAGTATTCGAGGAAATGCACGAATGCCATTTTGGTTTATTTTAGTCATATACCTTCAATTTGGTGCTCCCTCCTCATTCACTTGCTCTCTTCTAAGTGTATTGAGTTCACTTTGCTTTATGCTTGCCAATTAGATACTCATTAAACATGACTTGCTCTTTGTTTTGGATGCTTGAGATTAGTCTTCTCTTGCCATATTGCATGCTTTATTCACTCTTGCATCCCATGCCAAGTGTTGTGACCCATGCTTCTATAATCATTTTGTTGCACAATTTCTTTTGGACACTACTTCTCACTTGCATGTTTTCGTTGAGATGATTCTTTGGGTTTAATATTTTCCCTTTTTCCCTCCCTTTTTTAGGATGGCCACCAAGAAAGGTAAGGAGAAAGCTTCGAGAAAATCGGCCACAAAGAGGGCACCCCAAAAGTCAACCTCCAAGGCGCACCCTACATTAGGAGCCAAACCCCTATCTAAGAAGGCGAAGGCACCCGCTCCTATTGATGAAAAAGAGAAGAGCAAACCGGCAAAGGATTCTTCAAGGTTCCCCAACTGCTTCTGTGAACTTGTGTTCCCCGCCATGGTTGAAAGGAACAATCATGCCGAGCATCTACTCACCCCGCCGGACAAGGTTGCTCATTGTATCCTGCCCCGCATTGAGCGGTGAGGATGGGAGTTTCTTCTGAGAAAATCACAAAAGGTCAACCTCTCGTGGGTGGTAGAATTCTACACTAACTACCATCTCCCCTCTCTTCAATCGGTATACGTGCGCCGGAAGCAAGTCCTAGTTTCAGAAGAGGCTATTCAGTAAATGCTTAATGTCCTACCGGTACCAAGTGACATGGATGGCTACCAAGAGGTCTTACGTCAGCGACAAGAGTTTGGGTTTGATTGGGACTCGATTCTCTGAGTCATTGCTGAACCAGAGACATTTTGGACCCAAGGTCGACTCCGGATGTGGCCCAAGTGCATTGATGAACGTTCCCTCACTGTAGAAGCTAGAGCTTAGGCCCAGATCCTATCCCACTATGTGCTACCTAGCACCCACAAGTCGTCCTTCACGGCGGATCTCGCCTTGCTTGTTTGGTGTGTTCTCACAGAGAGACCGGTGAACATTCCATTTCTTATCAAGCAAGCGATGGGTCAAGTCCACGCCCGGGGTAATTTGTCATTTTCAGCATTGGTATCTGATTTAGTTGCTGCTGCGGGTATTCCTTGGGAAGCCATGGACACGAAGGCTATAATTCTGGCTAAGGGCGATGTTGTCCCAAGCGAAAAATACTTACAGCTTCCTATGAACAACCCAAGCCTTGACATAGCCCCTCGGCCTACTATTCTTCCCACTTCATCGTCACCACCACGGCAAAGATCCACCCATCAAAGGATAGAAGATCTACACTGGAAGATTGATAGATATGAGTGGCGCAACCAATGCCGGTACACTTACATCAAGAAGCTCTTGCGTTGTGTTACCCCTAGCATGGAGGAACCTGAAATATTCACGTCCACCTCAAACCCAAGTGATGGGAGCTCTGATGAAGGGGATAGTGAAGGTTCCGGTCCCAACCGCCCTTTGCGCATTGTTGGTAGCACGAAGGACCGTGCTAAATTCTAAAGTGTGGGGAGGTCGTTCGACCGATCTTCATGGGTAACAATCTCTTCCTTTCAACACCCATGGATTTATCTTTTGCTTAGTAGTTAGTACATTGCATGTGTAGTTAGTCTTGCTTGTAAATACCCTTTGCATGATAGTTAGTCCCTATAGAGTTACTTGGTCAAAATAATGACTTCTTCCCCAAGAAACTGTATTTTTCGGGGTACCCTACCAATTTTGAAAAAAAAATTTTGCGGTAAACTTGCTTCAAGAATGTATTTTGGAAAATAGTGATTGAGCTAAGAACACAAGCATGTAAGTTTTGAGCCTATTGTGTGGTTATATCTTCTAACCACTATTTCCCATTCTTGTGTGCATTATTCTCTCTCTATGATTGTAATCCTTGCTTTGTCTGATTCTATATGTCCATTACTTTGTGTATGAATGCATTTATATGATTGATGCCATCATTTCAATAGTCACTTTTTCCAAACGGCCTTAACCCTTTTATCTACCATTGCTAACCAACTTTGAGCCCATGATAAACCTTTTTTGTTCTTAAATAGAGCACATCAACAACCCTAAGTGAAAAATAATGAATGTCCCTAGATTTGGATCCTTGATTAGCTTAGGTAAGTGAGGGTGTGTATCATTCAATTAAGAGGGTGTACTTGGGAACTTGGGTAGATGTAAAGGTGTGTATTTGTAGTTATCAATGGAAATTTTGGGAATTAGGAACATTCTCATGTATTAATGATTGAACCATATGTATTGAAACTTGTGTACATGAAACCCCAAGAAAAGGGGGACCAAAAAGAAAAAAAATTTATATGTGTATATATGAAAATGTAAGAGAAAGAAATAGAAAAATAGAAGAAACAAAAATATGAAAAAAAAAGAGAAAGCAATGAAAGGGGACAAAAATGCCCCAAGACAAAGTAATAATAACAATGCATATGGGATGTGAATTAAAAAGAATGCATGAGTATGCGAAAAAGTGAAACCCATGGGTAGCTAGATATTGTATTAGAGCTGTATAGGTTGTTCTATGTGTTTAGTGAGAACTTAGGTTAATCAAGGATTTGAATTTTAAGCTCACTTGACCATATACATCCTACCTTCACCCTAGCCCCATTACAACCCATGAATAAGACCTCGTGATACTTGTATGCATGTATTATGTAATTGTTGATTGTTAGATGAAAGACAAATCTTGGAAAGCATGATTAGGAGAGGATTGAGTGACGAACCCTATACACTCGAGCGAATAGAGCGGATACACTTCCGGTGAGGGTCCGATGCTCAACTCCTTGTTCCTGACTTTCACAAGCGTTCATCTAGCAAGCTATAGGCACTTCATGTTGATGTTTGGTACACAAAATCGTGACTATTCATTCCTTGGTAACGGCACCAAAAACTTAATACGCATGTTCATAATCTTAGTTCTTTTTCACAACTTCGCACAACTAACCAGCAAGTGCACTGGGTCGTCCAAGTAATAAACCTTACGTGAGTAAGGGTCGATCCCACAGAGATTGTCGGCTTGAAGCAAGCTATGGTCATCTTGCAAATCTCAGTCAGGCAGATTCAAATGGTTATGGGATTTAAGATAATTGAATTATAAATAAAATATAGAATAGGATAGAGATACTCATGTAATTCATTGGTGAGAGTTTCAGATAAGCGTATGGAGATGCTTTGCTCCCTCTGAATCTCTGCTTTCCTACTGTCTTCATCCAATCATTCATACTCCTTTCCATGGCAAGCTGTATGTTGGGCATCACCGTTGTCAATGGCTACTTCCCGTCCTCTCAGTGAAAATGGTCCAAATGCGCTGTCACCACATGGCTAATCATCTGTCGATTCTCGATCATGTTGGAATAGGATCCATTGATCCTTTTGCATCTATCACACGCCCAACAATCGCGAGTTTGAAGCTCGTCACAGTCATCCCTTCCCAGATCCTACTCGGAATACAACAGACAAGGTTTAGACTTTCCGGATCTCAGAAATGGCCGCCAATAATTCTAGCCTATACCACGAAGACTCTGATCGTGAACCAGGAGGCTAAGAGATATGCATTCAAGCTTGTTTTCATGTAGAACGGAAGTGTTTTGTCAGGCACGCGTTCATAAGTGAGAATGGTGATGAGTGTCACATAATCATCACATTCATCATGTTCTTGTGTGCTGGTGCACGAATTGTGAATCACACTTTTCACAACGCGTACCACTAACCAGCAAGTGCACTGGGTCGTCCAAGTAATACCTCACGTGAGTAAGGGTCGAATCCCACGGAGATTGTTGGTTTGAAGCAATCTATGGTTATCTTGTAAATCTTGTCAGGAAGTCAATTATGTTTATCAGTTGAATTGCGAATAACCAAGAGAGCATAAATTAAAGGTTACTTGTTGTGCAGTAATGGAGAATATGTTGGAGTTTTGGAGATGCTTTGTCTTCTGAATCTCTGCTTTCCTCTGTCTTCTGATTCACGCACGCACGTCCTCCTATGGCAAGCTGTGTGTTGGTGGATCACCGTTGTCAATGGCTACCTTCCATCCTTCCAGTGAAAACTACGCTCACGCGCTCTGTCACAGCACGGCTAATCACCGGTTGGTTCTCGATCCGGTTGGAATAGGATTTACTATCCTTTTGCGTCTGTCACTAACGCCCAGCCTTCAGGAGTTTGAAGCTCGTCACAGTCATTCAATCCTTGAATCCTACTCGGAATACCACAGACAAGGTTTAGACTTTTCGGATTCTCATGAATGCCGCCATCAGTTCTAGCTTATACCACGGAGATTCTGATTAAGGAATCTAAGAGATCCTCATTCAATCGTATATAGAACGGAGGTGGTTGTCAGGCACACGTTCATGATTTGAGGAAGGTGATGAGTGTCACAGATCATCACCTCCATCACAGTTAAGCGCGAATGAACATCTTAGATAGGAACAAGCGTGTTTGAATGGAAAACAGAAATACTTGCATTAATTCATCGAGACACAGCAGAGCTCCTCACCCCCAACAATGGGGTTTAGAGACTCATGCCGTCAGAGAATACAAAGTTTAGATCTGAAATGTCATGAGATACAAAATAGGTCTCTAAAAGTTGTTTAAATACTAAACTAGTAGCCTAGGTTTACAAAAATTGGATAAACTATGATGGATGATGCAGAGATCCACTTCTGGGGCCCACTTGGTGTGTGTTGGGGCCCACTTGGTGTGTGCTGGGGCTGAGACTTAAGCAATTCACGTGCAGAGGCCATTTGTGGAGTTGAATGCCAGTTTTTATGCCAGTTTGGGCGTTCAACTCCAGCTTTTGATCCTTTTCTGGCGCTGGACGCCAGAATTGGGCAGAGGACTGGCGTTGAACGCCAGTTTACGTCGTCTATTCTTATGCAAAGTATGGACTATTATATATTTCTGGAAAGCCCTGGATGTCTACTTTCCAACGCAATTGGAAGCTCGCCATGTCGAGTTCTGTAGCTCCAGAAAATCCACTTTGAGTGCAGGGAGGTCAGAATCCAACAGCATCAGCAGTCCTTTTTCAGCCTGAATCAGATTTTTGCTCAGCTCCTTCAATTTCAGCCAGAAAAATACCTGAAATTACAGAAAAACACACAACTCATAGTAAAGTCCAGAAATATGAATTTTTCCTAAAAACTAATAGAAATAGACTAAAAACTAACTAAAACATACTCAAAACTATATGAAATTATCCCCAAAAAGCGTATAAAATATCCGCTCATCACAACACCAAACTTAAACTGTTGCTTGTCCTCAAGCAACTAGACAAATAAAATAGAAGACTAATAAGTTGAGAAGCAATAATATCTCAGAGTTTTTGATTGAAGCTCAGATCCTAATTAGATGAGCAGGACTAGTAGCTTTTTGCTTCTGAACAGTTTTGGCATCTCACTTTATCCATTGAAGCTCAGAGTGATTGGCATCTATAGGAACTCAGAATTCAGATAGTGTTATTGATTCTCTTAGTTCAGTGTGATGATTCTTGAACACAGCTTCTTTATGAGTCTTGGCCGTGGCCCTAAGCACTTTGTTTTCCAGTATTACTACCGGATACATAAATGCCACAGACACATAACTGGGTGAACCTTTTCAGATTGTGACTCAGCTTTGCTAAAGTCCCCAATTAGAGGTGTCCAGATTTCTTAAGCACACTCTTCTTTTTGCTTTGGACCTTGACTTTAACCGCTCAGTCTCAAGTTTTCACTTGACACCTGCACGCCACAAGCACATGGTTAGGGACAGCTTGGTTTAGCCGCTTAGACCAGGATTTTAGTCCTTTAGGCCCTCCTATCCACTGATGCTCAAAGCCTTGGGATCCTTTTTATTTGCCCTTGCCTTTTGGTTTTAAGAGCTTTTGGCTTTTTCTGCTTGCTTTTTTTTTTCTTTTTTTTTTTTTTTTTTGCAAGCTTTGTTCTTTGCTGCTTGTTCTTGCTTCAAGAATCATTTTTATGATTTTCAGATTATCAATAACATGTCTCATGTTCATCATTCTTTCAAGAGCCAACATATTTAACAGTCTTAAACAACAAATTCAAAAGACATATACACTGTTCAAGCATTCATTCAGAAGACAGAAAGCATTGCCACCACATGTTACTAATTAGAATTTTTCTTATTAAAAACTCGAAATTTTATTACCTCTTATTCAAAAGATCTACTATTTTATTCATGTTTGCTGATGATGAGAAAAATAGACTATAACTTAATTGGGGATAAAATCAAACTAGACGCTAATTACTACTAATGATCATGTAATGAAGACACAAACATAGATAAGCACTTAACATAGAGAAAACGAAAAACAGAGAAAGTAAGAACAAGGAACGATGTTCTTGAGGCACCAATGATGTTCTTGAGCTCTTTTATGTCTCTTCCTTGCCTTTGTGGCTTGATTCCTAGTGATTTTTGGTATTTCTATCCTCAGTTGCTTCCAATAATTATGTGGAGGGGAGTGCATCCCCTGAGGTATCTCTTGATTTGCAGCCACATGTTATACCACTGAGCTATAGATCCTTCACATAATTATGATGTCAACACCAAACTTAGAATGTTGCTCGCCCTCAAGCAAAAGAAGAGGGAATAGATGAAGAAGAAGATGTGGAAATAAAAAACTAGGATTATGAGGAGGGAGGGTGGGGATCCTGTGGGGTCCACAGATCTTGAGGTGTCAAGGCATTTACATCCCTGCACCAATTTGGGCATGCAAAATGCCCTTGCACACAACTCTGGGCGTTTAGCGCCAGGTTGGTGCCCATTTTGGGCGTTCAACGCCCCTTTGCTGCCATTTCTGGCGTTGAACGCCAGAACCATGCTTGTTCTGGGCGTTCAGCGCCAGGATGCTCCCATTCTGGGCGTTCAGCGCCAGAACTATGCTCTGTTCTGGCGTTTGAACGCCAGACAGATGCTCCTCCAGGGTGTGATTTTTCTTCTGCTGTTTTTGATTCCGTTTTTGATTTTTTTTTTTTTTTGTTTATTTTGTGACTCCACATGATCATGAACCTAAGAAAACATGAAAAACAATAAAAATAAGAATTAGATAAACATTGGGTTGCCTCCCAACAAGCGCTTCTTTAATGTCCTTAGCTGGACCTTGCTGAGCTTTTAATCTAGCTTCAGCCTTGAGCATTCTTGCTCAATGTTGCCTTCTAGATAATGCTTGATTCTCTGTCCATTGACAATAAACTTCTTATCAGAATCAATATCTTGAAGCTCCACGTAACCATATGGTGATACACTTGTAATCACGTATGGTCCCCTCCACCGGGATTTCAGTTTCCCGGGGAATAGCCTGAGTCTAGAGTTAAACAACAGAACCTTCTGTCCTGGTTCAAAGATTCTAGATAACAGCTTTCTGTCATGCCACTTTTTTGATTTTTCTTTATATAGCTTGGCATTTTCGAAAGCTGTAAATCTGAACTCCTCTAGCTCATTTAGCTGGAGCAATCTTTTTTCTCCTGCTAATTTGGCATCAAAGTTTAGGAATCTGGTTGCCCAGTAGGCCTTATGTTCCAGTTCCACGGGCAGGTGACATGCCTTACCATACACCAGTTGGTATGGAGAGGTCCCTATAGGGGTCTTGAATGCTGTTCTGTAAGCCCACAGAGCATCATCCAAGCTCCTTCCCAATCCTTTCTACGGGTATTTACTGTCCGTTCCAGGATTCTCTTTAATTCTCTGTTAGAGACTTCAGCCTGCCCATTGGTTTGTGGATGATATGGAGTGGCCACCTTGTGGCGAATTCCATACCGAACCATGGTAGAGTAAAGCTGTTTATTGCAGAAGTGAGTGCCCCCATCACTGATTAACACTCTAGGGACACCAAACCTGCTAAAGATGTGTTTCTGGAGGAACTTCAGCACTATTTTAGTATCATTAGTGGGAGTGGCAATAGCCTCAACCCATTTTGATACATAGTCAACTGCCACCAGAATATAAGTGTTTGAGTATGATGGAGGGAAAGGTCCCATGAAGTCAATTCCCCATACATCAAACAACTCTATTTCCAAGATTCCTTGTTGAGGCATGGCGTAACCATGAGGCAGATTACCAGCTCTTTGGCAACTGTCACAATTACGTACAAACTCTCGGGAATCTTTATAGAGTGTGGGCCAATAGAAGCCACATTGGAGGATCTTGGTGGCTGTTCGCTCACCTCCGAAATGGCCTCCATATTGAGATCCATGGCAATGCCATAGGATTCTCTGTGCTTCCTCTCTGGGCACACACCTACGAATAATTCCGTCTGCACATCTCTTAAAGAGATAGGGTTCATCCCACAAGTAGTACTTTACATCAGTGACTAATTTCTTCTTTTGTATTCTACTGTACTCCTTGGGTATGAACCGTGCAGCTTTATAGTTTGCAATATCGGCAAACCATGGTGCTTCCTGAATGGCAAATAGATGCTCATCAGGGAACGTCTCAGAGATCTCAAGAAAGGGGAGGGACGTCCCTTCCACTGGCTCTATCCGGGACAGATGATCAGCCACTTGGTTCTCTGTCCCTTTTCTGTCTCTTATTACTATATCAAACTCTTGCAGAAGCAATACCCATCTGATGAGTCTGGGTTTTGAATCTTGCTTTGTGAGTAGATATTTAAGAGCAGCATGGTCAGTATACACAATCACTTTTGATCCTACTAAGTATGATCTGAACTTGTCAATGGCGTAAACCACTGCAAGTAGTTCTTTTTCTGTGGTTGTGTAATTTTTCTGGGCATCATTTAGAACGCGACTGGCATAATAAATGACATGCAGAAGCTTGTCATGCCTCTGTCCCAATACTGCACCAATGGCATGATTACTGGCATCACACATTAACTCAAATGGCAATGTCCAGTCTGGTGCAGAAATGACTGGTGCTGTGACCAGCTTAGCTTTCAGCGTTTCAAACGCCTGCAGGCATGCTGTGTCAAACACAAATGGCGTGTCAGCAGCTAGCAGATTGCTTAGAGGTTTTGCAATTTTTGAAAAATCCTTTATAAACCTCCTATAGAATCCTGCATGCCCCAGAAAGCTTCTGATTGCCTTAACATTGGCAGGTGGTGGTAATTTTTCAATTACCTCTATTTTTGCTTGATCCACCTCTATTCCCTTGTTTGAGATTTTATGCCCAAGAATAATTCCTTCAGTCACCATGAAGTGACACTTTTCCCAGTTTAAAACTAGGTTGGTTTCTTGGCATCTTTTCAGAACAAGTTTCAGGTGATCAAGACAGGAGCTGAATGAGTCTCCATATACTGAGAAGTCATCCATGAAGACTTCCAGAAATTTTTCCACCATATCAGAGAAAATAGAGAGCATGCATCTCTGGAAGGTTGCAGGTGCATTGCATAGCCCAAAGGGCATCCTTCTATAAGCAAACACTCCGGATGGACATGTGAATGCTGTTTTCTCTTGATCCTGGGGATCCACTGCAATCTGGTTATAGCCTGAATAGCCATCCAAAAAGCAGTAATAATCATGACCTGCTAGTCTCTCTAGCATCTGGTCTATGAATGGTAAAGGAAAATGATCCTTTCTGGTGGCTGTATTGAGCCTTCTGTAGTCAATACACATGCGCCACCTTGTAACTGTTCTTGTAGGAACCAGTTCATTTTTTTCATTATGAATCACTGTCATGCCTCCCTTTTTTGGGACGACTTGAACAGGGCTCACCCAGGGGCTATCAGAAATGGGATAAATAATCCCAGCCTCTAGTAATTTGGTGACCTCTTTCTGCACCACTTCCTTCATGGCTGGATTTAGCCGCCTCTGTGGTTGAACCACTGGTTTGGCATTATCCTCCAATAGGATTTTGTGCATGCATCTAGCTGGGCTTATGCCCTTAAGGTCACCTATGGACCACCCAAGAGCTGTCTTGTGTGTCCTTAGCACTTGAATAAGTGCTTCCTCTTCTTGTGAATTTAAAGCAGAGCTTATGATCACTGGAAAAGTGTCACCTTCTCCTAGAAATGCATATTTCAAGGATGGTGGCAGTGGCTTGAGCTCTGGTTTAGGAGGTTTTTCCTCTTTCAGAAGAAAGTTCAGAGGCTCTTTCATGTCCCCTGAATCCTCCAAATCAGGCTGAACATCTTTAAAGATGTTTTCCAACTCTGATTCGAGACTCTCAGCCATGTTGATCTCTTCTACCAAAGAGTCAATAAGGTCAACTTTCATGCAGTCTGTTGATGTGTCTGGATGCTGCATGGCTTTGACGGCGTTCAACTTGAACTCGTCATCGTTGACTCTCAGGGTTATTTCTCCCTGCTGGACGACAATGAGGGATCGTCCAGTTGCTAGGAAGGGTCTTCCTAGAATGAGAGTAGCACTCTTGTGCTCCTCCATTTCCAGCACAACAAAGTCAGTGGGAAAGGCGAATGGCCCAACTCTGACAATCATGTCCTCAATCACGCCTGATGGGTATTTAGTAGAACCATCAGCAAGTTGAAGACATATCCAGGTTGGTTTAACTTCCTCAGTTAAGCCAAGCTTCCTGATAGTGGATGCAGGTATTAGGTTGATGCTTGCCCCAAGATCGCATAAAGCTGTCTTGGTGCAATCACCTTCTAATATGCATGGTATCAGAAAACTCCCAGGGTCTTTAAGCTTTTCAGGAAAGCTTTTCAGAATGACTGCACTGCATTCTTCAGTGAGGAGAACTCTTTCTGTTTCTCTCCACTCCTTTTTATGACTCAAGATCTCTTTCATGAACTTGGCATAAGAAGGTATTTGCTCAAGTGCCTCTGCAAATGGAATCTTTATTTCAAGAGTCCTTAGATAATCTGCAAAGCGAGCAAATTGCTTATCCTGCTCCTCTTTCCGGAGTTTTTGAGGATAAGGTATCTTGGCTTTATATTCCTCAACCTTAGTGGTTAAAGAAGCCCTTTTAGAGGGGTTGTTATCAGCACTTGTGTGTGTCTGATCCCTCACTGACAATTGAGTGCCAGAGTCAGAAGCTGGAGTGACGTTAGACGCCAGCTCGCTGTCTGTTCCTGGCGCCTGAACGCCAGGAATGTGCCCATGTTGGGCGTTCAATGCTGGCTTCTGCCCCATTTGGGCGTTCAACGCCAGATTCTTGCCCATTTCTGGCGTTGAACGCCAATTCTGCCTTGTTTCTGGCGCTGAACGCCAGTTTTGGGCATGGTCTGGGCGTTCAGCGCCAGCCTTCCACCCATTTTCTGGCGTTTTAGTGCCAGAATTATTTTTTTCTGGGCTCTTACTGTCCTCAGGGGAATCTTTGGTGGGTCACTCATTTCTTGAATTTTTGATGCCTTGAGGTGGGGTATTTAATGTTTTCCCACTTCTTAATTGAACTGCTTGGCATTCTTCTGCTATTTGCTTTGATAGCTGCTGCTTTGTTTGCTTAAACTGTTCGTCCATATGTATATTAGCTATCCTTGTCTCCTGTAACCTGTCTTTGAATTCAGCTAGCTGTTTTGTTAGAAAATCTAATTGCTGATTGAATTCAGCAGCTTGTTTTACAGTACTGAATTCAGCAGTTACTGTTTTAACCTCTTCATTCATGGAAGGGTTGCTGCTTAGATACAGATGCTGATTCCTGGCAACTGTATCAATGAGCTCTTGAGCTTCTTCAATTGTCTTTCTCATATGGATAGATCCACCAGCTGAGTAATCTAAAGACATCTGAGCTCCTTCTGCAAGCCCATAGTAGAAGATGTCTAACTGAACCCACTCTGAAAACATTTCAGAGGGGCATTTTCGTAGCATCTCTCTGTATCTCTCCCAGGCATCATAAAGAGATTCATTATCTCCTTGTTTAAAGCCTTGGATGTCCAGCCTTAGCTGTGTCATCCTTTTTGGAGGGAAATATTGATTCAGGAATTTTTCTATCAGCTGTTTCCATGTTCTTATGCTGGCCTTAGGTTGGTTATTTAACCACCTCTTGGCTTGATCTTTTACAGCAAATGGAAACAGTAATAGTCTGTAGACATCCTGATCTATTTCCTTATCATGTACTGTGTCAGCAATTTGTAAAAATTGTGCCAGAAACTCTGTAGGTTCTTCCTGTGGAAGACCGGAATACTGGCAACTTTGCTGCACCATGATAATGAGCTGAGGATTCAACTCAAAGCTACTAACTTCAATGGAGGGTATGCATATGCTACTCCCATATGAAGCAGTAGAGGGGTTAGAATATGACCCCAAAGTCCTCCTGGACTGTCCATCTCCACTTATGTCCATGATGGATATATGGATATAACTTGGACTGATTTATCTTTTTATTTATTTTAATTTATAAGAAGTAAATACTTAAATAAAATAAAATAACTAAAAAGAATTTGAATTTTGAAATAAAATTTTTTTTTTCGTAAAAGAAAATAAAAATTAATTAGTTAATAAAAAAAAGAACTTTTTGAAAAAGAGGGGAGATATTTTCGAAAATTAGAGAGAGAGAGTTAGTTAGGTGGTTTTGAAAAAGTTAAGAAACAAACAAAAAGTTAGTTGGTTAGTTGAAACAAATTTTGAAAAGATAAGAAGTTAGGAAGTTAGAAGAGATATTTTGAAAAGATATTTTTGAATTTAGTGAGGAGAGAGAAAAACAATAAGATAGTACAAGATTTAAAATTTTTAGATCTAATGCTCCTTGTTTTCGAAAAATTTGGAGGGAAAACACCAAGGAACACCAAACTAAAAAATTTTAAGATCAAGACACAAGGAAAACTCAAGATCACTTTGAGGACTCACAAGAACACAAGAACATGAAGAAAGAACACCAAACTTAAAATTTTTAGAAAACCAAACCAAAATTTTCGAAAACCAAAGGGAAATCAACAAGAAAACACCAAACTTTAAGTTTGGCACAAAATTTAATAGAGAAAATATTATTTATGAAAAAGAAGGTTTTGAAAAGAATATAAAAGACTCTAACCCAATTACCAAGAACACAGATTGACGCTCTAGCCAAATGAGTTATGGGACCTTCAAAAATTTTGAGAAAGATTATTTTTGAAAATACCAAACTTAAAGTTTGGCACAGGATTTAATGGAAAAATTATTTTTGAAAAAGGTTTTTTTAAAAAATATGATAGCCAATTATCATGAACATAAACACCACGTTCTAAATAACTGAGCTATAAGTTTAAAGTATTTTAACAAGGGATAAATAATAAAAGACTCTAAACTAAAAAAAAGAAAGATTTTTCCTAATCTAAGCAACAAAATAATCCGTCAGTTGTTCAAACACAAACAATCCCCGGCAACGGCGCCAAAAACTTGGTGCACGAATTGTGAATCACACTTTTCACAACGCGTACCACTAACCAGCAAGTGCACTGGGTCGTCCAAGTAATACCTCACGTGAGTAAGGGTCGAATCCCACGGAGATTGTTGGTTTGAAGCAATCTATGGTTATCTTGTAAATCTTAGTCAGGAAGTCAATTATGTTTATCAGTTGAATTACGAATAACCAAGAGAGCATAAATTAAAGGTTACTTGTTGTGCAGTAATGGAGAATATGTTGGAGTTTTGGAGATGCTTTGTCTTCTGAATCTCTGCTTTCCTCTGTCTTCTGATTCACGCACGCACGTCCTCCTATGGCAAGCTGTGTGTTGGTGGATCACCGTTGTCAATGGCTACCTTCCATCCTTCCAGTGAAAACTACGCTCACGCGCTCTGTCACAGCACGGCTAATCACCGGTTGGTTCTCGATCCGGTTGGAATAGGATTTACTATCCTTTTGCGTCTGTCACTAACGCCCAGCCTTCAGGAGTTTGAAGCTCGTCACAGTCATTCAATCCTTGAATCCTACTCGGAATACCACAGACAAGGTTTAGACTTTCCGGATTCTCATGAATGCCGCCATCAGTTCTAGCTTATACCACGGAGATTCTGATTAAGGAATCTAAGAGATCCTCATTCAATCGTATATAGAACGGAGGTGGTTGTCAGGCACACGTTCATGATTTGAGGAAGGTGATGAGTGTCACAGATCATCACCTCCATCACAGTTAAGCGCGAATGAACATCTTAGATAGGAACAAGCGTGTTTGAATGGAAAACAGAAATACTTGCATTAATTCATCGAGACACAGCAGAGCTCCTCACCCCCAACAATGGGATTTAGAGACTCATGCCGTTAGAGAATACAAAGTTTAGATCTGAAATGTCATGAGATACAAAATAAGTCTCTAAAAGTTGTTTAAATACTAAACTAGTAGCCTAGGTTTACAAAAATTGGATAAACTATGATGGATGATGCAGAGATCCACTTCTGGGGCCCACTTGGTGTGTGCTGGGGCCCACTTGGTGTGTGCTGGGGCTGAGACTTAAGAAATTCACGTGCAGAGGCCATTTGTGGAGTTGAACGCCAGTTTTTATGCCAGTTTGGGCGTTCAACTCCAGCTTTTGATCCTTTTCTGGCGCTGGACGCCAGAATTGGGCAGAGGACTGGCGTTGAACGCCAGTTTACGTCGTCTATTCTTGTGCAAAGTATGGACTATTATATATTGCTGGAAAGCCCTAGATGTCTACTTTCCAACGCAATTAGAAGCACGCCATTTCGAGTTCTGTAGCTCCAGAAAATCCACTTTGAGTGCAGGGAGGTCAGAATCCAACAGCATCAGCAGTCCTTTTTCAGCCTGAATCAGATTTTTGCTCAGCTCCTTCAATTTCAGCCAGAAAAATACCTGAAATTACAGAAAAACACACAACTCATAGTAAAGTCCAGAAATATGAATTTTTCCTAAAAACTAATAGAAATAGACTAAAAACTAACTAAAACATACTCAAAACTATATGAAATTATCCCCAAAAAGCGTATAAAATATCCGCTCATCATGTGCGAATGAATATCTTAGAATAAGAATAAGCTTGAATTGAATAGAAAAACAATAGTACTTTGCATTAATTCATGAGGAACAGCAGAGCTCCACACCTTAATCTATGGTGTGTAGAAACTCTACCGTTGAAAATACATAAGTGATGGAGGTCAAGGCGTGGCCGAATGGCCAGCCCCCCTAAACGTGATCTCTGAACATAAAATTATTCAAAAGATGATCAAAAGATGTGAAATAAATCACTAAAAGTAGTTTTTATACTAAACTAGTAGCTAGGGTTACAAAAGATAAGTAAATGATGCAGAAATAAACTTCCGGGCCCACTTGGTGTGTGCTTGGGCTGAGCATTGAGCTTTTATGTGTAGAGACTCTTTTTGGAATTAAACGCCAGTTTGTAGCCTGTTTCTGGCGTTTAACTCTGGTTTGCAACCTGTTTCTATCATTTAACTCCAGAATAGGGCAGGGAGTTGGCGTTTGAACGCCAGTTTGCATCATCAAAACTCGTGAAAAGTATGGATTATTATATATTGCTGGAAAGCCCTGGATGTCTACTTTGTAACGCAATTGAGAGCATGCCAATTGGATTTCTGTAGCTCCAGAAAATCTATTTTGAGTGCAGGAAGGTCAGAATCCAACAGCATCTGCAGTCCTTCTTCAGCCTCTGAATCATATTTTTGCTCAAGTCCCTCAATTTCAGCCAGAAAATACCTGAAATCACAGAAAAACATACAAACTCATAGTAAAGTCCAGAAATGTGATTTTTGAATGAAACTAATAAAAATATAATAAAAAGTAACTAAAGTATACTAAAAACTATGTAAAAACAATGCCAAAAAGCGTATAAATTATCCGCTCATCACAACACCAAACTTAAATTGTTGCTTGTCCCCAAGCAACTGAAAATCAATTAGGATAAAAAGAAGAGAATATACTATAAATTCCAAACCATCAATGAAACTTAGCTCCAATCAGATGAGTGGGACTAGTAGCTTTTTGCCTCTGAATAGTTTTGGCATCTCACTTCATCCTTTGAAGTTCAGAATGATTGGCATCTATAGGAACTTAGAATTTAGATAGAGTTATTGATTCTCCTAGTTCAGTATGTTGATTCTTGAACACAGCTACTTTATGAGTCTTGGTCGTGGCCCTAAGCACTTTGTTTTCCAGTATTACCACCGGATACATAAATGCCACAGACACATAACTGGGTGAACCTTTTCATATTGTGACTCAGCTTTGCTAGAGTCCCCAGTTAGAGGTGTCCAGGGTTCTTAAGCATACTCTTTTTGCTTTGGACTTCGACTTTAACCGCTCAGTCTTAAGTTTTCACTTGACACCTTCACGCCACAAGCACATGGTTAGGCACAGCTTGGTTTAGCCGCTTAGGCCAGGATTTTATTCCTTTTGGGCCCTCCTATCCACTGATACTCAAAGCCTTGGATCCTTTTTATTACCCTTGCCTTTTGGTTTTAAGGGCTATTGGCTTCTTCTGCTTGCTTTTTCTTTTTCTTTCTTTTTTTTCGCCATTTTTCTTTTCTCCCTTTTTTTTTCGCAAGCTTTTGTATTCACTACTTTTTCTTGCTTCAAGAATCAATTTTATGATTTTTCATATTATCAATAACATTTCTCCTTTTTCCTCATTCTTTCAAGATCCAACAATTTTAACATTCATAAACAACAATTTCAAAAGACATATGCACTGTTCAAGCATTCATTCAGAAAACAAAAAGTATTGTCACCACATCAAAATAAGTAAACTAATTTCAAGGATGAATTCAAAATCATGTACTTCTTGTTCTTTTGTTTTTAGAATATTTTTCATTTAAGAGAGGTGATGGATTCATAGGACATTCATAGCTTTAAGACATAGACACTTAAACACTAATGATCATGTAATAAGGACACAAACATAAATAAAACATAAGCTCAAAAATTGAAAAACAGAAAAATAAGAACAAGGAGATTAAAGAACGGGTCCACCTTAGTGAGGGTGGCGTCTTCTTCCTCTTGAAGAACCAATGGTGTTCTTAAGCTCCTCTATGTCTCTTCCTTGCCTTTGTTGCTCCTCCCTCATAGCCCTTTGATCTTCTCTAATCTCATGGAGAATGATGGAGTGCTCTTGGTGTTCCATCCTTAGTTGTCCCATGTTAGAACTTAATTCTCCTAGGGAGGTGTTAATTTGCTCCCAATAGTTTTGTGGAGGAAAGTGCATCCCCTGAGGCATCTCAGGGATTTCATGGTGAGGAATTTCCTCATGCTCTTGTTGAGGTCCATGATCTCTTGTTTTCTCCATCCTTTTCTTAGTGATAGGCTTGTCCTCATCAATGAGGATGTCTCCCTCTATGTCAATCCCAGCCGAATTGCAGAGGTGGAAAATGAGGTGAGGAAAGGCTAACCTTGCCAAAGTGGAGGACTTGTCAGCCACTTTGTAGAGTTCTTGAGGTATAATCTTATGAACTTTCACTTCCTCCCCAATCATGATACTATGGATCATGATGGCCCGATTCACAGTTACTTCGGATCAGTTGCTAGTGGAAATGATAGAGCGTTGGATGAACTCCAACCATCCTCTAGCTACAGGCTTAAGGTCCGGTCTTCTCAATTGAACCGGCTTGCCTCTTGAGTCAACTTTCCATTGAGCTCCTTCCACACATATGTCCATGAGGACTTGGTCCAACCTTTGATCAAAGTTGACCCTTCTAGTGTAGGGGTGTGCGTTTTCTTGCATCATTGGCAAGTTGAACGCCAACCTTACATTTTCAGGACTGAAATCTAAGTATTTCTCCCGAACCATTGTAAGCCAATTCTTTGGGTTTGGGTTCATACTTAGATCATGGTTCCTAGTGATCCATGCGTTTGCATAGAACTATCGAACCATTAAGATTCTGACTTGTTGAATAGGATTAGAGAGAACTTTCCATCCTCTTCTTCTAATCTCTTGTCGGATCTCCGGATACTCAGTCTTTTTGAGCTTAAAAGGGACCTCAGGGATCACCTTTTTCTTGGCCACAACTTCATAGAAGTGGTCTTGATGGACCTTTGAGATGAATCTCTCCATCTCCCATGACTCTGAGGTGGAAGCAATTGCCTTCCCTTTCCTCTTTCTTGAGGTTTTTCTGGCCTTAGGTGCCATTAATGGTTATGGAAAAACAAAAAGCAATGCTTTTACCACACCAAACTTAAAAGGTTTTCTCGTCCTCGAGCAAAAGAAGAAAGAAAGTAGTAGAAGAAGAAGAAGATGGAGGAGATGGAGTGAGAGTGTATTCGGCCAAGGGGGAGAAGTAGTGTTTGTGATGTGTGAAAATGGAGTAGTGTTAAGGGGTTTATATAGGGGTAGGGGGAGGGTAGGTGATGAGCGGATAATTTATACGCTTTTTGACATTGTTTTTAGTATGTTTTTAGTAGGATCTAGTTACTTTTAGGGATGTTTTTAATAGATTTTGTGTTAAATTCACATTTCTGGACTTTACTATGAGTTTGTGTGTTTTTCTGTGATTTCAGGTATTTTCTGGCTGAAATTGAGGGACTTGAGCAGAAATCAGATTCAGAGGTTGAAAAAGGACTGCTGATGCTGTTGGATTCTGACCTCCCTGCACTCAAAGTGGATTTTCTGGAGCTACAGAACTCGAAATGGCGAGCTTCCAATTGCGTTGGAAAGTAGACATCCAGGGCTTTCCAGCAATATATAATAGTCTATACTTTGGCCAAGAATTGACGACGTAAACTGGCGTTCAACGCCAGCTTTCTACCCAAATCTGGCGTCCAGCGCCAGAAAAGGAGCCAAAACCAGAGTTGAACGCCCAAACTGGCACAGAAACTGGCGTTCAACTCCACAAATGGCCTCTGCACGTGCTACACTCAAGCTCAGCCCAAACACACACCAAGTGGGCCCTGGAAGTGGATTTATGCATCAATTACTTACTCATGTAAACCCTAGTGACTAGTTTATTATAAATAGGACCTTTTACTAGTCTTTTAGACCATCTTTGGATTACCTTATGATCCTTTGATCACGTTTTGGGGGCTGGCCATCTCGGCCATGCCTGGACCTTCACTTATGTATTTTTAACGGTAGAGTTTCTACACTCCATAGATTAAGGTGTGGAGCTCTGCTGTCCCTCAAAGATTAATGCAAAGTACTACTGTTTTCTACTCAATTCTTCTTATTTCGCTTCTAAGATATCCATTCGCACCCAAGAACGTGATGAAGGTGATGATTATGTGTGACGCTCATCATCCTTCTCCCTTATGAACGCGTGCCTGACAAACACTTCTGTTCTACATGAATTAAGCTAGAATGAATATCTCTTAGATCTCTTAATCAGAATCTTTGTGGCGTACGCTAGAATGATGGCGGCATTCAAGAGAATCCGGAAAGTCTAAACCTTGTCTGTGGTATTCCGAGTAGGATTCAATGATTGAATGACTGTGACGAGCTTCAAACTCGCGAGTGTTGGGCGTTAGTGACAGACGCAAAAGGAGGGTGAATCCTATTCCAGCATGATCGGGAACCGACAGATGAATAGCCGTGCCGTGACAGGGTGCGTGAGCATATTATTCACTGAGAGGAGGGGATGTAGCCACTGACAACGGTGATGCCCTTGCATAAAGCCAGCCATGGAAAGGAGTAAGACTGATTGGATGAAGATAGCAGGAAAGCAGAGATTCAGAGGTACGAATGCATCTCCATACGCTTATCTGAAATTCTCACCAATGATTTACATAAGTACCTCTATCCCTATTCTATTATTTATAATTCGAAAACCACATAACTGTTTTATATCCGCCTAACTGAGATTTACATGGTGACCATAGCTTGCTTCATACCAACAATCTCCGTGGGATTCGACCCTTACTCACGTAAGGTATTACTTGGACGACCCAGTGCACTTGCTGGTTAGTTGTATCGAAGTTGTGACAGACTGTAAAACTAGATCAGAGTATCTGGCCCGAGAAGCCATTACCAGAGATCACAATTTCGTGCACCAAGTTTTTGGCGCCGTTACCGGGGATTGTTTGAGTTTTCGGCAAGCTTTTGGTCCGGTAACATCAGTGCCAGATTCCCTTTTGATCCGGCAACAGCACCAAGTTTTTGGCGCCGTTGCCGGGGATTGTTCGAGTTTGGACAACTGACGGTTCATCTTGTTGCTCAGATTAGGTAATTTTCTTTTTATTTTATTTTCAAAAATTTTTCAAAAATATTTCTAAAATTTTCTCATCTGTTTTCGAAAAAAAAAAATAAAAAAAATGTTTTCAAAAAAATTTTATTCAAGATTTTTAAGAATGAATTCTAGTGTTTCATGAAGCATGTTGAAGCCTGGCTGGCTGTAAAGCCATGTCTAAATTTATTTGGACTGAGGCAGCAATTTGTTATCAAGATCAATATACTCTCGTGTTAAAGACTAAAGCTTGGCTGGCCATTGGCAATGTCTAGTGCTTTGGACTGGAGCTTTCATTGAAAGCTTGGCTGGCTAGTGAGCCATGTCTAATTCCTGGACTGAAGCTTTAGACTAAGAATGCAAGATTCCTGGAATTCATATTAAAAATTTTGGAATCCTTATTTTTTCTTTTTCAATTAATTTTCGAAAAATTCAAAAAATCCAAAAAAATTAGAAAATCATAAAAATCAAAAATATTTTTGTGTTTCTTGTTTGAGTCTTGAGTCATGTTATAAGTTTGGTGTCAATTGCATGTGCATCCTGCATTTTTCGAAAATTCATGCATTCATAAGTGTTCTTCATGATCTTCAAGTTGTTCTTGGTAAGTCTTCTTGTTTGATCTTGATGATTTTTTGTTTTGTGTCTTTTCATGTTTATCATATGCATTCTTGAATTCTTAGTGTCTCAGCATTAAAGAATTCTAAGTTTGGTGTCTTGCATGTTTTCTTTGCATTAAAAATTTTTCAAAAATATGTTCTTGATGTTCATCATGACATTCAAAGTGTTCTTGGTTTTCATCTTGACATTCATAGCATTCTTGCATGCATCACATGTTTTGATCTAAAAATTTCATGCATTGCATTTTTTTTTGTGTTTTTCTCTTGCATCATAAAAATTCAAAAATAAAAAAAAATATCTTTCCCTTTTTCTCTCATCAAATTCGAAAATTTGAGTTGACTTTTTCAAAAGTTTTTAAAATCAAATTGTTTCTTATGAGTCAAATCAAATTTTCAATTTGAAAATCTTATCTTTTTCAAAATCTTTTTCAAAAATCAAATCTTTTTCAAAATTCTTAGTTATTTTCGAAAATTCCAAAAATATTTTTCAAAAATCTTTTCTTATTTTTATACCAAATTTTCGAAAATAACATAATCAATTAATGTTTTGATTCAAAAATTTGAAGTTTGTTACTTGCTTGTTAAGAAAGATTCAAACTTTAAGTTCTAGAATCATATCTTGTGATTTCTTATGAATCAAGTCATTAATTGTGATTTTAAAAATCAAATCTTTTTCAAAACTAACTTCAATCATATCTTTTCAAAAATATCTTCTTATCTTATCTTTTTCAAAAATATCTTTTCAAAATATCTTTTCTAACTTCCTAACTCCTTATCTTTTCAAAATTTGTTTCAACTAACTAACTAACTTTTTGTTTGTTTCTTAACTCTTTCAAAACCACCTAACTAACTCTCTCTCTCTCATTTTCGAAAATATCTTCCCTCTTTTTCAAAAATTTCTTTTTTACCAACTAATTATTTTTATTTTTAAATTTAAAAAAAAAATATTTTTCGAAAATTTCTAACATTTTTCAAAAACTATTTTCAAAAATCACTAACTCTTTTTCAAAATAATTTTCGGAAATTATCCCTCTCCCATCTCATTCTATTTATTCATTCATATCCTAACATCTCATCTCACATCTCTTTCATTCGTACAGTTGCATCTCTTCCTTTACATCACGTGCTTTGTCTCCCCCTCTTCTCTTCCACTCACAAAGGGATCCCTATATTGTGGTATAAAGGATCTCTATTATTATTATTATTATTTTTCTGTGCCTTCTTCTTTGTCATATGAGCAGGAGCAAGGATAAGAACATTCTTGTGGAAGCAGATCCAGAACCTGAAAGGACTCTGAAGAAAAAATTAAGAGAAGCTAAAATACAACAATCCAGAGATAACCTTTCAGAAATTTTCGAACAGGCAGAGGAGATGGCAGCCGAAAATAATGATAATACAAGGAAGATGCTTGGTGACTTTACTGCACCTAATTCCAATTTACATGGAAGAAGCATCTCCATTCCTGCCATTAGAGCAAACAATTTTGAGCTGAAACCTCAATTAGTTTCTCTGATGCAGCAAAACTGCAAGTTTCATGGACTTTCATCTGAAGATCCTTTTCAGTTCTTAACTGAATTCTTGCAGATATGTGATACTGTTAAGACTAATGGAGTAGATCCTGAAGTCTACAGGCTCATGCTTTTCCCTTTTGCTGTAAGAGACAGAGCTAGATTATGGTTGGATTCTCAACCTAAAGACAGCCTAAACTCTTGGGATAAGCTGGTCACGGCTTTCTTAGCCAAGTACTTTCCTCCTCAAAAGCTGAGCAAGCTTAGAGCTGATGTTCAAACCTTCAGACAGAAAGAAGGTGAATCCCTCTATGAAGCTTGGGAAAGATACAAACAGTTGACCAAAAAGTGTCCTTCTGACATGCTTTCAGAATGGACCATCCTGGATATATTCTATGATGGTTTATCTGAGTTATCAAAGATGTCATTGGATACCTCTGCAGGTAGATCCATTCACCTAAAGAAAACGCCTGCAGAAGCTCAAGAACTCATTGACATGGTTGCTAATAACCAGTTCATGTACACTTCTGAAAGGAATCCTGTGAGTAATGGGACGCCTATGAAGAAGGGAGTTCTTGAGGTTGATACTCTGAATGCCATATTGGCTCAGAATAAAATATTGACTCAGCAAGTCAATATGATTTCTCAGAGTCTGCATGGAATGCAAGCTGCATCCAACAGTACTCAAGAGGCATCTTCTGAAGAAGAAGCCTATGATCCTGAGAACCCTGCAATAGCAGAGGTAAATTACTTAGGTGAACCTTATGGAAACACCTATAACTCAACATGGAGAAATCATCCAAATTTCTCATGAAAGGATCAAAAGCCTCAACAAGGCTTTAATAATGGTGGAAGAAACAGGTTTAGCAATAGCAAGCCTTTTCCATCATCAACTCAGCAACAGATAGAGAACTCTGAACAAAATGCTTCTAATTTAGCAAATCTAGTCTCTGATCTATCTAAGGCCACTGTAAGTTTCATGAATGAAACAAGATCTTCCATTAGAAATCTGGAAGCACAAGTGGGCCAGCTGAGTAAAAGGATCACTAAAATCCCTCCTAGTACTCTCCCAAGCAATACAGAAGAGAATCCAAAAGGAGAGTGCAAGGCCATTGACATAAGCGCCATGGCCGAACCTGTGAGGAGAGGAGAGGACGTGAATCCCAAGGAGGAAGACCTCCTGGGACGTCCAGTGATCAATAAGGAGCTTCCCTCTGAGGAACCAAAGGACTCTGAGGCTCATCTAGAGACCATAGAGATTCCATTGAACCTCCTTATGCCCTTCATGAGCTCTGATGAGTATTCCTCTTCTGAAGAGAATGAGGATGTTACTGAAGAGCAAACTGCCAAGTTTCTTGGTGCAATCATGAAGCTGAATGCCAAATTGTTTGGCATTGATGCTTGGGAAGTTGAACCTCCCTTGTTCATCAATGAACTAAGTGATCTGGATCAACTGACATTGCCTTAGAAGAGACAGGATCCTGGAAAGTTCATAATACCCTGTACCATAGGCACCATGATCTTTAAGGCTCTGTGTGACCTTGGTTCAGGAATAAACCTCATGCCCCTCTCTGTAATAGAGAAACTGGGAATCTATGGGGTGCAAGCTGCTAAAATCTCATTAGAGATGGCAGACAGCTCAAGAAAACAGGCTTATGGACAAGTAGAAGATGTATTAGTAAAGGTTGAGGACCTTTACATACCTACTGATTTCATAGTCCTGGATACTGGAAAGGAAGAGTATGAATCCATCATCCTAGGAAGACCTTTCCTGGCCACAGCAAGAGCTGTGATTGATGTTGACAGAGGTGAAATATTCCTTCAATGGAATGAGAACTCCCTTGTGTTTAAAACTCAAGGATCTCCCTCTGCAACCATGGAGAGGAAGCAGAAAAAGCTTCTCTCCAAGCAGAGTCAACCAGAGCCCCCACAGTCAAACTCTAAGTTTGGTGTTGGGAGGCCACAACCAATCTCTAAGTTTGGTGTTGAACTCCCATATCCAAACTCTAAGTTTGGTGTTGGAGAGTCTCAACAAAGCTCTGCACATCTGTGAGGCTCCATGAGAGCCCACTGTCAAGCTATTGACATTAAAGAAGCGCTTATTGGGAGGCAACGCAATGTTTATCTAATTCTTATTTTTATTGTTTTTTTTTCATGTTTTCTTAGGTTCATGATCATGAGGAGTCACAAAATAAATATAAAAATTGAAAACGGAATCAAAAACAGCAGAAGAAAAATCACACCCTGGAGGAGCATCTGTCTGGCGTTCAAACGCCAGAACAGAGCATAGTTCTGGCGCTGAACGCCCAGAACAAGCATGGTTCTGGCGTTCAACGCCAGAAATGGCAGCAAAGGGGCGTTGAACGCCCAAAATGGGCACCAACCTGGCGCTGAACGCCCAGAGTTGTGTGCAAGGGCATTTTACATGCCTAAATTGGTGCAGGGATGTAAATGCCTTGACACCTCAGGATCTGTGGACCCCACAGGATTCCCACCTACCTCATCATCTCTCTTTCCATTCATGATCATCCCTTCTTTTTTTCCATTTACCACTCACATCCATACACCCACTACCTTCAAAAATTCAACATCTCTTTCCCACCCAATCCCACCCATATGGCCGAATATACACATCCCTCCTTCTCCTCCATATCTTCTTCTTCTTCTTCTATTCTTTCTTCTTTTGCTCGAGGGCGAGCAATATTCTAAGTTTGGTGTGGTAAAAGCATAGCTTTTTTGTTTTTTTTTCCATAACCATTGATGGCACCTAAGGCCAGAGAAGCCCCTAGAAAGAGGAAAGGGGAGACAAAAAGCTTCCATCAAGGGTCTATAGCTCAGTGGTAGAACATTTGACTGCAAATCAAGAGATCCCTGAGATACCTCAGGGGATACATTTTCTTCCACACAATTATTGGAAGCAACTAAGGGTGGAACATCAAGAGCACTCCATCATCCTTCATGAAATCAGAGAAGATCTAAAAGCAATGAAGGAGGAGTAGCAAAGACAAGGAAGAGACATAGAAGAGCTCAAGGACATCACTAAGGTGGATTCATTCCTTGTTCTTATTTCTTCTGTTTTTCGTTTTCTATGTTATGTGCTCATCTATGTGTGTGTCTTCACTACATGATCATTAGTAGTTAGTAACTTTGTCTTAAAGTTATAAATGTCCTATGAATCCATCACCTCTCTTAAATGAAAAATGTTTTAATTCAAAAGAACAAGAAGTACATGAGTTTCGAATTTATCCTTGAACTTAGTTTAATTATATTAATGTGGTGACAATGCTTCTTGTTTTCTGAATGTATGCTTGAACAGTGCATATGTCTTTTGAAGTTGTTGTTTAAGAATGTTAAATATGTTGGCTCTTGAAAGAATGATGACTAGGAGACATGTTATTTGATAATCTGAAAAATCATAAAAATGATTCTTGAAGCAAGAAAAAGCAGCAAAGAACAAAGCTTGCAGAAAAAAAAATAGGCGAAAAAAAAAAATAGAAAGAAAAAGAAAAAGCAAGCAGAAAAAGCCAATAACCCTTAAAACAAAAAGGCAAGGGCAAATAAAAAGGATCCCACGGCTTTGAGCACCAGTGGATAGGAGGGCCTAAAGGAATAAAATCCTGGTCTAAGCGGCTAAACCAAGCTGTCCCTAACCATGTGCTTGTGGCGTGTAGGTGTCAAGTGAAAACTTGAGACTGAGCGGTTAAAGTCAAGGTCCAAAGCAAAAGAAGAGTGTGCTTAAGAACCCTGGACACCTCTAATTGGGGACTCTAGCAAAGCTGAGTCACAATCTGAAAAGGTTCACCCAATTATGTGTCTGTGGCATTTATGTATCCGGTGGTAATACTGGAAAACAAAGTGCTTAGGGCCACGGCCAAGACTCATAAAGAAGCTGTGTTCAAGAATCATCATACTGAACTAGGAGAGTCAATGACACTATTCGAAATCTGAAGTTCCTATAGATGCCAATCATTCTGAACCTCAATGGATAAAGTGAGATGCCAAGACTATTCAAGAGGCAAAAAGCTATAAGTCCCGCTCATATGATTGAAGCTATGTTTCATTGATAGTTTGGAATTTATAGTATATTCTCTTCTTTTTATCCCAATTGATTTTTAGTTGCTTGGGGACAAGCAACAATTTAAGTTTGGTGTTGTGATGAGCGGATAATTTATACGCTTTTTGACATTGTTTTTAGTAGGATCTAGTTACTTTTAGGGATGTTTTTAATAGATTTTGTGTTAAATTCACATTTCTGGACTTTACTATGAGTTTATGTGTTTTTCTGTGATTTCAGGTATTTTCTGGCTGAAATTGAGGGACTTGAGCAGAAATCAGATTCAGAGGTTGAAAAAGGACTGCTGATGCTGTTGGATTCTGACCTCCCTGCACTCAAAGTGGATTTTCTGGAGCTACAGAACTCGAAATGGCGAGCTTCCAATTGCGTTGGAAAGTAGACATCCAGGGCTTTCCAGCAATATATAATAGTCTATACTTTGGCCAAGAATTGACGACGTAAACTGGCGTTCAACGCCAGCTTTCTACCCAAATCTGGCGTCCAGCGCCAGAAAAGGAGCCAAAACCAGAGTTGAACGCCCAAACTGGCACAGAAACTGGCGTTCAACTCCACAAATGGCCTCTGCACGTGCTACACTCAAGCTCAGCCCAAACACACACCAAGTGGGCCCTGGAAGTGGATTTATGCATCAATTACTTACTCATGTAAACCCTAGTGACTAGTTTATTATAAATAGGACCTTTTACTAGTCTTTTAGACCATCTTTGGATTACCTTATGATCCTTTGATCACGTTTTGGGGGCTGGCCATCTCGGCCATGCCTGGACCTTCACTTATGTATTTTTAACGGTAGAGTTTCTACACTCCATAGATTAAGGTGTGGAGCTCTGCTGTCCCTCAAAGATTAATGCAAAGTACTACTGTTTTCTACTCAATTCTTCTTATTTCGCTTCTAAGATATCCATTCGCACCCAAGAACGTGATGAAGGTGATGATTATGTGTGACGCTCATCATCCTTCTCCCTTATGAACGCGTGCCTGACAAACACTTTTGTTCTACATGAATTAAGCTAGAATGAATATCTCTTAGATCTCTTAATCAGAATCTTTGTGGCGTACGCTAGAATGATGGCGGCATTCAAGAGAATCCGGAAAGTCTAAACCTTGTCTGTGGTATTCCGAGTAGGATTCAATGATTGAATGACTGTGACGAGCTTCAAACTCGCGAGTGTTGGGCGTTAGTGACAGACACAAAAGGAGGGTGAATCCTATTCCAGCATGATCGGGAACCGACAGATGAATAGCCGTGCCGTGACAGGGTGCGTGAGCATATTATTCACTGAGAGGAGGGGATGTAGCCACTGACAACGGTGATGCCCTTGCATAAAGCCAGCCATGGAAAGGAGTAAGACTGATTGGATGAAGATAGCAGGAAAGCAGAGATTCAGAGGTACGAATGCATCTCCATACGCTTATCTGAAATTCTCACCAATGATTTACATAAGTACCTCTATCCCTATTCTATTATTTATAATTCGAAAACCACATAACTGTTTTATATCTGCCTAACTAAGATTTACAAGGTGACCATAGCTTGCTTCATACCAACAATCTCCGTGGGATTCGACCCTTACTCACGTAAGGTATTACTTGGACGACCCAGTGCACTTGCTGGTTAGTTGTATCGAAGTTGTGACAGACTGTAAAACTAGATCAGAGTATCTAGCCTGAGAAGCCATTACCAGAGATCACAATTTCGTGCACCAGTAGGTTTCGGCCATTAGGGTTGGGTTTGGGAGGGAAAGGAATTTGAATTTGGAGGTAGGTGGGGTTTATGGGGAAGAGGTATGGAGGTGATTGGTGAAGGACATTTGGGGAAGAGTGTTATGAAAATGTGTGAAGAGTAGAGAAGAAGAGGTGGGGTAGGTGGGGATCCTGTGGGGTCCACAGATCCAGAGGGGTCAAGGACTTAACATCCCTGCTCCATTTAGGCCTGCAAAACGCCCTTAGAATGCATGTCTGGCGTTAAACGCCAGCTTGCTGCTTGTTTCTGGCGTTTAACACCAGCTTTTCTCCCATTCTTGGCATTAAACGCCAATTCTATGCTCTGTTCTGGCGTTAAATGCCAGTCTGGTGCTTATTTCTGGCGTTTAACGCTAGCTTGATGCTTCTTTCTGGCGTTAAACGCCAGTTTGATGCTTCTTATTGGCGTTTAAACGCCAGTAAGCTCTTCTTCCAGGGTGAGCTATTTTTAATGGTGTTTTTCATTCTGTTTTTGATTTTTCAGTAGTTTTTGTGACTTCACATGATCATCAACCTAAAGAAAACATAAAATAGCAATGGAAAATAAATAGATATAATTAAATAACATTGGGTTGCCTCCCACAAGCGCTTCTTTAATGTCAATAGCTTGACAGTGAGCTCTCATGGAGCTTCACAGATAATCAGAGCAAGGTTGGGGCCTCTCAACACCAAACTTAGAGTTTGAATGTGGGGGTTTTGTTTGACTCTGTATTGAGAGAAACTTCTCATGCTTCCTCTCCATGGTTACAGAAGAAGAACCTTGAGTCTTAAATACAAGGTAGTCCTCATTCAACTGAAGGACCAACTCTCCTCTGTCAACATCAATCACAGTATTTGCTGTGACTAGGAAGGGTCTGCCAAGGATGATGGATTCATCCTCATCCTTCCCAGTGTCTAGGATTATGAAATCAGCAGGGACGTAAAGGCCTTCAACCTTCACTAGCATGTCCTCTACTAGTCCATAAGCCTTTTTCATTGATTTGTCTGCCAGCTCTAATGAGATTCTTGCAGGTTGTACCTCAAAGATTCCTAGTTTTTCCATTACAGAGAGTGGCATGAGGTTTATCCCTGACCCAAGGTCACATAGAGCCTTCTCAAAGGTCATGGTGCCTATGGTACAAGGTATGAAGAACTTTCCGGGATCCGGTTTCTTCTGAGGTAAAGTTTGCCTCATTAATGTACTCAGTTTTCATTGGTGAACAAGGGGGGTTCATCCTCCCAAGTCTCATTACCAAATAAACTGGCATTCAACTTCATGATTACTCTTAGATACTTAGCAAGTTGCTCTTCAATGACATCTTCATCCTCTTCAGAGGAAGAATACTCATCAGAGCTCATGAATGGCAGAAGGAAGTTCAATGGAATCTCTATGATCTCTGTATGAGCCACAGATTCCTTTGGTTCCTCAAATGGGAATTCCTTTGTGTTCAGAGGACGTCCCAAGAGGTCTTCCTTACTGGGATTCACGTCCTCCTCCTCCTCTGGGCATTTGGCCATACCAAGTAAGGTTATGGCCTTGCACTCTCTCTTGGAATTTTCTTCTGTATTGCTTGGGAGAGTACTGGGAGGAGTTTCAGTAATCTTCTTACTCAGCTGACCTACCTGTGCCTCCAAATTTCTAATGGAGGACCTTGTTTCATTCATGAAACTTAGTGTGGTCTTGGATAGATCAGAGACTATGGTTGCCAGGCCAGAATGGCTCTGTTCAGAATTCTCTGTCTGTTGCTGAGAAGATGATGGAAAAGGCTTGCTATTGCTAAACCTATTTCTTCCACCATTATTATTGAAGCCTTGTTGAGGCTTCTGTTGGTCCTTCCATGATAAATTTGGATGATTTCTCCATGAAGGATTATAAGTGTTTCCATAGGGTTCTCCCATGTAATTCACCTTTGCTATTGCAGGGTTCTCAGAATCATAAGCTTCTTCTTTAGAAGATGCTTCTTTAGTACTGTTGGATGCAGCTTGCAATCCATTCAGACTATGAGAAATCATATTGACTTTCTGAGTCAATATTTTATTCTGAGCTAATATGGCATTCAGAGTATCAATTTCAAGAACTCCCTTCTTCTGAGGCATCCCATTGTTCACAGGATTCCTCTCAGAGGTGTACATGAACTGGTTATTTGCAACCATTTCAATGAGTTCCTGAGCTTCTGCAGGGGTTTTCACGTGAAGAGATCCTCCTGCAGAATGGTCCAATGACATTTTTGACAACTAGACAGACCATCATAGAATATACTTATGATGCTCCATTCTGGAAGCATGTCAGTAGGACACCTTTTGATCAGTTGCTTGTATCTTTTCCAAGCTTCATAGAGGGATTCTCCTTCCTTCTGTCTGAAGGTTTGGATTTCCACTCTAAGCTTGCTCATCTTTTGAGGTGGAAAGAATTTGGCCAGGAAAGCACTGACCAACTTATCCCAAGAGTTCAGGCTATCCTTAGGTTGTGAATCCAACCATGTTCTAGCTCTGTCTCTTACATCAAAAGGGAAAAGCATAAGCCTGTAGACCTCAGGATCAACTCCATTGGTCTTGACAGTGTCACAGATTTGCAAGAATTCAGCTAAAAACTGATGAGGATCTTCCATTGGAAGTCCATGAAACTTGCAGTTCTATTGCATTAGAGAAACTAATTGAGGCTTAAGCTCAAAGTTGTTTGCTCCAATTGCAGAAAGTGAGATGCTTCTTCCATAGAAGTTAGAAGAGGGTGAAATAAAGTCACCAAGCATCTTCTTTGTATTTCCACCATTGTTATTAGGTTCGGCCATGTCTCCTTCTTTTTCGAAAATTTCTGTCAGGTTCTCTCCAGAGAGTTGTGCTTTAGCTTCCCTTAGCTTCCTCTTTAGAGTCCTTTCAGGTTCAGGATCAGCTTCAACAAGAATATTCTTATCCTTGTTCCTGCTCATATGAAAAAAAAGAGAACAGAAAAGAAAATATGGAATACTCTATGTCATAGTATAGAGATTCCTTATATGAGTATAAGATGAGGAGAATAGAAGGAGGAGAAGAGAGGGGGGAGAAAATTCGAATTTAATTTAAACTAAAAGGAAAAATATTTTTGTTTTTATTTTAAAATGTTAGTATTCGAAAATAAAAAAGAGAAATAAAATTAAAATTAAAATTTGAAACAATTAGTTAATTAAAAAGAATTTTGATAAAGTGGATAGAAGTTTTCGAAAATTAGAGAGAGAAAATTAGTTAGGTAGTTTTGAAAAAGATATGATTGAAATAGAAAACTTTTAAAAATAAACCAAAAAGTTAAGTAGTTAATTGAAAAAGATTTGAAAATCAAATTTGAAAGGGTGAGAAGTTAGAAAAGATTTTGAAATTGATTTTGAAAAAGATATGATTGAAATTGAAAGAGATATGATTGAAAATCATTTTGAAAAAAATTTGAATTGGAAATTAAAAAGATTTGATTTTGAAAATTAAAGTTGATTACTTGACTAACAAGAAAGTAAAAGATATGATTCTAAAATTTAAAGATTGAACCTTTCTTAATAGGCAAGTAACAAACTTTAAAATTTTTGAATCAAAATATTAAATGCTAGCAAAGAATTCGAAAATATGAAACAAAATAAAAAAAAAGATTTTTGAAAATCAATTTGAAATTTTCGAAAATATGAAAGAAAAAATGAAAAAATTTTGATTTTTGAAAAAGATATGAAAAAGATAGAATTTTTAAATTGAAAATTTGATTTGACTCATAAGAAACAACTAAATTTTGAAATTTTTTTGAAAAAGTCAACTCAAATATTCGAAATTTATGAGAAGAAAAAGGGAAAGATATTTTATTTTTGAATTTTTAATGAGGAGAGAGAAAAACATAAAAATGATGAAAAACATAAAAATTCAAGATCAAAACACATGATGCATGCAAGAACACTTTGAATGTCAAGATGAACACCAAGAACACTTTGAAGATCAAGATGAACATCAAGACTTATTTTTGAAAATTTTTAAGAAAAGAAAAAAATGCAGGACACCAAACTTAGAAATTTTCAAACTTTAGACACTAACAAATTGAAAATGCATATGAAAAACAAGAAAAGACACAAAACATGAAAATGCAAAGATCAAACAAAGAAAATCATCAAGAACAACTTGAAGATCATGAAGAATAGTTTCATGCAGGTGTTCTTCAAAAATTTTAAAGAAAAATTAAAAAGATGCAATTGACACTAGACTCAAACAAGGAACACAAAAATTTTGGTTTTTTTTTATTTTATTTATTTTTTTGTAATTTTTCAAAAATTAATTGGAAAAGAAAAATAAGGATTTCAAAATTTCTAATGAGAATTCCAGGAATCATGCAATGTTAGTCTAAAACTCCGGTCCAGGAATTAGACATGGTTTACTAGCCAGCCAAGCTTTCAGTGAAAGCTCTGGTCCAAAACACTAGACATAGCCAATGGCCAGCCAAGCTTTAGCAGATCATTACATACAACAACTAATTCGCTGAGAAAGGCAAAGAAGCTCTTCTAAAGATAGTTAAAACCTCGGTCCAAAAGATTAGACATGGCTTACTAACCAGCCAGGATTCAACATATCTCATGAAACTCTAGAATTCATTCTTAAAAATTCTGAAGAACATAGAATAATTAAATTTTTTTTTTGAAATTTTTTTTCGAAAATAAAAATAATAAAAACAAAAAGTTTAAAATTAAAATAAAATTACCTAATCTGAGCAACAAGATGAACCGTCAGTTGTCCAAACTCGAACAATCCTCGGCAACGGCGCCAAAAACTTGGTGCACGAAATCGTGACTGTTCATTCCTTGGTAACGGCGCCAAAAAATTAATACGCACGTTCATAATCTTAGTTCTTTTTCACAACTTCGCACAACTAACCAGTTGGATCGTCCAAGTAATAAACCTTACGTGAGTAAGGGTCGATCCCACGGAGATTGTCGGCTTGAAGTAAGCTATGGTCATCTTGCAAATCTTAGTCAGGAAGATTCAAATGGTTATGAGATTTAAGATAATTGAATTATAAATAAAATATAGAATAGGATAGAGATACTCATGTAATTCATTGGTGAGAGTTTCAGATAAGCGTATGGAGATGTTTTGCTCCCTCTGAATCTCTGCTTTCCTACTGTCTTCATCCAATCATTCATACTCCTTTCCATGGCAAGCTGTATGTTGGGCATCACCGTTGTCAATGGCTACTTCCCGTCCTCTCAGTGAAAATGGTCCAAATGCGCTGTCACCGCAAGGCTAATCATCTGTCGGTTCTCGATCATGCTGGAATAGGATCCATTGATCCTTTTGCGTATGTCACACGCCCAACAATCGCGAGTTTGAAACTCGTCACAGTCATCCCTTCCCAGATCCTACTCGGAATACCACAGACAAGGTTTAGAATTTTCGGATCTCAGGAATGGCCACCAATAATTCTAGCCTATACCACGAAGACTCTGATCGTGAACCAGGAGGCTAAGAGATATGCATTCAAGCTTGTTTTCATGTAGAACGGAAGTGTTTGTTAGGCACGCGTTCATAAGTGAGAATGGTGATGAGTGTCACATAATCATCACATTCATCATGTTCTTGTGTGCAATGAATATCTTATAATAAGAATAAGCTTGAATTGAATAGAAAAACAATAGTACTTTGCATTAATTCATGAGGAACAGTAGAGCTCCACACCTTAATCTATGGTGTGTAGAAACTCTACCGTTGAAAATACATAAGTGATGGAGGTCAAGGCGTGGCCAAATAGCCAGCCCCCCTAAACGTGATCTCTGAACATAAAATTATTCAAAAGATGATCAAAAGATGTGAAATAAATCACTAAAAGTAGTTTTTATACTAAACTAGTAGCTAGGGTTACATAAGATAAGTAAATGATGCGGAAATCCACTTCCGGGCCCACTTGGTGTGTGCTTGGGCTGAGCATTGAGCTTTCATATGTAGAGACTCTTTTTGGAATTAAACGCCAGTTTGTAGCCTGTTTCTGGCGTTTAACTCTTGTTTGCAACCTGTTTCTGGCGTTTAACTCTAGAATAGGGCAGGGAGTTGGCGTTTGAACGCCAGTTTGCATCGTCAAAACTCATGAAAAGTATAGATTATTATATATTGCCGGAAAGCCCTGGATGTCTACTTTCCAACGCAATTGAGATCGTGCCAATTGGGTTCCTGTAGCTCCAGAAAATCCATTTCGAGTGCAGGAAGGTCAGAATCCAACAGCATCTGCAGTCCTTCTTCAGCCTCTGAATCAGATTTTTGCTCAAGTCCCTCAATTTCAGCCAGAAAATACCTGAAATCACAGAAAAATACACAAACTTATAGTAAAGTCCAGAAATGTGATTTTTGAATGAAAACTAATAAAAATATAATAAAAAGTAACTAAAGTATACTAAAAACTATGTAAAAACAATGCCAAAAAGCGTATAAATTATCCGCTCATCAATGTTCAAATTGGTAGGATTTATGAATTACATATCATTTTTACCCTGTATGCTCATATATGTTCTTGGAGGATAGATTTACCCTTGACCAAGTAGATAGATGCTTTTACATTAGTTGCATGCATTCATTTAGGTAATTTGTACTTCATAAACCCTTTCTTACCACGATCTTTGGTCTTTTTATTTTTAGCATGAGGACATGCTTGGTTTAAGTGTGGAGAGATTTGATAAACCCCAATTTTGTGGTTTATATTGTGTAGAATTTGGGGATTTTGTCAATATTTTTCACACTTATTCACAACAATTGCATGGTTTTGTGTTCTCTTCCTAATATTGCTTCATGATGGAAAACATGCTTCTTTTGCCTTAGAATTGCTATATTTTGATCCTCTTTTATTACCATTCGATTCTGTGATGTGTTTGTTGAGTGATTTTAGAATTTATAGGGCAAGAATGGCCTAGAAGAGAGAAAGAAAGCATGCACAAGAGGAAGGAACATGAAGATTTAGATTTTGGGAATTTCAGCATGGGCGCGCACGCGCACCTCGCGCGCACGTGTGGATGTGGACAGCTGGAAGCGACGCATGTAGATCGGTGCATCCGCGTGGATTAGAGACATCCCCACCGACGCGCACGCGTACATGGCGTGCACGCGTGGATCGCAAAATCAATCGGCGCGCACGCGTGCATGGAGCGTACACGCGATAAGCTGCGCGTGACTTCATTAAAGAAAATCGTGCCTGGCAATTTCTGAGGCTCAAGAGGCCCAAATTCAAGCTGGTTCTGCATGGAAAAGACCCAAGGATGCTAGGGGGAAGGGGGGGATCATTCATTCACAATTAGACACAATTTTTAGCTAGTTTTTGGTTTTTGTTCTTCTAGAGAGAGAAACCCTTGTTCCTTTATAGATCTAGTTTGATTTGATCTTTCCTTGTTGAATTCTGAATTGGATCTTGTTAATTACTAGTTTTGATTACTTAATTTGGATTTCCTTAGTATAATTTTGTTTAGAACTTGTGTTAGATTTATGTTTTCTTGTCACTTGTTATTTTCTACCCATTTCATGAATCTTGTGGATCTTGAATTGTTAATGTTACGTTGATGATTTTCATGATTAATTGTGTTGTTTGAGTGATTTCATATTGATAATTGTTAGTGGGTACTTGTTAATTTCAATCTAATTGCAATTTGAATATGTCTTTTAGTAATGCTTACCATGTGTTTGATGAAATGTTTCCTTTGATTATGGAGTAGTCCTCTTTACTCTTGGCCTAGGCTAAGGGAATTGGGTAAACTTGATTCATTGGGTCTAATGAATTTGATGATTTGGGAACCCTTAGTGGTCAATTTGATAACCATTGACACTAGCCTACTACTAAGTCAATTAGTAGCTAGGTTGGACCTTATGCGTTGATGTTGACTAAACCATTTAATATACTTCAAGTATAGAAGTAAACTTAATGAGTTTGGTTCCTCATAATTGTCAAGATATGGTTATTGGACAAGGATGGTGACCCCAATTCCCATGCTTAGCCAAGAGTTGCTTTTATTATTCTTATTTGAAAACCCAAAAATCCTGATTTCTTTGTCTTAGTTATAGTTATTTGTTTAGTTTTAAAGTAGAATTATATTGGATGTTATCTTATTAAGTTGGAATTGCTCACACCTTGCTTTAATCACTTGAATTAGTTTCTTGTATTTTAAGATTACTTGCTTGTTAGGACTCTTAGTTTAATTTCTTGTTCATGATTTGCAATCCCGGAATTCTAACCAGTGTTGATGCACATGTTTGCCCATTCCTTGTGAGATGACCCGAGGTTTGAATACTTCGGTTACTTTTATTGGGGTTGAACTTGTGACAACCAATTCCTTTAAAATTTGATTCGCGGATTATTTGTCGGTTAAGGGCTATACTTGCAACGCGAAAATCTTGTGAAATTCCTTACCAACGGTATTCCTCCCATGACACACCTAGCAGAGATAGCGATAAAACAAAGGATAGCCCTAAGGTACAATGGCAAAGTGCTAAAAAGAAGCTTGGGAGAAGGCGACTTGGTCTTACGACGTAACGACATAGGGCTACCAATAGGGGTGGAAACAGGCCAGGCCAGGCCAGGCTTTGCTCTTAACAGGCCTGGCCTGTCATACAGTTAATTGGCCTGAGCCTGGCCTGCAGCCTGTTATAGGCTCTTTATAAGGTACTAGGCCTGGCCTGTTATTCAGTTTGGCCTGGCCTGAAGCCTGTTAAAAGGCCTGATATTTTTTTTTTTACAAAAATAAAAATATTATTTTAAAAAATTATTTTTTAATAAAAATATTTATATGTAATATGTCATATATTTAATATTTATAAAAAAATTTTAAACTTTTAATGTATTTAAAATATATTTATAATAAAATATAATAGATTTAAAATATCTCATAATTTTGTTATAATAAATAATTATTTATATATTTAATTATATTTTAACAGGCCCAGGCAGGCCTGACAGGCTAATAAGGCTAATTAGCGAGCCTGGGCCTGGCCTATTAACGTATTAAGGCTTTTAAAAGAGCCTGGGCCTGTGCCTATTTTATAACAGGCCAGGCCAAACACAGGCCAGGCTGCAGGCCCCTGGCAGGCCGCCTGGCCTTTTTCCACCCCTAGCTACCAACCCCAGGAGAAGGCAAGTTAGCCGCAAACTGGGAAGGCCCTTACAGGGTAAGAGAGGTCCTCGGCAAAGGAGGTTATAAGTTAGAGAAGTTGGATGGAAGCGAGGTACCGAGAACATGGAACATGGCAAACCTGAGGAGGTGCTACTCATAGGAAGAAGCGACCACATGACCAGACGACCTCAACCCCCCCCCCTTTTTTTTCTTTGTTTTACATTCCTTTTACATTCCTCTTTTACTATCTTTCACCTAATTATGCATTACATCACTTCCTTGCTTCACGGTTCTAAAAATATGATAAGTTTGTCTCTTTGCAAGATTCACATCGAAATAACAAAACGACGAAAAAATAACGAACGGTCGACCTAACGGGAACCTGGGACTGATCACCCCGGGAACCAAAAGGGACCCAAAGCAAAACGACTCAGCGACAAGCAACGAAAACGGTAAATACCATAAAAACAGTAAACCAAATGGCCGTGACGGTCCGAGTAAGCAAAAACAAATAAAAGAAAAGTCACGACGGCCCGAGTAAGCAAAAACAAATAAAAGCAAAGCCGCGATGGCCCGGGTAAGCAAAAAAAATTCATAGGCAAAGCCACGACGGTCTGAGAAAACAAGCAATAACCAAGAAAATGGCCAAAGATAAAAGTGCCAAAAGTGTTCATTACAACTAAAGGGCACCTTAAACACGCCCCAGAATAAAAGTAAGTTACAAAAGATAAAGCAAGGAATACAAAGGTTGGGAGAAGTATCCATCTCAAGACTTGAAAATATCAACAATCTTCCCGCCTTCAACCATCTTCAAAGCCCCAACTTGAGAGAGATCGAGGTCGGGAGCCAGCACGGCCACCTGGAGCTTAATCCCCTCCTCGGTCAGCTTCACGGCCTCCCAGGCCCCTTTTGGAAGCTCCTTATTCTTCTTCCTCAAAGCAGCCATCTCTTCACGAGCAATCTCTGCCGAGCTCTCCGCCAACTTCAGATTTTTCTCCAGTTCCTTGGCTCTCTTCCCAGCAGCAGCAGCCTCACCATGAGTAGTATTCAAATCTTTCATCAAGGCAAGATCCCGATCCACCAGCCTATTGATCTCCTTGGAATCCTCCTCAGCCTTTTTCTCCTGCTCAGACAACTTAGTCTTTAGAGACTCCTCCCGAGATCTCGAATCCGTCAGATCTTTTTGGGAGTCCCGAAGTTTTACTTCCATATCATGGTAATTTCCCAAGACAGGCTCAACCTTCTTGGCAATAGCTGCTGCTCGAAGAAGACTTCGGTAGATCCACCTCGCCTGCCTAGAAAGGTCGGCATCACGGAAAAACTCCTCGGTTCTAGGTAGTAACTGAGATTCGATGAAACCCCCGGCATCGAAGTTCTTCTCCATAACCAAAAGTGCTTTCTCGGAGCCCCGTTTCCTCTTCTTAGGGTTTCTAACGGCCTTTAAGTCATCGTCACCAAAACCCAGATCCTCCTCATCAAAAGGAGCTTCCGTTTCCACATTCGAATTCCCCGAAGTGTTCTCAAGAGGAACCTCAACCTTCTCTGGCTGACCTTGGTCGGCCCCGTCAACCCGACCACTGCCCTCCCCAACATCCCCTTGGTCCTGGCTCGCCGAAGGGGTCGCCGAGGAGTCGTCACCACCCTCATCATCCCCTTGGATGAGGTTCATCAGGTCAGCCAAAGTCTTTTTTCCACCAGCCATGGAAACTACAAGCAAAAAGACGAGGGCGTGAGTAATAGAAGAACAAAATACTAAAAATACAAAAATAAAGAATTCACCAACATACGATCGACCGGCCTCCAGATCTCCCATAACCATACGAGGGTTAAGATTTTTCTCGCCGAAAATCGCTTACAAAATGTCGGCAATATTGTGAACTTCCGGACTCAACCAATCATAAGATATCTTTATCAAATAATCGGATCCCGCCCCGAAGCTCCAATAGGTCGGGATCTGCCTTTCCCCCTCGGCAGTAAGCCAGAAAGGTTGATGACCTTCAATTGGCCTAACCTTAAAGAAAGTAGACTTGAAGTCGTGGAAGGAATCCTCAAAGAGGCCAAAAATCCTACGACCTTGTTGAGCCCTAAAGGACATATATCCCTTCTTCGCCTTCCCCTGGCGAGAAGGGTTCATAAGCAGGAAAAGATAGAGAAAAACGTTCACCGAAGTCGGAAGCTCCAGATATTCGCAAACCATCTCGAAGCATCGGATGGCAGCCCAGCTGTTCGGATGAAGTTGTGACGGAGCAACATAACAACGGTTCAACAAATCCATGACGAAGGGGGAGAAGGGTAAACGAACCCCAAGGTCGTAAACATGGGTTCATAAACCCACAACTAGTCGACAACTCGTGGGGAGGCCAAGTTCTTCTGACATACACGCTCCCGACCAGCGGGAACGTAAACTTGGTAGAACGCTTCCTCGGGACCACCTCCACATAAAAGCCCTGCCTGGCGCAGATCCTAGAGGCCCTCCTTCGTGACCTTGGAAAGGCTATCCTTCACGTCGGAAGAAACCCAGGCGTAATGGTCAACAAAGTCGGCTAACGGACGCTGAGCCTGATCTGGGAGAACAAGGCGCTCAGCCATACCTACAGTAAAAGAAAAAACTACAACTCCCCAAATCACCCTCGAGATACCCCTACGCTAACCCAGAATGCAAGCAAAAACCCAGTGGCGCCCCCTCTAGAAGAAAAAGCAACAAGAAACAAAACAGAAACCCAGGCATGCATAGAAAGAATGCACAAAGAATACGCGAAAACTAAAGGGAAGAAGTAATCAAAAGGAAAAACCATAAAAATAATGTACCAGAAAGGTAGAAATCGCAAAAATGGTGAAAAAGAGTGAAGAATCCAAGAGGAAGAAAAGGCACTGGAAGCAGAAAGAGAATCGATGCAGAAAGAGCAAGAAGCAGAAGTAGCAGTAGTGCGAGGGAACAAGAAGAATAGGGAGAAGAAAAGTAGAAGTTATGAGGGGGTTACGAAGCAAAAATAGGGAAAAAGCGTAAGAAAGTAGCACCAGGGTCGAGGTGACCACGCGTGAGAAACACGAAACGCCATCGACGAGCTCCCGAAGAAGAAGAGCACATCCCACCTCGGTGAATAGGACAAACGCGCCCAGCCACGAGCTCCAAACCTCAAGGCTGGCGCGTTGGAGGCACTGTTATGGACCGCCAAGAGTCCAGCCCAACTAGCCGTCGGGTCGGGGCACCACCCCCGACCCAGGCCCAAACCTCCCTCCACAACGGAAGGAGTTCAACGGGTTGGCTCCCAATACCTGACCTAGGGCACGCCCGACTTACCATTTGTATGGCCCATGCCACCATCCGGGTCGATATCCTCGAGGCAGTGCCCGAAGCCCCGACCCGAAGTCCGGGACGACCTGCCCCTCCCACATGGATTAGGACAGCTCACAAGCTCCTTAACCAATGGGCTAGCTCATCGCTAGGCCCACCAAGCACAGTATATAAGGGGAGAGGACAGCTCTCCCCCCCCGAGGTACGTCACAATTTTACCTAATTCAGCCATCACCTCGTACGGACTCTGACTTGATCATTGGAGTGTCTTTGCAGGTGGCTTCCCCCCTCGACACGCCTCCTCCGGCACTCCCCGCTCGCAGTTCACACCCCTTTCAGCCCCAAGTCAACTCAGGGTCTCTACCACTCTCCCCTTCATCAGCATCCGACCCATCGAGCACCCGAGTTCATTAGAAGACGAACACTTACAAATGTATGATCAGTGTGAGAGAATGCTCTCAACGAAAAACGGAAAAATAAAAATTCACTAAAAATATTGGAAAACCAAATACAAAAAATGGTAAAAATGTAATGGCATTCTGATCTTGTAATGTATAATAGTTGTGCGCACCTCTATCTGCTTTGTGTAAATTAGTCACGGTTGCATTGAGATAAAAGTATGTCAGCAATGATTAGATAAATTTAAAAGAAAAATATTTAATTGGGATAATTTGAACCCCATAAAGAATATATAAATCCCTGCGTATTCTAGTACCATGTTTTCAGCTCTTAGGAGGATATCAACTCTCCCAATTAGCACAAATGAAAAATTCTAAGGAAAGAAGTATATCTCATTAGCATAAATCAATAAACCTTAAAGCTCCACATAAACTTGACCATATAAAGAAATTGATTTGAACACAAAAATATAAGTAATGTAATTGAACAAATGAAGCAATTCAAATAATTTGCAAGTTTACTACAACTTAAATCAAGAAACTAGTATTTTAAGGTAAGTGGATAAAAAATAAAAAAGACAGATCACATTTGCAACCCATCACATTACATGATCCATTATCATTTACATGAGTGCATAAGAATACAACTACTATATGGGAAAATTTTCCTATTGCCAAGTAAATTTCACTTTTCACAGGGTTACCAATAACACTCACGTTGATCATTACGTTGATTATATCCCTTTGACCTTTAATTACCAAAAACAAAATGATGGAATCAATTCTTAGATTTCTCACCTAACATTACCAGCAGGGATGGGTTGATACCCATTCGAATCAAGTCGTTGTGATGATCACTGGTCATTGTTTGTTCATAAACTTGACACCCCAGATTTTTCTTCTCAGAAGCATATACACAAACAATTAGAATACATTGATCACAACAAATATAAAAGCTTGAGTTATATCTCTCCAATTCTGAGCTACAAAACGACCTAGAACCCCAGAACCCACAATGAGAAAGATATGGGTGATTTTGATCCTAATTAGAGTGTGATTCTTGAATGGGTCAAACATGTTATATACAGGGTTAAATTACTATTTTGATCCTGAAGATTGTTGGTAAAATCAAAATCATCTTAAATGTTTTTTTTTAAAGTTGTCCATATCGTTAAAATTAATTTTAAAATGATCCTTGAGACTAAATTATTCTTGTGATATAAACTTTCCATCTGTTACTTACTCATCTCAATTTGCATAGTCACATCACATCCATATATAGATCATCAAGAAGTAAAGAGAAACAGATATCAACCAAAGAGAGGTGATAGTGGTGGTAGGGGTCACGGATGAATCGTATTAGTGATGAGAGTTGTCTTTTGAAACTAAAATATATGGTTATGTGCGTGTTTTTTCTTTGTTTTGAAAGCTCAAGAGTTAAGACCCCAGCTTAGTTTAGGCAATGAACGGATTAACAATGCTATTCATTTTCTTTTTTGTTATATTTGGTTAACAATATTGACATTTAAATTTGATTTGGATTGTTTCTTTTTTCTATCAAATAGATGGTACAATTTTTAATTTTAGACATTACAAACTCACGTATATTTTGTAATCACACACACATTTAAGAATTTTATCCACGGTTTTTTTTATATTTTTTAAATATATAAAATTCATTATTTCTCTAAATACATATGGAAAAAATATGTACCATAATGCACAGAATTATTTCATATATGGCACCTACAAAATGAAAATGCACACCATCTCAAGCATGACACACATGGAATAAAACTTGAAGGCAGTTTTGTCCAAGTTGCTTCTGACGCATGCGAAATGGAACTCCATGTCCATGGTAGTACCTGCGAAATGGGAAAGCTGCCATTATGTAGCCATTTAGTTGGTGGCGCCCGCGAAATGCCATCTCAGGATGGCATCCATGAAAGAAAATAAGTGGCACAAGGGCAGTGTAAAAGATCACATGAGGTTCTCTTTGGAATTCCACAGACACTATCAAAGCTATACAAGGATTGCCATCCGGCATCCAATTGAACTACATCAATTAATGAATTGAATACATTTTTAACAATTTAACTAGACACACAAACTCCAACAACAAAAAAAACTCTCCACTTCGTCAACATTAAGATTGTCTAGCCTCGAGTGGTGCTTATAAACCATTTAGCATAGTCGTTCTACCTTTTTTTTTTTGCCATTCACCTATAAAAAAAAGGTGAAATATTAAATTTTGTATACCACAATAAAAGAAGGCAAAATACATATAAAAAATACCATGTCATATTAACAGTGTACCCCCAGCTCGTAACTAACAGAAAGGTGAATGATGTCATGACATTCGATGCCCAAAAAAAAAAGTCTAGTGTAATACTCTTACTATCAAAATGTTAAATTTCCGGTAGTGTAACTCTGATAACGAGAATATTACGACCACTTCTATATGTAAATAATAATAATAAGTAGGAGTCTTTAACGAAAAACCTTATGGATATTTCTTTAAAAAATGGAAATACTTTTTCCTTTTCTTTTATTCATACGTACATACATACAAATATATATACACAACACTATTATGTTCACATTCAAATATATGTACATATATACAAAACCATATCATAAAATCACAACTCATATCCCACTTTATAAAATGTAAATATCGATAACAAAGGAAAGGAAAAATATCTAAGGAAATAAAACAATTAAAATACAATTGATTTCTCAATAAAATCTTCATCGACTTTCTCATCTATTTCCTGAAAAGATACCGCTGTAAGGGGTGAGAACCTAATCACACGGTTTCACAAGAGGTGTTTTAGAATTGTCATAGAAGAATATATGTATATAATCAAAAATTCGTTTAACAACAATGATCATTACTCGTCTTATGAATTCTTTCTCTAATTCAATTTATTTCATTCTTAATTCCATCCAATTCTTTACTCATTAATTCACCAAATCTCAATCTCCATTTCAAAGTAATGTGATTATTCATTCAAAACCAAAATCATCAATCATACCACCACAAGTCAATATGCATACTAATTTTTACCAAACTTACCATGGCATATATCTTACCCAATCACGACCTTATGCATCTAGCATTCAACCATCATAAAGTCAATCTACTACGGCCTCCGGCTCAAAATACCTCAACACAACCACCATAATTCGGAATCAACAAGTCACAAATACAAGCAATCAATAGACAATCAAAGAATCACGCATAGAGAATAATTATAACAAGTAGTACAATTAGCAGTTAACAGAATATCAATTAGACAAATTAAAATAATTATACAGACCCAAATAATTTCAAACAAATGTAGTATAATGCATGCCTATCCTATTGCCCATGAGATTACGTGTCGGTTAAAATGCCAGACTCGACACATCCGGTAGCTAACACGGACATTGTCTCCCTGTCGTGCATCCCTAAGAGAAGCAACAAGAAGGGAATCCTCAATCTTCTAGAAAGGAATCCTCAACCTTCTACTATCTCATTGGAGGCAACGCTATCTAGAATATAGTGTTTCCTACACTCTCGGAATATAGTACTCACCACACTCTCGGGATATAGTACCCACCATACTTCACAATCAAAGAGAGACTGTGATGCAATGATAGGGAATCCTCAACCTAATTCGTTCGCACCACAATCAGGAATTGAATTAAAGGAAATCCTCAACCTTCTATCCAATTTCCCGATATAACAAGACAAGGAATCCTCAACTCCGCTTGTCCACTACAACAAGAGAGGAAATCCTTAACCTTAACTTGTCTATCGTAGTAAGAGGGAGAATCTGTAATCTCAACTTACCTATTCGTGAGCAGGACAGAGTCACTGTCCTTATCGTGGGCAGAACAAAACCACCATCCCCACAACATCAATCAAAATCTCATTTCAAATAATAATAATAATCAAACCTAACCAAGATCAAAGTCAAAACAGCAATTATATATAATAATATTTCAATCAAATCTCATCATAATCATAATTCATTATGTTCAAATTTATCATAAGGATAATTATTCCTTAAACTATGAGTGAGATAAAATCATTGTCCTCATCACAGTTGGAAATTAGACCAAAGAGAATCCCTAACCTTTTATCCAACTTCCAATGCGACAAGAGAGGGAATCCTCAACCTAACTTGTAATTCCAACACAAGATGAGGAAATCCTCAACCTCAACTTGTGGTTCATAATACCTCAACTCATGATTACACCTTATTACACATCATTCAATCAATTACATAATCATATTCAATCATGATTCATAATTTTAACCAAGTCAGTAAATTATAATTCATCATCAATAAACCATCATAGTCAAATTCATTAATCTGTGAACGGGACCAAGCCACTGTCCTCACCACAGTTGGGAATTGGACCAAAGGAAATCCTCAACCTTCTATCCAATTTTTCAATGTGGCAAGAGAGGGAATCCTCAACCTCAAACTTGTCCACCGTAACACTGAGCAATGTCTCATCACCGTAAAAATCAATTTCACATATATCCCAATATAACATAAAAATATTTCATTTAACAAATTTCTTATCGAGAAATTACTCAATTCAATCTGTTATATTCACCCCCAAATTCTTTTCACCAAAAAACTAAAAAATCACCTTATTTTACCAATTTAAATCTTACTAGAAAACATAATCATTTTTGTTCTTAAGCAATTACTTTGAAATCTCTAGGAAACTTCAAAAATATAATCCTTTCCATGGTTATTCAAAATCAAATAAATCTCATTTTTGTTTAACCTTGAATAATCAATCTCATTATTTTAAATTCATTAAAATTCTCAAACTGTAACTCTGTAATTACAATCAATCAAATAAACTCATTTTTTTAGTTACCAAGTTTCCAAAACTGATTTCAATTTCATTCTTAAGTTCAAAACATTCCCAAAAGACTCGAAAATTATCCTGTTTCGCTAAATCAAATTTAAATACTTTAACTACTCTAAAACGTCTCAAAACAGAATTCTTCAATCAAATTCAATTGCTTTTAAATTCATTAAAAACTTCTCGAAACCAGCTTCAATTTCTTTTTCAAACTCAAAATTTTTCCTCAAAGACTCAAAAATTATTTATTCCTAAATACCTATTTTCATTACTTTATTTTTCACTTAAAGCGCCCCCAAAACATAATTCTTCTCATAATTCACCAAACCACAATAAGTTAATTCTTATTATTCAATTTCACTTAAATACTTATAAAAATTTTGGCAACACCTCCTCTAAAACTCGTACTTTGCCACCCTTCAGGAATTCCAACCAAACCAACATCTCTCAACCCTTCCCAACCATTTCTGTAAAATCCGGTCAAACTGTAATTAAATAAGTAATTAATTAAATATGAGCAAAAATGGTTGAAAAATTTAGAAATCAAAATTTAACAATTTAAAGATGATATTTGGACTCAGAGGATTTTTACGAGTCAAAAAACATATTTTTCTGCGTAAAAACGCGCACTGAAAATTTAATCGACAGTACTGGTTGAGATCTGTCTGGTACTACAGCTGAGAAAATTAATTATAAGTGAAAAATGTTAAAAAGTTAAAATTCATGTTTTAGAAGATAAAAATGTTTAAAACGTAGATTAAAATGCTAATCTTAAAGGTTTTGGCCCGAAGTTAGACCAAACGGGCCATATAAGTGAACCTGGCCTAAGTTGAACCCAAGCCCAGCATATATAAGACCTTACTAATGGCTATTCAGCATAACATAACCCTCATTCATAGTGTTCATGTGAAATTGAAAGAGAAGAGAAATGAGAGTGAAACCCTAGCTCTCAAACACTCAAATCACCATAACTTGTGATTCTGAGTTTCGATTTTTGCATCGTTTGCGGCCACGCAAAGGCCTTCTCATCCTCCACAATTCTATCCAAAAACATTGGCAAGAATCTTGAGTTCTCATATCCTATTTTCACAGTTCATGATAAATTCGAATTTAAACTTGTGGTATTGAAAAATCTTGTGGTTTTGGTTGTTTATGTAACACCCTACCAAACAGAGCTTTATACCTAGGATGTAAAACAGAGGTGGCGAGGCGCTACGTCTTCTAAAAATAAAAACTCATATATATATTCTAGGAGCCTTCGAAGAAAAGTTTAAAATTGAAAACGGTAAAACCAAAAGCGCAACACTGACGACACATAAACGTTAAACGGAAAAGATAGGAGAAGCTAACATAGATGTAACTGAAAGAGAGTTTCAAGGTACAAATATCAAAGCTCAAGACTCGGCTCGCAAAGATAAATCAGCCTGAGCACATAAGTATACATACATATATATAAGAGAACCCAAAATAAACCAAAAATACAGAGTTGCAGAACCTATTTCTCCAACATAACCTCTAAGAGGAAGTTAATACATCAAATATATAAGCAGTGGAGATAAAAGTATCTATATATAGATATATATAAGATAAAGCCCCAAAGACAAGGATCTCCACTATCAGAAGCTTCCAACATGCCTCAGCGAGGTGCCGCCCGACCTGCATCTGAAAATCACAAATATCTGTATGGAATGAGAACCAGGGATTCTCAGCATGGTAAAGGTACCACATACATAAGATATAAGGTCCTGGGAATGCCAAAGGCAATCCTAGAACACTGACACTTAGATTATAAAACTTAAGGGACTAAAATAGAAACCATGAATCGGGATGGTTCTCTAAGGCTTTCTAAACTTAACCCTTTCCTTAAATCTAACTAAAACTTAACTAGAACCTTAATTCTCTCTGCCTTTCTTCTGTTCCTCCATCTTCGGTAAAATTACAAAGACAAACAAATAGACAATGACAAACACAGGTAGAATACAAGTAATATAGATAGCAAATAAAACACATAGCATATTATAATCACTTAGGCAATCCCAATTAATGCACAAGCAAACAATTTAAACAATATGCATATGATGCCAACCTGTCCTATGACTGATGAGCCTCATATGTCGGTTATCAAGTCAATCTGACAAGTCCGGCTGCTAAACCCTAGACTGTCCCCCGTCGCGCATCCCCATGAGTCTATGTATAGCTTTTTCTCTTCTCATTCACAATTGATACATATATGGGTTAAGTATGATTTTGGTCCCCAACGTAGAGGCCAAAAATCGATTTTGTTCCTAACTTTTTTTTGCTATAAAATGGTCCCCAAAGTTTCAGTTTGTTTTAAAATCGTCCTTTGGACGAAAATACCCTTCCCCCTCCACCCCAAAATCAACCAAACTCAACAGAAGCAAGCAGAACAGAAGCCTAAGCCCAAAACCCACTGCCACCACCGCCATTATCATCATGGTCATCATCATCATCATCATCAAAACTTCCCCAAAAATCAACCAAAATCAACCAGAAGCCCAAACTGAACCAGAACCCACCACCACCACCACCACCACCATCATTATCATCATGGTCATCATCATCATCATCATCATCAGAACAACAAAATCAACCAGAAGCTCAAGTTAAACCAAAACCCCATCATCATCATCAGAAGAAGAAGAACCATCAACAAAATTGAAAATCAGAAGAACCATCAACCATCAGAAAAACAGAACTCAAAAAATCAGAACAATCAAAACTCAGAACCATCAACAAAATTCAAAACTAAAAATCCAGTTCACAGAAGAAGAAGAAGAAGTGGCGGGTGGTGAGGGTCATGGAGCAGCGGCAAGGACACGGGTAGCAGTGCGAGCGGCAAGGAGCAGGAGCGGCGGCGGCGACGGCGAGGAGCAGGAGCAGCGGCGGCGACGGCGAGGAGCAGGAGCAGCGGCGGCGACGGCGAGGAGTAGCGGCGGTGGCCCTTAGCTTTCTCCCTTCCGATCTCTCTCTTCTCCCTTAGCTTTCTCCTCTCTTGCTCCCTGTTTTCCCTTCTAATCACAGTCGGTGGTGCGGCGGTGCGACGGTGCAGCGGTGCGGCCTTCCCTCCCCTCTCCCCCGAATTCTCTTTCTCCCCCCACCCTTCTCTTTCTCGCTCCCCCCTCCCCCGATTCTCTTTCTCCCTCTGATGCCTTTCTTTCTTTTTTTTCTTTTTTATTTTATTTTATAATTTTTTAATGAAGGGTAATTTGGTAATAAAAAATAAAATTGATAAAAAAGACGATTTTAAAACAAACTGAAATCTTGGGGACCATTTTGTAGTGAAAAAAAAAGTTGGGGACGAAATCGATTTTCGGCCTCTACGTTAGGGACCAAAATCATACTTAACCCTATATGTATAAAACTTTACTCAATGGGGGTTAACCTTCTTGGGAATTTATAAGTACCTGGTCACCCTTACCACGTAGAGTCAACAGAGTATCGAGTCTCAACCTGGAACACGGGGTGGCAAGCCACGGTACTTTACCCCGGGAAACTCGTATCTCAGATAATCATTTCACATTCATTCATAAACATTTCATAATCATTTATTATGGCCATAACTTCACTTATATATCATATAACTGCACCTTTATACATAATTCATCGTAACCCGGAGCAAGTGGGGCGAAACCACAACCCTAGCGTCTACCTAGGAGGTACGTTCTCATATGCCCAGGAGGAACAAAGGAGGGGATCCTTACCTCCCACCATCTCCCTCGAGGCAATTTTATAATACCAGGAGGAACAAAGAATGGGATCCTTACCTTCCACCATCTCCTGGGATCGCACTTTTAAGAAAGAGTTCTCTGATGTACCATTTATTCCTTTCTTTAGCTAGTTTCATAATTTAAGTAGTATATATATACAAATACCTATGCATCCTACCTCCTCACACCTAAATAATCACTTCTCAAACTTTCTTTATCTCCAAGTTACCACCTATTTCTAGTTTCATCTCATAACTAGGCATACTACTAAGATCTAGGGTTAAAACAATGAAAATAGAAGTTTAGAAGTTCGAAATTTACCTTTAAAAACACAAAACTTAGGTTTGATGAAACACGGGCCACGCGTACGCGTGGGCGTGCAGTTTGCCCCATTTTGCGTATGCATAACCTTGTCCCCGTACGCATGTACGCTAGACATAAATGACCCTTCACGAATGAGGGGTATGTGTACGCATACACTGCAGATTGGCCAAAAATGGCTAAGTCTGCAGAATTTCAATTTTACCTTTCGAACTTCTGATGCGCATAACTTTCTCGTTTTAAAAGGTTTTTCATCCGTTCTTCAAACGAGATAAACTTCACAGACCCAATATTTATATGAAACAAGTTTGAAACAATTTGGGAATCCGAAAAATGAGTTATGGCTCTCCGAAGTTCGGCCAAAAATTATTTTTACACAAAAACTTCAAACCTCAATTTTTAGTAAAAACCAAGGTTGTGAAAACTGGACCGGTCATTGAACCGGTCAGGTGACCAGTTTAATGGGTTAATGGTCCAACCGAGGTTCAACCAGAGTTGAACCGATTTCATTAAATATATAATAAAATTATTAAAAAAACTCCAACTCTTGAGTATGTGAATTTCTTCTGTTAAGTCAATCAAGTCACTCACCAAAACATCCAAAACATGTATCCAGAACCATAAGCATAATTCAACCAAATCATATGAAGTCAAATAGTAAATTCAATCTAGAATTGTGGCAATGTTTTTATTTTGAATCAATAGCAACAAAACAACAATTCACCATAACAAATACAACAGGTTGGATCTAAACATCAATCTCAGTCAAATTAATAAATTAAACAATCGAATTTATAACTCAATCTTCAGTAGAATTAATTCAATATGAACAGACTGAATTGAAATAAAAATTCAAAACATTAATATCTCAAAATTTAGTAGAATCATCAATAATACATCATATGCATGTACAGAATAAATTTGAAATTTCAGAGGGATATAGTTAGGGAAATGGAATCAGGGAGTGTTAGAGATTGAAACTTGAGACCTGAGAGGGTTGAAGGCTTGAAGCAGAGAAGAAGAGACTTGAAACTTGAGATCTGAGGCCTGCGATGGTTGAAGCAGAGACTAGAGACTTGAGACGCGACAAAAGGTAGCCGCTTCGACTGCGAGACTCCACGCGAAAAAGAGAAGCCACGACAGAGAAGCAATGACGGTGAGACACGGTGCGGAGCATAGAAGCAGAAACGACACCAGCAAGGAGGGGAAAAGGAGAAACGACGAGGAGGAGAGAAGCGGCGAGGACTCACGGCAAAGATACGAGAAGCGGCGATGACCCACGGCGAGGAGCAGTGAAGTGGCAATGACCCACGATGAGGAGCAGCGAAGCGGCACGACCCACAGCGACAAAGCGAGCTCGGACAGAGAGGGCGACATATATAGAAAGGAGAGAAGGGTTCGGCGTTGAGTTCAAGCTCTGAAGTGGGATGGTGGGTGGTGGCTGTTGTTGGAATTCGAAGAGAGGAGAGGATTGTGGGTGTTGGACACGAAGAAGAGAGGAGAGATGAGTGGCTTCAATTGGTGTTTGGTGATTTAGGGTTTAGCTTTAGCACATGCCTTTCTTCTTCTTTTTTTTTTATTTTTTTACACAAAATAGCGACGTTTTAGAGGGTATATTTCCGAACTGGAAACCCTCTAAAAAACCAGACGGTTCTACCGGTTCATCGGTTAACCGCCGGTTTGACCAGTTTTTTTACCGGTTTTTTGCCAGACGGTTTCTAGGCTTACCCGGACCGGCTAGCTGACCGATTTCCTATTAACCCGATTGAACCGGCCAGTCTGGTTCAGTTTTTAGAACCATGGTAAAAACCAAACTCAAATCTAACCTCTTATACCTATATTCAGCACAGCAACATACCATAAAATACCAACACAACACTAACTCCACAATCAATCATACCTTAATATTACACCATTTCATACATAAATTTTCTTAACTAACTAACAAGGTCATCAATCATTCATCATATACACATATCCAATTCTAAAACCTTACCAATCATATTAAAGCATCATATAACCTTCTAGACTTCATCCCCAATATTAAACAACAACCAACTCCCAACTTAGTTCACAGTTAACCTCAAGGCACAAAACAATTTAACAAACACATGCATTCATTCCTTTCCTATGGTCACCTAGCCTAAGTTTTCACAAGACATTATATATTAAATACGAGAAACCTAAACCATACCTTGGTCGATTTCCACATATAATCCAAGACAACCCACTTAGGCAAAATTGCAAGCCCTCAACTCCAAAATTCAGCAACTAAATCTCTCTCCAAGCTTCCAATTAAGCTTCCAACATATTCAATTGCTTCATATCACATATATACATACACCCAACATATTTATCACATATACATACCCAAAACACTTAATCAATGAATTAGCCAGGGTTCTAGGATTCTCACCTTACACAAACACCAAAGAAGCAAGATTGAATGTTCTCCTCAAGCTAATTCGAGTCTAGACACCGGAATTAAACAATTTTTAACATAATTATTCATATATTTTTGAAATTGGGAAGGAAGAAATAAGAGCACATAAGTGGTTTTCTTACCTAATTATTGACTGGGCTTTGTAGAGCTTGACGCTACGGTTGTGTGGCTGCAAATGGTGCGGCAATCGGGGCTTGATAAACCACTATTTTATGGTTTATCTTGTGCTAATTTGAGTGGTTTTCATCAGCTTTTCACCCACTTATTCATATGATTTGCATGCTTTTACAATTCCTTCCTAGATTTATTCTATGATTGAAAACTTGCTTCCTAAAGCTTTAATTTATACCATTCGATGCCATGATCTGTGCATTAAGTGTTTCAGGCTTTATAAGGCAGGAATGGCTTAGATAATGGAGAGGAAGCTTGCAAAAATGGAAGGAGCACAAGAAATTAAGGAGATGACCAGCGAGAATCGACGCGGACGCATAGCTCACGCTACCGCGCAAAAATGGAGAAAGCGCAGTGACGCGAATGCGTGAACAACGCGTACGCGTGGTAAAGAAAAATGCTGAATGATGCGCACGCGTGGATGACGGGTACGCGTGACCTGCGCGATCTGCAGAAATAACAGAATACGCTGGGGCGATTTCGGGCCGCGTTTTGACCCAGCTTTCGGCCCAGAAAGACAGATTAAAGTCAGGGAACATGCAGAGACTCAGGATATCAGCTCATAATTCATAATTTTCAGTTTTAGATGTAGTTTTTATAGAGAGAGGCTCTCTCCTCTCTCTTAGGATTTAGGATTAGGATTTCTCTTAGGATTAGGATTTCATCTTCTTCAATCACAGGTTTAATGTTCTTTTTATTTATTTTCTCAATTTTGTTTATGAACTCTTTGTGTTTAGATTTGAATGTTTTATTTAATATAATTTGAGGTATTTCAGATTTGACTTTGCTTTGCTTTATTTATATGGACGCTTTTACTTTAATTTAGACATTTTCTTCCTTTTGGCTTTGGTTAAGTAATTGGTAACACTTGAGTTGTCAAACTCAGCAGTGATTGAAATTGGCAGATTACTGATTGATTTGGATCGCTCTGAAGCTAGTATTCCCACAGGGATTGATTAGGACTTGAGGATTAAATTAATTAGTCCACTTGACTTAACTAAGTGGGATTAAAACCCAATTCTCATCACATCTGATAAGGATAACTGGAATAGGAATTCTAATTCTTATACCTTGCCAAGAGATTTCATTATTATTAATTTATTTTTCTTGTCAATTAAATTACTTGCTCTTTATTTCAAAAAACCCAAAATTCTACCTTTTCCATAGCTAATAATAAGTCATACCTCCCTGCAATTCCTTGAGAAGACGACCCGAGGTTTAAATACTCGGTTATCAATTTTATTGGGTTTGCTTAAGTGACAACCAAAACTTTTGTAAGAAAGGAATTCTTGTCGGTCTAGAAGCTATACTTACAATGCGAATTTATTGTGAAAATTCTAGATCGCGCGAGAGTTTCGTTCTTTCAAAATGGCGCCGTTGCCGGGGAATTGCAAACGTGTGCCTTATTATTGGTTATTGTAAATATTTGCTTTTTGCTTGTTTATTTGTTTTTATTTTTAAAAAAACTTCAGATTTTTATTTTAAAATTTTTATCTTATCTTATCTTAGTTTTAAATTTCAAAATTCAAATCTTTTTCAAAAAAATCATATCTTTTTCAAAATCTTATCTTATCTTATTTCAAATTTCAAATTTCAAATTTCAAATTTCAAATTTCAAATATCAAATATCAAAATTTAAATTTCAAAATTTAAAATTCAAAATTTAATTTTCAAATTAAAAAATTTAAATTTCAAAACCTCTTAATTTAAAAACTTATCTTCTCTCACCTAACTTATCTTATTTTTTTCTAATCTTAAAATCAAATCTTTTTCAAACCTTTTCTCTTATTTATTTTATTTTATTTTATTTTCTTTTACCTGTTTATTTGTTTTTATTTTTATTTTTAATTTTTATTAGTTACCATGAATTCTCACCCCTCTCGCTTTGAGTTTGGTTCGAATGTTGTTGCAAGGAATGGAAATTATAACAGGAACATGCATCAAGGTCAAAACAATCAGAGTTGAACGGAGCCACGAGGATCTGATCAACCCTTTAGGCAACAACACCTTCCAAAGTACCATGGACGACGACCATTCCAGAATGCATGCCGAAACAATAGTACTGGTGGACCCTTTTGTGACAACCATCACCCACCAAATTACTATAGTCAGAAACCATTCCGAGGTACATACCAAGATGATAGATATGGTGGACCCCCTTGTAATTACCAACAAGCCCCATCATATGCCTATGAACCACCACACTCACAAACCAACTACCACCATTTACCTCCATATGACCCTAACCCTTATCCACCCCAATTCCAACCCAATTACTCCCAAGAACCACCACCTCCCTATGCACCATGTCCATATCCATCACCCCAAGAATCAAGGGAGCAACTCAAAGAAACATTTGAAAAATTTCATGCCACACTTCACTAATTGAATCAAGCAATAAATAGACTACCTTCCCGACATTCGGACACTCAAGGAACCCCCATGGCTTTATGTGGGCAATCTAATGAAGAACGTAGCATGAAGGAGATACTAGAAACTCCAGTGGACAGTACAGAGCATGACTTTGTACTGGAACAAGTGGAGGAAGCTGTAATTATTGAAGAAGAAGAAGTGGTTGAAGACTTAGGAGATGCTAAACCCCATGGGAAAGTCAAGTTATAAAGCCTCCTTCAAAGATGTTTGAAATTGATGTTGAGGAGGGTTCCTTGAGAAGACGACCCGAGTGATAAACCCATATTGTATGATATATTTTGTGCTCAAATTGAGTGATTTATTCAATCCTTCACCCACTTATTCATATTAATTGCATGGTTTTACTTTCCCTTCCTTATTATGTGATGTATGTAAAAAACATGTTTCCTATGCCTTAAAAATAACTATTTTAATTACTATTTATTTCTATTCGATGCCGTGATTCGTGTGTTGAGTAATTTCAGATCTCCTAAGGCAGGAATGACTTAAAGGATGGAAAGGAAACATACAAAAAGGGAAGGAAAGCATAAAACGGAGTTTTTGAAGAAACTGGCAGTGACGCGATCGCATGGATGACGCGGCCGCATGCCAGCGCAAATTAACAGCGACGCGACCGCGTGACTAACGCGATCACGCACCTTGAGCATAACGCAGATGACGCGGACGTGTGACCCACGCGGCCGCATGACAGAGGCCACGCACCAGAAATTACAGAAAATGCTCCCAGCGATTTCTGAAGCCCTTTTTGGCCCAAATCCAAGTCCAGAAGGCACAGATCAGAGGTTATGAAGTGGGGGAATGCATCCGTTCAAGTAGACTCTCCAATTAGTTAGCTTTCATGATTTAGATTTAGTTTGAGAGGGAGATTCTCTCCTCTCTCTTTAGGATTAGGATTTAGATTTAGGATTTTATTCGCTTTCAGGATTATCTCTTTTTATCAGGTTGAATATTCCTTTTTAATTACTTATTTTTCCAATTTAATTTATGAATTCTTCCATGTTACAGATTACTCTTTCAAATTAATGTTATTTGAGGTATTTCAGTTTATGATTGCTTTCTTTTATTTATGTTACTGTTATTCCCAATCTGAAGACATTTTTATTCCAGTAGATTGATTTTTCTCCCTTTTGGTCTTGGTTAAGAAATCAGTGACTCAGGAGTTATCAAACTCAAACATGATTGATAATTGTTATCCTTTCTAATTGAATTGAACTTCAATAATCCCAATCTTTTCTTAGGAAATAAATAGGATCTGAAGATCAAACTAATTAGTCACTTGACCTTCCCTTGCTTTAAGTAAAGGTTAACAAAGTGGAATTAAGACTCAATTTTCATCATCATTGATAAGGATAACTAGGATAGGTGGTGCACGAAATTGTGATCATCAACAATGGTGCTAAAGGACTTTGAGCTCTTAAACGTGAATCACACTTTGTCACAATTCCGCACAACTAACCAGCAAGTGCATTGGGTCGTCCAAGTAATAAACCTTACGTGAGTAAGGGTCGATCCCACGGAGATTGTCGGCTTGAAGCAAGCTATGGTCACCTTGTAAATCTCAGTCAGGCGGATTCAGATGGTGATGGAGAATTGATAATTAAAAGATAAATAAAACATAAAATAAAGATAGAGATACTTATGTAATTCTTCGGTTGGAATTTCAGATAAGCGTATGAAGATGCTTTGTTCCTCCTGAACCTCTGCTTTCCTATTGCCTTCTTCCAATCATTCATACTCCTTTCCATGGCAAGCTTTATGTTGGGCATCACCGTTATCAATGGCTACTTCCCGTCCTCTCAGTGAAAACGTTCCAAATGCGCTGTCACTGCACGGCTAATCATCTGTCGGTTCTCGATCATGTCGGAATAGGATCCATTGATCCTTTTGCGTCTGTCACACACCCCACAATCGCGAGTTTGAAGCTCGTCACAGTCATCCCTTCCCAGATCCTACTCAGCATACCACAGACAAGGTTTAGATATTCCGGATCTCAGGAATGGCCGTCAATAATTCTAGCCTATACCACGAAGGTTCCAATCTTAGATTAGAAACCCAAGAGATACGCATTCAAGCTTGTTTGCATGTAGAACGGAAGTGGTTGTCAGTCAGGCGTTCATAGGTGAGAATGGTGATGAGTGTCACGTAATCATCACATTCATCATGTTCTTGGGTGCGAATGAATATCTTGGAGAAGAAATAGACTTGAGTTGAATAGAAAAACAATAGTACTTTGTATTAATTCATGAAGAACAGCAGAGCTCCACACCTTAATCTATGGTGTGTAGAAACTCCACCGTTGAAAATACAAAAGTGATAATGGTGTAAGCATGGCCGAATGGCCAGCCTCCAAGGTCTAGGGACTAAACGTCGAAAGATGAAAATTCAACAGTATAAGGTCCTATTTATAGAGAACTAGTAGCCTAGGGTTTACAGAAATCAGTAATTAATGCAGAAATCTTCTTCCGGGCTCACTTGGTGTGTGCTTGGGCTGAGCATTGAAGCTTCCATGTGTAGAGACTTTTCTTGGAGTTAAACGCCAGCTTTTGTGCCAGTTTGGGCGTTTACCTCCAGCTTTTGTGCCAGTTCCGGCGTTAAACGCCAGAATTCATGAGCTGACTTGGAACGCCTGTTTGGGCCGTCAAATCTCGGGCACAGTATGGACTATTATATATTGCTAGAAAGCCCAGGATGTCTACTTTCCAATTCAATTGAGAACACGCCAATTGGGCTTTTGTAGCTCCTGAAAATTCACTTTGAGTGCAGGGAGGTTAGAATCCAACAGCATCTGCAGTCCTTTTTCAGCCTCTGAATCAGATTTTTGCTCAGGTCCCTCAATTTCAGCCAGAAAATACCTGAAATTACAGAAAAATACACAAACTCATAGTAAAGTCCAGAAAAGTAAATTTTATTTAAAAACTAATAAAAACATAATAAAAACTAACTAAAATATATTAAAAACATACTAAAAACAATGCCAAAAAGCGTATAAATTATCCGTTCATCACAACACCAAACTTAAATTGTTGCTTGTCCCCAAGCAACTGAAAATCAAATAGAATAAAAAAGAAGAGAATCTACAATGAATTCCAAAAACATCTATGAAGATCAGTATTAATTAGATGAGCGGGGCTTTTAGCTTTTTGCTTCTGAACAGTTTTGGCATCTCACTTTATTCCTTGAAGTTCAGAATGATTGGCATCTATAGGAACTCAGAATCCAGATAGTGTTATTGATTCTCCTAGTTAAGTATGTTGATTCTTGAACACAGCTACTTTATGAGTCTTGGCCGTGGCCCTAAGCACTTTGTTTTCCAGTATTACCACCGGATACATAAATGCCACAGACACATAATTGGGTGAACCTTTTCAGATTGTGACTCAGCTTTGCTAGAGTCCCCAATTAGAGGTGTCCAGGGTTCTTAAGCACACTCTTCTTTTTGCTTTGGACCTCGACTTTAATCGCTCAGTCTCAAGTTTTCACTTGACACCTTCACGCCACAAGCACATGGTTAGGGACAGCTTGGTTTAGTCGCTTATGCCAGGATTTTTATTCCTGTGGGCCCTCCTTTCCACTGATGCTCAAAGCTTTGGATCCTTTTTATCACCCTTGCCTTTTGGTTTAAAGGGGTATTGGCTTTTTCTGCTTGCTTTTCTCTTTTTTTTTTCTTTTCTCTTTTTTTTTCTGCAAGCTTTTCACTGCTTTTTCTTGCTTCAAGAATCAATTTTATGATTTTTCAGATCATCAGATAACATTTCTCCTTTTCCCATCATTCTTTCAAGAGCCAACAATTTTAACATTCATAAACAATCAAATTCAAAAATATATACTGTTCAAGCATTCATTCAGAAAAATAATAGTATTGCCATCACATCAAGATAATTAAACTATTTTAAAATTTGAAATTCATGCACTTCTTTTTCTTTTTCAATTAAAAACATTTTTCATTTAAGAAAGGTGATGGATTCATTTTTATAGCTTTAAGGCATAGACACTTAGACACTAATGATCATGTAATAAAGACACAAACATAAATAACATAAGCATAAAAATTCAAAAAACAGGAAAATAAAGAACAAGGAAATTAAAGAACGGGTCCACCTTAGTGATGGCGGCTTGTTCTTCCTCTTGAAGATCTTATTGAGTGCTTGAGCTCCTCAATATCTCTTCCTTGCCTTTGTTGTTCCTCTCTCATGGTTCTTTGGTCTTCTCTAATTTCATGGAGGAGGATGGAATGCTCTTGGTGCTCCACCCTTAGTTGTCTCATGGGTTTATCCTCATCAATGAGAATGTCTCCCTCTATGTCAATTCCAACTGAATTGCAAAGGTAACAAATGAGGTGAGGGAAGGCTAACCTTGCTACAGTAGAGGACTTGTCCGCTACCTTGTAGAGTTCTTGGGATATAACCTCATGAACTTCTACTTCCTCTCTAATCATGATGCTATGAATCATGATAGCCCAGTCTATAGTAACTTCAGACCGGTTGCTAGTAGGAATGATTGAGCATTAGATGAACTCCAACCATTCCCTAGCCACGGGCTTAAGGTCATGCCTTCTTAGTTGAACCGGCTTCCCTCTTGAATCACTCTTCCATTGAGCGCCCTCTTCACAGATGTCCATGAGGACTTGGTCCAACCTTTGATCAAAGTTGACCTTCTAGTGTATGGGTGTGCATCTCCTTGCATCATAGGCAAATTGAATGCCAACCTTACATTTTCCGGACTAAAGTCTAAGTATTTCCCTCGGACCATTGTAAGCCGATTCTTAGGATCCGGGTTCACACTTTGATCATGGTTCTTGGTGATCCATGCATTGGCATAGAACTCTTGAACCATTAAGATTCCGACTTGTTGAATGGGGTTGGTGAGAACTTCCCAACCTCTTCTTCAGATCTCATGTCGGATCTTCGGATATTCGCCCTTTTTGAGCTTAAAAGGGACCTCGAGGATCACCTTCTTCTTGGCCACAACTTCATAGAAGTGGTCTTGATACACCCTCGAGAGGAATCTCTCCATCTCCCATGACTCGGAGGTGGAAGCTTTTGCCTTCCCTTTCCTCTTTCTAGAGGTTTCTCTGGCCATTGGTGCCATTAATGGTTATGGAAAAACAAAAAAGCTTTAGCTTTTACCACACCAAACTTAGAAGGTTGCTCGTCCTCGAGCAAAAGAAGAAAGAAGAGAGTAGAAGAAGAAGAAATAGAGGAGATGGAGGGGGCTTTGTGTTTCGGCCAAAGGGGAGAAGTGGTGTTTAGGTTGTGTGAAAATGAAGGAGTGAAGATGGGTTTATATAGGAGTGGGGAGGGGGTATGGTTCGGCCATTATGGGTGGGTTTGGGTGGAAAAGTGGTTTGAATTTGAATGGTGAGGTAGGTGGGGTTTTATGAAGGATGGATGTGAGTGGTGAAGAGAATGGTGGGATTTGATAGGTGAGGGGTTTTTGGGGAAGAGGTATTGAGGTGATTGGTGAATGGGTGAAGAAGAGAGAGAGAGGTGGGGTAGGTGGCGATCCTGTGGGGTCCACAGATCCTGAGGTGTCAAGGATTTCTCATCCCTGCACCATGTGGCGTGCAAAACGCCCCTTGCTGCCAATCCTGGCGTTAAATGCCAGGCTGCTGCCCATTTCTAGCATTTAATGCCAACTTCTTGCCCATTCCTGGCGTTCAACGCCAGTCTGGTGCCCATTTCTGGCGTTAAACGCCCAGAATGGTGCCAGACTGGGCGTTTAACGCCTATTCTGCTACCCTTACTGGCGTTTAAACGCCAGTAAGTTTCTCCTCCAGGGTGTTCTATTTTTCATTCTGTTTTTCCTTCTGTTTTTTATTTTTCAATTGTTTTTTTGTGACTTCACATGATCATCAACCTATAGAAAACATAAAATAACAAAAGAAAATAGAAATGTAATATAGATAAGTAAAAATTGGGTTGCCTCCCAACAAGCGCTTCTTTAATGTCAATAGCTTGACAGTGACTCTCATGGAGCTTTACAGATATTCAGAGCAATGTTGGAACCTCCCAACACCAAACTTAGAGTTTGAATGTGGGGGGTTCAACACCAAATTTAAAGTTTGGTTGTGGCCTCCCAACACCAAACTTAGAGTTTGACTGTGGGGGATCTGTTTGACTCTGTATTGAGAAAAGCTCTTCATGCTTCCTCTCCATGGTGACAGAGGGATATCCTTGAGCTTTAAACACAAGGGAGTCTTCATTCACTTGAATGATCAATTCTCCTCTGTCAACATCAATCACAGCTTTTGCTGTGGCTAGGAAGGGTCTGCCAAGGATGATGGATTCATCCATACACTTCTCAGTCTCTAGGATTATGAAATCAGCAGGGATGTAATGGTCTTCAACTTTTACCAAGACATCCTCTACAAGTCCATAAGCCTGTTTCTTTGAATTGTCTGCCATCTCCAGTGAGATTCTTGCAGCTTGTACCTCAATGATCCCTAGCTTCTCCATTACAGAGAGAGGCATAAGGTTTATACTTGATCCCAGGTCACACAGAGCCTTCTCAAAGGTCATGGTGCCTATGGTACAAGGTATTGAGAACTTTCCAGGATCTTGTCTCTTCAGAGGTAATTTCTGCCTAGTCAAGTCATCCAGTTCTTTGATGAGCAATGGAGGTTCATCCTCCCAAGTCTCATTACCAAACAACCTGGCATTTAGCTTCATGATTGCTCCAAGGTACTTAGCAACTTGCTCTTCAGTAACATCTTCATCCTCTTCAGAGGAAGAATACTCATCAGAGCCCATGAATGGCAAAAGTAAATTTAATGGAATCTCTATGGTCTCAATCTGAGCCTCAGATTCCCATGGTTCCTCATTAGGGAACTCCTTGGAGGTCAGTGGACGTCCATTGAGGTCTTCCTCAGTGGAGATTACTGCCTCTTCCTCCTCTCCAGGTTTGGCCATGTGAGACATGTTTATGGCCTTGCACTCTCTCTTTGGATTCTCTTCTGTATTGCTTGGGAGAGTACTAGGAGGGAGTTCAGTAATTTTCTTACTCAGCTGACCCACTTGTACCTCCAAATTTCTAATAGAGGACCTTGTTTCAGTCATGAAACTTTGAGTGGTTTTGATTAGATCAGAGACAATGGTTGCTAAATCAGAGTGGCTCTATTTAGAATTCTCTGTTTGTTGCTGAGAAGATGATAGAAAAGGCTTGCTATTGCTAAACCTGTTTCTTCCACCATTATTGTTGTTGAAACCTTGTTGAGGTCTCTATTGATCCTTCCATGAGAGATTTGAATGATTTCTCCATGAAGGATTATAGGTGTTTCCATAGGGTTCTCCCATGTAATTCACCTCTTCCATTGCTGGGTTCTCAGGATCATAAGCTTCTTTTTCAGAGGAAGCTTCCTTAGTACTGTCTGTTGCTGTTTGCATTTCAGACAGACTCTGAGAAATCATATTGACTTGTTGGGTCAATATTTTATTCTGAGCCAATATGGCATTCAGAGTATCAATCTCAAGAACTCCTTTCTTCTGAGCTATCCCATTATTCACAAGATTCCTTTCAGAAGTGTACATGAATTGGTTATTTGCAACCATTTTAATGAGTTCTTGAGCTTCTGCAGGTGTCTTCTTCAGATGAAAAGATCCTCCAGCAGAGCTATCCAATGACATCTTGGATAGTTCAGACAGACCATCATAGAAAATTCCTATGATGCTCCATTCAGAAAGCATGTCAGAAGGGTACCTTCTGATCAATTGCTTGTATCTTTCCCAAGCTTCATAGAGGGATTCACCTTCCTTCTGTCTGAAGGTTTGAACTTCCACTCTAAGCTTGCTCAATTTTTGAGGTGGAAAGAACTTTGTTGAGAAGGCATTAACTAGCTTTTCCCAAGAGTTCAGGCTTTCTTTGGGTTGTGAATCCAACCATGTCTTAGCTCTGTCTCTTACAGCAAAAGGAAAAAGCATAAGTCTGTAGACTTCAGGGTCAACCCCATTGGTCTTGACAGTGTCACAGATTTGCAAGAATTCAGCTAAGAACTGATGAGGATCTTCCAATGGAAGTCCATGAAACTTGCAATTTTGTTGCATTAGAGAAACTAATTGAGGCTTAAGCTCAAAGTTGTTTGCTCCAATGGCAGGGATTGAGATGATTCTCCCATAGAAGTCGGGAGTAGGTGCAGTAAAGTCACCAAGCACCTTCCTTGCATTGTTGGTATTGTTGTTTTCGGCTGCCATGGTTTCTTCTTCCTTGAAAAGCTCTGTTAGGCCTTCTAAAGAGAGATGTTCTTTAGCTTCTCTTAGCTTTCTCTTCAAGGTCCTTTCAGGTTCAGGATCAGCTTGAACAAGTATGCCTTTATCTTTGTTTCTGCTCATATGAAAGAGAAGAGAACAAGAAAGTAGGGAATCCTCTATGTCACAGTATAGAGATTTCTTGAGGTGTCAGAGGAAAAGAAGAATAGAAGGAGGAGGTAGATGGAAGAGAATTCGAACATATAAAGAAGGAGGGAGTTCGAATTGTGCCTTGAGGAGGAGTGTTAGTCCTTTAAATAGAAGGATGTGAGAAGAGGGGAAGAATTTTTGAAAATAAATTAAAAAGATTTTGAAATAATTAAAAGAAATTTGAAAATTTGATTGATGATTTTCGAAAATTAAGATTGGGAAAGAAATTAAGTGATTTTTGAAAAGAGTTTAAAGTTAGAAATTAAAAAGATATGATTGAAAATTAATTTTGAAAAAGATGCGATTGAAAAGATATGCTTGAGAATATATGATTGAAAATCAATTTTAAAAAAAAAGAAAGTTTTAAAATTAAAGTTGATTACTTGACTAACAAGAAATTAAAAGATATGATTCTTAAAATTTAAAATTTGATCCTTTCTTAATACGCAAGTAACAACTTGAAAATTTTGAAGTAAATCTTTAATTATAACAAGGATTTTCGAAAATTAAAAAAAATGGAAAGAAATTGATTTTGAAGAGATATGATTGAAAAGATGTGATTTGAAAAAGATTTGATTTTGAAAAATTATGAAGATTTGAAAAAAATCTAAATTAAAAACAAAATCTTCCCTCTAGTGTCATCCTGGCGTTAAACGCCCAGAATGGCATCCATTCTGGCGTTTAACGCCCAAAACTCTACCTTTTTGGGCGTTAAACGCCCAGCCAGGTAACCCTGGCTGGCGTTTGAACGCCAGTTTTCCTTCTTCATTGGGCGTTTTGAACGCCCAGCTTTTTCTGTTTGATTCCTCTGCTGAATGTTCTGAATCTTCAATTCTCTGTATTATTGACTTGAAAAGACACGATTTTGAAAATATTTTTGAATTTTTAATGATGAGAAACAATCAAAATACAACTAATCTTAGGAAACTCAAATCAAACAATGCATGCAGGACACCAAACTTAAAAATTTTTATATAAGAGACACTAACAAATTGAGAATGCATATGAGAAACAACAAAACACACAAAACAAGAGAATTTAAAGATCAGAGCACTGAAATCATCAAGAACAACTTGAAGATCAATGAAGAACATATTGCATGTATTTGAAAAATGCAAGAAGAATAAAAATATGCAATTGACACCAAACTTAAAAATTGATACTAGACTCAAACAAGAAACATAAAATATTTTTTATCTTTATGGTTTTATAAATTTTTTTTTGTGATTTTCGAAACTTATATGGAAAAAGAAAATAAAGAGAATAAAAACTTTTAATGAGAATTCCAGGAATCATGCAATGTTAGTCTAAAGCTTCAGTCTAAAAAGATTAGACATGTTTGGCCAAGCTTCAGCAGGACATTACATTCAGTAGCTAAATTGATGAGAATCAATAAGCTTTTGTGATGCTAAGAACATCACCTTGAAACTCTAGAATTCATTCTTAAAAATTCTGAAAAGTACCTAATCTAAGCAACAAGATGAACCGTCAGTTGTCCAAACTCGAACAATCCCCGGCAATGGCGCCAAAAACTTGGTGCACGAAATTGTGATCATCAACAATGGCGCCAAAGGACTTGGAGCTCTTAAACGTGAATCACACTTTGTCACAATTCCGCACAACTAACCAGCAAGTGCACTGGGTCGTCCAAGTAATAAACCTTACGTGAGTAAGGGTCGATCCCACGGAGATTGTCGGCTTGAAGCAAGCTATGGTCACCTTGTAAATCTCAGTCAGGCGGATTCAGATGGTGATGGAGAATTGATAATTAAAAGATAAATAAAACATAAAATAAATATAGAGATACTTATGTAATTCTTCGGTTGGAATTTCAGATAAGCGTATGAAGATGCTTTGTTCCTCCTGAACCTCTGCTTTCCTATTGCCTTCTTCCAATCATTCATACTCCTTTCCATGGCAAGCTTTATATTGGGCATCACCGTTATCAATGGCTACTTCCCGTCCTTTCAGTGAAAACGTTCCAAATGCGCTGTCACTGCACGGCTAATCATCTGTCGGTTCTCGATCATGTCGGAATAGGATCCATTGATCCTTTTACGTCTGTCACACACCCCACAATCGCGAGTTTGAAGCTCGTCACAGTCATCCCTTCCCAGATCCTACTCAGAATACCACAGACAAGGTTTAGACGTTCCGGATCTCAGGAATGGCCGTCAATAATTCTAGCCTATACCACGAAGGTTCCAATCTTAGATTAGAAACCCAAGAGATACGCATTCAAGCTTGTTTGCATGTAGAACGGAAGTGGTTGTCTGTCAGGCGTTCATAGGTGAGAATGGTGATGAGTGTCACATAATCATCACATTCATCATGTTCTTGGGTGCGAATGAATATCTTGGAGAAGAAATAGACTTGAGTTGAATAGAAAAACAATAGTACTTTGTATTAATTCATGAAGAACAGCAGAGCTCCACACCTTAATCTATGGTGTGTAGAAACTCCACCGTTGAAAATACAAAAGTGATAATGGTGTAAGCATGGCCAAATGGCCAGCCTCCAAGGTCTAGGGACTAAACGTCCAAAGATGAAAATTCAATAGTATAAGGTCCTATTTATAGAGAACTAGTAGCCTAGGGTTTACAGAAATCAGTAATTAATGCAGAAATCTTCTTCTGGGCCCACTTGGTGTGTGCTTGGGCTAAGCATTCAAGCTTCCATGTGTAGAGACTTTTCTTGGAGTTAAACGCCAGCTTTTGTGCCAGTTTGGGCGTTTAACTCCAGCTTTTGTGCCAGTTCCGGCGTTAAACGCCAGAATTCTTGAGCTGACTTGGAACGCCTATTTGAGCCATCAAAGCTCGAGCAAAGTATGGACTATTATATATTGCTGGAAAGCTCAGGATGTCTACTTTCTAACGCAATTGAGGGCACGCCAATTGGGCTTCTGTAGCTCCAGAAAAATCACTTTGAGTGCAGGGAGGTCAGAATCCAACAGCATCTGCAGTCCTTTTTCAGCCTCTGAATCAGATTTTTGCTCAGATCCCTCAATTTCAGCCAGAAAATACCTGAAATCACAGAAAAATACACAAACTCATAGTAAAGTCCAGAAAAGTGAATTTTATTTAAAAACTAATAAAAACATAATAAAAACTAACAAAAATATATTAAAAACATACTAAAAATAATGCCAAAAAGCGTATAAATTATCTGCTCATCAATAGGACTTCCAATTTCTCATACCTTGCCAAAAGTTTATTTTACAGTTATTTATTTATTTCCATTGCCATTTAAATTACTTGTTCCTCATTCTCAAAACCCCGATTCACAACCTTCATAACCAATAATAAGAACATACTTCCCTGCAGTTCCTTGAGAAGACGACCCGAGGTTTGAATACTTCGGTTATCAATTTTTAAGGGATTTGTTACTTGTGACAACCAAAACGTTTGTATGAAAGGACTTTTGTTGGTTTAGAAGCTATACTTGCAACGAGGATTTATCTGCAAATTTCTAAACCACGCAAAAGTTCTCTCATCACCGAGGTTTAAATACTCGGTTATCAATTTTATTGGGTTTGCTTAAGTGACAACCAAAACTTTTGTAAGAAAGGAATTCTTGTCGGTCTAGAAGCTATACTTACAATGCGAATTTATTGTGAAAATTCTAGATCGCGCGAGAGTTTCGTTCTTTCAGGGCTCGGAGCGAGAAGTTATGCCAACTTGAATAGAGGGCAAGGGTTTTGCTTTTGTTTCCCCTCTCCTTGAATTTTTTTCTGTTCGTTCCTGCTGAATGAGGAGTAAGAAGGGGTCTTCCTTAAGTGTGGGTGATTTTGTGGGTTGGGCTATGGGCCTAATATGGGTCCAGTTCAACTAGTTCGGCCCGTTCGGCCCAATCTTGGGCCAAATCCTTTGAAATTAGTGTCAAAATTCTTGTTTTAATTAGCTCTATCTTATTAAACTATAAAATTCACATTTCTAATTTCTTTTATTAAAAATTAATTTATTAATTAATTATTTGCAAATTTCACGGGGTTTACATGCTATCCACATAATTAAGAATTTTGTCCTCAAAATTCAAATTTAGTTACCTGAAAAAGAGGTACAGGTAGTCCTCCCGCATATTCGATTCGAGTTCTCAAGTGTGTTCTCCAATTCCAACTCCACCCTCAGCATCCTCTGCTAACAAAACTCCTCCACTACGTAGCCACTTAGAACTGATATCATATTATCAATTGTAACCGAAGTTACTTGAAGCGTTAGATTCTCCTTTAGTTGCACTGGTTTAGGTTCTAATACGTGATTGGCATCAGGAGTGTACTCCTAAAACTGTGAGATGCGAAATACGTCGTACCGGTTTGAAAGATGTGGGGATAGAGTTACCCGATACGCCACTGGCCCAATTCTGGTGGTTACTCTTTACTTTCTCATGCATCAAACACACAATCACATGCATCACCACTTCATTCTTCATTTCTGGCCGCTCAAAAATATCTCCTTTGATCTGTGGTAAGTTTTAGTAATTTCAGGGTAAATTAAAAGATCCTCTCTTGTGAGCTTCGGACAATAGTTTTTCGTCTAAACTTTCGATTTTGAAACAAATTTCTCTCTTAGTATCTTCTTGATTCAATAGGCTTCAATACTTTTAGTAGCTCATTATCACCATTATTGCGCTCCCTAAGTTCTCGACCTTACGATCTCTTGTAATTTGTAATTGATTCAATTTGACACCTCCATTCATTTTCTCAATACCCAACTTAAGACCTTAACTTACTTAACAGTTCTTTCTCTTTGGTCATCCAAGCAATACTCAGGGACTTCCTGCTCAAGCCTCTGTCACCACTTCACGATGTTGTATTCGCACACATTCTAGACCCTTTTGATAATGCATTGCAATAATTCCAAATAGTTAATTAAGTTCAGGTATCATGACTACTGGCACTAAGGTTAATCCTTCTCTCAAATTTTGAAAGCTTACATTGTATTTAGGTGTCCATACAGATGGTTTATTCTAGCGCGTTAACTTACTCATAGGCACGCATTACGGTCGGCAGTAATTTAAAGCTCTAAAACTTCTCTTGTTGGCTCACACTTACATGTTTGCCACAGGAGAGCAGATGCGACTTTGTTTGGGCCTTAGTGCCAAATGTATAGTGGGGACACCCACACACTGAGAACTATTTTCCAGATGTAAGCACATTGAAAGCCACACGGTATGTGGCCTAGCCGTAAGACTTATATAAGTACACTGTATACATCTGGAAAGCCATATCTGAGACTCGTGCCCAGGTAATGTCGGGAGCGAGTAGGCAACTGACACATGAGCTCATGGCTTGTATTAGGAATAGACATGCATCATGTTGTTTGCACATTTATATTTGGTTGTGTTTGCTTGTATTACTTCTCTGTGATTGTGCTGATTGACTTGTTTGTATGTTGGTTTGAATTCCTTACTTGTGCTGTTAGTTCACGGATGTATTTAGGTGAGATGTTGTGGTTGAGAAATGATTATGTGGCTGAGAGATTGTTAGTATGACTAATTTTGTGATTAAAATCTGTTTTGAGTTTAGAAATTTAAAGAAAAGTAATTATTTATCAAAAGTAGAAATAAAAGTATTTTAAAGGATTTAATAAAAATAGTTTTATTGAGTAAGGCTAATTATTTTCATTTTATTTCATTACTTTTATGGCATTCTGATGAGCGGATAATTTGTACGCTTTTTGGCATTGTTTTTAGTATGTTTTTAGTAGGATCTAGTTACTTTTAGGGCTGTTTTCATTAGTTTTTATGTTAAATTCACATTTCTGGACTTTACTATGAGTTTGTGTATTTTTCTGTGATTTCAGGTATTTTCTGGCTGAAATTGAGGGACTTGAGCAAAAATCAGATTCAGAGGTTGAAGAAGGACTGCTGATGCTGTTGGATTCTGACCTCCCTGCACTCTGGAGCTACAGAACTCAAAATGGCACGCTTCCAATTGCGTTGGAAAGTAGACATCCAGGGCTTTCCAGCAATGTATAATAGTCCATACTTTGAACGAGTTTAGACGACATAAAAGGGCGTTGAACGCCAGTTCTACGCAGCTGTCTGGAGTTAAACGCCAGAAACAAGTCACAAACCAGAGTTGAACGCCAGAAATACGTTACAACCTGGCGTTCAACTCCAGAAAGAGCCTCTGCACGTGTAACATTCAAGCTCAGCCCAAGCACACACCAAGTGGGCTCCGGAAGTGGATTTATGCATCAATTACTAACTTCTGTAAACCCTAGTAGCTAGTATATTATAAATAGGACTTTTTACTATTGTATTAGACATCTTTGATCAGTTGTATGCTATCTTAGATCACGTTTGAGGGCTGGCCTCTCGGCCATGCCTGAACCTTCTTCACTTATGTATTTTCAACGGTAGAGTTTCTACACTCCATAGATTAAGGTGTGGAGCTCTGCTGTTCCTCAAAGATTAATGCAAAGTACCACTGTTTTTCTATTCAATTCATCTTATTTCGCTTCTAAGATATTCATTCGCATTTCAACCTGAATGTGATGAACGTGACAATCATCATCATTCCTTATGAACGCGTGCCTGACAACCACTTCCGTTCTACCTTAGATTGAATGAGTATCTCTTAGATCTCTTAATCAGAATCTTTGTGGTGTAAGCTAGATTGATGGCAGCATTCAAGAAAATCCGGAAAGTCTAAACCTTGTCTATGGTATTCCGAGTAGGATTCAATGATTGAATGACTGTGACGAGCTTCAAACTCGCGAGTGCTGGGGGTAGTGACAGATGCAAAAGGAGGGTGAATCCTATTCCAGCATGATCGGGAACCTCAGATGATTAGCCGTGCCGTGACAGGGCATCTTGGACCATTTTCACAAGAGGAGGGGATGTAGCCACTGACAACGGTGATGCCCTTGCATAAAGCCAGCCATGAAAAGGAGTAAGACTGATTGGATGAAGGCAGCAGGAAAGCAGAGGTTCAGAGGAACGAAAGCATCTCTATACGCTTATCTGAAATTCTCACCAATGAATTACATAAGTGTTTCTATCCTTCTTCTATTACTTATTTTCGAAAACTCCATAACTATTTTATATCCACCTGACTGAGATTTACAAGGTAACCATAGCTTGCTTCATACCAACAATCTCCGTGGGATCGACCCTTACTCACGTAAGGTTTATTACTTGGACGACCCAGTGCACTTGCTGGTTAGTTGTATCGAAGTTGTGACAAATTATGAATTGAGATTAGAGCACCAAGTTTTTGGAGCCATTACCAGAGATCACAATTTCGTGCACCAAGTTTTTGGCGCCGTTGCTGGGAATTGTTCAAGTTTGGACAACTGACGGTTCATCTTGTTGCTCAGATTAGGTAATTTTCTTTTTGTTTTGTTTTCAAAAATTTTTCAAAAATCTTTCAAAAATTTGTCTTTTGTTTTTGAAAAAAAAATAATAATAAAAATGTTTTCAAAAATATATTTTTCTTCAGAATTTTTAAGAATGAATTCTAGTGTTTCATAAAGCATGTTGAAGCCTGGTTGGCTGTAAAGCCACGACTGTAGGGCATGTTAGGCATGTCATGTCTGAGTTACATACTAAAACTTGGCTGGCTATTAAGCCATGCCTGACCCTTTGATTGGAGCTTTAGTTTAAAGAGCATAAGATTCCTGGAATTCATATTAAAAATTTTGGAATCCTTATTTTTCTTTTTCAAAATGATTTTCGAAAAAAAAAATTAAAAGAAAATACAAAAAATTCATAAAATAATAAAAATAAAAAATATTTTGTGTTTCTTGTTTGAGTCTTGAGTCATGTTATAAGTTTGGTGTCAATTGCATATTCATTTTTCATTTTTCGAAAATTCATGCATTCATGGTGTTTTTCATGATCTTCAAGTTGTTCTTGGTAAGTCTTCTTGTTTGATCTTGATATTTTCTTGTTTTGTGTCTTTTCTTGTTTTTCATGTGCATTTTTGCATCCATAGAGTCTAAACATGAAAGATTTCTAAGTTTGGTGTCTTGCATGTTTTCCTTGCATTAAAAATTTTTCAAAAATAAGTTCTTGGTGTTCATCTTGACATTCAAAGTGTTCTTGGTGTTCATCTTGACATTCATAGCATTCTTGCATGCATTCATTGTTTTGATCCATGACTTTCATGCATTGCATCATTTTTGTTGTTTTTCTCTCTCATCATAAAAATTCAAAAATCAAAAAAATATCTTTCCCTTTTTCTTCTCATAAATTCAAAAATTAGATTTGACTTTTTCAAAAAAAATTTAAAACTTAGTTGTTTCTTATGAGTCAATTCAAATTTTCAATTTAAAAATCTTATCTTTTTCAAAATCAAATTTTTTTCATTTTTTTAGTTATTTTCGAAAATTATAAAAATATTTTTCAAAAATCTTTTTCTTATTTTTATATCAAATTTTCGAAAATAACAATAACAATTAATGTTTTGATTCAAAAATTTCAAGTTTGTTACTTGCTTGTTAAGAAAGATTCAAACTTTAAGTTCTAGAACCATATCTTGTGATTTCTTGTGAATCAAGTCATTAATTGAGATTTTAAAAATCAAATCTTTTTCAAAAACTAATTTCTATCATATCTTTTCAAAAATATCTTCTTATCTTACCTTTTTCAAAAAAAGTGATTGTAAAATATCTTTTCTAACTTCCTAACTTCTTATCTTTTCAAAATTTGTTTCAACTAACTAACTAACTTTTTGTTTGTTTCTTATCTTTTTCAAAACTACCTAACTAACTCTCTCTCTCTCTCTCTCTCTCTCTAATTTTTGAAAATATCTTCCCTCTTTTTCAAAATTTCTTTTTAATTAACTAATTATTTTAATTTTGATTTTAATTTTCGAAAATTACTAACCTTTTTCACAAAAACTATTTTCGAAAACCACTAACTCTTTTTCAAAAATTATTTTCGAAAATTCACCTCCCCCTCTCATCTTCTTCTATTTGTTTATTTATTTACTAACATCTCTTCCTCACTCACAAAAAAAAAATCCGAACCCCCTCTCTCTCTCTGAGTTCAGATTTTCTCTTCTTCTTTTCTTCTATTCACACAGGGACCTCTATACTGTGGTAAACAGGATCCCTATTATTATTATTATTTTTTCTGTGCCCTCTTCTTTGTCATATGAGCAGGAGCAAGGACAAGAATATTCTTGTTAAAGCAGATCCAGAACCTGAAAGGACTCTGAAGAGGAAACTAAGAGAAGCTAAATTACAACAATCCAGAGAGAACCTTTCAGAAATTTTCGAACAGGAAGAGGAGATGGCAGCCGAAAATAATAATAATGCAAGGAGAATGCTTGGTGACTTTACTGCACCAAATTCTAATTTACATGGAAGAAGCATCTCCATTCCTGCCATTGGAGCAAACAACTTTGAGCTGAAACCTCAGCTAGTTTCTCTGATGCAGCAGAACTGCAAGTTTCATGGACTTTCATCTGAAGATCCTTTTCAGTTCTTAACTGAATTCCTGCAGATCTGTGATACTGTTAAGACTAATGGAGTAGATCCTGAAGTCTACAGGCTCATGCTTTTCCCTTTTGCTGTGAGAGACAGAGCTAGAGTATGGTTGGACTCTCAAACTAAGGATAGCCTGAACTCTTGGGATAAGCTGGTCAAGGCTTTCTTAGCCAAGTTCTTTCCTCCTCAAAAGCTGAGTAAGCTTAGAGTGGATGTTCAAACCTTCAGACAGAAAGAAGGTGAATCCCTCTATGAAGCTTGGGAGAGATACAAAGGACTGACCAAAAAGTGTTCTTCTGACATGCTTTCAGAATGGACCATCCTGGATATATTCTATGATGGTCTGTCTGAATTGGCTAAAATGTCATTGGATACCTCTGCAGGTGGATCCATTCACCTAAAGAAAATGCCTGCAGAAGCTCAAGAACTCATTGACATGGTTGCTAATAACCAGTTCATGTACACTTCTGAGAGGAATCCTGTGAGTAATGGGACGCCTATGAAGAAGGGAGTTCTTGAAATTGATACTCTGAATGCCATATTGGCTCAGAATAAAATATTGACTCAGCAAGTCAATATGATTTCTCAGAGTCTGAATGGAATGCAAGCTGCATCCAACAGTACTCAAGAGGCATCTTCTGAGGAAGAAGCTTATGATCCTGAGAACCCAACAATAGCAGAGTTAAAATACATGGGTGAACCATATGGAAACACCTACAATCCATCATGAAGAAATCACCCAAATCTCTCATGGAAGGATCAAAAGCCTCAACAAGGCTTTAATAATGGTGGAAAAAACAGGTTTAGCAATAGCAAGCCTTTTCCATCATCCACTCAGCAACAGACAGAGAATTCTGAGCAGAATCCGTCTAGCTTAGCAAATTTAGTCTCTGATCTATCTAAGGCCACTGTGAGTTTTATGAATGAAACAAGGTCTTCCATTAGAAACTTGGGAGCACAAGTGGGCCAGCTGAGTAAAAGGATCACTGAAATCCCTCCTAGTACTCTCCCAAGCAATACAGAAGAGAATCCAAAAGGAGAGTGCAAGGCCATTAAATTAATTACCATGACCGAACCCACAAGAGAGGAGAAGGACGTGAATCCCAAGGAGGAAGACCTCCTGGGACGTCCAGTGATCAATAAGGAGCTTCCCTCTGAGGAACCTAAGAAATCTGAGGCTCACCTAGAGACCATAGAGATTCCATTAAAACTCCTTATGCCATTCATGAGCTCTGATGAGTATTCCTCTTCTGAAGAGAATGAGGATGTTACTGAAGAGCAAAATGCCAAGTTTCTTGGTGCAATCATGAAGCTGAATGCCAAATTATTTGGCATTGAAACTTGGGAAGATAAACCTCCCTTGTTCACCAATGAACTAGGTGATCTGGATCAACTGACATTGCCTCAGAAGAAACAGGATCCTGTAAAGTTCTTAATACCTTGTACCATAGGCACCATGATCTTTAAGGCTCTGTGTGACCTTGGTTCAGGAATAAACCTCATGCCCCTCTCTGTAATAGAGAAACTGGGAATCTATGGGGTACAAGCTGCTAAAATCTCATTAGAGATGGCAGACAATTCAAGAAAACAGGCTTATGGACAAGTAGAGGACATGTTAGTAAAGGTTGAAGGCCTTTACATCCCTGCTGATTTCATAATCCTGGATACTGGAAAGGAAGAGGATGAATCCATCATCCTAGGAAGACCTTTCCTAGCCACAGCAAGAGCTGTGATTGATGTGGACAGAGGAGAATTGATCCTTCAACTAAATGAGGACAACCTTGTGTTTACAACTCAAGGATCTCTCTTTGCATCTATGGAGAGGAAGCATAAAAAGCTTCTCTCAAAGCAGAGTCAAACAAAGCCCCCACAGTCAAACTCTAAGTTTGGTGTTGGGAGGCCACAACCAAACTCTAAGTTTGGTGTCAAACCCCCATATCCAAACTCTAAGTTTGGTGTTGGGAGGTTTCAACAAAGCTCTGTACATCTGTGAGGCTCCATGAGAGCCCACTGTCAAGCTATTGACATTAAAGAAGCGCTTGTTGGGAGGCAACCCAATGTTTATCTAATTATATTTTTCTTAGTTATATGTCTTTATAGGTTCATGATCATGTGGAGTCACAAAATAAATATAAAAATTGAAAACGAAATCAAAAACAGCAGAAGAAAAATCACACCCTGGAGGAAGACCTTACTGGCGTTTAAACGCCAGTAAGAAGCATGTTTTGGGCGTTCAACGCCAGAACAGAGCATGGTTCTGGCGCTGAACGCCAGAAATGGGCAGCATCTGGGCATTTGAACGCCAGAAATACACCCTGGAGGAAAGCTGGCGCTGAACGCCCAGAACAAGCATGGTTCTGGCGTTCAACGCCAGAAATAGGCTACAAATGGGCGTTCAACGCCCAGAACAAGCACCAACCTGGCGCTGAATGCCCAGAGTTGTGTGCAAGGGCATTTTACATGCCTAATTTGGTGCAAGGTTGTAAATCCTTGAACACCTCAGGATCTGTGGACCCCTCAAGATCCCCACCTACCTCCACTCACTTCTTCTCACCCCTCTTTCACACAATCCAATAAACACTCTTCCCCAAAACCCTTCACCAATCACCTCAATCTCTCTTCCCCATCACCTCTTCACCACCCACATCCATCCACTCTTCCCCATAAACCTACCTCATAAACTCCACCTACCTTCAAAATTCAAAATCAATTTCCCACCCAAACCCACCCTAAATGGCCGCACCTTAACCCCCCCTCTCTTCCCTATATAAAGCCTTCCATTCTTCTTCATTTTCACACGACACAACCCTCTCTTCTCTTCTTGGCCGAAACACAACCCTTCCCCCCTCACCTCCATATTTTCTTCTTCTTCATCTATTCTTTCTTCTCTTGCTCGAGGGCGAGCAAAATTCTAAGTTTGGTGTGGTAAAAACATTAAGCTTTTTGTTTTTCCATTACCATTGATGGCACCTAAGACCAGAGAATCCTCTAGAAAAGGGAAAGGAAAGACAAAAGCTTCCACCTCCGAGTCATGGGAGATGGAAAGGTTCATCTCCAAAGCCCATCAAGACCACTTCTATGATGTTGTGGCCAAGAAGAAGGTGATCCCCGAGGTCCCTTTCAAACTCAAAAGAAATGAGTATCCGGAGATTCGACATGAAATTCAAAGAAGAGGTTGGAAAGTTCTAACGAACCCCATCCAACAAGTCGGCATCCTAATGGTTCAAGAGTTCTATGCTAATGCATGGATCACTAGGAACCATGATCAAAGTAAGAACCCGAACCCAAAGAATTATCTCACCATGGTTCGGGGGAAATACTTAGATTTTAGTCCGGAAAATGTGAGGTTGGCGTTCAACTTGCCAAACATGGAAGAGAACGCACGCCCCTACACAAGGAGAGTCAACTTTGATCAAAGGTTGGACCAAGTCCTCATGGACATATGTGTAGAAGGAGCTCAATGGAAGATTGACTCAAAAGGCAAATCGGTTCAACTAAGAAGACTGGACCTTAAGCCTGTAGCTAGAGGATGGTTGGAGTTCATTCAATGCTCAATCATTCCCATTAGCAACCGGTCTAAAGTTACTATAGACCGGGCCATCATGATCCATAGCATCATGATTAGAGAAGAGGTGGAAGTTCATGAGATTATACCTTAAGAACTCTACAAGGTGGCTGACAAGTCCTCCACTATGGCAAGGTTAGCCTTTTCTCACCTCATTTGCCACCTATGCAATTCGGCTGGGATTGACATAGAGGGAGATATCCTTATTAAAGAGGACAAGCCCATCACTAAGAAAAAGATGGAGCAAGCAAGAGAGTCCATTCATGGAGCTCAAGAGGCGCATGAATCTCATCACCATGAGATCCCGGAGATGCCTCAAATGCATTTTTCTCCACAAAACTACTGGGAGCAAATCAATACCTCCCTAGGAGAATTAAGTTCCAACATGGGACAACTAAGGGTGGAACATCAAGAGCACTCCATCATCCTTCATGAAATAAGAGAAGATCAAAAAGCAATGAGGGAGGAGCAACAAAGACAAGGAAGAAACATAGAAGAGCTCAAGGACATCATTGGTTCCTCAAGAAGGAAACGCCACCATCACTAAGGTGGACTCATTCCTTGTTCTTACATTCTCTATTTTTCGTTTTCTATGTTAAGTGCTTATCTATGTTTGTGTCTTCATTACATGATCATTAGTAGTTAGTAACTTTGTCTTAAAGTTATGAATGTCCTATGAATCAATCACCTCTCTTAAATGAAAACTGTTTTAATTCAAAAGAACAAGAAGTACATGAGTTTCAAATTTATCCTTGAACTTAGTTTAATTATATTGATGTGGTGACAATGCTTCTTGTTTTCTGAATGTACGCTTGAACAGTGCATATGTCTTTTGAAGTTGTTGTTTAAGAATGTTAAATATGTTGGCTCTTGAAAGAATGATGACTAGGAAACATGTTATTTGATAATCTGAAAAATCATAAAAAAAATGATTCTTGAAGCAAGAAAAAGCAGCAAAGAACAAAGCTTGCAGAAAAAAAAAAAAGAGAAAAAAAAATAGGCGAAAAAAAATAGAAGGAAAAAGCAAGCAGAAAAAGCCAAAAGCTCTTAAAACCAAAAGACAAGAGCAAAAAGCCAATAACCCTTAAAACCAAAAGGAAAGGGCAAATAAAAAGGATCCCAAGGCTTTGAGCATCAGTAGATAGGAGGGCCTAAAGGAATAAAATCCTGGCCTAAGCGGCTAAACCGAGCTGTCCCTAACCATGTGCTTGTGGTGTGTAGGTGTCAAGTGAAAACTTGAGACTGAGCGGTTAAAGTCAAGGTCCAAAGCAAAAAAAGAGTGTGCTTAAGAACCCTGGACACCTCTAATTGGGGACTTTAGCAAAGCTGAGTCACAATCTGAAAAGGTTCACCCAATTATATGTCTATGGCATTTATGTATCCGGTGGTAATACTGGAAAACAAAGCGCTTAGGGCCACGGCCAAGACTCATAAAAAAAGCTGTGTTCAAGAATCATCATACTGAACTAGGAGAGTCATAACACTATCTGAACTCTGAGTTCCTATAGATGCCAATCATTCTGAACCTCAATGGATAAAGTGAGATGCCAAAACTATTCAAGAGGCAAAAAGCTATAAGTCCCGCTCATATGATTGAAGCTATATTTCATTGATAGTTTGGAATTTATAGTATATTCTCTTCTTTTTATCCTATTTGATTTTCAGTTTCTTGGGGACAAGCAACAATTTAAGTTTGGTGTTGTGATGAGCGGATAATTTGTACGCTTTTTGGCATTGTTTTTAGTATGTTTTTAGTAGGATCTAGTTACTTTTAGGGATGTTTTCATTAGTTTTTATGTTAAATTCACATTTCTGGACTTTACTATGAGTTTGTGTATTTTTCTGTGATTTCAGGTATTTTTTGGCTGAAATTGAGGGACTTGAGCAAAAATCAGATTCAGAGGTTGAAGAAGGACTGCTGATGCTGTTGGATTCTAACCTCCCTGCACTCAAAGTGGATTTTCTGCAGCTACAGAACTCAAAATGGCGCGCTTTCAATTGCGTTGGAAAGTAGACATCCAGGGCTTTCCAGAAATGTATAATAGTCTATACTTTGAACGAGTTTAGATGACATAAAAGGGCGTTGAACGCCAGTTCTACGCTGCTGTCTGGAGTTAAACGCCAGAAACAAGTCACAAACTAGAGTTGAACGCCAGAAATACGTTACAACCTGGCGTTCAACTCCAGAAAGAGCCTCTGCACGTGTAACATTCAAGCTCAGCCCAAGCACACACCAAGTGGGCTCCGGAAGTGGATTTATGCATCAATTACTAACTTCTGTAAACCCTAGTAGCTAGTATATTATAAATAGGACTTTTTACTATTGTATTAGACATCTTTGATCAGTTGTATGCTATCTTAGATCACGTTTGAGGGCTGGCCTCTCGGCCATGCCTGAACCTTCTTCACTTGTGTATTTTCAACGGTAGAGTTTCTACACTCCATAGATTAAGGTGTGGAGCTCTGCTGTTCCTCAAAGATTAATGCAAAGTACCACTGTTTTTCTATTCAATTCATCTTATTTCGCTTCTAAGATATTCATTCGCACTTCAACCTGAATGTGATGAACGTGACAATCGTCATCATTCCTTATGAACGCGTGCCTGACAACCACTTCCGTTCTACCTTAGATTGAATGAGTATCTCTTAGATCTCTTAATCAGAATCTTCGTGGTGTAAGCTAGATTGATGGCGGCATTCAAGAGAATCCGGAAAGTCTAAACCTTGTCTGTGGTATTCCGAGTAGGATTCAATGATTGAATGACTGTGACGAGCTTCAAACTCGCGAGTGCTGGGGGTAGTGACAGACGCAAAAGGAGGGTGAATCATATTCCAGCATGATCGGGAACCTCAGATGATTAGCCGTGCCGTGACAGGGCATCTTGGACCATTTTCACAAGAGGAGGGGATGTAGCCACTGACAACGGTGATGCCCTTGCATAAAGCCAGCCATGGAAAGGAGTAAGACTGATTGGATGAAGGCAGCAGGAAAGCAGAGGTTCAGAGGAACGAAAGCATCTCTATACGCTTATTTGAAATTCTCACCAATGAATTACATAAGTGTTTCTATCCTTCTTCTATTACTTATTTTCGAAAACTCCATAACTATTTTATATCCGCCTGACTGAGATTTACAAGGTAACCATAGCTTGCTTCATACCAACAATCTCCGTGGGATCGACCCTTACTCACGTAAGGTTTATTACTTGGACGACCCAGTGCACTTGCTGGTTAGTTGTATCGAAGTTGTGACAAATTATGAATTGAGATTAGAGCACCAAGTTTTTGGAGCCATTACCAGAGATCACAATTTCGTGCACCACATTCCTATTCCCTACTGAGAACATGTGGCTTGTTCTCACCCCAAAATCTTCCACCCTTTCAGTGACACAAGTTCAATGACGCAGTTTGAAGTGGCGGGCGATTATTAGACTTATTTATGAGTTAAGTTTATGAGTTTAGTTACTTTCATAGAATTCTCTCGCCTTTGTTATTTAAGATTTTATTTTATACAGAGGGATAGGAATTGTATTTGAGTTTTATATTGAATTCTTTCGTATGGAATTTATTATTAGTAATAACTATGTGACTACTATTACTTGGTGATCTTTGATATATGATTTTAATTGATAAAAACAAAATTTTCTGGCATTTTCTATAAAACTGAAAGACGATATCAAATTAAAGACTCAATATTAAATAGTAAATAAGGAAAACAGGTTAGTAACTCCTTACTTTTGGTACGATCATGACGTGCTAAAAGTTAAGGTGTTACAATGATGATGATGATGATGATGATGATGATGAGAAAAAGGAGGAAAAGTTTTGAGTTTTGCAGGATTTATCAGAAAATAATACCAAAATTTTTTAATTGTGACATAAAAGTTTCTCAATTTTGACGTTGAAATTTCTTAATCGTGACACAAGTTCTTATTAAGAAGGTGAAACAAGAATTATGAGAATGTGAAACAAGAAGAAGAAGAAGGAGGAAGTAAAACGTGCGCACATGAATTTAAAATACTTGGTTGGACTTGGTTAGGATTATGACTTGGATGTAGAACTTTATTGTATTAATATTTACCCTCTGAAAAAATATTTTTCTTTTTCTATGTTATTTATTTATATTTTATTCTTATTTATTCAAATTTAATACATCAAATCATTTCATAAATTATATAAGAATATATCATTAAGTTCTATTATTTGTCTAAAATTACTCCAGAAATATGGTAATAAAAATAATTATATATTAAATATATATTTTAAAAATTTAAAAATTTAAATTTGATAAATTTTTTTAAGTATAATTAAAAAATAAAATATTTTTATTTTAAAATTAAAATTTTTTATAAATTTATTATTTCGATTTATTTCATGAGTGATTGCAACTTTTTTTTAAATAAAAATTTAGAGATTGAATTTTATTCCATTTTTAAAATAAAAATTCAGATAAAATAAGCAACCTTTTTGCTACATATAAAAATTATTTATCACTGATACTTATATGTTGTCGTGTTTTTCAAAATAATTTGTATCAGTAGTATTAATTTTTAATACTATTTTAATAATTTTACCTGTTTTAGAATTTTGTGAATTAAAAAATTAAACATAATAATATCTTTTTTTTCTATTTTTGCTTCCTCCTTTTATATTTTATATAGTTTACTAAAATAAAAATACAAACCAAACAACTCTTCAATTTTTTATGCAAAGAAATAAGAAAAATTTAATCTCGTCTCACTAAAAATAATCTTTAATATAAAATTTAACTAATCTATATATAACTACTCGAATTTTTGAAAATTAAATAATGAATTATTTATGATTTATTATATTTGTTGATAATTTTATTTAAAAAAATTATTTTTTTAAAAATAATTAAATTAAATTTTATGATACTTTGAGTTTAAAATTCATTAGGATTTATAAAATTATCTAAATAATTTAGTATTTCTATATTAGGGATTTAAAGTTTTAGTAATTGAAAATAATAAAAGTTTTATACAATTTAAATCGAATAATTGAAAGTTTTATTAATATTATGAACTAAAAGAAAATTTATTTATTTATCACTAATTTTAAATTAGAGTATTTAATTAAAAAACAATTTATAATTTAAAAAATAAATAGTATTCTTAAAGTTAATTATATTGGATTAAATTTGATTTTAAATTAATACTCTACCCTAACCCTAAATTCTCAATTTCTAACCCTAATTTTACCTAACCTTAACCTCTTTTACCCAACACACACACACACACACACACAATACTAATCCCTCCTACATTCACACGTGTTTCACTCTGAGCCACTCCTTCACATACAAAAACGCGTTACACACACACCGAAAGAAATTAGAAAAGGGAGAATGGAGGAGGGAAGAAGAAGAAAGAAGGAGAGAGAAGCAGGGAGGCAACACCGGTGGGCGCCATTACCACCATTGCTGCCACTGCCAATGTGTGGGTGAGAGGGACAAGTTGAGAGAGACTCAACCGCACAAAACAGAGGAAACAGAGAGCTCGCAAGGGAGAGGAGATGCCGCCTCGCCGCTGTCGCATCGTCGTCGTGCTTTATGGTCACCGCTATCGTTCAACCCGCCGTCAGAGGAAGGTTGCTGCCGCCGTCAGTCCTACGTCGCTGACAGAAGCTCGAGATGGAGATGAGGGAGACGCGACCCAAGTACCGCGATGAGGAAGAGAAGATTTTGTTCCCTTCGCTACGATCATCGTTGCCGTTCTGCCTTCGGTCAATGGCTGATCACCGTCACCAAACACTGCCAAGGAGAGAGAGAGAGAGAGAGAGAGAGAGAGAGAGAGAGAGAGAGAGAGTGGAGAGAGAAGGCGTCGTGGGGTGGTCTCTGCCACTGAGATGCTGATGAGCGGATATTTTATACGCTTTTTGCCATCATTTTCATATAGTTTTTAGCATGTTTTATTTAAGTTTTTTTATATTTTCATAGGTTTTAGTGCAAAATTCACATTTTTGGATTCTACTTTGAATTTGTGTATTTTTATGCAATTTCATATATTTTCTAGCTGAAATTGAGGAGCTGGAGCAAAAGTATTATTCAGAGACAGAGAAAGTGTGTAGATGCTGTCAGGATCTGACCTTCTTGCACTCGAAAGAGCTTTTCTGAAGCTACAGAGGTCCAAATGGAGCGTTCTCAACGGCTTTAGAAAGTGTAAGACCCTAATTAGCCTAAGATTTACCCCGCATCGTAAAGAAAAGGTTAATCAGAGATTACGACAGTTCTAAGCTCATATATATATATATATAAAGAATAGTATAATCTAGATGCCCGATGAAGGATATAGCTCAAAAACAGGATTTAAAAGCGCAAATGTACTATCGAAGCTACTAGCTTAAAGCACAAGGTATAGATAATATATATCAAAATATAATAGTGTAATATCATAAGAATCTAGCCACGGCTCGCGGAGTTTAAGCCGGCTAGCCATATATACAGACACACGAAAACCTGACAGTAAAAACAGCTTATACATGTTTTGTTCTCTCAAATACAAGCCTCTAGGCAAAGAAAAATACAAAAGTGAGAGACATATACAAAATAAGCCAAGAAGATTAAAAAAGGTATCTGGGTCCTCCGCTTCTCTCACCATCTAACAACTCACCGAGGTGGGTTGCGACCTGCATCTGAAAAACACAACAGAAATATGGTATGAGAACCGGAGGTTCTAAGTATGGTAACAGTGTCCAGTGATGTAGTATATAAGACCCCGGGATGCCAAAGGCAATCCTAAGCTCCATATCCATCACAAGATTCAGACTTAAGGCATACTAAAACAAATGAGCATAATATACAAATCTTAACATAAATAAACCAGGTAATCTATCTTAAGGGATTTCTATTCTAACTAACACCGCTGTCCCACAGCCTTCACCAACCGATCCTCCATGCGATCCTATCACCACCGCATTCCGAATCTCCTCAATCCCAGTAGAAAACATAGATAATATACAATGCAAGTAAAACACAAGTATTCGCATATAAGGCAATTAATTCAAATAGCATATAGGCATGTTATACAAATAGGCAAGCCATTACAAGTAGTCAAAGCATACAAGCAGATAGAAAATGCATATGATGAATACCTGTCCTATTGGCTGTGATATCACATTGTCGGTTCAACTGCCAACCCGACACATCTCCATGGAGATGTCGTCCTTCGGAATAATCAATGGGAACCCCCGAGATATAGTGCTCGGATCAGTGTCCAGGGTTTTGCGCCTGCACGCTCTATTGATCCGAAGGGATGCGAGAGGGATACTCTTGCCTTAGAGCTCACATCTCAACATAAGCGAGATTAACCACCATCCTTACGCCGTCGCCGCTACCTCGACAGGCGGGATTAACCACCGTTCCTGCCGGGCACATAGCGTCTCATAATCTTAGTGCAAATTAGTACTTCAGTGGTTTTCAGAAAACATTTTCAGTATACACGGATCCATCATCTCATTCAGAGTCCTCGACTCATCTCAGCCACTGTCAATTCACATTTCAGTTCCTCATTTCTCATATCATATATCAATCATCCTTCACATACCATCAAACCATCCTCAGTACACCCGAGACCTAATCCTCCGTTTTCTAATTTTTCATAAAAATCATCAACTAAAACACTTAGGTTATTCCCCATGTTCTCATACTCTAAACCAAGCACAAAATTCTTAAAACGGTGTTATAGAAGCTTACAATCTTGTTGGGAAGCTGAAATAGTTGAAAACAAAGTTAAAATTTGAGAAACACGGCATGTGCGTCCACACAAGGGTGTGCGTGCGCACGCCCAGGAAGATTTTTAAAAGTGTGCGTACGCACAAGGGTGTGCGTACACACAGGTGTGAAAATTTACAAGTCTGTTCACTCGCACAAGCTGTGCTAGCGCCCCCAACAGACTCCCCTTCCCAACTCGTGCGTGCGCACAGGACTGTGCATGCGCACAGGTTGTAAATTCTCATTGGTGTGTGCGTGCACGAGCTGTGCTAACGCTGCAACCAGAAAGCCCTTTTCTGCCTGTGCATGCGCATAGGTCTGTATGTGCGCACAGGTTTAAAATTTTGCAGGGTTGTGCGTGCGCATAGGGCTGTGCGTGCGCACAAACCAGAAATCTCAAAATTCTGCAACTTAGCAGAATTTCAGATTTTCAACACCAACTTTGAATGATCATAACTCCCTCTACAAAAATCCAAATTTTACAAACTTTATATCGATTTGAAGGGTTTTCAATAGACTTTAATTCTAAACAACTTTCAATCAGTTTTGAAAACCAAGGCAAAAGTTATGATCAGACAAAATTTACCAAATTTTCCTTTTTACCAAATTACACTTGTTCTCAGTTTTACCAAATTCTCAAGCCACATCCAACTAGATCAAAACCAAACTTCCATTTCCAGCACACTCTATCCTTTTAAATCACAGTTCACCATTCTTAATCATCAAATACCACATATATGACACTAAGGTCAATTCTCCACCAACACCTTCATCAACCATCAATTTGTTCCTATCACTTATCATCATCAATTCCATTCATACTTTATATCCGCATCCAACAACATACAATCATTCAAATCATCAAACATCATACCTTAATATTATTATTTCTCAATATAACAATATCAATTCAACATGCATTTTCAATAAACCATCATCAACAACCACATAATTCCAACCTATCCTATAGGTCACTAGCCTAAGTGTCCATGAATATTATATACTACATAGAGGAAACCGAAACCATACCTTGGTCGATTCCCTATATGCACCAAAACCCAAAATGAGCACAAGTTAGGCTTTCCAACACAATCCAAGCCACCAACAATCACCAATAAGCTCCAACAAGTTCCAATAATTACCACTTCAAGCTATAACACATATAATTCACAATAATTCAACCTAGGGTTCATCAAACTTGAAATTTCACAAGGGTTCAAGACTTCTTACCTTTCTCAACAGTCTTGGAAGCCAAAATCCAATGCTAAGTAAGGATTAGAGTGAACCTAAACATCCAAAATCACAAAAACTCACTTAACCAAAAGACCTAAATACCCAAAATTTTGAGGAGAAGAACTGAATAGTTTTCGAGCTTTACTTACCAGTTTCTTATATGGGTTTTGTAGAGCTCTTCACAAGGAACGCGTAGCCGCAAAGGGTGCAGCGATCGGAGCTCTATAGCTCAAGATATGAGCTTGAGAAGATTGAAGTGAATAGTGCTCAATCTCTTCTCCTCTCCCTCTTTCAATTCTGATGTGTGTGTGTTTGTGAAAGGGTAGGATTCATTAAATGAACCTTATATATGTTGGGCTTGGGCCCAACTTAGGCCCGTTCCAACCCGTTAGCATTTTTAACCCGTTTGGCCCAACTTCAAGTCAAACCTTTAAAATTAATGCCTGGTTTTCCATTTCTAACATTTTTTAAGGTTTTTGACTATTTTCAATTTTCCTCGTGCGGTACCAGGTAGACTTGAACCAGTTCAACTGGTTCGACTGTCAGTTCGCGGTTTTTTGCGGTTTTTTTGCAAAAAGCACATTTTCTGACTCAGAAAGACCTACTGAGTCCAAAAATCACATTTAAATCCTCAAATTCTCACTCTAACTTTTCGGAATCTAAATTGGGCAATTAATTACTTAATTAACCGGTTGTTTAGTTGCGATTCTTACATTCTCCCTACCAAATAAGAAATTTTACCCTCAAAATTTGAATTACCTGAGAATAGCTCGGGATAATCCTTCCGCATCTCGGACTCCAATTCCCAAGTATGTTCTTCAACTCCTGCTCGCTCCCAAGCAACTTTAACCAATGAGACTTCCTTTCCTCGCAGCTTCTTCACACTAGTGTCATCGATCCTCACTGGCGTTACTTGAAAAGACAAGTTCTCCCTCAACTCGACCGACTCAGGCTCCAACACATGAGCTGCATTTGACGTGTACTTGTGGAGCTGTGACTGATGAGCGAATAATTTATACCCTTTTTGGCATTATTTTTACATAGTTTTTAGTATGTTTTAGTTACTTTTTATTATGTTTTTATTAATTTTTATGCAAAAATCAAATTTCTAGACTTTAGTATGAGTTTGTGTATTTTTCTATGATTTCAGGTATTTTCTGGCTGAAATTGAGGGACCTGAGCAAAAATCTGATTCCGAGGCTAAGAAAGGACTGCAGATGCTGTTGGATTTTGACCCTCCTGCACTCGAAATGAATTTTCTAGAGTTACAGAAGTCCAATTTGCGCGCTCTCAATTGCGTTGGAAAGTAGACATCTTGGTCTTTCCAGAAATATATAATAGTTTATATTTTGTCCGAGATTTGATGGTCCAAACTGGCGTTGAAATCCAGCCAAAAACTTTCTGGCGTAAAACGCCAGAACTGGCACCTTTCTTGGCGTTAAACGCCCATTTTGGCACCCAGGGTGATGTTTAACTCCAACTTAAGGCATATGCACGTGAAAGCTTGAAAGCTCAGCCCAAACACTCACCAAGTGGGTCCCGGAAGTGGATTACTGCACTATCTGCACTTAGTTACTCATTTTCTGTAAACCTAAATTACTAGTCTAGTATAAAAACTACTTTTAGAGATTCATTTTGCAACTCATGACAATTTTATTCCATATTGTATCTCTGACGGCATGAGTCTCGAAACCCCATTGGTGGGGGTGAGGAGCTCTGCTGTTTCTCAATGGATTAATGCAATTACTACTGTTTTCTATTCAATCACGCTTGATTCTATTCTAAGATACTCACTCGTACTTCAATCTGGAGAAGATGATGATCCGTGACACTCATCATTATTCTCACATTTATGAACGCGTGCTTGACAACCACTCCCGTTCTATCTGAGCTCAACGTAGTCATTGGGCGACAGCTTGAGTGCGTATCTCTTGGGTCTCTGATCCACGGACCGAGTCCGTGAGATCAGAACCTTCGTGGTATAGGCTAGAACCAATTGGCAGCATTCCTGGGATCCGAAAAGTCTAAACCTTGTCTGTGGTATTCCGAGTAGGATCTGGGAAGGGATGACTATGACGAGCTTCAAACTCACGAATGTTGGGAACAGTGACAGTGTGCAAAAGGATAGAGAGATCCTATTCCGACGCTAGTGAGAACCGACAGATGATTAGCCGTGCGGTAGCTGTACCTGGTATTTTTCATCCGAGATGAGAAATCCGACAGTTGATTAGCCGTGCAGAGACCGTGCCTAGTATTTTTCACTGAGAGGATCATACAGCCTGCCATGGAAGGAAACCATGCGTGTTTGGAGAAGAAGACAGTAGGAAAGCAGAGATTCAGATGACAAAGCATCTCCGGAACCTCAACCTGTTCCTCATTACTGAATCACAAGTATCATTTATTTTATGTTATTTACTTTTCATAAACAAAATCATTTTTATCATTAATCTCCTGACTAAGATTTACAAGATAACTATAACTTGCTTCAAGCCGACAATCTCCGTGGGATCGACCCTTACTCACGTAAGGTATTACTTGGATGACTCAGTGCACTTGCTGGTTAGTTGTGCGGAGTTGTGAAAAGTGTGATCACAATTTTGTGCACCAAGTTTTTGACGCCGTTGCCAGGGATTGTTCGAGTTTGGACAACTAACGGTTCATCTTGTTGCTTAGATTAGGAAAAATTTTATCTTTTTGGTTTAGAGTCACAAAAATTGAGTCTTTTATTATTGTTTTTGGTTAAAATTTTAAAATTCTTATTTTCTTTTTCTAGATTATTTTCGAAAATTTTTAAAATCAATAACCTCATAATTGAGTCTTCTGTTTGAGTTTAGTTTCATGTTCTAAGTTTGGTGTCAATTGCATGTTATTATTTTTTTTTTCATATTTTCGAGTTTTATGTTCATTGTTCTTTCTTGATCTTCAAGTTGTTCTTGTTTATTTTCCTTGTTTGATCTTTAGTTTTTCTTATTTTGTGTCTTTCCTTGTTTTTCTTGTGCATTTTCGAATTATTAGTGTCCAAAGTATAAAAAAAAAGTTTAAGTTTGGTGTCCTTTGTGTTTTTATTTTCTTAAAGATTTCTAAAATTTGTTCTTGGTGTTCATCTTGATCTTTAAAGTGTTCTTGGTGTTCAGTTTATTGTTTTTCTCTTTCCTCATTAAATTCAAAAATATATTTTCTCTTTATTTTAATTGAATTTTTGAATTTTTATTTTAAAAATTCAGATTTTTATTTTTATTTTATCTTATCTTAGTTTTAAATTTCAAAAATTTCAAATCTTTTTCAAAAATCATATCTTTTTCAAAATCTTATTTTATCTTATTTCAAATTTCAAATTCCAAATTTCAAATTTGAAAATCTTTTATAAAAAAATTTTCAGAATCTTTTTCTTCTTTCCTATAATTTTCGAATTATTTGTCCTATTTCAGTATCTTGATTGAAAAATTTTAAGTTTGGTATTGCCTTGTTAAGAAAGTTTTAATCTTTAAAATTTTTAAAATCATATCTTTTTCAAATCTCTTCTTTTAATTATTTTCTTACAAGTATCTTTAATTTTAAGACATATCTTTTTCAAAACTTCCTAACCACTTTCTCTCTCTTCATTTTTCGAAAATCATATCCAAAATTTTTCAAAATCCTTTTAATTAATTAGTCTTTTTAGTATTCAAATTTTTTTTTATTATTTTCCTTCTCTTTTAGTTTTTGAAACTTATATTCTATTTTCTAATTATTTTATTTTATTTTATTTCTTTTAATTCGATTTATCCCTAATTAAATAAAATAAAAACAAAAATATATTTTATTTGCAATCCATATCATCTCCCTTTTTCCATCATGGACCTAAGTGGAAATGAACAGTCTAGAAGGACTCTGGTGTCATATGCTAACCCCACTACTGCTGCATATGGGAGTAGTATCTGTATACCCCCATAAGAGCCAGCAATTTTGAGCTAAACCCTCAGCTCATTATCATGGTGCAGCAAAATTGCCAGTATTCCGGTCTTCCACAGGAAGAACCTACTGAGTTTCTGGCACAGTTCTTACAAATTGCTGACACAGTACATGATAAGGAAGTAGATCAGGATGTCTACAGATTATTACTGTTTCCATTTGCTGTAAAAGATCAAGATAAGAGGTGGTTAAATAACCAACCCACAGCAAGCATAAGAACATGGAAACAGTTATCAGACAAATTCCTGAATCAATATTTCCCTCCAAAAAGGATGACACAGCTAAGACTGGACATCCAAGGCTTTAAACAAGAGGATAATGAATCTCTTTATAATGCCTGGGAGAGGTACAGAGGGATGCTAAGAAAATACCCATCTGAAATGTTTTTAGAGTGGGTGCAGTTAGACATCTTCTACTACGGGCTTACAGAAAAGGCCCAGATATCTCTAGACCACTCAACTGGTGGATCTATACACATGAGAAAGATAATTGAAGAGGCTCAAGAACTCATTGATACAGTTGCTAGAAATCAGCATCTGTACTTAAGTAGTGAGTCCTCCCTGAAAGAAGAGGCTAAAGCAGTATCCACTGAACTTAGTCCTCAAGAACAAGTTGTTGAACTCAATCAGCAATTACTTATTATAACAAAACAGTTAGCAGAATTTAAAGAGATGCTCTAAGACACTAAAAATGCTAACAAGAATATGGAAGCACAATTGAATCAGACAAGACAGCAGCTATCTAAACAGATAACAGAAGAATGCTAAGCTGTTTAATTAAGGAGTGGAAAGACATTGAATGTATGAACTCAATGCAGCAGAAAACCAAGAAAGGAACAACTGACAGAGGATAACCAAACCACTGTCCAAAATCCCTCTGAGGACAGTAAGAGCCCAGAGAGGAATGATTCTGGCGTTCAAACGCCAGAAAAGGGTGGACAGTTGGCATTAAACGCCCAAAGGATGGACAATTCTGGCGTCCAAGCGCCAGAAAAGGGTGGCAATCTGGCGTTAAACACCCAGGCAGCCCCCAATTCTGGCGTTCAAACGCCAATAAGGGATCAGACACCTGCAAGTGCTGATAACAACCCCTTTGGGCAGGCTTCTCCAACCACTTCTGTAGGAAGTAAACCTGCAGCAACTAAGGTTGAAGAATATAAAGCCAAGATGCCTTATCCTCAGAAACTCCGCCAAGCGGAACGGGATAAACAATTTTCCTGCTTTGCAGACTATCTCAGAACTCTCAAAATAAAGATTCCATTTGCAGAGGCACTTGAGCAAATACCCTCTTATGCTAAGTTCATGAAAGAGATCTTAAGTCATAAGAAGGATTGGAGAGAAACTGAAAAAGTTTTCCTCACTGAAGAATGCAGTACATTCATTCTAAAAAGCTTACCAGAGAAGCTTAGAGATCCCGGAAGCTTTATGATACCATGCACATTAGAGGATACTTGTATCAAGACAGATCTATGTGATCTTGGGGCAAGTATCAACCTAATACCTGCATCCACTATCAAAAAGCTTGGCTTGACTGATGAAGTTAAACCAACCCGGATATGCCTCTAACTTGCTGATGGCTCCATTAAGATCCCATCAGGCATAATTGAGGACATGATTGTCAAGGTTGGGCCGTTTGCCTTTCCTACTGACTTTGTAGTGCTAGAAATGAAGGAGCACAAGAGTGCAACTCTCATTCTAGGAAGACCTTTCCTAGCAACTGGACGAACCCTAATTGAAGTCCAAAAATGGGAGATAACCCTAAGAGTCAATAAGGATGAGTTTAAGTTGAATGCTGTAAAAGCTATGCAGCATCCAGACACATTAAAAGACTGCCTAAGCACTGACATTATTGACTCCCTGGTGGAAGAGGTCAATATGACTGAGAGTCTCGAATCAGAGCTAGAGGACATTTTTAAACATGATCAGCCTGATATGGAGGAACCAGAGAAAATAGAAGAACCTCTGAAAACTCCTCAGGAAAAGGAAAAGCCTACTAAACCCGAGCTCAAACCACTACCACTCTCCTTGAAATATATATTTCTGGGAGAAGATGACACTTTTCCCGTGATCATAAGCTCTGCTTTAGAGCCACAGGAAGAGAAAGCACTAATTCAGGTGCTAAGGACACACAAGACAGCTCTTGGGTGGTCCATAAGTGATCTTAAGGGCATTAGCCCAGCCAGATGCATGCACAAGATCCTATTGGAGGATGATGCTAAACCAGTGGTTCAACCACAGAGGTGGCTAAATCCAGCCATGAAGGAGGTGGTGCAGAAAGAGGTCACTAAGTTACTAGAGGCTGAGATTATTTATCCTATTTCTGATAGCCCCTGGGTGAGCCCTGTCCAAGTTGTCCCCAAGAAGGGAGGCATGACAGTGGTTCATAATGAAAAGAATGAACTGGTTCCTACAAGAACAGTTATAGGGTGGCGTATGTGTATTGACTACAGAAGGCTCAATACAGCCACCAGGAATGATTATTTTCCTTTACCATTCATAGACCAGATGCTAGAGAGACTAGCAGGCCATGAATACTACTGCTTTTTGGATGGCTATTCAGGTTACAACCAAATTGCAGTAGATCCTCAGGACCAAGAGAAAATAGCATTCACATATCTATCTGGAGTATTTGCCTACAGGAGGATGCCATTTGGTCTGTGTAATGCACCTGCAACCTTTCAGAGGTGCATGCTATCTATTTTCTCTGACATGGTAGAGAAATTTCTAGAAGTCTTCATGGATGACTTATCAGTATTTGGAGACTCATTCAGCTCCTGTCTTGACCATCTAGCACTTGTTCTAAAAAGGTGCCAAGAGACTAACCTGGTTTCGAACTGGGAAAAATATCACTTTATGGTGACCAAAGGAATTGTCCTTGGGCACAAGATTTTAAACAAGGGAATAAAGATGGATCAAGCTAAGGTAGAGGTAATTGAAAAATTACCACCACCTGCCAATGTCAAGGGAATCAGAAGCTTTCTGGGGCATGCAGGATTCTATAGGAGGTTCATAAAGGATTTTTCAAAAGTTGCAAAACCTCTGAGCAATCTGCTAGCTGCTGACACGCCATTTGTCTTTGACACAGAGTGTTTGCAGGTGTTTAAAACTCTAAAGGCTAAGCTAGTCACAGCACCAGTCATCTCTGTACCAGACTGGATATTACCATTCGAACTAATGTGTGATGCCAGTGACCATGCCATTGGTGCAATATTGGGACAGAGGCATAACAAGTTTCTGCACGTCATTTATTATGCTAGTTGTGTTTTGAATGACGCACATAAGAATTACACAACCACAGAAAAAGAGTTGCTTGCGGTGGTTTATGACATTGACAAGTTCAGATCTTATTTAGTGGGATCAAAAGTGATTGTGTACACTGACCATGATGCTCTAAAATATCTCCTCACAAAGCAGGATTCAAAACCCAGACTCATAAGATGGGTGTTACTTCTGCAAGAGTTTGATATAGAAATAAGAGACAGAAAGGGGACAGAGAACCAAGTAGCAGATCACCTGTCCCGAATAGAACCAGTAGCAGGAGCGTCCCTCCCCCCTACTGAGATCTCTGAAACCTTCCCGGATAAGCGACTCTTTGCCATTCAAGAAGTACCGTGGTTTGCAGACATTGCAAACTATAAAGCTGTGAGATTCATACCCAAAGATTACAGTAAGCAGCAAACAAACAAACTGATTTCTGATGCAAAGTACTACTTATGGGATGAACCATATCTCTTCAAGAGGTGTGCAGACGGAATGATCCGTAGATGTGTGCCTAGAGAAGAGGCACAGAAGATCCTATGGCATTGCCATGGATCACAGTATGGAGGACATTTTGGAGGTGAGCGAACAGCCACCAAGGTTCTCCAATGTGGCTTCTACTGGCCTACCCTCTATAGAGACTCCCGAGAGTTTGTACATAACTGTTACAGTTGACAGAGAGCTGGTAATCTGCTTCACGGTTATGCCATGCCTCAGCAAGGGATCTTAGAGATTGAGTTGTTTGATCTATGGGGTATTGACTTCATGGGGCCTTTCCCACCATCATACTCAAACATTTATATTCTGGTGGCAGTAGACTATGTATCTAAATGGGTAGAAGCAATTGCAACACCCACTAATGATACTAAGACGGTGATGAAGTTCCTCCAGAAGCATATCTTCAGCAGGTTTGGTGTCCCTAGGATACTGATCAGTGATGGAGGCACTCATTTCTGCAATAAATAGCTTGACTCTGCTCTAGTCCGATATGGAATTAACCATAAAGTGGCAACTCCATATCATCCACAGATAAATGGGCAGGCTGAAGTCTCGAATAGAGAACTAAAACGAATCCTGGAACGGACTGTAAGTACCTGTAGAAAGGATTGGGCAAGAGGTCTGGATGATGCTCTGTGGGCATACAGATCAGCATTCAAAACTCTTATAGGAACCTCTCCTACCAGCTGGTGTATGAAAAAGCCTATCATCTGCCAGTAGAACTGGAACACAAGGCCTACTGGGCAACCAGGTTCCTAAACCTTGATGCTAAAGTAGCTGGAGAGAAAAGATTACTCCGGTTGAATGAGCTGGAGGAGTTCAGACTCAATGCTTTCGAAAATGCTAAAATTTATAAAGAGAAAGCAAAAAGATGGCATGACAAAAGGCTGTCATCTAGAGTTTTTGAGCCAGGACAGAAGGTCCTGCTGTTTAACTCTAGGCTAAGATTGTTCCCTGGGAAATTGAAATCCCAATGGAGGGTACCATATGTGATTACAAGTGTGTCACTATATGGTTATGTAGAGCTTCAAGATATTGATTCTGACAAAAAGTTCATTGTTAATGGACAGAGAATCAAACATTATCTTGAAGGCAATGTTGAGCAAGAATGCTCAAAACTGATACTAAATTAAAAGCTCAGTAAAGTCCAGCTAAAGACAGTAAAGAAGCGCTTACTGGGAGGCAACCCAGCCATTGGCAAAAATTAGATATTTATAACAGTTATATAAGTCCATTTAATTTTGTTGCTCATGTTTAGTAATGCTTTTCAGTGAACAAGTCAGGAAAATAAAAGTTCAGAACATAAAGCAGAAGAATCACAGAGAAAAAGGGCTCACTGGCGTTAAAATGCCAGTAAAGCTATCATTCTAGGCGTTAAATGCCAGAATGGGCAACATTTTGGGCATTTAACGCCAGAATTGACAGCATCCTGGGCGTTCAGAAAAACGCCCAACAAAGAAGGATTTCTGGCATTTAACGCCAGCCAGGGTACCTGGCTGGGCGTTAAACGCCCAAAATGGCCACCAGATGGGCGTTAAACGCCATAATGGGTATCATTCTGGGCGTTTAACGCCAGAACAGCAAGGGAAGAGGTAATTTTGTTTCCAATTCAAATTTTTTCATGTTTTAATTCAAAATTTTCTGCATCAAAATATTACAAACATTCATTTTTTTTATTTCCATTCTCAAAAAATTATAATCTTATAAATTCTTTTTCAATTCTTCTCAATTCTTTTTCAAAACTCATTCATCTTTTAAATTTCTTTTCAAATCTTTTTAACTCATTCATATTATCTTTTATTTCTTAGATGCATAAACAAAAATTCAGATTTAACTTCCTCATATCTTTTTCATATCTTTTAAATTTTGAAAAAAAATCTTATCTTTTTCATATCATGTTTATCTTTTATCAATCATATCTTTTTCTAACAATTTGAACCCATTCCCTCTTTCCCTTTTAAATCTACATTCGGCCATCCCCTTTTCAACCATCATTCGAATCCTTCTCCCCATCTATTCATCTTCTTCTTTTCTTTTTGCTTGAGGACAAGCAAATCTCTAAGTTTGGTGTGATTTCCGTGATCCCTGAGCCAAAACAAATGAATCTCATGGCTCCCAAAGGAAGACAAACCGCTTCAAGAGGCAAGAAAGAAAGCAATCCAAAGCCACTTTGGATGCATGAGAATTTCTGCACCAAAGAATATACAGACCATTACTTAAAAATTGTGTGCTGAAGATCAGTGATCCCGGAAGTTAGATTCAATCTGAAAGAAGATGAATACTAGAAGATCTAAGAGCATATTCAAAATAGGGGCTGGGAAGTCCTGGCTAATCCTGAGATACATATTGGAAGAAACATGGTCCAGGAATTCTATGCAAATCTGTGGATGACAGAGAAGCAAAGATTAGAGGGAACTGCTTTCTACTCCTTTCGGACTATGGTCAGAGGGAAGATTATTTACTTCTACTTTGATAAAGTGAGAGAAGTTCTCAAACTTCCTCAACTACAAGATGATCCAGAGTCCTTTAATAGGAGAATGGCCAAGGATAAAAGGCTAGATCAAGTTCTAGAGGACATATGCCTCCCTGGAACTAAGTGGATTACCAATTCAAAAGGTGTCCCAAACCAATTAAAGAGATGAGATCTCAAACCAGTTGCTAGAGGTTGGCTGGATTTCATTGGGCGTTCTATACTCCCAACCAGCAACCGATCTGAAGTCACTGTCAAGAGGACAATGATGATCTACTGTATTATGTTGGGGAAGGAGGTAGAGATTCATCAGCTGATCCCTGTTGAAATTTACATGTTTGCAAACAAGGAATCCACTGAGGCCAAATTGGCCTACCCAAGCTTGATTAGTCTGCTATGTAAAGATGCGGTGGTAAAGATATGTGTGGATAAATTTATCCCAGTTGAATGCCCAATCACCAAAAAAGTGATGGATGGACCTCAAATTCAAGATAACCTCATCAAGAGGGGGGCGCATGAACTCCTCCCAGAAATTCCTCAATTTGACTATTGGGCCCGCTTAGAAGCATCTGTCACCAAGCTGCAAGAAGCTATGAATCAACTCAAAGAAGAGCAGCAGAATCAAAACAGCATGCTCTGGAAACTTCTCATAGAACAAGAGAAACAAGAGCGTGAAATATAGGAGCTAAAGCGTCAGAAGTTGTCCCTTGAAGAGTTGGATGTCCCACAGATTGAAGGAGCACCTACCCTTCAAAATCAAGGTTGTTGAGTCCTAACTCTGTGATAACTTTTATTGTTAGAAACCTATTCTAAGAGTTACATGAGCATTAGTATTAGAGTCATTTATTTTTATATCTTTAATTTCCTTTCTTTTATTATTATTTTTTTACTTTTATGTTTATTTTGTGTCTTATTTTTATTACATGATCATTAAAGTTTGGAGTCTATGTCTTAAAAGCTATGAATGATTCCATGAATCCCTCACCTTTCTTAAATGAAAAATTGTTTTATTTGCAAAAGAACAAGAAGTGCATAATTTCGAAAATTATCTTGAAGCTAGCTTAATTATTTTGATGTGGTGGCAATACTTTTTGTTTTCTGAATGAATGCTTGAACAGTGCATATTTTTTATAGTAAAATTTATGAATGTTAAAATTTTTGGCTCTTGAAAGAATAATAAAAAAAGAAAAATGTTATTGATAATCTGAAAAATCATAAAATTGATTCTTGAAGTAAGAAAAAGCAGTGAAAAACACAAAGCTTGCAAAAAAAATGGCGAAAAATAAATGAAAAAGAAAGGAAAAGAAAAAAAAGGCAAGCAGAAAAAGCCAACAACCCTTTAAACCAAAAGGTAAGGGTAAAAAAAAGGATCCAAGGCTTTGAGCATTAATGGATAAGAGGGCCCGCAGGAATAAAATCCTGGCCTAAGCGGCTAAATCAAGCTGTCCCTAACCATGTGCTTATGGCGTGAAGGTGTCAAGTGAAAAGCTTGAGACTGAGCGGTTAAAGTCGTGATCCAAAGTAAAAAGAGTGTGCTTAAGAACTCTAGACACCTCTAACTAGGGACTCTAGCAAAGTTGAGTCACGATCTGAAAAGGTTCACCCAGTTATGTGTCTGTGGCATTTATGTATCCGGTGGTAATACTGGAAAACAAAATGCTTAGGGCCACGGCCAAGACTCATAAAGTAGCTGTGTTCAAGAATCAACATACTGAACTAGGAGAATCAATAACACTATCTGAATTCTGAGTTCCTATGGATGCCAATCATTCTGAACTTCAAAGGATAAAATGAGATGCCAAAACTGTTCAGAAGCAAAAAGCTACTAGCCCCGCTCATCTAATTGAGACTAAGCTTCATTGATATTTTTGAATCTTATTGCATATTCTCTTCTTTTTATCTTATTTTTTTTTAGTTGCTTGGGGACAAGCAACAATTTAAGTTTGGTATTGTGATGAACGGATAATTTATATCCTTTTTGGCATTGTTTTTACATAGTTTTTAGTATGTTTTAGTTACTTTTTATTATGTTTTTATTAATTTTTATGCAAAAATCACATTTCTGGATTTTACTATGAGTTTGTGTGTTTTTTTGTGATTTCAGGTATTTTCTGGCTGAAATTGAGGGACCTGAGCAAAAATCTAATTCCGAGGCTAAGAAAGGACTGCAGATGCTGTTGGATTCTGACTCTCCTGCACTCGAAATGGATTTTATGGAGCTATAGAAGCCCAATTGGCACCCTTATACCTGCGTTGGAAAGTAGACATCTTGGGCTTTCTAGCAATATATAATAGTCTATATTTTGTCTAAGATTTGATGGCCCAAACTGGCGTTAAAAGCCAGCCAAAAACTTTCTGGCGTAAAACGCCAGAACTGGCACCTTTCTTGGCGTTAAACGCCCATTTTGGCACCCAGGGTGGCGTTTAACTCCAACTTAAGGCATATACACATGAAAGCTTGAAAGCTCAGCCCAAACACTCACCAAGTGGGTCCCGGAAGTGGATTACTGCACTATCTTCACTTAGTTACTCATTTTTTGTAAACCTAAATTACTAGTCTAGTATAAAAACTACTTTTAGAGATTCATTTTGCAACTCATGACAATTTTATTCCATATTGTATCTCTGACGGCATGAGTCTCAAAAACCCATTGGTGAGGTGAGGAGCTCTGCTGTGTCTCAATGGATTAATGCAATTACTACTGTTTTCTATTCAACCACGCTTGATTCTATTCTAAGATACTCACCCGTACTTCAATCTGGAGAAGATGATGATCTGTGACACTCATCATTATTCTCACATTTATGAACGCGTGCCTGACAACCACTCCCATTCTATCTGAGCTCAACGTAGTCATTGGGCGACAGCTTGAGTGCGTATCTCTTGGGTAACTGATCCACGGACCGAGTCTGTGAGATCAAAACCTTCGTGGTATAGGCTAGAACCAATTGGCAGCATTCCTGAGATCCGAAAAGTCTAAACCTTGTCTGTGGTATTCTGAGTAGGATCTGGGAAGGGATGACTGTGACGAGCTTCAAACTCACGAATGTTGGGCACAGTGACAGATGATTAGTCGTGCGGTAGCTGTACCTGGTATTTTTCATCCGAGACGAGAAATTCGACAGTTGATTAGCCGTGCAGAGACCGTGCCTGGTATTTTTCACTGAGAGGATCATACAGCCTGCCATGGAAGGAAGCCATGCGTGTTTGGAGAAGAAGACAGTAGGAAAGCAGAGATTCAGATGACAGAGCATCTCCGAAACCTCAACTTGTTCCTCATTACTGAATCACAAGTATCATTTATTTTATGTTATTTACTTTTCATAAACAAAATCATTTTTATCATTAATCTCCTGACTAAGATTTACAAGATAACCATAGCTAGCTTCAAGCCGACAATCTCCATGGGATCGACCCTTACTCACGTAAGGTATTACTTGGACGACCCAGTGCACTTGCTGGTTAGTTGTGCGGAGTTATGAAAAGTGTGATCACAATTTCGTGCATCAGTGACATGTGGAATACATCATGCAAGTTAGACAGATGAGGTGGCAAAGCTACTTGATATACCACCGGCCCGAATCGCCTTAGAATCTCAAACGGTCCAATGAACCTCAGATTCAGCTTCTTGGTCTTGATAGCTCTTCCGATCCCAGTCGTCGGTGTAACCTTCAAGAATACATGTTCTCCTACGTCAAACTCCAACGGCTTCCTTCTTTGATATGCATAACTCTTCTGGTGACTCTGAGCAGTTAGAATTCTCTCTCGTATCTTCTTGATCTTCTGAGTAGTCTCTGCTACCAAATCAGGACCCGAAACGCTCACTTCACCGGACTCGTACCAACAAAGTGGAGACTGGCACTTCCGTCCATACAAGGCCTCATATGGAGCCATCCCAATGCTCGCATCAAAGCTATTGTTGTACACAAACTCCACCAATGGCATGTAATGATCCCAACTTCTGGTTTGATCCAATACACATGCTCTCAGCATATCTTCCAACGTTTGAATAGTCCTTTCTGACTATCCATCGGTTTGCGGATGTTATGAAGTACTGAGGCATAGCTTCGTACCGAAAGCTCTTTGAAAAGCTCCCCAGAACCTTGATGTGAATCGGGGATCACGGTCTGACACTATGCTCGATGGCTGATGAGCGGATAATTTATACGCTTTTTGGCATTGTTTTTAGTATGTTTTTAGTATATTTTAATTAGTTTTTATTATATTTTTATTAGTTTTTATTTAAAATTCACTTTTCTGGACTTTACTATGAGTTTGTGTGTTTTTTTGTGATTTCAGGTATTTTCTGGCTGAAATTGAGGGACCTGAGCAAAAATCTGATTCAGAGGCTGAAAAAGGACTGCAGATGCTGTTGGATTCTGACCTCCCTGCACTCAAAGTGGATTTTCTGGAGCTACAAAAGCCCAATTTGCATGCTCTCAATTTCGTTGGAAAGTAGACATTCTAGGCTTTCCAGCAATATATAACAGTTCATACTTTGTCTGAGATTTGATGGCCCAAACAGGCATTCCAAGTCAGCTCAAGAATTCTAGCGTTTAACGCCGGAACTGGCATAAAAACTGGAGTTAAACGCCCAAATTGGCACAAAAGCTGGCGTTTAACTCCAAGAAAAGTCTCTACACATGAAAGCTTCAATACTCAGCCCAAGCACACACCAAGTGGGCCCCAGAAGTGGATTTTTACATTAAACACCCTAGCTTACTCATTTTCTGTAACCCTAGGTCACCAGTTTACTATAAAAACTACTTTTAGTGATTCATCTTGTACCTCATGACACTTTACACGTTTCTTGTTGTGTTCTCTACGGCATGAGTCTCTAAACCCCATTGTTAGGGGTGAGGAGCTCTGTTGTCCTCATGAATTAATGCAATTACTACTGTTTTCCATTCTATCACGCTTGCTTCTATTCTAAGATATTCATTCTCACCTATGAATGCGTGCCTGATAACCATCTCTGTTCTACCTTAGATTGAATGCATATCTCTTAGCCTCATGATTCAGATCAGAGTCTTCGTGGTATAAGCTAGAATTATTGGCAGCCATTCCTGAGATCCGGAACGTCTAAACCTTGTCTGTGGTATTCTGAGTAGGATCTAGGAAGGGATGGCTGTGACGAGCTTCAAACTCGTGATTGTTGGGCGTGTGACAGACGCAAAAGGATCAATGGATCCTATTCCAGCATGATCGAGAACCGACAGATGATTAGTCGTGCGGTGACAGCGCATTTGGAACGTTTTCACTGAGAGGACGGGAAGTAGCCATTGACAACGGTGATGCCCAACATAAAGCTTGCCATGGAAGGAGCCTTGTGTGCATGAAGAAGAAGATAATAGGAAAGCAGAGATTCAGAAGACAAAGCATCTCCAAAGCCTCAACCTGTTCTTCATTACATAACAAGTATTTATTTCATGTTCTTTTACTTTTACAATTAAATCTGAGAATTATTGATATCCTGACTAAGAGTTACAAGATAGCCATAGCTTGCTTCAAGCTGACAATCTCCGTGGGATCGACCCTTACTCACGTAAGGTATTACTTGGACGACCCAGTGCACTTGTTGGTTAGTTGTGCGGAGTTGCAAAAGTGTGATTGTAATTTCGTGCACCAATGGCACACCTTGCAACCTTACTATCTCCTTGATATACAATCTTGCCAACTCCTCCATAGAAGAATTCACTCGGATAGGCAGGAAATGAGCAGATTTTGTTAAGCGATCCACGATCACCCAAATCGCATCAAATCTCAACCTAGTACTCGGTAAACCGGTCACAAAGTCCATTGTAATTCCTTCCCACTTCCACTGAGGAATCTTAAGTGGCTGTAACATTTCCGACGATTTCTGATGCTCTATCTTCACCTTCTGGCATGTCAGGCACTTGGATACCACTGTTGCTACATCACCCTTCATCCCAAGCCACCAGAACATCTTCTTCAAGTCATAATACATCTTTGTGCTTCCAAGATGAATAGAAAATTCACTATTATGAGCTTTCGACAATAAGTCTTGTCTCAAACTCCCGACATCCGGTATACAAATCCTTCCCTTATATCTCCATAATCCTTCACCATTGGTGCGGGCAGAAATTGGCGAATTAAAAATTGTTAAAATATATACGTTGCAAGTATAGTTCTTAATTCGCCAGAAATCCGCCTATCAATTTAGAAAGATGTCACAGAAAATTGAAATTAAAATACTGGGAGTATGAATCCCAGGTTGTCTCCCAACGAGTTGCAGAAAAGTGTGCTATTTTATTAATCAGAGGTTTTCAAAAAGGTTTGAATTGGGCAAACAGGAAATTAAATTGGTGAAATTGAATAATATAAATAAAAGCCTTGACTGGGAATTGATTAGTTGGAATCCCTATTATTGTTGGAATACTCTCAAGATTAATTGACAATTAAAGGTTATCCTGTTTTGTTATCCTTCACTAGGTGAAGGAAAGTTAAACAAGTTGGAATGCTACGTCCGTTCACAAGTTGCAATCCACTTAATTAAAAGGGATTGGTGTTAGTGATTAGAAGGCAATCCAACCATAAACCCAATTACAATTTTTCTTTCAAGCCTTCCAACTCAAGGGTTCCTTTCAATTAATTCCCCATCAAGTTAGGGAACTACTCACTCATTGTAAAGGTAAAATTCATAGCATATGAAAAGGAATTAAAGAAATACATTGTAAATAAAAATTAAAATAGTCAATTAAAAATAAAAGTGATCCTTGTATTAAATAATCCTAAGAATATTCCAATGGTAAAATTAAACAAAGCAAAGAACATGGAAGAGTAAACCAAGTAAAGAAAACGAACTAGAATGACGAAGTCTTGATGAGATAATAACTCTTCTCTGTGTTCCAATGCAAAGAGCAATCGCAAATTAAATCCTAAGAACTATGAATGTCTAGAGAGAAAACCTAGAGGAGGAGTAAAAACTAGATCTAAAAACTAAAACTGTGTAGAATGATTGTTCTTCTTGGTTTCTGCATGTTCTCTGGCTCTAGTCTGCTGTTCTGGGCCGAAAACTGGGTCAAAATAGGGTCCAAAATTGCCCCCAGCGATTCTGCAAATTATGCAGATCGTGCATGCCACGCGATCGCGTCGCTCATGCGAACTCGTCATTCGCGTTTCGCTTCACCACGCGGGCGCGTCGTCCATGCCTCCGCATCGCTCGTGCTTTTCCATTTCGCGCGATCACGTCATCCATGCGGCCGCGTCACTGCGATTTGATCTTCTCCGCGCGGTCGCATCGTCCATACGGCCGCGTCGCTTCTCGCTGGTTTTCTCCTCAATTTCTTGTGTTCCTTCCATTTTTGCTAGCTTCCTTTCTAATCTCCAACTCATTCTTGCCCTATAAAGCCTGAAACGCTTAACACACAGATCACGGCATCGAATGGAATAAAGGAGAAGTAAAATATATAATTAAAAGTCTCTAGGAAGCAGTTTTCACTCATGTAATAATTTCAGGAAGGAAATATAAATGCATGCTATTTTAATGAATAAGTGGGTCAGGATCATGATAAAACCACACAATTAAACACAATATAAACTATAAAATAGTGGTTTATCAACCTCCCCACACTTAAACATTAGCATGTCCTCATGCTCAATTGAAGGAGATAAAATAAACAAGTATGAACATGTAGAAACTCATGCAATGCAATGCAATCCTATATATATGAATGCAACTATATGATTCTTGCCCACTTGATCAATAGTAAATAAGTTCTTCAAAACAATTACAAATCAAATTCCACTAATTTTATCATTATACAGTAAGACAGATAAAAGTGCAAGAAGATAGCTCATGAAAGCAGGGAACATAGAAATTCAAGCATGGAACCTTCACTGATGGTGTATGTACACTCTAGTCTCTCTATTGTATAGGGTAATCACTCTATCCTTCTCTAATCATGCTTTCTAATTTTTTTGTTCTTCTCCTAACCAATCAACAACATTTAACATACCAATGCAAACATCATGAGGTCTTTTCAAGGTTGTAACGGGGCCAAGGTAAGGGTAAGGATGCATATATGGCTAAGTAAGCTTATAATTTGAATCTTTAATTAACCCAAGCTTTAACATAACCTATATACATACTCTATATAACTTTAGAATTCACACCTAGCTACCCAGAAATTTCCTTTCACTTTCCATACTCATGTTTCAACTCTTATTTTTAATTTTTATCATACATGCATTGACTTTTGAATTCTTAAATTAGGGTAATTTTGTCCCCTTATTTATTTATTAGATATTTTTGGATTTTTTTTAAACATAGAAACATAAGAATAAACATAGCTTATCAAAGCACATAGATTTTTTATTCTTATAGTTTCACATGAGTAGGTATCCAAATTCCTATTAAATTATCATGATACATTCCCTTAATAACTTTTGTTCCCACAATTTCCCATACTTATCTAGAACACACAATTCTATCTTAAGCTAACCAAAGATTCAATTTGGGATATACAATTATTTTTTCGCTTAAGGCTAGTAATGTGGTGAAATATAGAACAAATGGGATTTAAAGGCTCAAAGTGGTTAATAAAGGTAATTGAAAAGGGTAGGCTTAATTTGGATAAGTGAGTTTAAACAAATAATGGCCTCAGTCATATGCAAACATACAAATATAATAAATATTGGACATATAAGATAAAACAAAATATAGATTACAATCATAGAGAAGTAAACACACAAGAATAAAATAATTATGGTTAAATAATGTAACCATGCATAAAGGCTCAAATCTTCACAGGTTGTGTGTTCTTTAGCTCAAACATCATGTTCCAAATACAACTTCAAGCAAATTTATCATAAAAATGTGAAAAATTAGTGAAATTTTGTTCCAAAGATAGAGTCTTAGAAGAGACTTATTGTCTTTTCAATCAAGTAGAGCATGCATGCAACTAACCTATTACTATGCAATTTGTCCTATTCTATAAAAGAAAGAAAAACTAACTAAAATATCCTAATTTATTGGTGCTAGAGAAGAGAAATTACCTCCGGAAGTCAGGTACTGACCGACCTCCCCACACGTAAGGCTTTGCACCGTCCTCGGTGCCATCTGTCAGGAACAGGGGTGGGCTGGTTGCAGTATCTCCACAGTTGGGACCGTCATGGCTCCCTGTGCTGGTAAAAGAAGTGGAGTCCGGGGTGTCTGAGTCCTTGAAGTGTCCCTTGAGTAGCTCCTTGAGATGTTTGAATCGGCGCTCGTTACGGCGCTCTCTTAACTTCACTTTCTGTTCTTGCTGATCCAATCTTTTGATTATCTGCTGGAGCAGTTCATCTGTTGTAGGTGCTTGTGGTGTTGAAGAAGGAATATCTTCAACTGGAGCAGTAGGAAGGCTTGTAGTGGCTGCTGAAAGTCTGAGGTATTTTCTATTAGGGACATACTGATCATCCCGTGGGAGCATGGCTTTGGTGTCTCCAGCTCTGTAGGAGACTCCGGATGCTGAGATAAGATCTGAGACCAAGGTGGGAAAAGGTAAGTTGCCCGCAATTTGTACGTGTCCCATGGCATTCCAGATATGTCTTGGTAGATTTAGAGGCTGGTCTGTAAGGATGCACCATAGTAGAAAGGCCATGTCCGCAGTGAAGGAAGACTCGTGAGTGCTCGGAAAGACGTAATGGGACATGATCTGTGCCCATACGCGAGCCTCCAAGGTAAGTGCTGAAGCCAATATACCCTTAGGGCGGGTACGATAGTATCCGTAGATCCAACGGCTGCCAGGTAGTGCGATAACTCTGAGAACAGCTTCCCAGTCAAATTGGTACATCTGGCGCTTGAGTGCGGCTTCTTGAAAGGCGTCCAATCCTTCTGGAATAGGGGGAAGACCTAAAGCTTTTTGAATAGCCTCTTCTGTAATGGGGACTTGCTTCTGACGGACAAAGACAGACTGCAGGGTAGGCAGGTAGAAGTTAGAGTAGAACTCGACTACCCAAGAAAGATTGGCCTGTTTCTGTTGTCTTTGTAGGAAACCCCATTGTCTTCGTTCAATTTGCGGCTCAACAAAAGTAGCAATATTGGGTGGGAGGATAAGAAGGTGTTCATTGTTGTAACTCCTTTCAGCTAGAATAGGGAACATCTGCTCACAGTAGCGATTTAGAAATCGCGCAGTGTCCTTTACTGGAAAGGCTTTCTCCTTTTCATCAACCTTTATGATCCTCTTAACTCTTTTTGTTGAGAGCTTGACTGCAGTTGAAGAAGGCTCTGCAACTAGTGCTCTTTTAGTTCCTCTTCTTGCTGGAGGTTTGGGAGTAGCTTTCTCTTTTCCTTTCTTGGTGGCCATCCTGAAAAAGGGAAGAGAAAGTAAACTAAATTCAAAGAGGTATATAGCAAGGAAGAGAATGGAAAAGGTGGTGATGGATGCACATTAGGAGGTAACTGACATTAACACACGCTCATGAGTACATGTGAAAAGTCATCAAAGGAAGATAGCTAGTGCATATAGTGACAAGTGAATGCAAGGTGTTTATTGGCATGCCGGAAAAGGGCATGAGTAGCATAGACCAAGCAGTACTTTGTAACAAACCATCAAGTTTGTATTGACAATTAAATTCAATTAATATAATAGTAAAGGAAATTTGTGAAAAGCAAGCATTGAATATTAGAATAACATAGAGAAGTGCATAATGCCATATGGGCTTTTTCACAAACACATAGCATGCAAGGTAAATAAAGAATAGAAAGTATTAAAGTGAACATGCAAGCGACCCTTTAAAGAAAATAATATATAATTGTCAAGCAATTTGCAACAATTCACAAGCATCTAAGGAAGAATAAGGACTCAAATAAAATTCTAACACCATGTAAAAAGGAAAGAAGAAGAAAGAAAATATGAATAATGAAAAAAAAAGGAAAGAAAAGAAAATAACATATAAAATAAGAAGAATGAGAGTAAAGGAAAGAGGGAAGAAGAAAATAAAACCTTGGTAATAGAGGTGAGAGAGATAGAGAGTGAAAGGTGAGATATAAGGAAGAAGGGAGGAGGAAGAAATAAGGAGGGAAAAGAAAAATTAGGATTTAGAGAAGAGAAAGATATGATATTTGGCAAAAGTAGGAAAACTGTGCGCCGCAAGCGACGCGATCGCATGGGCCATGCAGTCACACGACTTGCGCTTAAGGTGATGGACGCGGTCGCATCGGTCACGCGGTCGCGTGACCCAGTTTGTGCCAGTGGCGCGAGGGTTGCCTCGCACTCGCACAACTCTCTGTTCAAAATCATTAAATGCCAAATTTTAGGTGACGCGATCGCATGGGGCATGCTATCGCGTGAGTGGGCAGTTGATGGGGTACGACGTGGCCGCGTGGGGCACGTGGTCACGTGAGGGGGATTGCGCGTCCAGCGCCAGCCCAGCACCACTCTAGCACAACTTTCAGTTGTGCACTCTTTCTACGTCGAAAAGCAGGGCACGCGGTCGCGTGGGGCACGCGGTCGCGTGGGGCACGCGGTCGCGTGGGAGGTCATTATGCCCATACGACGCGGACGCGTTGGCGACGCGGTCGCGTGGGCTGATTTGTGCCACTAGCACTCCTCCAGCCACGCTCCAGCATGACTCTCTGTTCGTTTTTAATTTTCTCTCCTCTCCTTGCCACGCGGACGCGTCGCTGATGCGGTCGCGTCGCGTGGCACCTTCCCCCCCCCCCCCCTTTTTTTTTAAATATGCAGATGCAAATGCACGAAAGTACTGATAAAGAGAAGAGTTATTGAATATGAAAAACTAAAAATAAAGAAAAAAACGATCATACCATGGTGGGTTGTCTCCCACCTAGCACTTTGCTTTAACGTCCGTAAGTTAGACGCTCCACTAGCTCAATCTTCTGCTATGTGGGGATCTTCCAAGAGGAAGATCTCAAGCTCCTTGTTTTTCTGCATCTTCTCGCCATGGTATAGCTTTAGGCATTGTCCATTAACTTTGATAAGTTCAGAACTTGAAGGATGACTTAGGTGATAAACTCTGTACGGTTCGGCCTTCTCTACTCTGTATGGACCTTCCCATCTGGATCTCAACTTGCCTGGCATGAGCCTCAGACGAGATTTCTAAAGGAGGACTAAATCCTCAGGTTGGAACTCTTTCCTCTTGATGTGCTGATCATGTGCAGCCTTCACCTTTTCCTTGTATAGTCTTGAGTTCTCATAAGCTTCTAGGCGAAGGCTTTCCAGTTCTTGCAGTTGCAACTTCCTTTCAGCTCCGGCGTTCTCCATCCCCATGTTGCACTCCTTGACTGCCCAAAAGGCTTTGTGCTCTACCTCAACAGGAAGATGACAAGCTTTTCCATAAACTAAGCGGAACGGACTCATCCCAATGGGTGTTTTGTATGCTGTTCTGTATGCCCAGAGTGCATCTTGTAGCATGGTGCTCCAGTCTCTTCTATGAGGTTTGACTATCTTCTGCAAGATACGCTTTATTTCTCTGTTTAACACCTCGGCTTGCCCATTGGTCTGAGGATGGTATGCTATCGCAACCTTATGAATTATCCCATGCTTCTTCATTAGTCCTGTTAGTCTCCTGTTACAAAAATGGGTGCCTTGATCGCTCACGATTGCTCGTGGTGATCCAAAGCGACAGATAATATGGTTTCTCACAAAGGAAACAACAGTTTTAGCATCATCAGTGCGGGTAGGAATTGCTTCCACCCATTTGGAAACGTAGTCCACAGCTAATAATATATAAAGATAACCATTAGAATTTGGAAATGGACCCATGAAGTCAATGCCCCAAACATCAAAAATTTCACAGAAAAGCATAATTTGTTGAGGCATCTTATCCCTCCTGGATATATTACCAAATTTTTGGCATGGGGGGCAAGATTTACAAAATTCAGCAGCGTTTCTAAAAAGAGTAGGCCACCAGAATCCACAGTCCAAGATTTTTCTAGCAGTTCTTTGAGGGCCAAAATGTCCTCCACTCTCAGATGAGTGACAGGCCTCTAAGATGGACTGGAATTCTGATTGAGGCACACACCGTCTAATTACCTGATCACCGCCACATCTCCATAAATATGGGTCATCCCATATATAATATTTAGACTCGCTTTTCAGCTTGTCTCTTTGATGCTTAGAAAAGTTAGGAGGAAATGTGTGGCTAACTAGATAATTAGCTACATGTGCATACCAGGGAGATACCTCAGATACTACTTACAGGTTATCAAATGGAAAATTATCATCTATAGGAGCAGAATCACCCTTAATGTGCTCAAGGCGACTCAAGTGGTCTGCCACTAAATTCTGGTTACCACTCCTATCCTTTATTTCTAAATCAAATTCTTGTAATAGCAGTATCCAACGTATAAGCCTTAGTTTGGACTCCTTTTTAGATAATAGATACTTTAAAGCTGTATGGTCCGAATACACTACTACTCTAGTACCAAGTAAATAAGCTCATAATTTATCCAAAGCAAAAACAATAGCAAGAAGCTCTTTTTCAGTAGTAGTATAATTGGACTGGGCAGCGTCTAAAGTCTTAGACGCATAAGCTATAACAAAAGGGTCCTTACCTTCACGCTGAGCCAGCGCTGCTCCTCCTGCATGGTTGGAAGCATCGCACATGATTTCAAATGGCTGGCTCCAGTCTGGTCCTCTCACGATTGGAGCTTGAGTCAGGGCGGCTTTCAACTTATCAAACACTTGTTTGTAATCCTTACTGAACTCGAACTCAATATCCTTCTGTAGTAATCTGGATAAGGGAAGTGCTACCTTACTAAAGTCCTTAATAAATCTCCTATAAAAACCTGCATGGCCAAGGAACGAACGGACTTCCCTCACAGAAGAGGGATAAGGTAAACTAGAAATAACATTCACCTTTGCTGGGTCTACAGAAATGCCACTATTAGATACCACATGTCCTAATACAATCTCTTGTTTTACCATAAAATGACATTTTTCAAAATTCAATACAAGGTTTGTATTAACACATCTATCTAATACTCTAGATAATCCATCTAAGCAAAGGCTAAAAGAATCACCATAAACACTAAAATCATCCATAAAAACCTCTATACAGTCCTCAATAAGATCAGAGAAAAGACTCATCATACACCTTTGGAAAGTAGCTGGTGCATTGCACAAGCCAAAGGGCATTCTCTTGTAAGCATAAGTCCCAAAAGGACATGTAAAAGTGGTATTTTCCTGATCCTCAGGAGCTATATGAATCTGAAAATAACCTGTGTAACCATCTAAAAAGCAATAATGTGATTTACTTGACAGGTGATCCAGCATTTGATCAATAAATGGAAGTGGGTAGTGATCCTTACGGGTAGCTTGGTTGAGATGCCTGTAATCGATGCAGACTCTTCAAGCATTTTGAACTCTAGTTGCTATGAGCTCTCCATGCTCATTCTTCACTGTAGTGACTCCAGACTTCTTGGGCACCACTTGTACTGGGCTAGCCCATTCACTGTCTGAAATGGGGTAGATGATACCTGCTTCCAGTAGTCTGGTCACTTCCTTTTTGATAACTTCCAAGATAGTGGGATTCAATCTTCTTTGGGGTTGAGGGACAGGTCTTGCTCCCTCTTCTAAAAATATTCTGTGCTCACATACTTGAGGGTTGATGCCTACTATGTCTGCCAAACTCCACCCAATTGCTTTCTTATGCCTCCTCAGTACATCAAGTAACTGTTCTTCTTGTTGAGAAGTGAGTTCCCTTGCAATGATAACGGGGAACTTCTGCTCATCTTCAAGATAAGCATATTTGAGATGTGGAGGAAGAGGTTTCAGTTCCAACTTCTGATCATGGGTAGGTTCTGGATTGTCTGGAGCTTGTGAAAATGCTGAGGTGTCCTCATTGTCAGTCAAGAGGGTCCCCACACTTGGACCTTGTCCAATGTGCCTCTCTTCTAACTCTTCCTTGTGGACTTCAGCTACAGTTTCATCTATGACATCACACTGGAAGATAGAATGATCTTCTGGAGGGTTGTTTATGACTCCATTCAGATTGAAGATTACTATATGGCCATCTATTTCAAAAGAGTATATTCCTGAAAAAGCATCCAATTTGAATTTTGATGTCTTTAGGAATGGTCTTCCAAGTAGGATTGATGATGGCTTATCTGAGTCATTATGAGGCATCTCCAAGATATAAAAATTAGTGGGAAATGTAAGCCCTTTAATGTTCACTAAAACATCTTCAGCAACTCCAGCCACTGTAATAATGCTTTTATCTGCTAACACAAAACGAGCTGCCGACCTTTTTAATGGAGGGAGCCTCAAAATATCATATATGGACAAAGGCATTATACTAACACATGCTCCTAAATCACACATGCAATCATAAATTACTACTCCACCAATAGTACAACTAACTATGCAAGGACCTGGGTCACTACACTTCTCAGGTAATCCTCCCATTAAAGCAGATATGGAACTACCTAAAGGAATAGTTTCTAATTCATGAATTTTGTCCTTATGTATACATAAATCTTTTAGAAACTTTGCATATTTAGGTACTTGTTGAATAACATCAAAAAGAGGAACGATTACTGACGTTAGGATTTTTGCCAGTAAAGAAGTTCATAAAAACAGTCGTGTTGTAGATATAGTCTCTAAACCAACAAAATTCCCTTCGTGCAAACATTTTGGTTGTCACAAGTAACAAACCCCTTTAAAATTGATAACCGAGTATTTAAACCTCGGGTCATCTTCTCAAGGAATTGCAGGGAAGTATGTTCTTATTATTGGTTATGCAAAGGTATATTTTGGGGTTTTTGGATCCAGGTAAAAAGTTAGAAAAGCAATGGCAGAGGGAATAAAATAATAACAATAAACATAAACTCTTGGCAAGGTATTAGAAATTGCAAGTCCAGACCAAGTTATCCTTATCAATGATAATGAAAATTGAATCTTAATTCCACTTAGTCAACCTTTACTAAAGTAAAGGAAAGTCAAGGGATTAATTAGTTTGATCTTCGAATCCTATTTATTTCCTAAGAAAAGATTGGGATTATTGAAGTTCAATTCAATTGGCAAGATAACAATTATCAATTATGCTGTTGAATTGGATAACTCCTGAGTTACTGATTTCTTAACCAAAACCAAGAATGTAAAAAGCTAAATATAAATCACAAATCTGAAAATACCTCAATTGCATTAATAAAGAAAATCATAACATGAAAGCCATAAGCCAATTATTCAAAAGATAAATATCAATTAAAGTACTAAGGTGAATAAAAATGGCAACGAAATTAAACAGAAAAGAACATTAAACCTGGGATCGAGAGTCACTCTTAAAACTAAGAGAAGTCCTAAATCCTAATCCTAAGAGAGAGAGGAGAGAACCTCTCTCAAACTAAATCTAAATCATGGAAAGTGAATTATGAGAGCCCCTTTATGAATGGATACATTCCTCCACTTTATAGCCTCTAATCTGTATTTTCTAGGCTGAGAACTGGGTCAGAAACAGTCCAGAATTCGCTGGTCTCGAATTCAACCACGCTGGAATTCCGTCACTGCGACGCGGCCGCATGAAGCACGCGGTCGCGTCGCCTAGCATCAAGGAAACTATGGCCTATTATATATCAAATCGAAGCCCCAGACGTTAGCTTTCCAACACAACTAGAACCGCGTCGTTTGGACCTCTATAGCTAAAGTTATAGCTGTTTGAGTGCGAAGAGGTCAGGCTGGACAGCTTAGTAATTTCTCTAACTTCTTGTATTCCTTCCACTTTTGCATGCTTCTTTTCCATCCTCCAAGCCATTCCTGCCCTATAATCTCTGAAAGCACTTAACACACATATCAAGACATCTAATGGTAATAAGAGAGGATTAATAATAAGCAAATATAAGATCAAAGAAGCATGTTTTCAATCAAAACACATAATTAGGAAGGAAATATAAAACCATGCAAATAGTATGAATAAGTGGGTAAAGAGTTGATAAAATCCACTCAATTAAGCACAAGATAAACCATGAAATAGTGGTTTATCAGTTACTTCAACCTTTTTGAATATTTCTACCATTTTGGGATCGGGTTCCAGCTACTTCCTGGGCTTCTTTATAAGTTGTGGAAATGGAATGGGAGTGGTGTTTTCTGCAGTGTCTGCGCCTTTTGGTGCTTCCTCCTGTGGTTGGGCTTCTTCTTTTTCATCCATGTCCTGTATGTCATCTTCCTCTTCAACATCTTCTATTTCTACTACCTCTTCAGCTGAGGCGTGTTCTGGTAAGCTTGGTTCCTCCTGATTCCTCTCCTGCAGTGTGTTTCCGGACCTTAGGGTGATGGCATTAATGCCCCCTTCGGATTGGGTAATGGTTGAGAGGGAATTCCAGCGGAACTTGAAGGTTGGTTATTGGAATTTTGCATTGATCCAATCTGTGAGACAAGAGCTTGCAAAGTAGCGGTCAGACCATTCAGACTGGCATTAATGTTATTTTCCATGGTCTGTTGACTTCGCTCAAAAAATTTTAGTAACTCTTCATTAGGAGACGAAGAAGGGTGAGTAAATTGAGAGGTCTGCTGTTGGGTATTCTGTGGTCCTTGGGACTGCCTCAGGTGAGGTGCTCTGTAAGGTTGGTTCTGTTGCCTGTTGTTGTTATTATTCCACCTCTGATTTCTCTGATTATCTCTGCCTCCTCTGTTATTGTTGTCTCTCCAATTCTGGTTAGAATTATCCTGCCATCCATGGTTATTATTTCCACCTTGATTGTACCCTTGGTTAGGGTGATCATAGAAGTTATGAGTGGACCCCACCATGTTGTCTTCCTGTTGGAGTTGTGGGCATTCATCAGTATAATGGCTATAATCAGCACAAATTTCGCAAACTCTCTGTGGGACTAACTGCTGGCTTTGCTATGCTGGAGAAGGTTGAGCTTGCTGAACTTGTTGTTGATTCAATTGCATCTGCTTCAGCAAGTTGGTCATTTCACAGATACTCTGAGCTAGAGCAGTAGTCTCTCTGTTAGAGGATACTTCTGCAACGACTTTTGAATGGCCTTGTTTCTGCCTGTGGTTCCAAGTAGATTCAGCTAAGTCGCTGATCAATTGCCATGCCTCATCATTGGTTTTGTACTTCTTCATAGACCCATTGCTAGCACTTTCCAATGTGGTCTTATCTTGGGGCCTCATGCCCTGTGTGATATAGCTGAGTATAACATTATCTTGTCGACCATGTGGTGGGGGCATGCTTCCAGAAGACTATTGAAGCGCTCCCAGTATTCAAAGAGAGTCTCGTTGTCATCTTGAACAATTGTGGAAATGTCTTTCCTCATTTTATCAGTAACTTCAGATGGAAAGAATTTCTCCAAAAACTCTTTTTTGAGCGTATCCCAGTTGGATACATTTGCTAGGGATTGAGTGTAGTACCACTCTCTTGCTTTTCCCTCAAGAGAAAACGGGAAAGCTTTCAGCAGAATTGAAGTTTCATCAGCACCATCACGCCTGACAGTAGAACAGGCTGCCTAGAAATCTCTCAGGTGCTTGATAGGCTCTTGAGCAGGTAAGCCATGAAACTTGGGCATCAAATTGAGCAGTGCGGTCTTTATTTCGAAATCTGTAGCCACCACTGGGTGATGCGCTTGAAACGGTTGCATTGTAAAATCAGGGGCTCCTTCCTCCTGGATGGTAACTCTCCTAGGTTCTGCCATGTCGTCTGCACGTGAATCAACCAAATCAGTAGAACGGGGGGCTGGTCTCTTCCTCAGATGGCGTTTCAAATCCGCACTCAGAGAGGACTAACCGACGCCGAGCTCGCCTTATTCGTGAGATGGTTCTTTCAATATCAGGATCGAATACTGGCAAGCGTGGGTCAGGAAGTGAACGCGTCATCTAGCGAAAGAAACATGCAGCTCATAGTAGCAAAATAAAATAAAATGCAAATAAATAAATTCTAATTAATAACTTTAGCACTCTATTGCAACTCCCCGGCAACGGCGCCAAAAATTGGTGCGGGCAGAAATTGGCGAATTAAAAATTGTTAAAATATATACGTTGCAAGTATAGTTCTTAATTCGCCAAAAATCCGCCTATCAATTTAGAAAGATGTCACAGAAAATTGAAATTAAAATACTGGGAGTATGAATCCCAGGTCGTCTCCCAACGAGTTGCAGAAAAGTGTGCTATTTTATTAATCAGAGGTTTTCAAAAAGGTTTGAATTGGGCAAACAGAAAATTAAATTGGTGAAATTGAATAATGTAAATAAAAGCCTTGACTGGGAATTGATTAGTTGGAATCCCTATTATTGTTGGAATACGCTCAGGATTAATTGACAATTAAAGGTTATCCTGTTTAGTTATCCTTCACTAGGTGAAGGAAAGTTAAACAAGTTGGAATGCTACGTCCGTTCACAAGTTGCAATCCACTTAATTAAAAGGGATTGGTGTTAGTGATTAGAAGGCAATCCAACCATAAACCCAATTACAATTTTTCTTTCAAGCCTTCCAACTCAACGGTTCCTTTCAATCAATTCCCCATCAAGTTAGGGAACTACTCACTCATTGTAAAGGTAAAATTCATAGCATATGAAAAGGAATTAAAGAAATACATTGTAAATAAAAATTAAAATAGTCAATTAAAAATAAAAGTGATCCTTGTATTAAATAATCCTAAGAATATTCCAATGGTAAAATTAAACAAAGCAAAGAACATGGAAGAGTAAACCAAGTAAAGAAAACGAACTAGAATGACGAAGTCTTGATGAGGTAATAACTCTTCTCTGTGTTCCAATGCAAAGAGCAATCGCAAATTAAATGCTAAGAACTATGAATGTCTAGAGAGAAAACCTAGAGGAGGAGTAAAAACTAGATCTAAAAACTAAAACTGTGTAGAATGAATGTTCTTCTTGGTTTCTGCATGTTCTCTGGCTCTAGTCTGCTGTTCTGGGCCAAAAACTGGGTCAAAATAGGGTCCAAAATCACCCTCAGCGATTCTGCAAATTATGCAGATCGTGCATGCCACGTGATCGCGTCGCTCATGCGGACGCGTCATTCGCGTTTCGCTTCACCACGCGGGCGCGTCGTCCACGCCTCCGCGTCACTCGTGCTTTTCCATTTCACGTGATCGCATCATCCATGTGGCCGCGTCACTATGATTGATCTTCTCCGCGCGGTCGCGTCGTCCATGTGGCCGCGTCGCTTCTCGCTGGTTATCTCCTCAATTTCTTGTGTTCCTTCCATTTTTGCTAGCTTCCTTTCCAATCTCCAACTCATTCTTGCCCTATAAAGCCTGAAACGCTTAACGCACAGATCACGGCATCGAATAGAATAAAGGAGAAGTAAAATGTATAATTAAAAGTCTCTAGGAAGCAGTTTTCACTCATGTAATAATTTCAGGAAGGAAATATAAATGCATGCTATTTTAATGAATAAGTGGGTCAAGATCATGATAAAACCACACAATTAAACACAATATAAACCATGAAATAGTGGTTTATCAACCATCCATAGTGAATTCCTTACGCCTCTTATCACCAACTGGTTGGAACAATTTCTGAAGCTTCTGCTCATCTTGCTGAGCCTTCTAAATCTCTACTTTAAATGTACTCGAGATCTCTAATTGATTCAAACAGGCTCTTCCAGCAACTTCTCCAATATCCAGCTTAAGATCCACTAACTTATCCACTAAATCCTCCTCTTTGATTCTCATCCAAGCTATTGTTAGGGACTTCCGACTCAAAGCGTCTGCTACCACATTCGCCTTTTCAGGGTGATAACTCAACTCGAAATCATAATCTTTAAGCAACTCCATCCACCTTCTCTGGCGCATATTAAGCTCTTTCTGATCAAAGATGTACTTGAGACTCTTATGATCAGAAAAGACGCTAAACTTTACACCGTACAAGTGGTGTCTCCAAATCTTCAATGCAAACACAATCGCCACTAATTCCAGGTCATGAGTTGGGTAATTCACCTCATGCGGTCTTAGCTGATGCGATGCGTGAGCCACCACATTCCGGTGTTGCATCAACACGCAACCCAAACCCTTCAAGAAAGCATCACAATACACTTCAAACGCTTCATGCGGTTCCGGCAAGATCAAAACTGGCGCTGAAGTTAACTTTTGTTTCAAAGTCTCAAAGATTTCTTCACACTCCGACGTCCACACAAAAGGCACCTCCTTCCTTGTCAACTTAGTCATCGGAAAAGCTATCCGGGAAAATCTTTCAATGAATCTTCGGTAATATCCGGCTAAGCCCAAAAAGCTCCTGACTTCTGTCACCGTCATTGGTCTTTCCCATTCCATTACCGCTTCTACCTTCGAAGGATCTACAGCTATCCCTCCTTTACTCACCACGTGACCTAGGAACTTTACTTCCTCCTTCCAAAACTCACACTTTGACAACTTAGCATACAACTTCCGCTCCTTTAAGATTTACAACACAATCCTCAAGTGCTCCTCATGCTCCTTTGCTATCTTGGAATAAACTAAGATGTCGTCTATGAAAACCACCACGAATTTCTCCAAAAAAGGACGAAAGACTCTGTTCATGTAATCCATGAAAACAGCAAGTGCATTCATTAACCCAAAGGACATCACCGCAAACTCGTAGTGTCCATAGCACGTCCTAAACGCAGTCTTAGGGATATCATCCTCCTTCACCCTTATCTGATGGTAACCGGATCTTAAATCGATCTTGGAAAACACCCCAACTCCTTGCAATTGATCCATCAAGTCATCTATCCTTGGCAGCGGGTACTTGTTCTTCATAGTCACTTTATTCAACTGTCGGTAATCCACACACAATTGCATTCCTCCATCCTTCTTCTTTACCAATAAAACTGGCGCTCTCCACGGTGACACACTCGGTCGAATGAACCTTTTTTTCAGAAGCTCTTCCAACTGAGTCTTTAACTCTGCCAACTCTATCGGAGCCATTCTATACGTCGCAATCGATACTGGTCCAGCTCCCGGCACCAATTCAATCGTAAACTCAATCTCCCTTTGAGGTGGGAATTTCGGGATATCTTCCGGGAATACCTCCGAAAAGTCTCTAACTACCGGAATTTGATCCAAGTTCTGAGCATCACCCAACGCATTAGCAGCCAACAGGATATAACCCTGACACTCCTCCTCACTACAGTGCACCATAATAGAGTTCAGGTAATACCCCGCAGCTACTACTGCTTCATTTTCTCCTTTCGGTATAAACCGAGTTGTCCGTTCAAAGCAATCCAACAAAACCCAATTCTTCGACAACCAATCAAACCCCAAAATCATTTCCAATCCAATCATTGGCAAACAGATCAAGTCATGCACAAAGTCTCTACCCTCAAGCTTGAAACCTACTTGCCTACACCCTGACCTAGTCATAACCATCTGATGCGGAGTATGTACAAGCAGATCAAATGCTAACTCTGACACTTTCAAGCCTAGTTCCTCAACCTTAGCAAACGAAATAAACGAATACGATGCTCTAGTATCATACAATGCAACTATAGTCTTATCACCAATTAAACAAATACCTCTCATCAACGGATCCGCCTTAGAAGCATCCTTGGGATTCACAGCAAAGACTCGACCTTGATGCTGACTTTGGCCCACATTCTGGTTCCTCCCACGAGTGTAATCCCTCGCAATGTGGCCAGGCAACCCACAACTGAAGCAACCACCTAAACCAATCTTGCATGAGTCATAAGGATGAAAACACCCACAACGCACACAAGTCAAATTCGGAGAATTCTTACTCTGATTTCCTCTCCCCTTAGCATACTGAAACTGACTCTGATTGTTCTTTCTAAAGCCTCCTTGCCTTTGAGGCGGATATCCTCCTCTCTTGAAGCTTTGACCTCTCGGATGAAAATACTTGCCACGCCCTCAACTAGAACTCCCTCCGTGAGTTTTCTTGGACGAAGCTACCGTCTTGGCATACCCTTCCACCACTCTCACCTTGTTCACCAAGCCGGAGAAGACACGGATCTCCATAGGAGCCACATCAGTCATAATGTTGTCCTTCAACCCCCTTTGGTATTTAATACACTTTCAACTCTTATAAGTCTCCGGGGCACCCTGACATACCTTGGAAAACCTACAGAGTTCCTCAAACTTGCTTGTGTAGTCCACCATAGATAGGGAACCTTGCTTCAGCTGCATCAGTTCCATCTCCTTTGCTTCCCTTGCAGACTCAGGGAAGTATTACTTATAGAAGCCCATCTGAAATATATCCCACAGAACATCGGTGTTCTGGAAGCTGTAGCAAGTGACACTCAGCTTGCCACCAGTGCTGGGCCTCTCCCGCAAGCTGATAAGCGGTAAACTCGACATATTGATTATTTGGAACATGCTGCGCCTGTAAAGCATACTCCATAGCCTGGAACCAGTTGTCTGCTTCTGTAGGATTAGTTGATCCTCGAAAGATTGGTGGGTGAACCTAGAGAAAATTCGCCAACGTCATCGGAACACCTCCCGTGTTATTGCCGTTTTCCTCAGCATTATCACGAGCATTCCCTTCACCGTTTCCATTGCCATTCCTAGCCGGTTGGCCCAACCTCTGCACAGCTTGCAGAGTCGCAGCAGCATTAGCCTCCATGGTATTCGCTAAGTTAGCCATGGCCTCCATGAATTCGGCATGGTTGTCAGCCGGTTGCGCATTCCTACTCTCTCGTGAACGGGCTCGACCTCGTCTGCGAGTGGCCATTAGGGTTGCTGTCTGCACCAAACAATCGATATCAAGGTGATCAGTCTCAATATCAAAATTCTAGTGCTTCAATTATCCCAAACAGCACTCACAAATAAGCATGCTATGCAATATCAAGCAGATAACCTAATAGCATCAAAGAAAAAGACACACAGAGTATGTAATGAAACACAATCGGCTCATCCCTTAGGCTCACGAGGACGAACCGCTCTGATACCACTAAATGTAACACCCTAATTAGCCTAAGCTTTACCTCGCATCGTAAAGCAAAGGTTAATCAGAGATTACGACAGTTCTAAGCTCATACATAATATATATAAGCTTAATCAAAATAATGAAATTTTCCAAGGAATTTATTTATAGGGCACCCCCAATTGATTTGAAAAAAAAATTTAGAACTTGCTTGAATTACATATATTGTGGATCATGTTTTGAGCTACGAACACAAGCAGGTGAGATTTGAGCCTAATTGTGTGGTTACATCATATAACCACTTATTTTCATTCTTGTGTGCATTATTCTCTTTCTATGATTGTAATCTTTGATTTGTTTGATTCTTTATGTCCATTATTTTGTGTATAAATGCATTTATATGATTGAGGCCATTGTTTCATCGAGCTCACTTACCCAAATAGCCTACCTTTTATCTTCCATTGTTAGCCAATTTTGAGCCTATGCTTAACCCATTTGTTCTTAATTTTAGCACATTACAAGCCTTAAGTGAAAAATAATAAATGTCCCTTGTTTGGATTTTTGATTAGCTTAGGCTAGTGAGAGTGCTTATCATTCAAGTTTGGGAGAGTTGGGAATATTGGTTGGGATAAAAGAGTGTTTTTGTATTTTTGTCAAAATTTTGAGAATTGGGTACATGCTCATGCATTGAATGTTAAATCATATGCATTGATGTTCTTGAATATATTTTAGTTTGAAAAAAAATTAAAAGAAAAAATATATAAAAAAGAAAGAAAAAGAAAAGCAATAAAAAGGGAACAAAACGCCCCAAAGTAGAGTTCAATAATATCAATGCATATAGGATGTGAATTGAAAAGAGAATGCATGAGTGTGTGAAAAAGTGAGGATTATGTGTAGTTAGGTTAGCATTTAAATTTTATAGGTTTTTATATAGGTTAGGTGGGAAGCTTAGGTTAATCAAAGATTCAAACTCTAGTCCACTTACCCATATGCATCCTACCTTGACCCTAACCCCATTACAACCTATGGAAAATTCCTCATGATATTTGTATGCATGCATGAAATAAGTGTTGATTGTTAGATGAAAAACAAATCTTAAAAAGCATGATTAGGGGAGAATTGAGTGAATCAACCCTATACACTTGAGTGACTAGAGCGGATACACATCCGGTAAGGGTTCGATTGCTCAATTACATGTTTTCACCATGATCATCTCTTTTCTTGCAAGTTTATAAAATCTTTTAATAACTCAATTCAATTGTGGGTTTGATTTGATTGTTATTGCTTTAGCCCTTATGCTTATATTGGTTTTCTTGGAAATTGATTTTTTTTTACCAAGTAATTGTAAGCATTTAGATAGATTGCACGTAGATAGATTGCATCTAGTTAGTTTGCATTGAATAACAGACAAATCAATGAAAAGAGCATATGGCTTAGTAGAGGATGTCTTGGTGAAGATTGAAGACCTTTACATCCCTGCAAACTTTATAATCATAGATACTAGGGAAGATGAGGATAAATCCATCATCCTTGGAAGACCTTTCCTAGCCACTGCCAATGCTATCATTGATGTAGCTAAGGGGGAACTGATTCTACAACTAGGGGAGGATCACATCTTGTTCAGGATGCCTCACCCCAACCCCCCTACCTAAAAAAAGAGAGATAATTGTGCAATACTTAGTATTCCAACTATCTCTTTCAGTACAGAGCTTTACTAAGCCCTCAAACACCAATTCTAAGTTTGGTGTTGGGCAGTCATCAACAAGCATTGAGAACAAAGGTACTAAAAAGAAAGTACCTAAAGGTTGGAGGGACAAGAAAGTCCCCACTGAAGGCCTCTTACCTGGCATGAGAGTTGTCTTCACCAAGAAGCCAGTCATACTACATACAGTGAGTCGTGTCCTGTCTCTAGAGCATGTGGAGCTCATCCATGAGAAGACAGGAAGAAAGTTCACTATAAGGGGAAAAATTCTGAGCCCATATCAATCTCCATAAAGGAGCTAACCATCAAGCTAGTGACGTTAACGAAGCGCTTGTTGGGAGGCAACCCAACCTTATTTAGTTATTTATATTTCTTTTAATTCCTTAAGTTTGTTTTTCTTTAGTTATTTCTTTAGGTTCATGATCATGTGCAGTAGTCAGAACAGAGACATAAAGGTTCAAAGACAAAAATAGAACACTCTGGATAGAGTATCTTACTGCATTAAACGCCACACAAGGAAGGCAGAGTGGGCGTTCAACGCCCACCAAGAGCAGCCAACCTGGCATTGAACACCAGCCATGGAGCAAAGGCTGAGCAAAGGCTGGGTGTTCAACGCCCAAATTGGCAGAAGACTTGGCGCTGAACGCTAGGAAGAAGGTCCTTCTTGGGCATTCAACGCCCTGAATGGAGCAGGAAGCTAGTGTTGAACGCCAGCCATGAAGCATGAGCTGGGCGTTCAATGCCCATAAGGTGGGCAGAGAATTCAAATTCCTAAACCTCTCAGCACCAGTGGGTCCCACAACATCTTCACTTACCCCACCTTCTTCTCTCTTTTTTTCACACTTTCCCACACACTCTTTCCTATAAACCCTCAACCAATCACATCCATACCTCTTCTTCAAAAATCATCATAACTCCCACTAACCCCCACCCACTAAAAATCAAAATTTCCCACCCATATTCCCCCCATTCATTCGAAACCCTAACCATGCCCTCCCTATAATACCCCCTCATACCACTTATCCCACACACTACTCATACACCTTTAACTCCCACTTGGCCAAATTGCTCATTCTCCCTCCATCTCCATCTATTTTCTTCTTTTTCTACTCCATTCTTCGGTTTTGTTTATTTTTTCTCGAGGACGAGCAAAGCTTTTAAGTTTGGTGTTGGAAAAGCCTTGCCTTTTGCTTTTCATTACCACTTATGGCACCCAAGGTTGGAGAACCCTCTAGAAAGAGGAAAGGAAAGGCCATAGCTGCCACCTCTGAATCTTGAGAGATGGAAAGATTTATCACTAAAGCCCACCAAGACCACTTCTATGAAGTAGTGGCAAAGAAGAAGTGACCCCTGAGGTCCCTTTTAGACTTAAGAAGAATGAGTATCCGGAGATCCGATATGAAATTCGGAGAAGAGGTTGGGAAGTCCCAACCAATCCCATCCAAGAGGTTGGGATCCTAATGGTGTAAGAGTTCTATGCTAATGCATGGGTCACGAAAAAACCATGACATTAGTGTGAACCCACATCCTAAAAATTTGAGCACCATGGTCCGAGGAAGAATCTTAGACTTTAGTCCGAAAAGTGTGAGGTTTGCATTTAACTTGCCTTTGACGCAAGGAGACCCACATCCTTACTCTAGAAGAGTCAACTTTGATCAAAGGCTGGATCAAGTGCTCTCAGACATCTGTGTGGAAGGAGCACAGTGGAAAAAGGATTCCCAAGGCAAGCCTATTCAACTAAGAAGGCTTGACATCAAGCCAATAGCTAGAGGATGGTTGGAATTCATCCAACACTCTATCATCTCCACTACTAACCGGTCCAAAGTGACCATAGACCGAGCTATCATGATCCACTGCATCATACTCGAAAGTGAGGTAGAAGTACATGAGGTGATACCTCAAGAGTTATACAAAGTGGCGGACAAGCCCTCCACCCAAGCAGGGTTAGGTTTCCCTTATCTTATCTGTCACCTATGCAATTCAGCTGAAATTGTCATAGAAGGCGACATTTTCATTAAGGATGACAAGCTCATCACTAAAAGAAGGATGGAGCATACTAGAGAGCCAGCACATGAACCACAATATGAGCATATAGAGCCACCTCAATATGAGATCCCTGAGATGCCTCAAGGGATGTATTTTTCTCCTCAAAGCTATTAGGATCAATGGCATACCTCTATGGGAGAATTAAGCTCTAACATGAATCAGCTGAGGATGGAGCATCAAGAGCATTCCACCATCCTCAATGAAATTAGAGAAGATCAAAGAGCTATAAGGGAAGAAAAATAGAGACAAAGGCGTGACATTGAAGACATTAAGCGCTCTATTGGATTCTCTAGAGGAAGTGGTAGCCGCCGTCACTGAGGTGGTCCCGTTCCATCATCCCTTGCTTTTATGTTTCTATTTTCCATTATGTTTTACTGTCTGTTCTCTTGTTTTTAGTGCATGATCATTTCTATCTATGTCTTAAGGCTATAAAGTGTTTCATATATCTATCACCTTGCTTAAAAGAAAATTTTATTTGAAAAAGAATTGAGAGATACATGAATTTCGAGTTCTATAATAAGAATAGTCAATTATTTTGATGTGGTGGCATTGCTTTTGTTTTCTGAATGTATGAATGAATAGTGCATATTTAAAATTGGAATTAAGAATGTTGGCTCTTGAAAGAATGATGAAAAAGGAGAAGTATTATTGGTAATCTGAAAAATCCAAAAAAAATTGATTCTTGAAGCAAGAAAAAGTAGCAAAAAGATAAAGAAAAAGCATGTTGCAATAAAAGAATATATATATATATATATATATATATATATGCATGCGAAAAAAAAAGAGAGAAAAAGCAGAAAAAGCAAGCAATAGAAAAAGCCAATAGCTCTTTAAACTAAAAGGCAAGTGTAAGGATCCAAAGATCCAAAGAGTGTGCTTAATAACTCTAGACACCTTTATCTGGGAATTCTAGCAAAGCTGAATCACAATCCGAAAGGGTTCACCCAGTTAAGTGTTTGTAGCATTTATGTATTCGGTGGTAATACTGGAAAACAAAGTGCTTAGGGCCACGGCCAAGACTCTAAAAGCTGTATTCAAGAATAAAAAAGAACTAAACTAGGAGAGTTAATGATATCATCTGGATTCTAAGTTCCTAAGGATGCCAACACTTCTGAGCTTCAATGGATAGTGAGATGCCAAAACTATTCAGAAGCAGAAAGCTACTAAGTCCCGCTCATCTAATTGAAACTGAGCTTCATCGGAAACTTTGAGATTTATTGTATCTTATTCTTCTTTTTATCCTACTTTCTTTTTAGTTGCTTGGGGACAAGCAACAGTTTAAGTTTGGTGTTGTAATGAGCGGATATTTTATCATTTTTTGCCATCATTTTCATATCGTCTTTAGCATGTTTTATTTAAGTTTTATTATATTTTCATAGGTTTTAGTACAAAATTTACATTTTTGAATTCTACTTTGATTTTGTATTTTTATGCAATTTTCTGGTATTTTCTGGCTGAAATTGAGGAGCTGGAGCAAAAGTCTAATTCAAAGACAGAGAAAGTGTTGTAGATGCTGTCAGGATCTGACCTCCTTGCACTCGAAAGAGCTTTTCTAGAGCTACAGAAGTCCAAATGGAGCGTTCTCAATGTCTATGGAAAGCTAACATTCAGGACTTTCCAGCAATGTATAATAGTCTATACTGTGCTTTAGAATTAAAGGCTCAAAAATGGCGTTTAACGCTAGCCATCTACCCTATTCTGGCGTCCAGCGCCCACAAAGGAGTGACCAGCGTCCAACGCCTAAAAGGGGGCCCCTATCCAGCGTTCAACGCCCCTAGGGAGTTCTAGCACGTGGAGACCACTCAAGCTCAACCCAAACACTCACCAAGTGAGCCCCGGAAGTGGATTTTCGCACTACAAGCCTTAGTTAATCATATTTCTGTAATTCTTAGTTATTAGACTAGTATATATAGGAGAAGATCACCATTGTTTAGGATCTTCAAACAACTTTTGATCTCTCCCAGCATATTTTCGAATTTCATATTGTATTTTCTATCAGTATGAGCCACTAAACCTCCTAGGTTGAGGTTAGGAGCTCTGCTGAGTTTTATGGATTAATAAAAGTACTACTGTTCTATTTCAATTCATGTTTGATCTTCTCCTAAGATGTATCTTCGTTCTTCAACCTTATGAATGAGTTGAACTGTCAAAAGTTATTTCTGTTCTACATGGGTTCAGCAAGCGTCTTTCATCGGATATCAGTGAACCACTAGCTTGATTATACATCTCTTAGACGGTTAATCCACGACTTTGTTGGGGACTTCTCGAGACACCAGTTCAGTCGAGGTATGGGGAGAGTAGAGTCTTTGTGGTAAAGGCTAGAACTAAAGGCGCAGCATTCTCTGATCCGGAAGATTCGACCTTGTCTGTGGCGTTTTGAGTAGGATCACCAAGGGGAATGAACTGTAGGAGCTTCACCCTCATTCAAACTGGATGCGCACTAACCCTGGTGTTCAGTCTAGAGGAAGATCGGCGACCTCTCAAGAGAGGCGTTGATCACATACAGCCTGCCATAGAAGAAATCATCCACAGTTGGAGTAGACAGTAAGACTAGATTGATCCAAAAGAACAAAGCATCTCTAAAACCTTAACCATCTTCTTATCATTGCATTCACCATCAACTTATCTGAGTAACGTTATCTTTATTTTACTTTTATGCGCTTTAAACAAACAAATAACTTTTCTATCAGCCGGACTAAGATCTACAAGATAACCACAACTTGATTCAAGCCGACAATCCTTGTGGGATCGACCCTGACTCGCTCAGGTATTACTTGGACGACCCAGTGAACTTGCTAGTTCAGTTGTGCGAAGTTTAATTCCGCACCAGATGCACTCCTACTGCTAGAATCGATGGAAACCTTTACTGTCTAGGCTACCATTATTGTTCTATTCTGCCTTCCCCTGAGCTGATAATACCACCATATTCCTCCGAATTTCATTCCTGTTCCATTAGGACATGCCACTGCAGTTTTTATTTTGGGGTTTTCCTCCATTGAAGTTACCACCAACAGTGCCACTCTCCATTTTTATTCCAATTCCGTAATTCAAAAACCTAGTTGGTGCCACAGCTGCTGTTTTAGATTGCGTTGAAATTGCCGTTGCCGCTGTGAGTTCAGACTAAGTGAGATTGTCGCATTTAATCCCCGAGTTCGGTTAATCGAGGTAGGGGGTTCGTTTTAAAATTAAAAGTTTTTATTACAAATAATTTATAAATATTTTGTATGACTAATTGGTGAGAATTGATGAAGTTGGTGATAGTGAGTATGTTTGAATATGATAAAATTGATTTTGGTTTGTTTGATGGCGCTGTGAAGGTTGAATATGTGATTGATTGTGATGAAAGTTGACTGTATGTGAGTTGGAAACAAGTATGCGATTGTATTTCTATGTGAATGTTTTGATGAAAATTTTGGTTACATTGGATGAAATGTATTTTGGGTGTTTGTAAATAAAAATTATGGTTGTATTTTCAAGTTAAAATGCGTAAGTGAAGGCCCAGAGGAATTGAGTGATTTAAAAGAATAATAAACTCTTTTTTCAAATCTTTAAAGGATTTTTATAGTTAAATTAAAATGTGAAATAAGGATTAGAAATGAGTTTGATACTGAATAGCCAACTATGGCATTGAAATAAGCTTGAGCGATGATTATGAAAATGTTTGGACTATTGACTTGGGTTGTAACCAAAATACATGAATGGTTAACAAAGATTATATAGTGATTGGTTGTTAAATCAAACTATGATAAGTTGATTATTGAAAATCTTCTGTCTGATAAATTATTGAGGAAAGGTTGATGAGTTGTTGAGATTGAGAGAATCCGTAGGATGGTTTTAGTCCCATTTTCAGGGGAGATTATATCCGAATTTTTGTAGAATATATGGACTTAGTTAAATTAAAATGTGTAAGTTGTCCCTAGAAATATATAAAATTATATGGTAATGCAGAGGTATGCTTAATTATATGCAGAGGTATGATTGATTACTTAGTAATACGGAGATACGACAAAAAGAGAAGGAATGAGAAATGATAGATGAAAAATATAGTTGAGAATTGGTTATTTGATTAGGCCTTTATGCCGAATTACTAATGCAGAAACGCTTGCCTAACTGATAGCCTGTTTCTTACTGTGATGCACATTAGAGATGCTAGCAAAATTATTATGATTATGATTCAGCTTAACTGACACGGATAAACCCGTGATCCCGAGGTATCCTGACTGACATAGTTCGCTCATGATGATACCAATGTGCCTGACTGACACAGTGAAAAAACTATATTTGGGGTTCGCCTTGAGTAACGTCGGGTTGCGGGTAGACAACTAACGCATGAGCTCATGGCCTGTTTAGGACAGACATGTATCATATTATTTGCGTATTTGTATTTGGTTGTGTTTACTTGTTTTATTTTTCTGTGATTGTGCTGTTTGTCTTATTCTGCCTTGTTTGTGTCTCCAATTGGGTCTCTTGTGCTATTAATTTGTGTATTAAGGTAATTAAAAATTAATGTTGTGATTGAGATTTGTTTTAAATTCAGAAATTTTAAAAAAGTAATTAATTATCTAAAGTAAAATTAAGAAGTATTTTCAAAGGTTTGATAAAAATAGTTTTATTGAATAAAGTTAATTATTCGCATTTTATTCATTACTTTTACGGCATTTCTTTTCCCTATTGAGAACCTTCGAGGACGATATTCTCATCCCCTACAAATTTTCTTTTCAGCAACAGGTTCAGGAATTCTTGGCGCGAAACTACGACCGAACTACAGAATTTTATGTATATATATGTATTCATATTTTCTGTATTTGGTTTAGTCTTAAATTTTATTTTTCCCTCGTCGTTTATTGTTTTGGTTTTTAGATGGATAGGACTTGTATTTAAGAATATATACCTTTGTGATTAAGTGATTTAAAGTAAAAGTTTTTTGTTTTCTTAATTAAAATTTCGGTTTGTATTTGCAGAGGCTCAATATTAAATAAATATAGTATGAAATTAAAGGGTAAAAATAGGTAATGCTCGGATTTTTAGTGCGATCATAAGTTGTTAAAAGTTAGGGTGTTACAATATACTTTAAAGACATACAATAAAATTATTATTTAAAAAATTTAAATATTTTTTAATAAATATAAAACTAATATTTTAAAATTAAATTTTTTTATAATCTTAACAAATATATTTAATACACATAAATTAACTAAACCCTTTAATATAATATTTGTCAATAACACCAACAATTAAAAAAAAAAAAAAGCAAGAGTAGTGGTAATTACTATTTAGTATTTACTAATAAATAAACAATTAAATATGCTGGTGGGTTTTTTCTCTTTAACTCCAATCCTCAGGTGAAGTGAGTGGCGACTCCAACTCCATTTGTCTCATCATCATCACTCTTTCAGAGTTTCAGTCTTTCGGCACTCTCACTCTTTCCTCTTTACAACAAAAAAGCACCACCTCATAGCTCATTCTCCTCCTTCCTTCGCTTCTTTCTTTCTCTTCTTCCCAAGAAACAAGAACTTTAATAAAATGCATCCAATGTAGCTTCTTTTCTTTCTCGTTCACTTAAAACATTTCATTTCTTTTCCCGTTTCAAACGATGGATTCTCTTCTCTCACTCCAAACCCCAAGCAACAACCCACACCCTCATTCACCGCCAGGCCTCACCCCAACGCCGTTACGGTTACAACCAACACAAACGCCGTTACTAGTTCCAAAACCAGAGCCTCTCGACGATTTCTTCTTTTCTAATAATTCCCAACAACGCCCTCACTGGTTCCCTCACCAGCAACAACTACAACCACCCCAACCTAACAACAACGAGTTTGAGTTACACGCGCCACCATTCGCGTCTGCTTCTCCAGAAGAACAAGAAGACTCCGAACTCTACAACCACTTCTTCCGAGTCTCTCAGCTCTTCCGTACAGCTTTCTCTGATACTCTCTTCCAAAAGGACGCCGTTCCGGAACCCGTGACGCCACAATTACAGTCACAGTCGCACCCGAATTTTCAAGATTCTCTTTCCTATGCTTCTAGTTCCCAACCTGAACCTGAGGCTGAGGCTGAGGTTGAGGCAACGCCCGAAGCGGATTCACGCGCCTTGGTTCCCGTTCCGCCATCTTCGTCGTTGGTCGTCGCGGCTCCTTCGAAGCGCGTAAGCAAGAAGAAGCAGCTGGTGAGGGTCTCCGAACTCCGCCTTCACGAGCAGCTTCATTTCCGTGAGGTCGTGAGGCGAACGAGGATGATCTACGACTCGATCCGCGTTCTCTGCACCATCGAGGAAGAGAAGCGCGTCCAGGAGGAGAAAAGAGCTGCCGCCGTCGCTGACGTTGTTACTATTGCCGCTGATGAACCGTTCGCTGCATCTGAATCCACCATTGAATGTTCTTCCTCAGCTGAAACCACCGTCTCTGTTGCCGTGCCAGCTCCTGAATCCGCCGGGGAACAACAATCGGCGAACAACAATGGCGCCGGCGATAAGCAGCCGGAAACAGTCAACAGGGGCGAAGCTGATGCCAAGATGGCGCGGCGGATGCGGCAAAGAGGGGATATTCGTGCGGCGCAGATGATGAGGTTGAAGCATCTTTGGCTGAACTGCGATAAGCGAATCGTCGGAGCGATTCCCGGTGTGTATGTTGGCGACGTATTCCTCTTTCGGATGGAATTGTGTGTCCTTGGATTGCACGGTCAGATCCAAGCTGGCATTGATTACCTGGCAGCTTCCATGAGCCCCAACAATGAACCAATTGCAACGAGTGTCATTGTCTCCGGTGGCTACGAGGATGATATGGACGAAGGAGATGTCATAATCTACACTGGACAAGGCGGGCAGGCCACGAATTCCGTGAGGCAAGCCACACACCAGAAGTTGGAGAGTGGGAACCTGGCATTGGAGAGGAGTATGTATCATAATATTGAGGTTAGAGTGATTAGAGGGATGAAGTATGAGGGAGCCGCTGCGAAATCCGGTAAGATTTATGTCTATGATGGTTTATATAGGATTTCTGAGTGCTGGTTTGATGTTGGAAAGTCCGGTTTTGGTGTTTATAAGTATAAGCTTGTTAGGACTGAATGGCAGCCTAAGATGGGTAGTGCTATTCTTAAGGAAGCTAGGGGCATTAGGAAAAGTGGAGTGGGTTTTCAACCAATGTATTGTCTTTCTGTTGATATTTCGAATAAGAAGGAGAAGGTTGCGGTTCGGCTCTTTAATGATATTGATGATAGTAAGGAGCCGCTTTGTTTTGATTATCTTCTGACAACTATTTTCCCTCCATTTGTGTTTCATCAGAGCGGGACAGCTACTGGGTGTGATTGTATTGGCGGTTGTACGGATGGATGCTTTTGCAGTATGAAGAATGGAGGCGAGTTTCCTTATAATCAGCAGGCGATCCTTGTGAGGGGGAAGCCTTTGATTTTTGAGTGTGGCCCTTTTTGCAGTTGTCCACCTCAATGTAGGAACCGTGTGTCGCAGAATGGGGTGAAGAACAAGTTGGAAGTTTTTAGGTCGAAGCAGACAGGTTGGGGAGTAAGGTCCTTGGACCTTATTCATGCTGGTGCTTTTATCTGTGAGTATTCAGGGGTTGTTTTGACTAGGGAGCAAGCACAGCTTTTGACGATGAATGGTGACTCGTTGATATATCCTAATCGGTTTTCTGAAAGGTGGGCAGAATGGGGTGATTTGTCTCAGGTAAACTCGGACTATGTGCGTCCATCTTATCCGTCAATTCCTCCTCTGGATTTTTCTCTGGATGTGTCAACGGTCCGAAACGTTGCTTGCTATATGAGCCATAGTTCAAGTCCAAATGTTATGGTTCAATTTGTTCTGTATGATCACAACAACTTGATGTTCCCTCACATTATGCTGTTTGCAATGGAGAATATCCCTCCACTGAGAGAGCTCAGCCTTGATTATGGGGTGGCTAATGAGTGGACAGGCAAGCTCTCTATATGCAATGGGTGAATTCATAAGATTCAAGCCCTTCTTTTTTTTTTTTGCTGAAGCGGAGTTTCAGGCATTGTTTCACTGAGGTAAAGCCATCTTATATTGTTTAACTCGTCTGGTTTCACCATTATCTTTCATTAGATTATGTCATCTGCATATCCATTCTCTGTGCAGTTTCCATTGCAAACTGTTGACTTAATACCATAATCCATATGATAGTGACTTATCGGAATATCATATTAGTATTCTGGTGTTTTCAAACACCTTGGATGTTCGAGACATTTTACGGTGAGGGTGATGACTGACCTCACCTTGTTGTCTTTTGAGTATCTTTTTGCAGTCTGCGTTGCGAAATGCAAACCCATTATGACCATGGTTGCTCACTGATATATTAACATATTATGCAGTTCATAATTACTTTCATCTGCTTTCCATGGGTGATATTTTACTGAATATCCCCTTAAAACTTGTTTCACATAGCCAAATGTCCCTTACTGAGACTTGACTTTTTCCCATTCGGTTCCTTTGCAAAATGGTTCGTGTAATTATACACTCATTTTGTGTTTTGAATTCCCATATTCATGTTGGTGTGATTTTCATATCTGGTGATTTTCTGATTTGGTAATCATTCTGTGCCTAGTGTTTAATTATTGAACTTAGTTTGTTAGTAATTTGTGAAGAGCTTTACTATAATACCATTGTCCATATATATATAGTCTGTCTCTCTTCCGAACATAACCCTCTTTATCATAACAAGTTTCTTAATATACATATGTGTAGCCAACTAGGTTCTTATAAACCAATATTAAGCCTTTACTTGACAATTGAAGCTCCTAGAAAATTCATTGCTTGATACAACCCAGACTTGGATATTACAATTAACTATCAAACTAGGAATTTGAGTCAAACCTAACTTAGCATTCTATAAATACAACAAACTAAGCTTTTCCTGCCAAGAAAGGTTCGGTACATTTGTGTTTGTAATAGGACCTATTCATACTGAAAAAATGCTTGAATGGACCACTAACTATTATTCCTTTTCGATGCAATGCTAGTAGAAATTGCTTTGATAGAGACATTCTCCTTGGAAAGATGCCATTGTGAATCAATTCTCTTAAAAATTTAAATTGATTAGTAGAAATGCATGCAAGCCACTGCAAAAGAGTCTTTGGGCTTTGGTGTCCAAGCAGGCCCCAAGCCATACTTAATAGGTGGTTTCTCTTCTAGTGGCGCAACATATATGTGGTCGTTGGTGGCATCCTTCTCAAAGATACAAATGAATGAAATAGAAAAAAAAAGTAGAAGGATGGACTTATTCTACCTTAGCATGCCTTCGTTACAAATCTTGGCACCTTTATGAACTTTTCAAACGCCTAAGTTAACACTTTGTAAAAAAAATATCTTGTGCTTGTGTTTTTTACTTTTCAAAGTTGGATTCAAATTAAAAAGTTTCATATAAATTTATATTTTAATGAATATCCAAATATATTCTTATTCTTTATTATATTTATGTCTATTATAATTATTTTAAATTTTAAAAGTGATTTCACCAAACACTATTGTTGTAACTTAAGCTTTTTAAAAACTACTTTTATTTTGTTTTAGCAAACATAACTCTTATGACTTTTGAAAAACCAAAAAAGATAGGCAACTTTCAATTTCACTTTTTTAGGTTCATTGAAACATTCATGTATTTAGGCGTTTTGAAAAAGGGACTATTAAAACACAGTATTCTACTTTTTAGGGTAACAATAGTTTGACCATGTCTACCGAACTTTATGCACAAGTGAATAAGTTCTGCATCCTTCTCTTTCATTAGGTTCTATTATTGAGCTCTAGACACGATAGGAACTCTGGATCCTGGGTTGTTATTTTCATATATTTGGTAGGTCAATGTACTTAAAAATGAATAAAAAGGGTTTAAGTGGGTTTAATCATTGGATAATCCAGCAACCCAACTTAACTCTGAAATGGATAATTTTTAAAATTGTCAGGTAGCTGGGTCGGTTTATTGTTTTTAACATTGTTCATAATATTGTATCTATTTGTCTCTGACTTTTGTGTTTAATTGACTAACCGAGTTTAGATTCCACATGTACTTTGCACTAGGCTTAGTAATAGATACTCACTGACTCATTCTTGTATTTGTTTGCAGACTTAGCTTGATTTTCAGAAGGGTTCAACGTACTCAGATTTTGTGAACCATTGGAGTGCCTGCTTATGAACCCTTAGGGTACCGTAAATTGCGTAATAGCTATATTACATAATCGTTTTATCTAACTCCTGTTGGCCAATTCATGGCCTTTTCTGCATGGTGAAGATCAGGAAATAGTGTTCCTCTCCTCAACTGGAACAAATCTGAAAATATACTCAGTTGTTGCTGCCATAATTTGTTCTTCGATACCTGGTTTCCGGCAAAATATTTGCAAATCTTGTAACCACCCAATTCTAGGAAGTAGCTCGGCTTCGCTAACCTGTTTTTGTCATTGTATATAATGTAAGTTCAAAGCTTGTACAGGGATGATACTAGTGGTTGGCAATGATGGATGGATAGAATGCAGCAAATCTAATTAGTTTTGGAAACAAAATGTGTTAGCAATCTTGGTATCTATCATCGTAGGCTCTCGGTATTTTTGGCCCATAGAATATACTTTAGATATTTGGCTCATTTTTTTTAATATGGATAGTATGTTGGTGTTTTGAATGGAAATAGGCGTTTTTGGTGTATTTGCATGTTGGAGGACATGTCAGATGTGCATTATCAACACGTGGGGGGCTTGCTGACGCAGCACGTGGAGGGCGAGCTGGCAACACGTGAGGGGCGTGTTACTGATGTGGCAACGTGTGATTTGAGGCCCCCTTAACACGTGTTGACGTGGCAATGACTGATTCGAGGGCACTTCCAACATGTGGGGAGAGTGTTGATGACGTGTCAAAGTGTGATGGGAGGGCAGCTTCAACACGTGGGGGGCGTATTGCTGATGTGTCACTTTGTGATTCCATGGCGATGCAACACGTGGTGTGCGTGTTGAGTGCTCTGTCTATATAAAGCCAAGCTCAGTACCATGTCATTGCGGAGAAGAGAGAGTGTATTTCTGGTGTGATTGAGGATACCGCAAACTTGGTAGTGGATTGCAACAGGGAGATTATACGAAATATTCATGAGGGAGTGAGGTTTGTGTGTCAGAATCCGTTTGTTTGTGGTTTCATGCACCATGACGTTCATGGAGCTTTAGAACGGCCTCTGTCAAAGCATGGAGAACGGTATGTTGAGGAGAGTGAGTAGTATTTTGTACCGGAATTCCATTATAGTTTTTTATGGTCTAATACAATTTGATATTATGCTAATCATTGACGAAGCGAGTATGCAAAATATGTTCTAAATTCACCAGTAGACTCGGGTGCAACAGCCACAGATTAAGCTGTATTTTGAGTTTGAGAACATAGAGGCAGATGGGATTCAAAATGATTTAGATATAGAGGATGATAGAGCTATAGTGTACGAAGTAATGAATGGTGACAACAAAGAGGACTTCGAAGCCACTTGTGAAGCCGACGATGAAGATGAGAATGGTGATGTAGGAATTGAGGCTGTAGCGGAGATTGCAGTGGTTCCTCCTGCAGTTAGTCAACCCATGGACGTTCCGCCTTGTATGCGTAACTTGGACCTTGACGCCATGTATGCATCGGAATTTTTCAAATATGCAAACATAGGTACGTTATGAGTGAATAATACATTTGTCTTCATTTATATTTTGGATGGATCAAGCAATAACGATTTCTGATTTGTGTAGGTGTTGTTGATCCTAAGGACGGGGAGTTTAGAATTGGAATGGAATATAGTTCTAGAAAGTCTGTCGTTGTAGCAATCAGAAGTTACAATATCTCTAGAGGAGTCAACTAAAATGTTTTTGAGTTCGTGCCACAGGCGTTCTATGCAAAATGCAAGACGTATGGGTGTGGGTGCAACTGACTTATCCGAGCCAGCTTGATACAGAAAAAAGGTTGTTGGAAGATACAAAGATACAACGGTAGGCACATGTGTGCCATCAGAACGATTTCACAAGATCATTTCGAGTTGGACTCGGACACAGTTGTTGAGGCTATAAGGCCATTGGTTGAACCGACCTGTCCATCAAGGTCAAATCTATAATTGCGGAAGTCCAGTCAAGGTTCAACTATACCATCAGTTACCGAAAGGCTTGGCTGGCAAAGTAGAAGTCCAAAGCCATAGTTTTCGGTGGTTGGGAGGATTTTTACCAAGCGTTGCCATAGTGGCTCTCGGTCATGGTTCAAAAGATGCCTAACTCAGTTGTCCAAATAGAAATACAACCTATGTACAACGGGAGTGAGGAGGCGGACAGTGTCAGAATACTTCACCGCGTTTGGAGTTTCAATTCATGCATTAGGACATTCAGGCATTGCAAGCTTTTAGTTCAAGTTGATGGCACACACCTTTACAAAAAATACAAAGGTACACTTCTGGTTGCTGTTGCACAAGATAGGAATCAAAACATTGTGCCTATCGCTTTTGTCCTGGTGGAGGGGGAGACAGCTGATGCGTGGCACTTTTTTCTCAGAAATTTACAAAGGCATGTTGTTAGAAGAGACGGTGTGGGTATGATCTCAGACCGACATGAATAAATCTAAACAGCAGTAAATCGTTTCGGAGGTGATTAGTAACCCCCAAGAGCATGGTGGATGTTTTGTATAAGGCACATTAGTAGTAACTTCTTAAGGGCATTCAAGGTCTCGCACTTGCAAGAGCTTGTTGTCAACATAAGGTATTCAAGGACAATGGAAGAGTATAACATCAACTATAAGAGGTTGGAAGAGCGAGGTGAGGCATATGCCCGGTGGTGCGATGCCATTGGACTTAGACACTAGGTATTGGCATTTGACGAGGGACATCGATGGGGTCATATGATAACGAACCTTGTCGAGTGCATTAATTTAGTGTTGATGGGTGCCCGAAACCTCCCTGTGTTAACGCTCGTCTGAGCAACATATTATCGGTTAAATGAACTATTTACGTGGAAAAGTGACGAGACTCACGAACGCAAGCATGCTAGATTTACTTACTCTGTATTTGCACAACAGCGGATAGAAGCAAATATGCAATGAGTTGGGAACATAGTTGTTCACCGGTTTGATAGACAAAATGAGGTATTTGAGGTGCGCGAAATGCCTACTAAAAAGGTGTTGGTAGTTGATCTTGCGCGACAGACATGTAATGTGGGCACTTTCAAGTGGAACGACTACCATATCGCCATGTTATTGTTTGTTATGCTAACCAGCATCTCGATTGGCAATTGTATGTGCATGATGTGTACAAAATAACAGAAGCTCGTAAGGTGTATAGATTATTTGAGTTCATACCATTAGGTGATCTAGAGACATGGCCTGCTTATTAGGGACCCACATTGGTCACTAATCCCGCCTTGAGGCGAACATTGAAAAGTCATCCTAAATTGACCTAATACCTGAATGAAATATACTCACGCGACATGCGTGGTCCTCGGATATGCTGTCTCTGTGGTAGACAAGGTCATAGTCGAAGTCGATGTCCTTAGCGTGCTCGACCGAGTGGTGCTGGTGACGATGGTAGTCCTTAGATCTTTGTTGGTCTTTGTGTTTGTATGTTTAGGTTAATTTTATCAGTTAATGCTTTTGATGTTCGTCGTGTTTGTATTTTTAAATTAGAGTTAATCCATTAATGTTTTTCATGTTCGCCATGTTTGTATTGTTAGGTTAATATTATCATTTAATGCCTTGTGAGCTAAACATACAAAACATTAACTAAGAATAACATTAACTTAATTTTGAAACCATAATTTAAAATTCAATTAGGTAAATATATAAACGATTAACTAAGAATTACATTAACTTAATTCTTAAAATTAAACTTAATTACTAAATTCCTGCTCACTTCTTTCAAACTATCCAGTTCAGTCCTTTGCCCATTATGCCTTGACCGAACTGCGACGGAGTAAGCCTATCAAGTGGATTTTGCTTCGTTCGTAGGTCATACGGATGACCCTGAATTGAATCATCGATAGCAAGAGTGGTCGACCCACCTGCCTCTGTCAGAGCAGATGCACCGAGGTTGTACTCATCAGCAACCTTGAATTCCACATGCAGCTCGATAAAACCATTATCACACGATGCCTGCCCTGAAGTGTGATCAAAAGCAGGCCCCTGCATACCAGAGTCCATATCTACTAATGCCTGATGTGGATGAGCCAACTCTGACGATGAAGATATAGTGGGTAAATCTAGACAACCACCCAAACTAGGCTTGACCCATTGCTGTATCTGGTCATCTCCATAACCGTCAATGGGAATCTACGATGGGATCAACAGGAAGTCAACATATTCTTGTTCGGGTTGAATGTGATATGTGGGCTGATTATGCTGGTTGAACTGACCCTGCTGGCTATGTTGAGAGTGCCGACTATGCTGAGAGTGATGATTGTGCCCACTATGCTGACTGTGATGTCTGTGATGATTGGCCTTGCTATGGTTGCCGGACTGACCATGATGACTATACTAAATGTGGTGACTGTGCTAGCTACCATGATTGTGGTCTAATGGTTGTGGTACATAATAAGGAAACAACTCAAACACTGCACACTGAGGTGGTCCCTAAGGTGCTGGTGGCTGTAGTGCTAGTGGCTGATATGGATGCGAAGGAACGTGCTCCGACAATCTCACCAGAGGTCCGTATGAACCCACGTACCAATCCTGGTATTCCGCCGACGGTCTAAAGTCCCAAGTCGGAAGGGGTGCAGATCCTACAATCGAGTGTTACGGCGGTTGTCTCATTCCTCTATCCATTGCGCATGTTAAACTTTTCAGTCATAAAGTTGCACTCCGCGAAGAGTGATGCAATGCTCTGCCAGTAGAATGTCTCTTACTACTGTCGGGGAGAGTTGTGCATACCCAAACTGACGCATCACTTAGTTCACATAGTGTCATTCCACACACTCGAACGACAATAATGGAGCAACGGTGTTACACACCTCAAGGTGTCTATGTAGCTCGTCGGGTATGATCACTCCTTCATACGGCTGCCACACAAACTGTAACATGTTATTAGAAAATTAGAACGCTGGCATTAATGTTGGATGTTAACACACACAAAGCAAAAACATTTACCTCTTTCATATAGTCTATTTCTTGCCTAAATGTAGTCGTGGTCTTTGATAACCACGCGGAAATTCGTTTGAAATGGCTCCACCTGAAACACGTAACATTGAAAGAATTAAAAAATGTGCTGTCAAACAATAGAATACACAACTAAAATAGGAACTGTTACCTCCGAGCAACTGGTACGTCGGCCGCTGGAAGATACTGCCTCGGTACGGGCACAATACACGGCATTCGCTCCCATGTCCAAACAAACAAAATATTAAGAGGGTCATCCATCTCCTTAGTATCATAATGTGATGCACGGTACAATGCCCTGTAAAGATGCACAAGACATGCTGACCCCAACTGTAAGTTTGGATTAGGTTGAAATCATGGAGCAATGGTAGATACTTCGCGTGGGCATATACCGTCAACTTATCCGCAAATAAGGTGGAACCAAGAAAATAGAAAATTTGGCATCTGATGTATCTCTGAATAGACTCCAAAATGTCCAATCGATCTGTGTCTCTGATACGGCGAACTCATGCCAACTTTATGTAAGATTTGGAGGAACTACTCATAATGGGTTCGCAGCCGAAAATCGCGATGCTCTAGCTCTACAGGAATTCGCCACTGCTATCTGTCCAGCCGCTCACAACCTGCCCATGAATGTGTAGGCTAAATATATAAGCGACATCTTCCAATGTCACAGTGACCTCACCCACCGGCAATACAAAGGTGCGAGTCTCCAGCCTCCACCTTTCCACCAAAGCAGATAATAAAGGGTAAAATTCTCTTATCACCCAAATTCTAGAAACATGGTAGAATCTCATTTCTCGTAAAGCGTCTTCTACCATTAGGTTCCACGTCTCTGGCGGATCCAGTTTACGAACCATAAGATTCCTGTTAGGCTGGTACAAAAAAAATTTATTATTCATTAAATATTTCTATTAAATATATTTATTCATTAATATATTTATAGATAAATAAAAAATAAAAAATATATCATATTTATATTATTCATTTACTAGTTTAAATAATACAAATACCCGAACAAATTTTTTTTATAAATTCATAATATTTATTCATATTCGTAAATAAAAAATATTCATTAATAATATTAACATTTAAATTATTTATTAAATCTATGCAAAAATAATCACATTATAACAAAGAATTCCAAAATTTAATGGATTATCTCATATTAACATAGAAAAATAATATTATTAATTAAAATTACAGAAATTCAAAAAATTGAATTACCAAAAAAAAAATTATCAACTTATATAAATGGGATGATCCAAATAATTGATAATAGGTTTCTCGGGTGCCGTATAATTATGTACAATTTTTAATCACTACAAACTAATAATTTTTTTAAACACAATACTCACATTACTAACTCTCTTCTTCTTCTTTCTCGCTATATATTTTTTTCACACTACTAATATACTAACACACTACAGAATGGAAATGATGTATGGAATGGGTCATGAAGAAGCTCAATTTATAGTTTCATTGGGTCGCTGGTTATCGGAGTGGAGGGGCTGTCCCCTGCATGCAGACCGCCTACAACACCCCCTCTCCCAGCGCGTGTTGCTACAGGCTCCTTGGAAACGCGCGGAAACCCTGCAACACTTCTAAGATTCGGAGGCAACACACTCACCGCATGTTATCAGGGCCTGCCACCCATCTTAGCCTGTCACATTACCACGCCCCCGCATGTTAAACCTGCACCCACAAACCGACCAAACACCCCATTTTTAATATTGAGCAAAAACACCAATGACCGTTCCATATGAAAAATAAATTCTGTAGATATTTCATTTTGAATTTTTATTTTATTTTTTTATTGATTCTGAGTTACATGGTTGTTTTGATGCATTTAAATGACATCAGAACATACTATGCATGTTGAATACTGTTGTTTGCTTAAAGTTGCTTTAAACTTTAAATTGAGTATAGTGGTGTATTGTGAATGGTTCTTAGAAAAGGTATATAATAAAATTGATAAATTAGATTTATTATAATTTAATTAAGGACTCAAGAATAGTTGCAAAACCTTAACATGGTGCAGAAATATATCCATCTCCATTGAGTTCTGTCTAGGATAAGGTTATTTAAATTATATTTTAAATTTTTATGTGCTGCTATGCAACAAACAAAATTTTTATGTACTCCCATACATCAAATGAAATTTTAAATTTTTGAGTGAATACCCCATCCGGCACCTGACAATTATCTCGAAAGGACAACGAGGCTCCCAAGAAAAAAAATACCCAATCCAGCCCCTGATATTTTTTTGGGACTGATTAGCCCCTGTGCCAAAAAAAATAACATTGATTTTTTTGGCACAGGGGCCTCGTTGTCCTTTCGAGGTAATTGTCAGGGGCCGGATTGGGGTTTTTTTTGTCAAGGGCCTCGTTGTCTTTCGAGATAATTGTCAGGGGCTATTTTGGGTTTTTTTCTAAATTTTTATATAAATCCTAATAAAAAACCGTCAATGGATGGAAGTAAGTGAATGGAAGAAGCAATAGTTTTAATAATGAGTAGTTAGAAAAAAGATAACCGTGTTAATAGTGGGTAGTTTAACACGATTAGAAAAGTAAATGTGTTAAAGTGCTTATTTTAAATGAACAGTTCATATTTCCTATTATTTAAAATGGATTGCTTATCTTTCCTATTATTTAAAATCGTCCATCTTTCCTATTATGTGAAACGTTCTATTCTTAAGAGTTTGGTCTAATTTAAATCATTAATATTTTTTATTATTTTCAAAAATTATATTTAATTATTTATAAATATATAATGAGATATATGAAAATGAAAAAACTACACATATCTAGTTTACACCATAAACTAGATACGTGCAAAATTATCTCGTTTACAATGTAAACGAGATAAGGGAAGAATATTTATTTCGATAAATATTTTTTAAATTATCTATTTCAGTTATTTTTATAATTAATTTATTTATTAAAATAAAAAAAATTATTGACTACCTTTGTTTATTGATTGAAAAATTTCACCAGGCTTCATTTGTACCATTACAATCTTTACCCTGGTCAAAGTATGATTTTTGTAACTCTACATGTGGTCACATGTCCAAATTGGATTCGTTTCTGAAATTCGGCCACTTTAGCCACCGAAACCATGTGGCTACCAGAAACGAGTTTTTTATTTTTAATATTAGGATAGAAGGTGGGTAATATCCAGAAATGAGGCTCTGAGTATGTTATGCACAGATATGGGTTTGATAATTGGCATATTCAGAAATCGTTAATAACGATTTTAAACAAATTGTGATTAGCGTTTTCTATTAGGAGAGAGAGTGTGGAAAGAGAAGCTGGAGGCGTTGGATCAAGTGAGAATGGCTAGGATCAATAAATAAAATGAGGGTACCGATTTCATGGGGGTGAGCAGAGAGACAATGGATAGCAACCGCAAGATAGACGATCTACGGCTGGGAAGCTTGAATAAAATCGGTACTTCCGATTTGATGCTGTGTCCACGTGGCTCGCATGCGGTGAGTCCCTGTGTGGTCCGTGACTCCTCTCTCCCCAGAAGCTCTCACTCATCATTGAGAAGACCAAAACACCAACACACAAAGTGTGTGTTAACTCTCTGCTCTCTGTTTCGGTTCCTTTCTTTTTAAGTGCCATTGTTTCCATATGAAGGTTGTATGTTTTGTGGAACTCCAGATTTATCTTTTTTAAGATGGAAAAGAAAAAAATCTCAATGGATAAACATATTGTGAAATATCTTGATCATTCTTTATATGTAAGTAATTTTTTTTGTCTATAAAATTATTTATAATGTTAACATCAATTATAAGTTGGTTAAATGAACTTAGTACTGTTATAGAGTAAAAGTTAGTTATAATAATAGATTTAAGTATAATAAGTTAATGTGAACATAATAGTTAATCTAAATAAACCCATGAGTACTCTGTTTTTAACAGTTTAGTGCTTTTTTATTTTTTAATCATTATTATTAATATTGAGATAGTTATTATATATTTACATGATAGTGTTATTATATACTGATAATGTTATTATGGAGTAAAAATTAGTTATAATAATAAATTTTAGTATAATAAATTAACATGAACATGATAGTTAATCTAAATAAACACGTGAGTACCCTATTTTTAAGAGTTTAGTGGCTATTTTTATTTTTTTAATTATTATTATTATTATTATTATTATTATTATTATTATTATTATTATTATTATTATTATTATTGAAATAGTTATATGATTAGGCTATATGATTACCGATAGTGTTATTATAGACTAAAAATTAGTTATAATAACTGATTTGAGTGTACAAAGTTAATATGAACATAGTTATTAGTCTAAATAAATATGTGAGTACCTGTTTCTAAGAGTTTAGTGGCTATTTTATTTTTTTAGTTATTATTATTATTATTATTATGTGATTACTGATAATGTTATTATAGACCAAAAGTGAAGTTAGTTATCATAATGAATTTGAGTGTACAAATTTAATATGAACATGGTAGTTAGTCGGCATAGGATTCGGTGGTCCAGGAACTTTTGGACTACTTAGTGGTCTAAGTAAAAAACATATTTTTGAAGTTTTTTTATCAATTACTACGTAGTCCTTGAATTAGTTTTAATTACAAATTAATCCCATATATTTTATTTAATTATAAAAATAATTTTTTATTTTATAAATTATTATTTTATCAATTATCTATTATATTTATTAACAATCAAATACAAAAATAACAACCAATTATATCCTCCATTCATCCTAATAATTCCAATTGATTAAAAAATTAACTTTGATCTCTTTACGTTCGTCCATGGCTTCCAAATCGTGTTTCCTTGAAATTCAATCGATTGGTTTTTCAAAACAATCGATTGAAAGTTGTAAGGTAGAATGGTAAAAAGCTTAAACCAATCGATTGTTTATACTTTCCAATCGAATGAATGCCTCAAAACAATCGATTGTTGTTGTTAATCAATCGATTGAATTCACGAAAACAACATGGATTTGCCAAATACAATCGATTGGAAAGTGATGACATTGAAGTTTTAGCCAAATTCAATCGATTGGTAATGTAATCCAATCGATTGGAAGGTGATGAAGTTGAATGTTTTGCCAATTTCAATCGATTGGTAATGGTACCCATCTACTCAATCAATTGTTTTTTATTATACCAATAAGCTATTGAACCAACTTGGTTAAACTTGGTTACCAAAATAATTTCGTCATGTAGTATCACGGATTTAATTAATACTAGTAGAAATACATTTTCTTCGTCCAAACTAGACCAAACTACAGGATCAATGATTTAAGTTAAGTGATAAAAATTGTTCTTATGTTAATACATTGATATTGGTGCAAGAAGATAATAAGATCCTGATCATGGTGATTGAAAAAAAATTGGATTAATGAGGATTTGTACAACCTATTTGTGATTTATGAAAGTAGAATAGAATAAATTGTGCAAAATCCTACAGAATTCTGAAAAATGAGAACATTACCAATTGATTGAGTAGATGGATATTCCATTACCAATCGATTGAAATTGGCAAAACATTCAACTTCATCACCTTCCAATCGATTGGATTACATTACCAATCGATTGTATTTGGTAAATCCATGTTGTTTTCGTGAATTAAATCGATTGAGTAACAACAACAATCGATTGTTTTGAGGCATTCATTCGATTGAAAAGTATAAACAATCGATTGGTTTAAGCTTTTTACCATTCTACCTTACAACTTTCAATCGATTGTTTTGTGATATAGTGTAAACCAATCGATTGAGTTATCATTCAATCGATTGTTTTGAAAAACCAATCGATTGAATTTCAAGGAAACACGATTTGGAAGCCATGGACGAACGTAACGGGATCAAAGTTAATTTTTTAATCAATTGAAATTATTAGGATGAATGGAGGATATAATTGGTTGTTATTTTTGTATTTGATTGTTAATAAATATAATAGATAATTGATAAAATAATAATTTATAAAATAAAAAACTATTTTTATAATTAAATAAAATATATGAGGTTGATTTGTAATTAAAATTAGTTCAAAGACTACGTAGCAATTGATAAAAAAACTCCAAAAACATGTTTTCTACTTGGACCACTAAGTGGTCCAAAGGTTCCTGCACCACCGAATCCTGAGCCTAGTTAGTCCATATAAACATGTGAGTACCCTGTTTTTAAGAGTTTAGTGACTATTTTATTTTTTTAGTTATTATTATTATTATTATTATTATTATTATTATTATTATTATTATTAGATTACTGATAATGTTATTATAGACTAAAAGTGAAGTTAGTTATCATAATTGATTTAAGTGTACAAAATTAATATGAACATGATAGTTAGTCCAAATAAACATGTGAGTACACTGTTTTTAAGAGTTTAGTGGCTATTTTATTTTTAATTATTATTATTATTATTGAGATAGTTACATGTTTACTGATAGTGTTATTAAGTTTTATTAGTTATTGTGATTACGGTTGTTATAATTCATTTTTAATAGTTTCACTTCCAAATGCATTTCCATACTTATTAACATTGATATTGTTATTGTTGTTATTATCATTATTATTTTAACAGTTATAATTATGTGTTGATTATTTCTGTCAGGGTTCTAGAGTAATTGGACTGAGACACTTATATGCTCCAGAACCATATGATTGAAGAATAGAATCCTATCTAAGAGCCGCTGGCTTTTACAATGTGTCTCAAATTCGAAAAATTCCAGGACAAACGGCCCTGATAAATGCCTTGGTAGAACGGTGGAATCCAGTGACTCATACGTTCCATCTCCCTATAGGTGAATTTACTATTACTTTAGAAGATGTAGCTTTGATACTTGGACTTCAAAGAACTGGGCTACCAGATACAGGGCCAACCAACAGTAATCACAGATCCATGGTGCAAGAATGTCTGATGAACTTTGGAGTTGCCCCAACAGCGAGTGAATGCAGAGGTAGCTTTATCAAGCTAACATGGTTGCGTAATGTTAAGCATGGAATAATTTTGATTACTCATGAGGCTATGAAGCGTTATACCAGGTGCCACATTATGTCGCTGTTTGGTACCACGTTATTTGATGACAAATCCGGTGCGGTGGTGCATTGGAAATTTCTACCCTTGCTCTGTAATATTCCTAGAATCAGGACATATAGTTGGGGATCAGCTTGTCTTGCCCACTTGTATAGGTCTCTGTGTAGGGCCACGCAATATGATTGTAAATATTTGAATGGGCCTTTAGCACTGTTGCACGTATGGGCTTAGGAACAGATGCCTTTCTTTGCACCAATTCGCCATCCCCCGACTTTCCTATTAGCTTGTCGGTATGACCTCTAAGGATATTCATTACTGATGTTTTATTAATTGACTATGTAAATGCATTATATTGATGTAACATTATTCAATGACAGGTGGAATGAGTGGAATGCCCCTTCGAGTGAGTTTACACGGTGGACACCTGCACATTTTAGGCAGATGCTTGATAACATTACAAATGCTAATGTATGTCATTATTATTGCTTATGTTTCATTCGTCCTCTAATTTCATACCATGCGTTATTTTCATTGTTAAGAGGTTTGCCTAAATGCTCTTATACATGGGTAGAAACTCCAGAAAACTCGGTTTAGAATCCTGACATCCTGAGCCAATTCATCCCTGCGGTAGCAAGGTAACGTTTCATATTCGACGGCTGCTGATGGCTCTTTCTTCACCATTGCCTCAAACCATATGGGCAACGCTTCATAAGAGGCTTCCCACCCTCCAAAAATTTTTTCAACTACCTTCTGCTTAGCCAACCATTCTTTGTGATAACTAATCGTGTAGTTAAACTTCAATTGGACATCTACAATCACTGATTGCACCTTTATGGATGGATTGGCCTCTATCAATGGCTTAATTGCTTCTGCAATAGTGTCTGAATCCAACTTCGAATGATCCTGAGAAATAGTGGCTCTAGTACAAGTATGGCTGTCATTGTATCGTCTAATCTCCCAACAATACTTTCTTCGCATCATGCTAACCCTGATAAGCCAATCACAGCTTTGCCCATATTGCACACATTTCGCGTAAAATGTCGTCGGCTCAGACTCAAAAACTCGATAATCAACACCTCTGTGAATGGTATAATCTTTAACTGCCTTGATCACAGCCTCTCTAGAATTAAATTCCAACCCTATGACAAATTCACCATCCTTGACCATAGGTGGATCTACAATAACACTGCTAACCCATATTTACACAGTGCATAATATTAATACGCAAACATATATTTAAAGTTCTAATCCAAATACGGTGTGATGCAACTACAAACCTGCATTGGCATACTCCGGAAATTCTGGAGCATTCATGGCATCGAGATCCAAAGCGCGCATGAAAGACGGTTCTTCGAATGGATGCTCTCTCGCTAGTGCATTTGCGACGTCTTCGATGTCCGACTCAATGGTACAGTCCTCTTGTTCCTCGTCTGCATTCGGATCAACAAAATCGTAATTTCCTTCATATTCCTCTTCGCTGTCACCGTTATAACTTTTCCCATCGAAATCATGATCATCTTGTTCCACCGTATTTGGTAATTGGTCAAACTCCATATACAACTCAATAACAGACACTCGTGATTGGGCTTGATAGTAGATTGAGAACATCTCTTGCAGACTTGTGTCATCATTGATGCACATCGCATGAAATTGAACGAATCCACCGAATACTAATATAGATCATCTGTATAAAATATTTGCCACCCTCTTTGGCATATAAGAATCTATATTTTGACAAATATAACTCTTAAATTCTTCGAACGACACCATAAAAGAAAAAACAGATATACAAAGATTATTACACATAAATATCACACCTTGAGCTGTTTCAGATAAAATTTGACCATTATAATAAATTTTAAAACTAATATTATTATTCATTTTTGTGATCACGAAAATTATATTTCTATTATAATTTTTAACACGAATTAACAAAATATCATAGTATCAAAATGAAATATTTATATAACTAAAATAAACAAAAAAAATTTACCCAATAACAAACAACAAAAAAATTGCTTGCACACAGAAAAGAAGAGAAACAATAAGAAGAATAAGAAGTAGAAGAAGAGCATTAGAAAGAGAAAAGGAGATCGAGAATTGCAAGACATTACATTCACGCACGCACTCTATATATAGAGAAGTTAATAAACAAATCGTTACTCACGTTTACGAATTAAATAATTTCAAAATTAATAAAAAAGGAAATCAGCACTAACGATTTCATGTTCCCATAGATTCAGAACTTATTTTTGTCCTACTTGAAATCGTAAGTCCCATTTTCTATATTTTTTTTCCTATTCAAAAATCGTTAGTCTCATTTTCACAGTTTTTTTGTCCATTATGAAATCGTTAATAACGATTTCTTGTTGTATTTTCTTAATCTCCATATCAATGCATTACACTAAACTAACATAATATCTCCGTATTATACCTATGCTTTGATAATATCTAAAAAAATAGCCACCAGAAACACTGCCATTTAATTATTTTAGTAACTAATTATTTAAATTAAAAAATTATATAAATCAATATGAATAAATATACACAAATAAATAATAAATAATTTAGTGCCTAATTTTTAGTGTATAGAAAATATTTTTCATAGTAACACATCAAAACGTTTAGCTGACTGAAAATGATAAATCAAAATTGAATTGACTTAAATATGTGAGATATTTTAAAAAATAAAACATCGTTCAATCATTTACTAAGCACAGAGACTAACAAGTACAAATATATAAATCCATGATATCCTGGAGAAAAAGAACTTTACATTTTAGGGAAGGCATAATGTATGGTCATTTTCATATATTAAGTGACATGGATTAGAAGTATAACCATGACAAATAGTTTACCATGTGAAAACTCATGTATACTTTTATGTATTATTCCTTTTAGGTTACATTGCATTTCCAAAAATCATATTCATTTGTTTTTTCATGCTTTTGAACACCCAACATATTTTTTCATTTCATATTTTTGGCCCGCTTAGAATAAGGCTTACGTAACAGAAAAATAATTTTGGCCAAAAAAATCGTCAAATATCCTCACAATAATTTACTACTCAGTTATTGCTAAACCAATGATGCAACATTAATCCACTCAATGGAAAAATTTCCCTTATCACATGTCATCATAAGATTGGTCGAGTTAAACTTTGGCCATTCTTAGTCATTGACTCCCATGCCACTATAGAACTTACCATTTATGTATTATTCAATAAAGTATTAATATAATAAAATTTTTAATTAAATTTAAAAATTTATCATTATAATAATAATTATAATATTAAAAAATAAATCATTTGTAATTTAACTTAAACTGTTCTTAGTAATATAATTGTTAATAAGGACATTAATAATTCGTGTATATATATAATTTTTATAGATAAAGATTAATAGATCTTGTTTATTAGTTGTGGAAAAGAAAATATATGAACGAAAAAGATTGTTTAATTGTTAAAAAAATTCAACTGTAATCTACCTCTAAAGTTTTTATTAAAAAAAATTAATTAAAAAAAGTGATAATTTATGAGCAAGAGATACCAGGTCATGTGGGTTGAGGGTGCAGCAGCCTGTTAACCCTTTATCTTCTAGCCTATGCCCAAGTCTCGAAGTCCAACTCTCAACTTGGAGAGGACAGGACAGCATATTGCAAACCCATTTAGTCTAACCAAGAATATCCAAGTCCATGTTCCATCACAATAATGCCCCTACTCAGGTCACAAGCTCGCGTTATCAAGTTTGGAAAATATTACACCTTTTCATAAGTTTTATAAACCCGTGTGCTCTAATATATATGACCGAGGTGAGATTTGTCAAGCGAAGAACTTAGAACAATGTTATATTTGAATAAAAAATTTTATCTCTAAAATCTATTTTTAAAAAATATATATATAATTCTTTTCGTCTCATTTTTAAATCTTTTAGAGACTTATTTGTTGTTAATATTTTTTGTGAATTTTTTTATCAACAATATAAATTTTCGAGTACCATTTTAGTAGTTTATTTTAAATAATTATAAAACTCGACCTAATTAATAAAATTTAAAAGTTATAAGGAGGCTTATTTGTTGTTAACATTTTTTGTGAATTTTTTTGTTAACGATATAAACTTTAGGGTACTACTTTACTAGTTTATTTTAGATAGTTATAAAATTTGACTTAATTAATGAATTGTAAAAGTTATAAAGATTAAATTGATTAGCTATAAATTTTATTAGTGTGAAATTTAATTTTTATTTGATTTTAAAATTTTGTTTTCCAAAAAAATATGAATAGAAAAGATTATTTAATGGTTGTGCAAAAGAAAATATATGAACGGAGGATTTTTTTTTTTTAGGCCCACTAGCTCTCAACTTCTAGAAGTTAGGGTGGGATAGCGTAGAAAACCAACAAAAAAGTATTTAGATAAATGCACAGTGAAATACACGTATCATTACAAACAAGAGCAGCCAAGTGAAGCAAGAAGTCTTGGAAAATTCTGAGAACATTGGTGCGACCGATGCTTGCCAAGCTATGCTCGATGGCTTTCTCAGTTGAGTCGAGTATCTGCGACCGAAACCACAAACAATAATGAATCAACTATACGCAATGGCAGCATTCTGTTAACTAGATTAATCAATTTAATTAACAGTTATAAAACTCAGACTAAACTGAATATGTGAAAATTAGACCTTTTCAATATTTTGCAGAGATTGATTCATCATGAGGCTACTCTCTTTGAGTTGCTTTGCCAGCACAACTATCTCATAAGCCAAATCCTCTTACAACTTTCTGCAAAGAATAAAAGGAAGATTAATTAACAAAAATAATAGGAATATACAACAACATAACATAGACTTTGAGTGAAAAGATGTAAAGGTTATGACTCCCCAAATTGCAATACCAAAATCCAACATAACAAGTTTTAAATTATAACCCAATTAAGCAATATCTGTGCTTTTCAATGTGTGCAATTTTACAGGTGAGTGACCAGTCTCAGCAGGTTCATGTAGTCTATCTTCAAAACTTGGGATAGGTCTGTTCCAAGAACAAAGATAAGTAACAATAAAGCAACCTACAAACATATATGGCTGCAAGAAGGCACTTTAGCTTACACAGATCTTCTTCTTAATCCAAAAGAAAGAGGAGAAAGAGGAATTTGCTTTTTTGCCTCTATTTCAGAGTAATTTTCTTTAACACTGGTCCATTCAAAGTTGTTATCAGATTTTTGTGGTTAATATGACAATCTGGCTTTTCCACCAAGATAAAATAGGATATACAGAAGAATGGTAAACAAATAAAAAAGAGCCCATTTTGCTGCCTCATGATTCATTCCAACCAAGTGATAAAATTCAAGCAATGAAGTGTTTATACACACTTTTCACATTCTATGTATTTTTATTTTCACCATTGTTCAAAAAAGCTCTTGGTGTTTATTTAGCTGAGTAAGTAGTAATTATAGAGCATAGTTAATTTTTCAAAAATATAGAAATTAGAACCAAAGTGAAAATGAGAATTCCTTTCTTTATCAAAAATTTAAATTTAGCAAATTCCATCTTCATATAGTTTGAATTTTCATCTTTTGTTGGAACAGAAAAAGTAATTTAATAGGTAGCATCCAAGATTTTTTCATTCTAATTATCTCCCTAAAGTAAAAATAAGAGATTAGAAATACACACCTCAAAGTTAAGCAGTTTGGATGAAATGGCCTCAATCTTCTCTAAATACTCATTTATTGTAACCTTTGAAATCTTGCATGACCAGAGTTACACTAATCCACAAATATTCAGTAAAATAAACATAAATATATTAAGAATATAGTAGCTTTTATAAATAATAAGTTACCGGTTCAACTTTTAAACATAAACAATGTTCAATGTGAGTCATATAGATTACTATTGTATAAGGTGTCTTATTATGTTAGGCACAATATTGGGCCACACTCATTCTTGTTCATGAATATTAATAAAGAAAAAAGTATTGAATACTAAATATATTATATCTAGTCTCCTTCCATCTAATCCTAAAAATTTCAACAAGTTCTGGTATTCCTATATTACAACCCAAGTGAAAAAGATGAAAGGGAAAAAAATGGTGTTCTGACTTATGAATAGACAACGAAGTTACTTTGTCTCACTTACGTCTAAGACTTTAAGTTACCTTGGTAAGCCTTCTGTTGTCTTCTCTTCAGCCAATTGTTCTAATTGTTCTCACATACTGCAAAGTCAACTGATACGCACCAAATCTCTATTCCTAAATTAGTGTGTTTATATTTAGTAGTTGTTAGCTGATAGCATCAATTAGCATAATTAGAGTAAGAATTCGTTCCTCTATTTTTGGTCTGTATCTTTATTTTTCTATTTTGCAGATATGCAGTTAGTTTTAGAATGATTGGTTTTAGGTTTAGGTTGCAGGTCTCGATGTATATATGTTAAGAACACATTCTATCAATGACAGACTTTGACACATACAATATCATTTTAGCATGGTATCAGAGCTGCCCAAACTCTGATATTCAAATCAATGGCAGATCTCCACTGTAAGGATGGCAGCAAAAGAAAGGGATGAAAACGCTGCAAAGATAATTGTAGAAAAGACTGAAGGCGATGGAAGCAAGAAAACTCCATCACCTTATGAGTTGAGTGCGAGTGACAACCCTGGAAATATCATCACACAGGTACAGTTGAGAGGTGAAAACTATGACGAATGGGCTAGAGCGGTGAAGATATCTCTACGGACTCGAAGAAAGTGGGGGTTTATAGATGGAACCCACAAGGAGCCAGCAAGTGAAGCTCCAGAATTGGAAGATTGGTGGACTGGTCAGTCCATGATTGTGTCCTGGATCTTGAATACCATTGAGCCTAGTTTGCGCTCAACTGTGGCATATGTGGAAAACGCAAAGGACTTATGAAAAGAAATAAAAGAATGCTTCTCTATAACAAATAGTCCAAGGATACAACAGCTGAAGGCAGAATTGACGGAATGCAAACAATAGGGAATGTCCATCAGTCCATGGTAAATTACCATGGAAAACTAAAAGCTTTGTGGGATGAGCTGGCAAATTCTGAGCAAATTTCAAGATGTGTGTGTGGAGGATGCAAGTGCAATCTTGCATTACAATTTGACAAACGGAGAGAAGAAGAAAAGGTTCATCAATTTCTGATGGAGCTGGACGATGTGGGTTACGGGACAGTTCGGTCCAATGTTCTAGCAACAGATCCCCTGCCTCCACTGAACCGAGTTTATGCTATGATGGTGCAAGAAGAGAGAATGAAGATAATCACTAGATCGAAGGAGGAAAGAGGCATGGTAGTAGGCCTCGCTGTCCAGACAGGATACAAACCAAGGGAAAAAGGTGAAGCAAAAGACAAAACAATTGTGTGCTCTCATTGTGGGAGGTCTAGCCATGATACAAAAGGGTGCTTTCAACTTGTTGGATACCCTGAATGGTGGGGTGACCGACTACGAAATGAGGGTCGAACCACTGGAAGAACCCAACAAAATCGGGTGGAAACCGAGGAAAAGAAGGACAATTTCATGCAAATGTGGTACATGTCGGAACCGAAAGCGGGATCAAATCAAGCGCGGAAAAACAGAAACTTGAGGTGACAGGAATCAGTGAAGAGCAGTGGAACATGTTAATGGCGGTATTAAATTCACAAAAATCAAATGATCATGTAAAAATGACCGGTAAGAAATTTTGGGAATTGTGGATTGTGGATAGTGGTGCTTCTAATCATATGACAGGGACCTTGAGAAACTTGTGTGAATTGCGAGACATACAGGGATACCCAGTTGGGTTGCCAGATGGAGAAAAAAGTGCTTGCTAACAAGGAAGGAACAGCAATTCTCGATGGAGGACTAAGGCTTAAAAATGTTTTATACGTGTCACAACTGAGATGCAATTTAATATCAGTATCACAATTAACTGATGAAGAAGAATGTGTGGCATTATTCACTAACAAATTGTGTCTATTGCAGGACCTACTTTGAGGATGCCGGTTGGAGCCGGTGAACGGAAGGATAGACTTTATTTCTATCGTGATGTAAGTGATGTAAAAGTATTTCAAGCTGGTAGAGATTCTCAACTGGAATTGTGGCACAAGCGTCCTGGACATCCGTCTTATAACATTGTTCAGATGATTCCAAATTTGGGCAGCTGTAGTAGAAGAGAGTGTTTGAATAAAACTTGTGAAGTGTGTGAAAAATCCAAACAAAGTAGAGAAAAATGTTCTTTGAGTAATTGTCATGCTTCTGATAATTTTGAATTAATACATTGTGATTTGTGGGGACCTTATAGAACTCCTTCATCTAGTGGTGCTTCATATTTCTTAACAATCGTTGATGACTGTTCTTGTATTGTATGGATTTACTTGTTGTGTGAAAAGAAAGAAGTGTCACAAACTTTGATAGATTTCTTTACACTTGTGGAAAGGCAGTATGGGAAACGCGTTAAGAAAGTGCGTAGTGACAATGGAGCGGAGTTTATGTGCTTGAAATCATATTTCTTGAAAAATGGAATCATGCATCAAACTTCATGCGTAGGGACACCACAACAAAATGGTAGGGTTGAAAGGAAGCACAGGCATATCCTCAACGTAGCACGTGCACTTCGATTCCAAGGGAGCCTTCCCATTAGTTTTTCGGGAGAATGCATTCTGACAGCCGGTTATTTGATTAATCTGACACCTTCATCTGTCCTCAATGGAAAGACTCCTTATGAAGTTGTGAATGGAAAATCCCCCATCCTATGCACACTTGAGGGTATTTGGATCCCTGTGTTATGCACACAACCAAAATCGACAAGGAGATAAATTTGCTAGCAGGAGCCGTGTGTGTTTGTTGGTTATCCTCATGGCCAAAGGGGGTGGAAATTGTTTGATCTTGACAACAAAACATTCTTTGTCTCACGTGATGTGAGGTTTTTTGAAGATGATTTCTCTTTTTCCATTAAAACCAGTGCTCCTACAACGGGTCCAGCTACTACCATTGAGAATGAAGTTCTTGCTGGACTTGGTGCACTCAATGAGGAAGAATTAGGGCTTAATTGCCAAATTGGTCAAATTAGGCCCAATGACCACACGGAGCCCATCAATACAGAACAAGGTTGCAGCATCTCAACACAAAAAGACACCCTCGATACTCACAATGATATTGGGAGTTTGGAGGCCACTTCATCGTCGGTACCGGCCGCTCCTGCCACCACCGTCTCTGCTATGCCTGAACCTACCACCGTCGCGCCACTTGGAAGAGGACATCGACTGAAGATACAATCTATCAAGCTACGAGATTTCGTCACTTGCACCACGGTACCTCCCAATCCATCAAGTCGTTCTCCCTCTCCATCGAGCTCCTCAGGTATGGTTTATCCTTTGACAAACTATATGAACTGTGAAAAATTTTCTTCCTCCCATCGCATTTTTCTCACAGTCCTTCAAGATGAGCAGGAACCTACGCTTTTCTCCGAAGCTGTTCGAGATGCACGTTGGAGGGACGCTATGCCTGAGGAGATTAATGCCCTCCAACAAAATAGAACTTGGGATCTCACACCTTTTCCTGTCGGCAAGAAAGCTCTTGGATGTAAATGGATTTACAGAATCAAGTATCATTCGGATGGTAGCATTGAACGATTTAAAGCTCGCCTTGTTGTCCTGGGAAATCATCAAGTGAAGGGAATAGACTACACAGAAACATTTGCTCCTGTGGCCAAGATGGCTACTATCCGCACTGTTTTGGCGGTTGCTGTAGCTAGAGACTAGGAACTCCATCAAATGGGTGTTCACAATGCTTTTCTACATGGTGACCTTGAGGAAGATGTGTACATGAAACCACCGCCTGGGTTCTCGCTGTCACAAAAAGGACTGGTATGTTGCCTTCGAAAATCTCTATATGGCCTTCGACAAGCGCCTCGTTGTTGGTTTGCTACTCTCTCTACTGCTCTGGTTCAGTATGGTTTTCAATACTCAAAGTCAGATCATTCTCTGTTTGTTTTTCGAAAAGAAAATGTACAACTTGTGGTCCTGGTGTATGTTGATGATCTTGTTATTGCGGAAAATGATCACGTGGCCATTTGTAGTTTCAAAAACTATCTTCACCGTTGCTTCCATATGAAAGACTTAGGCAAGCTGAAGTACTTCTTAGGAGTAGAATTCGCGAGATCTCCCACAGGCATTTATTTGAGCCAGTGAAAATATGCCTTAGACATAATTGCCGAAACTGGGCTTCTTGGGGCTAAACCAGCTCCTACTCCTATGGAAGATAATCATCGATTGGCCTTAACTACGGGCCATTACTGTCTATTCCTACCCAATATCATCGCCTTGTTGGGCGTCTCATCTACTTATGTTTTACCCGGCCCGAACTCTCATATAGTGTTCATATTTTGTCTCAGTTTATGCAATAACCTCGAGAGAAACATTGGCAAGGTGTTCTTCGAGTTGTTCGTTATTTAAAAGGTCAACCTAGTCAATGTATTCTTCTGAAACGGGACTCTGATCTGCGCCTCTATGGCTGGTGTGATTCAGACTGGGCAGGATGCCCACTCACACGCAAATCTCTTACTGGTTGGTTCATTTCTCTTGGCCATTTTCTGATCTCTTGGAAGACAAAGAAACAACTCACCGTTTCTAAATCCTCTGCCGAAGAGGAATACAGGTCTATGGCCACCATCACCTGTGAACTAAAATGGCTTAAGGATATTTTGACTTGCTTGGGTGTTCCTCATCCTATGCCAATTTTTCTTTTTTGTGACAGTCAAGCCGCCCTTCATATTGCCAAGGACCCGGTCTTCCACGAAAGAACAAAGCACATCGAAGTAGATTGTCATTTTATTCGTAATGAGATTCTTCATAATCACATTTGTCCTTCTTATGTTCCCACTCAAGATCAGCTGGCTGATATATTCACTAAGGCACTTGGCACAAAATAGTTTGTTTCATTGCTTAATAAGTTGGGCATTCAAAATCTCGATGCTCCAACTTAAGGAGGGGTGATACGCACCAAATCTCTATTCCTAAATTAGTGTATTTATATTTAGTAGTTGTTAGCTGATAGCATCAATTAGCATAATTAGAGTAAGAATTTATTCCTCTATTTTTGGTCTGTATCTTTATTTTCCTATTTTGCAGATATGCAGTTAGTTTTAGAAGGATTGGTTTTTGGTTTAGGTTGCAGGTCTCGATGTATATATGTTAAGAACACATTCTATCAATGACAGACTTTGACACATACATTATCATTTTAGCATCAACAAATGATCATTTTACATTTTACCTCTTTCCAGAGTTAGCAAGAAACTAAATAAAGTATATTTCAAGAAGACTAAAGACAATTACAACTTATAAGCTTCCTGAGATAAACACAAGCTCAATATTACTAAAATTAAAGAGTACATGAACGAGTTTTGCCTGGTTTTGTTGCTAAGGTGCAGCTGCAAGCAACCTCCTTAGGTTAACTTCCATTTTACTAATTCCCATGAAAATCCTGTAACATTTTAGTACACAAACAAAATTAATTATCTTCACCAAAAAATTGTAGAATTTCAATCCTCCATGTTCTTCAAGTAAAATAGCTCAGATCTTAGACCAAGGTTGTACATATAGCTTTCTTGGTCATTCATGCAAGATTTAATGGTCTGAATTTGTTCCTATCACTTGCACTCGCATATAATTTCAACATAAAACTTTCCACAAAATACATATAAGTCACTGCGTTGAAATAATTTCAACATGACTATCGATGGATTTTCTTACACTTATCTATTACTCTTATTGGAATTTCTACAAGGAGGTAAATATCAAATCGGTACTCGAAAAATTTTATCATTGACAAAATGGTACCTGACTTTTGTTATTTACAAAATAGTCTTTAAATAATTTTAAAATTTGACAAGCATGCTCCTGAGCTCGTCGGAGGACATTTCCGATGAAAAGGATGCTAAGGTGGTCACCGAAAAATCCAAGAAGATTATCATGTGCTTTTGTATAATATTTTATTAGTATTTTGAGTCCTTTGATTTCTTGTTAAATGTAGGAAAATTAAATGTCAGCAGAAGAGAAGCGGAGCACAAGCAAAAGAAAGCAACTAGAAAAGCAAATGATATCGAAAGATTAAGATTTGGAGGTTTTTTTTTTTGTTCACGGTATCTAAGAACCCGACAAGGTCAAGGACTAATCCGTCACATATCTGAACTCCATTTAAAGGTCTGTCGCTTGCCAATGAGTTACTGCATGCATAAGATGGGATTCGAACCCCCGACATTTGCTTAAGCGGACGAGTGAGTTGACCACTCTACCAACCCAAATTGGTTAAAATTTTGGAGGATTTAATGTTAGGTTTTCATGGTCTTGAATTCAGATTGGCCCTTTGGATTGGGTTGGGTTCTAATCAATGCCAAGAAAACATCTTCAATTTGGAACACATGATGAGAATAGATTCTCGAAAGGATAAAGTAACTTGGATTGGTCGATTGGCAAACTTACTTGTCAGCTTAAACAAGTGTCACTCGTCAGCTTAAACAAGTGTCGAGGGTTTGAATCATGACAATTCTGTGCATAGTAGCTTCCTACAACTCGAACGACATAAAAGATACTATTTGTGTGTTTTTACAAAATATAATGTGATTCTGTCTACATAGATAAAATCAATTATTTGTATAAATTACATAAAATACAAAATAAATATTAAAAATATATGAAATAATATATATTCATACACAAATAACTGATTTATTAAATAACTTTTTTGTTTATATATAATTTTATATTAAAATTATTTAAAAAATCATGTATATACAAAAAATTAATAATCATATATTTAATAGTTTTTTTTAATTATTAACATGAATTTAAAGTTATATAGATAGATAAAATCAAGGGTGAGGCCTAATAGAAACAAAAAGCAAATAAGCAATTCCAGCATGCAAACTGCAAAGTATGGATCAATGCACAGATAGATGCATTATAAGCAAAGGCCAAGCTGTATTTTATCCATACATGTTTCTTGCAAATATGTTATAAATTATGATTGGATATCTAAGTCTACGTATAAATTATTTAATATTTTAATAATATTACTAAAGAGTATGGGCAAAGGACTTTGAAATAAATGTTCACTCCTTACACGGGAAAAAATGTTCACTTTATAAATTATTTTGTATAATATTTTATCATTTAAGTTCTCAAACTTAATGTTTCATAATAATAATAATATGAAGTTATATCTATACTCACTTTGTACCACTTGATAAGAGTAATAATAAAAATCACAAATTCATCAATATAATTTTCGAAGTTCAATATCAATTTTCAAAATAATATTAAAATCACAATAATTATCCAGTTGAAAAAAAAGAATTCAACTACATAATAAGATACTTTTAAGTAAAAAAGTGAAATAATGTCATTAGCTAAACCAAATATCATATAAATTGTTATTTGTGTAATTTTTCAGAATTTCCAATACAGCATATTTTGCAATTTCTATAATATTAGAGGAGAAGAATTATCAAAGCAATTTTTTAATTAAAAAAAAAGAAGTTAGAGTCCAAAAAATGATTGTTATCTGTTACACACTTAAGCGGACCCACATTTGCAGCAATGAAAGCCAATCAATAAAGTAAGCACCTTCTTCTTTCTTCATTATTCTGATTTCCAATTTCGCAGAACCCTAAAATTTCTCTCTCTCTCAACTCTTCGAATTTCACAACCCCGTCCCAATTTACAATTGTCCCATGTAATAGAGATCAATTAACTATAGGATGCATCCAAACAAAAAACCAATCAGTTAATACATGCATGGAGGAAAAACATACAATTTCTGAACAAAACATTGTCTCATCGACCTCCTAACATGGGAATTTTTTTTTAATTAAATAAATATAAAAATTATGAAAATAAATAAAAGGTGAGGTATTTATAAAAATGCACTATAGAACACATCTCGGATACTAAAGAGATAACTAAAAAATGAACACATTTCGGATGCTGAGATTTCATATTATGACTAGGTGACACCGAGTCACATCCTGAGTGCACCCGGAATATATATAAGTATAGAAATCGGATATTGAACATCTGAGATATGAGCATTACGTGAAGGGAGTCTCAACATCCGAGATATAGTAAACGACTTAATTAGGGTCTCAACACCCAAGATATGTTAGAAAATAAGTCTATTTATATAGCCCATGCCAATACCTCCCCTCACACAATTCACAAACCAATCTTTTCTTTCTCTTCTTTCCGTTTTGTTCTGATGGAGAATAATCAATTCTTCTTTGTTGTGGTTTATCCCAATGGAATAGTCAGACACGGTGATGAAGGAGTGATTTTCGAATCTGATAAGACTGTCCGGTTGAACACTAACCGTGTTGATAGCCTCGATGCGCTAAAGACGATTATGCTGAGTAATATGGGAGGAGTAAGTACAAAGGAGGTTAGGCGAGTTGCATATAGATTTCTGCACGCGCTTCCGAATGGTGGATTTACTAACCAGTTATTTTGGATTGATGGGGATCAACATGTGAGGGTAATGTTCGGTGCACATGCACGGCTAATGCCGCAACATGTGATGGAGTTGTATGCTACAGTCTATGACGTGGTTGTCGGTGGTCGGCCGTCTCCTTTGAGTCCTAAAGTTTTCCCGCTCGAGGCCACACTAATCCACTATGCCCAGCCACATGATAGTGCCGACGAGGATGACAATGACGGCGATTCAACTTATATTTTTCTGAAGATGAGTATGTGCTGGAGACTCCTGGCAACGGTGTTGGTAGGTTTTTTCAGCCTCCCCCTTTGGCCATTCATCGACTGTCAGATGTTCCTAGTCATTATCAGACGTTGAACTCGGACGCAATGCTACGATCTTCTAAACGCCGATGATGGGAGGATCATAACACAGATGGTGGGGTGGAATTCCAAGTTGGGCATAGGTTCAGGAACCATGAAGCAGTTCTAATGGTAGTGAAGAACTACAGTATTCGATGGAATGCGGAGTACAGAATTTTGGAGTTAGATAGTCTTAAATGCCACTGTCGTTGCAAGCAATTTACCAATAGTTATTCATGGAGTCTTAGTGTGGCACTACAACAAAACTTGAATTATTGGTATATGTTACGATTTATTTTAGATGCATTAGAGTCTATCACGTTAGTTTTGTATTTTGCATAATGTTGACATCCACGAGAAATTTGTAGGGAGGTGCGTAGGTTTAGTGGATTACATACCCGTCTGGCACCTACCATGTCTCAGAATCATGCTCAGCTGGATAGTGGTTTGATTTGCAAGGTCATGTTACCTATGATTAAGACTGACCCGTCGGTGTCTATCCCGGTGTTGCAAAGTACGGTGCATCAGAGTTACCATTTTAAGTTCTTATATCGAAAGGTGTGGATGACAAAGCAGAAAGCGATTGCCAAGATCTATGGCAACTGAGAAAAGTCGTACAACAGGATACCTGCACTCTTACAAGCTTTGTAGGAGTGCCTCCCAGGCACGATTCATGGTTGCGTTGTTGTACCTTATTACAATGGGGACATGGTTAACAGAGAGTTGAGTCAGTTTGATAAAGTTTTTTGGGCATTGCCTCTATATATTGAAGCGCTTAAGCATTGCAAGCCTTTTGTATCTGTGGACGGGACACACTTATATGAAAAGTACGGGGGCATGATGTTAATTGCTGTGGCTTAATATGGTAACAACAACATTCTTCCCATAGTTTTCGCATTAGTTGAGTCTGAGAAAACAGAGTCATGATTATTTTTTTCTCGAATTTGAGACAACATGTTATTCCACAGCCAGGAATCCTGAACATGTTACTCTTTACTTTTGTTGCTTTCACATCAACTTAAAGCATTAACGTTAAGGATGCGTAACTAATGATCTTGATACTACTTAATACATAGTCGTACTTGAATAATCAACTTAAAATATTAACGTAAAAAGTATACTGATGAGCGGATAATTTATACGCTTTTTAGCATTATTTTTAGGTAGTTTTTAGTATATTTTATTCGTTTTTTATTATATTTTTATTAGTATTTATGCAAAATTAACATTTCTGGACTTTACTATGAGTTTGCATGTTTTTCTGTAATTTCAGGTATTTTCTGGCTGAAATTGAAGGACCTGAGCAAAAATCTGATTTAGAGGCTGAAAAAGGACTGCAGATGCTGTTGGATTCTGACCTCCCTGCACTCGAAATGGATTTCCTAGAGCTATAGAAGCCCAATTGGCACGCTCTCAATTGCATTGGAAAGTAGACATCCTGGGCTTTCCAGCAATATATAATAGTCCATACTTTGCCCAAGCTGAGATCACAAAAACTGGCATTTAACGCCAAGTTTCTACCCTATTCTGGCGTTAAACGCCAGAACTGGCATAAAAGTTGGAGTTAAACGCCCAAACTAGCACAAAAGCTGGAGTTAAGACCAAGAGCAGCCTATGCACGTGAAAGCTTCAATTCTCAGTCCAAACACACACCAAGTGGACCCCGGAAGTAGATTTCTGCACTTTCTATCTTAGTTTACTCATTTTCTGTAAACCTAGGTCACTAGTTTAGTATAAAAACTACTTTTAGAGACTTACTATGTACCTCATGACATTTTTACATCTGAATTTTGTATCTTCTACAGCATGAGTCTCTAAACTCCATGGTTGGGGGTGAGGAGCTCTGCTGTGTCTCGATGGATTAATGCAATTACTACTGTTTTCCATTCAATCACGCTTGTTTCTATTCTAAGATATCCACTCGCACTTCAACATGATGAATGTGATGATCCGTGACACTCATCACCATTCTCAACCTATAAATGTGTGCCTGACAACCACTTTCGTTCTACCTTAGATTGAGTGTGTATCTCTTTGATTCCTAGTTCACGCGTTTGATTGCATCTCCTGACAACAGAGCATTCAAATCTGTGAGACCAGAGTCTTCGTGGTATAAGCTATAATCAATTGGCAGCATTCTTGAGATCCGAAAAGTCTAAACTTTGTCTGTAGTATTCCGAGTAGGATCTGGGATGGGATGACTATGACGAGCTTCAAACTCGCGAGTGTTGGGCATAGTGATAGACGCAAAAGGATCAATGGATCCTATTCTAACATGAGTGAGAACCGACAGATGATTAGCCGTGCGGTGACAGTGTATTTGGACCATTTTCACTGAGAGGACGGATGGTAGCCATTGAAAACGGTGATCCACCAACATACAGCTTGCCATGGAAGGAGCCTTGCGTGTGTGAAGAAGAAGACAGTAGGAAAGCAGAGATTCAGAAGACATAGCATCTCCAAAACCTCAACCTGTTCTCCATTACTGCATAACAAGTATTATTTATTTTATGTTATTTACTCTTCATAAACCCAATCATTTTTATTACTAATTTTCTGACTAAGAGTTACAAAATAACCATAGCTTGCTTCAAGCCGACAATCTCCGTGGTATCGACCCTTACTCACGTAAGGTATTACTTGGACGACCCAGTGCACTTGCTGGTTAGTTGTGCGGAATTGCAAAAGTGTGATTGTGATTTCGTGCACCAAGTTTTTGGCGCCGTTGCCGGCGGTTGTTCGAGTTTGGACAATTGACGGTTTATTTTGTTGCTTAGATTAGGAAATTTTTTTTTCCTTTTTGGTTTAGAGTCTTCCGTTTGAGTTTAGTCTTATATTTTAAGTTTGGCGTCAATTGCATAAGTTTATTTTTCTTTTATTTTTTTCGAATTATTAGTGTTCAAAGTATAAAAATTTTTTAAGTTTGGTGTCCTCTGTGTTTTAGTTTTCTTAAAAAATTTTCAAAAGTTACTTTTGGTGTTCTTGGTGTTCATCTTGATATTCAAAGCTTCCTTATTTGTTTTCTTTGTTTTGATCTAAAAATTTTAAATTTGGTGTCGTTTTTACTGTTTTTCTCTTTCTTCATTAAATTCAAAAATATCTTCTCTCTTTATTTTAATTGATTTTCGAATTCTGCCTGTAAAAATTCAAATTTTCATTTTAAAACTTCGTATTTTATCTTATCTTAGTTTTGGAATTTCAAAATTCAAATCTTTTTCAAAAATCATATCCAAGTTTTGTTTTCAAATTTTCTTAATTAATCAATTATTCTAGTTTTCAAAACTTCTATTTTATTTTCCATTCATTTTATTTTATTTTATTTTATTCTGTTGTTTTAATTAAATAAAATAAAATAAATAAAAATATAATTTATTTACAATTTATATCAATTCCCTTTTCTCCATCATGGACATAAGTGGAAATGAACAGTCCAAAAGGACTCTGGGGTCATATGCTAACCCCATTACCGCTGCATACGGGAGTAGTATCTGTATACCTCCCATCAAAGCAAGCAGTTTTGAGCTAAATCCTCAGCTCATTGTCATGGTGCAGCAAAATTGTCAGTATTCCGGTCTTCTACAGGAAGAACCTACTGAGTTTCTGGCGCAGTTCTTGCAAATTGTTGACACAGTGCGTGACAAGGAGGTAGATCAGGATGTATACAGATTATTACTGTTTCTATTTGCTGTAAAAGATCAAGCTAAGAGGTGGTTAAATAACCAACCACAGCAAGCATAAGAACATGAAAACAGTTATCAGACAAATTCCTGAATCAATATTTCCCTCCAAAAAGGATGACACAGCTAAGGCTGGACATCCAAGGCTTTAAACAAGAGGATGGTGAATCCCTTTATAATGCCTGGGAGAGGTACAGAGGGATGCTAAGGAAATGCCCCTCTGAAATATTTTCAGAGTGGGTGCAGTTAGACATTTTCTACTACGGACTTACAGAAAAAGCTCAGATATCTCTAGACCACTCAGCTGGTGGATCTATACACATGAGAAAGACTTTTGAAGAGGCTCAAGAGCTTATCGATACAGTTGCTAGAAATCAGCATCTATACATAAGTAGTGAGTCCTCTATGAAAGAAGAAGCTAAGGCAGTATCAACTGACTTTAGTCCTCAGGAACAAGTTGCTGAACTCAATCAGCAACTATCTTCTATAACAAGGAAGTTATCAGAATTTAAGGAGATGCTACAAGAAACCAAAAATGCCAACAAGGATATGGAATCAAAATTGAATCAGACAAAATAACAGTTATCAAAATAGATAACAGAAGAGTGCCAAGCAATTCAATTAAGAAGTGAAAAAATATTGAATACCTTAACTCAAAGCAGCAGAACGCCAAGAAAAGAACAGCTGACAGAGGACGAGCAACCAGCTACCTAAAATCCCTCTGAGGATAGTAAGAGCCCAGAGAGGAATAACTCTGGCGTTCAAATGCCAGAAAAGGGTGAAAAACTGGTGTTAAACACCTAGTCCATGTCCAGTTCTGGCGTTCAAATGCTAGAAAGGGAAGGGAATCTGGCGTTAAACGCCCATCCAGCCCCCAAGCCTGGCGTTCAAATGCCAATGAGGGATCAGACACCTGCAAGTGTTGATGGTAACCCCTCTAAGAAGGATTCTCCAACCACCTCTGTAGGGAATAAACCTGCAGCAACTAAGGTTGAAGAATACAAAGCCAAGATGCCTTATCCTCAGAAACTCCGCCAAGCGGAATAGGATAAACAATTTTCCCGCTTTGTAGACTATCTCTGGACTCTTGAAATCAAGATTCCATTTGCAGAGGCACTTGAGCAAATACCCTCTTATGCTAAGTTCATGAAAGAGATCTTAAGTCATAAGAAGGATTGGAGGGAAATTGAAAAAGTCTTCCTCACTGAAGAATGCAGTGGAGTCATTTTAAAGAGCTTACCAGAAAAGCTTAAGGATCCTGGGAGCTTTATGATATCATGCACATTAGAGGGTACTTGTACCAAGACAGCTCTATGTGATCTTGGGGCAAGTATCAACCTAATCCCTGCATCCACTATCAGAAAGCTTGGCTTAACTGAAGAGGTCAAACCAACCCGGATCTATCTTCAACTTGCTGATGGCTCCATTAAATACCCATCAGGCATAATTGACGACATAATTGTCAAGGTTGGGCCATTTGCCTTTCCCACTGACTTTGTAGTGCTAGAAATGGAGGAGCACAAGAGTGCAACTCTCATTCTAGAAAGACCTTTCCCTAGCAACTGGACAAATCCTCATTGACGTCCAAAAAGGGGAATTAACCCTGAGAGTCAATGAGGATGAGTTTAAGTTGAATGTTGTCAAAGCTATGCAGCATCCAAACACCCCAAACGACTGCATGAGTGTTGATATTATTGACTCTCTGGTGGAAGAGGTTAATATGACTGAGAGTCTCGAATCAGAGCTAGAGGACATTTTTAAAGATGTTCAGCCTGATCTGGAGGAACCATAGAAAACAAAAGAACCTCTGAAAACTCCTCAGGAAGAGGAGAAGCCTCCTAAACCCGAGCTCAAACCTCTACCACCATCCCTAAAATATGAATTTCTGGGAGAAGATGACACTTTTTCGGTAATCATAAGCTCTGCATTAGAGCCACAGAAAGAGGAATAACTAATTCAGGTGCTGAGGACACACAAGACAGCTCTTGGGTGGTTCATAAGTGACCTTAAGGGCATAAGCCCAGCTAGATGCATGCACAAGATCCTATTGGAGGATGATGCAAAGCCAATGGTTCAACCATAGAGGCGGCTGAATCCAGCCATGAAAGAGGTGGTGCAGAAGGAGATCACTAAGTTACTAGAGGTTGGGATTATTTATCCTATTTCTTATAGCCTCTGGTGAGCCCTGTCCAAGTCGTCCCAAAGAAAGGAGGCATGACAGTGATTCATAATCAGAAGAATGAACTGGTTCCCACAAGAACAGTTACAGGGTGGCGTATGTGTATTAACTACAGAAGGCTCAATACAGCCACCAGAAAGGATCATTTTCCTTTACCATTCATAGACCAGATGCTAGAGAGACTAGCAGGTCATGAATACTACTGCTTTTTGGATGGCTATTCAGGTTACAACCAAATTACAGTAGATCCTCAGGACCAAGAGAAAATAGCATTCACATGTCCATCTGGAGTATTTGCATACAGAAGAATACCTTTTGGTCTGTGCAATGCACCTGCAACCTTTCAGAGGTGCATGCTCTCTATCTTCTCTGATATGGTAGAGAAGTTTCTGAAAGTCTTCATGGATGACTTCTCAGTATTTGGAGACTCATTTAGCTCCTGTCTTAACCATCTAGCACTTGTTCTGAAGAGATGCCAAGAGACTAACCTGGTTTTAAATTGGAAAAAATGTCACTTTATGGTGACTGAAGGAATTGTCCTTGGGCACAAAATTTTAAACAAGGGAATAAAGGTGGATCAAGCTAAGGTAGATGTGATTGAAAAATTACCACCACCCACCAATGTTAAAGCAATCAGAAGCTTTCTGGGGCATGCAAGATTCTACAGGAGGTTGGATTTTTCAAAAATCGCAAAACCTCTGAGTAATCTACTAGCTGCTGACACACCATTTGTCTTTGACACAGGGTGTTTGCAGGCCTTTGAGACTCTAAAGGCTAAGTTGGTCACAGCACCTGTCATTTCTGCACCAGACTGGACATTACCATTTGAATTAATATGTGATGCCAGTGACCATGCTATTGGTGCAGTATTGGGACAGAGGCATGACAAGTTTCTGCACGTCATTTACTATGCTAGCCGTGTTTTAAATGATGTGCAGAAAAATTACACAACCACAGAAAAGGAATTGCTTGCAGTGATTTATGCCATTGACAAGTTTAGATCTTACTTAGTAGGATCAAAAGTGATTGTAACACTGACCATGCTGCTCTAAAATATCTCCTGACAAAGCAGGATTCAAAACCCAGACTCATAAGATGGGTGTTACTTCTGCAAGAGTTTGATATAGAAATAAGAGACTGAAAAGGGACAGAGAATCAAGTAGCTGATCACCTGTCCCGGATAGAACCAATAGCAGGAGCGTCCCTCCCTCCTACTGAGATCTCTAAACCTTTTCGGATGAGCAATTTTTTGCTATTCAGAAAGCTCCGTGGTTTGCAGACATTGCAAACTATAAGGCTCAGTAATGTCAAGCTATTGACAGTAAAGAAGCGCTTATTTAGAGGCAACCCAATCTTATTTATCTATGTTAATTACTTTTTCATTTTATTTTCCATTGTTATTTTATGTTTTCTTTAGGTTGATGATCATGTGGAGTCATAAAAACAGCTGCAGAATTAAAGCAGAATCAAAAATAGCACACCCTGGAGGACAGACTTACTGGCGTTTAAATGCCAGTAAGAGTAGTAGAATGGGTGTTAAATGCCTAGTCTGGCACAATTCTGGCGTTTAACGCCAGAAAGAAGCAACAAGCTGGCGTTTAACGCCAGAACAGAGCACCAAGTTGGCGTTAAACGCCAGAAAGGGAAGAAAAGTTGGCGTTAAACACCAGAAACAGGGTGCAACCTGGCGTTTAATGCCAGAATTGCACTCTAAGGGCATTTTGCATGCCTAAATGGAGCAGGGATGAGAAATCCTTGACCCCTCAGGATCTGTGGACCCACAGGATCCCCACCTACCTCACCATTCAAATTCAAACCATTCCCCTCCCAAACCCACCCATTCACACACCTCCATCTCCTCCACTTCTCCTTCTACTCCCTTCATTCTTCTTTTGCTCGAGAACGAGCAAACCTTTTAAGTTTGGTGTGGAAAAAAGCGTTGCTTTTTTTTTTTCCATAACCATTTATGGCACCTAAGGCCGGAGAAATCTCTAGAAAGAGGAAAAGGAAGGCAGTTGCTTCCACCTTCGAGTCATGAGAAATGGAGAGGTTCATCTCAAGGGTCCATAGTTCAGTGGTAGAGCATTTGACTGCAGATCAAAGAGCCATGAGGAAGGAGCAACAAAGGAAAGGAAGAGACATAGAGGAGCTCAAGAGTACCCTTGGTTCTTCAAGAGGAAGAAGACGCGACCCTCACTAAGGTGGACCCGTTCCTTAATCTCCTTGTCTATTTGTTTTTCTGTTTTTGGTTTTGAGCTTTATGTTTGACTATGTTTTGTGTCTTTACTACATGATCATTAGTGTCTAGTGTCTATGCCTTAAAGTTATGAATGTCCCATAAATCCTTCACCTTTCTTAAATGAAAAATGTTCCTAATTACAAAAGAACAAGAAGTACATGAATTTCAATTTTTATTTTGAAATTAGTTTAATTATATTGATATGGTGGCAATACTTTTTGTTTTCTGAATGAATGCTTGAAAAGTGCATATTTTTTATAGTGGAGTTTATGAATGTTAAATTTGTTGGCTCTTGAAAGAATAATGAAAAAGATAAATGTTATTGATAATCTGAAAAATCATAAAATTGATTCTTGAAGCAAGAAAGAGTAGTGAATAACAAATCTTGCGAAAAAAAAAGAAGAAAAAAGAAAAAGCAAGCAGAAAAAGCCAATAGCCCTTAAAACCAAAAGGCAGGGGTAAAAAGGAACCAAGGCTTTGAGCATTAATGGATAGGAGGGCCCAAGGAAATAAAATCCAGGCCTAAGCGGCTAAATCAAGCTGTCCCTAACCATGTGCTTGTGGCATGAAAGTACAAGTGAAAAGCTTGAGACTGAGTGGTTAAAGTCGTGATCCAAAGCAAAAAGAGTGTGCTTAAGAACTCTGGACACCTCTAACTGGGGACTTCAGCAAAGCTAAGTCACAATCTGAAAAGGTTCACCCAGTTATGTGTCTATAGCATTTATGTATCCGGTGGTAATACTGGAAAACAAAGTGCTTAGGGCCACGGCCAAGACTCATAAAGTAGCTGTGTTCAAGAATCAACATACTAAACTAAGAGAATCAATAACACTATTTTAATTCTGAGTTCCTATAGATGCCATCATTCTGAACTTCAAAGGAAAAAGTGAGATGTCAAAACTGTTCAGAAGCAAAAAGCTACAAGCCCCGCTCATCTGATTAGAACTAAGCTTCATTGGTATTGTGGGATTTATAGTATATTCTCTTCTTTTTATCCTATTTTGTTTTTAGTTGCTTGGGGACAAGCAACAATTTAAGTTTGGTGTTGTGATGAGCGGATAATTTATACGCTTTTTGGCATTGTTTTTAGGTAGTTTTAGTAAATTTATTCGCTTTTTATTAAATTTTTATTAGTATTTATGTAAAATTTAAATTTTTGGACTTTACTATGAGTTTGCGTGTTTTTTTGTAATTTCAGGTATTTTCTGGCTGAAATTGAAGGACCTGAGCAAAAATCTGATTTAGAGGCTGAAAAAAGACTACAGATGCTGTTGGATTCTGACCTCCCTGCCCTCGAAATGGATTTTCTGGAGCTACAGAAGCCCAATTGGTGCGCTCTCAATTGCATTGGAAAGTAGACATCCTGGACTTTCCAGCAATATATAATAGGGCATACTTTGCCCAAGCTGAGATCACGCAAACTGGCGTTTAACGCCAAGTTTCTATCCTATTCTTGCGTTAAACGCCAGAACTGACATAAAAGTTGGAGTTAAACGCCCACACTGGCACAAAAGCTAGAGTTAAACACCAGGAGCAGCCTATGCACGTGAAAGCTTCAATGCTCAGCCCAAACACATACCAAGTGGGCCCCGAAAGTGGATTTCTGCACTTTCTATCTTAGTTTACTTATTTTCTGTAAACCTAGGTCACTAGTTTAGTATAAAAACTACTTTTAGAGACTTGCTATGTATCTCATGACATTTTTACATCTGAATTTTGTATCTTCTACGGCATGAGTCTCTAAACTCCATGGTTGGGGGTGAGGAGCTCTGCTGTGTCTCGATGGATTAATGCAATTACTACTGTTTTCTATTCAATCACGCTTGTTTCTATTCTAAGATATCCACTCGCACTTCAACATGATGAATGTGATGATCCGTGACACTCATCACCATTCTCAACCTATGAACGCATGCCTGACAACCACTTCTGTTCTACCTTAGATTGAGTGTGTATCTCTTTGATTCCTGGTTCACGCGTTTGATTGCCTCTCCTGACAACAGAGCATTCAAATCTGTGAGACCAGAATCTTCGTGGTATAAGCTAGAATCAATTGGCAGCATTCTTGAGATTCGGAAAGTCTAAACCTTGTCTGTAGTATTCCGAGAAGGATCTGGGATGGGATGACTGTGACGAGCTTCAAACTTGCGAGTGTTGGACGTAGTGATAGACGCAAAATGATCAATGGATCCTATTCTAACATGAGTGAGAACCGACAGATGATTAGCCGTGCGGTGACAATGCATTTGGACCATTTTCACTGAGAGGACGGATGGTAGCCATTGACAACGGTGATCCACCAACATATAGCTTGCCATGGAAGGAGCCTTGCGTGCATGAAGAAGAAGACAGTAGGAAAGCAGAAATTCAGAAGACAGAGCATCTCCAAAACCTCAACTTGTTCTCCATTACTGCATAACAAGTATTATTTATTTTATGTTATTTACTCTTCATAAACCCAATCATTTTTATTACTAATTTTCTGACTAAGAGTTATAAAATAACCATAGCTTGCTTCAAGTCGACAATCTTCGTGGGATCGACCCTTACTCACATAAGGTATTACTTGGACGACCCAGTGCACTTGCTAGTTAGTTGTGCGGAATTGCAAAAGTGTGATTGTAATTTCGTGCACCAAGTTTTTGGCGCCGTTGCCGGGGATTGTTCGAGTTTGGACAATTGACGGTTTATTTTGTTGCTTAGATTAGGAAAAAAAAATTTTTCCTTTTTGGTTTAGAGTCTTCCGTTTGAGTTTAGTCTTATATTTTAAGTTTGGTGTCAATTGCATAAGTTTATTTTTCTTTTATTTTTTTCGAATTATTAGTGTTCAAAGTATAAAAATTTTTTAAGTTTGGTGTCCTTTGTGTTTTAGTTTTCTTAAAAAATTTTCAAAAGTTACTTTTGGTGTTCTTGGTGTTCATCTTGATATTCAAAGCTTCCTTGTTTGTTTTCTTTGTTTTGATCTAAAAATTTTAAATTTGGTGTCGTTTTTACTGTTTTTCTCTTTCTTCATTAAATTCAAAAATATCTTCTCTCTTTATTTTAATTGATTTTCGAATTCTGCCTTTAAAAATTCAGATTATCATTTTAAAACTTCGTATTTTATCTTATCTTAGTTTTGGAATTTCAAAATTCAAATCTTTTTCAAAAATCATATCCAAGTTTTGTTTTCAAATTTTCTTAATTAATCAATTATTCTAGTTTTCGAAACTTCTATTTTATTTTCCATTCATTTTATTTTATTTTATTTTATTTAGTTGCTTTTAATTAAATAAAATAAAATAAATAAAAGTATAATTTATTTGCAATTCATATCAATTCCCTTTTCTCCATCATGGACATAAGTGGAAATGAACAGTCTAGAATGACTCTGGAGTCATATGCTAACCCCATTACCACTGCATACGGGAGTAGTATCTGTATACCTCCCATCAAAGCAAGCAGTTTTGAGCTAAATCCTTGATGAGCGGATAATTTATACGCTTTTTGGCATTGTTTTTACGTAGTTTTCAGTATGATTTAGTTAGTTTTTAGTATATTTTTATTAGTTTTTAAATAAAAATCACCTTTCTGGACTTTACTATGAGTTTGTGTGTTTTTCTGTGATTTCATTTATTTTCTGACTGAAATTGAAGGACTTGAGCAAAAATCAGATTCAGAGGTTGAAGAAGGACTGCAGATGCTGTTGGATTCTGACCTCCCTACGCTCAAAGTGGATTTTCTGGAGCTACAGAACTCCAAATGGCGCGCTCTCAATTGCGTTGGAAAGTAGACATCTAGAGCTTTCCAGCAATAGATAATAGTCCATACTTTGCCCGAGTTTAGATGACACAAACTGGCATTGAACGCCAGTTCCATGCTGCATTCTGGAGTCAAACGCCAGAAACAGGTTGCAAAGTGGAGTTAAACGCCAGAAACAGGTTACAAACTGGCGTTCAACTCCAAGAGAAGCCTTTACACGTGTAAAACTCAATGCTCAGCCCAAGCACACTGATAAACCCATATTTTATGATATATTTTGTACTTAAATTGAGTGATTTATTCAATCCTTCACCCACTTATTCATATTAATTGCATGATTTTACTTCTCCTTCCTTATTATGTGATGTATGTGAAAAATATGTTTCCTATGCTTAAAATTAATTATTTTAATTACCCTTATTATCATTCGATGCCGTGATTAGTGTGTTGAGTAGTTTCAGATCTTCTAAGGCAGGAATGACTCAAAGGATGGAAAGGAAACATACAAAAAATGGAAGGAAAGCACAAAACGGAGTTTTTGGAGAAACTGGCATCCACGCGATCGCGTGGGCGACGCGGACGCATGCCAAGCGCGAATCAACAGCGACGCGGCCGCATGACTGACGCGACCGCGCGCCTTAAGCAAAACACATATGACGCGGCCGCATGACTGACGCGACCGCGTGACAAGAAAAGCTCCGAATGACGCGACCGCGTAACCCACGCGGACGCGTGACAGAGGCCACGCACCATAAATTGCAGAAAACCCTCCTAGCAATTTCTGAAGCCCTTTTTGGCCCAAATCCAAGTCCAGAAGGCATAGACCAGAGGTTGTGAAGTGAGGGAATGCATCCATTAAAACAAAAGCTCGCCAATTTAGTTACTTCTCATGATTTAGATTTAGTTTGGAGAGAGGTTCTCTCCTCTCTCTCTTAGGATTTAGGATTTCTCTTAGTTTTAGGAGTGACTCTCGATCCCAGGTTTAATGTTCCTTTACTTTAAGCTTCCCTTTCACTTTTATTCATTCCATTACTTTAGTTGATTATTTACTTTTGCCATTTAATTTATGAATTCTTCTATGTTCCAGATTATTTGAATTAATGTTATTTGAGGTATTTCAGTTTATTATTGCTTTCTTTTATTTATGTCACCATTGCTTTCAATCTGAAGACATTTTTATTCCAGCAAATTTACTTTTTCCCTTTTGGTCTTGGTTAAGAAATCAGTAACTCAGGAGTTATCTTAGCTCAACGTAATTGATAACTGTTATCTTTGCTAATTGAATTGACTTTCAATAATCCCAATCTTTTCTTAGGAAATAAATAGGATTCGAAGGTCAAACTAATTAATCCCTTGACTCTCCTTTGCTTTAGCAAAGGTTAACTAAGTGGAATTAAAATTCAATCTTCTTTATTATTGAGAAGGGTAACTAATTTGGACTTCCAATTTCTCATCCCTTGCCAAAAGTTTGTTTTACAGTATTTATTTATTTTAATTGCTATTTAAATTATTTGTCATATTTGTTCCTCATTCTTGAAACCCCGAATTTACAATCTCCATAACCAATAATAAGAACATACTTCCCTGCAGTTCCTTGAGAAGACGACCCGAGGTTTGAATACTTCGGTTAACAATTTATTTAGGGGTTTGTTACTTGTGACAACCAAAACGTTTGTACGAAGGGATTTTTGAAGGTTTAGAAACTATACTTGCAACGAGGATTTATCCGCAATTTTCTAGACCACGCAAAAGTTCCTCTCGTCAAAATGGCACCGTTGCCGGGGAACTACTAACGTGTGCCTTATTATTGGTTATTGTACATATTTTTATTTTACTTGTTTATTTATTTCTGTTTTTTTCCTTTTTAATTTTATTTGCTACTATGAACTCTCACCCCTCTCGCTTTGAGTTTGGTTCTAACTTTGTTGAAGGAAAAGAAGCCACAGTAGGAATATGCATCAAGGTCAGACCAATCAAGGATGGATGGAGCCAAGAGGATCTAATCAACCCTTTAGGCAACAACACCCTCCAAGATATCATAGACAACGACCATTCTACAATGCATACCCAGCTGATAGATATGGTGGACAACCCTGTAACTACCAACAAGCCCCACCCCGTGCCTATAGACCATCCTCTCAACATAACCTCGAACTACCACACTCACAAGATTCTCTTCACCATTCGCCACCACATGATCCCTATTTACCCCAGTTCTAATCCAATCACTCCCAAACACCACCACTTTCCTATGTATCATGTCCAAATCCATCACCCCGAGAATCAGAGGTTCGCCTCAAGGAAACAGTAAATAAACTTCAAACAACCATTCGACAACTAGAGCAAGCAGTAATTCAATTAGCTTCTAGACGTTCGAACATTCAAGGACCAACCACAGCCCGATGTGGACAATCTAACGAAGAGCGTAGCATGAAAAAAATACTAGAAACTCCAGTGGACAAGACAGAGAATGAATTCATACTAGAACAAGTAGAAGAAGCTGTCATTACGCAAGAAGAAGAGTTGGTTGAGGATCTAGGAGACGCTGAACCTCCATGGGAATTCAGAGCTGAGGAGAACTCCGTCAAGGACGTTACAGTTGATGCTAAGGAGAACAGTGCACAATCCCCAAGGCAAGTCATTTATGAAGAACTAGACGGAATAACCCAGGACACAAATTCCCCTGATAATGATAGTCACAAGTCAAGTTCTCTTAGTAATGAAGTTGCATCCGCAAGTGAATACTCTGAGATCGAAGAATCTTCCCCAAATGAATATGAAGATGATGCAGAGGTAGATTTCTCTCAACCTCCAATCTATGACTCGAGTGATGAGGAAGACACAGAAGACTTTGACCAGGACACAGATGCATTTGAAGAACCTTGCAAAGAAGTGGAGGAATTCACAGAAGAGCACAAGAGAGTAGAACTTACAGAACCACCGGAAACACCTACCCCAAGGCCATTACCACCCAATACAAGCTTCAAGTGGGTACAATCCTTGACCTTTAACTTTACTTTTTCACTTGAATACGGTTTGCTTGAAACAGATGGCCAGCTTAGAGCTCTCTGCGGCTTTAAGAGTAAGAGGAAAATGGCTCGTGCTCAGAGCTGGTGCGCAAGGTTCAATAAGGTTCCACGCTTCAACTTGAAGTGCACAGATTGGTATCATATTCAATTGAATGGATCTCGAAAAACGTTTGGTCACCATGGTGAGAATCTACTTTCTAAACCGCCCGGATGGAAAAATATAGATCAAGATGGAGGCGGATTTAAAAGCAAAGTTTGGGATCCTGGAATCTATTCCGACATTCGTCATTCCGGGAGCCTAAAAATTTGTTTGAAGCTGCTCAGGAGCTTTACATGCCTAGTTTGGGACCCCAGAGGCTATTGGCATTCCAAGCATTGGTGGAGATTTTTGGATGAATTTAAACATAAGCCGCCATAACAGGAAGCCCCTCCAATGTCCAACTTAAGGACTTTAACTAAAAGTGCTAGGTGGGAGACAACCCACCATGGTATGATCGTTTATTTTTCAATTGTTATTTCGTTTTGTTTGTTTTCAAGTTTTATTTTATTTTATAATATTGAACCTAGAATTTTGCATCGCATTCATATTAATTATTGCATTCTGCATACTGCATAAAAAAAAGGGTGCGCGACGCGACTGCATCACTCATGCGATCGCGTCAAATGGCAAAAATACACTTCCCACGCGACCGCGTCATCCATGCCGCCGCATGACCTGGAGATCGGCGTAAAGATCCAACGTCCAGAAAGTTAGGCTGGAATCGTGCGGCCATTGTGCGTTTCGCACAAATGACCCACGTGATCGCGTCACCCACGCGATCGCGTCACTTGCACAATGCCAATCCCATGCGGCCGCGTGAGCGACGCGACCGCGTCGCATGAATTGCACGAACACCCCAAAGGAGACAGAGAGTTGCACTGAAATGACGCTGGATTTGTGCGTTTAGCACAAATCCCAGCGACGCGATCGCATGCGCCAGGCGATCGCGTCATTCAATATTTTTTGCCCTCCATGCGATCGCGTCACCCACGCGATCGCGTCACCCCCCATTTCGCTCCAGCCACGCGACCGCGTGCCCCACGCGGCCGCATGGATTCAAATTTATAACCCCCCCAACCACGCGAACCCTATCAGTCGCGCCCCCCCTGAAACCCTCTCCTCCCTCTCTTCCCCTCCAATCCAACCACCACCATCCAGCCACCATCACCGCCGACCTCCCAGACGCCGCCGCCACCTACCCTCCTTCCTCCTCCCCCTTCTTTCTTCTTCTTTCTTCTTCTTCCCCCCCTCTCCGCCATTGCCCCCTTCGCAACCACCACCCATCGCCGCCGCCCGTCCCAGCCGCGCCCTCCATCCACTACACACACATCTACCCCCTCCCTTCCCCTCTTACCCCCTACCCCCATTCCCCTTCCTAAACTCCCCTGCCTCCGAACAGCCGCCATCACCGCCGCGCCAACCACCTCCACCGCGCCAGCCGCGACTGCCACCACCCCCCAGACACCTCTCTACCCCAATCTCCTCCATTAGCCTTCCAGGTTCCGCAAAACATCACCCTTCTATCCATTCGTAGTTAGTTCATATTTTTCTGTTTATGTTCATATTTAGGCTAGTTCGATATACATGCTGTAGTGGATCTTAGGATGTTAGGTAGCCTAGGATGTGGTTAGTGAATTTAGGCCTGTTTACTTGCACTGTTCATGTTTCTGTTTTATCAAATTTGCAATTCTGCTGTTACTGTGATGCTTGTAATGTTCATATGCTGTGATTTCTTGTTTCATGCTGCTCTTTACACTGAATTTTCATGTTTATATTCTTTATATGTAATTGCAAGCTTTAATTTTAATTCATATGAACTATTTGACTGCTGTTTATTTTCCGGGACAATCCAATTTTAGCCGGAATGCTGCCCAAATTTCTGTAAAATGTTTTCATTCATGTTTTGATTTTGGCATTTTGAAATCTGCTTTCCTCTGCTTTACCCAAACCCATTCATGAATGCCAGGCACACATTCTTATTCTCTTTGATTTCCTGGTTCATATATTTCATTTTTGATGTTTGATTCCAATTTTTGCTATTTCTATATCTATTTGAATCATCATCAACCTGTTTTCCTTGTTTGGTTATGAGTTACCTATCACTTCTAATTATGAATGCTTGTTACTTAGAAACTTATCCTTATGCCACTTACCTTAACCCATTTTTCATTAACTCACTAATTCTAATTTTCTGAAATCTTTTTTTAATTCTAACCAAACTAACCTTTTAAAATCTTTTTTCTGGTTTTTCACTTTCTTTTAACCCTCTAACCATGGCATACTGATAATTTTTCCTACTTAACATGCCTTCTATTACATTTTGGATTGTGAATTTTTCCTTTCGAACTTTTAACTCCTATACAATTCTTAATGCACATTTACTTAACTCATTTACCTCATTCTAATTCTCCTTTGCCACTTTGTGTTTTTTTTTTACTATTTGCCTATTTGTTTTCCTATTTTTATTATATCCTGGTTTTCTGTTTTTCAGGATGTCAAATTCCCAGAGAAAGGGAAAAGGAAAGGCTACCACTGGCAAACGTAAAAGAGGAGAATAATCTATGTCTATCATAGATCTCATGCATGATGCCTCCTGGCGGGAGAAAAACTTCACCCCGCAGGACTGGCTGCGCCTCATCCACAGCAGGAGGCAGCGCAGGCAGGCACCCAGCAGGTAGCACACCAGCAGGAGATCCCACATCAGATCCAGGCTGCAGACTCCAAGATCCCTATCCAGTCAGCACCTCCTCTACAGCAGCCAGATGCTCAGACCGCCACCACAGAGACTCCGGCCACACATCCTTCCGGTGATGACACCCCTTCACACCCTGCTTGAGTGAGCATCAGGGACGATGCTTCATTTTAAGTGTGGGGAGGTGGTCGCCATCTCTGGCGTATCATTTTGGTGAACCACTATAGACCCTTTTTCCTTTATTTTGACTATTTTCTTGTTTTTTTCTCTTTATTTTTCAGTACTTATACATTGCTACTTTTTATGTATTTATACTCTATTTCTGCATTTTGCTTTTTTAGTTCATATTTTAGCCACTTAGTTTAGTTACAATTCTAACTTACTAGTTATAGAAATTGTGGATTGATTAGTATAGTTTACCCTTTTTTAGCATAAGATAACTCGAAATAGATTGAAAAGAAAAAGGAAGTAAAGTAGAGACTTTAACAGAATCAAAACAACCCACACCTTGTATATATAGCATTACATGTTAGTTAATTAACAACATTTCATCAAGGAGAAACACTAGAACTTTAAAGCCATTCAATATAAGTTTTACATTGAGAATAATGAGAATTTTTAACTAAACCTGCATGACATACATAACTGATAAATGATTTTTGAGCTAGAGAACACACAGCCTGTGAGTTTAGAGCTTAATTGTATGGTTACATTCAAACCATAATTTTTTCCTGTGTGTTCCGCCCTTCTTGTTTATTCTGGTGTTCTTTACTTTGTTTTAATCTATATGTCCGATTATAGAATAGAAATACATACCAAGAGAGTGATTGAGGCCATTATTTGATTTTAGCTCACTTATCCCAAAATAGCCTACCCTTTACATCACCCTTGTTAGCCCCTTGAGCCTGTAAATCCCCTTTTATTCTATCAGCCACATTACTAGCCTTAAGCAGAAAGACAAAATAAAAATCCCAAGTTGAATCCTAGGTTAGCTTAAGATAGGAAGTATGTATGGTTTAAATGTGGGAAAACCTATTGGGAACATGGATGATAAAAACAAAAGGTAGAAAATTTGAAAAGAATAAAATAACTCAAATAAAAAGTTTTGGGAAGCATGCTCATGTAAAATCAAAATAATTGAATTGCCATGTGCATTAAAAAAAGTGTTATGAATAAAGGGGACACAAAAAGAATTCCCCAATTATGAAATAAAGCAATGCACATGGAATAAAAATAAATATTGAGATATGAGCATGTAACATCAAAAGTGAGAAAATATGGAAAATAGGTAAAGAAGCTTTGATTTAGAAAGTATGTATGTTAGGTGAGATCTTAGTCTAATTAAGGATTCACTTATTAGCTCACTTAGTCTTATACATATACCCTTACCTTTACCTTGGCCCCATTACAACCTTACTTAAGACCTCATGATTTTGGGTATGACTATATTCTATGATTGTTGATTGGTTAGATGAAGAACAAAGTTATAGAAAGAAAGAATAAAAAGAAGAATAGAGTGATTAACCCAATAAACACTGAGTGATTAGAGAGTAAACACAAAATCCAGTGAGGTTCAATAGCTCATTAACATATATCTCTGCTTAAATTATTAACTGTCTTGCAAGCTTTTTAACATTTTTTTTAAAAATGTTTTTCTCTCCCATCTCAATTGTAAAGGCACTTTATCACTATCTAAGGCTTGGCTATATATATATATATATATATATATATATATATATATATATATATATATATATATATATACATGACTCCTTGAGAATGTGAATTAATTTAACTACATGCAAGCTTTATATTCAAGTGAATAAAAAAAATTAGAATTGCATGATGCATCATTCATCTAGGTAGTTGCATTCAGATTAGATTGCATTGCATGACATTCCACCACTTTAACCTTACTTTTTACCTTGGATTTAGCATGAGGACATGCTATTGTTTAAGCGTGGGGAGGTTGATAAACCCATATTTTATGATATATTTTATGCTTAAATGAGTGATTTATTCAATCCTTCACCCACTTATTCATATTAATTGCATGATTTTACTTCTCCTTCTTTATTATGTGATGTATGTGAAAAACATGTTTCCTATGCTTAAAATTAATTATTTTAATTACCCTTATTATCATTCGATGCCGTAATTAGTGTGTTGAGTAGTTTCAGATCTTCTAAGGTAGGAATGACTCAAAGGATGGAAAGAAAACATACAAAAAATGGAAGGAAAGCACAAAACGGAGTTTTTGGAGAAACTGGCATCCACGTGATCGCATGGGCGACGCGGACGCATGCCAAGCGCGAATCAACAGCGACGCGGCCGCGTGACTGACGCGATCACGCGCCTTAAGCAAAACACATATGACGCGGCCGCATGACTGACGTGACCGCGTGACAAGAAAAGCTCCGAATGACGCGACCGCGTGACCCACGCGGACGCGTGACAGAGGCCACGCACCAAAAATTGCAGAAAACGCTTCCAGCGATTTCTGAAGCCCTTTTTGGCCCAAATCCAAGTCCAGAAGACATAGACCAGAGGTTATGAAGTGAAGGAATGCATCCATTAAAACAAAAGCTCGCCAATTTAGTTACTTCTCATGATTTAGATTTACCAGAAAAGCTTAAGGATCCTGGGAGCTTTATGATACCATGCACATTAGAGGGTACTTGTACCAAGACAGCTCTATGTGATCTTGGGGCAAGTATCAACCTAATCCCTGTATCCACTATCAGAAAGCTTGGCTTAACTGAATAGGTCAAACCAACCCGGATCTGTCTTCAACTTGCTAATGGCTCCATTAAATACCCATCAGGCATAATTGATGACATGATTATAAAGGTTGGGCCATTTGAATTTTCCACTGACTTTGTAGTGCTGGAAATGGAGGAGCACAAGAGTGCAACTCTCATTCTAGGAAGACCTTTTCCTAGCAACTGGATGAACCCTCATTGACGTCCAAAAAGGGGAATTAACCCTGAGAGTCAATGAGGATGAGTTTAAGTTGAATGTTGTCAAAGCTATGCAGCATCCAAACACACCAAACGACTGCATGAGTGTTGATATTATTGACTCTCTGGTGGAAGAGGTTAATATGACTGAGAGTCTCGAATCAGAGCTAGAGGATATTTTTAAAGATGTTCAGCCTGATCTGGAGGAACCAGAGAAAACAAAAGAACCTCTGAAAACTCCTCAGGAAGAGGAGAATCCTCCTAAACCCGAGCTCAAACCTCTACCACCATCCCTGAAATATGAATTTCTGGGAGAAGATAACACTTTCCCGGTAATCATAAGCTCTGCATTAGAGCCACACAAAGAGGAAGCACTAATTCAGGTGCTGAAAACACACAAGACAGCTCTTGGGTGGTCCATAAGTGACCTTAAGGGAATAAGCCCAGCTAGATGCATGCACAAGATCCTATTGGAGGATGATGCTAAGCCAGTGGTTCAACCACAGAGGCGGCTGAATCCAGCCATGAAGGAGGTGGTGCAGAAGGAGGTCACTAAGTTACTAGAGGCAGGGATTATTTATCCTATTTCTGATAGCCCCTGGGTGAGCCCTGTCCAAGTCGTCCCAAAGAAAGGAGGCATGACAGTGATTCATAATGAAAAGAATGAACTGGTTCCCACAAGAACAGTTACAGGGTACGTATGTGTATTGACTACAGAAGGCTCAATACAGCCACCAGAAAGGATCATTTTCCTTTACCATTCATAGACCAGATGCTAGAGATACTAGCAGGTCATGAATACTACTGCTTTTTGGATGGCTATTCAGGTTACAACCAAATTGCAGTAGATCCTCAGGACCAAGAGAAAACAGCATTGACATGTCCATCTGGAGTATTTGCATACAGAAGAATGCCTTTTGGTCTGTGCAATGCACCTGCAACCTTTCAGAGGTGCATGCTCTCTATCTTCTCTGATATGGTAGAGAAATTTCTGAAAGTCTTCATGGATGACTTCTCAGTATTTGGAGACTCATTTAGCTCCTGTCTTAACCATCTAGCACTTGTTCTGAAGAGATGCCAAGAGACTAACCTGGTTTTAAATTGGGAAAAATGTCACTTTATGGTGACTGAAAGAATTGTCCTTGGACACAAAATTTCGAACAAGGGAATAAAGGTGGATCAAGCTAAGGTAGAGGTGATTGAAAAATTACCACCACCCACCAATGTTAAAGCAATCAGAAGCTTTCTGGGGCATGCAGGATTCTACAGGAGGTTTATAAAAGATTTTTCAAAAATCGCAAAACCTCTGAGTAATCTGCTAGCTGCTAACACACCATTTGTCTTTGACACAGGGTGTTTGCAGGCCTTTGAGACTCTGAAGGCTAAGTTGGTCACAGCACCTGTTATTTCTGTACCAGACTGGACATTACCATTCGAATTAATGTGTGATGCCAGTGACCATGCTATTGGTGCAGTATTGGGACAGAGGCATGACAAGCTTCTGCACGTCATTTACTATGCTAGCCGTGTTTTAAATGATGCGCAGAAAAATTACACAACCACAGAAAAGGAATTGCTTGCAGTGGTTTATGCCATTGACAAGTTTAGATCTTACTTAGTAGGATCAAAAGTGATTGTGTACACTGACCATGCTGCTCTAAAATATCTCCTCACAAAGCAGGATTCAAAACCCAGACTGATAATATGGGTGTTGCTTCTGTAAGAGTTTGATATAGAAATAAGAGACAGAAAAGGGACAGAGAATCAAGTAGCTGATCACCTGTCCCGGATAGAACCAGTAGCAGGAGCGTCCATCCCTCCTACTGAGATCTCTGAAACCTTTCCAGATGAGCAATTGTTTACTATTCAGGAAGCTCCGTGCTTTGTAGACATTGCAAACTATAAGGCTCAGTAATATCAAGCTATTGACAGTAAAGAAGCGCTTATTGGGAGGCAACCCAATCTTATTTATCTATGTTAATTACTTTTTCATTTTATTTTCCATTGTTATTTTATGTTTTCTTTAGGTTGATGATCATGTGGAGTCACAAAAATAGCTGCAGAATTAAAGCAGAATCAAAAACAGCATCAAAAATAGCACACCCTGGAGGACAGACTTACTGACGTTTAAACGCCAGTAAGAGTAGTAGAATGGGCATTAAACGCCCAGTCTGGCACAATTCTGGCGTTTAACGCCAGAAAGAAGCAACAAGCTGGCGTTTAACGCCAGAACAGAGCACCAAGTTGGCGTTAAACGCCAGAAAGGGAAGAAAAGTTGGCGTTAAACACCAGAAATAGGCTGCAACCTGGCGTTTAACGCCAGAATTGCACTCTAAGGGCATTTTGCACACCTAAATGGAGCAGGGATGAGAAATCCTTGACCCCTCAAGATCTGTGGACCCACAGGATCCCCACCTACCTTACCATTCAAATTCAAACTATTCCCCTCCCAAACCCACCCATTCACACAACTCCATCTCCTCCACTTCTCCTTCTACTCTCTTCTTTCTTCTTTTGCTCGAGAACGAGCAAACCTTTTAAGTTTGGTGTGGAAAAAAGCGTTACTTTTTATTTTTCCATAACCATTTATGGCACCTAAGGCCAGAGAAATCTCTAGAAAGAGGAAAAGGAAGGCAGTTGCTTCCACCTTCGAGTCATGAGAAATGGAGAGGTTCATCTCAAGGGTCCATAGTTCAGTGGTAGAGCATTTGACTGCAGATCAAAGAGCCATGAGGGAGGAGCAACAAAGGCAAGGAAGAGACATAGAGAAGCTCAAGAGCACCATTGGTTCTTCAAGAGGAAGAAGACGCCACCCTCACTAAGGTGGACCCATTCCTTAATCTCCTTGTCTATTTGTTTTTCTGTTTTCGGTTTTGAGCTTTATGTTTGACTATGTTTTGTGTCTTTACTACATGATCATTAGTGTCTAGTATCTATACCTTAAAGTTATGAATGTCCCATAAATCCTTCACCTTTCTTAAATTAAAAATGTTCCTAATTACAAAAGAACAAGAAGTACATGAATTTCAATTTTTATCTTGAACTTAGTTTAATTATATTGATATGGTGGCAATACTTTTTGTTTTCTGAATGAATGCTTGAATAGTGCATATTTTTTATAGTGGAGTTTATGAATGTTAAATTTGTTGGCTCTTGAAAGAATGATGAAAAAGAGAAATGTTATTGATAATCTAAAAAATCATAAAATTGATTCATGAAGCAAGAAAAAGCAGTGAATAACAAAGCTTGCAAAAAAAAAAAAGAAAAAGCAAGCAGAAAAAGCCAATAGCCCTTAACACCAAAAGGCAGGGGTAAAAAGGATCCAAGGCTTTGAGCATTAATGGATAGGAGGGTCCAAGGAAATAAAATCCAGGCCTAAGCGGCTAAATCAAGCTGTCCCTAACCATGTGCTTGTGGCATGAAAGTACAAGTGAAAAGCTTGAGACTGAGTGGTTAAAGTCGTGATCCAAAGCAAAAAGAGTGTGCTTAAGAACTCTGGACACCTCTAACTGGGGACTTCAGCAAAGCTAAGTCACAATCTGAAAAGGTTCACCCAGTTATGTGTCTATGGCATTTATGTATCCGGTGGTAATACTGGAAAACAAAGTGCTTAGGGCCACGGCCAAGACTCATAAAGTAGCTGTGTTCAAGAATCAACATACTAAACTAAGAGAATCAATAACACTATTTTAATTCTGAGTTTCTATATATGCCAATCATTCTGAACTTCAAAGGAAAAAGTGAGATGCCAAAACTGTTCAGAAGCAAAAAGCTACAAGCCCCGCTCATCTGATTAGAACTAAGCTTCATTGATATTGTGGGATTTATAGTATATTCTCTTCTTTTTATCCTATTTTGTTTTCAGTTGCTTGGGGACAAGCAAAAATTTAAGTTTGGTGTTGAGATGAGCGGATAATTTATATGCTTTTTGGCATTGTTTTTAGGTAGTTTTAGTATATTTTATTCGCTTTTTATTAAATTTTTATTAGTATTTATGTAAAATTTAAATTTTTGGACTTTACTATGAGTTTGCATATTTTTCTGTAATTTCAGGTATTTTCTGGCTGAAATTGAAGGACCTGAGCAAAAATCTGATTTAGAGGCTGAAAAAGGACTGCAGATGCTGTTGGATTCTGACCTCCCTGCCCTCGAAATGGATTTTCTGGAGCTACAGAAGCCCAATTGGTGTGCTCTTAATTGCGTTGGAAAGTAGACATCCTGGACTTTCCAGCAATATATAATAGTCCATACTTTGCCCAAGCTGAGATCACGCAAACTGGCGTTTAACGCCAAGTTTCTACCTTATTCTTGCGTTAAACGCCAGAACTGACATAAAAGTTGGAGTTAAACGCCCACACTGGCACAAAAGCTGGAGTTAAACATCAGGAGCAGCCTATGCACGTGAAAGCTTCAATGCTCAGCCCAAACACATACCAAGTAGGCCTCGAAAGTGGATTTCTGCACTTTCTATCTTAGTTTACTTATTTTCTGTAAACCTAGGTCACTAGTTTAGTATAAAAACTACTTTTAGAGACTTACTATGTACCTCATGATATTTTTACATCTGAATTTTGTATCTTCTACGGCATGAGTCTCTAAACTCCATGGTTGGGGGTGAAGAGCTCTGCTGTGTCTCGATGGATTAATGTTATTACTACTGTTTTTCATTCAATCACTCTTATTTCTATTCTACGATATCCACTCGCACTTCAACATGATGAATGTGATGATCCGTGATACTCATCACCATTCTCAACCTATGAACGCGTGCCTGACAACCACTTCCGTTCTACCTTAGATTGAGTGTGTATATCTTTGATTCCTGGTTCACGCGTTTGATTGTATCTCCTGACAACAGAGCATTCAAATTTGTGAGACCAGAGTCTTCGTGGTATAAGCTAAAATCAATTGGCAGCATTCTTGAGATCCGGAAAGTCTAAACCTTGTCTGTGGTTTTCCGAGTAGAATCTGGGATGGGATGACTGTGACGAGCTTCAAACTCGCGAGTGTTGGGCGTAGTGACAGACGCAAAAGGATCAATGGATCCTATTCTAACATAAGTGAGAACCGACAGATGATTAGCCGTGCGGTGACAGCGCATTTGGACCATTTTCACTGAGAGGCGGATGGTAGCCATTGACAACGGTGATCCACCAACATACAGCTTGCCATGGAAGGAGCCTTGCGTGCGTGAAGAAGAAGACAGTAGGAAAGCAGAGATTCAGAAGACAGAGCATCTCCAAAATCTCAACCTGTTCTCCATTACTGCATAACAAGTATTATTTATTTTATGTTATTTATTCTTCATAAACCCAATCATTTTTTTTACTAATTTCCTGACTAAGAGTTACAAAATAACCATAGCTTGCTTCAAGCCGACAATCTCCGTGGCACCGACTCTTACTCACGTAAGGTATTACTTGGACGACCCAGTGCACTTGCTGGTTAGTTGTGTGGAATTACAAAAGTGTGATTGTGATTTTGTGCACCACATACATGAATAACTAACTTAGAAACCATAACTGACAATCATAATATCTAGAGTCATACATGAATAATGAACTAAAAAGGCATGACTGGCGATCATAATATCTAGAGTCGTATATGAATAATCAACTAAAAAAAGCATAATTGATTATCAAACTACATAGTTATAATGTACACTAACGCGGTCCGCCTGCCGGATCCAAATGGTGTCTAGTCCCACATCCACGAGGACGACACACCCTCAGAGGATGGTATGGCTGAGGACAAATAGCTGGGTGGCTCGCAGTGGGTGAAGTCTGCTGGGAGTGGTGGTGGAGGAGATGCTACATGCACAGGAGGTGGCAGAGGAGGTGGTGGCCAGACAGATCCGACAAAGGTGGCTGTGGTGGTGGAGGAGCTGCTCCATGCACAGAAGGCGGCGGAGGAGGTTGTGGCAAGACGGATCCTGACAAAGGTGGCTATGGTGGTGGAGGTGGAGTCTGATAATAGGATGATGGTGTGGATCCATACTGGTGGTGGGGTGGAGGCGAAGTCTGGTAATATGATAATGGAGCTGAACCATGCTGGACTGATACACAGCTCGATGACCTTGGTATGTTGGTATCGTCTCTCTGCTGTCGATAACAACCTGCAAACTCATCCATCGCATCCTCAATCGCACCTACGATCTGGAACATGTCATCAAGGTTTATCACAACATCAGATCTAATGTCGAATTGGGCCTGGTCCCAAGCGGTGTCATCAGTCGAGTGGTGACTAGGGATGGAGGTACCCGGCATAAGCGTCCTGGCCATGTCGGCCTCATGCTCGGCAAAGAATGCGTCGAACGGAAGCTCTACATGTGGATCAGGGATGTCATCCTCCGATATACTCTCCTGCCGTGCATACTCAGCCTCCTCATCTGACAAGTGCTAGTCTCTATCACCGTCCTGAGGATCTCTGCTGTCCCGCCTGATGCGCTGATCGCGTGCCCTCCGTGCCAGTCTCCGGACATCATCTCGAGGTTGTGCCTCTTCGCCCATCGCCTCTGATCTAGGGCATCCCATGGTAACTGTAACTCATCTCTCTGACCAAGAGCCGCAGGGAGGATATTGTTTAGTAGGGCTACTACTCTGAGATTGATAAGGACCTCCTCCACTGAGAAAAATCTGACTCTACAGACTTGCTGCCACCAGGTAAGGTACTCATGTGTCGAACGAAGGTCCAGATGGCCATCGATCGTAACCAAGTGTTGTACCTGGTAATGTAACACCCTTACTATCAGAATGTCATGCTTCCGCCTACGCCACTCTGATAGCAAGATTATTACAACGACTTTCATATATTTAATAATATGGAATAAACCTTTGACTCGAAAACGTATCGCTGTTTTTGTTGGAAAAACCGGAAATACTTTTAAATTTTTACCAACATGCAAATACATATGTACACAACTTCTTATAGAAGTAACTTATACATATTATATACATACCAATCATATAACTCATATCCCTCTTACACAGTTTTAATGACAAGGGCGAGGGAAAAACTGACTTATACACAATCAAAAATAGTACAACCAAAGACTTAGCAAAAACTTCCTGGGTGAGAACATCGTCATCGCTGGTTCTCAGTAGAGGATTTTTAAGAATTGATATAAGATAATATTTTTTAAATAAAACTATTTTCAGTCGCAGTGATCGTCAGTTCATTATCCAAATCTAAAACTTATATTTTTCTTATAAAATTTCACACAAAACAACATACCATACATTTCACCAGTTACTAAGAAACCATTATAAACAAGCTTACCACCTATCCAACCAATCCCGGTGTTTGGCCCAAATCAAATCAACCCGGCTTCCGGTCCAACTCAAAACAAATCACCGCTATCATCAATCCATCACCGATACTTCAAAATAGAAATCAATCATAAGCACAAATAAATACAAGGCAAACACATTTAAAGAACAGTTACATCAAGTATCACAGTTACCAGTTAAATAGAATTCATTAGTTAGGTAAACCAAAACACTTAAGCACACCCAAACAAAGTAAACAAATGCAACATGATGCATGCCTATCCTGCTAGCCGTGAGCTCATATGTCGGTTACTTTGCCAGAATCCAACACACCCGGTAGCTAACCTGGATATCGTCTCTCTGACATGCTCCACACTCTTGGGATATAGTGTCCCCCACACTCACGGAATATAGTGTCCACTGCATTATCCAGGATAAAGTACTCCCACACTCTTAGGATATAGCGCTCGTCACGTTCTTAGGATATAGTGCCTGATACACTCTTGGGATATAGTGCTCGACACACTTTCCAGAGTAAAGTACTTCTACACTCTTGGGATATAGCGCCTGCCACGCTCTTGGGATATAGTGTCCAACACACTCATGGGATATAGTGCTCGACACACTTTACAAACAGAGAGAAAGTGATGCAACAAGAACGGAATAGAACATACTGTCACAATTCACAATCATAATCTTAGTACTCATCACGTCACTTACTTACTTCACATATCTCTTCCAACACCAAAACTAGCTCCATCAACAATCCCAACCCAAAACATAATTTATTCTTTTCTAAATAAATCAAACTTAAAACGTAATCATTTTCTTAATAACTCAAACCATATAACTCTTAAATCCAAATCTTTTTAAATAATCATTTCAAATGAAGCCTCCAATTTTTATAAAAATTTAGACAACATCTTCTCTAAAATTCGAAGTTTGCCATCCTTCAAGGATCCTATCTCAACATCCCTGAAACCCTTCTCAATCATTTTCAGTATTAAATCATTTCAAAATCAAACCATTTCTAAAACTCAAATTATTTTGATATCTCAAATCATTTCTAGTTCTTAAAATCATTTTCGATAAATCAACAAAACCAATTCTAATATTAAATCTTTTTTCAAAACTAACCAACTCCAATAGCAAATCATTTATAAAATCAAACCAATTCAAAATCAAACCGATTCCAGTAAATCACAATTTAAACTATCTTCAACATAAAAAATAAAAAATCATAATTTCTAGCCATCACAACCAATCAATAATTCAATTAGAGTCATCCTAAAAATACTAAAACTCAAATTATTTTGATATCTCAAATCATTTCTAGTTCTTAAAATCATTTTCGATAAATCAACAAAACCAATTCTAATATTAAATTTTTTTTCAAAACTGACCAACTCCAATAGCAAATCATTTATAAAATCAAACCAATTCAAAATCAAACCAATTCCAGTAAATCACAATTTAAACTATCTTCAACATAAAAAATAAAAAATCATAATTTCTAGCCACCACAACCAATCAATAATTCAATTAGAGTCATCCTAAAAATAATTAAATTTAATCCATGGAACTTACGAAAATCATAAAAATATATTTTTCGCATTAATATCGACATGTAACAATTCTTGAATAGTAAATTGAGTTTAAGAAATCACACCTACCTCAAATAGTCGAACTCATAAAACCAAACGCGTCTAAAAATCTTATTTTTCTTGTCCAGTAACAACGACAGAGAGCTTCAGCGACAACGCAGCCGTTTGTTATCACACACAGCAGTGCCACCGTCACCTCCACTCTTTCGGTCAGCCTCAAACAGCAACGGCTGCAGCTCCTGACGACTCTGGTGGCTGCAACGGCAGTGAACGAAACCACCATGCCTTCCCCTCTTCTCCATCGCATCCTTTCTCTCTATCTTGTCTGACTCTTCTCGTGGTAACTCGACAGCGACGCTCCTCACTGCTGCGGCTATGAAAAATTCAGCGGCTCCCTTCGACGACTTCTCCCGAACAAAAGTGACACCAACGTAAAGAGGAGGAAGATACGAACAATTTAATCAGATTAGATTTTTTATTGGAGTTATGAATCTCAAAAAATCAAGAGTCGAAGGTTTTCGGTCATGGTGGTTCTCGTTCTCTCTCAATCACGACTCTCTCTTTCTTTTTCTTGTGATTTTTGGTGATCAAGAGAGGATTTATGATGGTGATAATGTGTTTGATCAAAAGGGGCAAGTGTCACTAAGTGGCCATGTGTCAAGGTTATAAACTGCTGAGTCCGCGGTTCAAGTTATAAATATCTTGAACGGATAACTATGAAAGCTGAATATATTAAAACACAAGTAATAATATATATATATATATATATAGGGATAAATATGTATGAATTACTAATATAAATAACATTAGTAACATAATGATAAAAGATATACGACGAAGCATTAGCAAAATTAAGTTCACCGAAGATAACTGATATTTACTCATATCGGCGGATTTTGAACTCGATATTAATAATATTCACTAAACTTTATTTTAATAAAAGCGGGTAATAATAATAATAATAATAATAATAATAATAATAATAATAATAATAATAATAATAATAATAATATATTATTATTATTATTATTATTATTATTATTATTATTATTATTATTATTATTATTATTATTATTATTATTATTATTATTTGTCCTTTCTCGAAATATCTTGTTATAATAAAAATTATATAAATCTTCTAATTTATTTAAACTCTAGTTATCATAAAATTAATGATGTAAATATCATATTATAGAAAAATTATATAATAACCTTAAGTTATCCAAATTCAAATGATAGTAATAATGATAAAAATCAATTTAATTTTGTCTAATGAAATAATTTCTAAGAAATAGTTTAAATTAATAAAATAAATCATGATTAAATTAAATTTTAATAATCATAAAATTAATTTAGTTATTCTTAGTAAATTAATTTCTAAAAATAAGGAACTCCAATTAATAAAATAAATTATAACTTATTTATATTTTAAATTTTTCGAAAATGCTTATCGTTATAGGTAACGGCCCCTAAATAGATTGTACCGCTCACGGTGCATGTAGGGCCACCAAGTGTCATCTCCCTTCGTCGTCTTGAAAAGATAGTTGTCGACGTTCACCGGATCTGCAAGCCTGTGCTGCTGCCTCTTCACTCTGTCAACATGATGAAATTCTACAAAGTGAAAGCAGACGAGAGGGACAACAGCCCTCCATGTATAAATCTCTGCGTCACTCATAAGCTAGTTAGGCGCAATCTGACGTAGCTGGAGATCCTCGTAAGGTGTACACCGAAACTATTCACATCAGGTTAAAGTACCATAATTAGAAACGATATACCAATGCGTGAAAAAAATATAGAAACCATAAACCGTCATACCTAGTCAAATGTCAAGGCATCGATGCGATAACGCAAACTCTGGATCCTGCCATAATGATGATCTCTACTTTGCTGCTCTAGACCTTCCAACCTACGTAGAATAAAAATAGATGAACAGAATTTTATTAATTATATTCCATAACATAACACGTATTCAATGACAACTACTTGGTAAGTTAAAAATTATTTACAATATGTACGTACCTAGAAGCAAGTGGGAACCTGACGACGTTGTATCCCGTCGGGCTAAAATACGGGAACCATTGGTAGATCTACGAGACAAGAAGTGGAATACAATGAGTGGTACGTATGACAAAGCAATGCAGACCCTATGACAACTGGCTGCAACGATCGAAATCTTCCAGCAACGGCAGCCATCTCAAAGGGACAAGTGTAGCCAATTTGTCTGTTAACAGAAATCCCCTAATAAGTATCATCAAGTAGCACTGGGCATACTGACAGAATGTATCCGGGGCTGCCTCAGTAGGAATGTGTGCAACCCTGTCCCTAAACCAGGTTATCCTCACCCCGAAAACCTGCTTCCCTCCCTCAGACTGTGGTGACGGCCTAGCGCCAAGTAAATCCTCAATCCACTCCCACGTGAGGTGTCCATGCCATCGCTGAAAGTCTCTAATACAACCACTAATGGGCTCTGTAGCAGTGCGCAGACCAATGTTGTAGGCAACATCTTGGAGCGTAATGTTAGTCTCACTCCATGGATGGTGGAACGTGTGGGTTTTAGGCCTCCACCGTTTGACAAATACAAAGATCAATAAATTGTCAAACATGAAATCTCTCAACTCTACTGCATGCCAAATCCAGCCTCCCTTATATAATTAAGGCAACAAGATGGCCGATAGCGGAAGACCTAGGGTCACACGGCGTGGCAACAGTAACCGTGGTCTCTGCAATTCTCAAAATATTTACTCGTGCATATTAATCTCGTCTAAACCATTACTTGTTGCTAAACATGGCTAAAACTTATAAACCACCTAGATAAACATTTATATTAAATGCAATAGATACCTATTTATCGGACTAACATGTTAAATGAGAGTTACTTATTTTATTTATTTAACTTAACTCACAACTAGTTACCTATTTTATTTATTTAACTTAAGTAATTCCAATCAATTATACAAAGTATAAAACCATATACTAGGTATACCAACGAAACTAATATAGATCTTCTAATTTAGTCTACTCACTGTACCTACCCCATTAATTAAGTTACTAAAGACTAAACATCTAAACTTATTATTCATTAACAATAATAAAACAATGTTAAACTACTAACCTCAAAGTCTAAAGCTCCAACTACGTGTCAAGTAGCATTCAGTTTGTGATATTTACTTCGCAGACGTATTGTTAGGGGGTCATATTTCTTAAAGGAACTCAAACTCAAGCATTTAGAAAGTCACAAAAATAAAAAAAAAATGGTTGTTATGTATGACAATCTCAGATGATATGACATTATATACACATGCGAGTTTATCTCGGATGCTGAGACTACAATCACGACGATTGACGATTGTACATATCTCGGGTGTTGAGACCCCTTACACGTAATGCTCATATTTCGGATGTACAGAGTCTCAGCATCCGAGATATTCTCATTTTTGGGTTACCCCTCAATATTCGAGATGTGTCTCAGTACATTTTTGTAAATAACTCACCCTTTATTTATTTTCGTAATTTTTATATTTATTTAATTTAACTAAAAAATCCCATAACATGGCATCTAAACTAAAAATCTGCTACAATCTGTCTTTTATATATATATATATATATATATATATATATATATATATATATATATATATTGTTTTTGAATTTTTTTTATTGAAGCGAGGTCTATACCAAGAAAAAAAAGATTAATACAAACTACATGAAATAAGTAAAGCTTTTTATTGTCCTCATGTAAGAGTTTAGCTACTTTTTTTTTTTTTTTTTTTTATATTAAAATATTAGTAAAGAAAAGGAGATTTTAGCTATTCTAAAACAGGAAAATCCAACAAAAAAAAACTTTTTTACATTAACAAGGGCCGACTACCATTTTAATTCCCACTTAATTTGTAGCCCAAACTAAGATTGGGCCGTTCCTTGAATTGAGCAAAGGTTCTCTATCCTAACACTATTTGTTATATTGACATTTTTTCTGAATTATGAATTGTGTTGCCATTTAATTCAAATTCAATTTCTATTTCAAAAAATTAAAAAATTTTGAGGTATAGATATTAGACTTTCTAATTTTGATTTCTTTCACAATCTTAAAAAAATATCAAAAATTACAATATTAAAATATATCATTCATTTTACTTTCATAAAAAAAAAAAAAAAAAAAAAAAAAAAAAAAAAAACTATCCTAAATGTGTTGAATTTGGAAGCGTTAACTTTTCGAGGAAATCCACATCCCGAACCCGAAGGTAAAAACTCTACGGCATTATCAAGTTCAAAATTGAACCTAATAAATTTCCGAACTAAATATGTTAAGATGCTGCATTGGATTGTTTGCCCCATGGCCCTAATATAAGTGTGAATGATCTAATCATTCTTCCTATGTGACTGATGTCGCCGAGTGAAACAAACTTGAATTTCTTGTGAGAGAATTTAGCGTACATAACTTAAGACAGAAACCTTCTAAACGCCAATGACGTCAGCCGCTAGGAAGCCTTCATTCACATTTATGCAGTCAGCAGAAAAACCAACTGTAGCAACGGTTGAGTTTCATATATCCTCATCAGAACTAACAAAATCCAATTCAATAATCTTTCCAGTACTCTTCACTGTTTTATCAACGACAATTTGTTCGTCAGTTCTTGTTCTTTTAGCATTCAAATGTTGGTTTCTTATGACTGGAGAAGATCCCATCACATTCACACCAGATGATTTCCTGAAAGCAATCAATAAAAACCGTGTTAATGTCTTTAACAGGGAAAAATATGTACATGCATAAGATGCAACAAGTGCGAGAGCAACGTTATTCGCCACGCACCTCTTGTCCGTGCCATTGCTTTGTTCATTTGGAGCCTTTGGACCTTTGTTCATCAATTTTGGGCCTGACTTTGCTGCAAATAAGAAAATAAAGAGCTGCAAATAAGAAAATAAAAAGCTGCTAAAGAACACAATAGAATAAGTACATAAATTATTGGCATTAAAGCTTCAAGATAATCAAATCACCTGTGACCTCAGCAAGAAATCTAATCCCCTGAGAGTGTGTCTTAGTTGTTACTTTTCCTGCGTTGCTGATATAGAGATTAAAGTATTAGTACTTGGCACCAAAAGAAGAAAAAAGTTTAAAAAGATTAAAAAAACAAACAAGTAAAATTACAATTAAATCCTTGAAAATTTTGGCTTTGGACTAATTAGTACCTGAAGAACAAAAATATTAATTTGGTCTTCTACGGTAGAAAACGATACACACGTTATGTCCTTCTATCAATTCATCACATAAAATTTAATGATAGTACTTATATGTATCGTTAACTACCCTAATGTGTCTATTTATAAAAGATCGTCACATAAATAACAAATTTCGGAGTGAAACTTCACCTGTTTTGATAAAATTTATGATCAATAGAGAGCGGTTAATAAAGATTATATAGAAACTTAAAAGATAATGAATGTTTCACGGCCCAAAACTATATCGTTTCCATGCTGTTTCACGGTCCAAAACTATATCGTTTCCATGCTGTCACGGTCCAAAACTATATCGTTTCCATGCTTATATGGTAGCAATGGGACACACACCATTGTAGACAACGAAATATATAGACAACTTCGTTTCGTTCTGCACTATCTATTGACAGAAGGACATACATATCCACCGCTTGCTATTGTGAAAGACCTAATTAGTACTTTTTTTCTTTCAAGAGATAATTAGTCCGAAATCAAAATCCATGAGCATAAAATTGTCACTTTACTCAATATAATTAAAAAATCTTAAGATTATTATCCAATATAGCTCAGCAGGAACCAAGACCATGGTAACAATGAATCAATGACACACCTCAATGCCTTTCTGAGTCCATCCACTGACAACAATTTCAGTGGCTGAGACTTTTTCAAGCTTGCTTTTCCAGCAAGAGGATCAACTAAGTAAATTCCTTCTGACTTGAGATAATCCCTAGACCTAAATGCTGTGTGTAAGTTTCTGAAAGCAAAACATAAAAGAAGAAAAGTTTATATCACATCTGAGATGAATTTAGACAAATCAGTCAAACAAGCTCATCAATCAGCACAAACTAAATGCAAAAGTCAGAAGTTCAAACTAAACTAGAAAGAGCAAAAGACTCACCCTCCCTTGAGTTCAGTTCTCGTTGTAGAATATTTCCCCGATGCTTTCTACAAGAAATTTTTGCGTAGGTGAATTGAAATCCTTTTAAGAATAAATGTCAACAATAGGAGCGGTGGGGGATGAATAAATGCCACTTACTGATTTATGATATTTACAATATGCTCCAGAACGCCTGAAATAACACAGATGGACAATTATTAAGTCAAACAATATGCTCCAGAACGCCTGAAATAACACAGATGGACAATTATCATACTGCAAGGAGAATGAGAAGAAGCATATTTTACAATTAAACAGTTTCATACCCTAAGGACATTAAGCCTATTATACTATATATAGTGTTATTTCATATTCCCTTGAGAAATTGACTAAAAAGCAAGTTATCTACTGAATGAGTGAAGTATGAGTAGTGAGTGAAGTTTATAGTACAATATTCCGGGGGAAGTTATCTACTGAATGAGTTGTATCCCAAAAGAAACAGCTTAAAATCCATTTATACAGGACAAGCACCGAGCACATGGATCCAGGTTACAATTAATTGCTCATAGTTTTCTAACAATTCAATATATGGTTATTAAACCGTTGACAGATATTGCAAAAGGTAAAACATTCATATTTGAGACCGAAACAAGCAGTGCCAGATCGTAATTTCAAATAAGCATATTCAGTAAAGGGAGCACTTTTAACAGTGGGTTTAACGCCATGTTTGCATTAATGAGAACTTAAGCATACTGGATAAGGTCTAGATAGACTAAATAAATTATTAATGCAATTTCACTGGACAATCATATCCATATAATTTTAGATTCTTATTTGTTTCCGTACTTATTTATGACAAGGGTACAAGCCATGCCATCTGCTCTTTTGCCTTTACAAACTCCATAGTCAGCAGAGGTGCCCATCTTCAAAATTTGACCAGAGGAATATATACTCAGCGAAAAACCATTACCCTACAAAAACATTTAAAAAAAGTTGCACAACCTTAAGCAAACCGTGCCGAAAATAAGAGAAGAATAAAAGTACTGCTTTTTTTTGAAAAAAATATAAAAAAAAAAATAAACGGAACACCCATTTAGCCCGCGGGTTAGCACATTTAACCCGTAATTTTTTTTTTGGTTAATCGGGTTCAACCCGTTTAGCCCAAAATTTAAATGAGCTTAATTTTAGAGACAAAGTCTGCCCATTTAAATGGATAAACGGGCTAGCCTGATGGGTTTAGCTCATTTTGACGCCCTAGAATAAAGCAAGTGATAGCGAGAGTAGGAGATCGGAAACCTTGGGATCTTTGCGGACAGCAGAATTGAACAGCGCAAAGACGGTTCCTGCTTGCTCCTGGGAGTTCCTCTGGTAAGCATCACCAAAGAGGAATAAGGAAACAGTATTCTCATCAAGACAGCCGACTTTCCAAATGCAATAAGTCTTCCCTGTTGAACTCGTCCTCGGAGGCCCCTTCTCAGTCAACACTCCAACGGTCACCCAACTTCCGGAAAAAGTATCCCCAATCAACAAATTCCTTCAGTAAACAACAATTCAGCAAAATTGTTAGATTGATATGAAATTACCTATAACAAACAATTACATTAACAAAGTTATCAATTGTGTAACATTTACTTAAATTGACAAACGCTAAGTGAAGAAGAATATTACTTGATCACAGATAAGCGAACAAAACGAATGTCTGAGAAGGATTCTCTAATCTCGTTAGAGGTCAGCAATTGATTCCTGAAGAAAGGACAAAAACAAATAATCATTATAATTTATAGTCGAGTTATATGGCTCAAACAAGTGAAAGGCGGAGGCAAACCTTATTCGGAGACCTGAAAACTTCTCAACCTCGGCGTCGATGGTGAGAAGAGGCTTGCTTTTGGGTTTAGGGCTAGGCTCAGGGTTAGGGTTAGGTTCATATTGAAGGCAATCCTGAACAGAGTCTCGGAACACTGACATATCAGGCTTTTCTCCATCATGGCGGTCATCGTCAGAGAGGTAACCGGCGAATCCAGGTGAAGCGGGAGGGGTTTCGAGAACCTTCTCCTGATCCTGCAGGGAAAGCAGCAGGTCCACCTCCTCAGAAGACATTGTAGGTATTTACTTGCACTTGCAGTCGCGATTGCTTTACCTTCCGTTCATTTTACTCATCTCATCAGCTGTGTGGAGGGACGGAGAAAAATTGGAGGGAATCCAAATATTCCATTTTCTATTTTCTTTTTGGGTCTTGAAATATTCCATTTTCCATTGTCAGTCTATATAATTGGACCGAAGGCCCACCAATTTGGTCTTTTCCTGACTTATTCAAGCCCAAATGTATCTCATTCCGGAGCTAACCCAAATTGAGTCTAACCCATCCGCCTCTTAGACCAACCTGTGTTATCATCCCTAAGGGTGTTTATGGATAAGATCATATCCACATATCTGCAGTAAATATCCGCATTTGATCCAAAAATTGCGGATACAATCTGATCTGCAGATTGATCAAATCGGATAGGATTCCATCCACACCTTTATATATATATATATATATATATATATATATATATATATATATATATATATATATATATATATATATATATATATATATATATATATTTGATATTATATTTACTTATTTATATGTTTTAGTTAGTAGTTATTATTTATATATTGTATTATTTTATTTTTGTTATCTAGGAAAAGTTTGATTAAAAATATTTTAGGAATAAATAGGTTTAAAAGTGTGAAATAAACATTTTTATTGAATTTTTTACATAAAAATATAATTAAAAAGAGAAGGTTCAATTATGCTGATATACCTGATATCCGATCTACAAATGTGCGGATCGGAGTAGATCGGATCCGACAAAAAAATCACTCTTACTCATACCCTGACCCAAAAATATAAAGTCAAGCCCGATAAGAATAAAAGCCTACCCAAAAAGGTGGCCTCATCTACTTACCCGACCTCATAGAGGTCCGGCACGACAAGGATGGTTAAGCCCTACTTATTTGAATAAGCAACTATCCCCTAAAATATCTCCTACTATCTCTCTACTTTATTTGGAAGAGAGTTTTCAACAAATTCTCAAGATAAAGGGAACGGTCATCTGTTATCAAAGGTGAAACTACTCTAAAGGTGGTTATCTTTTTACTATAAATACACTGACAGAACCTCATGTACATTCAGAACCCAATCCACTAAAAACCTGCTTAAAATCCTTGCTAACTTAAGCATCGGAGTCTCTTGCATGTACCACCTCTACATCTTCACGAAGAACTCGGACGGCGGCACCTCGACACCAGCATAAGTCGGACACTGCCTAAGAAGGAATCTGGACCTCACATTCGGGCCCAAATCACCGTTTCAAGTAACTATCAAAACATTAGCGCCGTTGTCGAGAACCTGAAAGTCTACACCTACATATAGCGGACAGGCGGTATGAAGACGGTCATACAACATCTGAGTCAGAACCAAAGCCCCATAATGACGACCTGACGTTGGCACTACCTCTATCCTAGGAGAGAACAAATGCCCCATGGAGAGGGAACGTCGGGAAATCATCACCCGCGACGGATTCACTCGAAGATCCACCCACCTGAAGGCGAAGAATCTCTGCATCCGGCGGAGATATTAGGGTTGGTTCACGGCAATCGCAGTCGATTGGAACAACTCGAGCTGGAGGCTAAATGACATCGAGAAGCATAGAGAGTATTACGTAAAGAAGTATGACAACGGAAAGAGTTAGAGGAAAAGCTCTTATAGTCAGAAGCCGACCTTAGAAGACGGAGCAATCGGGCAGATCGGGAGGAAATCCCTCTCAGAGGGAAAGATCCGTTTGTTGATGAAATCATGCGAGCTAGGGTTCTCAAAATTTTCAAGACCCCCCCCTCCCCAGGCGTATGGATCTCTATGATGGAATGACCGACCCGAGGCATCACCTCAGTAATTTTTAAAGTCGAATGTATCTACCTGATTCTTCTGATGTAACTCATTGCAAACCTTTCCGACAACTATGACTAAAGCAGCAATGAAATGGTTTGACAACTTACCACCCAAGTCGGTAACTTGCATTGATGACCTGGCAAAGAAGTTCCTTACCTGATTCTCAATTCAGAAAGACAAAGTCAAGCATGCTCCAAGGTTGTTAGAGGTCAAACAAGAAGTCGGAGAGACACTCCAAGATTATATGGAGAGATTTACCAAAACTTGCTTGGAAATATAAAAATTACCTTCTGAAGCGGTAATAATGGGATTGGTTAATAGCCTTAAAGAAGGGAAGTTCTCCCAATCCATATCCAAGCGACACCCGACTTGCTTGTATGAAGTACAAGAGTGGATAGAAAAATACATCAACATGGAAAAATTTTTCTGACTCAGAGAGCCTTCCCAAGGCCAAACCTGTCCTACCAAGCTTGGGACAAGGAGAAGGAAGCTAAGAAAAAAGGAAGAGTACATCTCAGAAAAGTCTCGAAGATACTATAACTATGCCCTTCTCTGAGTTTTTCTTCTAGATGTTTACAAGGAGATATGTCACACTGAAAAATTTCCACCTCCTCGGCCCATCAAACACAAAAAGGCTAGAAGTCAAACAAAATATTGCAAGCACCACAAGCTGTACGGGCATTCTACCAATGACTATTATAATTTAAAGAATGTCATAGAAAAGTTGGCCAGGAAAGGTCGGCTAGAAAAGATACCTAGCCAAGAGGTCGGAAGATCAAAGAAAGCCAAAAAGAGATGATGATGACGGAGGACGGTGAGATCGGCCCCTACAAACTCCTATAAGACACATACATATGATAAATTGAAGAGGAATCTCAAAATCCTCACGTAAAAGGCATCTTAAAGAAGTATACCAAGTCAGGAAAGATAATAGAATTTTCGATTTACCGACCATCTCGTTCACCAAAGATAATGCACAAAGCGTGACACTTGGCCACGACGACCCAATAGTGATAATGATCCTTGCCAATACAAATCTCCATAAAACTTTGGTGGACCAAGGGATTTCGGCAGACATACTGTTTAAGCCCGCTTTTGACAAGTTTGGACTAGAAGAAAAGGATCTGAAGGCGTACCCAGACAACCTTTTCAGGTTAGGGACACGCCAACTGACCTCTTGGATTCATCTCGTTATACACCATATTTGGTAAAGACACGAGGTCAAGAATGTTAAGCATTAACTACATCGTGGTCGATGTCATGTCTACTTACAATGCCTTAATAGGTCGGGCCACTTTAAACCGACTAGCGGTAGTTGTCTCTACACCCTACCTATGTATGAAATTTCCAACTATGGAAGGAATTGCTACCATAAAAGGAGATCAAAAGTTGGAAAAAAAAGTGTTACAATAAAAGTCTCAATTTAAAAGGCAACACAGGTGGAAAAGAAGTCAACACTATTGAGCTCAGCGGTGTCTGAACTCGAAAAGAACTACGTCCCCAACCTGAAGCGAAGATAGAAAAGGTACAAATTGGGGATTATGCTAAAAAGACAACGAATATAAGGGCTAACTTAGAGGAAGGTCTAAAGGCACAACTCGTTGATCTCTTACAAAGGAATTCCGACCTCTTCACCTGAAAAGTCTCCGATATGCCTGGTATAGACCCTGACCTCATGTCTCACAAGCTTGTCGTCTATTTGGTCTCTCGACCTGTTCAGCAAAAGCGGTGAAAGCTCAATCCTAAAAGGACACATGTCATGGAAGAATAGGTGCAAGACTTATTGGAAGCCGGATTCATAAGAGATGGAAAGTATCCTTTGTAGCTGGCTAACGTAGTTCTAGTAAAAAAGTAGAATGAAAAATGGAGGATGTGTGTTGATTAACAAACCTCAACAAATCTTGCCCCCAAGGATCCATACCCTCTTCCCAACATCGATGCCTTGGTTGACTCAACTTCAAGATATAGGTATCTGTCCTTTATGGACGCATACTCGAGATATAATCAAATTCTGATGTATAAACTGGACCAAGAAAAGACTTCTTTCATCACTCCCAAGGCTAACTATTGTTATGTAGTAATGCCTTTCAGATTAAAGAACGCTAGAACCATATACCAACGACTAATGAATAAGGTATTTTTTTTCTCACCTAGGAAAACTCATAGAAATGTATATGAACGACATGCTTGTCAAGACCAAGGACGACCTTAATCTTTTGTTCGACCTCTCTGAGGTATTCTCCAACATAAGGAAGCATGAGATCAGATTGAACCCTTCAAAATGCACCTTCGCAGTGGAAGCTGGAAAATTTTTAGGTTTCATGTTCACCCAAAGACGCATAGAGGTCAATTCGGACAAATGCACAATAATATTGAAGATGAAAAGCCCACCTTTCTCAAAGAAGTCCAACAATTAAATGGAAGATTGACAGCATTGTCTAGGTTCTTGGCAGGATCAACATTAAAGTCTTTACCTTTGTACTCGATACTCAAAAAAGGGGATCAATTAAAATGGACCCAAGAATGCGAGCAAGCCTTTCAGAATTTTAAAGCGTTTCTGGGTCAACCCCCGATACTTACCCGACCTATTGCAGGAGAAAATCTCATCTTCTACTTGGCAGTGACAAACCGAGCTATAGTCTTAGCCCTGGTCTGAGAAGATGAGAACGGACAGTAACCTATTTATTCGTGAGCAAAGCCCTATAAGGGGAAGAACTAAACTATTAAAAGATAGAAAAGTTCGTGTATGCTCTTATCCTCATTTCCAGAAGGCTCTGACTTTACTTTCAGGCTCACACCATAAAAATCCGAACTAATCAACCCATGAAGCACACTCTACAAAAGCCAGACATTGCAGGAAGGATGCTACAATGGGCTATAGAACTGTCCGAGTTTGATTTGAGATATGAAACTTGGACAGAAATCAAGTCCCAGTATCTGGCCAACTTTGTGGCTGAATACACTGAAGGCCAGGGAAGTCCGACGACTTGGAACCTATATATAGATGGATCATCCAACAAAGCTGGAAGCAGAGCAGGAGTCATCTTGGAAATTGAGCAAGGGATTCGGATAGAACTATCACTAAGGTTCGAGTTTTCTACTTCTAATAATCAAGCAGAATATGAAACCTTGTTTATTGACTTGAAGTTGGCTAAAGAAGTTGGGGCAGAAAGGTTGATAGCATTTAGTGACTTTCAAGTGATAACTTCCCAAGTTTACGGCACTTATCAAGCCAAAGATCCCAGCATGAAGAAGTACTTAAAAGAAGCACGAGAACAACTAGCACAGTTCTCAAAAGAGAGGTCCGACATATAGCTTGAGAATCCAACGCCCAGGAAGATGCCCTCTCTAAGTTAGCTAGTATTAAGCAGGGAACAACAATAAAAGCCTCATCCAAGAAATTCTCCACGCACCATCAGTGTCAAAGGGAGATGATAGCTCAGGAATAATGGCCATATCAAGCCAAAGTTTAGGATGGATGACTACCATAATTGACTATCTTAAATTTGATATTTTTCCTGAAGATGAAAAAGAGGCATGAACGCTCATAAGGGAAGTACAAAATTACACCCTGGTCCATAAGGTTCTCTACCAAAGAGGGATATCTACGCTTCTATTGAAGTGTGTCCTAACCTCTAACACCAAAGAGGTATTAGAAGAAGTACATAATGGCATATGTGAGAACCACTTAGGAGCACGACCACTAGCCAAGAAGGTGATCCGAGTCGGCTTCTTTTGGCCGACTTTGCAAAGAGAAGCGGCCGAGTTTGTCAAAAAATGCTCGCCTTGTCAGAAGCATGGCAACTTCCATGTTGTCCCCCCAGAAGAGCTTATTAGTGTCACCTTGCCCTGGCTATTCGCAAAATGGGGCCTTGACCTCCTCGAACCATTTCCACAAGCTCTAGGACAAGTAAAATACCTCATAGTAGGAATTGAAGTGGATTGAGGTAGAACCATTAGCGACCATCACAGCCCAATGAAGTCGAAAATTTCTTTATAAGAACATTGTCACAAGATTTGTAGTTCCCTACAGTATCACCACGGACAGTAAAACCTAATTCACCGACTAAACATTTAGGAACTTGGTGGCTAGCCTTAAGATCAAGCACCAATTCACATGGATAGAACACCCACAAGCCAATGGAAAAGCTAAAGCAGCAAACAAAGTTATATTGGCTGGGTTGAAATGCCAACTACAAGATGCAAAGGGAGCATGGGCAGACGAGCTTCCTCAAACTCTATGGGCATATCAGACAACTCCACATTCAATAACAGGGGAGTCACCTTTCCGACTTGCTTATGGCATAGAAGCCATGATTCCTCTAGAGATCGCTAAGGAATCTCCAAAAGTTAGATTCTATGATGAAGTGATCAATGTCCAAGCACAAAAAAAAGAACTTGATCTCCTCCCAGAAGTCCGAGAATAAGGTCGAATAAAAAAAGAAGCATTGAAGCAAAGGATGCCCTTAAGGTACAACCAGAAAGTAATCAAGAGAAGCTTTGCCACTAACGACCTTATACTAATTCGAAATGACATCGGAGTTCAGAAATTGGGCGAGGAAAGGCTGGTAGCAAACTAGAAAGTGCCTTACAAGGTCGCCGAGGTCTTAGATAAAGGGTTACTATAAGGTGTCCGACTTAAAAGGGAACAAGCTCCTGAGGTCATGGCACACATGTAACTTAAAAAAGGTATTACAGTTAGAGAAGCTACCTTGTTCCCTGGTGTCCTCTTTTTTTCGACTTCATGGTTTTATCCCGAAAAGGGTTTTCATGAAGGGGTTTTAATGAGGCATCACAGCAAGGGCTAGAGATTATAAGAAAATCTTTAGTAGCAAACTTATGTAAACCATTTCTCTCTTATCAATAATAAAGTATTTCTTTTATTTCCCATTCTCAAACGCATTAATTTAAACTCGAAAAATCGCAAAAATAATTGACCGACCTATATGGTTGGCAAGATGAAGCGAAGAGGTACAAATTAATATAAAAAGTTCAAAAATCGATGTACAAAATAAGTCAGACCAAAATGAAATGTAAAAGTAACTTAGCGAAACCCCAATTACATGAAGTCGGAACTCATAAAGAGAAAAACAATACTTGTACATAAGTCTAGAAAACACTGATCTACCTCGCCGACGTCTCTTCTAAATTTAGCAAAAAACAACATCGAAAGTTGTCAAAGTGATGAAAAATTTTTCAACCAAACAACTGATGCGGATTTTAAAACCACAAACTATCGGCAAGTGCACCGGATCGTATCAAGTAAGAAACCCACGGTGAGTGAGTGTCGATCCCACAAGGATTAACGGATTAAGCAAGCAATGGTCAATTGATCTAGTTAGACAATCACAATTTAGGGTTTTGAAAAGCTTTAACATAAACAGTAAAATAGACAAAAGTAAACAGTGAGTGTTGAAAGAGAATATAATTAAAAGAGTTAAGGTTTTAGAGATGTTGAGACTTCCGAGTTAATACTTTTCACTTTCTACCTTGATCATGCAAAGATACATTCATGACAAATCATAAATAATCAAATTCCAATGCCTTGGTGATTCAATTTCTCTTTAACCTAATTAATTGCTAATTCCTTAATCAATTATTAAGAAAAGAGTTGAATAACGTTCACTGATTTATAAGCCACACAATTCATAAGAATCTCCCCTAGTTGATTTGATGTCACTTATCAAGTCTAGTTTCAAAATCTAAGAACTGTGAGAATAAGTTTTCAAGATTAATTCAATTAATTAACTTTTTCAAGAAATTAAAAGAATTCAAGTCAGAAGAGAATTGTTTCCAACACATTCAAATCTATTGGATAAAGAACGAAAACTTTTTCTTAAGAAGATATCAATGCATTAATCAAAGGTAGAAAAGTTAGAATATTAGTCCATAGGAATCAACAGAGCTCCTAACATTAACCAAGGAGATTTAGTTGCTCATATCTTCAGAGAAAACCTAATATTATGAAAAGTAAAAAGTGTCGAAGAAGAGGAAGGGGCTCGAAGCGTCTGACTTCTCTCCTTAAATACTAACCTAAATGAAATTCAAATTCAAACTTAAAACAGAATCAAATTCAAATTGAAATCAAATATAACTAATTAATGTTTTCCTTCAGCCAAGCTTTCAATCTTTCCTTCTTTAAAATCCTCAACAAATGCTATGGTTTATGGGCTTGAGTTGAGCCTTGAGTAAATCAGATAATTGTTGAAGAATTAGAGGACTTAGTAGGTCAATTGAGGTCCCGGGAGAGTGTCCCATAATCCCACGTCGCACGTGAAGGATCCACGTACAACGTGAAACATGTGAACTAGGTGTTGTGCATATGCATCCTTCATGCGTACGCATGATGCCTCAAAATTCTCTTGTTGTGCGTACGCATGCATCATGCATACGCATGACAGCCCACGTACCTAGTTGATATCTTCACGTCTCACGTTGATGGTTTTACATCTCACGTTGAAATGGGATCATGCATACGCACGGGTCATGCGCACGCATGAATGAGCACATTCTACAACTTGGGCATACGCATGGGAGATACGTACCCACGACCTCCGTTTTGGCATTGGACGCCTATTCTCCCACATTGCACGTTGAAGGAGCTAGTGCCCCTGGGAGGACATAATTGGTTGGTGTGGCACACTTGCTCTCCCACGTTGCACGTCTTCAACATTTTGTATCCAAGGAGCTCTCTGTTTGGTTCAGAGAGCTCTTTGAGTTGCTACCAAATCATTCATACCAAAATAGTGGAGGAATGTTTTTTTAAACAGAATAAAAAAGTTATTCAAACTACAACTAAAGACAAAATAGAAATTGTTCAAAAACAACTATCACAAAGACTAAAGACCCATAGGTCGGGTCATTCAAATCTACAAAAAGTTATAAGAAATTACAAAAGGTTAAGTTGTTCTCCTATGACAGCATCCTCGGCTTGGTTGGAAGAGGTCGGAGCATATTCAGACACTGGCATCGCGGGAATTGGACTAGTTGGAGAAGGAAGGAGCTCACCACCAGATTGAGGGTTAGGAATTTGAGAAGTCTATCCGAGTTGCGCCCCCGAGGTCTTTGGATCGGGCACAGGGGTGTCCTCCTCATCATTTGGAGCAGCAACAATTTTCCTTCCACCACTATATTGTCTAGCTGATGAGGGAGAGGTCCACCTCGGGAGCAACAACTCGGAACTGAGTCTTCAGGTTTTCAACCATCTCGTTCATACCCTCAACCACAGATGCCTCAAGCTTCGCATACTCGTCCCGGGCTTTAGTAACCTCATCCACCAAATAAAGTGTTTTTTTTTTCCAAAAATAACTCTCTTCAACTTTCTTCTTCAAACCCTCTGATATGGCCAGAGCAGCCTTCGCTTGTTTGACTTTATCCCGAGCTTACCAAGGTCGAAAAGTAGTGCGTCCCTCTCTTCCTCCAACTCCTTCTTGGATTCTCTCAAGGAGGCCACTTCAGCCTACGAGGTAACCAAATAGCTCTGAGTGGCATTAAGGGGAGTCTTCTCGAACTCCCTAGCCAAGACCGTGCAAATGCCTACCGTCTAAACTCCACCTCTGGCCAAGAGCTGAAGGTGGCTTCTGATGGCTACATCATCCATGCGGATATAGCTATGTGAAAAGATTTGCTTTTCGCTTCAAGCAAGGCCGTCAAAGCCCTGCTCGTATATACTCCCCGACTTTGAAGACTTGCGCTTTTTAGGATTCGGTTCGAAAGTAGAAGAGGAAGGACGAGCTGCTGGTTTGGCTGAGCTGGGAGGAGAATGATAACCTTTAGAGAGGGTGAGGCACCCGAGTCCGACTTTGAGGGCGAGGACAGGTCGGCAGTTTCACCATCTTTCTTCAGCTGTATGCTCCTTGCAACAACGCTCTTTCTAGTGGCTTGGAGCATTTTCATGGTAGCCGACTTGGGAGTCCTTTCTGCAACACCCAAATAAGGGCACATTAGTCATCAACACAATTTTACAAGAAAAATCTATAAAAGGAAGAGAAAACTACCAAGCCCGAACTAAAGCTGACTCGGCTTCCCTAAATACCTTTTCGTATCCAAATAAGGAGCTCGGCCCCAAAACTCCTGAAACATCCCGACCACACTCTCTTTTACCTCGTCTAAGTCATCCGAGTTATACTTGACTATCACAGGATTTTTTTGCCGATACAAAGCAAAAATGGGTTCATCTTCATCATTTAGGAAAAAAGTCGAACACCCTCTACAGCTCGGAGTCGTGGAAGGACTCATCAAAAATAGCAAAAATTTTTCTACACAAAATAGGACGGAAAGAGAGCCAACATTTTTTTAGAACTAAAAGGTTTAGTGAGCACAAAGAAGTAAAAGAAGACTTTAAGGAAAGGTCGGACATCTAGTTCCCGACAAAGAAGTTGGTATATTTTTAAGAAGTTCCAAGAGTTGGGATGCAGTTGGGATGCAATTGGGTAGGAGCAACATTGTAGGATTTAAGGGCCTCGGACTCAAACTCAGAAAAAGAAAAGGTAACTCCTAACTTCGTGAAAAAACAATCATAGACATATATGAAATGTCGTTCCAACCTATCAAGTTGGGGGAAGCAGACCCTCTCCTCAGGGTCAGCAACAACAATCTGAAAGTTTCTCTCATCCTCTCAACTTAAACATAGCCTATGATGTCTACGAAAGGTTTTGGCATATTCATTATCAATCACAGGGATAGGGGTAAGAACCAAGGTTTTGAAAATCGAATCGGTTATGAACCGCTCGAGCTACTAGTTCATTGATTTATTAGTTCAACCAATTCAATCGTGGTTCAACCGAAATAACCGTTTTATAATAAAATATAAAACACATTAAAATATAATTATAATTTTATTTAAACTTTAAAATATCATTCAAATCAAAAGTATTACATCAATCACTATTATACTATCATCCAAATACAAAGTCACAAGTCAAATAATAAAATAAAAATAACCAAACATAAAATGCTAACATCAAAATTTGTCATCAATAATCAAAATCCACAAAAACATAAACTAAGATCAAACAGAACCCAATGACAAAACAATGAATTAAATTGATTGATATTATCATCTAATCAATAACAAAATTTAGTTAACAGCAACCCAATGACAAAAACAATAAATTAAGATCAACATAAACTATATTTTTAGCAAATTAAACACACACTTCCTCTCTAAAGCCTGGACTGATAGTATAAAAAAATGTTTTACACAGTCTTGCAATCACAACTGTTTTCTTGAATGATCATTCACGCGGTTAATATAAAAAGTAGTTATTTTTGCTAATGTGGCGTTATGTGATTGGATGCACATGTAAAATGACTTTACACTAACACTGTATCAAAATCACATTCTTAATTTGATGCACTGACGGTGTAAAACATTTTACGCAATCGTGCAATTACAACTGTTTTCTTGAATGGCCATTCATGTGGTCAATATAAAAGGTAGTTATTTTTGTTAATATAGTATTATGTAATTGGATGCATGTGTAAAATAGTTTTACAGTTATAGTACAAAAGAATTTAGTTTTGATGCAATATAAAACATTTTACACAATCCTACAATAACAACTGTTTTAAATAACCTTTCATGTGGCCAATAATCAATTACGAGAGTTATATTTTAATTGGTTGTGAATTTGTGATGGTTGTAGTGCAAACCCATTAAAAAAGAGAAATAGAAAAATTTGTACTATTTGCAATAATTTCATAATAATTGATTGGTTAATTTTTAAATTTTGTCAAGTAATTAAAATTATTGACATAACATTGTTAGAGAAAAATTTAACCTGAAAGAAATTAGTATCAACTTTTATACTGTAAAAATAGATGGATAAAAGATGGTATCACAAATGTAGCTACAACATTCTAAGATTTTTTTTTTTAAGTTTGACATATTATAGTATAAGATTGCAGCTAAAATCAGGGAAGGCTATCCAACGGTCTTACGGCTGCAACCAAACGTAGCTCCTTTCTTGAGTACTTTTCATATGTAACCTTTAGCTTTCCAATCCTAGCAGCTTTATGGAGTTTCAATATCATTTCGGCACAACCCCTACAAAAAATTACAGTCAACATGAATAAGAATTAACACATTTTGAATTTGGATATTGATTTTTTTAAGAGTAGAAAGAAGTGCCTCATTTGTGAAATATCATAGTGTGCATGCTTCTGCAGCAATGGCGTCCATGGCGGCTCAATTTGCAGAGTGCAACGTGCAACATAGAGAGCTGATGCACATAATAATGAGGGCTTGAATGCTATAGCTTCATATTCAACCAAGCATAGGTCAATGAGAAAGAATGCCATGTGTTCAAGCTGGACAGAGAAAATTAGAAACCATCAATCTTAGAAAACTACTATACAGTATAAGACACTTCCTTAACCAAACGACCAATTTATCATCCAAATTAACTAATCATCCTTCAACCTAGCAGCATTAATATTGGTTCAATACACCATATTCGAACAATTAACCGTCGGAGTTGCATATATACCTTACTATCTGATTGTGCAGCCTTTAGAAACCTCACCAAGAAAACATAAGGAGTAGGAACATTCAAACGAAACTTCAATTTTCTAAGAATAAGCTTCTCCTGAGTAGCAAAACCATTCCACAGGTTAGAACACAAACCATGAGATCATGGGTGTTAAGCCATTTACAGGTCCAAAATAAAATAAAAAACTGGATAGCAATGCAATTGCATACCATTCCAAGCATTTGATCTCTTGTATATGACTCAGCCGAGATGCTTATTAAATCTTTGACCTACGGGGAAAACATTAGAGTCAATGATAAATCATGTTCCTTTTTCTTCAAGAAAAGATGTTTGACAAAAAGGATAATTCATACTCTAGGATGCCAAAAGTCCTCGTATTTTGAAGCCAGCAAAAGTGCTGTAAGACCAACTAATTGCATATCTGTCTTTTCTATTTTCACCATGGAAAGATATTGATCTAATAATGTAACTGTGAGATATAGTGTTTCTGGCATCAAATCAAACTTCATGTGTACCTGTAATAGGCAAGAATGATATCCAAAGAAAAAATGATCATAAAACATAGTTAAGCACTGAAAAAGAAAGTGACATACACATGAAAAGTCATCCCATAGATGGCAGAACTAAATACATACTTCAATCAACCAGTTGATCAAAATGCCCCGCATATAAGGTGTAATTTCTGTCTGAATGCACATGTAATTTGCCAAAGATGGATTTTGCGCCTGCATTTAATTAAAAGCACATTGAAATAACCAAAAAATGTTGATTGAAATTCCAGAATAAGAGGGAAACAAATAACATCAATTTGCATAGGCTCTGACGTTAGTGCCATCTGATTTATGCCAATCAAGAAGAAGACAAAATGAGTCAAACAATGTGGTAGAAATAGACAAGTTTGCATCATGTCTTAAACATATAAAACTATTGAAAAAGTGTAACATCAAATAACATTTGTGGCTCATTCCTTTCTCCTCAGAATTTTGCATCTGCAGTGTAGCACTTATAGAAAGTTTTGCACGCATTTAAGCATATCAACTTTGACAGTATTGGTGTGTAGTAATTGCTATGACAGTTCCTACAAGATTGGGATGACTTCCACCCAACTTCAACAGTTCAAAACAAGCTGGGTGACAACCACTAAAACATGCAATAATTCTAAAGAAATGTCACTACTGAATTATATTATATCTAAAAGCTAAACAAACTTGTCGCTGAAAATGGGGAGTGAAACAAATGTCTGTTAGAACAAGTTAAAACATTTTAGGATATCATATTATTAAATTCTGGGACCAAATTATATGTATGTTCTCCCTAGTTTGGCTTTGAATTTTGTTACACCCCTAACATTCCCCACGGATGAAATAGTAGTTTTTCTATAATTATATTTGATGCAAGAAACATTTAAGTTTATAGAAATGTCCAAAGCAGCTTATTAATTAAGATCAAATTTTTTTACTCAATTATTTACTTATTCTGCAGTCAGTAAAGCAACTAAAACTCTAAAAGCCTAGAGTTGTTGGAACACAACATGACCAAGCATCATCAAAGAGAAAGAGGCACACTGATATGCATCAGAATGTTATGAATATTACCTCACTAACCCAATAGTACTGATATATGTCATCAACATATTCAGGTACTTCTAAATGATTGCAATCATTGTCTATATTTGGTAGGTTATCCTGCTGGCTAACTTCACACGTTTGCTTGAGAAGCTGCAAAATAAGGCTACATGTCACATAAATTTGAATAAAAAATGAAAAGGAAAAAATGGTTTGGCACACACTGTGAACAACCTTAGATCCTTCCATCAATGAACTAGTATAAGATTTTTTGCGTCTTGACTTTTTCATTAGAATGAGTTCTGGCAAATGTACTCCCAAATTTTTCTCTCCATCAGATGGAACACATCCTTGATTTGCATCATTGGAAACTGATGCTAAACCATTCACTGGAAGAGGTAATGGAAGTGCTTCCTCATCCTGAGACAATATTGCAGCATTTGATTGTGATATGTTCTGACCTGATATGCATTTAGGTTTTAAAGTCATGTGATCAGTAGAAGCGATGACTTTAGTCTTAAGAGGCTGCAAACAAGAAGGTAAAATTCAGTTTGATACATTATATGGCAAATCTTCTATAAATAGCTATATGCTGTAAATAATTTGCACAATCTTTAACATCGAGAGAATATTATTCAGCTTCTATCATTTCAAGAGTGAACCATTTTGACTTGTCTTTCTCCTTTTAAAGTATCAGAATGTGTAGAGGAATCACATACACACATAAAAGGTTTTCTGAATAGAGTTTCACCTCAGCACACTACATAATTCCCCTTCACTAGAATTATACAACAATGGCACATAAATTCCAAATTGAATACAAAATAGGTACAGAAATGTGCCTAGCCTCAAAGAATAGTAAGGTAATTCTAAACAATTTCTGCATTGTTCAATCAAATACAGCAACTATAGACATACCATGATGTACTTCCTTGAAGATCCATATAAAACTTTGGATTGACTCCTGCATTCAACATGAATTGCAAGAAAGTTACAACGAATGTCATCGTATAAGTTATCAGCTTGAAAAATCTAAGTCTAAAAGCAACACCCAGTAAAAGAAAATATGGTAACAGATAATACAACACCACGGCATCCAGGTAAATAGAGATTTTGGAACTCCCATGTTTTGAAAACACATGGGTTTTGCTTGCTCAAAGAAAGGATCTTTTGCTTGACATCCACACATCGAATATTAACTTGCAAGAGAGTACAAATAAAAAACACAAGTTTACTTAATAGAGAATACCAACAAAATGAAACAAAAAAAGATGTCAATCCATGTTGCTGGCATGATTGTGTAGGACTATAACAAGACCAAAATTGTGGAAGCAAATAACTGTGCAATGATAATTCACTATCTCTTATTTAGATGGAAAACATTAAATATATGAAAACTCTGCCCTTATTTTGAATTTAGGCCATAGAGGCATTCTCCACATATCAACTAGGTGTTTGAAAAATGGTCAAGGATAAAATTCCTGCAAAACAAAGAATCAAATTCTACAAGTTTTCAACTTTCCCTTATAATTTTTAATTGCTAACATATAATATATTATTAGCAATATGTAAATTTGATAGCACCATGAATCACTTTATTCGGTAACTTTAGTCTTAATATTGATCCTTTCATGTATCCTCTCTTTAGCCACAGCAACCTAAGTATTTTCTGAGGTGATTGCTACCAAATACCAATGTTTCTAGAATGATTACCACCATTATAGGTTGACTTGCTAGATTCATCCTATATTGCAACTTAAAGACAAACTAAAACAGCCAAAATGTTTATGTACAGTGTAAAACTATGACAAAATTTATTATTGCTTACGTTTGAGTAAAGCCATCACTCACTCGTATCTTCCGCACATTGTTTCTTGCATTAGTTAGCTGGGAACTAACTCTTCTACTTGCTGTTGCCTTAGCTGAAATGACAATAGGCTTAGTAGATATAGTATAACTCAATTCATTGAAATTTACAGATTGCTTATCCATGAGACAACTCACAGGGGAGAGAACTTCGTGCCTTTGCTGTTTCAGAACTTCCAGCACTTTCCTAAAATGAAGTAAAGTGGGGTAACATAAAAAAGAAAATAAAATAAAAAATATATTTAAAGAACAGAAGAAGAAAAAGAAATACATGAAGAGAAAATATTGTATTGCCTGGAAAGATAAACCATTGTATTACTCACATCTGCTCTGTATACCTTCCTTGGTGCTGGTAAGGACTTCCTTGGTATTGGTAAGGACTTCCTTGAATTACTTGAAAAGGACAAATAAATACTCTGGTTTCAGCCATATTTGTATTCATAAAAATTAGAATCGATCAACAAATAAATACTTCACAGACCTTGGATTTGTAGGTAATATAGGCTTCTTGGCAAACCTAAAAGAAAACGAATTGCCACATAATTTCTTTAGTGAAGTGCTTGGGACGATAAACATGAACCTCAATAAATCCACTATCATGTGTCATGTGACAAACCAGAGACAAAATGTGGAGTACCTGTCTTTTGTGACAACTGATGGGCCTCCATGTGAATTATACTTCTGATCCTTTGAAGCTGGTCTCACATCTGTGCCTGGTTCTTAATTCAATGAAAGGGAGATAAAGACCTTAATAAGACATAGAGCATTCAAATAAAAGTATATCAAACAGAAAGGTATTCACCTTTCTTTGGAGCATCTGACTGGACATCATTGCTTCTATTTCTTTGCAGTATTCCCTAATTTAAGCAAGAAAAGTGATCAGGAATGAGAACTTTGTAATCGTTGACCAAATCAAATTTCATATGCTATCATTTCATATATGCTGCCTTTATAACATGCTAGTCCCAGCGCCCGAAAACAGGATAAGTTCCACAATCAGTTCTTCTTAATGATAGAAAATGTGGGAGAAAATTGGCACAGGTGTGAATGTGATGTTAGATGCCTGCTGATATATCCGATCATATAGCTTTGCTGCCACTATATCCTACAGGCTACCATTTCCAGAAGGTTGTGTTGTTATATGATAACGATCTTGATAGAAATAAAAACCAAAATTTACCAAAATATGCTGTACATAGGATGCCAGTTCTGGTATCAGGTAAACAATATTACAGAACATGCAACTGTTGTAAAGGTACTATATAAATAAGGGAAACAACAACAAAAACCTTTTAGTCCCTATGTGGATTCAGCTACATAGATCAAATGACTCAATTGTGCACAAACCATTTACATCTAAGTCCATAATGGTTCATCCATAGGTTTTTCTTCAGTCTGCTCTACCTCCATGAAACTTACTGTCTCACCCATCCCCGGGTGTTAGAGTGCATTACAGGACATATAGTTCACTGCCCACACAGCTATTCCACGTAGTACACATGAACAGTGTAATTTAGTTGACAATTAGGTGGTTAGATTAACATCAATCCAGTTTCAACTGTATCAATGTATGGTTCATTTTCTCTCTTTCTGAGCAGCATTTTCTAACTTTCTTTCTTTTACTCAATTTGCTGACCTCTCAGACTATAGCATCAAGATGAACTGTTATGTAGCATTTCACCCTAAACTTGTATGCCTTATTAAGTGATTCCTAGAGTTTAGAGGTGCAGTTTTATTCATTGTATCATTAGGGGTTATCATAAACATTAAATAGGTCTAGTGGAAGAGGAAAAGTTCTAGTACACTCATGGAGAAAGAGCTTTTTTCTTTGTTTACATGTATTTCAACTATACAATAACTAAAAGTATGAGAGGGATACAATAGTAAAAATTTGGGGTAGCTAAAAAAGCCAGGTGGAGGAAGAAAGTTGGGATTATGTGGAGAATGTTACGAATGACTCGGTAGATAGAAGAGACTACTACCAAAGAATTAAGAAAACGCAAAGCAACAAGGAAACAGGAAAACAGAAAAGAGACATAACAGATAGTAACCAATAACTATTTTCCATACCGTGAAGGATTTCCTCAAGGTGATACCACCCCCTTTTTTAATGTTTGAACCTGCTAAACCCCTAAGAAAGCACATAAGACACAAAAGTCAAATAATATTCAGCAGTAAAGAAAACAATGTTTGGACGGAATAAAGTGACATAGAAATAATATACTATCTTATCTTATTCAAGCAAAAGTAAAGATGTTATGTTAACCTGTTTGAAATTATGTTGCAAAAATAATATAACAATTTCTTCTTATATACCATAGGCCTGCCTATATTTCAAACAAAATATTAAAAACAGGGATAAAGTTAAGCTCGCCACTGGACCTATCATAAATTCAAAACATCTCTAGACAAAATAGTTGATATAGCAGTATCTCTGTCATCCAACATACGAAGCAAGTTACACTCACTTGCAAACATTCCATCTCTTAACAGAATAATGAAGATACTCACTTCATTTTGGAGCTGTCACGTCCAATATTTGTTGCAGAGTTTCCTTGAACATTACTAACATCAGCCAATGCCTTTCTCACATTTGTATTTGCTACCAACATCCAACATAAGAGAAAATGACAAATGTGTTTCGCAAACATAAACATATTTTTTCAAAATGTAATAGGAAACTAGTCCAGTTAAAACTTACCAGAAGTAACATATTTGCTATTGCTTTTATCCATACTTTTGAAGCCTCCCTTCACCAGTGAAGTTACAAAATAATTATGTATACAGTGAGTAAGAAATCGCATAACAAAAAATTCAAAGGCACAAATACAAAGACACTTTATTTAGCATTTGGAAAGTTAAGTTTAGAATTAAATTACCTTAGGATTACCAGCTACTGTAGCACTCTTTCTTCATAAATTGCAAAGTGGTGGGAGAAAAAACAAATAGAGTATTAGATTGCTCTTTATACTCAAGAAACTTAGATTACAATCTAAAGAAAACAAGCGACCATTCTGCCATAACATGTGTCACATTGGTTTCCAAAAGAAGGCAACAACATCAAACCTTGCCTTACAAAATCATAAAACAAGGTAGCACCATAGCAGCTTTGTACTCATATATGCCCTACAAGTGTTCCAATCCTAGGAAGAATCTAAACAAAGAAAAAGTTTAATTCTTAAAGCTCGACAAACTAACACCTCCTTATAATGTATCTAATATCCCAAAGAATTAAACAACAAAACGAAACCGAAAACATTCACTGTTAGATATAACGAGAACAAAGAAGAACCAATTAACAATCAGTTCCAGAAGTAAGTATTATACTATTTTTGACAATCTCATCTCCGCTCTACCAAAAATTCAAAGAGCAGAATTTATGCCTTCCAAAATCAGAAAGTAGGACATACCTCGAAGTTGCACCTGCTTCTCTCACAGATTTCCTAAAAAGAGATTCAAATTATTTTCTTATAAATAAATTGTAAGCATAACTACGCATAAATTATACAGTATCCATCACACACGCAAAAGACACTTACATGAGCACATTGCCAACTTTAATCCGTTCATTTTCCATAAGGACCTTGAAATTCCTACCACCAACTGCTCCAAACATATAGTAGAACACCAAGAAGATTCAAGAAAAATTAAAAATAAAATAAAATAAAATTTGTAACATAAACAAATATAAAAGATACCACTTGGCCGAGGTTCGCGACTGTCAGGGATCCGGGATGAAACCTCTCTAGATTTTCCCTGAAACATGCAACAACGAAACAATAACCACGAAAATAAGATAAGATTAGAAAATAATAGAAAAAAAATGCCAGAACGTTCGTCGAAAGAAACATGCGAGTTGGAAGTGAGGATTACGTTGAAAGAAAAATTGTAAAATTCAGGGTAATAAACAGATCGGAGTTGAGCATTACTTACCGTGAGAGAAGAAGCCATTGAGATTTCTGGCTTTCCTTTCTGCTTTAGGTGGATGCGATTTGAGTTATGGGAAAAATATCCGTTGAAAATTGAATGGGAAGAACACCGCGCATATGCTTATGATTTTAAAAATGCGTGTTTTTACTTTGATGCCCCTCTGCCTTCAAGAATTCAAGGGAAAAATAATATAATTTACCTTTTTTTTTTACTATATATTGTTTTTGGGTGATGGGTGTTATCTCCAAAAATGATATATTATGTGTGTTGTTAGGGACGGATCCAGAAATGATATTATGGGGGGCCAATAACACATATAATATTAAAAATTATGTAAAAAAATTATATAATATAAGATGTATTATAAAAATATACGGATAGAGAATATATTTTAAAGTAAAAAAATATGTGTATACTTTTTATTAACGAAGTGGTCGATTCTTCGTATCATAAAATTCATCGATAATAGAATTTGTGTCAAAATTTTTAACAATTTTCTTTTCAATATAATTAAAAGATAATTAGCAAGAAATTCATCTTTTATTTTATTTCTAAGTTATTTTTCACAATATTCATAGTTGAAAAAGATCTCTTAATTATAGCAGTTAAAACAGAGAGAATTAATACCAAACAAATAAAAAAAACAGCCACAAGAAAAAAAAGAATTCACTTTATGAGATTTAAAAATTTTTATTTAATTAAAAAATATTAGTAATAATATCTTTTTCATATTTTTTTAATATTGTTACTTATTTTTTAGATATTAAAAATTATTAATATTTAAATTAGACTGAACTTTTATTTATATTAGACTAAATACTAAATATTTTTTTTAAAAAAATTAAATTATACATAATAACTTATTACTATTAAAAAAAGTTGGGGGCCGAGGCCGCCACTCGCCCCTTATGTCCGTCCCTATGTGTTGTACCGAATTGTGAAAGTGCTGCAAGTTTGCAACTTTAATTTTTAATTCGTTAAAATACAAAACGGCAAAATCGTTTTTTATTTTCCTAATTTAAAAAAAAAATAAAGAACAAAACAGTGATGTCCTTTTTCTATTTTAATAATTTGAAAAAAATATAACAAACAAGACAGAAATTCTGCTTAGCAATTTTCAAAATTTTAAAAGAAAATATTTTTAATAAAAACATCAATAACTTTTTTAATTAAAAAAAATTTAGACAAAACATTCTAAAAAAAAAAAATTTATGATAGAGTGAAACTCACTTGATGTCAAATAACTTGTATAACACACATGTTTGATCAATATTTTTTTTTTAAAAAAAATTAGTCTATATAATTTACCTCCTAAATGTTTTCGGTGAATAAGAATTGGATTGGATATGACCAAAATTTTTATTTGATCTATACCAAAATCATTAGATCAGATCGGATTCAATATCTGCAATTTTTAAATTTAGATCTAATCTGTACATTTACGGATCGGATCAAACCGAATATCAAATATATTTGCAAAATATAAAAATATTTTTAAAAGCTAAATTTTATTAAAAATATCAATAAAATTCTTTTTTTTATTTTTTTATACATGTATGTTTACTCTTAAAATATTATCAAATATATTTTTTAAAGTAATAAAAATAAAATAATATAACATATATATAATAATTATTAGTTGAAATAAAATATAAAAAAAAATATTTATTTATTTATTTATTTATTTTTACAGATTTACAGATATACAGATACCAACCTAAAATCCGTAATTCGATTCTATTAATGTGCAGATCAAATTAATATCTATAATTTTCAAATTAAATTTAAATAAATACCGCGTATATACAAATTTCCATTAATACCCCAAAATGTTTGTTTCCCTTCTTACACTTTTAAATTGTATAATAATTCGAATATCCTGTTTTCTTTCGTAAATTCCCTCGTTCTTGCTTTTTGTGGATATATATATATATATATGGGGAAGTGAGAAATTAGATTCACGGTGGAAAAAGGCTTTAGGCTTAGGCCATAATATTGAAATATAAAATTGAGAGAACATATTAGGTGATCAACAATTTTATTTTCGTTCCCTTTTTTTTACATAAAGTAGTGGTCTTCAATATTTTTAAATTGAAATCAAATATTAAAAATAAAAATAAAATTAAACATATAAATGTTACTTGAGGATAAAAATATATTTATAATTAAATAATTATTTTAGTAAATAAAATATCATCATATTAATAATACCCTAAAAATATGCTATTTTATTGAAATTCAATTTAATACAATAACATTTTTATGAAAAGCGGATATAGTCATATAGTAGTATATATTCTTGTTAATAAATTATATAAAGATATTTTATGAAGCTATAACGATCATTATATAAAAGGTTTAATTATTCTATTAATTCCTATAGTTTTATCAAATTTTTAACTAAGTTTTTATACTTTTTGTCCTTTCGATTGAGTCCTTACACTGCTTTAATTTTATAATTAAGTCCTTCTTAGTATAAAAGATATTAGAGTTAACGGGATATTTTTTCGTCAATTGAAGGTATTTATAATTAAAAACTTCATTAAATTTTTTACTGCATATATTTTGGTAAAAATATTATGTTAATTTTAACATTTTTAACATGAAAATGACGTAATTATAAAGTTAAAAATAGTGTAGAGATCCAAATCAAAGAAAAAAAATATAAAGACCCAATTAAAAATTTGGTGAAACTATAAGAACCAATAGAGCAATTAAACCTATATAAAAATATCCCAAATACGTTTAAAAATACTTCTACAAATTTTACCAACAAAATTATATAATACTTAGTTGCTTCTCATAATTTCATATTTGTCTTTAATTAAAATGTTAATATTTGAAGGACTTTTAATGAAAATGGTGCGTTTTAAATAAAATATTTTTAGTATAATTCTTATTTTGCAATAATATCTATTGAAATATAAGTTTACTTTAATTTGTTGTTCTCAACCATAATGTTGGGTTTTAATTTTACACAACATTTCAATCTCTTCTCTCATCTTTAATATACTAAAAGTAAATTCTTAAAATGATATACAAAAGTTCATATCACTCACAAAAATAACCTTTAAAAATATAAATAATAAATAAGTCTCTAAATAATTTAAAAATATAACAAAATTAACCAAGAAATATTATATTTTTATAAGTATAAAAAAATTTTGTATTTAATAAATAGGGTTAAGTACGATTTTGGTCCTTAACGTAAAGGCCGAAAATTTATTTCGTCCCCGACCTTTTTTTCGCTACAAAATGGTCCCTGAGGTTTCAGTTTGTTTTAAAATCGTCTTTTTTTTTTTAATTTTTTATTTTTATTACCAAATTACTCTTAATAAAAAAAATAAAAAAAATAAAGAAAAGAAAGAAAACACGTAAAGTAAAGGGGAAAGGGGGAAGAGGTTACGCGAAGGGAGAAGGGTGGGGAGGGGGGAGGGGGTTCAGGAAGAAGAGGGGGAAGGGTCCTCACTGTCGCCGCCGCCGTCGCCGTTCAACAGCGCCAGAATCAGTTGCAGTTTCGCCTTCAAATGTCAGGGCCGCCGTTGCTCGTCGTCGTTCGGTGGTTGGATCTCGCCGCTGCTCTTCTGGGCTCGACAGAGATGTTTGATGGCGGTGGATTCTAGTTCGAGGCAAGAACAGGGGAAGGCTTTGGTGGCGAGCTGAGGGAGGAGAAGAGGTCGCGCTGTGACGGTGGCGCTAGGGTAGCGTGAAGAGAGAAGAAGAAAAGGGTTGCGGCACTTTGATGGCGGATCGGCGCTGTGATGGCAGTTTCGAGTGACTCGCCGGATTCTACTTCTGCTTCCATTCTTCTTCTTCTTCTTCTTTTATTATGTTGTTGATTTTTTATTATTGTTGTTTCTGGTTGTTTCTACTTCTGATTGAATATATTGTTTCATTGTTATTGTTGTTGTTGTTGTTCTATTTCTGTTTCTGCTCCTGCTTCTTCTGTTTCTACTTGATTTCATTGTTGATTCATTGGTGATTTATTGTTGTTGTTGTTGTCCTGCTGCTACCTCTGTTTGATTAATTGTTATTGTTGCTTCTGGTTCTGTTTTTGCTTATGTTTCTGCTGGTACTTCTGCATAATTTTGGGAAAGAAGGGGAAGGGGCATTTTGGTCCGAAAGACGGTTTTAAAACAAACTGAAACCTTTTGGACTATTTTTGTAGCGAAAAAAAGATCGAAAACGAAATAAATTTTCGACCTCTACATTAGGGACCAAAATAATGCATAACCCTAATAAATAATGTGTGTATTTGATATGAATTTAATTTTTGGATGACATTTAAATACTCATTTAGAATGTGCACAAAAAATTGAAGCAAAAGTAGATCTTTAAACTTTTTTTTTTTCATTTTTCAAAAGCAAAAATTAATCATTCACAATAAAATTTAAAAAAAAAATCACCAAACATAAAATTATCATGTTTTAAAGGATGAAAAGGTTTTATTTATCTAATAATGCTTGCAAAAAATTGCATTAAAATTTAATCTCTAAAATATTTTTTTTAGAATATATATATTTAATATAAAATTATTTTGTCACATTTTTAAATCTTTCAAGGGATTTATTTATTGTTTGTATCTTTTGAAGTAATTTTTGTAAGAGATGTAAAATTTCGAATACCATTTTAATAAATTATTGGTGATTTTATCTCAAACTATTTAAGATGAGGCATCATCTCTCATTTTTTTTTCTCTCTAAAATAAAACTTAAAATAATTAATATTTTTATTTATTATTTATTTACTTATTTAATTTATTTGTTAGTATCATATTAATTACCTAATATTTTAATTCTCACTCTTTTAGATATTGATCAAATTGATATGAACAAATCAACAAGTATAATTTGTATTCTGAGAAATTGAATATTTAAAAGAAATACTTTTAGTAATAAAATTTATAAATAATTAAACAATTCTTACATGACGTACTTCACATCTTACTATATATTAGTTTATTCATTAGTAAAAAAATATTAATGTATATGAAGTATTTATCATCAAACCAATATGAGTAACAATTTGATAGAGAAAATTATCACACACATAAAAATATTTACAATATACAAATAATATTCAATTGTATAAAGGAAAATGTAATAAAAATAAGCTGCAAATATATATAATCCATAAGTAAAAATATAAATTAAAGATTAAAAAAATCCTGAGCAGTTGCCATGTGATGATAAAGGACAGTCAGGCGAAGTGCCAAAGGTTGTCTGGGTCTCCTAAACACAGCAAAAAGGGCTTTAAGAATTGACATTTATTTAATTAAATTTAATATACAATAATTGCTTTCTTAAATGACCTAATATTGAAATTAAACTAACGATAAATAAATGAAACAATTCAATAAAAATTCCACAAGTAATGATAATAAACTTTGTAACATTGTCTAATGGTTAGCTATTAAACTGAAACTTAGTTTCCCAAATATAAATCAAATTGTTAGGGGTTTTAAAATTTGTTGAGATAAAAAAAAATATATTACCTATTAATATTTTTTAGTTTAATACTTGTTCGGTTGTTCAGGTATCGGACGGTTCAGTGGTCACTTCCGAGTGTGATGGTGGGTTCCAGCCTCGATCTGGATCTGGGACGAGAGTAACGCGAGCGGCCAACTATCCGAGCTCTTTGAGAAGTGAAGGGGGGTGCCACCTGCAAGAACACTCCGACGCTCAAGTCAGAAAAGATGTGCAGGTGGTATGAGGGCAGTGGGTATGATGACGTACCTCTGGGGAGGGGTAGAACCCTTCCTTTATATACCCTGTCAGTAGAGCGGACCCCACATGGGGAGACCACCTTCCAGGAAGCTTCGTGCCCCGCAGCTGTTATGCAGTTGGCAAGAAGGGGCGCGTGTCTGGGTCGCAGAACTGGACGGGTTTGTGGACGCCTTTCCGATCGCGCGGATCGGGTTGTTTGTGGGCCGGGTCGGCCGCTGTGTCAGCTGGGCCGGGCCGCAACAGTGCCCCAATGCGCCAGCTATGGCCGTGAACGCCGTTGGTGGCACGTTTTGCTTTCTTTCGCAAGTCGTCACCTAGTCGGTCGTCCGTGGGAAGGACGCGCCTTTTGCGCGCGGGTATGCCTGTTCATGATTGGGAAGCGTATTTTGTCGCCTCGTTCTTCGCGTCGAGCATTTAATGCTCTTAATGGGTAATTCAAAATCCCGCAGGAAAAGACTAATTTGCCCCTACTTTTCACGCTTCTTAGAGTTGGTTTCTTTTCAGTTTTCCTCTGGTTTCGTTTCGGTTTCATTATATTGTTGCTGCGTTTCTTTTGCTTTCTCCATTTTCTTCCCAAAATCTTTGCTGCGAGCCCCTGCTTTGTTCAGATTTTACCAAGCTTTTCGATCCTCCATGATCATTGCCAATATCCTGGTAAGCTCCCTATTCTTTTCTTTGGTATTGGTGTGGAGTTGGTTATTTTCATCGTTCGTCTTCCTGTCATTGCACTGTTGATCTGAATTGCATGTTTGCTGGCGTTTTAGGATTAGGTAGATATTGTAGGGGGTTACCATTCTAGGACTTTATTTTTCTAGCCTTGCTCTTGGTTGTAGATTTATACCTTGTTTTGTAGTTGTCGAATAGGTGAGTTATAGTTTCTGGTATTAGTACCGACTTCTCGGCCTCTTAGACTGAAATTGGGTGGTGCCCCCACTGTAGGTATGGCCCAGCGTCCCGTTGTGAGGGTCGTGAGACCGGCCCCCTATGACCGATATGCTTGGGTGACTTCGGATGTGAAGGACACCCCTAATCAAATGTCCCTAGAGGAACTTACGGAGTTCCGACAGGTCGACTATCTTTGTGGAGGAACCGACGAGGAGGCTAATTACGCAGCTTTCGTGCCTACCGACAACGAACGAATATATCAATTAAATCTGCACTCTCCCCAGGTCCCTGATTGGATGTGGTTGTATAAGACCATGTTTACTCGCCTGGGAGTTCGCCTTCCCTTCTCCTCTTTTCAAATGGCGCTACTTAATCGTTGCGACGTGGCGCCGTCCCAATTGCATCCGAACAGCTAGGCTTCCATCTGCTGTTTTGAGATGGTGTGTGAGCATTTGGAGTTGCCGGTCTCCGTTGAAGTGTTTCTTTTTCCTTTTACTTTAACAAATCTTTCCAAAGAGGGGAGAGCTAAAAAGGGCTACATGTCCTTCCGGGCGGCCCAAGGCCGGAGGATCTTAGACATTTTCGAAGATTCCTATCACGGTTTTAAGGATAAGTACATCAAGGTCCGTCCCGCAGAAGGTCGGCATCCTGACGAATGGATTTTTGATGGTATAGAATTTCACAAATGAATTCTCGTTGCAAGTATAGTTCCTAAACCAAACAATAATCCTTTCATACAAAAGATTGTTTGTCACAAGTAACAAACCCCTAAAATTAATAACCGAAGTATTCAAACCTCGGGTCGTTCTCCCTAGGAATTGTAATGAAGTGTCTTGTTATTGGTTGTGAATTATATTTGGGGTTTTTAAGCTTTTGGACAAGAAATATAAATGGCAAAGAAAATAAACTAACAACTAACAAAGCTCTTGGCAAGATATGAGAACTAGAAGTCCTATCCTAGTTATCCTTCTCAATTGTGATGAGAATTGTTCATTGCTACCACTTAGTTAACCCTTACTAAAGAAAGGAAAGTCAAGTGGATGAATTGACTTGAGCCACAAGTCCTAGCCAACTCCCAAGGAAAGACTAGCTTTAGTGCACTCCAAACCAATTAGCAATCTCTCCAATTATCAATCAACAAAGGAATTAGATAACTCAAGTGTCACTAATTACTCTACCTAGGCCAAGAGGAACAAAATCTAACTAATAGCTATAAGAGACATTTCATCAAAAACATAGAGTGCAATACAAGTAAACACATAAATTTGCAAGAATTAAAGAGAGATCTAACTACAAAGGCAAGAGGTCCACAATAGAAAACTAAATCAATCATGAAACAACAAAGAACTTACCAATTGCATTGAAGGAGAAATGTAGATCTACAAAAGAGAATTCACAAACTACAAACAAAGGAATTACATTAGAAGAAGAATCCTACAAGTGCAATAGAGGAGAGGAACGAAAATTAGAAGAGAGAATAAGAAGAAATAGATCTAGATCTAAGAACTAATCCAATCCTAATCCTAGAGAGAAGAGAGAGCTTCTCTCTCTAGAAACTAACTACAAAGCTAAACTAAACTAATTGGTAACTAACATCTAAAGTATGAAAAGTATGTTGATTCCCCTTCAATCCTTGGCTTAAATAGCATTAGAAATGAGTTGGATTGGGCCCACAAGGCTTCTAAAATCGCTGGCCACGTTTGCATTAAGTGGGTCATGTGCCACCATCGGCGCGTCCGCGTACCGTGCGCGTGCGCGCCCCTATGCGCGATGCAACTATGGCAAATCTTATATCGTTTCGAAGCCCCGGATGTTAGCTTTCCAACCCAACTGGAACCGCATCAATTGGACCTCTGTAGCTCAAGTTATGGTCGTTTAAGTGCAAAGAGGTCGGCTTGACAGCTTTCCGGTTCTTTCATTTCTTCATGAGTTCTCCAACTTTTCATGCTTTCTTTCTTCATTCCCTTGATCCAATCTTTGCCTCCTAAACCTTAAATCACTTAACAAACATATCAAGGCATCTAATAGAATCAAGGTGAATTAAATTTAGCTATTTTGAGTCCTAAAAAGCATGTTTTCACATTCAAGCACAATTAAAGGAGAATATACAAAACCATGCTATTTCTTGAATAAATATGGGTAAAAGGTGATAAAATCCCCAAAAATCAATACAAGATAAACCCTACAAATGGGGTTTGTCAACCTCCCCACACTTAAACCAAGCATGTCCTCATGCTTAAGCCAAGAGAGAAACAAAGGGTATCAACATTTATTCAATGTAAATAAACTATATGCAACCTAAACTATATGCAACTAAATGCAAAATGGTTTTACCTACTTGGTTAAAAATAAATCAATCCTCCAAGTCATACGTGCACAAGTAGGGCCAAGATCATATAACGATTCATGAATCCTACCAATTCGAATATCAAAATGAAGTTCAAGTAGACTTGCGAGAAGAACGCTCATGAAAGCCGGAAATAAAGGAGTCGAGCATCAAACCCTCACTGGAAGTGTTTGCACTCTAGTCGCTCAAGTGTGTAAGGTCAATTCTCTCAATTCTCCCCTAATCATGCCTTCCAAGATTTGTTTTTCATCTAACAATCAACAATTATTCAATGCATGTATACATGTATCATGAGGTCTTTTCTTTAGGTTGTAATGGGGCTAGGGTCAAGGTAGGATCATATATGGCTAGTGGACTTAGGATTTGAATCTTTAATTAACTTAAACTTTCCCACCTAACCTATATAATGACCTATATAATTAAGTACTAATCTAACTACCCCTTCCTCACTTTTTCACATACTCATGCATCCCTTTTCATTTCACAATACTTATGCATTGATCTTTATTGGACTTTACTTTGGGGCATTTTGTCCCCTTTTTTTTTTCTTTCTTTTTCTTCTTTTTCTTTTTTTTTCCTATTTTTTTTTCTTTTCTTTTCTTTTTCTCTTTTTTTTTTCAAGAATATCAATGCATAAGGTCTTACATTTAATTAACGCATGAGTATGTACCCAATTCCCAATATTTACATTAATAATACAAAACTACCCTTTTATTCACCCAATATCCCAAGGTTCCCACACTTGAATGATACTTACACACACTAGCCTAAGCTAATCAAAGATCCAAATAAGGACTTTTATTGTTTTCCGCTTTAAGGCTTGTAATGTGCTAAATTAAGAACAAAGTGGGTTAATCGTAGGCTCAAATTTGGCTAACAAAGGAAGATTGAAGGTAAGGCCATTTGGGTGAGTGAGCTAATGAAATGATGGCCTCAATCATATAAATGCATGAATACACCAAATAATGGACATAAAGAATCAAACAAATCAAAGATCACAATCATAGGAAGAGAATAATGCACACAAGAAGGAAAAATAAGTGGTTATAAGATGTAACCATGCAATTAGGCACAAATCTCACTTGCTTATGTTCTTAGCTCAAAAACCATGTTCCAAAATACATTCTTTCAAGCAAGTTCAACAAAAAGTTTTCAAATTGGTAGGTTACCCTAAAACGGTTTCTTGGAAAGAAAATCATCACCCTAACCAAGTAGTCCTAATAACAAAGAAGTGGTAAAAATATGTACAAATTCTAACTAACATGCAACCTATCATGCAATGCAATAGCCGTTTTTTTTTTTTTTTTTTTTTGCACCAATCTCAGCATTCTAAACCTCCAAGCATCTACCAAAACACCCTAAAACCTTATTTAACATACTAAACTACCAATTAAACTCAACTATCTAAACAAAACATGAAATTAAACTAATTCTATCAATATGTACAAAAGAGAAAATGAAAGGATTTTACCATGGTGGGTTGTCTCCCACCTAGCACTTTTGTTTATTGTCCTTAAGTTGGACTTATGGGGAGCTCCTCATCAAGGTGGCTTGTGCTTGTATTCATCTTGGAACTCCCACCAATGCTTGGTTCTCCATTGTGCCCCAAGATTCTTCATGGATTGAGCCAAGTCTTGATGGAGTTCTTCACAAGCTTGGGGCTCCCAAAGTTGATCCTCTTCTTGTAATCCGGGATCCCACACTTTGTTTTCACACCCGTCTTGAGGTTGATCATCATTATTAGTCCAACCGGGTGGTGAGTGAGGTGAGTTCTCTATATAGTGGCCAACAATCCTCCTAGACCCATCTAATTGAGCACTATTCCAACCGTTATATCTCATGTTTGATGCATCAACCATAATGAGCCTTGATTTGCAACGCCAACCACGAAACATCTTTCGCTTACGCTTCATCCCACAAAGGATCCTAAGTTGACCATCCGTTTCAAGCAAGCCATACTCAAGTGAGACAATAAAGCTAATAGAGATGAATTTTACCCACTCAAGTGAAGGAGTAGATGGCCACCTAGGCAAAGATGCTTCCAAAGATCTTGACAAAGCATAACCAACCCCCGTTCTTCTATTTCTAGGGACTGCCACCTCTTCACAAGATCTCTTAATCTCAATCCTTTGTTCAACAATTTTATCTAAACCTTTTCCTTTACTCAAATCATAATAGGGAGGGTGAGAAAAATTTACCTCCTCAACGCTTTCAAATCCAACCGGAGAAGGTTCTTCATGCTTAAAGGATTCTTCACCACTAAGACTTGATGCTTGATCTTCATCACCAAGGGAACTCAATTCTTTCTCTATCCCATCCAAGTCTTCATATGGGATATGCCTTGGAAGGTGTGCACTTTCCTCCCTAGCATCAATTTCAATCATCTTGGAGGGGTTTTCTTCAACTCTATGTTCCCATGGAAGCTCCGCATCTCCTAAGTCTTCAACCAATTCTTCCTCTTCTTCAATAATTATAGCTTCCTCCAATTGTTCCAATACAAAGCAACTTTCCTCATTCTCCACCAATCTCTCTTTTATGTTATGCTCTTCATTTGATTCCCCACATGTAGCCATGGGAGTTCCTTGAGAGTTCAAGCATTGGGATGCTAACCGGTTTACCACCTCATCCAAGGCGGCCGTGAATTGTTGCACATCCCTTTTCATTTCCTCTTGTCCTTGAACAAGAACATCAAGGATGTCATCCATTGGAGGTTGGGGTGGATGGAAGGGTTCATCAATTTGGGGGAAGGGTTCATAGTAGGAAGGTGGTTCTTCTTGGTAGAGTTGTGGTGGTTCAATAATTTCCACTCTTTCCACTTGTTGCACAACACACTCCATGGTTGCTTGAAATTGATCCAATGCTTCCTTGAGACGATCCCTTGACTTTTGTTCCTCTTGGATAATATGATTAGGATCATGTGGCTCTTGGATCAATGGATATGAGTATTCTTCCATGGGAGGTTGTGGTGGAAAGTAGTATTCATCTTATGGTTGGAAATTTTCATATATTGGAGGTGGTTCATCTTGGTAATAATGTGGAGGAGGTGGCTCTTGAAAATATTGATGTTGGAATGGTGGTGGCTCTATATGTGGTTCATATTGCTCATATGGTTGTTGGTAGGATGGATATGGATTAGGGTCATATGAAGATGGTTGGTAAGAAGGGGCTTGTGAGTATGGTTGGGAGTTATGTTGAGGGTATGGATCATAGGCATATGGTGGTGGTTCTTGAAAATCACAAGGTGAGTCACCATAGCCATTGGATTGGTATGCATCATAGAATGGCTCTTCTTCATAGTGCATTGGTGGAGGTTGTTGCCATGAGGATTGATCATATGCATATGGCTCCGCCCACCTTTGGTCATCCCATTCTTGATACACATCTTCATTATAGTCCTCATTTCCTACAACATGTTGATAACCAAACTCATAGCCAAGGTGAGAATTCATGATAGCAAGAAGAAAATGAAAACAAAATCAAATAAGAAGCAAGAAAATTAAATCCTAAAACTAGCAAGAGCTAACAAAAGCAAACATATTCACACTATTCACATATATACAATAACCAATAACATAACACCATTGCAATTATTCCCCGGCAACGGCGCCATTTTGACGAATGGATTTTTGATGGTATAGAATTTCACAAATGAATTCTCGTTGCAAGTATAGTTCCTAAACCAAACAATAATCCTTTCATACAAAAGATTGTTTGTCACAAGTAACAAACCCCTAAAATTAATAACCGAAGTATTCAAACCTCGGGTCGTTCTCCCTAGGAATTGTAATGAAGTGTCTTGTTATTGGTTGTGAATTATATTTGGGGTTTTTAAGCTTTTGGACAAGAAATATAAATGGCAAAGAAAATAAACTAACAACTAACAAAGCTCTTGGCAAGATATGAGAACTAGAAGTCCTATCCTAGTTATCCTTCTCAATTGTGATGAGAATTGTTCATTGCTACCACTTAGTTAACCCTTACTAAAGAAAGGAAAGTCAAGTGGATGAATTGACTTGAGCCACAAGTCCTAGCCAACTCCCAAGGAAAGACTAGCTTTAGTGCACTCCAAACCAATTAGCAATCTCTCCAATTATCAATCAACAAAGAAATTAGATAACTCAAGTGTCACTAATTACTCTACCTAGGCCAAGAGGAACAAAATCTAACTAATAGCTATAAGAGACATTTCATCAAAAACATAGAGTGCAATACAAGTAAACACATAAATTTGCAAGAATTAAAGAGAGATCTAACTACAAAGGCAAGAGGTCCACAATAGAAAACTAAATCAATCATGAAACAACAAAGAACTTACCAATTGCATTGAAGGAGAAATGTAGATCTACAAAAGAGAATTCACAAACTACAAACAAAGGAATTACATTAGAAGAAGAATCCTACAAGTGCAATAGAGGAGAGGAACGAAAATTAGAAGAGAGAATAAGAAGAAATAGATCTAGATCTAAGAACTAATCCAATCCTAATCCTAGAGAGAAGAGAGAGCTTCTCTCTCTAGAAACTAACTACAAAGCTAAACTAAACTAATTGGTAACTAACATCTAAAGTATGAAAAGTATGTTGTTTCCCCTTCAATCCTTGGCTTAAATAGCATTAGAAATGAGTTGGATTGGGCCCACAAGGCTTCTAAAATCGCTGGCCACGTTTGCATTAAGTGGGTCATGTGCCACCATCGGCGCGTCCGCGTACCGTGCGCGTGCGCGCCCCTATGCGCGATGCAACTATGGCAAATCTTATATCGTTTCGAAGCCCCGGATGTTAGCTTTCCAACCCAACTGGAACCGCATCAATTGGACCTCTGTAGCTCAAGTTATGGTCGTTTAAGTGCAAAGAGGTCGGCTTGACAGCTTTCCGGTTCTTTCATTTCTTCATGAGTTCTCCAACTTTTCATGTTTTCTTTCTTCATTCCCTTGATCCAATCTTTGCCTCCTAAACCTTAAATCACTTAACAAACATATCAAGGCATCTAATAGAATCAAGGTGAATTAAATTTAGCTATTTTGAGTCCTAAAAAGCATGTTTTCACATTCAAGCACAATTAAAGGAGAATATACAAAACCATGCTATTTCTTGAATAAATATGGGTAAAAGGTGATAAAATCCCCAAAAATCAATACAAGATAAACCCTACAAATGGGGTTTGTCACATCCCTTTTGACTGACGTTAGAAGGGGAACGTCGCATACTGACTTACTGGAGTTTCGGGGCAGGAGCTAACGCCTTTACCAAAATAACATATAAAGGGTTATCTCCTGAGAACGAGAGGGTTGCCGGCGTATTGTTGGCTATTTTTTGGAAGAATCTCGTTAATCCCCATCTCCTCATGGGTGATCGGGACATGGCTAGGATTTATATATGAGAGTAGCCGTATGGCGATTTACCCGTGTTTACAATCGTCCTTTTTGTTGTTTCGATTTGATGACTAACAGGCTCTTGTGTTTTGTTGCAATGTCAATGTCTGCCGAGGTAACAGGACTTGATGCTTTGTTCAACACCTTCTTAGCTGATGGCAGTGATGATGACTCCACTACCCCTGCCCAGGAGGTGCTAGCTGACGATGTCATTGAGCTTGAGCTCCCGTCCTAACCTACTCAGGGGGAGGGGACCTGAACCAGCACCACTTCGGGTCCTCCAAAGGAGGCAGGGGCTAGTTCGGGACCCCGACCAGGGGGGATTTGGGGGATGAGGAGGGGGGTGATGAATCAAGGAAAAGGAAATCGCCTTCTAGCCCTGAAGTTGAAGTGTTGGTTGAGAATCCAAAGAAGAGGAGGCCGTCTTCCAGTCTGGAGGGGGTTCTCACCGTAATGATGAATAGTAATGATGAATAGTAATGAATAATATGGTTAAATGTTCTAAAGACAAAGTAATAATAAACGTATGACGAGGGCAAATAATTCAACACAAAATAACACAGGTCTTACTAAACCATCTAGAGTGGTAGGCCACCTGCCCGGTTGGCGCTTCTTGCTTACTAGGAATAGAATCTCCTTAGGTTGCTCGCATTCCAGGTCCTTGGAACTTCCTTGCCGTCCAACCGTTCTAACTTGTAGGCGCCATTGCCAAGGACCTCCTTCACCCTGTACGGGCCTTCCTAGTTTACCGTTTGCTTTCCTTCCCCTGGAGCCGGGGGCCCAATGTCATTACGCCGTAGGACCAGGTCATGCTGCTCGAACTCCCTTTTGAGCACCTTGGCGTTATAGTGTAGGGCCATCCTTTGCTTCAACATTGTTTCCGTCAAGTGGGCCATCTCTCTAGCCTCGTCTACTAAGTCTTTTTCTACAGCCTCCTCAACTCCCCCCAAAAGTAGTCGCAGACTTGGTTCACCTACATCCACAGGTATTATTGCGTCTACCCCGTAGGTTAGACGGAAGGGGGTCTCCCCGGTAGACGACTGTTGAGTTGTGCGGTAGGACCAAAGGACTGAGGCTAACTCATCTGCCCACGCACCCTTCTTACGGTCAAGTCGCTTCTTGAGTCCTTGTAAGATGACCTTGTTCGCAGCCTTGACTTGGCCATTAGTTTGGGGGTGTTCAACTGACGAGAATCTTTGCTTTATGCCCAACCCGGCTAGAAATTCTCCAAACTTCTTGTCAGCAAACTGAGTGCCGTTGTCCGAGATGATAACCTCTGGGATTCCGAACCTGGTTATCACCTGCCTCCACATGAACTTCTGGCAATTGGCTGAGGATATGCTTGCCAGTGGCTTGGCCTCTACCCACTTTGTGTAATAGTCAATGGCAACAATTAAGTACTTCACCTGCCCGGGTCCCACCGAAAAAGGTCCTAACAGATCAACTCCCCATTGCGAAAATGGCCGGGAGGCCATTATAAGGCTTAGTTCCGCTGTCGGCGCTCTGTGGAAGTTAGCGTTCTCCTGACACCTCCTGCATCTTTCCACGAACGCTTTGGAGTCTGCCATCATTGAAGGCCAGTAGTAGCCAGCCCTGACGAGCTTTCGGGCTAGAGCCTTCCCCCCAATGTGGTGGCCGCAACATCCATCGTGGACTTCGCTTAGTACGTAGTCCGTTTGGTCGGGATGCAGGCACTTCAGTAGGGGTTGGCTAAGCCCTTCTTAAACAATTGGCCTTGTATTATGGTGTACTTGGCTGCTTCTTTTCTTATCCCTTTTGCTGCTTTGTCGTCGCTGGGGAGTTTGTCGTTTTCCAAGAAATCAGTAATTGAATCTATCCATGAGGGACTTGAACGGGCAAAGTGCAGAGTCACTGCTGGCTCCTTCATCAGGCCTTGAATGAGAGAACGGTTTCTCGTTCCTGGCTTTGTGCTCGCCAGCTTTGATAAGAGATCAGCCCTTGTGTTTTTTTCTCGAGGGACGTGCTGTACAGCGACCTCGTCAAATTCCTTGCTCAACCTCTTGACTTGCTCCAAGTACTTCTGTAGCAGTGAATCCCTAGCTTGGTATGTCCCGTTGACCTGTGATGTGACGATCTGAGAATCACTACACTCCTATACCCTAGTGGCCCCCGACTTCTTTTGCTAATTGGAGGCCGCCAAGGAGGGCTTCGTACTCTGCTTGATTGTTGGATACAGGGAAGTCGAACTTGATCGACTGCTCATACACGACTCCGGTGGAACTTTCCAAGATTATTCCTGCTCCTCCGAACGTTTGGTTGGAGGCTCCATCTACATGGAGCTTCCACCGTGTGTTCAAGTCATCGGGATGATCCCCTGTCACCTCAACTAGGAAATCTGCCATTGCCTAGGCCTTGATGGCATGCCTAGGTTCGTACTGCAGGTCGTATTGGAACAGCTCAATTCCCTAGGTCATCATTCTGTTCGTCAGGTCGGGTTTCTACAGTATCTGTCGAATCGCCTGGTCTGTCCTAATTGTTATCGGGTGCCCTTGGAAATATTACCGGAGCATGCGGAATGAGGTTAGGAGCGCATAAGCTAGCTTTTCTAACTTGCTATATCTCAATTCTGCCCCTTGCAGCACATTGCTTATGAAGTAGACCGGCTGCTGAACCTTCCCTTCTTCACGTATTAAGACGGTCGCCAAAGCCTCATCCGTTACTACCAGCTACAATAATAGTATTTCTCCGTGTTTGGGCTTACCGAGGACAGGTGGTGACGAGATGATGCTCTTAAAGTGATTAAAGGCCTCCTCGCAAGCTAGGGTCCATTCAAACGCGATCCCTTTTTTTTTATCAAGTTGAAGAAAGGGAGGACCTTGGCAGCCGACGTGCAGAGAAAACGAGATAGCGCGGTTAACCTTCCTGCAAGTCTCTGCACATCCTTTACGTTTCCCGGACTTGTCATTCGCAGGATTACTTCACACTTGTCTGGATTGGCTTCTACCCCTCTCTGGGTTATCATGAAGCCTAGGAATTTCCTGGCCTCCATGGTGAATGCGCACTTGAGCGGGTTTAGCCTCATACCGTGCCGCCGAAGAGCTACGAACACACTTTCCAGGTTACCAATGAGGTCGTCCGCCTTGAGGGTCTTTACTAGAATATCGTCCACATAAACTTCCACCGTCTTACCGATGAGATCACAAAATATTTTGTTCATCAGTCTTTGGTACGTGGCTCCCGCATTCTCCAGCCCAAACGGCATCACCTCATAGCAATATATTCCCACTGGCGTTATGAACGTCGTCTTTTCTTCACCTGATCGATGCATCGGAATCTGGTTGTAGCCAGAATACAAGTCCATGAAGCACAGGTATCGGTATCCTGAGGCCGCGTCAACCAATGCATCAATATTGGGGAAGGGAAAGAGTCCTTAGGGAACACTTTGTTGAGGTCAGAATAATCTATGCACATTCTACATTTCCTGCTAGGTTTCTTGACCAGGACAACATTTGATAGCCATGTCGAGTATTCCAGCTCTCGAATGAACCCCGCCTCTAAGAGGCCACCCGTCTGCCTGGCCACTTCGTCGGCTCTTTCTTGGGACATTTTCCTCCTCCTCTGTGCCACTATCTTGGCCTCTGCTCTCACCGCTAGGTTGTGCGACATGACCTTGGGGTCAATCCCTGGCATGTCGGCTGGAGTCCAGGCGAACAGGTTGCCGTTTTTCCGGATTATCTCCACCAGTGGTTCCTTTAACTCATAGGGGAGGTTCCTGTTTACAAAGGTGAACTTTGCCTCCGAGTCACCGACCCTGACTTTCTCGAGGTCTCCCTATGGCTCTGGCCTGGGCTTGTCATCGACTCTTGCATCTAGGTCGGCCAGGATGACCCCAGCTGCTTTCTTGGATTTCTTTCTTAGGGAGAGGCTGGCGTTGTCGCATGCGACCGCCATTTCTACATCTCCCTTGATGGATCCATTTGACCCATTATCAGAAACAAACTTCATTATCAGCAGCTTGGTATCGATTATTGCTCCGAGCTCATTGATGGTTTCTCTGCCCATGATGATGTTGTAAGCCGTGGAGTCCCTCAGAACAACGAACTCCGCCATTATAGACCTTCTTTTCCGGCCACTTCCTACGGAGACCGGTAAAGAGATTATCCCATCAGGCTTAATGTAATTGTCCCCAAGACCGACCACACCATGCTGGTAGGTCTTCAGGTCGGTATCTCGGAGACCTAGGGCGTTGAATACGTTGTGGAGCATGATGTTCGAATTTGCGCCGGTATCTACTAGGATTCACTTAATCAATCCGGTTCCCACCCTGGATGTGATCACGATAGGGGGTTTTCCTACAGACCTTCGATCCATTGGTCTTCAGATCCAAATGAGATTAGGTGTACTTTCCTGGGGGAAGGCGTGGCACTGGATGAGGATACTGCCAAGACTTTAGCATCCTTTCTACATGTTGACCTTGACCTGGGGGCCGCGTCCCTTCCAACTACAACATTCACAACCGTGAGTCCTCATTCGCTATCTTCCTCGGGTTCCCGTCTTTGTCTCATGGCCCGATCCTTATCGTCACCAGGTCGGTCCCTATCCCGCCTTCTCGGTTCTCTTATAAGATGGGAGCGTTCCGCCAGCTTGCCATCTCGGATTGCCTGTTCTAGGGCATTTTTGAGATCGAAACAGTCTTGGGTCTTGTGGCCAAAGCCCTTATGGTAATCGCAATAGAGGTTTTTGTTCCCTCCGGTCCTGTCCTTTAGAGGTCGGGGATTCGACAGAATGCCCTTATCGGCTATCTGCTGATAGACCTCAACAATCGAGGCTACCAGGGGGTGTAATTGGTGAACCTACCGACCCGGAGGAATGGCCTGGGAGTTTTAGTTGGAACTCTGTCCTTGAAGTGTTCCTTAAGCCTTTCTCTGTTACCGTGTTGACGAGTATGGTTGTAGGCGGGCTGCCGCTTGTTGGCTGCAACAACTTGGCTAACTTCTTCGTCATTGATATACTCCCTGGCCACGTTTTGAATCTCCTGCATGGTCCACACGGGTTTAGTGGTCAGGTGCTTTCTGAAATCCTCATTGAGCAATCCGTTTGTCAAGCATAAGCTGGCCACCGAGTCGGTTAAGCCGTCAATTTCTAAACACTCATCATTGAACCTGTCTAGGTACTTTCTGGTTGGCTCGCCGCTTTTTTGAGTCACCCCGAGCAGGTTAATCGGGTGCTTGGCTTTGGCAATCCGCATGGTGAACTGAGCTAGGAAGGCGCAGGTGATATCTCCGAAGGTCATCACAGAGCCTTGGGGAAGAGAATTGAACCAGCGTATCACCGGGCCAGCTAGGGTCACGGGAAAGGCGCGACATCTCACCTCATCACCAACCCCTTCCAAGTTCATCCTAGGCTCGAAGGCCGTTATATGCTCCTGGGGATCCTAGGTCCCGTCGTACCTCATGTCCGTTGGCTTGTCGAAGTACTTCGGTAGCCGGACCTCGAGGATAGAGTGGTGAAAAAGGGTCGCCCCCATGATTATGGGACGGTTCGCTCTCCTCGCCCTTTCATTTTCTTCTCGGTTTTCTTCCACCGTCTGCCTCGTAGGAGGTCAGGTGTAGATCACGGGGTCTCGCCGTCGTCTTGGTGCCTCCCTGCTCTCCCTTTGACTTTCTGACTCCATTCGTAGGCTCCGCGTGTGCCTGGAGTGGCTTCTCCCGGGACTTCTTTCTCTCTGCTGGGGAGATCGGGAGTAGTCTTGCCTGGGAATCCGTTGGTGGTGGTCTCGATTTGCCAGCTCACGTTCCAGGTTTTGTACTCTGTGCCGCAGCTCCTGCATTATCCTGGCGTTGTCGCTGCCAGTCCCTCCAAAGGGCGCCTCTCCTGCGATCGGGAGGGTAGGTCGGGTTGTCGGAGGAGGGATCTAGTGCGTTTGCGAAAGGAAGCCATAGAGGCCGCCCTACCGCTTCGGGGTGCTCCTTCTCCCCCTCGTGGCTCGATTCCGTTGCCTGGCTCCACGGGGCCCAACAGAAAATCCATTCAGCCTGTCCCCACAGACGGCGCTAATGTTCGATTGTTCGGGTATCGGACGGTTCGGTGGTCACTTCCGAGTGTGATGGTGGGTTCCAGCCTCGATCTGGATCTGGGGCGAGAGTAGCGCGAGCGGCCGACTATCCGAGCTCTTTGAGAAGCGAAGGGGGGTGCCACCTGCAAGAACACTCCGAAGCTCATGTGAGAAAAGATGTGCAGGTGGTATGAGGGCAGTGGGTATGATGACGTACCTCTGGGGAGGGGTAGGGCCCTCCCCTTATATACCCTGTCAGTAGGGCAGACTCCACAGGGGGAGACCACCTTTTAGGAAGCTTCGTGCCCCGCAGTTGTTATGCAGCTGGCAAAAAGGGGCGCGTGTCCGGGTTGCAGAACTGGACGGGTTGTGGACGCCTTTCCGATTGCGCGGATTGGGTTGTTTGTGGGCCGGGTCGGCCGCTGGGCCGGGCTGCAACAATACTTAAAATAGTCTTATTTGTTGGAATTGTTTTGGTTTATATTTTTTTTCATAAATATTGTAACAAGTGAATTATGCTATTGAGTGAAAAATAATGATGATACAAAATCAAGTAATGATGGAATTAACATCAAATTTCACGAGAAGTGGCGTGGGGTGGAAGAGGTGAATGGAATTACTCATAGACCATGGCAGACTCAAATGGTGGGTTTTTCAATGTACCAGCTTTTTCAAAAATTAAAATTGTGCAGGTATGATTTGGTGAAATGATAATCTTTAGGTTTATGTAATTCCAGAAAAGATACGGAGAGGCTAGAGTCACGATTCTTCTCTGCTCATTGCTCACTGATTCTTCTTGTATGTTGTGAAGGTAAAACTTTTTTCTTAGCTAATTATTGTTATTTTGTTGCTGAATTTTGTGTAATTTTTTTATTCTCTTTTTTTAATAGTTAAATGATTTAACGACAAGAATTTTCTGCTTTAATTTGTAAATGCTGATGCTAGGTTTTTTTGCCGTTTAGATTTTGTTAATTGTTGTGGTATAAAGACATTGTTCAAATATAATTGTTTTTCTTTAAAATTATTGATGGGATATATATATATATATCTTGGTAGAAATCTAGATAGCACTATTATAGTTGATCGTCATTCCTCGTTTTCACTGCGTCCGCCAACTCCCGCGCCTTCACTGCAATGAAGGTGATGGCGATAAGGAGGAGCATGAAGGAGATGGCCTTGACTTCCCCTGTTTTTCAAGTCAATTTCCCCTTTTTTATTCAATTGAAGCTTGAGGCATGCTTTTGATTACTATGTTAGGAAGGAATCATCATAATCAGAACCATTTGAGACTGGAGAAAAAATTATTTTAGGATTTGGAAGCTTAATTTTTGTTTATTTTGTTAATTTTATTAATTTTGATTCTTGAGTTGATGTTACTGATTTTTTATTCTAAATTATTGATGGTGCTATGGAAGAGACAACAAACATGATGAGTTCGGAAAACTCTAATTTAAATTGATGATGATCAAACATTATTAACACAATTAATTGCAAAATTATTAATTAAGATATTTATATTTACAATTGCTAATTTAATAATTTTGTTGGTGCAGATTTTTGTTGGGCCGAAAAGAAAAGAAAAAGTGTTGCAAGCCCAAATGTGAATTTTACATTCAGCATTGGTAAAAAATTATTTAAAGAAGTATGGCTGAATTATTATTTTTTATTGGGCCGGATTGAATTATTATTACTAGCCCATTTGAAACTTTGCTACCAAGACCAAAGCATGGTCCGAAATCAATAATGAAAGAAAGTAAAGTTCATTGCTTCCAACGGATCCCATTCTTCAAGTTAGGATGGATTTCAAATTCAATTAACTTAAATTAACTTGCATTGGAAATATGAAAGAGAAAGAGAAAAGTGATTTAATGGCTTTAATGATACTACACGTTACTCAGCAAACAAATGAAGTGGAAATTTGATTCACTATCATTCTCTCTCTTAGTTTCATTGAAAGCAATTTTAATTTCTCTTTCTACTTTCTCTGCTCTCTTCTTTTTCGGTCATTTCAACAGAGAAAGCATGAAAGCTAAAGCTAGCCACTGAAAAGAAGAAGAAGCAAGCAACAAGACCATTGTAATGATGCTAAGAAAAAGAAAACAAAAAGTATACTGTGGCTGAGATCTTTACCATAGGAGGTAAGATTTGCTGAAATAAGCTCAACTTCTCCATACCAAAAATGGATGATAAAGATTTCGGTCAGAGGAAGAAGATCTCAGAGGGATGGCTCATCTCTGCTTTTGTGTTCACTCATCACAGAAGGTAGCTAGGGTGGTTACGTGAAGGAGGAAGTAAAAGTGGAGCAGAAGGAGCTGTCATGCATCAAGAAAGCATCAAGGGCTAGGGATCCTTCTTGGAGTACAAGTCAAGATGGATGGCTCGGATTGATGAAGCTTGGTGTAAAGAGAAGACTCAGAGGTAATTGCATGTTGGTTTTTAGCATTCGGTTATCTCTCCTCTCTCTCTGGCCGAACCGGTTTGCATGAAAAAGAAGAAGTTTAGCTTGGTTCATTTGGTTTCAACCGTGGAGGCTTCCTCCTCTATATAAGGGAGAACAGCCAGGGCTTGAAGCAAGGAGTGAGAGTGCAAGGCACAGGGTTCTCATAGCTACCTAAGCTAACAGAAGTTCTTCTCCTTCAATGTTTTCTGTTTTGTAATTTTCTGTTTAATTTTGTCTGTTTTGAGTCTCATGGAAAAAGGCAAACAGTGAGGTTTGTAAGAAAAAGCCATATAGCGAAAAAAGGCAGAGAGTGCAAAATTAAAAGAAAAAGCCATAGATGTCCTTAGAGGTCCTTTGTACATCTGTGTTGTGTTTCATGATTCTGTGAGAATCTCCTTACAAGTTGGGTTAGCACTTAGCAGTTGAAAGTTTAGCTGTGACCAAGTCAAGTTCAGGATTGGGGATTAGATTCTAGACTTGTCCCGGATAGGAAGGATAGTTCCTAGGGAGAATTGGTGTTTGTAATCAAGGATGATTATAGTGAAATTTCATCATTGTTGTGATGAAGACTGGATGTAGGCTGCATTGCACTTAGCAGCTGAACCAGGATATATCTGGGTGTAATTCTCTCTCTCTTCTACTCCATTTCATTTCTACTGCACAGGAGATAAAACTAAAAAATATCTCGTGCTGGGTTACGAGATAAAAAGAAAAAGTCTCGTAGCTGGGTACGAGACAAAAATCAAAAAGTCTCCAGAAGTTGTCTCAAAGACCAGCAAGTGTTATCAAGTGAAAAAGGGGCTAAGATTCAAGCCCCCTTCTCTTAGCCATTAAAAACTATCAATTGGTATCAGAGCTTGGTCTCAAAGAGATCAAGCTTTACAGCTTGGAGAAAAGATCCAGATGGCAGAAAATAGTGGCTCAAACCTGGTGTCTTACAACCTGACAGAAGGACAGTCAAGCAACAGGCCTCCTCTTTTCAATGGGAAAAACTACACCTATTGGAAGGAGAGAATGAAGATTTTTGTGCAAGCAGTAGATTACAGACTATGGAAGATCATCCTTGAGGGTCCTCAATTTCCAACCACCACAAGTGCTGAAGGAGTGATCTCTCTTAAACCTGAAGCAAGCTGGACCGAAGAAGACAGAAAGAAGGTGGAGTTCAATGCCAAGGCTGTCAACTTGCTCAACTGTGCTATCAGCTTCGAGGAATACCGATGGGTATCACGATGCACAACGGCAAAGGAAATCTGGGACAAACTTCAAATCACTCATGAAGGAACCACCATAGTAAAGAAGACCAGGATAGACATGTTGAATAGAGAATATGAAATGTTCTCAATGAGAGTGCAGATATATTTTGATAATTTGTTTAGAACGGGCAGTTTTCAAAATCCAAACCCTTTGCTGAATAGAGTTAGAAAAAAATTTCAGCAGAGACAAATTGCAGTCTCACCAAACCAGTTAGTGATGATGAAATTAAGTATGTTATTTTTTTATTACCCTTCGACAGCCCTAGAGATGACGATTTTACTGCTAGATTTTATCATTTTTATTGTGGATTAATCAAAAAGGATATTTGTAGGGTGGTTAAAAGTTTCTTTGGAGGTGGTGAAATCCTAAAAGGCTTTAACCACATTCAAATATACTTTATCCCTAGGGTCTCTAATGTTATGACAATGAATTAGATTAGGCCGATTAATCTCAGCATCGTATTTTACAAGATCATTTCTAAAGTTTTGATGCACCGACTACAGCCCATAATGAATAAGATTACTAGTGATAGTGAGAGTGTGTTCATCCGGGGATAATTAATTAGTGATAATATTTTTGTGGTGCATGAATGTATGCATTTCATGAAAAATAAGACTCATGGAGGATATGATATGCTGTAAAACTTGATATAAGTAAGGCATATGATGGGGTAGAATGGAGTTTTGTGTAGTTTATGATGGAAACGTTGGATGTTTGTGCAAAGTGGATTTTTTGGGACACAATCTAAAAGAACTTCATAGATTAATAATGGGATTCTGGTGGGTCAAAGACATGGTAACAGTAAGCAGAGACAAAGATTCAGGAGGATGGAATTCAAAGACTTACATGCTTTTAATTTAGCCATTCTAGCAAACCAGGATTGGCATCTCCTAACGAAATCTCATTCTTTGTTCTATAAAATTTTCAAAAATAAATACTTCAATCTGACCTTATTCATGAATTCAAGTTTGGGAGTCTGACATTCTTGGGCTTGGTAGAGTCTTTGTGAGGGGAGGAAGGTGTTAGAGAAAGGAATGAAATGGAAGGTCTCGAGGCATGGCACTATCCGAATCAAAGAAGATCCATGGTTTGGTGATGCGCCCCCTTTTTGCTTGGCTGAGTATGATTGCAGAAATGAATATTTGTTGTATGTTAGACAACTGTTGAACAACGATGGAGACTGGAATATGCAATTCATTAATGAAAGTTTTAGTGAAAATTTAGTGCAATAGATTCTTTAGACACGAATAGTCAAAGGGAAAGATACTATCTCTTGGATCCACAATAGTTTTGGAGCATACATAGTTAATTCAAGGTATAGGGTGGCTTTCCCCTTTTACCATCCACAGATTAGCTCCATGAATGATAATTTTGGTGCATACATATTTAATTAGTGTTCCACTTGAAAAATAAATAAATACTTCAAAACTGACCTTATTCATGAATGCAAGCTTGAGAGTCTGACATTCTTGGGCTTGGTAGAGTCTCAGTTCGGGGAGCAGATACGACTCCTCTAAAAAAGAGTGAGTTCGACCTAGAAATGACTTAGTGTAGGCATCAAAATTGTATATGTCGAAATATTTGTAATAAATTACAAAGCAAGAAAATAAACAAAGCGAAATAAAAACTTGAAAATAAAATGCTTGAAAGAAAAGAATCAAAAACAAAATGATAAAAAGGAAAAGAAATGAAATAAATAAGAACGGTAACTGAAATAACAAGTAAATTGAAGTTTAAAATGAACGAAATGAATCAAAATACCTTAAACGGAATGAAAAACGATTAAAAGAGAAAAATAATGAAAATAAAATAAACAAAAAAAAAATTGACTCTATACAGTCACATGCACTTGCATTCCATGAATTTTCTTAGTGTTAGCGTGACTTTGGATTTTGTAGAGTTTTTGTTTGATGTTGCAGTGTTCCAATTGAAATCTCTTTTTCATCTCTTCTGCCTTTTTTGTATTTATAGACCACAAGGATAGATTTGTAGAGTGTTCTTCTCTTCCCACGATCTAGCTTCCTTCTATTTCTCAGGTCACGACATTGCCTTGACCAAGAAGAATCTTGACACCCAAGTTTGACGTCCCACATCTCTTCTTACCTTGGTCTTCAAGCCCCACGTTCCATAAAGTGCTTAGCTTCTAGATGAAGCCTCCGTGCAATTTATTTTATTTCGACTTTTAGAAGTCATTGACTCGACTCATTCAAGGATGAGTCGAACCCTTGTGCTGAAACTCTTACGAAAGAACCCATGTTCAACCTACATTCTCGTGGAACAACCTACATGCTATGACACCTCGACTTACATATTGTCGACTCACCTTTAGGTCAAACGATCATGATCGAGGTATTTGAAATGTCGAATTTTTGTGCTAACATATTGCCCCTTGAAACTTGTCTTTTCAAAAAATGAAATGATGAGTTTTACTTGATCACGTGCCTTGTATGTGCCATTTTTAAATTTCAAAAATTTGAAAAGACAGTTATGCAGAAACAAAATAGTTCGCGTATTTCTTTGGGAATACATAACGTTTTGATGGGATTTAATGGGCCTCCTCTTTTTAAATCTTTTCATATTCTCACGTATCACTTCTTCATTCACCATTTTCATCATTCTTCATTTCTGCAAAAAAATATTTCCTTTTTTCCTTGAAATCCTTCTTCACTTTCTCTATGGATTCTCAATCTGTCCTCCATTCTAGCAGTAATGCCATCGTTAGCGCCGCTTCTTCTTCTACTACCATTGCCGACACCACTTCCACTACTGTTCCTATTACCATTTCAACCATGGGAGCGACTACATCATCTTCTCTTCCTGCTTCTACTACTACCGCTGTGACAGCCGCTTCTACTCCTAGTGGAGCTTCTGCTACTCACGCTTCTCTTTCACAAGAAGAAGATGATGATGATGTTGTTCACGTTGTATCTCCTCCTTGTCTAGTGGCCAATGTGTCACAATTTTACAATGTCGACGGCACTCTACGAGCTCCCAATCCTAATGTTGAGACTATCGAACTCTGGAGAAGCCAGTTATTGCTTCCAATCTAGATCACAAACATCTTGTATTCATATTTGGGGCCACTTTTGACTCAAGAACAAGTTGATTCTATCTCTTCTTTCTTTCTGTCTCCCCCTGAATATCTCTCTTTGATTTTTTGTAAAAATGTTAAGGCTAGCTATTTTGCCGGTCGAGTTTTTAGAATAGCACACTCTAAAGAATCTTGCTCCTTATTTTCAACTTGGATGTCGAGGCTATCTTTAACTTACAAGCCCGTATGAAAATCTTTAGGCATTGCTTATGCTCTTAGATTAGCCACTTTTGACTTGTCTTATACTGCACCTCTTTTAGGGGCTAGTTTGTACTTTTGGTGCCCAGCCACCAATAACTCTCATTTTCCTTATGGTATGATGGACTCGAACTTGATGAAAATTTCTGCTTTGACTAGCATTGCTCCCGATGGAGAAGATGCATGTTGGACCACTTCATACCCTGATGATGTCTTCGACATTAACTTTGACTTGACTTTTGTATCGGGCTTTATTTAAAGAAACATAAGTTCTTCCAAGAGTGACCTTGTGATTGACAGTGAGCGTGTAACTTTCTTACTCTAGTGGCTGAATGCTTTTATTTTTTGTTCAAAATTGATTCAGATCATAAAAAGCAATCATCTGCCATTAGTTATAATGCTTCAATTTAAAAAATATGTCAATCAACCTTCTCTAATTCTGAGTCAGTTGTATGAAAAAATTTCTTTAGTAGTTGGTGAGATTCGATGAGGTGAGTCTTCGATCAAATACCTTTAGTCCTCTCTGGATTGTAAACCTATGGTTGAAGGCTGTGCTCGAACCTCAATTCACTGCCTCTTCTTCTGAAATTCCAAAAGCTCTGCTTGATCGTATTCAACTTTTCATTCTTTCCTGGTCGAAACCAAAAGGCATGTCATCTATCGACACTTTTTGCCACTTCATCAATCTTCTTCTCAACATCAAGAGTAATGATGACTCTTCTTACTACCCAAACCCATTTACTTGTTGAAAGAGTATTGTGGGGTATCTTCATTCTTTAACTAGTTGCAGACTTAAAAATCAAGAGACTGTCGATGAACTATCGTCGAAAACCTTAACTCCCCAAATTCTTCTTATGGGTCTTCCTCATGAGTCGACCATGGTTTTAAAAAAGAAACTGGTCACCTATTCTCCCCAATTTGTGTCGAGGCAGTTTGGTCTTGCACAAGCATTGCCTTCTTCTCGTTCTCTCGACCTTGGGGCACAAATGATCTATTACGAGGTGTCGAGTTTGAAGGAATTTGACCAAATTTTAGACATTAATCATGAAAGGGTAACTTATCAATATCAAAGATCTGATATCAAGTTTTGCTTTCTTTTGACACCTGCCTTCCGTAAGTGTTGGTCGACATATTACAATTCTCATTGTAGCTCCTCTGAACAAGCTCTCTCTAATTTGGTTCTTCTTCTGCGCAGACTGACGCAACATCGAAGATGACTAAAGGTGAGCATATCAAAGAAATCCTTAAGTTTGAAAATATTATAAGGTAAAATGGTATTTTAAGAAGGTAAAGTACGTTTTCAACGAGACCTTAAAGGTATGAAAAAAAGAAAAAAAAATTCATTTTTGTAGATGTCTCGACTGTTACTTTAAGGCTTTGGCTCGAGATCCTTATGCTAAAAAGGGCAGTTTATGAGAAAATTTCAATTTCTTCCTTTTCCCAATGCCCCTTTTAGTCTCATTGATCGACTGCCTGATTCTTCTTAAAGGAGCCTTGGGAGTAAACAAACAGCTCCAAAAGAAAGATCCTCGAATCCTGGGCATAAACACGACTAGTGTTGTCTATTATTGGGGCTTTAGGGATAAGATTGATAGTCGAACAAGAATGGCTGGATATTCTCTAGGTACCATATTTTCTTAAAACTTTAACTTTTAAGTTCTAACTTATCTTATATTCTCTATGTCTTTCAGCTGCTCAACCTACAAAGCTAATTGGTATAGCTCCCGGCCTCAAACCAGTCGAGAAAACCTAGGAATTAGAAGAGGACGCTGCTCTAAAGAGAACCAAATCCAAACAGAGTCGGGAAAAATGAGGATGGTCAAGTGAGGCCACACTTTCCTTAAAAAAGTGCGGTGCTGTTGACATCCCTCTTAGGGCTAACCCCAAGAAAGAAAAAAAATTCAAATTCCACTATTTCTTCTAAGGTATTTTTGTAACACTTTTAAGCTTATAGTTGAAGTTAGATTTGTATATACTTAACCATTTTGTTGTTTATTCTAAACAGTTGAAACAAAGGTCTAAATATCAGGTGGAAGCAAGCAGTCACTCTGAAATAGAAGTTGACCCGTCCGGTGTCGAGACTGAGGTGACTCAACCTACTCCTACCATAGTTCCTCGACTGATGACTATACCACCCATTCCTATTTTAAGTCTAGTACAGCCTAATCCGTTGACTGCTACCTCTTAGGCTTTGACTGATTCTCCAATGGTAAATTTTTTACTATTTTCTTATTTTATTTTATTTGTTCATATTCATATACCTACCTAATTTTGTAGGTGAGCTATATGCCTTTTTCAGGTGATGCAAAAACACATCGAGAGTCGTGTCCTTTTTTGACAACTGTTTCAGCCACTTCTACACTCACTCTAGACACAAATGCAACTTCCATCGAACAGGACTTAGAGCCCCCATTCCATGTTCCTGCACCAGAGGGTGGGGATTTAAATTTTGAAGATTTCAACTTTGATGTTGCCAACATTTATCAGAAGCTCGACAGATATACTCCTCAGAAGGAACAAGAATTTTCTCCTCTTTTGGTTAGGATCCAGAAATTGTTCCTTCTATTTAAGAATCAAAGCCAATTGTTTTTACCCATAAAGGAAGTTACTTCTCCCGAGTTTCAACTGTCACCAGGTCCTGATCCTTTGGTTGTCGAGAGAGTAAGCGTAATTCTCGACTGTCTCAACCATCCTTTAGAGAAGATAAAAAACAATGCTGACCTAAAGGTTTGACTCCTTGATGCTCTTTGTTTTCTAGATAAAAAATTCCAGCTGAATTTCATACAGCTCTAAGTGTCTTCATCGAAGACATTTACAATTATATTTCTAACTTTGAAGCAGTCGAGGAAAACTTGAGCAAATTGATTAAAGCCTTGGCTACCCATGACTCGCAGTTAAAGAAATGTGAAAATGGCCAAGTCTCAAATTGAATAAGTTCTATCAAAGGGTCAGACTAAAGAGCAAACTTTGGTGTTGAGGATTGAAACTCTTAAAAAAGAATTGGCTGAGTTGAAAGCCAGCTGGGAAAAAATTGCAGCAGCTAACTTGACTCTCACTCTTCGACTTGAAAAAAGTAAGAAGGTATATTCTTTCAAAGGCTCGAGTCGATTTGCTCTAGTAGAAACTATCACTCAAGCCAACAAAGTTAAAGATGAGGTTTCCGAAGCTGCAACCAACTTGGGTCGGAAACAAAAGGACTGAAGCTTAGATTTAGGACTTTATTTGAATCTTGATTTGTTTTAATTGATGGTCGACTCTTTACATGTAGTCGATATTTTGTATGAACTATCGTATTTTGCTTTACTGATAATGGTATATTTTGAGATATTTTCCATTCATGTGTCCTAATTGTCGATTAGTGCTTATGTCTCTTAGCTCATACGCATTGCCATCAAATATTCTTTTAACCTTAAAAGGCCTTTTCCATAATGGTGACCATTTTCCTTTAACTTGTTCTGTAGGAAGGACTAATTTTAAAACTAAGTCACCAACTACAAATCGCTTTTTCTTTACTTTCTTGTTGTATGACTTAGCTATAGATTCTTTCTATCGAATCATTTTACCTAAAGCCATTAGTCGAGTTTGATCAATTTAGTTAGCTCATCTATCATACTCGACCTGTATTGTTTGACAAGCAAATTATTTTGTTTAGCCAGTCTAATGGTTTGTAAATTTATCTCAAGTGGCAAGACAGCCTTGTGGCTATATACAAGCTCAAAAGGTGTCAACCCTATCACCTCAATAAATAATGCAATGTTCAAATAAATTAAAAGTCAACTACATCAAATAAATACAATGAAACAATAAAACAAAAAACTAATAACTACAGATCTAGGTAGTTATCGTCGTCGTCGGTCTCGTGGCCCTAAGTCGGCGGTACAGAAGGAATCAATTAGCAGGAACTTTTATCAATAAAGTTAATCATAATCATTGAAACTTAAAAAATAAGTCAGCCAACCAAATCAACCTAAATCTAATAAAAAAGAACCTATTTTCAAGAACTTTCAGCAATAACCATAATCCTTGAAATAGAAAACACTAAACAGACAACCAAATCAACCTAAATCCATTAGACATGAATCAATTATCAGAAACTTTCAGCAACAAAGTTAATTATAATCATTGAAACTTAAAAACACTAACCATCATTCAAACCTAAATCCGCTAAACTAGAATCAATTTCCAGGCACTTTCATCGATAACCATAAACAAAAAATACATGAGACTTAACTTGATACTTACCCCGTGCCGCCATCAGGTCAAATCTTCAACTGTATGATGAGAGGTGGTGGTGGGGCCTCAGCTGCTAGCTCACTATCGTGGCTAGACTCTGGGGCCGTGGCATCCGTGGTTGGAGGCAGCGTCGATGTAGACGCAGGCTACTGAGCGGTAGGGGGCGTCGTCATCGCCATAGACAGAGTCACGTAGTTGGGATTAAGGACCATGATGAGCGGCTGGTCTGTTAAACCCGCAACATGTCCGTCACCGGGGTGGTCAAAGTAGAGCGAGAGGAGCCAGAATTTCCAAGGGTACCGGAAGAAACCCTTACTCTACCTTGACCATAGCTACGACCACGACTAGCAGCCTGATTCGCAGCACCTCTACCTATCGACATGTCTGCAAATATGAAATTATCAAACAATCTCAACAATAATTTCTCAATAAAATAGTCATCAACGCAGCAATTAACACAATTAGACAATTCCAAACAGTTAAACAATTCAAAACCTAATGTGTATTGAATCTAACCTAACTTAATCAACCTAAATCTACTAAGATTAGAAAAATAAATTGAACTAACTTTGAACCTGATTGAAAATTAAAATTGAAATTCTAATCAAACCTAAACTAAAATCAAACAAATCAAATTTCATCTATGCAAATAGTCAAAACAAGAGAAGAACAAGCAATGATTTCAAGGGATTGACTAAAATTTTCAATAAAAAGTTTTTTGAGGCATATTTACAAACATTTGGAATCCAAAGTCATAAACAACATAACCTAGCATTAACAAGTAATCTGTGCAACACCAATTCATAAAATTCAACATCAATAATACTAAAAAAAAAGTCAGTAGCGTTGATCATAAATTCATTAGACAGTAGTCTAATTAATTCAAAATAGCAAAACAAAAAATAGCAATTAACAAAGTAAATGAGCACAATTAAATAATTAACCAAATAAACTCGGCAACAATTTCTCTATTAATTCAATAAGCAAATTCAGAATTGTTCTACACACTTTCAACAATAATTCAAAACCTATAAATCTAAACTAAACTATCCTAACCACCTAAATCCACTAAAACAAAAAATTAAACTAACTAAACTAATTAAATCAATCTAATGAACTAAAAATAACTAACAGGATTTGAAAAAAAAAAGTTTAAACAAGAAACCTTAAATGTAGGGTGAAGAAAGCAACGAAGAAGGAGGGAGGAAGACAACGACACTGGGTTATTGCTGGCGCTAAATATGGCATTCGTGAGTGATGAGCGGATAATTTATACGCTTTTTGGCATTGTTTTTAGTATGTTTTTAGTAGAATCTAGTTACTTTTAGGGATGTTTTCATTAGTTTTTATGTTAAATTCACATTTCTGGACTTTACTATGAGTTTGTGTGTTTTTCTGTAATTTCAGGTATTTTCTGGCTGAAATTAAGGGACTTGAGCAAAAATCAGATTCAGAGGTTGAAGAAGGACTGCTGATGCTGTTGGATTCTGACCTCCCTGCACTCAAAATAGATTTTCTGGAGCTACAGAACTCGAAATGATGCGCTTCTAATTGCGTTGAAAAGTAGACATCCAGGGCTTTCCAGAAATATATAATAGTCCATACTTTGCCCAAATTTAGACGATGCAAACTGGCGTTCAACGCCAGCTCTCTGCCCAATTCTGGCGTCCAGCGCCAGAAACAAGTTGCAAAGTGGAGTTCAACGCCCAAACTGGCACAAAAGCTGGCGTTCAACTCCAAGAATGACCTCTCCACGTGTAGACTTCAAGCTCAGCCCAAGCACACACCAAGTGGGCCCCGGAAGTGGATTTATGCATCAATTACTTATTTCTGTAAACCCTAGTAACTAGTTTAGTATAAATAGGACTTTTTACTATTGTATTAGATATCTTTGATCAGTTGTATGCTATCTTAGATCACGTTTGAGGGCTGGCCATTCGGCCATGCCTGGACCTTTCACTTATGTATTTTCAAACGGTAGAGTTTCTACACTCCATAGATTAAGGTGTGGAGCTCTGCTGTTCCTCAAAGATTAATGTAAAGTACTACTGTTTTTCTATTCAATTCATCTTATTCCGCTTCTAAGATATTCGTTTGCACTTCAACCTAAATGTGATGAACGTGACAATCATCATCATTCCCTATGAACGCGTGCCTGACAACCACTTCCGTTCTACCTTAGATTGAATGAGTATCTCTTAGATCTCTTAATCAGAATCTTCGTGGTATAAGCTAGATTGATGGCGGCATTCATGAGAGTCCGGAAAGTCTAAACCTTGTCTGTGGTATTCCGAGTAGGACTCTGGGATTGAATGACTGTGACGAACTTCAAACTCGCGAGTGCTGGGCGTAGTGACAGACGCAAAAGGATAGTAAATCCTATTCCAGTATGATCGAGAACCTCCAGATGATTAGCCATGCAGTGACAACGCATCGGACCATTTTCACACAGAGGAATAGGACGCAGCCATCGACAAGGGTGATGCCTTCAGACGATTAGCCGTGCTGTGACAGAGCATTTGGACTATTTTCCAGAGAGGATTAAAAGTAGCCATTGACAACGGTGATGTCCTTACAAAAAGCCAGCCATGGAAAGGAGTATGATTGATTGGATGAAGGCAGCAGGAAAGCAGAGGTTCAGAGGAACGAAAGCATCTCTATGCGCTTATCTGAAATTCTCACCAATGATTTACATAAGTATTTCTATCCTTCTTTTATTATTTAATTTTCAAAAACTCCATAATTATTTTATATCCGCCTGACTGAGATTTACAAGGTGACCATAGCTTGCTTCATACCAACAATCTCCGTGGGATCGACCCTTACTCACGTAAGGTTTATTACTTGGACGACCCAGTGCACTTGCTGGTTAGTTGTATCGAAGTTGTGATAAATTATGAATTGAGATTAGAGCACCAAGTTTTTGGAGCCATTACCAGAGATCACAATTTCGTGCACCAAATTTTTAGCGCCGTTGTCGGGGATTGTTTGAGTTTGGACAACTGATGGTTCATCTTGTTGCTCAGATTGGGTAACTTTCTTTTCGTTTTCTTTTCAAAAAGTTTTCAAAAACTTTTCAAAAATATTTCAAAAATTTCTCCTTTGTTTACGAAAAAAAAAATAAAAATGTTTTCAAAAATATTATTTCTTCTTCAGAATTTTTAAGAATGAATTCTAGTGTTTCATGAAACATGTTGAATCCTATCTGGCTGTAAAGCCATACCCAAACTGCTTTAGGATTGGTCTTCAACTAATCACCTCAATGGATGTAATTTACATACTAAAGCTTGGCTGGCTATTAAGCCATGCCTGACCCTTTGATTGGAGTTTTAGACTAAAGAGCATAAGATTCCTGGAATTCATATTAAAAATTTTGGAATCCTTATTTTTCTTTTTTAAAATGATTTTCAAAAAAATTAAAAGAAAATACAAAAAAATCATAAAATCATAAAAATCAAAAATATTTTGTATTTCTTGTTTGAGTTTTGAGTCAGATTTAAAGTTTGGTGTCAATTGCATATTCATCTTACATTTTTCGAAAAAAAAAATTCATGCATTCATAGTGTTCTTCATGATCTTCAAGTTGTTCTTGATAAGTCTTCTTGTTTGATCTTGATGTTTTCTTGTTTTGTGTGTTTTCTTGTTTTACATGTGCATTTTTGCATTCATAGTGTCTAAACATGAAAGATTTCTAAGTTTGGTGTCTTGCATGTTTTCTTTGCATATAAAGTTTTCAAAAATAAGTCCTTGGTGTTCATCTTGACATTCAAAGTGTTCTTGGTGTTCATCTTGACATTCATAGTGTTCTTGCATGCATTCCTTGTTTTGATTCAAAAATAAAAGAGAAAAACATGAAAATGATGTTTTAATTTTTCTCTCTCATCATTAAAAATTCAAAAAAATAAAAAAAATATCTTTCCCTCTTTTCTCTCATCAAATTCGAAAATTTGAGTTGACTTTTTCAAAAAATTTTAAAAATCCAATTGTTTTTACGAGTCAAATCAAATTTTCAATTTAAAAATCTTATCCTTTTCAAAATATTTTTCAAAAATCAAATCTTTTTCATTTTTCTTAGTTATTTTCGAAAATTCTAAAAATATTTTTCAAAAATCTTTTTCTTATCTTTATCACATAATTTTCGAAAATAACATCATCAATTAATATTTTGATTCAAAAATTTCAAGTTTGTTACTTACTTGTTAAGAAAGATTCAAACTTTAAGTTCTAGAATCATATCTTGTGATTTCTTATGAATCAAGTCATTAATTGTGATTTTAAAAAAATCAAATCTTTTTCAAAACTAATTTCAATCATATCTTTTCAAAAATATCTTCTTATCTTTTTCAAAATTTGATTTTAAAATATCTTTTCTAACTTCTTATCTTCTTATCTTTTCAAAATTGATTTTCAAATTTGTTTCAACTAACTAACTAACTTTTTGTTTGTTTCTTATCTTTTTCAAAACTACCTAACTAACTCTCTCTCTCTCTCTAATTTTCGAAAATATCTTCTCTCTTTTTCAAAATTTCTTTTTAATTAACTAATTATTTTCATTTTTTATTTTAATTTTCGAAAACCACTAACCTTTTTCAAAAACTATTTTCGAAAATCACTAACCCTTTTTTTTTAAAATTATTTTCGAAATTCTCCCTCCCTCATCTTATTCCATTTATTTATTCATCTACTAACATCTCCTCATCTCAAATCACTGCTCCTATCCTTACCTTTGTGTTTGGATTCTTCATTCTTCTTCACCCCTATTCCTTTTCTTCTTCTACTAACAATAAGGAACCTCTTTACTGTGACATAGAGGATTCCTCTTCTTTTCTTGTTCTCTTCTCTTTCTTATGATCAGGAACAAGGAAAAAGGCATTCTTGTTGAAGCTGATCCAGAACCTAAAAGGACTCTGAAGAGAAAACTAAGAGAAGCTAAATTACAACAATCCAGAGACAACCTTATTGAAAATTTCGAACAAGTAAAGGAGATGGCAGCCGAACCCAACAACAATAATGCAAGGAGAATGCTTGGTGACTTTACTGCACCAAATTCCAATTTACATGGAAGAAGCATCTCCATTCCTGCCATTGGAGCAAACAACTTTGAGCTGAAACCTCAGCTAGTTTCTCTGATGCAGCAGAACTGCAAGTTTCATGGACTTCCATCTGAAGATCCTTTTCAGTTCTTAACTGAATTCTTGCAGATCTGTGATACTGTTAAGACTAATGGAGTAGATCCTGAAGTCTACAGGCTCATGCTTTTCCCTTTTGCTGTAAGAGACAGAGCTAGAGTGTGGTTGGACTCTCAACCCAAAGACAGCCTGAACTCTTGGGATAAGCTGGTCACGGCTTTCTTAGCCAAGTTCTTTCCTCCTCAAAAGCTGAGCAAGCTTAGAGTGGATGTTCAAACCTTCAAACAGAAAGAAGGTGAATCCCTCTATGAAGCTTGGGAGAGATACAAAGGACTGACCAAAAAGTGTCCTTCTGACATGCTTTCAGAATGGACCATCCTGGATATATTCTATGATGGTCTGTCTGAGTTATATAAGATGTCATTGGATACTTCTGCAGGTGGATCCATTCACCTAAAGAAAACGCCTGCAGAAGCCCAAGAACTCATTGACATGGTTGCTAATAACCAGTTCATGTACACTTCTGAGAGGAATCCTGTGAGTAATGGGACACCTATGAAGAAGGGAGTTCTTGAAATTGATACTCTGAATGCCATACTGGCTCAGAATAAAATATTGACTCAGCAAGTCAATATGATTTCTCAGAGTCTGAATGGAATGCAAGCTGCATCCAACAGTACTCAAGAGGCATCTTCTGAAGAAGAAGCTTATGATCCTGAGAACCCTGCAATAGCAGAGGTAAATTACTTAGGTGAACCTTATGGAAACACCTATAATCCATCATGGAAAAATCATCCAAATCTCTCATGGAAGGATCAGCAAAAGCCTCAACAAGGCTTTAATAATGGTGGAAGAAACAGGTTTAACAATAATAAACCTTTTCCATCATCCACTCAGCAACAGACAGAGAACTCTGAACAAAATACCTCTAATTTAGCAAACTTAGTCTCTGATCTGTCCAAGGCCACTGTAAGTTTCATGAATGAAACAAGGTCTTCCATTAGAAATTTGGAAGCACAAGTGGGCCAGCTGAGTAAAAGGATCACTGAAATCCCTCCTAGTACTCTCCCAAGCAATACAGAAGAGAATCCAAAAGGAGAGTGCAAGGCCATTGAATTGATCACCATGGCCGAACCTGTAAGGGAAGGAGAGGACGTGAATCTCAAGGAGGAAGACCTCCTGGGACGTCCAGTGATCAATAAGGAGCTTCCCTCTGAGGAACCAAAGGAATCAGAGACTCATCTAGAGACCATAGAGATTCCATTGAACCTCCTTACGCCATTCATGAGCTCTGATGAGTATTCCTCTTCTGAAGAGAATGAGGATGTTACTGAAGAGCAAGCTGCCAAGTTCCTTGGTGCAATCATGAAGCTGAATGCCAAATTATTTGGCATTGAAACTTGGGAAGATGAACCTCCCTTGTTCACCAATGAACTAAGTGATCTGGATCAACTGACATTGCCTCAGAAGAAACAGGATCTTGGAAATTTCTTAATACCTTGTACCATAGGCACCATGATCTTTAAGGCTCTGTGTGACCTTGGTTCAGGAATAAACCTCATGCCCCTCTCTGTAATAGAGAAACTGGGAATCTTTGGAGTGCAAGCTGCTAAAATCTCATTAGAGATAGCAAAGCTGAGTCACAATCTGAAAAGGTTCACCCAATTATGTGTCTGTGGCATTTATGTATCCGGTGGTAATACTGGAAAACAAAGTGCTTAGGGCCACGGCCAAGACTCATAAAATAGCTGTGTTCAAGAATCATCATACTGAACTAGGAGAGTCAATAACACTATCTGAACTCTGAGTTCCTATAGATGCCAATCATTCTGAACCTCAATGAATAAAGTGAGATGCCAAAACTATTCAGGAGGCAAAAAGCTACAAGTCCCGCTCATCTGATTGGAGCTATGTTTCATTGATAGTTTGGAATTTATATTATATTCTCTTCTTTTTATCCTATTTGATTTTCAGTTGCTTGGGGACAAGCAACAATTTAAGTTTGGTGTTGTGATGAGCGGATAATTTATACGCTTTTTGGCATTGTTTTTAGTATATTTTTAGTAGAATCTAGTTACTTTTAGGGATGTTTTCATTAGTTTTTATGTTAAATTCACATTTCTAGACTTTACTATGAGTTTGTGTGTTTTTCTATAATTTCAGGTATTTTTTGGCTGAAATTGAGGGACTTGAGCAAAAATCAGATTCAGAGGTTGAAGAAGGACTGCTGATGCTGTTGGATTCTGACCTCCCTGCACTCAAAATGGATTTTCTAGAGCTACAGAACTCGCAATGGCGCGCTTCCAATTGCGTTAAAAAGTAGACATCCAGGGCTTTCCAGAAATATATAATAGTCCATACTTTGCCCAAGTTTAGACGATGTAAACTGGCGTTCAATGCCAGCTCTCTACCCAATTCTGGCGTCCAGCGCCAGAAACAAGTTGCAAAGTGGAGTTCAACGCCCAAACTGGCACAAAAGCTGGCGTTCAACTCCAAGAATGACCTCTCCACGTGTAGACTTCAAGCTCAGCCCAAGCACACACCAAGTGGGCCCCGGAAGTGGATTTATGCATCAATTACTTACTTCTGTAAACCCTAGTAACTAGTTTAGTATAAATAGGACTTTTTACTATTGTATTAGATATCTTTGATCAGTTGTATGCTATCTTAGATTACGTTTGAGGGCTGGCCATTCGGCCATGCCTGGACCTTTCACTTATGTATTTTCAAACGGTAGAGTTTCTACACTCCATATATTAAGGTGTGGAGCCATGCTGTTCCTCAAAGATTAATGCAAAGTACTACTGTTTTTCTATTCAATTCATCTTATTCTGCTTCTAAGATATTCATTTGCACTTCAACCTGAATGTGATGAACGTGACAATCATCATCATTCCCTATCAACGCGTGCCTGACAACCACTTCCGTTCTACCTTAGATTGAATGAGTATCTCTTAGATCTCTTAATCAGAATCTTCGTGGTATAAGCTAGATAGATGGCGGCATTCATGAGAGTCCGGAAAGTCTAAACCTTGTCTGTGGTATTCCGAGTAGGACTCTGGGATTGAATAACCGTGACGAACTTCAAACTCGCGAGTGCTGGGCGTAGTGACAGACGCAAAAGGATAGTAAATCCTATTCCAGTATGATCGAGAACCTCCAGATGATTAGCCATGCAGTGACAGCGCATCGGACCATTTTCACAGAGAGGAATAGGACGCAGCCATCGACAAGGGTGATGCCTCCAGACGATTAGCCATGCTGTGACAGAGCATTTGGACTATTTTCCAGAGAGGATTAAAAGTAGCCATTGACAACGGTGATGTCCTTACAAAAAGCCAGCCATGGAAAGGAGTATGATTGATTGGATGAAGGCAGCAGGAAAGCAGAGGTTCAGAGGAACGAAAGCATCTCTATGCGCTTATCTGAAATTCTCACCAATGATTTACATAAGTATTTCTATCCTTCTTTTATTATTTAATTTTCAAAAACTCCATAATTATTTTATATTCGCCTGACTGAGATTTACAAGGTGACCATAGCTTGCTTCATACCAACAATCTCCGTGGGATCGACCCTTACTCACGTAAGGTTTATTACTTGGACGACCCAGTGCACTTGCTGGTTAGTTGTATCGAAGTTGTGATAAATTATGAATTGAGATTAGAGCACCAAGTTTTTGGAGCCATTACCAGAGATCATAATTTCGTGCACCAGTGAGCCGCCAGAACAGGGAGCTGCAGGCTATAGGCTGAGAAGGACGAATGGTGAAGGAGGAAAGGACTGCGATGGCGCTGAGATGGAGGGGAAGAAGGAGGAGAAGGAGACGTCGACAGTGGGGGTTGACGGCGATGGAGAGGGGGTGGCGATGGCGGTGGTCTCGATGGTGGCAGCTGGAACACGAGAGAGAAAGGCATGGTGGTGAGGGTTCGAATGAGGGGAAAGGGGTTCATGATTTGAGTTTAAGCCACCTTTTCTATCAAATTTACCATCGAAAAATTCCAACGGTAAACGATTGTGGGTCAACAAAATGCATCGCCAATTTAATTTATTTTTCCTCCAAAAATTACTGGCGAATTTATCTTTGAAAAATAAATCCGTCGATAATTAAAAAACCTTACGAATTCGACGTGGTTACTGCCAGTAAATCCGTCGCTACTCTGTGACGCTAAATCTGACGGTACTCAATATTTTTCTTGTAGTGTCGTCTTCCCTATTTAGTATTATGGGAGGATTATTGGCATTCATTCCACCTATGGGTGGTACAAAATGTTGATTGATTGCTCCTGCAATATTATCAATTCGTCGAGCGACTTGCTCTATTCTAGCATTGTTATTCTCTATCATTGGATTCAACACTGTAGTCATCTGTTGAGTAAGCATATTAACTAAGTTATGATGACTATCCTCGATTTTCTGTTTGAACACGGCCAAGGATTTGACCATATTAGGAGATGACGCTCTGACAGGAATTTGTCTCGACATTTTTGGAAAATTCGAAGTACGTGTTGCACCTACTGGCAACCTCGTTGCGCCTACGCCTTGTGTTGAAAAGACATTTGGCATTATTGAGGTAGATTGTGATATAGAAACCAACCCAAATATGGGGGGTTGTTGATCAAATATTGATAATCATTGTAATTTGCCATATTAGGGTTATAATTAGATGGTATGCCTACTAGAGGATAACCTAGAGGAGGTGCAGGATTGTACAAGGGTTGTTTCTTGTAGTGATTGCGCCTCCTAAATATCCTATATTGGAATTTTCTAATGGTGGAGAATAATTTGGAGGCAACGCATATGGGAGCCACATAGTGGGTAAAGTCAACGGGATTTTCTCTATGATAACAGGGTTGATCCTTCGACCTAAAATACCTGCCGACGGAGAAATCTTTGTCTCAGGACCTCTCATAGTTTTTTCAGTATCATTATTCGACGTAGCAATCAAAGTTGAGGCTCTATCAAACATTATTGATTTGCCACTATGTAATCGCATACATAGCTTGATTCTTTAGCTTAACCCAAAGTCCCACCGGGTATGCTGACGTTAGTGATTTTTTCCAGTAAAGAAGTTCATAAATATAGTCGCGTTGTAGATATAGTCTCTAAACCGACAGAAATCCCTTCGTACAAATGTTTTGGTTGTCACAAGTAACAAACCCCTTTAAAATTGATAACCGAGTATTTAAACATCGGGTCGTCTTCTCAAAGAATTGCAGGGAAGTATGTTCTTATTATTGGTTATGAGTTTGTAAATTGGGGAAATTTGGAGTTTGGGCAATGGACACAGGTATATTTTCAAAGCAATAAAAATAAATAAATAACTGAAAAATAAACTTTTGGGAAGGTATGAGAAATTAGAAGTCCAGACTTAGTTATCCTTATCAACAATAATGAAAGTTGAATCTTAATTCCACTTAGTTAACCTTTACTAAAGTAAAGAAAAGTCAAGGGACTAATTAGTTTGACCTTCGAATCCTATTTATTTCCTAAGAAAAAGTTGGGATTATTGAAGTTCAGCTCAATTGGCAAGATAACAATTAACAATTATGCTATTGAATTGGATAACTCCTGAGTTACTGATTTCTTAACCAAAACCAAAAGGAAAAGAGTAAATCTACTGGAATAAAAATGTCTTCAGATGGGGAGCAGTAATCATGTAAATAAAAGAAAGCAATCATGAATTGAAATACCTCAAATAATATTAATTAAGAAAATTATATGTGACATGGAAGAGTTCATAAATTAAATAAAAATAAAGAACCTGGGATTGAGAGTCACTCCTAAAACTAAGAGAAGTCCTAAATCCTAATCCTAAGAGAGAGAGGGGAGAGAACCTCTCTCTCTAAAACTACATCTAAAACATGAAAAGTGAATTATGAGAGCCTCTTTATGAATGGATGTATTTCCCCACTTTATAGCCTCTAATCTGTATTTTCTGGGCCGCAAACTGGGTCAGAAACAGCCCAGAAATCGCTGGAGAAGAATTCAAACACGCTGATTTCCGTCACTGCGACGTAGCCGCATGGATCACGCGGTCGCGTCACCTAGCGTTAGAGAAACTATAGCATATTATATATCAAATCGAAGCCCCGGACGTTAGCTTTCCAACGCAACTGGAACCGTGTCATTTGGACCTCTATAACTAAAGTTATAGCGGTTTGAGTGCGAAGAGGTCAGGCTGGACAGCTTAGCAATTTCTCCAACTTCTTGTATTCCTTCCACTTTTGCATGCTTCCTTTCCATCCTCCAAGCCATTCCTGCCTTATAATATCTGAAAACACTTAACACACATATCAAGGCATTTAATGGTAATAAGAGATGATTAATAATAAGCAAATATAAGATCAAAGAAGCATGTTTTTAATCAAAACACATAATTAGGAAGGAAATATAAAACCATGCAAATAGTATGAATAAGTGGGTAAAGAGTTAATAAAAACTACTCAATTGAGTACAAGATAAATCATAAAATAGTGGTTTATCAACCTCCCCACACTTAAACACTAGCATGTCCTCATGCTAAGCTCAAGAGAAGCTATAAAGATGAAGAGGAATGGTATGAAATGCAACCTATGAATGCAACTACATGCTAAATGCTTTTACTTACTTGGTTAAGAGTAAATAAGTTCTCCAAGACAAAATACAAACCAATTTCTACTAATTCAAATCAGATAATAAAAAGCAAGTGAACTTGTAAGAAGACAGCTCATGAAAGCAGGGAACATATAATTTAAGCGTTTGAACCATCACTGGAAGTGTATATCACTCTAATCTCTCAAGTGTATAGGGTTATTCACTCTACTCTTCTCTAGTCATGCTTTCTAAACCTTGTTCTTCATCTAACCAATCAACAAAAATTTAATGTACCAATGCAAACATCATGAGGTCTTTTCAAGGTTGTAATGGGGCTAAGGTAAGGGTGAGGGTATATATATATATAAGGCTAAGTGAGCTAACAAAGTGAATCCTTGATTAGTCTAAGATCTCACCTATCATATACATACTTTATATAATTTAAAAATACTTTACCTAGCTACCCAAAATTTTCCCACTTTTGTATTACATGCTCATGTATCAAACTTATTTTCGAATTTTGTCCCATGTGCATTGATTCTTTTTATTTTGCATTTGGGGTAATATATTTTTTTTCATTTTTCTTTTCTTCTTCTTTTTTTTTTTGTATCCTCTTATTTAATTATTTAATATATTTTTCTTCAATGCACATGGTAATTTAATTATTTTGATTTCACATGAGCATGCTTCCCAAATTTTCAAATAACTTATTCAATTTAATTCCCTACTTTTTCATATGATCCCATGTTCCCATAAAATTTCTCACACTTAAATTTTACACAATATCTATCTTAAGCTAACCAAGGATTCAACTTGGGATTCTTATTTTTTTTTTTCTGCTTAAGGCTAGTAATGTGGTTATAAAATAGAGGGGATTTAAAAGCTCAAGGGGGCTAACAAGGGTGATATAAAAGGTAGGCTAATTTTGGGATAAGTGAGCTAAAATCAAACAATGGCCTCAATCATATGAAAACATGTAAATATACTAAATATTGGACATATAGATTGGAACAAAATATAGTTTACAATCATAAAGAAGAAAACACACAAGAATAAAATATTTATGGTTAAATAATGTAACCATGCAAATAAGCTCAAAATCTCACAGGTTGTGTGTTCTTAGCTTTTTAAACTATGTTCCAATTACAACTTCAAACAAGTTTTAACATAAAAATTTTTCAATTTAAATTAGTGAAAATTTTCAAAGAGAGGGTCTTAAAAGAATTTTATTACTTTAACCAAGTAGTAACTAAATGCACAAAATCAAATAAATATGCAATCAAATATGCAATTGCAGTAACTAATTTAACAAAGAAAATTTAAACATTGGTGTTAAAACAGAAAGGTACTAACCCATGGAGATCGGTATCGACCTCCCCACACTTAAAGATTGCACCGTCCTCGGTGCATGCTGCGATTTGCAGGTGGACGGGGGTTGTGGTTCCTCAGCTGGGGATCTTTTTGTTCCTTTCCTTGCTGGTAGTTTGGGAGTAGCTTTCTCTTTACCTTTCTTGGTGGCCATCCTGAAAAGGAAAAAAGAAAGTGACTTATAAAGCTAAGGGTTAGAGCAAGGAAGAGAGGGGAAAATGAGGTAATCAATGCACAATAAGGAAGAATGACGTTAACACACGCTCATGAGTACATGTGAAAAGTCATCAATGGAAAATAGCTAGTGCATATGATAACAATTGAATGTAAGGTGTTTATTGGCATGCAGGCAAAGACATGAGTAGCATAGATCAAGCATTCAATGTCCAAGTTAGATTACCAAGTCTTTCAAACTAGCAACATGTTTGTAATGACAATTATATTGAATGAATATGATATGAAAAAGGGTTTTGTGAAAAGCAGGCATTCAGAGTAGTAGGATAAAAGATACTGAAAAGCAGTGCATAATGCCATACGGGCGTTTTCACAAACACATAGCATGCATGGTAAATAATCTAATGAAAATAATAAATTGAACATGCAAGCAACCCTTTAAAAATAAATATATATAATTGTCAAATAATTCCTCTAATAATCCACAAGTAAAATATAGAAATAATGACCCAAATAAATTTCTAACACCAATGAAAATAATACAATGAATGAAAGAATGCAAATAAATTAAAATAAAATAAAAAGACAAATAAGAAGAATGAGAAGGGAAAGAAGATAAGAAAGGAAGAAGAAAGAAATAAGAAAAGATAAGAAAAATAAGGATTAGAGAAGAAAAGATAAGAAAATTGGCTGATCTGGATATTCTGTGCGCCGCTTGTGACGCGGACGCGTGAGTGACGCGGTCGCGTGGTGCGCGATAAGGTCAGGTGACGCGGCCGCGTGGGGCACGCGATCGCGTGACTCGATTTGTGCTAGTGGCGCGAGTGCAGCCTCGCGGTCGCACAACTCTCTGTTCGAAACTTGGTATTGCCAAAATCCAGGGTGACGCGGTCGCGTGGGGCATGCGATCGCGTGACTGGCCTTATTTCCAATATGACGCGGACGCGTGGGTCACGCGTTCGCTTGGGAGGGCTTGGGCTTCTAGCACGAGTCCAGCCCAACTCCAGCTCAACTCTCTGCCATGCACCCTTTTGACATCGATTTACATGGCACGCGGCCGCGTGGGTGACGCGGTCGCGTGGGAGGCCAAAGTTCTCATGTGACGCGGACGCGTCGGCGACGCGGTCGCGTGGGTCGATTTGTACCACTGCCACGCCTTCAGCCACGCTCCAGCGTGACTCTCTGTTCGTTTTTATTTTTCTCCCCTCTCCTTGCGACGCGGACGCGTCGCGTGGCTTTTTTTTATCTGAAAAGAAAATACAGAATGCAGTGTTAATACGAATGTGATGTAAAACTCCAGGTTCAATAAAATAAAATAAAATAAAAATAAACAACACGAAATAAAATTGAAAAAGAACGATCATACTATGGTGGGTTGTCTCCCACCTAGCACTTTTAGTTATAGTCCTTAAGTTGGACATTTGATGAGATTCCTGCTATGGTGGCTTGTGCTTGTACTGATCCAGGAATCCCCACCAATGTTTGTATTTCCAGTAGCCTCCGGGGTCCCAAACTAAGCATGTAAAGCCCTTAAGAAGCTTCAAACAGATTCTTAGGCTCCCGGGGTAACAAGTGTCAGAGCGAATTCCAGGATCCCAATTCTTTCTTTTACACCCATCTTTGTCGGGATCTGTATTTTTTCAATTGGGTGATAAGTAATTTGAATTCTCACTGCAGCTACCAAACAGCTTCCTAGACCCATTCAGTTGAGCTCTACACCAACCTTTGTGTTTAAATTTAAAGCTTCCAACCATGATGAACCTTGCAGGATAAATCTTACCACTGGCCATCTTCCTCTTACTCTTAATGTTACAAAGAGCTCTAAGTTGACCATCCGTCTCCAGTAGCCCATATTCAAGTGGAATTAGAAAGCTAAGGGATATGAATTTTACCCACTTGAATGTTGTGAACGATGATGGCAACTTAGGGGGAGGTATTTTTAATGAAATTGCAAGCTCCACTCCCTTGTGCTCTTCTCTGATAATTACCACCTCTTTGCAAGCTTCTTCAATTTCAACCTCTTCCTCTTAGTAGCTTTCTTCCAATTCAATCTCCTCTTCATTGCTTTCCAAGGGCATGGGAGGTTGTGCTTCTTCTTCTTGAATCTCCACCTCTTGATCAACCTCTTCCAAGTCTTCAACTGTGATATGCCTAGGAGGTTGTACACCCTCCTCAGCATCAATTTCAAACGTCTTGGAAGGGGGTTCTATAACTGGACTTTCCCATGGAGGTTCTGCATCTCCTAAGTCTTCAACCACTTCTTCTTCTTCAATGATTCCGGCTTCCTCCACTTGTTCTAGTACAAAGTCATGCTCCGTACTGTTCACTGGAGTTTCTAGTATCTCCTTCATGCTACGTTCTTCATTGGATTGTCCACATGAAGCCATGGGGTTCCTTGAGTGTCCGAACGTCGGGAAGCTAATTGACTCATTATTGCTTGCCCCAATTGATGAATGGTTGCCTGACATCGATCCACTGTTTCCTTGAGACAATCCTTTATCTCTTGATGCACTCGGCTTTCATAAATAGGATCATAGTGCTCTTGGATTGATGGATATGGAGATGATGAATATTGAAGTGGTGGTTCTTGTGAGTAATTGGGTTGGAATTGGGGTGGTTCTATATATGGTTCATATGGCTCATAAGGTGGTTGGTATGGTGGTTGAGGGTTAGGGTCATATGGAGGTGAATGGCGGAAAGGGGTTTGTGAGTTTGGCGGTCCAAAGTCATGTTGAGGAAAAGGTTTATAGGCATATGGTGGCGGTTGTTGATAGTCCATTGGAGGTGGTTGTTGCCATGAGGGTTGATCAAATACTTGTAGCTCCTCCCATCTTTGATTGTTCCAACCTTGATGCCTGTTCTCATTATAGTTTCTTCTTCTTGCAATATTATTGTAACCAGACTCATAGCCAAAGGGGTGAGAGTTTATAGTAGCAAAATAAAAATTAAAAATGAAAATAAAAATAAATTTGAATTAAAAGGTTATTTAAATTTTGAATTTGAAAATTAAAGTTTGAAATTTGAAATTTGAAATTTTGAAATTTGAATAAGATAAAAATTTTAAAAATAAAAATCTGAAAATATTTTTTTTCAAAAAAAAATTAATTAAAAATATTTTTGAATTTAATGAGAAAAAAGAAAAACAATAAAATGACACCAAATTTCAAATTTTTAGATCAAAACAAAAAAAAAATCAACTAAGAACAGCTTGAAGGTCAAGATGAACGCGAAGAACAACTTGAAGATTAAGATGAACACTAAGAACAAATTTTTGAAAAAAAAAATTTAATAACTAAATAAAAACCAATAACCTCTTAATTTATGAAAAAGTAAAAATAAAAAAAAATAAAAGCAAATAAACAAGCAAAAAGCAAAAAAAAATATTTACAATAACCAATAATAAGGCACACGTTTGTAATTTTCCGGCAACGGCGCCATTTTGACGTTAGTGATTTTTGCCAGTAAAGAAGTTCATAAAAACAGTCGCGTTATAAATATAGTCTCTAAACCGACAGAAATCCCTTCGTACAAACGTTTTGGTTGTCACAAGTAACAAATCTCTTTAAAATTGATAACCGAGTATTTATACCTCGGGTCATCTTCTCAAGAAATTGCAGGGAAGTATGTTCTTATTATTGGTTATGAGTTTGTAAATTGGGGAAATTTGGAGTTTGAGCAATGGGCACAGGTATATTTTCAAAGCAATAAAAATAAATAAATAACTGAAAAATAAACTTTTGGCAAGGTATGAGAAATTGGAAGTCCAGACTTAGTTATCCTTATCAACAATAATGAAAGTTGAATCTTAATTCCACTTAGTTAACCTTTACTAAAGTAAAGGAAAGTCAATGGACTAATTAGTTTGACCTTCGAATCCTATTTATTTCCTAAGAAAAAGTTGGGATTATTGAAGTTCAGCTCAATTGGCAAGATAACAATTAACAATTATGCTGTTGAATTGGATAACTCCTGAGTTACTGATTTCTTAACTAAAACCAAAAGGAAAAGAGTAAATCTACTGGAATAAAAATGTCTTCAGATGGGGAGCAGTAATCATGTAAATAAAAGAAAGCAATCATGAATTGAAATACCTCAAATAACATTAATTAAGAAAATTATATGTGATATAGAAGAGTTCATAAATTAAATAAAAATAAAGAACCCGGGATTGAGAGTCACTCCTAAAACTAAGAGAAGTCCTAAATCCTAATCCTAAGAGAGAGAGAGGAGAGAACCTCTCTCTCTAAAACTACATCTAAAACATGAAAAGTGAATTATGAGAGCCTCTTTATGAATGGATGTATTCCCCCACTTTATATCCTCTAATCTGTGTTTTCTGGGCCGCAAACTGGGTTAGAAACAGCCCAGAAATTGCTGGAGAATAATTCAAACACGCTGATTTCCGTCACTGCGATGCGGTTGCATGGATCACGCGGTCGCGTCGCCTAGCATCAGGGAAACTATAGTATATTATATATCAAATCGAAGCCCCGGACGTTAGCTTTCCAACGCAACTGAAACCGCGTCATTTGGACCTCTGTAGCTAAAGTTATAGCCGTTTGAGTGCGAAGAGGTCAGGCTGGACAGCTTAGCAATTTCTCCAACTTCTTGTATTCCTTCCACTTTTGCATGCTTCCTTTCCATCCTCCAAGCCATTCCTGTCTTATAATATCTAAAAATACTTAACACACATATCAAGGCATCTAATGGTAATAAGAGAGGATTAATAATAAGCAAATATAAGATCAAAGAAGCATATTTTCAATCAAAACACATAATTAGGAAGGAAATATAAAACCATGCAAATAGTATGAATAAGTGGGTAAAGAGTTAATAAAAACCACTCAATTGAGTACAAGATAAACCATAAAATAGTGGTTTATCATATGCCAATTTAATTTATTTAACTTTATTTTTGGTAATCTCGACAAGATGTCGAATCAAGCTTGTATCAAGATCTCAGTTTGGAGAGCAGATACGACTCTTCTGAAAAAGACAGAGCTTGACCTAATTAAATAGCATAGGTATCGAAACTGTACATGTCAAAATATTTGTAACAAATTACAAAGCAAGAAAATAAATAAAGCAAAATAAAAACTTAAAAATAAAATTCTTGAAAGAAAAGAATAAAAAACAAAATGACAAAATGGAATAAATAAGAACTGTAACTGAAATAACAAGTAAATTAAAGTTTAAAATGAACGAAATAAATTAAAATACCTTAAAAGGAATGAAAAATGATAAAATGGAATAAAAGAGAAAAATTACAAAAATAAAATGAAGAAAAAATTGACTCAAGACACTCACATACATTTGCACTCCATGAATTTTTTTAATATTGTTATAGTGTGACTTTAGATTTTGTAGAATTTTTTTGTATTGTTATAGTGTTCCAATTGAAGTCTCTTTTTCACTTCTACCTTTTTTCTATTTATAGACTACAAAGATAGATTTGTAGAGTGTTCTTCTCTTTTCACGATCTAACTTCCTCCTATTTCTTAGGATACCACATTGCCTTGACCATGAAGAATCTTAACTCCCAAGTTTGACGTCCCACGTCTCCTCTTACCTTAGTCTTCAAGCCCCACGTTCCATAAAGTGCTTAGCTTCTGGATGAAGCCTTCGTGCAATATATTTTATTTCAATTTTTAGAAGTCACTGATTCGACTCCTTCTAGGATGAGTCAAACCCTTGTGCCAACACTCTTATGAAATAACCTAGGTTGTGATACTTCAACCTATATTCTCATGAAACAACCCGCATGTTATGACACCTCGACTTATATATTGTCGACTCACCTTTAGGTCAAACGATCATGATTGAGGTATCTAAAATGTATAATTTTTGTGCTAACAATTAGATAATTAAAATTTTAATATATTTGTCATGCATTTATTAAATAAACAAATATTAACGATAAATACCCTATCTGACTCCTAAACTTTTTCCCGTAAAATATATCGCACATTAATCATTTTTAAACCTCAATCAGGCCCCACCATTAAGAAAAATGGATAAATTGATCCTACTACCGGATGACAAAAGGTTGCCACTGACATGTCAGGTAATAGTATCACGTGTCACTTTCAAATAGTTGCAAGGACTAAAATCCCCCTCCCTACCCTTTCTTCTTCTCCTCCTCCTCCTCCTCCTCCTCCTCCTTAAAATTCTAACCTTGTGCCTTTGTTTCTCCCTGGATAATACACCCTTTTGTTTTTTTTCTTCAAAGTCTTCCTTCCTTTACTCATCAATTCCAATTTCTTTCACGCAAACACCATTGAACTTCTATTTTTTCATCAACGGTAGACACTATTGAACTTCTATTCCTTCATCAATGATGGATTTTATTGCCACTCTTTTACGATCACTAAATCTCATTCTCCATTCACTTCAAGAATCCACCATCCAAAATCTTCTACCACTATCACCAGAAAAGATAAATCTAAAATACCTAATAATCCATAGAAGTTTCTATTTGTTCAGTAATATATATAGGTAAAATTTAAGAACCATCTATATAATATATCACATTACACACGTATGAAAATTTTAAACTTTTATTTGTTCAGTAACAAAAAATAAATCTAGAAATTATAAATGAAGAAGATAATGTCTTCGAGTTTTCTGATGAGATTGGTGACGGTGGAGGTGGCTTCAAAGAGGATAGAGGAAGTGTCGATGTCGTTGAAGGAAGCGTTGGTAGAGATGTTAAGGCACGATATCGTTTCTCTCTTTGGTGAGCTGAACAAGTAAAGAGAAGAACAAGAAAGAAGGAAAAGAAAGCAGAAAAAGAGATAGGAAGGAATTTTTAGTCTTTGAATCATTCGGAAGTGACATGTGACACTGTTACCTAATACGTCAGGGACAATCTTTTGTTATCCGATAGTAAGTGCGCTGTGTCTCACGAAAAAAAAGTTAAAAGTCAGACAAAATATTTATCCATTTATTAATAATAATCTTGACCAATATCCTAAAAAGACTACTTATTAGGAATCAAAACGCTGAGTATTATTATTAATTCTAGTAATGAAGTACGTCAACTAACTTAAATTTTTATCTAAAATTGAATTAGTATGGCAAAATTTTTAATTCGTTAGCTAATTTTTGTTGAATGTTTTGATAAAATTGTCCGTGTCAAATTTTTTAAAGTCAGAAATAATAATTTGTTCTTTAGATTAATATGTTTTTTATACATATAAATCTAATTTTTCTAGTATATGTATATAATTATATTCCAGTTTTAAATGATAAATATATTCATGTCCCAAAAGAATTTATTCTTGTATATTTTTGTCCCAATAAATCAACTCTAATCAAGAGACAAATTAAAATAAGAGAGAATAGTAGTTTGCTTGACTGCTCCAGCACCACAAACCTCCAAAACTGTAAAAAATGTAGTGTGTTTGAGAATTTACCTTAAATTTATTTTGTAATTTATAATAATAGCCTACTTGAATCCTTAACTAATTTAGAAAACTTCTTTTTCGAGTCTTAAATTTACACAAGATTCGTGCTTCGTTGTTAATGGGTTACATGCCAGAGCTGCTTTTATTGACAATTTTCATCATTTCAAACCAAAGAGATGTTGGCTTGTAGCCTGTGTATGTCATTACATTTACAGTAAAACATCAAAATTAAATATGATTCCATTTATCTTGGTAATAGCCATGGAACGTTCATCTCTGTAAATGCATCAATGCAGCTGCAATCTGCTGCAACAATAAAAAAATATAAATATGATGTCAATGATTTATCATGTTGTATCTTCATCGATGATGAGCTACTATGACAAGGTCATACCCTATTTTTGTTGCTCCAGAACATGCCTCATGGTGTTCTTATTGTGGCTGGCTTAGTTGGAGACACACAGGAACTTGAGAATCGTCTTTTATGGCTAGACTGTTTGTGAGGACAGAATTTCTATTCTCCACATTCTGATCTTTTGTTACATATACCTGGTTAGTGAAACTTTCTTTTCAATCTAAAAATAAAATCCTAACAAGGTTGGCATTATTTAAAAGGCAAAAAGTCTATTAAGTTTTTAAAATTTTTCAATTTCATCTTTAGCATTTAAGTTGTTTCAATTTTATATTTAATATTTTTAAGTAATATCAAATTTACATTTAACTTTTTCAAATTTTATTGTCAAATATATCCATATAGAACAACAAAGGTTGACATGACAGTTGTCTAAAAAGGAGATACATTTGACAAAACAAAGTTTAAAAATATTAAAAAAAAATTGAAAATTTTAAATGTTAAGGTAAAATTAAAAATATTAGGAATAAAATGTGTATCATATAATGTACAAAATGCATATAATTTATTTTACGAGATTTATTCTAATTTGTTTTGTTATCTCATACCTTCTTTTTTAATTCCATGTTTTCTTGACGGATTAAGTTTATCTTCTCGTATAGGTCCACATTTTCTTGGTGTATGAGGTTCCCCTGTAGAAAATAAATAAAAGAAACCATTTTTGATTAAACGTATTGTGGAATCTTTTTTTTTTTTTTTTTTTCTGAGAAGACTGACCTTTCGATTTAATTCTTGTATTTCATCCATTAAAAGCTGATCCTGCGTGCATAAGTCATAATCTTTAATTTTTTATCAACTACTATCATATCCTTAATTTTAAACTTGACCAGTGCATTATATATGAACAAATCTAAACCTTTTTTGTACGGACACCTCGAAGGCTAATTTCCAACTGGTTCTCCAAAGTCTGTAAATCTTTGATTGTCAAACCTGACAATTCTTCTCCCATAATTTGCCTGTTATATATAATATACAAACAAAAACTTATTAGATTGGAACCGTAGGAAAATAATTGGTTCACTATGAAAAACTAGAGACTATAGGCATAAACAATTCTACTAGCATTTCATTGTCTTTTGAACGGTTTTTTTCGCATTAACACAATAACAATGATATATAACTAATAAAATTTATTATTTTTGTCAAATAAATATTCTAAATTCTAAAAACTTAAATATTAAATTCTAAACCTAAATTTCAATTCTAATAATATAAAAATAAAATATTAATTAAAAATATTAATTAATATTAATAAAAAATTGTGGTCTCTAACATTTCTCTTTACACAATACTCAATAAATATCATTTAGAATCCGCATTATATCGGGTTTTTCATTGATGGTGAGAAATCTGGCCATGCATGCAAACTATTTGTGTGTGTAGAACATTTCCGTTGTATAACTTTTCAATATTTATGGCATGCAAAGTAATTGACCAGCTCGTTTGTTTGTGCATCTTTCGAGTAGGCTCTTTGTCTTTGGTCTCCACCACCACCATCAAATGTGTTTACTTGTAGAAGTAGTAGAGTTTAATAATAAGTTCCAACCTACTTAAAATTATTTTGGTAAAATTTTTATTTTTAAAAAGTTGTAGCATCTGTCGTCTTTGGTAAATTAAATTAAAAATAATTTTTAATAAGCACAAATAATAATAAGTGTGTTTGATTAAATAATTTTTAAAATTTAAAAATATTATAAAAGATATTAATGTAAGAAAAATTTGAAAATTAATTAATATAGGATTATATTTAATATTTTAATTTTGATAAATACAAACTAACTTTAAAAAACTCATTTTTAAGTACTTTTAAAAGTATACGTATCTTTTAAAAATTACAAATACAAATACATAAATTTTTTTATTTACCAAATACAAAATGAGATGCTTATAATTTGAAAAATACAAAAGTCGAAAAATTTTACCAAGCCTTAGTTTTTTTAAATTGGAATTTTATTTATAAAGCGTATTTTGTGGAGAGAAGAATTGTACCGGTGACTCTCTTGCAAACTTAGCAATTGTTGCCTTAGCATTGCCGCCTCCCGTTGCCAAAACTAGAAAATGAATTAAAAGAAAGAAAGTAATACAATATGCTTAGATATTGAAGGAAAAAGGAATTAGTACTATATACTTATAGATGTACTTTAAAACAGTAGAACCTTGCATGAATAAGTACTATACATATTGAATAAAAAGTTAAATGTGGAATAGATCCTTTCATGTTGATCCTTCATATTAGGTGCACTGCTATTAGAATAAGTAGCTAGGTTGTAACTTTAAGATACAGGATTCCGTAAAGGTTGATGAGGGGAAAGCTATGTAAGTATATATATATTTTTTATTGCATATAGTGCCCCGTTACATTGAAAAGAAACGAAATTTTACTTCTGGGAGTTTGATAAATTAAAAATAATGCTAGTGATAGTCTTGGTAGTGAATATGGAGCAGTAAAGTGTAACAAACTCTTTTTTTTTTAAGAAGTAAATAGATGTGAAATAGATGTAAGAACGGAGGTAAACTATTGGAGATGCAAATAAAGACAGGATTAGGGAAAAATTAAAAGAAGCATCGATAGAGAGGATCATTCAATAGGAACATGTGTTGAACCTTCAGGAGTAAAGCAGCTAACAACCTATATTTGGGTTTGAAAAACTTTTAGAGCCAACAATTTTTAGTATTTTTGACTATTATTTGATCAATATAAATGTTAAATTGTCTTTACTAAATAAATTTTATTATATGTGTATAAAATTTTAGTAAATATAAGAACAAACTATATACTTTTTATATATAAAACATATATAAATATAATTATAAATTATTATTAATAAAAAATAATAATATTTATTAATCATGTAACATTATTCTTTATATATATATATTCTAGCTAGTTTGCTCCTGGATAAAACAGGAACCTGCTTTAAGTAAAACTCAAATTTTCTTCTTGCAATAAATGACAACAATGCTAGAGTTACGTTGTTTAACTTCTAGCTGCTAGCTCCTGCTGGTTGAGATATGGATTATACTACGTTGGTTTGATAAAATTTTGTAAGGAGGAGATTTTTATTTTGTGTTTAATAAATTAAAAAGACTCTGATTATTGTATTTGTAGTTTTTAGAAAATATAAATATTTTTAAAAGAATTTAAGGTAAAATTTTTTAAAATGATTTATATTTATCAAAATTAAAAATTTAGTATAACTTCATACATTAATTAATATTTAAATTTAATTTTTATATTAAAGTCTATTATCATTTTTTAAAATTTTAAAAGTTATTTTATCAAATATACTCATTATTATTTATATTTATTAAAAGTTATTTTTTATTTAATTTACTAAATATAAATATTATAATTTTTTAAAAAATTATCTTTTAAAAATTAATTTTTATAAATTACTTTTAAAAAATAAAAATTTTATTAAATTAAGTCTACATAAAAAAAATAAACACATGATAAAATTAAATATAAAAATAATAAAAATGGTACCGTCAGATGATATTTTAACTATTTATTGACCACATCTTTTTTTCTGATGATTTTATACATGCACTATAAATCTAATCTTTCTTTTTTCTTGATATGCTTTTTGTTTTAGAATTTTAGGCATTTCATAATTTTTTTGTTATTAAGTCACTGTTATTATAAAATTTATTAGAAAGTTATTATTATTATTATTATACTTTATTAAGCATTTATATCATTATTTTTATGAAGGATTTATGACACAACTTAAAATAACTCCATTCTTTAGAAATTTAGATCTTTTAAATTTTGAATTTTTATTTTATAAGGTAAAGTATGATTTCTCATTATTTATTTTATTTAGGTGGAACTAAGAGAAAATATGAAAGAAAAATTATTCAAAAATAAAAGATCACACTTTATCCTCTAAAATAAATTTCAAAATTTAGAGGATTCAAACCCATTCTTTAGTGAGGTGTGTGCTTTTTGGCGCCTATGGCGTCAAGGCGTTTTGACTACCTTAGTAAATCCTAAAGCAATGTAATTGATTAATATAAAATGTATCTATAAAATACCGCAGTATATGAGAAATAATTCAGTCTCTAGTAAATAATCTCAATTTAACTAATAGATATTCGTAGGTAGAATATATTCAATCAATTAATCCTTTTTAAGAATGTATGATGATTTGCTAAATCCAAACTGGAAAAAGAAGGTTGAAATCAACAAACAAACATTAAGAGAAAACTATTAAATGATTATTTTAGCAATTACATATATATCTTTGACAACAATTAGTTTTTTATTGTACACTCAACTGTAAAAATTGGTGTCAAGATATAAGTACCTTAACTTCAGAGGTTGAACTCCCAAGCTGATCTAGTTCTTCCTTGGTTTTGTTGTATCGATCAACTACTGATTTCATGCTAGAAAAAGTAATTCAAAATTAGAATTAGAACTACACATCATACGCAATGTAACTTGACGACAATAGGCACATTATTTGAAGGTTCATATTCTAATCTCTTTAAACTTTTAATACTAAACAATCTTGGGCATCTGTTTAGTAGTTGAACCAAATATACATCTTCGAAATATATTTGAAGCAAAAAAAAAAAAAAAAAACATCTTTGAAATATATATAAAGATAAAGACATAGATATCCATACATATAGAAATATTTGACATAATGATATATAATACGATGTTCATTAATGCACTAACAAAATCCCTTGAATGCCTCCATTAACTGAGCTCCAAAATGAATCTAGTAAGCTTATTGTATTCTCCTAGAACTCTACTTTGCAAAAAAAAAAAAAAAAAAAAAAAAAAAATCCAAACACATTCCTCTCAGAAAATCTTTTACATAATTCTAAACAATACATAGTTAACTTTGCATCCCATAGGTTCTTGACTCACTTTCCCCCTCATTTAAAAGAAAACCTTTCAGCATTATTATCATAAAAAAAAATAGTGTTTGAACCAACTGACGTACATTTCTTAAAACAATAATATTATATGTACAACTAAAAATGGTGTTGTATAATACAAATTTTATTACCAATATTCAGTTATGAATTTTATCCATCTTTTCTCTATCTTTAAATTTAATGATATCGTCTTAGTGGACAATTATTTATGCTTGCAAACAACTTATTCCTGCAACTACTAAATATATAGTAAATAGCCTTCTTTAGACGTACCCCAAGTTGTATCATTGTAAAAAGTCCTACCCATTTTCCCATCAGACTAATAATATGCTTCCTCCATATTTAGGGCCGATTACACCAAATTTTTTATTTTTCGAAAATAACTTATTAAAATTAGTTTTTAAAGAAGGAGTATTTAAAAGAAAAGATAACATTTTAGGATTTAGATATTAAAACCAAACAAAAAGAATTCTAAAATGTTAGAAGATAAAATATAACATGCTTGCTCAGAGAATTAATATATGTGACATATGCATTGGTTACTCGATTAATTTTAACAATACTATGTATTTTGAAAATGTTAGGAGCTAACAATTTTAATGGAAAAAAATAGCTGCTGTATATTAACTCAAATGTACAAAAATATTGATTATTTAATATTTTCCTGTGTACAAGGACTAACATAATTGATTATTATAGGCATGAACAACAAATAGTATGCAATATTTAAGAAAATAAATAGAAACAAAAGAAGGTATAAATAGACCACAAAGAAAGAGAGAGGAAGAAACTTGGTCAGCTCTCCTCTTTCCACCATGTTACTTTAAACAATAGAAAATGGTTAAGGCCATGTTACTTTAAACAAAAGAAAATGGTTAAGGAGTATTTTAATTTTCAATTCGAACATTAATAATCAAAATAATATTTTATATTTTTATTTTTTTGAAAGGCAAATTTATCTGATAATATCTTCATCTTCAATAGGTGCTAATTTGGAATTTAAAACAAAAACACATTTTACACTCCTTTAAGTTAACTTTTACTCTGCGTGTAAAGGAGAAGCTTACTTGAATTAAAGCTTACTCGAATGCACAAATTCTTTTAAGACAAATCATTTTTATGTGACTTTTTAGATGAATTGCCAATTATAACATACATTACAAATGAATTAATAAATTAAAGGTTACCTGAATGCACAATTTTCTTTCAAGGCAAATCATTTTTATATGACTTTTTAGATGAATTGGCAATTATAATTTGAGAATATGTTTTATATGTTGCACACTTTATTGATAATAATGTATCTAATTATCAGGAAAATTAATTTAAGGTCTCCACTTAACCGGGTGTTTCACAAATGACCCAAAGACATTTTCTGATCTTTTATTTATGTAATATACATGACAAAAACATGAAACTATAAATGGCCAAATAATATAATGCCGAACTTTTGTCGGTATTCCTATCCAAATACTTATGAAACTTGAGCTTAAATTAATAAACTAATTATGAGAATCTGATGAACATGATTATTATCTTTACTCCTATATATAAAGTTTTAGAGTAGTACACAGTACTTACTTTTTGGTTCTCGTTTTTTATTGAATGTGAAACCTTAATGAAAGCCATATTCAAGTCAGTTATTAAACTAAAATCGTATGTAAAATTAACTTCAAACCTTTTTTTCTTTTTACATTGAGAATAATTTTTTTCTACATTTCTTTATCTCAAATTCAATACCATATTTTTATTTTTGAAACATACAGCCAAAATTATATTAAAAAATTACTATACACGCTATCAATTTTTTAGTATTTAACTATTTATACCAAAGGGAAAGAAAACTATCCTTTTCAACAGCTTTCAATCTAAATAATCCTAAGTAACATAACTTATTAAGTGAATGCCATCCACTCATCAGTTAACCTGCCTGCCGCCTGCCAGATCTATAAAACTAAGAATATGCATGCATGTCTCTGATTTAACGAAAACTTTAATACCGTTTTCACAACTATCACCTTATCAAAACCAAACTGAAAAATGTATCTAGAAAGATTTGATTACTTAAATACCAAATGACATGTTATTTTGTTAACATATAGAAGGAAGGAAAGTACGGGAAAACTCAAGCACATATAAGTTATTGAACTTCCAACACGACCTGCACAGCTGCACTAATAATGAACTTAATAGTTATTACCGCAGCAAAATATTCTCAAACATCTGTCAGAGTATCAAAATGGAAAGGCGCCACTACTGGAGCACTTAATTAAAATATATTTAGAGAGAGAGTAATGATATAATATTTTAAAGATTTTCTTAAATAGATATAATTAATAATGTCTTAAATTTTTTTAAAAAATACTTTAGAAAACGTATTTGAAATATAAATCATTTCTCATATGAATACATAGGCTAAAATACCTTGAACTATAATTATGCAGATACTACTATAATTAAAATTACAAATTATATGTAGGTGATTGTTATACTGGATAATAACATAAATCAAACATAATCTCTTTACATGGTTTAATAACAAAGAAATATATGGTCTCAATCCATGCTGACTCTGATATATTTCATCTTTCTCAGTTAATCGAATCAAGTTTTCTAAAACCTGTGTTCCTCATCAACTAAGTGCAGACAGACTTATGATCAAGTTCAAGCTCAAGCTCAAGATTGCAGTCAAAGTTTTCCATATATAGTTATCCGGCCCGTGAATTAATTTTAAATTTCCTATGCATTAACACTATAAAGAAGAAACGATAGATATAGTATATAGTATATACAGTTTGCTACACTTCAGTTAGATTTAGATATATAGCCCTGTTAATTACAGTTAGACTGTTAGTTGATTTAGCATTATATATGTCAATCTTCATATTCAAACCCCTTTACAAAAAGGCAAGAAAGGGGAAAAAAAGAAAAAGGATAAAAAAGGCCTAAACTGCCACTTTCATAGGCAACGAATCAGCAATGCAGTCATTGTGAAAGAGAAACAAACGTATAGAGCAGTCAACGTTAAAGAGAAAGCGAGCAAAAAACAAAAAGATCGAGGGAGAAATCACGAAAAAGAAAAGATCTATCTAATATAAGAGCTTATTAGAGCGAGTACCTGGTACTGGAGAAATCATAGAGTTTGCCAGTGCTGGAAAAGATCATAACTCCAACCTCAGCATCGCACAAAATCGCAAGCTCCTTCGCCTTCTTCAACAAACCGTTCCTTCGCTTTGAGAAGGTCACTTGCCTGCTCGTGGAATTGTCGATCCTTCTTATCGCGATCTTCCCTCTCCCCATCGCTCTCAACCAAAACCCTAACTCCTCGATCCAGAATCACCGATTCTGTTCATCACAGATCAACAACCAAAATTTCAATTTCACCAATAGTAAAGGAAAAGAAGTCCAAAAAAAAAAATGAACAAAAAAGATAGCTCAAGGAACGGCCAGAAGAGAGTGAAAACTGAAAGCATCGATAGTTGCGATATATATATATATATATATAGTGCCGTTAGATGCAGAAAGCAAAGAGCAAAAACTGGAGAAGGAAAATCGGATTTTCCGAGAGAGAGAGAAAGAATCTAGAAAGAAAAAAATGGGAGAAAAAATAAAGAAAAGAAAAAGAAGCAGATATAAAAGGAAAACGAAGAACGAAAGAGGAAAAGAGAGAGAGAGAGGAGTGCCCTTACTGTGAAGAGTTTGTTTATATAACAGACAAAGAGACTGAATTCACATTAGAAGCGTGAGGTAGCTATATAAGGAAAGTGATGAAACCGCTTTGGTTGGTGCAACGCGAAACCGCTAATGGGTCGGAGAGCAAAACCATTTGGCGGTTTTCTACTGCCATGTGGCCCAATCATGTGCCGACTCCTCAGACTCACACTTTGCGTATTGACAGTTGTGCCGCCAACCGTATGATGCTCTGACGCGTGGAGCTACGAATACGTATACCGTAGCTGCGAGAGTATTAGAGATTTAGAGTAATAGTTATTCATTCCCCCATGCTTGATTATCGTATTATTAGTTCAATCACTGATTAGATCGGTTAATCCGATACAATTAAATAAATATAAAAAATCATATATTTTCACTAAATAACAATTAATTATAAACTAAATTGGTTACGCTATGTTTACAATAAAATCCTAGAATTCTCAACGTATTCAGTCCAATTCAATTCAAAGGTCCATATTCATCTCAGTAGAAAATAGGTAAGCAAAAAAAAAAAAAAAACAAAAAAAACAAAAAAAACAAAAAAGACTATCACATGACAATATCTGGCACTCATTAACCTTAAACGTGAAGTGACCAGATTATATTGAATATTCCACTAACCAAAAATTTTTTATATTCGATTGATTTTTTTAGATAAGATTAAATGGGATATTTTACCAATTTAAAACGTTACATATTATTTTTTCAAATCTTTTTAAAATTATGAAGGACTTAAATCAATTCTTCACCGATCTAAAAATTTTAATTAGATATTTTTATTTCAAGTCTTCTCATGATAAAAAATGGTTCACTAAAATAATATCTCATTAACTAAGAACTTTAAATATTTTTAAAATTTTCTTAGACAAAATTCAAATTAACTTCAGCTTGACTTAAAAATCTTAGATATTCTTTTCTTTAAGTCTTTTTAAGACTAAATATCACTATTAACTATATCATGTTACAATAATAAACTAAAGAGTTCATCGACTCACAGTAACCAACAAAAAAAAATATCCTCAACTTCTATAACTTAATTAATAAATTCTTTTAGTTCTTTGAGACTGTTCATAGATAATATTTACGACGAATACAGATTAGTATTAAATTTATAGGATGCGATCTGAACTAAAAATATGAAACTGTGATATACCTATATTATACTTTAATAGAAATTTCTTCTAAGATAGAAGAATAAATAAAGAACAAATGAAAGTAAAATAGTAGAATTTTGAGGTAACTAATTTTTCGTTTTCAATTGTTTCGCAAGTGAAAGTAAAATAATAGAATTTGTGATAGGTGAATCAGTTTTTAAAGTAGTCAAATTACTCAATTTAGCTTCTGAAATTGTTTTTATTTATATAAATTTTGACTTAATTACTCAAGTTTATATGGTATTTAATTTATTTTTATTATTTAAAAAAATTTTTAGTACATTATTGACGCACAACAAATATTAAACAACATATTAATAAAATTATTGAGTTATATTTAAATTTATTAATCATCAAAATATTGTATTAGATATCACAAAACTAACATCAAGGACATATAAAAATTATTGATCATCATCAAACCTCAAAAGTATGATTTTCCCCCATAAAAAGACAAGTAATAAGATAAAGATAAATTTGTTATAATATTAGAATTCATCAAGTTTATGAAAATCGGATATGTAATCAAATCGGTAAAGATAAATGTTTAATGATTTAAAAGTTCAATCGAGATTTAAATGAAATTTAACTGATAATTGAATTAAATATAATAAAATAATATATTTACGTATAAAATATATATTTTAAAAAATATTTAACTAACACATGTCTTAAAGTACATGATAAATTTGTTAGTGAAAAGTTTTTATTAAAAATATAAAAGAAAATTAAATTTTTAATTATTTATTTTATTTTTATTAAATAAAAATATTTAAAATTTTTTTATTAATAATAAATTTATTATATTTTCTAAGACACATATTAACTAAACTCTTAAAAAAATAATTTATATTAACTGATTTTTTGAATTTTAGAATTATTTGTTGATAATTATTTTATATCATGAATTGAATTAGTGTGATAGTTAACCCTTAATTAATTCGGTTAAATAATGTTTGGTCCGGTTCTAAAACAATTGGATTCACCAAGGGGATGGAGACAGGTGCAATAATTGTTAAAACTGAAAAGTACTTGAGTTTTATTTTATAGTTAGTTATTGATTTTTAAAAATAATTACTGTAGACTTCTTTTTACAATTATTAAACGTAATTTATAAAAGAAGAAGTTGAATAAATATAACGACTTTTCAAAAATATTGATGAGAAATTTTTTATTTTTGTATTTTCTAATATATAATATTACATTTGACATGCTTGCTTGGATTAATTCTCCAATTGCTATTATATATGTTTATATAAAATACATTTTGCATTTCATCAAATTATATTTTGTCATATCTTGTATGGAGGGGGAGGGGGCGAAGGTTTGATAATTTTATCTAATTTTGTTTTTGGATAAAGGCATAAAGCTGTCTAGTTAAATTATGGGCAAAACACTCAATTAAGGGGAGAAATTTTTTATACAAATCTGTCAAACTAAAATTCGGTTCATGAATCAATTAAGGCATGTTTATATATAGTTCGAATCAACTAAATTTAAACTCAATTTTCACATAATTCGAATCATGTTCATTCGAATTATACACAATTGCACACACTAATTCGAATCAACCTGATTCGAATTATTCATAGTATAATTTGAATTATGCTGTTAAAAAATTAATAATTTATTAAAAAAATTTATTAAAAAAATATATTTTATTTCATACATTAAAAAAAGCTAACAAAATATTTAATTATGAGACTTCTCTAAAATATTACTGAACTATCAATTCGAATTCTATACAATATTCTTTTGTCCATTTTTAATAGTTAATGAATATTTTTTAACAAACTTTTTAAATAAATTTATTTAAATTATACTACAAAAAATATTTTATTCTATGCAAAAATAATTTTAAAAAAATGGCTTAAAAAATGTTATGAGTATTATAAAAGTTTGTAATATTCTAGTGATTTAAGTAAATACATGATAAAAATATATTTTCTTTAATTTCTAAATTACTATTGACTATGTAGAGTATTTTTTTAATGTCCTAAGTCATTAGAATATTACAAATTTTTATAGTACTCCTAATATCTTTTAAGCCATTTTTTAAATTATTTTGCATAGAATAAAATATTTTTTTGTGGTATAATTTAAATAAGTTTATTAAAAATTATTCATGAGCTATCAAGAATGGACAGAAGAGTATTGTATAGAATTCGAATTGCTCACCATATAATTTGAATTAGAGTGATTCGAACTTCCCATGGTAATTCGAATCATGTAATATCTCACCATATAATTTAAATAATTTTATTAAAAAATTATCATAATATTTTTTAATAAATTTATTTAAATTATACCACAAAAAAAAATTTATTTTATGCAAAATAATTTAAAAAATGGCTTAAAAGATGTTAGGAGTACTATAAAAATTTGTAATGTCCTAATGACTTAGGACATTAAAGAAATACTCTACATAGTCAATAATAATTTAGAAATTAAAGAAAATATATTTTTATCATGTATTTACTTAAATCACTAGAATATTATAAACTTTTATAATACTCATAATATCTTCTAAGCCATTTTTTAAAAATTATTTTACATAGAATAAAATTTCTAAATTATTATTGACTATGTAGAGTATTTTATTTAAAATTTGAGTACATGCATGTATTTTCCTAAGTCATTAGAACATTACAAATTTTTATAGTACTTCTAACGTTTTTTAAGCCATTTTTTTTTAAATTATTTTGCATAGAATAAAATATTTTTTGTAGTATAATTTAAATAAATTTATTAAAAAAAATTGTTAAAAAATATTCATGAGCTATTAAAAATGGACAAAAGAGTATTATATGGAATTCGAATTAATAGCTCATTAATATTTTAAAGAAGTCTTGTAATTAAATATTTTGTTAGCTTTTTTTTAGTGTATGAAATAAAATATATATATTTTTAATTTTTTTAATAAATTTTTTAACAGCATAATTCAAATTATACAATGAATAATTCGAATAAGTCAAATTCAAATTACATGAAAATACGTGCATAGGTGTAATTCGAATCACCCTGATTCGAATGACTGTGTGTAATATCAAGTTGATTCGAATTAGTGTGTGTGCAATTGTGTATAATTTGAATGAGTATGGTTTGAATAATGTGAAAGTTGAGTTCGAATTTAGTTGGTTCGAACTACATATAAACATTTAGTTTGGCGTTTTTGTGTAAAAAATTTCTTCCCTTGACTTAATTGAGTGTTTTGCCCTTAAATTATAGTATAGAAAAAGTTTATATATATACTTTAACAAATTAATTAATAACATATATTGTGCATAATTTCAAATAATTTCTTGAATAAACTTATTATTTCTGGTCATATAAAGATTTAACAATTAATCATTTTAATCCTAAAAGATTAAATGACGTCGACAAATTTTGAATTAGTTTATCTTTTTAATTTTATAATTATAAGAAATAATATTTATTCTTGGTTGTGCCAAAAAATACACATGTAATTTTGTATGTATCTCTGTTTGGGATTAAGATCCATTCTTCAGGTCAAATCACGTGAAAAAAGTGCAACCCTGTGCTAATATAATATATAATTATGCAGTCCGAAGAACCATAATTATATTGGATGGTTGGTGTAGTGGAAAATATTTAAATTTAATTTCAGCGTTCCGCAATTATTTGACGAACAGAATCACATGTTTTGAGAATAAAAGTATTATTTATATGTTAAAATTAGTTATTATAATTAATTATTATATATAAATATATATTATTTAATATATTTTAATATATATTTTATATTACTAATTAATTTTAATTATTGATTTTCGTATACAACTATAATAATTGTTAGAGAATATGTGGGTCAGTGGGTAAGGGTATCTTTCCAATCTGGAAGCCGAAGCCAGAAGGGCAACCTCGTCAAAACCCAAAACAATGTGCAAGAAACTCTCCCAGGTACTCTCGCCATCCTAAGTACGATGAAGAAGGGGCACGTGTCGTTGTTTTACGTGGAAAACGGATTAAGTGTTAAGGAAAGTTTTAAAAGTTGGGGACTTATCCTTAGTTTTTCTATTTTTTTAAGGTTTCTAAATAAGGAATTTCTAGTAAAAGTACTTATGACCATTTCTTTGTGCACTTTATTTGGGATTTCCAACGGGCAAAGTCCTTAAACTTTCTCTACTTGGAATTTCTGTAGAGCATTAACATTTTTTATTCATGTTCCTAGCTTAATAATAATAATAATAATAATAATAATAATAATAATAATAATAATAATAATAATTTTAAATGAGAATGAATGTTATATTAAGGACCCTAATATTGATAATACTCATAAAAATTGTTTTACTTTAGAAAGACAATTTTGTTTATTTTGATAGTGATCTTGGATCTATTCCATTTTACTTTGTCTTGTTGATATTCTTAGGACTGTTGCAACGCAAAAAAGTGATCGATACTTCTTAATTTTATATTTTACTCAAGTATGAATTTTAATAATTAATTTTCAATTATGACTAGGACAAACTAAAACATGGAAATAAATTTTGGAGGATTTATTTCCCTTACTTGGATCGAATGTTTATTTCACGATTTAACCGATATATACTAAGAGAAAACTCATTAATAACCACCAATATTAATACCAAGGAAAGTATGCTTCTTTGGACCCTTTTTCCTTTACATTATTAGGTTCCACTTTGGTCATTATTATTGGGGCTTTTCCTCTTCTAATGCATTTTTGTTTACTTTTTTTCCCATTTACTATATATAATACAAATAATGTGAGTAAACAACCATTTTTTATATGAAAATTTATAATATTAATAAATTTATCCATGAATAGATGAAATTAATTTTATACTCATGAAAAATAAAAAATTATTATTTTATTTAATAAAATTTAAAATATTAACAAATCTAATTGATATTTAAATATTTTATTACATAAAAATTATTTTTTATAAATACAAAATAATTTTATTTATATTTAATTAAATTTATTAATTTTTAAATTGTTATAGTTAAAATAATAATTTACTCTAAACATAATATAAAAAGTGGTTCTTGCAAGTTGGGGTTTCTAATAATTTGTAATTTGTATTTGTATTTGTATATGTTTAGTACGTCATGCCTGCTGGAGTTGAAGGTTGGAATTTTTCTAATGCCTTTCATTTTTGTTCCTTGGCTTTTGATTGGCTGAACCCACGTGAAAGATTTGGGGTGGGCCAATAGCGATTCAAATTGAATTAAGAAATGGAATGGAGCATCATAGGCGAAAATTGAGGAGCATGGAACCACGCCGAGGCAATAAAATAAGGTTTCATGCCTTGAAAGTTACAAAAGTTAAAGAACAAGTGTCAATGATCAGCCAAATGATAAAACTCATCGGATTAGAGAAGTGATGAGTAGATGCCCTAGTTGAGATATCGTTAGTCGCCATCTTCTTTTATAGAGACTTTGATATTTGGGATCCAAGACACAAATATAATATAAAAATATAAAGTAGCTAGATTAAATTTTAGAAGGTAATGGGATTGCAAATTGTTTTCGATAGAGTTTGGGTTAAGATCCCCCTTTCTTTTGTGCGGTTAGCTATAGAAATCTTCTATTAATTTTTTTTTTTTCAAAGAAAAGTTCAACACTACAAGTAGAGTGTGTAGACATCTGATCAGATATAACAACAAAATAAAACTAGACAAGAGAAAACAACAAACTAACTAGGAAGAAGGATAATTTATTGTCATCTCCGATATATCCATCAACAACAAAAAACATCTGCACCAATTCACTTCTTATAATTCATAAAGCACATGTTAATTATCTCCTCAACCCTTCTATATTTATTCTGAAAAATTCTTTTGTTTCTTTCTAACCAAATGTTCCAAATAATAGCACAAAAGCACACCATCCACCTCTTGCACTCCTCCTTCCCGACAGATAACTCAATCCAGTTTAGGAAATGCTCCTTCAACGTACCCGGGTAAGACCATTGTCTACCAACATATGACATCCAAGCACACCAAACCTGCCAAGAAAAACTACAGACGAAAAGCAAGTGGTGACCATTTTCAACACCTTCATTACACAAAGCACAAAATTTATCTTGTTGGTTGATGATTCGAAACCGTCCCAGTCTCTCCTTAGTGTTAATCTTGCCAGACAAAACAAACCAGACAAACAACACTCTTGGAGACACTAGCCCTTTTCAAATAGATCTAGTGAAGCTGTAGCTTGTTACTTCCTTTGAAGCCAATTATGCTTGCAGCACATGCACAAAAGAGTTAGTTGAAAAAACACCTTGATTATCATATTTCCAAATCACTCTATCCTCTCTACCAGATGCAAGTTTAACCAGCCTTAACGTATCATGTAGCTGGTTCAGCATATCCAACTCCCATTGAAAAAGATCTCGCCCCCATAGGAGGTTCCAATTCCACTCAAACCCATCCCAAAACCTACAATTCCCTATCACTAATCCCCTCACTACAACAAAACATCATTTTGGCGACGGTTTTTTTAATGCTTGGCGACGGTTTTAACTGTCACTAAATAGTTTTGCGACGGTTAAAAAAAGCGTCACAGATTTGAGCGTCGCCAGCTGACATAATGACGGTTTTGGACCACCGTTGGTAAGGAGTGTCGCTAAATTATTTGTGACGGTTTTTAAAGTATAAAAGCGTCACTAATTTGTAACACTTGTAAATGTATTTTTTATGCTGTATCTCGCGACGTTTTAAAACTGTCGTTAAATTACTAAATCCTATGACAGTTTTTCCTTATATTTCATGACTATTTTAAACCGTCACTAAGTTACTAGTTCTTATGACAGTTTTTAGGTATATTTAGTGACTATCTAAACTGTCACAATATTTTTAATGACGGTTTTTCGATTTAAACCGTCACTAATTAAGTTACTTGTTCTTATGACAGTTTTTTTCTGTTTTTAGTGACTATTTTAAACTGTCATAATCTCTCCAACATCAATACTTTCTTTTATTAATTATTGCAAAAATTATTTCTATTATAAATAATTTATGTGTCTACCAACAAAATAATAAATGACATTATATTTCAATAAATTTAAACTCAATCTCACAAGTTTTACAAATATAGAAACAATATATTTCAAAAGTTAAATTCTACAAGTTTTACATAGTCATAATCCATAAAATGTAAATTCAAAAAATTCTAACTTAATCCAAACATATAAAGCTAACAATTATACTTGTAACTTAATCCTCAACTTTTTTCCGCAACTTCGCTTCACCTTCAACCTCAACAGTATCCAGCTTCAACAATTGCTTCACAAGCAACTCTTGTCCTCTGTAAATGAGAGAATGCAATGATTAGAATGCATTCACGAATAAAAAGACTTGCAATGGAACATGAAATATAGAAAATTAGAAATATCCGAAGAAAGATTACCACCAAGACTAATGCACATTTGAATTTGTTTGAAATACATGGCATAACCCCAAGCTCATAAAACCAAAGAAGATGTAGAAGATAATATTCAAATAGGCCGGTTAAAGTAGCAGAGTATAAAGTGAAGGAAAAGAGAAGAGTATTGTTAAAGGACAAGCAAAAAATTTGAAGCAAGTGCATACCCAAATATGAGGTCAATCCACTCATGTAAATGAGCAGATGCATACTCACTCTCCAGAACCATCCTATGCTTATGCACAAAATCAACTGGATTCTCAGCCCAAGGAGGAAGTCTTACAGTATCTGATATGGCAGAAGAATCACAGGGATAATAACTAAAATATGCACTTGACTGTACCACAAATTCTTCTAAAGAAACAAATGCTGAAAATATAGAGTATACCAAGCTTTTCTCCCAATTGTGTTGTGCCAAAATCAATTGAATTTTTGTTTGTGAGGACCTCAGCACTACAACAAAACAGCATTTTGGCGACGGTTTTTTTAATACTTGGCGACGGTTTTAATTGTCACTAAATGGTTTTGCGACGGTTAAAAAAAGCGTCACAGATTTGAGCGTCGCCATCTGACATAGTGACGGTTTTGGACCACCGTTGGTAAGAAGTGTCGCTAAATTGTTTGTGACGGTTTTTGAAGTATAAAACCATCACTAATTTGTAACACTTGTAAAGGTGTTTTTTATGATGTATTTCGCGACGTTTTGAAACTGTCGTTAAATTACTAATTTCTGTGACAGTTTTTCCTTATATTTTATAACTATTTTAAACCGTCACTAAGTTACTAGTTCTTATGACAGTTTTTAAGTATATTTAGTGACTATTTAAACTGTCACAATATTTTTAGTGACAGTTTTTCGATTTAAAACCGTCACTAAGTTACTAATTTCTGTGACAGTATTTTCCTTTATTTAGTGACTGTTTTAAACTTTCATAATCTCTCCAACATCAATGCTTTCTTTTATTAATTATTGCAAAAATTATTTCTATTATAAATAATAATTTATGTGTCTACCAACAAAATAATAAATGGCATTATATTTCAACAAATTTAAACTCAATCGCACAAGTTTTACAAAATAGAAACAATATATTTCAAAAGTTGAATTCTACATGTTTTACATAGTCATAATCCATAAAATGTAAATTCAAAAAATTTCAACTTAATCCAAACATATAAAGCTAACAATTGTATTTGTAACTTAATCTTCAACTTTTTTCAGCAACTTCGCTTCACCTTCAACCTCAATAGTATCCAGCTTCAACAATTGTTTCACAAGTAACTCTTGTTCTCTGCCAATGAGATAATGCAATTATTAGAATTCATTTGGAGAATATTACTAATAACAATTTTATGAGAATTCATAAAATGCAGTAAATAAACATGCTAATAAAGAAATTAAACCATGCTAGAAATCCATTAGTTAAGAAGAATGATCAACATCAAAGCCCCTAGATCATTCCTGACAGTGACAATAACAATAAATATTTAAAATCCTACTATGATCATCATCTATAAAGAAAAATACCTTTCCAGTAGACATGGCTAATTCTCCCAACTGCTTCCATTTAGACTCACTCTGCACTTCCGTGGCAATGTCCTGATCGAAGAAGAGAAAAAAGGATGAGTAGTTCTCATAATTTAAAGTGAAACAAGAAAGTAATTAGTAAGTTACATTATAAAACTTTTATAAGTCAAAGGCTATTTCCTTTCTGGCATATGAAATTTTTTTAACTTACCTTTGCAACCTCTAATCTCCCAAGCTGCATGGCTAGATCAAACCTATAGTCAGGGTCAGTAGCTACTTCAAGGGCATCCTCTATCATGCCTCGTGATTTCAGGAATCGAGCCACACTACCATAAAAACAAGTATATAATTTTAACTAGGACACATATATGACATTTTAGAACCAAGCTTTAGAACTGAACTCCTAATTTAGAAAGTAGAATAATACGCCCTCTACATTAAGAAGAGGAGTAAAACTGCAAAATATGAGACTATACACTTGTATCATGAAAGAACATCAATCAATAACAATAACAATAATTCAGTGTTAAGAATACCATAACAAAGTGGGCAAGAAGTGATGTGCTATTAATGAGGTAGTACTTGTTGTGATGCTCTTTAGAAATGGATGGTAGAACTTCATTGGCCCTATCCAAGAGTCTTGTACTCAATCAAGCTCAAAAGTAGCGTGTATCCCATTACACTGAAACCATCAAGAACAGAAATATAATCAAGCACTTCACTACACTATTAGCGTAATATGTGATATCAAATGGTACAAAGACTGCACTTACTTGAACTCTTTGTCTATCAAGTAACCTTACTTTGGCTGGCAAGATATCCCGACAAGTATATAGGACTGTTAGATATGCCTTCTACTTTTTACCTAAAAAACAACTTAGACTAAAAAAATTATAAATCATAAATAAACCAAGACATGTCGTCTAGTAGCCTTTGGTGATCTGATACTTCTTCATCATATGATGAAAAATTTTCACTAGTTTTAGGAATATGCTGCAAGTACAAAGAAGAGACATTTGTATTAATATCCAAATTGGAATTCTATAGCTACACTCACATATAAAGAATACATCACTAAGTATTACATATATAAGAAATTATAGAAAGAAGAGATCCAATGATATTAAATACAGCAGAATTTGGCTGCACTAAAAGGCTAAACTTGCAGGAATTAGGACCACCTGGTTTAATCTTTTGCTTACTTCACCGTCAAGAGAAGACTCATCCATTATTTCCAACGTATGCCACATATCATCACTAATAACTAGAATCTCTCCTGACCCAGAAGAGGAACCATAAACATCAATGTCATGCATACCATTTTCCCTTTCATTTGGATCCATGTCATATGCTGTCATGATCCTTCAAAAAGGAACTCTATCCAATCCAAGGACTAGCTGTCTTATCCCAAGTGTTTAATATCTGAAACAAAAAAGGTGCAATGCATTCAGACATCATGTATAATTATGCCATAAAAAATAATGCAAAAAAATTCATATAAAATATGATTGACTAATAGAATTTAAAAAAAAAGGTTGCTCTGCTTTATAATTTATATATTATTGGACAGTTAAGATTATTATTATTATTACTTGAAAAGATTGATGAAGGAACATGAGGCATTACCTTAGCACATGTAAGATAGCTAGCAGAATATACCATTTCAAAATTTCATTCAATATGTGACTCAATTACTCAAACTGAAGAGTTAAGTGCACTATATATATAAACCAATAGAGAGAGGGAACTTGCAAGAAACAACTTAATTAAAACAGAACAATAATCTTCCGTTTATTAAATATCTATCTTTATAGTTACATTTTCATCAAGTACACGAAAATGGGAAGCCATAGCTACATGAAGGTTTGGATCCTTGGCCTAATAGCATTAATTGGAGCAACACATGCTCAATTGGAACTTGGTTTCTATTCCAAAAGTTGCCCAAATGCAGAAAAAATCATTTCGCACTATGTTAATGAGCATATCCATAAGGTTCCATCACTTGCAACGACACTCTTAAGAGTTCCCTTCCATGATTGTTTTGTAAGGGTATGTATGAACTTTCTTCATCTATCATTGTTCTTATTTGTATTTGAATAATGCATTAATATAATGTAGCGGATTGTGTTCAAGGGTGTGATGGATCAGTGCTTGTGGCGTCAACAAAGAACAATCAAGCTGAAAAGGAAGCACCTTCAAACCTTACTCTAAGAGGGTTTGATTTCATTGAAGACTTATGCTAACAGTTAAAGAGCCCAGCTCATTTATCCGAATTTGCATTATTTTTTCCTTTGGAAAATGTCAAAATGCCTAACAATTAAACAGCCCAACTCATTTATCTCCATCAAGCTTATGCTAACAAAAAGGAAAAAGTTAAAAGTTCTTCAAACAAACTTACATGTGAAGCTCACGGATTCACTTGATGTTTGATAGGAGCATCTACTGAAGAATCAATCAAAGCAACGAGCAGTCACTTGTACCAAAAGTTCTCCTCATTTTTGTGAAAATTTTACTTACTCTGTTGAAGAAGATACATAAGGATCTCACATAAGTCTAACACTACAATAGTACATCAACTAATAAAAATATTTATCTGAATAATAAGAACTTTCAGGCTCTTACGTTATAGTAATGAAACATCACTTTCATAAATACCAATAGCTTTAATTCTAATTTTAACATCATGAAGACCTGAAATTGAAGATTGTTGATCATCACAGTTCTCAATACATGAGCTTCAATCACTTTATTAGATACTATGAGTGTATAAGTTAAATGTCTTGAAATTTTAATTATGGATAAGATCAATTTACCTAAAGACTGAAGTGGATATGGTTGAATTGATAGATTTTTAACACCAATAATCCAAGATAGAAAGGTAAAATCCCAGAGTAAAGTTCGGCTAATTTAATTAGCTTTTCCATCTCTAAAGTAGCAATTTGCATAATTCAAGAAGAGCACTAACCAGATCATGATGTCGCAGAAAAACGTCAAAGAAATCAAGAGAAGAAATAAGAAATTGAGCATTCAAAGAAATCTAGTTAAAGCATTTCATCGAACATGTTGAGTGCTAGTAAAATTAAAAAGAAACAAAAGATTTCAAAGTAAAAATTGCAAATATCAATATGAGCATATAATCATTATGATAATTATAGCAAAACAGAGCACCAAGAACAAACAATTGCAACAACCTTCAGCACAACAAACACTAAGCAAAAACAGAAAAATTGCAGGAGAAAAAAGCAGAAGAACATTCAAATACTCACTATCAGTGTTGAGTTTGAAGAGAAGAAAAAGTCGCTGGAAGGGGATATTAGGGTTCGCATTCGTAAAAGAGAGGAAGGGAAGGAACGACGCGGGGACAGCGAACGGCGACCGGCGAATGGCAACCAGCGAGCGACGGTAACTAGCGACCGGCGAACCATGGGCGACCAGTGAATGCGAACTAGTGAAGGTTGTGGCGTTACTTTCTCTTCTCTTCTCTTCTCTTTGCTTCGCTTATCTTCTCATCTTCAAATGGCTGTGGAAGGAATAGAAGTTTACAGTAGATGTATAAACGGAGGAGGATAAGAGATATAGACTAAACTACTAAGGTAGAATAATGACGGTTAAAAAATTAAATCCATAAGTGTCACAATATTATTAAATAGAGACGCTTAAAATAAAAGTCACAAAATAAGTGTAGCTATGTAGTTAATTTGGCGTAGTGCAGGGAGGTAAAATAGCTCGAGAAGCTAATAGGTTGTCATAAATAGGCCCAAAAAAAATGCACAAGATGAGAGAAGAGTGCAAAAGGTACAAATCAATCAGTTTGTCATTAAAGTTGATAGACTTACCAATTCCTTCACATCACTCATGTCCTCAAGGACTCCATTCCAAGTAGTAGAAACATCTGAGAACATCCGATTTGCATGATCAAATTTTCCACCTTGAAGTTTGATTGCAAGGGTAGTGAATGGTTCAACCCTAACAAGATAATACAGAACCTGAAAAGAAGATAATAACCATTAACTTTGCAAAACAAGCAACTAAGAATCAACCATACTCGAGAACATTGTGTACAAAATAAGAAATTGCTTCTATTGCTATTGTAGTTTGAATGTCAACATTATCATAGACTCATAGTGGTTTATGTTGTGCTATGAATATAAACTAATTTTAAAATTTATCACAGCAGTAAAATAGACACACCAATTCTACATCAAGATATCAACAAAGCATGACCTAAGTTAATATATCTATGAGTTAAATTTGTTATTTTTTTAATTTTCTATTGAAAAAGGAAGCGGAAAATAGAGGGGAACCCACTGTTCCTGCACTGGAGTAGTGTGATCCGTAACGGAATTTGGGGATGACTGGGTCGTTAAAGCTAGCATATCTCTCTTGAAATTTTTTCAGACGGTCTGGGTTCAATGCACCAATAGGCTGCATTAATTATCAGAGAAAAGATAAAAACATTCTCTTTTGAAAGGCGGGGTTCTCTAACCAGCAGTAGCACCCCCAATATTTGCTAACAGCAGCAATGCAAGTGCCTCATCCCTTGAAAATCAAACAACTCATGAGGGATTGCCAGTAAAAAAAGGGCAAAAGAAAAGTTAACTCTGAAATTAATGGTAGCCATATTGGAGTTCCCACATTGTTTTGGCGTGACAACAGAACCAGAGCTTGGTTTCAGCTGTGTATATGCTGCCTTGCAGAAAATTGTATATCTGAAAAGAGAAAGTTTCTTGAAAGCAATACTCAAGCAGCATAATTAGTTAAACTTCAACAATGGCATAAGTATAGCATAATACATGATCCCACTTGTTCCTGCTTCCTCCCATGGCTCTTCGAATTGTTGATCCAATTTCATTGACAGTTTCTGCAGCATCATTTAGAGGATAGCTGTGAACAAAAAATAGCAGTTCAGGTCAGAGTGTGATTACAATTCAAATTGGCAATTGCTTTTGCAGTAACTTGTCCCTAAGAGTACAAACAAAGATATACCTAACCAAATAGGACGTAGACTTACTTTTTGATGTCCTCCAGAATGGCTTTTGTGCCTCTATACATCTGCAGAAGTTGAACCATATAAATCAAGTAATTCACATGATACTTCAACAGCTATAATAGACAATTTTGAGGACAGGACTCAGTTGATCCACAGTCACCATCACCAACTTTACTGACCCAATCATTTAGGCTGTCCTTAAGATCTAGAATAACATTTGCAGCGGGTTCAATGGCAATCTCAAGGACTTGGCCTTGCTCACTTAGCTGTAGAGGTCGTCTCTGTGGCTTATGTAAAGTAAACATAGGAACCATATTTCAAAAATTATATCAGGATATAAGTACATATACAGTTGACATGATTAACATAGATTTAATAAAACTCAACCAGCTTTCAAATGATATTGACAAGTCAATTCTACTTTTACCGATTCACCAAAATGATATTGACAAGTCAATTTCATTTAAATAACAATTTCATATAAGATAAAAATTAATAAATTAAGAAAAGAAATAATTACTGGTTAAGAAACAAGGGAAAAAGATCACCTGTGTTATATCATTATAACTACGCCCAGCCAGTGTATTAAGTTGCATTAGGTAGTCAAAGTTACTGATCTGCACAAGGGATTATAAAATTAATGAATATAAGTGATTCATATGCATATTATATTAGAATCAAAATCCTTTGATCAGTTAAGGCTCAATTCATACCTCCCACCTAGCTCAGCGCTTCATAAGTTGTATTCTTTTCAAAATCCTTTGATCAGTTTTATATTCTATTTCTTTTTCAATATTAATTTTCTCAGGGTATTTAACAATACCTATTTTTCAAGGTGGAAAGAAGGGAATAATTTTTGAATTTCAGCAACTCCTATAATTTTTTGAATTCTAGTAAATCTTCTTGTTTGATTAAAACTTCAAGTTGTGTTGCTACATTGATGCGAACTTGGAGGACTTCTTTTGGTTGCGGTTGGAAGTGGTTATGGTTGCATCTAATTCCAGGGAAGATTTGTTGCCGCCAAAATAAAAACAAGCTCATCAGTCTTGGCCAAACCGTCCATCTGCAATCTAATGCAAATGATCAATATTTGAGAGAGCACAACAAAATACACGTCACTTCATTGTAAATTGATAAAGGAGCTATAAGGTGCTGCAAGGGAACTAAAGGAATTGTACGTTTTGTAGTATAAATACAGAACTATAAATACAGTGAGATAATGTGAGTGAAAATTTCAAGAGGTAGTGATCTGGTCGTCAGTTTCCTCAATAAGAGTAAAGTATTACCTATCTTTCTTACTCTAGTAAAATAATGGTCAAATGAATCTAAGTCACACTAGCTAGTTAACGGGTGAAATGAACAATAAAAAACATATTCAATAAAGCAAGAAAAACTAACAAAAAGAGAAGTGGATGATTCAAAAAGTAACTGAAAATGCATATACCATACTAGTGACAATGGTGTCTCTCCATGAAAGGCATGCCCTGAGTTGCCTTGCTGCCTTTTTCACATTATCACCCTAAAGGTGGCGTGACAACTAAAATTGATGGCTTTGGGAATTATAACATTTGGCCGAAAAATTTGAGTTTTAACTACCATTCAAATACTTTTAATATGTTCAAATGCTTTTAATATGTTGTGAATAGAAAAAGAATTCAACACCTTTAATTTTCTAAATTCAGTGCCTAGTATGGCTTATAATTTCTTAGAGCTTAAGATAGTTTACTTATATTTTATTCCAATTAGCATTTTTAGCTAATTAGCTTTTCCATTTCTAGTGTAGCAATTTGCATCATTCAAGAAGAGTACTAACCAATTCATGATGTTATCAAGGCACAAAAATATCAAAGAAGTCAAGAGAAGAAATAATAAAGAGAGAATTCAAAGAAATCTAGTTGAAGTATTTCATCGAACATGTTGAGTGCGGAAAAAAGAAATAAGAGAATTCAAAGAAAATAGCAAATATGAACATGAGGATATAATCATTATGATAAATTGCAAAAAAATAGAGCACCAAGATCAAACAATTGCAACAACTTTAGCACAAAAAACATTATGCAACAACAAAGAAATTGCAGGGGTAAAAATTATAGTAGAAGAACAATTAAATACTCACAATTAGTATTTAGTATTGAGGTTGGAAGAGAAGAAAAAGTCGCTGGATAAGGAATTAGGGTTCGCACTCGAGGGGAAGAGAAAAGACGACGAGGGGGACAGCGAACGGTGAACAGCGAATGCGAACCGCCACAGTGTACAGCGAACGGTAAATAGAGAACGGTGAACGTCCAACGCGAATCATGACGACGAACGACGAACGGCGAACTATAGCGTGGTGAAGGTTGTTACGTGACTTTCTCTGTTTCTCATCTCATCTGAAATAGTAGTGAAAAGGTGAATACAGTTTTAGAAAAAATAGAAAATTAGAAAAAAAAAACAAAGAAAAAGAGTGAGAGAGACATAGAGTCAATGACAGTTTAAACATAAAGAGTATAAGTGTCACAATGTTGATTAATAGAGACCCTTAAAATAAGGGTCACAAATTAAGTGTAGTTATTTGGCCAATTTGGTGTAGTGCCTTTGGTTTGAAATCGAGAATAGTCTTGGAAAACGATATTTTAAAGAGCCTCCAATAAGCCAGACGTCCTCCTAGAATCTCGTACATCTCCTATCGCCAACCTCCACAGACAGCCCTGTGATTAACTTCTGCCTAACTTGTTGATCCATGCACTGTAGTTGACAGATATCCTTCCACGGACCCCCTAATAGGCAGGTCTTGGCTGGACAGAAACTTATTTGGATTCAGGTTATTACATGAGCATACCACATTTTTCCACAATGGACATTCCTCCTTAGAAAAGCGCCACCACCACTTAAACACTAGAGATGTATTGCGTATCATAGCATCCCCAACTCCTAAACCGCCTAATTTTTTAGGAGCCTGCACTACATCCCACTTAACCAGAGCCATACCGTTCCTCCCATCCTCCTTGCTCCATAGAAATATTCTCTGCAAAGAGATCAGTTTCTCTGCAACACCTTTAGGCATCTTATACAAGCTCAAGTAGTAAATCGGAAGGCTATTCAACACAGATTTGATGAGAACCAACTTTCCGGCCTTATTGAGAGCCTTGGCTTTTCAGAGACTAAGTTTTTCCTCCACTTTGTCTATTATTGGCTTCCAAGTCTTTGCCAGCCTCGGATTTGCTCCTAGTGAAATACCCAGATATTTGATTGGAAGAGAGGCTGCCTTACAACCCAGTACACTACACATCCGTTGTACCCACTGCTCTTCACAATTAATAGAAATCAACCTAGATTTATCAAAATTGATGCTTAAACCTGACATCAGCTCAAAGCAGCGAAGTAGCCTCCTGTAATTCTTGATGGTCTCTTCCTCAGGTGGGCAGAACAGTATACACTACAACAAATATGGCCTTTAGCAACGCCAAATTTTGCAACGCCTTAAAACTGTTCTCTTAGATAGTTTTAGACAACGATTTTTTGTAGTGTTACTGTTGAATTCAATTTGTCATTATTTTATAGCAACAAATTAAAACCGTTCTCTTTGACTATTTTAAAGAACGGTTTTATAACTGTTACCATGAATTATTTTTAAGCAACGGTTTTTTTTATTGTTTAAAGAATTGTACAAAAGAAAAGCATTAAAACCGTTGCCAAAATGCTACACTTTAAAATCGTTCTATTAGATGATTTTAGACAACAGTTTTTGCAGTGTTGCTCTTGAAGTACATTTTTTCATTACACTATAGTAACAAAATAAAAACGTTCTCTTTGACTATTTTAAAGAACGGTTTTACAACCATTACAACAATTGTTTATGAAACAACCATTTTCTAATATTATTTAAATAATTATATAAATTAAATAATACCAATAAAAATAATTTCAGATAATTATATGAATTTAAAATATTTTTTCTATAAATACTGAATTTATAAAATACTCAAAAACTATTGTTATAAATAAATAATAAATATTATTTTAAAAAATTAAAATTAAAATAAATTATAATAAATATTATATATTATTATTATAGATATATAAAAGATATTATATTTTAAAAACATAACGTTAAAAAAATTTATAATAAATATTATTTATTTTTATTATAAATATATAACAAATATTAATATAAAAAATAAAATTAAAATAATTTTAGAATAAATATATTATATATTTATTGTTTATTTTCTCACTAAGCATATAAGAAAGCAGAACAGACGCGCGCTCTTCCTCTTCTCTTCGAAACCAAGGGCGAAGAACGCTACTCTTCCTCCCTCCACCGCCCCAACCCACACCTTCAGAATCAGAGACGTCATCGAACCGCAGTTCACCAGAAAGCCCGAAATCGCACCATCATCGCAAGTCACCAGGAAGCCCTAAATCGAAACTCACCATCGTCGTGCCATCATCGTCACTGCATCCTTCTCAAAATCGTCGCTGCCTCCTCCTTCTCGGCGTCGCTGAGTTTCTCCTCTTCGCGACGTTGCTGCTTCTCCCCTCTCCGCGGCTTCAGTGCTTCTCCATTCTCCGCGGCGTCCTTGCGTCTTCTGCTTCGCTGCTTCTCCCCTGTTCTGCTTCACTGCTTCTGCTTCACTGCTTCTGCTTCACTGGGTTGTGCTTTGCTGCTTCTGCTTTGCTGCTGCTGCTTCACTGCATCCGCCGTTTGTGGGTTGTCATCTGTGGTAAGTGTTTTTCTTCTCTGATTTTCTGTTGCTTAGTTAGGGCTTGATTAGTTGTTGGATATTTTCTGTTGCTTAGTTAGGGCTTGATTGGTTGTTGGGTATTCTCTGAAAGTGGTGATGTTTGTGAACATGAGCAAGAAAGGTGTTGAATGTTGACTGAGTTTCTGTTCTGATTTGCATATTGTTCTGAGTTTCTGTGTACATGCCTTGTGCTTTAAATTTGTTTTTAATTAATTGAAGTATTCAATAGCTTAATTTTGTCCATGAGATTGCTTCAATTGGTTCTAACAGGTTTTTCTACTCTTACATAAAAGAAGCAGAATTTTTAACGAACTCAATATTGAGAAAATCTTATTAAAGTCAACTGAATCAATTCCATGAATACAGTTAAGTGGTTGATTACTCTAATTAATTGTTAAAAACAAATCTAAACTGTTAGTAATAGTTTCCTTCTTTCTATTGTGCTTAACTGCTTATCTATTTTTTTAGAACATAAATTTTCTTTTGAGATAACTGAGGCAACTCTATTGCCAACCAGTGTGTGGTTGTGACCCTGTTTGGGTAGCAATACAAGCAAAGTTATTTTGATTTTTATTTTATTTATCTCCATTGTTAGTTCTTGTTTCTGCAAGGAGGATCTCTTATTGTCCATTCTGTTTGTATTATTTATCTCTCTTTATTAATACTATGTGTATATCTTAAATTAAAAAATTGATTGTGTTCTTTTCCATCAAAGAACATTTATTTATCTTCTTAATATTTGCATTTGCTGGTAGGCGTCAACACGAGGAGGAATTGAAAATATTGGAAAAAGAGACTGCAAGAAGAATCGAAGAAGCAATTCGAAAAAATGTTGAGGAGAAGCTTGATTCAGAGGAAGTTAGATTGGAAAAAGAAAGGCGCATAGCGTAGGGTGTGAACATAATTTTTGATTGCGGATGGCGGCTCATGGCGGTGAGCCAAAAATCCGCCATAAAGTTATAGTGGATGGCGTTGCAGAAAATGGCAAAAATGGCGGATTACCTAAAAAATACACATATATGTACAAAAAAATATGCAGAAAAATTGCAAATATAATAAACTATAAAATCTATCTATATAAGCAACTTTCTAGTTATAAAATATCCAATTAATATAGCAAATATAGTAGCAAATTTAGCAAATAAACATAACATCAAGTTCAAATCATAAGTTCATAACTCAAAAGTCATAAGCAAGCCATAAAATAGAAGACACAACATAAAAACTATAGACCATCTAGATTCTAACTCTCATCAAATTCATCCAAATTAACATGATTATTATCATGTCTCTCTGCCCCCTCATCATCCTCTGATTCGGTATCATTGAATTGAATCTCCTCTTCTTGTTCTTCTTCATTTTCAGAATCCTCTTCATCTTCAAATTCTGGTTCTTCCTCTTCCACAATTACTGCCTTTCCTTTTCCTTTTTTTGAAGCCTTAGACCCACTTGGTCCACCTTTTGCACCACCTCTTGCAGTTGTAGGTTCTTTTCTTTTCCTATTTTGTTATCTTCTAGTATTTGTTGTAGGATCATGTCCTCCCATTGCTTCAAAAACAAGGTTCCAACTCAAAGTGTTGTCATCTTGATGAACGAAATCAGCATCATCATCCACACTATCTTCTCGAAAGGTGGCAGTCCCAATTTCTCCCACTAACCACTCATTACACTCATCAATATCATTGAGTGCAATAGGGTCAACTTCATCTTTGAGGTTGTACCTCTCGATGAGTTGTTGGTTATACTTTATGAAGACCAAACTCTCCATCCTTTCATGATCAAGCCTATTTCTTTTCTTAGTATGAATGTGCTCAAATATACTCCAATTGTGCTCACATCCAGAAGCACTACAAGTCAAGCTCAAGATCTTGATAGCAAGGTCTCGCATGTTTGGAGCTTCATGCCCATATGTCCGCCACCAAAATGCTATAAAATTAAAATAAATTTGTCTAAGCCTTTAACCAAACTAAATTTATAAAGCTTTGTAAAATTTATAACAATCTTACCGGGTGAAATCTTTTTCCTTTGAGATTTTGCAAAATCTAATCCAAAAAGTCCATAGCCGGCCTTGTATAGTGCTTGCTCCTCCAATATCTTCTGCTGCACAGCTTGACTTGGCACCAATCTAGTGATGCACTCAAACCACCCCTTTGTAACTTCTAAATCCAGCTCAATCCGAGGGTTGTCATAAAACAACTCGGGATTTAGAAAATGACCGGCTGCATGCAATGGACGATGAAGTTGGCAATTCCATCAGTTGTCAATGATTTTAAAAACATCATTGTACTTGCTCTCATCATTAAGAAATGTTTTCATGATGCATTCCTTTGCCTTCTCCATTGCTTCATAAATATATCCCATTGGTGGCTTCGTCTCTCCATCAACAAGTCTAAGCACCCGAACAAGAGGGCCCATGATCTTAAGGGTGTACTTGACATGATTCCAAAAAGAGGGCATGATAACAATCTTTGTTGCCTCCCTCCCCTTTGCCTCCTTTGACAACTTATTCTTTGCCCATTCATCCGAGGTGAACATTCTTCTCAAATTTCCTTTCTCCTCATAAAGCCTTTCCAAAGAGAGAAATGAAGTGGCAAATCGGGTGACTACATGCCTTACCAACTCCTTGCCATTTGTGAAGTGTCTCAACATAGCTAACGTGCTAGAGTGACTATAAGTGAAGCTAACCAATGAAATGGCCCTTTTATGGTTTTTTGAATTAATGGTAACTTCCCAATGTCCTCAAGCATCAAATCCAAACAATGGGCAGCACAAGGAGTCTAAAACAAATTTGGCCTTTTCTCCATCAGCAACTTACCAACAAGAACATAATTACTCCCATTATCAGTTACAACTTGAACAACGTTGTGCTCACCAATTTTCTCAATAACATCATCAAGATGCTCAAATAATTTCTACCAGTTTTCACATAATCAGAAGCATCAATAGAATTCAAAAACATTGTCCCAGCTGGAGAGTTTACAAGAAAATTAATAATGCTCCTTTGCCTTTTATCCGTACAAGCATCTGACATAATAGAGCAACCATACTTTTCCCATTGCTCTTTATGACCTTCAACAATCCTTTGGTGTAATCCAACTCCTCATTAAGCAGTGGAACCCTTAGAGCATGATAACTGGGAGCAGGTAAATTGGGACCAAAGCTTCCAACAGCCCACAATATTTCTTGAAAACTCTTCAACTTTACCGGGTTCAATGGAATCCCAGCTTGGTAGAACCACCGTGCTATGTATCGATGAACTCTACGAACTGCTTCCTTATTACATGCTTCCTTGATGTTCTATTGCCTCAATTTCTCTCTTTTGCTTCTTGCAATGGCAGTTTCAGGTTTTCTAACAAACAAGTCCATTGGACCTCTCATGCTAGTTGCACCCCCTCTAGCACTACTTGCACCCCCTCTAGCTGCTGCCATTGGAGCTGGATTATAAGGTTCATCAATCTCTTGAGCATCTTCCTCCGACAATCCAAACCCCAAACTCTCTAAGTCAAGTTTCCTAGCATTGACACTCTGTTCTTCGGTGCTTTCCGGGGTGGCACTTTGTCTTCCTCGATTTTTTTTATGGTAATACTCCCATAATTCAGCAATAACATCTTTTGGAACCATTTTACATCCAGCAACGTTTCCAGGCTTGATCATTAAGTGCTCTTTTGCCCGTGTGATGCCTCCTTTCATAATTTTTCCACAAAAAGTACATACGGTGTCATTGGTATTTCCTTCTTCTACTGTACTAATATATTTCCAGCCTGGGTCAACTCTATTAGAGCGGACAGCTGCAGCGGGAGCAGGACCAACAGGGGCAGCACCAACAGTGGGACCAGCAGAGGCAGGGGTAGGAGCATTAGAATCAAGGACTTGTCTAGAAGTGGACATTGTATACTGAATGCAAAAAAATAGAGGAGGAGAAGTTTAACACTGTCACTGATTATTGAGAAAGAATGGGCAGAAAGAATGGGTAGCAGGGAAGAGAGGAAAGAAAAAGATAGGAGCAGACTAGCAGAAAAGAAGGGGCACGAACCAGCAGTGTCAAAAGGTGATGAGCAGCAGTGTTGAGAGAACAGAGACGGGCGGCGCATTGGGTGGCGCGACGAACGGCGCGACGGACGGTGGTGATGGATGAGGGCTGGTGAAGAAATCTGGTTCGCAGAGATGAGAGCACAGAGACGAAGAGAGGGAATTTTTTTTGAACAAGAGGCAGAGGAGGGAGTTATGAGTGAGGGGCTGAAAATTAGGGTTAGTGGTTAGTGGGATCTGACCTAGGTTTATTAAATTACCCAAACTACCCTCAATTTTTTCTGGAAAACCCAAAACAGCCCGCTATTTCTGCCATATGCATTGCGTCCCGCCATGGCGCCACCGCAATTACGGCCGCCATGGCGCCCCCCGTTATAACCCCATCGCGGCGTCCGGTGAATGGCGGCAGGGTCAAAACCCGCCACGCCATACCGTTATGGTGCCGCCATAACCGCCATTTCAAAACACTGGGTGTGAAGAAATTGCTTGATGATGTTGAAGTTCAACTTGAAAAGGAAAAGCAAGATGCTCTTAATGAGGCTCGAAGGAAAGAAGTAAGTGGGCTAACTGGGACTTTCCTTTTTCTTTTACCCGTCTTTTTCTGCTAGTGGATGTAAATATTAGGGGCAAGTCATTACTTATTCTCTAAAGCCCATATTATATATAGTATTAGAGTGCGAGAGAGTTTCAAGCACTAAAATTGTCATATTTTCAACAATTGTTTTAGTGTGAATAAATTCTGTAGTAATCTTGGTACCTTTGAGTATCTTTAAAATATGTTCAAATCCCTCATCCTTAAATGAATCCTTTTCAGTGTCCTATATTAATCAAATTACTATGTTAGACAAGAAATGCTATTTCCAGGTTTAATTCTAGATTAATACTGAACCTTCTTACATAAATAACTATCTCTTTCACTATTTTCACTCCTTAACACTATCAATCATCAGGAAACTGTACTGAACGTATGTCTGTGAAAAGCTTGACCAATATATTATTTTTCCATTTGCATCTGAAAATTAGGGACCAACCTATCTAGTATGAGAAGGTTTTGTTGTTATTGTTGTATCTAAATTTGTTTAATGTTCTTAAAATATGGCATATTTCTTTAAACCACTCAACCAAAATCCAAGGTTAGTGTTACAATCTTGTATATTTATTATTATTACTTTTGTTCTATCTATTTTGTGAAACTGGTGTAAGATTTGATGCTTAGACAGTACTAAATTGGATGAATGCATAGCACAAATCACATGTTGTTTGTAAAGACAATTGGATGATGTCCCCTACACCCCAATGGCACAAAGAAATGGAACATGGCTCAAATATGACTTTTGATTTAGTCTCATGACTTATTATTTAATGTTTGTTTTGAGAAAGACAGTGTTGTGTTAGTAAGGGCTTGCTGCTCTAATTTTTGGGTGAGAGGTTTACTTGGTTAAAGACCAATAGAAGCACAACAGTGTACCAAAAATCTGAGCAATCCACCAGTTTCAATCAGCGACAAGGTTCCTCATGTGCCTACGACAAGGGCGGTGGCGGCATTATGCCAACGCCATCGATTCCCTCATCTCCATCACTCTCCTTTAACCAGAGGTATGTTTGGGCTTGCAAATTTGTAACTGATTTTGTTATTTTACTAAGATTATGTTTTTCAATGGATATTGGATGTGTGGAGATTGAGTTTTGGGTGAGATGAGTGTGTGATTTATTTTGTGTGAGGTGTGTGTGTGGGGGGAGGGGGGAGGGGTCGTGTTTTAATCGATTTTGTGTGTTGCTTGTTGCTTGTTCTAGGTTTAACAAGAAGTCTAGCGATGCATAAGTTGGACAATCTAGAGTAAACCCCACCCCACTGAATGTAATAGAGTCTAACAGTGGTTCTGTTGCTCTAAACATACAGAATGGTGCCCATGTGCAACCTCAATTGCATGGTAAGCTTGAGGAGAATTATATTTACTTCATTTTTAAAAGAATTATGTTTATTCTCTTACTTTGGTTTTTAAGTTTCTAGTTTTCTGTTTAAGAAAATTTTTCTGTGGAAAGAATCTCCATCTTTATTGATTATCTTTTATATAACAATTACCTTGCTAGATATAGACAATTTTATTGATTATTTTTATATAACAAAATATGAAAATAAACCCTAAAACAAATTGTAGCTCAATTGTTAAAGTATCCATAAGGAGTATAACTGAAGGGACTAGGTTTGATTTCCTCAAGTAACTATTTTAGAATTATATGTTATTTGGTGTTCGGTGAATTATTAGTTTAAGTAAATCATTCATTTATGTTGTATGGTAGAAGCATCTGATACTCCAGCTACCACCAAGCCATGTGAATCATCTGCTGTACAAGGGAGTATTGTAACTATTCCAAAACTTCCAACTTCTCAACTGTCCCCTGCAATTGCTGATCTAATTACTCTTGAAACTCCTACTAAGGGTATGCTAGACCAATGAATTTTTTGCTTGAAATTATGTGGGATTAAGTCAACATTTTATGACTTGTATCTTGGGTTTGTAAAAGTTCTTGATGCTAAAATATTTTCCTTAGTAGCTATTAATTGTCAGTCTTAAGACTGAAGTATTCCGAATATCAAATGTATTTTTTATAGGAGATGCATCAAAGTCATTCCCTTTCCAATTTGAAGCTATTAATCCTAGCTTTATGAATGGGATGACAGTAAGTTTTGTATATATAAATTTTGTACATTGTGTCTGGTCTACTGCATATATTTTTAGAATTTTATGGCCATTAAGTAATTTGTTCTGATATTCAAGGCCCTAATAGTATAAGCTTAGCTCTTCCTAATATAGATGAGCAGAAGCAGGATCAGGTGTGAACATATATTCTTTTTAATTTCTCCTTTACTTCTATGTTACTATATTCATTTGGTACCACTACCCACAACTTCTCATTGAATTCTAGATCTTATTTCAGATGCTAAGCAAGAATTGATTTGATATAGAATCTTAGGTTGGAAATACTACACAAGTGCAACAACCAATTTTTATTCCAAGTCTTCAACCTCGTCCAACTATGAAAATTAATCTTAAAGACTTGAAGTAAAATGGTATTCAAGTGGATAAGGGGCATGACTATTAACCAAGGTAAATTCCATCAACCTAACTAATTGAATTGGTTATGGAGTTGGGACAAGCAAAGAAAGAATTTAAGGTTGAAGTGGAAGCTATAGGCCATGTTTGACATGAAAATCTCGTGCAGTTGCTTGGATATTGCATAAAAGGAGTACACAAGTAAATCTTTTTCTGAATAAGTTGCTTTGAAATTATTACAAGTTCCCATTCTTAATTGATGCTTCAACTCCATGATTTATATGATCTAGACAAGGTTGGTACATAACTTTGTGTTTGTCTTTTTAATGCTTAGTATTCAGGTTTTCTAATCTGTCAAAAATGTTTATACAGATAAAAAAGAAGATTTAAGATTTATTCTAGTTCTTTATCTGGAGCAGTTGCCATTGAAGCCAAGAGAGTCCACTCAAGCTGAGTTACGGCACCAACTTTATTGAAGAAAAATGAAGAAAATGTCACTCTTAGGCTATAGTATTATGGTATTTTGAAAAATGATGATGATATAAGTAAAAGTAGTTATGGCCTAAACTAGTATTATGTTATTTTGCAATGATGATATAATGTGATTGTGGATCTTACAACAATTTTTATAAGTCAAATTTGATGGTAAATGTTCAATTAGTTTTATTTAGTAATTTGATTTAAATAGTTTAGGTTATTTATTGATACTAAATTAAAAAAAAGTTGGAACGAATTTCATTTATGAAAAAATTATTGTAAATAAAGAATTATATATTACAAAAAACTGTTGTCAAAAGTCACAAAAGACAATGGTGTTAAAATCGTTGTCAAAGACAACTACAAAATGACAATGGTATTAAAACCGTTGCCCAAAAACGACATTAATGGCAACGCTTTAAGACCGTTGGCTTTGTGAATAATAAAACTACAATAGTTTAAAACCGTTGCCTATCCAGTTATGGTTTTAAACCGTTGTTTAAAATTTTCCGTCAAAACCGTTGTCTATGCCAGTAACTGAGGCAACGGTTTTTTTGTTACCGTTGCCTTAGGTAAAAAACCGTTGCCTATGAGCATTGGTAACAGCCGCATATACCACAGGTCAAAAACCGTTGCTAAAGCATTGCCTAAAGTTTTAGGAACGGTTTTTTTATCTACGGCAACTATTTTTGACCGTTGTGAAAACTCTTGTTTGCTGTAGTGATAGTATCATCTGCAAACTGAAGATGAGATAACTCGATATGATCTCTTCCAACCAACAGCGGAGATATGCGACTATTTCTAACAGCCTCTCCAATCATCCTATGTAGGACATCCACCACGAGAACAAAAAGAAATGGGGACAGAGGATCACCTTGTCGCAAGCCCCTTTCCATTTTGAACGGCTTAGAAGGCGAGCCATTTATCAATACTGACATAGAGCACGTACTGACGCATTCCATAACCTAACTCCTCCATCTTCGACCAAACCCCATCTTTTGCAGGACAATGTCGACAAAACTCCACTTGACTCTGTCGTATGCTTTCTGGAAATCTAGCTTTATTATTGCTGCTTGCTTCTTCTTCAGTTTGATCCACTGGACCGTTTCACACACAATAAGGCCCATCATGTATCTTACGACCCTTGACAAAGGCACTCTGGGTCTCGCCTACTAATCTTGGCATGACTGCTCGCATTCTCCTAACTAGCATCTTCGAAATTACCTTATACACACATCCCACCATGCTAATCGGGCGTAGGTCTTTGATTTCCTTAGCACCAGTAAACTTGGGGGCCAACGCCACCCAAGTGACATTAGCATCTGCCGGTAACCTGGAGAATTGGAAGAAACCCATAACCGTTGCAGTAAAATCAGCACCAATTTCATCCCAACACTTTTTAATAAAGTTCATATTGTAGCCATCACTACCTGGCGCCTTGGATGATTCACAATCTCAAACTGCCTCTCTAACCTCCTCGGGTGTCGATAATCTCTCTAAAGCCAATGCGTCTTCCTCACTGATCATTTTTACCAAACCATCTCTGAATCCCACCTTAGGAGACTTCTCTTGGTGATACAACTCCTTATAAAACCCCCTAATGGCAAGCTTAATCCTAGCTTGATTCCTTATCAATCTTCCGTTAATAACCAGAGCATCGATCCTATTATTCCTCCTTCTCGCAGAAGCTAAATTGTGAAAGTATCTCGTATTCTTATCCATATACCTCGCGTGGCTAGACCTTGACATCTGCTTCCAATGTAATTCTTTCCTCACATACCATTTCTCACAAGATGCCACTAGTGCCCACCTTCTTGCTTCAACCGTACCATCATACTCCCTGTCACCCACCATATCATCTATCTTCTTAATCTCTTTCTCAAATTTCATGATTTTGTTGTCCATGTCACCAAACTTATCTCTATGCCATCTTTTCATCGGAACAGACAAAGCCTTCAGTTTATCCGTGAATCGTACCTCTCCTAACCCTATCCATTCCTCCTTAACCAACCTTAGAAAACCTTCATGTGTAAACCACGAATCCAAACTTCGGAATGGTCTTGGTCCATCCTTAGGTCTCTTATCTTCCACAATTATAGGGCAATGATCTGGCAGACCCCGTGGACCACCTCTTAATCGAGTCTCCGAAAACTCCTCAAGTCATTCTAAGTTAACCAGTGCTCTATCAATACGACTGCAGGACCATCCTCTAAACCATGTAAACTTCTGGTCAGTAATCGGCAAGTCCACCAAATCCATGTCGTTTATCCAATTCTTGAAATCTTCTGCCGACAAAGGTAGGCTTTCATAACCTCGCCTCTCCTCTACTTGTACAATTTCATTAAAGTCCCCCAAGAAGCAGTAGGGACATTGACACAGCCTAGCTACGTAACTCAACTCTTTCCACACAACAAGTTTCTCATCTCGAGTATGAGCACCATAAACCAAGAAAAATGCACAGTTAACATTATTCTCTGAGAAAACCCCCTCAACACACAGCCATCTCTCACCTTTATAACAATTTTTCCTTTTAAACCAAACATCATCCCATATTAACAATATACCTCCAGATGCTCCAATAGACTCTACATACTCCCACCCTGCATCATTTCCCCAAAATTTCAACACATCAAACCTTGTTACTGTCTGCATTTTCGTCTCAACTACACCTAACATGTTCAACCTGTGTTTCCTCCTAAGGTCTTTTACCATCCTACACTTCCCATCACCCCTTAGCCCCCTAACATTCCAAGAACAGAAAATTATTTTAAAACATTATTACACACCTTTTTATGAGTTTTGGGCATGCTTCGTCTTGCCTTAGCCTTCAGTTTTACCATACTTCTTTTTCGCGCAATTTCTTCATTTTGTTCTTGTAGAATAGACATAATGTCGTCCTCTTCATCGTATAGCAATGCTCCAGATTCCTTTGCTAACTCCCAAGTCTTTATGTTTTCTATCCGTTACTCATCCAACCTTGAACAATTATTGTCCCTATCCTCGTCATCCATACCGTTCCCTTCTTCTCGCAAGTAGCCTTCCCTATCACGAATTCTGCCGCCAGAGAGGTTAGTTTCTAGGCTTTTATTGGCTAATTCTTCATTAACCTCACTATTTTCAGAGTTGGCTCCATCAATAAAAGCATCATTGGCCCCTACGTTTGCAGCCCCATCCCCTTGCAGCCCCTCAACCATTATCACTGCTCTATCATCCCATTCATAGTGTGAATCATTACCACAAACCCCTGCCAGCATATCATAGTTCCCTCCTTCTGCTTCTCGGTCACTGCCAGCGATGTCCCTAACCAGCGCACCACCGAAGGCGAGTTGCGTGGCTTCTCCCTACACCGACTTTTGCTGTGGGTTGGATCTGTCCTCGTGAGCAACTCTACCGTCAACAACACTGGTGGCGTGTGTACCCGTCGTCGCCCCAGCCCCTACCACGCTGCCCAGCTGGCGCCTCGAGGCCACCCCTCCGGAGAGTACCAAATAGCAACCTCCAACACAGGCCCCTTCCTCAACAAGCTTGTCGCACGCAACCCCTAGCGCATGAGAATTCACTAGCAACGTGGGCTCAATGGCTGACCCGCTGCTTCTTCCAGATCCGTTGTCAACCCGACCCAGCTTGGAGTGACTATTAATATATAATAAGAATGTAGTTGTAGCCTTTAATTTGTTCGACAAGTGGAATATTCTATGTTCGACACATGAAATTGTGTATGATTAATAAATGTATGTTTTTAATGTTGGATACCAAACAATTTTCAACCCAAAAAAATAATTGGACGAAATTTGATTCAAATTCAAATTAAAAATGATTTTGTTTCAAGACTTTCAACTGCATTCTTATATGTTAACAAAAAGAGAAGATAAGAGAGAGTTACAAGTTTTGATGGGGGAGTATTTAGTATCAGACTTTCTCTTTCGACATCGTAGAGAAAAGAAGAAGAAAAGGACGATGAAAAAATAAAGCACAACGGAAGAAGGAGAAGAGGGTGGCGATGACAACAACCGTCACAAAGAAGGATGCTAGATCGACAAAAAAAAGAGGAATGAGGTGACGGCGGTGATGGAGGCCACCGTTGCCGTTGGATCCGTAGAACTACGTCCACCACAGAACGGCGTCGCAACCGTTCCTTCGCCGGTGGATGCTGCGAATAAAGGATGGTTAGTTCTCTCACTCAGACACACTTTATTTTGTTGTTTGATTTTGTTATAATTAAAGAAGAATCCTTTAAAATCCATTCGTCAGTGAATCACAGCTTCAAATTCTACTGCTCCATGGTAAGAAGTCAATAAAAGCTCTTCTTCATCGTTTTTAATTTTTTGGTATAAATTTTTATGATAATCATTATTTTATATTTCTAATTTTTAATAAGTACAGTTATGTGTTTGGGTCAAATTCAAGAATTAGAATTTAAAGTTTTCATGTGAAAGTCACTATTATGCCAGATCTAAGAAATATATTTACACAAAAGTTACTATTATGGTCTGGAATTTAGAATTTACTCAAGTAAGTTGAGGAATGCTTTTTTTAATTATTACCAGCATCTAATGATATTGCTTAGAACTCTATTATCTACAAAGTTATGTATTTAAAAATTCATTGTTAGTTATTTTTTATCAAAAATATTTTTATATTAAGTAAATTTTCTCTGCCGAGTCATGATAAAATAGCTATTTATAAATAAATTTTAATTAATATATAAATTTTCAAAAAAAGATCTAATAGTAACTAATCATAATGTAAACTGTTTGATTACGTAGTCTTTCTTTCACTTATCAATGTTGATAGAATAGAGTAGGTGCCTTATGGTCTCAATTTTTTGTTGCATACTTACATGGAATTGTGTAATAATAACAAGTAATAAAGTAGGACTTGAAATACTTTAAACTGTCACATCTTGGTTATATTCAAATGCAGAAATGATATACAGTATAAGATGATAATAATATCTTTATACATCTAACTGCAATATCAATATAGATTTAAAGAGAAACTTGGGTTAGTATTCTGCTATGGATAAACTAAAACAGTAATTGATAAAGTTATATAATTTTGGCCTGATAATAATAAGAAAATAAGTTGTATTGTCTATGAAACTTAATCTAATAATTTTTTTATTTAATATATTGTATAAGGAACAGAACATGACATATATTTTGACACCTTCTACCCACTGGAAGATGAAAATTGCAAAAGCATTAATTTTAGTAATTTCATTTATTAGTAACAATCTAAAAGATTTAATTCAATAATTGGAATATGCAAAATAAATTTTTTATTTTGGTTTCTAATTAAAATGAGTGGTTGTTTTCAATCCAATATAAGATAAGGTATCTATTTCATTTATGTGCATTCAATATAATATTTTTTTGTGGTTTCTGTAAAATTTTTTATTATTGGACATACTTTGGGCCAAAGATAAGGAAGATTTTTTACAGCTGCAAGAGCAATAGATGTTCTTATTTTCACTTCACTGAACAACAAGCCCATTAAAAAAAGAAAGAAATGCTTGATAAGTTATGTGAGAATCCCTTTTACTTGAAGCTTCTCAAGAAACATGTAATGAATTACTGTTGTGTATACACCACCATGTAAACACCGCTTCTCTATTTTTTTACTGTTCCAGCATAATAGTATTGTTCTTGCTGATTGTACCTTGCTGTGGACTATTTTTTTCTTAGCCCTCACATGCTTTGTGTTCCAGAGATTAATTAATGTGGATTACGAATCAGAAGTGAAAGATAAATTTCTTTTTATATTTCGTAAAGGATGGAAATATACAAAGTAACTTAATTTCGTCTTTTCATTTCTAGGACTTAAGAAGCTGTATATTTAATGTTCATCTTCCGAATATTACTTGAAATTAACCTTTTTCTTTGTTTTCCAATAATCCAAGTCCTTATGTTGCAGTGAAATTTCTTTTGATCACCTTCTAATTATACTTTAGAGCCATCCTTTGTTTTACTGCTTCTTTCCTAATCCGAGCTCATTCTCGGACTTCTGAAAGGAGGTCGAGCTCTTCCCTTTGTGCATGGGTATTGGTCCTTTCATTGTAGAAAATAACCCATGGTGACTCTTCAGCAATTTCTATAGGGATCATGGCTTCCATTTCGTATGCAAGTCGGAAGGGTGATTCCCCCGTCATGGAATAAGGGTTTGTCCGATATGCCCATAAGACTTGAGAAAATTCGTCTGCCCATGCTCCCTTTGTTTCTTACAATTGGCACTTCAACCCGGTTAGTATGACTTTGTTGGCTGCTTCAACTTGTCCATTGGCCTGGGAATGTTCCACTGATGTGAATTAGTGTTTTATTTTCAAGTCGGCCACCAAATTTCTGAAGGTTGAGATGGTAAACTGGGTTCTATTAAATTCAACTTTTGTCGATATAAATAATTATCGATATTTCTTAATGAGTTAAGAGTTGCTAAAACTTCATCAAATATCTTTTAATTTCTAAGTTACTAATGTCATTTATATTAGTAACTCATATATATTTAACCTTATATATTATTATTATTATTGTATAATACTCAACCTTATATACATATATTATTATTATTATTATTATTATTATTATTATTATTATTCAATCTTTTATATTATTTATTTAACTCATCATATATCTTTAATTAGCAACATGATTATTTAACAATGCTCATCTTATACCTTCTCTTGGTCGAGCCATTAAGAGAATAGAAGAAAGAAAAATATAAACAGAACCTATTTACTTTGATTCATTATTCAACCACCTAGGATTTCATTAGCATGGCTTATATCCATATATATACATATATAAAACGTAACACATGTCTCTTTCCCTTATTAACCAAAGGCACTTAATCATGAATTATCATCCAATGCCTTTATCTTTTGATTAATGCCATTTATTATGACCGAATGGATTAAGAAAGAGAAAAGGAAAAAGAAATTAAACATGACACATAAATCCCTCCTTTGACACATATCCTTATTCAATATTTCTATTACCCTCTGATCTTCTTTCTTCAACTCATAACCGAATGGAACTTTCAAAAAAAAAAAAGGAGAGACCGAGAGTAACCCTTGAGACAACCATGACCTCCCACGAGTTTTTGGCTTCGATTTCGCGTGATCTGTAATTTCAATAAAAAATCTAATTCAATAAAAGTGTTCGTATCCTCCTCTTCTACGTGTTGGCATTAATTTTGTTCGGTAAAAGTTGACGGAGACGTAACTCCCCTTTCCCTTGGGTTCAACCAATTGGAGTTATAGGAGGCACAGACGATTTCTGACTTTTTTTTCGGTAGCTCGGTCAGAAGGTTTCTCTGAAACTTCGAGTGTTTTTATTTCGTACGAAGGTAGGGTTTTGATAAAATTTCACCTATTAAATTGGTATTGGATAAGTTAATTGATGTCGTGATTATTAGTTGATTGAATTTGACTGAATTTATATTAAATTTTTGTGATATATTGATATTTGTGATAAGTTTGAGGTTCGAAGGCTTTAAGCCAGGAACTGAGTGACGATTGGATTTTTGCCGTTTTATTATTTACAAATGAATTCTCGTTGCAAGTATAGTTTCTAAACCAACAATAATCCTTTCATACAAAAATTTGTTTGTCACAAGTAACAAACCCCTAAATTCTATAAACCGAAGTATTTAAACCTCGGGTCATTCTCCCTAGGAATTACAATGAAGTGTCTTGTTATTGGTTATGGATTGTATTTTGGGGTTTTGGGATAAGAGACATGAAATGTAAATGACAATGAAAATAAACTAACAACTAAAAAGCACTTGGCAAGGTTGTGAGAATTAGAAGTCCTATCCTAGTTATCCTCCTCGATTGTGACCACAATTGTCCATTGCTACCACTTAGTTAACCTCTAATAATGGAGGAAAGTCAAGTGGATGAATCAACTTGATTCCACAAGTCCTAGCCAACTCCCAAGGGAAAGACTAGCTTTAGTGGTATCTAAATCAATTAGCAACTTCTAATTATCAATCAACAAAGACATTAGATAACTCAAGCGTCACTAATTACTCTACCATAGCCAAGAGGAACAAAATCTATACTAAAATCCAACCAAGCATTCCATCAAACACTTGGAAGGCATAAAAGAAAAGCAAAGTAGATTGATAACAAAAATAGAATCTAACAACAATTATGGCAATGAATTAACAACAACAATCAAAAGGAACACAATTATTATGAATTACCTCTAATTGAATTGAAAGAAAATAGAAGGAGCAAAAGTAGATCTACAACAAAACATAAGAACAACATAAAGGAAATTACAACTAAAGAATAGAAGAAGATGAATGTAGCAACAAAGAATTGAGAGATAGAAGGAGATGAAAGCATGAATTAAAATCTAGATCTAAGATTATTGAACTAAACCTAATCCTAATTCTAGAGAGAAGTGAGAGCTTCTCTCTCTAGAAACTAACTCTCACTACTAAGCTAAGCTAAAACTAAACTAATGATAACTAACATCTAAAGTATGAAAAGTATGGAAAAGTATCTTGATTCCCCTTCAATCCTTGGCTTAAATAGCATTAGAAATGAGTTGGATTGGGCCCACAAGGCTTCTAAAATCGCTGGCCACGTTTGCATTAAGTGGGTCATGTGCCACCATCGGCGCGTCCGTGTACCGTGCGCGTGCGCGCCCCTATGCGCGATGCAACTATGGCAAATCTTATATCGTTTCGAAGCTCCGGATGTTAGCTTTCCAACCCAACTGGAACCGCACCAATTGGACCTCTGTAGCTCAAGTTATGGTCGTTTAAGTGCAAAGAGGTCGGCTTGACAGCTTTCCGGTTCTTTCATTTCTTCATGAGTTCTCCAACTTTTCATGCTTTCTTTCTTCATTCCCTTGATCCAACCTTTGCCTCCTAAACCTTAAATCACTTAACAAACATATCAAGGCATCTAATAGAATTAAGGTTAATTAAATTTAGCTATTTTGAGTCCTAAAAAGCATGTTTTCACATTCAAGCACAATTAAAGGAGAATATACAAAACCATGCTATTTCTTGAATAAATGTGGGTAAAAGTTGATAAAATCCCCAAAAATCAATACAAGATAAACCCTACAAATGGGGTTTGTCAACCTCCCCACACTTAAACCAAGCATGTCCTCATGCTTAAACCAAGAATGAAGTAAGGGTATGACATTTATTCAATGGAAACTAACTAAATGCAATCTACCTATATGCAACTATCTAAATGAATGCAAGTGCTGGGTCAAAATAAATCAATTCCCAAGAAACATATATGCACAAGGGCTAAGGACTAGCAAGTCTAATCCACAATTGAATTGAGTTATTAAATATTTTTATAAACTTGCATGAAAATTATGATCATAGGTGAAAACATGTAATTGAGCATCAAACCCTCACCGGTAGTGTTTGCACTCTATTCACTCAAGTGTTTAGGGTTGATTCTCTCAATTCTCTCCTAATCATGCTTTATAAGATTTGTTTTTCTTCTAACAATCAACAAATATTTCATGCATGCATACATATATCATGAGGTCTTTTCATAGGTTGTAATGGGGTTAGGGTCAAGGTAGGATGCATATTTGGTTAAGTGAGCTTGGAATTTGAATCTTTGATAAGCTTAAACTTCCCACCTAACCTATGACATCCTATACAATTAAGTTCTAATCTAACTACCCATTTTCACCTTTTCACATACTCATGCATTTTCTTTTCATTTCACAACTCATATGCATTGATCTTATTGAGCTTCACCTTGGGGCATTTTGTCCCCTTTTTATTTCTTTCTTTTTCGTTTTCTTTCTTTTTCCATTTTTTTCTATGCTTTTCATATATTATTTTTTTTTTGTTTTTCTCATTTTTTCTTTCTTTCAAACTATATACAAGAGTACCAATGCATAAGGTCTATACATTTAATCAATACATGAGCATGTACCCAATTCCCAATATTTACAATAATAATACAAAACTACCCTTTTATTCACCCAATGTCCCAAGGTTCCCACACTTGAATGATACTCACACACACTAGCCTAAGCTAATCAAAGATCCAAATTAAGGACATTTATTGTTTTTCGCTTTAAGGCTTGTAATGTGCTAAATTAAGAACAAGTGGGTTAATCGTAGGCTCAAATTTGGCTAACAATGGAAGATAAAAGGTAGGCTATTTGGGTAAGTGAGCTAAATGAAATGATGGCCTCAATCACATAAATGCATAAATACACAAAATAATGGACATAAAGAATCAAAAAAATCAAAGATTACAATCATAGAAAGAGAATAATGCACACAAGAAGGAAAAATAAGTGGTTATAAGATGTAACCACATCATTAGGCTCAAGTCTCACAAGATTGTGTTCTTAGCTCAAAACATGTTCCACAATATATATAATTCAAGCAAGTTCTATGAAAAGTTTTCACTCAAATCAATTGACATGCCCTATAGATTATTTTGAAAAATTCTCATTATTTTGACTAAGCTTATTGTGTATGCATATGCAAAAATAAGAAAATGCAAGTAAAAATCCTAAAATCCTAAAATGAAATGCAAAAGTGTTGGGATTAGAAATTTGTCACCCAAAATCGCCGACCGGTCGGACGACCTCCCCACACTTAAAAGTTTGCACCGTCCTCGGTGCACTCAAAGATGAGCAAGGGGGTACGGCGACTCTCCGGATTGCTGCGTGTTCTTAGTCTTGCTTCCATATTTGCTTGTGGTGCATTTATCATGAAAAACAAAAATACAACACCATAAGATGAGAAGATATAAAAGAAAGGAAGCATACATTGTTGGAATGAGGTAAATCACTAGAATTGAGTGAGTGAATTAGTGTGACATTAAGAAATATTAGGTGTGTGAATTCTAAATTGCGCGGTTTAGAAGACACATTAGCATGAAAGCTATGTCACAAAAGAAGCATGCACTTCACTTATCCTAGTGTGCTTGAGATGCTTTAAGTAAGCTTGTAAGGTAAGACAAGCATTAGAGAAGCATGAAAGCATTCAAGTCAAACATATGGATGGATATAATCATGAAATACAATGCATTAAGGTAAATGCTCAACATCATCCATCAAGAGGTTGCCTAATCGAGGAAAAATGATCCAAATCACATGGTGGGCAAATCATGCAATTCAAAAGAATTACAAGTTCGAAGGCAATTCTCATCACTTGGTATTGTCAAAAGGTATGCATGAAAAACTCAAAACCAAGTAGCGAAATATAACCTCAATCATAGGATCCAACAAAGTTTATATACATAATGATGTTAAGATAACATCCCCTTTTTAATACCCAGCAGCAATTAATGGTAAACAAGAATAACAATCCAACACTTACAATGAAAAAGATAGAAAATAAAATGAAAACTAAACTAAAACTAACTAATCGACTAACTAACTAACTAACTAACTAACTAGGTAACTAAAATAATTGGTTATTGATGGTGTTTGGAAGTGTTGGATGAGGGGTAGGAGGAGGGAAGAAGAAAGGAGAAGGGAAGAAATGGAAAGAGGAGAAGAAAAGAAAAGTGGATGGGAGAAAGAACGCCGCGCGTACGCACACATGGCGCGCGCGCGCAGGTGGTGGAATAGAGAGGGAGGCGCGGACGCGTACTCTGCGCTCGCGCGTAGATGGGGATGTGGGCATGGGCGCGGACGCGTACCTTGCGCGTCTGCGTGGATGGCTAGCCAGGCCGGCCGCCTACTGTTGGCCCAGAGTTGGCACAACTCTCTGGTAAAAGTACCAGAAGTGCAAGTGGCCTAATCGACGCGCGCGCGGCATGTGCGCTTGCGCGTGTGTTGCAAATTCAGCATGATGGGCGCGTACGCGCCAGGTGCGCAGACGCGCGGATGGTGTTGGGCCTGGGGCTCAACATTCGCACAGTGAAGGCCTAACTCTCGGGTTTGCTAGCGGGGAGTGGAACTTCCGCATCTACGCATGCGCGCCATGTACGCGGACGCGTAAATGGTCGAAAATGCTTGAAGTGCACATACGCGTCATGTACGCGTATGCGTGAATGGTGCTCTGTTTTTCAAATTTTTTTTTTGTTTTTTGTTTTTGTACCAATCTCAGCATTCTAAACCTCCAAGCATCTACCAAAACACCCTAAAACCTTATTTAACATACTAAACTACCAATTAAACTCAACTATCTAAACAAAACATGAAATTAAACTAATTCTATCAATATGTACAAAAGAGAAAATGAAAGGATTTTACCATGGTGGGTTGTCTCCCACCTAGCACTTTTGTTTATTGTCCTTAAGTTGGACTTATGGGGAGCTCCTCATCAAGGTGGCTTGTGCTTGTATTCATCTTGGAACTCCCACTAATGCTTGGTTCTCCATTGTGCCCCAAGATTCTTCATGGATTGAGCCAAGTCTTGATGGAGTTCTTCACAAGCTTGGGGCTCCCAATGTTGATCCTCATGTGTTCCCGGATCCCATATTTTGTTTTCACACCCATCTCCAAGTTGATTATCATTAATCCATGTGGGTGGTGAGCAAAGTGAATTCTCAAGGAAATGACCAAACATCCTTCTAGACCCAAGCGATCTAGTTCTACACCAACTCTTACAATTAAGCTTTGAGCATGCAACCATAATGAACCTAGAATGATATTTCAAACCACTAACCATCTCCTTTTTACTCTTAAAGCCACAAATATGTCTTAGTTGACCATCCGTCTTAAGCAAACCATATTCAAGGGGAATAATAAAGCTTGAGTATAAGGAATTTACCCACTTGAATGAGAGAATGGATGGTGGTGGCTTGGGGAGAGGTATCTCCAATGTGCTAGCGAGCTTCACTCCCTTGTGTTCTTCCTTGTCAATCTCCACCTCTTCATAAATTTCTTCATTCTCAATCCTTTGTTCATCAACTTCATCTAGCTCGTCTCCATCACTCAAGTCATAAATGGGAGGTTGAGAGAAATCTACCTCCACATCACTTTTAAATTCATTGGGAGAGGATTCTTCAAATTCAAAGGACTCTTCACCGAGAAGATTGGATGCATGATCTTCATCACCAAGGGAACTCAATTCTTGCTTCATTCTCTCCAAGTCTTCATATAGAATATGCCTTGGAGGTTGTGCACATTCCTCCTCAACATCAAATTTACTCTTCTTGGAGGGATTTTCTTTGATTTTAGCTTCCCATGGAAGTTCCGCATCTCCTAAGTCTTCAACCACTTCTTCCTCTTCTTCAATGGTCATAGGTTCCTCCAATTGTTCTAACACAAAGTAGCCTTCCTCCTTTTCCACCGGAGTTTCCAATCTCTCCTTCATGCTATGCTCTTCTTGAGCCATGGGAGTTCCTTGAGTGTCCAAAAGTTGGGATGCTAACCGGTTTACCACCGCATCCAAGGCGGTCATGAATTGTTGCACATCCCTTGTCATCTCCTCATGTCCTTGAAGAAGAACACCAAGGGTTCCATCCATTAGAGGTTGGAGTGGATAAGAAGGTTCATTGTCTTGGAGAAAGGGTTCATTATAGGAAGGTGGTTCTTCTTGGTGAGGTGGTGGTGTGTATTGAAGTGGTTCTTGGGAGTAATAATCTTGGAATTGTGGTTCCATGTATGGCTCATATGGTTCAAAAGGAGGTTGGTATGGTGGGTAAGGATCATGGTCATATGGAGGTGTTTGTTGAAAATAGGCTTGTGAGTGTGGTTGAGGGTCATGTTGAGGATATGACTCATAGGCATATAGTGGTGGTTCTTGGAAATCACAAGGAGATCCACCATAGCCATTTGATTGATATGCATCAAAGAATGGCTCTTCCTCATAGTGCATTGGTGGGGTTTGTTTCCATGATGATTGATCATAAGCATATGGCTCTTCCCACCTTTGATTGTCCCATCCTTGATACACATCTCCATTATAGTCCTCATCACCTACAACATAGTTGTAATCACACTCATAGCCAAAATGAGAATTCATAATGGAAAGAGAAAACAAAAATCAAAAGATAATGGAAAATAAGAGAAATAAAATTCTACAACTAGCAAATAAAGCAAAAAGCAAGATATTCACACTATTCACATATGTACAATAACCAATAACATAACACCATTGCAATTCCCCAGCAACGGCGCCATTTTGACGATTGGATTTTTGACGGTTTAGAATTCACAAATGAATTCTCGTTGCAAGTATAGTTTCTAAACCAACAATAATCCTTTCATACAAAAATTTGTTTGTCACAAGTAACAAACCCCTAAACTCTATAAACCGAAGTATTTAAACCTCGGGTCGTTCTCCGTAGGAATTACAATGAAGTGTCTTGTTATTGGTTATGGATTGTATTTTGGGGTTTTGGGATAAGAGACATGAAATGTAAATGACAATGAAAATAAACTAACAACTAAAAAGCACTTGGCAAGGTTGTGAGAATTAGAAGTCCTATCCTAGTTATCCTCCTCGATTGTGACCACAATTGTCCATTGCTACCACTTAGTTAACCTCTAATAATGGAGGAAAGTCAAGTGGATGAATCAACTTGATTCCACAAGTCTTAGCCAACTCCCAAGGGAAAGACTAGCTTTAGTGGTATCTAAATCAATTAGCAACTTCTAATTATCAATCAACAAAGACATTAGATAACTCAAGCGTCACTAATTACTCTACCATAGCCAAGAGGAACAAAATCTATACTAAAATCCAACCAAGCATTCCATCAAACACTTGGAAGGCATAAAAGAAAAGCAAAGTAGATTGATAACAAAAATAGAATCTAACAACAATTATGGCAATGAATTAACAACAACCATCAAAAGGAACACAATTATTATGAATTACCTCTAATTGAATTGAAAGAAAATAGAAGGAGCAAAAGTAGATCTACAACAAAACATAAGAACAACATAAAGGAAATTACAACTAAAGAATAGAAGAAGATGAATGTAGCAACAAAGAATTGAGAGATAGAAGGAGATGAAAGCATGAATTAAAATCTAGATCTAAGATTATTGAACTAAACCTAATCCTAATTCTAGAGATAAGTGAGAGCTTCTCTCTCTAGAAACTAACTCTCACTACTAAGCTAAGCTAAAACTAAACTAATGATAACTAACATCTAAAGTATGAAAAGTATGGAAAAGTATCTTGATTCCCCTTCAATCCTTGGCTTAAATAGCATTAGAAATGAGTTGGATTGGGCCCACAAGGCTTCTAAAATCGCTGGCCACGTTTGCATTAAGTGGGTCATGTGCCACCATCGGCGCGTCCGCGTACCGTGCGCGTGCGCGCCCCTATGCGCGATGCAACTATGGCAAATCTTATATCGTTTCGAAGCCCCGGATGTTAGCTTTCCAACCCAACTGGAACTGCACCAATTGGACCTCTGTAGCTCAAGTTATGGTCGTTTAAGTGCAAAGAGGTCGGCTTGACAGCTTTCCGGTTCTTTCATTTCTTCATGAGTTCTCCAACTTTTCATGCTTTCTTTCTTCATTCCCTTGATCCAACCTTTACCTCCTAAACCTTAAATCACTTAACAAACATATCAAGGCATCTAATAGAATCAAGGTGAATTAAATTTAGCTATTTTGAGTCCTAAAAAGCATGTTTTCACATTCAAGCACAATTAAAGGAGAATATACAAAACCATGCTATTTCTTGAATAAATGTGGGTAAAAGTTGATAAAATTCCCAAAGATCAATACAAGATAAACCCTACAAATGGGGTTTGTCACTGAGTTATTCTGATAAATTTAATTTCTCGGTTATGATAGGATAATTTGAGAATGTTGGAGTTTGTTTGTTGGATTTATCAAAAATGGTTCTGAAAATTGAAAATAATTTGAAAAGAGTGTGGAAAATGGTTTGGATAGAACTTGAGAAGGGTGGCAGAGTCCAAGTTTTAGGGGAAGATGCCACCGAAATTTTGTTATAAAACTTAAGACTTTAGTTGAAATTTTATTTAGATGAAAAAGATTGGATTTGAGAAATTGTATTATTTAATTTTCAATTTATTAAGAAAATAGTTATATGTTAGATTTAATTCATTTAAGAAAAGTATATATTTTGAGTTCGATTTATTTAAAAAAGAATTATTTTATGAATTTAAATCATTTAAGAAAAGGATTATGTTTTAAGTTTGATTCAAATATAAAAGGGCTTATGTTTTGAATTTGACTTAAGGATTTCATTCGGAGGAGTATTAGTGATCTCTAAAAGTAATTGAATTTGTATTGAATAATTTTGTTTTACGACGTCTTGGAAAAAGTTAAAGAATTAGCTTTAAGAATGAAAGGGGGATTGGTTTTGGGTTTAAAAGAAAAAGAAAAGATAAATCGGTGCGTATGACTATGAAATGATTTAAAGGTCATGAGCGGGTGACGAAAAGTAATAGTTATAGTGCTAATGTGGAAATGTTAAGCCGTGGGCTTTATATGTGAATGATTGTGTGGGGATGGCCGTGTATATGGAATGGCTTCTAGGAGAAAGGGTCACATGCTTCAGCTGGAAAATCAGCGCCTGCAAGTACTTGTAGAGGTCATGTTCGGCATACTTCAGCTGGAGAATCAGCGCCTGTAAGAGGTTGAAACCTTGCAGAGGTTATGTTATTGGAATGCCTTATCTGACTTGCGAGTCGGATTGCGTCGGATACGGGTCGAAACCGACAAATGAGCTCATTACCTACGATAGGACTAGACATGTATCATCCTTATTGCGCATTTGGATTTTACTTGACTCGATGAAATTGTTTGTTATTGTCTTCTTGTGTTTATGCATTTCTTACTATTATTCTGAATTGTGGTGACTAGATATTTCTCTGTGGTACTTGTTTATTTGGTTGCAAATTAATTGAATTGTGATCATCCTGACTTGACTAACTACCCCCAACCCTACTAAGAACCCCCCAGTTCTTACCTCTTTTCTTCCTCCCCTTCAGATGGAGATCGGAGTTCTGTTTTTCGAGATGGACTCTCCTTATATATATGAGGATATTGTACAATATAGGTTTTATGTAGTAGCTACAGAGATTAGGACCCGTATGTACGTTTTGGATGACCATCCCTTCTATCATCCAATTAACACTCCGCAGTTCAACCCCGATATGCCTTATGAGTTTCCGTTGCAGTGACTTCACCCGGATGCTCCATTTCACCCGTTCCATGACGGGCCGGTACCTCATCAGTACCCTAATCAACCTGCGGATCAGGTGGACCCTGAGCCCGAGCCTATGGATGAGCATATATCAGAGCCTGTACCGAAGGAGGATATTCCTGTAGAGCAGATCTCAGTATCTTCATTTGACCATCTTCTGAGGAGCCGCTTACCGCCTCTATTAGTGGACCGACGAGTGTTGGTCAGACCAGTAGTACGAGTGCCAGTGCCCCTCCGAATATTATCGAAATTTCTGATGATGAAGACGAGGATCCTGAGGAGTGTTCTGACGTGGTTATGATTTCCTTTGACGATGATAGCTGATGCCTGGGAGCTGAGGTTGTGCCTTTTGATAGTTTTTTGTGTTAGTCTCTCACTTTTGATTAGATTCACTGAGAGAATAGGGTGTACATAGTTGACTAGGCTAGTTTCGGGCGCCAGCTTAGGGGCTTCCTATATGGACTAGGGTCCGGAGTGTTGATTTTGTACATAGTAATGGGATGTGAAGGCTTGTACGCTAACTTATGATATATATGACAGTACCTTTATATGTATGTGTGATCTATGATAGAAGTTATATTCACATATAATGTTGGCCTTATGTATGCTTTACTTGATTCCTTATTATGCCTTGTGTATGTTTAATTAGCTGCCCTCGCAAATCTTTTTATAAAGTAAAAATTTTCCCAAAAATTTGATAGTGCGCTAATTCGATTACAGGCTTAATAGTAAATAGTTAAATTTTTGGGTAGGTAAGTGGTGCGCGAAAATGAAACTCGCACAACTGAACCGGAAAATGCACCGGGTCGTCCAAGTAATACCTTGGGTGAGTGAGGGTCGATCCCACGAGGATTGTTGGATTGAGCAATCTGTGGTTATCCTGCAGATCTTAGTCAAGCGAATAGAAAAGATAATGGTTGTTGTAGGCACATAAAATAGAATAATAAAGAAAGCAATAATGAATTAACGTAGAAACAATAATAATGAATTAGTTAAGGCCTCGTAGATGCTTGTTCTTCCAGATTGATACTTCTTACTGACTACTTTAACAATAAGTGATTCATTCAATGGCAAAGCTGTAAATGATTAAGCCAATGGTAGTGTTCTTTAATCTCCTCTGATCCAAACCAAACGCCTGAACAGGTCAGTTAATATGGATGAGGGTGAAACTCACGCAATTCAATCTCAGATGATCCTATTCAAAACGCCACAGACAAGGTCGGATCTTCCGAATCGGAGAATGAAGCTCTAGTATTCTAGCCTTGATGCCACAAAGACTTCAATTACCCATGACTAACGAGATTTCATGTCACATATCCCAATTAGCCCAAATAACTTGTTGGAACCTGTGATGTACTCTCAAACTGTAGCTCAATACTATCCGGGTCAGGATTCGTAAAGAACTCATGTAGAATAAGGGGTCATACTCTCGTTCCACCCCAGATTCATAAAGATAAAGAACGACAATACATCATAGAATAGAATTAAACATATATTAGAGTAGAAGAGTAATAATATTAATCCATAGGAATAAGCAGAGCTCCCATCCTTAACCTAGGAAGTTTAGCCACTCATATTTTATAGAAATAAAGTGTGATAAGTTCGGAGAGGTTGAAGATCCTAAACATGGGTGATCTTCGCCTATATATACTAATCTAATGATTAAAAATTACAAAAATGAAATAAACTAAGCAGAAAGGTGCGAAAATCCACTTCTGGGCCCACTTGTGAGTGTTTGGGCTGAGTTGGAATCTAACTTGGTTGAGTGGGTATTGAACGCCCACTAGGGGGTGTCCATGCTGCCTTGATGCTCCCTTGGTGGCGTTGAACGCCATTTTTGGGCGTTCAACGCTGGCCTTGGTCCTTTTGGGGCGTTCAACGCCAGAAAGGGAGTAAGTTGGGCGTTCAACGCCCGTTTTGGGCAGTCCTTTTCAAAGAAAAATATAAACTATTATATATTGCTGGAAAGCCCTGGAAGTTATCTTTCTAACACCATTAAAAACATGTCAATTGGACTTCTGTAACTCCAGAAATGCTTGTTTGAATGCATGGAGGTCAGGATTTGATAGCATCTGCTATCCTTTCTTTGCCTCTGAATTAGACTTTGCCAAAACTTGCCATTTTCACCCAAAAATCACCTAAAATTATAAGAAAAACACAAGCTCAAACTAGCATCTAAAATATGAATTTTGCACTAAAACCTACTAAAACATACTAAAACTTGATAAAATGTATTGAAAACACTAAGAAAATGAACCTAAAAAGTGTATAAAATATCCGCTCATCAGTAAGTTGGTGACACTCGATTTTTAATATGATCATGACGTAATGAGAATTGGGTCGTTACATGGAACACACTTCAAGAGAGGCATGCGTGAATATTCCCCTTTTGTATAGGACATTGTGGACCAACGTAAAGTTTTGTGCCTCCTTTATAAGTCTTTGGGCCTCTTTTTCATTTTCAGGGAGGACATCAAATTTGATGTAGTTGACTATAGAGGTCATCCATCCGGAATTTTGATTGGAAATAGTCATTATTTCTGAGTTGTCATCTTCCTTTGATTTTGATGGTGCATGTAGAGTTTCTTGGATAAGGCTTCTATTATTGCCCCCTAGCTTGGTGCTGGTTAATTTGGAGAGGGCATGAGCTCGAACGTTTGATTCTCGAGTTATATGCCGGACCTCTCCTTCTGAGAAGTGTGCTAGATGTTCACGTGTTTCGTCTAAGTACTTCTTCATAGTGGGGTCTTTGGTTTGATAGCTACCATTAATCTGTGAGGTTATCACTTGAGAGTCACTGAATACTATCAGCTTTTTTGCCCCCACTTCTTCATATTCTGCTTGGTTATTAGAAGTGGAAAAGTCAAACTTTAGTGAAAGTTTTATCCGAGTTTTTTGTTCGTTTTCTAGGATGATTCCTGCCCCACTTCCAGTTTTATTGGACGACCCGTCTACATATAGGCTCCATATAGTTGGGATTTCTTGAGTTTCAGTATATTCAGCAATGAAGTCGGCAAGATGTTAGGACTTGATGGCTGTCTAGGTTTCATACTTTAGGTCAAACTCAGACAATTCTACAGCCCATTGTAACATCTGCCCACCAGGCCTGTCTTTGGTAGTATGTGTTTCATTGGTTGGTTAGTACGGACCATTATAGTGTGGGCTTGGAAATAAGGTCAAAGCCTTCGAGAGGTGAGGATAAGGCTATATACGAACTTCTCTATCTTTTGATAATTCATCTCTGCCCCCTGTAGGGCTTTGCTGACAAAGTAGATAGGCTGCTACCCTCTTTCGTATTGATGGATCAAAGCTGAAGCTATAGCTCGGCTCTCTACTGCTAAGTATAGTAAGAGTTCTTCTCCCTTAATAGGTCGGGTAAGTATGGAAGGTTGAACCAGAAAGGCTTTGAAGTCTTTGAAGGCTTGCTCGCATTCTGGAGTTCACTCAAAATTCTTCCCTTTTCTGAGAATAGAGTATAAGGATAGTGATTTTAGAGCTGATCCTGCTAGAAATCTGGATAGAGGTTCCAACCTTTCATTTAGTTGTTTAAATTTTTTGAGACAGGTTGGGCTCTTCATGTTGAGTATGGCCTGACACTTGTTTGGGTTCGCTTGTATTCCTCTTTGAGTTAGCAAGAACTCCAAGAATTTTCCTGCTTCTACTGCGAATGTGCATTTCGAAGGGTTTAACCTCATTTCATGCTTTCTTATTGTAGAGAACACCTTAGAGAGATTCGATAGTAATGTTGAGCTCTCTTTAGTTTTGATGAGCATGTCGTCTACATAAACTTCCATAAGTTCTCCCAAGTGGGAAGAGAACACTTTATTCATCAGCCTCTGGTACGTGGCTCCAGCGTTCTTTAACCCAAAAGGCATCACTATGTAGCAATAGTTAGCTTTTGGGGTTATGAATGAAGTTTTCTCCTGGTCCAGCTCGTACATCGGGATTTGGTTGTATCCTAAGTAGGCATCCATGAAAGACAGATACTGATAGTCTGAGGCTGAATCGACCAGAGTGTCGATGCTAGGGAGAGGATATGGATCCTTGGGACAAGCTTTATTGAGGTCGGTGTAATCAACACGCATCCTCCATTTTTTATTTTGTTTTTTCACCAGAACGACATTAGCTAGCCACAATGGATAATTCACCTCCCTTATGAACCCTACTTCCAGCAAGGCTTGCACTTGTTCTTCCACGACCTGTGTCTTTTCTTTCCCAAGATTTCGATGCTTTTGTTGGATAGGTCAGGAACCCGGGTATACGGCGAGATTATGGGACATCAGGTTGGGATCTATGCCAGGCATGTCGGAGTCTTTCCAAGCGAAGAGGTCAGAATTCTTTTTAAGTACGTCGATGAATTGTTCTTTCAGGTCTTCTTCCAAGTTAGCCCCTATATTTGTTATTTTTTTAGGTTGATCTATAATTTTTACTTCTTCTACATTGCCTCCAGGTTGGGGGGGGGGGGAGGGAGGGGCAGTTCTTCCCAACTTCGGATCCCATCAAGCTCGATAGTGTTGACCTCTTTACTCCCAAGACTGCCTTTTAAATTAACACTTTCATTGTAGTATTTACGTGCTAGTTTCTAATCTCCCTTGATGGTGGTAATTCCTTCTGCAGTGGAAAACTTTATACATAGATGGGGTGTGGAGACAACGACTGCAAGTTGGTTCAAAGTTGTCCAACCTATTTAGGCATTGTATGCCGAGGTAACATCAACCACTGATGCGGATTTTTCAATCCATAAAATACAGGCAAATGCACTAGGTCGTATCAAATAGTAACCTTAGGTAAATGATGGTCGATCCCACGAGCATTACCGGATCAAGCAAGCAAAATTAATTGATTAATCTAGTCAGACTAATGATTTAGGATTTTGAAAGCAATTAATCATAAACAGAAATTGAATGAAGTAAAACAGAAACAAACAGTGAGTATAGAAAAAATATATATTTGAGAAAGGTAAGGTTTTAGAGATGTTAGTCGTTCGAATCAATACTTTTCAATTTCCATTCTAATCATGCAATGATTCTCTTATGGCAAATCATTAGTAATCAAACCACAATCCCTTGGTGATTCAATTTTTCTTTAACCTAATTTAATGCTAATTCCTTAGTCACTTAATCAAGAAAAGAGTTGAAGAACGTTTCTGATTTATAAAACCACACAATTTATAAGAGTTTAACCTAGTTGATTCTATGTCACTTATCAATCCAGTTTCAAAACTTACAAATTATGAGAATCGGTTTTCAAGCTTAATTTAATCAATCAAATTTCCAAAAGATTAATAAAATTCAAATCAGAGAAGAATTATTTCCCAACACATTCAAACCCCTTTGAGATGAAGAACGAAAATTGTTTCTTAAAGAGGAATCAATGGCATGAATTATAAATAGAAAAAGTAATTGCATTAATCCATAAACTAACAGAGCTCCTCACCTTAACAAAAATTAGAAACTCATGTTCTTTAGAGAATCCTTAAGAAATTAAAAGTGTAAAATGGTGAAAAAGAAAAGAGACTGACTGAGAGAAAAGAGCCTCTTCTCTATGAGTGATCTCACTTATTTATACTAAAATTCCTACAAATTCAAATTCGAATTCAAATTCTAAAACTAATCTTATCTTAACTAATTTGATTAAGATAAATTCAAAAATTAAATTTAAAAAATTAAATAATATCTTTTTCTAATTAAAAAATAAATTCAAATACAAATTAAATACACGAGACTGCATTGCTGAGGACGTGGGGACCACCTTGGGTGCAAGAACTGGTGCCAAAATGAAGTCCTGGCGTTTGACGCCAAGGTTGCTTCGCGGATTGGTGCTAAACGCCAATGTCACGGCGTTTAGCGCCATGATTCCAGAAAGAAAGTATAACTTATTATATATCGTTGGAAATCTCTATGTGTTGGCTTTCTAATGCCACTAGAACTGCATTATTTGGACCTCGGTAGCTCAATTTATGCTCATTGGAGTATAAAGAGATCAGGGTTGACAGCATCCACGAATTCTCTTTGCACTTGTCTTCAATTCTTAGTTCCTCCTTGTGCTTTTGCTTCTCTTTTCCTAAAATTTCCCTAAAATAATCATGAAACTAAGAAAATCAAAGTACTAATATAATAGTCTTGAAAATCATATAATTACTAAGCAAAAGTCATGAATTTTCTATGAAACATGCCCAAGAAAAGTGCTTAAGATGCTGATGCATCACAACACCAAACTTAAGCTCTTGCTTGTCCTCAAGCAAGTAAAGAATCATGGCATAATCTTCAAAATCTTAAAGCTTGAAATGCAAAGGGTGAATGGTAGCAATTCAAATGATTTTGGTTAGCCATTTCAGTTATGCACAATTCAACACAAATGGTTATAATATTTCGAGACCTCTATTCAGATTAGATTATGGGATCCTTCCTTGAATCATCACCTTGAAGCAAGCTTATTTACTTTCCTTGCACATTTTCTTTTTTGTTGGGCGCTTTGCACCTTGAGCCTAGCTGTGACTTTAAGTGCTTTGTTTTCAAGTATTACCACTTGATACATAAGCACCACAAGCACTTGATTGGGGGATCTTTGAACTGATTTTTCTTTTGATATTCCCCATCAGTGGTGCTCAGAGCCTTTGGCTTTCTCTTTCTTTGGGGGTGGGGTGCTTTAAACCTTGAGCCTAGCCGTGACTCTAAGTGCTTTGTTTTCAAGTACCACTTGATATATAAGCACCATAGGCACTTGACTCGGATGCTCTTTGAGCTTATTTTTCTTTCAAATTCCTTAGTCAGTGGTGCCCAGTGCCTTTGCCTTCCCTTCCACCCCTTTATTATTATTATTCATTAGAATTTGTTTCTCCAAGGCTTTCTTAATGATACAAATCCCATTATAGTCCTCTAAACTGAGACCTTCAGCAATTTGACTCAGTAAGTGTTGAACAATTCAGTTAGTTTGGCCTTTCAAACTCATATTGTCATGCTCTCTATATTCAACACCTTATTTTTTTTGTCTCTTTCTTAGCACATGATCCTTGCTTGCTTTTATGAAGCAAGCACAATTATAATTGTGGATTGTGATGAACAAGTCATGATAGGCACTTTCAAAGAATCATAAATGCATTATATAAGATAAAACAGGAAAATATAAATGCACATAATTAAAAAGAAAGGAGGCAAATAGAATTCAACGACCTTAGTTATCATTTCCATCCTCTTCGTTATCTTCCTTTTTGTCCTCTTCTTCTCCTTTTAGGCTATGTAGAACATAGCCTCCAATACCAAACTTAGAGTGGTTGCTCATCCTCAAGCAATAAAGAATAACAGTGGTGATGGACTAAGGAATAATTATGTTTATCTAGTAAAAGCAATTGAGTTATGCAAAAGCTTATCCGAGTAAAACAAACAAAATTAAAAACTAAACAAAAGTAAAACCAAAACAATGTAACATAAATGAGTTGCTAATGTGTTTGCATGGGGAATGTGACAACACCAAATTTGGTGTGAGAACACCAAACTTAGTGTGATATCATCTATGTGAACCAGGCCAAGTACCTAGTGAGATATGAGGTTGGTGTAGCACACCAAACTTATTATATAAACACATACACAACCCTGATAAGAGCAATAGTCTTGATGATGTTGAAGCTTGCAGAGATTCTCTGAATTCCTGAGTAGATCACAAGTACTGCACACACAAACAAACTCAAGTGATAGTTATTGTGGAAAAACAATTATGAAATAAAAGAAAATAAATTAAAATAAAATAAAATAAAGGATACTAAGCATTAGGTTGCCTCCCAACAAGCGCTTCTTTAACGTCACTAGCTTGACGATTGTTCCTTGCTAGGGTTGATAGTGCTTCATCTCTTCTCCTCTCACCTTGAATTTCCCTCCTGTGTCTTCATATGTTAGCTCAAGATGCTCAAAGAAAAGAACTCTACTCACTGTGTATGGCAACAGTGGGTGGTGAGATAGCACTACTTTGTCTCTGGGTGAAAAGTCTTCAATGGGAATTTTCTTGTTCCACCACCCTCTAGGCACTTTCTTCTTTGGAGCCTCCTCCTTGTTTGATGCACACCCAACACCAAACTTAGGGTATGTTGGGAGGTTTGTTGATTGCAAAGGGAGGTTTTAGTTGCAAGCTCTTGTTAGTTTCAATTGAATTGCCAGCTTGTTGTACCTCCTTCTTCTCTTCTATTCTGCTTAGGCATGAAGGTGGGATCTTTGGGGGTGATTCATGATGAGCGGATATTTTATACGCTTTTTGGCATCATTTTCATATAGTTTTTGTTATGTTTTATTTAAGTTTTATTATGTTTTCATAGGTTTTAGTGCAAAATTCATATTTTTGGATTCTACTTTGAGTTTGTGTGTTTTATGATGATTTCAAGTACTTTCTGGGTAAAATTGAGGAGCTTTGGAAGAAGTCTGATTCAGAGACAGAGAAAGGACTGTAGATGTTATCAGGATCTGACCTCCGTGCACTCGAAGGAGATTTTCTGGAGCTACAAAAGTCTAAATGGCACAACCTCAATGGATATGGAAAGCTAACATCCAGGGCTTTCCAGAAATATATAATAATCTATACTTTGCTCTGGAAATGAAGGTCCAAAACTGGCGTTCAACGCCAGTACTCCACCCACTTCCTGGCGTTAGACGCCCAAAAGGGAGCAACTGGTGTCCAACGCCCAAACAGGAGCCCAAGGCTGGCGTTCAATGCCCCTAAGGAGTCCTAGCACGTGGAGACACTCCAAGCTCAGCCCAAACACTCACGAAGTGGGCCCCAGAATTAAATTTTTGCACTATAAGACTAGTTTATCTTATTTTCTACAATCCTTAGTTATTAGATTAGTATATATAGAACAAGGATCACCCTTGTTCAGGACTTTTATGCCATATTTTTGAATTACATTGTTTCTTTGTATAGTATAAGTCACTAACCTTTTAAGGTTAATGTTATGAGCTCTGCTGATTCTGATGAATTAATAATATCACTATTCTACTTCAATCTATGCTTGATTCTATTCCAAGATGTATCTTCGTTCTTTATCCTAATGGATTGGGAGTGTAACTTGACCGTCATCCCAATTCCACATGGGTTCTTGCGAGTCTTTGACGGGATAGTATTGAACCACCAGCTTGACTATACATCTCTTAGACGGTAGTCCACGACTTCGTTGGTGACTTCTCGAGACATCAGTTCAGCCGAGGTGCGGGGCGATTAGGTCCTTTGTGGTATAGGCTAGAACCAAAAGAGTGGCGTTTTCTGATTCGGAAGATCCGACCTTGTCTGTGGTGTTTTGAGTAGGATCACCAAGGGAACGGACTGCTAGAGCTTCACCCTCATTCATATTGGATGACCGCTGACCCAATGTTTGATCTAAAGCAGAGGAGATTAATGACCGCTGACCTGGCGTTAATCATATACATCCTGCCATGGAATGAATCAATCAGAAGTTAGAGTAGATGGTGAGAAAAGTTGATCCAGAAGGAAGAAGACTCTTCGAAGCCTCAACCATTCTCACACCATTGATTTCACACTTATCTAGTAACGTCTTATTTATTTATCTACTTTATGCATTTTCTCATGACAACTATCTTTTCTATCCGCCTAACTAAGATCTGCAAGGAATCCACTGCTTGCTCAAACCAACAATCTCTGTAGGATCGACCCTCACTCACCTGAGGTATCACTTGGATGACCCGGTATACTTGCTGGTCTATCTGTGCGAAACGTGCAGAGTCAGTTTCGTGCACCAATTCCTTAGGTTCTTCCTTCAAGTTCGGATCTTTGGCTTCAACCTTGATGCAATCCTCTTAATCACTTGAATGATGCAAGGTTTTAAAGACATGAAATACTTGATGTTCATCATGCACCCTCAGCAATAACTCACCCTTTTTAACATCAATAATGGCTCTTCTAGTGGCTAAGAAAGGTTTTCCTAGAATGATTGAGGCATGCTCATGTTTTTTCATATTAAGAATGACAAAATCCACTGGAAGGAAGAATTTTTCCACTTTAACCAAGACATTTTCAATTACTCCATGTGCATGCTTGATTGATTTGTCCGCCATTTGTAGGGCCATTTTGGTGGGCTTTAACTCTTGAATTTGCAACCTCTTCATCACAGATAAAGACATTGGATTAATACTTAACCCCAAATCACATAAAGCTCTGTCAAAGGTAGAATTGCTAATAGTGCAAGAAATTTGAAAACTCTCTGGATCTTTTTTCTTTGTTGGCAAATTCCTCTAAATAATGGCACTGCACTCCTTGGTCATCACCACTGTTTGGCCTCCCTTCAAGGATTTCTTCTTGGACAACAAATCCTTCATAAATTTTTCATATAAGGGCATTTATTCAAGAGTTTTTATGAATAGAATGTTGATGTGTAAAGTCTTGAATATCTCTAAGAATTTAGAATATTGCTTCTCTTTGTTTTCCCTTTGGAGCCTTTGAAGATATGGAATTCTTGACTTATACTCAGGTACTAGAAATCTCTCTTTTGGTGTGGCTTTTGTGGCTTGAATAGGTTGCTAGAGAGTAGGATGCACGTGCTTTTCTTGAAGATTAATATCCTTTGGAGCTTTCTTTCTTGATCCAACAGTGAACTCCTCCTTCTTGGTTTCTTCCATCTCTTCTTCTCCTACCACCTTTTCACTTCCCAAGTAAATAGCCTTGCACTCCTCCCTTGGGCTTGGAATTGTGTCACTAGGGAGAATATTTGTGGCTTTCTCCAACTGTTGAGAAATTTGGCCTACTTGCACCTCTAAATTCCTAATTGAAGCACCTTGATTCTTGAAATTAGTTCTTGTTTCCTCCCTGAAGCTTCTAGTTTCTTTCATGAATGCTAGTTGTTCTGAGATAATTTTTCTAGGGCAAGCTCAAGATTAGAAAGCCTCTGTGAATTTTGCTAGATTGGTTGTGAGGTGGACGGTGATTGGTGATTATGGTTCAAAGAAGGGTTACTTGTGTTGTGATTGAAGGTATGCTGTTGGTTGTTGTTAAACTAATCGGGTAGGTGGGTGTTGTTAAACTGGTTTGGTCTCTGATTTTGATTTTTTCACCCAAAGTTTGGGTGGTTTCTCCATCTTGGGTTAAAGGTGTTGGAGTCGGGGTCATTCTGAGGTTGTCTTGAAGGATTGCCCATGTAATTCACTTGCTCTAGAGATGGTTGTCCATACTCCATGCCTTCACCTGTAGAATTTATCTCGAGAGTTCACTGCTAACCCTTGCATTCCTCTTAGATGCTGAGTGATTGTATTTATTTGCTAGGACAATTTTATTCTGATCCAAGAGTGTATCCAAAGCACCTAACTCAATGACTCCTTTTCTTGATGATCTTTCAGAAGAGTAGAGATATTGATTGTTGGCCATCATCTCATCAATTCTTGTGCTTCTTAAGTGGACTTCTTCATATATAAAGAACCTCCAGCCGAATTGTCCAGTGACATCCGTGAGGTGGGAATGATCCATCATAACGCCAATTGTCTTGACCGTATCACAAATCTGCAGAAAATTGGATATAAACAGATTCGGATCCTCCTGTGGGCTTTCATTGAATTAGCAATTCTGTTGAACCAATGTGATAAGGTGTGGCTTCAACTCCAAATTATTGGCTCTAACACTAGGCGTGATGATGCTACTTCCACAACTCCCTGGGTTGGGATTAATGTAAGACCCGAGAGTCTTCCTAGGTGGGTTGACATTGTCATTCACGTTATCAGCCATGTGTGGTTCTGAGAATTCTTCCTCAACCACTCTTCAGTCTCTTCTTCGACTCTTTGGTTTCTAGTTTGTTGTCTCTACTGCTAAAGAGTTCTTTCAATCTCAGGATCGTAATGAAGCGGTTCCTTATTCCTGTTATTCTGCATAGATAAAAACAACAAGAAAATCAAATTGGAACTCCCTTTAGAGTACCGAAGGGAATTTTCAGAGGAAAAATAAAATGAAAAGTAAATATATAAAAAAATTTCAAAAGAAATAAAATAAAGAAAAATAATTAAAAAACGAAAAGAACTAAATCTGAATCCTAATTTTTAAAAAGATTAGAAAATTCAAAATTCAAAAAGGACACCAAACTTAAATTCTAATTATATCTTTAAATTTTATTTTTTTTTAATTTGAATATTTTTTTTAAATACCAACTTAAATTTAAAATTAAAAATTAAAATTTAAAATTTAAATTTAAATTCATCAACTTAAATCAAATAAATTTGAATCCAAATCTTTTAAATTTAAAATTCAAAAAAGAATACCAACTTAAATTCAAATTATATCTTAAAAATTTAAATTTTAAATTTTTGATATAACCGAAAAAAAAACTAATTTTTTTTAGAAATGAAAAACCTTTTTTTTAAATATGTAAATAAAAAATTGAAAAAAAGAACTTACGTCAGAGGAAAAACAGGAAACGAAAAGAAAAAAAAGAAAAAAATTAAAATAAAATAAAAAAATAAAATAATAATAATAAAATAAAATAAAATAAAAAATGAAAATTAAATGAAAAAAGAAACAAAAGTTTTTTTCTAAAAAAATAAAATTGAAATAATAAAAAAAGTAAAATAAAAAAAAGGAAAACGGGGGGAGAAAAAAAAAGTAACTTAAAGAAAGAAAAAAAAGAAAATTATAAAATAAAAAATTTAAATAAGTTGAAAAATATCTAATCTATATAATCAAATAATTCGTAGTTGTCAATCTCAATTAATTTCCGGCAACGGTGTAAAAAATTTTATGCGGATTTTTCAATCTACAAAATACCGGCAAGTGCACCGGATCGTATCAAGTAGTAATTTCAGGTGAATGAGGGTCGATCCCACGAGTATTAACGTATTGAGCAACCAAAATCAATTAATTAATCTTGTCAGACTAACGATTTAGGATTTTGAAAGCAATTAATCATAAACAGAAATTGAATGAAGTAAAAAGAAGCAAACAATGAGTACAGAAAAAATATATATTTAAGAAAGTTAAGGTTTCAGAGATATTAATCGTCTGAATCAATACTTTTTAATTTCTATTCTAATCATACAACGATTCTTTTATGGCAAATCATTAGTAATTAAATCCCAATCCCTTGATGATTCAATTTCTCTTCAACCTAATTTAATGTTAAATCCCTTAGTCACTTAATCAAGAAAAGAGTGGAAGAACGTTTCTGATTTATAAAACCACACAATTTATAAGAGTTTAACCCAGTTGATTCTATGTCACTTATCAATCCAGTTTTAAAACTTACAAATTAAGAGAATCGGTTTTCAAGCTTAATTTAATCAATCAATTTTTCAAAATATTAATAAAATTCAAATCAGAGAAGAATTATTTTCCAACACATTCAAACCCTTTTGAGATGAAGAATAAAAACTGTTTTTTAAAGAGGAATCAATAGCATGAATTAGAAATAGAAAAAGTAATTGCATTAATCCATACACTAACAGAGTTCCTCACCTTAACCTAGGAGAATTAGAAACTCATGTTCTTCAGAGAATCCTTAAGAAATTAAAAGTGTAAAGTGGTGAAAAAGCAAAGAAAGTGACTGAGAGAAAAGAGCCCCTTCTCTATGAGTGATCTCACTTATTTATACTAAAATTCCTACTAATTCAAGTTCGAATTCAAATTCTAAAACTAATCTTATCTTAACCAAAGTGGTTAAGATAACTTCCTAATTTAAATTTAAAAAACTTAAATAATATCTTTTTCTAATTAAAAAATAAATTCAAATACAAATTAAATACACAAGACTGCATTGTTGAGGACGTGGGGACAACGGGTACAGGAACCTGCGCCAACTTGAAGTCCTGGTGTTTGGCGCCAAGGTTGCTTCGCGGACTGGTGCTAAACGTCAATGTCACGGCATTTAGTGCCATGATTCTAGAAAGAAAGTATGACTTGTTATATATCGTTAAAAAGTTCTAGAAGTTGGCTTTCGAATGCCGCTTGAACCACATTATTTGGATCTTAGTAGCTCAAGTTATACTCATTGGAGTATAAAGAGGTCAAGGTTGACAGCATCCACGAATTCTCTTTGCACTTGTCTTCAATTCTTGGTTCCTCCTTGTGTTTTTTCTTCTCTTTTCCAAAAATTTTCCTAAAAGAATCATAAAACCAAGAAAATCAAAGTACTAATAGAATAGTCTTGAAAATCATACAATTACTAAGCAAAAGTCATGAATTTTCTATGAGAAATGCCCAAAAAAAGTGCTTAAGATGCGGATGCATCAACCACAATGTAATCAATGCTCAAGGTCTTTGACTTTGTACCCTTTCCAAAAGTGGTATATAAAGAAATGTACCCAAGAGGTCGGATTAACGTATCCCCAGTCTGAAGAAGTTATCTGGGTATGCCTTCAGATCCTTTTCTTCCAACCTAAGTTTGTTAAAAGCGAGTTTGAACTGAATATTGTCCGTGCTACCTTGATCTATTAAGGTTCTATGAAGGTTTGCGTTGGTGAGGATCATTGTTATGACCATAGAATCATCGTATTCAGGTGTTATCCCTTGAGCATCTTCTTTAGTAAACAAGATTGTGGGCAAGTCGGGAAGTCTGCTGTCTTTCCCGACTTGGTACACCTCTTTTAAATGCCTTTTTCGTGATGATTTTGATATTCCTCGTCCGCAAATTCCCATTAATTATATGTATGTGTCGCTCAGGAGTTTGAGGTGGGCATTCTTGTCGTCCCCTTTCTTCATCTCTTTTCCTTTTTCTCGAGTCGTCCGACCTATCAGCAAAGTACATGTCTAGTCGGCCTTCTCTAGCCAACTTTTCTATGACATTCTTTAAATCATAACAGTCGTTAGTAGAATGCCCATAAATTTTGTGGTACTCGCAATATTCTGTTCGACTTCCTGCCTTCTTATGCTTAATTGGACGAGGAGGTGAAAGCTTTTCAGTATGGCATATCTCTCTGTAAACATCCACTAGAGAGACCCGGAGGGTAGTATAATTGTGGTATCTTTGAGGCTTCTTTTGTAAAACCCGGTCAAACCGTAATTAATTAAATAACAAATTAAATAGGAACATAGATGGTTAGAAAATTTAGCAATCGGAATTTGATAATTTAAATATGATATTTGAATTCAGTAACTTTTTTTGAGTCGGAAAATATAGTTTTCTGCATAAAAACGCGCACTGAAATTTTGACCGGCAGTACCGACTGAGATCTATCTGGTACTGCAGCTGAGAAAAATAATTATAAGTGAATAAGGTTAAGAAATTAGGATTTATAATTAGGGAAGGTAGAAATATTTAAAATGCGATTTAAAACTCTAATCTTAAAGGTTTTAGCCTAAAATTGGGCCAATGGACTAAAATAAGTGAACCGGGCCCAAATAAGCCCAAGACCCAACTTATATAAACATTATTTTTAAGCATTTCAGCTCATTAACCCTAAATAAAGGGGTTTGGGGCGCAGCTATGGAGAAGATGAGAAGAAGAGAGAAAATCCTAACTCCATCAAACTTCAAATCATCATAACTTTTGATCCGGAACTCCGATTGACGAGCCGTTTATGGCCACACGTCGCTCTTCTCATCCTCTACAATTATATTTAAGTTTTGTGGTGAGTATTTCATTCACCTCTGTCCAGTTTTCGAAATTCTCCACTGTTACACGTTTTTGGGTAGTTAGTGTTAAAATCTTGTAATTTTGGTTATTTATGGATACTCTAACATGGATTCTAAGTGGGTTCTATCCTTATTTCATATGGGATAAGGTAAGAAGTACTCAAACCCTTGTAATTTATCAATTTCATGAACCCTAGGTTGATTATAAGTGTGAAAATTGATTATGTTAGAGTATTGGGTGATTTTGGTGCACAATTAGAAGATTGATATTGCTTGAGGAGCTTTGGTGAGGCTTGGAGCTAAGGGTTGGTGGAGACTCCCAAAAAGAAGGTCAATTATTTTGGCTACAAGAGGTACCGTGTGATGTGATGAGAATTCCTAGGCTAGATGCCCCTAGGATTAAGTTTGGATTGTGTAAATGGTTGGTACTAATAGGCATTATTGATATGAAATGTGAATTAATGATTGGGTTGAGAATTGTGTGAATTTGTATGTTTGTTGTGTTGAGAATTTGATGAATTGGATAATGAATGTTGGTTTGTGGAATATGCATTTATATTGTGAATTTGGGCTGGAGGCCGAGAATCTTAGGTCGGGGGCCGGAAAGAGGTAAGGAAGGTAAGTTGATGTGTGTACTGTGTGATGATATAAGAGATTGGATGGATTTTAGATATTGAATGTGTGAATCATTGATTTGATTATTGAATAATAAGGTTTGAGGAATTGAAGTGTGGAATTTGATAGTTTTAGGTGAAATTGTGTAGATGAGGTAGATTTAGTTTTGGTTGAGTGTAATTATGTGGATGTGGTTGGGTTGTGGTCATTTGGATGAGTGAAAATAAATTTGGCTTGTGAATATCGGAGAAATTGGTGACTTCTATTTTTGGGTAAAAACTGATTTTTGACCAACTTTGGTGGTTCGTAACTTGGTTCACGGAGTTTGGAATTCCTCAAAATTGGATGTTTATGAAAGTTTATTCAACGATCTTTCCAACAGTTCAGAAATAGTTGAAAAAGACATTTTGTAGAAGAAGTTATGTGTGTTGGATGTTTGGGGTTGAAAATATAATTCTGCAGCTTTTTAACTTAGTAAAATTTTTGGTAAAACGTGCATCGACGCTTACGCATGGCCGACGCGCAAGCGTCACTCATGATTTTTACCCTCTCACGCGTGCGCCTGGCCGATGCGTATGCGTCGATGTATTGATGCAAGTGTCCAGTAGAAATTCCAGAGAGTTGCGCTGGTATTGTGCTGGTTTTGTGCGAGGAGCACAAAACGCACCCACACGTATGCGTCACTGACGCGCACGCATCGCGCTACCTTTCTGCTTCCCATGTGTGCATATAGACGAAGTGCACGCGCCACTATAACTTTTCTACTTCCCACGCGTGCGCATGGGCGATGCGTACGCGTGACCCCGTTTTCACCCCAAAGCTGATTTTGAGTTTTCAAAGCCGAATTTCAGACTTCTAAGTCTCCATTTTCACCCTTTATGTCCTAAATACTTATAGTATACCCAGCAATGGGAAGAGGCTAGAAGATGTGGTACCTTGTGGACAAAGTAAGGGGTGAATTAATGATGAATGATGAGTAATGATGGTTGTATGAGTTACTGAGGGTGATGATGGAAGTGCGGTGTATGCCGTGAGCCGAATGGGTGTATTTAATAATGATTATTGGCTGGTTATGGGTTATGTTATGAGCCGGATGGCAATGATAAATATTGATTTATGGCTGGAAATGAAAATATGACTTTGAATGATTGTTTTATCTTGAGATCTCTTTCTCGAAAATGCGACCCCAGAGAGATGAAGAAAGGTGAGGATCCCCTTCCTTGTACCTCCTGGTATTGTAAAATCGCCCCCAGTGAAATGGTGGAGGTTAGGATCCCCTCCTTGGTTCCTCCTGGGCATATGAGAGCGTACCTCCTGGGTAGATGCAAGGGTTGTGGTTGTGCCCCAGTTGCTCCAGGTTGGTTAGTATAGAGGCTCCCCGGGTGGACACAAGGGTTGTGGTTTCACCCCACTTGCTCCGGGTATGAGATGGGGAAGAAGGATTTCGATAAATGAGTTTAATTATGGAGCTTTAAATGAATGTATGTTTGAGATGCCTGGGTAGTAGCAAGGGTGGTGGTTCATCCCACTTGCTCCAGATCAGAGAATGTGACTCCTGGGTAATAGCGGCAGTAGTGGTGATTCCACTCGCTCCAGGATGAGCTTTTAAATACATGCCTGGGTAGATGCAGTGGCATTAATCCACTTGCTTCGGGATGTGGTGAAAAATACCTACCTGGGTAGATGCAGTGGTATTGATCCACTTGCTCCAGGATGTGGTGAGATATACCTGCCTGGGTAGATGCAGTGGCATTGATTCCACTTGCTCTGGGTTTGGTTTGCAACTCCTGGGGTAGATGCAGTAGTTAGCCCCCACTTGCTCCTAGTTGAGGTTGATTCAAGATTTGTGAAATTATCTGAGTTTCAGATTTTCTTGGATAGATGCAGTAGGTCAGCTCCACTTACTCCAGGTTGAGATCCGAGATTCTGTTGACCATATGTCGTAAGTATGGCCGGACACTATGAAAGTTCCAGATGAGCTCGCCCCAGTGGATACACACCAGTGTGGGTGTTGTGTGATTATGATTATGATTGTGAATAACTCGAGTTGGGGATGCACGACAGAGGGACAGTCCAATGGTTAGCTACCAGGACTTGTCGGGTTGGCTTTATAACCGATAGATGAGACTCATCAGCCATAGGGCAAGCATACATGATTTGCATATGTTTGAATTGTTTGGGTTTGCCTATTTGTTTGGATTGCTATATCACATATGCTATGTTACCTGACTATATGCTATCTGTTCTACTCGTACCTTAATTGTGTATTACTTGTTTGTATTGATTGTGTTTGTACAACTGAGAGGTCCCTCATGCTAGTATCGGTTGACGCCGAGGGCTGTTCTTGATGAAATAGAATAATGATATGATTAATTTAAAATGATGATTATTGAATGAGATAATTTGAGTTTCCTGGGTAGATGCAGTGAAGTGATTTCACTTGCTCTAGGTAGAGAATGAGATATTTTGAGCTCCCTGGGTAGACGCAGTGAAGTGATTTCACTTGCTCCAGGTGAGGATATGAAGTATTAATATAGAATTGTTGAGATAAAATAACTGGTGATTGTTTGACTTATGATTTTGATTCTGATTTGTTGGGGATTTAGAAAGTTGGAAAACATGAGGAAGTTGAATTTGATTTATGACAGCTGCCTATTTATGGATTCCGACGAGAACGTAGGATGAATATTTGGTGAAAGGAAGTTTAGGATGCTTAGTGAGTTTTTATTGCAATGCATTGTATTTATTTGGCACTTTTACCGTACTGGGAACCCATGGGTCAGTCGTTCTCATTCCGTATATATCTCTTGTTTTTCAGATACAGGTCCAGGTGCTCAGAAATGAGCTGTGGTTCATCTGAGTGATGGCGAAGATCTTTATATTCTCCACTTTATATTTTGCTTAGAATCTCTCCACCTTTATTTTGAAAACATTTATTATGTATTGAACTCTTCTAAACTTGCCTATAGAGGCTCTTATGTTTCTTCTGGGAGAGATTAGAAGATACTATTGTCAACTACTTTCATACTGTACCCTAGCCGGCCTAAACTTCGCAGGTCGCGACTAGTGGCTATTTACTTATGTTATATATCTATATATTGCCCTTCTCTTATTCTCCTTTATGCCTTTATCTATATATCGTTTTTGATTTCACGCTTTAACTTTTAGTTGTCAATGCATGAGTGATACAACTTCGCGATTTTATTTTTACTCTTTTCAGGCATCTCGATTAATACTCCCTTCAATTATACTTATAATTATGTATTAAAAATCCACCTTGAGAGTCGTACCACCTTATTATCATTGACTTATGACTCGAGCATAAGGATTTGAATAGTAGGGTGTTACATTATGGTATCAGAGCAGTTCGTCCTTGTGAGCCTGAGGGATGGAACTACTTATGCTTCAATGCATACTTTGAGTTTGTGCCAATGCTAGTTAGGGTATCTAACCGATACATCTAGCATGAAGTCCTGAGTGTACCTTTTGGTAATTTGAAGCACTTAACTTGAGATATTGAGTCTGATCACCTTGATATCGCTTGTCTAGTGTGGACAAGACCCGAAGGGTGTCTCATGGACATCAATGAAGTGATCGGAAAGAGGAATTCCCAAGAACGAACCGGTGAGGGAATGCCGAGATAGTGGTATGAGTGATATGTGTTGGTTTTGGAATTGCTGAGTGACATACTTAGAGGCGAATGGTTGAAAATGATTGGTTTAATTAGGCTTGAATCGATTGGATCTTGGTGATTGAGAAGACAGAAGACTTGTAAATAGTGACGAACAGATTTTTTGCCAGTAAAGAATTTCACAAATAAACTCTCGTTGCAAGTATAGTTTCTAAACCAGCAAAGAATCCTTTCGTACAAAAGTTTGGTTGTCACAAGTAACAAAACTCCTAAAAAGTAATAACCGAAGTATTTAAACCTCGGGTCATCTCTCAAGGAATTGCAGGGAGGTGTAGTTATTATTGGTTATGGAAAAGTATCTTTTTGGGTTTTTGAAAGTTTTGAACAAGGAATGTAAATGACAAGAAAGTAAACTAATGATCATAAAAACCCTTGCAAGGTATGAGAACTGGACATCCTATCCTAGTTATCCTTATCAATTGTGATGAGAATTGTCTATTGCTCCCACTTAGTCAACCTCTAACTATGAAGGTATGTCAAGTGGATAAATTAATTTGATTTCTCAGGTCCTAGTCAATTCCTAAGGAAAGACTAGAGTTATTGGAATTCAAATCAACTAGCAAAGATAACAATTATCAATCAACAAAGGATTTTGATAACTCAAGCGTCTCCAATCACTCAACCAAAGCTAAGAATGTAAAAAGATAAATTAAAATCATAAATATGAAATACCTCAAATTGTATTAAATAAAGGAATCAAATCTAACATGGAGTTAATAAACAAAATAGTAACATAAAGTAATCAATAGGGAAAATAGATAAACTAGAAAGATAGAATAAACAAGTGTAGAAGAAAAACTAAATTAAAATAAGAGAAGCTAATCCTAAAATCCTAAAACCTAAGAGAGAGGAGAGGGCCTCTCTCTCTAGAAACTATATCTAAACCTAAAATTGTGAATAATGGAATGTGTGAATGTTTCTTGAGTCTTTGCTTCTCCCCTGGCTTTAGTCTGCGTTTTTGGGCCGAAAACTGGGTTCAAACTCAGCCCAAAATCGCCCCCAGCATTTTCTGCGATTTCTGCAGGTCACTCATGTCACGCGTACGCATCGGTCACGCGTACGCGTCGCTGGCCATCTTCGCGTCTCACGCGTACGCATCAGGCACGCGCACACGTCGCTGTGCAAACTCGTTTCCACGCGTACGCGTCAGGTACGCGGACGCGTCACTGTGAATTTCTCCAAATCGCGCGCACGCGTGAGCCATGCGTGCGCATCGCATCTCGCTGGTTGTCTCCTTTATTTCTTGTGCTCCTTCTATTTTTGCATGCTTCCTTTCCATCCTCTAAGCCATTCCTGCCCTATAAAGCCTGAAAACACTAAACTCATGGATCACGGCATCGAATGATACGAAAGGACATTAAAAATACACAATTTAAAGGCTTAGGAAGCAAGTTTTCAATCATAGAGCATAATTAGGAAGGAATTGTAAAATCATGCAAATAGTGTGAATAAGTGAGTAAAGAGTTGATGAAAACCACTCAAATTAGCACAAGATAAACCATGAAATAATGGTTTATCAAACTCCCCACATTTAAACATTAGCATGTCCTCATGCTAAGCTCAAGGAGACAAAGAGAATGAAAATGGAAAGTAAGACTCATGTAATGCAATGCAATGCAACCTGTATATCAATGCAACTATATGCTAAGATGTTTCTATCTACTTGGTCAAAGGTAAACAAGTTCTCCAAGACAAACATAAATCAAATTCTACTAATTCAAATCAAACAATTAGAAGCAATTAAACTTGTAAGAAGATAGCTCATGAAATCAGGAAACATAGAATCAAGCAGTGAACCCTCACTGGTAGTGTATGTGCACTCTAATGTCTCAAGTGTATAGGGTAGTCCACTCTAGTCTTCTCTAGTCATATTTTCTAAAACTTTGTTCTTCATCTAACCAATCAAAAATTATTTAATGCACCAATGCAAACATCATGAGGTCTTTTCAAGGTTGTAATAGGACTAAGGTAAGGGTGAGTATATATGTATGGCCAAGTGAGCTATAAATTGAATCTTTGAGTAACCTAAGCTATCACCTAACATACATACACTCTATATAACTCTAGAATCATGCCTAGCTACCCATAATTTTCCACTTTTGCATCACATACTCATGTACCAAATTTTCTTTAATTTTATCACATATGCATTGATCTTTTATTAAATTTAACATTGGGGTAATTTTGTCCCTTTATTTATTTATTTATTTATATTATATTATATATATATATATATATATATATTATTTTTTTCTCTTTTTCTTTATTTTTTCTTTTTTTTTGATTAAAAATATAAAAGTGAACATAACATATCAATGCACATGAATTCTTAATTTTTCTGGTCTTACATGAGTAGGTACCCAAATTCCTAATATTTTGTCAATGAAACATAGTACCATTTCATCAACCCAAGTTTCCACAGTTCCCCACACTTAATTTATACATAATCTCTAACTTAAGCTAACCAAAGATTCATTTGGGTAATTAATTGTATTTCCACTTAAGGCTAGTGCTGTGGTAAAATATAGGACAAATGGGGATTAAAAGGCTCAAGGTGGCTAACAAAGGTGATTGAAAAGGGTAGGCTATTTGGGATAAGTGAGCTAATAACAAATGATGGCCTCAATCATATGCAAGCATGTAAATACACTAAACAATGGACATATAGAATGGAACAAAATCTAGATTGCAATTATAGAGAAGAAAACACACAAGAAAATATATTATGGTTAAATAATGTAACCATATAAATAAGCTCAAAACTCACGGGTTGTGTGTTCTTAGCTATAATTCATGTTCCAATTACAATCTTCAAACAAATTTAACACAAAATTTTAATTTGAATTAGTGAAATTTCTCAAAAATAGGGTCTTAAAAAGAAACTTATTATTTTTCAACCGAGTAGAACATACATGCAAACACTTATTACTATGCAATATATTCTATATGACAAAAGAAAAAGTTAAATTGTTGGTGTTAAGAGAGAAAAGTTACTTCTGGAAGTCAGGTACTGACCGACCTCCCCACACTTAAAGCTTGGCACCGTCTTCGATGCTATCAGTCAGGAGCAAAGGGGGTTGGTAACAGCATCTCCACAGGCAGGGTCGTTATGGCTCCCGGTGCTGGTAGGTAAAGTGGAGTCCGGAGTGTCTGGGTCTTCCTCAGGTGGATGGTTGCCAACAATCAGCTCCTTGAGGTATGTAAATTGGCGCTTGTTACGGCGCTCCATTCGCTTTGTCTGCCGGTCTAGCCGATCCAACCTCTGAAGTGTCTGAAGGAGTAGCTGATTTGTTGAAGGTGCTTGTGCTTTTCGTTCCTCTCCTCACCGGTGACTTGTTAGAGGCTCTCTCTGTACCCTTCCTGGTGGCCATTCTGAAAAGGGAGAAGAGAAAGGGGCATGAATTCAAAGGGATAGAGCAAGGAAGAGGGCAGTATGAGTGATAATCATGCCAAGGTAAAGAAGAATGTTGTTAACACATGGTCGCAACTCCATGTAATTAGGACATCAATGGAAATATAGCATGAATCATTAAGGTAATTAAATAAAAGATGTTTATTAGCATGACGGCAAAGGCGTGAGTAGCGTAGATCAAGCATTAAAAGCCAAAATGTATTATCACTCGTAACAAACTAACAATAACGTTTGTATTGACAATTATATTTAATTAATAAAATATTGGAAGAGTTTTGTGAAAAACAGGCATTAGAATAGAAGGATAGAATAATTAAGAATGCACAATGCCATACGGGCTTTTCACAAACACTTGGTATGCATGTAAGATATGTTAGGGAAGGTAGGAATTTCAACATGCATGTAATCCAAAAATTAATATTAATCATTAAATCACTCTTGATGATATCCACAAGCTCAAGTATAATAATATAAGACCCAAATAAAGCTCCAATACCAACATAAAAATGCATGAAGAAAAAGAAAAGAATGAAAAAGAAACTATAAATAACTAAGCATGAAAGAGAAAAATTTTTGAAGAAAGAAAAGTAATTAAACGCAATAAGAAGAATGAAGGAAGAAAGGAGAAGGGGATGAAAAGTCGGAACGTGATGCGCGCGCGCAAGGCACGTGTGCGCGTGAGAACTGTCGGCCCGTTTGGTTGATGTCCATATCCATCAGAGACATGGACACGGTGACACACGTTCAGTGTTTGTTGTATGAGACACAAAAAAGTGAGAGACACGGTTACACACAAGAGTACATGAAATACGTGTATTTTGTGTCTCTTCCAAATGGTGAGACACGGATTTTTAAGGGTGGACACAAATTATATCATTTTTTTTGGACAATTTCACCCTTACTAATTTTATAAAATTTTTAACACTACCCTCCTTCCTACTTCATCTCCTCCCACTTCATCTTTTTCAGTGAACCTGAACTCCTCCATCTCCTCACCTCCATCTTTCTCTTTTTCTTCATCATAGTCTATTTCTCTTCCAAGATAGCTACATATTTTTCTCTTCCTCCTCTTCATTTTTGTCTATTCCCCTAATCTCTTTTTTTTATTCTTCTTCTTCTTCACTTATTCCTCTGTCTCTTCTACTTCTTGTTGTATTTACCTTTGTTTATGCCCAAATCCGCCATTGTTACTATTCTATATCACATCTATAATCGTCTTTAATGTTGTTAACTTCTAGATCTGCCATTCTTCTTCTCCTTTTCTCAATTTGTTTCCGCCTTTCTCTCTCTTATTCAAGAGTTTCATCATTTTTGAAATCAAGGTTACAACAATGGCTACTGACTTTGCTGGTAGATCTTTAAACTGAAGATGGAAGATAGACCTTGGCGTTGTTGGAGGCAAATGGTTAAGATTGTTTGTTGATGGAGTGTTTTTTGCTTTTTTAGAAACAAATTATATTTTATTGGAGGCTGGTTAGGACCATTTGTTAAATATCTTAGGTTATTTTATTTGATTAATTTCTTTTATTAGTTCAAGAGTTGTTAATGGTAGTAGAAAAGTGGAGGTGGTTGTTTAAACAGTAGCAGAGAAAAAATGGTGATGGTGGTAGTGATATTTTGTGGTAAGGACAATATTGACATTTTATAAATAGTTAATTTATTGTTGTGTCTTGTGCTTACTTATCAAATAAATTAAAAAAAATACGTGTATCACTGTGTCTATGTCTTCAATATCTATGTATTTATGTCTATGTCTCAAACTACCATAAACCAAATGCAGCCTGTATTCGCCATGCGACGCGTACGTGAAGAACGAAATTCTCGCGCGATCTAGAATTTTCACAAATAAATTCGTGTTGTAAGTATAGCTTCTAGACCGACAAGAATTCCTTTCGTACAAAAGTTTTGGTTGTCACAAGTAACAAACCCCTTTAAAATTAATAACCGAAGTATTTAAACCTCGGGTCGTCTTCTCAAGGAATTGCAGGGAGGTATAATTTATTATTGGTTATGCAAAGGTATATTTTTGGGGTTTTGAAATAAGGAACAAGTAATTTAAATAACAAGAAAAATAAATTAATAATTAATAAAATCTCTTGGCAGGGTATGAGAATTGAAAGTTCTATCCTAGTTATCCTTATCAGGAGTGATGAGAATTGGATTTTAATCCCACTTAGTTAAGTCATGTGGACTAATTAATTTAATCCTCAAGTCCTAGTCAATCCCTGTGGGAAGACTAGCTTCAGAGCAATCCAAATCAATTAGTAATCTGCTAATTTCAATCATTGCTAAGTTTGACAACTCAAGTGTTACCAATTACTTAACCAAAGCCAAAAGGAAGAAAATATCTAAATTAAATTAAAAGCATCCATATAAATAAAGCAAAGCAAATTCAAATCTAAAATACCTCAAATTATACTAAATACAACATTCAAATCTAAACACAAAGAGTTCATAAACAAAATTTGAGAAAATAAATAAAAAGAACATTAAACCTAGAAATTGAGAAGAGATAATCCTAAATCCTTTAAGAGGAATCCTAATCCTAAATCCTAAGAGAGAGGAGAGAACCTCTCTCTCTAAAAACTACATCTAAAATATGAAAAGTGAATAATGGAAGACATGTTCATGAATGGATGCATTCCCCCACTTTATAGCCTCTAATCTGTGTTTTCTAGGCCGAAAACTGAGTCAAAAATAGCTCAGAAATCGCTCCCAGCGATTTCTGGTACGTACACGTCGCGGGAAAGTGACGCGGAAGTGTCGTCCACATGTTTGCACGGATTAGGTTTTCGCCAGGTCACGTGTCCGCGTGATCCATGCGTTCCTGTCGCTTGGCTTCGAGGCAGCTATGGAAAATTATATATCGTTGCGAAGCTCCGGACGTTAGCTTTCCAACGCAACTAGAACTGAATCATTTGGACCTCTGTAGCTCAAGTTATGGTCGATTTAGTACTAAGAGGTCAGGCTGGACATCTTTAGTAGTTCCTTCAGTTTCTTGTATTCCTTCCACTTTTGTATGCTTCCTTCCATCCTCTAAACCATTCATGCCCTATAATCTTTGAAAACACTTAACACACATATCATGGCATCGAATGGTATAAAGGGAGGATTAAAATTAATAAAATTAAGGTCAAAGAAATATGTTTTCAATCATAGCACAAAATCAGGAAGGAAAATATAAAACATGCAATTAGTATGAATAAGTGGGTAAAGAGTTGATAAAAATCACTCAATTGAGCACAAGATAAACCATAAAATAGTGGTTTATCAACCTCCCCACACTTAAACATTAGCATGTCCTCATGCTAAGCTCAAGAGAAGCTATAAAAGAGTGAAGAGGAATGGTAGAATGTATGAAATGCAACCTATCTATATGAATGCAACTACATGCTAAATGCTTTTACTTACTTGGTCAAGAGTAAATAAGCTCTTCAAGTAAAAAATAATTCAAATTTCACTTATTCAAATCATATAATAAAAGACAGGTAAACTTGTGAGAAGATAGCTCATGAAAGCAGGGAACATAGAATCAAGCACTGAACCCTTACTGGTAGTGTATATTACTCTAATCGCTCAGGTGTTTGAGGTTCGATTCTCTCAATTCTCTACTAATCTTGCTTTCTAAGACTTGATCTTCATCTAACAATCAACAAAAATTTAATGCATAAATACACATATCAAGAGGTCTTTCAAGGGTTGTAATGGGGTTAGAGTCAAGGTAGGATTGTATTTGGCCAAGTGGATTAAAATCTAAATCCTTAATTAACTTAAACTTTTCCCACCTAACTTAAGACAATCCATGTAATCAAAATACAAAACCTAACTGTCCATTAACCATGTTTTCCACATGTTCATGCATTCTAATTTCAAGTACATTACATATGCATTGCTTTCACCACTTACTTTGGGACATTTTGTCCCCTTTTATTTATTTGCTATTTTTCTTTTCTTTTTCTTCTTATCTTTTTTTTTGTCCTTTCTTTTAAATCTGAAATATGCCTATTTCTCTCTTTTTTTTCCTCAATGCATATGATTTATTGAATGCATGAACATGTCCTAAATATTTCTTTCACATTTTCATAAAGATATATAATACCCAATTCTTAAACCAAACGTTTCCAAACCCACTTTTCCCACACTTAAGTCGTAAGCACTCTCACTAGTCTAAGCTAACCAAGGATTCAAATTAAGGACATTATTATTTTCCGCTTAGAGTTAGTGATGAGCTAAAGTAAAGAACAAAGGGGGTAAAATAGGCTCAAAATTGGTTTGCAATGGATAATGAAAAGGTTAAGGCCATATGGGTATGTAAGCTCAGTGAAACAAAGGCCTCAATCATATAAGTGCATGCATACATTAAACAATGGAAATATAGAATCAAGCAAGACAAAGATCACAATTTTAGAGAGAAAAACACACACAAAAAATAAAATATTGGTTAATAAGATGCAACCAATCAAGTAGGCTCAAAATCTCACTGGTTTTGTGTGTTCGAGCTCTAAAACCATGTTCCAAATTAAAATATCTTCACACAAGTTTTTCAAAAAGTTTAATTCAAATTAGTGAAATGCTATAAAAGATTTCTTGAAAAAGAAAATATTCCTTCAACCAAGTGGTAAAATATGCACAAAATCAAGAAAATATGCAATCAAACATGCAAATGCAATAATGAGCAAACAAAGAAAATAAAACATTGGTGTTGAGAAGAAGGTGACTAACCCACGGAAGTCAGTATCGACCTCCCCACACTTAAAGATTGCACTGTCCTCGGTGCATGCTAAGATGTGCAAGTGGACGGGCTACTACAACTAATGCTTTTCTCCAAAGATTGTGCAGATGGACTTGTCTGTCGCCCATGTAAAGGTTTTCCGTTTCCCTTCCTCGGTGGCCATCCTGAAAGAAGAGGAAAAAGAAGAAATTTAACCCAGGAATAAAGATAAGAAAACAAATAAAATAAGGTTGGGTTAGTGCCAAATGATGAGAGTCTCAATTACATGGTAGCTACAACATGCAAGTAAAAAAATAGTAGAAGCACATGGCAAATTAAGAGTGCAAAAATTTGCAACAATGGGGAAGAGAGTATGGGTAATGCAAGAAAATATAATTCATGTTAGTGCAAAAGTAATACAAGTATCATAAAAGACTAGCATTGACTTAAATAATATTACCCAATCAAAATAAAATAAGTCATGCAGCACCAGAATAACTCAAGAAAAGATGCAACAGTTGAATAAGAAAATTTTAACACCAATGGAAAAACAATAAATTTAGAAAAGAAAATAAAAATATGCACAAAATTAAAATATAATGAATGAAAGTATGCAAATGAATTAAATAAAATAGGATGAAAGTGAAAAAGGATGAGAAGTTAAAGAGATAAAGTAAGAAAGAAAGAATAAAGAAGGAAAGATAGAAGAAATTAGGATTAGAAAAGAAAAGATAAGATAATTGGCGCTGATTTGGATAAGTTGTGCGGCGCAGGCGACGCAGACGCGTGGGTGTGCGATAAATGCAGGTGACGCGGACGCGTGGGTCACGCGATCGCGCGACCTGATTTGTGCGATTGGCGCGAGTGCAGCCTCGCATTCGCACAACTCTCTGTTTCAAACTCATTTTGCCAAAATTCTGGGTGACGCGTTCGCGTGGTTGACGTGATTGCGTGAATGGCCATATTTTGAAAACGACGCGGATGCGTAGGGCACGCATTCGCATGTTAAGGCTAGTGCTTCTAGCACGAGTCCAGCCCTACTCCATCATAACTCTCTGCCATACACCTCTTTACGTCGATTTTGCAGGGCCACGTGGTTGCATGGGTGACACGGACGTGTGGGGAGGCTATTTTGCAAACGACGCGAACGTGTCGGCGATGCGGTCGCGTGGGCATGTTTGTGCCTAAGGCACGCCTCCAGCCACGCTTTCGCGTGACTCTCTGTCCAATTCTCTTTTGTTCCCAACGCACTGGTGATGCAGACGCGTTAGCGATGCTTACGCGTCGCGTGCGTTTTTTTTTATGCAATATGCAGACATTATAAATGAATACTAAGAAAAATAAAATAAAATAAAACTAAGAATAAAAAAAAATAAAATAAAACTAAGACTGAAAAAGAACGATCATACCATGGTGGGTTGTCTCCCACCTAGCACTTTTAGTTAAAGTCCTTAAGTTGGACGTTTGGTGAGCTCCTTGTTATGGTGGCTTGTGTTTGAATTGATCCAAAAATCTCCACCATTGTTTGGAATGCCAACAGCCTCCAGGGACCCAAACTAGGCATGTAAAGCCCTTGAGCAGTTTTAGACAGGTTCTGAGGTTCCCGGGGTGTTGAATGTCAGAATAGATTCCAGGATCCCAAACATTGCTTTTGCACCCGCCTTTTTATAGACTTATATTTTTCCAGCCGGGTGGTTTGGAAGTTGTATTCTCACCAAGATGACCAAACGCCTTCCAAAACCCATTCAATTGAAGATGATACCAATCCTTGCACTTCAAATTGAAACGTGGAACCTTATTGAATCTTGCACACCAGCTCTGAGTACGAGCCATTTTCCTCTTACTCTTAAAGCCGCAGAGAGCTCTAAGCTGGCCATCTATTTCAAGCAAACCATATTCAAGTGGAAAAGTAAAGATAAAGGTTAAGGATTTTACCCATTTGAAGTTTGTATTGGGCGGTAATGGCCTTGGGATAGGTGTTTCCAGTGGTTCTGCAAGCTCTACTCCCTTGTGTTCTTCTTTGACAATTTCCACCTCTTTGCAAGCCTCTTCAATTTTAACCGCTTCCTCTTGGTAGCTTTCTTCCAGTTTAATCTTTTCTGCATTGCCTACCAAGAGCATGGGAGGCTGTGCTTCTTCTTCTTTAATCTCTATGTCAAGTCCAATGGGAGAAGATTCAAATGTAGATAAGAATTCATTAATGATTGAATCCATCTCTTGATCATCCCCTTCAAAGTCCTCAACCATGATATGCTTTGGAGGTTGTACACCCTCCTCAACATCAATTACAAACGTCTTAGAAGGAGGCTCGATGACTTGAGTTTCCCATGGAGGTTCTGCATCTCCTAAATCTTCAACCAATTCTTCTTCTTTGATAATTACAGCTTCCTCTACTTGTTCCAGTACAAAGTCATGCTCCGTACTGTCCACTGGAGTTTCTAGTATCTCCTTCATACTACGTTCTTCATTAGATTGTCCACATGGAGCCATATGGTTTCTTGAGTGTCTGAATGTCGGGAAGGTAATCGATTTATCGCTTGATTCAATTGGTGAAGGGTTGCATGAAATTTTTCAAATGTTTCCTTGAGACGCTCCCTTGATTCTTGGGTTGATGGATATGGACATGGTGTATATTGAGGTGGTGGTTGTTGGGAGTAATTGGGGTGGAATTGGTGTGGATATGGGTTAGGGTCGTACGGAGGTAAATGGTGGTATGTGACTTGTGAGTGTGGTGGTTCAAAGCTGTGTTGAGGAGGTGGTTCATAGGCGTATGGCGGGGCTTATCGGTAATTACAAGGGGGTCCACCAAAACTATTGTCTCGACATGCATTCTGGAATGGTCGTGTCCATGGTATCTTGGAGGGTGTTGTTGCCGAAAGGGTTGATCAGATCCTCGTGGCTCCATCCATCTTTGATTGTGCTGACCTTGATGCATGTTCCTGTTATAGCTTCCATTCCTTACAACAGCATTGGTGCACGAAATTACAATCACACTCTGTAACTCCGCACAACTAACCAGCACGTGTACTGGGTCGTCCAAGTAATACCTTACGTGAGTAAGGGTCGAATCCCATGGAGATTGTTGGTTTTAAGAAAGCTATAGTTATCTTGTAATTCTTAGTCAGGATATCAATAATTCTCAGTTTTAATTTGTAATAAATAAAAAGCATGGATTAAATAGTACTTGTTACGCAGTAATGGAGAATATGTTGGAGTTTTGGAGATGCTTTGTCTTCTGAATCTCTGCTTTCCCCCTGTCTTCTTCACGCACGCAAGGCTCCTCCTATGGCAAGCTGTGTGTTGGTGGATCACCGTTGTCAATGGCTACCATCCGTCCTCTCAGTGAAAATAGTGCGCTGTCACCGCACGGCTAATCATCTGTAGGTTCTCGATCATACTGGAATAGGATTTACTATCCTTTTGCGTCTGTCACTACGCCCAGCACTCGCGAGTTTGAAGCTCGTCATAGTAATCTAATCCCTGAATCCTACTCGAAATACCACAGATAAGGTTTAGACTTTCCGGATTCTCACGAATGCTGCCAATGGGTTCTAGCTTATACCACGAAGACTCTGATTAAGGAATCCACGAGATACTCATTCAGTCTAATGTAGAACGGAAGTGGTTGTTAGGCACGCGTTCATAGGTTGAGAATGGTGATGAGTGTCACAAGTCATCACATTCATCATATTGAAGTGCGAATGAATATCTTAGATAGAAACAAGCGTGTTTGAATAGAAAACAGAAGTACTTGCATTAATTCATCGAGACACAGCAGAGCTCCTCACCCCCAACAATGGAGTTTAGAGACTCATGCCGTCAAAGGGTACAAAGTTCAGATCTAAAAATGTCATGAGGTACAAAATAAATCTCTAAAATTTGTTTAAATACTAGACTAGTAACCTAGGTTTACAGAAAATGAGTAAACTATGACAGATAGTGCAGAAATCCACTTCTGGGGCCCACTTGATGTGTGCTGGGGCTGAGACTTGAGCTTTACACGTGCCTAGGCTATTTCTGGAGTTAAACGCCAGTTAGTAACCTGTTTTGGGCGTTGAACTCCAACTTGTAACCTGTTTCTGGCGTTTTACGCCAGAATAGGGAAGAGAACTGGCGTTGAACGCCAGTTTGCGTCGTCTAAACTTGAGCAAAGTATAGACTATTATATATTTCTGGAAATCCCTGGATGTCTACTTTCCAACGCAATTGGGAGTGCGCCAATTGGATTTCTGTAGCTCCAAAAAATCTACTTTGAGTGTAGGGAGGTCAGAATCCAACAGCATCAGCAGTCCTTTTTCAGCCTGAATCAGATTTTTGCTCAGCTCCCTCAATTTCAGCCAGAAAATACCTGAAATCACAGAAAAACACACAAACTCATAGTAAAGTCCAGAAATATGAATTTTGCCTAGAAACTAATGAAAATATACTAAAAACAAATTAAATTATACTAAAAACTTCCTAAAAACAATGCCAAAAAGCATATAAATTATCCGGTCATCACAACACCAAACTTAAATTGTTGCTTGTCCCCAAGCAACTGAAAATCAAATAGGATGAAAAAAAGAGAATATTCTATAAATTCCAACTATCAATGAAACTTAGCTCCAATCAGATGAGCGGGACTAGTAGCTTTTTGCCTCTTGAATAATTTTGGCATCTCACTTTATCCATTGGAGTTCAGAATGATTGGCATCTATAGGAACTTAGAATTTAGATAGTGTTATTGACTCTCCTAGTTCAGTATGTTGATTCTTGAACACAGCTACTTTATGAGTCTTGGCTGTGGCCCTAAGCACTCTGTTTTCCAGTATTACCACTGGATACATACATGCCACAGACACATAATTGGGTGAACCTTTTTAGATTGTGACTCAGCTTTACTAAAGTCCCCAATTAGAGGTGTCCAGAGTTCTTAAGCACACTCTGTTTTTGCTTTGGACCTCGACTTTAACCGCCCTGTCTCAAGTTTTCACTTGACACCTTCACGCCACAAGCACATGGTTAGGGACAGCTTGGTTTAGCCGCTTAGGCCAGGATTTTATTCCTTTAGGCCCTCCTATCCACTGATGCTCAAAGCCTTGGATCCTTTTTATTACCCTTGCCTTTTGGTTTTAAGGGCTATTGGCTTTTCCTGCTTGCTTTTTTTTTTATTTTTTTTTCGCAAGCTTTTGTGTTCGCTGCTTTTTCTTGCTTCAAGAATCAATTTTATGATTTTTCAGATTATCAATAACATTTCTCCTTTTTCATCATTCTTTCAAGAGCCAACATATTTAACATTCATAAACAACAATTTCAAAAGACATATGCACTGTTCAAGCATTCATTCAGAAAACAAAAAGTATTGTCACCACATCAAAATAATTAAACTAATTTCAAAGATGAATTTTGAAATTCATGTACTTCTTGTTCTTTTGTAATTAAAACATTTTTCATTTAAGAAAGGTGATGGATTCATAGGATACTCATAGCTTTAAGGCATAAACTCTAATTTTTATTTATTATTAAATGGAAATAATATAAATTAGACATAAAAGCAGACATTTAGCAATAAAAGAAGAGAAACTAAGGACATAGGGACAATCGACTCTAAATTTAATACTCAAATACTCTAAAAATAGATAAAAGGTTATCACAGAGTTAGGACTCAACAACCTTTGCTTTGGGAGGTAGATGCCTCTTTAGTCTGTGGAGTGCTTGGTCCTTCAAGAGATAGCTTCTGGCGCTTTAATTCCTTCAGTTCACGCCCATGCTCTTCTTGTTCCCTCAGCAGTTTGCAGAGCATGCTATTCTGATTTTGCTGTTCTTCTTTCAGTTGATCCACAGCTTCTTGCAACTTGGTAACAGATGCTTCTAGGTGCTCCCAGTATTCTATTTGAGGGATTTCTGGGGGGAACTCCTATGCTCTCCTCTTGATGGGGTCGTCCTGCACTTGTTGTCCTTCCATTGACTTTTTAGTGATGGGTTGCTCAACTGATACATACTCATCTACTCCCATCTTTACCCCAGCGTCTTTACACAGCATGGAGATTAGGCTTGGATAGGCCAATTTGGTATCTTTGGAGTTCTTGTTTGCAATTGTGTAAAGCTCACAAGAAATTAGCTGATGGACTTCCACTTTGTTCCCTAACATAATGCAATGAATCATTACTGCTCTTTTGAGGGTGACTTCAGAGCGGTTGCTAGTGGGCAATATAGAATGCCAAATGAGGTCCAGCCAGCCTCTAGCGACTGGTTTGAGATCTCCTCTCTTGAGCTGGTTTGGGACACCCTTTGTTTTGGTCATCCACTTGGTCCCAGGGAGGCATATGTCCTCTAGGATTTTGTCCAAGCTCTTATTCGCTCTCATCATTCTCCTATTAAAGGAGTGCGGGTCATCTTGCAGTTGAGGCAGCTTGAAGATCTCCCTTATTTTGTCAGGATGGGTGTGAACAATCTTCCCTCTGACCAGAGTTCGATAGTCATAGAATGCGGTTCCAGCTATTCTTTGCCTGTCTGTTTGCCACAAATTAGAGTAAAATTCCTGAACCATGTTTCTTCCCACCTTTATCTCAGGATTAGCTAGGATTTCCCAGCTCCTGTTTCGAATTTGCTCTTGGATCTCCGGATATTCGTCTTCTTTCAGATCGAATTTAACTTCCGGGATCACTGACCTTAGACCCATTATTTTGTAGTAATGGTCTGAATGTTCTTTGGTTAAGAACTTTCCTTGATTCCAAAGTGGTTTTGGAATATTCTCTTTCTTGCCTCTTGAGGTGGTTTGTTTTCCCTTAGGAGCCATGATCTTGGTGGGTATTGGTTTAGTAATCACGGATAAATACACCAAACTTAGAGGTTTGCTTGTCCTCAAGCAAAAGAAAGGAAAGGAGAGGGATAGAGGGAGAGCCAAGGTCGAATTGTGGAAGAGAGGGGGAGGCCGAACGAGTATTTAAAGGGAAGGAGGGTGGGTTTTCGAAAACTTTTGAAAAAGATATGATAGAAAATAAAATTTGGAAAAGATAAGTGTGATAGAAAAAGATGTAATTTAAAATTAAAAGAGATATGAAAGATATTTCAAAAAGATAGATTTGTTCTAAAAATGTTGTGAGGATTCGAAAAAGATATTGATAAATATGAAAGAAATTTGAAAAAGATAGATTTGTTTTGAAAAAGATTTGAGAAGAGATTGAAGAGGATTTGAGAAAGATTTAATCCTAGGACTTAAAATGTTTTTTGATATTTAAAAAAAAAGTTTGAAAATTGAAAGTATGGGAATATGTTTATGCAAGAAAATATGGATGGAAATATGAAAATTTTAAAAAATTCAAGTTGGGAACAAAATTTTCCTCCCCCCACAATCCTGGTGTTAAATGCCTAAACACTGCTTGTTTTGGGCGTTTAACGCCCATCTGTAGCCTCTTTTGAGCGTTTAATGCCCAGCTGTTGCTTCTGGCTGGCATTAAACGCCATAAATCTCTTGTTACTGGGTGTTTTTCTAAACGCCCAGGACGCTGCAAAATTGGCGTTAAACGTCTAGAATGGTACCCATTCTGGCGTTTAACGCCCAGAAAGGTACCATTACTGGCGTTTAACGCCCAGAAAGGCACCATTACTGGCGTTTTCTTGCCAGTGAGCTCTTTTTCCCTGTTTTGTGCTCTGAATCCTTCTATAACCCTGTGAACTTATGCAATTGATTCCTTACCTTGAAGACTTAAAATTGACTTTGCATAATAAATAAAATGAAGAATAGAATAAAATAAAATAAATTAACAGAAAAATTTTTGCCAATGGCTGGGTTGCCTCCCAGCAAGCACTTCTTTATTGTCTTTAGCTGGACCTTGCTGAGCTTTTAATCTAGCTTCAGCCTTGAGCACTCTTGCTCAATATTACCTTCAAGATAATGCTTGATTCTTTGTCCATTAACAATGAATTTCTTATCAGAATCAATGTCTTGAAGCTCCACATAGCCATATGGTGACACACTTGTAATCACATATGGTCCCCTCCACCGGGATTTTAGTTTCCCGGGGAATAGCCGGAGCCTAGAGTTAAACAGCAGAACCTTCTGTCCTGGTTCAAAGACTCTAGATGACAGCCTTCTATCATGCCACCTTTTTGCTTTCTCTTTGTAAAGCTTTGCATTTTCGAAAGCAGTGAGTCTGAATTCCTCTAGCTCATTTAGCTAGAGCAATCTTTTTTCTCCAGCTAATCTAGCATCAAAGTTTAGGAATCTGGTTGCCCAGTAGGCCTTATGTTCCAGTTCTACGGGCAGATGACAGGCCTTACCATATACAAGCTGGTATGGAGAGGTCCCTATAGGAGTCTTGAATGCTGTTCTATAAGCCCACAGAGCATCATCTAAGCTTCTCGCCCAATCCTGTCTACGGGTACTTACAGTCCGTTCCAGGATTCTTTTTAGTTCTCTATTAGAGACTTCAGCTTGTCCGTTTGTCTGTGGATGGTATGGGGTTGCCACCTTGTGACTAATTCCATACCGGACCATAATGGAGTATAGCTGTTTGTTGCAGAAGTGAGTGCCCGCATCACTAATTATTGCTCTGGGAACCCCAAACCTGCTGAAGATATGTTTCTGGAGAAACTTCAGCACTGTCTTAGTATCATTAGTGGGTGTGGCAATGGCCTCCACCCATTTGGATACATAGTCAACTGCTACCAGAATATAAGTGTTTGAGTATGATGGTGGGATACGTCTCATGAAGTCAATACCCCATACATCAAACAACTCAATCTCCAAGATCCCTTGTTGAGGCATGGCGTAACCATGAGGCAGATTGCCAGTTCTCTGGCAGCTGTCACAGTTACGTACAAACTCTCGGGAATCTCTATAGAGGGTAGGCCAGTAGAAGCCACATTGGAGGACCTTGGTGGCAGTTCGCTCACCTCCGAAGTGGCCTCCATATTATGATCCCTGGCAATGCCATAAGATCTTCTGTGCTTCTTCTCTAGGCATACACCTACGGATTATTCCGTCTGCACATCTCTTAAAGAGATAGGGTTCATCCCACAAGTAGTACTTTGTATCAGTAATTAATTTTTTCTTTTGTTGCCTGCTGTACTCCTTGGGTATGAACCTTGCAGCTTTATAGTTTGCAATGTCTGCAAACCATGGTGTTTCCTGTATGGCAAACAAGTGCTCATCCGGAAAGGTCTCAGAGATCTCAATAGCGGGGAAGGACGCCCCTTCTACTGATTCTATCCGGGACAGATGGTCAGCCACTTGGTTTTCTATCCCTTTTCTGTCTTTTATTTCTATATCAAACTCTTGCAGAAGCAACACCCATCTTATGAGCCTGGGTTTTGAATCCTGGTTTGTAAGGAGATATTTAAGAGCAGCATGGTCAGTGTACACAATCACTTTTGATCCTACTAAGTATGATCTAAACTTGTCAATGGCATAAACCACTGCAAGCAATTCTTTTTCTGTGGTTATGTAATTTTTCTGGGCATCATTTAAAACACGGCTAGCATAATAAATGACATGCAGGAGTTTGTCATGCCTCTGCCCCAGTACTGCACCAATGGCATGGTCACTGGCATCACACATTAGTTCAAATGGTAATGTCCAGTCTGGTGCATAAATTACTGGTGCTGTGACCAGCTTAGCTTTCAGAGCTTCAAATGCCTGCAGACACTCTGTGTCAAACACAAATGGCGTGTCAGCAGCTAGCAGGTTGCTTAGAGGTTTTGCAATTTTTGAAAAATCCTTTATAAACCTCCTATAAAATCCTGCATGCCCTAGAAAGCTTCTGATTACCTTAACATTGGCAGGTGGTGGTAATTTTTTAATTACCTCTACCTTAGCTTGATCCACCTCTATTCCCTTGTTCGAAATCTTGTGCCCAAGGACAATCCTTTCAGTCACCATAAAGTGACATTTTTCCCAGTTTAAAACCAGGTTAGTCTCTTGGCATCTTTTCAGAACCAGTGTCAGGTGATCAAGGCAGGAGCTGAATGAGTCTCCATATACTGAGAAGTTATCCATGAAGACTTCCAGAAATTTTTCCACCATATCAGAGAAAATAGAGAGCATGCATCTCTGAAAGGTTGCAGGTGCATTACACAGCCCAAATGACATCCTTCTGTATGCAAATACTCCAGATGGACATGTGAATGCTGTTTTCTCTTGATCCTGGGGATCTAATGCGATTTGGTTGTAGCCTGAATAGCCATCCAAAAAGCAGTAATAATCATGACATGCTAGTCTTTCTAGCATCTGGTCTATGAATGGTAAAGGAAAATGATCCTTTCTGGTGGCTGTATTGAGCCTTCTGTAGTCAATACACATGCACCACTCTGTAACTATTCTTGTAGGAACCAGTTCATTTTTTTTCATTATGAACCACTGTCATGCCTCCTTTTTTGGGGACAACTTGGACAGGACTCACCTAGGGGCTATCAGAAATAGGATAAATAATCCCAGCCTCCAGTAACTTGGTGACCTCTTTCTGCACCACTTCCTTCATGGCTGGATTTAGCCGCCTCTATGGTTGAACCACTGGCTTAGCATCATTCTCCAATAGGATCTTGTGCATGCATCTAGCTGGGCTTATGCCCTTAAGGTCACTTATGGACCACCCAAGAGCTGTCTTGTGTGTCCTTAGCACTTGAATTAGTGCTTCCTCTTCCTGTGGATTTAAGGCAGAGCTTATGATCACCGGAAAAGTGTCACCTTCTCCCAGAAACGCATATTTCAGGGATGGTGGTAGTGGTTTGAGCTCGGGTTTAGGAGGTTTTTCCTCTTCCTGAGAAATTTTCAGAGGCTCTTTTATTTCCTCTGAATCCTCCAAATCAGGTTGAGCATTTTTAAAGATGTCTTCTAGCTCTGATTCGAGACTCTCAGCCATGTTGATCTCCTCTACTAAAGAGTCAATAAGATCAACTTTCATGCAGTCTTTTGGTTTATCTGGATGCTGCATGGCTTTGACAGCATTTAACTTGAACTCATCCTCATTGACCCTCAGGGTCACTTCCCCCTTTTGGACATCAATGAGAGTTTGTCCAGTTGCTAGGAAAGGTCTTCCTAGAATGAGAGTAGCACTCTTATGTTCCTCCATTTCCAACACCACAAAGTCAGTGGGAAAGGCGAATGGCCCAACCCTGACAATCATGTCTTCAATCACGCCTGATGGGTATTTAATGGAGCCATCAGCAAGTTGAAGACATATCCTAGTTGGTTTGACTTCTTCAGTTAAACCAAGCTTTCTGATAGTGGATGCAGGTATTAGGTTGATGCTTTCTCCAAGATCGCATAAAGCTGTCTTGGTGCAATTACCCTCTAATACGTATGGTATCAGAAAGCTCCCGGGATCTTTAAGCTTTTCTAGGAAGCTTTTCAGAATGACTGCACTACATTCTTCAGTGAGGAGAACTCTTTCAGGTTCTCTCCAATCCTTCTTATGACTCAAGATATCTTTCATGAACTTGGCATAAGAGGGTATTTGCTCAAGTGCCTCTGCAAACGGAATCTTTATTTCAAGAGTCCTGAGATAGTCTGCAAAGCGAGCAAATTGCTTATCCTGCTCCTCTTGGTGGAGTTTTTGAGGATAAGGCATCTTGGATTTGTATTCCTCAACCTTGGTTGCTGCAGGTTTATTTCCTACAGAAGTGGTTGAAGAAGTCGTTTTAGAAAGGTTGCTATCAGCACTTGTATGTGTCTGATTCCTCACTGGCGTTTGAACGCCAAGATTGGAAGCTGAATTGGCGTTTAACGCCCAATTCCTACCTGTTTCTGGCGTTTGAACACCAGAACTGAGCTCCCTTTGGGAGTTTGATGCCAACTCCTTGCCTGTTTCTGGCGTTTGGACGCCAGAACTAAGCATGGGTTGGGCGTTTAACGCCAATTTTTCACCATTTTCTGGCGTTTGAATGCCAGAATTATTCCTCTCTGGGCTCTTACTATTTTCAGAGGGGTTTTGGGTGGCAGTTTGTTCATCTTCTGTCAGCTGTTCTTTTCTTAGCTTCCTGCTGCTTTGAAGTGAGGTATTTAATGCTTTCCCACTTCTTAATTGGACTGCTTGGCACTCTTCTATTATCTGTTTTGATAACTGCTGTTTTGTTTGCCTCAATTGTACTTCTATATTCATGTTGGCCATTCTTGTGTCTTGCAGCATCTCCTTGAATTCGGCCAGCTATTTTGTTAGAATATCCAATTGCTGATTGAATTCAGTAACTTGTTCTGCAGGACTGGGTTCAGCAGTTACTATTTTAGCTTCTTCTTTCATGGAAGACTCACTTCTTAAGTACAGATGCTGATTTCTGGCAACTATATCAATGAGCTCTTGAGCCTCTTCAATTGTCTTTCTCATATGTATAGACCCACCAGCTGAGTGGTCTAGAGAAATCTGAGCTCTTTCTGTAAGCCCATAGTAAAAGATGTCTAACTGCACCCACTCTGAAAACATTTCAGAGGGACCTTTCCTTAGCATCTCTCTGTACCTCTCCCAGGCATCATAAAGGGATTCATTATCTCCTTGTTTAAAGCCTTGGATGTCCAGCCTTAGCTGTGTCATCCTTTTTGGAGGGAAATACTGATTCAGGAATTTTTCAGACAGCTGTTTCCATGTCCTTATGCTGGCCTTGGGTTGGTTATTTAACCACCTCTTAGCTTGATCTTTTACAGCAAATGAAAACAGTAATAGTCTGTAGACATCCTGATCTACCTCTTTATCATGTACTGTATCAGCAATTTGTAAAAACTGTGCCAGAAACTCTGTAGGTTCTTCCTGTGGAAGACCGGAATATTGGCAACTTTGCTGCACCATGATAATGAGCTGAGGATTCAACTCAAAACTACTGACTCCGATGGAGGGTATACAGATACTACTCCCATATGAAGCAGTAGTGGGGTTGGCATATGACCCCAGAGTCCTTCTGGACTGTTCATTTCCACTTAAGTCCATGATGGAGAAAGGGAGATGATGTGAATTGCAAGTAAAATATATTTTTAAAATTTTATTTTATTCAATTCAAAATAACCAAAAAAAATTGAAATAAAATAGAGTAAAATAATTGAAAAATAAAATATGGATTTCGAAAATTAAAAGGAAAGAAAAATAAAAAGAAATTTGAATGTTGAATTGACTAATTAATTGAGAAGATTTGAAAATTTTTTGAATATGATTTTCGAAAAAGATTTAAATTTTGAATTTTTAAAACTAAGATAAGATAAAATAGAAAGTTTTTAAAATAAAAATCTGAATTTTTGAAAAAAAATTTCGAAAATCAATTAACTTAAAGAGAAAAGATATTTTTGAATTTGATGAGGAAAGAGAAAAACACACAAAAGACACACAATTTAAAATTTTCAGATCTAATGCTCCTTGTTTTCGAGAATTTTGGAAGGAAAACACCAAGGAACACCAAACTTAAAAATTTTAAGATCAAAACACAAGGAGAACTCAAGAACACTTTGAAGACTCACAATAACAACAAGAACATGAAAATAGAACACTAAACTTAAAATTTTTAGAAAACCAAAATAAAATTTTCGAAAACTAAAGAAAGATTAACAAGAAAACACCAAACTTAAAGTTTGGCACAAGATTTAATCAAAGAAAAATTATATAAAAAAGAAGATAGCCAATTACCAAGAACATAAGCACAACGCTCTAGCCAATTGAGCTATAAATTTAATGTGTTTTTGAAAAGGTTTTTGAAAATATGTTAATTAGAAAAATTTTTGAAAAATCTTTTTGAAATTTTCGAAAATCACAAGAAAAGAAACAAGGAATGACACAAAAACAAGAAAAAATAAAGATCAAACAAGGAAACTAACAAGAACAACTCGAGAAATTGCAAGAACAACAAGAACATGCAATTGACACCAAACTTAAAAATTGACACTAAACTCACAGAAAAACTAAAAATTACTAAAGAAAAATAATATTTTTGAAAGATTTTTGAAAAGAAAATAAAAGACTCTGACCCAAAAGACAAAATTTTCCTAATCTAAGCAAAAAAATTCAACGTCAGTTGTTCAAATTCAAACAATCCCCGGCAACGGTGCCAAAAACTTGGTGCACGAAATTACAATCACACTCTGTAACTCCACACAACTAACCAGCAAGTGCGTTGGGTCGTCCAAGTAATACCTTACGTGAGTAAGGGTCGAATCCCACAGAGATTGTTGGTTTGAAGCAAGCTATAGTTATCTTGTAACTCTTAGTCAGGATATCAATAATTCTCAGTTTTAATTTGTAATAAATAAAAAGCATGGATTAAATAGTACTTGTTACGCAGTAATGGAGAATATGTTGGAGTTTTGGAGATGCTTTGTCTTCTGAATCTCTGCTTTCCCCCTGTCTTCTTCTTCACACACGCAAGGCTCCTTCTATGGCAAGCTGTGTGTTGGTGGATCACCGTTGTCAATGGATACCATCCGTCCTCTCAGTGAAAACAGTCCAAGTGCACTGTCACTGCACGGCTAATCATCTGTAGGTTCTCGATCATACTGGAATAGGATTTACTATCCTTTTGTGTCTGTCACTACGCCCAGCATTCGCGAGTTTGAAGCTCGTCACAGTCATCCAATCCTTAAATCCTACTCAGAATACCATAGACAAGGTTTAGACTTTCCGGATTCTCACGAATTCTACCAATGGGTTCTAGCTTATACCACGAAGACTCTGATTAAGGAATCCATGAGATACTCATTCAGTCTAATATAGAATGGAAGTGGTTGTCAGGCACGCGTTCATAGGTTGAGAATGGTGATGAGTGTCATGGGTCATCACATTCATCATATTGAAGTGCGAATGAATATCTTAGATAGAAACAAGCGTGTTTGAATGGAAAACAGAAGTACTTGCATTAATTCATCGAGACACAGCAGAGCTCCTCACCCCCAACAATGGAGTTTAGAGACTCATGCCATTAAAGGGTACAAAGTTTAGATCTAAAAATGTCATGAGGTACAAAATAAATCTCTAAAAGTTGTTTAAATATTAGACTAGTAACCTAGGTTTACAGAAAATGAGTAAACTATGACAGATAGTGCAGAAATCCACTTCTGGGGCCCACTTGGTGTGTGCTGAGGCTGAGACTTGAGCTTTACACATGCCTAGGCTATTTCTGGAGTTAAACGCGAGTTAGTAACCTGTTTTGGGCGTTGAACTCCAACTTGTAACCTGTTTCTGGCGTTTTACGTAAGAATAGGGCAGAGAACCGGCGTTGAACGCCAGTTTGCGTCATCTAAACTTTAGCAAAGTATGAACTATTATATATTGCTGGAAAGCCCTGGATGTCTACTTTCCAATGCAATTAGGAGCGTGCTAATTGGATTTATGTAGCTCCAGAAAATCCACTTTGAGTGCAGGGAGGTCAGAATCCAACAGCATCAGCAGTCCTTTTTCAGCCTGAATCAGATTTTTGCTCAGCTCCCTCAATTTCAGCCAGAAAATACCTGAAATCACAGAAAAACACACAAACTCATAGTAAAGTCCAGAAATATGAATTTTGCCTAGAAACTAATGAAAATATACTAAAAACAAATTAAATTATACTAAAAACTTCCTAAAAACAATGCCAAAAAACGTATAAATTATCCGCTCATCAAGCATTAGAACCAAACTCAAAGCAATAGGGGTGAGAACTCATAGTAGTTAATAAAAATTAAAAACAAAAATAAATAAACAAGCAAAATAAAATAAAATAAAATATTAAAATTAAAAAGGGTTTGAAATTTAAATTTTGAATTTGAAAATTAAATTTTGAATTTTGAAATTTAAAATTTGAAAATTGAAATTTGGATTTTAAATTTTGAATTTTGAATTTTGAAAAAGTCAACAATTTAAGATAAAGATTTGAAAAAGGGTTAAATTTTGAAATTTGAATTTTTAATTTTTGAATTTAAATATTGAAATTTGAAATTTGATTTTTGAAATAAGATAAGATAAAATTTTGAAAAAGATATGATTTTTGAAAAAGATTTGAATTTTGAAATTTAAAACTAAGATAAGATAAGATAAAAATTTTAAAATAAAAATCTGAAATTTTTTTTAAATAAAAACAAATAAACAAGCAAAAAGCAAATATTTACAATAACCACTAATAAGGCACACGTTTGCAATTCCCCGGCAACGGCGCCATTTTGAAGAACGAAATTCTCGCGCGATCTAGAATTTTCACAAATAAATTCGCATTGTAAGTATAGCTTCTAGACCGACAAGAATTCCTTTCTTACAAAAGTTTTGGTTGTCATAAGTAACAAATCCCTTTATAATTAATAACCGAAGTATTTAAACCTCGGGTCGTCTTCTCAAGGAATTGCAGGGAGGTATGATTTATTATTGGTTATGCAAAGGTATATTTTTGGGGTTTTGAAATAAGGAACAAGTAATTTAAATAACAAGAAAAATAAATTAATAATTAATAAAATCTCTTAGCAAGGTATGAGAATTGAAAGTTCTATCCTAGTTATCGTTATCAGGATTGATGAGAATTGGATTTTAATCCCGCTTAGTTATGTCAAGTGGACTAATTAATTTAATCCTCAAGTCCTAGTCAATCCCTGTGGGAAGACTAGCTTCAAAGCGATCCAAATCAATCAGTAATCTGTCAATTTCAATCACTGCTGAGTTTGACAACTCAAGTGTTACCAATTACTTAACCAAAGCCAAAAGGAAGAAAATATCTAAATTAAATTAAAAGCATCCATATAAATAAAGCAAAGCAAAGTCAAATCTGAAATACCTCAAATTATACTAAATAAAACATTCAAATCTAAACACAAAGAGTTCATAAACAAAATTTGAGAAAATAAATAAAAAGAACATTAAACCTGAAAATTGAGAAGAGATAATCCTAAATCCTTTAAGAGGAATCCTAATCCTAAATCCTAAGAGAGAGGAGAGAACCTCTCTCTCTAAAAACTACATCTAAAATATGAAAAGAGAATAATGGAAGACATGTTCATGAATGGATGCATTCTCCCACTTTATAGCCTCTAATTTGTGTTTTCTGGGCCGAAAACTGGGTTAAAAACAGCCCAAAAATCGCCTCCAGCGATTTCTGGTACGTACAAGTTGCGGGAAAGTGACGTGGAAGCGTCGTCCACGTGTTTGCGCGGATTGGGTTTTCGCCAGGTTACGTGTCCGCGTGATTCACGCGTTTGTATCGCTTGGCTTCAAGGCAGCTATGGCAAATTATATATCGTTGCGAAGCCCCAAACGTTAGCTTTCCAACGCAACTGGAACTGCATCATTTGGACCTCTGTAGCTCAAGTTATGGTTGATTTAGTACTAAGAGGTCAGGCTGGACAGATTTAGCAGTTTCTTCAGTTTGTTGTATTCCTTCCACTTTTACATGCTTCCTTTCCATCCTCTAAACCATTCCTGCCCTATAATCTCTGAAAACACTTAACACACATATCACAGCATCGAATGGTATAAAGGGAGGATTAAAATTAATAAAATTAAGGTCAAAGAAACATATTTTCAATCATAGCACAAAATCAGGAAGGAAAATATAAAACATGCGATTAGTATGAATAAATGGGTAAAGAGTTGATAAAAACCACTCAATTTTGCACAAGATAAACCATAAAATAGTGGTTTATCAGTACGCGTCGCCCACGCATACGCGTGGGTGGTCTGGAAGCAAGAGGACGCGCACGCGTCAGAGACACGTACGCGTGATAACCCACGCGGCTCCAACACCATGGCATCATAACTCTGTTCAAGCACCTATTTACGCTGATTTGCAACCCCACGCGTACGCGTCAGGGACGCTTACGCGTGTATTGACAAAAACATAGGGGACGCGTACGCGTGCAGCACACGTACGCGTGGGTTGTCCTGTGCACCTGGCACGCCTCCCGCACATCTCTCGCGCAACTCTCTGTTCATTGGCGCATATACATGTGACGCGTGCGTGTCATAGACGCTTGCGCATCGATCCCCTCTTTTTTTTTTTATGAAAAATGCAGAATGCAGCATGCATATGCTGATGCAAACATTATGAATGGCACTAATAAAAGTAAAATAAAATAATACTGGGAATAAAAGTAACGATTATACCATGGTAGGTTGTCTCCCACCTAGCACTTTTAGTTAAAGTCCTTAAGTTAGACATTTGGTGGGCTCCTTGTCATGGCGGCTTGTGCTTAAACTCATCCCGGAATCTCCACCAATGTTTGCAATTCCAATAGCCTCCGGGGTCCCAAACTAGAAACTTAAAGCCTTCGAGCAAGTTAAAGCAAGTGACAAGTTCCTAAGAGTGTTGATTGCTATACTGAATTCCGGGGTCCCAAACCTTACTTTTGCACCCGTCTTTGCCGTGATCATCATTGTTCCAACCAGGTGGCATGCAATTGAAAATCTCACTGAGACATCCAAACAGTTTCCTAAACCCTTTCAATTGAGAATTGTACCAACCTTTGTACTTCAATTTGGGGCATGCAACCATATTGAACCTTGCATGACAATTCCTACCACTAACCATCTCCCGCTTGCTCTTATAGCCACGAAGAGCTCTAAGTTGCCCATCCGTCTCAAGCAAAGCATATTCAAGTGGTCTAATTAAGCTTAGAGATGAGAGATTTACCCACTTGAATGAAGGGATGGATGGTGATGGCTTTGGGGGAGAAGTCTCCAACAACTTTGGCAAGGTGATTTCCGGCTCAATTCCCTTGTGCTCTTCTTTGATAACTTCCACCTCTTTGCAAGCTTCTTCAATATCAACTTCTTCCTCTTGGCAGCTTTCTTCCAATTCGATCTCTTCTTCATTTTTCACCAAAGGCATGGGAGGTTGTGCTTCTTCTTCTTTAATCTCCATGTCAAGTCCAATGGGAGAGGATTCAAATGTAGATAAGAATTCATCAATGATTGAATCCATCTCTTGATCATCCCCTTCAAAGTCTTCAACCATGATATGCCTTGGAGGTTGTACACCCTCCTCAACATCAACATCAAACACCTTGGAAGGAGGCTCTATGACTGGATTTTCCCATGGAGGTTCCGCATCTCCTAAATCTTCAACCACTTCTTCCTCTGCAACTATTATGGCTTTCTCCACTTGTTCCAATACAAAGCCACGTTCCTCATTGTCCACCGGAGTTTCTAGTGTCTCCTTCATGCTACGCTCTTCTTTAGATTCTCCATATCCAGCCATGGGAGTACTTTGAGTGTTCAAATATTGGGAAGCTAATCGGTTTACTACCTCGGTCAAGGCAGCCGTGAATTCTAGTACTCCCCGTTCCATCTCTCTTTGCCCTTGAAGAAGAACACCAAGAGTGTCACGCATTGAGGATTGAGGTGGAGATGAGGGCTCATTACTTGGGAGGAAAGGTTCATGATAAGAGGGTGGTTCATCATAATAAGGATGTGGTGGTTCAACACTCTCCATCTTTTCCACTTGTTGCTCAACACACTCATCCGTGGGAATGCTTTGTTCATTGCATGAGTCTTTTGGGCCAAACTTTTGATGCATGGTTGCTTGAAGTTGATCCATTGCTTCCTTGAGACGATCTCTTGACTCTTGTCCAGCTTGGCTATCATAAGTAGGATCATAGTGCTCTTGGATTGATGGATATGGAGATGGTGTATATGGAGGTGGTGGTCCTTGGGAGTAATTGGGTTGGAATTGGGGTGGTTCCATATATGGTTCGTATGGCTCATAAGGTGGTTGATATGGTGGATAAGGGTTAGGGTCATGTGAGGGTGTTTGGTAGTAGGGGGCTTGTGGGTGTGGTGGTCCAAAGGTATGTTATGGAGGTGGTTCATAAGCATAGGGTGGGGCTTGTTGGTAACTACAAGGGGGTCCACCGTATCCATTGTCTTGATATGCACCTCGGAATGGCTCTTGACCATAGTAATTTGGTGGAGGTTGGTTGTCACGAAAGGGTCCACCATAACTATTGTCCTGTTATGCATCATAGAATGGTTGTTGGTTATAGCTCATTGAAGGGGGTTGTTGCCAAGAGGGTTGATCAAATCCTTGTGGCTTCTCCCATCTTTGATTGTTCCAACCTTGATGCCTGTTCTCATTATAGCTTCCATTCCCTACAACAACATTGGAACCAAACTCATAGCGACAGGGGTGAGAATTCATAGTAGCAGGTAAAAAAATAAAAACTAACAAAAATAAGAGAAAATAAACTCCTAAACTAGGAACACTAACAAAGAAACAAAAAAGCAAATATTTACAATAACCAATAATAAGGCACACGTTTGCAATTCCCCGGCAATGGCGCCATTTTGACGAACGGATTTTTTGCCAGTAAAGAATTTCACAAATAAACTCTCGTTGCAAGTATAGTTTCTAAACTAGCAAAGAATTCTTTCGTACAAAAGTTTGGTTGTCACAAGTAACAAAGCCCCTAAAAAGTAATAACCGAAATATTTAAACCTCGGGTTGTCTCTCAAGGAATTGCGGGGATGTGTAGTTATTATTGGTTATGGGAAAGTATCTTTTTGGGTTTTTGAAAGGTTTGAACAAGGAATGTAAATGACAAGAAAGTAAACTAATGATCATGAAAACCCTTGCAAGGTATGAGAACTGGACGTCCTATCCTAGTTATCCTTATCAATTGTGATGAGAATTGTCTATTGCTCCCACTTAGTCAACCTCTAACTATGAAGGTATGTCAAGTGGATAAATTAATTTGATTCCTCAGGTCCTAGTCAATTCCTAAGGAAAGATTAGAGTTATTGGAATTCAAATCAACTAGCAAAGATAACAATTATCAATCAACAAAGGAGTTTGATAACTCAAGCGTCTCCAATCACTCAACCAAAGCTAAGTATGTAAAAAGCTAAATTAAAATCATAAATATGAAATACCTCAAATTTCATTAAATAAAGGAATCAAATCTAACATGGAGTTCATAAACCAAATAGTAACATAAAGTAATCAATAGGGAAAATAGATAAACTAGAAAGACAGAATAAACAAGTGTAGAAGAGAAACTAAATTAAAATAAGAGAAGCTAATCCTAAAATCCTAAAACCTAAGAGAGAGGAGAGAGCCTTGATGACAAGTCATCTTAGCCTAGTTTTACTAGTCTTTTTCTTTGTGTTTATTAGGTTTTATGCACTTTCTTGCATTGTAAGTAAGTAATTTGGAGTGCAATTGCATGTTTTGTTAAATCAATCAACCACCCTTTAATTGATACAAAAGCATGAGGTTTAAGCTAAATTTAATTGATAATTAATTTATTTATAAACCTTGTGAATTTGGTGATACTTTGATTGGTTGATTTGATTACTTGTAGGTGAAGAAAGAAGAAAACAAGAAAAGCGTGGCATAAGGAACGTGTCCAAAGGAAGCAAAAAGCGTGCCCAAGGGAAGAAAAAGCGTGGCAACATTGAGGAAGAAGGAAAGCTAAGTTGAGAAAGTAAACCGAGCCTCACAAGGAAAAATGGGAGAAAGCAAGGCACGAAGCTCAGTTCACTTAGTTAACTGAGCACTAAAGAAAGCAAGGAAATAACATAAAGCTCAGTTCACTAAGTGAGCTTTATCGGGCTCCTTCAAGAATTAATTCAAAGCAAAATCCCCATGAATGAAGCCACCAAGTTTCGAACTCATGAACTAAAGGAAGCAAGGAACGCTCCTTGCAAGGAAAATGAGAAGAAAATAGCCAAAAAGCTTCCTCCAAGGTTCGAACAAGGAACCTCACACTACCAAGCTTGCAAGGAAATTAAGCCAAGATGCTTTGGCCAAGATTCGAACCTGGGAACTCCTTGGAACACAAGGGAGGAGTGCTACTTTGGTTCAAAGAAAATGAGCCAAGATGGCTCTCCCAAGGTTCGAACCAAGGAGCTTCATGAAAGGCAAGGAGGGAGCGTCCACTCTTCCAAGGAAATTTGCATCCATTTGCTTCCACCAGGATTCGAACCTGGGAGCTTGAAGTCCAAAGCAAGGCGCCACAAATGGGGAGCTTAGTTGGTTTTCCTAACTGAGCGCTACTCTCCCCCCATCACCCATATTTTGGCGCAACAAGAAGCGCACCAAGGGGAGGTCTTGCGCACAAATTGACACGGACAAGGGGCTGTGACACGCACGCTTGACACACCAAAGGCAAGCACATAGCTCAGTTCAAAATTCCAACTGAGCTCTAGTGTAACGCAACATGGACAAGGCTGGACACGCACCAAATCAAGCAAGAAAGGCAACATTGGGCGCTCAGTTTGGTTTTCCAACTGAGCCGTCCCTGGGAGGTGGACCTTGGACCAAATATCCACCAAAAATCCAATTTAATTTTTCTTCACAAATTTTAGAGCCCACCCAAATTCTTAGATCTAAATTAGGAAGGGTATAAATAGGTGATAGTTTGATTTAGAGAAGACCTTTTATCTTTTGCTTCTTTGAGAATTTTCATTTTTTTGTAATTTTGAGCTTTTTACTTTGAATTTAGATCTTAGAGAATTTGGAAGGAGAATTGATCTCTCTTCTTCCTTGTTCTTGCTTGAGCACTCTTTACTTCTTGTTTTGGATCTTGGGTGGAGAATTGAAGAAATTCTGTTTCAATCTCACCTTGAGATTTCTTTGTTTATCTTTATGCATAATTCAAATTCTGTTTACTGCTTCTTCTCTTCTACTACTTCTGCAACTTACTTTTCTATTTCTTTTGCAATTGTTCTTGTTGGATCAAGGAAGGATTTGAGATCTAGACTTGTTTTCTAGTCTCTTCCACTCCTGAGATCTTCAACATTCTTTTAATTGCTGCAATTAAGCATCAGTTATTTTCTGTTTTTAAATTCTTCAAGCATTTTTACTTTTCTATTTGAGATCTACTTCAATTCAATTCACTATTTACTCTTCTGTTTGTTGCAATTTACTTCTGCTTGTTTAAAATTCTGTATTCTTAACTCCCAATCCCTTTTATAGTTCAAGCAATTTACATTTCTTGCACTTTAAGATTTTGTCATTTACATTTCTTGCAATATAAGTTTCTGCACTTTACATTACTTGCACTTTAAGATTTAGCACCTTTACTTTCTATTCTCTTTAATTTACTGCAATTCTTCCCTCTCCCTTTACATTTCAAGCAATTTAGCTTCTGTCAATTACAAACCACTCAAACCAATACTTGATTCGCTTGACTAAATCAACCACTAAACTAAAAATTGCTCAATCCTTCAATCCCTGTGGGATCAACCTCATTCATGTGAGTTATTATTACTTGATGCGACCCGGTACACTTGTCGGTTAGTTTGGGTGTTGGAATTCGTTTTCCAAAATAACCCATCAAGTTTTTGGCGCCGTTGCCGGGGATTGATTAGATTGACAATGATTAAGTGAAGTGGAGATCTAGATTAAGTATTTTTTTCTTTTTTGTTTCTTTAACTCTTTACTAACACACTAACTGTTTGAATTTTTGCTTAAGCTAACCAAAATTTCATTCCTACAATGGATTGAAGTATTACTGTTTCTCTGGTTGTCTGTGACTTTTATATTTTGTTTGTATGTCAGGGACAAGGAGAGCTATACCTAGCTTTCGTGAAGAAGACAAAAGAACTCTCAGAAGGTTGAGAAGAGCTGAAAGAGGGAAAAATATTGTTGGAGAAGATGATTCAGAAGAAGAGTTCCAAGACATGGAGGAACACTCAATAAATCCACCAAATCCACCAGGAGGAGAAGCCAACAACAACAATAATCCACCTCAGAGAAGAGTTTTGGCTTCCTATACATTTACAAATCCTAGACATTGTGGGAGTAGCATTCTTACTCCAAATGTTAATGCAAATAACTTTGAACTGAAGCCACAACTCATCACCTTGGTTCAAAATAATTGTTCTTATGGAGGAGGACCACTTGAAGACCCTAACCAACACTTGTCTACCTTCTTGAGGATTTGTGACACTGTCAAAACCAATGGTGTGCATCCTGACAGCTACAAGCTACTGCTATTTCCATTTTCTCTCAGAGACAAAGCTACTCAATGGTTGGAATCCTTCCCAAGGGACAGCATCGACAATTGGGATGATCTAGTGAGCAAGTTCCTTGCCAAATTTTACCCACCTCAAAGGATCATTAGGTTGAAGACTGAGGTACAAACATTCACACAAATGGACGCTGAACCCATCTATAAGGCATGGGAGAGATACAAGGATCTAATCAGGAAGTGCCCTCCTAAAATGTTCACTGAATGGGATAAGTTGCAGAATTTTTATGAAGGCTTGACATTGAAATCCCAGGAAGCATTGGATCACTCAGTTGGAGGCTCTTTGTAACTCATGAAAACTGCAGAGGAAGCCCAAAATCTCATTGATATGGTGGCTAACAACCAGTATTTCTTTGCTCACCAAAGGCAACGCCAACCATCACAAAGGAAAGGAGTGATGGAGTTGGAAGGAGTGGACTCAATCCTAGCTCAAAACAAAATGATGCAGCAGCAAATCCAACAATAATTTGAGCAAATGGCCAAAAGGATTGATAGCCTACAAGTTGTAGCAGTCAACACAAGCCAATCATCACCCACATGGGGAACAAATGAAGAAACTCAAGAGGATCAACAGCAAGAACAAGTCCAGTATATGCATAATCAAAATTCTGGGACAAATGAGGTTTATGGTGACACTTACAATCTCCCATGGAAGAACCACCCCAACCTCAGATGGGGAGACAATCACAATCAAACTCAACAACCATGGCAAAGAAACTCAAACCAAAACAGCTGAAAAAACACAAACCAAAACAACCATCAGAATAACAACCAAAACCCATACAGAAAACCACAAAATACTTACCCCAACCCCAACCATCATCCAGCCAATACCCAAGCCACCAATCAAAACACTTATCCTCAACCCTCAACACCCCACAACTAACCAATCTCACAAGACTCTCAGAGGATCACTAACTTGGAGCTCTTAATGGATAAAACGATGAAGCACCAGGAAATGACAACAAAGAACCAGGAAGCTTCCATGAAGAATATGGAGAGGCAGATTGGACAGCTTTCCAAGCAAATTGCTATTGAGAGACCTTTGAGCTCACTTCCAAGTGACACCATTCCTAATCCAAAAGAGGAATGCAAAGCTATACAACTAAGGAGTGGAAAGACTTTGGTAAAAAATGAAGAAGTGACCAAGAAGCCAAAGGAAAATGACAAAAAGCAGGGTGAAAAAGAGGAAGCCAAGGATGAGGATGCAACAGCAAGCAAGCAAACTTCAAAAATTTCAAGAAAAGGAAAGGAAGCAATTGAAGAGCCAACTAAGGACTACAGGCAGGGAGTGAATTTCACACCTCCATTACCATATCCCCAAAGATTCAACAAGGAGACCAAGGACCAAAACTTCCCAAAATTTTTTGAAATCTTCAAGAAATTGGAGATCAACATACCCCTGGCTGAGGCACTTGAGCAAATGCCCCTATATGCCAAGTTTTTGAAGGAACTTATAAACAAGAAGAGAAGCTGGCACAAAAAGGAGACCATTATGCTTACTGAAGAATGCAGAGCTTTAATACAGAAAGGACTTCTCCCTAAACTTAAAGATCCTGGAAGTTTTTTTCTACCTTGTGCCATTGGTAGTATGACCATCAACAAGGCAATGTGTGACTTAGGGGCTAGTATTAATCTGATGCCTTCCTCTCTAGTGGAGAAGCTATGCATAGAAGAAGTAAAACCAGTACAGATGTCTTTAGAATTGGTGGATAAGTCAGTGATATGTCCTAGGGGTGTGATTGAGAACCTTCTAGTCAAGGTAGACAAATTCATATTCCCTGCTGATTTTGTGGTCTTAGGGTCAGATGAGGAGGACGGTGACTCCATTATACTGGGAAGACCATTCTTGGCCACTGCTAGAGCCATTATAGATGTAGAGCAAGGAGAGTTAACCCTCAGAATGCACAATGAAAGCGTCACTCTGAATGTATTACTAGAAATGCAGCTCACAGATGAAACAAAAGAGTGCATGGAAACTAACAAGGAGGACTCACAGTGGAAGGAAGGAATTAACAAGACAATCAGTAGTCACTTTCCGAAACAAGAAATAGATAACACAGCAGGACAAAAAGAGAAAGAGATTGTACAGAGTGATGAATAAACTCAAGAAGATATTGAAGTGTTGGCTACTAAGGAGAAAAATCCCAAAGTGAAGCCCACTTGCAAGGAGAAAGGATCAACAAAAAGAGAGAAGAAAAACAAGAACAAAACCAAGAAGGGTTGGAAGAACAAAAAGATTCCAACAGAAGGGCTCTCCAAGGGGGATGAAGTACAGTTGATTTATCAACAACTGGGAGCAAGCCAACAGACTAATGATTATTATACGGTCAGCAAAATACTCTCACTGGAGCATGCTGAAATTGAGCATCAAGGAACAAAAAAGAAGCTCACAATCAGGGGGGACAAGCTGAGACATTACAGTCATCAACCACCATAAAAGAAGGGTTCAATGTCAAGCTAATGACAATAAAAGAGCGCTCCATGGGAGGCAACCCATGATTTAAGATTCTTGTTCGTTTTAAATTCAATAAATTATGATCACCTTAAGTATGGTTTTGAATTTTTCTAGACATACTTGAAAGATGCATTATTTGAAATACATGCCAGACTTCTAAGTTTGGTGTGCTTGACAGCACACAAAAATCAGCTCTTCAAGCATTCTTAGATCATATGCTTAGTCATTTTGATGAAGTATATGACCAAACACTAAGTTTGGTGTCTGCATATGTACCAAACTTGAGAAGAGATCAACTTTTGTTCAGAAAATCAGAAACATGCACAGATGAATCATGCATTGTTTTATTTTAGGAATTCATGTTAGAAAATGGATTAAAACTTAGGATGAAAGTATCAATGTGATAAATGACTACATTTGACATTAATCCCTTAGCAAGAGACAAGTTTGGTGTGCACCAAGCCTTGGTTCACTAAGTAAGGGACACAATTGATCTTTTATGACCAAGAAACATAATAAATAAGCTAAGCATTCACCACTACACCACTGTGTTCTACCCTAAACCTCACCATCTTTGTTGATTTAATTTGATAGGAGAGAGAAGATTGAGAAGAGGACAAGAAAAAGAAGGACCACGGGCATGACAAGCCAAGTGAGAAGTGATAACATGTGCCTAGAGAAGCGTGCACCTTGGAAAGCAAAATTTGCATGCATGCACCATTGGACACCGAAAAGCATGCAACCAATAAAAAGATAATCCTCGTCAAGCTCTAACAATACATGCAGGCCATTCATTTCATGAATCTTTCACATTGTTCAACTCAATCCTCACCCTTCATCACCATAACCGAACCCACTCCTCTCTTGTGGTCTTGTTGGGAAACTTGGAAACCTTGTCCATAAATAGCCTCCAACACAACATGGAGTACACTTTCATACAGCATATAATTTCCTCTTCCCCGTCACAACAAGACCGAACATCACTCCAAACACAACCCTACCTATCTCTTATTCTTACCCAGATTCAATGGCTCCTTCAAGTTCAAGGAGAAGACCAGGAAAGGAACCAATGGTGACCGAACCTCCATCCTATGACACAAAGAGGTTTAAATCCAAATTTCATGAAGCAAGATACCATAGGCTCATGAAAACAAAGCTTATCATTCTTGAAATGGGGTTCGAGCTGAGGGAGGGAGAATACCCCATCATGCGACAAATCACCAAAGAAAGAAGATGGGATCTTCTGTGCCATCCTCTCATTGAGATTAGTGCTGTTATGATAAGGGAGATTTATGCCAATACTGTTAAAGAGAGCGAAGATAGCCCCCTTACAAAAGTTATGTCAGAGGTGTTGAGGTGGATTTTAGTCCACCATCAATTACAAGAGCTCTAAAGTTGAGAACCATAACTTATGAGGAGCTTAGCTATGAAGACAGATTGCATGGTGATAATGACCCTGATGAAATACTAGAAGGATTATGTATTGAAGGAAGAGACTGGGAAAGAGATTCAAAGGGAATTCCAAGTTGTTTGAAGAGATTTGATCTCACCCCTGAGGCAAAGGGATGGTATGAGGTAGTAAGGGGATCAATACTCCCTACTGCGAATACCTCATCGGTCATAATCAAGAGAGCTCTCTTGACATACTGCATCCTATATGGAGGGGAAATCAACCTTGCCCAACTCATATCAGACAGTATCCAGGAGATGGCCGAAGATACATACAAATCGGGTAGGCTTGGGCACCCAAGCACGATTCTGAGATTGTGTAACAAAGCTGAAGTGCTCTTCAAAGATGAAGACACAGAGAAGGTGAGAGGAACCAGAGGAATTACAAAGAGAAAAATGGAGGGTCTTAATGAAGAGGAGGAGGAAGATCAAAAGGAAGAAAGAACTCACAGAAGAAGAAGGTCACAGAAGAGGGACGAACAAGCTCCTGGTATCATAGACATGAGTCAATTGCAGGAAGCTCTTGAGGAGATATCACAACAAAATGTGAGAACACAAGAGCAATATTCAAAGCAACAGGAGCTATATTTGCAACAACAAGAGCAATATCTAGAGCACCGGGAGCAATATTTGAAGGATAGAGAGCAAAATGAAGCTTGGCAGCATCGAATGGAGGAAAGACAAGAGAGCTGGTAGCAACAAATGATGACCCAACAACAAGAATTCCAAGCCAAGATTCTTGAAGGGCAGAAGGAACAAACAGCAAATCTTAAGGAATCATATGACAAAATGTTCCTGACTCAAGCCAAGTATAGAGAATATACTCACAACTTGTATCAGTGGAAGAATATTCATCATACTATTGGAGAGGCTAGACATGTGCAACAATCAGAGTGTAATGAAAACATGCAAGCAAGGTTGGAGTACTTAACCCACAGCATACCAGCACTAAATCCACAAATCAAACCATTCGAGCAGTGCCAAGAACTTAGAGACTGCCAGAAAGCAAAGTCTCATCGTTATACCAAGGTAATACTTCAAAGATTGGAGGAAGTTGGGCTTTCAAGACTCACAGATCCTATATGGGATAGAAGATGTCCTCGTGAAGAAGCTCGTGACTACTCCAAGCTTGGGAAAAGAAAGAAGAACAAAGGAGAATCAAACAAGGGCCAGGAGCATAACAACTAAAAGGTGGTAAAGTTATTTCATAATTTCAAATTAAATAAGGAAGATGTGTATCTGAAACATGATACACCTCCAAGTACCTTCTTTTTGTTCTGCATAATTTTTGCTAGAATAAGCTATCTGCATAATCTTGTCATCTTTCATTAGCTTGAGTACTTTGTTTTGTTCCCTTGATGTTTGAATAAAAGAGAGATGTTTGATTTAGAAAAGTAAGTGTTCAATGTTGCAAAAGTTAGAATGGAAGTTAGTGGTGGTATATGTTTGATTCAATTGATAACTCAAACAATAATTGCTACAAAATAACATGTTACTTGAAGCCTAAGCTAGTTTGCTGCTATGAAGTCTTGTATTATTGAAAATCCCTTGAAGATGAATCAAAGCAAAAAGAAAAAGAAAAAGAAAAGCCAAAAGGTGGCAAAGAAATAAACAATAAGGCTAGACACCAATAGCTTGGACCCTAGGACACATGCCTGTGGTGTTTTTGTACTAGGATATGCTTGGACAAGTAAGTTCTAAGGAGTATTTCAAAACTTGGCCACTTAGATCAATTGATTTGGGATTGCCAACTGAAAGTCCACAATAAAGAGCAACCTAGCTACAAAACACTTAGTTATCCAAAGAGATGCTGGGCATCAATGATCCTAGGAGAAAAAAGGTGAGCCATATGTCTGTGGTGAAGGAATGTTGAGAATAAACTAAGCCAAAGGCTACTACAACATTTGCCACCAAGCCTTCAATGAGTAATAAGCTCTCTAAGCAAAAGAAAGAAAAAAAATTAACAAGGGAAACAAGCAAAAAGTAAGGCATTATAGCAGCAACCTTAGTGAACCCTTAAGGAAACATTGTTTGTTTTGACAGCAAGAAATAAATGAGCCACTTTTGATCTGCATGAAATCCCATTAACCAAGTTCAACTATCTGCTTAATAAGGACATGTATACTTCTCTATTTTATTCTATCTTCTCTTATGTTTTATGCTTGCTTAGGGACAAGCAAGTTTTAAGTTTGGTGTTGTGATGACAAGTCATCTTAGCCTAGTTTTACTAGTCTTTTTCTGTGTTTATTAGGTTTTATGAACTTTCTTGCATTGTAAGTAAGTAATTTGGAGTGGAATTGCATGTTTTGTTAAATCAATCAACCACCCTTTAATTGATACAAAAGAATGAGGTTTAAGCTAAATTTAATTGATAATTAATTGATTTATAAACCTTGTGAATTTGGTGATACTTTGATTGGTTGATTTGATTACTTGTAGGTGAAGAAAGAAGAAAATAAGAAAAGCGTGGCATAAGGAACGTGTCCAAAGGAAGCAAAAAGCGTGGTAACATTGAGGAAGAAGGAAAGCTAAGTTGAGAAAGTAAACCGAGCCTCACAAGAAAAATGGGAGAAAGCAAGGCACCAAGCTCAGTTCACTTAGTTAACTGAGCACTAAAGAAAGCAAGGAAATGACATAAAGCTCAGTTCACTAAGTGAGCTTTATCGGGCTCCTTCAAGAATTAATTCAAAGCAAAATCCCCATGAATGAAGCCACCAAGTTTCGAACTCATGAACTAAAGGAAGCAAGGAACGCTCCTTGCAAGGAAAATGAGAAGAAAATAGCCAAAAAGCTTCCTCCAAGGTTCGAACAAGGAACCTCACACTACCAAGCTTGCAAGGAAATTAAGCCAAGATTCTTTGGCCAAGATTCGAATCTGGGAACTCCTTGGAACACAAGGGAGGAGCGCTACTTTGGTGCAAAGAAAATGAGCCAAGATGGCTCTCCCAAGGTTCGAACCAAGGAGCTTCATGAAAGGCAAGGAGGGAGCGTCCACTCTTCCAAGGAAATTTGCATCCATTTGCTTTCACCAGGATTTGAACCTGGGAGCTTGAAGTCCAAAGCAAGGCACCACAAATGGGGAGCTAAGTTGGTTTTCCCAACTGAGCGCTACTCTCCCCCCATCACCCACATTTTGGCGCAACAAGAAGCACACCAAGGGGAGGTCTTGCGCACAAATTGACACGGACAAGGGGTTGTGACATGCACGCTTGACACACCAAAGGCAAGCACATAGCTCAGTTCAAAATTCCAACTGACCTCTAGTGTAATGCAACATGGACAAGGCTGGACGCGCACCAAATCAAGCAAGAAAGGCAACATTGGGCGCTCAATTTGGTTTTCCAACTGAGCCGTCCCTGGGAGGTGGACCTTGGACCAAAAATCCACCAAAAATCCAATTTAATTTTTCTTCACCAAATTTTAGAACCCATCCAAATTCTTAGATCTAAATTAGGAAGGGTATAAATAGGTGATATTTTGATTTAGAGAAGACCTTTTATCTTTTGCTTCTTTGAGAATTTTCATTTTTTTTGTAATTTTGAGCTTTTTACTTTGAATTTGGATCTTAGAGAATTTAGAAGGAGAATTGATCTCTCTTCTTCCTTGTTCTTGCTTGAGCACTCTTTACTTCTTGTTTTGGATCTTGGGTGGAGAATTGAAGAAATTCTGTTTCAATCTCACCTTGAGATTTCTTTGTTTATCTTTCTACATAATTCAAATTCTGTTTACTGCTTCTTCTCTTCTACTACTTCTGTAACTTACTTTTCTATTTCTTTTGCAATTGTTCTTGTTGGATCAAAGAAGGATTTGAGATCTAGACTTGTTTTCTAGTCTCTTCCACTCCTGAGATCTTCAACATTCTTTTAATTGCTACAATTAAGCATCAGTCATTTTCTGTTTTTAAATTCTTCAAGCATTTTTACTTTTCTATTTGAGATCTACTTCAATTCAATTCACTATTTACTCTTCTGTTTGTTGCAATTTACTTCTGGTTGTTTAAATTCTGTATTCTCAACTCCCAATCCCTTTAATAATTCAAGCAATTTACATTTCTTGCACTTTAAGATTTCGTCATTTACATTTCTTGTAATCTAAGTTTCTGCACTTTACATTACTTGCACTTTAAGATTTAGCACCTTTACTTTCTCTCTTTAATTTACTGCAATTCTTCCCTCTCCCTTTACATTTCAAGCAATTTAGCTTCTGTCAATTACAAACCACTCAAACCAATACTTGATTCGCTTGACTAAATCAACCACTAAACTAAAAATTGCTCAATCCTTCAATTCCTGTGGGATCGACCTCACTCATGTGAGTTATTATTACTTGATGCGACCCGGTACACTTGCCGGTTAGTTTGGGTGTTGGAATTCGTTTTCCAAAATAACCCATCAAGCCTCTCTTTCTAAAAACTACATCTAAACCTAAAATTGTGAATAATGGAATGTGTGAATGTATCTTGAGTCTCTGCTTGTCCCCTGGCTTTAGTCTACGTTTCTGGGCCAAAAACTGGGTCCAAACTCAGCCCAAAATCGCCCCCAGCGTTTTCTACAATTTCTGCAGGTCGCGCATGTCACGCGTACGCGTCGGTCACGCGTATGCGTCGCTGGCCATCTTCGCGTCTCACGCGTACGCGTCAGGCATTCGCATGCGTCGCTGTGCAAACTCGTTTCCATGCGTCTTACGCACACGCGTCGCATCTCGCTGGTTGTCTCCTTTATTTTTTGTGCTCCTTCCATTTTTGCAAGCTTCCTTTCCATCCTCTAAGTCATTCCTGCCCTGTAAAGCCTGAAAACACTGAACACACAGATCACGGCATCGAATGGTACGAAAGGACATTAAAAATACACAATTTAAAGGCTTAGGAAGCAAGTTTTCAATCATTGAGCATAATTAGGAAGGAATTGTAAAATCATGCAAATAGTGTGAATAAGTGAGTAAAGAGTTGATAAAAACCACTCAAATTAGTACAAGATAAACCATGAAATAGTGGTTTATTAAATAGCATTGATATATTTTAGATTCGAGCAAATGTGTAGGAATGAGAATGAAAGTTTGTTAAAATCGGGCACTTGTGTAGAAATTAGAGGATGTGATTGAGTCTCATGATGAGCGTAAGCATTATTTTTGTCAGGTTGAGAAAGCTTAGAAGTGGGCCTAGGTTTTATGATTTGATAGGAAAATATGACATGGATTCATGATTGGATTCTTGGTGGTTAATAATCAGAGTTACGCAGCGAAAGCTTGCTGGAGCGTTAACATAGTATGGTAATAATAAGGAATAGTAGGATATGATTAGAAATGCTTTATGCTTTGAGTACTTAAAGGGTTAGTGAACTAATGAAGATAATGATTCTAGATAATTGGGATAAATTGTGGCTATGAACTTTGATGGTCCACCATTATCAAGGGTCGAATCCCAGGTCCCCAGCAACGGCGCCAATGTTCTGAGGGTCACCTCAAACATTGTTTTGGGCCAGGACGTGAGATCCGGACTTTCGGTGAGGTAGCGTCCGACTTGTTTTTTGGGCCGAGGTGTCGCCGTCCAAGTTCCTCGTGAGGAGGTGGGGGTGGTGCTTGCAAGAAACTCCCATGCTTAAGTTAGCAAGGGCTTTAGGCAGGTTTTTAGTAGATTAGAATGTGTATATATCTGAGGAGTGTCAATGTATTTTTAATAGAGTGTTAACCACCTTTGTTGGAGTAGTTCCACTTTTATTGGTAGATGATCGTTCCCTTTACCTTGGAAATTATTGAGATCTATCTTTTAGGGGTGACTAGAAATACGTGGAGAGATTTACGGAGACAGTTACTTGCTTTGGCAAGTAGAGCTAGACTCCTTTGCAATGTTCGACCTCTTTAAGAGGTCGGGTACGGGTTGAATACCTCCTTCCTAGACTGGGCCTCTTATCTTTATTGGACCAGACCTTTATAAATTTGGGACATGGTATGAATAGTCACCATTATGCCAGATCTAAGAAACAGTAACTAATTATAATGCAAACTATTTGATTATGTAGTCCTTCTTTCACTAATCAATGTTGATAGAATAGAGTAGGTGCCTTATGGTCTCAATTTTTTATTGCATACTTGCATGAAATTGTGTAATGCTAATAAGTAATAAATTAGGACTTGAAATACTTTAAACTATCACATCTTAGTTACTATTCAAATGTAGAAATGACATACAGTATAAGATGATAATCATGATATCTTGATGCATCTAACTACAATATCAACATAGATTTAAGGAGAAACTTGGGTTAGTGTTCTGCCATGGAACAACTAAAATAGTAATTGATAAAGTTATATAATTTTGGGCTGATAATAGTAAGAAAATGGGTTGCACTGTCTATTGAACTTGATCTAATAATTTTCTTATTTAATATGTTGTATAAGGAATAGAATATGGCATATATTTTAGCACCTTCTACCCAATGGAGGATGAAAATTGCAAAATCATTGATTTTAATAATTTCATCTATTAGCAACAATCTAGAAGAATTGATTTTCAATAATTGGAATATGCAAAATAAATCTTTTATTTTGGTTTCTAATTGAAATGAGTGGTTGTGTTCTTAGTCCAATATAAAATTAGGTATCTACTGCATTTATGTGCATTCAATATAATATTTTTTTGTGATTTCTATAAAATTTCTATTACTGAACATGCTCTAGGCCTAAGATAAGGAAGATTTTGTACAGTTGCAAGAACAATAGATGTTCTAATTTTCACTCCACTGAACAACAAGCCCATTAAGAAAAAGAAAAAAAATACTTGACAAGTTCTATGAGAACCCCTTTTACTTGAAGCTTCTCAAGGAACATGTAATGAATTACGGCTGTCTATGCACCACCATGTAAACACCGCTTTTCTGTTCCTTTACTGTTCCAGTATAATAGTATTGTTCTTGCTGATTTTACCTTGCTGTGGACTATTTTTTTCTAAGCCCTCACATGCTTTCTGTTCCAGGGATTAATTAATGTGGGTTACGAATCAGAAGTGGAAGATGAATTTCTTTCTATATTTCAAAAGGGATGGAGAGGTACAAAGTAACTTAATTTTGTCTTCTCATTTCTAGGACTTAAGAAGCTATTCATTTAATGTTCATCTTCTGAATATTACTTGAAATTAACATTTTTTTTTGTTTTCCAATAATCCAAGTCCTTATGTTGCTGTTTCTCTGGATAAGGTTGTGGATGTTGATAGAAATCTAGGAGATAAAAAGTTGGTTACTGATGGATTTCAAGAAGCCATAGACATGTTAGAATCATTGACATTAGATTTTGAGGCCAGTGGGTTTGAGCAATAGGTAAGGTTTATATTATATAATGATTGAAACTAGATATTCTTGAAATATACTGAACCCAGTTCAATTTAACTAGATATTCTTAAAATTTATTGAATCCGTTTCCAGGAGGGAGCACAATGCATAAAATTTACTTAATTCTAAAATTTTGGTTGCATTCTCACTCAATAACAATTTTACATCATATATTATAGGGACTTTTGATTTTTTTTAAATACACAGAATGTGAATACAAGTGATCTCAAATCCAACCGTTTGATGAGTTTTGTGCTCATTGCAATGTTGGCATGTTGTGCAGGTAGTTGGAGATGGTCTTTTGATGTCTAATAAAAAACATATTGAGAAAGCAGTACTAGAATATGCGTGTAATGTTCTTTTTCTTAAGGTAACTGATTATAAGAAATGAACAGACCACTACGGTTGCAACGCTTTCTTTCATTCAAACTTCAATTTCATGGTAACGGCTACTACCTCTATTGTTAAATTTATTTTTTATTTGATATTTTGCTATTTTTTCTTTTTATTCTTTCCCTCCCTTTAAATATTATGAGATAGAAGTACAAGTATGAACATACTATTTTTTAAAATTTATATATGATCTTTGATGCAATTTTTGTTCCTCCTATAAGTTTGTGACTTAAAAATCCTTTGATTAAAAAGAGATTAGAACATGAAATTAAGAAAGAAAAAACTCAAACAGATAATGGTATATAGATAAAATTTAATTTTCATTTGATAGTTGTTTATTTAATATTTATTCCTTTTTGTTGTTGGATAGCTTACCGTGTTTGTCTTCTATTAACTATATTGTTGATTTTTTTCCCTATTTCGTATCTTATGTCATTTTTTAAAGAACATCTGAGGTTGTGATTGACCTGCAATTGCAAATAAAATTTTTAGTCTCTATAATTCTTTATTGTAGTCTCCAATGGAGTCTTTGATTATGCCAACAATGTCCTCCAGGTAACACTATCCTTTTTAATTTCCTTTTGTTTCCCTCTGCATTTATATTGTTATTAGAGGAATGAAAAGATTGCTGCCCAGGAGGGTGGATATTGATTCTATATAATGAAATTTATTTATGCCTCATTTAACATGATCGATAACATTTTTATCCAGTTCAATAATATATGTAATGGTATACAGACCTTTTCAATTTTACCGTACTTCCATCCTCATCATCATAGAGTTCATGAGGAAGTTCAATAATATTTATTTGGGTTTGATGCCTGTAATTAGGAACCCTTAATCTATAACATATTGAGAAGAAAGAATAAACATTTATGTGTTATATCCATTTCATTTTAATTAATTGGATCCAATACTAAAATATATTTATGTATTCTGAATTTGCACCCACCATCACATTGTTAGGGATTCTTTCATTTGGCACGTCAATCCTCTCACCACTAACACTTTACATATGCCAATATAAATTTTTTTGAAAGATGTTTCGAGTTCTTAATTTATCAGCTAGAATTGATTTCAATAAAAATGATTTGGTTTTGGAAATTCTATAAGAGATAATTTTGGAGCAATGAAGATCATCAAGTAATGCAAAAAAATTCTTTGTTCTTTTTGTTTGGGTATATAGTAACACAGATTACAATGTTAAAGTATTTGATTATCATATCTTGAAGGTTTATGTTATTTTTGTAAAAATTTTAATGAACATGGAGCAATTTATTTTTTATCTGAAACTTAATCATGTGATACTTTGATGAGATGGTTTAAAACAAACAAAACTATGGAGAAGTTTCTTGGACTATTAGGAGTCCAAGAGGAATAGCAGAAAATTGGAGATGCTACTGCTCTTGAAGTTAGAGTTGCTTCTCTTGAAATGCTACCGCTCTTGAAGTTGGGTGTTTTTTTTATAATTTAAAGAAATTTAGTAAAAGCTATTTATAACAACAATGATTTTTCTCAGAGGCTATAGCTTTTTTCTTTTCTAAACATAAAATGTCGTTTAAAAGTATATGCATATCTTAAGTTGAGGAAGTGTTTCATAAAATGCTGGAGTAAAATAGCATCACACTTAAAATAAGCATAGTCATTATTGTCTGTTGACATCTTATATAATTTAGTAGCTTTGACTTTTATAGATTTTTTATTACTTCAAATTTGGTTTCGCTTTTGGTTTTGCTAAGTAATTTGAAAACTTAATTCCTTTTTTAAGGAACAACTTCCTTAACAAAGCTCAAGGTGTGAAATCTGCTACAAGGTGCTCTAGCTGAAGTTGCACCTGCCAAAGCGGTATGAATGATTTATCTGCCTTAATCGCTATTTTTTTAACCTTTTTTTTTGTTAATATTAGATCATTTTTGTCTCTTCTTTAATTTATTCAGTTTAATTCTTGGATGGCACTCTTTAAAATTTAACTAAGTTTATATGTATTTAACTAATTTTGTTCTTCCTTTTCCTTTGATAACTAACTTTTGTATATTTGTTTTTGAGTTTCTTTTAAAAATGAGTTTCCTACCATATATAAATATTGAAACTCAAAGGAACATAGATAATGCAAATGGTAAAAGTCATGTATTACATGTATTATTTTGTGAATATGCAGCAATAATATTAATAATAGTTCATAAATTATCTGCTTTAATTTTCTTTTTCTTCTGCTATAGATGCATGATGAATGTATCTTTCTAATTTTTATTTTGTTTTGTGATTTTTATTAACTCAGTATATACCACTGTTGCAGTTTTATGTTATGGTTTGTTGGCACTTCTTTGATCATTGAACCATGCTCTTGACTGTTTTCTGTAAGTCTGTAACTATAACAACTTGAAAATTATATAGATTTCCTTTCTCTATTTTGTAAAATAAACATTTTTAGTTAACTAATTTAAAAATAGGTCACTACGTGTAAAACAAATATTTTTTACTTTTTTAGTTAACTAATTGATTGTTAGCATTTTATTAGAGAGGAGATCATGAACTTGAATTCTATAGTGACTCTATTAGCCTGTGTACTAAAGAGTTCAATTGTATCTTTTTTATGTGCCCTTGATGTTATGAACTTGGATGTAGATGCTCGATTGCGGTTTAGAAGTATAGAGAAGAAGGCAGAGATAATAACATATGTATTCATCATAATTTGTGTTATTGTTGAAGTTCAAATGTTATTGCTTGGAGAGCCAATAGCACTTTTGTCTTTGCTGCACTATGAAGCTTTTGAATGATTATTATTTTCATATATTCATGCTTTTTGTTTAATTACTCATGTTGCAAATAAAGCAAAATTTTTTGGTTTTTAATTGAAATGATTGGTTGTGCTCTTAGTCTAATATAAATTGTCTGTCACCAACAACCACAATTTCACCAATTTTTTTCATAGATTCTAATTTTTAGTATTCTTGAATCTTTGAATTAAATTTGAAATTCAGATATTTCAAGGAATTACAATATGAGGGAACAAAAAACATGAGAAAAATGAGTATGATTAATTTACATATGATCACTGAAGATAAAGTATGATCATCTATCTATATGTATATTATTATTATTATTATTATTATTATTATTATTATTATTATTATCCTTAAAGATCAAGAAAAATGAAAGATATTTTATTGAAAGATGTTTCATTTCAAATTTCACTATTTAAATATCCTCATGCCAACTTAACATGCATTCCTTATTATATATAGTTTATAATGATTTGAATTGATCTATGATCTAGCTATTTACTTTTTTTTTGTGATGTTATGTAATTGTCTTTCCTTAAATACTTATATTGGGATCTGCCAAAAATGGTGATGAAAGAAATTAAAAAAATGGTTACCAAACTTTAATTTTAGTGTGACTATTGAATTTTGATTTTTTAGATTTGAAGTATCATGCTTAGAGGCTTATATATGATGTTGCCTTTAGGTTCTAATTGCTTTTGCTTGACCCTATTAGCTTAGAAATGATGCTTGAAGCCCATCAAAATGTAATAGTCAAGTTTAACATCGTCCTTTAACTCTACCATATATCTTTTCATTTTATTTTTGTTTTAGAATTTTGAATTTTTTTTAAATCTTATTGTTTTTTATGAGATTTTTTTGTTGCAAACTGCTACATTTGGATGTAAATGTATTTTCATGATTTTATACTATTTTAGTATATTATTGAGATTATTAACCAATGCTGTTGAAGGTAAGTGAAAATGATGTGCCAGTGACTTTGGTATATGATAATATGGCTGATTGATTCATGAATTACTTCTTATAGGGACAAGATTTAGGACATATTTGTTTGAACTTCAAAAAGTGATATTGGATAGTTTTTAACTCAAGTTATTATGCATTTATGATCACTTTCAAGCTGCAGGATTTACAATGTGAATGTCAAAAGTAAATCCCTCTCTTGCTAAGGAGCCACTACAAGAACTCATGAAGATGATAGCCAATCTAAAAATCGAACAAGAAGATTTGAAGTTGAAAGTAAAGTGCAGTATAAAATAGTAGAAAATGATGTTTTTCGAGTAAATCATTCGTTATAGGAGAGGGTTTATGCAAACCTGAGTGTTAAAGTTGGAAATAAGAGAACTTAAGTGATAAAGCATGGATTATGCAAAAATCTAAATGTCGTCAAGTTATTGTTACACAAAAAATGATGTTTTTCGAGCAAATCATTCGTTATAGGAGAGGGTTTATGCAAACCTGAGTGTTAAAGTTGGAAACAAGAGAACTTAAGTGATAAAGTATGGATTATGCAAAAATCTAAACGTGGTCAAGTTATTGTTACACAAAATATTTTAATATTTAAAAATATTTTGCTTTTACTATATGTTTCTTTTTCTTATAGTACTTTCTTGAGTTTGTGAGAAATGTAATATCATCATTTTTAGCATAAATTCAGTATCTCAGTTGATGAAAATTTAAAAAAAAATTCTTAGTTTTAGTTTATGTTCCGAGGGTTACCTGAAACTGTAGGTCGATCTCGGACGAGATCTTCTGTGTTGGTCAGTGATGATGTGTCCGGCTTGTGGGTGGTGGCCGGAGCTGTCGCGTCCGACTTGTTGAACTGGCGATGCTGCTGATCCTTCACCACCGGAGGGTGGGGGGTACCTGCAAGGGACTCCGATGCTTAAGTTAGCAAGGGTATTAAGCAGGTTTTTAGTAGAATCAGAGTATGAGTTATACCTGGGTGCTCCAGTGTATTTATAATGGTGTGGAGTGACCTTTTTAGATAAGATAAGTTAGTTATCTTATCTTATCTTTATCTTTTGGTGAGGTCAGCTTATCTTCAAGGGAACCGTCCTTCTCTCTGTCGGCTTAAGCTGCCTTTGGATTTGGGTCGTGTTCCTTGATTTGGGCCCTTTTTTGGGCTTTCCTGATGATTTGGCTAAACTCTTTGAGAAGAGTTCGGATTGTCCTGACCTGAAGAGGTCGTTCGACTTGTTAGTAGAACATCCTGGGTCGAGCTGTACGACCCGGGATATGAACAGTGCCCCTGCTCGAGCTCGGTCTTTCTTTGAGGTCGAGTCTTAGTTTCAGGACTTCGATCCTTCTCGAGTGAAGCCGAACTCGAGCATTTTGTCGATTTTATCTTTGTAGAGTTCTCTTTTGAATGCAGAACGCTTCTGTTCCGTTTCCTCTAGAAGCGCGCGCTTTTTCATTTAGTACTCTTGGTCTTGGGAATATGCGAGGGTTTAATATCCTCATTAATTGGTTTTTAATTGCCCCGTTTCTCTTAGCCTCTCCATTTTGAATTTTCCACACTCAGGAAAAATGGTTTCTCTTCTCCGTAACCTCCCTTTTCTTTCTCTCTACAAAATTTTTGCCTGAAGTTTGTAGTTTTTTTACTTTTCTTCCTGTGACATTGCTTGGCGATTATTAGTACTTTCTTTATTGCGAAAGGGCAACTCCTGCTTCCATCCTTCCATTTTCAACTTCGCCGAAGCTTTCTGCTTTTTCCAGGTTGGTTTTTCTTTCCTCTTTTTACTTCCTTTGTCGCCTTGCTTTCGGTAAAGTTTTGATTTTGTTGTGATGCATGTTGTCACTAAGGCCTTTGCTTTCCTCGAAAGATTGTACCTTTGATGTCTTTTTGCCAGGTTTGTATATGTGATGACTTTGGGTATGAACAGTAACTTTGCCTCTGAACCTTTGTAGAAAGTAACGATTTTTTGGTGGCTCGCTTTGATTTTCTTTGTGTTGTTTTGCTTTTTCTGGGAATTTATTTCTCTATAAAAAAGGTGGAATTTTTGATGACTTCTTCTTGATATGTTTTGCTATTTGCTTGCTGATAAGCTGAGATTGCGAATTTGAAAGGTGGCTATTTCGGTTTCGTTTGATTTGTAGCTTTCTGGGGATATTTGCTTTTTAAGAAAGGGTTTCTCTCTGTCTTTGATGCGAGTTTTGTTGGGATGCTAGTTTCGTAGGTTTTCCTGAATCCTTGTTCCTTGACTGCCTCCAAAGGATGTCCCTAGACCTTTTGTGTGGGTCCTGGAGTTTTCCTTTTGTTGTTTGTGCTGTCTGAATCATACTAGCCGAGTTGTTTTGTCTTTTGTCTGAGATATTTTTTGGTAATCCAATCTTCTTTTCTTATTTGTAGGACTAGTTGGCCATGTCTTCCCGAAAAAATATTGTAGAGACGTCCTCTAAGGTCCCTGAGGGGATGTCCGATTGGCTGGACTCTCTTGTCTTAATGTGTGTTTCTGTGGTGGATGCTGAGTTTTGTGTAGAGCTGAGAAAACATCATAGGATTTGTGGTAGCGGTGCCCGGGAGAGGGATTATGACCTTGTAGCGCCTGACTCTGACGAGAGGGTTTGTTTTCCAACCTCGATCGAGGGGGAACGTCCCTTCTTCTATGCCTATGAATATTTCTTCAGCCAGTTGAACATTACCTTTCCTTTTACTGCTTTTGAGACCGACTTGTTGTGGTCGTGTAACGTTGCCCCGTCCCAGATTCATCCGAATTCCTAGGGTTTTGTCAAGATCTTTCAGCTACTTTGTCAAGAGTTAGGCGTCAAACCTTCTTAGACTCTTTTCCTCTATCTTTTTGTTTCGGCCAAGCCTGGGGCTTCTTCCAAAAAGAAAGCTTCTTGGGTTTCTTTTAGATATACCCAGGGACATAAAGTTTTTACCATGTACGATGAGTCCTTTAAGGACTTTAAGAACTATTTCTTTAAAGTTCGAGCTATTGAGGGGGCCCGCCCCTTTTTCCTTGATGAGAATGATGAGCCTGCTTTTCCTCTAGAATGGCAAAAGAATGTGACAGTGTCTCGTTATACTTGGGAGATGCTTGACGAGGTTGAGTGGGCTTTTGTAATTGTTCTTGAAGATATATGGGGGGAACCTCCCCACCTTGATACCAAAAGGTTTCTGGGGGACCCGTCCCTGGTCCAAACTGCGTTGGGTACTGTCTGACTTGTTTTTATCCTTGTTTTTAGCGTTGCTTCCTCTTTTACGATTGTAACCCATTACTGTGGTTGATTCTGTTTTCAAAGATGTCTAAAAATAATGACTCCATGAAGGCCTTCAAAAAGGCAAGGAAGGCTGCTGCTGCAAAAAACATATCGGCCAAGGTGGCAGGAGAGGAATCTTCTTAGGTTCAGGTGAAGCCGCCCGTGCCGAGTTCACCTGGGCCGAGGAGGGTGATCCCTACTCCCTGGGTTCGTCTGGCTGACCCTCCATAGACTTCAGCTGCTGCTTCTGGTGCTCCTCCTCCGAAAAAGCAAAAAATATCTGAGCCCTTTAACCTTGATGCCCTTGATTTTAATACCGTCGAGTTTGTCGACCAGCAGATTGCCCCCTATGGGGGTCTTTCAATGGATGATGTGTCCATTCTTCATCACCTAGAGTTCATAACTAGAAGTAGTGTGAAGATGGCTCATATGGGTGCGGCTCTTTTTCAAACTGCTCAGGGTATCCCGGTTCATGCTACAAAATCTTTCATGATGGAGGCTAAGTCGGAGTTTGATAGAATAAAAGGTTTGAAGGAGGAGCTGGAGGTAAAGTTGGCGAAGGTGGAGAAAGAATTAGAGGGTGAAAAGGCTAGTTCTGTGGCCTTGGCGGCTTGTGTGAAGTTGGCTGAAGACACAGCTTTGAAGCACAAGGAGAGCTATGTTTCGGCCTACAGAGAAGTGGTGCGTCTCAGGGGTGATTTGGAGACTGCTCGAGATGATTATACCGAGCTCCAGGGTCACCTTGTGGGCAGCGTGACTGCTACTTATGAGAACTTAAAGGAGCAGGTTTGGGTTCTTGCACCCGAGCTCGACCTTACTCTCTTTAGTCTTGACAATGTTATGAGGGACGGTAAGATTGTCCCTGACGACCCTGATGATGATGATGTTGAACCTCCTCCTGCGCCTGCTGCCAAGGCTTCTGTCGTGCCGACTTCTCTAGCTCCTTTAGCCGGAATTGAGTTAGAACTTGACTGTCAAATCTTGAACCAGGAGGATGGGACAGTGGATGCTGTGCCTCTCCAAACTCGTCCTCCTTCGCCCCATGTTGATGCAGCTTCTGGGAAACCTCTCGATCCTCTTTAGTTATTCTTGATATATTTGCGTATGGCCCTGCCTGCGGGCTTTTGAACTTTTTATTTTTGTAAATGGTGTTTGCTGACTGTTGACACTCTTTTAGTTGCTTGTTTAGCAACTTTCTTTTTGAAAAACAAAGTAATTTCCAAGTTTTTGGGGCTGATTTTGGTGGCCTCTGAAGCTTGCTATTATTATAACTAGTAGTTTTTATATCATGTCTGTCTGCACTCGTCCTGGTACCTTTCTAGGTTTTGGCAGTGTTGGAATTTTTTGTTGTCGGACCTCTTTGGGTTGGCTTGATTCCTTTGCCTGATGTTATTTCCAGCAATTCATTTTGTTTGGACTTTTGTTCAGGTCTCTATTAGGAATTTTTCTTTGTATAACGCTGAGGTCACCGATTTCGTTATGTCGGTTTTGTCCAAGCTGTTGTTAGTAACCCTCTTTTTTGGACCTTGTTTAGGTCTCTTTCAGGGATTACTTTTGTAGTTTTATGTTTTAGGCCGACTTCATCACGTCGGGCCCTTCTAAGTTATTTTGTAATCCTCTTTCTTGGACCTTGTTCAGGTCTCTTTCAGGGATTACTTCTATAACTTTTATGTTTTGGGCCGACTTCGTCATGTCGGGCCCTTCTAAGTTATTTTGTAATCCTCTTTCTTGGACCTTGTTCAGGTCTCTTTCAGGGATTACTTCTATAACTTGTATGTTTTGGGCCGACTTCGTCATGTCGGGCCCTTCTAAGTTATTTTGTAATCCTCTTTCTTGGACCTTGTTCAGGTCTCTTTCAGGGATTACTTCTATAACTTTTATGTTTTGGGCCGACTTCGTCATGTCGGGCCCTTCTAAGTTATAGTAATCCTCTTTTATAGGGCTGGCCAGACCTCTTTCCAGAGATTTACTTATAACTTTGGTTATTTGCGACTGGTCCGACTTCTTAACGTCGGCCAATCTTTAAGTTATTTTTTAGCAATCCATTTTATTAAGACCTCGTCAGGTCCTTTCTATGGATCACTTTCGATAACTTCTTGCATTATTCTGTTTTCATCTTTGCTGATTTGTAGAAATTGGGTTTAATCCTCGTTTGGTCGACCTTTTGATGAATTTGGTTTTCATCTCTGTTAGTCTTTACCGTGATCGTGTAGTGAATTTGATTTTCACTTTCTGCCGATCTGTTGCTTTGTAATCGGACGATGAATGTTTCAAATTAATGCGGCTTGAGAATTTGTAGAATATCTAAACATATTTTATTCAAAGGAAAATGTAAATATATACATGCGGGAGTTTTTATCCTTTAAGTCGGATAATTTGTAGATCTTGGCTTGGTGCCTCATTAAAAAACCTTTTCAGGAAAAAGAGTGCACCTTATGCTAAGATCCTTTATCATCCCTAACTATAGTACCTTCTTAGGTTGCAGGCGTGCCATGGCCTAGAAAGCTCTCGTCCATCGAGTTCGGACAGTCTGTAGTAGCCTTTTCCAAGTACTTCTATGACTCGGTAGGGTCCTTTCCAGTTTGCTGCCAGCTTTCCTTCTCTAGGTCGAGTTGTTTCGATATCATTTCAGATTAGGATGAGGTCGTTCTCAGTGAAACCTCGTGGCACTACCTTTTGATTATATCTCGAAGCCATTCGACGTTTTAATGCCTCTTCCTTGATCCGAGATCTTTCTTGGACTTCTGGAAGTAGGTCGATTTCTTCCCTTTGAAGTTGGGAGTTGGCTTCTTCATTATAGTGGATTACTCTAGGCAACCTTTCTTCAATTTCCATTGGGATCATTACCTCTATTCCGTACGCCAATCGGAAGGGTGATTCCTTTGTGGTGGAGTGTGGCGTTGTTCGATATGCCCATAGGACTTGTGGGAGCTCTTCCGCCCAGGCTCCTTTTGCGTCCTGTAATCTTCGTTTTAGCCCAGCCAATATGACTTTGTTAGCGGCTTCTGCTTGTCCATTGGCTTGGGGGTGTTCTACGGAAGTGAACTAGTATTTTATGTTCAAGTCGGCCACTAACTTTCTGAAGCCTGTATCTGTGAATTGGGTGCCATTGTCTGTGGTGATGGAGTATGGAACCCCAAACCTTGTGACGATATTCCTATATAGGAATTTTTGACTTCTTTGAGCAGTGGCGTTGGCTAGGGGTTCTGCCTCAATCCACTTTGTGAAATAGTCTACCCCTACTATGAGGAATTTTACTTGTTCCGATCCCTGAGGGAAGGGTCCGAGAAGGTCGAGTCCCCATTTTGCAAATGGCCATGGTGAGGTCACGCTGATGAGTTCCTCTGGTGGGGCGATGTAAAAGTTGGCATGTTTATGGCATTGTAGACATGTCTTTACAAACTCTGTAGCTTCCTTTTGTAGGGTTGGCCAATAAAATCCTGCCCGGAGTACTTTTTTGGTGAGAGCTTGTGCTCCGAGATGATTGCCACAAATGCCACTGTGTACTTCTTCTAGAACTTCCTTTGTGTTGGAAGTCGGCACACATTTTAACAATGGTATTGAAATCCCTCTCTTGTATAGAGTATTGTTTATGATGGTGTAATGTTGTGCCTCTCATTTTAGCCTCTTTGCCTCCTTTTCGTCTGTAGGAAGTATTTCTGTTTTGAGGTAGTTAATTATGGGAGTCATCCATCCTTGATCCTGACCTGTTATGGCTAGGACTTTTTCTTCTTCCGAGATTGATGGACTCTACAGTATTTCTTGGATGAGGCTTCTATTGTTGCCCCCTGGTTTGGTGCTGGCTAGCTTTGAGAGTGCGTCAGCTCGGGCATTCTGTTCTCGGGGTATGTGACGGACCTCGTATTCTCCAAGTTGTCCGAGCTGTTCCCTGGTTCTGTCTAAGTACTTTATCATGGTGGGGTCTTTGGCTTGGTAGCTTCCTGCTATTTGTGAAGTGACTACTTGTGAGTCGCTGAAGATGGTAAGCTTTTGAGCACCAACCTCCCTAGCCAGCTTCAAACCAGCTAGTAGTGCCTCATATTCCGCTTGATTGTTTGAGGCAGGGAACCCGAATTTGAGGGAGAGTTCAATTTGAGTCCCTTGGTTGCTTTCAATTATCACACCCGTGCCACTTCCATTTTTATTTGAGGAACCGTCCACGTAGAGATTCCATTCTGTGGGGTTTTCCAAGGTGTCTGTAAATTCTGCAATGAAGTCGGCCAAGTATTTTGATTTAATGGCTGTCCGAGCTTCATATTGAAGGTCAAATTCGGACAACTCGACGGCCCATTGCAAGATTCTACCTGCTAAGTCCGTTTTCTGCAAAATCCTCTTTATAGGCTGGTTGGTCCGAATCCTATTGGTGTGAGCTTGGAAGTATGGACGAAGTCGCCGAGATGTTAGTATCAGGGCGTAGGCAAATTGTTCTATTTTTTGGTAGTTCAGCTCGGATCCTTGTAATGCTTTACTGATGAAGTATACGGGTTGTTGCCCACTGTCGTCTTCTCGAACTAGTACTGAGGCTACTGCCCAACTTCCTACCGCGAGATACAGTATGAGTGGTTCTCCTTTCCGTGGCCAAGTTAGGATAGGTGGTTGTCCGAGGAACCTCTTGAAATCTTGAAAGGCTTGCTCGCACTCGGTTGTCCATTCAAACTTTTTTCCTTTCCTTAGAGTGGCGTAGAAGGGGAGAGATCTTATTGCCGATCCGGCTAAAAATCTGGACAAGGCTGCCAACCTCCCGTTGAGTTTTTGTACCTCTTTGACACAAGTCAGGCTCTTCATGTCAAGTATAGCCCGGCATTTATCCGGATTTACCTCGATTACTCTTTGTGTTAGCATAAAACCCAAGAATTTTCCAGCTTCTACTGCGAAGGTACATTTTGCAGGATTGAGTCGCACGCCATGCCTTCTTATAGTGTCGAACACTTGGGTTAAGTCAAATAATAGCGTCTCTTCACTTTGTGTCTTTATTAACATGTCGTCCACATAGACTTTTATGATTTTTCCGATATGATCCGAAAAGACCTTATTCATTAACCTTTGATAAGTAGCTCCCGTATTTTTAAGACCAAAAGGCATTACGATGTAGCAGTAGTTTGCTTTTAGGGTTAGGAATGAGGTTTTTTCTTGGTTGGGTGGATGCATTGAGATTTGATTATATCCCGAATATGTGTCCATAAACGAAAGGTATTTGTATCCGGAGGAGGCATTCACCACGGCGTCGATACTTGGGAGTGGATAAGGATCTTTTGGCAGGTTTTGTTGAGATCAGTGTAGTCAGTGCACATTCGCCACTTCCCGTTTGATTTTTTCACCAAGACGACGTTAGCTAGCCATAGTGGGTACTTGACTTCTCTTATGAATCCTGCCTCCAATAGAGCTTGTACCTGCTCTTCCACAGCTTGGGATCGCTCTGGTCCGAGCTTTCTTTGTCGCTGTTGTATTGGCCGAGATCTTGGGTAGACTGCCAACTTGTGGCACATTAATTTGGGGTCTATGCCTAGCATGTCAGCAACTTTCCATGCAAAGAGGTCGACGTTATCTCGTAAGAACTGTACGAGTGATTCTTTTATGTCTCCTCTTAGAATCGTACCAATATTGGTTGTTTTTTCCGGGATGTCTCCGATCTGGACTTTCTCTACTTCACCTTCGGGTTGTGGGCGGAGTTCTTCTCGCCTCTGAACTACCCCTAGTTCGATTGTGTGAAATTCTTCTCCTCTGTCTCTGAGGTTTAGACTTTCGTTGTAACAGTGGCGCGCCATCTTCTATCTGCTTTTATTGTAGCTATCCCTCCTGCAGTTGGGAATTTCATGCATAGATGTGGAGTTGAGACTATTGCACCGAATTGATTCAATGTTGTCCGACCTATTAAGGCATTGTAGGCTGAACTCACGTTGACCACGATGTAGTCTATCTTGAGTGTTCTGGATTGGTTTCCCTTTCCGAAGGTTGTGTGTAGTGAGATGTATCCAAGTGGTTGCACTGGGGTGTCTCCCAGTCCGAACAGGCTGTTCGGATATGCTCTAAGCTCTTTTTCTTCTAAGCCGAGCTTGTCGAAGGCAGTTTTGAATAAGATGTCGGCGGAGCTCCCTTGGTCTATCAGTGTGCGGTGGAGATTTGCATTTGCCAGTATAATGGTGATGACCATAGGGTCGTCGTGTCCCGAGAGGATACCGGACGCATCTTCTTTGGTGAACATAATCGCAGGGATGTCGGGCGCTTCCTCCTTCCCCTCGACATGATATACTTCTTTGAGATATCTTTTGTGAGATGATTTGGAGATTCTTCCTCCTACAAACTCTCTGTGTATCATATGGACATGTCTTTCTGGTGTACGAGGTGATCACTCGGTTCGTCCGACATCCTCATCCCTTCTCCTTTTTCTTTGCTCATCGTCCCGGGTGGCCAGATACCGATCTAGTTTTTCCTCTCTTACTAATTTCTCAATAAAATTTTTTAAGTCAAAACATTTGTTGGTAGAATGCCCGCGGATTCGATGGTATTCACAATATTCGGTCCAATTTTCTCCTCCTTTTTTGCCTTTGAGTGGTCGAGCTGGGGGTATTTTTCAGTGTGGCAAACTTCTCTGTAGACATCCACGAGGGACACCCGAAGAGGGGTGTAATTGTGGTATTTTATTATTTTTTCCCCATGTCGATCTTCCTTCTTTTTAGACTCTTTATCCTTATCCCGAGAGGGATAGGTGAATCCAGGTTTTGAGGTCTCTCCTAGTCGAGAGTTTTCCTCCATGTTAATGTACTTCTCTGCTCGTTCTTGCACTTCGTTTAGAGATGTGGGGTATTTTTTTATATAGATTGACTAAAAGGTCCCTCTCGCAAGCCATTGATGAGGCCCATAATGGCAGCCTCTGTTGGTAAGCTTTGTATGTCCAAGCATGTTTTATTGAATCTTTCCATATAACTGCGAAGACTTTTCCGATCTCCTTGCTTAATTCCTAACAGACTTGGGGCATGTTTAGCCTTATCTTTTTGGATGGAGAATCTGGCCAGAAACTTCTCGGCTAAGTCGTCGAAGCTCGAGATTGACCTAGGAGGTAGATTGCCGAACCACCTAATGGCTGTCTTTGTTAAAGTAGTTGGAAAGGCCTTGCAGTGAACTGCATCTGAGGCGTCGGTGAGATACATTCTACTTCTGAAATTGCTGAGATGATGGCCGGGATCTGTAGTGCCATCGTATAAAGTCATATCTGGAAGTTTGAAGTCCTTAGGGATTTTGGTCTTCATGATCTCCCTAGTGAATGGATCTTGATCCTTGCGAGAGTTGTCCTCAGGGGTGGACCGAGTAGCTTTGGCTTTGAGCTCGACTTCAAGTTTTAGAAGTTTATCTTCTAATTCTCGGCATCGCCTTATCTCCCTTTATAGATCCTTCCCAGCTTCTCGCTGATGCTGGGCTTCTTTTTCAAGTTGCTTTAAACGATCTTGAAGCGCTTCTATCGCTCCCGGATTTGATGAGTTTTTGTCCCCGTTAGATTCCGGGGTATCTTTCAGTGTAGTGTCCACGTTTTTGTGCGGTGTTCTATCCTCTAGACCTGAATTGTGGTTGTTGTCATGGTCGTCTGCCATGGTGATGGGATGACTTCCAGTCCCCGGCAACGGTGCCAATGTTCCGAGGGTTACCTAAAACTGTAGGTCGATCTCGAACGAGATCTTCTGTGCTGGTCGGCGATGATGTGTCCGACTTATGGGTGGTGGCCGGAGCTATTGTGTCCGGCTTGTTGAACTAGCGATGCTGCTGATCCTTCACCACCGGAGGGTGGGGGGTACCTGCAAGGGACTCCGATGCTTAAGTTAGCAAGGGTATTAAGCAGGTTTTTAGTAGAATCAGAGTATGAGTTATACCTGGGTGCTCTAGTGTATTTATGATGGTGTGGAGTGACCTTTTTAGATAAGATAAGTTAGTTATCTTATCTTATCTTTATCTTTTGGTGAGGTCAGCTTATCTTCAAGGGAACCGCCCTTCTATCTGTCCTCTTAGGCTACCTTTGGATTTGGATCGTGTTCCTTGATTTGGGTCCTTTTTTGGGCTTTTCTGATGATTTGGCCGAACTCTTTGAGAAGAGTTCAGATTGTCCTGACCTGAAGAGGTCGTTCGACTTATTAGTAGAACATCCCGGGTCGAGCTGTACGACCTGAGATATGAACAGTTTATAATTAGCATTTTAAAAAGTTGTGAAAAAAGTTGCAATAACTTTTAAGTTTATTACATACTATGTTTTATTTAGAAATGGAGTTGAAGCAACTAAATAAAATATTTCAATATGATTAGTTTAGTATATCTTAAACATAATTCAATATTTCTAAAGCATATGTATTTATTATTTTGTGTAGTCATGCCATAGTAGAAAATTGTCATAGAGAAATTGTCACAAAAATTGTGTGCATGTGGGAACATAATTACAACTTTTATTAGCATATATATGAAAAAACAATTTTTACAATAGAAAAAAAATTTGGATCCTAAGAACTTCAGAACATAAATTGATAAACATAATTGTTTCTACGTTTTGTCTGATTCAAAGTGCAGTTGGATTAAAAAACAATGACTATTACATCAATATGGTAATTATAAGTTTAAAAAAAAAGAGATTAATACATGTATAAATTTTTATATTCATGCATTATGTATTTAAATTTGTCATGAGATTAGTTATTTTTTTGGAAAGGAAGAACCTTTCTTGTGTCTATGTAAGAGGGTGTGGTTGTTTTTGGTAACAGAGATGGTTGATGAAATAAAAACCTTTTGATTTTTTTGTTAAAAATTAAACGCACAATGTAACAGTATATTTCTTAACTTACAAACTGATATTAAATATGTATATGAAAATTTATTTATATTTGTGATATGGAAAAAAAATGATCTAGTACATATAAACAAGATATAACATAGTTGATATATATACATTAGATCATAAATATAATTAATCTTTTTAAAAATAAACTATATATAAATATATTAAATAGATTATGTATACCAGTCGGGCGTAACTCGGGCTTTACACTAGATTATATATATAGTAGAGTAAGTTTGTAAAACCCAGTTATTTAATAAATAATTAACTCATAAATTAAGATTTATTCTAGAAAATTAAAAATGTGATTTTCATGGTTTAATATGATAGATAAAATTAAAACGAGAATTTCGACACTAATTTTAAAGAATTTGGCCCAAAATTGGGCCAAACAGGCCGAACCGAACTCAAACCGGGCCCGTGGGCCCAACAAAATACGCTAGATGCAGCCATGGGAGAAGATAAGAAGCAAATCCTCATTCCAACTTCAATCCTTAATAACTTTTGATCCGGAGCTCCGATTGACGCACCGTTTTCGGCCACGGAACCACGACGTCAAGCTCTACAAAACCCACACAATTATTCTTGATATAAGCCACAGTTTCTTCCTCAAATCCTCAGCCCTCATTTTCGAAATTTTAGTGGGTAAAGTGTTCAGATTTTTTAGTTTAGATGTTGTAAGCTCAAATTAACTTGAAGGGAAGGCTTGTTCTTGCTTCCTTGATCCTTGGGTGAGGTAAGAGATCTTAAACCTAGTGAAAATATTGAGTTTAAAGTATTGGGTATTGAGTTATTGTGTTTTAGTGTGATATTGTGACTTAGGCCTTGTATATATGAGTGTTGGAGCTTGATTGGTGGTTTTGGAAAGCTTGAAAAGGGGCTTTGGTACGCGAAATTGTGATCCCTTACAACGGCGCTAAAAACTTGGTGCGCGCAAATGTGATCTCAACACTTCTTCACAACTCCGTGTAACTAACCAGCAAGTGCACTGGGTCGTCCAAGTAATACCTTACGTGAGTAAGGGTCGATCCCACGAAGATTGTCGGCTTGAAGCAAGCTATGGTCACCTTGTAAATCTCAGTCAGGCAGATTTAAATGGTTATAGAGAATTGATAAATAAAACATAATTAAAAATATAAACTAAGATAGAGATACTTATGTAATTCATTGGTGAGAATTTCAGATAAGCGTATAGAGATGCTTTCGTTCCTCCTGAACCTCTGCTTTCCTACTGTCTTCATCCAATCATTCCTACTCCCTTCCATGGCAAGCTTTATGTTGGGCATTGATAAACCACTATTTTATGGTTTATCTTGTACTCAATTGAGTGGTTTTTATTAACTCTTTACCCACTTATTCATAATATTTGCATGGTTTTATATTTCCTTCTTGATTTTGTGCTATGATTGAAAACATACTTCTTTGATCTTATATTTGCTTATTATTAATCCTCTCTTATTACCATTAGATGCCTTGATATGTGTGTTAAGTGATTTCAGAGATTACAGGGCAGGAATGACTCAAAGGATGGAAAGGAAGCATGCAAAAGTGAAAGGAATACAAGAAGTTGGAGAAATTGCTAAGCTGTCCAGCCTGACCTCTTCGCACTCAAACGGCTATAACTTTAGCTACAGAGGACCAAACGATGCGGTTCCAGTTGCAGTGGAAAGCTAATGTCCGGGGCTTCGATTTGATATATAATATGCTATAGTTTCCCTAACGCTAGGTGACGCGACCGCGTGATCCATGCGGCCGCGTCGCAGTGACAGAAATCAGCGTGTTTGAATTCTTCTCCAGCGATTTCTGGGCTGTTTTCGACCCAGTTTGCGGCCCAGAAAATACAGATTAGAGGCTATAAAGTGGGGGAATCCATTCATTCATGAGGAGGCTCTCATAATTCACTTTTCATGATTTAGATTAGTTTTGAGAGAGTTTCTCTCCTCTGTCTCTTAGGATTTAGGACTTCTCTTAGTTTTAGGAGTGACTCTCAATCCCAGGTTCTTTATTTTTATATAATTTATGAACTCTTCCATGTTAAATATAATTTTCTTAATTAATGTTATTTGAGGTATTTCAATTCATGACTGCTTTCTTTTATTTACATGATTACTGCTTCCCATCTGAAGACATTTTTATTCCAGTAGATTTACTCTTTTCGTTTTAGTTTTGGTTAAGAAATCAGTAACTCATGAGTTATCCAATTCAACAGCATAATTGTTAATTGTTATCTTACCAATTGAATTGAACTTCAATAATCCCAATCTTTTCTTAGGAATTAACTAGGATTTGAAGATCTAACTAGTTAGTCACTTGACCTTCCTCTGCTTTAAGTAAGGGTTAACTAAGTGAAATTAAGATTCAATTTTCATTATCATTGATAAGGATAACTAAATCTGGACTTCCAATTTCTCATACCTTGCCAAGAGTCTATTTTATTATTATTATTTTATTTTACTTGTCATATAACATATTCCCACCTTACTTCCAAAACCCCAATTTACAAACTCATAACCAATAATAAGAACATACCTCCCTGCAATTCCTTGAGAAGACGACCCGAGGTTTGAATACTCGGTTACCAATTTCAAAGGGATTTGTTACTTGTGACAACCAAAACATTTGTACGAAGGGATTTCTGTCGGTTTAGAGACTATATCTACAACGCGACTGTTTTTATGAAATTCTTTACTGGCAAAAATCCTAACGTCAAAATGGCGCCGTTGCCGGAGAATTGCAAACGTGTGCCTTATTATTGGTTATTGTAAATATTTAAAAAAAAATCAATTTTCAATTTTCAAATTTTAAAAATTTAATTTTCAAAATTTAAAATTCAAATTTAAAAAAAAATTTCAATTTTTAATCTTCAAATTTCAATTTTTTTTTTAAAAAATTTTAAAATTCAAATTTTAATTAAAAAATTTGAATTTCAAATTTGCTTTTATTTTTGTTTTTAAATTTTTTAACTAACTATGAACTCTCACCCCTTTGGCTATGAGTCTGGTTACAATAATGTTGCAGGAAGAAGAAATTACAATGAGAACAGGCATCAAGGTTGGAACAATCAAAGATGGGAGGAGCCACAAGGATTTGATCAACCCTCATGGTAACAACCACCTCCAATGGACTATCAACAACCACCACCATGTGCCTATGAACCCTTTCCTCAACATAACTTTGGACCACCATACTCACAAGCCCCTTTCCGCCATTCACCTCCATATGACCCTAACCCTCAACCACCATACCAACCACCTTATGAGCCATATGAACCATATATAGAACCACCCCAATTCCAACCCAATTACTCCCAAGAACCACCACTTCAATATTCATCATCTCCATATCCATCAATCCAAGAGCACTATGATCCTACTTATGAAAGCCGAGTGCATCAAGAGACAAAAGATCGTTTCAAGAAAACAGTGGATCGATTTCAGGCAACCACTCAACAACTGGGGCAAGCATTAATTCAATGGGCTTCTAGGCGCTTAAATACACAAGGATCAGCCATAGCCCCATGTGGACAGTCTAGTGAAGAGCGTAGCATGAAGGAAATACAAGAAACCCCAGTGGACAAGACAGAGAATGAATTCGTACTAGAACAAGTAGAAGACGCTGTCATTGTTCAAGAAGAAGAAAAAGTGGTTGAAGACTTAGGAGATGCAGAACCTCCATGGGAAAGTCCAGTCATAGAACCTCTTTCCAAGACGGTTGAATTTTATGCTGAGGAGGGTGTACAACCTCCAAAGCATATCATAGTTGAAGACTTGGAAGAGGTTGATCAAGAGATGGAGATTCAAGAAAAAGAAGTACAACCTCCCATGCCCTTGAAAAGCAATGAAGAGGAGATTGAACCGGAAGAAAGCTACCAAGAGGAAGAAGTTGAAATTGAAGAAGCTTGCAAAGAGGTGGTAATTATCAAAGAAGAGCACAAGGGAGTGGAGCTTGCAATTTCATTAAAAATACCTCCCCCTAAGTTGCCATCATCCTTCACAACATTCAAGTGGGTAAAATTCATATCCCATAGCTTTCTAATCCCACTTGAATATGGGCTACTGGAGACGGATGGTCAACTTAGAGCTCTTTGTGATATTAAGAGTAAGAGGAAGATGGCCAGTAGTAAGAATTGTCCTGCAAGGTTCATCATGGTTGGAAGCTTTAAGTTTAAACGCAAAGGTTGGTGTAGAGCTCAATTGAATGGGTCTAGGAAGCTGTTTGGTAGCTGCAATGAGAATTCAAATTACTTATAACCCAGCTGGAAAAATACAGGTCCCGACAAAAATGGGTGTAAAAGCAAGGTTTGGGATCCTGGAATCTGTTCTGACATCCAACACCCCGGGAGCCTAAGAATCTTTTTGAAGCTGCTCAAGGGTTTTACATGCCTAGTTTGGGACCCCGGAGGTTACTGGGATCACAAACACTGGTGGAGATTCCTGGATGAGTTCAAGCATAAGCCACCATAACAGGAAGCTCATCAAATGTCCAACTTAAGGACTTTAACTAAAAGTGCTAGGTGGGAGACAACCCACCATGGTATGATCGTTCTTTTTCATTTTTATTTAGTTTTATTTGTTTTCGAGTTTTATTTTATTTTATTTTATTGAACCTGGAGTTTTGCATCACATTCATATTAACACTGCATTCTGCATATTTTTAGATTAAAAAAAAAGAGCGAGCACGCGACGCGACCGCATCAGCGACGCGTCCGCGTCGCAAGGAGATGGGAGATAATATTAATATGAACAGAGAGTTTCGCAGGAGCAGCGCTGGAGGCGTGCCAATGGCACAAATCACCCCACGCGGCCGCGTGACCTGAAAATCGACGTCACCCGGGTGCATGGCCGAATGTTGAGCTGGAGTTGGGCTTGAATTGTGCTGGAAGCCCAAGCCTCACCACGCAAACGCGTGCCCCACGCGTCCGCGTCATATCCCCATGATGGCCACTCACGCGATTGCGTCAACCACGCGACTGCGTCACCCAAGATTTTGGCAATACTAAGTTTTGAACAGAGAGTTATGCGACCGCGAGGCTGCACTCGTGCCACTAGCACAAATCAAGTCACGCGATCGTGTGCCCCACGCGTCCGCGTCACCTGACCTTATTGCGCACCACGCGGCCGCGTCACCCACGCGACCGCGTCGCCAGCGTCGCACACCTTAACCTCATATGCCAAAATATCTTGTCTTTCTCTTCCCCAAATCCTATTTTCTCTTTTCCCTCCTTATTTCTTCCTTACTTCTCCTCTCTTTCTTTCCCTTCTCATTCTTCTTATCTTTCATTTTATTTTACTTCATTTATTTGCATATTTCATTCATTACATTATTTTCACTGGTGTTGGAATCTTATTTGGGTCATTGTGGATTATTGCATAATTATTTGACAATTATATATTACTTTTTTTTTAAAGGATGCTTGCATGTTCAATTTAATACTTTCAAATAGCTTATTTACCGTACATGCTATGTGTTTGTGAAAAAGCCCATATGGCATTATGCTCTTCTCTATTATACTTTATACTATTTAATGCTTGCTTTTCATAAACTCCCTTTACTATTTTAATTGAATATAATTGTCAATACAAACATGGTAATTTATTAGAAGTAATGCTTGGTCTATGCTACTCATGCCCTTTTCCGGCATGCCAATAAACACCCTGCATCCACTTATCTTTCGATGCACTGGCTATTTTTCATTGCTGGCTTTTCACATGTACTCGAGAGCATGTGTTAATGTCAATTACATCCTAATGTGCATCCATCACCACTCTTCCATTCTCTTCCTTGCTATATATCTATTTGAATTTAATTTACTTTCTCTTCCCTTCTTCAGGATGGCCACCAAGGAAGGAAAGGAGAAAGCTACTCCCAAACCGCCGACAAGGAAATGAACAAAAAAAGAGCCCAGCTGAGAAACCACAACCCCCATCCACTTGCACATCTTAGCATGCACCGAGGACGGTGCAATCTTTAAGTGTGGGGAGGTCGATACCGATCTCCATGGGTTAGTACTTTCTTGTCTCAAACACCAATGTTTAAATTTTCTTCGTAGATTAATTGTTGCATTTGCATGTTTGTTTGATTTTTGCATATTTTACCACTTGGTTGAAGTAATATTTTCTTTTTCAAGAAAATTTTTAGAGAATTTCACTAATTTGAATAAAATTTAATGTTACACTTGTTTGAAGAGATATTATACTGGAACATGGTTTAGAACTCGAACACACAAAACCTGTGAGATTTTTGAGCCTATTTGAATTGGTTGCATTTTATCAACCAAAATTCTGTTTTAGTGTGTATTTTTCTCTCTAAAATTGTGATCTTTGTCTTGCTTAATTCTATATTTCCATGGTTTGATGTATGCATGCACTTACATGATTGAGGTCTTTGTTTCACTGAGCTTACATACCCATATGGCCTTACCTTTCATTATCTTTGCAAACCAATTTGAGCCTATTTTACCCCTTTGTTCTTTACGTTAGCACATCATTAACTCTAAGCGGAAAACAATAATGTCCTTAATTTAAATCCTTAGTTAGCTTAGACTAGTGAGAGTGCTTATAATTTAAGTGTGGGGAATTGGGTTTGGAAATATTTGGTTTGAGAATTGAGTATGTTAGAATTTTCTAAAAATGTGAAAGAAATGTTTAGGACATGTTCATGCATTCAATAAATTAATCATATGCATTGAGAAAAACAAAAGAAAAAGAAAAATATATATAAAAAAAAGAGAAAAAAAAAGAAAAGAAAAAAGTGCAAATAAGAGAAAGGGGACAAAATGCCCCAAAGTAAGTGGTGAAAGCAATGCATATGTACAGTACTTAGAATTAGAATGCATGAATAATGTGGAAAACATGGTTGATGGATAGTTAGATTTTGTATTGTGATTACATGGATTGTCTAAAGTTAGGTTGAAAATTTAAGTTAATTAAGGATTCAGATTTTAGTCCACTTGGCCAAATACAATCCTACCTTGACGCTAACCCCATTACAACCCTTAAAAGACCTCTTGATATGTGTATATGTGCATTAAATTTTTGTTGATTGTTAGATGAAGAGCAAGCCTTAGAAAACAAGGTTAGTAGAGAATTGAGAGAATCGAACCTTAAACACTTGAGTGATTAGAGTGTATACACTACCAGTGAGGGTTCGATGCTCAATTCCTTGTTCCCTGCTTTCATGAGCTATTTTCTTCTTGCAAGTCTATTTGTACTTTATTTTTATGATTTGAATTAGTGAAATCCAGTTCATATTTCTTCTTGAAAGATTTGTTTACTTTTAACTAAGTAGGTGGAAACATTCTGCATGTAGTTACATTCATAGGTTGCATTTCATACATTCTTCATTCTTTATAGTTTCTCTTGAGCTTAGCATGAGGACATGCTAATGTTTAAGTGTGGGGAGGTTGATAAACCACTATTTTATGGTTTATCTTGTACTCAATTGAGTGGTTTTTATTAACTCTTTACCCACTTATTCATATTATTTGCATGGTTTTATATTTCCTTCTTGATTTTATGCTATGATTGAAAACATGCTTCTTTGATCTTATATTTGCTTATTATTAATCCTCTCTTATTACCATTAGATGCCTTGATATATGTGTTAAGTGATTTCAGAGATTACAGGGCAGGAATGGCTTAGAGGATGGAAAGGAAGCATGCAAAAGTGAAAGGAATACAAGAAGTTGGAGAAATTGCTAAGTTGTCCAGCTTGACCTCTTCGCACTCAAACGGCTATAACTTTAGTTACAGAGGTCCAAATGACGCGGTTCCAGTTGCGTTGAAAAGCTAACGTCCGGGGCTTCGATTTGATATATAATATGCTATAGTTTCTCTGATGCTAGGTGACGCGATCGCGTGATCCATGCGGTCGCGTCGCAGTGACGGAAATCAGCGTTTTTGAATTCTTCTCCAGTGATTTCTGGGCTGTTTTCGACCCAGTTTGCGGCCCAGAAAATACAGATTAGAGGCTATAAAGTGGGAGAATCCATTCATTCATGAGGAGGCTCTCTTAATTCACTTCTCATGATTTAGATTAGTTTTGAGAGAGGTTCTCTCCTCTCTCTCTCTCTTAGGATTTAGGACTTCTCTTAGTTTTAGGAGTGACTCTCAATCCCAGGTTCTTTATTTTTATAAAATTTATGAACTCTTCCATGTTAAATATAATTTTCTTAATTAATGTTATTTGAGGTATTTCAATTCATGACTGCTTTCTTTTATTTACATGATTACTGATTCCCATCTGAAGACATTTTTATTCCAGTAGATTTACTCTTTTCCTTTTGGTTTTGGTTAAGAAATCAGTAACTCAGGAGTTATCCAATTCAACAGCATAATTGTTAATTGTTATCTTACCAATTGAATTGAACTTCAATAATCCCAATCTTTTCTTAGGAATTAACTAGGATTTGAAGATCTAACTAATTAGTCACTTGACCTTCCTCTGCTTTAAGTAAGGGTTAACTAAGTGAAATTAAGATTCAATTTTCATTATCATTGATAAGGATAACTAAATCTGGACTTCCAATTTCTCATACCTTGCCAAGAGTCTATTTTATTATTATTATTTTATTTTACTTGTCATATAACATATTCCCACCTTACTTCCAAAACCCCAATTTACAAACTCATAACCAATAATAAGAACATACCTCCCTGCAATTCCTTGAGAAGACGACCCGAGGTTTGAATACTCGGTTATCAATTTCAAAGGGGTTTGTTACTTGTGACAACCAAAACATTTGTACGAAGGGATTTCTGTCGGTTTAGAGACTATATCTACAACGCGACTATTTTTATGAAATTCTTTACTGGCAAAAATCCTAACGTCAGGCATCACCGTTGTCAATGGCTACATCCCGTCCTCTCTGTAAAAATGGTCCAATGCACTGTCACTGCATGGCTAATCATCTGTCGGTTCTTGATCAAACTGGAATAGGATTTTCTATCCTTTTGCGTCTGTCACTACGCCCAGCACTCGCGAGTTTGAAGCTCGTCACAGCCATCCCTTCCCAGATCCTACTCGGAATACCACAGACAAGGTTTAGACTTTTCGGATCTCAAGAATGGTCGTCCATGGTTCTAACTTATACCACGAAGATTCTAATATCTTGGACTCGGTCCTCTGTATTAGATATCTAAGAGATAGTCATTCTATCTCTTCTTTATGTAGAACGAAAGTGGTTGTCAGGCATGCGTTCATAAGTGAGAATGGTGATGAGCATCACATAATCATCACATTCATCATGTTCTTGGGTGCGAATGAATATCTTAGAATAGGAATAAGCTTGAATTGAATAGAAAAACAATAGTACTTTGCATTAATTCATGAGGAACAGCATAGCTCCACACCTTAATCTATGGTGTGTAGAAACTCTACCATTGAAAATACATAAGAACAAGGTCCAGGCATGGCCGAGAGGTCAGCCTCCAAAACGTGATCTAAAGATAAAATTCCTGATGTAAATACAATAGTAAAAAGTCCTATTTATGCTAAAACTAGTTACTAGGGTTACAGAGATAAGTAAATAATACAGAAATCCACTTCTGGGGCCCACTTGGTGTGTGGTTGGGCTGAGCTTAAGCTTTACACGTGCAGAGGTTTCTCTTGGAGTTAAACACCAAGTTGTAACGTATTTTTGGCGTTTAACTCTGGTTTGTGACGTGTTTCTGGCGTTTTACACCAGAATGCAGCATGGAACTGGCGTTGAACGCCAATTTGCATCATCTAAACTCAGAAAAAGTATGGACTATTATATATTTCTGGAAAGCCCTGGATGTCTACTTTCCAACGCAATTGAGAGCGCACCATTTGGAGTTTTGTAGCTCCATAAAATTCACTTTGAGTGCAGGAAGGTCAGAATCCAACAGCATCTGCAGTCCTTCTTCAACCTCTGAATCTGATTTTTGCTCAAGTCCCTCAATTTCAGCCAGAAAATACCTAAAATCACAGAAAAACACACAAACTCATAGTAAAGTCCAGAAATGTGATTTTTATTTAAAAACTAATAAAAATATACTAAAAACTAACTAAATCATACTAAAAACTATGTAAAAATAATGCCAAAAAGCGTATAAATTATCCGCTCATCACAACACCAAACTTAAATTGTTACTTGTCCCCAAGCAACTGAAAATCAAATAGGATAGAAAGAAGAGAATATACTATAAATTCCAAAATATCAATGAAACTTAGCTCCAATCAGATGAGCGGGACTAGTAGCTTTTTGCCTCTTGAATAGTTTTGGCATCTCACTTTATCCATTGAAGTTCAGAATGATTGGCATCTATAGGAACTTAGAATTTAGATAGTGTTATTGATTCTCTTAGTTCAGTATGTTGATTCTTGAACACAGCTACTTTATGAGTCTTGGTCGTGGCCCTAAGCACTCTGTTTTCCAGTATTACCACCGGATACATACATGCCATAGACACATAATTGGGTGAACCTTTTCAGATTGTGACTCAGCTTTGCTAAAGTTCCCAATTAGAGATGTCCAGGGTTCTTAAGCACACTCTTCTTTTTGCTTTGGACCTTGACTTTAACTGCTCAGTCTCAAGTTTTCACTTGACACCTTCATGCCACAAGCACATGGTTAGGGACAGCTTGGCTTAGCCGCTTAGGCCAGGATTTTATTCATTGTGGGCCCTCCTATCCATTAATGCTCAAAGCCTTGGATCCTTTTTATTACCCTTGCCTTTTGGTTTTAAGGGCTATTGGCTTTTTCTGCTTGCTTTTTCTTTTTCTTTCTTCCTTTTTTTTTGCCATTTTTTTCATTTTTTTCTCCTTTTTTTTCGCAAGCTTTTGTATTCACTGCTTTTTCTTGCTTCAAGAATCATTTTTATGATTTTTCAGATTATCAAATAACATTTCTCCTTTTTTATCATTCTTCAAGAGCTAACATATTTAACATTCATAAACATCAAATTCAAAAGACATATGCACTGTTCAAGCATTCATTCAGAAAACAAAAAGTATTGTCACCACATCAAACTAATTAAACTAATTTCAAGGATGAATTCGAAACCATGTACTTATTGTTCTTTTGTAATTAAAACATTTTTCATTTAGGAGAGGTGATGGATTCATATGACATTCATAGCTTTAAGACATAGACACTTAGACACTAATGATCATATAGTAAAGACACAAATATAAATAAAACATAAGGCATAGTAAACGAAAAACAGGAAAATAAGAACAAGGAGATTAAGGAACGGGTCCACCTTAGTGAGGGTGGCGTCTTCCTCTTCTTGAAGAACCAATGGTGCTCTTGAGCTCCTCTATGTCTCTTCCTTGTCTTTGTTGTTCCTCCCTCACAGCTCTTTGATCTGCAGTCAAATGCTCTACCACTAAACTATGGAAAAACAAAAAGCAATGCTTTTGCCACTCCAAACTTAAAAGGTTTGCTCATCCTCGAGCAAAAGAAGAAAGAAGTGGAGAAGATGGAGGAGATGAAGGTGTGTGAATGGGTGGATTTGGGAGGGAAATGGTTTGGATTTGAATGGTAAGGTAGGTGGGGATCCTGTGGGGTCCACAGATCCAGTGGGATCAAGGACTTAACATCCCTGCTCCAATTAGGCATGTAAAACGCCGTATACATGCAATCCTGGTGTTTAACGCCAGACTGCTGCTTGTTTCTGGCGTTAAATGCCCAAATATAGCTTGTTTCTGGCGTTAAACGCCAGCTCTATGCTTGTTTCTGGCGTTTAACGCCAGCTTTCCTCAGGGTGTAATCCTGGCGTTTAAACGCCAGACTGCTGCTTGTTTCTGGCATTTAACGCCAGCTTCATGCTCTGTTCTGGCGTTAAACGTCAGCCAGATGCTCATTATTGGCGTTCAAATGCTAGTAAGCTCTTCCTCCAGGGTGTGCTGTTTTTAATGCTGTTTTTCATTCTATTTTTGATTTTTTTTGTTGTTTTTGTGACTCCACATGATCATCAACCTAATAAAACACGAAATAAAAATAAAAATAAAATAGATATAATTAAATAACATTGGGTTGCCTCCCAACAAGCACTTCTTTAATTGTCAATAGCTTGACAGTGAGCTTCCATGGAGCCTCACAGATGTTCAGAGCATTGTTGGGACCTCCCAACACCAAACTTAGAGTTTGAATGTGGGGATTCAACACCAAACTTAGAGTTTGGTTGTGGCCTCCCAACACCAAACTTAGAGTTTGACTGTGGGGGCTTTGGTTCACTCTGTAGTGAAAAAAGCTTTTCATGCTTCCTCTCCATGGTTACAGAAGAAGAACCTTGAGCCTTAAACACAAGGTAGTCCTCATTTAGTTGAAGGATCAACTCTCCTCTGTCCACATCAATCACAGCTTTTGCTGTGGCTAGGAAGGGTCTTCCAAGGATGATGGATTCATCCTCATCCTTTCCAGTGTCTAGGATTATGAAATCAGCAAGGATGTAAAGGCCTTCAGCCTTTACCAACACGTCCTCTACTTGTCCATAAGCCTGTTTTCTTGAGTTGTCTGCCATCTCTAATGAGATTCTGGCAGCCTGTACTTCAAAGATCCCAAGTTTCTCCATTACAAAGAGTGGCATTAAGTTTATGCCTGACCCCAGGTTACACAGAGCCTTCTCAAAGGTCATGGTGCCTATGCTACAGGGAATTAGGAATTTACTAGGATCCTGTTTCTTTTGAGGTAATTTCTGCCTATCCAATGCATTCAGTTCATTGGTGAGCAAGGGAGGTTCATCTTCCCAAGTCTCATTATCAAAAAGTTTGGCATTCAGCTTCATGATTGCACCAAGGTACTTAGCAACTTGCTCCTCAGTAACATCTTCATTCTCTTCAGAAGAAGAATACTCATCAGAGTTCATGAAGGGCAGAAGGAGGTTCAATGGAATCTCTATGGTCTCTAGTTGAGCCTCAGATTCCTTTGGTTCCTCAAAGGGAAACTCCTTATTGATCACTGGATGTCCCAGGAGGTCTTCCTCACTGGGGTTTACGTCCTCCTCCTCCCTTGTAGGTTCGGCCATGATGGTCAAATCTATGGCCTTGCACTCTCTCTTTGGATTCTCTTCTGTATTGCTTGGGAGAGTACTAGGAGGGGTTTCAGTGACTCTTTTACTCAGCTGGCCCACTTGTGCCTCCAAATTTCTAATGGAGGACCTTGTTTCATTCATGAAACTTAAAGTGGCCTTAGATAGATCAGAGACTATATTTGCTAAGCTAGATGGAGTTTGCTCAGAATTCTCTGTCTGTTGCTGAGTGGATGATGGAAAAGGCTTGCTATTGCTAAACCTGTTTCTTCCACCATTATTAAAGCCTTGTTGAGGCTTTTGTTGATCCTTCCATGAGAAATTTGGATGATTTCTCCATGAGGGATTATAGGTGTTTCCATAGGGTTCACCCATGTAATTCACCTCTGCTATTGCAGGGTTCTCAAGATCATAAGCCTCTTCTTCAGAAGGTGCCTCTATAGTACTGTTGGATGATTCCTTCAATCCATTCAGACTCTGAGAGATCATATTGACTTGCTGAGTCAATATTTTGTTCTGAGCCAATATGGCATTCAGAGCATCAATTTCAAGAACTCCCTTCTTTTGAGGCGTCCCATTACTTACAGGATTCCTCTCAGAAGTGTACATGAACTGGTTATTAGCAACCATGTCAATGAGTTCTTGAGCTTCTGCAGGCATTTTCTTTAGGTGAATGGATCCACCTGTAGAATGGTCCAGTGACATCTTTGATAGCTCAGACAAACCATCATAGAATATGTCCAGGATGGTCCATTCTGAAAGCATGTCAGAAGGACACTTTTTTAGTCAGTTGCTTATATCTCTCCCAAGCTTCATAGAGGGATTCACCTTCCTTTTGTCTGAAAGTTTGAACATCCACTCTAAGTTTGCTAAGCTTTTGAGGAGGAAAGAACTTGGCTAAGAAAGCCGTGACCAGCTTATCCCAAGAGTTCAAACTATCCTTAGGTTGAGAGTCCAACCATATTCTAGCTCCGTTTCTAACAGCAAACGGGAAAAGCATGAGCCTGTAGATCTCGGGATCAACCCCATTGGTCTTAACAGTATCACAGATCTGCAAGAATTCAGTTAAGAACTGAAAATGATCTTCAGATGGAAGTCCATGAAACTTGCAGTTCTGTTGCATCAGAGAAACTAGTTGAGGTTTAAGCTCAAAATTGTTTGCTCCAATGGCAGGGATTGAGATGCTTCTTCCATGTAAATTGAAATTTGGTGCAGTAAAGTCACCAAGCATCTTCCTTGCATTGTTATTATTTTCGGCCATGTCTCCTTCTTTTTTGAAAATTTCTGTCAGATTTTCTCCAGAGAGTTGTGCTTTAGCTTCCCTTAGCTTCCTCTTTAGAGTCCTTTTAGGTTCAGGATCAGCTTCAACAAGAATGTTCCTATCCTTGTTCTTGCTCATATGAAAAAGAAGAAAATACAAAAGAAAATATGGAATCCTCTATGTCACAGTATAAAGATTCCTTATGTAAGTAGAAGAAGAGAAGAATGAAAGAAGGGGAAGAGAAAAAATTCGAACACAGAGAGGAAGATGGGGTTCGAATTTTGGGTGGAAGAGAAGTGTTAGTAGATGAATAAATAAATAGAAGGAGATGAGAAAGAGAAGAATTTAAAAATTAAATAAAAATAAAATAAAATTTAAAGTTAAAATTCAAAAATAAAATGAAAAATAAAAATAGAATTTAAAGTTAAAATTCAAAAATTAAAAATTGAAATTAGATTAAATTAAAATTTAAAATAATTAGTTAATTAAAAAGGAATTTTGAAAAAGAGGAAGGTAATTTTCGAAAATTAGAGAGAGAAAATTAGTTAGGTAGTTTTGAAAAAGATAAGAATCAAACAAAAAGTTAAGTGGTTAATTTGAAAAAGATTTGAAAATCAAATTTGAAAAGATAAGAAGTTAGAAAAGATTTTGAAATCAAATTTTGAAAAAGATATGATTGAAAAGATATTTTGAATAAGATTTAAAAAGGAAATTTAAAAAGAATTGAATTTTGAAATTAAAGTTGATCACTTGACTAACAAGAAACTAAAAGATATGATTTTAAAATTTAAAGATTGAACCTTTCTTACTAGGCAAGTAACAAACTTAAAATTTTTTTGAATCAATCACATTAATTGTTAGTAAAGATTTTGAAATTATGAAACAAAATAAGAAAAAGATTTTTGAAAATCAATTTGGAATTTTCGAAAATTATGAGAGAAAAAAATGAGAAAGATTTGATTTTTGAAAAAGATTTGAAAAAAGATAGAATTTTTAAATTGAAAATTTGACTTGACTCATAAGAAACAACTAAATTTTAAAAAGTTTTGAAAAAGTCAACTCAAATTTTCGAAAATTTATGAGAGAATAAGGGAAAGATAATTTTTTATTTTTGAATTTTTAATGATGAGAGAGAAAAACAACAAAAGACTCAAAACATGAAAATTATGAATCAAAACACATGATGCATGCAAGAACACTTTGAATGTCAAGATGAACACCAAGAACTTATTTTTGAAATTTTTTAAGAAGAGAAAGACATGCATGACACCAAACTTAAAAATTTTTATTCTCTAGACACTAATAATTCAAGAATGCATATGAAAAACAAGAAAAGACACAAAACAAGAAAATATTAAGATCAAACAAGAAGACTTGTCAAGAACAACTTGAAGATCATGAAGAACACATGCATGAATTTTTGAAAAATGCAAGAAAGTTTGAAAAATATGCAATTGACACCAAACTTATAATTTGACACAAGACTCAAACAAGAAACACAAAATTATTTTTGGTTTTTTTATTTTATTTAATTTTTTTGGTATTTTTCAAAAATTAATTGGAAAAAGAAAAATAAGAATTTCAAAATTTGTAATAAGAATTCCAGGAATCATGCAATGTTAGTCTAAAGCTCCGGTCCAGGAATTAGACATGGCTCACTAGCCAGCCAAGCTTTAGCATACATAGTTCAAGCATGTGAAGAAGAAGCCTCAGTCCAAAAGAATTTAGACATGGCTTTACAGCCAGTCAGGCTTCAAACTATCTCATGAGATTCTAGAATTCCTTCTTAAAAATTCTGAAGAACATAGAATAATGTAAATTTTTTTTTTTTGAAAATTTTTCGAAAATAAAAAAAATAAAAACAAAAAGCTTAAAATTAAAATAAAATTACCTAATCTGAGCAACAAGATGAACCGTCAGTTGTCCAAAATCGAACAATCCCTGACAACGGCACCAAAAACATGGTACGCGAAATTGTGATCCCTTGCAACGGCGCTAAAAACTTGGTGCGCGCGAATGTGATCTCAACACTTCTTCACAACTCCGTGTAACTAACCAGCAAGTGCACTGGGTCGTCCAAGTAATACCTTACGTGAGTAAGGATCGATCCCATGGAGATTGTCGGCTTGAAGCAAGCTATGGTCACCTTGTAAATCTCAGTCAGGCGGATTCAAATGGTTATAGAGAATTGATAAATAAAACATAATTAAAATATAAACTAAGATAGAGATACTTATGTAATTCATTGGTGAGAATTTCAGATAAGCGTATAGAGATGCTTTCATTCCTCCTGAACCTCTGCTTTCCTGCTGTCTTCATCCAATCATTCCTACTCCCTTCCATGGCAAGCTTTATGTTGGGCATCACCGTTGTCAATGGCTACATCCCGTCCTCTCTGTGAAAATGGTCCAATGCGCTGTCACTGCATGGCTAATCATCTGTCGGTTCTCGATCATATTGGAATAGGATTTACTATCCTTTTGCGTCTGTCACTACACCCAGCACTCGCGAGTTTGAAGCTCGTCACAGCCATCCCTTCCCAGATCCTACTCGGAATACCACAGACAAGGTTTAGACTTTCCGAATCTCAAGAATGGCTGTCCATGGGTTCTAACTTATACCACGAAGATTCTAATATCTCGGACTCGGTACTCTGTATTAGATATCTAAGAGATAGTCATTCTATCTCTTCTTCATGTAGAACGATAGTGGTTGTCATGCACGCGTTCATAAGTGAGAATGGTGATGAGCGTCACATAATCATCACATTCATCATGTTCTTGGGTGCGAATGAATATCTTAGAATAGGAATAAGCTTGAATTGAATAGAAAAACAATAGTACTTTGCATTAATTCATGAGGAACAGCAGACCTCCACACCTTAATCTATGGTTGTAGAAACTCTACCGTTGAAAATACATAAGAACAAGGTCCAGGCATGGCCGAGAGGCCAGCCTCCAAAATGTGATCTAAAGATAAAACTCCCGATGTAAATACAATAGTAAAAAGTCCTATTTATGCTAAAACTAGTTACTAGGGTTACAGAGATAAGTAAATGATGCAGAAATCCACTTCCAGGGCCCACTTGGTGTGCGCTTGGGCTGAGCTTAAGCTTTACACGTGCAGAGGCTTCTCTTGGAGTTAAACACCAAGTTGTAACGTATTTTTGGCGTTTAACTCTGGTTTGTGACGTGTTTCTGGCGTTTTACTCCAGAATGCAGCATGGAACTGGCGTTGAACGCCAGTTTGCGTCATCTAAACTCAGACAAAGTATAAACTATTATATATTGCTGGAAAGCCCTGGGTGTATACTTTCCAACGCAATTGAGAGCGCACCATTAGGAGTTCTGTAGCTCCAAAAAATCCAATTTGAGTGCAAGAAGGTCAGAATCCAACAGCATCTGCAGTCCTTCTTCAACCTCTGAATCTGATTTTTGCTCAAGTCCCTCAATTTCAGCCAGAAAATACCTGAAATCACAGAAAAACACACAAACTCATAGTAAAGTCCAGAAATATGATTTTTATTTAAAAACTAATAAAAATATACTAAAAACTAATTAAATCATACTAAAATCTATGTAAAAACAATGCCAAAAAGCGTATAAATTATCCGCTCATCAGGCTTTGTACTTGGAAATCTGTTGGTGAAACTTTGGGGACCTTGAAGGTTGAATTGGAAGTGTTCCGGGTTAAGCGGGAAATCGGCCAAGGTATGGTTTCGGTTTCCTGTGTAAGACCCAGAACTTTTGAAAAGTCTTATTATGATCAAGTCTCAAATCATATAATTATTTATAGCCTTAATTTCAGAAATTGTTTTATTAAAGATAATTAAGGCAAGTTTTGATTTATTGAATTTGAGATAAGTTATGATTATTATCCACTTTTATGATTATTGGATTATTTTCTATATTTAGATTATAATTTTGGCAGTTATGAAATAATAGGGGTTTTATATGATTTGGATTAAATAATTAATATTTTTTAAATATTAATACTGCTATTTTGGAAAAATAGAGAAATTAATTATTTTATTTTTAATTTTTAGATTTAGGCATTTTATTGAAAATAATTTGCGAAAGTGATGAACAAATAGTATTTTCTATATATAATTAGGGTTGGATTTAATTGAGTTTCAATTACTATATTATTCCCAATTTTATGCGAAATTATCATAATGCCCCTAACCCTAATTTTTTGAAAATGAAATCCTAAACCAACGACCCGTTACCCGACCCGGTTTCCTTCTCCCCCACACCCAGCAGCGGCAGCCAAAATCCTTGCTACCCAAAACAGTAGCACACGGTCTCCTTTCCCATTTCCCTGAAAAGAAAGAAACGAACGAAAGCAAAGTAAAGGAAAGACAGAATTAGGGAAGAGGGGAGAAGAGGTAGGCGGCGCGGTGGGTGCCACTGCCACCGTCGCCGCCATCTCTAACAGAGGGAGAGAAAGGAACACCGTCGCACATCCAAGGGTGGAAATCGAGAGAGAGTTCACCGCGGCGCCATCGCCCTCACCGCGTCACGCCGCTGTGGCAGTCCACGCGTCCTTGTCATCGCCAGGGGAAAGCTAGCACCGCCGGGCCTCCTCATCGATCTGCCTGTCACGTTGGAGGCGCGAGCCATGGACGCCGCTGAGGGAGAAGACGCGAGGTTGGTGGAGCCGCACCCAGTTCCAGTCGCGCCGTCGTCTCTGCGCCGTCGCAGAGCAGATCTGAGACGAGGGAGAGAACCGCGATGGGGGGAAAGAGTCACACCACCCAGTCGTCGGTCACTGCCGCCGAGAGGCCATCGCTGCTGCCTCCGTTTTCCCACCACAGATGCCGTCGGTGTTGCCACTAGAAGGTCGCCAGAGTTAGTTAGAACTGCCGATCTGATTCTGCTTTGTATTGGTGGATGCCGGGATCGCCGTTCTAGTGCCGCTGTCGTTGTTAGGGTTGCTGGGAAGAGGAACCCGTGTGGGAGAGAGAAAACGGGGAGGTTGTCGCCGCGAGTGTCGCTGTCAGCAAAGGAGGGAATCGCGCTGCCGTGCCTGACCACCGGAAAAACGCCACTGCCGCCACCGGAAAACTTTGTCGGTAAGGGTTTTATGTTGGTTCTCCTTTCCGTTGAGTTTCGGGGAACCTCATTGTCACTGCATGTTATTCAGGTCACCGCTGTCGCTTGAGGTGGCTGCCGGGCTGCCGCCGAACCGGTTCAGAGACCATTGCTGTTTCGGTTCAGCCGCTCTTTCTTTAGTTCGGTAAGCGTTTCGATTTGAAAGCCCTTTAGTTACCGTTCTGTTATCATACGATGAGGTTTGTAGCGTTAGTTACTATGAGATTGAGTTTTGGTTGTTGTATATTGCGATTAGAGTTGTTGAGACTGTTGCGAAAGTGGCTTAGAGCTGAGGTTTTGACTGCCGGTGACTTGGAGTTGAGGTGAAAAGAACTTATGAGGCATTTGGGTTATGGAATTGCCTTTTGAGGTAGGAGCGCTTTCCAAAACTATACTTTATGTATTGGAATTATTACATATGGATACTGATGTGAGAAAATGTGTATTTGGTGATTATATCGGCCTTATGTATTATTTGATTGTCTCGAAAGCTTATGAATGTTTGTTTGGCTGAATTGTTGTGCGGCTTTGTGAAATGTAATGTTTGGAAGTTGATTCTTTAAAGATTTGAAATATGAGTTTAATCCGTTGAGGATTGGTTTGAAGTGAGTCAATTATTTTGATGATGTGAAAGATAGAATACTCTTGAAATTCAGCCTGGGTTGCTTTAATTGATTTGCTTTTGATAAATGATTTATTGCTGAACTGATTCTTTTAAACTTTGGGAACGAGTTAAATCGGTTGATATTGAGTTGATTTTGAAATGGTTTCCTTGAGATATGCCACTGAGGCATTTAGCTTGCTTTTGAATTGATTTCTGGTTTTGGGCTGTTAAAAAGGAATGAGAAACGGTTTAGTTGGGACCCGAACCGGGTGGCAAAGTCCAAGTTTTAGTGGAGGTGCTGTCGAAATTTCTATAAAATCCGAGTCTTTATTGAAATGTTGTCGGGCAAATGATGAGTTAAAGACTTCTACTATTTTATTTGAATTATCAAGAAAAGGATGATTCATGCTTTCGAAATGAGTTAGTAAAGAGGAAATTGTGATTTAGTCTTGCTTCTTAAGAAAGGCATTGTATCTCTTTCAGGAGAAAGTTATTTAGATGAAACTTGTGTTTTAAAGCTGTTTGAATGTGAAAAGGGTTTATGCCTTTGAATTTGACTTGGAGTTTCAATTAAAGAAGTTTTAATGATTTTGAAAGGACCTGAATGTCTATTGACAAGTTTCATTTTGCAATGTTTTGAGAAAGATTTTAAGTACTCTTTGAATTCTGAATTCTTGCAAGACTAAAACAATTTTGAACAGTTGAAACGTTCTAGAATTTATCATGGGGGGTTGAAGTTGGATTTTGCCTAAGTAAAGGAAACGGCTTTGAAAGAAGTAAATGATTACGTGACTCGATTTGGCTTAGATCCTATTTTACTGCTCAAATCGGAAAGTCAAGGTTTTAATGATTTTAAATGAATTTGGCGAAATGAGTTATGTTATTCTCCCCTAAAGACTTGGGACTCTGCCAAGGAACTTTTGTTATAAAATTCCATTATTGGATGGATGATTTTGAATATTTCAAAATAAATCTTTAACTTGCCATGGTTATGGAAGTTTGGAAAGAGGATGCTGAGAGTGGCATTGTTTTCAAAGGGGAATTTACCTTGAGTAAAAGTGGCTTATGAGCCTGAGATGATTTGAGAAATGAGATCTTTAAAGCCAAGGCTGAAAAGAGTTGAAACTCGATTTCAAAGTGAAATGAATTGAGAAAAATGATTTATGGCTTAAGTGCCGATTTTATGAATTTAATGATGTTGAATGGTGGAAGTGCTGTTTTATTGTGAGCCGAAATGGCTATGTATGATATTGATTCATGGCTGATTACCGAATGAGTTATGGGTCATATGGCTGACTATGAATTATGAATTTAAGCCGGATGGCTGAGATGGATGTTGATCCATGGCTGGGACTGAATGATTATATGCTTGAGATACCTGGGTAGTAGCAAAGATTGTGGTTCGTCCCACTTGCTCCAGGTCAGAGACTATGACGCCTGGGTAGTAGCGGTAGTAGTGGTGATTCCACTCGCTCCAGGTTGAGCTTTTAAACACCCGCCTGGGTAGTAGCCACAATAGTGGTTATTCCACTGGCTCTGGGTTGAGCGGGTAGTAGCAATGGGGTTGTAGCTCAAACCTACTTGCTCCGCAATGGGTGTTTCTGTCCATGGTTAGCTACCAGGACGTGTCGGGTTGGCTATATAACCGACAGATGATATCATCAGCCACTAGGGACAGGCATGCATCGTATGCATCTATGTGACATTGTTTGGATGTGCATATTATACTTGGTTTGCCTATGTGATTAATTGCTAATTGTTCTACTTGCAATAACTGTTTGTTTGTGCTTGCATCTTCCTATTTGTGTTTGCTACTGGGACTCTGTTGGACTGTGGTGATTGGTTGATGGCTGGATTGTTTGGGCCTAGGGCCGTGGTTGGAATGAGATGAACCGATAGTTGATTTCGGTTTTGTGTTTCTGGTTTGTTATAAAATATGAAAGGCTATTTTGTTTCAGCATAGATAAACCGTTTTGAAAGACTTTTGAGTTTTTTGAGAATTGAATGGTTCCTCTTTCAGAAAAGATTTCCGACTTTACTTTTATTATAAACCGTTGTTTTTGAAAAGAGGCATGAGACAGTTATTAATCACTGGTACGGTTTATCTTCATGTATCCTATTACAGTGATTCCCAAAAACCCTCTACTGAGAACCCTTTCGAGGATGATGTTCTCACCCCCCCTATATTTTTCCCCTTTCAGGATATGGGCACAGAAGTTACGAAGAGTTTATTTAGTTGTTGTTGAGATACGCTGTCTTGTTTTAGTTATGGTTTATTGAACCCTCGCCATTATTTGATATATTCTGTAAGAGGGATAGGAATTGTATTGGTTAATGCTTGTAATAATATTTACATATATGTATGTATATATATGGATGTACTCTTTATGAGTTTCTGTAAGTTGTATGGTATGTATGGATGTACGTTGTATAGCAAAAGTATTTTTGGGAGCGGTTTTGCGGTTTAAAGTTTTAAACAGGCTCATATTTTAGTATTAAATAGTATAAAAGTCGTCGTAATGTCCGAGCTATCAGAGTCGCGCAGCCGGAAGCGTTAACTTTGGTAGTTAGGGTGTTACATCCTGTATCTAAAATGTAATGTGGTTGTGAAAACTTAGGCTAGTGACCTATAGGATAGGACTTGAATTTGTGATAATGGTTGATTGGTTTAAATGGATAATGTTGATCATGTGATTATTGGTTTTGGAGGTTTTGATGAGATTTTGTATGCAAGATATGTATGTCTTGGTATATGTTTGATGGTTAGTAAAGTGGAGTTGTTGTTGGTACCGTGTTGATAGTGAAATTGATGATGAAATTGTCATAAGAAATTGATGAAGTATTTTGTATGTTGTGAAGATTTAAGATATTGAATGTTGTTGAAATTTGAATGTTGAATGTATGTTGTGTTTGAATTATTGAGTTGTGAATGATGAAGGATGAAAATTGGTAGATTGTGGATTGGATTGGGGAGTTGGAATATGCTTGATGTGAATGGTTGAGTTTTTGGTTGATTTTGAATGGATTTAGGAAGTGTATGTTTTGAAATTTGGGAGTTTATGAGTTTTTGTAAAAATAGAATTTTATAAACTTCAACGGATTATATCTTGAGCTATTGTTTTCAGAATTTGATGATTTTTATATCAATTGAAAGATAATTTCAAAAGCTTTAAAATGGTTTAAATTTGGTTGAAATATGAATTTTGTGAAAGGAGATATGATCGTTAGAAGTTCGGGCCATAAATCTGAATTCTGCATCTTCTGCAGAATTTGTGATTTTTGGTTTGTGTGCGCACGCACAGCCCTGTGTGCACGCACACCCCGCAGAATTTTGAGTCTGTGCGCACGCACAGCGTTGTGCATACACACACGCGAGAATGGGGCTGCTGCTGGAAGCGCTAGCACGCTCTGTGCACGCACATGGCCAAGGAAGTCTTGCAAGGTGTGCGTACGCACAGATCTGTGCGCACACACATGTTGAGAATGGCATGCTGTTGGTGGCACTAGCACACCTTGTGAGCGCACTCAACCCTGGAGATTTTGCTTCCTGTGTGTATGCACAGACTTGTGCATACGCACACTTTTAAAAATACTTCTGGGCGTGCGCACACACACCCCTGTGTGTACACACGCGACCCTATTCTTTTCTAAAGCTTTTGTTTTCAAGTCTTCCACATTCCCAACAAGCTCGCGACCTTCCGAAATGCTGTTTCAACCTTATAAATCCCCGATTTCATCTTTTAAATCTTAGATCTATGTAGAATGCCTAGTGATTGAGAGAAAGCTAGGGAAGAGGGTAACTTGTGGATGAAGAAAGGGGATATGATGAGAAGTTATGACTAATGATGAGGTTATGAGTTGTTGAGGAGGATGGTGGAGTGCTGTGTATATGATATGGGCTGAATGGCTGTGTATATGATATGAGCTGAATGGTTGTGTGCGATATGAGCCGAAGGGCTGTATATGATGATGGTTTATGCCTGAGTATGAATTGTGATTTTAAGCTGGATGGCTACGATATATTGTAATTTATGGCTGGGGAATGAAAATGTGAATGTGAATTATTATTTTATCTTGAGTTCTCTTTCTCGAAAGTGCGACCCCAGAGAGACGGTGGAAGGTGAGGATCCCCTTCCTTGTTCCTCCTGGTATAGTAAAATCGCCTCCAGCAAGATGGTGGGAGGTTAGGATCCCCTCCTTGGTTCTTCCTGGGCATATGAGAACGTATCTCCTAGGTAGATACAAGGGTTGTGGTTTTGCCCCCACTTGCTCCAGGTTGGTTAGTATAGAGGCTCCCCAGGTGGATCCAAGGGTTGTGAATTCGTCCCACTTGTCCCGGTTTATGATGAGTGATGATATGGTTATAAGGAATGATTACGGAAGGTGTATGGATGGATGTGAAATGATTATCTGAGATACGAGTTTTCCTTGATGAAAGCAGTGACTAGCCACCACGTGCTCCAGGTTGAGACTCGATACTCTATTGACCCTATGTTGTAAGTGTGGCCGGACACTGTGAAAGGTCCGGATGAGCTCACCCCTGTGATAAACACCAAGAGTGGGTGTTGTATGATTATAATTATGATTATGAATATGTTATGATTGAGAATTACTCAAGTTAGGGATGCACGACAGAGGAACCGTCCAATGGTTAACTACCAGGACTTGTTGGGTTGGCTCTATAATCGACAGATGAGACTCATCAGCCACTAGGACAGGCATGCATCACATGCATCTATATGTTTTGTTTGGATTGCCTAAGTGATGGCATAATTAAATGCTACTTGATCATTTGTTATATTTGAATCCTATTTGTAATTTCTCTGTTTGTAATAATTGTGTTTGTTGCATTTGGTTTCGCTGGTGGTTGGGAGGTTCAGAGGAGTTGGAACGGGGAGTTTTAGATAGTTCTGAAGACCCTTAGCTAGTTGCCAGTTTTATCTCTATGGATTAGTTATGTTTTAAGCTTTAATTATCTGTTGGAAGTTCTAGGATTGCCTTCGGCTTTCCCAGGACATTATATGTTAGATATGTGGGCACTGTTACCATGCTGAGAACCTCTGATTCTCACCAATGCGGGTTTTGTGGTTTTTAGATGCAGGACAGGCGACACCTCGCTGAAGCATGCTGGAAGCGTCTGATGTTGCGAAGATCTTTAACTTTTGGGTTATTTTGGTTATCTGTATTTTGCTTAGATACTTATTATCTCCACTTATTATATATATGCTGTATTAATTCCTCTTAGAGGTGATTTTGGAGACTCAAGTTTTGTAACTCTGTATTTTGGGGTTTTCTTTTGGGTTTTCCTATATATCTATATATGTATATACACTTATTCGCTCGGGCCGGTTTATTTTCGCGAGCCGAGTCTTGAGTTTTGTTACATGTATTTTGGAACTCTTGGTATATTAACTCCTTAGTTTGTTCTCTCTTGCGCTGTCTACTTTATCGCTTCGGGAGTGTTACGCTTTTCAATTTAATGGTTTTATTTTATCCCTTTCTTCAAAGGCTCCTAGTTGTAAACATTTTTCACTATATTATATATTAAATTTTTATTTTTAGAGGTCGTAGCGCCTCGCCACCTCTGTTTTACATCCTATGTGTAAAGCTCTATGTGGTAGGGTGTTACAGAGTCCAAGAAAGAGAGAGAACTGAAAGAGAAAATTTGAAAGTGCGTATAACGAGACAATTCTTTTTAAATTCTAACACAATAAAATTTATGGAAGAATTTAAGGTCGGAGATATTAATATTTCAGTAATTTTTAACTGTTGATTTTATTTATACAAAATATATAATATATTAATTAAAATTAATAGTTACGATCACTAAAATATGATATTTTAAAACCATTTAAAAATTTTTCAAAATTGATATATCAAAAGTTAAATACTTACAAATTAATTACAACTTTATCATTCAAACAGAATTGAAGTATATATAATTTGAGGACCTTAATTAATGTTATTCTTCTATTAATTTTGAGTATATATATATATATATATATATTGAGTTTTTTTTAAATAAAAATTTTGCAATTTAGTCCTTTTTTTTTTCAAATTAAACTATCATTATTTTTAATCTTTTTTTCTTTTTTTTTGTTTTTTTTTTTAATTCAAAAGAAAGAGGATTTACCACTTATGCAAATCAACCCCTCTTAATGAACTTAAATGAAAAAAAAAAAAAGGAGAAAATGAAGGGTCAACAAAGAAACTGATTCTCTGTAGAAGGATTAAAGCCAATTTTATCGACTAAAAGAGGCTCAAATTAGAGATTAGAGATTGAGTGTTTGGACTATATGTTATTTTGTGTTTTTTTAGACTCTTGTGCAACTTTAGATAGGCCACAGTTATAGTGAGCTATGGCCAAAAGTCACTAAGATAGTTTTTGTTTTGAGGTACTGAGACAGAGACTGAGAGACTGAGATTCAGTATCGTGTTTGTTAGTTCAGAGACTGGTACTAAAATTTCTGTCTCTGTTTCTAAAATTTCAGTATTTCAGTACTTTTAAAAAGTAGGAACACAGGGGACTGAAATTTTTAAAGATGAAAACTGAAACTTTAATAACATTTTATACCTAAAATACTTTCATTTCAATTAATTAATTCCAATTTTACCCTTTATGCAAATTAAATTAGAGTTTTATTCTTGTTTCAATTCCTGTCTCCCATTTTGCACCAAACAGAATACTGAAATTTATTTCAATCCCTGTCTCTTAATCTCTGTCTCTCAGTCTCAGTCTTTCTGTCTCTGTCTCTCCACCAAACGCTACCTAAATGTTGACCTTCAAATTCAAAAATAACACATGCCAGATAGATAAAGCTTTAATTGAGTTTAACCATATTTTTTAAACACTTTTCACAATTAATTCCATCTTGGTAACTTTCATTTTTACCATATAGGCAAAAATAAAAGAGGAATGCTAGGGGGCCAGCAATTTTGGTGTTTTGTAACCATCAATTGGCCATCAATAGTGTTTTTAATGGTGTGAGATTACATCTAATGGTATCTAATGGTGGGAGATCTATCACTTCTGTTTTGATGGTTAAGTGCTGGTCAGAAAATACAAAAATTGCTGGCCCCTAGACTTTTTCAAAATAAAATATAATATTATAAAGAAATTAGGGGTATATGTGTAAATTCACCTGGCCATTTTCTTAAACATTATCGTTTTGCTAATTTGCAGCTACCATTTTTTTAAAAATAAAGATTACCAAAACATTGTCGTGTTGCTAGGATGCAAGTTGGCATTGTTTGTTAACTAGTATAAAAGTTTTTCGCTAGTACAGGTTGACACTAAATTCAACGATAATTTCAACGGTACTTGGTGTTTTTTTTGTAGTGCACTCGATGACCTGCAAAAAAGGTCCGCTAGTAATGGTCATAGCTTTAAACATAAAAAAAAGCTAAACCTTAAACCTCACTAGAAGATTGGACTGTAAGAAGCTAGAAAGGGACTGATGATGCCTTAAACATTGATAAATTCTAATTTCATACAATCAATAGTCAAATCTGATATCTGAATACAAGTTTATGCATAATGCATCTTGCTTGATACTGTTTTCTTTAATTACATAGCAATAAAAAGCAGGAATACCGCGGTGCAAAGCATAGAAGAATAGTTTATATACCAATTTTCTTCTTCTTATCCTTATCCTTAGTATCATCAGGGAATGATAGGAGACTCTCTGTATATATAGAGAAAAATTAAGAGGTTTTGATTTAGCCTATACCAAATAGGAGGATAATTAATTTGTTGGAGAAGCTCTCCACTGACGTTATGTTTGGTGAACATTAGCTTGGAAGTAGCAAAAAGTGCAATAATGTCACTACCATTGGATAAGTACAGAGGCATCATCTTAATATAAGGAATCTCATACATTAAAATCTAAGATGAAACCATTTTATCTTCTTTCATAACCCATATGTAAGTTGTATGGTCCTCGTACGAATACAAGGCTAGGCACCCTCCTAATAGGGTGAGAACGGGGTTATAATTCTTTACTAGTTATTTTAGTATAAATGTCTTTGAAAAACTCCTTTCCTTCAAATTAAAGATAAGAATAGTATCAATGTAAGCTTCACTAGAGTAAGACAACCAATGAATAGCGCCATGTAAGAATGACCCATAAGATTGCCACATTCTGTGATCCAAGGGTTTGGGGAGTGCTGCATCGAGATTAATCCATGAATTGGTTCTCAACTAAAAGCGATCTAATTGGTGTTGGGAGTTCCCATCATGCCAAGATAGAACTACTAAATAGTGATCCTGTTATGACGCATCATAACCAAATCGATATAGAATTGCATGATCGAGAAAAATAAAGCCCGTGATTTTACCATGAGAAACGATATAAAAGATTCATTGAATGAGGTCAAGAGGGAGGACGTCGTTCATGCCCTTGTGCTTCTTCTCCACGCTCGATTTCTTTGTTACGTGGTGGTTTGGAATTAGGATTGTGAGTTGTAACAATCCGTATTCCCATGAGTATTTATATATTTTAGAGAAAAAATCATAAATGGTTCTAACAATTATCTCAAAAAAATATTTTTTGTAATTTTTGATCTTTTATTTTGTGCGACTGATTAGTCTTCTATCAATATTTTTTCTCTGTATTAACGGAATGAAAAAGTATAGGGAGGCAATGAGAATAGTAAATAATGTGAACAATGGAATAAAAAAGAAAAACAGAATTAAAATCATAAATCTTTTTATTAATTAATTATTAATAATTTCAAATTTTAAAATTTAAAAAATAAGGATTACAAATTAAACCAAATTACAAATAATGCAGTTACACCCATTATCAAGCTAACCTCCTTCCTCTATTCGCAAACTCCAGTCTGCAGAGTAACCCAGCTGTTGCTTTACACTTTCCCCTCTCTGGTCAGACGCCGCCCAAACTCTAGCCACCCTGCCCAACCTTCAGCCGATGCTGCCCAACCTCTCTGCAAATGTTTGATCACGCCGCACAAGCCCTAGACAGCCTCCTTCGCTCTGCCCACCCGCTGCCAGCCGTGTAGCCTCCCCTGCAGCCCACTACGTTCTCCGTCCTAACGTCACCTTCTGTGACAAATCCGATTAACATTCGTTGTCATATACGGCTGCATTTTCGTACGTTCATCACCCCTCACGTGCACGTAAATAGAGTCTGATTTGGTTGAACCGTTTTGTACTATCCCATCTTCATTCACTGACGACTATTCCTCCCCTGTCCATGTATCATAGTCGACTCTCTCTACCCCATAAATGTGCTATATGTTCAATTCACTAGGTATATAGATAGTTGTTTTAATCCTTAATTGGATGGTTATTTTGTTCGATTCAGTTTAAGTATATACAATTAACAAATGCTAGATGGTCATTTCACTAGGTAGTCAGATGATTATTTTAATAATTACGTGGATGGTTGTTTGATGACGATCCTGCGACGGTGATGGGGAGAGGGCTACAGGGGTGGACGATAATGGCTGGTGAGGGAGCTTCTAATACCGGAGAGGTGGGATGATTGATGAGGGTGGGATTGGCAGACAGTTTGGGGGGGGGGGGGGAAGGGTGTTTGTGTGAATTCTTTTGGTAAATTAGGATTGGGATGCTTAATTTTTTAAAATAACTGTTCAGGTTTTTTGGCTTAAGTAATTTAGAGAATTTTCATATTTTTTTCTTTTATTGGGCCAAATTCGGAGCCCATTGTTCACATTGCTTAGATTTCTCATTATCTCCCTAGCACAACTGTAACGGAATTAGTCTACAAAACATGTTAAACTTTTGATTTATTCGTTAAAAGCTAATTAGAATTCACAATTTTTTTGTTGTTGGGAGTCTCCTTGTCTTTTTGGGATAATTGTCAAAGCCGTTCAATTTTTTTGTTACCTTTGTCGATTACATTGACTAAATTTATTGTATAAAACTAAAAAATATTAGTGATTTTTAAATTATTTTTACTTATAAAAATTAAATAGAGGATATATTAATGATTAACGTGTCACATAAATATATTCTAAAAAGATATCATTAACTGAGGGGTTAACCAGTCACATGAAGTTAAATATCAAGAGTCGAAATGAGTATTTTTCTGTTGGAGGCCTTATAGCCTTTCGAAAAATTATCAAGAGTCGGGATGGGTATTTATCCTATATTATATCGACACTATAGTTAGTATTTAGTGTATGCTAGTTTGGATTGGTTTTTTGAGTGAAAAAATATTTTTTTTTAAATAAAGTATTTTCATTCAATTTAAATATATTTGAATACGTCTTTTAAAAAAAATATTTTTATTAAAAAAATTAAATTATTTGCTTCTTTTAAAAGTTAATAATACATTGCTTTTAAAAAAAGCAGATGCAAAAGATGTTTTTAATGCTTGAAAATTTTTTTAAAAAAACTTATCCAAATATAAAATAATTTGTTTCTATTAAAAAAAAATCTTTTTTAAAAAATTAAAAAATAAATAATTTTTTCAAAAACAATCCAAACTAACCCTTAATACAGTAGGTATTTAATTGCTTTTCTTTTTTAAGTTATATTTTTACTTAAATTATAAATAACATCAATTTTGTGTTTCATGTTTTATTTAATTAGAGTAATTTGACTTGCATAAATTTTTTGGAATTTTATAATAAATATTTTGATTTTAAGTAATTTTAAATTTAAAATATAAAATAAGAACAACTTATTTGAAAAGAAAAGATAATAAATATATGGATAAAAACTAACGATAACGTAAAATAATTTCCAGATCCATCAAAATTCAGTTTTTCCTTTCAATTTAAAATTTTGCTTTTGAAATTCAATTTTTCAATATGTTGTTCTTGTTGTAGATAGATTGATTTACATTTAATTTTAATTTTTGTTATGGCCTTGTGAGTTTTTTAAATAAATTAGTATATGTTTTCATATTTTGTACGACATAATACATAAAAATATTAGAAATCTTTTTATTAAAAAAAATTAAACAAAGAGTATATATAATAATTATCACTTTAAATATTTTACAAAATTATAATTAAAATTAAAATTTTAATGTTTTTAATGTTAAAAATATTAAAAATAATTAGTATTTATTTTAACAAATTTAAATTAATTTATTTGTTTACTTAAGTAAGTATTAGGGGTTTGAATTACACATTATGTGTAATAATCTATAGTGGATTAATTAGTCATTGCCTTACACAGTTGAAAAATACTATAAAAAAATAGTATTTATCTTTAAAATAGAACAATTTCTCATTGATAGCAATACTTATAGAGATTTATCGTTGTTAAAATTTATTTGAAACAGTTCTATTTGTTAGTATCGTATTTATTCTTGAAGTCAAAACTATTAAAACTTCACATTTTATGACATGATTTTTAAGTTTCCAAACTTATAGAATTATGCCATTATAAAACTATTGGTCGATTAATATTCCTTGGTAACATTACCGAAATAGTATTGTTAGTTGAATATTAGTTTGTGTGAAGAGAAATTAATCATAACAACTTTTATTATTCAATATATAAATTATTCTATTAAAAAATAAATTATTATTCTCTAAATTAGTAAATATTTTTTTTCAATTTTTTACACTATTTTATCTAACAATAATTGCCGTTAAAAAAATGACCATATTATCTAATAATATGATGTATCAAATAATTTTTTATTTTAAAATTAAGTTTAGTTAGTGAGATAAAATTTAAAATGATATTTTATTTTCTTATTCAAATTCATATTTAAATTCAAAATTTATTAGCATGTAGCAACTCACTTTTTTAATTTCAATAACAAAAAAAATTAGTTCGATACAAAATATTTAACATTTACTGATTTTAATCTTTTAAATTTTAATTACCAAATATTAGATTAAAAATTGATTATAACTTAATAACCGATAATAGATATTATATTTGTACATAACTAATATCTAATCTATAATTTATTTATTTTTTGAACAGGGTTAATATATAATTTATTAAGAGTTAATTTATTATAATTTTTTTATAAATTTTGTACTATGTGAAAATAGTGATCTTGTAATACCCTATCACATAGAGCTTTATGCTTAAGTTGTAAATCAATAATAGCAAAATATTACGACACCTAAAAGATACATACATAAATATTTGAAGAATAATAGTATAACTAGAAGTCTAAAAAAAAGATAAACAAAATCGATGGTCGTTGTCACATACGAAATATTAACGAAAGAAACATTCAATACAAGAACAAAACACACACACACACACAAAAGCTCTGGAATAGGATACATAAAGTTTTTAGTCTCGACATAGACACACACAAGTTCCTGAATAGGATACATAAAGTTACTAGTCTCGACCTGCAAAGAAAATGCCAGGTAGAATATTACAAACTAGAAAGTATACAAAATGAAAATCCTATTTCTCCAAATAAAAACCTCTAACAGGATTATACAATAAAATTTTTAAAAGTGGAAAAAATCATAAGCAATAAAATAAATTTAAAAAAAAAAAGCCGTCTTCGCTTCGCCAACTGAATCCTGCACACTTAGCAAAGTGCATCACGCCCTGCATCTGAAAAATAGAAAATTCACGATAGGTAAAACCCGAAAGTTTTCAGTAGGATAATAATTTCAAATAAATAATATATAAAGAGACATAAATCCACTAGACAATTTTAAGATCTCCAACTTCATATAATTTCAAACTTAGAGTTTTAACTAATCCCAATAGGGTTAAGTCACTAAGTCTTAGCTCCGCCTCTAATTTTAATCATTTTCAATATAATCTCATCTTTATTCCCAGTATCCAATTCCTCAGTTCAGTAATTTCAATTATAAATAATAGCAATACAAGACAACACACAAGTAGAGAGTAAGTATGACAAGTATTTCAATTAGTAATTAAACATAAATATACAGTTAGGCAAACCAAAATAAATATGCATACTCAAACAATAGTAAATAAATGCACATGATGCATGCCTGTTCTACTGGCCATGAACTCACTTGTCGATTAAAATGCCAGACCCGACACATCCGGTGGCATCCGGACATTATCTCTCTGTTGTGTATCCCTAGGAGAAAAAAATTTCGAGAAAGTGCCCTACTACCTTCTCCTAGAAGTATGCTCTGGGGATAATGTTTTGTGGGAGAGTATCTTATCACCTTACCCTGTATGTAGGTCGTGCCATATAAAACAACGGAGATTGCCATCTCACTCAGTAGAGAGTGCCATATCTATTTTGTTCCTGTATTCGATGCTCATTTTGTTAACGTTAATGTGTGATAATGGCAATCAATTTTGTTTATCTTTTCTTCACAAGCTCCTAGTTATATTATTATTCTTCAAATATTATGTATGTATCTTTTTTCTAGGTGTCGTAATGCCTCGCTACCATTTATTTATGACTTAAGCGTAAAATTCTGTATGGTAAGATATTACAAATCTCATTTTTTTATTATTATTTGTTCATAATTTTGTATTATGTAATTAACTTAATTAATACTCTTTATTATTTTTTTATAAAAAAAAATTAATTTATACTATTTATATATATTTTTTAATACCAAATAATATACATAGCATCTTATATCTTAAATTTATTAATTTACCTATATTAATAGAAAAAAATATATAATGACTTATATATTATAAAGATTAATTAATTTACACATAAATTAACTATATGATCACTATAAAAAATATTTATCATATATAATAATTCTTGATATACATAGTGTGATGTATATATTAAGATGATCTACTTTAATTATGTGAGTGATTATTATTATTTTTACTTTTTTATTATATTAGTAAATAATATTTAAAATTAAAAGAGACAAAAAAAGATAATTAATTTTTTTTAATTTGAATTAAAAAATCTTCTATAAATATATCTAACTGTTATATATACTAAATGTTATAATATTTAATAGTATAATATTTGGGTCCAATAAGATCCACAAACAAGTAAGATCAACCTAAACCTATTGTTAGGGTTCTAAATCTGATTTAGATTTATTACCTTAAGGTCCAATGCAAATGAAGTTCACGTATTCTTCTCAAATTGAATCTCCGTTACTAGTTAGGGATGATAATGAATACTTTGCAGGAGCCACAAACCCCTTTTTTTTCCCTCACTCCCGTTTAAAAAGAGTCCTCCATTTTTCTTCCATCTTCGTCACACATTTTTGTTTAATTATTCCCTTAGTCAATGCAAATACCTATGAATATCTATGGATTATGAAATTTTTTAAAGAAAACTAACAAAAAATACAAAATATAATCATAAAATAATTAATTAAGTATAATTCAACACAATTCATAATATTTATTATGAAAAATAACATTTCAAAAAAATATAAAAACATCTTTTAACATAATAACGTAACATAATTTTTTTTTGGTGGCGAGACTAATTAAGTGACGATGACGCAGTGACAGACTTGAGAGGCAGAGAAAGTGAGTTATATATAAATTGATTACTAGCATTCAAATTAGGCAGAGAAAGTGGTCTAGAAGAAAAAAGAAGAATTCAAATTGGAGGCAGGAATTAGGGTTACTAATTCAAAAAATTGATTTATGTATATATAAATTAGGATAAATCAGTAATTTCATATTCGCGTGAATTTAACTGATTCCGTGGGCAAGTATCTATGTCCGCGCTCATTTCACGTGGTCGGATCTTCACCCATGGGATTTTACGGGTCTCCATCTAGCCTTAAATCGGAAGTAATCCATTTTCAGCTGATTTTTTTTATCATCCTTATTACTAGCATTCTTTAGTTCGTGGCGTGAACTCATTAAATTTTCAGATGACCAAAATTCAAGCTATATTATTCTCATAAAGTCACATGTATCTTTGTTATAATAATATTAATCAAAGATAAATGGTTAAACACTAAATAAGTCACATTATATATATATATATATATATATCACATATTATATCTTTGTTTGGCCTCTCTCTCTTTCGTCTCTCTCTTCCTCTTTGTTCGTGCTCAATGATGACGGCGGCTTCCAATCCCACCGGCGCCGTCCCTCCTTCCTTCCCCTCTTCTTCTTGTCACAACTCTCCTTCTCGTTTCTTTCTTTTTTGTTTGCGTGGGTGTGTGTGAGGAGAAGTGAGAGTGGCGGTTAGGTGTAGTGATAAAGTTAAGGATATGGTCAAATTAGGTTTGTTTTGGGAACCAAATTGAAAATTACTGTTAGGATAGACATTTTTAATAAAATTAGGGGTAATGTAGTAATTGAAAACTAAATTTAATTCAATAACAATTATCTATAAAAATACTATTTATTCATCAATTTACAAATTATTATTTTTAAATATGTATTTTTAATTAAAAAATTGGAGATAATTAAATAACTTTTCTTTTATTCATAAAATAAAATTTAAAATTTCAATATTCAAATTAAATTATATAAAATTTTTATTATTTTTCAATCACTAAAATTTTAAATTATAAATTAAAAAATACTCTATTACTATTAAAATGATGAGTTTTAATTAATTTTAAATCTCAAAATTTCGTAACTTTGTTTTAATTACTTTTGTAAGATAATTTTTTTTACAATAAAATCATAAATAAATATCATAAATTTCAAATAACTAATAATTTAATTTTTAAAAATTTAGAGTTTTATAAGACCCATGTTGATAATGATAAAGCAGAGATGCAATAAAGATAAAAGTAGTTTTTGACCGTTAAATAGTAGTTCTTGAATTATCTCTAATTAAGTATGGTCATGATGACATTTAAACTCTGATAAGATAGAATGATGAATGCACGAATTTATTTCTTAAAAACGACCTAATTATTATTTTGTCCAAATTTTTTGTCTAAAATAAACTACTAAATTTTTGTGAAAAAATTAGGAATCCAACTTGGAGGTTTAATTACCACGTAAGAAGAGAAATTAAGAGAGTGAAGGAGGATTTACTGCTTAAGTACTGATAAACAAAAAATATCTTTCGTAACATAAGATAAATTTATTTTTTTATGAATATATTTATTAACATTTTTATTTTTCATAAATTCAAATGGATGTTTCCTCTTCTTTGGGAAGAGGCATCAGTAATCTTTTCTTGAGGAAGGGCACCGAATCCTTTGCCTACTTTCTAAGTAACAAGAAAAAGAAAGAAAAGCAAATCTCCCTATAAAGTATAACCAAAATTGTACATAACTTGATATTTTGGCAATATATGAATGGAAATGATTTCCGTTTTTATTTTTCATGATGTCAGGTCTTTTTTATAATAGAAATGTGCGACACAGTTAATGTGCGATCGATTAAGCTTAATCCTTTAAGGTGGTATGTAACTGTATATAATAGGTATTATATTAATCCTTTAGTCAGAAACTTTTGGGAACGAAAATAGTATTGGATAAGAATTTTTATCTATTTCATAAAATTTATGTAAGATTTTTATAAAATAATATTTTACTACTAAAAAATTAGTTATTACAGACGGATATTTTCGACGGATTTTATCCTACGGAAATACAGACGGAATTTCAAAGAGATTTTTTGTCGGAAAACAAAAAAAATGAATTAACATAAATTACAGACGGAAAACAGAATTCATCGGTAAAATTATTTTTTTTTCGTAAAAAATGGTTACAGACGAAAAATCCGTCTGTAATTAAATAGACAAAATACTGTGTTTCATTAAATTATTACAGACGGAAAATCCGTCTGCAATTTAAAATTTTCCGTCGAAAATATTGAGTTAACCCTAATTTTGTCACTACCCTATCGAGCTCCATTCACACTCCTGACCTATGAACTCATTTTCACCCTCATCCCTCTTCAAAGTTGTCGTCGAGAACTCTTCTCCTCCGGTAGAAGATGCTGTCGCCGCCAGCGGGGATAGACCTTGGGTGCCTTCGTCATCTGGGGAAGCTCTACTCGGCCCTCTTCGCATCGTTCCTCCTCTCCTCGCCGCCGCACAAAGTTTTGAGTTGAGCTCGTGGCGTCGCCGTCGCGAAGGGTTCCTCCCCTCCTCACCGTGCGTCGTTTCTGATTCACTGCTCCTCGCCGTTTTTGGCTGTTGCCCCTTCTCTTCTCTGATTTTAGGTAACTCTGTCTCAAACTCTCATCACGAGCTCACTCTGTCTCACACTCTCCGAGCTCACTTTATCAATCTTACTCTCACAAGTTTTGCAAACCCTAGGAACAACATTATCAATCTTACTCTCACAACATTTGCAACCATCTATTCGGTTTAGTTGGGGTGAGATTCATTCATCATGGCTTCCACTTTTATCTTGAGATCTCCAATTTATAAATTTAACTGTTTTGTTCTGATTTAACGCATTGATTTTTATCTGTTTCTTAATTGAAAATATTGAAATAAAAGGATTGTCGTGTTTGCTAGTTTGACATGCGGTGCAAAGATGTGGCGACACTGGTTATGGATGTTAGCGTGGAACCCGTCACTTCCTTGTGTTTCAAGACTGGTGAGACCATTTTCTTCTTTTAAATGTCATTTGTTCTTAATATTTGTTTTAGTATCTGTTTCACAAGGGATTCTAGTCATAAACTCTTTCTTTCAAGCTGAAAAGTGATTAACTAATCTTTTACTGATTGCAAATAGTTGTGCTTGGTGGTGCATCTTTACACTAATAACATGTTAATACCTTTACTCAAAAGATTAATGATACAAGAACTTAGTGGCAGCTTGAAAGATAAATCATGCGGTTTCATATGTATTCTTTGGCTTGATAGTCTTCATTGAGGGCTTCCAATATAACTTCTTTTATGAACAGCCTGTTAACATGTTTGTGATCCTAAATTTAACAACTCCTACACCATTAACTAATACTTTATATTCCCTAAGAAGTAAAATGTTTTAGTTGACAAAAGTACTTTTGCTTGAAAACATGGAATAAAGATATGATTTATGCCTCCTCAGGAACAGAAATCAAGTGTTTTGATGTGCGTCTGGTAAGCAATTTATGGGCAACAAAGAGGCTTGATTTCCAGTTTTACAAAATCATACACTCTTCTGCGTTCCACTTTCTATACTGAGTCCCTGTATATTATGTTCTGTCCTGCTGAAGGCCACAAAAGAATGGAAGCTACTGGAGAATTATAATTATAACAAAGAGGAGATAAACAAGGTAAACAGTATAACTTGTATTCAGTTATATTGCTATGCATTTTCTTGATCTTATTGAGTGTTTCTGCTGCTCTCTTGGCATGTGAAAATGAAACGCTGTGTCTTATATATCTGATTTCCCACCTGTAAATAAATGCTTGCATAACACAGGTTAATATAAAAGGCTGAATGAATAATGTAACATTTTCATGGTTTTGCCTCACCTATTTTAGCATTTTACGATGCATAATTTTCCCATCAGTTTCTTATTCTAGTGTTTTCTCTTGCAAATATTTGTCAAATTCTCCTAAACTTTATAAATGCCAAGTCATTTAGTTGGACAAGTGGTAAATAGAAAAATTAATATAAAATGAATTGTGGTGTATTTGTAGACACTACTTCACACTCTCTTCTACATGTAGCTCAGAAATGTTAAGTGTAGTGTTTGTTTGAGATGCCATGTTTGTCTTTTGGTTTTCTTGCATGAGATTTTGAAATGGATTTTAATCATTGTTGTGAGCACTAATTTGGTTCTGTGGTTTCTTGATCTACACAAACCATTGAATCGTTAAATTGGATTGCAACATTATACCTGAACTAATATTTGCTTGCACATTCTTCCATTCTACTATAATACAAACTGATCCTGCTATCCTTGATTCCTTGTATGGAGGTGCACTTTCTTTTCTCCCCCCTCTCTTGTCTCTCTCCTTTTTTTAAAAGAAAAAAAAAGCTGGAGGTGCACTTTCATTTGTTAAGGAGAGGCTTTATGGTTCAAATTTTCATGGTCTTGCAGGTTGTATGCAACTTGAAATCCTCATTTCTTGCTGCAGCTGATGATAGTGGTGAGGTGAAGGTATGCTTCATATTTATTAAACATGTGCTGTCTGATTTCTCCTATGCAATACCACGTATATCAGTTGTTATGAGCTATCCTTTCATATTTGGTACTTTGATTGGGATCATCATGACCTTTGGAGTTTGGACACCTAAAATTTCTTTGATTTCCTGTTGGTGACATTCACCAAAGTTTTCTTACTCTATTCTCTCATTAAACAAAAACAAAAGTTAGGTTATACTTTCCTGAGAACATGGAAATCACATTTACGATTTAAAACTAATTTCTTTTTCCATTCTAATTTGATATATTATTTGTTTTATTCTGTATGCTTCTAATTTCATCCCTTTCATTATTGATTGAAATGTCTTTGAAAGATTATTGACATTCGCCAGCCATGCCTCTATAAAACTCTACGAGCTGGTCATACATCTGTATCCTTCTTGATTCCTAGTGGTGCTTCGGAACATGGATGCTAATTATGCAGATCTGGAGTTTTGTGTTTAAGCTACTTATACTTTTGGTCTGTTCCTTGTATATTACATTATAGTACTGTTATAGTCTCTAACTTTGCGGCTAAGTTCTAATTTCATCCCTAACGTTTGAAATGTTCTATTTTTCGCCTCAAACGTCTTATGTCACCCTATTTTAGTCTTGTAGTCAAAATTAATTGTTTGGTTGGAAGCTGATTCTGTGTGTGGTAGTCACTCTATTGCAATCCCTTTAGTGGAGGGTGTTTAAACTATGATGCTTTTCTGTTCATGAAAATGTTTTGATCTCTTACAGTTGTAGGCAGACGGTACAAGAAGACAAAGCTCTTATCTGTGGGATTGGAAAGATAATAGTTTTCCCCTATTGGATTCAGCGCCTTCAAGGCTTAACCCAACATTTTTTGGTATAGAACAATACTTTGCTGCAAAAAGTCTTATTTCTTCACGGGGTTTCGAGATAGATGATTTCCATGGTTTTGGTATGGTTCCCCTGGCAGACCTGTAAGTAAACTCTTATACCCTTGTTTCTTTAACATGCTTATTTCTATCATTTTCATTCAAAGACCTCAAAGATGCATGACAAGTCTTAGAGTCTAGTTTGTATGTCAATTTCAAGATGGTTTTGTTCCACTCCTGATTGAAGAAAGCTCGTTTTATGAGCTGTGCAGTCTATACCAAATTAGCATGTTTATGCCAAATGAGGTGTAGCATTTAAACCTTTTCAAGTATACTGCATACTGAGAATCCTTTTTTTTCATAAAGTAATGCATGTTTATTTGAATATATTAGAGAACATGGGCCTATTCTGTTTCTAATACTATGTATTTTAGCGTCACAGACCAAGCAGACACTTATTTGCGTGATCCTAACCTGGAGGCTTTCATATTCTAATGGTGTTTGTACCGTCATGTGCTCCAGATTCAATCATAAAACAGAGGCCGAGGATGTGTATTTCATCGCCTCATCTAATTCTGTAGCTGATGATGATGTCGTTGATGATAATAGTAACAATGATGAGGGTATTTTCTCTGGTATCAAGGTGATTGATGATGGTTTGGATAGTTCTGTCAATGAAAAAACAAACGATCTGGAGTCCTTTTCTAGAACAAAGGCCGAAACTCATGACGCAGAAGGAAATGTTGTTCCTGTGAGTGTCCAACCCCAAGAAGTAGCAGAAGTGCAGCCTAATGAGATCTCTGTTTTGTCTGAGAACCACCAATCTGAAGTTAACTTGGGATCTCATGATACTGATGCTCATGAACATTTTGCAAAGGAGCCTCATGGTTCTCAGGATGCTGAAATGAATAATGCCGGAGTAAATATTGAGATCTCTGAAGCCGAAAACTTATGTGTTGCCCCTGGAACTGGGCATGAATCTTCATCCTTAAATGAACTTTTTGAAAACAACCCTGTTGCGGATAAAACCAATGATCTTGTTGATTCTATCCATACAGAGATGGGCATCCCATCTGATCAAAATTTGAATATATCTATTCTAGAGGAAGGGCTTGCTGAGGATAAAGTCAATAATAAAAGTGGGGTAAATGCTATTGAAATTGCAGAACATAGTATGGAAGTTAGAATAGAAGTTCAAACAGATGGATTGGAAGACAATGGTTTATGTGCACCCTTGACTGCTGGTCCTCAGGAAGCCAATGAATATCCTAATAATCAGGCTTTCTTTAATGGAGACCTACCTACAGAAGAAAATTGTAATAAAAATGAGGATAAGATTGCCCATGACAAGGACACACTGTCTGGTTGTATAGTTGGTGAAAATACTGAAGTAGATCGTCCAGAGTTTGCACTGCTTGTTTCAGATGAGAAAGAGGGTTATTTGAATGATACAGAACATCCACTCTATCAAGAAGATGGAGTACAAAGTACAATGTGGCCCGAGACGTCAGCTATTAAGAGTCCTTTTGTAGATCACAATGAAGTAAGTTCTGCAATTTACCTTAAAATGTTTGCCCTTTTTGAGATTTCCTATTAGAGTTAGATTATTCCTATTAACATTTGACACATGTTATAACTTATAACTGGCAAGAAAGCATTCCAGGTTTGTTTCAATGACATTGTACAATGTAAAATGAAATTTATGCCAAGTCTATAGTAGGATGTGTTTGAAAATGCACTGCTTATCTTTCTCTAACAATCTATAATGGTGTTTCTTATGCATGCCTAATTATTTTTCCTTTTGATTGTATGGTGCAGGAAAATGTCATGATTCCTGATGACACAGGTTTGCTTCTCAATCTTCTTCATTGTATAATATGCTTTATTTTTATTCAAGCATTCCAATTCACTCCAATTCCAATTCGGGTTTTGATTCTATTTCAGTCAGGAGATGTCAAGATTAACTTTCAATGTGAAGCTTGATGCTGCCGATGCAATTTAGTTATCTATTAATATTTTAGATTATTCTATCTTTAAGTGCTAAGTGTAATTTGTGACATTCATGTAACATTAAGATGGTCATCTTATTTTTTTTGGGTATCTTTTTATTCTAGAGAGTTTGGTTCAAGGCATACCTTTGGGAGATAGGATTTTCTTAGGAGGAGATTTAAATGGCCATGTGGGGAGAGAAGTGACTGGATATGGGAGTATTCACGGAGGCCATGGTTTCAGGGTGATCAATGCCGAGGGTAAAACTATTTTGGACTTTTCCTCAACCTTTGATCTTCTCATCACAAATACATGTTTTAAAAAGAGAGACGAACATCTTATAACCTATAAGAGTGGCATGACAAGCTCTCAAATCGACTTCTTCTTGTTGAGGAGAGTCGACCAGAAATTTTGCATTAACTGTAAAATTATCCCGGGAGAGAGCTTGACAACACAACATAGGGTGCTCGTCATGGATTTTCGCGTTGAGCAAAAGTTGAGGAAAAGACATCATACGAAGAACCCAAGGACGAGGTGGTGGCGGATGAAAGGTGAGGAACAAAGAAGCTTCCTAAGACGGGTAGGAGAAGAGGCAAAGTGGGATGGAAATGGAAGCGCGGAAGAGATGTGGAGGGAGATGGCAGAAGTTATTAGAAGAACAGCAAAAGAAAGTTTTGGTGAATCTAAAGGAATAGGACCAAGAGACAAGGAGTCCTGGTGGTGGAATGCGAGTATACAAGAAAAGATAAAGATAAAAAGGGAATGCTTTAAAGAGTGGTCTTTATGCTGCAATGCATATAATTGGGAAAAATATAAGGCGGCTAAGAAAGAGACAAAAGTGGCTGTAAGCGAAGCAAGAACAAGAGCATATGAGAGTCTCTACCAGTCTTTGGGCACGAAAGAAGGAGAAAAAGGTATATATAGAATCGCAAAGATTCGGGAAAGAAGAACGAGAGATTTGGATCAGGTTAAGTGCATAAAGGATAAGGATGGAGAGATATTGGCTCAAGAGGAGAAGATTAATGAAAGGTGGAAGAGCTACTTCTACGAGTTATTTAATGAGGGACAGAAGACTCTTCCGAGCCTTAGTCGATTATGCACAAGGGAAGAAGATCAAAACTTTGACTACTATCGAAGGATTCGAGGCTTCGAGGTAAAAGAGGCTCTAAAGCAGATGAAAAATGGCAGGGCAGTAGGACCTGATAATATTCCGATTGAGGTTTGGAAGGGTCTTGGAGAAAAAGGCATCAACTGGTTAACCATGCTTTTTAATGAGATTTTAAGGTCAAAGAAGATGCCTGATGAGTGGAGAAAGAGCACCTTGGTACCTATCTACAAGAATAAGGGAGATATACAAAGTTGCGGAAACTATAGAGGGATTAAGCTTATGAGTCATACTATGAAGTTATGGGAAAGGGTGATAGAACGGAGGTTGAGAAAAGAGACACAAGTAACAGAGAACCAATTTGGATTTATGCCAGGCAGATCTACCACTGAAGCGATATACCTATTAAGAAGGATGATGGAAAGGTATCGTAGTAATAAAAGGGATCTACATATGGTGTTTATTGACTTGGAAAAAGCATATGATAGGGTACCAAGGGAGGTCTTATGGAAGGTTTTAGAAAAGAGGAGAGTAAGGATCGCATATATTCGGGCAATTAAAGACATGTATGATGGGGCCACAACTAGTGTGAAGACTCAAGGTGGTGTGACAGAGGAATTCCCTATTGGTATAGGATTACACCAGGGATCCTCCTTAAGTCCATACCTTTTCACATTAGTCTTGGAAGTACTCACAGAGCACATCCAAGAGCCTGTGCCATGGTGCATGCTTTTTGCCGATGATATCGTCCTTATGGGAGAGTCAAGGGAAGACCTAAATAAGAAGTTAGAGTTATGGAGAGAAGCTCTAGAAGTGTATGGTCTGCGCATAAGCCGTAGCAAGACGGAATATATGGAATGTAAGTTCAGTCTGAGAAGGGAAAACCCCAATATAGAGGTGAAGATTGGAGAAAACATCCTACGAAAAGTTAAAAGTTTTAAGTATCTTGGGTGCATCATACAGGATAATGGAGAGATTGAACAGGATATAAATCATAGGATCCAAGCAGGTTGGTCAAAATGACGGAGTGCATCCGGTTTTATATGCGACAAAAAAGTGCCTTTAAAACTTAAAGGTAAATTCTTTCGCACCGCTATGGTACGGAGTGTTGGGCGGCTAAAGGGGAGCACGAACATAAGCTGAGTGTGGCAGAGATGAAGATGTTGAGATGGATGAGTGGTCATACGCGATTGGATAAAATAAGGAATGAAGATATAAGGGAAAGAGTTGGAGTAGCACCCATTGTGGAAAAGATGGTTGAATCGCGTCTCAGGTGGTTTGGACATGTGAGAAGAAGACCAATAGAACATCCAGTCAGGAGGGTGGATGAGATGGAAGATGGACAAAGGGCGAAAGGCAGAGGAAGACCTAAGAAGACCATCCATGAGGTGGTCAAACGAGATCTACATGTAAACGGTCTCTCTGTAGACATGATACATGACAGAGCACAATGGCGTCGTTTGATTCATGTAGCCGACCCCACTTAGTGGGACAAGGCTTTGTTGTTGTTGTTGTTGTTGTTGTATCTTTTTATTAAGACAGTGAGATATTGGCCAATGATGTTGAAAAATAACATCCAATTTTATAGGTATCATGTAATGAATATTATGTTTATTTATGTGACTTTTGGCTTTCTTTTTTCAATTTACAGTGTTTGATGGAGTAAATTTAGAAAACAAACCTAAAGTATTTATTTTGCAATGGAAAAATTAAAAAAAAAATTATTTTACCTTACTGACGGATTTACAGACGGATTTTTTGTCTGTAATCAGAGTGTGAGATGATTTTCCAAAGTTCAAATTACAGACGAAAAATCTATCGAAAAATCCGTCTGTAATTATAGACAAAAAATTCGTCTGAAAATCCGTCTGTAATTATGGACAGAAAATCCGTCGAAAAATCCGTCTGTAATTACAGACAGAAAATCCGTCGGAAAGTTCGTCGCCTGTGGGAAATGGATGGAGAATTTACAGAGGGAAAATCCGTCGGTAACTGGTAAAAATCCGTCGGTAACCAAAAATCTGTCTGTAATAAAGACTAGATCTGTCTATAAATCTATCTGTATTAATCAATTTTCTAGTTGTGTTTAAATTAATTCTCAAAGAACCTCTAATAAATTTTTATTCACTATAAAATTTTGAGAATTGCTTTCATCAATCAAAACTATAAAATATATATTAGGCCCTAATAAATTTTATTATAGTACAAGGATAATGTTATGGTAAAGAATAAAGTTTTAGTAAGACGTTAATATTATTTTTTAGTAAAAAAAATTTATAAAAAACTTTTTTATGTACAATATTTCTTTTCTACCAATAAAAAATTTTATTTTTCGTCCAATTCTATTCTTCACCAAAATTTATTTATAAGAAAATTAAGTCTCAAAAATATCACTACAAGACAAATGGATTTCTTTTAATAAACAAAGAGACTAATTTGTTAAACAGGAATCATTTAAAAATTATTGGTTAGCAATAAATTTATTAGAGGCCAAAATATGGAAATTTTTTGAATAAATAAATTAAATATTTTATTTACATATCTATGTATATAATTTGTAGCTTATTTATCAATTTATATTCTTTTAATTATCTCATTTACACTGTAAATAAGATAACTCACGTTTGTTATTGCAGTATCACGTTTGTACACGTATTGTGAAACAGAGATTATTTCGTTTACAGTGTAAACGAAATATGCAAAAGCTTATTCGTTTACACTTAGCAAGAAACGCGCCTATATAAGTAAGTCGTTTACAACGTGACTGTTGTCAGTTTCAAACCATTTTTTACTTTCTTTCTCCCTCCTCGAACATTTTTGTTGATATTATTGAGGTACTCGTACATTATGGCACACGCAGATGCACGAGATAATGATATCAACCGCCTGAATGCAACGTGGTATATCGCTAGAGCGATCGACTTCTAGGTTAGTGTTGTTATTTTTCTGTTTTAGTTAAATAAGCATATAGTTATAGTTAGAATACTTTTATAGATTTAGTATCTATTAGGTGGTGGAATATATTCTTAATAAATATTAATTAATTAATTTAGTTTAATTTATTAGTTAATTTAATTTAGTTAGTAAATATTTATTACGTTTTTTATTTCTTTAATTTGAATGTTATATTTTTAATTTTAATTTTGAATATGCTAGATAACTTGTTTTACTGAATAATTTGTTGCAATGCTGTTGGATAAATTTTTTAAATGTTTAATTTTTAAAGTTAATTATTCTGAATCCAACTAAATCATGAAATGTGAAATAATTGTTTATTATAATTTTTATCTTTTTATTTAAAAATATAAATTTTTACTTTTGAAATAGATTTATTATTGAAATGTTTTATTTTTTAACAAAGGCCTCGCCTACTATTCCCTAGGTGAGTGAGCTACACTCTTACACCATTGGACGCCATTCTCCCTTACTTGAGAGAGGTTGGGTTTGGCGACACGATGCAGCTCAGGAACTTTGTCTTTGACAACCCCTGACTACTGCATTCATGGATCGTTGGTATCCAGAGATCCACACTTTCCACCAGACTTGGCGTGAGTGCACCATCACCCTGCAAGATGTTGACTACCACTTTGGATTATGCACGCACAAATAGTCAGTGGGTGGGTGCTTGCGAGATTTTCAAATATGGTACTAGCATCCGACCTAGGAGTGGATAAAGGAGCTCCTTGGTGCCAGGCCTTCTCATACTCAGCAGCTGGAGGCATAGAGAAAGGAGCCATTTTTCATTAAGCTGACATGGCTTAGGGACTGAGTACGGCATATGCCAGCTACTGCAGATGCAACCACCCTCCGACAGTACATGAAGTGTTACATTATGTTACTGATTGGGGGTTACTTGATGATAGACAAGTCAAACAATCAGGTTCATATCAAGTGGCTGCCATCATTCGAGGACTTTGAGAGGTGTCATAGTCTCTCTTAGGGATTTGTTGTGCTTGCATGGACGTATCACTCGTTATGCTCTACAGCACATCGATCTACCACTGACATTGCTGGATGTACTCCACTACTAGCCTCGTGGATATACCATAGATTTCCTCAGTGGTTCCCATTTGATAGACAAATTTTGACGTTTTCCCTGGCTGTGAAATAATTGCTTTTATATACAGTTTTTGTCCTTTCCATTTATGTAATTTAACTTTTTCTTGCATAAATTGAGACATTATTATTGTTGCATACGTCCACAGGTTAATAGGTATGGGCCAACAGAGTAAGGATCAGTTTGACCAAAGAGTCCTCCGATGGCGTCTTTTATTGGATCGGTTGCAATTGCATGAGGTACGTGACGTTATTTTATCTAATTGTCTCTCAACGATTTATGGTTCTATGTAATGAGGTATACTACACTTTATTTTGCAGTTCTTGTGGACACTGTACGATAACCCAGCCTTGTAGGTCATCAGCCTGGACTGGTTGAGAAAGGAGGCAGAATCAGGAGATGGATGACTGTAGTACCCTTGTCTATTTCAACATTGTTGGGTTTCACCATATTGATTGGGTGAAATTCCAATTCGATGGCCAGTAGCTAGTGTCTGATAACCCTGTCAATGTTGACCGGTTCCTCACCACCACAAGACAAGGAGAGGATGTATGGTGGCCCACTCCTTATTAGGAATGGTACGATAGATGGAGGGCTCGATTTGAGGGAGGTCACATGATCTCCATACAGCCATTCACAAACTACTTGCCTACACAGGTGTATTGAGCCTAGTACCAACATGCTTGCCGCGTTAGACATCTGTCTGGCCAGAATATGCTTGATGATCCTAGGCTATTGACTCTCTTGAATAATGTGCAGCCTATCGCCAGTCATCCTAAGAACGTGCTTGACCTTCTTCGGGATGTCCCTAATCATTATAGGCATGCGAGGAAGGTTCGACCAGACACCCAGAGGCTGCCTAGGAGGGAGAAGGGTGCAAAGGACCGTGGAGGAGCTACGGGGCCCCAGAAGGAGCGGGTCAAACCTCGCGGGGAGCAGTTAGATATTGAGTCTAAGGAGGAGGCAGAGTATGCCCAGTAGGAGAAGCACAGTGACATACCAGCTCGTAAGGAAGACACAGCACCACCACTGCCAACCCGCCACCACCGCCACTACCACTACCACCACCGGTAGTCTCACAGACATTGTATGTTTGGGACGATTGATGAACGAATTTTTTCTAGTAAATAATTCACAATAAATTCCCATTGCAAGTATAGTTTCTAAACCAAAAAATATCCTTTCATACAAAAATTTGGTTGTCACTTAAACAAACCCAATAAAATTAAACCGAAGTATTTAAACCTCGGGTCATCTCTCAAGGAATTGCAGGGAAGTGTAGTTTATTATTGGTTGTGGAAAAGTATCTTTTTGGGTTTTTGAAATAAGGAACAAGGAAATAAAATGGCAAGAAATTAAATTAATAACTAAGAAAGCTCTTGGCAAGGTATGAGAATTAGAAGTCCTATCCTAGCTATCCTTATCAATTGTGATGAGAATTGTCCATTGCACCCACTTAGTTAACCTCTAACTATGAAGAAAAGTCAAGTGGATAAATCAATTTGATTCCTCAAGTCCTAGTCAACTCCTAAGGAAAGACTAGCTTTAGAGGGATCCAAATCAACTAGCAAATTTCAATTATCAATCAACAAAGGAGTTTGATAACTCAAGAGTCTCCAATTACTCAACCAAAGCCAAAAGGAGAGAAATCTACACTAAAATCCAACTAAGCATTTTGTCAAACACTTGGAAGGCATAACATAAAAACATAGAAATTAATAAGAGATAATAAAACCTAAGCAACCAATTGCAAGGAATCAATAACAACAAATGAGAGAAGAAGTAATAAACATAAAAAACTTCAAATTGCATTAAATAGAAAATCAAATCTAACATGAGAATTCATAAATTAAATTGGCAACATAAAGTAAATAATAAGGGAAATAGATAAACTAAAATGCTAGAACAAATAAGAGTAGAAGAGAAACTAAATTGAAATAGAGTAGAAATCTAAAATTGAAAATAACTAAACCTAAGAACCCTAAAACCTCTCTCTCTAGAAAACTACATCTAAAACCTAAAATTATGTGAATGAAAGTTGTATCAATGAATGAATGTGATTCTCCCACTCTGCAGCCTCTAATATGTGTTTTTCGGGCTTAGAATTGGGCCAAAAAGGAGCCTAGAAATCGCTCTCAGCACTTTCTGCAATTTCTGCACGTGGCGCATGTCACGCATATGCGTAGGTCACGCATACGCATCGCTTGGCAAAAATCCTTGTCACGCGTACGCGTCGGTCACCCGTACGCGGCGCTGCCAGTTTCTCAAAACTTCATTTTTCTTTGCGTTCCTTCCAATTTTACATGTTTCCTTTCCATCCTCTAAGCCATTTCTGCCCTATAAAGCCTGAAAATACTTAACACACAGATCACGGCATCGAATGGTAATAAAAGGTAATTAAAATTGACAGTTTAAAGGCCTAGGAGACATGTTTTTAACTATATCACAGAATTAGGAAGGATTTGTGATGAGCGGATATTTTATACGCTTTTTGGGGATAATTTCATATAGTTTTGAGTATGTTTTAGTTAGTTTCTAGTCTATTTTTATTAGTTTTTAGGAAAAATTCATATTTCTGGACTTTACTATGAGTTGTGTATTTTTCTGTAATTTCAGGTATTTTTCTGGCTGAAATTGAAGGAGCTGAGCAAAAATCTGATTCAGGCTGAAAAAGGACTGCTGATGCTGTTGGATTCTGACCTCCCTGCACTCAAAGTGAATTTTCTGGAGCTACAGAACTCGAAATGGCATGCTTCCAATTGCGTTGGAAAGTAGACATCCAGGGCTTTCCAGCAATATATAATAGTCCATACTTTGTACAAGGATAGACGATGTAAACTGGCGTTCAACGCTAGTTCTCTGTCCAATTCTGGCGTCCAGCGCCAGAAAAGGATTAAAAGCTGGAGTTGAACGCCCAAACTGGCATAAAAACTGGCGTTCAACTCCACAAATGGCCTCTGCACGTGAATTGCTTAAGTCTCAGCCCAGCACACACCAAGTGGGCCCCAGAAGTGGATCTCTACATCATCCATCATAGTCTACTCATATTTTGTAACCCTAGGCTACTAGTTTAGTATTTAAACAACTTTTAGAGACTTATTTTGGATATCTCATAACATTTCAGATCAAAACTTTGTATTCTCTGACGGCATGAGTCTCTAAACCCCATTGTTGGGGGTGAGGAGCTCTGCTGTGTCTCGATGAATTAATGCAAGTATTTCTGTTTTCCATTCAAACACGCTTGTTCCTATCTAAGATGTTCATTCGCGCTTAACTGTGATGGAGGTGATGATCTGTGACACTCATCACCTTCCTCAATTCATGAACGTGTGTCTGACAACCACCTCCGTTCTATATACGATTGAATGAGTATCTCTTAGATTCCTTAATCAGAATCTCCGTGGTATAAGCTAGAACTGATGGCGGCATTCATGAGAATCCGGAAAGTCTAAACCTTGTTTGTGGTATTCCGAGTAGGATTCAAGGATTGAATGACTGTGACGAGCTTCAAACTCCTGAAGGCTGGGCGTTAGTGACAGACGCAAAAGGATAGTAAATCCTATTCCAACCGGATCGAGAACCAACCGGTGATTAGCCGTGCTGTGACAGAGCGCGTGAGCGTAGTTTTCACTGGAAGGATGGAAGGTAGCCATTGACAACGGTGATCCACCAACACACAGCTTGCCATAGGAGGACGTGCGTGCATGAATCAGAAGATAGAGGAAAGCAGAGATTCAGAAGACAAAGCATCTCCAAAACTCCAACATATTCTCCATTACTGCACAACAAGTAACCTTTAATTTATGCTCTCTTGGTTATTCGCAATTCAACTGATAAACATAATTGACTTCCTGACTAAGATTTACAAGATAACCATAGATTGCTTCAAACCAACAATCTCCGTGGGATTCGACCCTTACTCACGTGAGGTATTACTTGGACGACCCAGTGCACTTGCTGGTTAGTGGTACGCGTTGTGAAAAGTGTGATTCACAATTCGTGCACCAAGTTTTTGGCGCCGTTGCCGGGGATTGTTCGTGTTTGAACAACTGACGGATTATTTTGTTGCTTAGATTAGGAAAAAATTCTCTTTTTTTTGGTTTAGAGTCTTTTATTATTTATCCCTTGTTAAAACACTTTAAATTTATAGCTCAGTTAGTTAGAACGTGGTGTTTATGTTCATGGTAATTGGCTATCATATTTTTAAAACCTTCTTCAAAAATCATTTTTCCATTAAATCCTGTGCCAAACTTTAAGTTTGGTGTTTTCTTGTTGATTTTTCTTAAAATTTTTGAAAATTTTCATAACTCATTTGGCTAGAGCGTTAATCTGTGTTCTTGGTAATTGGGTTAGAGTCTTTTATATTCTTTTCAAAACCTTCTTTTTCATAAATAATATTTTCTCTATTAAATTTTGTGCCAAACTTTAAGTTTGGTGTTTTCCTGTTGATTTCCTTTGATTTTCGAAAATTTTGGTTTGGTCTTGATCTTAAAATTTTTAAGTTTGGTGTTCCTTGGTGTTTTCTCTCCAAATTTTTCGAAAACAAGGAGCACTAGATCTAAAAATTTTAAATCTTGTGCTATCCTATTGTTTTTCTCTTTCCTCACTAAATTCAAAAATATCTTTTCTCTCTACTTTCAAAACAAATTTTCGAAAATTAAATTAAAAAAAAATTTCCAGATTTTTTTTTAAAATTTAAAATCTTTTCCAAATCATATCTTTTTCAAAACTTCCTAACCACTTTCTCTCTCCTCATTTTTTCGAAAATCTTCACCTATTTTTATTTATTTTATTTTAATTTATTTTATTTTCGAAATAATTAAAAAAAATAAATAAATAAAATAAAATAAATAAAAAGGTAAATCAATCCAAGTTATATCCCTTTATCCATCATGGACATAAGTGGAAGTGAACAGTCCAGGAGGACTCTGGGGTCATATTCTAACCCCTCTACTGCTTCATATGGGAGTAGCATCTGCATACCCTCCATTGGAGTTAGTAGCTTTGAGTTGAATCCTCAGCTCATTGTCATGGTGCAGCAAAGTTGTCAGTATTCCGGTCTTCCACAGGAAGAACCTACAGAGTTTCTGGCACAATTTTTACAAATTGCTGACATAGTGCATGATAAGGAAATAGATCAGGATGTCTACAGACTATTACTGTTTCCATTTGCTGTAAAAGATCAAGCTAAGAGGTGGTTAAATAACCAACCTAAGGCCAGCATAAGAACATGGAAACAGCTGACAGAAAAATTCCTGAATCAATATTTTCCTCCAAAAAGGATGACACAGCTAAGGCTGGACATCCAAGGCTTTAAACAAGGAGATAATGAATCTCTTTATGATGCCTGGGAGAGATACAGAGAGATGCTACGAAAATGCCCCTCTGAAATGTTTTCAGAGTGGGTTCAGTTAGACATCTTCTACTATGGGCTTGCAGAAGGAGCTCAGATGTCTCTAGATTACTCAGCTGGTGGATCTATCCATATGAGAAAGACAATTGAAGAGGCTCAAGAGCTCATTGATACAGTTGCCAGGAATCAGCATCTGTACCTAAGCAGCAACCCTTCCATGAATGAAGAGGTTAAAACAGCAACTGCTGAACTCAGTCCTGTAGAACAAGCTGCTGAATTCAATCAGCAATTGGACTTCCTAACAAGGCAGTTAGCCGAATTCAAAGATAGATTACAAGAGACAAGGATGGCTAATATACATATGGAAGAACAGTTTAAGCAAACAAAGCAGCAGCTGTCAAGGCAAATAACAGAAGAATGCCAAGCAGTTCAATTAAGAAGTGGGAAAACATTAAATACCCCACCTCAAGGCATCAAAAAGTCAAGAAATGAGCAACCCACCAAAGATTCACCTGAGGACAGTAAGAGCCCAGGGAAAAATAAGTCTGGCGCTAAAACGACAGAGAATTGGTGGAAGGTTGGCGCTGAACGCCCAGACCATGCCCAAAACTGGCGTTCAACGCCAGAAACAAAGCAGGATTGGCGTTCAACGCCAGAAATGGGCAAGAATCTGGCGTTGAACGCCCAAATAGGGCAGAATCCAGCGTTGAACGCCCAAAATGGGCACAGTTCTGGCGTTCAGACGCCAGAAGCAGACAAGGAGCTGGCGTCCAGTTTCACTCCAGCTTCTGACTCTGGTACTCAATTGCCAGTGAGGGATCAGACACACACAAGTGCTGATAACAACCCCTCTAAAAAGGCTTCTTTAACCACTAAGGTTGAAGAATATAAAGCCAAGATACCTTATCCTCAAAAACTCCGGAAAGAGGAGCAGGATAAGCAATTTGCTCGCTTTGCAGATTACCTCAGAACTCTTGAAATAAAGATTCCATTTGCAGAGGCACTTGAGCAAATACCTTCTTATGCCAAGTTCATGAAAGAGATCTTGAGTCATAAAAAGGATTGGAGAGAAACAGAAAAAGTTCTCCTCACTGAAGAATGCAGTGCAGTCATTCTAGAGAGCTTTCCTGAAAAGCTTAAAGACCCTGGGAGTTTTCTGATACCATGCATATTAGAAGGTAATTGCACCAAGACAGCTTTATGCGATCTTGGGGCAAGTATCAACCTAATACCTGCATCCACTATCAGGAAGCTTGGCTTAACTGAAGAAGTTAAACCAACCCGGATATGTCTCCAACTTGCTGATGGTTCCACTAAATACCCATCAGGCGTGATTGAGGACATGATTGTCAGAGTTGGGCCATTCGCCTTTCCCACTGACTTTGTTGTGCTGGAGATGGAGGAGCACAAGAGTGCTACTCTCATTCTAGGAAGACCCTTCCTAGCAACTGGACGATCCCTCATTGACGTCCAACAGGGGGAAATAACCCTGAGAGTCAACGATGATGAGTTCAAGTTGAATGCTGTCAAAGCCATGCAGCATCCAGACACATCAACAGACTGCATGAAAGTTGATCTCATTGACTCTTTGGTAGAAGAGATCAACATGGCTGAGAGTCTCGAATCAGAGTTGGAAGACATCTTTAAAGATGTTCAGCCTGATTTGGAGGATTTAGGGGACATGAAAGAGCTTCTGAACTTTCTTCTGAAAGAGGAAAAACCCTCTAAACCCGAGCTCAAGCCACTACCACCATCCTTGAAATATGCATTTCTGGGAGAAGGTGACACTTTTCTAGTGATCATAAGCTCTGCTTTAAATTCACAGGAAGAGGAAGCACTTATTCAAGTGCTAAGGACACACAAGACAGCTCTTGGGTGGTCCATAGGTGACCTTAAGGGCATAAGCCCAGCTAGATACATGCACAAAATCCTATTGGAGGACAATGCCAAACCAGTGGTTCAACCACAGAGGCGGCTAAATCCAGCCATGAAGGAAGTGGTGCAGAAAGAGGTCACCAAGTTACTAGAGGCAGGGATTATTTATCCTATTTCTGATAGCCCCTGGGTGAGCCCTGTTCAAGTCGTCCCAAAAAAGGAAGGCATGACAGTGATTCATAATGAAAAAAATGAACTGGTTCCTACAAGAACAGTTACAGGGTGGCACATGTGTATTGACTACAGAAGGCTCAATACAGCCACCAGAAAGGATCATTTTCCTTTACCATTCATAGACCAGATGCTAGAAAGACTAGCAGGTCATGATTATTACTGCTTTCTGGATGGCTACTCAGGCTACAACCAGATTGCAGTGGATCCCCAGGATCAAGAGAAAACAGCATTCACATGTCCATCTGGAGTGTTTGCTTATAGAAGGATGCCATTTGGGCTATGTAATGCGCCTGCAACCTTCCAGAGATGCATGCTCTCTATTTTCTCTGACATGGTGGAAAAATTTCTGGAAGTCTTCATGGATGACTTCTCAGTATATGGAGACTCATTCAGCTCTTGTCTTGATCACCTGAAACTTGTTCTGAAAAGATGCCAACAAACCAACCTAGTTTTAAACTGGGAAAAGTGTCACTTCATGGTGACTGAAGGAATTGTTCTTGGGCATAAAATCTCAAACAAGGGAATAGAGGTGGATCAAGCAAAAATAGAGGTAATTGAAAAATTACCACCACCTGCCAATGTTAAGGCAATCAGAAGCTTTCTGGGGCATGCAGGATTCTATAGGAGGTTTATAAAGGATTTTTCAAAAATCGCAAAACCTCTAAGCAATCTGCTAGCTGCTGACATGCCATTTGTGTTTGACACAGAGTGCCTGCAGGCGTTTGAAACGCTGAAAGCTAAGCTGGTCACAGCACCAGTCATTTCTGCACCAGACTGGACATTACCATTTGAGCTAATGTGTGATGCCAGTGATCATGCCATTGGTGCAGTATTGGGACAGAGGCATGACAAGCTTCTGCATGTCATTTATTATGCCAGTCGCGTTCTAAATGATGCCCAGAAAAATTACACAACCACAGAAAAAGAACTACTTGCAGTGGTTTACGCCATTGACAAGTTCAGATCATACTTAGTAGGATCAAAAGTGATTGTGTATACTGACCATGCTGCTCTTAAATATCTACTCACAAAGCAGGATTCAAAACCCAGGCTCATCAGATGGGTATTGCTTCTGCAAGAGTTTGATATAGAAATAAGAGACAGAAAAGAGACAGAGAACCAAGTGGCTGATCATCTGTCCCGGATAGAGCCAGTGGAAGGGACGTCCCTCCCTTCTCTTGAGATCTCTGAGACGTTTCCTGATGAGCATTTATTCGCCATTCAGGAAGCACCATGGTTTGCCGATATTGCAAACTATAAAGCTGCAAGGTTCATACCCAAGGAGTACAACAGGATACAAAAGAAGAAATTAATTACTGATGCAAAGTACTACTTGTGGGATGAACCTTATCTCTTTAAGAGATGTGCAGACGGAATTATCCGTAGGTGTGTGCCTAGAGAAGAAGCACAGAGGATCCTGTGGCATTGCCACGGATCTCAATATGAAGGCCATTTCGGAGGTGAGCGAACAGCCACCAAGGTCCTCCAATGTGGCTTCTATTGGCCCACACTCTATAAAGATTCCCGAGAGTTTGTACGTAATTGTGACAGTTGCCAAAGAGCTGGTAATCTGCCTCATGGTTACGCCATGCCTCAACAAGGAATCTTGGAAATTGAGTTGTTTGACGTATGGGGAATTGACTTCATGGGACCTTTCCCACCATCATATTCAAACACTTATATTCTGGTGGCAGTTGACTATGTATCAAAATGGGTTGAGGCTATTGCCACACCCACCAATGATACTAAAACAGTGCTGAAGTTCCTCCAGAAACATATCTTTAGCAGGTTTGGTGTCCCTAGAGTGTTAATCAGTGATGGGGGCACTCACTTCTGCAATAAACAGCTTTACTCTGCCATGGTTCGGTATGGAATTCGCCACAAGGTGGCCACTCCATATCATCCACAAACCAATGGGCAAGCTGAAGTCTCTAACAGAGAATTAAAGAGAATCCTGGAACGGACAGTAAATACCCGTAGAAAGGATTGGGCAAGGAGCTTGGATGATGCTCTGTGGGCTTACAGAATAGCATTCAAGACCCCTATAGGGACCTCTCCATACCAACTGGTGTATGGTAAGGCATGTCACCTGCCCGTGGAACTGGAACATAAGGCCTACTGGGCAACCAGATTCCTAAACTTTGATGCCAAATTAGCAGGAGAAAAAAGATTGCTCCAGCTAAATGAGCTAGAGGAGTTCAGATTCATAGCTTTCGAAAATGCCAAGCTATATAAAGAAAAATAAAAAAAGTGGCATGACAGAAAGCTGTCATCTAGAATCTTTGAACCAGGACAGAAGGTTCTGTTGTTTAACTCTAGACTCAGGCTATTCCCCGGGAAACTGAAATCCCGGTGGAGGGGACCATACGTGATTACAAGTGTATCACCATATGGTTATGTGGAGCTTCAAGATATTGATTCTGATAAGAAGTTCATTGTCAATGGACAGAGAATCAAGCATTATCTAGAAGGCAACATTGAGCAAGAATGCTCAAGGCTGAAGCTAGATTAAAAGCTCAGCAAGGTCCAGCTAAGGACATTAAAGAAGCGCTTGTTGGGAGGCAACCCAATTTTTATTTACTTTCATGGTTTTTCATGTTTTATTAGGTTCATGATCATGTGGAGTCACAAAACAAATATTAAAAATTGAAAACGGAATCAAAAACAGCAGAAGAAAAATCACACCCTGGAGGAAGCACCTGTCTGGCGTTCAACGCCAGAACAGAGCATGGTTCTGGCGCTGAACGCCCAAAATGGGCAACATCCTGGCGCTAAACGCCCAGAACAAGCATGGTTCTGGCGTTCAACGCCAGAAATGGCTAGTAAATGAGCGTTGAACGCCCAAAATGGGCACCAACCTGGCGCTGAACGCCCAGAGTTGTGTGTAAGGGCATTTTGCATGCCCAAATTGGTGCATGGATGTAAATGCCTTGACACCTCAAGATCTGTGGACCTCACAGGATCATTTCAAGATCCGTGGACCCCACAGGATCCCCACCTTCCCTCCTCATAATCCTAGTTTTTTCTTTCCACATCTTCTTTTTTTTCATCTATTCCCTCTTCTTTTGCTCGAGGGCGAGCAACATTCTAAGTTTGGTGTGGTAAAACAATTATGTGAAGGATCTATAGCTCAGTGGTAGAACATGTGGCTGCAAATCAAGAGATACCTCAGGAGATGCACTTCCCTCCACATAATTATTGGAAGCAACTGAGGATAGAAATACCAAAAATCACTAGGAATCAAGCCACAAAGGCAAGGAAGAGACATAAAAGAGCTCAAGAACATCATTGGTGCCTCAAGAAGGAAATGCCATCATCACTAAGGTGGACTCGTTCCTTGTTCTTACTTTCTCTGTTTTTCGTTTTCTCTATGTTAAGTGCTTATCTATGTTTGTGTCTTCATTACATGATCATTAGTAGTAATTAGTGTCTAGTTGGATTTTATCCCCAATTAAGTTATAGTCTATTTTTCTCATCATCAGCAAACATGAATAAAATAGTAGATCTTTTGAACAAGAGGCAATAAAATTTCGAGTTTAATAAAAGAAATTCTAATTAGTTAAATGTGGTGGCAATGCTTTCTGTCTTCTGAATGAATGCTTGAACAGTGCATATGTCTTTTGAATTTGTTGTTTAAGATTGTTAAATATGTTGGCTCTTGAAAGAATGATGAACACGAGACATGTTATTGATAATCTGAAAAATCATAAAAATGATTCTTAAAGCAAGAAAAAGCAGCAAAAAAAAAAAAAGAGAGAGAGAAAAAGCAAGCAGAAAAAGCCAATGACCCTTAAAACCAGAAGGCAAGGGTAAATGAAAAGGATCCCAAGGCTTTGAGCATCAATGGATAGGAGGGCCTAAAGGACTAAAATCCTGGTCTAAGCGGCTAAACCAAGCTGTCCCTAACCATGTGCTTGTGGCGTGAAGGTGTCGAGTGAAAACTTGAGACTGAGCGGTTAAAGTCAAGGTCCAAAGCAAAAAGAAGAGTGTGCTTAAGAACTCTGGACACCTCTAATTGGGGACTTTAGCAAAGCTGAGTCACAATCTGAAAAGGTTCACCCAGTTATGTGTCTGTGGCATTTATGTATCCGGTGGTAATACTGGAAAACAAAGTGCTTAGGGCCACAGCCAAGACTCATAAAGAAGCTGTGTTCAAGAATCATCACACTGAACTAGGAGAATCAATAGCACTATCTGAATTCTGAGTTCCTATAGATGCCAATCACTCTGAGCTTCAATGGATAAAGTGAGATGCCAAAACTGTTCGGAAGCAAAAAGCTACTAGCCCCGCTCATCTAATTAGAATATGAGCTTCATGCAAAAAAACTCTGAGATATTATTGCTTTTCAACCTATTAGTCTTCTATTTTATTTGTCTAGTTGCTTGAGGACAAGAAACAGTTTAAGTTTGGTGTTGTGATGAGCGGATATTTTATACGCTTTTTGGGGATAATTTCATATAGTTTTGAGTATGTTTTAGTTAGTTTCTAGTCTATTTTTATTAGTTTTTAGGAAAAATTCATATTTCTGGACTTTACTATGAATTGTGTGTTTTTCTGTAATTTCAGGTATTTTTCTGGCTGAAATTGAAGGAGCTGAGCAAAAATCTGATTCAGGCTGAAAAAGGACTACTGATGCTGTTGGATTCTGACCTCCCTGCACTCAAAGTGGATTTTCTGGAGCTACGGAACTCGAAATGGCATGCTTTCAATTGCGTTGGAAAGTAGACATCCGGGGCTTTCCAGCAATATATAATAGTCCATACTTTGTACAAGGATAGATGACGTAAACTGGCGTTCAACGCTAGTTCTCTGCCCAATTCTGGCGTCCAGCGCCAGAAAAGGATCAAAAGCTGGAGTTGAACGCCCAAACTGGCATAAAAACTGGCGTTCAACTCCACAAATGGCCTCTGCACGTGAATTGCTTAAGTCTCAGCCCAGCACACACCAAGTGGGCCCCAGAAGTGGATCTCTACATCATCCATCATAGTCTACTCATATTTTGTAACCCTAGGCTACTAGTTTAGTATTTAAACAACTTTTAGAGACTTATTTTGGATATCTCATAACATTTCAGATCAAAACTTTGTATTCTCTGACGGCATGAGTCTCTAAACCCCATTGTTGGGGGTGAGGAGCTCTGCTGTGTCTCGATGAATTAATGCAAGTATTTCTGTTTTCCATTCAAACACGCTTGTTCCTATCTAAGATGTTCATTCGCGCTTAACTGTGATGGAGGTGATGATCTGTGACACTCATCACCTTCCTCAATTCATGAACGTGTGTCTGACAACCACCTCCGTTCTATATACGATTGAATGAGTATCTCTTAGATTCCTTAATCAGAATCTCCGTGGTATAAGCTAGAACTGATGGCGGCATTCATGAGAATCCGGAAAGTCTAAACCTTGTCTGTGGTATTCCGAGTAGGATTCAAGGATTGAATGACTGTGACGAGCTTCAAACTCCTGAAGGCTGGGCGTTAGTGACAGACGCAAAAGGATAGTAAATCCTATTCCAACCGGATCGAGAACCAACCGGTGATTAGCCGTGCTGTGACAGAGCGCGTGAGCGTAGTTTTCACTGGAAGGATGGAAGGTAGCCATTGACAACGGTGATCCACCAACACACAGCTTGCCATAGGAGGACGTGCGTGCATGAATCCGAAGACAGAGGAAAGCAGAGATTCAGAAGACAAAGCATCTCCAAAACTCCAACATATTCTCCATTACTGCACAACAAGTAACCTTTAATTTATGCTCTCGTGGTTATTCGCAATTCAACTGATAAACATAATTGACTTCCTGACTAAGATTTACAAGATAACCATAGATTGCTTCAAACCAACAATCTCCGTGGGATTCGACCCTTACTCACGTGAGGTATTACTTGGACGACCCAGTGCACTTGCTGGTTAGTGGTACGCGTTGTGAAAAGTGTGATTCACAATTCGTGCACCAATTTGTAAAACCATACAAATTATATGAATAAGTGAGTAAAGAATTGATAAAAACCACTCAAATTAGCATAAGATAAACTATAAAATAGTGGTTTATAAATCTCCCCACACGTAAACATTAGCATGTCCTCATGCTAAGCTCAAGAGAAGCTATAAAGGAGTGAAGGCAGAATGGTGGAACTTATGCAATGCAATCTATTTAGATGTGATCTACCTACATGCATCATGCTATTCTAATTGCTATCTATCTATATATATATAAGCATACATGTGGTCAAATTGAGTCAAATTTCGAAGAAATCATATATGCATAATCAAGGGCTAAATCAATCATATCAAAACACATTCACAATTGAGTTGAGTTAATCAAAAGGGTTCACAAACTTTCAAGACAAGCAATGATCAAATATGGACATATGGAAATGAGCCATTGAACCTTCACTGGATTTGTATATGCACTCTAGTCTCTCAGGTATCTAGGGTCAACCACTCTACTCTTCTCTAGTCATGCTTTCTAAAACTTTGTTCTTCATCTAACCAATCGACAAATATTTAATGTAAAAATGCAAACATCATGAGGTCTTTTCAAGGTTGTAATGGGGCTAAGGTAAGGGTAAGGATATATGTATGGCCAAGTGAGCTATAATATGAATCTTTGACTAACTTAAGCTCTCACCTAACATACACACACACACACACACACTATATATATATATATATATATATGAAATTATTCCTAGCTACCCACAGTCTCACTTTTGTATATTTCACATACTCATGTATCAAATTTTCTTTAATTTCACCACATATGCATTGATCTTTTATTAAGCTTAACATTGGGGTAATTTTGTCCCCTATTTATTTATTTATTTATTTATGCTGTGATTTTTTTTATGAACATGAAAGAAAACATAACATCTCAATGCGTATGGTTTTTCTGGTTTTACATGAGTAGGCACCCAAATTTTCAATATTTAAATAAAGTGGAAACACAACACATTCCTATTAACCCAGGTTTCCCACAATTCTCCACACTTAGTTAACACACTATCTTAAGCTAACCAAAGATTCAAATCAGGTAACTAATTATTTTTCCACTTAAGACTAGTGATGTGGTAATATAAAGAACAAATGGGGATTAAAGGGCTCAAAGTGGCAGACAAGGATAATTGAAATGGTAGGCTATTTTGGGTAAGTGAGCTAATAGCAATTAATGACCTCAATCATATGTATGCATGTAAATACACTAAACAATGGATATATAGAATGGAGCAAAGCAAAGATTGCAATCATAGGAAAGAAAACACACAAGAATAAAATATTATGGTTAAATAATATAACCATATAATTAAGCTCAAAAATTCACGGGTTGTGTGTTCTTAGCTCAAGACCATATTCCAACTATATATGTATCATGCATGTTTCAAAAAGTTTTAACTCAAATCAATGTGAATCTTTAATTGCCTATTCTAAGAAAAAGATACATTCCTTGAAAAGTTCATCAATTGACCAACATTTATTATTATTATATATATATATACTAAATGAGATGTTGTGATTATGAAAAGTTAAAAGTTTTTAGTTTACTCCCTATTTTCAATCAAAACAATTTCTCATATGCAAAAGGGTAAACTAAGCTCAATAATCCATATTTTTCCACATCACAACTAATAAACTAAAAGTGCAATTCAAGCTAAATATCTAAGATATATACAAGCCCAAAGTGCAAAATGCAACAAAGTAAAAATAAACAGAAGTACAATAAAGTAAAAATGTGCAAGTACTAAAAGAAAAATAAAATAAAATAAAGCAAAATAGGATAAAAGTCTGAAATGGTTCACCAAAATATAATCCGCCGGAGACGGCGACCTCCCCACACTTAAATCACGACATCATCCTCGATGCTCTCAGTCAAGCTGGGTGTGAAGGATTGGTGTGGGAAATCGTGATTCACACTTTTCACAACTCCGCACAACTAACCAGCAAGTGCACTGGGTCATCCAAGTAATACCTTACGTGTGTAAGGGTCGATCCCACGGAGATTGTCAGCTTGAAGCAAGCTATGGTTATCTTGTAAATCTTAGTCAGGAGATTAATGATAAAAATGATTTTGTTATGAAAAGTAAATAACATGAATTAAAAGGTACTTGTGATTCAGTAATGAGGAACAGGTTGAGGTTCCGGAGATGCTCTGTCGTCTGAATCTCTGCTTTCCTACTGTCTTTTTCTCCAAACACGCATGGCTTCCTTCCATGGCAGGCTATATGATCCTCTCAGTGAAAAATATCATGCACGGTCTCTGTACGGCTAATCAACTGTCAGATTTCTCGTCTCGAATGAAAAATACCATGTACAGCTATCGCACGGCTAATCATCTGTCGGTTCCCACTAGCGTCGGAATAGGATCTCTCTATCCTTTTGCACACTGTCACTGTGCCCAACATTCGTGAGTTTGAAGCTCATCACAGTCATCCCTTCCCAGATCCTACTCGGAATACCATAGACAAGGTTTAGACTTTCCGGATCCCAGGAATGCTGCCAATTGGTTCTAGCCTTTACCACGAAGGTTCTGATCTCACAGACTCGGTCCGTGAATCAGAGACCTAAGAGATATGCACTCAAGCTGTCGCCCAATGACTACGTTGAGCTCAGATAGAACGGGAGTGGTTGTTAGGCATGCATTTATAGAATTGAGAATAATGATGAGTGTCACGGATCATCATCTTCTCTAGATTGAAGTACGAGTGAGTATCTTAGAATAGAATCAAGCGTGATTGAATAGAAAACAGTAGTAGTTGCATTAATCCATTGAAACACAGCAGAGCTCCTCACCCCCACCTATGGGGTTTAGAGACTCATGCCGTCAAAGATACAATATGAAATAAAATTGTCATGAGTTGCTAAATGAATCTCTAAAAGTAGTTTTTATACTGAACTAGTAACTTAGGTTTACAGAAAAAGAGTAACTAAGTGCAAATAGTGCAGAAATCCACTTCTGGGACCCACTTGGTGAGTGTTTGGGCTGAGCTTTCAAACTTCCACATGCATATGCCCTACATTGGAGTTAAACGCCACCTTGGGTGCCAAAATAGGCGTTTAACGCCGAAAAGTATGCCAGTTCTAGCGTTTTACGCCAGAAAGTTTATGGCTGGCTTTTAACATCAGTTTGGGCCATTAAATCTCGAGCAAAGTATGGACTATTATATATTGCTGGAAAGCCCAAGATGTCTAATTTCCAGCGCAATTGAGAGCACGCCAATTGGGCTTCTGTAGCTCCAAAAAATCCATTTCGAGTGCAGGAGGGTCAGAATCCAACAGCATCTACAGTCATTTCTCAGCCTCTGAATCAGATTTTTGCTCAGGTCCCTCAATTTCAGCCAGAAAATACCTGAAATTACAGAAAAATATACAAACTCATAGTAAAGTCCAAAAATGTGATTTTTGAATAAAAACTAATAAAAATATAATAAAAAGTAACTAAAATATACTAAAACTACCTAAAAATAATGCCAAAAAGGGTATAAATTATCCGCTCATCAAGGATCATCGCCTACTGAAGGGTGTGCCGCTGGCTCTGTCAGCGGTGGCTGTGCTGGTGCCTGAGGCTCTGCAGGCTGCGCAGGCTGAGTCTCCTCGTGCTGTGCCTGCTGCTGGTCCTCCTTCTGTGCTGCCTCCTGCTCATCCTCTTCCTCAGAGTGATCAGAGGGTGTGTCAGGCTCGGAGGGGATGTTAGTGCATCCAGTAGTCACAATCAGCTTCAGATGGGTATAGCGTCGCTTGTTGCGACGCTCAGACTGCTCATAACGCCGCTGGTTGTGGTGCTCCATCTGATCAAGGCGCTCAAAAAGGCGGTGCACAAGATGGTAGACTGGCTGAGAAGCAGATGATGGTGCTGCGGAAGTAGGTGGTGCTGCAGGTGCTGAAGGTGCTGCTGAGGATGTGGTTGCATCAGTAGAGGTAGTAGCAGTAGGTGGTCTGTGGCCTAGAGGTCCGAACCGCTTGCCGTACGGAATAACCTTCTTGTAGTCGGCAATCGGTGGTCTCTCATCCTCTGGCTCCCATGGCACCTCAGCTCGACGAGCCATCTGGGTGATCAAATAAGGAAAAGGTAGGGTGCCTCTGACATGAACTCTAGACATGTACTTTCTGATGAACCGTGGAAGGTATAGGTCCTTTCCTTCCATGACGCACCAAATAAGGATGATCATGGCAACTGGCACTTCGGACTCGTGAGTACTAGGCATAACATAATTGCTCAGTATCTGTTGCCACAGCCTAGCCTCATCATTGAGATAGATAATCTTGATACCCCATGGAGTGACCTTTGACTTTCCCATAGCCCACAGAACATCAGGATCAATGGCTATGGTACACCGTACAGCATCCCAATCAAAACTCATGAATCTAATAGATTCCTCGGCCTTCTGATAACCATCTGTATCATCTGTTTTAGGCTGGAAGTGGAGGATGTCCTCTATCGCCTCCTTAGTGACTAAAATCTGCTTTCCCCTAAGCTGCACTACATCAAGGGTCGTCCTAAAATAGTTAGAATAGAACTCATGGACCCATGATATGTTTACCTCTGCCAGATCTCTTTCTAGAAATACCCAACCTCTCTGTTTGATCTACTTTGCAGTGTACTTCCTTAATTCGGTTGGTATTTTGAGCGTCCTTTCCAAGTAGAAGTGTCGTGTGTCTCGAAAGACCGGAAACTTGAGTTCATAGTAAAGATTGGCAAATTTGACTGGGTCATTAGCAGGAACAAGTTGATCAGCTTTTTCTTGATCAGTAAAGTTCTTTTCGCGCCAAGATTCATCCGATAGGATATCCGATAGAGCAACAGATGACTGTCCTCTCTTCCTCTTACCGGAACTGGCCTTAGCCTTGCCTTTTTCTTTTGGATCAGACATTCTGAAAAATGGAATTCCTAGAATACAGATTATCAAACTAAAGCAGAGAAACAAAAGGCAAACAATAAGTAAGCATAACAAGCAGTAGGTAGGCAAAAGAGGAGTTGAAGCTAACACATGAAGTGAGTCAGAAAGCGATAAATCCTTGGAATGAAAGAAAGGTAGGATTCAAAGAAATCCATCAGAAATTACAAAAATGAAATTCAGAATGCTTGTTTGTTAAGAAACAACAATTATCATGCCTTGAAAGGAATTAAAAGAGTTAGTTTGAAAAAGGGGTGAAAATGAAAAAGAAAAGTGAGAAAGTCAAGTTAGTTGAAAGTTAGAGAAGTAGGTTAGAATTAGTGGCATGGTAATGTAGTTCCTAACCAAAATGTGTGCACGAATTCAAAGAATAAGCAAGCTCACTTTCATGAAGACAAAGCAAATCATTGATGATGAAAGATGTAATGTAAGAAGCACAAACGGTAAACATAAGTTATCATCAATGTATTTCATCACTCAAGTAAAAAGGAACCATCAATAGCAACGTCAAAGAAACAAGATTAGGCCGATTAGGAAATTTTATGAAACAACTTCAATGGTCAAGGAAAAGTTAAAATTGAAATAGGACCATGAAGAGGGAAGATTTGTAACCTAACTTGAACAATTCAAACATAGAGGAGGTTTCGAATTCATTGGTCAACAAGGTTCAATTTGACACAGAATTTCGTCAATTAGTTCTTTGATTCTATCAATGACTAATGCACATGAGAGGGAACCAAAATAAAGATGGAGATGCTGACCGAATGAATTATGAATTGAGCTCGGCCAAAATAAAGTGTACCAAGGTAAAAACAGTACCAATTTCAATTCATAATTTCGGTAGCATCCTGGCAGTAAATTAGGCGTTCCCGAATTAAAACAAGCAGCAAAAACTCAATTCATATGGATTCAAAGCAGTTCAGAAAAGAGCAGCAATCATCATGTTATATGAACTCAGACAAGAGCAACAATTTCAATCAGCAGTAATAGTTGCAACTCGTGTGAAATTACATCATTAAGTAAAACAGCATCAAACAGCAGTCAAACAGCATACAAGCAACATCAACAGCAAAGCATTTTTAAAATCATACAATTCAGACAGCAGAAATAGAGTACTTATCAGACCTAAATCCACTAACCACATCCTAGCTACCTAACCACCTAAAATCAACTAATAGCATGCATTTCTAATCTAACTAAACCAAGCAGAAATTAAACAAAGCTAACAAAATTATCTTGAACAGACTGATAAAGCAAGAAAGGGAATGCAGGGGATGACAAGGAAACCTGCACTACAAGATTTCTGCTTGTTTATGGGAATTTTTTTGTGGAGGTTTTGGAAAACCTCCATAACATATTTTATTTATGGAAAAATATAAAACCCCCATTAATTAAAACTAGTTTAAAATTTTAAGCCCAATTTTCTAAACAATTAGCCAGTCCCTAACCTATTCTGATTAAACCCAAACCAACTTTAACTCCAAAAAAAACTTGACCAAAAAAATTGGAACCCTAGCAGATCTACTCGCCACCGCAGTAATCATCTCTTCGCCATTGTCACAATCAAGCTCGCCGTAGCATCTGAGATCAAAGGGAGAGTAACTGGCAACGCCCACGACGCCATCCTTGCCGAGGTCCAGGAGCAGGTTTCTATCCTCAACTCCACTTTCTCATGGAAGGAGTCAGATTGAGCCACTGCCAAGCGCGCCACTCACGCGCTCGCGGATCTTGCCAAAACGGTAAATCCTCCGTTCCTCTTCCTCGATCTCCTAGCGTGTTGCTCCCTTCATTTTGGTTTTTGGAAAATTCGGTCGTGCATGTATCTTGGTGTAAGTCCTTCGATGGCTGTGTCTTGCAGAAGAAGTGGTGAACGTGATTGTCGAAGGAGGAGCTATTCTTTCGGCGCGTCTCCTGAGATCACGACACGGTAATTTTTGAGATCTCCTTCTGCGTTCTTTTTTGTTAATTTTGTGATTTTCTCTACATTAATTTAGTTTGATTGATTACTTCTCTGATTTCAGATTTGGCTTGTTACTTTTGCGATTATTTAGTAACTTGATGGCGATACAATTAGTGTTGATATTTTTGCTTATCCTGGTTTGATTCTGATTTTTATGTTGAAATAGGCATATGGATAAGCAGAATGAGATCCTTATGGAAGCCTATAGATCAATGCTCCATGAATCGCAAAAACTTCAGGTTCTTTGCTTGGTACTACCCCTGAATTTTCCTGTCTCTAATTTAATTTGTGCTTTTTTACTATTTTAGCTATTCTCTTTGAAAAAGAAATTACATTCTTCATTTAGATAGTCCTAGTTTGATGCATTTTTCAGTAACAAATAACAAATGTGATCTTTGTAAGAGAGAAAGTAATTTCTGGTATTTATTGGGATTGTGATACTGATTTTTGGTGGAATGTATCAATGAATTTTTGAATAATAATTTATTTTTCTGTGCGACATGTTTGTATTAATTCATCAACACTAATTCATCACTAAGTTATGGAGTTCTAATTAATAGGTCGAAGAAGAAATGCTTATACACAAGCTCTATATGTTATGTCAGCTCATGGTCTAACTAAAAAGGTATCTTGATCACTTATCTCATCTCATCTCTTCCATAAGAATCTCATTCTGCTTATCCTTTCCCCTGAAGAATGCAAGGTTAGGTTCCTTTTTTTATAAACAGGTCTAGCTCTCTGAACTTCAAAGAAAGTTGGCTATATTGATGACTATAACACAAGAAATCATTGCCACTAAGCTTAAATTATTAACTTTTTTTATTATTTTTATATATAAACAGGTCTAGCTAAAAGGTGTTGCTGTTGGAATATCTATAGCTAGAACAAGTGGGGTTCTGCCATTATTAATTTGTGCTTGTGTTAGATATTTCTAGAAGAAGGAAAAAGAAAAAAATAAATTACCAACAGAAGATTTTATATCAAGTTCAACCCAAGATGGTAACTGTATTTTATTGAAATTCTAGGCTTCTTAATCTACTATTTGTTTCTTTCTAGTTGATTAAGTTATATTAACTATGATACAATATTAAAATGTTCACTGAATTAATTATGTTGTGATCATGAATTCATAATAATAACACTTTTTTGTTTCTTTCTTCCTTATCCTTGTAAAGCATCTAACAGTGGTGAATATGAAACTTTAGGATCCACAGCTGCTAGTGCTTCTGGCCTTCCGACAATTATGGCGGCAAAATCGATAGAATTCTCTTATTAAGAACTAGCCAAGGCTACAAATAACTTTAGCTCTGATAACAAAATTGGTCAGGTAGATTCGGAGCTGTCTATTTTGCAGAATTAAAAGGCCAAGTAAGAACAAGCCAATTATATCTTTAATAATGTTATATAATCTTCCAGAATTAAAAGGAAAAATAAATTATCTTTAACCATTTAGTTCTTTATTTGCATAATTTTATTGATAGTTAAAGATACTAAAAATGGTAGTTAGACATTTGGCAAACGAATAAAATTGATATGAGATGTGGCAAGGGACCACATAAATATACATAATAAATATAATAATAATAATAATACTAATAATGCTACAAGATTAGTGGTCCTATCTATATATGATTTTGCAAACCCTTTGATGAAAATTTTAATGCTAGTTGGTCAAGATCAACACAAAAAGTCCACAAAACAACAAAGAGGTGGTAGAGCCATGAAGGTATTAACATGTCAGCATGAAAGGTAGCTCTAAATTATAAAATGTTCTTCTATTGTTGTGTTCTGTTCTAACCAAAATTCACATATCAGAAACCCGTGAGCATCACAGTGTAACTCTCACAAGTTTTCATAATAGTGAGTTCCATATAGGAATAATAACAAGCAAAGATTTTTGTATATAAATCCAAGGCTATAATCTGCAGCTTTTGGAGTGTTCAGCAAAGTTGAAATTAAAGATATCATATATCTCTTGACGAGTAAGCTTCTATAATATGATTCTTTTAAGAATTTTATGTACCAAACTTAATCATCAGCTTTTAATTCTAGATGGTTTCATTTTGCAGGATATTAGGAAGAGTTAATTATCTTATGGAGATTTCATCTGAATTGGTAATAACATATTCATATCTATAGTTTAGCACATGTATGTGATCAAAATCAATGATGAAATTTTTTGCATTATTGTATATTATGTATATGCAGGGTATAATGGAGGATCCTAATAGCTTTCTCTGGCACTTAAACTCTATTGATACTTGTGCCTGACTACCATTTTAATCATCTAGTTCTTTATCTCACACTGTTCCTGTTTATATCCACCGTGATGTGAAACCTGCTAATATATTAATATATAAAGACTTTCGTGAAAAGGTTAATTTATTGTAATATTCTTGGCAATAATCATTATTTTGTAATTTTTGTTTTCTTTTTTTTTTTGATGAGACTAATATTAAAACTGTCTAATAAGGTTTTGGAAATTCACCAAGTTGCAAATTTTGGGCTAACTAAACTTAGGAAAGTTGGAAGCTCTTTATCACTTCATACTCATCTTGTGGGAACATTTGGATACATGCCTCCAGTGTAAGAACTTAGTTGTTAATTGTCTTAGAACATAACAGTAAATATTAGAAAATATAAAATAAGTCAACGAAACTTGTGATTGATACAATTTATAGATTCTGAATGTCTAAGAACTTGGTTTGACATGACTGAATGTGAACTTCATATTATGTTTCTATGCAGATTGAATTTTAACAAATTGCTAAATTATGTAGATACTTCTAGCAATCAAATCAGAAGAAAACAAGCTACAAGAAGTCATGGTTGGATTAGCAGCAAATGTTTTCACATTCATGTCCTCTCAGGAATCAAGCTATGTATTTCAAGAAGTCAGAATCATTGAAGTTATCCGGCAACAAAGGTGCTGAGGATAAGGAGGTTTGCCATAGAATTTGCGATTAGGATGATGAAATACAAAGCAGAAAACATAGATACCTTCAATCATATGGGAATGAAGAAGGTGCTGGAAGGTGTATTAGAAACCACATCAGAGCTTGAAAGCTTCAATGTTTTATCTAGTACTGTTGGATTAAACAGGCACAATCTAACAATTCACTCACTGGTTGAGACTAGGGGTGTGCATGGGCCGGGTGAAACCGGATTTGATGTGACTCAGACCCGACCCGAAATATATACCGGGCCTATTTATTAGACCCGAACCCAACCCTAGACCCGATGAAACCTATACACTTTCGGGCCACGATTATATCGGATAAAAACCGGATGAAAACCGGGCCGTTAACATTACATTACCTTGATACTTTCTTATAAGCTAGCATGTGAAAATATCCAAATTTTCAAGACTCCAACCATTATTTGACATGGTAAAACCAACTCTTCTCTAAAATTAAAGCATAACCATAATGAATACTAATATTGTCTAATAACACCAAATATTTAAATCAATACAAATAACACAAGATTATGCATTAGTCTAAAATCTTATGCATTTTAAATATAAAACATTAACTTATAGTCTTATAATAACTAATAACACAAAATATTAAGGTTTACAATATTTAAATTTCACATAAGAATAGCCATCATCCATCACTAATAACACAAAATATTAATTGTGTATGATGATCGGTCCACTGAGCCGATTTCGGGTGACCCGAGCCATGACCCGAACCCGACCTGAAATAATGACCGGGTCTATTTTTGAGACCCTTATCCGGTCCTAGATCTGGTGAAATCACACCAAATTAGCCCCTAAAGTGTTCGGGACCGGACCGGATTTTCGAATCGGACCGAGCCATGCACACCCCTAGTTGAGACAGCCTTCAAGTTGCTAAAAAATAGGTGAAGTAATACATCACTTTTGAACCATATTGTAAAATCAGTAATCCATGTTAACCTTGAGCGAAAATTGTAAATTTGTAACACTGTACACTGTTGTTTGATTTGTGTAAATGTGTATTATCCCACATTAATTTTGATTTTGATTTTTGGTTCTGATGGTTATTTATTTATTTTTTCCTCTAGATTTTGATTCTTCAGTCCAATAATCAATGCTTTATTGATTTGTATCAGTAAGGACCAATTATTAATGGAAATTCAGGAGGAACACTTTTCAGTGCTATACTCCATGGCATCTATATTTATTAAATTTTGGTATTAAAAAATAAATTTTTTATTTGAGAGTATGTAAATGAGATGAGATTAAGAATGATTTGATATTAAAAAGAAATAAATAATCATAGGATTTGTGGAGGTTTGAAAATCTCACAAAATAGTTAATTTTTGTTAAATTAAAAAATCAATTTGTGGGGGTTTTAAACTGCCACAAAAGTGATTTAAAACCCCCACAAAAGTCTAATATAAAATCTCCACTAAACATATGTAAAACCCCCACTAAATAGATTGTGGAGGTTTTTAAAAACCTCCACAAAAGACCTCGTGGCACCTCAAATTTTGGGGGTTTCAAAAACCTCCACAAACCATTTAGTGGGGGTTATAAACCTCCACAAATAAGAGAAAAAACTGCCACAAATAAATAAAAACCTTGTAGTGCTGGGAGGTGCAGTAACAGAATTGGAAGGGACGGGGAAAGGTAATGCCACCCAGAGATGGTGGCGGCGCAGCGGCGCAGTGGCTGTCCGTGGCGGTGCTTGGGGTCGGCGAAGGTGGGCAGACGGACAGGGAAGAGGGATAGATGGAAGAAGGAGAAGAAGAAAGGAAGGGGATGGAGGGGTGGTCGGCGGCGGCTCGGGGTTGCCGGACGAAGGTCGGTGGCGGTGAGAAGCAGAGGTTGATGATGGTGTTGATGGAGGTTTGGAGGGAAAGAAGAGAAAATGGAACATTGATGGAGAAGGGAGTGGGCGACGCGAATGGGTTAGGGTTCTTGCGTCTGGGGTTAATGAAATCAAATCCACGCGTACGCGTGTGTCACACTTGAGCGTGGATGAGATAAAAATGCATCGACGCGTACGCGTCTATGATGCGTACGCGTCATAGACGCGAACGCGTGATGGAGGATAAATGAAGATGACGCACACGGGTGAAGCACGCGTACGCGTCAGCTGAATTGTGCTAAACGCACAATTCCAGCGTCGTTTTCGCACAACTCTCTATTTAGATTGAAGGGGGCAAGGTTGACATGCAACGCGTGCGCGTCGCTCACGCCCACGCGTGGTGTGATAGAAATGAAATTGACGCGTACATGTCATGGATGCGTACGCGTGGGTCGAATTGTGCCTCTAGCACACCAACCGCACGATTCTATCACAACTCTCTGTTCGTTGGATGGGAGAGCCAAATTGCTATCGACGCTCACGCGTGGCCGACGCGCACGCATGTGTTAAACCTTTTTTTTAATGCAGAATGCATGTGATGATGCAGAATTTATGAATTAACACTGATAAAAATAAAATAAAATAAAAATAAGAATAAAAATGGACGATCATACCATGGTGGTTTGTCTCCCACCTCGCACTTTTAGTTATTGTCTTTAAGTTGGACATTCGGCGAGCTCCTTGTCATGGTGGCTTGTGCTTGAACTCATCTTGAAACTGCCACCAATGCTTGGACTTCCAATAAGCTTCAACATTTCCAAATAAATTCACCAAGCCTTGATGAAGTTCTCCACAAGCTTTCAGCTCCCAAAGTCGATCTTCATGTATGCCCGGATCCCAAATCTTGTATCTACACCCGTCTGTAATCCCAACCGAGTGGCAAGCAGTCTGAATTCTCAATGAAATACCAAACTCTTCTCTTAGATCCAACCAATTGTTCACTAGTTCCACCTTTGCATCTAGCTCTTGAAGTATCAACCTTGATGAGCCTTGATTTACAACTCCAACCACTAAACACTCTTCTCTTACGCTTTATGCCACAAAGCTTCCTAAGTTGGCCGTCCGTTTCAAGAATACCATATTCAAGTGGGACAGTGAAGCGAATAGAAATAAGTTTTACTCACCCAAGTGAAGGAGTAGACGGCAACCTAGGTCGAGAAGTCTCCAACGTTCTTGACAAAGCAAGTTCAACTCCCGTCCAACCTTTCCGAAGGACTTCCACTTCCACATCATTCTCAGACTCAATCAGAGGAGGGTCCTCATGTTCAAGGAGTTCAATTGCGGATGTAGATTCATCACTAGGAAGACTTGATTTACGATCATCATCACCAAGGGAACTTGCTTCTTGATCTATCCCATCCAAGTCTTCATAAGGAATATGCCATGGAGGTTGTGTACTAGCCTTCTTGGTATTAATTTCAATCTTCTTGGAGGAATACTTTGTAACTCTGGATTCCCATGCGGGTTCAGCGTCTCCTAAATCTTCAACCACTTCTTCCTCTTCAACTATTACGGCTTCCTCCACTTGTTCCAATACAAAGCCACGTTTCTCATTGTCCACCAGAGTTTCTAGTGTCTCCCCCATGCTAGGTTCTTCTATTGATTCTCCACATGTAGCCATGGGAGTACTTTGAGTGTCTAAATGTTAGGAAGCTAATCGATTTACTACCTCAGTCAAGGCAGCCGTGAATTCTAGTACTTCCCTTTTCATCTCTTTTTGCCCTTGAAGAAGAACACCAAGAGTGTCATGCATTGAAGATTGAGGTAGATGTGAGGGCTCATTACTTGGGAAGAAAGGTTCATGATAAGAGGGTGGTTCATTACTCTCCATCTTTTCCACTGGTTGCACAACACACTTCAATCCCTTGTTCTCAAGTTGAGATTCTTTAGCCACGAAAGCTTCGGGTGCTATTCGGCTTACCACTTGGTCCAACTGATGAAGGGTTGCATGAAACCGATGCATTGTTTCCTCGAGATTATCCTTTGATTCTTGTTCTGCTCGGATTGTATGAGTAGGATCATATGGCTCTTGGGTTGATGGATATGGATATGGTGTATATAAAGGTGGTGGTTCTTGGGAGTAATTGGGTTGGAATTGGGGTGGTTCCATATATGGTTCATATGGCTCATAGGGTGGTTGATATGGTGGATATGGGTTAGGATTATATGAGGGTGTTTGGTAGTAGGGGACTTGTGAGTGTGGTGGTTCAAAGCTATGTTGAGGAGGGGGTTCATAGGCATATGGTGGGGCTTGTTGGTAACTACAAGGGGGTCCACCATATCCATTCTCTTGAGGCACACCTCGGAATGGCTCTTGCTCATAGTAAGTTGGTGGAGGTTGGTTGTCACAAAAAGGTCCACCATAGCTATTGTCCTGGTATGCATCATAGAATGGTTATTGGTCATAGTGCATTGGAGGGGGTTGTTACCAAGAGGGTTGATCAAATCCTTGTGGCTCCTCCCATCTTTGATTGTTCCAACCTTGATGCATGTTCTCATTATAGCTTCCATTCCCTACAACATAATTTGAACCAAACTCGTAGCCAAAGGGGTGAGAATTCATAGTAGCAAATAAAAATAAAACTAATAAAAATAAGCAACTAATTCGTAAAAGTAACAAATAAGCAAAAAGCAAATATTTACAATAACCAATAATAAGGCACACGTTTGCAATTCCCCGGCAATGGCGCCATTTTGATGAACGGATTTTTGCTAGTAAAGAATTCACAATAAATTCCCGTTGTAAGTATAGTTTCTAAACCAACAATAATCCTTTCATACAAAAATTTGGTTTAAACCGAAGTATTTAAACCTCGAGTCGTCTCTCAAGGAATTGCAGGGAAGTGTAGTTTATTATTGGTTGTGGAAAAGTATCTTTTTGGGTTTTTGAAATAAGGAACAAGGAAATAAAATGGCAAGAAATTAAATTAATAACTAAGTAAGCTCTTGGCAAGGTATGAGAATTAGAAGTCCTATCCTAGCTATCCTTATCAATTGTGATGAGAATTGTCCATTCCTCCCACTTAGTTAACCTCTAACTATGAAGAAAAGTCAAGTGGATAAATCAATTTGATTCCTCAAGTCCTAGTCAACTCCTAAGGAAAGACTAGCTTTAGAGGGATCCAAATCAACTAGTAAATTTCAATTATCAATCAACAAAGGAGTTTGATAACTCAAGAGTCTCCAATTACTCAACCAAAGCCAAAAGGATAGAAATCTACACTAAAATCCAACCAAGCATTTTGTCAAACACTTGGAAGGCATAACATAAAAACATAGAAATTAATAAGAGATAATAAAACCTAAGCAACCAATTGCAAGGAATCAATAACAACAAATGAGGGAAGAAGTAATAAACATGAAATACTTCAAATTGCATTAAATAGAAAATCAAATCTAACATGAGAATTCATAAATTAAATTGGCAACATAAAGTAATTAATAAGGGAAATAGATAAACTAAAATGCTGGAACAAATAAGAGTAGAAGAGAAACTAAATTGAAATAGAGTAGAAATCTAAAATTGAAATAACTAAACCTAAGAACCCTAAAACCTAGAGAGAGGAGAGAGCCTCTTTCTCTAGAAAACTACATCTAAAACCTAAAATTATGTGAATGAAAGTTGTATCAATGAATGAATGTGATTCCCCCACTCTACAGCCTCTAATATGTATTTTTTGGGCTTGGAATTGGGCCAAAAAGGAGCCCAGAAATCACTCCCAGCGCTTTCTGCAATTTCTGCACGTGGCGCATGTCACGTGTACGCGTAGCTCACACGTACGCGTCGCTGCCAGTTTTTCAAAACTTCATTTTTCTTTGCGTTCCCTCCAATTTTGCATGTTCCTTTCCATTCTCTGAGCCATTCCTGCCCTATAAAGCCTGAAAATACTTAACACACAGATCACGGCATTGAATGGTAATAAAGGGTAATTAAAATTGACAGTTTAAAGGCCTAGGAGACATGTTTTCAACTATATCACAGAATTAGGAAGGATTTGTAAAACCATGCAAATTATATGAATAAGTGAGCAAAGAATTGATAAAAACTACTCAAATTAGCACAAGATAAACCATAAAATAGTGGTTTATCAACGATCCTTTTACGGCCCTACCTGGCTGGGTGGATCTTGGTACATCAACCTGTCGTCATGAGGCCTCCAAGTTCGACAAGATCTAGTTCAATGAGGCATTTCAAATTTGTACCACTGACTAGCAGAACATGCAACATATGTGGACCAATTTCACACAGGCAGAGAGCAGAGTGTCAGTCAGGGTCTTCATCATTCATTAGCTCCTGCATCTACTTTAGTGTGGGTTTCTTACCTATCACTAGGGATGGAAAAAGGCCAGGTGGCCTGCCAGGGGCCTGTAGCCTGGCCTGTGTTTGGCCTGCCCTGGCCTGGCCTGTTATAAAATAGGCACAGGCTCAAGTTCTTATAAAAGTCTTATTATGTTAATAGGCCATACCCAGGCTCACTAATTAGCCTTATTGGCCTGTCAGACTTGCCTGGACCTATTAATACATAATTACATATATAAATAGTTTTGTATATTTTAAATACTTTAAAATTTAAATTTTTTTATAAATATTAAATATGACATATTACATATAAATATGTTTATTAAAAAATAATTTTTTAAATAATATTTTTATTTTTGTAAAAATAAAATTATCAGGCCTTTTAACAGGCTTCAAGCCTGGCTAGTCTGAATAACAAGCCAGGATTAGTAGTTTAAAAAAAGCTTATAGCAGGCTAAAAGTCAGGCTCAGGCCAATTGACTACATGATAGGCCAGGCCTGTTAAGAGCAAAGCCTGGCCTGGCCTGGCCTGTTTCCACTCCTACCTGTCACTAGAGCCCAGCACCTCGTACGACACAGATGTCCGCCCCGGTTCACAGTATGCGACGCCCCCATCGGTCGACTATGGGCGGTTGATTACTGCATTCCAGTCGATGCCGCTTGTCACGGAATTCACAATCCACAACTTACCGGCAAGTGCATCGGGTCGTACCAAGTAATACCCCAGGTCTGTGTGGGCCGATCCCACGAGGATTGATGGACTAAGCAAAAATAGTCAAATGATTCACTTACTCAGACAAGCAGAAAATGGTGTTTTGAGGTTTAAAGTGCATTGAACAGTAGTCTGAAAATTGGAAGGCAAACAGTGGATTCGGTGTGAAAAGTATATGATAGAATATTTAAGGTTTCAGAGATGTTTATTTTTCTGGATTTATATTTCTTACCAACTATTTTAATCATGCAAGATTCATTTAATGGCAAACTGTAATTGACTAAACCCTAATTCCATAGTGATTTAGTCTCCTCTAACCTAATCAACCGCCAATTCTTTGGTCACTTAATATAGATTAAAGGGTTAAGTTCAATTCTAGTTTATTAGCCACAAAAATCCTAATTACCCAAATATAAGAGGATTATATGTCACATATCCCGTTAAGTACAGGCAATTAGTGATTTAGGAGAAATTTACTTTCAACCTAATATTCAAGTGAGATAAATTTTTCAAGAATCAACAAGAATAAATGTAGAATAAGAGTTATTTTCCAATACACTCAGATTTATAGGATGAAGAACGAAAGTAATCCTTGAATTTAAATCAATACATTAATTAAAATAGGGTGGCAATAGTATTAATCCATAGAATAAACAGAGCTCTTAACCTTAACCAAGGAGGTTTAGTTACTCATGACTCAGAGAGAAAACTAGGGTTCAAAGATGTGTGAAAACTAGAATGAGGTAGCTGAGAAGAAAGTCCCCGAAGGGCTAAATCTTTTCCATTTTATATCTAACCTAATCTGATTTGAAAATAAAATAAACTAATAATTACTAAAGCCCAAAAGATTGTGTTTGGGAATAGAAATAACTAAAACAAAATAAAATAGAATAATTATAATCCAAAACTAACTAATGAAGCCCCTTTGTTGAAGTTGGGTCCGCGCTACTGGCATTAAACGCTAGAAACGGCGTTTAGTATCCCAGGTGGCAGAAAGCTTCCAAACCTTGCTGTCTTCCTGGCACTAAACACCAGGTTCGACGTTTAGCACCCTTTGAGGCAGAGAGCTCGTCCAGGTCCGTGTTTAGCGCCATCTTGACAGAATGGCTGCATTAAATCCAAAGTGCTCGACATTTAGCGCCAGCTCAACAGAATTAAAATTATTCTCTTTTCTTCTGCATAGACTCTATCAAACTGATCCAAACTTAATCTGAAATAATCAAAACAATAGACGACTCAAAGTACCATCCAAATAGGCTTCAAAATACTAAAATCTAAATAAAACTCAATAAATTCATATCTAAAATAATAAAAAATAAAGAAAAGATGCTCACGCATCATAACACCAAACTTGAATTGTTGCTTGTCCTCAAGCAACTAAAAACAATATAGAATTGAGAAGTGAAATTGCCCAAGAATTGAATTTTCCCTTAAGCTCCTGTCCATTCACTGAGTGAGGGTTGATGACACTGTGATCCTGAATAGTTTTGGCATCTCACTATCCTTTGAAGCTCAGAAAATGCCAATGTCCTTCTGGTGCATACGAATCCCCACACTTCTGTACAACAGTACCAACAAGTGCACTAGGTCGTCCAAGTAATACCTGAGCGAGTCAGGGTTGATCCCATGAGGATTGTGGTTTGAAGCAAGCTATGGTTATCTTGTAGGTCTTAGTCAGAAAAATCAGAATGAGAATGATTTTATGTCATATATGGAGTTTTAAGAGTAATGTATGAAAGGAATACTGAATTGGAATAAAGTTAAGGATTGGAGTTGCTTTGTCTTTCTGAATTAACTCTGATATTACTGCTCTCTTTGCTTGTGAGTGATTTCTTCCATGGCAGGCTGTATGTGATTGACACTGATTTGAGCAGCTGCCAATACTCCTCCAGATCTGAACTCCATGTTTAGTGTGGATCCATTCTGATTGAGGGTGAAGCTCGTACAGTTCATTCTTCTTAATGATCCTACTCAAAATGCCACAGACAAGGTCAGATCTTCCAGATCAGAGAATGTTGCACCTTTTGTTCTAGCCTCTACCATAGAGACCCTAATCTCTCCAAAAATTGGCTGAACTTATGTCTCGAGAAGTTCCCAACGAAGTCGTGGATTATCTGTCTAAGAGATGTATAAACATAGTTGTTGGTTTGTCTTTGTCCCGTGAAAGACGCATTCTGAACCCAAGTAGACGCGGATGTTTGTCAGGCACATTCGTCTTAATGTGATGAACAGAGCTAATTTGTTAGATCATCCTATTCACCACGATGAAGATCAGATATACATCTTAGAATTAATCAAACACAGATCGAAGAGAAACAGTAATACTTTTATTAATTCATAGGACTCAGTAGGGCTCCTCCCTTTAATCTATGAGGTTTAAAAACTCATACTGAAGAAAAAATACAATGGTAAACATGTATGATAGTCTCTGGAATCGAAGAAGGTTCTGAATTATATAAATAAAATCCCTTAAATACTAAACAAATGACTAGTAAGGGTAAAACAATCTTTTTAGTGCTAAAATCAACTTCTGGGGCCCACTTAGTGAGTGTTTGGGCTGAGTTTTGATGAGATCCACGTGCTATGAGGTCTCTTGGGTGTGGAACACCAGCTAGGGGGTCCTCTTTGGTCGTTTATACATTAGTCTCTGCTCTTTGGGCGCTGGACACCTGGAAGGGGACAGGTAGCTGGCGTTGGATGCCAGTTTTGGGCCTTCTAATACAAAGCAAAGTATAGACTATTATATTACTGGAAAGCTCTAAAAGTCAGCTTTCCATAGCCGTTGAGAGTGCTCCATTTGGATTTTTGTAGCTCCAGAAAAGCTCTTTCGAATACAAGGAGGTCAGATCCGGATAGCATCTGCAGTGCTTTCTCTGTTTCTGAATCAGACTTCTGCTACAGCTCCTCAATTTCAGCCAAAAACACAAAAACTCATAGTATAATCCAAAAATGTGAATTTAACACTAAAACTTATAAAAACTTAATAAAAAATAAATAAAAACTACTAAAAAGTAAAAACTATATGAAAGTGATGCCAAAAAGCGTATAAAATATCCGCTCATCACCTTCAAAACTAGAACTTGGATAATATTATGGATTCTCTTCCATTTTAACCTTTGATTAGTCCTTGAACACAACTTTTTCTTATCTTTTCTTTGATGCTTTGCACCTTGAGCCTAGTCGTAACTCTAAATATTTTGTCTCAAGCTTTACTCAACACGAAAACACCACAAGCACTTAACTAGGGGAACTCTTTGAGTTCTAAAATTTTTTCTTTTAACTTTTCCCATTCAGTGGTGCTCAGAGCCTTTGGTATACTCATTATTGGCACTTGGTCTCAACTCTAAGTGTTCTGTCTCAAGATTTACTTGACACCTTCACACCACAAGCATATGGCTAGGAAAACAACTCTTTGATCTTTTGATCATACTAAACCTTCCTAGCCATTGATGCTCAGAGTTTTGGACCTTGCTCTTTATTTTCTTTTTCTTTTTGTTGTTACTTTTGCTTCAAGGATTAAGTTCTTGTCTCAATTTAGAGAATTCATAATACTTCTCTAAATTCAAATATATACTATTCTACTCATACATCCAGAATTACAGATAATACCACCACATCAAGATCAATAGGACAACTCAGAATATATAGCTCAAGTTCTCATGCATTATATCACTTTTCTTTTCCTTTTTTTTCTTTTTTTAATACTCGATGATCAATACATAAGACAACTTTTCAAAGTAAACACAAAATACTAAATTAATTAACTAAACTAGAAGAACTAAGAATGCTACTAGTCATGCAAAGGATTTAAACAGAAAATAGAAAATAAGATATATTAACTAAAAAACAGAAAAAAGGGGAAATAGCAGATAAGAAACTCAGTCACCTCAGTCATGGTGGCTGCTCCTTCCTGGAAATCCTCTCCAAGCTCCAAAATCACGCCTCCGCTCATCCATCTCTCGCCGCTGGCTCTGCTGCTCCTCTAGTATTTGCTGAAGAAGGGCAGAGTGGCCCTCATGGTCTATCCTCAACTGATCAATAGATGATGCTAGATGCCCAATGAATGATGTCAACTGATCCCAATAATCCTGAGGAGGAAAATAATGACCCTGAGGAACCTCAGGCTGCTCCTGCTGAGGAAGGAGAACTGGCTCCTGAGGTGGTGCTCGGGTATACTCCTTAGCATACTCCATATCCCTCCTAGTGATCGGCCTTTCGATGTCAATAGGAGTGTCGCAGTCAATTCGCACTTGAGCGGCGTCACATGGGCGGAAAATGTGGTGGGGAAAGGCCAGTCTGGCAGAAGTGGATGCCTTAGCGGCAAAGCTGTATAACTCTTGAGGGATCACGCGATGCACCTCCAGATCGTAGGGATGATAGAGTGCTAAATAAATTCCAGCCATTTCCTAGCAACCGGCCTCAGATAGTGCCTCCCCAACTGGTATGGTTGCGCCTTGGTGTCACGCCTCCACTGTGCTCCAGGGAGGCATATGTCAGTGAGGATCTGGTCCAACCTTTGATCACTGTTGACGCTATGAGTGTAAGAGTGAGGGTCTTCTCTGGTCGGAGGCAACTAAAACACGTCCCTCACTCTCTCCGGACCAAACTCCAGGATCGTCCCTCAGACCATGGTGCGCCAGTTCTTCGGGTCAGGGTTCACGTTCTTGACATGCTTGTAAGTCACCCAAGCATTTGCGTAGAACTCCTGGACCATCAAACGGCCCACTGAATTCTCTGGGTTGCACAGAATTTCCAAACCCCTCATCTGAATCTGCTCCCGTATCTCCGGATACTCATCTAGCTATAAATCAAACTTCACTTACGGGATCACTTTCTTCTTGCTCACAATCTCGTGAAGGTGATCCTTATGGGTCTTGGAGCTAAACCGATTGTTGTCAAAAGGACCGGTTGTGGGAGCTTTCTCCTTCCTCTTCCTAAAGGAGAACTTGCCAGTCTTGGGTGCCATAAATGATGATGATAAGAAAAATAGCGAAGTGTCCAACACTAAACTTAGAGCCTTTTCTCGTCCCGAGCAAAGAGAAAAGGAAAAGAAAAATAGAGGGGAAAGGTAAAAAGATGGTGAAGAGGAAAGATGAAGAAAATAATAACGGAGAAGATAGATAGAGCGAGGGAATAAGAAAAAGAAATTTGGGGTAAGTGGTCAAGGGATGTGTGTGAAAAGAAAAAGGGGAGTTGGAGATTGAATGATAAAAAAGGGGAAGAGGGGTAGTTTTTGTGTTGTAGTGAAAGGATAGGGTAAAAAGAGGTATTTATAGAAGTGGGAGAGGGGGGTTATGTTTGGTTTATGGAAAGGGGGTGAATGGAATTGAATGGGAATTATGGTGGGTTGGTGGGAGGGGAATGGGGAATTGAAAGAAATAAATAGGGGGTGGAATGGTTGGGTAACAGTAAAAGGAAGGGGAGTGGGGAAAAGAGAAACTGGTGGGGGAGTGTAAGAGTAGGACCCACAAAATCTCATTTTCAAAATTCAACGTCCCTTCCGTGTTGACCGTTCTGATGCTACTGGTGCTAAACACCAGCGTCGGCGTTTAGCACCATAGCGTTTTCAGAGTTTTTTTGGGACGAGGGCTTGGTGCTAAACGCCCAGGTCTGCGTTTAGCGTTGGAAAAATAGAATACTTTTTGAAAATTGTTCCATCTTGGGCGCTTAACGCCTTTCCTGGCGTTTAATGCCAAGCAAACAGAAGCAACTCCACTTTTTATGCCATTTCAGCGTTGAACGCCTAGGTCCGAGTTTAGCGCCAGTGTCGACGTAAATGCTCCTCAAAATTTGTGCTCTTCGGTGCTAAATGCCTAGCCTGGCATTTAGCGCCACCCAAACAGAGAGCTTTTTAAACTTTGTGCCCCTCCTGGCTGAACGCCTAGCCTGGCGTTTAGCACCGGAGCACCCAAATGAACTTCTCTCCAAGGTGTTCTGTTCTTCCTTCAAATTCCTCTTGTTCCTATTTCAAACACTTTGTATGACCACAAACAAAATAAACCAAGGAAAACTATGAATAAAAATCATAAATAACTGAAAATTAAAATGAACATAAAATCAAAGGATGTTAGGGCTGGGTTGCCTCCTAACAAGTGCTTCTTTAACATCAATAGCTTGACGTTCAGCTCTTGTTAAGGTGAGGGTTGGTCATAGTACTTCAACTCCTCACCTCTCACTGTGAATCGTTTCCCTGTGTTTTCATGGATTAACTCAATATGCTCAAGGGAGAGAATCCTGTTCACCGTATGAGACAATAATGGGCTTCGAGTTAACACCACTTTCGTTCCTGGTGAGAACTCTTCAATGGGGATCTTCTTGTTTCTCCATCCCTTGGGCACTTTCTTCTTGGGAACTTCCTCCTTGGTGATGACGCACACCCAACACCAGACTTATATTTGATGTCAGAAAAAATTGTTTTGATTTCCATTGAAGGAGGCTTGAGCTGCGAACTCTATTTTACCCCATTAAGGGATTCTTGGAGACTTGGATTAGTCCACTCATTCTTCATGCAAGTGCCTTCTTCAATTGAATGATCTATGGGTTTAAAAACCTTGAAGATCAACTGCTCCTTATGCAGCCTTAGCACCAATTTACCTTCTTCCACATCAATCAAAGCTCTCCCTGTGGCTAGAAATTGTTTTTCTAGGATCATGGAGACGTTTTCGTCCTCTCCCATGTCAAGGATCACAAAATCTGCTGGGAAGAATAACTTTTCCAATTTGACCAAGAGATTCTCCACTGTTCCATGTGCATGTTTCAGAGATTTGTCTACCATTTGTAATGCTATCTTTGTTGGTTGTGCCTCTTTGATTTGCAACTTCATCATCACAGATAAGGGCATTAAATTAATACTTGCACTAGATCACATAAGGCTTTGTCAAAAGTCGTGCTCCCAATGGTACACAGAATCTAAAAGCTTTCTGGATCTGGCATCTTCCTTGGCAGATTGCTCTGAGTTATGGCACTACATTCCTTGGTCAGGACCACTGTCTCATCTCCCTTTAAAGCCTTCTTCTTTGAAAGTAAATCCTTCACGAACTTGACATAGAGAGGCATTTTCTCCAAAACCTCAGCAAAAGGAATATTAATTTGTAACTTTCTGAAGACTTCCAAGAACTTTGAAAACTGCTTGTCCTTGGTCTCTTTTTGAAGCTTCTAAGGATATGGTATTTCAGACTTGTACTCAGGTGACTTAGGCAATGCCGAATATTTTTCATGATCAAATGGAAAGGGATTATTCAGAAGCCTTGGAGAACGTGTGTTACAGCATCCTCAGTCTTCTCTGGAGCTACTGTTTCAACCGATCCTTCAGTATTTTGTGCTTCCTCACCAGAGTTACTGGTTCACTTACCAATGTGATTACCTTGCACTCCTTTCTTAGCTTTGGAATTGTGTTGCTAGGAAGGGTATTGGTGGTCTTTTGATCAATCTTAGCAACCTTTGTGGCTATTTGGCCCATCTAAACCTCCAAGTTGCTAAGCGAAGCTCTAGTTTTTTGCATGAAGCTAAGAGTACTCTTGGAAAGCTCTGCAACTATAGATTCCAAGTCAGAGGACTTCTGGGAATTAGATGGTGCATTATTGTTGTTGAAACCACCCTGATTGAAACTGTTCGAATGGCCCTGATTGTTATTGAAATTCTAGTTCCTCTGTGGTTAATTTTCTTATCTAAAATTTGGGTGATTCCTCCACCCTGGATTATATGTCTTAGAGAAAGGATCATTATTGAGGGGGTCTGGAGGAGTTGCCAACACAGTTAACCTGTTTAGAGGAAAATTGACCAGAGTAACAAGGCTCACCTTGAGGGAATCCACCACTCATATCATAGAAAGTATCTTGGGTATTAATAGTTGAAACTTGTAATCCACCCAAGTGTTGAGTAATGCCATTATTTGTTGAGACATGGTCTTGTTCTGAGCAAGAATTATGTCCAAAGTGTCTAATTCGATAACTCTTTTCTTCACAGAGGTCCTCTCAGAAGAATACAAGTATTGATTGTTTGCAACCATCTCAATCAACTCATTAGCCTCTTCATGAGTCTTCTTCATGTGAAGGGATCTGCCTGCAGAATTATCTAGAGACATTTTGGAAGTCTCAGAGACTCTATCATAGAAGATTTGTAGCTGAATCCAATTTGAGAACATATCAGGAGGACACTTCCTGAGCATCAACTTGTATCTCTCCCAAGCTTCATAGAGAGACTCAGCCTCTCTCTGCCTGAAAGTCTGAACATCCGTCCTCTGCTTGGTCAGCTTTTGAGGTGGAAAGAACTTGGTCAAGAACCTATTGACCACCTTATCCCAAGTATCCAAGCTCTTCTTAGGCTGTGTGTCAAGCCACTGCTTAGCTCTGTCTCGTATCGCAAATATGAAGAGAAGCAACTTGTAGACATCAGAATGAACTTCATTGGTCTTCACAGTGTCACAAATCTGCAGAAAATTTGATATAAATAAGTTTGGGTCTTCCTGCGGGAGTCCGTAAAATTGGCAGTTTTGTTGCACCAAAAAAATCAACTAAGGCTTCAGCTCAAAGTTGTTAGCAGCCACAGGGGGTACAATGATGCTATTTCCATAGAAATTAGGGCTAGGAATAGTGTATGAGTCAAGTGTTCTCCTAGGTTTCTCAGGCACATTGGGAGGATTAACAATATTGGCATTAACCACATTGTTGTTATTGAGCTCCATAGTAATTCTTCAACTTCCTTCTTAAAGTTCTTCTTGAAATTCTCAGTAGCTTTATCAGCTCTAGCCTGCTATAAATGCCTTCTCAAGGTCCTCTCAATCTCAGGATCAAAGTTAAGAAAAGGTTCTTTGTTCCTCTTTCTGCTAAAAAATAAACAGAAAACAAGAAAAGGTGAGAATCTCTACGTCAGAGTAAAGAGAATTCCCAATGAGGTATCCTGAGTAAATGAAATAGAACAAAGTAAACTAAATAACTAACCTAGAATTTTTGAAAACTAATAAGAAAAATAAACTAAAAATTTTGAAAATAATGAGGAAAAATAAATAGGAAGAATAAAATAAAGAAACTACAGGGACACGAGACTTAAGTTTTGAAATATAAGAGAATTTTTAAATGAAATAAAGCTATTTTTTTTTTTTGAAAACTTAATGAAGAAAACCAAACAAAATTAAAGCAAGGATGTCTAATCTAAGCGATCAAACAACAGGTAGTTGTCAATCACAGTCAATCCCCGGCAATGGCGCCAAAAAACTGGTCGCGGAATTTACAATCCACAACTTACCGGCAAGTGCACCGGGTCGTAACAAGTAATACCTTAGGTGAGTGAAGGTCGATCCCACGAGGATTGATGGACTGAGCAACAATAGTCGAATGATTCACTTAGTCAGACAAGCAGAAAATGGTGTTTTGATATTTAAAGTGCATTAAACAGTAAATCAAAAAATTGGAAGGCAAACAGTAGATTCGGTGTGAAAAGCATGTGAGAGAATAGTTAAAGTTTTAGAGATGTTTATTTTTCTGGATTTATATTTCTTACCAACTATTTTAATCATGCAAGATTTACTTCATGGTAAACTGTAATTGACTAAACCCTAATTCCTTAATAATTTAGTCTCCTCTAACCTAATCAACCGCCAATTCCTTGCTCACTTAATATAGATTAAAGGGTTAGGTTCAATTCTGGTTTATTAGCCACAAAAATCCTAATTACCCAAATATAAGATGATTATATGTTATGTATCCCGTTAAGACTAGACAATTAGTGATTTAAGAGGAATTTACTTTCAAGCTAATATTCAAGTGAGATAACTTTTTCAAGAATCAACAAGAATTCAAGTAGAACAAGTGTTATTTTTCAATACACTCAGATTCATAGGATGAAGAACGAAAGTAATCCTTGAATTTAAATAAATATATTAATTAAAATAGAGTAGCAATAATATTAATTCATAGAATAAACAGAACTCCTAACCTTAGCCAAGGAGGTTTAGTTGCTCATAGCTTGGAGAGAAAACTTAGGTTCAAAGGTGTGTAAAAACTAGAATGAGGTAGCGGAGAAGAGAGCCCCTCGAAGGGCTAAATCTTTTTTCTTTTATATCTAATCTAATTTGATTTGAAAATAAAATAAACTAATAATTACTAAAGCGCAAAAGATTGTGTTTGGGAATAGAAATAACTAAAACAAAATAAAATACAATAATTATAATCCAAATCTAACTAATGAAGTCCCTTTCTTGAAGTTGGATCCGTGCTACTGGCGCTAAACGCCGATTCTGGCGTTTAGCGCCCTAGGTGGCAGAAAGCTTCTAAACCTTGCTGTCTTCCTGGCGCTAAACGCCAGGTTCGGCGTTTAGCGCCTTTTGAGGTAGAGAGCTCGCACACGTTATGAGGCACCTGGCGCTAAACGTCTAGGTCTGCGTTTAGCGCCATCTTGACAGAATGGCTGCACGCAATCGAAAGTGTTTGAGCGCTAAACGCCAGATACGGCGTTTAGCACCAGCTCAACAAAATTAAAATTCTTCTCTTTTCTTCTGCACAGACTCTGTCAAACTGATCCAAACTTCACCTAAAATAATCAAAATAATAGACGACTCAAAATAGAATCCAAATAGGCTTCAAAACACTAAAATCTAAATAAAACTCAATAAATTCATATCTAAAACAATAAGAAAATAAAGAAAAGATGCTTGCACATCAGCCGTCACCACCACATTATCCACCTGTACATCCTCACTACCAGACACAACCATATCCTCATATGCAGTATCATGACACTCAGGTGTACTTATGTAAAATTCGGTTAATTAGTGGATAATTAACCAATAAATTAAAATATATTCTAGAAAGTGAGGAATGGTTTTTATGGTCTAATATGATAGAGGGATTTAAAACGAAAATTTCGACACCAATTTTAAAGAAATCGGCCCAAGATTGGGCCGAATGGGCCAAACCGGGCCAACCGGACCAAGTTGGGCCCAAGGGCCCAGCCAAGCTTCATTCATTTAATGAAGCTCATCTCCCTCTCTCCTTCATGAACAAACACACGCTGAACACACAAGGGGAATGGGGGAAAATAAAACCCTTGCTCCTATTCACTTCCAATCTTCTATTGATCATAACTTTTGATCCGGATCTCCGATTGACGCATTGTTTGCAGCCACGCGATCGCAGCGTCGAGCTCTACAAAACACACACAAGCAATCTTGAGGTAAGTCACATTTTCACCTTCAAATTCTCAGCCCTTGATTTTGAGTTTATTGGGCAAAAATGTTGAAATTTGTGAGCTTCTTGTGTTATAGGATCAAATTAGCTTGAGGGAAAGGCTTGTTCTTGCTCCCTTGATCCTTGGGCTGGTAAGTACCTCAAACTCTAGTGGAAATTTCTGAAATTTATGGTATTGGGTTTGAGTTATTGTGTTTTGGTGTGATATTGTGGCTTAGGCTTTGTAAATATGTATATTGGAGTTTGATTGGTGGTTTTGGCAAGCCTTGGAGTGGAGCTTATGCTTGGAAATCTGTTGGTGAAGCTTTGAGACATTGGAAGTTGAGGAAAAGTGAATTTGAGAGTGTTCCGAGTGGAACAGAAATTGGCCAAGGTATGGTTTCGGTTTCCTATATTTAAAATGTAATGTGGTTGTGAAAACGTAGGCTAGTGACCCTAGGATAGGGCTTTGGAATGTTGATGTAGTTGTTGGATAATTTAGATTGAATTGAACATGTATGAATGATGGTGTAAATGGTTGTGTGTGGTTGTATTGGTTGGTGAAGTATGAAATATGGTATGTGATGTGGATTAATATATTGGATTGATGATAGAGTAAAGGACCTTGTTGGTGAGCATGATTTGAAGAACGAACTTGTTATATATATATATGGTGATTGATATGGTGATTGATACCTTGAATATTTATTTGGAGTTTGGAATGTGATATGTTGATTTATGATGTGAGATTTGGTTATATATGGTGTAATTGATAGATTGAGGATTGAATGAGGTTTGGAGATGGTAAATGTTGGAAGGGTTGAGTTTTGGGTTGATTTTGACTGGATTTGGTAAGTGTAGGTTTTGAAATGGGGAGTTTATGAGTTTTGGTAAAAATAAAATTTTGACGAACTTCAACGAATCATATCTTGAGTTATTGTTTTTGAAATTTGATGATTTTTATATCGAAAGAAAGATGATTTCATAAGCTTTGAAATGGTTTAAATTTGGTGAAAATCTGAATTTTGTGGAAGGAGATATGATCGTTGGAAGATCGGGCCAGAAAACTGAATTCTGCAACTTCTGCAGAATTTGTGATTTCTGGTTCGTGTACGCACGCACAGCCCTGTGCGTACACACACCCCGTGAAAATTTGCACATGTGCGTATGTACACGTGGAAATGGGGCTACTGTTGGGAGCGTCAGCATGCTCTGTGCGCGTATATGGCCAAGGGAGTTTTGCGAGCTGTGCGTACGCACACGTTGGGAATGGCATGCTGTTGGTGGCGCTAGCGCACCTTGTGTGCGCACTCAACCCTGAAAATTTTGTTTTCTGTGCGTACGCACAGACTTGTGCATACGCACACTTCAAAAGTCATTTCTGGGCGTGCGCACACACACCCCTGTGCGTACGCACTCGACCCAGTTCTTTTCTACAACTTTTGTTTTCAAGCTCTTCACATTCCCAACAAGCTCGTAACCTTCTGAGATGTTATTTCACGCTTATAAACCCCCAATTTCACCCTTTAAATCTTAAAGTGATATAGAATTCCTAGTGATTGAGAGAAAGCTAGGGAAGAGGATAACTTGTGGAGGAAGAAAGGGGGTGTTATGTTGAGTTGTGATGAGCATAGTAAATGATGATAATATGAGTTGTTGAGGAGGAGGGTGGAGTGCTGTATATGAGACGAGCTGAGTGGCTGAGTATATTATGAGCTGAATGGCGGTGTATGATAATGATTATGGCTGAGTATGAATTATGATTTGTAAGCTGGATGGCTGAGATGAATATTAATGTATGGCTGTGATTGAATGCATATATGCTGAATTGAATTGTTGGCATTATGATTGATTGCACTCCACCTATTTGAGATACGAGTTTTCCTGGGTAAAAGCAGTGGCTAGCCACCATGGGCTCCAGGTGGAGACTCGATACTCTGCTGACCCTATGTCGTAAGTGTGGCCGGGCACTATGAAAGACCCGAATGAGCTCGCCCCCATAAATATAAACCAGTGAGGGTGTTGGATATATATGAAATTATGATTTATGTTGAGTATAACTCGAGTTGAGGATGCACGACAGAGAGACAGTCCAACGGTTAGCTACCAGGACTTGTCGGGTTGACTTTATAACCGACAGATGAGACTCATCGGCTACTAGGACAGGCATGCATCATATGCATTATATGTGAGCTGATTGGAATGCCTAATTGCTTGCATCATTACTTGCTAATTGCCTAATTGCCTTACTTGTTTCCTACTTGTGCATCTCTTTGTTTGATATACTTGTGTTTGCATCTCTATTACTGTTGGCGGTTGGGAGGTTTGTAGGATTTGGAAAGGGGATATTTAATTAGAATTGAAGATCCTTAAGTTAGTTGCCTACTTTTACATTTCTCATGGTTTAGTTATATTTATATGCTTTGATTATAACTTGGGAGTTCTAGGATTGCCTTCGGCTTTTCCAGGACATTATATGTTAGATATTTGGGCACTGTTACCATGCTGAGAACCTCTGGTTCTCACCCTTGCGGATTTTGTGGTTTTCAGATGCAGGACGTGATGCTCCTCGCTGAGGCATACTGGAGACTTCCTTTTGGCAGAGATCCTTAGCTTTTGGGATTTTATTTTGGTCATTATATACCTATTTAGATATTATATTCTCCACTGTATATGTATTTTGTATTAACTCCTCTTAGAGGTTATTTTGGAGAAGCAGGTCTTGTATTTTGTCTTTTGGGGTTGTCATTGGGTAATTTCTTTGTATATATATGTATGTATACTTATATGATCGGACCGGTTATCTTCGCAAGCCCAGTCCCGAGTCTTGATATATGTATTTTGGCACTCTTTTGCATATCTCTTAGCGTTAGTTTACTCTTTGTCTGTTTCATTTACACTATCGATAGAAGTGTTGCACGTTTTGATTTAACGGTTTTAATTTACCCATTTTTTCAAAGGCTCCTAGTTATAAACCTCTTGCAATACTATACGTACTAAATTTCATTTTAGAGGTCGTAATACCTCGCCACCTCTGTTTTATGACTTAAGCATAAGACTCTGTGTGGTAGGGTGCTACAACTTACATCCTTCATCCGCTCATCACCGCACGTAGAGGCTCCTCCGGCTCCATGACCTAGCAGACCATCTCGGCAAACACAACCTCCATTCTGTGGCATTGGGAATCACTTGCATTACCCACCTGACCAGCATCGATGATGTATTTTACATACTTTTTGTATTATTTATATTGTATTCTGTACTTTATTTAGTTTGTGTATCGACACTTTAATTAGCTTATTGGAATTTGAATTTATCTACTATCGTCTATTATCCAACCTATGTTAGTTTAGTAACTGTTCATACCCTGGGTCGAGCTACCCGAACCGGGATGTTCAGTAGCAAAGCGACCGACCTGTTTAGGCCAAGCGAACCGACTTCTTTACGAAAAACTCGGCCAGATCGACAGGAAAGCCCAGTAAAGGGCCCAAATGAAGGAACACAGCCCAATCCAAAGGCAGCCCAAGCCTACAGAGAGAAGGGCGGTTCCGTTGAAGATAAGCTGACCTCACCCAAAGATAAGATAAGATAAGATAAGATAAGATAAGATAACTAACTTATCTTATCTAAAAAGGTCACTCTACACCATTATAAATACATTGGAGCACCCAGGAATAACTCATACTCTGATTCTACAAAAAACCTGTTTAATACCCATGCTAACTTAAGCATCGGAGTCTCTTGCAGGTACCTCTACCCTCTGGTGACGAAGGATCAGCAGTGCAGCCAGTTCAACAAGTCGGACGCGGCGGCTCCGGTCACCACCAACAAGTCGGACCCAACAGCTCCGACCGTTACAGAAGATCTCCTCCGAGATCGACCTACAGTTTCAGGTAACCCTCGGAACATTGGCGCCATTGCCGGGGAACCTGGAAGTCATCCCAACACCATGGCGGACGACCACGATAATGACCACGACTCAGATCTAGAAAATAGAACACCGCACAAAAACGTAGACACCACACCGAAAGATACCTCGGAATCCAACGGAGACAAAAATTTAGCAAACCCGGGAGCAATAGAAGCACTTCAAGATCGCTTAAAGCAACTTGAGAAAGAAACCCAACAACAGCGAGAGATCAGAAAGGATCTACAAAGGGAGGTACGGCGACACCGAGAATTGGAAGAGAAACTACAGCAGTTAGAAGCCGATCTCAAATCGAAAACTCCTCGGATTACCCCTGAGGAAAATTCACGCAAAGAACAAGATCCATTCACCAGAGAAATCATGAAAACCAAAATTCCAAAAGATTTCAAACTCTCGGATATGATTTTGTACAATGGCACCACAGATCCCAACCATCATCTCAGCAATTTCAGAAGCAGAATGTACCTTACCGACGCCTCAGATGCCGTTCGCTGCAAAGCTTTTCCAACAACTCTCACGAAAATGGCGATCAGATGGTTCGACAACTTACCTCCGAAGTCCATCTCAAACTTCGACGACCTGGCCAAAAAGTTTCTGGCCAGATTCTCCATCCAGAAAGATAAGGCCAAGCACGCACCCAGCTTACTAGGGATCAAGCAAGGAGATCGGGAGAGCCTCCGCAACTACATAGAAAGATTCAACAAAATATGCATGGACATACAAAGTTTACCGACAGAGGCCGCCATCATGGGGCTTATCAATGGCCTACAAGAGGGACCTTTTAGCCAATCTATATAAAAAAAGTACCCTACCTCCTTAGACGAAGTACAGGAGTGAGCAGAAAAATACATCAACATGGAAGAGAACGCTCGGCTGGGAGAAACCTCAAAATCTGGGGCCCCCTACCAAGACAAAGACAAGGACTCAAAAAGGAAAGAAGATCGACAGGGGGAGAAAATCAAAAAGTACCATAACTACACTCCTCTCAGGGCATCCCTGGTCGACGTATACAAAGAAGTCTGCCACACAGAGAAAATCTCCCAGCACGACCACTCAAAGGCAAAAGAGGAGGAGGAAACCAGAAGGAATATTGTGAATACCATCGAGTCCGAGGGCACTCCACCAACGAGTGCTTTGACTTGAAAAATATCATAGAAAAATTGGTGAGAGAAGGAAAATTAGATCGATTTCTAGCCACCCGAGATGATGACCAAAGAAAGAGACGAAGGGACGAAGATGACGGACGAGCTGAACGATCACCTCGGACACCAGAAAGACACGTCCACATGATACACGGTGGATTCGCAGGAGGCGGGATCTCCAAATCATCCCGAAAAAGATACCTCAAAGAAGTATATCATGTTGAGGGAAAGGAGGAAGCACCCGACATCCCGGCGATAACATTCACTAAAGAGGATGCATCCGGCATCATCTCCAGACATGACGATCCCATGGTCATCACTATCATACTGGCAAACGCCAATCTACACTATACACTAGTAGACCAAGGGAGTTCTGCCGACATCTTATTCAAAACAGCCTTCGACAAACTCGGCTTAGATGAAAAGGAGCTTAGAGCATACCCGAATAGTCTCTTCAGACTAGGAGACACCCCGGTACAACCACTGGGATACGTATCGCTACACACAACCTTCGAAAAAGGGAACCAATCCAGGACCCTCAAAATAGACTACATTGTGGTCGACGTAAGTTCAGCCTACAACGCTCTAATAGGTCGGACAACACTTAATCAACTCGGCGCGATAGTCTCGACCCCACATCTATGCATGAAATTCCCGACTACAGAAGGGATAGCCACGATAAAGGCAGATCAAAAGATGGCACGCCACTGTTATAACGAAAGTCTAAACCTCAGAGGCAGAGGGGAAGAGTTTCATACAATTGAACTTGGCGGAGTTCAGCGACGAGAAGAACTCCATCCGCAGCCAGAAGGTGAGACAGAGAAGATTCAGATCGGAGACACTTCGGATAAAACAACTAATATTGGCACGATCCTAAGAGGAGACTCAAAAGAATTACTGATACAATTCTTACGAGATAATGTTGACCTCTTCGCATGGAAAGCCGCAGACATGCCGGGCATAGACCCTAAGCTAATGAACCACAAGTTGGCGGTCTATCCAGGATCTCGCCCGGTGCAGCAGAGACGAAGAAAACTAGGAGCTGAGCGATCCCAAGCTGTGGAAGAGCAGGTACAGGCACTACTGGAGGCAGGATTCATAAGAGAATTCAAGTATCCACAATGGTTAGCCAACGTCGTCTTGGTGAAAAAATCAAATGGGAAGTGGCGAATGTGTACTGATTACACCGATCTCAACAAAGCCTGCCCAAAAGATCCTTATCCACTCCCAAGTATCGACGCTCTGGTAGATGCTTCCTCCGGATATAGATACCTCTCGTTTATGGACGCATATTCGGGATACAACCAAATCCTCATGTATCCACCAGATCAAGAAAAGACCTCGTTTTTAACGCCGAAAGCAAATTACTGCTACATCGTGATGCCTTTCGGTCTCAAAAATGCGGGTGCTACTTATCAAAGGCTAATGAACAAAGTCTTCTCAGACCACATCGGAAAGATCATGGAAGTCTATGTGGACGACATGTTAATAAAGACACAAAACGAAGACACACTACTGTCCGACCTGACTCAAGTGTTCGACACTATAAGGAAGCATGACATACGGCTTAATCCTGCAAAATGCACCTTCACAGTAAAAGCAGGAAAATTCCTAGGTTTCATGCTCACACAAAGAGGAATTGAAGCAAACTCGGATAAATGCCAAGCCATACTCAACATGAAGAGCCCCACCTGCGTCAAAGAAGTACAGCAACTCAACGGGAGATTGGCCTCCCTATCCAGATTCTTAGCAGGGGCTGCGATAAGATCTCTCCCCTTCTATGCTACTTTAAGGAAGGGAAAGCAGTTCGAATGGACGACAGAATGTGAACAAGCCTTCCAAGACTTCAAGGAGTTCTTAGGACGGCCACCTATCTTATCTCGACCACGAGAAGGAGAACCGCTCATATTATATCTCGCAGTAGGAAGCCGGGCAATAGCCTCAGCACTAGTCAGAGAAGACGAAAGTGGGCAACAACCTGTATACTTCATTAGCAAAGCGCTACAGGGATCCGAGCTGAACTACCAAAAGATAGAAAAGTTTGCCTATGCTCTCATTCTAACATCTCGACGACTTCGCCCGTACATCCAGGCTCACACCGTTAAGGTTCGAACCAACCAGCCCATCAAAGGAATACTGCAGAAAACAGATTTAGCAGGCAGAATTTTACAATGGGTAGTAGAGCTATCAGAGTTCGACCTCCAATACGAACCTCGGATGGCCATCAAATCGCAGTATCTGGCCGACTTCATTGCAGAATTCACAGATGCCCTGGAAACCCCCACAGAATGGAATCTCTATGTGGACGGTTCTTCAAATAAAACGGGAAGTGGCGCAGGCGTGATAATAGAAAGCAATCAAGGAACCCAAGTCGAGCTCTCCCTCAAGTTCGGGTTCCCAGCCTCGAACAACTAGGCCGAGTATGAAGCTTTATTAGCTGGTTTGAAGCTGGCTAAAGAAGTTGGAGTTCAAAAACTCAACATTTACAGCGATTCACAAGTAGTCACCTCACAAATAACAAGGAGTTATCAAGCCAAGGACCCTACCATAAAAAAATATTTGGATAAAACCAAGGAACATCTCAGACAACTCGGGGAATATAAGATCTGCCACATACCCCGCGAACAGAATGCCCGAGCTGACGCACTCTCGAAACTAGCCAGCACCAAACCAGGGGGCAACAACAGAAGCCTCATCCAGGAAATACTACAAAACCCATCAATCTCGGAAGAGGAAAAAGTCCTGGCCATAATAAATCAAGACCAAGGATGGATGACCCCCATAATCAATTACCTCAAAGCAAGAACACTCCCTACAGAAGAAAAGGAGGCAAAGAGGTTAAAAATGGAGGCATAGTACTACACCATCATAAACAACATCCTCTACAAAAGAGGGATCTCAATACCATTACTAAAATGCGTGCCGACCTCCAATACAAGGGAAGTACTAGAAGAAGTACACAGCGGCATTTGTGGCAATCATCTTGGAGCACGGGCTCTCGCCAAAAAAGTACTATGGGCGGGGTTTTATTGGCCAACTCTACAGAAAGAAGCTACAGAATTTGTAAAGACATGTCCACCATGTCAAAAACATGCCAACTTTCACATCGCCCCGCCAGAAGAGCTCATCAGCGTGACTTCACCTTGGCCGTTTGCAAAATGGGGACTCGATCTTCTCGGCTCCTTCCCCCAGGGATCAGGACAAGTTAAATTTCTCATAGTCGGGGTAGACTACTTTACAAAGTGGATCGAGGCAGAGCCCCTAGCCAACGCCACCGCTCAAAGAAGCCAGAAATTCTTATATAGAAATATTGTCACAAGGTTCGGAGTTCCACATTCAATAACCACAGACAATGGCACTCAATTCACAGATGCAGGCTTCAGAAAACTAGTAGCCGACTTGAATATAAAGCACCAGTACACCTCCGTTGAACATCCACAAGCCAATGGACAGGCCAAAGCTGCTAACAAAGTTATATTGGCCGGGTTAAAATGGAGATTACAGGATGCAAAGGGAGCATGGGCAGAAGAGCTTCCACAGGTCCTATGGGCATATCGAACGACACCACATTCCACCACAAAGGAATCCCCCTTCCGATTAGCATATGGAATAGAGGCAATGATTCCAATAGAGATTGAGGAAGGATCGCCCAGAGTAGTTAATTATAATGAGGGAGCAAACTCCCAACTCCAGAAGAAAGAGCTCGACCTGCTACCCGAAATCCAAGAAAGAGCTCGGATCAGGTAAGAAGCGCTAAAACGTCGAATGGTTTCCAGGTATAATCAAAGGGTAGTGCCGAGAAGTTTCACGGAAAATGATCTCATCCTAATCCGAAATCATATCGGAACAACTCGACCAGGAGAAGGAAAATTGGCAGCAAACTGGAAAGGACCCTACCGAGTTGTAGAAGTACTTGGGAAGGCCTACTACGCACTGTCTGAACTCGATGGACGAGAGCTTCCCAGATCATGGCACGCCTGCAACCTAAGAAGGTACTACAGTTAGAAAAAATAAAGATCTCATTATTGGATGCACTCTTTTTCCTGAAAAGGTTTTTTAATGAGGCACCAAGTTGAGACTCAGACACTATCCGCCTTAAAGGGATGATTCCATATGTATATATTTGCACTTTTCCTTGAATAAAATATATCTTAGATATTCTACAAGATTTCAAGATGCATTAATCTGAAGCATTCATCGTCCGATTATAAAGCAACCGATCGGCAGAAAGTGAAAAACAATTTCACTGCACGATCACGATAAAGACAACCGTCTGATAAAGGTGAAAACGCGATTCACCCAAAGGACGATCTAGAGATGATAACCACTTTCTACAAATCGGCAAAGATGAACACAGAATAATGTAAGAAGTTATCGAAAGTGATCTAAAAAAAGAACCTGACGAGGTCTTACGGATTGCTAAAATAATAACTTAAAGACTGGTCGACGTTAAGAAGTCGGACCAAGTCAACCCAAGTTATAAGTAAACCCTGGAAAGAGGTCTGGCCAACCCTATTAAAGAGGATTACTTTAACTTAGAAGGGCCCGACATAACAAAGTCAGCCCAAAACCAAAAAGTTATACAATTAGTCCTTGAAAGAGACCTGACAAAGGTCCAAAAAAGAGGACTACAAAATAACTTAAAGGAGACTGATATAACGAAGTCGGACTCCTACTACTAAAAAGTTATTTGCAAAAGTAACTTAAAGGAGACCGATATAACGAAGTCAGCCTCCTACTACTAAAAAGTTATTTGCAAAAGTAACTTAAAGGAGACCGATATAACGAAGTCGGACTCCTCCGATATAACGAAGTCAGACTCCTACTACTAAAAAGTTATTTGCAAAAGTAACTTAAAGGAGACCGATATAACGAAGTCGGACTCCTACTACTAAAAAGTTATTTGCAAAAGTAACTTAAAGAAGACCGATATAACGAAGTCGGACTCCTACTACTCAAAAGTTATTTGCAAAAGTAACTTAAAGGAGACCGATATAACGAAGTCGGACTCCTACTACTAAACAAGTTATAAAAGTAATCCCTGAAAGAGATCTAACAAAGATCCAAGAAAGAAGATTACAAAAACAACTTGGAGGACCAACTTGAAGAAATCGGTTATAGATCGTCAGAAACACAAGCAAGAACGAGAAAACCGAAGAACAAATTAGACCCACACCACAAAGGATTCAAGTTACAAAGTACAAAGCAATCCAAAAAGGTCGAGCTGCAAGGTCCCAACATCCTCAGAAAACAAAAAAGATACCAAGTTAAGCGTGAAAGCATGATATAATCTACAAAGCTATAAAGATTCAGAGGCCACCAAAAAAGCTAGAAAGTTACTTTTGTTTGTCAAAACAAAAGGTTGCTAGGCAAGCAACGAGAAAGTATCAACAGTTAACAAAAAGAGTTTAAAAAGCCCACAAGCCGGGCCAACTACGAAAATATCCAGAATAAATGAGCTAAGGGTCAGAAGACTATTTAGCAGCATCAGTTCGAGGAGACGAATGGCGAGTCTGGAGAGGAACAGCATCCATAGTACCATCATCCCGGTTTAAGATCTGACAGTCAGGATCAGAAGCGGGAGGGCTGGCCTCGGCGGGAACGGCAGGAGTTGACACCTTGGCAGAGGATACGGGGGGAGGTTCGACATCATCCTCATCCTCGTCATCAGGGACAACCTTGCCATCTCTGATAACGTTGTCTAAGCTAAAGAGGGTCAGGTCGGCCTCGGAAGCAATAACCCGAACTTGCTCCTTCAGGTTCTCATAGGCAGCAGTTACGCTGCCAACAAGATGACCTTGGAGTTTGAAATAATTAGCTCGGACATTCTCCAACTCCTCTCTCAGACGCAACACCTCCCGATAAGATGTCACATAACTATCCTTATGTCTCATAGCCGTGTCCTCGGCCAGTCTCAAAAGCCGCCAGAGAAGTGGAACTCGCCTTCTCATTCTCCAAATCTTTTTCCAACTTGGCCACCCTCACTTCAAGCTCCTCCTTCAAACCTTTCATTTGATCAAACTCCTGTTTGGCCTCCTCCATGAAAGCTTTAGTGGCATGGAGAGGAAGACTTTGAGCAGTTCGATATAAGGCCGCTCCCATGTGTGCCAACTTAATACCACTCCGAGTTATATAATCAAAATGATGAAGAAGCGACACATCATCCATAGAAAGAATACCATAAGGGCCGATTTGTTGATCCACAAACTCAACCGCATCAAAGTTTGGGGCATCAAGGTCGAAAGGCTCAGTGGTTTTTTGTTTCTTGCTAGGAGGGGTACCAGAAGCTGCAGCAGAAGATTGTGGAGGATCGACCAGACGAACCCGAGGAGTAGGAATTGCTTTCCTCGGCCCGGGAGAACTTGGTATAGGAGGTTTAACTGGAACCTGAGAAGATCCCTCTCCGGCCGCCTTGGCCGAGATGTTTAAAGCAGCAGTTGCCTTCTTCGCCTTCTTGTAGGCCTTCATAGAATCATTATTCTTCGACATCTCTAAAAAACACAAAATCAAAAAGACAAGTTACAACATAGGAGAAGAAAAGCTTGGAAGCAAGTATAAAAACAAATCAGACAGTACCCAAAGCAGCCCGAACTAAAGACGGATCACTCAAGAATCTCTTCGTGTCCAGATGGGGAGGCTTCCCCCACAAATCTTCAAGAACAACTACAAAGGCCCGCTCAACCTTACTAAGCATCTCCTATGTGTAACGTGGCACTCTTACATTCTTTTACCACTCTAGAGGAAAAGCAGGCTCATCATTTTCATCAAGAAAAAAGGGGCGGACCCCCTCAATAGCACGAACTCGGAAGAAGTAGTTCTTAAAATCTTTAAATGACTCATCATACATGGCAAAAACTTTATGCCCCTGGGCTGATCTGAAAGAAACCCAGGAAGCTTTCTTTTTGGAAGAACCTCCGGGCTTGGCTGAGACAAAAAGATAAAGAAAAAGAGTTTCAGAAGGTGTTATGCCCAACTCCTGGCAAAGAAGTTGAAAAATTTTGATAAAACCCCAGGAGTTCGGATGAAGCTGGGACGGAGCAATGTTACAGGACCACAACAAGTCAGTTTCAAAAGCAGTAAAAGGGAAAGTAACGTTTAATTGGCTGAAGAAGTACTCATAAGCATAGAAAGAGGGACACTCCCCCTCGACGGAAGTCGGAAAACAAACTCTCTCATCAGAATCAGGGGCAACAAGCTCATAATCCCCCTCGCAGGCACTGTTACCACAAATCCTATGGCGCTTCCTCAGCTCTGTGCAAAATTTAGCATCCACAATAGAAACACACAACAAGACAAGGGAATCCAACCAATCGGACATCCCCTCGGGAACTATGGAAGACATCTCTACAATGTTATTGCGAGAAGACATGAGACCAACTAATCCTAGAAGTAAGAAAAGAAGATGGGATTACTAAAAACATCTCGGACAAGGGAGAAAACAACTCAACACGAAACAGGCGAACACACAGAAAAGGAAAACCCCAAGACTCAAACCAAAGCCCCTGGGGCATCCTTTGGGGGCAATAATCAAGTAAGGTTTCTAGTAGAAATCTATAGCTCTCACCCCAGCATCTTTCAAACAAAAAAAAAAGAGACTTCAAACAAGCAAGCATTTCCAGAAGCATAAGTCATCACAGTCAACCAAGCAAAAAGCATTCCCAAAATATCACAACACGCCAAGTGGAAATCGTCAAAGGTACGAACTTTTGAGAAATCAGACAAAAAGCAATCAAGCAAAGCAAGGAACGGATGCAGAGTTTCTATCAGATAGTAAAAAATCAGAAGCAACAACAAAACCTTAGAAAGCCTCGACGGAAATGCCAGAAGAGCGCACAAAAGAAAGCCAAGAAAAACACATTTACAGCGACAAACAAATGCAAGATCACGAAAAGATTCAACTTTTAAACATGAAAAAGCAAAAGCTTCACCAAAAAACTAAAAATGAAGCCGTGAAAGAAGCAAGAACATTAGTACCAACCTGAAAAAGCAGCAGGCTTCAGGGAAGTTGTAGAGGGACGGCGAAATCTGGAATCACTACCTCGAAGTAAAAGAAAAGACACGAGCAAAAGCAACGTCGCTGGGCTGAAACACGAAACTACGAACCCAGGCAGAGGCTTCAGAAAAACCAAACAACGTCGCAACACAAAGAAAGTTGAAAGCGAGAGAATGAAGGGAAAAATGCGAAGAAGTTACGAAAAGGGCGAAGGAGAGAAACCGTTTCTGGGTTTTCAAAATCAAAATAAAAGAGCCAAAGGGAAACGGGGCAATTAATGATAAAATTAATGAAGGCATTAAACCCTCGCACGTTTCTAAAGCGCCGATATAAAAGCGCGCGCTTTTAGAGGAAAAACGTTCTACATTCAAAAGCTTCTACAAAGGAATCAACAAAATGCTTGAGTTCGGCTCTACTAGAGAAGGACCGAAGTTGAGAACTCGGCCTCAAAAAAGAAAATCAAGCTCAAGCAGGGGCACTGTTCATACCCTGGGTCGAGCTGTCCGAACCGGGATGTTCGGTAGCAAAGCGACCGACCTGTTTAGGCCAAGCGAACCGACTTCTTTACGAAGTACTCGGCCAGATTGACAGGAAAGCCCAGTAAAGGGCCCAAATGAAGGAACACAACCCAATCCAAAGGCAGCCCAAGCCTACAGAGAGAAGGGCAGTTCCGTTGAAGATAAGCTGACCTCACCCAAAGATAAGATAAGATAAGATAAGATAAGATAACTAACTTATCTTATCTAAAAAGGTCACTCTACACCATTATAAATACATTGGAGCACCCAGGTATAACTCATACTCTGATTCTACAAAAAACCTGTTTAATACCCATGCTAACTTAAGCATCGGAGTCTCTTGCAGGTACCCCCACCCTCCGGTGACGAAGGATCAGCAGTGCAGCCAGTTCAACAAGTCGGACGCGGCGGCTCCAGTCACCACCAACAAGTCGGACCCAACAGCTCCAACCGTTACAGAAGATCTCCTCCGAGATCAACCTACAGTTTCAGGTAACCCTCGGAACAGTAACTATTTTCAAGTTTACTTGAATAAAGAATATCGATTACTAATTCAGATTTTGCATTCAATTTGTACTAAACAAAATAAACAAAACAAATAAGATAATGAAGCCATATAAATACATGACACAGCTAGAACAAATGAAATACACCAACAGACATGACACAACTAGTTATCCTTTGTGGGTTGATTGGGACAACCTCTTCGATTATGGTTGGTTTGCCTGTATAGCCCCCACCATTTCTGTTGAAGCTCAACCTCATCCATCTCATTATGAAACCTCGTGAAAACTGGTCTACCGGTTGCTTTCCTATGTATGGTGAGATTAGGATGCAAACGTGTCCCATACCACTTCAATCACAGCTTCTTGTCTGGTATCGGAGAGAACTCAATCTTGTACACCTCGAACATAGGCTCTTGCATGTACACTGGATGAACATACTTCGCCCACTCAACACTTACGGTAGCACAAGCAGCAAGTGCATGATGACACGAGAAATAAAATGACTGGAAAACACCACAGTCACATGCCCTCGCACTCAACCGAACACAAAATGAACCTTGACTCCAACCCTTAAAAGGCTTTAACTCCTCCACCGCAAATACTAAGGCCCTCCTGTCGCATTGTGTAACATGCATCTTGGGGATTTCCTCCCTGTTCTTCTTGACAGCACCTAGCAGCCACTGAGAAAATCGATTACCGGTTGTCATTTGTGCTTGTGCTTCCCAGTCTATCTTGACAAACAATTGTTATAGCCTCTCGTAAGTGTATCAAACAATGGTTGAAATCGGTAAATACCGTGTACCCTTCAGAACTGCATTCATATACTCGAAGAGGTTAGTTGTTATTTGCCCAAACCTACGACTGCTATCACAGTATTATAACCATATTTCCTTGTTGAATCTACCGATCCAGTCTGCCATCTCACACAATAGCCCTCTCAAAGCATCCATGTACCCCTCGTACCCAGTATTGCTTGGGCTATAAGCAACATTCATGAGATATCGCTTTCCCTCAGCATATTTGAAACGAGACATAAAATGCACAGCCATGTGCCTAACATAGTACGCATGGAACGCTCTAGGAGGCTTTCAACCACTATCATCAGCTCTAAGTGCGGCCTTGATCAGTTGACATCTATCAGATATAATCAAAAGCCCTTCTTGTGGTATCACATGTTGTCTCAGGTTGGTAAAGAAGGATGACTAGGACTTCGTAGTCTCAGACTCGACAATTGCAAATGTCACAGGAAGGATGTTACTATTACCGTCTTGTGCTACTACAATTAGCAACACACCACCATATTTGTTGTACAGATGCATGCCATCAATGAAGATGAAGAGCTTGTAATGCTTGAAAGCCTCCATACAAGGAGGAAATGCCCAGAATACCTTATTAAATTAGCTGCAGTCGTGTACCACCAAGTGCCCATTATAGTACGGTACCGCCCTGAATCACATATTGTTCTGGGATAACAACTCTGTAATGCTTGAAGCAACCTCAGCACTAGGGGTGGAAGTGGTCTGGGTTACTCAACGGGGGCTCGTAGCTCAACTCGTTTTAGGCTTGGCTCGACTCAGCTCGTTTTATTAAATAGACTAAGTTTGGACTTTTTAAAAAGCCTATTAGTTAAAAAGACCAGGTCATAGGCTTTAAAAAAGCCTACAAAACTCGTTGGGCTAGCTTGTCAAAATATTTTTTTGTAAAAATAAATTTTTCTTAGTTTAGACTTTCGACTATTCACTTATGTTGAACACAAAATAAAACAAAGAAAGAATCAATAGTCAAGACTAGTTAAGATTGTAAGTTTTTTGCTAAAAGAAAAAGTTTATGAATTGTAAATATGGTTATGATATGTGACTAACGATTAATATATAAATGAATTATGCTTTATAAATTATGAATTAAAAATTGTAGAATGCATTTATGCTAATTTAGATATTTTAAGTGTATTGTTTTGAGCTCTAATTCACGAAATAGGTTTTTCAAATAGGCTCGTATGCTTGTCAGGCTTTAAATATGCCAGGCTGGAGCCTAAAAAAAAGTTTATGAGAAGTAACAGGCCCAGGCTTGGGCCATCAATTTATAATATGGGCCAGACTCGTCAAACCCAAAACTCAGCTTGACTCGACCCATTTCCATCCCTAGTCGGCACCTTATTATATGACTCCTCCCAATCGGCATATATCTATGCAATTGTATTTTGCTTCGCCATATCTAGAACTTTTTGTATGAGGGTTTGAAGTGATAGCTTTGTCTAACTGTACCTTGTAGAACATGGATAGTAACTGATGGATTAGTCTATATAAGGGGCAAGATGACACTTACATATTAAGTTGTTGTCCAACTATCTATGGTCATGAGACATGGTGGGGATAAACAAGTGTGTGGACCACCATATTTATGCACATCCCTAACGAATTAAAATATAATCGGTAGCCATTCAAAACCAAAATAATCATGATAAATAAGAATATACATGATAATATAAAGTAAGGCTTACCAATATTCGAGATTCTGTTGGAGGGCAACACGGAGACTCCAAGGACATCCTACTGCAAATTATCTGCAATACACATGGTACTTTGATCGATCCGATTCCACAACTCAGTACTCAGTACTTCTCTAAATTCTATAATTCTTCACACCTTGCATGACTGCCTCTCTGCTTTTAAATCTGTGACCAATGCGAATCTCCACACCACCGTCTATGTTATAATCGTTCTCACCCATATTGAAAAATGGAGTTTTCTCATGCATCACACGTCCAGATCTAATGTATGATAGTGACTGGGTACAGTTGATAACTCAAAATTGATTGTGGGGCAAACAGAAAATACTGAACTAAAACACCAACCAGAGTTTCTGGTACAAACTCCTCCTCATCATCATCCTCAGAAGAACCATTATCATTGCTTGATAAACCATTATTTTGTGGTTTATATTGTGCTTATTTGTGTGGTTTTATCAAATCTTTACCCACTTATTCATATGATTAGCATGTATTTACAATTCCTTCCCAAAATTACTCCATGGTTAAAAACTTGCTTCCTAGAGACTTTTAATTGTGTATTTTAATTCTCCTTTATTTCATTCGATGCCGTAATCCATGTGTTAAGTGTTTCAGGCTTTATAGGGCATGAATGACTTGGAGATTGGAAATGAGGCTTGCAAAAATGGAAGGAACACGAGAAATTAAGGAGATGACCAGCGAGAAGCGGCACGGACGCGTGGCTCACGCGACCGCGCGAAATAGAGGAAATTGCAGTGACGCGTTCGCATGCCTGACGCGAACGCATGGATTGGAAACTGCACAAGTGACGCGAATGCGTGGACGACGCACACGCGTGACAAAGCAAAACGCTGGATGACGCGAACGCGTGGATGACGCGATCGCGTGACGTGCGCAATCTGCAAAACCTGCAGAATTTGCTGGGGGCGATTTTGGGCCATGTTTTGATCCAGTTTTTGGCCCAGAAAAGCATATTAGAGCCGGGGAACATGCAGAGACCAGGGGAGACGTTCATTCCACACAATTTTAGTTTTAGATCTGATTTTACTCCTCCTCTAGGTTTTCTCTCTACACATTGATAGTTCTTAGGATTTTGTTTTAATTGTTTTTTGGATTGGGATATTGAGAAGAGTTATTACCTCTGCCAAGACTTCATCATTCTAGTTTGTTTCCTTACTTGTCACTTACTCTTTCATATCATTAATTTGTTCAAAATTACTATTGGATTATTTTTAGAATTTATGAATACAAGAACTATTTTTATTTTTAATTGGTCTCTTTGATTATTATTATTTATCATGTCTTTCTTTACTTCCCTTTCTTATTTCGTGAATTTTACATTCATAATGAGCGAGTAGTTCCATAACTTGATTGGGAGTTAGTTGAAAGGAGAACCTTGAGTTGGGATGCTCAAGAGTAGAATTATAATTGGGTTTATCATTGGGTCGCCCTCTAATCACTGACACTAGTCCTTCCCAAGGGAGAGGATTAGAACTTGTGAATAGAAACTTACTTCCAACTTGCTTGACTTTCCTTTATCTAGTAAGGGATAACTGAGCAGAACAACCTTCAATTATCAATTAATCTTGGGAGAACTCCAACAAGGATAGGGCTTCCGACTAATCTACTCCCGGTCAAGGTTTTTATTTAAATTACTTAAATTCTCTGATTTAACTTCCTGTTTATCAACTCAACCCATTTTAGAAAATATCTGATTAATAAAATAGAACATCTTTCTGCAACTCGTTCGGAGACGACCTGGGATTCATACTCCCAGTATTTTAAATTCTAATTTTGTGACAACCCTTCTAAATTGATAAGCGGATTTTTAGTTGGTTAAGAACTATACTTGCAACGTATCTCTTATAATAATTTCTTAACTCGCCAATTTTTGCCACGTCAATTTTTGGCGCCGTTGCCGGAGTGTTACAATAGAGTGCTAAGTTATTGATTGAAATTTATTTATTTGCATTTTTATTTTATTTTTGCTACTATGAGCTGCATGTTTCTTTTGTTAAATGACGCGTTCACTTCCTGATCCAAGCTTGCCAGTATTTGATCCTGAGATTGAAAGAACTATTTCACGTATAAAGCAAGCTTGGCGTCGGTTAGTCCTCTCCGAAGGCGACCCTGAAACGTCATTTAAGGACAAAACAAGCTCCCTTTCTACTGATTCGGTTGATTTACGTGCAGGTGACGTGGCAGCACCTAGGAGAGTTACTATCCAGGAGGCTGGAGCCCCTGATTTTACAATGCAACCATTTCAAGCGCATCCTCCAACGGTGGCTATGGATTTTGAACTCAAGACTGCACTACTCAACTTGATGCCTAAGTTTCATGGCTTACCTGCTCAAGAGCCTATCAAGCACCTTAGAGATTTTCAAGCAGCTTGTTCTACTGTCAGGCGTGATGGTGCAGATGAAACTTCTATTTTGTTAAAAGCCTTCCCATTCTCTCTTGAGGGAAAGGCGAGAGAGTGGTATTACACTCATCCCGCAGCAACTGTTTCTAACTGGGATACGCTTAGAAGAGAATTTTTGAAAAAATTCTTTCCAACTGAAGTTACTGATAAACTGAGGAAATACATTTCCATGATTATTCAGAACGAGTCCGAGACTCTTTACGAATACTGGGAGCGCTTCAACAATCTTTTGGAAGCATGCCCCAACCATATGATTGACAAGATAGTGTTGCTCGGCTACGTCACACAGGGCATGAGGCCTCAAGATAAGACCACATTGGAAAGTGCTAGCAATGGGTCTATGAAAAAGTACAAGACCACGGATGAGGCATGGCAATTGATCAGCGACTTAGCTGAATCTACTCGGAATCACAGGCAGAAACAAAGCCGGTCAAAAGTTGTTGCAAAGGTATCTTCTAGCAAGGAGACCACTGCTCTGACTCAGAGTATATGTGAAATGACCAACTTACTGAAGCAGATGCAGTTGAGTTAACAACAAGCTCAGCAAAGCCAACAGTTAGTTCCCCAGAGAGTGTGCGGGATCTGTGCTGATTATAGCCATTATACTAATAAATGTCCGCAGCTCCAGCAGGAAGACAACACTGTGGCAGCCACTCATAACTTCTATGACCGCCCCAATCAAGGATACAATCAAAGTGGCGGCTACAACCATGGATGGCAAGACAATTCCAACCAAGGTTGGCGAGATAATTCTAACCAGAGTTGGAGGGACAACAATAACAGAGGAGGCAGAGACAATCAAGAAAATCAGAGGTGGAATAATAACAACAACAGGCAGTAGAACCAGAACCAGCCTTACAGAGCACCTCACCTGAGGCAATCCCAAGGAGCACAGTACAACCAACAACAAGTTCCGCAGATCACTCAATTCAATTCCTCTCCGAGTGATGATGTGTTTCAATCCCTTGCGCAAGGACAAAAGAACGTGGAAAGTTCACTTAATGGTCTAACATCCGCTATACAAGCTCTCATCTCTCAGCTGGGATCATCCAATACTTCAAACACTCAACATGCAAGCTCTAGTGGAATTTCTTCTCAACCCTTACCTAATCCAAAGGGTGGCATCAATGCCATCACCCTAAGGTCCGGAACCACACTACAAGAGAGGGATCAGGAGGAGCCAATCCTAACAGAACACGCCTCAGCTGAAGAGGTGGTGGAAGTAGAGGATGCTGAAGAGGAAGAGGACATACAGGACATGGAGGAAGAAGAAGCTCAACCACAGAAAGAAGCACTAAAGGATGCAGACGCTGCAGAAAACGCCCCTCCTATTCCATTTCCACAAATTGCAAGGAAGCCCATGAAGCAGATGGAACTTAATCCCAAAATAGTAGAAATATTCAAAAAGGTTGAGGTAACTGTTCCCCTTTTTGATGTTATTCAGAAAGTACCTAAATACGTAAAGTTTCTAAAAGATTTATGTATACATAAAGACAAAATTAATGAATTAGAAACTATTCCCTTAGGTAGTTCTATATCTGCTTTAATGGGGGGTATACCTGAAAAGTGTAGTGATCCAGGTCCATGTATGGTTAACTGTACTATTGGAGGTGTGATATTTTCTGACTGCATGTGTGATTTAGGAGCATGTGTTAGTATAATGCCTTTGTCTATATATGATACTTTGAGGCTCCCTCCCTTAAAAAGATCGGCAGCTCGTTTTGTGTTAGCAGATAAAAGCATTATTACAGTGGTTGGAATTGCTGAAGATGTATTAATGAGAATTAAGGGGCTCACATTTCCCATTGACTTCTACATTCTGGAAATGCCCCCTAATAACTCAAGAAGGCCATCATCAATCCTGCTTGGAAGACCATTCCTGAAGACTTCAAAGTTCAAGCTGGACGCATTTTCCGGAACTTATTCTTTTGAAATAGATGGCAGAATAGTGAAATTCAGTTTAAATGAGGCTATGAAGCACCCTCCGGATGATTATTCTATCTCCCAGTGTGACATCATAGATGAAACCGTGGCTAAAGTTCACCAGGAGGAATTAGAAGAGAAGTACACAGAACAAGGTCCAAGTGTGGGGATATTTTCAGAGGACAATGAGGGCACTTTGCCATTATCACCAGCTCCGGATGATCCAGAGCCTAGCCATGAGCAAAAATTAGAATTAAAGCCCCTCCCTCTACACCTCAAGTATGCTTACCTTGAGGACAAGCAGAAGTTTCCAGTTATCATTGCAAGGGACCTCACTTCTCAACAAGAAGAACAGCTACTCAGTGTGCTGAGAAAACATAAGAAAGCAATTGGATGGAGCCTGGCAGATATAGTAGGCATCAGCCCTCAGGTTTTTTAGCACAGAATATTCCTAGAAGAGGGAGAAAATCCTGTCTGTCAACCTTAAAGAAGATTGAATCCCACCATCTTAGAAGTTGTTAAGAAAGAAGTGACCAGGCTACTTGAAGCAGATATCATTTACCCCATCTCAAATAGCGAATGGGTCAGTCCAGTACAAGTGGTGCCCAAGAAGTCTGGAATCACAACAGTAAGAAATGAGCATAGAGAGCTTCTGACAACTAGAGTGCAGAATTCATGGAGAGTTTGCATTGACTATAGGCATCTCAACCAAGCCACTCGCAAGGATCATTACCCCTTGCCATTCATTGATCAGATGCTTGATCGCCTGTCAGGTAAATCCCATTATTGCTTTTTAGATGGTTATACAGGCTATTTTCAAATCCATATAGCTCCTGAAGATTAGGAAAAGACTACTTTTACATGTCCTTTTGGGACTTATGCTTATAAGAGAATGCCCTTTGGCTTATGCAATGTACCAGCCACTTTCCAAAGGTGCATGATGAGTCTTTTCTCTGACCTTATTGAGGACTGTATGGAGGTTTTTATGGATGATTTTAGCATTTATGGTGATTCATTTAGCCTTTGCTTGGATAGTTTATCTAGAGTATTAGATAGATGTGTCAGTACAAATCTTGTATTGAATTTTGAAAAATGTCACTTTATGGTAAAACAAAGGATTGTACTAGGACATGTTGTGTCTAATACTGGCATTTCTGTAGATCCAGCAAAGGTGGATGTTATTTCTAGTTTACCTTACCCCTCCTCTGTGAGGGAAGTCCGTTCGTTCCTTGGCCATGCAGGTTTCTACCGGAGATTCATTAAGGACTTTACTAAGGTAGCACTACCCTTATCCAGACTACTGCAGAAAGATATTGAGTTCGAGTTCAGTGAGGATTGCAAACAAGTGTTTGATAAGCTGAAGACCGCCCTGACTCAAACTCCAATTGTGAGAGGACCAGACTGGAGCCAGCTATTTGAAATCATGTGCGATGCTTCCAACCATGCAGTAGGAGCAGCGCTGGCTCAGCATGAAGGTAAGGATCCTTTTGTAATTGCTTATATGTCTAAGACTTTAAACACTGCTCAGTCTAACTACACTACTACTGAGAAAGAGCTTCTTGCTATTGTTTTTGCTTTGGATAAATTTCGAGCCTATTTACTTGGTGCTAAAGTAGTAGTGTACTCAGACCACGCAGCTCTAAAGTATTTATTAGCTAAAAAGGAGTCCAAACCAAGGCTTATACGTTGGATACTGATACTACAAGAATTTGATTTAGAAATTAAGGATAGGAGTGGTAACCAAAATCTAGTGGCAGACCACTTGAGTCGCCTTGAGCATATTAGGGATGACTCCACTCCTATAGATGATAACTTCCCATTTGATAACCTGCAAGCAGTATCTGAAGTAGTCCCTTGTTATGCGCCTGTAGCTAATTATCTAGTTAGCCGCACTTTTCCTCCAAACTTTACTAAGCATCAAAGAGACAAGCTGAAAAGCGAGTCCAAATATTATATATGGGATGACCCATATTTATGGAGATGTGGCGCTGACCAGGTAATTAGATAGTGTGTGCCTCAATCAGAATTCCAGTCCATTTTAGAGGCCTGCCACTCATCTGAGAGTGGAGGACATTTTGGCCCTCAAAGAAGAGCTAGAAAAAATTTTAGACTGTGGATTCTGGTGGCCTACTCTTTTTAAAGATGCTGCTGAATTTTGTAAATCTTGTTCCCCATGCCAAAGGTTTGGTAATATATCCAACAGGGATGAGATTCCTCAACAGACTATGCTTTTTTGTGAAATTTATTATGTTTGGGGCATTGACTTCATGGGTCCATTTCCACATTCTAATGGTTATTTTTATATATTGTTAGCTGTAGATTACATTTCTAAATGAATGGAAGCAATTCCTACCCGCACTAATGATGCTAACACTGTTGTTTCCTTTGTTAGAACCCATATTATTTGTCGCTTTGGATCACTGATGAGCAGATAATTTATACGCTTTTTGACATTGTTTTTAGTATGTTTTTAGTAGGATCTGGTTACTTTTAGGGATGTTTTCATTAGTTTTTATGTTAAATTCACATTTCTGGACTTTACTATGAGTTTGTCTGTTTTTCTGTGATTTCAGGTATTTTCTGGCTGAAATTGAGGGACTTGAGCAGAAATCAGATTCAGAGGTTGAAGAAGGACTGCTGATGCTGTTGGATTCTGACCTCCCTTCACTCAAAATGGATTTTCTGGAGCTACAGAACTCGAAATGGCGCGCTTTCAGTTGCGCTGGAAAGTAGACATCCAGGGCTTTCCAGAAATGTATAATAGTTTATACTTTGGCCAAGAATAGACGACGCAAGCTGGCGTTCAACGCCAGCTTTCTGCCCAAATCTGGCGTCCAGCGCCAGAAAAGGAGCCAAAACCAGAGTTGAACGGCCAAACTGGCACAAAAGCTAGCGTTCAACTCCAAGGAGGACCTCTACACATGCAACACTCAAAGCTCAGCCCAAGCACACACCAAGTGGGCCCCGGAAGTGGATTTATGCATCAATTACTTACTTCTGTAAATCCTAGTAGCTAGTTTATTATAAATAGGACCTTTTACTATTGTATTAGGCATCTTTGGTCTCAGTTTTAATCCATTGTTCATCTTAGGAGACTATTGATCACGTTTTAGGGGGCTGGCCATCTTGGCCATGCCTGGACCTTTCACTTATGTATTTTCAACGGTAGAGTTTCTGCACTCCATAGATTAAGGTGTGGAGCTCTGCTGTTCCTCAAAGATTAATGCAAAGTACTACTGTTTTCTATTCAATTCATCTTGTTTCGCTTCTAAGATATTCATTCGTACTTCAATCTGAATGTGATGAACGTGACAATCATCATCATTCCCTACGAACGCGTGCCTGACAACCTCTTCCGTTCTACCTTAGACTGAATGAGTATCTCTTAGATCTCCTAACCAGAATCTTCGTGGTGTAAGCTAGAATGATGGCGGCATTCAAGAGAATCCGGAAGGTCTAAACCTTGTCTGTGGTATTCCGAGTAGGATTCAATGAATGAATGACTGTGACGAGCTCCAAACTCGCGATTGCGGGGCGTTAGTGACAGACGTAAAAGGATAGTAAATCCTATTCCAGCATGATCGAGAACCGACAGATGAATAGCCGTGCCGTGACAGGGTGCGTTGACCATTTTCACTGAGAGGATAAGATGAAGCCATTGACAAGGGTGATGCCTCCAGACGATTAGTCGTGCCGTGACAGGGCATTGGATCATTTTCCCGAGAGATGACCGAAAGTAGCCATTGACAGTGGTGATGTATCACATAAAGCCAGCCATGGAAAGGAGTAAGACTGATTGGATGAAGATAGCAGGAAAGCAGAGGTTCAGAGGAACGAAAGCATCTCCATTCGCTTATCTGAAATTCTCACCAATGATTTACATAAGTATTTCTATCCCTATTCTATTAATTATTATTCGAAAACACCATTATCAATTTATATCTGCCTAACTGAGATTTGCAAGGTGACCATAGCTTGCTTCATACCAACAATCTCCGTGGGATTCGACCCTTACTCACGTAAGGTATTACTTGGACGACCCAGTGCACTTGCTGGTTAGTTACACGGAGTTGTGAACCATGGTCTTGGCATCAAGTTTTTGGCGCCGTTACCGGGGATTGTTCGAGTATGGACAACTAACGGTTCATCCTGTTGCTCAGATTAGGTAATTTTCTTTTTGTTTTCTTTTCAAAAACTTTTCAAAATCTTTCAAAAAAATTTTCACCTGTTTTCGAAAAAAATTTTTATTCAAAATTTTTAAGAATGAATTCTAGTGTTTCATGAAGCATGTGAAGCCTGGCTGGCTGTAAAGCCATGTCTAAATTCTTTTGGACTGAGGCTTCCAACCATCAGCTGTTACACGACTGAAGGGTATGTCAGGCATGTCATGTCTGAATTACATGCTGAAGCTTGGCTGGCCATTGGCCATGTCTAGTGTTTTGGACCGGAGCTTTCATTGAAAGCTTGGCTGGCTAGTGAGCCATGTCTAATTCCTGGACTGAAGCTTTAGACTAAGAATGCAAGATTCCTGGAATTCATATTAAAAATTTTGGAATCCTTATTTTTCTTTTTCAATTAATTTTTCGAAAAATCCAAAAAAAATTAGAAAATCATAAAAATCAAAAATATTTTTTGTGTTTCTTGTTTGAGTCTTGAGTCATATCATAAGTTTGGTGTCACTTGCCTATGCATTTTGCATTTTTTTCGAAAATTTATGCATTCATAGTGTTCTTCATGATCTTCAAGTTGTTCTTGGTAAGTCTTCTTGTTTGATCTTTTCATTTGCATGTTTTGTGTCTTTTCTTGTTTTTCATATGCATTCTTGAATTCTTAGTGCCTAAGCATTAAAGAATTCTAAGTTTGGTGTCTTGCATGTTTTCTTTGCATTAAAAATTTTTCAAAAATGTGTTCTTGATGTTCATCATGATCTTCATAGTGTTCTTGGTGTTCATCTTGACATTCATAGCATTCTTGCATGCATTCATTGTTTTGATCTAAAAATTTCATGCATTGCATAATTTTCATGTTTTTCATAAAAATTTCAAAAATAAAAAAAAATATCTTTCCCTTTTTCTCTCATCAAATTCGAAAATTTGAGTTGACTTTTTCAAAAAATTTTAAAATCAAGTTGTTTCTTATGAGTCAAATCAAATTTTCAATTTGAAAATCTTATCTTTTTCAAAATCTTTTTCAAAAATCAAATCTTTTTCATTTTTCTTAGTTATTTTCGAAAATTCCAAAAATATTTTTCAAAAATCTTTTTCTTAATTTTACATCATAATTTTCGAAAATAACATTATCAATTAATGTTTTGATTCAAAAAATTTCAAGTTTGTTACTTGCTTGTAAAGAAAGATTCAAACTTTAAGTTCTAGAATCATATCTTGTGATTTCTTGTGAATCAAGTCATTAATTGTGATTTTAAAAGTCAAATCTTTTTCAAAAACAATTTCAATCATATCTTTTCAAAAATAACTTCTTATCTTTTCAAAATTTGTTTCAACTAACTAACTAACTTTTTGTTTGTTTCTTAACTTTTTCAAAACTATCTAACTAACTCTCTCTCTCTCTAATTTTCGAAAATATCTTCCCTCTTTTTCAAAAATTTCTTTTTTATTAACTAATTATTTTTATTTTTGATTTTAAAAAAAAATTCGAAAAAATACTAACCTTTTTCAAAAACTATTTTCGAAAATCACTAACTCTTTTTCAAAAATTATTTTCGAAAATTCTCCCTCTCCCATCTTATTCTATTTATTTATTCATTTACTAACATCTCATCTCACATCTAAACCCTCCTCACAGTTGTGTTTCTTCCATTACATTACATTCTTTGTCTCCCTCTTTTCTTCCACTCACAAAGGGATCCCTATACTGTGGTATAAAGGATCCATATTATTATTATTATTATTTCTGTGCCCTCTTCTTTGTCATATGAGCAGGAGCAAGGACAAGAACATTCTTGTTGAAGCAGATCCAGAACCTGAAAGGACTCTGAAGAGAAAATTAAGAGAAGCTAAATTACAACAATCCAGAGATAACCTTTCAGAAATTTTCGAACAGGAAGAGGAGATGGCAGCCGAAAATAATAATAATGCAAGGAGGATGCTTGGTGACTTTACTGCACCTAATTCCAATTTACATGGAAGAAGCATCTCCATTCCTGCCATTGGAGCAAACAACTTTGAGCTGAAACCTCAATTAGTTTCTCTGATGCAGCAGAACTGCAAGTTTCATGGACTTCCATCTAAAGATCCTTTTCAGTTCTTAACTGAATTCTTACAGATATGTGATACTATTAAGACTAATGGAGTAGATCCTGAAGTCTACAGGCTCATGCTTTTCCCTTTTGCTGTAAGAGACAGAGCTAGAATATGGTTGGACTCTCAACCTAAAGATAGCCTGAACTCTTGGGATAAGCTGGTCACGACTTTCTTAGCCAAGTTCTTTCCTCCTCAAAAGCTGAGCAAGCTTAGAGTGGATGTTCAAACTTTCAAACAGAAAGAAGGTGAATCCCTCTATGAAGCTTGGGAAAGATACAAACAGTTGACCAAAAAGTGTCCTTCTGACATGCTTTCAGAATGGACCATCCTGGATATATTCTATGATGGTTTATCTGAGCTATCAAAGATGTCACTGGACACTTTTGCAGGTGGATCCATTCACCTAAAGAAAACGCCTGCAGAAGCTCAAGAACTCATTGACATGGTTGCTAATAACCAGTTCATGTACACTTCTGAAAGGAATCCTGTGAGTAATGGGACGCCTATGAAGAAGGGAGTTCTTGAAGTTGATACTCTGAATGCCATATTGGCTCAGAATAAAATATTGACTCAGCAAGTCAATATGATTTCTCAAAGTCTGAATGGAATGCAAGCTGCATCCAACAGTACTCAAGAGGCTTCTTATGAAGAAGAAGCTTATGATCCTGAGAACCCTGCAACAGCAGAGGTGAATTACTTAGGTGAACCTTATGGTAACACCTATAACTCATCATGGAGAAATCATCCAAATTTCTCATGGAAGGATCAAAAGCCTCAACAAGGCTTTAATAATGGTGGAAGAAACAGGTTTAACAATAATAAACCTTTTCCATCATCCACTCAGCAACAGACAGAGAACTCTGAACAAAATACTTCTAATCTGGCAAACTTAGTCTTTGATCTGTCCAAGGCCACTGTGAGTTTCATGAATGAAACAAGGTCTTCCATTAGAAATTTGGAAGCACAAGTGGGCCAGCTGAGTAAAAGGATCACTGAAATTCCTCCCAGTACTCTCCCAAGCAATACAGAAGTGAATCCAAAAGGAGAGTGCAAGGCCATTGACATAAGCAAAATGGCCGAACCCAATGAGGGAGAGGAGGACGTGAATCCCAAGGAGGAAGACCTCCTGGGACGTCCAGTGATCAATAAGGAGCTTCCCTCTGAGGAACCAAAGGACTCTGAGGCTCATCTAGAGACCATAGAGATTCCATTGAACCTCTTTATGCCCTTCATGAGCTCTGATGAGTATTCCTCTTCTGAAGAGAATGAGGATGTTACTGAAGAGCAAACTGCCAAGTTTCTTGGTGCAATCATGAAGCTGAATGCCAAATTATTTGGCATTGATACTTCGGAAGTTGAACCTCCCTTGTTCATCAATGAACTAAGTGATCTGGATCAACTGATATTGCCTCAGAAGAGACAGGATCCTGGAAAGTTCATAATACCCTGTACCATAAGCACCATGATCTTTAAGGCTCTGTGTGACCTTGGTTCAGGAATAAACCTCATGCCCCTCTCTGTAATAGAGAAACTGGGAATCTATGGGGTGCAAGCTGCAAAAATCTCATTAGAGATGGCAGACAGTTCAAGAAAACAAGCTTATGGACAAGTAGAGGACGTGTTAGTAAAGGTTGAAGGCCTTTGCATCCCTGCTGATTTCATAGTCCTGGATACTGGAAAGGAAGAGGATGAATCCATCATCCTAGGAAGACCTTTCCTAGCCACAGCAAGAGCTGTGATTGATGTGGACAGAGGAGAATTAGTCCTTCAATTGAATAAGGACAACCTTGTGTTTACAACTCAAGGATCCCTCTCTGCATCCATGGAGAGGAAGCAGAAAAAGCTTCTCTCAAAGCAGAGTCAACCAAAGCCCCCACAGTTAAACTCTAAGTTTGGTGTTGGGAGGCCACAACCAAATTCTAAGTTTGGTGTTGAACTCCCATATCCAAGCTCTAAGTTTGGTGTTGGGGAGTCTCAACAAAGCTCTGCACACCTGTGAGGCTCCATGAAGAGCCCACTGTCAAGCTATTGACATTAAAGAAGCGCTTGTTGGGAGGCAACCCAATGTTTATTTATCTAATTTTTATTTTCATTGTTTTTCATGTCTTTATAGGTTCATGATCATGTGGAGTCACAAAATAAATAGAAAAATTGAAAACAGAATCAAAAACAGCAGAAGAAAAATCACACCCTTGAGGAGCATCTGTCTGGCATTCATCGCCAGAACAGAGCATGGTTCTGGCGCTGAACGCCCAAAATGGGCAGCTTCTGGGCGCTGAACGCCAGAACAGGCATGGTTCTGGTGTTCAACGCCAGAAATGGCACACAAATGGACGTTGAACGCCCAAAATGGCCACCAACCTGGCGCTGAACGCCCAGAGTTGTGTGCAAGGGCATTTTACATGCCTAAATTGGTACAGGGATGTAAATGCCTTGACACCTCAGGATCTGTGGACCCCACAGGATCATCTCAGGATCTGTGGACCCCACAGGATCCCCACCTACCTCATCATCTCTCTTTCCATTCATGATCATCCCTTCTATTTTCCATTTACCACTCACATCCATACACCCACTACCTTCAAAATTCAACATCTCTCTCCCACCCAATCCCACCCATATGGCCGAATACACACATCCATCCATCTCCTCCATATCTTCTTCTTCTTCTTCTATGCTTTCTTCTTTTGCTCGAGGGCGAGCAACATTCTAAGTTTGGTGTGGTAAAAGCATAGCTTTTTTGTTTTTTCCATAACCATTGATGGCACCTAAGGCCAGAGAAACCTCTAGAAAGAGGAAAGGGAAGACAAAAGCTTCCATCAAGGGTCTATAGCTCAATGGTAGAATATTTGACTGCAAATCAAGAGATCCCTGAGATACCTCAGGGGATACATTTTCTTCCACACAATTATTGGAAGCAACTAAGGGTGGAACATCAAGAGCACTCCATCATCCTTCATGAAATCAGAGAAGATCAAAAAGCAATGAGGGAGGAGCAACAAAGACAAGGAAGAGACATAGAAGAGCTCAAGGACATCATTGGTTCCTCAAGAAGGAAACGCCACCATCACTAAGGTGGATTCATTCCTTGTTCTTATTTCTTCTGTTTTTCGTTTTCTATGTTATGTGCCTAATTGTGTTTGTGTCTTCATTACATGATCATTAGTAGTTAGTAACTTTGTCTTAAAGTTATGAATGTCCTATGAATCCATCACCTCTCTTAAAATAAAAACTGTTTTAATTCAAAAGAACAAGAAGTACATGAGTTTCGAATTTATCCTTGAAATTAGTTTAATTATATTAATGTGGTGACAATGCTTCTTGTTTTCTGAATGAATGCTTGAACAGTGCATATGTCTTTTGAAGTTGTTGTTTAAGAATGTTAAGTATGTTGGCTCTTGAAAGAATGATGACTAGGAGACATGTTATTTGATAATCTGAAAAATCATAAAAATGATTCTTGAAGCAAGAAAAAGCAACAAAGAACAAAGCTTGCAGAAAGAAAAAAAATATATATATATATAGGCGAAAAAAAATAGAAAGAAAGAGAAAAAGCAAGCAGAAAAAGCCAATAACCCTTAAAACCAAAAGGCAAGGGCAAATAAAAAGGATCCCAAGGCTTTGAGCATCAGTGGATAGGAGGGCCTAAAGGAATAAAATCCTGGTCTAAGTGGCTAAACCAAGCTGTCCCTAACCATGTGCTTGTGGCGTGTAGGTGTCAAGTGAAAACTTGAGACTGAGCGGTTAAAGTCAAGGTCCAAAGCAAAAGAAGAGTGTGCTTAAGAACCCTGGACACCTCTAATTGGGGACTTTAGCAAAGCTGAGTCACAATCTGAAAAGGTTCATCCAATTATGTGTCTGTGGCATTTATGTATCCGGTGGTAATACTAGAAAACAAAGTGCGTAGGGCCACGGCCAAGACTCATAAAGAAGCTATGTTCAAGAATCATCATACTGAACTAGGAGAATCAATAACACTATCTGAACTCCGAGTTCCTATAGATGCCAATCATTCTGAACCTCAATGGATAAAGTGAGATGCCAAAACTATTCAAGAGGCAAAAAGCTATAAGTCCCGCTCATATGATTGCAGCTATGTTTCATTGATAGTTTGGAATTTATAGTATATTCTCTTCTTTTTATCCTATTTGATTTTCAGTTGCTTGGGGACAAGCAACAATTTAAGTTTGGTGTTGTGATGAGCGGATAATTTATACGCTTTTTGACATTGTTTTTAGTATGTTTTTAGTAGGATCTGGTTACTTTTAGGGATGTTTTCATTAGTTTTTATGTTAAATTCACATTTCTGGACTTTACTATGAGTTTGTGTATTTTTCTGTGATTTCAGGTCTTTTCTGGCTGAAATTGAGGGACTTGAGCAGAAATCAGATTCAGAGGTTGAAGAAGGACTGCTGATGCTGTTGGATTCTGACCTCCCTGCACTCAAAATGGATTTTCTGGAGCTACAGAACTTGAAATGGCGCTCTTCCAGTTGCGTTGGAAAGTAGACATCCAGGGCTTTCCAGAAATGTATAATAGTCCATACTTTGGCCAAGAATAGACGACGCAAGCTGGCGTTCAACGCCAGCTTTCTGCCCAAATCTGGCGTCCAGCGCCAGAAAAGGAGCCAAAACCAGAGTTGAACGCCCAAACTGGCACAAAAGCTGGCGTTCAACTCCAAGGAGGACCTCTACACGTGCAACACTCAAAGCTCAGCCCAAGCACACACCAAGTGGGCCCCGGAAGTGGATTTATGCATCAATTACTTACTTCTATAAACCCTAGTAGCTAGTTTATTATAAATAGGACCTTTTACTATTGTATTAGGCATCTTTGGTCTCAGTTTTAATCCATTGTTCATCTTAGGAGACTATTGATCATGTTTTAGGGGGCTGGCCATCTCGGCCATGCCTGGACCTTTCACTTATGTATTTTCAACGGTAGAGTTTCTGCACTCCATAGATTAAGGTGTGGAGCTCTGCTGTTCCTCAAAGATTAATGCAAAGTACTACTGTTTTCTATTCAATTCATCTTGTTTTGCTTCTAAGATATTCATTCGTACTTCAATCTAAATGTGATGAACGTGGCAATCATCATCATTCCCTACGAACGCGTGCCTGACAACCACTTCCGTTCTACCTTAGACTGAATGAGTATCTCTTAGATCTCCTAACCAGAATCTTCATGGTGTAAGCTAGAATGATGGCGGCATTCAAGAGAATCCGGAAGGTCTAAACCTTGTCTGTGGTATTCCGAGTAGGATTCAATGAATGAATAACTGTGACGAGCTCCAAAATCGCGATTGCGGGGCGTTAGTGACAGACGCAAAAGGATAGTAAATCCTATTCCAGCATGATCGAGAACCGACAGATGAATAGCCGTGCCGTGACAGGGTGCGTTGACCATTTTCACTTAGAGGATAAGATGAAGCCATTGACAAGGGTGATGCCTCTAGACGATTAGCCATGCCGTGACAGGGCATTGGATCATTTTCCCGAGAGATGACCGAAAGTAGCCATTGACAGTGGTGATGTATCACATAAAGCCAGCCATGGAAAGGAGTAAGACTGATTGGATGAAGATAGTAGGAAAGTAGAGGTTCAGAGGAACGAAAGCATCTCCATTCGCTTATCTGAAATTCTCACCAATGATTTACATAAGTATTTCTATCCCTATTCTATTAATTATTATTCGAAAACACCATTATCAATTTATATCTGCCTAACTGAGATTTGCAAGGTGACCATAGCTTGCTTCATACCAACAATCTCCGTGGGATTCGACCCTTACTCACGTAAGGTATTACTTGGACGACCCAGTGCACTTGCTGGTTAGTTACACGGAGTTGTGAACCATGGTCTTGGCATCATGTTTTTGGCGCCATTTCCAGGGAAAGAAAGAGCAATGAATTTTACATAATTAAAGTGTAATCACGATTCCGCGTACCAATCACCACGAGCAATCGTGAGGGATCAAGGCACCCATTTTTGTAACAGGAGTCTAACAGGATTACTGAAGAAGCATGGGATAATTCATAAAGTGGCAATAGCCTACCATCCCCAGACTAATGGGCAAGCAGAGGTGTCTAACAGAGAGATAAAGAGTATATTGCAGAAGATAGTCAAACCTCATAGAAGAGACTGGAGCACCAGGCTACAAGATGCACTCTGGGCATGCAGAACATCATACAAGACTCCCATTGGGATGAGTCCTTTCCGCTTAGTTTATGGAAAAGCCTGTCACCTCCCAGTTGAGGTAGAGCACAAAGCCTTTTGGGCAGTAAAGGAGTGCAATATGGAATTTGAGAAAGCCGGAGCTGAAAGGAAGTTGCAACTACAAGAATTAGAAAGCCTTCGTCTAGAAGCTTATGAGAACTCAAGGCTGTACAAGGAAAAGATGAAGGCTGTGCATGATAAGCACATCAAGAGGAGAGAGTTCCAACCTGGGGACTTTATCCTCCTTTACAACTCTAGACTAAGGCTCATGCTAGGCAAGTTGAGATCAAGATGGGAAGGTCCATATAGAGTAGAGAAGGTTGAGCCATACGGAGTTTTCCACCTGAGTCATCCTTCAAGCTCTGAATTCATCAAAGTTAATAGACATCGCTTAAAGCTATATCATGGTGAGAAGGTGACAAAAACAAAGGAGCTAGAGATCTTCCTTTTGGAGGATCCACCCACAGCAGAAGACTGAGCTAGTGGAGCGTCCAACTTAAGGACGTTAAAGCAAAGTGCTGGGTGGGAGACAACCCACCATGGTATGATCGTTTCTTTCTTTCTTCTTAGTTTTCTTTTTCAATAACTCTTCTCATTATTAGCACATTTAGTTTGCATCTGCATTTGCATATTGCATACAAAAAAAATGGTACACGACGTGACAGCATCGCTGACGCGTCCGCGTCGCATGTGAGTAAGGAAGAAAAAGAAATCGAACAGAGAGACACGCGAGAGCGTGGCTGGAGGCGTGCCTTAGGCATAAATTGATCCACGCGACCGCGTCGCTAACGCATCCGCGTCATGTGGGAGAATTGCCCCCCACGCGTTCGCATCACTCACGCGGACGCGTGACCTGAAAATCGACGTAAGAAAGGGTGCATGGCCGAAAGTTGTGCTGGAGTGGGACTGGACTGGCGCTAGACGCACAGGTCCTACCACGCGAAGGCGTGCCCCACGCGTCCGCATCATCTTCCAATATTGGTCATTCACGGGATCGCGTCCATCACGCGAACGTGTCACCCTGGAATTTGGCAACAATGAGTTTCGAACAGAGAGTTGTGCGAGCGCGAGGCTGCCCTCGCGCCAGTAGCACAGAACGAGTCACGCGTCCGCGTGACCGACGCGTCCGCGTGGACTCATATAAGCGCCATCCGCGCGAACGCGTACCCCACGCGTCCGCGTCACTTGCGCCGCACAGCTTATCCAAATCTGCCAAAATATCTTATCTTTTTCTTCCCCAAATCCTACTTTTTCTTTTCCCTTCTTATTTCTTTCTTCCCCTTTCTTCCCTCTCCCTTCTTTCTCACTTTCTACTTTCTTCTCTCTCTCACCACCATTATCAAGTTTTTTTCTTTTTTTCTTCCCTCCTTACTTTTCTATTCTTCTTCTTCTTTTTATGTTTTCTTCTTCTTTTCTTTTTATTTTTAAGTCATTCATGTTTTCTTTTTCCTTCTTTTTCTTTTGATTGATGTTGAAAATTTATTAGGGTCATTATTATTCCTTATGATTTGCTTGTGGATTGTTAAGAAATTTTTTGGCAATTATATATCAATTTTTAAAGGGTTGCTTGCATGTTCAATTTATTATTTTCATTAGCTTATTTACCATGCATGCTATGTGTTTGTGAAAACGCCCATATGGCATTATGCACTGTTTTTCGTTATCTTTTATTCTACTACTCTAAATGCTTGCTTTTCACAAAACCCTTTTTATATTATATTATTTAAATATAATTGTTATTACAAATAGGTTATTAGTTTGAAAGGCTTGGTAATCTAACTTGGACATTGAATACTTGATCTATGCTACTCATGCCTTTGCTTGCATGCCAATAAACACCTTGCATTTAATTGTCCTCATGTGCACTTGCTATATTTCCATTGATGATTTTTCACATGTAGTCATGACCATGTGTTTACATCATTCATCTTTTAATGTGCAATAATTACCACCTTTCCCGTTCTCTTCCTTGCTCTATCCATTAGAATTCAAGCTACTTTCTTTTTTTTCCCTTTTCAGGATGGCCACCAAGAAAGGCAAAGAGAAAGCTACTCCCAAACCAACAGCAAGAAGAGGAACAAAAAGAGCATTGGTGGCAGAGCCATCTTCAACTGCAGTTAAGCCCTCAACAAAAAGAATTAAGAGGATTATAAAGGTTGATGAAAAAGAGAAAGCCTTCCCAACAAAGGACACTGCGCGATTTCCCAATCGCTACTGTGAGCAGATGTTTCCCATCCTAGCAGAAAGGAGTTACAACAACGAATACCTTCTTATCCTCCCGACCCGTATTGTTGAATTTGTTAAGCCAAAAATTGAACGAAGATAATGGGGATTCCTACAGAGACAGCCACGGTAGGTTAATCTTTCCTGGATGATCGAGTTCTACTCTAATTTCCACATGCCAACCCTGCAGTCTGTCTATGTCCGTCAGAAGCAAGTCCCCATTACAGAAGAAGCCATTCAGCGAGCTTTAGATCTTCCCCCTACTCCAGAAAGACTGGACGCATTTCAAGAGGCCGCACTCAAGCACCAGATGTACCAATTTGACTGGGACGCTGTTCTCAGAGTTATTGCACTACCTGGCAACAAATGGATTTATGGATACCATCATTCCCGTCCTAAGGGAATATCGGCTTCCGCACTTACCTTGGAGGCTCGCGTATGGGCACAAATTATGTCCCATTACGTCTTTTCGAGCACTCACGAGTCCTCCTTCACTGCAGACATGGCCGTTCTACTATGGTGCATCCTTACAGACCAGCCTCTAAACCTACCAAGACACATCCGGAATGCCATGGGACACGTACAAATTGCGGGCAGCTTACCTTTTCCCGCCTTGGTTTCAGATCTCGTCTCAGTAGCTGGAGTCTCCCACAGAGCTGGTGACACCAAATCCATGCTCCCGCGGGATGACCAGTACGTCCGTAACGGGAAATATATCAGACCTCCAGCAGCCACTACAAGCCAGCCTACTGAACCGGCTGAAGACATTCCTCCTTCAACACCACAAGCACCTACAACCACTCAACTGCAACATCAGATACTTGAAAGGTTGGATCGGCAGGAACACAAAGCAAAGCTAAGAGAGCGCCGTAACAAGCGCCGATTCACATACCTCAAGGAGCTGCTTTTGGGAAAATACAAAGACCCAGACACCCCGGACTCCACTTCATTTACCAGCACAGGGAGCCATGACGGTCCCGACTGAGGAGATACTGCTACCAACCCACCTTTGTTCCTGACAGATGGCACCGAAGACGGTGCAAAGCCTTAAGTGTGGGGAGGTCGGTCAGTACCTGACTTTCGGAGGTAATTTCTCTTCCCTAACACCAATAAAATAGGATATTTAGTTAGTTTAATTTTTGTAGAATAGGATAAATTGCATAGTAATAGATTAGTTGCATGCATGTTCTACTTGATTGAAAAGATAATAAGTTTCTTCTAAGACCCTATTTTTAGAACAAAATTTTACTAATTTTAATCAAAACTTTTATGTTAAATTTGCTTGAAGTTATATTTGGAACATGGTGTTTGAGCTAAAGAACATACAATCTGTGAGACTTTGAGCCTTAATACATGGTTACATTAGTTAACCATAATTATTTTATTCTTGTGTGTTTACTTCTCTATGATTGTAATCTATATTTTGTTTCATCCTATATGTCCAATGTTTAATATATTTATATGCTTGCATATGATTGAGGCCATTATTTGTTTAGCTCACTTATCCCAAATAAGCCTAACCTTTCAATTACCTTTGTTAGCCACTTTGAGCCTTTAAATCCCATTTGTTCTGTATTTTACCACATCACTAGCCTTAACCGAAAAGACAATTATATATCCAAATTGAATCTTTGGTTAGCTTAAGATAGAATTGTGTGTTAATTGAGTATGGGAAGATTGTGGGAACAAAAGATAATAAGGAAATGTGTCATGATAATATAATGAGAATTTGGGTACCTACTCATGTGAAACTATAAAAGAAAATTAAAAATCTATGTGCATTGATAAGCTATGTTTATTTTTATTTAAAAAAAATCCAAAAATATTCAATAAATAATAAGGGGACAAAATTACCCCAATGCTAAGTTAAAATTCAAGGATCAAGGCACATGTGATAAAATTAAAATAAAAGTTGATACATGAGTATCGAATGTGAAAGGAAAATTTTGGGTAGCTAGGTGTGAAATTTAAGTTATATATATATATATATATATATATATATATGTTAGGTGAAAGCTTAGGTTAATTAAAGATTCAATTTATAAGCTTACTTAGCCATATATGTACCCTTACCCTTACCTTGGCCCCATTACAACCTTGAAAAGACCTCATGATGTTTGTATTAGTACATTAATTGTTGTTGATTGGTTAGGTGAAGAACAAAAAAAAATAGAGAGCATGATTAGAGAAGGATAGAGTGATTACCCTATACACTAGAGAGATTAGAGTGTATATACATCATCAGTGAGGGTTCAATGCTTAAACTCTATGTTCCCTGCTTTCATGAGCTACCTTCTTGCATTTTTTATCTATTGTTACTGTATGAGAATTGAATTAGTGGAATTTGATTCGTGATTGTCTTGACGAGCTTATTTACTTTTGACCAAGTGGACAAGAATCATATAGTTGCATTCATATGTATAGGTTGCATTGCATTGCATGAGTTTTACATGTTCTTACTCATTTATTTTATCTCCTTTAACTAAGCATGAGGACATGCTAATGTCTAAGTGTGGGGAGGTTGATAAACCATTATTTTGTGGTTTATATTGTGCTTAATTGTGTGGTTTTATCAAATCTTTACCCACTTATTCATATGATTAGCATGTATTTACAACTCCTTCCCAAAATTACTCCATGGTTGAAAACTTGCTTCCTAGAGACTTTTAATTGTGTATTTTAATTCTCCTTTATTTCATTCGATGCCTTGATCCGTGTGTTAAATGTTTCAGGCTTTATAGGGCATGAATGACTTGGAGATTGGAAAGGATGCTTGCAAAAATGGAAGGAACACAAGAAATTAAGGAGATGATCAGCGAGAAGCGACACGGACGCGTGGCTCACGCGACCACGCGAAATAGAGGAAATTGCAGTGAGGCGTTTGCATGCCTGACACGAACGCATGGATTGGAAACTGCACAAGTGATGCGAATGCGTGGACGACGCGCACGCGTGACAAGGCAAAACGCTGGATGACGCGTGTAATACCCGGTCTAACCGAAATTAATTAAATAATAAGTTAAATAGGAGCGAATATGGTTGGAAGATTTGGCAATTGGAATTTGATAATTTAAATATGATATTTGGATTCAGTGAATTTTTCTGAGTCGGAAAATATAGTTTTCTGCGTAAAAGCGCGCAGTGGAATTCTGACCGGCAGTACCGGCTGAGATCTGTCTGGTACTACAGCTGAGAAAATTGATTATGGGTAAATAAGATTAAGAAATGAGGAATTATAATTAGGGAAGGTAGAAATATTTAAAGTGCGATTTAGAGCGCTAATCTTAAAGGTTTTGTCCCAAAATTGGGCCAATGGGCAAAAATAAGAGAACCGGGCCTAAGTCGGCCCAAGACCCAACATATATAAACATTAGTTGTGAGCATTTCAGCTCATTTTACCCTAAAAAGAGGGGTTGGAGCGCTGATTTGAGAAGAGAGAAGAGAAGAGAGAAAACCTAGCTCTCTTTGATCTTCAAACCACCATAACTTGAGTTACGGAGCTCCGATTGACGAGCCGTTTGCGACCACGCGTCGCTCTTCTCATCCTCTACAATTCTATCTAAGTTTGGTGGTGATTATTTCATTCATCTCTGCCCAGTTTTCGAAATTTCCCACTGTTACACGTTTTTGGGTAGTTAGTGTTGAAATCTTGTGATTTTGGGTGTTTAGGGATACTCCAACATGGATTCTAAGTGAGTTCTATCCCTACTTCATATGGGCTGAGGTAAGAAGTGCTCAAACCCTTGTGATTTATTATTTTTATGAGCCCTAGGTTGATGTATGTATGTGATATTGGTTATATTAGTGTATTTGATGATGTTGGTGCACAATTGGGAGATTGGTATTGCTTGAGGAGCTTTGGTAAGGCTTGGAGCTAAGGTTGGTGAAGACTTCCAAAGAAGAGGCTCAATTGGTTTGGCTACAAGAGGTACGGTTTAAGTTTCATTTAAGTACCGTGTGTTGTGATGAGAATTCCTAGGCTAGATGCCCCTAGGATTAAGTTTGGATTGGGTAAATGGTTGGTACTAATATGCATAGTTGGTATATAATGTGAATTAATGATTGTGTTGAGGATTATGTAGCCTTGTATGCTTGGTGTATTGAGAATTTGATGTACTGGGTAATGAGTATTGAATTGTGGTTCATCCATTTAAATTGTGAAATTGGGCCGGAGGCCGTGAATTTTGGGCCAGAGGCCGGGGAAAGGTAAGAAAGGTAAGTTGATGTGTGCATTGTATGATGACACAAGTGATTGGATGAATTTCAGATAATGAATATATGAATGATTGGGTTGGTTATTGAACAATAAGGTTTGAGGAGTTGAAGTGTGGAATTTGGTAAATTTGGGTGAAATTATATAGACGAGGCATGTTTGGTTTTGGTTGAGATATATTATGTGGTCATATATGTGATTATGATTATTGATGCCTTGATGGTATTATGATGCATTAGAGATATGTATGTTGTGATATATACTTGGGGAGTGATTAAGGTTGATTTGTGGGTGAAACCACGTGAGAGTGAGTATGATATTGATTATGTATAATGATAGTTGATTGGAAATAGTGTTGTTGAAATTTGGCATGAGGAAGAGTATATGATATGTAAATGTGCTTGAGTTTGAGAAAGTGTCAATGTGTGAGTTGAGGATGGCTTGATGTTGATTTTGGTACATTTTGATTGATTTCAAAAAGGGTTGAAATTGGCATGTTTTGATTGACTTTGGAAAGAGTTGAAAATGGCTTGTTTTGAAAATGGCACTTGGTGGTTTTGTATGAAAATATGTTTTTTTTTGGCATACTTTGACGGGACATAACCTGGACTACGGATCTTTGTTTTCTGCCAAATCTGTTTAGAAATGAAATTGGATCCGGGATGTCCATGCCGTTCGAAGAACGGGTGAAAAATGATTTAAAATGAGAAAGTTATGACCGTCGGAAGATTGGGGGTTGAATCTGTAAATTCTGCAGCTTTTAACTTATAAAAATTTTTAGCAGAGCGACCCTACGCGCGTAGGCGCACTTGGCGCGTGCGCGCCATTCTTCCAGAAAGCACCATCCACGCGTGCGCGTGGTGTGCGCGGGCGCGTCGATGCGCTGCACCAATTGCCCAGCCATTTTCCAGAGAGTTGTGCCAGGGTTGTGCCAGTTTTGTGCCTGGGTGCAAGAGCACCCACGCGTACGCGTGGCTGACGCTTGCGCGCCGTTTGGATATTTTTCAACCCGCGCGTTCGCGCATATGGCGCTTGCGCGTCGATGAGTTTTTGGCCATCCACGCGTGCGCGTGGAGTGCGCGTACGCGTGGCCCTGTTTTTATGCCAAAGTTGATTTTTTGAGTTTTAAAAGCCAAATCTCATACTTCTAAGCCTCCGATCTCACCTCTTATCTATTAAATCATTATGATATGCCTAGCAATGAGAAAGGGGTTAGGGGATGTGGTAACTTGCGAGTGAAGCAAGGGGAAAAGTTATGATCAATGATGATCAAAGATGATTATATGAGATATGGAGAATGACGGTGGAAGTACCGTGTATGCCATGAGCCGGAGGTATACATTTATTGATAAATGGCCCGTTCTTGATTGGACCATGAGCTGGATGGCTGAGTTATTGCCGGGTTACGGCAAAGCCATTATTGTTTATGGCTGAGTATAAATGCATATATGATTAATGAATGAATATGTTAAATGGATAATAATGAAAAGATATTGAAATGTGATGTGTGACCCCGGGTAGTAGGCAGTGGCGTTGTCCACTTGCTCCGGGTATGAGACGGGAAAGGAGGATTATGATAAACGAGTTTAATCATGGAGTTTTAAATAAATGTTTATTTGTGATACCTGGGTAGTAGCAAGGGTCGTGGTTCGTCCCGCTTGCTCCGTGTCATTGTCTGAGAATTGATAATAATGAAGGGTGATTATAAATAAATGTTTATTTGTGATACTTGGGTAGTAGCAAGGGTCGTGGTTCGTCCCACTTGCTCCAAGTTAATGTTTGAGATTTGGTAACAATGAATGTTGATAATATGAATTTAGATTGAATGAATATATGTTTAAGATACCTGGGCAGTAGCAAGGGTTGTGGTTCGTCCCACTTGCTCCGGGCCAATGCTTGAGATACCTGGGTAGTAGCAAGGGTTGTGGTTCGTCCCACTTGCTCCAGGTCAGAGATTGTGACGCCTGGGTAGTAGCGGCAATAGTGGTGAATCCACTCGCTCCAGGTTGAGCTTTTAAACACCCGCCTGGATAGTAGCCGCAGTAGTGGTTATTCCACTGGCTCTGGGTTGAGCGGGTAGTAGCATGGGGGTTGTAGCTCAAACCTACTTGCTCCGCAATGGGTGTTTCTGTCCAATGGTTAGCTACCAGGACATGTCGGGTTCGCTATATAACCGACAGATGATATCATCAGCCATAGGGCAGGCATTCATCATTTGCATATGTTTGAATTGTTTGGGTTTGCCATTTGTTTTGGATTTCTACATCATATATTCCATGTTACCTGACTATATGTTACTTGTTCTACTTGTACCATATTTGTGTATTACTTGCATGTATTGCTTGTGTTTGTACAACTGAGAGGCCCCTCATGCTGGTGTCAGTGGGTGTTGAGGGTTGTTCTTGATGGGATGAATTAATGATGCGATTGCATGATGATGATGATTATTGAATGAGATAATTGTAGCTCCCTGGGTAGACGCAGTGATGTGGTTTCACTAGCTCCAGGTGAGTGTATGATGTATTGATATAGAATTGCTGAGGCAGAACAACTGGTGATGGTTTTGCTTATAATTCTGAGTCTGATTCATGGAAGAGTCAGCGAGTTGGGAAACATGTGAAACATGAATTAGATTTAGCACTCCCTTATGACAGTTGCTTATTCATGGATTAGCGAGAACCTAAGATGAATAATTGGTGAAGAAGCTTAGGATGCTTAGTGAGTTTTATTGCAGTGCATTGTATTTATTTGGCACTTTTACCGTACTGGGAACCCATGGGCCCGGGGTTCTCATTCCGTATATATCTTTTGTTTTTCAGATACAGGTCCAGGTGCTCAGAAGTGAGTTGTGGGTCGTCTGAGAGACGGCGAAGATCTTTATTTCCTCTACTTTGTGTTTTGATTAGAATCTCTCCACCTTTGTTTTGGAAAGTTTATATTATGTATTGAACTCTTTGAATTTGCCTATAGAGGCTCTCATGTTTCCTTCGGGAGAGATTAGGACATACTGTTGTCAACTACTTTCATACTGTACCCTAGCCGACCTAAACTTCGCGGGTCGCGACTAGTGGCTATTTACTTATGTTATATATATCTATCTGTTATCTATCTCTTAATCTCCTCTACGCCTTGTCCACATATCGTTTTTGGCTTCACGGTTTATCTTTTGTTGTCGAAACGTGAGAGATACGTCTTCGCGATTTTATTTCTACTCTTTTCAGGCTTCTCGATTAATACTCCTTTTGAAATTACCTATATTTATTTATTAAAATCCACCTGAGAGTCGTACCACCGTAATATCATTGACTTATGACTCGAGCATAAGGATTTGAATATTAGGGTGTTACATTATGGTATCAGAGCAGTTCGTCCTCGTGAGCCTGAGGGATGGAACTGCTTATGCTTCAATGCATACTCTGAGTCTGTGCCTGTGCTAGTTAGGGTATCTAACCGATACATCTAGCATGAAGTCCATGAGTGTACCTTTGGTACTTTGAAGCACTATACTTCCGATATTGAGACTGATCAACTTGATATCGATTGTTTGGTGTGTATAGGAACCAGATGGCACCTCGTGGACCTGGTCGGGGACGTGAAAGAGGTCGTACTAATACGCAGGAACCGGAAATCAACCCGAATAACCCGGTAAACCTTATGGCGGCGTTGGAGAATATGGCTGCTGCTATGCAGGCCACTGCGGAGGCTCTTGGGCAACAGATGAACAATAATGGCTATGGCGGAAGGGAAGCTCAGGGCCCGATGACACTGGCAACCTTCTTAAAGGTTAATCCACCTAAGTTCAAGGGAACCACCAATCCGACTGAAGCTGATACTTGGTTTCAGGCCATGGAGCGAGCACTGCAAGCGCAGTTGGTGCCTGAAGAGCAGCGTGTTGAATTCGCTACCTATCTACTCACGGGGGAAGCATCGCATTGGTGGCAAGGGGCTCAACGTCTCCTGCAACAGGGGAATGATCCTATCACTTGGGATGCCTTCCAAGTGGAATTCTACAAGAAGTACTTTCCGAATTCTGCCAGGACAGCCAAGGAATTGGAGTTACTGCAGCTGAAGCAAGGTGCTATGTCCGTATCTGAGTATACAGACAAATTTGAGGAGCTATTCAGGTTTTCCCGCATGTGTCAAGGAGCTCCGGGAGACTTCGAGGAATGGAAATGCATTAAGTATGAAGGAGGGCTCCGGAGCGACATCTTAAGTTCAGTGGGACCAATGGAAATCTGAACTTTTTCAGAGTTAGTGAATAAGAGCAGAATTGCTGAAGAGTGTGTAAAAAGGAGGGTTGCAGAGAAAGGAAGTCATAGAGAGCACAACCAAGGATTCGCACCAAGGGGTCGAGAGTTTAAGGAGAGAGGATACGTACAACACTTTCCCCAAGGACAGAATAACTTTGCGACGAGTGAGGAGTCCCAAAGGAATGGTAAGGGCAAACGGGCAGCGGCTGCTTCTGATGTTTCGAGCTGTCAGAGATGTGGTAGTCATCACTCAAATAGGCCGTGCCGATTGGGGTTAGGCGTATGTTACAAGTGCGGGTTACCAGGGCATGTATCAAGAAATTGCCAACAAGGAGAGAGTCAGGATGCAGGCCGATTGCGACAGTAAGATTGAGGTAATTGCAATAATCAGGCTTAAAGGACAGTGCGTGATTTTATAATACCGCCTGTACAGTAAAACTGGGAATGTCGAGTTTAATATTAGACTGAGGAGCAAATCGGATGATCCGAGTAAGGATTTGCCTTAATACAAATGGATAAATTCCTGTGATGTAAATGATTTTTTGTTGAGAATGATGTGTTGTGTTTGTTATGTAGTTGGTTGATTTCTGGATTTTTGGTGGAACGGATTGAACCCGTGACTTTTAGTTCCTTTGATTTAAATAGATAAGGAATGGTCCTAAATGAGGGATTTGAAAACGTTGATTTGAAATGCCAGTTATGCTAAGTTGTGGTTGAGTACTTGAGGAAGTAAGTAATAGAGCTCGTACTAGACGAGAGATCAGAATAAAGCAGCAGAAACTTACGGAAGCAGTGACACAGGATAGCTACAAATAGGAGCTGTAAAAGTTTACTATAATATCTTAAGTTTGAATACTAGAAGGGTTAAGTGGGTTACTGCAAGTAATGATCCCCAAACAGTTGGAATTGATTGCGGCTGCGAGCTTTGATGGTTCTAAAGTGGATGAGGAAATTATCATTGATGCAGAATTGGATTTAGATGATGAGAGAGTGCAAGTTGTCGTGTTTGAGAGATGAGTACCATGATGTTTGGTCATAGTGACCTTGGAATTAGATTGAGATTTATAATGATTGGTCTTGAAAGACGAATGTGAAAACCACTAAATTGAAATGCTGATGCGGTACGGAGATTGGTTTGAGGGAACCCGTGACGGGTGGTAAACTCCAATTTTGGGGAGGTACTATTGAAAATTTTTCTCCAAGAATTTGAAAGATCGTTGGTTATGGTTTTGAAGATGATTTTTGATATAAGTAACTTTAACAAAAGAGATGTGTCTCGAATGCTTTTATAGATTATTAAAGGAAAGCGGATTCTTATGATTTTTGTTAAATTGTTATTTCAAACTCATTTGCATTCTAGAAATGAAAGGGTTTTTGATTGATGAGTCAGAGACTTTATAACAGCAAGTCATGTAGAAATTCGAGAGTTTGAGAATAAGAAAGTAAGTTTGGAGGTTATGCTTGGAGTTGAGCTGTGATTAGTGGTAATTGGCTTGGCAGAGGGAGAGGATAGTGATGGATGGAATTTTCGAGGGCGAAAATTTCTGTTAGGGGGGTAGAATGTAATACCCGGTCTAACCGAAATTAATTAAATAATAAGTTAAATAGGAGCGAATATGGTTGGAAGATTTGGCAATTGGAATTTGATAATTTAAATATGATATTTAGATTCAGTGAATTTTTCTGAGTCGGAAAATATAGTTTTCTGCGTAAAAGCGCGCAGTGGAATTCTGACCGGCAGTACCGGCTGAGATCTGTCTGGTACTACAGCTGAGAAAATTGATTATGGGTAAATAAGATTAAGAAATGAGGAATTATAATTAGGGAAGGTAGAAATATTTAAAGTGCGATTTAGAGCGCTAATCTTAAAGGTTTTGTCCCAAAATTGGGCCAATAGGCAAAAATAAGAGAACCGGGCCTAAGTCGGCCCAAGACCCAACATATATAAACATTAGTTGTGAGCATTTCAGCTCATTTTACCCTAAAAAGAGGGGTTGGAGCGCTGATTTGAGAAGAGAGAAGAGAAGAGAGAAAACCTAGCTCTCTTTGATCTTCAAACCACCATAACTTGAGTTACGGAGCTCCGATTGACGAGCCGTTTGCGACCACGCGTCGCTCTTCTCATCCTCTAAAATTCTATCTAAGTTTGGTGGTGAGTATTTCATTCATTTCTGCCCAGTTTTCGAAATTTCCCACTGTTACTCGTTTTTGGGTAGTTAGTGTTGAAATCTTGTGATTTTGGGTGTTTAGGGATACTCCAACATGGATTCTAAGTGAGTTCTATCCCTACTTCATATGGGCTGAGATAAGAAGTGCTCAAACCCTTGTGATTTGTCATTTTTATGAGCCCTAGGTTGATGTATGTATGTGATATTGGTTATATTAGTGTATTTGATGATGTTGGTGCACAATTGGGAGATTGGTATTGCTTGAGGAGCTTTGGTAAGGCTTGGAGCTAAGGTTGGTGAAGACTTCCAAAGAAGAGGCTCAATTGGTTTGGCTACAAGAGGTACGGTTTAAGTTTCATTTAAGTACCGTGTGTTGTGATGAGAATTTCTAGGCTAGATGCCCCTAGGATTAAGTTTGGATTGCGTAAATGGTTGGTACTAATATGCATAGTTGGTATATAATGTGAAATAATGATTGGGTTGAGGATTATGTAGCCTTGTATGCTTGGTGTATTGAGAATTTGATGTACTGGGTAATGAGTATTGAATTGTGGTTCATCCATTTAAATTGTGAAATTGGGCCGGAGGCCGTGAATTTTGGGCCAGAGGCCGGGGAAAGGTAAGAAAGGTAAGTTGATGTGTGCATTGTATGATGACACAAGTGATTGGATGAATTTCAGATAATAAATATATGAATGATTGGGTTGGTTATTGAACAATAAGGTTTGAGGAGTTGAAGTGTGGAATTTGGTAAATTTGGGTGAAATTATATAGACGAGGCATGTTTGGTTTTGGTTGAGATATATTATGTGGTCATATATGTGATTATGATTATTGATGCCTTGATGGTATTATGATGCATTAGAGATATGTATGTTGTGATATATACTTGAGGAGTGATTAAGGTTGATTTGTGGGTGAAACCACGTGATAGTGAGTATGATATTGATTATGTATAATGATAGTTGATTGGAAATAGTGTTGTTGAAATTTGGCATGAGGAAGAGTATATGATATGTAAATGTGCTTGAGTTTGAGAAAGTGTCAATGTGTGAGTTGAGGATGGCTTGATGTTGATTTTGGTACATTTTGATTGATTTCAAAAAGGGTTGAAATTGGCATGTTTTGATTGACTTTGGAAAGAGTTGAAAATGGCTTGTTTTGAAAATGGCACTTTGTGGTTTTGTATGAAAATATTTTTTTTTTGGGCATACTTTGACGGGACATAACCTGGACTACGGATCTCTGTTTTCTGCCAAATCTGTTTAGAAATGAAATTGGATCCGGGATGTCCATGCCGTTCGAAGAACGGGTGAAAAATGATTTAAAATGAGAAAGTTATGACCGTCGGAAGATTGGGGGTTGAATCTGTAAATTCTGCAGCTTTTAACTTATAAAAATTTTTAGCAGAGCGACCCTACGCGCGTAGGCGCACTTGGCGCGTGCGCGCCGTTCTTCCAGAAAGCACCATCCACGCGTGCGCGTGGTGTGCGCGGGCGCGTCGATGCGCTGCACCAATTGCCCAGCCATTTTCCAGAGAGTTGTGCTAGGGTTGTGCCAGTTTTGTGCCTGGGCGCAAGAGCACCCACGCGTACGCGTGGCTGACGCTTGCGCGTCGATGAGTTTTTGGCCATCCACGCGTGCGCGTGGAGTGCGCGTACGCGTGGCCCTGTTTTTATGCCAAAGTTGATTTTTGAGTTTTAAAAGCCAAATCTCATACTTCTAAGCCTCCGATCTCACCTCTTATGTATTAAATCATTATGATATGCCTAGCAATGAGAAAGGAGTTAGGGGATGTGGTAACTTGCGAGTGAAGCAAGGGGAAAAGTTATGATCAATGATGATCAAAGATGATTATATGAGATATGGAGGATGACGGTGGAAGTACCATGTATGCCATGAGCCGGAGGGATATATTTATTGATAAATGGCCCGTTCTTGATTAGACCATGAGCCGGATGGCTGAGTTATTGCCGGGTTACGGCAAAGCCATTATTGTTTATGGCTGTGTATAAATGCATATATGATTAATGAATGAATATGTTAAATGGATAATAATGAAAAGATATTGAAATGTGATGTGCGACCCCGGGTAGTAGGCAGTGGCGTTGTCCACTTGCTCCGGGTATGAGACGGGAAAGGAGGATTATGATAAACGAGTTTAATCATGGAGTTTTAAATAAATGTTTATTTGTGATACCTGGGTAGTAGCAAGGGTCGTGGTTCGTCCCGCTTGCTCCGGGTCATTGTCTGAGAATTGATAATAATGAAGGGTGATTATAAATAAATGTTTATTTGTGATACTTGGGTAGTAGCAAGGGTCGTGGTTCGTCCCACTTGCTCCAAGTTAATGTTTGAGATTTGGTAACAATGAATGTTGATAATATGAATTGAGATTGAATGAATATATGTTTAAGATACCTGGGCAGTAGCAAGGGTTGTGGTTCGTCCCACTTGCTCCGGTCCAATGCTTGAGATACCTGGGTAGTAGCAAGGGTTGTGGTTCGTCCCACTTGCTCCAGGTCAGAGATTGTGACGCCTGGGTAGTAGCGGCAGTAGTGGTGAATCCACTCGCTCCAGGTTGAGCTTTTAAACACCCGCCTGGGTAGTAGCCGCAGTAGTGGTTATTCCACTGGCTCTGGGTTGAGCGGGTAGTAGCATGGGGGTTGTAGCTCAAACCTACTTGCTCCGCAATGCGTGTTTCTGTCCAATGGTTAGCTACCAGGACATGTCGGGTTGGCTATATAACCAACAGATGATATCATCAGCCATAGGGCAGGCATTCATCATTTGCATATGTTTGAATTGTTTGGGTTTGCCATTTGTTTTGGATTTCTACATCATATATTCCATGTTACCTGACTATATGTTACTTGTTCTACTTGTACCATATTTGTGTATTACTTGCCTGTATTGCTTGTGTTTGTACAACTGAGAGGCCCCTCATGCTGGTGTCAGTGGGTGTTGAGGGTTGTTCTTGATGGGATGAATTAATGATGCGATTGCATGATGATGATGATTATTGAATGAGATAATTGTAGCTCCCTGGGTAGACGCAGTGATGTGGTTTCACTAGCTCCAGGTGAGTGTATGATGTATTGATATAGAATTGCTGAGGCAGAACAACTGGTGATGGTTTTGCTTATAATTCTGAGTCTGATTCATGGAAGAGTCAGCGAGTTGGGAAACATGTGAAACATGAATTAGATTTAGCACTCCCTTATGACAGTTGCTTATTCATGGATTAGCGAGAACCTAAGATGAATAATTGGTGAAGAAGCTTAGGATGCTTAGTGAGTTTTATTGCAGTGCATTGTATTTATTTGGCACTTTTACCGTACTAGGAACCCATGGGCCCGGGGTTCTCATTCCGTATATATCTTTTGTTTTTCAGATACAGGTCCAGGTGCTCAGAAGTGAGTTGTGGGTCGTCTGAAAGACGGCGAAGATCTTTATTTCCTCTACTTCGTGTTTTGATTAGAATCTCTCCACCTTTGTTTTGGAAAGTTTATATTATGTATTGAACTCTTTGAATTTGCCTATAGAGGCTCTCATGTTTCCTTCGGGAGAGATTAGGACATACTGTTGTCAACTACTTTCATACTGTACCCTAGCCGACCTAAACTTCGCGGGTCGCGACTAGTGGCTATTTACTTATGTTATATATATCTATCTGTTATCTATCTCTTAATCTCCTCTACGCCTTGTCCACATATCGTTTTTGGCTTCACGGTTTATCTTTTGTTGTCGAAACGTGAGAGATATGTCTTCGCGATTTTATTTCTACTCTTTTCAGGCTTCTCGATTAATACTCCTTTCGAAATTACCTATATTTATTTATTAAAATCCACCTGAGAGTCGTACCACCGTAATATCATTGACTTATGACTCGAGCATAAGGATTTGAATATTAGGGTGTTACAACGCGAACGCGTGGATGACGCGATCGCGTGACGTGCGCGATCTGCAGAACCTGCAGAATTCACTGGGGGCGATTTTGGGCCATGTTTTGACCCAGTTTTTGGCCCAGAAAAGCAGATTAGAGCCAGGGAACATGCAGAGACCAGGGGAGACGTTCATTCCACACAATTTTAGTTTTAGATCTGATTTTACTCCTCCTCTAGGTTTTCTCTCTACACATTGATAGTTCTTAGGATTTTGTTTTCATTGCTTTTTGGATTGGGATATTGAGAAGAGTTATTACCTCTGCCAAGACTTCATCATTCTAGTTTGTTTCCTTACTTGTCACTTACTCTTTCATATCATTAATTTGTTCAGAATTACTATTGGATTATTTTTAGAATTTATGAATATAAGAACTATTTTTATTTTTAATTGGTCTCTTTGATTATTATTATTTATCATGTCTTTCTTTACTTCCCTTTCTTATTTCGTGAATTTTACATTCATAATGAGCGAGTAGTTCCATAACTTGATTGGGAGTTGGTTGAAAGGAGAACCTTGAGTTGGGATGCTCAAGAGTAGAATTATAATTGGGTTTATCGTTGGGTCGCCCTCTAATCACTGACACTAGTCCTTCCCAAGGGAGATGATTAGAACTTGTGAATAGAAACTGACTTCCAACTTGCTTGACTTTCCTTTATCTAATAAGGGATAACTGAGCAGAACAACCTTCAATTATCAATTAATCTTGGGAGAACTCCAACAAGGATAGGCCTTCCGACTAATCTACTCCCGGTCAAGGTTTTTATTTAAATTACTTAAATTCTCTGATTTAATTTCCTGTTTATCAACTCAACCCATTTTAGAAAATATCTGATTAATAAAATAGCACATCTTTCTGCAACTCGTTGGGAGACGACCTGGGATTTATACTTCCAGTATTTTAAATTCTAATTTTGTGACAACCCTTCTAAATTGATAAGTGGATTTTTGGTTGGTTAAGAACTATACTTGCAACGTATCTCTTATAATAATTTCTTAACTCGCCAATTTTCGCCACGTCATTGCTATCAGCAACATACTCCTCATCAGACTCCTCACCGTCCACGTCCATGTCTATCATTGGAATAGCACAATGCAGCGGTGGTGGTGCAAGAGATGGGTCATCCTAGACAAAATTCGAGTGACCAAAACCACCACCACTAATATCACCAACCTCCGCATAAAGCTCCATCACTTTTTCCGTCATGATTCTCCCATGGATATCAAACATGAGGCGCACATGCTCATTGTTATCGAGCCAAAAATAGACGAAAAAACCCATTGTCTATCGGTGTTAGCAACCTATATCCAACTCTTTTAGCCTCTTTTGTCCCGTTCGAACTGAAGTTTATCAATATTAGACTCTTTATCTCAGACAAAGAATTTACTCTCCGGATGCGTAACAAAATAGGATTATCACACTCAAATATAATCCCAGTGTCACTGTTTCTCGTATGACAATTGAAAATTTGGGATACACACTTACAACAATATATTCACTACCACTAGACATTTTTACTAAACTTTTTGAAGAAAAAGAGGAGATCGAAGAAGAACTGAAATATTTGTGGAGAACACAAATGGTTGCAAATCATTTTATAACTGCTCGAAATTTGCCGTACTTTATCACGTTTACAGTACAAACATGTTACCTTTTTTTATATTTCGATCATACTGTAAACGAGATACGTGTTGATCACTCTATTTCATGTATCACATTTGTATACCTGATACATGCAATGCGAATTATGTTTTATCTCGTTTATATTGTAAACGAGATAAATAAAGGAACGCAAATTCATAAATAGACTATAAATTATCTATATCCATAAATAAAGTATTTAAATTATTTATTTTAAAAAAAATCCCCAAAATATCTCATTTAAAATTCCTTGAAAATCAATATGAATGTTTATTCTTTAGACTTAGGGTGTATTTGGCAAACTCGTTTGAGAGGATAAAAGTGTGTTGAAGTTCTTTTGAACGCTGTTTTTTTATGTTTGGCAATCTTTTTCTTCTAAACACATAAGTGATTTTGCAGTTTAAAAGCGCGTTTACTGGAAGCAAAAAATTGTTACTTCTGCCTTCATTTCAACGTGAGTTCACCTTTGATGATCATTGTTGGTTTTTTTTCAAAAGAATTTTCATATTTGTTTCAAGTCATTTCAAATATTTTAAATTTTTTACAATTTTTAATACTTTTTTTTATATTTTGATTCTTTTATTAAATTTGTTATTGTAATTCTATTATAATATGAATTATTGATCTTATTAAAAATGATAAAGTAAATAAAAACTAATCATATATAACAATGGAATAATAAGTAATAAAATTTTACTGTCAAAAAAATACTAAATAAAAGAATACTGAGAGTACTAAAAAAATTATAGAATATTTATTTGTTTGACATTATAAAATTTATTATTATAATTCTTGTTCATTGTTTATTATTCTAATTTGTTATAATATGTATCATTGTTCCTATTGAAAATGATAGATTAAATAAAAAATGAATCATAAATAATAATAAAAACATAATTAGTAAAAAGTTAGAATCCAAAACGGTAAACAAAATAAGATTAACGAGAGTACTCATAAAAAGTAATACAATATATTATTTTATATGTCATTTTTAATTTAATAAATAAATATTAATTTTTATTAAAAAAATTATAACAAACTAAAATAGAATTTTATGAAAAATATTATATAAAAAATATACTAAATGAAGTATAAAAAAAGATTAAATATACTAAAAAATAATATTATAATTTAATATTATATTTTTTTCGCAATTAACTAATTATCTATCTAAAAGTGATTTTACTTAATATTATCCAAACAATTTTATTTTATCAAAATCAATTTTAGTATAAAATTACCAAACATAAATCATGTTAGCACAAACTCATTTCTATCCAAAATCAATTTTATAAGATGACTTTTATTCAAACTCCAGTTTGACCAATTCTAATCCAAACACACGTTTAATCTTAACTTAAAAAATGTGTTTGGTGATGTTTGTTGAGACATGACACATTGACAGAACGCAACTATATGGGGAGGCAAAATTCATGTGGCCGTCATATATTCTTATGCTTTAGATTGTAGTTTTGTTCCCACTATTGAAAAAACGTGCACGGCTACAGTGGCGAATGAGTAAAGAATTCACTACGGAAACCAAATACAAATTAAATAGAATACATGCAGCACTAGAATTTATGCTGTTTTGTTATATCACAAAAGAAAAAAGGAAACTATTATAGCAAAGCATATTGTAAGATTAGATTTAGCAAAAATGTCATCAGAAGAACCAATGCAGTTGCGCATCGAAGACAATCATGTAGGCCATCTTTTGTTTCTTCATTTTAATTTATGCGGATTTGTTTCAAAGTAAACTGCTTGATACGTTTTAATCAATCAACAATTTTTTTGAACTGCAGGTGGTTATGGACAATGGCATACTACAAGTTTATTTGTCGAAACCGAGTGGATTTGTCACCAGAATACAATATAATGGCATTGATAATCTGCTGGAAGCTGGAAATGAAAAATTCAACAGAGGGTTAGTGCACAATGAATCACTAAGATTAAGATCTTTTACTTTGATTTGGTTTAGGTGTTATCTGTACTCATTTTTGTCGCGACACCTACTCTCAACCACTCTCTTTTACCGATCCTCCTCCTAATCCAATGGTAAAAGTATGTGTCGACTCGATATATATAGATGAAACAGAACGAATATTCAGAAAGTTTTTCATTATATTTTTTCGATATTTCATGGACATAATTTATGGTTACTTCAACGAATGAAATTTGAAGGTATTGGGACGTTGTTTGGAGTAAAGAAGGAAGTGCAGGAACTACCGGAACATTTGAGCGGTAAAATAATTGATAGTTGCTAATCCTATTATAAAAAATGTTACATGCACAAAATAAATCGGTCACTATATATATATATATATTGTTTATCTCATTGCTAAATTTGTTGGTTAATTTTTAGTGTACATCTAACATGGTTGATCTAGTTATGATTTAGTTCCGAGAGATTTGAGTTGGGTGCACATTCATACATGCAGGATTGTAGGAACGAGTTTTAATGTTATAGTGGAAAATGAAGAACAAATTGAAATATCGTTCACGAGAATGTGGGATCCGTCTATGGAAGGAAAGCTTTCCCCTCTCAACATTGACAAAAGGTGCTTAATTAATTGTTAATTTAATTTGTGCACAAAACAAACAGTTTGGAAAAATAAAAATGATTATTATTTTCCGAATAATGTTTGTGCAGGTATGTGATGCTACGTGATTCCTCAGGATTCTATTGCTACGCAATATTTGAACACCAAAAGGAGTGGCCTGCTTTCAACATCCCCCAAATCAGGATCGTTTTCAAGCTTCGAGAAGACAAGTATGGATGTAAAATTGCATTTTATAATTATGGTAGCCAATTTGGCTAATTGCTGTATGTGTAGGTTTCATTATATGGCAGTGGCAGATAATAGACAAAGATTCATGCCTCTTCCAGAGGACCGATCACCCGGAAGGGGAAAAGTACTCGTTCCCCCGGAAGCAGTTTTGCTTGCTGACCCTGTGGAGCCAGAGTTCCAGGGGGAGGTACTTATATTTTCAAAGGAAGTGCTCAAATACAACAAGAGTAGAATCCAGAAGAAACTACTAAAATAATATTTGAAAGTTTAAAAGACCATAAATAAATGTTGGAAAGAGTTAAAAATAGGATAAAATAAATTAGATTTAAAATATATATTTTAAAAAAATTTAAAAATCAAATTTTGATACAATATTTTTTCAAGTAATACTAAAAAAAATATTTTTATTTTTAAAATTTAATAATTTTTTGTGTAGTGATTTTTTTTAATTTTTTATTTTGAATGACCAATTTTTTTAAAAATAAATAAAAAAAATATAAAGATCAAATTTTGCGTTTAATTTTTTATATATATTTTTTAATTATTTATTCAAATATTACAAAATAATTCAGATTAAATAAATAAGTTATTTGTTAAATACGATTTTTTGGGTAAATTACATATAAATTGATTAAGAATCAAAATTACAAAAATATCCTAAACTGAATTTGATTACATGCATGTCTCGTTACGTTTGACTCTCTATGTAAATCAAATCAATTAAATTCAATTTACATTTGTTCAATATAAATCGATTCAGTTGAATTCGATTTAATATGTATATATTGTACTAGTAGTAAATCAAATTAACTTTATTTAATTTACTACTGTAAAATACATACATGCTAATTAAATCGAATAAGTTTGATTCGATCTACTACTAATACAGATTATTGATACTTCTTATCTAACTTTAAAACATAAATGTCAATATGAAAAAAAAAAATATTTAAATTCAAATAAAATATCAAAAAAATCAAAACGAATAAAAATAAAAATTTTTTATTTTAGTTCAAATTCAAGAAAATCTATATTTTTACAAACTTATAAAATCATTACGGAACAATAAACGATTTTTAAAAATTCGTTAAAAAATCATCATTTGACACATTAATATCTAAAGAAACATTATCGAAACTTTTAATGTTAAAAAAAAGTTAATATAAAGTATAGTCTTCTAAGATAGCATAAGAGTTAAAATTTGGATTTTTTCATAGTCACAAATAACAAATAATTATACAATATAAAAAATCAACTATATTTTTTGATATTTTATTTGAATCCAAATAAAAAGTATTTTTTTATTGACATTTATAAGCGATTAACTTAAAAAATGTCAATAATTTGTATCAGTACTAAATTAAATCAAGTTGATTCGATTTACTATATATATATGTTGTACAATAATAAATTAATATGCTACATTAATAGTAAATCGAATCAAGTTAATTCGATTTATGACGGACACAACATATATATATTAAATCGAATCCAATTAATTTAATTTATATTAAAAAAATGTAAATCGAATTTAATTAATTCGTTTTACATAAAAGATCAAGCAAAATGTATATATAACTAAATTCAGTTTAAGACATATGAATAATTTTGATTTTCAATTAATTTACTTATATAATTTGTCCAAATTTTTTTATCATTTATAAAAATCTAATATTTATTAATTACTTTTTTATATTTTTAAATTATTCAAAAATTATTTTATCAATAACATTATTAAAAATCTTTTTATCTGCGTCTAAATTTTTTTTTATATCAAATTAGTAGTCATCTGGTGGAGTTTATTACAAACAATCAAATAAAAGAATAATAAAACATATTATTAGCATGTTTGATTGATTTAGGTGTGATTTAGGTGGATGACAAGTACCAATACTCATGTGAAAACAAAGATCTAAAGGTTCATGGGTGGATAAGTTCTAAATCGGAAAGTGATACAGGCACAGGATTTTGGGTAATCATACCTAGCAATGAGTTTCGTTCGGGTGGCCTCGCTAAACAGAATCTTACCTCCCATGTGGGTCCTATTAGCCTCGCCGTAAGTGTTCATCCATTAATTAATATTGGTTACTCATGAATCATGATTACTTGCTGATGTTTCACCCTCCTCGCAATAATTGTTCCTTTATTTTTTAGGAAAGCAAATATCAATGGAATCTGCATGAATACATAAAACAATATCAATCATATTACATATATATTAAAATCAACTATCAAAATTAATAATTAAAATATAAGATAAAATATATATTAAAATATAAAATATATATTAAAAAAATAAATTATACATATATTTATATATAAATACATAATAATTAATTTTAATATGTAAATAATATTTTTAAAACAATGCAGAGGAAAACAGAGAAGAAAAAGTGAAAAATTACCTCCATATTATTCGTTTATTTGGGATACTCGAATATAATATACTAAAAAATGATGAAGACAAGATTGTTAGAGAGAAAAATAGTTGAGGACCTAGTTTATCTTGGTGCTTTATTATATCCTTGTGCTTGATTTTAATAAGGTAAAATTAAAAGCTCTTTAAACATTGTTTTGTGTATCAGATGTTTCTTAGCGCTCATTACGCAGGAGAGGATCTGGTCCTGAAACTCAGTCCAAACGAACCTTGGAAGAAAGTTTTTGGCCCCACTTTTATATATCTTAATGCCTTGTTGGATGGTGAAGACCCACTTGAGCTTTGGGAGGATGCCAAAGATCAGGTTTAAATTTAATTATTATCACAAGGGCAGAAAAAAAATTTATTTTTTAACATATTTATGAAATTGAATTCTACTATTCTAGTATTTATAAATGTTATGTAAGTATATTATTGTTTTGAAGTTAGATTTTTTTTATATTTTAGTGATATTTTTTTGGGAAATATTTTTTAAAAACGTTGTTAAATATAATAATAAAAAGGTATTACTTTAATTTTAGTAATATTGCTTGTAACATATAAGAAAAGTTCTACAGTAATATCAATTTTGGTGATTAAGAATGACATAAATTTGACCTATAAATAAAATATTGATATATGACAAAAAAATTAAATCTAAGACTAAAATAATTCTCTCTCTTATAATTTTTTATGATTATTTTTATTAAAATATTTTTTTATAATTATTTTTATAATCATAAAAAATAATTTTAAAAAATAACAATAAAATAATTTTTTAATTATATTTATATTTATATTTATATTTATATTTATATTTTATTATTATTTTTATTTTAAAAAAAAATTACTTAATTATTTTTATAATTATTTTTACTAAAATAATTTTTTATAATTATTTTTATTTTTTAATTTTTTATTATTTTTTTACTAATTTCTAAAAATAACACCAAAATTTTTTTTCAATTATTTTTACTTTTAAAAAATAATTTTTTATAATAATTTTTATTATTATTTTTACCAAAAATAATTTTTTATAATTATTTTTTCTTTTTGTAACTTTAGAAAACTAACACCAAAATGATATTCTCTATTATAATTTTTTATGATTTTTTTAAACTAACATCAAGAGAGAATATCATTTTGGTGTTAGTTTTTTGAAATTACAAAAAAATAATTATAAAAAAATATTTTGGTAAAAATAATAATAAAAATAATTATAAAAAATTATTTTCTAAAATAATAATAAAAATAAAAATAATTAAAAAATAAAAATAATTATAAAAAATAATTTTAATAAAGATAATTATAAAAATTTATTTTTTAAATAATAATAATAAAATAATAAATATAAATATAATTAAAAAAATATTTTGATGTTATTTCTTTGAAATTATTTTTTATAATTATAAAAATAATTATAAAAATTTATTTTAATAAAAGTAATTATAAAAAATTATAAAAGAAAAAAAATATTTTAATCTTAGATTTAATTTTTTTTATGATGCATCAATATTTTACCCATAAATTAAATTTATGGCACTCTTAATTACCAAAATTAATGCGATTATAAAACTCTCTATCATATAATACTAGAATGACACCATGTTAAGATGTATATATATATTCTTGTATGGTCGAATGTGTTGCTATATTATTCACATAGCTCAACCTATAGTAGTCATTATTTTTCGATAGTCAATATAATTTTGAGAAGGAAAAATAGTAAATATAATTCTATGAATTTCGGTCATTGCAATTTAGACTGTACGCTTCGGAGTATGAGAGAGTGAATGTTAGAAATGGGAGAAGAAATGAGGAGTGAATTCACGTTTATTGAACCTACTACAAAAGGAATATCCTAACAAACTTTCATATCTTTGACTTTATGTACACATCAGCTCATCATTATACAATTATGATGCTTCCCTATATCCGAAAATACCTCAATCACAAAAAGTTAATTATTCTTTTATTTTTATCAAGACACGATGATTTGTAAATAAAACCAGTTAATGAGTTATTTTTCTTTACTTGAAAAAATAAGTGAAATTTCTCTTGAGTAATATAGTTATTCTTTTATATGTCTGATCTATATTTGTTTTGGAGTTTAATAATTTTTTGATACGTTGATTGTATTAATTTTATACTATTATTTAGTCGCATTCTTTTTTAGAAGATCATATATATATACACTCAATAGATGTAAAAATTTTATAGTTACTTTTGTTTGCATGTCAATATGCAATTTACTGTAGCAGTAAACATTTTAACATTATTAGTATACCAACATTAGATTTATTTTGTAGACCATTTCAAACTTCTTTAATTCATGGTATATATGAAATTATACATTTTAAAATTTAAGATCTATATTAAATTGTACCGGAACGAAAATTATGAGTTATTTGTGTTTTTTTAATTTCTGATTTTTATATTAAGAATAAAATATGTTTTTTTATCTTTAATGTTTGTAATTTATTTTAAAAGTACTTTTAAAACGTTTAATTGTATTAATTTTGTTCTTAACATTTTTTATTTATATCAAAATTATTTTTGATTGTTTATTCCATCTGAAATATTTGAGACAAAATTAAAAATATTTAGGGATATTTTTGAAATAAATTAAAAACGTTATAAACAAAATTGAATGAATAAAAAATATTAAGGATAAAATTAAATAAAATTAAACGTTAAAAGATATTTTTTAAAAAAATACAAACCTTAAGAATAAAAAATATATTTTATCCATATATTAATTGACTTATGAATGGTAGCTACACAATGCATAGTCACTTTTGTCACTACAAGAAGCATTTAATTAATAATTTCTCGTCGTATCAAGCTTTATAGAAAAGTCGAAGTTACATTTATACTGAAGAAAGAATAATAATACATCAATTAGGGACTAAATTAAAGTACTAACTGAGATTAAAAAACTGGTCTGCAGATGAATGAGGAAGTTGAAAACTGGCCCTATGATTTTCCAGCTTCAGAGGATTTTCAAATTTCTAGCGAAAGGGGCAGTGTAAGTGGCACGTTACTAGTTAGAGACAGGTATATATATGTGTCAATAATTTCCACTGTGAATAGCAACTGAAGCTTTTAATTCGAAGGTATCTCAAAAGTAAAATTGAAATATTTCAGGATGTTAAGTGACGATTCCATTGGAGCAAGAGGTGCATACGTAGGACTAGCACCACCTGGTGAAGCTGGATCATGGCAAAGAGAATGCAAGGTTTTATCTTCATATATATACTTGCAATTATAAACAAAAATTTAATGCATCAACTTTAGATATAGGTTATTCATCGACTATTAATTGATTATTAGTTGAAAAAATGCATGTCATAATAAAATAATAGAAACAAATTAATATATGTAAATCAAATATATACTTCTATATAAATCCACATAACACTTGGGTACGTCCGTGCATTTATTATCCATATATTAATGTATTATTAGATATACTAAGTTTCGGTCTTGTAAAGATTTTTGAAGCAGTATTTGTATATGTAGAAAATACAAAATGGTTTACTTTGTATTTTATAAATAAAAAATTATGCTCTTGTATTTTTAGTTTTGAAAAATTAAAAATGAAAAAATCTATAAAAATCTTTTTAAAATTATTTTGAAAATTTCAAAGTTTATATATTATATTTATTTTAGTCATTTTAAATGATAAAGTAATTTTATCAAACATAATTTTTATAATTTGTATTTATTGAAAAGGCAAAAGTTTAGCTTACATGAGGTGTTTGGTCAGGGATACCAATTCTGGAGTATAGCAGATGATGATGGGTACTTCTCAATTGATAATATACGTAGTGGCGATTACAATATCTATGCATGGGTTCCAGGTTTCATTGGAGACTATCGGAGCAATTATGTCCTCACCATAACTCCAGGTCTCTTCTTTAATTTCTCTTTTCTAAATCTTATTATAACTACACTATACCGTTTGTGCAAACTTGTTCCTAGAAATCGTGAAAAAGTTGTACAAATTGCATTTTTATATCAAAAACTAACTAATCTAACCCGAGAGTAGTTAGTTATAAATCTAGATACATGAGCTCTAATTCTGATCTTATATATGTCCAATTATTCTTGTAAGATTAACAAAATTGATTATAAGCATGAAACATGCAGGCTGTGACAAAAACATTAGTGACATTATTTTTGAGCCTCCAAGAGATGGTCCAACTTTATGGGAAATAGGAATTCCAGATCGTTCTGCTGCCGAGTTCTATGTTCCTGATCCCAATCCAAATTACATAAACAAGCTCTATATCGATCATCCAGATAAGTTAGTCTCTCTTCAATAATTTGTTTCTTTTTTCTCTCATTCTCTTTAATTCTTTAATCAATGTTGTAGTGGAGTTCCACCAGAGCTTAAATCAATTTAAAGCGAACAATACAAGGATCTAACAATATATGTTTAAGGGGAAAAATTTTAAAAAGTATATTAAACATAATATAAATTTTTACAATTAAAAAATTAAATAACATTGACTAGCTAATTCAAAATAGATTCTCTATACTTATTCAATACAAAATTGTTAAGACATAATAACCGTACGTTTGGAATGATTTTTGAAAACAATACTTATTTTCTATTTTAATAATTATTTTATTATTAGAAAAACTAATTTTTATTGTAATAGACTTTTACTTTCAATTATTAAAAGTAATTTTAGTTTTATTTATATGCAAAAGAAAGAAAGAACTTGTTTTTAAGCAAACTATATAAAAGGAAATACTTTACTTTTTTTGTTTTTTGTTTTTACGAACTCGTAAATATCACTCATATTTTTTGTTATGAGAAATGTGATGAACAAAAAACATATTAATAACACAAAAATAATGAGTTTTTAAATAAGAAAAAATAATTTTTAAAAATATAAAAATGATTTTAGATGTTTATGTTTTTTTAATAAATTTGAATTTTCTTTTGTTAGATTTTAGATTTGTTTTTATAATTTTAGATATTTTTTATTAAATTTTAGATGTTATTTTTTAAAACACAAAAAAAATCTAAACATATTAAAAAGAATTATTCAAAACTTAGATTACATAGCGAGATTGAAAACAAGAAAAAACTGTACGTAGCTAGATTTCGGAAGTGTGCACTTGGGTTACATGATGGTGATAAAAGATTAGCATTTAATTATAGAATTTAATTTTGGTGTACTATTAATGTAAAAGTAATTTTATACGTGTATTTAATTACGTGATACGATAATATCACATTAATAAAAATAATTATATTTTATATTAATCGCATAAATGATCATTCAAAAAAATAAATATAATTATATAATTGTATAAAATCTTTTATATATATATATATATATATATATATTGACAATAAATATATATATATATATATATATATATATATACGTGGAGAAAAAATTAGTATGATTAAATGATGATGATGATCGATTACTTCGATTTGAAGGGAATATACAAGTATATATTTATAGGGAAAATTAGGATTGAAGGAAAAATTAAATTTGAGAAGGGAAAAAAATAAGAATATAAATATAATTATTGATAATTGTAAATGATATTTTTGATAATGAAAATAATCAAAATTTTCCTTTGTTTCTATTTCTTTAAAAGAAATGTATTATTGTTTCTTTTTAGAAAAAGCAACAATTTACTTTTTTTTAAGTAAAAGTAACATTTTTAACATGCAGCCAAACATATCTAAAATCTAATAAAAGTATTCTATTTACAAAAAATTCACTAAAAAGATGCAAACAAACACCATATATTGTGACCAAAGAGAAGTTTCTTTTTTCTCTTTTTTATTTTTTTTCCCCTTCTCAACCACTTTATTAGTGGTAAAGATATTTTAAATTTTGAGTGACTATTGAACAGGTTTAGGCAATATGGCCTGTGGGAAAGATATTCAGAGTTATACCCAAGGGAAGATTTAATTTATACTGTTGGTGTTAGTGATTACAGCAAAGATTGGTTCTTTGCACATGTCACCAGGTACATATAGAAGTGATTTCTATGAATAAATTAACCTATGGTGTTTCATGATGAAAGAAGAAATCAGTACATTTCGAATGCATGTAGGAAGAAAGATGATGGCACTTACCAAGGCACTACATGGCAAATTAAGTTCGATCTTGGTCATGTGGAGGCAGGTGGAACCTATAAGCTGCGATTGGCTCTTGCAAGTGCAAATGTCTCTGAATTACAGGTTTGGAATATTTTTTTAAAAAAACTTAAATTACTTTATCAACTTTTATAGATTCATCACATTTTCAATTAGATCTTCGTAATTTGAGTTTATAATTAAATTTTATATTAGATAAAATATTTTAATTAGATTATTTATAGAAAAAATTACTCTCAAAAATTGTTTAAGGATTGTCTTGCATGGGTTGATGGTAGAGGTGGTAATGGGTAGAGTAGGGTAAGATTTGGAGCCAACTCTAATCTTACTCGCGGGTTGAAATTTTTATATAAATTCAACTCTATCCTATCCATGGGTTGAGAATGTCTCAACTCTAACTTACTCGTTTTTAACCCGCGGGTACCCGATTCTATCCGCGAGTTACAAAAAAGATGCAACATTATTATATAATTTAATGATAATTTAAAATAGAACTGATTTTTACATAAAAAAAAGTATTAAATTATCAATTAATGATCTTCTTTTAGTGGCTAAGGATTTTTTGCATTTAGTGAGAGATTTTTGGTTCAACATCCACTTAAAATATATTTTTATATAAGTATATAACATATACATATGGGTTGGTCGGGTAGGTTTGAGGCTCAACCTGCACCTTACCCGACCTGCATGAGAACCCTACCCGCACCCTACCCTATCTGATGCGGATCGGGTTGGCAACCCTAACCAACTAGGTGGGGTCGGATTGGGCACCTACGGGTAGAGTACATGTTGCCACCCCTAGTTGATGGAAGGATCGGAGATTCGCCGATCTTAGTGATGATGTGATCGGACCTTTGAAGCGGCGGCGGTAGTACCTACAATGACACTCCAACGCTCAAATCATAATGGGTTTAAAAGGTACAGGTTTAGAGTGTGTAACGTACCTGATAGAGTTTTTGGCTCCCTTTATATAGTTTGTCTTATCATCTTATCTTATCTGTTAGCTAAGATAAGTGAGATATTTGAATTTGAATGTTAGTTAGTAATTCTCGATCCTCTGACCTGTTGGACCGTAAGGACAGTTTGGGCTCATGAGTCGAGTCATCGTTGGGCCGTTTGGGACCCTAGATGTCAGGTTCGGAACAGTTTCCCCCAGAGCATGAGAGTATGCTGGTATAGTCTCGTTGCTGATGTTGGTGAGCTCGGTTCTCCGGATCCGTAGCTTCGGGAGTCCGGGAGTTCGTTGTTAGAGTGCGGGGCCATCCCTACATCTGTTCGTTGCGTTTCCCAGTGGTAAGATTTTGTCCATTATGTTTTTCGAGGCGTCATTATAATGCTTAGTGGGAATGAGAGAGGTTTTTGTTTCTTTTTCAATTTTTTCCCTCGTCCCTCTGTATTTTTATTTGAAACGTTGGGAGGTTTGATTTTCTTCTTGTAACTGCTTCCTTCTTTTCCTACATTTTCCTACTGAATTTCGTTTTCCAATCCGCACACTCTTTGCTCGTTGTTCCTTGGGTTGGTTGCTGAGGCTCTGCGGTGCTGCATTTCCTTGCGCCCATGCCACTTTGCCGTTTCCTTCAATTTCTGAAAACAGGTTGGCGCCCTTTTTCTTGCTTTTGCGATTACGTGCACTGTTTTGCCTTTGTCTCTTCCTTTTTGTAAGGTTTTTTTTGTGCTGTAGTAGTGAGAAAAGGGGGGTGCCATTATTTTGCTATTTTTGTATAGCTTTATAATTTTGGTAGACTTTGGCATAGGACTTGTGTTCTCTGTTTCTGGCGAGTTAGCTGACAGTGGTGCCCCCTTTAGTTATAAGTACGGTTCGATGGAGGACAGTTTAGAAAAACCCGAGTCTGATTTTTACGGCCGAGGGCATACCGGATCGTTGCCATTAGGTGACTTCTGATGTTTTGGGTACGCTTTCTAGGCTGAATGAGGGGGTCGTGTGTGGTGGAGGCGAGGCGAAGCGTCAGTATGAGCTCGTGCTCGCCGATGAGAACAAGAGGGTATGCTACCTTAATCTGGATTCTCACCAAGTTCCTGATTGGATGTGGGTTCATGAACCTCTGTTCACTAAATTGGGAATTCGGCTACCTTTCTCCAAATGTCCCTTCTGAATAAGGTTTCTGCGGCACCTTCCCAGTTGCATCCAAATAGTTAGGTGGCCATTCGAACGTTCGAGCTGGTTTGTGAGTTCTTAGAAATTCTGGCTCAGGTTAAGGTGTTCTTATTCTTCTTTCTTTGTATGATTCCGCATAAGGAAGGAAAACATCGAAAGGGCTATATCTCTCTTTGGGCTCAGCCAAATCGTTGATTCCTCGATTTGTTTGAGGATTTGTTCCATGGGTTTAAGGCGGAGTATTTCAAGGTCCGCCCGGCCCAGGGTCACCATCCGTTTTGGTTGGCCCTGGAGGGCGAGCGCCAAATTGGCACTTATTGGAATTTCCATGCGAGGGCTTCGTATCTTACCCGAATAACTTATAAAGGGCTGTCTCTCGAGAACAAAGATATTGCCGACGCTTTGTTGGAGATTTTTGGGGATAAACCATTGAATCCTTGCAAAGTTGTAGGGGATCCCGAGGTGGGTAGATCTTATGTGGGTAAGTTTTCCCCTTGCTATGAGTTTTCGAGTTTGTGACGTCGTTTTATTTCCATGTTTATAACTTGTGTTTTTTTGCTTTGTTTTCTAGTTGAGATGGCTGGTAGGCAGACAACTTTGGTGAGGTTTGAAGGCTACTTTTATTCGCAATTCCGAGAGTGGGGGTGATGGGGCTTCGTCGTCAACTCCTCAACCTGCTTCTCAGTCGAGTTTGCAAATGGTGTCTCAGGAGGTGGTTGCTGCTGGGGCCACAAGTGCCGACGTCGAAGTCGTGGAGATCTCGATCCCTCAATTCGGTAAGAAGTGGAAGAGGCCGGTCGAGGGGAGTAGTGGGGAAACTTTCGAAGAGGAAGTGGGATTTACTTCCGTGATGGATAAGGGTTTTGATGCTCCGGCCTTCATTGACTAGCACCTTCTCCTCCATTCAGCAACCATTGTTTGGAAGGCGGAGCCAATGCTATCCCAGGTGCTTCTTCTGGATGGCAAGTTCTGTCATTCTCAGATGGAGGTCGCCAAGCTGAAGAAGCAATTAGAGGATGTTCAAACCGCCCGGCTGAAGACTTCGAAGGATGAGGAGGCCAACTCGGAGATTATGCGTCTCTCAGAGCCAGAGACCTCGCTTGTTTCTCAGCTTGGTCAGGAACAAAAGAAGGCTACCAAAGCTGAGTCGGGAGCCGCTTCAATTCATGCCGAGATAGAGTCTTTGAAGGCCGAGGTCGTTCAGCTGAAGAAGGACAAAGAGGGCCTACTTGCTAATGCTAAGGATGCTATCTCAGCAACCGAGGAGGCTATGAAAGCTTAGGTCCAGGTATTGGCTCCCGATGTGGATATGTCCGTCATGGAGGCCTTCCGAACCATGAAAGAGGGGAAGATTGTTGACTTAGAGTAGTTTTTATTTTGTGCTTTTTGTAAAAAATTTTCGAAGTTTGTAAACTATTTGTTCGGCATATACATTGCTTTCGATGGGCCTTTCCTAGGTTGTTCGTTTATGAACTATGTTTTGGGCCTCTTAGTGGGCTGAATTTACACTTTTTTGGATATCCGTTTTGTTGGTCTCGGGGGTGATCGGTTCCCGGAGTGGCCGTTTTGTTTGTACCATTTTGCTTTGGTAAAAATGTGAAAGATCAAGATAGTCTTAAATGAATAACTTTTTTATTAAAGGTTGGGTCTCGTAAAAACCTCCCGTTGTTTGTTTGGGTAGAAAAGAGTGCTCGAGAAAATAAATAAACATGATAATGGAAATAACAAAAACAAAAGAAATACAAAATCTGTAAATAAACCTTTTAAACTTTGCTAAAGTTATTAACTCGGTAGAGTTTGCCTATGAATAGTAGCACCATATGTTTGTGGCGTTCCATGACCTTGGCATTTCGGTGCCGTTGAGTCATTCCAGTTTGTATGCTCCCTTCCCGATTACAGCCTTAACTCGGTAGGGTCCTTCCCAGTTGGGAGTTAGCTTTTCTTCTCCCGGGGTGGGAGGACCGATATCGTTGCGCCATAAGACTAGGTTTTCTGGGTTGAAATCATGCTTTAACACGTCTCAGATATATCTTAGGCTCACCCTTTGTTTCAAAGTGAGTTTTCGTAGGTGAACTATGCTTCTATCCTCATCCACGAGATCCCGTTTTGTGACTTCGTCGTGTCCTCTGAAGGTCCTTCAAGGGCTGGGTTCTCCGACCTCAACAGGAATAATGGCTTCTAGGCCGTATGTTAGCTTGAAGGAGGTTTCCTCGGTCGAGCTCTAGCGTGATGTTCGGTACGACCAGAGTACAGAACCGAGTTCATCAGCGCAAAGTCCCTTGGCTTCGTCTAGCTTTTTCTTGAGCCCTTTTAGGATAATCTTGTTGGCCGCCTCTACTTGGCCACTTGGTTTGCGGGTGCTCCACCGAGCTAAATTTTTTTTTGAGATGCCGAGTCTTTCCAAGAACTCTCTGAAGCCTTTATCCGCAAATTGGGTCTCATTATCTGAGATCACAATCTCTGGGATCCTAAATCAGGTTATGACTTGTCTCCAACAGAACTTTCAGCATAGAATGGCCGTGATTGTGGCTAGTGCTTCAACCTCGATCCAGTTGGTGTAGTAATCAATAGCCACCATGAGAAATTTGAGTTACCCGGGAGCCATCGAGTAAAGGTCCACGAGGTCGATTCCCCATGTTACAAAAGGGCATTCTATCATTATCGTGGTAAGTTGGTGTGGGGCCTCTTGGTGGAGGTCGGTGTGCACTTGGCATTGTCTGCAGTTTTTGACTAGTTGAAGGGCATCTTTGATGATGATAGACCAGAAGTAACCAGATCGGATAACTTTCTAGGCCAGGGTATTGCCTCCGATACGGTGGTCGTAACATCTTTCATGAATTTCATGAAGTATATAGTCTGTTTGTCCGGGATCTATGCACTTGAGGAGGAGTTGAGACAGTCCCTTCTTATATAACAACTCTACTATTGTGGTGTATTTTGCAACCTCCCATTTCAAACATTTTTTCTATTTTGGGTCTTCGGGTAGGTCTCTGGTGGTGAGGTACTTAAGGGTTGATAGAGTCCATGAGTGCTAGGTGGACAAGGGTAGGTTTGTTGAGTAGGTGGACGCGCCGGTAGATGTTTTTACGACTTTCTGGATTATTGTTCAGTTTCCTAAGACTAACTTGGTGCTCGCCAGCTTTGAGAGCAGGTTGGCTTTCACATTCCTTTCTCTGGGAATGTGCCGGATAGACACTCCACCGAATTTGGCAATCGGCTCCTTAACCTTGGATAGGTACTATTGTAGCAGAGGATCACGTGTTTGGTAGTCCCCGTTTATTTGGGAACTAACTATCTGGGAGTGACTGCAAACCTCTAGTGTCTTTGTACTGACATCGTTAGCCATCGTTAATCCAGCTAAGATAGTTTTGTACTCTGCTTGATTGTTGGATATTGGGAATTCTTACCAAATTGACTGTTCGATAGTAATCCTATTCTCGTTTTCTAATATTATTTTTGCTCCGTCGGAGCTATTGTTCGACGAGCCATCGACGTGGAGTTTCCACAGTTTGGGAGCTTCGCTTCTCGGGATCATCTCGGCGATGAAATTCGCCATGGCCTGAGCCTTGATCACATTTATGGTTTCAAACAAGATTTCATACTAGGATAGTTTAGTCGACTAAGAAAGCATTCACCCTACCATGTCTGGCTTCTGAAGTACTTTCTTAATGACCTGGTCTATTCGAGCCACAATAGGGTGGCTTTGGAAGTATTGTCGAAGCCATCAGGACACCATGAGTAGAGCATAGGCAAGCTTCTCAAGCTGGGAATAACGTATCTTAGCGTTCTGGAATACTTTACTTATGAAGTATATTGACCCTTGTGTTTCTTGTTCGTCTTCTCGGATCAGTGCCGATGCTAAAGCTTCTTCTGTTATGGAAAGGTAAATGTATAGTGTTTCTCCCGCTTTGGGCTTTGAGAGTACGAGAGCTTCCGCTAACATTTTTTTTGAAATTTTGGAAGGCCTCTACACATTCGGGTTCCCACTTAAAACTTTTACCCTTTGTCAATAAGTCTAAAGAAGGGGAGAGCCTTCTAAGACGAGGCTCTGAGAAAACAGGAGAGGGTGTCTAGTTGTCCGGTCAGCCTTTGGATGTCCTTGAGATTTGCAGAACTGATCATCTCGAAGACGGCCCGACACTTTTCCGGGTTGGCCTCCACTCCCCGTTGTGTGATCATGAAGCCCATAAATTTCTCTGCTTTTATTTTGACTGCACACTTTGCCGGGTTGAGATGTATCCGGTGTTTTCTCAGAATTCCCAATATGAGTTTGAGATCGCCAATAAGCTATTCGCTTGTTTCCATTTTATAGCATGTCATCAATGTTAACCTCCAATTTTGTTTCTGGGAGGTCTTTGAAGATCTTCATGACGAGTTTTTGGTATGTGGTACCCGCATTTTTTAGTACGAAGGGCATGACTATGTAACAGTATGTACCTTTGGGGGGTTACAAATGCCATTTTTTCCTCACCCGGCTTGTGCATGGGTATATGGTTGTAACCTAAGCACGCATCCATGAAACTGAGGTACTGTTGTCTGGAAGTGGCGTCCACCAGGTCGTCGATATTTGGAAAGGGAAAGGTGTCTTTTGGACAAGCTTTGTTCAAGTTCGTGTAGTCAACACACATTCGCTACTTGCCGTTTACTTTCCTTACCAACACGACGTTTGCCAGCCAGGTCACATATGGTAGTTCCCGGATGAAGCTAGCTTCGAGTAAGCTCTTAACTAGCTTTTTAACTTCGTTTGCCCGGTCAGAGGACAACTTCCTTCTTCTCTGGGCTACCGGCTTGGCTTTGGGGTCTACGGCTAGGGGTGTTCAAATCCAAATCGATACAAATTAAATTTCTCATCCAATCTAATCCAAACTGAAAACCGATTAAAATCACTATAATTTGGATTTGATTGGATTCTAATTTTGCAAACTGCATGGATCAAATCGGATTTCGGATATACTCTTCAAAACCAATCCAATCCAATCCAAACCGCACAATGTGCTATAATATTTTCAATTTATTATTCACTTTTATATTATTCATATATTATTATTATTTATAAATATTTTATGTTCAAAATGAGATTTATTTATTTATTTTAGCTTTCCTATAATTTTATTTCTATTGTTATTCTATTGTTGGTTTTTCATGATATTGTTGAGACTTGTTGTGTCATCGTTGTTTATTTAAAATTTGATGTTTAGAATTGTTATGTATACTTAATTTTTTTAATTTACAAAATCACAAATCCAATCCTTTTCAAACCTCTTAAAATTGGATCAAATTGAATTAGATTCTTTTTAAAAAATCATCTAATCAAAGCCGCACCACAAGTAAAATTAGTGTTTGGATCGGATGAGCTTTTTACTCAAAACTGATTTAAACCGCACTGCGAACATCCCTATCTACGGCTAGTTGGTGAGACATCAAGTTTGGGTCTATTCCCGGCATGTCGGCAGGAGTGAAGGTGAACAAGTCTCTGTTTTCCTTTAGCAGTTTAAGGAGTTCCCCTTTAAGGTTGAAGGGAAGATTCATGTTGATGAAGGTGAACTCGCCCTTGATCTTCCCTATTTGTAGTTTCTCCATGTCTCCCTCCAGTTTTGGTCGAGGCTAGTCGTCTTGTCAGGCATCCAGGTCGGCTAGGAAAATTTCTGCACATTGCGAGACCATTTTCGGGGGGCTAGGCTTTTGTTGTCGCATTCCACCCCGACTTCCCTGTCGCCATGTATGGTTCCTATGGTTCCGTCATCTACCTGGAACCTCATGATAAGCAATTCGGTGAATATGGTGACAGAGAGGTCATTGATTGTCTTCCAACCTAGGATGATGTTGTAAGTCGTGGAGTCCTTCAGAACCACGAACTCGGAAAGTATGGTTTTCTTCTGGCTGCCAGTTCCATTGGTGATTGGTTACACTAGAACCGTCTGGTTTGAGAAAATTATCTCAGAGTCCGGTTACTCCATTGGGGTGACTTTGTAGGTTTTCGTTTTAAAATCCTAACTTATCAAAGGCTGCCCTGAAGAGAATGTTAGAATCGGCTCCCATGTCCACCAATATGCGCTTTACTAACTCAGTTTCGACTCTAGCAGAAATAACGAAGGGAGCATCTTCTACTTAGGTGCCATTCTAGCAATCCTTGGAGGAGAATGTTATTGTCAGTTGGAGGGAGGAGGCCTTTTTCCGTCTTTTACAGCTAGCACTTAGAGATCATTTTTTAATGCGGATTTGGATTTTTTAGATGCATATTTCCCGGTGATGATATTTACTATTATGGTTGGGTTAGTCTTCGAGCTTTCATGATGTGCCGGTCACACCGTTCTAGGATTTCGTCCTTCTCGCCCTGGTGACTTCTCATTTTCGACCCTCCTGGCCTCTCGAATAATTTTGGCGAACTCAGGGAGTTTTTTTGGTCTCAAATGGCATGTATGAGAGCATCTTTGAGGTTGAAGCAATCTTGGATTTTGTGTTCGTATCCTCTATGATAGTCGCAGTATAGGCTTTTATTGCCTCTTGTGCGCTCATTCAGTTGTCTAGCCTTTAGGAGGAAGTCTCCCTCTGCTATCTGGTGGTAGATTTTGGTGATTGGGGCTAACATAGGGATATAGTTCGTGAACTTTCCCACTCTAGGCGGCCGATTGAGGACAGTGGTTTTGAGATGTTCTTTTGGGGCTTCTTTGGATGACGCGTTATTTAGTGAGGCCGTGTGCCCATGGTTTCGTTTATTGGCTGCCACAACTTGGCACACTTCTTTGTTGTTTATATATTCCGTTGCTACGTTCTGGATTTCGTGCATGGTCCAGACCGGTTTGGTTGTGAGGTGCTTTCAAAAATTTTCGTTCATCAGCCCGTTGGTCAAGCACAATTTGGCTACCGAGTCTGCCCGTCGACCTCCAAACACTCATCGTTGAACTTGTCTAGGTATTTCCTTGTGGGTTTGTCCAGTCGTTGAGTGACTCTGAGTAGGATGATGTCGCCTTTGCAATCTGTGTAGTAAATTGTGCCATAAATTTCTTGGAGATGTTGTCGAAGCAGGATATTGATCCGTTCGGGAGGGTGTTGAACCACTTGATTACTGGGCCAGATACTATCACCGAGAAGGGCTTACATCGAACTACATTGACTACTCTCTCTAGGTTCATCCTGGCCTTAAAGGTCATTAGGTGCTCCTAAGGGTCCATGGTGTTATCATACTTCATGTCTGTTGGTTTGTCAAAACCTTTTGGTAGCTTGGCCTTCAGGACTTTCTTGATGAATGGGGTAGCTCCCATTATTACGTGTTCGCTCTTTCTTCTCTTGGAATCTCTCCGGTGTCTCCTTTCATCATCTTCATGGTGGAATTTGGTTTCCCGAGATCTGCTGCGGTTCTAGCGCCTGCCGTGATGTCGGTTTGGCGATATCTCGTTCCTTTTCTCTCGTCGCAACATGGTTCGAGAGATCGCTTCACTCGTGCATTCTGGCTGGTATCATTCTTTAGAGGCGACCCGGCCTTCTAGGTCTATACCCATTGGTGTAGCTCTTGAATTATTTAGTTTGCATGTTCACCCAGACTGTTGATTGATTTGGCCTCGCCAGATCGGCGATTGTCTTCTTGTGGCTATTGCTTGCTACGGGTTGGCTGGGCATGACGACACTAGTTACCCTCCCGTGGGTCGGGGGTAGTCATCGTTCTGTGGTTCATGCGCTGAGGGGATGTTTGTGGGTTTGGTTTGTGGTGGTGGTTTGAAAACTGCTCAACGTGTTATCCGTCATGCTACCAAGGTTTCGCAAGTCCCCACAGACGGCGCCAGTGTACAAGAATTGCCTTGGACGGGTTGATGGAAGGATCGGGGATCCACTGATCTTGGTGATGACATGATTGGACCTTTGGAGCGGCGGTGGGTAGTACCTGCAAAGACACTTTGACGCTCAAGTCAGAATTGATCTAAGAGGTATAGCGTAGGGGTGTGTAACGTACCTGAGGGAGCTTTTAACTCCCTATATATAATTTGTTTTGTTATCTTATCTTATCTGTTAGCTATGATAAGAAAGATATTTGAATTTAAATATTAATTAGTGATTTCCGGTCCTTTAACCTATTTGGACCGTAAAAACGGTTTGAACTCAAAAGTTGGGTTATCGTTAGACCGTTTGGGCCGCAGACGCCAAGTTAAAACAAGAACTGTTACAAAGATTTAATTATTCAAAATGATTTTTATTACTTAAATTGCTAAGAAAGATTAATGTTATTTAAAAATAACAACTAAATTTTCTTATAAAGATATATCCTTAATTATTATATTTATTTATTTTTCATAATTTTTATAGCAATGATTTTTATTTTTTATAAAATTTTAGTCATTTTTATAATTATTTATTTTTCTCATTTAGGTCTTCCATCCTTTTTTCCTGTTTCTTTCGGTTTCGTCTTTTCTTCACCTCATGGAATAGATCTGAATAACAAATTCAAAATTTACATTAAGACAACATATCATTTCATTGTTCACTTTTTTCCAAATTAATAGTTAATTGTTGGCAAAATATAATTAGAACCAACAGGCTGATTAGTAATTTCGTGACATACAACACAAATAGAATAGGACATACTCTTCAAGACAACATGATCAAGAATATTGGTTACATATCAAAATGCGGACTACCTAAATGTTGAACTGCACACCAATGGAGACAAAATTTATGCAGTAACTACTTAGGTAAATTAATCAAGCATGAACTATAATAAAAATGTTATAAGGAATTATATTGTTATTAAATTTGAACTTCAAAAAAAAATTTATAATTAATGTTCATCAATAGACAATAAACACTAGAAATACATCATATGTACCAACTATTATATATACAAAAATTTATTCTCCTAGTTAGCTCATCATGCATGCCAATTTGTACAAAATATAATGTAAAATTAATATAATTTTAGATAAAAATAAATTTTAATATTAAATTTAAACTTCAAAAAATTGCACACATATATATTTATTTTTTTAAAGCACATAATAATATTTATTTCTTAAATTTTTGTACATAAATCACATATATAACTTTTTAAGCCAATATCAATCAATTGTGTGATAAAAAAATTGGTATTATTTATACTTTAATTTTATACATTATATTTTTAAAATTTAAATAGATTTTTCTAATATTTAGATTTTAATATGTAAAATTATTTATCTAATTTCCATATACATTTAATACATATGGATATAAAACTAAAGATTTTAGTAAACGTTGCAGTCTGTTGCGATTTACGTGTTGAAGTTATTTCTTCATAAATTGTTACCGTCTCTAGCAGTTTATATAATCTTAGCTAATTTTCACATAAATCTCTATACTTTATAGTAGTTTATGTATAAATTTTGAAACATCTACACTTTGTAGAGATTTATATAGAGTAAGTAAAGGATCGAAATGAAAATTATTTAAAAAATATTGAATGAAATTGAATAATTTTAACCTGTACTTTATTTATTTATATAATTTACCCTTCTTATATATGTACCATTTTGTACAAAATATGAGGGATAGATTTATAACTTTAAATTCTAGACAATGAATTTTTTTCTTTATATATACTTTAATTAAAAATGATCCTTAAAGTTTATTGTATGGGGAAAAAGGAGAATGCTAATCTTCACTTTTTTTAGAGTGAAGAGTGAAAGTTATTAGTGGTACAACCTACAAATTTAACTCTTAGAGAGCGAAGATTGAATGCTGCTAGGTTTATATTATTAGAGAAAAAAAATTATAAAATAGTGAATGCTTTCGACTTCCATTCTATATGTTTGTCTCATCCCTTATTATAAGTATTAATGTATTATTCTTTTGGCATTTAAAGGTTAGAGTGAATGATGAAAAGCAAGATCCTCCACTATTTACAACCGGGGTTATTGGAAAGGACAATGCAATAGCTAGACATGGAATTCATGGACTATACTGGCTATTCACCATTGATGTGCTTGCCCATCAATTATTGGAAGGAAACAATACCGTTTATCTAACTCAGGCCATCGCTACAGGCCCCTTTCAGGGAATAATGTATGACTATATTCGTTTTGAGTGTCCCAATTCTTCTTCTGTAAAAGAAATTCAGGTTTAGTTGCCGTTCAGGTTCAAATGATTTAATCTATATGTTGACATTTCTAATATGTATACATTAGTGACAATAATTACTATTCACAATTTCACACCCTCAATGACTTACTGTATTTTAAGTTAACATACAAGTCATCACAGATGAACACATCGAGAATGGGTTAAGACTTACAAGAGTATTTTTTTAATGTATTTCTCTAAAAATTAATTTTTCCATACTCTATATTCAATAATATTAAAAATACATTCACCAATTAAATGTATAATATAGAAATATAAATAAAAAATAACACATTTCCTCTTTTTATCATGTATGGTCTCCCTCTCAATTTACACTACAAGAAAAACGTTGAGTACCGTCGGATTTATCGTCGAAAAAATAAATAAAATCTGACGGTAATTAAGTTATCATTGAAAGAAATCGAACGGTATAAATCTCGCCGATAAATAGTTACCATCGGATTCTGTGACAAATTACCTACCCGAAAAACCATTTGGTTACTGTCAGCTTTTTTCGACAGTAATGTTAGCGGCTTGGCGCCACAATATGTTGTTTCCTGCACTTTTACCGTCGGATAATTTTCTCGGTATATCCGACAGTAATGTCAATTTTTTTAAAACAAAATTGTGACGCAATTTTTTTAATTTAATTTTTTTATTAAATTTATTTTTCACACAATTAATGATCAATTTATAAATAATAGAAACCAATTATGTAATATTAAATATCAAATGTTCAAATAAATTGAAAGTCAAATAAATCAAATAAATACAACGAAATAATAAAACGAAAGTCCTAATCACTAAAGATCCACATAGTCGTCGTCATCATTTTCATGGTCCTATTGAGACGGTGCAGAAGGCAGTGATGTCTGTGCGCCACCAGCAAAGACGATGCCAGCGGCGCGCATCTGAGCTTGGTACACCTCCATCACAGCCTCCATCCGTTGAAACCACTCCAGCTACTCCCTCCACTCCAGCCTGAGGTCATCCGTATCCGTCACACATGTGAGGATCTCCTGATACCTCTCCTGATAATCGTTCATCTCCTGAGCCTGCCCGTGAACACTGTGGGTGAGCTCCAACACTTGCAGCCTCAAATCAATGCCTTCTTCGGGGTCGACAGCTCAACTGGTGGCAGAGGCAGACAATGGCCTCAATGTGGAGGTGTGGAAGCTGTTGGCAAAGAACGACCCTGACCCGTATACACGGTTCTTGTATGGCACTGAGGCGGGATTTATGACTGAAGCAGCAGAGCCATCGGTGTTCTCTCCACTTTGTTGAGATTGTTGAGTCGCAGCCTCTAGTCTCTACATGTAGGACTTCTGTGTAACACATGTTATTATGATTAGTACAACAGTTATAAATTTAATCTCTAATTTTATATGACAAGATCAGATATTTACTCACATAATGATCATGAGACCGCTGATTAGCAAATCTCTCTTGGTTCTCCTTCAAAGTGTGGGTGTACTTGAATGTTTCTGCCAAAGCCGCATCGCGATCTAACGACTTCGACTACACATGTTGCATTGAAACAATATGATTATGATGCCTAGTAATGATATGTCAAAGAATATAACTAAGTTAATAACAACATTAAAGAAGCTACATACCAACATGGCCTTAGTCTTCATGAAAGTCGCTGAGCCGCAGGTATACTTGGATTACCTGGCAGATGCCCAGTTAGCTCTATTTGTGAGATGTCGATGCCTAAACCCCTCATCGGTCTCCCAGTTAACTAATAGAGCCTTCTTGATTTTCGGGTAGAGCCAGGTCTGAGGTGTTCGTGCCGCTCACGAACATCTTACAGCATCTGTTGCATTCGCTGACCTATTTGATGGTTGTATATCTTCCTGATGAGGGCATCGTGCTCAGCATCCCATATAAAATTTAGCTGCATAAAGAAACTTTAAAATTAGTTAATCAAAATAGAAGATATAAACTAGCTAAAAATGTTTGAAACTAAAAAAAAATTAATTACTACCCACTTCTGAAACCATCACTCTCTGGTCTCAAAGGGAATCTTCTTGTAGCTCAGCCGTAGATGGTCGTACATCAGCTTGATGACGTTGGTCATCTCCTGAGTACATGTATTGTTGTTTAGCGCAAACCTGTCAATAATCATACAAATTAAAACTTCAGAAGCAAATAACCATAATTTATAGAAATTTTTTCAAAATTGTTCATCTATAACTGGAATACGCCACAAACTCTATCCATCAATAATTAACTTAAATAGCACCAAATGTCAACAATCAATGAATAACAGGCAATAATCAAGAAGCAACATCCATAAATCCACTAAACTAGAATTCATAATCAGACAATCAGCAATTCAATAATCAGAAAATATGAAACACTTTCAACAATTCAAACCTACAACTCTAAATCCACTAAAACTAGAATCAACTATCAAGAATCACTAATCACAATATATCAAACACTTTTAGCAGTTCAAACCTACAACCTTAAACCCACGAAACTAGAATCAATAGTCAGACACTTTCAACATATAGAAGATTTAAAGTGATACTTACCACATTCTCCCATAACGCCAAATCATCAACCGTACGATGGGAGGTGGTGGAGTGGCATCAACTGGCTCACTTCTGTGAGAGGATTCCGGGACCGCGGTGTCTGTCGCTAGAGGCGGCATTGCTGAGACATCGTGCTACTGAGCAGATGGAGGTGGCGTCATCACCGTAGACGTAGGGACGTAGTTGGGGTTAGGGACCATGATGAACGGCTGATCTGATAAAATCGCAACCTGTGACGTTACCGGGGTATTCGGAGTAGAGGGAGAAGATCTAGAATTCCCAGGGGTACCACCAGAAACCCTCCCTCTACCACGACCATGACCACGACCAGTACGCTGGTCCGCAATACCTCTACCTGTCGTCATGTCTGCAAAGATCATACCAGTTAACAGAAATTCAGAACAACAAATCAACAATACATGATAATAATACTAATGTAATTCTTATAACTAATACCACAAAATTAAGTTTAACATTTGAAATTCATATCTAATATAACCCAAAACCAATTGAACATACAAAGTTGATATAATTTGGTTAAAAAGGACTAACCTAATTAATCTTGTACTATTAAATAAATGCCTTAATCATGTAAAATCAATATCAAATATCAATTGACAGTCCCAATTTTAAATCTATAATCAACACTAGAAACAAATAATTCAAAACCAGCAACAACCATGTATAATCTAAATAATCCGGCAATCAAATCTCAGTAAAACTAGCCGTAACACAAGGGATCAACATAATTTAGACAATTTCAAACAACTCTAGCAACAATATTCAGCGATTCATTTCAATAATCCAAACACTTTTCAACAATTTAAAACCCAATTAACCTAATCTAACATATCCTAACCACCTAAAATCTACTAACAAAAAATCAAATCTAACTAAAGCATAATACTAATTAACAACTAAAACTTAAACCAATAATAATTCAAACTAAAACAAAATATGAATTAGCAATTTGGGCAAAAACCTGGAGTGATGAGCAAAACGAGAGAGACAGGGGTCAAGCTAGAGTGGCCGAAAGTGAGAAAAAGAGAAGAAAGAGGGAGCTAGTTGCGGCAACACTTGGTAGAAGGTGGCGGCAGTGAACTCGAGGGGAGGCAAAAGCTGGAGCTACGATGGTCTTTAGGACAACGAGGGTGGTTTGGCTAGAAGAAAAATAAGAGAAAGGGGAAGAAGAAGGAAAGGGAGCAACATCGCAGGGGTTCTGTGGTTGCTGACGATGATAGAGAAGAAGGAACAGAGTTGCTGGTGGTGATGATAGGTGGCTGTTGGCGATGTGTGAGACCAAAGGGAAGAAGGGGTCTTAGCGGTAGGTTGACGGCGACGGAGAGGGGGCTATGATGGTGGTGTTTTTGGCAGTGAAAGATGCTAGTGATGGGGAAAGTGGAAGAAACAGATGAGTGAGAGAGAGAGAGAGAGAGAGAGAGAGAGAGAGAGAGAAATTTGAACGAGGGGGAAGGGGATTCGCGCTTGGAATTTACAGCCCCGTTACCGTTAGAAAAAATCCGACGGTAAACTATTGCGAGTCACCTAAACGCATCGTTTCACTAAGTTAGTTTACTGTCGGATTTTTTCGATGGTAAATACGACCCTAAATGATGTACCAAATTATTTTTTGTTTTCCTCCAAATATTACTGGTGAATTTACCATCGAAAACGTAAATCTGCCAGTAATTACGTAACCTTACAAATTCGACGCTGTTATCACCGGTAAATCTGACAGTAAATCTACGGCTACTTGTTAACTCCAGGTAATTAGTAAACAATTAACCAATAAATTAATTATTATTTAAAGAAATTATAAACTTAAATTTTATAGTTTAAAGAAGTAGAAATAATTAAAATATGAATTTTGACACTAATTTTAAAAATTTTGGCCTAAAAATAGGTCAACGGGCCGAACCGGTTAGACCAAGCCTAAACTGGGCCCAAGCCCACCCTATAAAACACTAAATAAAGCCTTCTCCCACTTCACTTTTGGAGAATACGCTGAAGAAGAGAAAAAATTGCGTTAAAACCCGTAACCCTCACCTTCGAAATTCAATCGTCCATAACTTTTAATCCGGAGCTCCGATTGATGAGCCGTCAGCGACCACGCATTTGCCTCAGAATTCTCTACAAAATCCACTGAACAATTTGGTAAGAAAATAACTTTTTCTCACCCAGTTATCCCTTTTTAATTTTGTGATTTGGGTTTTGGTAATTGAGAGATTTTGTGATTTTGATGGTTTAGGAGTACTCTAGCAGTGGATAATCACTGGATTTTGTCCATTTGACTCATGGGTAAAGTAATTAAACCCTAACCCTTGAGAATTGGTGATTTAGTGAGCTCAATGTTGATTATCGTGATATTGTATGAATTAGATCGTGTATCTTGTTGAATTTAAGTTAAATTGGTGGATATAGGAAGCTTGGAATTGAATCCTGCGAGTTGAAAATTTAATTGGTGAGGGGTTGGAGCTTTGGAGCTTGAGGAACGGTGGATAATTGAGGTGTTTCGGGCTTAGAGAGGAATTGGTCAAGGTATGGCTTTGGTTTCTCGTAGTTAATGTTTAATGTCACGTGAAAACTTAGGCTAAAAGGCCTTAAAATAGGAATGAACTGAATGAATTATTGATGGATTGTGTATATGGTATGTGACGTGTGATTCAATTTCGTAAACAGTTTGCTATTGGAGTTGGTTGGTTTTTGGAAAAGATTTAATATTGGAATTGGTTTGACTTTGAAATAATTTGATACTGGAAATGATTTGAATGATCGAGAGGTGTTTGGTTTGGTGGTTGGGACCCTTGAAGGATGACAAAAGTCTAAGTTTTAGAGGAGATGCTGCCGAAATTTTTATGAAAATAGGAGGTTTCGTTTGAAGTGGTTATTCAGAAAGATTTAGATTTTTAAGGATTTTATAATTTGATTTTGAGTTATTAAGAAAAGGATTACGTTTTGAATTTGCTTTATTTAGAAAATAATGAATTTTTAATGAACAAAATAGGAAGTGTGATAATAAGGAATGAAGGATGATGAGAATTGATTTTTAAGTCTAATTGTTGAATGAATATGAATGAATTGTAATGATAACGAGAATGAATTTCTGAATGTGACTCTGAGCAGGGATGGATCCAGAAATATTATCATGGGGGCCAATAACATATATAATATTAAAAAATTATACAAAAAATTATATAATGTAAGATGCATTACAAAAATATACCGATAGAAAATATATTTTAAAGTACAAAAAATACGTGTATACTTTTTACTAACGAAGTGGTCGATTCTTCGTATCATAAAATTCATCGATAATAGAATCTAAGTCAAAATTTTCAGCAATTTTCTTTTCAACATAATTAAAAGACAATTAGCAAAAAATTCATCTTTCATTTTGTTTCTGAGTTATTCCTCACAATATTTATAGCTGAAAAATATCCCTCAGTTGTAGCAATTGAAACAGAGAGAATTAATACCAAATGAATCAAGAACAATGGTCACAAGAAGAAAAATTCATTTTATGCGATTTGAACAATTTTATTTAATTAAACAATATTATTAATAATATTTTTTTTTAGATTTTTTTATTATTGTTACTTACTTTTAAGATATTAGAAATAATTAATATTTAGGTTGAAATAGACTTTTATTTATACTAGACTAAATACTAAATAAATTTTTAAAAAATTAAATCATATTAATAACTTACTACTATTAATTTTTTTTTTTAAAGTTGGGGGAGGGGAGGCCGAGGCCTCCACTCGCCCCCCTCCCTTATGTCCGTCCCTGACTTCGGGTAAGATGTAGTGGTGTTATCTACTTGTTTCGGGTAAGAGTGAAAAAGTCGGATAAGATGCGGTGGTGTTATCCACTTGCTCTGGATAAGAGTTCGAGACTCTGGGTAAGATGCAAGGGTTGAGTTCTGTCGCCGCTTACTTTGGATTGAGAACTGTAACACCACCTGGATAAGAGGCAAGGGCGAAGTTGTCCCCTGCTCCAGGTACGCGGGTAAGATGCAAAAGTTAAAGCGTTATCCCACTTGCTCCGTATTTGGTGTTCTGTTCAGGATTAGCTACCAGACATGTCGTGTTTGGCTTTATAACCGATAGATAAGACTCATCAGCCATAGGATAGGCATACATTATATACATATGTGTGTTTTCTTTGATTGTGCATTAATTGGGTTTGACTATGTGATTATTGTGCTTACCTGCTATATTTGCTACTTGTTGTATCTGTATCCTTCTTGTATTTGCTATGTCTGTATTGCTTGTCTGTGCATCGGAGTTTTGGAGGATTGGAGGAATACGAGAGAAGCTAAGGAAATAAGTAAAATTGAGTTAGACTTAAGAACTCTAGATAGTCCACCTTGTATTATGGTTTTAAACTTTAACTCTAAGCTTTATATCTGAGTATCGGAGTTCTAGGATTGCCTCTGACTTTTCCGGGACCCTTTATATTAACCATGCAGGTATTTCACCATGCTGAGGACCTCCAGTTCTCAATCCATACATGTTGTTTTTCAGATGCATGTAAGGTGGCACCGCACTGAGCATTCTGGAGACTCTGTGAAAGCGAAGAACTCTTGGGACTCAGGGTTGTATTTTATTTATGTTTACACATGTATATAGATTCTCCACCTTGTATATATTATGTTTTGTCCCTCCTAGAGGTTGACTTGGAGAAATAGGTTGTAGCTTGGGTTTAGGGTATTCTTTGGGGTCATATACATATATATACACACACACCACACACACACACAAATAATAACCAGAGTTCTTTATACATTAACTCATAAACATTACAATCACGACTTCTATCCCTCTTTATAAAAATATAATGATAATGGCGAGAGAAAATAATCACTAAGCTAATACAACGATATCACATAATCAAAAGCACCAGAATCCCTTCACAAGCTTCTTCGTCCACATCCTGAAAAGAGAAGTCTGTAGGGGGATGAGAACCTAACCACACAGTCTCACCAGAGAAGTTTGAAATTGTTATAAGAGGATACGTATATAAAGAGTATGGATTTCAACCACAGTGATTATCGTTCGTCTTATGAATCTATTCAAACATCGATGTATAAATAATTCAAAAATCCAAAAGCGTATCTTTATTTATAAAAAGTTCCAATCTCAATAAATCACATACCATTTCAATACATACCACAGGATCAATCAATCCAAACTTACCAATTGCGGCCTCCGGCCCAAGCATACCTAATCACGGCCTTTGACCCAACATATAATCAAATCTCGTCCTCCGCCCAACATATCCATCCAACACTCGATCTCAAAACAGAATCAATCACAGACACAAACAATGCAAGGCAAACACAATTAGAGAGCAGTTACAGCAAGTACCACAATTAATAATTAGACAGGATTCATCAATAGGCAAACCAAAATACTTAAGCACACCCAAACAATAGCAAACAAATGCAGTATAATGCATGCTTGTCCTATTGTCCATGAGCTCACACGTCGGTTTTATTTCCAGAACCCAACACGAGTAAGCGGGATTCACCAACCGTCGTTACCCGTAGATTCCACAAGTAAGCGGGATTCACCAACCGTCCTTGCCCGAAACATGCAAGCGGGATTAACCACCGTCCTTGCCAATCACACTAGTCCACAGTAAGCAGTATTAACCAACCGTCTTTACTGAGTTCCTCGGACAAGCGGGATTAACCAACCATCCTTGTCTGGATCACATTAGTCCACAATAAGCGGGATTAAGCAAAATCGGGTACCTCGAACAAGTCGGATTAACCAACCGTCCTTGTTCGGAACAAATCTCAGCAATAGACACAATCAATCAGGCTCAAATCATAATTAAACTCAATTCATAATCATAATCAAAATCATTCTTGGCCAGTTTACTTTTAATAGCAATATATATTTACGCCAAGAATCACCTTCATTTAACACCTTTTTCTCAAATAATTTTTCTTTAAAATCAAAGTACTCCAAACTAACTTCAAAATATTTCAAGCTTCCCTTTCGAAGGACTCAAAATTTATTTATTCTGAAATCAATTTCTTAATTACTTTAAATCAGGATTTATTAATTAAACACCACGACAAAGTCTCAAGACTTTAGGAGAGTGACAACCTATCTCATTTTTTATTAACCTTGAATAATCAACCTCATTACTTTAAATTCATTAAAATCCTAAAATCATAACTCTTTAATTTAAATCACTCAAATAAACTAATTTTTTAATTAATCAAGTTCCCAAAATAGATTTCCGTTTCATTCTTAAATTTAAAACATTCCCAAAAGACTCGAAAATCGTTATGTTTTGCTAAATCAAATTCGAATACTTTAACTTTTCTAAAACGTCGCAAAACGGAATCCTTCACTTAAATTCAATTACTTTTAAATTCACTAAAATGGCCGAAAACATACTCTTTTCTTTAGTAAATCAAAATCAAATAAAGTACTAATTAAGTTTTCACCAACACTTCAAAAAAACATATTTTTTATTTTAAATTAATAAAAAAATTTCATTTTTCATTTAACCAATCAAGTATAAATACTTTAAATTTACTAAAAAGTTCTAGAGGCATAATTCCTCAATCAAAATCAACCAAATAAAGTTTCAAAACAAAGCCCCTAACTTTTATGAAAGTAGCACCTCCCCTAAAACTCGGACTTTACCACCCTTACGGGTTCTATCAAAACCACATTTTCTCAAACTCTTTTCAATGGGTTTGATAAACCACTATTTTATGGTTTATCTTGTGCTTAATTGAGTAGATTTTATCAATCTTTCATACACTTGTTCATACAAAATGCATGGGTTTACATTCTCATTCCTGATTTTGTGTTATGACTGAAAATATGCTTCTTTGGTCTTAATTTAGCTAATTTTAATCTTCTCTTATTACCATTCGATGCCGTGATATGTGTCTTTAAGTCTTTTTAGAGATTACAGGACAAAAATAGCTTAGAGGGCAGAAAGGAAGCATGCAAAAGTGGAAGGAATACAAGAAGTTGAAGAAATTGCTAAGCTGTCCAGCCTGACCTCTTCGCATTAAAACAGTCATAACTTGAGCTACACAGGTCCAAATGAGATGGTTCCAGTTGCGTTGGAAAGCTAACATCCAGGGCTTCGCAACGATATATAATTTTCCATAGCTGCCACAAAGCCATGCGACGAGAACGCGTGGATCACGCGGACGCGTGACCTGGCAGAAACGCAATCCACGCAAACGCGTAGACGACGCTTCCGCGTCACTTTCCCGCGACCTGTACATACCAGAATATGCTGGAAGCGATTTCTGAGCTGTTTTTGACCCAGTTTTTGGCCCAGAAAATACATATTAAAGGCTATAAAGTGGGAGAATACATCCATTCATGAACATGTCTTCTATTATTCACTTTTCATGATTTAGATGTAGTTTTAGAGAGAGAGGTTCTCTCCTCTCTCTTAGGATTTAGGATTTTAGGATTTCTATTAGTTAGTTTAATTCATCTTCAGTCTCAGGTTCAATATTCCTTTTACTTTATATTTCTCTTTTACTTTCAGATACTTTAATGCTTTTATTTAATTACTTATGTTGCCAAATTGACTTATGAACCATTCATGTTAGGATTTTCTTTATTTGATATAAATTGAGGTATTTCAGATTTATGATTCTTATTTAGCTTTTTATATTCTTGGCTTTAATTGATTAACTGGAGGCTCTTGAGTTATCAAGCTTATCGTGATTGTTAATTGTTATTTTTGCTAATTGAATTGAATTCCACTAACTCTAGTCTTTCCTTAGGAGTTGGCTAGGACTTGGAGATCTAACTAATTAGTCCACTTGACTTTCCCTTGCTTTCATAAAGGTTAACTAAGTGGGATTAAACTCAATTCTCATAAGGATATCTAGGATAGGACTTCCGAATTTTCATACCTTGCCGAGATTTTTATTAGATATTAATTTATTAATTCCTGCAATTCATTTTCCTTGTTCAAACCTTTCAAAACCCAAAAATATTGTTTTTCATAACTAATAATAAGAACACCTCCCTGCAATTCCTTGAGAAGACAACCCGAGGTTTGAATACTTCGGTTTATAAATTTTATTGGGTTTGTTACTTGTGACAATCAAAATGTTTGTAAGAAAGGATGGTTCAAAACCAAATCGTTTCCCCAATAAAATACTATTCAGATTTCCAAATTATAAATTATTTTTGATATCAAACTATTTCCACATATCAAATTATTTTCGATATCAAACCATTTCAATCAACGCCCAAATCTAGGAATTCAATGTAACCCAAAAATTACAACAACCAATCACTTTCAATAAATCAAGAAAACCAACAACAACAACAACAACAACAACAACAACAACAACAAAGCCTTGTCCCACTAAGTGGGATCGGCTACATGAATCAAACGACGCCATTGTGCTCTGTCATGTATAAGGTCTACAGAGAGACCATTTACATGTAGATCTCATTTGACCACTTCATGGATGGTCTTCTTAGGTCTTCCTCTGCCTTTCGCCCTTTGTCCATCTTCCATCTCATCCACCCTTCTGACTGGATGTTCTATTGGTCTTCTTCTCACATGTCCAAACCACCTGAGACGCGATTCAACCATCTTTTCCACAATGGGTGCTACTCCAACTCTCTCCCTTATATCTTCATTCCTTATTTTATCCAATCGCGTATGACCACTCATTCATCTCAACATCTTCATCTCTGCCACACTCAACTTATGTTCGTGCTCCCCTTTAGCCGCCCAACACTCCGTACCAAGCCTGGATAAAGGAGGAGGATTGTGTTAGGTCTTCGACAACCAACATAAAAATATAGTCGAACCCCCATGATATGAATCAATAAATCAAGAAAACCAATTCAATAATATCAATCAACTAACCAGAATATTCAGCTTTCTCAAGCGATCAATAAATCCATAAAACAAACAATTACATTCATCCAAAATATTTCAGTTCAATCCATAAGACTCACGTAATCATCCAAATATATTTTTCATGTCAATATCGACTTGTAACAATTCTTGAAAATAAAATTTTTTTTAGAAAAGTCCCTACCACGAATAGTCGGAAGCCATAATATTACACGCAACAAACCCCTTTTATTCCTATTTCATAGCAGTGGCGTCAGTTCCAACTGTTTCCCGCAACGGCAACAGCCATTAAACACGGCATGCAAGTACCATAGCTTAACCCTAAAACATTAACTTCGCAAAATCCTCAGTATTTTATAACAGAACAATGATCATAAGGTTTCGGAACAAAATATACTTACTATAACGAAGGGAAAATGTGGAAACAGAGCAGCAGTAACTCTGTGGTGATTCCGGTGACCACAGCACTGTTCCCAACGGCCTCCAATCGACGGTGACGGGAGCTTCGGTGGCTAGGCGCGGTAGTAAGGAGCACCACAGTGCGTGCTCTCTTCCTCTACTCGCGTCCTATTTCTTCATCCACTATGGTGGCTCCAGTTGGCTCCAGGAATGACAGCAACTCCTTTGATGGCGAGCTCACGGAAGCAATGCGATGCCTGATGAGCAAATATTTTATACACTTTTTGGCATCATTTTCATATAGTTTTTGTTATGTTTTGTTTAAGTTTTATTATATTTTCATAGGTTTTAGTGCAAAATTCATATTTTTGGATTCTACTTTGAGTTTGTGTGTTTTATGATGATTTTAGGTATTTTCTGGCTGAAATTGAAGAGTTTTGGCAAAGTCTGATTCAGAGACAGAGAAAGGACTGCAGATGTTGTCAGATTCTGACCTCCATGCATTTGAAAGAGCTTTTCTGGAGCTACAGAAGTCCAAGTGGCGTGCTTTCAACGACTATAGAAAGAACATCCAGGGTTTTCCAGAAATATATAATAGTTTATGCTTTGCTTTGGAAATGAAGGCCCAAAACTGGCGTTTAACGCCAGCCACCAACCCTATTCCTAGCGTCCAACGCCCATTCAGGAGTCCAAAGCTGGCGTCTAACGCTCCAGAGGGAGTACCAACTCGTGGCTTCACTCAAGCTCAGCCCAAATACTCGCCAAGTGGGCCCGAAAAGAGGATTTTTGCACTACAAGACTAGTTTATCTTATTTTCTGTAATCCTTACTTATTAGATTAGTATATATAGGAGGAGATCACACTTGTTTAGGATCTTCTTCCCCCACTTTATTTTCGAACATTACTTTTTTGTAAGCTATGAGTCACTAACCTCCTAGGTTAAGGTTAGGAGCTCTGCTAATTCTTATGGATTAATAATATCACTATTCTATTTCAATATATGCTTGATTCCATTCTAAGATGCATCTTCGTTCTTCATCCTAATGAATTGGGAGTGTAACTTGAACGTCATCCCTATTTCATATGTATTCATGCGAGTCCTTGACGGGATAGTACTGAACCACAAGCTTGATTATACATCTCTTAGACGGCTAATCCACGACCTCATTGTGTACTTGGAGACATCAGTGCAGCCGAGGTACGAGGCGATTAGGGCCTTTGTGGTATAGGCTAGAACCAAGACGTAGCATTCTCTGATCCGGAAGATCCGACCTTGTCTGTGGCGCTTTGAGTAGGATCACCAAGGGAATGGACTGCTGGAGCTTCACCCCCATTCAGATTGGATGACCGCTGACCCGACGTTTGATCTGAAGCTGAGGAGATTAATGACCGCTGACCCGACGTTAATCATTTACAGCATGCCATGGAATGAATCATCAGAAGTTGGAGTAAATGGTGAGAAAAGTTGATCCAGAAGGAAGAAGCATCTCCGAAGTCTCAACCGTTCTATTATCATTGATTTCACATCTATCTAGTAACGTTTTATTTATTTATCTATTTTATACGTTTTTCACAACAACTATCATCTTTTTTAATCGTCTGACTAAGATCTACAAGGTAACCATTGCTTGTTCAAACCAATAATCTCCGTGGGATCAATCCTCACTCACCTGAGGTATTACTTGGACGACCCGGTGCACTTGCCGGTCTATCTGTGCGAATATTGCAGAGTCAATTTCGTGCACTAAGTTTTTGGCGCCGTTGCTGGGGATTGTTTGAGTTTGACAAACTATCGGATTATCTTGTTGCTTAGATTAAGTACTTTTTTGCTTTTAATTGTGTCTTTTGTTTTCTTTTTCAAAAACTTTTTCGAAAATCCATTTTTTCTTTGTCTTTTGTTTTGAGTCTAGTGTCAGTTCTTAAGTTTGGTGTCCCTTGTGTGTTGTTTATTTTCCTTTAAATTTTCGAAATTGTCTTTGGTGTTCTTCTTAGTATTCAAGTTGTTCTTGTTTCTTTTCTTATTTTGATCTTAAAAATTTTTAAGTTTGGTGCCTTTTAGTGTTTTTCTTTTTAATTTTCGAAAAACTAGTGTCTTTGATCTAAAAATTTTAAGTTTGGTATCTTTTAGTTGTTTTTCTCTTTCTTAATTAATTCGAAAAAAATCAAAAAATTTCTTTTATCTTTATTCAAATTTTCGAAAATCTTGCTTTTCTTCTTATCTTGATTTAAAATTTTAAGTTTGGTGTTTTCTTGTAAATAAATATCAAATTTTAAATTTCAAATCTTATCTTTTTAAATCTTTTCAAATCTTTTCTTTTAATTTGATTCTTTCCTATCTTATCTTTATTTTAAAATTTTAAAATTCAAAACTTTTCAAATCTTTATCTTATCTTTGGTTTATCTTTCTTTAAATTTCGAAGCATTATCTTATCTTAATTTTAAATTTCAAATTCAAATCTTTTTTCAAATCTTCACCATACTCTATCTTTCCAACTTATTTTCAAATCTTTATCTTATCTTGTTTCAATTCAAAATTTTAAAATTAAATCTTTTTCAAATTTTTCTTAATTAGTTACTTGTTTTCTCTTTCCTCTTTTTCAAAACTTCCTAACTAATTTCTCTTACTTCTATTTTCAAAAACTTCTTACCTCTTTCTCTCTCTTCTATTTCGAAAACCACCTATTTAATTTTCAAATCTTTTTAATTAATTTGTTATCTTAGTCTTTAATTTTCTTTTTTTTTCAAATTTAATTAATAAATAAAAATAAAAACAAAAAAATATTTTAAGTCTAGTCTCCCTTTTTACTTCTTAGTATTCGAATTCTCCTACCTTTCTTCACCATGAACCCAAATGGGAATGAACAGTTCAAAAAAAACTTTGGGGTCCTATACGGCCTCCACTCCTGACTTCTATGGGAGAAGTATCAGTATACCCCCTATTAGAGCAAGTAATTTTGAGCTAAATCCTAAGCTCATTACTCTGGTGCAGCAAAACTGTCAGTACTCTGGACTTCCATAGGAAGAACCTACTGAGTTCCTGGAAAATTTTTTACAAATTGCTGACACAATACAATTGAGGGAGTGGATTAGGATGTCTATAGACTGCTACTCTTTCCTTTTGCTGTAAGAGATCAAGCAAAGAGGTGGTTAGATAACCAACCCAAATCTAGCTTGAAAACATGGAAGCAGCTAGTAGACAAGTTTCTGAATCAATACTTTCTCCCAAGGAAGTTAACCCGGTTAAGGCTGGACATTCAAGGCTTCAAGCAAGAGAATAATGAATCTCTTCATGATGCTTGGGGGAGGTATAGAAGAATGCTACGGAAATACCCCACTGAAATATTTTCAGAATGGGTGCAATTAGACATCTTCTATTACGGCCTAACAGACATGGCTAGGATGTCTCTAGACCACTCTGCTGGTGGTTCTATACATATAAGGAAAACAATTGAAGAGGCTCATGAACTTATTGAGACAGTTGCCACGAACTAGCATCTGTACTCGGATGATGAGACTTTCATAAAAGGAGAGGTTAAGGCAATATCTACTGAATCTGACCCTCCAGAACAAAATGGCCCATTGACTCAGCAGCTACACTCCCTTACACAGCAGTTGCTAGAATTACGAGAAACTCAAAGCTCCAACAGGAATGTAGAAGCACAGCTGAGTCAAACTAGACAGCAATTATCTAAGCAGATAAAAGAAGAGTGTCAGGCTATTTAACTAAGAAGTGGGAAAATGTTAAACACCTAACTTCAGAACAATAGGGGACCAGGGGAAGAAAATTTGACAGAAGGTGACCAGACTACAATCCAAGACACCTCTGAGGGCGTTGAACGCCCAGAGAGGAATGTCATTGGCGTTCAAAGCCAAGAAAGGGGCAGCACCCTTAGCGTTGAATGCCCAAGAGGGGACAATATTCTTGACGTTGAATGCCAGGAAGGGGGCATCGCCCTTGGCGTTGAACTCCCAAAAGAAGACAGCATTCCTGGCGTTGAACGCTAGGAAAGGGGTGACAAGGGCGTTGAACGCCCAAACAGGGATGGTCAGACACATGCAAGCGCTGATAAGACCCCTCCTAAGTAGGCCAATAAACCCCCTTCCAATTCTGTAGGCGTTCAACCTACATCAACTAAAGTTGATGAGTACAGGGCTAAGATGCCATACCCTCAGAAGCTGCGCCAGGCAGAAAAAGATAAATAGTTTGCCCGCTTTGCAGACTATCTCAAGACACTTGAGATCAAGATACCTTTTGTAGAGGCTCTTGAGCAGATACCTTCTTATGCCAAGTTCATGAAAGACATCTTAAGTCATAAGAAGGATTGGAGAGAGGCAGAAACAGTCCTTCTCACTGAAGAATGCAGTGCAGTAATCCAAAAAAGCTTACCAGAGAAACTTAAGGACCCTGGGAGCTTTATGATACTTTGCACCTTAGGAGATGCCTGCACAAAGACATCCCTATGTAATCTTGGAGCAAGTATTAACTTAATACCTGCATCATTAATAAGAGACAACCAACCCGCATATGTCTTCAACTTGCTGATGGTTCTGTTAAACTTCCATTAGGCGTGATTGAGGACATGATTGTTAGGGTTGGACATTTTGCTTTCTCCACAAATTTTGTGGTGCTGGAAATGGACGAGCACATGAGTGCATCCCTCATTCTAGGAAGGCCCTTTCTAACTGTAGGACGGACCCTCATTGACATTCAAAAAGGGGAAGTAACCCTGAGAGTCAATGAGGACACTCCAGAGAACAGCATGAGTACTGATATCATTGATTCCCTGCTGGAAGAGGTGAACATGGTTGAGAGACTCGAAGAAGAGCTGAACGACATCCTTTATGATGCTCAGCCTGAATTAGAGGAGCCAGAGGAAATAAAGGAGCCTGTGAAAACTCCTAAGGAAGAGGATAATCCTCTTAAACTCGAGCTCAAGCCATTACCATCATCCTTGAAATATGCATTTCTTGGAGATAGGGATACTTATCCTGTGATTATAGCCTCTACCTTAGAACCACAGGAAGAAAAAGCACTAATCTAAACCAGTGGTGCAACCACAAAGGCAACTGAATCCAGCCATAAAGAAAGTAGTGCAGAAGGAAGTCACAAAATTATGAGAGGTTGGGATCATTTATCCCATCTCTGAGAGCCCCTGGGTGAGCCCTATCCAAGTTGTTCCCAAAAAGGGAGGCATGACAGTGGTTCATAATGAAAAGAACGTACTGATTCCCACAAGAATAATTACAGGGTAGCGTATATGTATTGACTATAGGAGGCTCAATAACGCCACTAGAAAGGATCATTTTCCTTTGCCATTTATAGACCAAATGCTGGAGAGACTAGTAGGTCATGCATTCTACTGCTTTTTGGATGGCTATTTAGGCTATAATCAAATTGCAGTAGATCCCCAGGACCAAGAAAAGACAGCATTTACATGCCCATATCCCGTGTTTGCTTATAGGCGGATGCCATTCGGCCTGTGCAATGCACCTGCCGCCTTTCAGAGGTGTATGCTTTTCATTTTCTCTGATATGGTGGAAAAATTTCTTGAAGTGTTCATGGATGACTTCTCCGTCTTTGGAGACTCATTTGACTCCTGCCTTGACCATCTGGCCCTAGTTCTCAAACGATGCCAAGAGATAAACCTAGTTTTAAACTGGGAAAAATGTGACTTCATGGTGACTGAAGGAATTGTTCTTGGATATCGGATTTCAAACAAGGGAATAGAAGTGGATCAAGCTAAGGTGGAGGTAATTGAGTGATTACCACCACCAGCTAATGTTAAGGCAATCAGAAATTTTCTGGGCTATGCAAGATTCTACAGGAGGTTTTAAAAAGATTTTTCTAAAATTGCAAAACCCCTGTGCAACTTACTAGCTACTGACACTCCATTTGTCTTTGACCAAGAGTGTCTGCAAGCCTTTGAAACTCTGAAAGCTAAGCTTATCACTGTGCCTGTCATTTCTACACCCAACTAGGACTTACCATTCGAACTAATGTGTGATGCCAGTGGCCATGCCATTGGCGCAGTTCTGGGGCAGAAACAGGACAAGCTTCTTCATGTCATTTATTAAGCCAATCGTGTTCTAAATGACGTACAGAAGAACTACACTACCACAGAAAAGGAATTACTTGCAGTGGTTTATGCCATTGACAAGTTCAGATCCTATTTAATAGGATCTAAGGTCATTATGTACACTGACCATGCTGCTCTCAAATATCTACTCACCAAGCAGGATTCTAAACCCAGGCTAATAAGATGGGTACTACTCCGACAAGAGTTTGATATAGAAACCAGAGATAGAAAAAGGTTAGAAAATCAAGTGGCTAACCACTTGTCTCGGATTGAACCAGTAGAAGGGACATCTCCTCCCTCTACTGAGGTGTCTGAAACCTTCCTGGATGAGCAACTCTTTGCCATTCGGACAACACCTTGGTTTGCAAATATTGCGAATTACAAGGCTATAAGGTTAATCCCCAAGGAATACAGTAGGTAGAAAGCTCGAAAACTTATTCATGATGCAAGATACTACTTGTGGGATGAACCATATCTCTTTAAGAAATGCTCGGATGGTATCATTTGCCGCTGTGTGTCAGAGGAAGAGACACAGAAAATCCTATGGCACTGCCATGGCTAGGGATGGCAACGGGTCTCCATGGGGTGGGGACATGCCCCCCACCCCCCGCCCCCAATATCTGTCCTCATCCTCGCCCTGTCCCCATGACGGGTAACGGGGATCCCGTATCCGCCGGGGACCTGGGTCTCTGCGGATATATGCGGATTTTTGTAAAAATGAATAAAAATTGAAAAAAATGAAAAAAATTAGAAAAAATCAAAGATAATCCTAAATTTTCATTACAAACATAATATCCATAGTCTTTAAAGACTTAAATAGCAATAACAACCAACCATATCCATAAACAACCAAATATTACATAAACAACGAACCATATTCATAAACAACCAAATAAAATTCATGACATCATAAAAACATAATTTCACCATCTCAATCTTCCTTTCATCCTGTAATGGTAGTGATGGTAGATTCCGACTTACTTGAATCCTACAGCAACAAGAAAACAATTTAAAGTTAAAATCATATAATAACTTAATAAGTCAATAATATAAAAACATAGTGTGTTATATGTAATTTAATTGTTTACTTACGTCAACATCTCCTTCAATGTTATGAATTGTGCAGCACTCAAATCCTATGTTAGTTGTGGTGCCAAGTTCATTCCAAAGCCAATCTTGATTACACATTAGAGCCTCTAATGTGTCCGGACGCAACCTACTACGATGTGGCATAACAAATCGACCACCTGTACTAAATAAAGATTCAGAGGCAACAGTAGAGATAGGAATCGCCAAAAAATCCCTAGCAATAGCTTGCAAAGTAGAAAACTTCGCTCCATTTGACTTCCACCAATTTAAGATATCAAAATCATGTTCAGTTTGTGGTACCGGTCTCTCTTCAAGATAATAATCCAATTCACTCTTTGTATCATTAAATGCGGATTCCTCACTTACATGTGCAGCAAAATCAGCTTGCCAATCTTCATGACTGAACTTCCTCCCCTTTGAACTTGAAGAAATTGATGGTGGTGGCAGCATATCTAATTGAGCAGCTTGGTCTCTCTCTCTTCCCTTTGTTTCATATTCTAAAACTAAATCTTGCACTACCCTTTTCACTTGACCAATTACAACACATGCCTCCGTCTCACCATATATTTTACGAAAAAAGAAATTCAATAAATGCATCTTGTACCTAGGATCCAAAAGAATCTCAATAGCCATAACTGTATTAGTCACACCCCAATACTTTTCAAACTTAGTTATCATACTAGTAGCTATCATTTCAATTATCTCATTTCCACAATTTTTCCACTCCATCAAAGCCAACTTAATCACACAAACCTTAGAAAAATAAAGATTTTATGTAGGATAAGTTGTTCCATAAAACAATTCAGTCACATAAAAAAATACCCTTAATCTTTGAAAAATCTCATCCGCCATATCCCAATCCTTCTCACTAGGCAAAGATTTATATTGACTCTCACGCAATGACAATCTTTTAAATACATCTCTATACATAATTGCAACTTCAAGCATCAAAAATGTTGAATTCCACCTAGTTTTACAATCAAGACAAAGATTTTTTGTGTAGGGTATTTTAAGTTGCGAACATGTTTCCTTAAATTTTTCTTCTCTTTTAGGTGTTGCAGTCCAATAATGAACATTATCCCTCACCCTTTCAATAGCATGTGAAATAAGTTGTAACCCATCCTTGATAATCAAATCTAATATATGGGCACACCATCGCATGTGAAATAATTTACTACCCAAGATAAAGTTTCTATGTGACATTTTAGTCAAAATATTCTCAATCATAACGTCATTAGTACTGCAATTATCAACAGTCAAAGTGGATACCTTTCTATCAAGATTCCAATCCATCAAACAATCCACAAGAACCTCTGAAAGTACCTCAGCCGTGTGGGGAGTCGACACATATATAAACCTGTAATGATAATTTAGTACAATTATAAACAAGAAAGGTTTACAATTGTACACAAGAACATATCGCAATTATATAAACAAGACAGCTTTGTAATTATATAAACATTCGGAAGAACCTATAATGATAATATTATTACCTCACAAGATGGCTTTGCAATTTCCAAGAATCATCAATGTAATGAGCCGCGATAGCCATATAACCTTTGTTTTGGTTGCTTGCTGTCCACATATCAGTTGTCATTACAACTCGACTTTTATTACGCTCAAGGACATTCATTATCTTCGATCTCTCATCATTGTAGAGCTTTAAGATGTCACTCTTTAAAGTGTTGCGAGTAATCATCTTGAAGAGAGGTTGCAAAGCATTGCAAAATCATCGAAACCTAATGTGGTCCACAATAGATAGTGGATACTCATGAAGACAAACCATAACTGATAACTCTTTCCTTGCATTTTCTTGGTCGAAGGTATATGCACCAACCACAACTGTTTCCCCACTAGTTGTTGGAGTTGTCTTCATCATACATTGTCTTATATCTCTAGTGGTGCGGAGCTTGCAGCTTTTGAAACGATCATGTAAGTGCGAAGTGCCTTGTTTTGGGTCACCAAGTAGCTTCGATTTGCCATAATTGCATTCAGCCTTTAATTTTCCCTTGATTTCCATAATCTTGAAGTGATTCCACACTTCGGAGGTTAACTTTCTCTTTCGAACACCACTTGTAGAGTTTGTCGTTCCTTCATTAGTAGTTGCGGTATCCGTTGGGGGTTCTTGAGGTTGAGATTGAGGAGCCTCTTGTGTAATTTGAATATTAGTGACTATAGGTTCTTCCGATGGAGTACTCTTCTCAAGAGTATTACTCAATGTATCCGAAGAAGACATTCTATAAATCATGAAATATAAATCATGAATCAAAATCACGTTAATCCAACTCAGAAATATAAATCACCTCATAAATCACAATCATGGAGTCATGCCATTTTCATCATCAAAAGTTTGAGGTAAATCCTACTTCCACTATAGTATGGGCCAACTGAAGAAAAAATTCCTCTACTTGAAATGAAACTTGTAGCATATCATATTACCATGTATTTGCAGCTAAAGTTTATGATAAGGATTTCTTTTGAATACAATATTAGGATATAAAAAAAACTTAGATATTTTTATATCAGCAGAATTGTTTGACTCAATTACTCACTAACTTAAGAGTTTTATATACACAATTAAATACCAATACATTATCAGTACATAACAATTAAACTGTCATGATAAACATATTTTAGCAACCACACATTGGCAAGGAACCTAGTTAGTACAACATTGACATATGAATTGATGTGGTTTAGGGGGTGATTATGAACAGAGGTAAATAGAACACACAGGAAAATGAGATTTGATTACAATATTAGTGTGATGATCATAGTGTTATGCATGAGATCAGATAAATTAATCAAACTAGGAAACAATGAAAAAACATAGAGGGATAAGTTTGCAAACTACACCTAGCAATTTTGCAATAACTTCACAGACATAATAAACATACAATTCCAATGTCAAAATAATCAAATTTATACACACTATTATGCTTCTTTCACCTCCAGGGTTTAATTTGCTCAGATCTTGAATATTAACTCAGAAATATTAATCAGAATTAGAAATCAAATTCATATCAACCTAACTCAGAAATATAAATTACACAACTGGAAATTCATAGTCGAAAATTCATTACCCTAATCAGAAATTCAAAACTCAGAAATCCAGAAATTCAAAAACACAGAAATTCAGATTAATTAGAATCTCATTAATTCAGAACACAGAAATTCCTTACCCTAATTCAAAAATCTAAATTCAGAAAAGGGGATAGAAGACCAGCGAAGACCAGGGTTGACTTACCTGAACCTGACGGAGAAAAGGAGAAGGAAGATCCGCGAAGACCGACGATGCGAAGAGGAGAAGATGACGACCCGCGACAAGTCTGCCGCGACCAGGAGAAGACGATGACGTTGCCGAGTCTGCTGCGACTAGAAGAAGAAGACGACGTTGCCGCAGCCCGCGATGATGAGCTCGACTGCCTTGACACCTTCAGTGAGCGACCAAGCCACTCAAGGAGTCTGGGGTGGGAGGTGGCGCTGAGGGACCAGGGGGTGGAAGGCAGCGGGTGACGGTCGGCGGTCGGTGGTCAACGGGAAGAAGTCAGGAGGGGCTGAGGTTTTGAGGAGGAGTGGAGAGTCTCAGTTCAGTTCTCGCTCTCTGTCTCTCTGAAGCAGGGGAATGTGATGGCTAGGGTTGGGATGTTAGGTTATGTTCACATATTTTATATATATATATATATATATATATATATATATCAGGGCATTTTTGTCTTTTCACACAAACGGGGATTTAACGGGTCCTCACGGGGCGAGGACCTCTATCCCCGCCCCCACCCCGCCCCGTTTATTATACGGGGCCCCGTCCCCGCGGGTAGAAATTATCCCCATACCTGCTCCCCGACGGGTAAATTCCCGCGGTACCTGCCCTGCCGGGGATTTTTGCCATGCCTATCCATGGCTCCGATTATGGAAGACACTTTGGAGGTGATCGAACAGCCACAAAGGTTCTCCAAAGTGGTTTCTACTAGCGCACACTCTTTAAGGATTTCCGAGAGTTTGTCCGCCACAGTGATAGTTGCCAAAGGGCTAGCAATCTCCCTCATGGTCATGACATACCTCAGCAAGGAATTCTAGAGGTTGATCTGTTTGATGTATGGGGTATAGACTTCATGGGTCCTTTCCCACTTTCATACTCAACACCTATATCCTCGTGGAGTGGATTATGTGTCTAAATAGGTTGAGGCAGTTGCATCACCCACAAATGACACTAGAGTAGTGATGAAGTTCCTCCAGAAGAACATCTTCAGTAGGTTTCGTGTCCCTTGGACACTGATCAGTGATGGAGGAACTCATTTATGCAACAAACAGCTTGACTCGTTTCTGAACCAATATGGAGTTTGCCATAAAGTGGCTACCCCATATCATCCACAGAGAAATGGGCAAGCTGAGGTCTCAAATAGAGAACTAAAGAGAATCCTGAAAAGGAAAGTGAATGCCTCTAGAAAGGATTGGGAAAGAAAGCTTGATGATGCTCTCTAGGCATACAGAACAGCTTTCAAGACCCCTATAGGAACGTCACCATATCAATTGGTGTATGGGAAGGCGTGCCACCTGCCAGTGGAGCTGGAACAAAAGGCTTACTGGGCAATCAAACTCCTAAACCTTGATGCAAAAGCAATAGGAGAGAAAAGATTGCTCCAGCTAAATGAGTTGGATGAATTCCGACTAGCTGTATTTGAAAATGCAAAAATTTATAAAGAAAGAGCCAAGAAGTGGCATGACAGAAAGATATCTTCCAGAGTCTTTGAACATGGACAGAAAGTTCTACTCTTCAATTCTAGACTAAAGCTCTTCCCAGGAAAGCTTAAGTTATGTTGGATAGGACCTTTCCTTATCACTAATGTATCACTCTATGGTCATATAGAACTCCAGAGTAATTACTTTGGTAAAAGATTTATTGTTAATGGCCAGAGAGTGAAACATTATTTGGGTGGTGAAGTTGAACAAGAGAAATCACCCTATTGCTGACATAAGCACAGTAAAGACCAGCTAAACGACAGTAAATAAGCGCTTGTTGGGAGGCAATCCAACTATAATTAAAATTATTTCTGTTTATCATTAAGTCTATTTCAATTTTATCAATTTAATTTTCATAATTGTTTCTTTAGGTTTGTGATCATATGCAGTAGTTAAAATAGAAATAGAGACAGTCAGAGTGAAAATCAGAGCACCCTGGGGAAAGTCCCTTGCTGGCGTTGAACGCCAAACATGAGGGAAGGATGGGCGTTGAATTCCCTCAAGAAGCAGCAAGACTGGCGTTGAACGCCAACTTAGGGACACTGGTTGGGCGTTCAATGCCCCCAAGGAGCAACAAGTCTGGTGTTGAATGCCATCCAGGGAGCGCTGGCTGGGCTTTCAACGCCCTAAAGGGGGAAGAAAAAGCTGGCATTGAATGCCAGCCAGGAAGCACTAGTTGGGCGTTCAACGCCCTGAAAGGAGTAGCAAGTCGGCGTTGAACGCCAGCCAGGAGGCACTGTCTAGGAGTTCAACGCCCAGGAGGAGCATATAGCTGGCATTGAACGCTAGAATAGGGGCATTCTGGGCGTTCAACGCCCAACAAAGGTTGGAGAGATTTTTGACTTCTTCAAAACATATCTTTTTCAAATCTTATCTTTTTAACCACATCTTTTAAACAAAATTCTTTCAACCATCATCTTTTAATTTCAAATTCCTTTCAAATTTAAAATCTTTTCAAATCTTTATCAATTATTTTTCAAATCTTTTTCAAATTTAAAATCTTTTCACATCTTTTGCAATTCTTTTTCAAATCCTTCAATAAACTTTCAAATATTTTCCATATCTTTAACTTATATCTTATCGTTTCTTTATCTTTTTCATATCCTTAATACTCCAACAATTTTAAAAGTTATCTTTTTCTATCTTTTACCAAAGTGTGAATCATATCTTCTTTATCTTTTATCTAATTAATTTCGAAAAGTCCCCCTATATATATCATTTGCCCGACACACTCCCTCATCCATATCCCATTCGAATCCCTCTCCTCTTCTTCGTCTTCTCTCTTTTCTTTTTTTTGCTTAGGGACGAGCAAACCTTTTAAGTTTGGTGTGGAAAGAGCCTTGCTTTCTCACTCCATTCGAACTCCATGGATCTAAAAAGTGGAAAACCCACTTCAAAAAGCAAGAAAGAAGACAACCCAATAGCTATTTTCAAACCTTTCAGATTCTATACCAAGCAGCATGAAGAACATTATTACAAAATAATGTGCAAGAAGATAGTGATCCCGGAGGCCAGATTCGAATTAAAAGAAGATGAGTATCCAGAGATCCAAGAGCAGATTCAAAAGAGAGGCTGGAAAGCCCTATGACCAATGTTGGAATAACAATGGTTCACGAATTCTATGCAAATCTGTGGATGACGGATAAGCAAAAGAAAGATGGACAAGGGTTCCATACTTTTTCCACCATGGTCCGAGGAATGACTCTCTATTTTCATCTTGACAAGGTGAGAGAGATCTTTAAATTACCTCCACAAAGGGATGATCCAGAATCCTTTAATAGGAGGGTAGTAGCTGATCCCAAGCTAGATCAGATTCTAGAAGACATATGTCTACCTGAAACTTAGTGGATCAATAACACAAAAGGTAAACCAAACCAACTGAGAAAATTGGATCTCAAACCAGTTGCTAGGAGTTGGTTGGATTTCATTGGGCGTTCCATACTCCCTACTAGCAACCGTTCTGAAGTCACAATTAGAAGAGTGGTAATGATTCACTGCATTATGATGGAGAATAAGGTAGAAGTCCTCCAATTAATCCCCTTTGAGTTGTACAAAATTGCAAATAGGATGTCAACTCAAGCCAAGTTGGCCTATCCAAACCTTATATTTCGCTTGTGCAAAGAGGCTGGAGTCTTGATTAACAGAGACTCATGGATCCCAGCAGAAGGCCCAATCACCAAATAAGTGATGGAAAGCGCCAGACTACCAGATGATCATCCCAAAAGGAAGACACCTGAGCCTCTTTAAGCACCAGAGATCCCTCCAATTGAATATTAGACCCAGCTGGAAGTATCTGTTGCACAATTGTAAACCACCCTGGCTTAATAAAGAAAGGAGCAAAAAGACCAAACTAGCATGCTTTGCAAACTGGTCAAGGAACAAGAGAAGCAGGGGCATGATCTAGAAGAGCTGAAGCGTCAGAAATTGTCCCCTGAGGAGCCTAATGCCAACCATGACTAAGGTGGTTGAGTTCCACCCCCCCTATTTTTGTGCCTATTCTAATTGATGTTTCTTATGTTAGATTTACATGATCACTAGTAGCATTTAAGTCTTTATTTAAGTTTATATCTTTTAATTTAAGAATTGCATGAGCATTATTAGGATTTAAGTTTCTATTTTCCTTTTTCCAATAAGGTATAAAATGTTCCTCTTATCATCTCATTGAACTTGAATCAAATTTTGATTTTTTTTTGAAGCAGTAAAGATACTTAAATTTTGAGTTATATAACAAGAATAGTTCAATTATGTTGATGTGGTGGCATTGCTTTTACTTTCTGAATGCATGAATGAATAGTGCATGTTTAATGTTGGAATTAAGTATGTTGGCTCTTGAAAGAATGATAAAAAAGGAGAAGTATTATTGTGTAATCTGAAAAATTCAAAAAAAATTATTCTTGAAGGAAGAAAAATCAGCAAAAAGCAATAAAAGAAAAAATATATGTACATACAAAAAAAAAAGAGAAGCAAGCAGAAAAAGAAAAAAAACAATAGCTCTTTAAACCAAAAGGCAAGAGCAAGAAGCCAACAGCTCCTTAAACCAAAAGGCAAGAGCAAGGATCCAAGGCTTTGAGCATCAATGGTTAGGAGGGCCTAAAAAAACAAAAGCTTAGCCTAAACAGTTCAAATGAGCTGCTTCCCTAACTCTATGCTTGTCGTGTGAAAGTGTCAAGTGAAAAGCTTGAGATTGAGCAGTTAAAGTCGTGATCCAAAGCAAAGATTGTGCTTAAGAACTATGGACACCACTGGCTGGGGATTCTAGCAAAGCTGAATCACAAACCTAAAGGGTTCACCCAGTTAAGTGTCTGTGACGTTTATGTATCCAGTGGTAATACTGAAAAAAAAGCGCTTAGGGTCACAGCCAAGACTCAAAAAAAGATGTGTTCAAGAATAAAAGAGAACCGAACTAGGAGATCAATAGTATTATTTGGATTCTAAGTTTCTAAAGATGCCAATTATTCTGAGCTTCAAGGGAAAGTGAGATGCCAAAACTATTAAGAAGTGAACAGCTACTAGTCCCACTCACCTAATTGTAACTGAGCTTCATTGAAAACTCTGATATTTATCCTTCTCTTCTTTTTAATCCTATTTTTTTTTTGGTTGCTTCGGGACAAGAAAAAAATTAATTTTGATGTTCTGATGAGCGGATATTTTATACACTTTTTGGCATCATTTTCATATTATTTTTGTTATGTTTTGTTTAAGTTTTATTATATTTTCATAGGTTTTAGTGCAAAATTCATATTTTTGGATTCTACTTTGAGTTTGTATTTTATGATGAGTTCAGGTATTTTTTGGCTGAAATTGAGGAGTTTTGGAAAAGTCTGATTCAGAGACATAGAAAGGACTGTAGATGCTATCAGATTCTGACCTCCATGCACTTAAAAGAGAATTTCTAGAGCTAAAGAAGTCTAAATAGCGTGCTCTTAACGGCTATGGAAAGCTAACATCTAGGGCTTTTCAGAAATATATAATAGTCTATACTATGTTTTGGAAATGAAGTCCCAAAACTGGCTTTCAACGCCAGCCACCAACCCCATTCCTGGCGTCCAACGCCCAAAAGGGAGCAGCTGGCGTCCAACTCCCATTCAGGAGTCCAAAGCTGGCGTCCAACACCCGAGAGAGAGTACCAACTCCTGGCTTTACTCAGGCTTAGCCCAAACACTCACGAAGTGGGCCCAAAATGTGAATTTTCGCACTACAAGACTAGTTTATCTTTTTTTTCTGTAATCCTTAGTTATCAAATTAGTATATATAGGAGGAGATCACCCTTGTTTAGGATCTTTTTCCCCCACTTTATTTTCGAACATTACTTTTCTGTAAACTATGAGTCACTAACCTCCTAGGTTAAGGTTAGGAGCTCTGCTGATTCTTATGGATTAATAATATCACTATTCTATTTCAATCTATGCTTGATTCCATTCTAAGATGTATCTTCGTTCTTCATCTTAATGAATTGGGAGTGTAACTTGACCGTCATCCCTATTTCACATGGGTTCGTGCTAGTCCTTGATGGGATAGTACTGAACCACAAGCTTGATTATACATCTCTTAGACGGCTAATTCACGACCTCGTTGGGTACTTGGAGACATTAGTGCAGCCGAGGTACGGGGCAATTAAGGCCTTTGTAGTATAGGTTAGAACCAGGACGCAACATTCTCTGATTCGGAAGATCTGACCTTGTCTGTGGCGCTTTGAGTAGGATCACCAAGGGAATGGACTGCTGGAGCTTCAACCCTGTTCAGATTGGATGACCGCTGACCCAACGTTAATCATTTACAGCCTGCCATGGAATGAATCATCAGAAGTTGGAGTAGATGGTGAGAAAATTTGATCCAGAAGGAAGAAGCATCTCTAAAGCCTCAACCGTTTTATCATCATTGATTTCACATCTATCTAGTAACCTTTTATTTATTTATCTGTTTTATGCGTTTTTCACAATAACTATCATCTTTTCTAATCGCCTGAGTAAGATTTACAAGGTAACCATTGCTTGTTCAAACCAACAATCTCCGTGGGATCGACTGTCACTCACCTGAGGTATTACTTGGACGACTCGGTGGACTTGCCAGTCTATCTGTGTGAATATTGTGGAGTCAACTTGATGCATCAATGCCTCTCTCTCTCTCTCTCTCTCTAGCTCATTCTCACTCCTCCGTGAAGTCTTGTCTCTTATCCCATCTCCTTCTCAGCTAAGCGATGACGACGGCGACTCTGTAGTGGCAGTATGACGACGACATGGTGTGCTGGCGACGTGGGACAGCTCCCTCCTCTCTTCTCATCTTCCTCCCCGAGCTCTCTCCTCTCTTCGTTCATGGGGGTGTATGTGTTTGTGCATGAGCGTGTTGTGAGGGGAGGGGGTTTCGGCAGCTGATAAAGAGGAAAGGAAGGATGTGGGTGTGTAATGAAATTAAGGTTAGGAGATGGTACAATTAGGGTTTTGTTTTGGGAAAAAGGGGGCGAGGGCTAGTGTAGGTATTTTTAATAAAAATAGGGGTAATGTAATAATTGAAAAGCAATTCCAACAATAACTATCTATAAAAATATTATTTATTCATCAACTTATAAATTATTTTCAAATAAACAATCTAATTTAAAATGAGAGGTAATCAAATAGATTTTTCTTCATTTCATAAAATAGAGTTAAAAATCTAAATATTCAAATGATGATATCTAAAATTCTCATTATTTTTATCTCAATAAAACTTTAAATTTTGAATACGAAAATTGCCCAAATAATATCAAAATCTCTGAAAATATAATCTTGAGTAAATAAAATAAATCATAAATAACTTATTATTTAATTTTCAAAAAACCAAACTTTTACACTTTAAGCCTCTCCGTAGAGTTTTTAACCCCGAGTAACTAACTGCGATTAACTGCTGATAAACTCGATTCACAAGCGTTAACCAATCTTCTTTGTTTTCATTCCCCTTCTTCCCTTACTCTTCAGCCCTGGACCACGAAATTTCATCACCCTTTCACTACCATAATTTCATGTTTTACTCTAGCCTTTATTTAAGCAAACACATTAAGTCAAAATTTGACAAAGTTAGTGAAAATTCAGAGAGAAAGAGCCGAGTTTTAGAGAGAGAAAGAGTATATATTCAATTAAGTTCATCATTTTTCCAGCATATATTCAGAGTGTTCATCTATTGCTCTTGGCTAGTTCTTCAATAAGTCAAGCATTCCAAGCCAAAATTCTTATTCTTCCTTGTTTTTCTTGTTTCACCATACAAATTCCAGCAAAGATAACCATCATTTTTTACCCTTTTTTTTTGTTTTGAACCTGAAACTAATGGATTATGTTTTTCTCTTTCATGTCTAAAAAATTACTCTTGAAGGCATTAAGGGTGTACACCAAAAAGTACTCAAAATTTAAACTCAAAATAGGCGAAATTTCTCACTTTTCCAACATCATGATTCGGCCAAGAAGACTTAATTTTCATTAATTATCTGCTTGCTTTTGTTTAGGTAAATCTTGATGTTTAAAGTATTTAAGAACTAATTTGAGCAAGAGGTGATGGTTAGAATTAGTTAGATTATCTTCATGCTTGATTTTATATTCATGAGCAATTTTATGATGGTTTTTGTGCATAAAAAATTATTCTGGAAAATGTATGATGCACAACTATTTTTTGGCTTGATATATATATATATATATATATATATATATATATATATATATATATATATATATATATATATATTGTCAAAATCTTTATTGTATATTTTTGTACATATAAAATATATATATTCTAATATATTAATAAATAATATATTAATAAAATATAATATTAGAATTATTAAAATAGAAAATATTGCTTTTTATGAATATATATAATATTTTATATATTAAATTATGAATATATTTAAAAAAATTAAATGAAATAAATATATTAAATAGATAATATATATAATAATAATTAAAATTAGGAAAAATAAAAAAAATCAAATACAACTTCCAAAATCCTTATTTTATTTGAACTTATCTAGTTCAAAATCCTTCCAGTCTGAAAAAAAAAAGAGGAAATGAGACTTTCATACAATATCTTAATTGAATTCTATGTAATGATCAATAATTTCAGTTTTATTCTATTCTATATCTATATGGATATTAAACTCTATATATATATATATATGAAATATGAAATATGAAATATGAATTTTTGATGCCTATGTTTCTTGTATTTATGGGTAAAAAATTTGCGCACTTGAGATTTAAGTTTCGAGCCTTAAAAATCACTAAAATATAAAGAACAACATGGAAAAATGCCCCTGAAAATTGAGCCATTAAATAGTGTAAAAAGTATTGAATAAGAACGTAAAAAAGAGGCTAGAAATCAGGTTTTACTTCTATGGAATTAGTATGATGCAACACAAAGGATAATTCGGTCATTAAAAAAAAACAAAGGGCTAAAAATATAATTAAAATAAATTAGACTTAAACTTGTAATTTCAGTAGTCTTAAGGATAAAATTGTAATTATATAAAAGAGTCGGGCTCAAATTGTAGTTAAGATAAAGTTTTAGGCCTAAATAAAAACTTTAGTAAAGTTTAGGGTCAAAAGTGAAAATATAACAACTACTAAGATAGGCACAAGAAATTAGGGGTAAAATAGTCTTTTGTGTCATTAAGGGTAAAATTGATATTAGTTAAAAGTGTTAGGGATAAATTGGTAAATGAGAATTTCTAAAGTCAACTGAATAATTTTGACACTAAATAAGACTAAAAAATATTACTTAAAATACTTAGGAATATAATAGTAATCTTGGAATAAAGTAAGACATAAAAATGGTTAATTAACTTATTAGAGCGTTGGTGCACGGAATTGTGATCACACTTTTCACAACTCCGGTACAACTAACCAGCAAGTGCACTGGGTCGTCCAAGTAATACCTTACGTGAGTAAGGGTCGATCGCACAGAGATTGCCGGCTTGAAGTAAGCTATGGTTATCCTGTAAATCTTAGTCAGGAGATTCAAATGATATGAATGATTTTGTTTATGATAAGTAAATAACATGAAATGAATAATACTTGTGATTCAGTAATGAGGAACAGGTTGAGGTTCTGGAGATGCTCTGTCGTCTGAATCTCTGCTTTCCTACTGTCTTCTTCTCCAAACACGCATGGCTTCTTCTATGGCCGGCTGTATGTTGGTGGATCACCGTTGTCAATGGCTACCATCCTTCCTCTTAGTGAAAATGGTCCAGGCACGGCTTCTATATGGCTAATCATCTGTTGGATCTCTCGTCTCGGATGAAAAATACCAGGCACAGCTACCGCACGGCTAATCATCTGTCGGTTCTCACTCATGTCAGAATAAGACCTCTCTGTCCTTTTGCACACTGTCACTGCGCCCAACATTTGTGAGTTTGAAGCTCGTTTGTTCTAGCCTTCACCACGAAGGTTCTGATCTCATCGGTTTGAATGCTCTGTTGTCAGGAGATGCAAGTCAAACTCGTGGACTAGAAACCCAAGAGATACGCACTCAAGCTGTCGCCCAATGACTACGTTGAGCTCAGATAGAGCGAGAGTGGTTGTCAAGCATGCGTTCATAAATTTAAGAATGATGATGAGTGTCACGGATCGTCATATTCTTTATGTTGAAGTACAAGTGAGTATCTTAGAACAGAATCAAGCGTGATCGAATAGAAAACAATAGTAATTGCATTAATCCATTGAGACACAGCAGAGCTCCTCACCCCCACCTATGGAGTTTAGAGACTCATGCCGTAGAAGATACAATATGAGATGTAAAATGTCATAATCTCAAAATAAATCTCTAAAAGTAGTTTTTATACTAAACTAGTAACTTAGGTTTACAGAAAATGAGTAACTAAGTGCAGATAGTACAAAAATCCACTTCCGGGACCCACTTGGTGAGTGTTTGGGCTGAGCTTTGAAGCTTTCATGTGCATAGGCCATTTTTGGAGTTAAACGCCAGCTTGGGTGCCAGTTTGGGCGTTCAACTCCAGTTTTGGTGCCAGTTCCGGCGTTTTACGCCAGAAAAAGGTCTTTAGCTGGCGTTTAACGCCAGTTTGGGCCATCAAATCTCGGGCAAAGTATAGACTATTATACATTGCTGGAAATCCCAAGATGTTAGCTTTCCAGCCAATTGAGAACACGCTAATTAGACTTCTGTAGCTCCAAAAAAACGTATTTGAGTGTAGGGAGGTCAGAATCCAACAGCATCTGCAGTCCTTTCTCAGCCTCTGGATCAGATTTTTTGCTCAGGTTCCTCAATTTCAGCCAGAAAATACCTGAAATTACAGAAAAACCCACAAACTCATAGTAAAGTTCAGAAATGTGATTTTTGCATAAAAACTAATAAAAATATACTAAAAAGTAACTAAAACATACTAAAAGCTATATAAAAACAATGCCAAAAAGGGTATAAAATATCCGCTCATCACAACACCAAACTTAAATTGTTGCTTGTCCTCAAGCAACCAAAAACAAAATAGGATAAAAAGAAGATAATATACAATAAATTTCAAAATTATCAGTGAAGCTTAGTCTCAATTAGATGAGCTGGACTAGTAGCTTTTTGCTTCTGAATAGGTTTGGCATCTCACTCTCCATTGGAGTTCAGAATTGTTGGCCTCTTTAGGAACTCAAAAATTCAGACAATGTTATTGATTTTTCTAGTTAAGTTCTTTTTTATTCTTGAACACAGCTACTTTATGAGTCTTGGCCGTGACCCTTAGCATTTTGTTTTCCAGTATTACCACTGGATACATAAATGCCACGGATACATAACTGGGTGAACCTTTTCAGATTGTGACTCAGCTTTGCTAGAGTACCCAGTTAGAGGTGCCTAGAGTTCTTAAGCATACTCTTTTGCTTTGGATCACGACTTTTACCACTCAGTCTCAAGCTTTTCACTTGGACCTTCATGACAAAAGCACATGGTTAGGGACAGCTTGATTTAGCCGCTTAGGCCAGGATTTTATTCCTTTGGGCCCTTCTATCCATTAATGCTCAAAGCCTTGGATCCTTTTACCCTTGCCTTTTGGTTTAAAGGGTTATTGGCTTTTTGCTCTTGCCTTTTGGTTTAAAGAGCTATTGGCTTTTTCTGCTTGCTTTTTCTTTTTCTTTCTTTTTTTTCGCAAGCTTTTGCTTTTTCACTGCTTTTTCTTACTTCAAGAATCAATTTTATGATTTTTCAGATCACCAATAACATGTCTCCTTTTTCATTATTCTTTCAAGAGCCAAATTTTCTTAATTCCAATTTCAAATATGCACTGTTTAAGCATACATTCAGAAAACAAAAAGTATTGCCACCACATCAAAATAATTAAACTATTTTCAAGATAAAATTCAAAAGTCATGTACTTCTATTTTCTTTTGCAAATAAAAGTATTTTTCATTTAAGAAAGGTGAGAGATTCATGGAATCATTCATAGCTTTAAGATATAGACTCTAAACACTAATGATCATGTATTAAAAACAAGACTTAGACAGAAAATAAACATAAAAACAGACAAATAACAATAAAAGCAAGGAAATTAAGGAGCGGGTCCACCTTAGTGACGGCGGCTACTTCTTCCTCTTGATGGTCCAATGGAGTGCTTGAGCTCCTCTAGTTTGCTCCATCCTCTTTCTTAGTGATGGGATTTGGTGATGAATTTCTCCATCTCCCAAGGTTCGGAGGCAGAAGCAATTGCCTTCCCTTTCCTCTTTCTAGAGGATTCTCCGACTTTGGGTGCCATAAGTGGTAATGGAAAGCAAAAAGCAGAACTTTTTCACACCAAACTTAAAAGTTTTTCACACCAATGTTAGACTTGATTTTCTTTATTTAATGCAATTTGAGGTATTTCAGATTTATGATTGCTTTCTTCTATTTATGATATAAATAATTTAGATTTTTTCCCTTTTGGCTTTGGTTGAGTAATTGGTGACACTTGATTTATCAAACTCCTTGTTGATTGAAAATTGGAATTTGCTGATTGATTTAGATCCCTCTAAAGCTAGTCTTTCCACAGGAGTTGACTAGGACTTGAGGAATCAAATTGATTAGTCCACTTGACTTTCCTTTATTTAGTAAGGGTTAACTAAGTAGGAGCAATAAACAATTCTCATCACAATTGATAAGGATAACTGGGATGGGATTTCCAGTTCTCATACCTTGCCAAGAGTTTTTCTAATTATAAATTTATTTTTCTTGTCATTAAATTACTTGTTCCTTATTTCAAGAAAAAACCCAAAACAAAGACACTTTTTCCATAACCAATAATAAATCATACTTCCCTGCAATTTTTTGAGAGACGAACCGAGGTTTAAATACTTTGGTTATAAATTTTATTGGGTTTTCTTTGGTGACAACCAAGTTTTTGTACGAAAGGATTTTCTGTTGGTTCAGAAACTATACTTACAAAGTGATTATTTTTATGAAATTCTTTACTAGCAGAAATCAGCTCGTCAAAATGGTGCCGTTGCCGGAGAGTTGCAAACGTGTGCCTTATTATTGGTTATTGTAAATATTTTCTTTTTCATTTCTTTGTTAGTGTTTCTAGTTTTAGGAGTTTATTTTCATTAATTTCTAGTTTTTATTTCTTTTGCTACTATGAATTCTCACCCCTCTGGTTTCAAGTTTGGTTCCAATGTTGTTGTAAGGAATGGAAGCTATAATGAGAACAGGCATCAAGGTTGGAAGAATCAAAGATGGGAGGAGCCACAAGGATTTGATCAACCCTCTTGGCAACAACCCCCTCCAATGCGCTATAACAAACAACCATTCTGTGATGCTTGCCAAGACAATAGTTATGGTGGACCCTTCCGTGACAACCAACCTCTACCAAATTACTATGGTCAAGAGCCATTCCAGGAAGCGTACCAAGATGATGAATATGGTGGACCCCCTTGTGGTTACCAACAAGCCCCACCATACGCTTATGAACCACCTCCCCAACATAACTTTGGACCACCACACTCACAAGCCCCCTTCCACCATTCACCTCCATATGACCCTAACCCTCATCCACCATACCGACCACCTTATGAGCCTTATGAACCATATAGAACCACCCAAATTTCAACCCAATTACTCCCAAGAACCACCACCTTCATATGCACCATATCCATATCCATCAATCCAAGAGCCTTATGGTCCTACTTATGATACCCAAGCAAAACAAGAATCAAAGGATCGTCTCAAAGAAACAACGGATCGACTTCATGCTACTCTTCATCAACTGGAGCGAGTGATAAACCAATTAGCTTCCCAACGTTTGAACACTCAAGGAACTCTCATGGATTCATGTGGAGAATCTACTGAAGAACGCATCATGAAGGAGAAGCTAGAAACTCCGGTGGACAGTGAGCAGCATGACCTTGTATTGGAACAATTGGAGGAAGCCGTAATCGTTAAAGAGGAAGAAGTGGTCGAAGACTTGGGAGATGCGGAACGTCCATGGGAACCTCAAGTCATAGAGCCCCCTTCTAAGGAGTTTGAATTTGGTGTTGATGAGGGTGTACAACCCCCAAGGCATATCATGGTTGAAGACTTTGAAGGGGATGATCAAGATATGGATTCAATCTTTGATGAATTCTTATCTACATTTGAATCCTCTCCCATTGGACTTGACATGGAGATTAAAGAAGAAGAAGCACAACCTCCCATGCCTTTGGTGAGCAATGAAGAGAAGATTGAATTGGAAGAAAGCTACCAAGAGGAAGCGGTTGAACTTGAAGAAGCTTGCAAGGAGGTGGAAGTTGTCAAGAAAGAACACAAGGGACTAGAGCTTGATATCACTTTGCCAAAGTTGCTGGAGACCTCTCCACCTAAGTCACCATCATCCTTCACAATATTCAAGTGGGTAAAATTTATATCTCTTAGCTTTTTCATTCCACTTGAATATGGTTTACTTGAGACAGATGGTCAACTTAGAGCTCTTTGTGGCATTAAGAGTAAGAGGAAGATGGTTAGTGGTAAGAGTTATCATGCGAGATTCAATATGATTGCACGCTCCAAGTTGAAGTGCAATGATTGGTGTAGAGCTCGATTGAATGGGTCTAGGAAGTCGTTTGGGTACCTTAGTGAGAATTCAGATTGCCTGCCACCCAGTTGGAACACTAATGATCAACAAGAAGACGGGTGCAAAAGCAAGGTTTGGGACCCCAGAATTCATTCCAACAATCAACACTTTTGGGGCCTTGTCACTTACTTTAGATTGCTTGACGGCTGTATGCGCCTAGTTTAGGATCCCGAAGGCCATTGGAATTACAAACATTGGTGGGATTCAAGGATCAATACAAGCACAAGCCACCATGACAAGGAGCTCACCAAATGTCCAACTTAAGGACTTTAACTAAAAGTGCTAGGTGGGAGACAACCCACTATGGTATGATTGTTTCTTTTTATTCCTAGTTTTATTTTATTTTTCACAAGTTTTTCATTCCTAATTTCTGCATATTCATCTGCATGCTGCATTTTGCATTCTGCATTTATTAAAAAAAAAAGAAGAGAAAAAACAAAGAGAATCGACGCGCACGCGTCGTTTGTGTGTGCGCAATTAAACAGAGAGTTATGCGAGAGACGCGCGGGAGGGGTGCGTGGCGCACAAGCCACCCACGCGTACGCGTACCGCACGCATACGCGTGGGTATGAAAATCGGCGTCAATGGCGTGCTGAACAGAGAGTTGTGATGGTCTGGGACTGGCACTGTGCTAGAGGCACAAAATCACCCACGCGTACGCGTCCCTGACGCGTGCGCGTCCTTTCGCTTCTAGACCACCCACGCGTACACGTGAGCGACGCTTACGCGTCACATGGTTAATGCAGTTTTCATGCCCACGCGTGCCCTGCACGCGCGTCACATCCCATTTTTCATTCCTGCCCTTTTTCTTCTCTCTTTTCTCTTTCTTTCCTCCTCCTTTCTCACTTTCTTCTTCTTCATCCCTTTAACTTCTCATCCTTATTCTCTTTCATTCTATTGTACCTAATTTATTTGCATACTCTCATGCACTGCATTTTACCTTTGTGCATATTTTTATTTTCTTTTCTATGTTTATTATTTTTCTATTGGTGTGAAATGTCCTTATTCCACTGTTGCATTTCTCTTGCTTTCTTTTGGTGCTTCGTGACTTGTTTCCATTGTTGGGTAATATTATTTATAGGTCAATACTAATTTTTTATGATACTTGTATTCTATTTGCATTGACATGCACCTATATTGTCTTTCATTACCCACACTCTCTCCCCTATTATTGCACTTTTTGCACTATTGATATGCCATTTGCTTCTATTGTTTTCTCACTTGCATGTTGTAGCTACCATGTAATTGAGACCCTCATTATTCAGCATAAACCCACCCATATTTTATTTGTTTTCTATCTTTGCTCCTGGGTTTTTTTTCCTATTCCTCTTCTTTCAGGGTGGCCACCGAAAAGGGAAAGGAGAAGTTTCTAAATGGGGCGAACAACAAGTCCATCTGCATAATCCACTAAAGAAAGAGCATCAGTTGGAGCAATCCACCCACTTGCGCATCTCAGCATGCACCGAGGACGGTGCAATCTTTAAGTGTGGGGAGGTCGATACCGATCTCCGTGGGTTAGTACCTTCCTGTCTCAACACCAATGTTTAAATTTTCTTTGTAGTTAGTTGTTGCATTTTCATGTTTGATTGCATGTTTGTTACATTTTGTGCATATTTTACCAACTACTTGGTTGAAGTAATATTTACTTTTTCAAGAAACTTTTTAGAGTATTACACTAATTTGAATAAATTTTTTTGTTGAACTTGTTTGAAGAAATCTTATTTTGGAACATGGTTTAGAGCTCAAACACACAAAATCAGTGAGATTTTGATCCTATTTGATTGGTTACATTTTATCAACCAATATATTTTATTTTTCGTATGTGTTGTTCTCTCTAAAATTGTGATCTTTGTCTTGCTTGATTCTATATTTCCATTATTTAATGTATGCATGCACTTATATGATTGAGGCCTTTGTTTCACTAAGCTTACATAACCATATGGCCTTACCCTTTCATTATCCTTTGCAAACCAATGTTAAGCCTATTTTACCCCTTTGTTCTTTACTTTAGCTCATCACTAACTCTAAGCGGAAAACAATAATGTCCTTAATTTGAATCCTTGATTAGCTTAGACTAGTAAAAGTGCTCATGAATTAAGTGTGGAAAAAGTGGGTTTAAAAACGTTTGGTTTGTGAATTGAGTATGTTAGACTTTGTGTGAAAATGTGAAAAATGTTGAGGACATGTTTATGCATTTAATATCTTAATCATATGCATTGAGAAAAATAAAAGAAGAAAAAAATAAAAAGAAAAAAAAACAAAACAAAAGAGAAAAAGAAAAAAAAACAAAAGAGAAAAAGAAAAGAAAAAAGAGCAAAAAAAAAAAAATAAAAAGGGGACAAAATGCCCCAAAGTAAATGGCGATAGCAATGCATATGAACTGTACTCAAAACTTGGAATGCATAAATATGTAGCAAACACAGTTAATGGGTAGTTAGGCTTTATATTATGATTACATGGATTGTCTTAAGTTAGGTGAGAAGTTTAGGTTAATTAAGGATTCAGATTTTAGTCCACTTAACCAAATACAATCCTACCTTGACCCTAACCCCATTACAACCCTTAAAAGACCTCTTGATTTGTGTATTTGTGCATCAAATTTCTGTTGATTGGTAGAAGAAGAGCAAGCCTTAGAAAGCAATATTAGTAGAGAATTGAGAGAATCGAATCTCAAACACCTGAGCGATTAGAGTGTATACACTTCCAGTGAGGGTTCGATGTTCGATTCCTTGTTCCTGGCTTTCATGAGCTATCTTCTTCTTGCAAGTCTATTTGTACTTCATTTTTATGATTTGAATTAGTAAATTTCAGTTCATCTTTGTTCTTGAAAGATTTATTTACTTTTCACCATGTAGGTAAAAGTATTTTGCATTTAGCTGCATTCATACAGATAGGTTGCATTTCATACATTCTTACCATTCCTTTTCACTCTTTTAGTTCTCTTGAGCTTAGCATGAGGACATGCTAATGTTTAAGTGTGGGAAGGTTGATAAATCCCATTTTTAGGGTTTATCCTATGCTTAATCTAGTGGATTTTATCCATTATTCTCACACTTATTCATACAATTCGCATGTTGTAAGTTTTTCTTCTTGATTTTCTGCTATGATTGAAAACATGCTTCTTTGGCCATATATTTGCTAATATTAATCCTCTCTTATTACCATTCGATACCGTGATATATGCGTTGAGTGATTTCAGGGATTACAGGGCAGGAATGGCTTGGAGGATGGAAAGGAAGCATGCAAAAGTGGAAGGAATACAAGAAACTGAAGGAACTGCTAAAGCTGTCCAGCCTGACCTCTTGGTACTAAATCGACCATAACTTGAGTTACAAAGATCCAAATGAAGTGGTTCTAGTTGCGTTAGAAAGCTAACATCCGAAGCTTCGCAACCATATATAATTTTTTATAGTTTCCCTGAAGTTAGGTGACACGCACGCGTGGATCACGCGCACGCATGACCTGGCAAAAGTTCAATCCACGCGTACGCGTGGACGACGTGTATGCGTAACTTTGCCGCATGCTGGACGTATCAAAAATTGCTGGGGGCGATTTCTGGGCTGTTTCTAACCCAGTTTTTGGCCCAGAAAATATAGATTAAAGGCTATAAAGTGGGGGAATCCATTCATTCATTAATATAACAGAACATTCATTCACACAATTTTAGATTTAGATGTAGTTTTTAGAGAGAGAGGCTCTCTCCTCTCTTTTAGGTTTTAGGATTTAGGATTTCTCTTAGATTAGGTTTACTTCTTCTCCATTCCAGGTTCAATGTTCCTTTAATTTAATTTCTCTTGTACTTTTATTTATTCTATTACTTTAGTTTGTTTATTTTCCCAAATGGATTTATGAATTCCAATGTCAGACTTGATTTTCTTTATTTAATGCAATTTGAGGTATTTCAGATTTATGATTACTTTCTTCTATTTATGATATAAATAATTTAGATTTTTCCCCTTTTGGCTTTGTTTGAGTAATTGGTTACACTTGAGTTATCAAACTCCTTGTTGATTGAAAATTGGAACTTGCTGATTGATTTGGATCCCTCTAAAGCTAGTCTTTCCACAGGAGTTGACTAGGACTTGAGGAATCAAATTGATTAGTCCACTTGACTTTTCTTTATTTAGTAAGGGTTAACTAAGTGGGAGCAATAAACAATTCTCATCATAATTGATAAGGATAACTGGGATGGGATTTCCAATTCTCATACCTTGCCAAGAGTTTTTCTAATTATTAATTTATTTTTCTTGTCATTAAATTACTTGTTCCTTATTTCAAGAAAAAACCCAAAACAAAGACACTTTTTCCATAACCAATAATAAATCATACTTTTCTGTAATTCCTTGAGAGATGACCCAAGGTTTAAATACTTCGGTTATAAATTTGATTGGGTTTGCTTTAGTGACAACCAAGTTTTTGTACGAAAGGATTTTCTGTTGGTTCAGAAACTATACTTACAACGTGATTATTTTTATGAAATTCTTTACTAGCAGAAATCAGCTCGTCATCCACCTCTATTCCCTTGTTTAAAATTTTGTGCCCAAGGACAATTCCTTCAGTCACCATAAAGTGACATTTCTCCCAGTTTAAAACCAGGTTAGTCTCTTGGCATCTTTTCAGAACAAGTGCTAGATGGTCAAGACAGGAGCTGAATGAGTCTCCAATACTGAGAAGTCATCCATGAAGACTTCCAGAAATTTCTCTACCATATCAAAGAAGATAGAAAGCATGCACCTCTGAAAGGTTGTAGGTGCATTGCACAGACCAAATGGTATCCTTCTGTAGGCAAATACTCCAGATGGACATGTGAATGCTGTTTTCTCTTGGTCCTGAAGATCTACTGCAATTTGGTTGTAAACTGAATAGCCATCCAAAAAGCAGTAGTATTCATGACCTGTTAGTCTCTCTAGCATCTGGTCTATGAATGGTAAAGGAAAATTATCCTTTCTGGTGGCTGTATTGAGCCTTCTGTAGTCAATACACATACGCCACCCTGTAACTGTTCTTGTAGGAACCAGTTCATTCTTTTCATTATGAACCACTGTCATGCCTCCCTTCTTGGGGACAACTTGGACAGGGCTCACCTAGGGACTATCAGAAATAGGATAAATAATCACAGCCTCTAGTAATAACCTCTTTCTGCACCACCTCCTTCATGGCTGGATTCAGCCGCCTCTGTGGTTGAACCACTGGCTTAGCATCATCCTCCAATAGAATATTGTGCATGCATCTGGCTGTGCTAATGCCCTTAAGATCACTTATGGACCACCCAAGAGCTGTCTTGTGTGTCCTTAGCACCTGAATTAGTGTTTTCTCTCCCTGTGGCTCTAAAGCAGAGCTTATGATTACCGGAAAAGTGTCATCTTCTCCCAGAAATGCATATTTCAGGGATGGTGGTAGTGGTTTGAGCTCGGGTTTAGGAGGCTTCTCCTTTTCCGGAGGAGTTTTCAGAGGTTCTTTTGTTTTCTCTGGTTCCTCCATATCAGGCTGAATATCTTTAAAAATGTCCTCTAGCTCTGATTCGAAACTCTCAGTCATATTGACCTCTTCTACCAGGGAGTCAATAATATCAACGCTCATGCAGTCTTTTGATGTGTCTGCATGCTGCATAGCTTTGACAGCATTCAACTTAAACTCATCCTCATTGACTCTCAGAGTTACCTCCCCTTTTTGGACGTTAATGAGGGTTTGTCCAGTTGCTAGGAAAGGTCTTCCTAGAATGAGAGTTGCACTCTTGTGCTCCTCCATTTCTAGCACTACAAAGTCAGTAGAAAAGGCAAATGGCCCAACCTTGACAATCATGTCCTTAATTGTGCCTGATGGAATTTTAATGGAGCCATCAGCAAGTTGGAGACATATTCAGGTTGGATTGACTTCTTCAGTCAAACCAAGCTTTCTGACAGTGGATGCAGGTATCAGGTTGATACTTACCCCAAGATCACATAAAGTTGTCTTAGTACAAGCATCCTCTAATGTGCATGGTATCATAAAGCTTTCGGGATCTTTAAGCTTTTCTGGTAAGCTTTTTAAAATGATTGCACTGCATTCTTCAGTGAGAAAAACTTTTTTAGTCTCCCTCCAATCCTTCTTATGACTTAAGATCTCTTTTATGAACTTAGCATAAGAGAGTATTTGCTCAAGTTCTTCTGCAAACGGAATCTTTATTTCAAGAGTCCTGAGATAGTCTGCAAAGTGGGCAAATTGTTTATCCTGTTTCGCTTGGCGGAGTTTTTGAGGATAAGGCATCTTGGCTTTATATTCTTCAACCTTAGTTGCTGCAGGTTTATTCCCTACAGAAGTGGTTGGAGATGCTTGCTTAAAGGGGCTGTTATCAGCACTTGCAGGTGTCTGATCCCTTATTGGCGTTTGAACGCCAGAATTGGGTGCTTTTTGGGCGTTCAACGCCAAATTGTCACCCTTTTCTGGCATTTGAATGCCAGAATTGGCCATCCACTGGGCGTTCAACGCCAACTTCTGACCCTTTTCTGGCGTTTGAATGCCAGAATCATTCCTCTCTGGGCTCTTACTGTCCTCAGAGGGATTTTGGGCAGTGGTTTGGTCATCCTCTGTCAGATGTTCCTTTCTTGGCTTCCTGCTGCTTTGAATTGAGACATTTAATGTCTTTCCACTCCTTAAATGAATAGCTTGGCATTCTTCTATTATCTGTTTAGATAACTGATGTCTTGTCTGATTCAATTATTTTTCCATATTCTGGTTAGCATCTTTGGTTTCTTGTAGCATCTCTTTAAATTCTGCGAACTGTTTTTTTATAGAAAATAGTTGCTGATTGAGTTCAGCAATTTGTTCTGGAGGACTAAGTTCAGTGGATGCTGCCTCAGCCTCTTCTTTCATGGAGGTCTCACCACTTGAGTACAGGTGCTGATTTCTGGCAACTGTATCAATGAGCTCTTGAGCCTCTTTAATTGTCTTTCTCATATGTATAGATCCACCAGCTGAGTGGTCTAGAGACATCTGGGCCTTTTCTGTAAGCTCATAGTAAATGATGTCTAACTGCACCCATTCTGAAAATATTTCAGATGGGCATTTTCTTAGCATCTCTTTATACCTCTCCTAGGCATTATAAAGAGATTCATTATCCCCTTGTTTAAAGCCTTGGATGTCCAGCCTTAGCTGTGTCATCCTTTTTGGAGGGAAATATTGATTCAGAAATTTGTTTGATAACTGTTTCCATGTTCTTATGCTTGCTATGGGTTGGTTATTTAACCACCTCTTAGCTTGATCTTTTACAGCAAATGGAAACAGTAATAATCTGTAGACATCCTGATCTACTTCTTTATCACGTACTGTGTCAGCAATTTGTAAGAATTGTGCCAAAAACTCAGTAGGTTCTTCCTGTGGAAGACCAAAATACTGACAATTTTGCTGCACTGTGATAATGAGCTGAGGGTTCAGCTCAAAGTTGCTGGCTCTGATAGGGGGTATACAGATACTACTCCCATATGAAGTAGTAATGGGGTTAGCATATGATCCCAGAGTCCTTCTGGACTGTTCATTTCCACTTAGGTCCATGATAGAGAAAGGGAGATGATGTGGATTGTAAATAAAAATTTTATTCCCTTTTTTTTTTTGAAATTAAAAAAATTAAAATAAAGTAAAAAAAAATTGATGCAAGTTTCGAAAATTAAGATAAGAAAAAGAAATAAAAGAAATTAGAAAACTAAATTAATTAGTTAATTAAAAAGATTTGAAAATTTTTTGTGTGGATTTTCGAAAAAAATGAGGAGAGAGAAAGTGGTTAGGAAGTTTTGAAAAAGATTTAAAAAGTTAAATTTTTTAAATTGAAATTTTGACTTGACTAACAAGAAACTACCAAATTTTAAAAATTTTGACTAAGTCAATCTAAGGAATTCAAAAATGATGAGTAAATAAAGGAAAAGATATTTTTTGAATTTAATGAGGAAAGAGAAAAACAATAAAATGACACCAAACTTAGAATTTGTAGATCAAAACAAAGAAAACAAACAAGAAAACTTTGAATGTCAAGATGAACACCAAGAATACTTTGAAGATCAAGATGAACACCAAGAACAAATTTTGAAAATTTTTAAGGAAATAAGGATACAAAAAAATACCAAACTTAAAAATTTTTATACTTTGGACACTAATAATTCGAAAATGTATAAGATAAACAACAAAAGACACCAAACAAGAAAATTTAAAGATCAAATAAGGAAAATTATCAAGAACAATTTGAAGATCAAGAAAGAACTAAGAACATGTAATTAAAAATATGAAGAAAAATAAAAACATGCAATTCGAAAAATTGAAGAAAAATAAAAACATGCAATTGATACCAAACTTAAAACATGACACTAAACTCAAATAGAAGACTCAATTATTAGTTTATTAGTTTTTTATCTATTTATTAAAAATTTTCGAAAAAAATCTAGAAAAAGAAAACAAGAATTTTAAAATTTTAACAAAAACAATAATAAAAGACTCAAATTTAGTGACTCTAAATCAAAAAAGATAAATTTTTCCTAATCTAAGCAACAAGATGAACCTTCAGTTGTCCAAACTTGAACAATCCCCGGCAACGGTGCCAAAAACTTGGTGCACGGAATTGTGATCACACTTTTCACAACTCCGGTACAACTAACCAGCAAGTGCACTGGGTCATCCAAGTAATACCTTACGTGAGTAAGGGTCGATCCCACGGAGATTGCCAGCTTGAAGCAAGCTATGGTTATCCTGTAAATCTTAGTCAGGAAATTCAAATGATATGAATGATTTTGTTTATGAGAAGTAAATAACATGAAATGAATAATACTTGTGATTCAATAATGAGGAACAAGTTGAGGTTCCGGAGATGCTCTGTCGTCTGAATCTCTGCTTTCCTACAGTCTTCTTCTCCAAATACGCATGGCTTCTTCTATGGTCGGCTGTATGTTGGTGGATCACTGTTGTCAATGGCTACCATCCTTCCTCTCAGTGAAAATGGTCCAGGCACGACTTCTGTACGGCTAATCATCTGTCGGATCTCTCGTCTCGGATGAAAAATATCAGGCATAGCTATCGCACGGCTAATCATCTGTCGGTTCTCACTCGTGTCGGAATAAGACCTCTTTGTCCTTTTGCACACTGTCACTGTGCCCAACATTTGTGAGTTTGAAGCTCGTTTATTCTAGCCTTCACCACGAAGCTCCTGATCTCATGGGTTTGAATGCTCTGTTGTCAGGAGATGCAAGTCAAACTCGTGAATTAGAAACCCAAGAGATACGCACTCAAGCTGTTGCCCAATGACTACGTTGAGCTCAGATAGAACGGGAGTGGTTGTCAAGCACACGTTCATAAATTTGAGAATGATGATGAGTGTCATGGATTATCATATTCTTTATATTGAAGTATGAATGAGTATCTTAGAACAGAATCAAGCGTGATTGAATAAAAAACAATAGTAATTGCATTAATCCATTGAGACACAGCAGAGCTCCTCACCCCCACCTATGGGGTTTAGAGACTCATGCTGTAGAAGATACAATACGAGATGTAAAATGTCATAATCTCAAAATGAATCTCTAAAAGTAATTTTTATACTAAACTAGTAATTTAGGTTTACAGAAAATGAGTAACTAAGTGCAGATAGTGCAGAAATCCATTTTCGGGGCCCACTTGGTGGGTGTTTGGGCTGAGCTTTGAAGCTTTCACGTGCATAGGCCATTTTTGGAGTTAAACGCCAGCTTGGGTGCCAGTTGGGCGTTCAACTCCAGTTTTGGTGCTAGTTTCGTCGTTTTACGCCAGAAAAGGGTCTCTGGCTGGCATTTAACGCCAGTTTAGGCCATCAAATCTGGGGCAAAGTATGGACTATTATACATTTCTGGAAATTCCAAGATGTTAGCTTTCCAGCCCAATTGAGAGCGCACCAATTGGACTTCTGTAGCTCCAGAAAAACGCGTTTGAGTGTAGGGAGGTCAGAATCCAACAGCATCTGCAGTCCTTTCTCAGCCTCTGAATTAGTTTTTTTGCTCAGGTCCCTCAATTTCAGCCAGAAAATACCTAAAATTACAGAAAAACTCACAAACTCATAGTAAAGTTCAGAAATGTGATTTTTGCATAAAAACTAATAAAAATATACTAAAAAGTAACTAAAACATACTAAAAGCTATATAAAATAATGCCAAAAAGGGTATAAAATATCCGCTCATCAAGCATAAAATTATCCTTTTGATAAAATATAAGAGTAAAGTGGTAAAGTAGCAACCCTAGGGGTAAAAGTGTCTCTATAAAACGTAAAAAAGATAACTAAGGAGAGATTTAATGGAAAAAGGACAAAATAAAATTTTATAAAAAGACTAAAGACAAAATAGTCCCTTAGTGAAAACAAGGGCACCATAATAATTATGTTAAAATATTGAGGAAAAAAGGGTCTCACACTGAGAAAAAACAAGGTATTATAAGAAAAAAGTGTTAAAGACTTTAATATTTCAGAATATACGCCATTTTAGACTGTATGCCTGGTAAGTGTAGCAGTTGCATCTCACTTACCTACTGCTTGATTGAAATTAATGGTGGGGACACCCATCAGAATGCATACTGTTTCTCCAACTATTAGCATACTATAGCGATAAGCTTTGTGAGAATTGTCGGTTGTCAAAATGTATGTGGCTTTGTCCATTAGTCACGTATGCTAAACATACGTAATTGGAAAAATCATATTCAGGATTAGTCCCGGGTAATGTTGGATTGCGGGTAGTCAACCGATGCATGAGCTCATGGCTTGCATAGGACCAGGCATGCATCATACTTGGCTGTTGTATTTCTCTGTGCTTGTGACTGCATACTTCTAATTATTTTTCTGCTATAGAATCATACTTGTTGTTTGTGTGACTTACCTACATAACTGCACGAATTTCTAGACTTAGGCTATGAAACCCTTATTTTTTCTGCTTAGTACCCAGTAATTGGGACAATATGTGAATTCACTGACAGAAAACAGCAAAGGAGACCAGTAACAGTGACCTCACAGGCATATCTTAGTGACTTTCTATATCAATGGATGAGTTCTTCTAGTTAACATCTATCAGTAGCTTAGTAGTATAGTGGTCTTTTACCTTCGCCTTGTATCAACTTTTAGAGGACTAGTATCTTTTGTGTGTATATATATACTCTCTATATATAAGTTATCGATGTATTCTTTAAACTATTTAGTGTATTAAACTGAGTCTACAAGCGTTTAGATGACACTCACATGCTTTCTATTTATATTTATATGTTGCATGTTTCGAATTGCCTAAGTCTATACCTTATATACCGGCTAACTCGCAATATCGATAAGTGATACAGGTTCATAATAATATGCTTAATATATCTAGTCTAGAGTCTCTAAGGTAAGCCAAATAATAATGCCTAGCTACTAGCATTCGTCATGACATGCTAGGAGTTAGGTAGTTACATTTATGAGTAAGGAAAATTACCCAACCATATCTAGAATAGTCATCCACTATAATCATGTCATAACTTTTACCTCCAAAACTTTGAGTTCCAGTAGGACTAAAGAGATTAATATGCAAAAGCTTTAAAGGACATCTTCCTTAGGGTTAAAAGAGGTTTTAGTTTGCTTACCCATTTGACATGTATCACAAGTGATGTCTTTGTCAAACTTGATATTGAAAAGACCCCTCACTAAATTCCGTTTAACTAGCTTAGAAGAAAAGTATTTTACATTTTGACTATTTAGTTCATCTAGAGTTAAACCATAAACATTATCATACCTTTTGGCTATGAATAAAATAGAATTATAAATTTCATCAATCACCTTGCATTCAATTTTTCTAAAGGTTACCATATAACCATTATCACATAATTGACTTATGATAATAGAGTTATGTGTTAATCCTTCAATAAGGAATACCTTGTCAATGCAATTTGAAAAATCCTTACCCATTTTTCCATTGGCTATGATATTTTCTTTACTGTTATCACTAAAAGTCACAAATTCATCATCATATTCACTTATCTTGATGAAGAATGTAGACTTTCTAGTCATGTGCCCTGAGCATAGGGGTGGTAAGCAGGATAGCCCGTCCCGCCCCACCCCACCCTGCCAAAAGCCTGCCATCTGAAGGGCTAGTCCGCTCTGTCTCGCCTATTGAGTTGGTCCCAAATTTTTACCCCGTCCCACCTAACAGTGGAATAAATCTCTTTTTTTTTAAAAAAAATTATTAAACCATTAAATATTAAAGAATATATAATTTTACAAATATTTCAATAAACTTATAACTTATAAAGACAAAAAAAATTATAATTTCTAAATTCACAAATATTAAAGTCTTTATAATTTAAATATCAAATAACATAATCAACTAAGTGTTTTGAAACAAAATAATGAAACTAACATTGTTCAAAGCAAAATAACCATTGTCCAAAATATATAATTAAATATTTTCAAAGTCTCTAATCAATCAAACATAGTATAAATTATAACTTAAAGTAAAATGAACAAACATTTCAAATACAAGCACAAAAAGTAACATTCTAAATTTAATTATCATCTTAAAGGCAAAATCCCACCGAGCAAGCCCGCCCACCCTGCTAAAACCTACCAAAATCCGTAGATTAGACGGTGTGCATTAGACAGACTTTTGTATTATAACGGTCTCAAATTTTTAGCCCGACCCGCTTTTTTAGAGCTGGCTCGGCAGGTTTTGGCCCTTTTGCCACCTCTACTTGAGCATCCGCTATTAAAATATCACATGTCTTTGCTCTTTTTGGATGCAAAGCAAACTTACAAAGCTTTCAAGGAGTTTTAGGTATTCAAACTAACTTGAATTATTTTATATTAATTCTTTTTAGTTGTCCACGAGCATTATAATTACAAACAATATTATAAACATGAGTACCTACTAAAATTTTGTGAATAAAGCATTCAGGTAAAAAATGTCCAATTCTATTGCAATTGGAGCAAATGTTGTTTCTTGTTGAAAATTTTGAATAGTAAGGAGGATTGTTGTTTTTAAAAGGAGTGGCCATGTGATTTTTATTAAAAATAGGTTTGGCCCTTTTGGTTTTGAAAGAGAAGGTTTCAAATGATTCTTCAAATTGATTTTCTCTAATGCACAAAACCAAGACCAGAATTTATAGAAAGAGATCTTTGATTAATAAGAACTTTGTCCAGAATTTTAAAACCTTAAGTAAATTTTGCTAAATTAATGTTTAAATTCTTGATCCTCTTTTAAAGTTTTTCATTTTTAGCAAGAACATTACTTGATGTAGTAGCCGAATGCCTCAATTTTAAATCCTCTATTTCAGTTTTGAAAGCTCATTTTCTTGTTTTAAAACACAAGAGGATTCGACCATGTTTAATTGCTTTTTGAGCTTGACATTTTCCAATTTCAAAGCTTCATTTTATTTTTTACATTTGTTGTATTTATCAAGAAGCTTTGCATAATTTTCAGTTAAATCATCAATAATAATATATAATTGTTCAACAGAAAGTATAATAAAATTTACCTCATTATATTCAATTTGATTAGCCATGAGACAAATCTAAGTTTCATGGTCAGAATCTTCATCATCGATGTCATTTTCAAGATCCTCCTATGATATCATAAGAACCTTCTTCTTCTCTCTTTTGTTGCTGTCATTCTTCTTCTTTTGCGGATAGTCTTATCTGTAATGGCCTGATTTTCTGCAATGATGATAGATAACCTTGCTTTGATCCCTTTTGGAGACCCTTGAAAAAGATCATTTTCCCTTTTCACTTTGTCTCGTCATTCTCCTAATTTTTCTAGCAAAGAATACGAGCTCATCATTAGAGAGATCATCTTCTGATTTGTCATTCTTAGAGGATATCTTTGATCTCTACTCCCTTTTCTTTGTCTCCTTGTGAGTTGTTTCATATGCTAATAGTTTTTTTTTCTTCTCGTAGGAGATTTTTTTTTCAGATTGTTCTCTTTAGCAATTACTATGCTCTTGGTTTCCCATCCTTTGGTGAGACTTCTAAGAATCTTTCTCACAATTTCTCTTTTAATGTGTTTCTTCCCATAGCATCAATGTTATTAATGATAAGAGAAAATATTTCAAATATCTCGTCTTTGCCCGCATCTTCTTTCATGAGAAACATCTCATACCCCTTCATAAGCATGTCAACTCGAGTTTTTAGAACTTGTTCAGTTCCTTCATGAGTGAGCAACAGCTTGTCCCATATCTCTTTTACAGTTTTGTACCTTCAGACCTTCTGAATTCTTTAAAGCTAATCAGATTGATAGCTTTAGTATTTAGCTCTATTTTCTTCTTATCTTTATCATTTCATTCAATATCCTCTTTTGAAATAATATTTCCTTGCTCATTAACTTTGTTAGGAATGTCTGGTCCAATGAAAATAATTTTTCAAATGTTGTAATCAATAGATTGCACAAATATCTTCATCCTTTCTTTTCAATAGACATAGTTGCTACAATTGAAGTATGGTAGTCTATTATTGGATTGTCCTTCCATTAGAATGTATGCAACCATATTGTTTTCTATGGATCTTTAACTCCAAGCTGTGAAGCTTGCCTATTGAGCCTAAACTCTAATAATAATTCAAGGTTTCCAAGTGAGTTGAGAAGGGGGGTGAATCAATGAACTATTTTTAATGCAATAATACTTAATAAAACAAATTGTATAGTACACTGAAATTAGGAGATTATTTTTGTTTTTGTCTTATCCAGCAAAACTAGAACAAAATGAAAATGGAAGTTGCAGAATTTAGGAAAAAAGAAGATTAACACCACGATATATCCTGGTTCGGCCACGAAGTGAAATGTGACCTACGTCCAGTCTCCACCACAACAATGGTAGACATTCCACTATAATCATTAAGGATTACAAATATTAATTCCAAGAGACTCACACTGTTGTAAACCACCTAAGCTATCTCGATCTTAGTAAATCACCTAAGTGCTAATCCAACCTAGTTAAGAAAAACCAAGTGCACTCTAACCCAGCATACTTTCAAAAATCAAAACACTCAAACAAAGATTAAATAGTTTTTGCATGCACTACTCTCTTTGCATTTTGTATCTCCCTAAGTAAGCTTGAATCTAGAGAAAAGAGAAGTAAGAACACACTCAAAAACAAGGAGTCAACGACTATTTGTATGATCAGCAATATGAACGAATTGGTTGCCTTCTTTCCTAGATGATTCAGCAATATATAAAGCTTAATATCCCTTCTTCAATGTTAGAATAATTTTTTTTCATCAACTAGTCGTTGCACACATCAATGCTCTTGGCCATTAGCTCTGAATGAGAATCCTTTCCTTGTTTAGCTTGATTATAATATGCAATAGCTATCCATTCACTCGTGAATTTGATTTTTGGAGCGTATCACTTGTTTGTCATGATAGTTGCAGCATCTTTCTAAAATAAGCTTGATATCATCTTAATGATATTCTCATTAATATTACTGCTTTGCACAATTCTAACTAACTTGATTGGTTATCCTTGATTGATTCCTACATTACTCAATATAATGGTTAGTTATAATAAGAAATAACCAATTATGTTTATCATTACAAGGTAGCAAATCAAATCTTGACTCAACATCCCTTTTCGACATTGTCCGTAATTTGAGTGACAATTTGGCATTACCATTGTCACATTGATAATTATAACAGCCAGCCAACATAGCAAATGAATGTTAGTGATCCAATGTGTTCTCTAACCCATTTTCAACCTTAAATCTATTGAATCCTCCAAATCTTTCTCCACACTCCACCCCGCCATTGAGACCTTTTACAAGGGCTAGCTCCTCTCTTTCCACCTCTCCCTTCGCATCTTTGTGGTCCGTACTCTCCTCCTTTCTTCTTGCTCATCCTCCTCCTCTGTTGTTGCCCACAACTGCACTAGTAGCATGACCAACACCTGCTCCTCCAACGACCTCGCCCTCTTCCCTGACTGCGACTCCTCTCACCTTGCTCGATGACAACGAGTTCAAACGGCTTTATAACCCTTCGAAAGAGTAGCCTCACTTCCAAATCAAGAAGAGACGCTTTACCTTCTCAAGATTCTCCTCTGTTTTACACAAAGACAACACCGCCACCTGTTGGATTATTAAGTGTTCATAACATACAGTGAAAGTAATAAAGTAATCATATTGATTTATTTTGTATTTAAGATTTTATTCAAATAACATATATCAGATACAAATACTTGAGTATGCTAGTAAAAATAATTTTTTCCTTCGATGATACGAAGGCATTATGTGTATCAATATTGAGATCAATCTTTGATGTCAATTCCTTGACCAATGGACTTCTAATCTAAATGAGAAACCTCTTTGCAACCCTTTGCACACGATAAAATTCTTCTCTAAAAATTAAACTCACATATATTTGTGTATATAGAGGTAAAGGAATAAAATTCCTATTTTTCTTTTACTCTTGTCGTACATATATATAATATGAGATTTGTTATTTCAAATTTAAATTGTATCTTGTGATTTCAAACTTGAATTTTTCAAATTTCACAAATCATATCACAATTCAATTTGAAACAAAATTAGTTAGGATCTCATCCAAACTTAGAATTCAAATTTAGAAATAGAATAACTAATTATTCTCAATTCTCATATAGTTTTCTCAATTATCATATTATTATATTATATTCTTAGTACTAATAAAGAATATAATTAATAATATTATCTTTGAATTAATATAATTATCTATTTGATCAAATCAAAATAATACTTAAATAATTCTTTAGCAAAGATTAAAACACTCGTTAGTCTGTAATTTCAAGGGTTTAATTGTCAAACTCTAATTTGTTATCATCGTTATAATGAACTGTGAATGATCTAAAATACTTATTTCTTCGTTCATTCAATTTCTTTGGACAAGATTTTATTTATTCCAATTATTATAATCATAGAGCTAAAATTTTTTACCGAGAGTTGACAGATTCTTTATTGACTAATCATTAATTCTACAAGTATTTAAATCATATCCAATATCTAATCAGCTAGCACCATTGGAAATTATAGGTGTCTGTAATCAAAGTATAATAATACATTGTTAATTATTATATAGTCACAGGTCAAAGAAAATTCTATTACCATATTCATCTTGAGAATATTCTATTAAAAAATATGCAATAATTATAACAAGTAGAAATTTTTAGAGTGAGTCAGTTTAATAATCATATCTCTATTAATATATGTAAAATTTAATAAATAACATCTATTAATCTTTATTCATCATAAAAACTATATATATATATATATATATATACACGCGAATTATTAATGTCCTTATTAACAATTTTATTGCCAAGAACAGTTTAGATTAAATTACAAATAATTTATTTTTTAATATTATAATTATTATCATAATAATAAATTTTTAAATTTAATTAAAAAATTATTATATTAATACTTTATTGAATAATACATACATAGTAAAAAAATTATTATATTAATACTGCACGGGAGTCAATGACTAAGAATGGCGAAAGTTTAACTCGACCAATCTCATGATGACATGTGATAAGGAAAATTTTTCCATTAAGTGGATTAATGTTGCATAATTAGTTTAGCAATAACTGAGTAGTAAATTATTGTGAGGATATTTGGCGATTTTTTGGCCAAAATTTTATTTCTGTTACATAAGCCTTATTCTAAGCGGGCCAAAAATATGAAATGAAAAAAAATGGTTGGGTGTTCAAAAACAATGTAAAACAAATGAATATGATTTTTGGAAATGCAATGTAAACTAAAATGAATAATAGACAAAAGTATATATAAATTTTCATACAGTGGATAGATATATATTTTAATTTTTTAATGAGTTATCTGTACATACTAATATCAAGTTTTGTTGTTATTTTTATTCTTTTGCCGCCTAAATAACTTTTTTGGCAATAGTAACTGCCAAGTGGCTCTTGTACATGATGTGACATGACCTTTTTGATGACACAGTAAAAACTAAATGATAAATTATTAAATTTATTAAATTTTAATAATAATAAAAAAAATTTACAAGTGATTTAGAATATTTATTCTCTTTCTTCTTTTTCCAAAATTTACTTCGAACATAGTCCTATCAGTTACTTCTGAGTTATATCCCTTGATCCACATCTACTTTTTAGAGAAGGAAGAAAAAGAATGAAGATTCTTAATTCTAAATCACTAGAAAAAAAATTTTATTCAAATTTAACAAATTCAGTAATTTATCATTTAGTTTTAATGTGTCATTGTTAAAAGGGTCACATCACATAATACACAGAGTCACTTGGCACTATCGCTGCAAAAGTTACTCAGATGACAAAAAGGTAGAAATGACAATGGTGCTTGATATTGGTGTATACAGATAACTCATTTAAAAATTAGAATATACATCTATCTACCGTGTAAAAATTCATGTGTACTTTTGTCCATTCTTCCAAATTAAAATAAACAGGATATTATGAAAAAAATATTTATTTTAAAAATTAATTAGAAGTGTATGTCATTGCTTTTAGTATTAAATCGTATTTGTAATGGCAATTATATAGCTTACAAGTTAATGGATATTTTTTTTATTAAATAAATATATAATTAATTAATCATCGTTATGAATGTATTTAAGTTATTTTTATTTTTATTATAATTTTATATTTTTTAGAAACTATAATTTATATTTTTTAAAAACTTGCTTAAAAATTATTTTAATATAATAAATAAATAAATAATATTTTCATATTATTATAACTAAAGATAGAGTTTGTTTTAGTGCTATTGAGTTATTAATTTTTTTTATTTTTATTGTGTTTGATAAATTTTTAATAATAAAAATAAAATACTAAAAAAAATCTTTTTTACTTAAAAGTTATATTTTTAATATAATAAATAAATAAAAATATATTTTTATATTATTGTACCTAAACATAATTAATAAATAAAAAATTATTTTTGTATGAGATATTTAAATATCAGAATACTTTCATTTCTTAAAAATCTAAAAAAAAAAACTTAATTTTTTTAAATTCAACTAAACAAATCCTTAGTCTTACTGAAATTGAATCCAATTAACATTACAAGGTCAATTCATTCTATTTCAAATTAATCCTTAAAGAAATAATTTAATATCTTTAAATTTCGTATTTAAAGGGATCTTTCAATCTTATAATAAATCAAATGAGCAAAGTACTCATTAAAAAAACATAACATAAACCATAAAGGACTTAAACAAATTTATTCTTAAATGAAGATTTACTAAAAAGGTATATTCGCATTTTTACAGATTTTTCACGAATAATTCTTTTCGAAACGGAAATATTTATCTTTTTTAAAAGTAATGAATGAAATTTCATTAATTTCATATTATGCAACGGTATCTAATAAATGAAATTACATTTTTAAAAAATATATTCATTCATTTTTTTGGAATATCCTACCATTTTTTTATTTCATGTTTTTTATTTGTCTTAATAGCATATATAAAGGAAAATAATTAACCACATTAGTTATTTTTGAAATTAGAGTTAGTAACTTCTAGAGTTCATGTATAAATAAGACTCTTCAATAATTATCATCGTTGAGTTTTTTTGATAAAGGAACAGAAAAGGGCTTTAGAATTAACGTAGAGGGTGATGCTTGAGTAGCAGCAGCAGTAGCAAATAATAGATTATTGTTAATAATTTCTGGCTCCATGAATTTTGGGCACTATCTGATACCATGTGAGAAATAAAGTCTATCCAAAATAAAGAACAATGAAAAAAAAAAAAAAGAAAATGAATGTTAACTATTACTATCTCTCTTCTACAGTAAATTAAAGAGTCTTATTTATACATAAATTCTAGAAGCTACTAACTCTAATTTCAAAAGTAACTAATGTAGTTAATTATTTCCTTTATATATGCTATTATGTCTAGACTAATAACACACCCATATATCAGAAAAAGAATTTTGGGCAAAAAAAATTAAAAATCCTCAAATATCCTTATGATAATCTATTTCTTAGTTACTACAGTTACCTAGTTACCTAGTTATACGATATTATTTTTTTTCAATGGAAAAATTTCTCTTGCCATGTGTCATTACGAAATTGATGGGTCAAATTTTGATCACTCTTAACTATTAAACTCTGTATCATCACAAAATTTACTTACATATAATAACAATAACAAATTATTTAACAAGTATTAAATTGTGATCATATTATTTTCTCTTAACAATTTTTTATTTGTATAAAAACCAATCATAATAAATTAAATCTTGAATATACTATTATCTCAATACCATTCCCACAATCAACAATAACTTGTGTGAGATTGAACATCACCACCATGCAGCTACTTCTGCTTCTTCCACCATGAAACGAATGAGCACCACTGCCAAAGATTCCATAAGAAATTACGAGAGTTGAAACCTATTTTGACCCCTGAAATTTTTGACTGGCCTCAATTTTGACCCTCAAATTTATAGTTACGCAATTAACACCCTCAAATATTAGATTATGTCCCACGTTTGTCCCTGTAGCTATCTCTGTTAACGAAAATTCGATGTGGCATATTAAGTTGACAGAGTGTGTATCCACGTGACACCCAACTTATCAAAATGGATGTGTGATGAGTGAATGACATGGCAAAAGTTGAATGAACTCAATTTCTCCAACAAAGTCTCAAACATATTGGGAAAAGATGGCTACAAATTGAGTTCATTCAACTTTTGCCATATGATTCATTCATCACACATCCATTCTAGCAAATTGGGTGCCATGTGGATATACACTCTGTCAACTTAACGTGCCACATCAGATCTCCGTTAACGGAGATAGCTACAAGGGCAAGCATGGGGCACAATCCAATATTTGAGGGTGTTAATTGGGTAACTATAAATTTGGAGGTCGAAATTGAGGCCGGTCGAAAATTTCAGGGGCCAAAATGAGTTTCAACTCGAAATTACGAAGATGAAGCCTCTTTACAAGAAGCTTTCGCTAAAGCAAGAGAGAACCAGGGAGGCGTTGGTGGAGGGCGATGGTGCGAGTGCAACAGGGTCATTTTCTCGCACGGTGTTATCTCTGTGAATGGAAATAATAGAGAGGGTGATTGCTACGGGAAGAGAGGGATGATATCCCTTCATTCACTACAAGAAAAATGTTGAATACCGTCGGATTTAGCGTCGGAAGTTAGCGGCAGTTTTACCAGCGGATTTGGCAATAAATTCGTCGGATAAAAAAGTTACCGTTGGATTCGGTTTTTCAATAGTAAATTCGCCGGTAATAATTGGAGGGAAAAAAGAAAAATTTGTGCGATCATTACCGTTGGATTTAGGAGGAAAAATCCGACGATAAGGTATTTAAATGAAATGTGCCATTTTGGTCACAAGATGTGCGTTACTGGTGAATGTTTCTATCGGTAAATCCGCCGGTAAAATTGATCCTAAATTCGAATTTGCGAACTCTTCCCCTTAATTTCTACAACATTGCTTTTCTCTCCTTTCTCAATTTTTTTCCCCCCAGCCTCCACATCGCCACCATTCACTATCGTTTCGCCATTGACTGCTTCCCATGACTCCAACTGTCGTCGCCATCGAGGAGCGTCCACCTAGAGCTTGTTTCTGCCATGGAGGATCTTGTTTTTTCTCTATGAGTTTCTGCCTTCGTCATCTGTCACCGCCGTCACTACTTGTCTCTGTTAGCTACGATGCTACCCTTCCTCTTTCATTTAGGTATGTCTTCTTCCCTTTCTTTTTCTATTTTTCTTTTTGGACATTGTTAATATTTGGTAAACCCTAACCCTAATAATTAGAATAATTCCTCTAAGTGTTAAGTTAAATTAGGGTCTACATTTTATCTAATAGTGCTTATAAAATTTGTGATATTTAATTTTATTTTAGTTATTATAAAAAAAAGTGATGAAATTTACATTCATAAAAGCCAAAGAAAAGAAGATAAAGAAAACTAGTAAAACAATTGTAATATAACAAAAGTATACATATTATCCAAATGCATGTTGATTTCAAGTTGTCAAAGTTTTGATGGAATAATGCTTTGTCTATTATTAAAATACATGTTAGTTATCTGATGGAATTGTATTTAAAAATATTTTTAGCGAAAAAATATGATAATATACTTAAAAAATTGGAATTTTGTGGAAGTCTGCTCTCTTGATTCATAGAAAGCCATGAATATGTATTGGAAAAATATCTTTTAAAGTAACAATACTAGTAAAGTAGTAAAGTAATGTTTTAATCACCTTTAAATTTGTAAGATTTATTATTTGTGAGTCCTATTATCTTAATTTAAGAGTAATTAATGATGTACTTTTTTTTTAAAGTGACAATATAACTTTAAAGGAGTCAGATCTATATGTATTACATTAATATTTTGTATTACTTTTAAGTTAAATTTTAGCATCATGTGTTTTTCAATGTTTAATATATTTAATATATAATTCGGTTGCTACATTTTATTAACTCTAAATTATGAATGCATGTTTAAATGTAAAATTGGTGGTTCTTTTTCTTATGTATAAGCATAATGTTGAATCTTGAATAATTGAATATCTTTCGAGAATATTAAATTTTTACTTTATTTATTATGTTATCGTATTAGAGTAATTTTATCAAGTTGTGCATGCTTCAAATGCTCAAGTAATGATGTTCTGATCTTGAGGGCATATAAAAGAATGGACAATTTTTATCTTAGATAACAATGATGTTCTGTCTTTGTTTTAAATGAGACTTCAAGTTTTACTTTGTACATAGATGAATATTGAATAGCCGTCACAAACTCATAATTCACATTCAAGGGCACTTCAATTTTTTTCCTTTGGCAATGAGAGAGGCGTAGCAAAGGCAGGTGTTACAGTTGTCGGTGATACTGAGTGGTATGAGTTACATCTTTGGCAATAGGTATAGAACTATATGATTACTACTCTTGGAGTCAAGTTAAATGGAGAAAATCAAGGATTGTTTGTTAAATATTCATATTCGGTCTTTTGTTGTGGTTTTATTTTTTTTATTCTATTAATAAAATATATGTTAGTTGTTTGAAATTGTATTTATTATTGTAAATATATTTAATCCATATTCCATATATGTATAACTCTTATAATTGTAGATAGAATTATAGATAGTTATGATTTTTGCTGATTGTATTTGAAGTATGTTAGACTTATACAAATATAAGTGAGTATATGTATAGAATAAAATTAAATTGAAAAATTTTCAAAAATTAAATTGAAGGTTTGGTGTAAGACTCTAAATTTTAAAAAATTAATAATAAATTATTTATGATCTATTATATTTATTTAAAATTATATTTTTAGAAATTTTTATATATAAGTTGAGTAAATTTTTATTTATTATTTAAAATTCTTATCATTAAAAAATAGTGAATATTTTATATGTCTTAATTTTAAATATTTAAATTTTTAACTTTATCTTATAAATAAAAGAGAATTAATTTACTTATATCTAATTTTTATTAAATTGATATTTAACTGAAAATAATTTAAATTAAAAAATATTTTAAAGATAGATCTTTTATATTTAATTTAATTTTTAATTATTATTCTACTTTTTTTAATTTTTTATAAAATTACACTAATACTCCTATTTTTAATAAAAATACATAAACTAACCCACACCACTCCAAAATCCTAACACACTTACACTCACTCTCTCACTCTCCTCACTCACGGTCACACACGCACACACCCACTAAACACACAAACCTAACACAACAGTAGCTTAGAAAGAAGAAAGAAGGAAGAAAAGTAAGAAGAAATGGGAAAAAGGGAGGGGGCCGCGAAGAAGAAGGAGAGGAGGAGAGGGGGAGTTGACCACACCACCGCCCAGCTTGCTATTGCCGCTGGTCCACCTTGGAGCCACCGTTGAAGCAGAACCGCAAGGAGTGAGGGTGTAAGACCCAGAACTTTGAAAAGTCTTATTATGATCAAGTCTCAAATCATATAGTTATTTATAACCTTAATTTCAGAGATTATTTTATTAAGGATAATTAAGGCAAGTTTTGATTTATTGAACTTGAGACAGGTTATGATTTATTATCCAATTTGATAATTATTGGATTATTTTCTATAATTATATTATAAAGTTGGTAGTTGTGAAATAATAAGGATTTTTATATGATTCGGATTAAATAATTAATATTTTAAATATTAATACTGTTACTTTGGAAAATAAAGGGTTTAATTATATTATTTCTAATTATTTTGATTTGGGCATTTTATGGAAAATAATTTATAAAATTGATGAGCAAATAGTATTTTTATACACTAATTTTGTTGGGTTAAAATTTGTTCCTAATTACTATATTACCCCTACTTTTATTTGAAATTACAAAAGTAACCCTAACCCTAAGTTTCAAAAATGAAACCCTAATCCTATACCCAGCAGCCGCCACCTTTCTTTTTCCCCTCAGCAGCTGCAACCTCTCTTTCCCAAGCAGACACACACACACACAGCTTCCCCCACAACCCAGCAGCTGCGCAGCCCTATCCTAGCCACAACACAGTTTTCTATCTCTCTTTCCATGAATGGAAAGCAATAGAAGCAGAAAGGGAGAGATGGAGCAGAGTTGCGATCCAGGGAGGGGATGAGCCGCGCGGTCGTCGGTCATCTCGGCGCCGTGCTCAGATCGCGTCCAGTCCTCGTCGCCGCCGACCCGTGACGCTGCCTCCAGAATCGCGCGAAGGACAGAGGGAGGAGAGAGAGAGATCGAGGCGAGCCTTGAGGAAGTGAGCTGGGCGAAAATGGAGAAGGAGAACGGCGTCGTCCCTTGCCGTGATCAAAGCTTGCTGCCGCCGCGTTGCTCGGGACTTTCGCACCGCCACTGTCGCTGGGAAGACCGCCGCCGCTGTCCGAGAGGCCACCTCTGCTGCGAATCAGGACTGAGGTGAGAAAGAGAGGACTGCGAAGGTGGGAAGTCGCTCTGCCCAATCTCCGCCTGTGCTGCCAGACCCGCCGCGGTCAGCTGTCACAGGGTCGCCGTCAAGCCGTGTCGGAGGAGGAGCGCCGCCGCTGTGCCTCCATCGTCACTGAGGACGCCGGTTGTCGCTGCCGCCATCAGAAAAGGGCTCAGGTCGCCGCCGGTGTCGCTGCCGGATAAGGGAGCTGCATCTCTGTGATTCTGACTGCTGGGGATGGTCATGTGACTTCCGGGATCTCTGCCGGAGCTCCGGACTGAGCCTCTGTCGCTTGAGACCCTGCTGCTGTCGCCAGAAAAGGTTGTCGGTAAGGGTTTTAATTGTGGTTTCTGTCCTTTTTTAATTCCGGGAATACTATAGTCGCTACGTGTTGGTTTCAGATGTCGTGATCAGAATTTGTCGCCGCTGCCGCTTGAGGTGGCTGCCGGGCTGTTGCCGAGCCGGCCCGGGGAACGCCGCTGTTTCGGTTCAGCCGTCCTTTCTTAGTTTCGGTAAGTATTTATGTTTCGGAAAGCCACGCGTTAGTATTCTGTGGTGTTCGGTTAAGGAATATGAGTTTTGACAACGTGGGGTTGAGTCCTGATTATTATATGTTGTGAATAGTGTTGCGATGGTTATTGCGAAAGTGGCTGGGAGCTGAGGTTTTGGTTGCCGTCAGTTCGGGTTGAGGCGGAAATGGACTTGATGAGGCGTTTGGATTATGGAATTGCGTTTTGAGGTAGGGGCGCTTTCCAAAAACTATGCTTTATGTGTTGGAATTATTACATATGGATACTGTTGTGAGAAAATGTGTATTTGGTGATTGTATCGGCCTTATGTATAATTTGATTATATCGAATGATTATGAATGTTTGTTTGGCTGAATTGTTGTGCGGCTTTGTGAAATGTAATCCTTGGAAGTTGATTCTTTAAAGATTTGAAATGAGTTTAATCCGTTGAGGATTGGTTTGAATTGAGTCAATTATTTGGATGATGTGAAAGATAGAACACTTTTGAATTCAGCCTGGTTTACTTTAATTGACTTGGTTTCGGACAAATGATTTATTGCTGAATCGATTCTTTAAAGCTTTGGAAATGAGTTAAATCGATTGATATTGAGTTGATTTTGAAATAGTATCCTTGAGATACGCCACTGAGGCGATTGTTGGATTTAGCTTGATTTGAATTGATTTCTGATTTTGTGTTGTTGAAAAGGAATGAGGAACGGTTTAGTTGGGACCCGAACCGGGTGGCAAAAGTCCAAGTTTTAGGGGAGGTGCTGCCGAAATTTTTATAAAATCTTAGTCTTGTTTGAAAGGTTATTTAAAAGGTTTGGATTTGAGAAATTGTATTATTTGATTTATTAAGAGGATATTTATGCTTTCCAGCTTAATTTATTTGATGAACCTTATACGTTGAGTTCGACTTATTTAGAACTGAACTATTTTTACCGTTTGAATCACTGAAGAAAATAATGATGCTCTAATATTGATTTCAATATAAAAAGGAGCTTTTAGTTATTTTTAAAGGAACCTAGACTTTTGATTGAGTAATCAAGTTTGAGACATTTTGGAAGAGTTGGAAAAATGGGTTCCAAAAAGAAATCTGAAAGCGGTTTGATTTAAATGAACCGGTTCCATTTCAAATGAGTTGATTTTTGGACCGGGTTGGAACTTGTGATTTTGTATGGTTCGGTTTCATAATAAATTCAATTTTATTTACTTGAACCGAGAATCTATGATTTTAAGAGTTTCAATGAATTTTAAGGAATTGATGTAAGTTGACCTTCCCCTAAAGACTTGGGACTCTGCCGAAAAACTTTTGTTATGAAATTCCACCGCTGGGTGGGTGATTTTGGATACTTTGAAATAAATCCTTAACTTGCCATGGTTTTGGAAGTTTCGGAAAGAGAATGCCGAGAGTGGCTTTGTTTTAAAGAGGGAACTCACTTTGAGTAAAAGTGGCTTGTGAGCCTGAGATGATTTGAGAAATGAGATCTTTAAAGCCAAGGCTGAAAAGAGTTGAAATTTGATTTCAAAGTGAAATGACTTGAGAAAAGTGATTTATGGCTTAAATGCCTGTTTTATGAATTTGATGATGTTGAGTGTGGAAGTGCTGTTTTGTTATGGGCCGGAATGGCTATGTATGATTATGAATATTGGCTGGTTTTGGATTGAACCGTGAGCCGGAATGGCTGTGTATGATATTGATTTATGGCTGATTGCCGAATGAGTTATGGGCCGTATGGCTGACTATGAATTATGAATTTAAGCCGGATGGCTGAGATGGATGTTGATCCATGGTTGGGACTGAATGAATATATGCTTGAAATGCCTGGGCAGTAGCAAGGGTTGTGGTTTGTCCCACTTGCTCCAGGTCAGAGATTGTGACGCCTGGGTAGTAGCGGTAGTAGTGGTGATTCCACTCGCTCCAGGTTGAGCTGTTAAACACCCGCCTGGGTAGTAGCCGCAGTAGTGGTTGTTCCACTGGCTCTGGGTTGAGCGGGTAGTAGCAATGGGGTTGTAGCTCAAACCTACTTGCTCCGCGAGGGGTGTTTCTGTCCATGGTTAGCTACCAGGACGTGTCGGGTTGGCTATATAACCGACAGATGATATCATCAGCCACTAGGGACAGGCATGCATCATATGCATCTATGTGACATTGTTTGGGTGTGCATATTGTACTTGGTTTGCCTTTGTGATTAACTGCTAATTGTTCTACTTGCTGTAACTGTTTGTTTGTGCTTGAACTTCCTGTCTGTGTTTGCAATTGGGACTCTGTTGGATTGTGGTGATTTGGTTGATGGTTGGATTGTTTGGGCCTAGGGCCGTGGTTGGATTGAGATGGACCGATGGTTGGTTTCAGTTTTGTGTTTCTGATTTGGAAAAAAATATGAAAGGCTATTTTGGTTTAGCATAGATAAACCTTTTTGAAAGGCTTTTGGTGTTTTTGAGAATTGAACGGTTCCTCTTTCAGAAAAGATTTCCGACTTTACCTTATTGAAAACTGTTGTTTTTGAAAAGAGGCATAAGACAGTTATTAATCACTGGTGCGGTTATCTTCATGTATCCTATTACAGTAATTCCCAAAAACCCTCTACTGAGAACCCTTTCGAGGATGATGTTCTCACCCCCCCTACATTTTTCCCCTTTCAGGATATGGGCGCAGAAGTTACGAAGAGCTTATTTAATTGTTGTTGTGATGCTCTGTATTGTTTTAGTTATGGTTTATTGTACCCTCGCCTTTATCTTGATATAATCTGTAAGAGGGATAAGAATTGTATTGGTTAATGCTTGTAAAGTTAATTATATATATTTATGTATATATATGGATGTACTCTTTATGAGTTGTTGTAAGTTGTATGGTATTTATGGATGTACGTTATCGAACGAAAGTATTTTTGGGAGCGGTATTGCGATTTAAAGTTTTAAACAGGCTCATATTTTAGTATTAAATAATATAAAAGTCGTCGTAATATCCGAACTATCAGAGTCGCGCAGCCGGAAGTGTGAGCTTTGGTAGTTAGGGTGTTACAGAGGGAGACTGCGTCAATTCACCGCGAAGCCGCCACTGCCCTCGCATCTGTCGTCGTCTTCGCGAGGTTTATGTCGCCGTCGTCACCCTCACCGTGAAGCCGTCGCCGCCGCTGTTCTGTCAAGAGAGAAGGACGCGCGTGAGAGGAGACAGAACTGCGTAGAAGCTCAGCCGCGAGTGAGGAGATGCGCACCTGATCCTTCGCCGAACTGCGTCGCCATCCGTGAAGCTGTCTCCGTTGCCGCTGCCGGAGGTTGCCGTCGGAGCTGCTGCTCCACTTCCGTCATTCTTTTTTTCACAGTAAGTTGCTTACGCTCTGAAGCTCTTACTGTAATCGTTCTGGTTATCTATGATTAAGGATTTTGATATATGGAAGTTGTAGGATTAATTTTATAGGTTTGCATGTCAAAATTGAGGTTGTTGCTAAACCACCGGAGCTTCTGACAACTGTCAGAGTTGCTGCCGGATAAGTTCGGAGTGGCTACTGTGTCGTTCTTTTATTCCAGTAAGTGTCTCTAACTCGGAATCCTCGCCATTAGTTTTCCGTTATGTGTTTTAATGTTTCTGTGATATTAATGTTTTTAGGAATTAGAAACCGAGTTTGCATGTCGCGATTAAGGTTGTTTCTGCTATTGAGAAAACAAGTGGAGCTGAGGTTTCAGTTGTCGTTGACTTCAGGCTGAGAGAAAAGGTTTCCTTGACTCGTTTGGTTTTTGGGTTTCGCGTTATCGAGGTAGGGGCTTTTTAGAAAACTAAACTTTATAATTTAGAATTGTTATATATGGATATTGATGTGAGAAATGTACCTTTAGTGATTATATAAGTCTTATGTATTGTATGGTTGTCTTGGATGGATATGAATGTTTGTTTGACTGGATTATTGTTTGGTTTTGTTAAACAGACGATTCTTGAAGTGTTTCTTTAAAGTTTTGAAAATGAGTTTGAATTGGTTTTCTTGAAATACAAAAATAATATGCACTTTTGAAATCAGCTTGATTTTGAACTAATTTGGTTTTGAACCCGTTGGAGAGGGTTGCGGAATGGTTTGGTTGGGACCAGGAAGGGTGGCAAAGTCTAAGTTTTAAGGGAGATGCTGCCGAAATTCCTATAAAATTCGAGATTTTATTAAAATGTTATTTGGAAAATTATGAGTTTAAGACTTTTACTATTTTACTTGAATTATTTAAGAAAGTGATGAACTATGTTTTAAAATGAGTTATTGAAATGAGAATTATGATTTAGCCCTATTTCTTAAGAAAAATATTATATCTCTTTTGGGAGCAAGTCATTTCAAAGAAACTTATGTTTTAAGGATGTTTTAAATGTGAAAAAGGGTTTATGTTTTTGAATTTGACTTAAGAATTTCAATTGAAGGAGTTTCAGTGACTTTGAAAGAACTTGAACTTTGATTGACAAGTTTCATTTTACGTTTCAGAAAAAGTTTAAGGTATTCTTTAAATTATGAATTTGCAAAACTAAAACAATTTCTGAGCAGTTGGAAACGCTTCAGATTTAATCATGTAATTGGAGTTAGTTTTGGTTTAAGTAAAAGAGATGGTTTTTGAAAATTTGTTCGGAGTAATTGATTACACGACTTGGTTTGACTTAAATTCTATTTTTATTTATTCAAATCAAGAAGTTAAGGTTTTAGAGATTTTCAATGAATCTGAGGAAATGAGTTAGATTATTCTCCCCTAAAGTCTTGAGACTCTGCTGAGGAATTTTATTACCAAATCATGTTCTAGGATGAATGATTTTTGAATCTTTCAGAAGAGGTTTTTAATTTGCAATAGTTTCTGAGTAGTTTGGGAGTTTTGAAAGGATGTTGTGGAAAGTGGCTTGGTTTTGAAAAGGAAATTTACTTTTGAGAAAAGTGGCTTATGAGTTTGAAATAATTTGAGAAATGAAGATTTTAAAATTTAGACAGAGATGAATTTGATTTTGGTTTCAAAGTAAAGTGATTTGAGAAAAAGTGATATATGGTATGAATGATGATTTGACTTGATATGGATTGTTAAGGAAGTGCGAAAATGATGATTATGAATGAATATGAATGACAATGAGGCTTTTGCACTTCTTTTATCTGAGATACGAGTTTTGGGTAAAGTACCGGGACTTGTCACCACGTGTTCCAGGTTGAGACTTGATACTCTGTTGACCCTACATCGTAAGGGTGACCGAGCACGTATAAATTTCCGGAAAGGATAAACCCATTGAGCAAATTTTATATATAAGAAAAAGCTATGCATAGACTCTTAGGGATGCGTGACAGGGGACAGTTCAGGGTTTAGCAGCCGGACTTATCAGGTTGGCTTGATAACCGACAGATGAGACTCATTAGTCATAGGGTAAGCATTCATCATATGCATCTATGTGACATTTTTGGGTGTGCATATTGTAATTGGTTTGTCTATGTGAATAATTATGTTTAACTGCTAATTACTCTACTTGATGTAACTGCTTGTTTGTGTTTGAACCTTCTTACTTGTGTTTGTGACTGAAAATGGTTGGATTGTGGTGATTTGGCTGTTGATTGATTTGTTTGGGCCTAGGGCTGTGATTGATTATATGATGGGCCGAGGGCCGTGAGTGGTTTTATGTTTTTGGTTTAGTAAAGTATGAAAAATCAAATTGGTTCAGCATAGACAATGAACCTATGCTTGGAACAGCTTGGTCATTCATATTATCTAGAAAAAACTTTTAATAATTGATACAAAGGAAAAGGTTTTGGATTTTTGAAAAATTAACGGATTTCTCTTTTAAAATGGATTTCAGATTTTTTAATATAAATCCTTAGTTTTGAAAAGATATATAAGACGGCTATTAATCACTGTACTTTAAAAACAGTTTTACTTTTACGTATCTTATTATAGCAATTCTCTAACCCTATAGTGAGAACCTGCGAGGACGATGTTCTCACTCCCCTACAGGTCTTTCCTTTTTCAGGATGTGGACGACAAAGTTCGGAAGAGCTTATTACTTTTCTGTTTACACAATATTTTTGTATTGTTTTATTATTTATGTTTTTCTCGCCTTTAACTTTGCAAGTTCTATAAGAGGGATATGATTTTGATACGAAATGCTTGTAAAGTATATATATATATATATATATATATATATATATATATATATATATATTCTTTGTAAGTATTGTAATTTGTATTGTAAGAATGGATTTATGTTTTCAAGAAAATGGTCTTTGAAAAATATGGTCTCAGAGTTTAAACAGGCTCATATTTTAGTATAAGGTATTTTAAGAGTCGTCGTAATACCCGAGCTATCAGAGTGGCGCAGCCGAAAGCGTGATATTTTGATAGTTAGGGTGTTACATTATGGTATCAGAGCAGTTTTTTTTGTAGAGCCTGAGGAATGGACCGCCTATGCTTCAATTGCATACTCTGAGCGTTTTTCATGTAGTAGGTCTTGTTCGGATAACAAGAATTAGAGCTTTATGAACATGATGGTCTATTGATTAATGCCATTAATCTTGCATTGCATAAATCCTGGTATTAAGTTTGGCCGACTTAAAACTAGTGGATTATGTATATGGAAGTACTAATGGGTTATCATAGACGATATGCGAGTTATAGATAACATAAATTGCGGGTTTTGGGAACATTAGAAACTATTTCTCGAAGTTACTCAATTAGGTGTCTTGATTTTCTGCTGATATCATGTGATTTGTTCTCTCATAGTTTACTTTGGAGTCCTTAATTGCTATTTTCTTTTGAAAAGTAGTTTGATTGTTTCAACCCTGTTCCTCTGTACATATGCATTCTCGTTTGATTCTAATTGCATATGTCTGCCTAAAATCCTTGGTTTATCTGTTTTCTTTTGTTTAAACTGTTCTTCTTGATTCACGTATTTTTCAATATAACTTTGAACTTGTTATGATGCAGTGTGTCTTTTGAAGTTCTTTTTCCGAGTACCTTTTTAAAAAATTGTGATTCAGTTCTTCTTTTATGTAACTGCATTTACAACCATCTTTCAATTTTTTATAGAATCGCTTTTGATTCGATATACACTTTTCTATATAAAACTTTGAAAATTCCTTATACAGTTTAAAAATTATCTACTCCCAATACCTCGCCAGTTCTTTTACTGGTTTATGAAAATATACTTATTTTAAAAATACAACTTGATTTTCTAATAATCTTACTACAGTTCTTTTGCATATCTTTACTTGACTATGTACTTAGTTATTTTTCAAAAATTATTAAAAGAAAGGATTTTCGCTTTTATTCCTGTTGATCTCCGTTTGACAAACTTCACCTAAACTTTTTTTTTTATTGAATTTGGGTTAGCATAATACATTATTTATGCATTTGTTTTTCTTTTGAAGACGTTGGACTCATATCTTTCTTCTTATGAACGGAACAATTCCCTTCTTAAATTTTTCATTTCTATGAATGTCATATTTGATTCTATTTTTAATTACTCTTACTTTTGTGAACGTCATTATTAGTCTTAGTTTTCCTTCTCTTGTGAATCTCATACTCATCCGAGTCAGAGTGAATTTACTTCCATGTAATGCACAGTTTGTCCTCTTATTTTTTTTCTTTAGTCAAAGGTTCTTTCTTGAGAATTTTTCTAGTGATTGAGTTGTCTTTCCTTGCACGTTTTGTATTCCTTTGGGTCAATTGAAAACTTGTTTGATATTCCATACCTATTGAATTTTTGTTTGAATTCCCTTGATTTAAAGATCCTTTCTCATATGGGTTGATTTCCTTTTAAGTGCATCTTAATCCCTTGAATATTCTTGTGAGGTGGTAACTTCCAAGTATACTTTCGGAGTTTTCTTTTGAACCACTTTGAAAAAGTTTTGAATCCTCTTTGAAGAAATTTCAAATTAAATTTTTCTGTTGCTTGATTGTAATTGAAACCATTCCTTAGATTTCAATAAAGTTGTTTTAAATTTTTCATGCACTTCTTTATATGAAGCTCTAAAAATCTTATCATGCATACGCAGCTCTGGCGCGCGTATGCGAAGATGAAATTTTTTAGGCACTCGCGTACGCGGTAGTTGGCACTCGATGCGGACCAGACTTTCTCATTCGTATACTCGTGTACGCGTAGGTGGCATGCGTACGTGAGATGGGTATTTTAACGCCCATGCATACACGGAAGGGTGTTCGCGTACGTGGAATCCTATTTTGCTGAAAGTGTGTTTACAAAATTTTTATCTCGAATTTTCTTTTTTAAATAAAGTTTAACTTCTTCTATCCTTGCTATAACTTTTATACATGTTTATTTAAAATATGAACTTTTGAGAATTTTTTAACAAACCTTTGATTTCTTTTCGAGTTATATGCCTACTTTTAGTTAAGTTGTGCACCTAACTATCTTTCTAAATATTTGAGAAAATAATTTGCTTTTAGCCAAATTAGTGTTCATTTTGTTTTAAAACTCTACATAATCTATTTCAACATGAAATTGTATTAAAGTAATGCCACATTTAAAATTTTGTTATTCTTTTACAAAATTTTTATTGCGCACCTTTTCTTTGAAAATGGGAAATAGTTTTTTGAAAAAGTTTTTCATTCTTTATGGGCAGTGTATTCGAATGTATTCTTAGTCCTGTTGTTGAGTCTTGTAAGCTTTGTCTTCAGTTTTAGACATTCTTCTTCTGTAAACCTTGCTCTTCTTTGACTCGGCTTAATTTTGTTCAAACTACTGCACTGCTTTTCCTTTTATCGTTCCTATCGGACTTCTTTGATTCGGGGTCATTTTTGAGGCTGCCAAAGTGATTTTCTTTCCAGTTCTTGCGGATATTGTCTTTGTCGCTTGTCCTTTTCAAAGGTTTAGTACCCTTCTGAGTAAACTTAAGAATGTTTTAGTGTCACGTGCGACCTTTAGGTATAGTAATGCGATGCGTGGGTTCTTTAAGATGTGGTTTGTGGATATGAAAGGTGAAACGGTAAGTGTGCAACCTTAGGAGAAGTTGTGGAATTTTTGTTCCTTGCAAAAGAGTTTGCGGGTGTTAGGCTTGTGACCGGTTATGGGGTTGTAAGTGATTGATAGTGTTCGAAAGTTGAAGTTCTAAAGTTGGTACGATATCTGTGATCGAACGTTATATCCGTTGTCTTAATACCAGCCGCTTTGTAGCCTTTTTGCCACATTAACTACCACTTTGCTTTGTGAACGCCTATCTTGCAAAACTTGCACCCTGTTGTGTTTTCCAATTTTTGTAAAGTCTTGAAACCATATAACCTTTTTGCATCAAGCATTCTTGTATCTTCTGTCTTACACCATACTTTACCCTTATATTTAAATCTTATGGTTATCTAGTATTTGAACATTTGTATATATATGCTAAGATTTCTTACTTTTCTAAAAAGTATTTAAAAGTAGAGTACTAAGACTATGTATTATCTTATATATTACTTGAATTATTGAGGGAAAAATTTTTATAAGTGGGATAGGAGGTAAGACCCTAAATTTTGAAAAGTTATTAATAAATTATTTATAATCTATTATATTTATTTAAGATTATATTTTTAGAGATTTTTATATATAAGTTGAGTAAATTCTTATTTATTATTTAGAATTCTTATAATTATTTAGATTTTTAACCTTATTTTATAAATAAAGGAGAATTAATTTATTTATCTCTAATTTTTATCAAATTAGTATTTAACTGAAAATAATTTACAGATTGGTAATTAAAAGGTATTTGGTGCGCGAAATTAGAACTCGCACAACTGAATTGGCAAGTGTACCAGGTCGTCTAAGTAATACCTCAGGTGAGTGAGGGTCGATCCCACGAGGATTATTGGATTGAGCAAGCTGTGATTATCTTGCAAATCTTAGTCAGGCAAATAGAAAAGGTAATTGTTGTTGTAGCCACATAAAATAAAACAATAAAGAAAACAATATTGAATTGGTGTAGAAACAATGATGGAGAATCAGTTAAGTGATTAAAGCCAGGGCTAGTGGTCATTAATCTTCTCTGATCCAGATCACACGCCGGTACTAATGGTCATCTAATCTGAACGAGGGTGAAGCTTGCGCAATTCAATCTCTGGTGATCCTACTCAAAACACCACAAACAAGGTCAGATCTTCCGGATCGGAGAATGATGCTCTGTATTCTAGCCTTAACGCCACAGAAATCTCAATTACCCATGACTAACGAGATTTCATGGCACGTATCCCAATTAGCCAGATACTCTCTTGGACCTGTGATGTACTCTCAAGCTATAGCTCAATACTATCCGGCTAAGGCTTCGCAAGAGCTCATGTAGAATAAGGGGTCATACTCTTGTTCCACCCCAGATTCATAAAGATGAAGAACGAAAATACAACATAGAATGGAATCAAACATGTATTAAAGCAGAAGAAGTAATAATATTAATTCATAGGAATGAGTAGAGCTCCTATCCTTAACACAAGAGGTTTAGCTGCTCATGCTTTATAAAGAAGGTGCAAAGTAATATGTCTGTGCTTCTCCCCTCCTAGGAGGCATGATCCTCAAGAGAAAGGAAGTCCCTTATTTATAGTTCTTAATTAAAAATTACAAAAAGAAAATAAAATAAGCTAAGAAGTGCTAAAATTCACTTTGGGGCCCACTTGGTGAGTGTTTGGGCTGATGTCTGGTGTTTAACTCAGGTTTTGGGCGTTCAACTTTGGTCCCTGCTCCCTGGCTGGCGTTGAACGCCAGTTTGGGCATTCAACTTGGTAGGCCAGTGCTTCTTGGGCGTTGAACTCCATAGAGGGAGTAAGTTGGGTGTTCAATGCCCGTTTTGGGCCGTGTTCCTGGAAGAGAAGTATAGAGCATAGACTATTATATATTGCTGGAAAGCTCTAGAAGTTAGCTTTTCAACGTCATTGAGAGTGCATCAATTGGACCTCTTTAACTCAAGATATGCTCATTGGAATGCACAGAGGTCAGGATTTGGCAGCATCTGCTATGCTTTCTTCGTCTCTAAACAAGGCTTTGCCAAAATTTTCCATTTTCACCCAAAAATCACCTAAAATCATAATAAAAACACAAAAATTCAAAGTAGCATCCAAAAGGTAAATTTTGCATTAAAACCTACTAAAACTTAATAAAATGTAACTGAAAACACTAAGAAAATGATACTAAAAAGGGTATAAAATATCCGCTCATCAGTATTTTAAAGATTGATATTTTATATTTAATTTGGTTTTTAATTATTATTCTATTTTTTAATTATTTTATAAAATTACACTACTACCCCTATTTTTAATAAAAATACCTAAACTAACCCACACCACCCCAAAACCCTAACACACTTACACTCACTCTCTCACCCCCCCTCACTCATGGTCACACACGCACACACCCACTAAACATACAAACCTAACACAACAGCAGCTTAAAAAGAAGAAAGAAGGAAGGGAAAAGGGGAGGGGGCTGCGGAGAAGAAGGAGAGGAGGGGAGAGGGAGCTGACTACGTCACCACCCAGTTTGCTGTCTGACGAGAGGATTTTTGCCAGTAAAGAATTTTATAAAAACAGTTGCGCTGTAGATATAGTCTCTAAACCAACAAAAATCCCTTCGTACAAACGTTTTGGTTGTCACAAGTAACAAATCGCTTTTTAAATTGATAACCAAGTATTTAAACCTCGGGTCGTCTTCTCAAGGAATTGCAGGGAGGTATGTTCTTATTATTGGTTATGAGTCTTGTAAATTAGGGGTTTTAGAAGTAAGGGGGAATATGTTATATGACAAGTAAAATAAAATAATAATAATAAAATCTCTTGGCAAGGTATAAGAATTGGAATTCCTATCCTAGTTATCCTTATCAGGTGTGAAGAGAATTGGGTTTTAATCTCACTTGGTCAGCCTTTAATAAACAAAGGAAGGTTAAGTGGACTGATTTGCTTGATTCTCAAATCCTAGTCAACTCCTGTGGAGAGACTAGTGTTAGAGCAATCCTAGATCAAGCAGAATCTGTCAATTTCAATCACTTGCTAAGTTTGATAACTCAAGTACTACCAATCACTTGACCAAAGCCAAAAGGGAGAAAAATATCTAGATTAAATTAAAAGCATTCATGTAAATAAAGCAAAGCAAAATTAAATCTGAAAATACCTCAAATTGCATTAACAAAAGAAATTAAATCTGGCATAGATGTTCATAAATTAAATTGAGAAAATAAATAAAAAGAACATTGAACCTGGGATCGAGAGTCACTCCTAAAACTAAGAGAAATCCTAATCCTAATCCTAAGAGAGAGGAGAGAACCTCTCTCTCTAAAAACTACATCTACTCCTAAAATTGTGAATGTGAAAGCTTCTTTTTTTGAATGGATGTATTCTCCCACTTTATAGCCTCTAATCTGTGTTTTCTGGGCCGCAAACTGGGTCAGAAACAGCCTAGAATTCGCTGGTTGCGAATTCAAACACGCTGATTTTTGTCACTGCGACGCGGCCAAATGAAGCACGCAGTCGCGTCACCTAGCGTCAGAGCAACTATGGCATATTAAATATCAAATTGAAGCCCCGGACGTTAGCTTTCCAATGCAACTAGAACCGCATCGTTTGGACCTCTGTAGCTAAAGTTATAGCCGTTTGAGTGCGAAGAGGTCAGGCTGGACAGCTTAGCAGTTTCTCCAACTTCTTGTATTCCTTCCACTTTTGCATGCTTCTTTTCCATCCTCCAAGCCATTCCTGCCCTATAATCTCTGAAAACACTTAACACACATATCAAGGCATCTAATGGTAATAAGAGAGGATTAATAATAAGCAAATATAAGATCAAAGAAGCATGTTTTCAATCATAGCATAAAATCAGGAAGGAAAACGTAAAACCATGCAAATAGTATGAATAAGTGGGTAAAGAGTTGATAAAATCCACTCAATTAAGCACAAGATAAACCATAAAATAGTGGTTTATCAACCTTCCCACACTTAAACACTAGCATGTCCTCATGCTAAGCTCAAGAGAAGCTAAAAAGATGAAGAGGAATGGTAGAATGTATGAAATGCAACCTATCTATATGAATGCAACTACATACAAAATGTTTCTACCTACTTGGTTAAAAATAAATAAATTTTCCAAGACAAATATAAATCAGATTCCACTAATTCAAATCATACAAAATAAGGTATAAGTAAACTTGTAAGAAGATAGCTCATGAAAGCAGGGAACATAGAATTTAGCACTGAACCCTTACTAGTAGTGTATATCACTCTAACTCTCAAGTGTCTAGGGTCAATCACTCTACTCTTCTCTAATTATGCTTTCTAAACTTTGTTCTTCATCTAACCAATCAACATTATTTAATGTACCAATGCAAACATCATGAGGTCTTTTCAAGGTTGTAATGGGGCTAAGGTAAAGGTAAGGATATATGTATGGCCAAGTGAGCTATAATATGAATCTTTAATTAACCTAAACTTTCACCTAACATACATATACTCTATATAATTCTAATTCATGCCTAGCTACCCAAGATTCCCACTTTTACATCACATACTCATGTATCAACTTTTTCTTTTTAATTTATCACATGTGCATTGATTTTTTCATTAACTCAACATTGGGGTAATTTTGTCCCCTTATTTATTTATTTATATTATATATTTTTTTTCTTTTTCTTGTTTTCTTTTCTTTTCTCTTTTTTTTTGAATCATAAAAGCAAACATAACTTATCAATGCACATGGATTTTTCATTATTTTTCTATTTTGGTTTTTCATGAGTAGGTTCCCAAATTTTTCATATTCAAATAAATTAAAAACATGATACATTCCCTTATCAACCCATGTTCCCACAATTTTCCCACACTTATTTGATACACAATCTCTATCTTAAGCTAACCAAAGATTCAATTGGGATAATTAATTTGTTTTCTGCTTAAGGCTAGTGATGTGGTAAAATATAGAACAAATGGGGATTAAAAAGGCTCAAAGTGGCTGACAAGGGTGATTTAAAGGGTAGGCTTATTTGGGATAAGTGAGCTAAAATCAAACAATGGCCTCAATCATGTGCAAGCATATAAATATACTAAATAATGGACATATAGAATGGAACAAAGCAAAGATTGCAATTATAGAGAAGAAAACACACAAGAATAAAATATTTATGGTTAAATAATGTAACCATATAAATAAGCTCAAAATCTCACAGGTTGTGTGTTCTTTGGCTCAAAAACCATGTTCCACATACAACTTCAAACAAGTTTAACAAAAAATTTGTTCAATTTAAATTAGTGAAAATTTTCAAAGATAGGGTCTTAAAAGAATTTTATTACTTTAACCAAGTAGTAACTAAATGCATAAAATTAAACAAATATGCAAATGCAATAACTAATTTAACAAAGAAAATTTAAACATTGGTGTTGAAACAAAAAGGTACTAACCCATAGAGATCGGTATCGACCTCCCCACACTTAAAGATTGCACCGTCCTCGGTGCATGCTAAGATGTGCAAGTGGGTGGCTTCAACTGATGCTTTTTTCTATAGATTGTGCAGATTGACTTGCCTGTCTCCCCATGTAAACGTCTTCCGGTTCTCTTCCGGGTGGCCATCCTAAAAGAAAAAGGGAAGAAGAGTAACCCAGAAATAAAGATAGGAAAATAAATACAGTATGTGTGGATTAATGCCAAATAATAAGGGTCTCAATTACATGGTAGCTACAACATGCAAGTGAGAAAACAATAGAAGCCATGGCATGCCAGTGGTACAAAATGTACAACAATGGGGAAGAGAGTGGGGAAGGAGAGATAATATAAATTCATGTCAATGCAAAAGTAATACAGATATAAAAGATTGGCATTGATTTAAATAATATTACTCAATCAGAATTAAACAAGTCATTAAGCACCAAGAAAATACCAGAAAAGATGTAACAGTTGAATAAGAACATTTGAACACCAATGGTAAATAATAAATTTAGAAAAATAAAAATATGTAATGAATGAAAGTATGCAAATAAATAAAATAAAATAAAAGATAAGAAGAATGAGAAGGGAAAGAAATAAAGTAAGAAAGAAAGAAGAAAGAAGAAAAGATAGAAGAAATTAGGATTAGAGAAGAAAAGATAAGAAAATTGGCACTAATCTGGATAGGTTGTGTGACGCTGGCGACGCGGTTGCGTGGGTGACGCGGTCGCGTGGTGCGCAATAAGGTCAGGCAACGCGGACGCGTGGGGCACGCGATCGCGTGACTTGATTTGTGCTAGTGGCGCGAGTGCAGCCTCGCGGTCGCACAACTCTCTATTCGAAACTTGGTATTGCCAAAATCCAGGGTGACACGGTCGCGTGGTCGACGCGATCGCGTGAGTGGCCATCATGGGGATATGACGCGGACGCGTGAGCCATGCGTCCGCGTGGTAAGGCATGTGCGATCAGCACTAGTCCAGCACCACTCTCGCACAACTTTCGGTCGTGCACCCTTTGTACGTCGATTTCCAGGTCACGCGGCCGCGTGAGTGACGCGGTCGCGTGGGAGCCATTTTTCCCACATGACGCGGACGCGTCAGCAACGCTGCCACGTCACGTGCGTGCTTCTCTTTTTTTTTTATGCATGAAAAATGCAGTGTTAATATGAATGTGATGCAAAACTCCAGGTTCAATATAATAAAATAAAATAAAACACGAAAACAAATAAAACTAACTAAAAATGAAAAAGGAATGATCATACCATGGTGGGTTGTCTCCCACCTAGCACTTTTAGTTAAAGTCCTTAAGTTGGACATTTGGTGATCTTCCTGTTATGGTGGCTTGTGCTTGAATTCATCCAAAAATCTCCACCAGTGTTTGTACTTCCAGTAACCTCCGGGGTCCCAAACTAGGCATGTAAAGCCCTTAAGAAGCTTCAAACAGATTCTTAGGCTCCCGGGGTGACAACTGTCAGAGCAGATTCTTGGATCCCAAATCTTGCTTTTACACCCGTCTTCTTGTTGATCATCATGATTCCGTCCGGGTAGCAAGCAATCAGAATTCTCACTAAAGCGGCCAACCAACTTCCTAGACCCATTCAGTTGAGCTTTACACCAACCTTTGCGTTTAAACTTAAAGCTTCCAACCATAATGAACCTTGCAGGACAGTTCTTACCACTGACCATCTTCCTCTTACTCTTAATACCACAAAGAGCTCTAAGTTGACCATCCGTCTCCAGTAACCCATATTCAAGTGGGATTAGAAAGCTAAGGGATATGAATTTTACCCACTTGAATGTTGTGAAGGATGATGGCAACTTAGGGGGAGGCATTTTTAATGAAATTGCAAGCTCCACTCCCTTGTGCTCTTCTCTGATAATTACCACCTCTTTGCAAGCTTCTTCAATTTCACCCTCTTCCTCTTGGTAGCTTTCTTCCAATTTAATCTCCTCTTCATTGCTTTCCAAAGGCATGGGAGGTTGTGCTTCTTCTTCTTGAATCTCCATCTCTTGATCAACCTCTTCCAAGTCTTCAACTGTGATATGCCTTGGAGGTTGTACACCCTCCTCAGCATCAATTTCAAACATCTTGAAAGGGGGTTCTATGAATGGACTTTCCCATGGAGGTTCTGCATCTCCTAAGTCTTCAACCACTTCTTCCTCTTCAATAATTACAGCTTCCTCCACTTGTTCTAGTACAAAGTCATGCTCCGTACTGTCCACTGGAGTTTCTAATATCTCCTTCATGCTACGTTCTTCATTAGATTGCCCACATGAAGCCATGGGAGCATTTTGAGTGTCCGAGCGTCGGGAACCTAATTGACTTATCGCTTGATTTAGTTGATATAGAGTTGCATGAAATCGATCCGCTGCTTCCTTGAGATGATCCCTTGATTCTTCCTTCACTAATTCTTCAACCACTCCTTCGACTTCAAGGGTTTTTACTACCTTCACCTTTAGGGCCTCCTCTAGCTCCTTATGAAGTATAGATTCACGAAGATGATCCCTTCTGTCTTGTTCCATGTCAATAGCATCATTGAGATCATGTTGCTCTTGGATTGATGGATGTGGGTGCTCTTCCATGGATGGTGGTGATGGGATGGAGAGATCATTCTGTGGTTGACAAGGAAGTGCACTAGAGCTTGAGGGTTAATTGTTGAAGGTATTTGGTGGTCCAATTTGGGCGAAGAGAGCTTGTATAGTAGAGTTTAGATCGGCAAGTGCTTTCTCCATGGAGGTTTGGGGTGGATAGGAGAGTTCATTTAGTTCATAGGGTGGTTGGTATGGTGGATACGGGTTAGGGTCATATGGAGGTGAATGGTTGTAGGTGGCTTGTGAGTATGGTGGTTCAAAGCTGTGTTAAGGAGAGGGTTTATAGGCATATGGTGGTGGTTGTTGATAGACCATTGGAGGTGGTTGTTGCCATGAGGGTTGATCAAATCCTTGTGGCTCCTCCCATCTTTGATTGTTCCAACCTTGATGCCTGTTCTCATTGTAATTTCTTCTTTCTGCAACATTATTGTAACCAGACTCATAGCCAAAGGGGTGAGAGTTCATAGTAGCAAATAAAAATTAAAAACAAAAATAAAAACAAATTGAAATTAAAAGGTTATTTAAATTTTGAATTTGAAAATTAAATTTTGAAATTTGAATTTTAAATTTTGAAATTTGAAAATTTTTAAATTTGAATTTTGAAAATAATTTAAATTTGAATTTTGAAATTTAATTTTTGAAATAAGATAAGATAAGATAAAAATTTTAAAATAAAAATCAATAACCTCTTAATTTACAAAAAAGTAAAAAAATAAAAATAAAAATAAAAACAGATCAAAAAGTAAATATTTACAATAACCAATAATAAGACACACGTTTGTAATTCCCCGGCAACGGCGCCATTTTGACGAGAGGATTTTTGCCAGTAAAGAATTTTATAAAAACAGTCGCGTTGTAGATATAGTCTCTAAACCAAAAAAAATCCCTTCGTACAAACGTTTTGGTTGTCACAAGTAACAAACCCCTTTTTAAATTGATAACCGAGTATTTAAACCATAGTTGTAAAAACCAGACCGGACCGGCCGATTCGACTGGAAAACCGGTGAACCGGACCTTGTACCGGTCCGGTTCGGTATATTGACCGCTTAAGGAAATGAACCGGTACGAACCGCTCAAACCGGCTAAAACCGGTCAAAACCGACACGGACCAGAACCGAACCGATCAACCTGCGTACCGATGACGTCAGCATGCGGGTTTGAAATTTGGAAAAATGCATTGCAGGGAGTAAGAGTCGAACTTGGAACTCCTGAATTACAGACCAAGTTGGCAACCCCTGCAATATCCCATTTCTTTAGTATTACTAATGCTTTTTATAATATATATTTTAATTCTTTATAACTAATACATATATATACATATACATGGAAATACTTAACTCAATATTTTTTAAATTAATTATTTTTTAATTGAAGTACAAATTAATTAATTTTAAAATAAAAAGTAATAATGAATATAAAAATAAAATAAAAATTATTTATTCTGAGAAAAAAATTAATTTATATAATTATTTAATTATACAAAAATATTTAGACCTTAAAATTATTCTTCGAATATAATTCATAGATTGTTATTCTTATTGTGTCTAATTAAGATACTATATAGTAGTATGAACTAATTATATATCTATTTTTGTATTAGTTATTTATAGAATTCGACTTAATTGTTTTTAAAATGTTAGTAAAAATATATTTTTTTCAAAATTTAATTTTAGGTTTTTGACTATTTTTATTTTTTATTTGCATAGTATCGAGTCAACCGGTTCAACCAGTGACCCACCGGTTGAACCAATGACCCAGTGACCCAGTGACTTGATCGGTTCGGTTCTGACAACTACGATTTAAACCTCGGGTCGTCTTCTCAAAGAATTGCAGGGAGGTATGTTCTTATTATTGGTTATGAGTCTTGTATATTAGGAGTTTTAGAAGTAAGGGGGGAATATGTTATATGACAAGTAAAATAAAATAATAATAATAAAATCTCTTGGTAAGGTATAAGAATTGGAATTTCTATCCTAGTTATCCTTATCAGGTGTGAAGAGAATTGGGTTTTAATCTCACTTGGTCAGCCTTTATTAAACAAAAGAAGGTTAAGTGGACTGATTTGCTTGATTCTCAAGTCCTAGTCAACTCCTGTGGAAAGACTAGTGTTAGAGCAATCCTAACTCAAGCAGAATCTGCCAATTTCAATCACTTGCTGAGTTTTATAACTCAAGTACTACCAATCACTTGACCAAAGCCAAAAGGGAGAAAAATATCTAGATTAAATTAAAAGCATTCATGTAAATAAAGCAAAGCAAAATTAAATCTGAAAATACCTCGAATTGCATTAACAAAAGAAATTAAATATGGCATAGATGTTCATAAATTAAATTGAGAAAATAAATAAAAAGAACATTGAACCTGGGATCGAGAGTCACTCCTAAAACTAAGAGAAATCATAATCCTAATCCTAAGAGAGAGGAGAGAACCTCTCTCTCTAAAAACTACATCTACTCCTAAAATTGTGAATGTGAAAGCTTCTTTTTTTGAATGGATGCATTCCCCCACTTTATAGCCTCTAATATGTGTTTTCTGGGCCGCAAACTAGGTCAGAAACAGCCCAGAATTCGCTGGTTGCGAATTCAAACACGCTGATTTTCGTCACTGCGACGCGGCCTCATGGAGCACGCAGTCGCGTCACCTAGCGTCAGGGCAACTATGGCATATTATATATCAAATCGAAGCCCCGGACGTTATCTTTCCAACGCAACTAGAACCGCGTCGTTTGGACTTCTATAGCTAAAGTTATAGCCATTTGAGTGCGAAGAGGTCAGGCTGGACAGCTTAGCAGTTTCTCCAACTTCTTGTATTCCTTCCACTTTTGCATGCTTCTTTTCCATCCTCCAAGCCATTCCTGCCCTATAATCTCTGAAAGCACTTAACACACATATCAAGGCATCTAATGGTAATAAGAGAGGATTAATAATAAGCAAATATAATATCAAAGAAGCATGTTTTCAATCATAGCACAAAATCAGGAAGGAAAACGTAAAACCATGCAAATAGTATGAATAAGTGGGTAAAGAGTTGATAAAATCCACTCAATTAAGCATAAGATAAACCATAAAATAGTGGTTTATCACTGTCGCCGCCGGTCCACCTTGGAGCTACCGTCGAAGTAGAACCGCGAGGAGTGAGGGAGACTGCGTTAGTTCACCGCGAAGCCACCACTGCCATCGCTTCTATCGTCGTCTTCGCGAGGTTCATGTCGCCATCGTCGCCCTTGCCGTGAAATCCCTCGCTGTCACTGTTCTGTCAAGAGAGAAGGACGCACGTGAGGAGACAGAATCGCATAGGAGCTCAGCCGCAAGTGAGGAGACGCGCGCCTGACCCATCGCCGAACCGCGTCGCCGTCTGTAAAGTTGTCTCCGTCGCCGCTACCGGCGGTTGCCGTTGGAGCTGCTGCTCCACTTTCTTCATTCTTTTTTTCACTGTAAGTTGCTCGCGCTCTGAAGCTCTTATTGTAATCATTCTGGTTATATGTGATTAAGAATTTGATGTATGGGTGTTGTAAGATTAATTTTATGGGTTTGCATGTCGAAATTGAGGTTGTTGCTGATCCACTGGAGCTTCTGGCCACTGTCAGAGCTGCTGTCGAATAAGTTCGGAGTGGCTACTGCGTAATTCTTTTTTTCCAGTAAGTGTCTTTATCTCGGAATCCTCACCATTAGTTTTCCGTTATGTGTTTTAAGATTTACACGATATTAATGCCTTTAGGAATCAGAAACCGAGTTTGCATGTTGCGATTAAGGCTGTTTCTGCTATTGAGAAAGCAACCGGAGCTGAGATTTCGGCTACCGTTGACTTTGGCCTGAGAGAAAAGGTTTTCTTGATGCATTTGGTTTTTGAGTTTCAGTTTGTCGAGGTAGGGACTTTTCAGAAAACTAAACTTTATGATTTAGAATTGTTATATATGAATATTGATGTGAGAAATGTACCTTTAGTGATTATATAAGTCTTATCTATTGTTTGGCTGTCTTCGATGGATATGTGATGCGTGAGCATCTTTTCTATCTTTTCCTAGTGAATTTGCATGTAATTTGTTGAGTTTAATTAAGAATTAATTATATTTTAGCCACTATGGATGCTATTTTGAGTTTTTGTGCAATTTTATTTATTTTAGGTAGCATTCGGATGGATTTGATGAAGTTTCTGCAGAGAAAGAGAAGAAACCATGGAGATGACCAGCGAATACCGACGCGGACGCATGGCTCACGCGACCGCGCGGAATGGAGGGAATCGCAATGATGCGATCGCGTGCCTGACGCGAATGCGTGGACTGGAATCTGCACAAATGACGCGAACGCGTTGACGACGCGGACGCGTCACATGAGCGATCTGCAGAATGGACAAATCAAGTGGTCCCCACCCATCAGTTAAAGACTTGTTAATTAATTCAAATTTAAATTCAAATTTTAATTCTAGGAAAAGATATTATTTTAATTTTAAATTTAGAAATTAGATTTTAAATTTATTAGGATTAGTTATAAAAGGGATCCCAATAGGGTGGTTCCAAGACAACATTCCACAACATTATTCCATACAATTTACATTCCATATTCCATGAGCAACTAATCCTCCACTGTTAAGGTTAGGAGCTCTGTCTATTGTATGGATTGATACTATTATTTTTCTATTTTAATTTATGTTTTGATTTATTTTTCAATAATTGTTTTCGTTCTTTATTTTATGAATTTGGGTGGAACGGAAATATGACCCATGTTCTAATTGAGTTCTTGTATAACTTGGAAAAGCTCTTTACTTGAACAATAGCTTGAAAACATATTATCCTGAATTTCTAATTGTTTGTATTTAACGGGATACGTGACATATAATCCCCTTATTTTTGGATAATTAGGATTCTTGTGGCATATAAACTGGATTTTGATCATCATCCTCTAATTGGAATTAAGTGACTAAGGAATTGGCAGTTGATGAATTTTAGAGGAGACTAGGAAGGTCTAAGGAATTAGGGTCTAGTCACAAATAGTTTGCCATGAATTAAATCTTGCATGATTAAAATAGTTAATAAGAAAAGTCAATCCAGAAAATAGATAACTCTGAAGCCTTAACTGTTTCTCCATATTTTATTCCCAAATTAATCATTTCCCTGTCTTCTATTTAATGCTCTTTAAATATTCAACACTCTTTTCTGTTCGTCTAACTAATCCTATCAAACGCTATTGTTGCTTAATCCATCAATCCTCGTGGGATCGACCCTTACTTACGTAAGGTATTACTTGGTACGACCCTGTGCACTTGCCGGTTAATTTGTGGTTAGAAATTCCGCACCAAGTTTTTGGCGCCGTTGCCGGGGATTGACTGTAATTAACAACTATTAGTTGTTTGATTGCTTAGATTAAGCGTTTTGATTTTAATTAGTTTTATTTTGTTATTATTAATTTTTATTTTTTATTTCTGTTTAATTCCCGTAAAAAAAAATTTTTTTTCCTTTCTTTGTTCTTTCGTTAGCTTCCTTCTCCCCTGTTTTCGTTTTCTTTCTCTTTTTTTTTATTATTTAAAAAAAAAAGTTTTCCCTGTTTTCTTTCGTTTTCCCCCCTCCTATTTTGTTTGTTTTTTTAGTCCGTTGTTATTTTTTATTTTTATTTTATTGCATTTTTATTTTATTTTCATTTTTTTTTCATTTTTTTTCTTCCATAAATTTTTTTAATATATTCTATTAGTTTTGTTTTATTTTTGTCTTTAATTTAATTAAAAAAATATATTTAATAAACAAATAGCAATAATATTTTTTTTATTTTTTGAAATTAAGTTTGGTGTTACCCAGTTGATTTTATTTTAATTTTTCTGTTTATTTTTTTTTTAATTTTTGAATTTTTTTATTTCAGTTATTATTTTTGAAAATTTTTTTAGTATTTTTATTTTTTTATTTTACACAGGTTATCTCACAGAGACTTCTCTACACTCTGACGTAGAGAGTCCCATCTTTTCTTGTCTTCTGGTTGTTTATGCGCAGGAACAGAGACAAAGAACATCTCTTAGACTTTGATCCTGAACCTGAAAGAACTTTCAGGCGATGTTTACAACAAGCAAGACTTTGCAAGGCTGCAGAATCCACTATGGCAAATAATAATGCTAATGCCAATGTGGTAAATCCGAATGGGGATGATCAACAGAGGAGAGTGCTTGGCTCTTATTCTGCCCCTACTGCGGATCTTTATGGAAAAAGTATTGTGGTGCCTCCTATAACTGCAAACAACTTTGAGTTGAAGCCACAACTGGTCACCCTGGTGCAGCAAAACTGCCAGTATCATGGACTTCCTCATGAAGATTCAAATCAGTTCATATCTGATTTTTTGTAGATATACGATACTGTGAAGACAAATGGAGTGAACCCAGAGGTGTACAAACTCATGCTTTTCCCATTTGCTCTGAGGGATAAAGCAAAGCTATGGCTAGATTCCCAACCAAAGGAGAGTCTGAATACGTGGGAAAAGGTAGTTACAGAGTTTCTCACTAAATTCTTCCCACCAAAGAAGCTGACTAAGCTTAGTGATGAGCGGATAATTTATACGCTTTTTGGCATTATTTTTAGTATGTTTTTAGTAGGATCTAGTTACTTTTAGGGATATTTTTATTAGTTTTTATGTTAAATTCACATTTCTAGACTTTACTATGAGTTTGTGTGTTTTTCTGTGATTTCAGGTATTTTCTGGCTGAAATTGAGGGACTTGAGCAAAAATCAGATTCAGAGGTTGAAGAAGGACTGCTGATGCTGTTGGATTCTGACCTTCCTGCACTCAAAGTGGATTTTCTGGAGCTACAAAACTCAAAATGGCGCGCTTCCAATTACGTTGAAAAGTAGACATCCAGGGCTTTCCAGCAATATATAATACTCTATACTTTGACCGAGTTTCGATGACGCAAAAGGGCGTTGAACGCCAGTTTTACGCTGTAGTCTGGAGTTAAACGCCAGAAACACGTCACGAACCAGAGTTGAACGCCAAAAACACGTTACAACTTGGCGTTCAACTCCAGAAGAAGCCTCTGCACGTGTAAACTTCAAGCTCAGCCCAAGCACACTTCAAGTGGGCCCCAGAAGTGGATTTATGCATCAATTACTTACTTTTGTAAACCCTAATAGCTAGTTTAGTATAAATAGGACTTTTTACTATTGTATTTACATCTTATGATCTGATGATCGGATGATCTTTAGTTTCATCTATTGATCACGTTTGGGGGCTGGCCATTCGGCCATGCCTGGACCTTAATCACTTATGTATTTTCAACGGTAGAGTTTTTGCACTCCATAGATTAAGGTGTGAAGCTCTGCTGTTCCTCATGATTTAATGTAAAGTACTACTGTTTTATATTCAATTCAACTTATTTGCTTCTAAGATATCCATTCGCACCCAAGAACATGATGAATGTGATGATTATGTGACGCTCATCATCATTCTCACTTATGAACGCGTGCCTGACAAACACTTCCGTTCTACATGCAAACAAGCTAGAATGAGTATCTCTTAGATATCTAATACAGGGGACCGAGTCCGAGATATTAGAATCTTCGTGGTATAAGTTAGAACCCATGGATGGCCATTCCTGAGATCCGGAAAGTCTAAACCTTGTCTGTGGTATTCCGAGTAGGATCTGGGAAGGGATGGCTGTGACGAACTTCAAACTCGCGAATGCTGGGCGTAGTGACAGACGTAAAAGGAGGGTGAAGCCTATTCAGTATGATCGAGAACCTCCAGATGATTAGCCGTGCCGTGACAGAACATTTGGAACTTTTTCACAGAGAGGATGGGATGTAGCCATTGACAACGGTGATGCCCTATATAAAGCTTGCCATGGAAAGGAGTAGGACTGGTTGGATGAAGACAGCAGGAAAGCAGAGGATCAGAGGAACAAAAGCATCTCTATACGCTTATCTGAAATTCTCACCAATGATTTACATAAGTATTTCTATCTTTATTTTCTGTTTATTTATTATTATTATTCGAAAACTCCATAATCATTTGATATCTGCCTGACTAAGATTTACAAAGTGACCATAGCTTGCTTCAAGCCGACAATCTCCGTGGGATCGACCCTTACTCACGTAAGGTTTTATTACTTGGACGACCCAGTGCACTTGCTGGTTAGTTGTATCGAAGTTGTGACAAATTATAAATTAAGATTAGAGCACCAAGTTTTTGTAGCCATTACCAAGGATCACAATTTCGTGCACCAAGTTTTTGGCGCCGTTGCCGGGGATTGTTCAAGTTTGGACAACTGACGGTTCATCCTGTTGCTCAGATTAGGTAATTTTCTTCTTATTTTATTTTCAAAAAGTTTTCAAAAAAATTTTTCAAAAATATTTCCTTCTTTTTCGTTTTTCCCATTTAATATTCGAAAAAAAAAGAAAAAAATAAAATATTTTCAAAAAATAAAATATATTTTTCTTCAGAATTTTTAAGAATGAATTCTAGTGTTTTATGATGATTTGTTGAATCCTGGCTGGCTGTAAAGCCATGTCTAAATTCCTTTGGACTGAGGATTCAACTAATCACTTCAATGCATGTAATAGCATACTAAAGCTTAGCTGGCTATTAAGCCATGTCTAACCCTCAGATTGGAGCTTTAGACTAAGAGTGCAAGATTCCTGGAATTCATATTAAAAATTTTGGAATCTTTATTTTTCTTTTTCACATTAATTTTCGAAAAAATAAAAAAATTATAAAATCATAAAAATAAAAAATATTTTGTGTTTTTTGTTTGAGTCTTGAGTCAATTTTTAAGTTTGGTGTCAATTGCATTTTTTCTAAAAAATTTATGCATTTTTTGAAAATTTATGCATTCATAGTGTTCTTCATGATCTTCAAGTTGTTCTTGGCCGGTCTTCTTGTTTGATCTTCATATTTTCTTGTTTTGTGTCTTTTCTTGTTTTTTATATACATTCTTGCATTCATAATGTCTATACATGAAAAATATCTAAGTTTGGTGTCTTGCATGTTTTCTTTTCTTGAAAATTTTTCAAAAATATGTTCTTGATGTTCATCTTGACATTCAAAGTGTTCTTGGTGTTCATCTTGACATTCATAGTGTTCTTGCATGCATTTATTGTTTTGATCTAAAAATTCTCATGCATTGAGTCAATTTTGTGTTTTTCTCTTTCTTCATTAAAAATTCAAAAATCAGAAAAATATCTTTCCCTTTCTCACTCATAAATTTTCGAAAATTTGAGTTGACTTTTTCAAAACTTTTTAAAATTTAGTTGTTTCTTATGAGTCAAATTAAATTTTCAATTTGAAAATCTTATCTTTTTCAAAATCATTTTCAAAAATCAAATCTTTTTCATTTTTCTTATTTTTCGAAAATTTTAAAAATATTTTTCAAAAAAAAAATCTTTTTCTTAATTTTATCTCATAATTTTTGAAAATATCATCAACAATTAATGTTTTGATTCAAAAATTTCAAGTTTGTTACTTACTTGTTAAGAAAGATTCAAACTTTAAGTTCTAGAATTATATCTTGTGATTTCTTGTGAACCAAGTCATTAATTGTGATTTTAAAAAATCAAATCTTTTTCAAAATTAATTTCAATCATATCTTTTCAAAAATATCTTTTTATCTTATCTTTTTCAAATATCTTTTCTAACTTCTTATCTTCTTATCTTTTAAAATTTGATTTTCAAAATTTGTTTCAACTAACTAATTAACTTTTTGTTTAATTCTTATCTCTTTCAAAACTACATAACTAACTATCCCTCTCTAATTTTCGAAAATACCTCCCTCTTTTTCAAAAATTCTTTTTAATTAATTAATTGTTTCAATTTTTAATTTTAATTTTAATTTTATCTTAATTTTCGAAAATCATTAACTCTTTTTCAAAATTTATTTTTCAAAATTCTCTCTCTCCCATCTCCTTCTATTTATTTATTCATTTACTAACACTTCTCTTCATCTCAAATCACTGCTCTTATCCTCACCCTTATGTTTGGATTATCCATTCTTCTTCACTCTTATTCCCTTTCTTCTTCTACTAACAACAAGGGAACCTCTATATTGTGGTAAAAAGGATCCCTATTATTATTTTCTATTTTCTTCTTTTTTATATGAGCAGGAGCAAGGACAAGAACATTCTTGTTGAAGCAGATCCTGAACCTGAAAGGACTCTGAAAAGGAAACTAAGAGAAGCTAAAATACAACAATCCAGAGACAACCTTACAGGAATTTTCGAACAGGAAGAGGAGATGGCAGCCAAAAATAATAATAATGCAAGGAGGATGCTTGGTGACTTTACTGCACCTAATTCCAATTTACATGGAAGAAGCATCTCCATCCCTACCATTGGAGCAAACAATTTTGAGCTTAAATCTCAATTAGTTTCTCTGATGCAACAAAACTGCAAGTTTCATGGACTTCCATCTGAAGATCCCTTTCAGTTCTTAACTGAATTCTTGCAGATCTGTGATACTGTTAAGACTAATGGAGTAGATCCTGAAGTCTACAGGCTCATGCTTTTCCCTTTTGCTGTGAGAGACAGAGCTAGAATATGGTTGGACTCTCAACCTAAGGATAGCATGAACTCTTGGGATAAGCTGGTCAAGGCTTTCTTAGCCAAGTTCTTTCCTCCTCAAAAGCTTAGTAAGCTTAGAGTGGATGTTCAAACCTTCAGACAGAAAGAAGGTGAATCCCTCTAAGAAGCTTGGGAGAGATACAAGGAACTAACCAAAAAGTGTCCTTTTGACATGCTTTCAGAATGGACCATCCTGGATATATTCTATGATGGTCTGTCTGAATTAGCTAAGATGTCACTAGATACTTCTTCAGGTGGATCCATTCACCTAAAGAAAACGCCTGCAGAAGCTCAAGAACTCATTGACATGGTTGCTAATAACCAGTTCATGTACACTTCTGAGAGGAATCCTGTGAGTGATGGGACGCCTCAGAAGAAGGGAGTTCTTGAAATTGATACTCTGAATGCCATATTGGCTCAGAATAAAATATTGACTCAGCAAGTCAATATAATTTCTCAGAGTCTGAATGGAATGCAAGCTGCATCCAATAGTACTCAAGAGGCATCTTCTGAAGAAGAAGCTTATGATCCTGAGAATCCTGCAATAGCAGAGGTGAATTACATGGGTGAACCCTATGGAAACACTTATAATCCCTCATGGAGAAATCACCCAAATCTCTCATGGAAGGATCAACAAAAGGCTCAACAAGGCTTTAATAATGGTGGAAGAAATAGGTTTAGCAATAGCAAGCCTTTTCCATCATCCACTCAGCAACAGACAGAGAACTCTGAACAAAATACCTCTAATTTAGCAAACTTAGTCTCTGATCTATCTAAGGCCACTCTGAGTTTCATGAATGAAACAAGGTCCTCCATTAAAAATTTGGAGGCACAAGTGGGCCAGCTGAGTAAGAAGATCACTGAAACTCCTCCTAGTGCTCTCCCAAGCAATACAAAAGAAAATCCAAAAGGAGAGTACAAGGCCATTGATATAACCATCATAGCCGAACCCAAGGAGGAAGGGGAGGACGTGAATCCCAAGGAGAAAGACCTCCTGGGACGTCCAGTGATCAATAAAGAGTTTCCCTCTGAGGAACCAAAAGAATCTGAGACTCATCTAGAGACCATAGAAATTCCATTGAACCTCCTTATGCCATTCATGAGCTCTGAAGAGTACTCTTCTTCTGAAGAGAATGAAGATGTTACTGAAGAGCAAGTTGCCAAGTTCCTTGGTGCAATCATGAAGCTGAATGCCAATTTATTTGGTAAAGATACTTGGGGAGATGAACCTCCCCTGTTCACCAATGAACTAAATGCATTGGATCAACTGAGATTGCCTCAGAAGAAACAGGATCCTGGAAAGTTCTTAATACCTTGTACCATAGGCACCATAACCTTTGAGAGGGCTCTATGTGACCTTAGGTCAGGAATAAACCTCATGCGACTCTCTGTAATGGAGAAACTGGGAATCTTTGAGGTGCAAGCTGCCAGAATCTCATTAGAGATGGCAGACAACTCAAGAAAAGAGGCTTATGGACAAGTAGAGGACGTGTTAGTAAAGGTTGAAGGCCTTTACATCCCTGCTGATTTCATAATCCTGGATACTGGGAAGGATGAGGATGAATCCATCATTCTTGGAAGATCCTTCCTAGCCACAGCAAGAGCTGTGATTGATGTAGACAAAGGTGAACTAGTCCTTCAATTGAATAAGGACTTCCTTGTGTTTAAAACTCAAAGTAATCCTTCTGTAAACATGGAAATGAGGCACAGTAAGCTTCTCTCAGTACAGAGTCAACTAAAGCCCCCACAGTCAAACTCTAAGTTTGGTGTTGGGAGGCCTCAGCTGATGTGTGGAAAACGATCCAACACAAAACTCACCGGCAAGTGTACCGGGTCGCATCAAGTAATAATAACTCATGTGAGTGAGGTTGATCCCACAGGGATTGAAGGATTGAGCAATTTTAGTTTAGTGGGTGATTTAGTCAAGTGAACAAGAGTTGATTTGAGTGATTTGTAATTGACAGAAGCTAAATTACATGAATTTTAAAGGGAGAGAGGTAATTGACAAGAATTTAAAGTGCAGAAAAATTAAAAGAGCTGAATCTTAAAGTGCAAGTAATATAAATTGCAGAAACTTAGATTGCAAGAAATGTAAATGACTGAAACTTAAAGTGCAAGAAATGTAGATTGCTTGAATTATAAAGGGAATTGGGAATTGGATTTGCAGAAATTAAACAAGAAAAAGTAAATTGCAACAAGCAGGGAAGTCAAAGATGAATTTAATTGCAGTAGATCTCAAACAGAAAATGTAAATTGGCTTGAAGAAATGTTCAACAGAAGAATTAAAAGGAAGTTTTAGATCTCAGGGGTCAAGAGACTAGAAAACCAAGTCTAGATCTCACTACCTTCCTTGATCCAATTCAGAAATCAATTGCAACAAATTAAAGATCAAAATAGTAAGAAAACTCAAATTCAAATCTCAATTCTCCAATAGTGCAGTGAAAGAAACAAAAAGAGATCTCAAGGTGAGATTGAGACAGAATTTCCTCAATTCTCAACACCTAAGACTCAAGTAAGATTTGCGGTAAAGAAAACAAGAAAATCAAAGAGGAAGAGAATTCAATTCTCCTCCCAGATCCAAGTTACAGTAAGTAAAATCCTCCAAGAGGTGTAAATTCAAAAGTAAAAGTTCATTTCCTTTTCTAAATCAAACTAACTTCTATTTATACACTTTCTTCTAATGATCTTCAAGCCTTGAATTGGGCCTTGGCCTTGATGGAATTGGGTTGGTAGTAGCCTCTGTTGATTGCTCTTGGTGTTGGGAAGAAATCCACTTGTGAACCGGACCATGAACCATTCACGTTTGAGTTAACGTTTGAGGCAAACGTTGACTCAAACGTCTTTATGAAACCCATTATGCAGATCGGCCACTTGCTGTCATCCACGTTTGAGCCAACGTTTGAGGTCAAACGTGAGCTCAAATGTGGCTTCTCCCATGCTACTCCTTTGGCCAACGTTTGGCCTAACGTTTGAGGCAAACGTTGGCGCAAACGTGGCTCACTCAATGCATCAAACAGAGGTGCTCTTCTTTGCTTTTATGGCGCCAACGTTTGACCTCAAGTTTGAGGCAAATGTTGGCGCAAACGTTGCCAAGCTCCAGGGGTGTTCATCCTTATTCTTGTGGCGCCAACGTTTGACCTCAAGTTTGAGGCAAACGTTGGCGCAAACTTGGTGTGCCTCCAGGATGAAAATGCAATCTTCCTCACGTTTGAGTTCAAGTTTGAGGCAAACTTTAGCTCAAACGTGAGTCCTTTTTCCTTGCCCCTTGCTATCCTCTTTTCTTCAACCTTCTTCCAAGCTTTATTCCACCTATCATCAACCAATAATTGCATCAAAGCTATGCTCTAATCATGAGAGTTATTCTTCTTCTTGTCATATAAGCAATTATGGCATAAAACTCATGAAAATGCATCAATTCATCCATGGTTGATTGAATCTAAGGAAACATGAAATTTCAGCCAATTGGCTTACTTGTGGCCCAAGAAAGTGCATAAAACCAAATAAAAATAAAGAAAAAGACTAGTGAAACTAGGCTAAGATGACCTGTCATCACAACACCAAACTTAAAACTTGCTTGTCCCCAAGCAAGAAAAGAATTATTAAGAAGAAAGAATGAAAAGGAAGTAAATGTTCATGCTAGCGTTGTATTATTGGTAGCTCATGGGATTTTATGCTGATATGTAACTACTCACTTCTTATTGATATCTAGGCATAGAAAGTCTCCTTCAAGCATCACTTAACACACTGCTATGACCTCTCATTATTTATTTGTCCTTGATGTTTGTTTCTCTCTATTTTTCTTTTCGGTAACATTCAGCTCAGTGTTATGTGTGCAGCAATTCTTTTTCTTTTACTTTATTTGTGCTCAACACATTATTCACTATAAACACTTGGCTTATATTTCTCTTAGAACATTGATGCCCAGCACCTCTTTGGGTCACTAAATGTCTTGTAGCTAAGTTGCTTTTGATAGTGGATTTTCAGTTGATAATCCCAGGTTAGTTAACCCAAGTTACCAAGTGTTGATGCACTCCAAAGAACTTAATAATCCAAGCAGATCCTAGTACAAAGACACCACAGGCATATATTCTAAGGTTCAAGCTATTGGTGTTTAGCTTTCTTCTATTTTTCTCTTTTGTTTTTTTTTTTTTTTGCTGCCACTTTTGGCTTTTCTCATTCTACTTATTTTTTTTTCTTTTCAACCAAGGACTTTTTATTTTTGAGATTCATAGACAGTGAGCTAGTTTACACTTAGAAAGAAGACAATCTATTCCTGTTATTTACTATAAGTGAGCTACCACACAATCACACATACATACCACCACTTACTATTATTGTACTTCCAGCTAACAAAGAACTATCTTACTTCATATTCCAAACATTTCTTTTATTGAATTAAAGATGCGGGGGACAAAGCATACATTTAGTTAAGTGAAAGTAAACACACAGGCACACACTTAGACTAGCTTACTTATTGCAAAAAGTGATTCTACTTGTACTAGATGAACACTTTAGCAAGACATAAATCAAAGCATTTCTCAACAGCAAGAGTTAAGTATAGATACAACCTATTGGTTTGCAGTTCTTTTGTCCTTCCTTCTGTTGTGCCTCTTTTGAGTTATGATGCATAATGTCTTCAAATGGTGGTTAGTTCCCTGCACAATTCTCAAAAGTTGCTTGCTTCTCAAGCCCTTAGGTGACTGGTTAGTATGCATGAATTGAGTGTGGCTTTTGGATTTAATTTGGTGTGGGAACACCAAACTTAATTTCTTGCCACTGTCTCTAATGCAACAGGTTGTCCACTTATGAATTCTTTTGGCCTTGCTAAAGGTTATGGAACCAAAACTAAAAAGCAATTAAATGGTTGAATAATTTGTCTGATTGCTTGGAGCTAGCATTATGCAAGAGGTGAGAGTATGCTTTTAAATGAGATTTTGGTGGAACACCAAACTTAGAATCCTTCATTCTCCCTTAAATTATTTTGGTGTGCAACACCAAACTTAGCTCCTTGCAATACATACCAATTATTCAACCCCCCTTTTTTTTATTGAAATGGATATGAAAAGGAAACTACCTCAGGTTGGGTTGCCTCCCAACAAGCGCTCTTTTATTGTCACTAGCTTGACATTATCTGTGTTTGTTCAGTTCAGATACTGAACTTCCTTTTCCTTGTCCCATTGTCCTCCTAGATAAGGCTTTGCTCTATGCCCATTTGCTGTGAAGTGGCTCTGTGTAGCTTCATCTAGCAGCTCAAGACTTCCATAAGGAAAAACTTTTGTTACTAGATACGGACCTGTCCATTTGGACTTGAGCTTGCCAGGGAAGATCTTGAGCCTTGAGTTATACAGGAGCACTTGCTGTCCTGGCTTGAACTCTTTCTTTGAGATCTTCTTGTCATGCCACCTCTTAGCTCTCTCCTTGTATATCTTAGCATTCTCATAAGCTTCTAGTCTAAACTCATCCAACTCATTTAGTTGTAGCAGCCTCTTTTCTCCTGCTGCTTGAGAATCAAGGTTGAGGAGTTTAGTGGCCCAAAAAGCTTTATGTTCAAGCTCCACAGGGAGGTGACAAGATTTTCCATATAATAGCTGAAATGGGGACCTTCCAATGGGAGTTTTGACCTTCTAACTTTCTAGCCCAATCTTTCCTTGTGCTTCCCACTGTTTTTTCTAAAATTCTCTTCAACTCTCGATTTGCTAATTCAGCCTGGCCATTAGTCTGAGGATGGTATGGTGTGGCTACTTTATGGATTACTCCATACTTGTGGAGGAGTTTCTCCATTTGTTTATTGCAGAAGTGACCACCACCATCACTGACAAGACCCTTGGGTACTCCATATCTAGTGAAGATATGCTTCTTAAGGAATTGAAGGACAATTTGTGCATCACAAGTGGTTGTGGCTATGGCTTCCACCCATTTTGAGACATACTCTACTGCCACCAAGATGTATCTGAAAGAATAAGAAGGGGGAAAAGATCCCATGAAATCAATGCCCCATAGGTCAAATAGCTCAACTTCCAAGATGAAATTTTGAGGCATCTCATTCCTTTTTGTCAATCCCCCGGCTCTTTGGCATTCATTGCATTGGTGAATAAACTCTCTGGTATCTTTGAAGATAGTTGGCCAATAGAAACCGCTTTGTAATACCTTTGCAGCTGTTCTCTCTGGTCCAAAGTGTCCACCATAGGCTGAGCCATGACAATGCCACAGTATATCTCTTATTTCACTCTCAGGGACGCATCTCCTAATCACTCCATCAGAACATCTTTTGAACAGGAAAGGTTCATCCCACAAGAACTTCCTTGCTTCATTGATTAGCTTCTTTACTTATTGCTTAGAGAATTCTTGAGGTATCTTTCTCCCCACCTTGTAGTTTGCTATGTCAGCAAACCAAGGTGCTTGTTGGATCTACAACAGATGTTCGTCTGAAAAGCTTTCATTTACAGGCTGTGAGACTTCTTGAATTGTTTCTTTTGGTAGCCTCGATAAGTGATCAACAACTTGGTTTTCAGTGCCCTTCCTGTCCTTTATTTCAATATCAAACTCTTGTAGGAGTAATATCCACCTGATAAGTCTTGGTTTAGCATCCTGTTTTGACATTAAATACTTAAGGGCAGCATGGTCAGTATAAACTACAATTTTGGAACCTATCAAGTATGATCTAAATTTGTCAAATGCATAAACTACAGCCAACAACTCCTTTTCTGTTGTGGTGTAATTTTTTTGAGCCTCATTCAAAACCTTACTTGCATAATATATGACATGATGCAAGTTTTCCTTCTTTTGCCCAAGTACAGCACCAATTGCTATGTCACTCGCATCACACATAAGTTCAAAAAGTAGTTTCCAATTCGGGGGTGTGATTATTGGTGCTGTTGTGAGTCTGTTTTTTAAAGTTTCAAAGGCATACTGGCAAGTTTCATCAAAGACAAAAGGATTATCCATCATCAGCAGATTACTTAAGGGTTTTGCTATTTTAGAAAAATCCTTGATAAACCTTCTATAAAATCCTGCATGCCCCAAGAAACTTCTAACAGATTTCACATTAGTTGGTGAAGGGAGTTTTTCTATGATCTCCACTTTTGCCTTGTCGACCTCTATCCCTTTTCTTGAAACTTTGTGACCAAGAACAATCCCTTCAGGTACCATGAAATGGCACTTCTCCCAGTTCAAAACCAAATTAGTTTCTTAGCACCGTTTCAAGACAAGAGTTAGATGTTTCAGGCAAGCGTTGAAATTGTCACCAAAAACAGAAAAGTCATCCATGAATACCTCTAAAAACTTTTCGACCATATCAGAGAAAATGGAGAGCATACACCTTTGAAATGTGGCTGGGGCGTTGCATAGCCCAAAGGGCATCCTCCTGTATGCAAAAACTCCAAATGGACATGTGAAGGGAGTCTTCTCTTGGTCCTTGGGATCCACCACGATTTGATTGTACCCGGAATACCCATCCAAGAAGCAATAATAGGCATGGCCGGCCAATCTTTCCAGCATCTGATCAATGAATGGAAGAGGAAAATGATCTTTTCTTGTGGCATCATTCAATCTTCGATAGTCTATGCACATCCTCCACCCTGTCACTGTTCTAGTAGGGATTAACTCATTTTTCTCATTGGTGATGACCGTCATTCCTCCTTTCTTTGGTACAACGTGAACCGGGCTTACCCATGAGCTATTAGATATTGGGAAGATTATCCCTGCATTCCACAACTTCATTACTTCCTTCTGGACAACTTCCTTCATTGTGGGATTTAGCCTTCTCTGAGGTTGAACTACTGGCTTGGAATTGTCCTCCAAGAAAATCTTATGCATACACACTGCTGGGCTGATGCCTTTCAGGTCGTCAATGGTCCATCCTAAAGCATCTTTGTGAGCCTTGAGTACATCAAGTAGTTCTCCTTCTTCTTTTTTTGTCAGGGATGAATTTATGATCACTGGAAAGCTCTCTGATGTGCCAAGAAATGCATATTTGAGATGGGTGGGTAATGGCTTCAATTCTTGTTTTTGCACTTTTTCCTTCTTATTTGGCTTCCCCTCTTTGCTATTGGAAATCTCGGCTATTTGCTCTTCTGTTGTCTCTTGGTTACCTTCCTCTTCCTGCTCATGATGATTGATATCTAACATTTCTTCCACCAGGCTCTCTATCATATCCACTCTCAAGTGATCCTCTAGCTCAGGAGGGTGCTGCATGGACTTGAAAACATTTAAGACCATTTGCTCATTGTGTACTCTGAAGATCATCTCTCCCTTTTCTACATCAATAATAGCTCTTGCTGTTGCTAGAAATGGTCTTCCTAGGATGATTGAATTATTTCCTTCCTCTTCAGTGTCCAGGATTACAAAGTCCGCGGGGAAGATAAAATCCCCAACCTTCACTAACAGATTTTCCACAATTCCGTTAGGTGTCTTGATTGATCTATCTTCCATGACTAGCGACATCCTGGTGGGTTTGAGTTCTTCTATAGCTAGCTTCCTCATCATGGATAAAGGCATTAAGTTGATACTAGCTCCAAGATCACAAAGAGCCTTGTCTAATGTCATTTTGCCTATGGTGCAAGAAACTACAAAACTCCCTGGATCTTTAAGCTTTGGTGGGATTCCCTTTTGAAGTACAGTGCTGCATTCTTCGGTGAGCAACATGGTCTCCTTCTCCAGCCAACTTCTTTTCTTGTTGATAAGCTCCTTCAAAAACTTGGCATACAGAGGCATTTGCTCCAATGCTTCAGCCATTGGAATGTTTATCTCCAGTTTCTTGAAAGTCTCAAGGAACTTATGGAAGTGTTGGTTCTTAGTCTCTTTGCTGAACCTTTGAGGATAGGGCAATGGAGGTGTAAAGTTCTTCTCCACTTGCTGTTATCCTGGAACCAGCTCTCCCTTTTGCAAAGTGGTTGGTTGGTCTTCTTTCCTTCTTGGCTTCTCAGTGCTCTTATTTGGCATCACATCTTGATCATTGGCTTCCTCTGCGTGTGTTGGCTTTTCCTCCTCTATTGGCCTCTTGCCACTCTCCACTTGCTTCCTTGTAATATCATTGTTACTCATCAATATTCTCCCACTTCTTAACTGTATCGCCTTGCACTCTTCCTTAGGATTTTGAATTGTGTCACTTGGTAGTGAACTTGATGGTCTCTCTGTTGCAAGGTGTTTAGAGAGCTGACCAATTTGCCTCTCCATATTCTTTATGGAGGCTTCTTGGTTCTTGGCTGTCATTTCTTGGTGTTTCCACATTTTGTCTATCAAGGTTTCCAGGTTAGTGATTCTTTGAGATTCTGGTGATGTTTGCGGTTGGTTGTGAGGTGTGGATGGTGGATGGTAGGCATTTTGGTTGGTGGGTTGGTTATTGGATGGATAATGGTTGGAGTTGGAGTAGTTGTTTTGGGGTTTTCTGTAAGGGTTTTGGTTAGTTTGCTGCTGATTGTAGTTTTGGTTGTTTCTTGAAGTGTTTTGATTTGAGTTCCTCTGCCATGGTTGTTGGTTCTGGTTGTGATTGTCTCCCCATCTGAGGTTGGGGTGGTTCTTCCATGAAGGGTTGTAAGTATCACCATAGACTTCATTTGGCCCAGAATTTTGGTTGTGCATGTACTGGACTTGTTCTTGCTGTTGCTCCTCTTAAGTTTCTTCATTTTGCCCCCATGTGGTTGATGGTTGCCTTGTGTTAACTGCTGTAACTTGGAGGCTATCAATCCTCTTGGCCATTTGCTCAAATTGTTGTTAAATTTACTGTTGCATCATTTTGTTTTGAGCTAGGATTGAGTCCACTCCTTCCAACTCCATCACTCCTTTCCTTTGTGATGGTTGGCGTTGCCTTTGGTGAGCAAAGAAATACTGGTTGTTGGCCACCATATCAATGAGATTTTGGGCTTCCTTTGCCGTTTTCATTAGTTGTAAAGAGCCTCCTGCTGAATAATCCAAAGCCTCTTGAGATTTTAGTGTCAAGCCTTCATAGAAATTCTGTAATTTGTCCCACTCACTGAACATTCCCGGTGGACACTTCTTGATTAGAGCTTTGTATCATTCCCACGCTTCATACAAGGGTTCAGCATCCATTTGAGTGAATGTTTGCACTTCAGTCTTCAATCTAATAACTCTTTGAGGTGGGTAAAACTTGGCAAGGAACTTGGTTACTAGATCATCCCAATTGTTGATGCTGTCTCTTGGGAAAGATTCCAACCATTGAGTGGCTTTGTCTTTGAGAGAAAATGAAAATAGCAGTAGCTTGTAACTGTCAGGGTGCACACCATTGGTTTTGACAGTGTCACAAATCCTTAAGAAGGTGGACAAGTGTTGGTTAGGGTCTTCAAGTGGTCCTCCTCCATAAGAACAATTGTTTTGAGCCAAGGTGATGAGTTGTGGCTTTAGTTCAAAGTTATTTGCATTAACATTTGGGGTGAGAATGCTACTCCCACACTGTCTAGGATCTGCACATGTGTAGGAGGCCAAAACTCTTCTCTGTGGTGGATTATTGTTGTTATTGGCTGCTCCTTCTGCTCCATTTGGTGGATTTGTCAAGTGTTCCTCCATATCTTGGAACTCTTCTTCTGACTCCTCTTCTCTAACAATGTTTTTCCCTCTTTCAGTTCTTCTTAATCTTCTGAGGGTTCTTTCATCTTGTTAACAAAAAGTGGGTATAATTCTCCTTGTACCTGACATACAACCAAAGTATAAGAATCACACAACAACAGAAAGGCAATAACACTTCAATCCATGGCTGAAGTGAAATGTTAGTTAGCTTAAGCAAAAATTCAAACAGTTAGCGTGTTAGTCAAAAGTTAAAGAAACAGAAAAGAAAAAGTGCTTGATCTAGATCTCCACTTCACTTAATCATTATCAATCTAATTCAATCCCCGGCAACGGCGGCAAAAACTTGATGTGTGGAAAACGATCCAACACAAAACTCACCGGCAAGTGTACCGAGTCGCATCAAGTAATAATAACTCACGTGAGTGAGGTCGATCCCACAGGGATTGAAGGATTGAGCAATTTTAGTTTAGTGGGTGATTTAGTCAAGCGAACAAGAGTTGATTTGAGTGATTTGTAATTGACAGAAGCTAAATTGCATGAATTTTAAAGGGAGAGGGGTAATTGACAAGAATTTAAAGTGCAGAAGAATTAAAAGAGCTGAATCTTAAAGTGCAAGTAATATAAATTGCAGAAACTTAGATTGCAAGACATGTAAATGACTGAAACTTAAAGTGCAAGAAATGTAAATTTCTTGAATTATAAAGGGAATTGGGAATTGAATTTGCATAAATTAAACAAGGAAAAGTAAATTGCAACAAGCAGGGAAGTCAAAGATGAATTTAATTGCAGTAGATCTCAAACAGAAAATGTAAATTCGCTTGAAGAAATGTTCAACAGAAGAATTAAAAGGAAGTTTTAGATCTCAGGGGTCAAGAGACTAGAAAACCAAGTCTACATCTCACTACCTTCCTTGATCCAATTCAGAAATCAATTGCAACAAATTAAAGATTAAAACAGTAAGAAAACTCGAATTCAAATCTCAATTCTCCAATAGTGTAGTGAAAGAAACAAAAAGAGATCTCAAGGTGAGATTGAGACAGAATTTCCTCAATTCTCAACACCCAAGACTCAAGTAAGATTTGCGGTAAAAAAAAACAAGAAAATCAAAGAGGAAGAGAATTCAATTCTCCTCCCAGATCCAAGTTACAGTAAGTAAAATCCTCCAAGAGGTGTAAATTCAAAAGTAAAAGTTCATTTCCTTTTCTAAATCAAACTAACTTCTATTTATACACTTTCTTCTAAAGATCTTCAAGCCTTGAATTGGGCCTTGGCCTTGATGGAATTAGGTTGGTAGTAGCCTCTGTTGATTGCTCTTGGTGTTGGAAAGAAATCCACTTGTGAACCGGACCATGAACCATTCATGTTTGAGTCAACGTTTGAGGCAAACATTGACTCAAACGTCTTCGTGAAACCCATTATGCAGATCGGCCACTTGCTGTCATCCACGTTTGAGCCAACGTTTGAGGTCAAACGTGAGCTCAAACGTGGCTTCTCCCATGCTACTCCTTTGGCCAACGTTTGGCCTAACGTTTGAGGCAAACATTGGCGCAAACGTGGCTCACTCAATGCATCAAACAGAGGTGCTCTTCTTTGCTTTTATGGCGCAAACGTTGCCAAGCTCCAGGGGTGTTCATCCTTGTTCTTGTGGCGCCAACGTTTAACCTCAAGTTTGAGGCAAACGTTGGCGCAAACGTTGCTTCTCATGGGTGAAGAATCTTCAAGCCAACGTTTGACCTCAAGTTTGAGGCAAACGTTGGCGCAAACTTGGTGTGCCTCCAGGATGAAAATGCAATCTTCCTCACATTTGAGTTCAAGTTTGAGGCAAACTTTAGCTCAAACGTGAGTCCTTTTTCCTTGCCCCTTGCTGCCCCCTTTTCTTCAACCTTCTTCCAAGCTTTATTCCACCTCTCATCAAAGAACAATTGCATCAAAGCTATGCTCTAATCATGAGAGTTATTCTTCTTCTTGTCATATAAGCAATTATGGCATAAAACTCGTGAAAATGCATCAATTCATCCATGGTTGATTGAATCTAAGGAAACATGAAATTCCACCCTATTGGCTTACTTGTGGCCCAAGAAAGTGCATAAAACCAAATAAAAATAAAGAAAAAGACTAGTGAAACTAGGCTAAGATGACCTGTCATCATCAGCCAAACTCTAAGTTTGGTGTTGAACTCCCATATCCAAACTCTAAGTTTGGTGTTGGGAAGTCTATAAAATTGACCTTATCACCTGTGTGGCTCCATGAGAGCCCACTGTCAAGCTATTGACATTAAAGAAGCGCTTATTGGGAGGCAACCCAATTTTTATTTATCTAATTTTATTTTTATTTTATTGTTCTTTCATGTTTTATTAGGTTCATGATCATGTGGAGTTACAAAATAAATCAAAAAATTAAAAACAGAATCAAAAACAGCAAAAGAAAAATCACACCCTGGAGGAAGGGCTTATTGGCGTTTAAACGCCAGTAAGGAGCATTTGGCTGGCGTTCAACGCCAGAACAGAGCATGGATCTGGCGTTGAACGCCTAAAACAAGCAGCATCCTGGCGTTCACACGCCAGGAATGCACACTGAGGAAAGCTGGCGCTGAACGACAGAAACATGCTGCATCTGGGCGCTGAACGCCTAGAACAAGCACCAATTCGGCGTTTAAATGCCAGAATTGCATGCAAAGGCATTTTACATGCCTAATTGGTGCAGGGATGCAACTCCTTGACACCTCAGGATCTGTAGACCCCACAGGATCATCTCAGCATCTGTGGACCCCACAGGATCCCCACCTACCTCCACTCATACTCTTCCCAATAAACACCCTTCCCCAAAATTCTTCACCAATCATCTCAATCTCTCTTCCCTATTACCTATTCACCACTCACATCCACCCACTCTTCCCCATAAACCTACCTCATAAACCCCACCTACCTTCAAAATTCAAAATCACTTTCCCACCCAAACCCACCCTAAATGGCTGAACCTAACCCCTCTCCCTCCACTATATAAACCCCTCCATTCTTCTTCATTTTCATACAACACAACCCTCTCTTCCTCTTCTTGGCCAAAACACAACCTCTCTCCCTTTCCTCCATTTCTTCTTCTTCTTCTTCATCTTTTCTTTCTTCTCTTGCTCGAGGGCGAGCAATATTCTAAGTTTGGTGTGGTAAAAGCATAAAGCTTTTTGTTTTTCCATTACCATTGATGGCACCTAAGACCGGAGAATCCTCTAGAAAAGGGAAAGGGAAGACAAAAGCTTCCACCTCCGAGTCATGAGAGATGGAAAGATTCATCTCCAAAGAAGAAGGTGATCCCCGAGGTCCCTTTCAAACTCAAGAGAAATGAGTATCTGGAAATCCGACATGAAATCCAAAGAAGAGGTTGGGAAGTTCTAACAAACCCCATCCAACAAGTCGGAATTCTAATGGTTCAAGAGCTATATGCTAATGCATGGGTCACTAGGAACCATGATCAAAGTAAGAACCCGAACCCAAAGAATTATCTCACCATGGTTCGGGGGAAATACTTAGATTTCAGTCTGGAAAATGTGAGGTTGGCGTTCAACTTGCCAATGATGGAAGAGAACGCATGCCCCTACACAAGAAGAGTCAACTTTGATCAAAGGTTGGACCAAGTCCTCATGGACATATGTGTGGAAGGAGCTCAATGGAAGATTGACTCAAAAGGCAAACCGGTTTAACTAAGAAGATTGGACCTTAAGCCTGTAGCTAGAAGATGGTTGGAGTTCATTCAACGCTCAATCACTCCCACTAGCAACCGGTCTGAAGTCACTATAGACCGGGCCATCATGATCCATAGCATCATGATTGGAGAAGAGGTGGAGGTTCATGAGATTATACCTCAAGAACTCTACAAGGTAGCTGACAAGTCCTCCACTATGGCAAGGTCAGCTTTTCCTCACCTCATTTGCCATCTATGCAATTCGGCTGGGATTGACATAGAGGGAGACATCCTCATTGATGAGGACAAACCCATCACTAAGAAAAGGATGGAGCAAACAAGAGAGCCTATTCATGGATCTTAAGAGACGCATGAAGAAGCTCATAACCAAGAAATCCCTGAGATGCCTCAAGGGATGCACTTTCCTCCACAGAATTTTTGGGAGCAAATCAACACCTCCCTAGGAGAATTAAGTTCCAACATGGGACAATTAAGAGTGGAACATCAAGAGCACTCCATCATCCTTCACAAAATTAGAGAAGATCAAAGAGCTATGAGGGAGGAGCAACAGAAACAAGGAAGAGACATAGAAGAGCTCAAAGACATCATTAGTTCCTCAAGAAGGAAACGCCACCATCACTAAGGTGGACTCATTCCTTGTTCTCAAATTTTCTGTTTTTCATTTTCTTTATGTTAAGTGCTTATCTATGTTAGTATCTTATTACATGATCATTAGTATTTAGTAACTTTGTCTTAAAGTTATGAATGTCCTATGAATTCATCACCTCTCTTAAATGAAAAATGTTTTTAATTCAAAAGAACAAGAAGTACATGAGTTTTGAATTTATCCTTAAACTTAGTTTAATTATATTGATGTGGTGACAATACTTTTTGTTTTCTGAATGTATACTTGAACAGTGCATATGTCTTTTGAAGTTGATGTTTATGAATGTTAAATATGTTGGCTCTTGAAAGAATGATGACAAAGAGACATGTTATTTGATAAACTAAAAAATCATAAAATTGATTCTTGAAGCAAGAAAAAGCAGTGAATACAGAAAGGTTGCAGAAAAAAAAAGAAAAAAAAAGAAAAAAAATAGCGAAAAAAAAGAGAAAGAAAAAGAAAAAGCAAGCAGAAAAAGCCAAAAGCTCTTAAAACCAAAAGGCAAGAGCAAAAAGCCAATAACCCTTAAAACCAAAAGGCAAGGGTAAATAAAAGGGATCCCAAGGCTTTGAGCATCAGTGGATAGGAGGGCCTAAAGGAATAAAATTCTGGCCTAAGCGGCTAAACCAAGTTGTCCCTAACCATGTGCTTGTGGCGTGAAGGTGTCAAGTGAAAACTTGAGACTGAGCGGTTAAAGTCAAGGTCCAAAGCAAAAGAAGAGTGTGCTTAAGAACCCTGGACACCTCTAATTGGGGACTTTAGCAAAGCTGAGTCACAATCTGAAAAGGTTCACCCAATTATGTGTCTGTGGCATTTATGTATCCAGTGGTAATACTGGAAAACAAAGTGCTTAGGGCCACGGCCAAGACTCATAAAGTAGCTGTGTTCAAGAATCAACATACTGAACTAGGAGAATCAATAACACTATCTGAACTCTGAGTTCCTATAGATGCCAATCATTCTGAACCTCAATGGATAAAGTGAGATGCCAAAACTATTCAAGAGGCAAAAAGCTACAAGTCCCGCTCATCTGATTGGAGCTATGTTTCATTGATAGTTTGGAATTTATAGTATATTCTCTTCTTTTTATCCTATTTGAATTTCAGTTGCTTAGGGACAAGCAACAATTTAAGTTTGGTGTTGTGATGAGCGGATAATTTATACACTTTTTGGCATTGTTTTTAGTATGTTTTTAGTAGGATCTAGTTACTTTTAGGGATGTTTTTATTAGTTTTTATGTTAAATTCACATTTCTGGACTTTACTATGAGTTTGTGTGTTTTTTTGTGATTTCAGGTATTTTCTGGCTGAAATTGAGGGACTTGAGCAAAAATCAGATTCAGAGGTTGAAGAAGGACTGCTGATGCTGTTGGATTCTGACCTCCCTGCACTCAAAGTAGATTTTCTAGAGCTACAGAACTCAAAATGGCGCGCTTTCAATTGCGTTGGAATGTATACATCTAGGGCTTTTCAGAAATATATAATAGTCCATACTTTGGACGAGTTTAGATGACGCAAAAGGGCATTGAACGCCAGTTCTACGCTGCAGTCTGGAGTTAAACGCCAGAAACACGTCACGAACCAGAGTTGAACGCCAAAAACACGTTACAACTTGGCGTTCAACTCCAAAAGAAGCCTCTACATGTGTAAACTTCAAGCTCAGCCCAAGCACACACCAAGTGGGCCCCGGAAGTGGATTTATGCATCAATTACTTACTTTTGTAAACTCTAGTAGCTAGTTTAGTATAAATAGGACTTTTTACTATTGTATTTACATCTTATGATCTGATGATCGGATGATCTTTAGTTTCATCTATTGATCACGTTTGGGGGCTGGCCATTCGGCCATTCCTAGACCTTAATCACTTATATATTTTCAACGGTAGAGTTTCTGCACTCCATAGATTAAGGTGTGGAGCTCTGCTGTTCCTCATGATTTAATGCAAAGTACTACTGTTTTATATTCAATTCAACTTATTTCGCTTCTAAGATATCCATTCGCACCCAAGAACATGATGAATGTGATGATTATGTGACGCTCATCATCATTCTCACTTATGAACGCGTGCCTGACAAACACTTCTGTTCTACATGCAAACAAGCTAGAATGAGTATCTCTTAGATATCTAATACAAGGGACCGAGTCCGAGATATTAGAATCTTCGTGGTATAAGTTAGAACCCATGGATGGCCATTCCTGAGATCCGAAAAGTCTAAACCTTGTCTGTGGTATTTGATGATTGGATTTTTGATGGTTTAGAATTTCACAAATGAATTCTCGTTGCAAATATAGTTTCTAAACCAAACAATAATCCTTTCATACAAAAGATTGTTTGTCACAAGTAACAAACCCCTAAAATTAATAACCGAAGTATTCAAACCTCGGGTCGTTCTCCCTAGGAATTGTAATAAAGTGTCTTGTTATTGGTTGTGAATTATATTTGGGGTTTTTAAGCTTTTGGACAAGAAGTATAAATGGCAAAGAAAATAAACTAACAACTAACAAAGCTCTTGGCAAGATATGAGAACTAGAAGTCCTATCCTAGTTATCCTTCTCAATTGTGATGAGAATTGTTCATTGCTACCACTTAGTTAACCCTTACTAATTAAAGGAAAGTCAAGTGGATGAATTGACTTGAGCCACAAGTCCTAGCCAACTCCCAAGGAAAGACTAGCTTTAGTGCACTCCAAACTAATTAGCAATCTCTCCAATTATCAATCAACAAAGGAATTAGATAACTCAAGTGTCACTAATTACTCTACCTAGGCCAAGAGGAACAAAATCTAACTAATAGCTATAAGAGACATTTCATCAAAAACATAGAGTGCAATACAAGTAAACACATAAATTTGCAAGAATTAAAGAGAGATCTAACTACAAAGGCAAGAGGTCCACAATAGAAAACTAAATCAATCATGAAACAACAAAGAACTTACCAATTGCATTGAAGGAGAAATGTAGATCTACAAAAGAGAATTCACAAACTACAAACAAAGGAATTACATTAGAAGAAGAATCCTACAAGTGCAATAGAGGAGAGGAACGAAAATTAGAAGAGAGAATAAGAAGAAATAGATCTAGATCTAAGAACTAATCTAATCCTAATCCTAGAGAGAAGAGAGAGCTTCTCTCTCTAGAAACTAACTCAAAGCTAAACTAAACTAATTGGTAACTAACATATGTTTCCCTCTTCACTCCTTGGGTTAAATAGCATCAGAAATGAGTTGGATTGGGCCCACAAGGCTTTAGAATTTGTTGGCCACGTTTTGCTTTAAGTGAACTAGGTGGCAGCAACGATGCGTGCGTGTACTTTGCGCGTACGCGCCACCATACTTGTAGCAACTATGGCAAATCTTATATCGTTTCGAAGCCCCGGATGTTAGCTTTCCAACCCAACTGGAACCGCATCATTTGGACCTCTGTAGCTCAAGTTATGGCCGATTAAGTGCGAAGAGGTCGGCTTGACAGCTTTCCGGTTCTTCCATTTCTTCATGAGTTCTCCAACTTTTCATGCTTTCTTTCTTCATTCCCTTGATCCAATCTTTGCCTCCTAAACCTTAAATCACTTAACAAACATATCAAGGCATCTAATAGAATCAAGGTGAATTAAATTTAGCTATTTTGAGTCCTAAAAAGCATGTTTTCACATTCAAGCACAGTTAAAGGAGAATATACAAAACCATGCTATTTCTTGAATAAATATGGGTAAAAGGTGATAAAATCCCCAAAAATCAATACAAAACAAACCGTCAAATTGGGGTTTGTCAACCTCCCCACACTTAAACCAAGCATGTCCTCATGCTTGAACCAAGAATGAAGTAAGGGTATGGCATTTATTCAATGGAAACTAACTAAATGCAATCTACCTATATGCAACTATCTAAATGAATGCAAGTGCTTGGTCAAAATAAATCAATTCCCAAGAAACATATATGCACAAGGGCTAAGGACTAGCAAGTCTAATCCACAGTTGAATTGAGTTATTAAATATTTTTACAAACTTGCATGAAGAATGATGATCATAGGTGAAAACATGTAATTGAGCATCAAACCCTCACCGGATGTGTTTGCACTCTATTCGCTCAAGTGTTTAGGGTTGATTCACTCAATTCTCCTCTATTTCATGCTTTCCAAGATTTGTTTTTCTTCTAACAATCAACATTTATTTCATGCATGCATACAAGTATCATGAGGTCTTTTCATTGGTTGTAATGGGGCTAGGGTTAAGGTAGGATGCATATTTGGTCAAGTGAGCTTGAAATTTGAATCTTTGATAAGCTTAAACTTCCCACTTAACCTATGACATCCTATACAATTAAGTTCTAATCTAGCTACCCATTTTTCACCTTTTCACATACTCATGCATTTTCTTTTCATTTCACAACACTTATGCATTGATCTTATTGAGCTTCACCTTGGGGCATTTTGTCCCCTTTTTATTATTTTTATTCTTTTTTCTTTCTTTTTCTATTTTTTTTTTCTTTTTTCCATATTGTTTTTCTTTTTCACTTTTATTTCTTTTTTCTTTTCATTTTTTTTCTTTTTCTTTCAAACTATACACAAGAACATCAATGCATAAGGTCTATACATTTAATCAATACATGAGTATGTACCAATTCCCCAATATAAAAATACAAAACACAAACACCCTTTTATCCCAACCAATGTCCCAAAGTTTTTCCACTCTTGGATGACACTCACACTCACTAGCCTAAGCCAATCAAAGATCCAAATAAAGGACATTTATTGTTTTTCGCTTTAAGGCTAGTAATGTGCTAAATTAAAGAATAAATGGGTTAAGCGTAGGCTCAAATTTGGCTAACAAAGGAAGATAAAAGGTAGGCTATTTGGGTAAGTGAGCTAAATGAAATGATGGCCTCAATCACATAAATGCATGAATACACAAAATAATGGACATAAAGAATCAAACAAATCAAAGATTACAATCATAGAAAGAGAATAATGCACACAAGAAGGAAAAATAAGTGGTTGTAAGATGTAACCACACCGTTAGGCTCAAATCTCACAAGCTTGTGTTCTTAGCTCAAAACATGTTCCACAATATATATAATTCAAGCAAGTTCTATGAAAAGTTTTCACTCAAATCAATTGACATGCCCTATAGATAGAAATCTTGAAAAATTCTCATTATTTTGACTAAGCTTATTGTGTATGCATATGCAAAAATAAGAAAATGCAAGTAAAAATCCTAAAATCCTAGAATGAAATGCAAAAGTATTGGAGTTAGAAATTTGTCACCCAAAATCGCCGACCGGTCGGACGACCTCCCCACACTTAAAAGTTTGCACCGTCCTCGGTGCACTCAAAGATGAGCAAGGGGGTACGGCGACTCTCCGGATTGCTATGTGTTCTTTCTTCCGCTTCCATGGTTGCTTGTGGTGCATTCGTTATGAAAACAAAAATATAACACCATAAGATGAGAAGATATAAAAGCAAGGAAGCATACATTGTTGGAATGAGATAAATCACTAGAATGAGGTGAGTGAATTAGTGTGACATTAAGAAATATTAGGTGTGTGAATTCTAAATTACGCGGTTTAGAATACACATTAGCATAAAAGCTATGTCACAAAAGAAGCATGCACTTCACTTATCCTAGTGTGCTTGAGATGCTTTAAGTAAGCTTGTAAGGTAAGACAAGCATTAGAGAAGCATGAAAGCATTCAAGTCAAACATATGGATGGATATAATCATGAAATACAATGCATTAAGGTAAATGCTCAACATTATCCATCAAGAGATTGCCTAATCAAAGAATATGGTTCAAATCACATGGTGGCTAGCTACAACATGCAATTCAAAAGAGTTATAAGCTCGAAGACAATTCTCATCACTTGGTATTTTTCAAAAGGTAAGCATGAAGAACTCAAAACCAAGTAACAAAATATAACCTCAATCATAGAATCCAACAAAGATTATCTAAAAACATTCATGCTAAAATAGCATTTAGGTAATAAGGGATATAGCAATGTATAGTAAACAAAGTCAATACTCCAACACTTATGATGAAAAGAGAGAAAATAAAATAAAAACTAAACTAAAACTAGCTAATCAACTAACTAACTAACTAATTAACTAACTAAAATAAATGGTTATCCATGGTGTTTGGAAGTGTTGGATGAGGGGTAGGAGGAGGGAAGAAGAAAGGAGAAGGAAAGAATTGGAAAGAGGAGAAGAAAAGAAAAATGGATGGGAGAAAGAAATCTGCGCGTAAGCACGCATGGCGCGCGCGCGTCGTTGGCTTATTTCGAGAGTGGCGCGTACGCGTCATGTGCGCGTGTGCACAAGTGGGGTTTGTGCCAGAGGCACAACGTTGGCGCGGCGCAGGCACAACTCTCTGGAAAATGTATGGAGGTTGGAACTTCTCAATCCACGCGTATGCACGCATGGCGCGCGCGCGTGGATGGTCGAAAATGCTGGAAGTGCGCGTACGCGCCATGTACGCGTACGCGTGGATGGTGCTCTGTTTTTCAAAAAAAAATTTCTATGTTTTTTTTTTTTGTTGCACCAATCCAAGCATTCCAAACCTCCAAACAGCTACCAAAACACCATAAAACCTTATTTAACATACTTAAACTACCAATTAAACTCTACCAACTAATCTAAACATGAAATTAAACTAATTCTATCAATATGTACAAAAGAGAAAATGAAAGGATTTTACCATGGTGGGTTGTCTCCCACCTAGCACTTTTGTTTATTGTCCTTAAGTTGGACTTGTGGGGAGCTCCTCATCAAGGTGGCTTGTGCTTGTATTCATCTTGGAACTCCCACCAATGCTTGGTTCTCCATCGTGCCCCAAGATTCTTCATGGATTGAGCCAAGTCTTGATGGAGTTCTTCACAAGCTTGGGGCTCCCAAAGTTGATCCTCTTCTTGTAATCCGGGATCCCACACTTTGTTTTCACACCCGTCTTGAGGTTGATCATCATTATTAGTCCAACCGGGTGGTGAGTGAGGTGAATTCTCTATATAGTGGCCAACAATCCTCCTAGACCCATCTATTTGAGCACTACTCCAACCTTTATATCTCATGTTTGATGCATCAACCATAATGAGCCTTGATTTGCAACGCCAACCACAAAACCTTTTTCGTTTACGCGTCATCCCACAAAGCTCCCCAAGTTGGCCATCCGTTTCAAGCAAACCATATTCAAGTGGGATAATAAAGCTAATAGAAATAAATTTCACCCACTCAAATGAAGGAGTAGAAGGCAACCTAGGCAAAGACAACTCCAAGAGTTTTGATAAAGCGTATTCAATTCCCATCCTCCTTTTTCTAAGGATTTCCACCTCTTCACAAGACTTCTCAGTTATAATCCTTTGTTCAACAATTTTATATAAACCTTTTCTCCTACTCAAGTCATAAATGGGAGGGTAAGAAAAATTTACCTCCACATTGCTTTCCATCTTGTTGGGAGAAGGTTCTTCATGCTCAAAGGATTCTTCACCACTAAGGTTTGATGCTTGATCTTCATCACCAAGGGAACTCACTTCTTGCTCTATCCCATCCAAATCTTCATATGGAATATGTCTTGGAAGGTGTGCACTTTCCTTCCTAGCATCAATTTCAATCATCTTGGAGGGGTTTTCTTCAATTCTAGATTCCCATGGAGGCTCCGCATCTCCTAAGTCTTCAACCAATTTTTCCCTTTCTTCAATAATCATAGCTTCCTCCAATTGTTCCAATACAAAGCAACTTCCCTCATTCTCCACCAATCTCTCTTTTATGTTATGCTCTTCATTTGATTCCCCACATGTAGCCATGGGAGTTCCTTGAGAGTTCAAGCATTGGGATGCTAACCGGTTTACCACCTCATCCAAGGCGGCCGTGAATTGTTGCACATCCCTTTTCATTTCCTCTTGTCCTTGAACAAGAACATCAAGGATGTCATCCATTGGAGGTTGGGGTGGATGGAAGGGTTCATCAATTTGGGGGAAGGGTTCATAGTAGGAAGGTGGTTCTTCTTGGTAGAGTTGTGGTGGTTCAATAATTTCCACTCTTTCCACTTGTTGCACAACACACTCCATGGTTGCTTGAAATTGATCCAATGCTTCCTTGAGACGATCCCTTGACTCTTGTTCCTCTTGGATAATATGATTAGGATCATATGGCTCTTGGATTGATGGACATGAATATTCTTCCATGGGAGGTTGTGGTGAAAAGTGGTATTCATCTTGTGGTTGAAAATTTTCATACATTTGTGGTTGAAAATTTTCATACAATTGAGGTGGTTCATCTTGGTAATAACATGGAGGGGGTGGCTCTTGGAAGTGGTGATGTTGAGATGGTGGTGGCTCTATATGTGGTTCATATGGCTCATACGGTTGTTGTAATGGTAGATATGGATGAGGGTCATATGAAGGTGGTTGGTGAAAAGTGGCTTTTGAGTATGGTTGAGGGTTATGTTGAGGGTATGGCTCATAGGCATATGGTGGTGGTTCTTAAAAGTCACAAGGGAGTTCACCATAGCCATTAGATTGATATGCATCAAAGAATGGCTCTTCTTCATAGTGTATTGGTGGAGGTTGTTGCCATGAAGATTGATCATGTGCATGTGGCTCTTCCCACCTTTGGTTATCCCATTCTTGATACACATCTTCATTGTAGCCCCCATTACCTACAACATAGTTGTAATCACACTCATAGCCAAAGTGAGAATTCATGATAGCAAGAGAAAATAAAAATAAAATCAAATAAGAAGAAAGAAAATTAAATCCTAAAAACTAGTAAGAACTAACAAAGAAGCAAAAGGCAAACATATTCACAATATTCACATATATACAAGAACCAATAACATAACACCATTGCAAATCCCCGGCAACGGCGCCATTTTGATTATTGGATTTTTGATGGTTTAGAATTTCACAAATGAATTCTCGTTGCAAGTATAGTTTCTAAACCAAACAATAATCCTTTCATACAAAAGATTGTTTGTCACAAGTAACAAACCCCTAAAATTAATAACCGAAGTATTCAAACCTCGGGTCGTTCTCCCTAGGAATTGTAATGAAGTGTCTTGTTATTGGTTGTGAATTATATTTGGGGTTTTTAAGCTTTTGGACAAGAAGTATAAATGGCAAAGAAAATAAACTAACAACTAACAAAGCTCTTGGCAAGATATGAGAACTAGAAGTCCTATCCTAGTTATCCTTCTCAATTGTGATGAGAATTGTTCATTGCTACCACTTAGTTAACCCTTACTAATTAAAGGAAAGTCAAGTGGATGAATTGACTTGAGCCACAAGTCCTAGCCAACTCCCAAGGAAAGACTAGCTTTAGTGCACTCCAAACCAATTAGCAATCTCTCCAATTATCAATCAACAAAGGAATTAGATAACTCAAGTGTCACTAATTACTCTACCTAGGCCAAGAGGAACAAAATCTAACTAATAGCTATAAGAAACATTTCATCAAAAATATAGAGTGCAATACAAGTAAACACATAAATTTGCAAGAATTAAAGAGAGATCTAACTACAAAGGCAAGTGGTCCACAATAGAAAACTAAATCAATCATGAAACAACAAAGAACTTACCAATTGCATTGAAGGAGAAATGTAGATCTACAAAAGAGAATTCACAAACTACAAACAAAGGAATTACATTAGAAGAAGAATCCTACAAGTGCAATAGAGGAGAGGAACGAAAATTAGAAGAGAGAATAAGAAGAAATAGATCTAGATCTAAGAACTAATCTAATCCTAATCCTAGAGAGAAGAGAGAGCTTCTCTCTCTAGAAACTAACTACAAAGCTAAACTAAACTAATTGGTAACTAACATATGTTTCCCTCTTCACTCCTTGGGTTAAATAGCATCAGAAATGAGTTGGATTGGGCCCACAAGGCTTTAGAATTCGTTGGCCACGTTTTGCTTTAAGTGAACTAGGTGGCAGCAACGGCGCGTGCGCGTACTTTGCGCGTGCGCACCACCATACGTGTAATAACTATGGCAAATCTTATATCGTTTCGAAGCCCCGGATGTTAGCTTTCCAACCCAACTGGAACCGCATCATTTGGACCTCTGTAGCTCAAGTTATGGCCGATTAAGTGCGAAGAGGTCGGCTTGACAGCTTTCCGGTTCTTCCATTTCTTCATGAGTTCTCCAACTTTTCATGCTTTCTTTCTTCATTCCCTTGATCCAATCTTTGCCTCCTAAACCTTAAATCACTTAACAAACATATCAAGGCATCTAATAGAATCAAGGTGAATTAAATTTAGCTATTTTGAGTCCTAAAAAGCATGTTTTCACATTCAAGCACAGTTAAAGGAGAATATACAAAACCATGCTATTTCTTGAATAAATATGGGTAAAAGGTGATAAAATCCCCAAAAATCAATACAAAACAAACCGTCAAATTGGGGTTTGTCAGTATTCCGAGTAGGATCTGGGAAGGGATGGCTGTGACGAACTTCAAACTCGCGAGTGCTGGGCGTAGTGACAGACGCAAAAGGAGGGTGAATCCTATTCAGTATGATCGAGAACCTCCAGATGATTAGCCGTGCCGTGACAGAGCATTTGGACCTTTTTCACAGAGAGAATGGGATGTAGCCATTGACAACGGTGATGCCCTATATAAAGCTTGCCATGGAAAGGAGTAGGACTGGTTGGATGAAGACAGCAGGAAAGCAGAGGATCAGAGGAATGAAAGCATCTCTATACGCTTATCTGAAATTCTCACCAATGATTTACATAAGTATTTCTATCTGTATTTTCTGTTTATTTATTATTATTATTCAAAAACTCCATAACCATTTGATATCCGCCTGACTGAGATTTACAAGGTGACCATAGCTTGCTTCAAGCCGACAATCTCCGTGGGATCGACCCTTACTCACGTAAGGTTTTATTACTTGGACGACCCAGTGCACTTGCTGGTTAGTTGTATCGAAGTTGTGACAAATTATAAATTAAGATTAGAGCACCAAGTTTTTGGAGCCATTACCAGGGATCACAATTTCGTGCACCACTTAGGTTGGAGGTTCAGACTTTCAAGCAGAAGGAGGGTGAAACTCTTTATGAAGCTTGGGAGAGATACAAGCTACTGACTAGGCAATGCCCTCCGGACATGTTCTCCAAATGGACCCAACTAGATATCTTTTATGAAGGTTTGGGTGAGATGTCCAAGATGAGCCTAGACACTTCTGCAGGCGGTTCACTGCACAAGAAGAAGACACCAGAGGAGACTATTGAGCTGATTGCATTGGTTACAAGGAACCAATATTTATATTCATCTAACAGGAATCCTGTGAACTCTGAGACCTCTCAGAAGAGAGGCGTGTTGGAAGTAGAAGCTGTTAATGCTCTTCTTGCTCAGAACAAGCTTATATCCCAGCAGATAAATCTACCTACTCAACAGATGGGTGGCATGCAAGTCTCAACTATCAACACTCAAAATTCACCCCAAGAGACCTCCTATGACATGGCAGGTAACTTTGTGCAAAATGATAATTATGATTATGCTCAACCCTCTTCTGAACAGGTGAATTACATGGGGAGTGGTCCTAGAAATCCCAACAATGATCCAAATTCTAAGACATACAATCAGGGGTGGAGGAATCACCCAAATTTTGGGTGGAGAGATCAACTTCAGAGACCTCAGAACTTCAACAATAATTCTCAGGGCGGTTTTCAACATAACAACTATAATAACCGTCAATTTCAGTCTCAGCAATAACAACCACCTCAGCAGGCAAATTCTAAATCCCAAGAATATTCTAAATGGAAGATGATGATGAGTTTCATACAAGAAACCAGAGCCTCCATTAGAAATTTGGAGGTACAAATGGGTCAAATGAGCAAGCAATTACCTGAAAAGTCTTCAAATACATTCCCTGGTGATACAGTGGTGAACCCAAGAGAAGATTGCAAGGCTATTCAATTGACAAGTGGTAAGGTGGCTGGTTCTGAGACCAAGGTCAATGAAGATCTAGTTGAAAAGGAAGCTCCATAGGAGAAGAAGGAAGAAGTGGAGCACGCCCCTCCTAAGCGCGCAGACAACCCGTTTTCTGACTCTCTTGACACTTATCCCACCTTACCAAAGGCCCCTGAATACAAGCCAAAAATGCCATATCCTCAGAGGCTTCAGAAGGCGTCCAAAGAAAAGTAATTCTCTAAATTTTTAAATGTCTTCAAGAAGCTGCAGATCAACATTCCTTTTGCAGAGGCTCTGGAGTAAATGCCTCTCTATACTAAATTTATGAAAGAGTTGTTGACCCACAAGAAGAATTGGAAGAAGCAAGAAACCGTGGTGTTAACCAAGGAACGCAGTGCTATTATTCAACACACCCTTCCTGAGAAGATGCCAGACCCAGGGAGCTTTGTCATTCCTTGCACCATTGGAGAAGTCGGCATTCAGAGAGCTTTATGTGATCTTGGAGCTAGCATCAACCTCATGCTACTTTCAGTGATGAAAAAGCTTCAAATTGAGGAGGTAAAACCCACTCGTATTTCTCTTCAACTTGCTGATCTTTCTATTAAATTATCTGTGGGTGTAGTTGAAGATTTACTTGTTAAAGTAAGACCATTTATTTTCCCTGTTGATTTTGTTATATTAGACATGGAAGAGGAGGTAAAATCCTCTATTATACTTGGTAGACCCTTTTTAGCTACAGGTAAAGCTCTGATTGATGTGCAAAAGGGTGAATTAACCCTGAGGGTCAATGAAGAACAGGTGGTCCTAAATGTTTTTGAAGCCCTCAAGCACCCCAATAACTCTGGGGGGTGTATGAAAATAGATGTTATTGAACCACTTGTTCAAGAAGTACTGGAAACTGAGGTACTTGATGATGTTCTGGATCCTATTTCTGAGTGTGAATTAGTTGAAGTTGACGATTCACCACCCCAAAAGGAGCTGATGAACACGCCAATCAAGGAGGAGGAAGCCCCCAAGCTTGAGCTCAAACCCTTACCCCCTTCTCTGAAATATGTGTTCTTGGGTGGAAATTATTCATATCCAGTGATTATTAGCTCTTCTCTGAAGCCTGAAGAAGAGGAAGCGCTTATCTCAGTGCTCAGGAGCCATAAAATAGCTCTTGGGTGGACCATTAGTGACTTGAAGGGGATTAGTCCAACCAAGTGTATGCACAAAATCCTTCTTGAAGATGATGCTAAACCAGTTGTGCAACCACAAAGGAGACTCAATCCAACTATGAAAGAGGTGGTCCAAAAAGAGGTAATAAAATTATGGGAAGCAGGTATTATTTATCCTATTTCTGACAGTCCTTGGGTAAGTCCTGTGCAGGTAGTTCCCAAGAAAGGAGGGATGACAGTGATCAAGAATAAAAAGAATGAGCTTATTCCTACAAAAACAGTCACAGGATGGAAAATGTGCATAGATTACAGGAGGCTCAACACTGCTACAAGGAAGGATCATTTCTCCCTCCCTTTCATTGATCAGATGCTTGAGAGGTTAGCTGGTCATGCTTTTTATTGTTTTCTAGATGGATATTCTGGATATAATCAAATTGCAGTGGACCCTCAAGATCAAGAGAAGACAGCATTCACATGCCCCTTTAGAGTATTTGCCTACAGGAGAATGCCATTTGGACTTTGCAATGCTCAAGCAACTTTTCAGAGGTGTATGCTTTCAATTTTTTCTGATATAGTTGAAAAGTTTATTGAGATATTTATGGATGACTTTTCTGTTTTTGGTAATTCTTTTGAATCCTGCCTTAAACATTTATCTCTTGTCTTGAAATGGTGTCAAGAATCAAACCTTGTTTTGAATTGGAAAAAATGCCATTTTATGGTTACAAAAGGCATTGTTCTTGGACACCGGATTTCAAGTAAGGGAATTGAGGTTGACAGAGCAAAGGTGGAGGTAATTGAAAAATTACCACCACCAACTAATGTTAAGGCAATTAGGAGTTTCTTGGGTCATGCAGGATTTTATAAAAGATTTATAAAGGATTTTTCTAAAATTGCTAAACCATTGAGCAACCTGTTGGTTGTTGATGTTCTTTTTGTCTTTGATTCTGATTGTCTGCATGCTTTTGAAACTCTGAAGGCAAACCTTACCTCTGCTCCCATTATAGCTCCCCCTGACTGGGATTTACCATTTGAATTAATGTGTGATGCTAGTGATTTTGCTATAGGAGCTGTTTTAGGACAGAGGCATGGTAAGCTTGTACATGTCATTTACTATGCCAGTCGTGTGTTAAATAATGCTCAAAAGAATTACACAACTACAGAAAAGGAATTATTAGCTATTTTGTATGTTGTTGATAAGTTTAGGTCCTATTTACTTGGTTCTAAGGTTATTGTTTATACTGACCATGCTGCTTTGAAGTACCTTCTAACCAAACAGGATACTAAACCAAGATTAATCAGATGGGTGTTGCTCCTTTAGGAGTTTGATATTGAGATAAAAGACAGGAAAGGGTCAGAAAATCAAGTAACTGACTATCTCTCCAGAATTGAGCCTGAAGCAGGAGTACAACCACCCACAGCTGTGACTGAGACATTTCCAGATGAGCAATTATTCCTCATTCAGCAGGCTCCATGGTTTGCAGACATTGCAAATTATAAGGCCATGAATTTTATTATAAGGGAGTACTGCAGGCAACAAGTAAAGAAGCTATTGACTGATGCAAAATACTACATTTGGGAGGAACCATACCTTTTTAAAAGGTGTTCAGATGGTATAATAAGGAGATGTATCCCAGATAAAGAAACACAGCAGATTCTTTGACACTGTCATAGTTCTGAATATGGAGGCCACTTTGGTGGTGAAAGGACAGCTACAAAGGTCCTTCAGAGCGGATTCTACTGGCCTACTCTCTTCAGAGATTCAAGAAAATTTATGAAGCACTGTGACAGATGTGCAAAAGCCACAAATCTCCCTGCCAATCACGAAATGCCACAGCAGGGGATTCTTGAGGTTGAGTTATTTGATGTATGGGGTATTGATTTCATGGGACCTTTCCCACCCTCACATTCAAACAACTATATTCTAGTGGCAGTTGATTATGTGTCCAAGTGGGTGGAAGCTGTGGCTCTACCCACCAATGATGCCAAGGTGGTAATGAGCTTTCTTCAGAGGTATATCTTTAGCCGGTTTGGCGTCCCAAGGACACTCATTAGTGATGGAGGAAGTCACTTCTGTAATAGACAGCTGGATTCTCTTCTGCACAGATATGGAGTCCGTCATAAGGTGGCAATCCCCTATCACCCTCAGACAAGTGGACAGGTAGAAGTTTCCAACAGGGAACTTAAGAGGATTCTAGAGAAGACTGTCAGTATTTCAAGAAAGGATTGGTCTAGGAAGCTTGATGATGCTCTCTGGGCTTACCGGACAGCGTACAAGACTCCAATTAGCATGTCCCTATATCAGTTGGTCTCTGGCAAAGCCTGTCACCTGCCAGTTGAGCTGGAACACAAGGCTTATTGGGCAATCAGGTACCTGAATCTTGATTCAGAAGCTGCAGGAATTAAGCGGATGCTTTAGTTGAATGAGCTTGATGAATTCAGATATTCAGCCTATGAGAATGCCAAGCTCTATAAGGAGAGAACCAAGCTACTGCATGACAAGAAGATTTTCATCAGAGTTTTTGAGCCAGGACAGAGAGTGCTTCTATATAATTCAAGGCTCAAATTCTTTTCCGGGAAGCTAAAATCCCGGTGGTCAGGACCGTTTGTGGTTACCAGAGCTTCACCATATGGTCATGTGGAAATACAGGAAGAGAATTCTGACAGGAAGTTTACAGTGAATGGCCAGAGGCTGAAGCACTACCTTGGAGGCGAGATTGATCGCCAGAGGTCCACTCATCTGCTGAACTAGCAGAACTGACCGTCAAGCTAATGACGTTAAAGAAGCGCTTGTCGGGAGGCAACCCGATAATTTTGTATCCTTAGCTATTTTTCGTAGTATTAGTTTTCTTAGTTATTTTATTTTTATTGAGTTCTTACTAATTTTCTGATCATGCAGCTATGTTCTTCTAGGAACCAAACACCTCAAGCTACATAAAAAAAAGGGCACCCGATGCGCAAGCGTCATTGACACGAACACGTCAATCATGTGTGCGTAAAGAATAAAAATTGACAGAGAGTTGCGCGGGAGTGGCGCTGGACTCATGCCTTTCGCACAAACGATCCCACGCGAACGCGTACTCCTCGCGTTCGCATCGTTTGTGATTTTCGCCATTCACGCGGACGCGTCACCGACGCGAACGCGTGACCTGCAAATTCGACGTAAAAGAGCGTTTGGGCAAAGAGTTGTGCAGGCTTGGGGCAAGAAGTGTGCTAAAAGCACAAATTTGGTCATGCAGACGCGTGACTGACGCGTTCATGTCAGTTGCATATCTGGCCATCCACACTAGCGCGTGAATGACGCGCACGCGTCGAATGAAAATTTGGTTCCCAAGCCATGCGAACAGAAAGTCGCGCGGGTGCGCGGCTGGCTTCGCGCGAATCGCACTAAAACCAGGGCATGCGGACGCGTGCCTGACGCTTCCGCGTCATTATGAAAAATTTGCAACCCACGCGTACGCGTGCCGTACGCGAATGCGTCGCTTGCGCCGCCCAGTTTTCTTTCTCTCTCTCTCCCAATCCTAATTCTCTCTTATTCTCTTATCCTTTTATTTTTCTTTCATCTTAATATTTGTCTCTTTCTATTTTCAATTCTTGTTTGCTTGAGGACAAGCAAAAGTTTAAGTTTGGTGTTGATGCTTCGCTTAAAGGTTTTCTGTTTATTCCTATAGCACCAAGAGGGAGGCGAATCATTTTCACTGAGGAGCACAATCTGAAGAATAAAACGACCGCTAAGATAACCCAGGTGGTTAAGTTCCTTTCATTTTTTATTCCCTCCCGCTTTTATTATGTATGTTCCGATTTCCTGCTACTTTGTTTTGTTTATTGCATGATCCTTTATTAGTAGATTCATAGGTTCTAGTTTAATTTTTCTGTAAAAGCTTTAATTCTGAAAGATGTCTCATGTATTGCCCACTAAACTTGAAATCAAAAGGAAAGAAGAACAGATGTAGTGCATGAGAATTTGAGTTTAATTTTTAGAGTAGTCTTATTTACTTAAATGTGGTAGTATTTTCTGTGATTCTGAATGCATGACATGAACAGTGCATATTTTTTATAGTGAAGTTTATGAATGTTAAAATTGTTGACTCTTGAAAGAATGATAAAAAAGAGAAATGCTATTGATCTGAAAAATCATAAAATTGATTCTTGAAGCAAGAAAAAGCAGTGAAAAACACAAACCTTGCAAAAAAAATTAAAGAAAAAGGAAAAAAAAGAAGAAAAAGAAAAAGCAAGCAGAAAAAGCCAATAACCCCTTAAAGGCAAAGGGTAAAAAGGATCCAAGGCTTTGAACATTAATAGATAGGAGGGCCCAAAGGAATAAAATCCTGGCCTAAGCGGCTAAAGCAAGCTGTCCCTAACCATGTGCTTGTGGCGTGAAGGTGTCAAGTGAAAAGCTTGAGACTGAGCGGTTAAAGTCGTCATCCAAAGCAAAAAGAGTGTGCTTAAGAACCCTGGGCACCTCTAACTGGGGACTCTAGCAAAGCTAAGTCACAATCTGAAAAGGTTCACCCAGTTATGTGTCTGTGGCATTTATGTATCCGGTGGTAATACTGGAAAACAAAATGTTTAGGGTCACGGCCAAGACTCATAAAGTAGCTGTGTTCAAGAATCAACATACTGAACTAGGAGAATCAATAACGCTATCTGAATTCTGAGTTCCTATGGATGCCAATCATTCTGAACTTCAAAGGATAAAATGAGATGCCAAAACTATTCAGGATTGCATTTGTAAACCCCACTATAAGAAGAGACATAGGTTTAATCGAACTCTCATTCTCATGCAAATTCACATCTTAAGCTTATATTAGTTTTGGTTGCTTGAGGACAAGCAACAGTTTAAGTTTGGTATTGTGATGCGTGAGCATCTTTCCTATCTTTTCCTAGTGAATTTGCATGTAATTTGTTGAGTTTAATTAAGAATTAATTATATTTAAGCCACTATGGATGCTATTTTGAGTTTTTGTGCAATTTTATTTATTTTAGGTAGCATTCGGATGGATTTAATGAAGTTTCTGCAGAGAAAGAGAAGAAACCAACGAGATGACCAGCGAATACCGACGCGGACGCATGGCTCACGCGGCCGCGCGGAATGGAGGGAATCGCAATGATGCGATCGCGTGCCTAACGCGAACGCGTGGACTGGAATCTGCACAAATGACGCGAACGCGTGGACGACACGGACGCGTCACATGAGCGATCTGCAGAATGGACAAATCAAGTGGTCCCCACCCATCAGTTGAAGACTTGTTAATTAATTCAAATTTAAATTCAAATTTTAATTCTAGGAAAAGATATTATTTTAATTTTAAATTTAGAAATTAGATTTTAAATTTATTATGATTAGTTATAAAAGGGATCCCAACAGGGTGGTTCCAAGACAACATTCCACAACATTATTCCATACAAATTTACATTCCATATTCCATGAGCAACTAATCCTCCACTGTTAAGGTTAGGAGCTCTGTCTATTGTATGGATTGATACTATTATTTTTCTATTTTAATTTATGTTTTGATTTATTTTTTAATAATTGTTTTCGTTCTTTATTTTATAAATTTGGGTGGAACGGAAGTATGACCCATGTTCTAATTGAGTTCTTGTATAACTTGCAAAAGCTCTTTACTTGAACAATAGCTTGAAAACATATTATCCTGAATTTCTAATTGTTTGTATTTAACGGGATACGTGACATATAATCCCCTTATTTTTGGATAATTAGGATTCTTGTGGCATATAAACTGGATTTTGATCATCACCCTCTAATTGGAATTGATTGACCAAGGAATTGGCAGTTGATGAATTTTAGAGGAGACTAGGAAGGTCTAAGGAATTAGGGTCTAGTCACAAATAGTTTGCCATGAATTAAATCTTGCATGATTGAAATAGTTAATAAGAAAAGTCAATCCAGAAAATAGATAACTCTGAAGCCTTAACTGTTTCTCCATATTTTATTCCCAAATTAATCATTTCCCTGTCTTCTGTTTAATGCTCTTTAAATATTCAACACTCTTTTCTGTTCGTCTAACTAATCCTATCAAACGCTATTGTTGCTTATTCCATCAATCCTCGTGGGATCGACCCTTACTCACGTAAGGTATTACTTGGTACGATCCGGTGCACTTGCCGGTTAATCTGTGGTTAGAAATTCTGCACCAATATGCGTGACGGGAGACAGTCCAAGGTTTAGCAGCCGGACTTGTCGGGTTGGTTTGATAACCGACAGATGAGACTCATCAGCCATAGGGCAGGCATTCATCATATGCATCTATGTTACATTGTTTGGGTGTGCATTTTGTAATTGGTTTGCCTATGTGAATAATTATGTTTAACTGCTGATTGCTCTACTAGATGTAACTGCTTGTTTGTATTTGAACCTTCTTACTTGTGTTTGTGACTGAAATTGGTTGGATTGTGGTGAGTTGGTTGTTGATTGATTTGTTTGGGCCTAGGACCGTGATTGATTATATGATAGGCCAAGGGCCGTGAGTGGTTTTATGTTTTTGGTTTAGTAAAGTATGAAAAATCAAACTGGTTCAGCATAGACTAAATGAACCTATGCTCTGAACAGCTTGGTCATTCATACTATCTAGGAAAAACTTTTAATAATTGATACAAAAGAAAAGGTTTTGGATTTTTGAAAAATTAATGGATTTCTCTTTTAAAAAGGATTTAAGATTTTTTAATATAAATCCTTAGTTTTGAAAAGATATATAAGACGGCTATTAATCACTGTGCTTTAAAAACAGTTTTACTTTTACGTATCTTATTATAGCAATTCTCTAATCCTATAGTGAGAACTTGCGAGGACGATGTTCTCACTCCCCTACAGGTCTTTTCTTTTTTAGAATATGGACGACGAAGTTCGGAAGAGCTTATTACTTTTCTGTTTACACAATATTTTTGTATTGTTTTAGTATTTATGTTTTTCTCGCCTTTAACTTTGCAAGTTCTGTAAGAGGGATAGGATTTTGATATGAAATGCTTGTAAAGTAATATATATATATATATATATATATTCTTTGTAAGTATTGTAATTTGTATTGTAAGTATGAATTTATGTTTACAGGAAAATGGTCTTTGAAAAATACGGTCTAAGAGTTTAAACAGGCTCATATTTTAGTATAAAGTATTTTAAGAGTCGTCGTAATACCCGAACTATCAGAGTGGCGCAACTCGAAACGTGACATTTTGATAGTTAGGGTGTTACATTTGGTGCATTTTAAATTTGATTTTCTTTGTTAATTGAATTCTCTTTTTTTTTTTAGCTTCAATATTGAATTTTAATATTTGAAATTTTTTGTGAATTTTTAACTAAAATTATAGGTAAATTATTATAAGAAATTATAAAACTTTAAATTTGTTCGTTTAGAAATTATTAAATTTAAATATTAAAAATTATATAATGAATTTTCAAATAATTTTTTTTAAAATTTAAATTTAAATTTATTGTCGAATTTACCGTCGATTAAATTCGCCGGTAACGATTTATCAAAAAAAATTTGATGATAATAACCTTCGTAATTTTTTCAATTAAGTTTATATCTGTTGGTAATTAACAACGGACAAAAAAATCCACCAATAAATAATTACCGGCGAAATTTATACTGGTAAATTTGACGGTATCCAATGACTTTCTTTTAGTGATTGTTGCTTTATTAGAACTTTGATGTACGAACACAATTTTAGACACTTTGAAACTTCAGTCGCAAAATGCAGATATTTTCAAATTAATCATTCAGATAAATAAATAGTTAAAAAAATAATTAAGAGTTTGTTTGGAAAGCTACGAATTAAAATTTATTCAAGAATTAGGAATTTTTTTCTTGTTATGGAACAAAAAAAAATGACTTGAATTTTTTTAAAAATTTCAATTCTCATTTTTTTTTCTCATTTAAAAATGAGATAATACTCAATTTGATCCCTCAATTTATACGTTAGTCTTAATTTAGTTTTTAAAATTTTAATTGCCTCTATTTATTAGTCCCTAAAACTTTGCGAACGTAACTCATGTTAGCTTTTGGGATAATTTTCAATAATGCACAAACATTAACAAAACGCTGACGTGGACAGCCAAATGTCACATTAGACTCTATAAAATTACGTCGTTTTTGTTTTGGAACTCAAATCGCCAAAAAAAAATGGTAAATGGTATTTATAAGTGAAATTTTTTCCTGCTAAAGCAAGTAATCCGGCGTTGTTTTTGAGTAATTTGAACGGCAAAACCAAAATGACATCGTTTTACAAGTTTCATAGCATGTATTTGGTCATTCATGTCAACACTTCATTAATATTTTTGTGCCAAAATTTGTCCAAAAGACTAATGTGAGTTACGTTTATAAAATTTTGAGACTAAAAAAATAATTAAAATTTTAAAGAATAAACTAAAGTTTATGTACATGTTCAAAAACTAAATTGAGTATTAACTCTTTAAAAACTAAACCAAAAGAGATTTTATTTTAAAATTATTCCCGCACTAAATAAATTTAATACGTCAAATGTAAAAAATATTTCTATTTACAACTGATTATTCTAATTTTGTTCAACATTTATTTGATCCTCTTTCTTCTCCTTATTAAAAATAAAATTATCAAAAAAATCTTATATAAAAATTATTCTAAATTAAAAAATTAAATCTCAAATAAAAATAGATTATATTTTAAAAAAATAATTTTTTTTACACATTCAATTACTCTGCAACAATTTATAAATGATAAAAAAACCATTCAAATCGTAAGAATATAACTGAGTTATTATATAGAATAGAAATAGTGAAAAAGAAATCAAACGATCCTGTATTGAAAATTAAAAATATTATTTATACATTAAAATTCAATATTAAAATTAATTTTTATTTATATATAAATATTAATTTAATTTATTTTTAATATATTTAATATTTTAATATATATTCTATATTAATAATATATTTTAATAATTAATTTTAATATACCTCTAATATTATTAATTTTAAGAAAATAATAAAAATATATGAATAAAATATTACAAAATGATACATGAATACATGATCAAACGTCCTAACATTTCTAATGAAGACTAAATGATAATTAGGAGAATTTATGATTTTTTATGTTTGAAAATAACATAAAACAAAAAATTAAATAGTACTGAAAATAAATGAAGAAGAACAATTTAAAAAAGGAACACAGGTAAAATGGGTTAAAAAAATAAAATAGAATATGAAATAGTGATGGCTCTTCCGAACGAGAAAATAGAAAGAGAAGAATGATGAAACAAAAGAAAAAATTTAATTAAATGATGCTGAAAACTGGAAAGTTGAAAAAGAACAATGAAAAAAAACAAAGATGAAATGGCGTATAAGATAAAAAGAGAGTATAAAACACGAAACAGTGACAGAATCTTATGAAGAAAATAGAAAGGAAGAAATTACATTTGTCCAGCTGAGAAATACTAAAGATCAACATCAAATTCAATTTTGTGAAATTTGGATGGTAGCTGGCCAAGAAAATGGAGAGTAAATATCCGAAATTAATATAATTATATACGGTAATATTAAAAAAATAATAATAAATGAGCTCAAATCGTTTAAATTGATCATATTTAATATTTATTAATTCTAATAATAATTAATAAATATTAAATATCACAAATTTAAACTATTTTTTACTAATATTTTTTTATCAATTATTTTCGTATAAGACGAACATAATTGAATATTAAATAATGCTAACTTGATTGGTAGCTGAATAATTATTAACTACTAAATCGCATTTCTAATTATACAGTTAGACATTAAATCCTCAAATATTGTACATTTCATGTTTATCAAAAGAAAAAAAAAATATATCCCTTACGCTATTTAAAGTGAATAGTATGTAGAGAAAACGAAAAATTAAGTTGTTGTATTGAGTTTGTTCTTGGTTGCTTCAGCGGCATCAGCAGCCTCAACCTGCATCTTTGTAGCCTCAAGTTCAGCTGCACTTGCTTCCTTCTCATTTCTTGCTGTAATTACCTTTGACTGCGTTTCCACACACCACCCAAATATATAATCAATAAATAATCAATAAATAAAACTCATTATGATATTTTGAGTGAAGTCTTATAAATTTATGCATTAAATTAATATTTTAGGTGCATAGATGAACTTTTCAGTTTGATTATTTTGAGTGCTATATTAGATACTAATACTACTACTACTACAAATGAAAAAGGGTTTCGTTAATTAGATTAGGAATTACCTGACCCACGAAGAAGGCTTTTACATATCTAAAACTTTCTTCTACCGAAACTGCAAAATATAAGCAACCCCTCTTCATGCGAGAGAACAACGAGTTCTTATTCTTCTGATGATGATTTGAAGTCCTCGAGGTTGATGCAGAACCAACGTCTTCCATTGCTATTTGCTAATAATTGAACTAATTACCTTTATAAAGAACTCTTAAGCTCTTTTCAGTTCTCTAAGATGGGATATGTTGAAACTTGAAAGACAATAATGAAGTGTAACAGTGTTGCAAGAAGCTAGTGAGATAAAGTTGCAGATGGAGGCGGTTTCTTTAAAAGGAAGGGGTTGCGATTAGATTAACGCGTTTCTAGAATCTGATGGTTTCTCTCTTTTACGTGGCAACTATATGTGCCCCGTGACATCATTTTTTTCTTTTTCCTTAATATTCCAGTGAGCCAATTTAATTACTCACTTTTTAAAATGATGGATTAAGTGATTTATTTTTAAAACTGCGATGATCCCGTTCAAGTTTCAACTATGAAAATTAAATTCAGTTACCAAAATCAATCAATAATATAAAATTTAAAATATTATTTATGTATTAAAATTAATTATTATATATTTATATATAATTTAATTTATTTTTAATATATATTTTATATTTTAATATATATTTTATTTTTATAATTAATTTAATTAATTTTAATATATATTTAATATAATTAAATATATAATAAAATATATATTAAAATATAAAATATATATTAAAAAATAAATTAAATAATATATATTTAACACAAATATATAATAATTAATTTTAATATACATATAATATTTTTTTCAAATTTTTATCTTACAGATTAGTGTTCCCTAATATCATATAAAAAAATTTTGATGCAAACATTTTTTTCAAAATATTATAAGAATACAAAAATGATCATATATAATTATATATTTTGATTCGACTGCTACAAATCCGACATCATAATTCGGCAAGTCATGTTATAGTTCGGCGTCATACGTTACAGACAGGTTCAACAGACTATATCTTGAAATCAAAACGTCCGATCAGATATCATTGTCCATTAAAATTTAATCATTACTCTTCAATTCAGGAGATCAACGGAAATATAACCAATCTATTTTATTTCACCTATAAAGATATGATATTCTATCTTAAAAAGGACACGTTGAATTCAATATACTAACTTAGGCATTAGAGTGCCTTTTGCAGGTACACTCCCTCTTTGTTCATACTCTTTACAACGTAATATCTCTCTGGACGAAGAGCCCGACTCATCCCTGCTTATAGTTCGGCGTTAAAGGGAAAAGCTCGGCGTCAACTCCTCTAGCCGAGGTCACATCCAAGTTACTCTCACAAGAATAATTGGCGCCCACCGTGGGGCCGAAAATATAATTCTTTCATTTTCATCGGCCTCAACATTTGCACTTCCAACCATGGCTGAGCAACTCCTACCTACACCGTCCGAGCTCCTTCGGATGGTAACCGAGTTACAACAAGCCAACCAGCGCATGGCGGAAGAAATCAAAGAATGGCGAATCAGATTGCTAACTTAAATAATGCTCGGATTGAAAACAATGACGGACGTCAAGAGCGGACCGAAGAAGCTGAACATTAGTTTGATCCAACGCATGTCTCCGAAACTGCTCGGAATGAAGGAGCCCAACCCATGCACAACGAAGAAGCTCGACCAGAAAACGAAGATGGTGGCGAGCCCGACGACTCTCCTGGGCCATTCACAGCCGAGGTGATGAACTTCGTGCTGTCCAAAAGGTTCACCCTACCAACCACCTTAACCCCATACGACGGGTTAGGCGATCCAAAGAAATACATCAAAAAGTTCACATCCATAATGATAGTAAATGGTGCATCTGATAAAGTTTTATGTCATTATTTTCCATCTTATTTAGACGGTCTTGCACTTGATTGGTTTTGTTCTTTGCCTGCAGATTCTATTTCTCGTTTTCGAGACCTGTCAAAGCTGTTCGAGGAGCATTTTGCCGAATCAGCTATCTACCTGCATGATTCTAAGTACTTGAACACAATCAAACAAGGACAGCATGAAATCCTAAAAGATTATATGACGCGCTTCACAAAGGTGGCTATGAGTATACTAGATCTCCACCCTGAAGTGGAATTGCACGCCATCAAAAGCGGACTCCGACCAGAAAATTCCCAGGAAGCTATTGCTGTAGCGAAACCTAAAACTATGGCCGAGTTCCGTGAAAAGAAGAAAGGGCAGATTGACATTGAAGAACTCCTACAAGCTCGGAAAATAGAGAAACCCCAGTACAGAAAAGATGATAAAGCACAGGATAGCAAGAAAAATTTCAAGCCAACTCCCCGTTATGAATCATATACTCAGTTCAATACAAAGCGCGACGACATCATTAAGGAGATCCTCAATTCCAAATTAATCAAACCTCCGCGGAAGGCCGGCAACTATCCAGACTCAAGGAGTCCAGACAAATCGAAGTATTGTACTTTTCATCAGAAGCACAACCATACTACTGATGAGTGTGTCATCACCAAAGATCTTCTAGAGCGACTAGCTCGACAGGGCCACCTCGACAAATACATCGGAGGCCATATGAAATGACGCGCCACTGCTGACCACAACTCGGCAGGACAACATAGCCGAGAAAGAGAAAAGGCGAGCACAAGTCACCCCGAATAACCAAGAGGAGTCATTAACTATATTTCTGGAGTTTTTGTAGGTGGCGGGGCAACAAGCTCGGCAAGAAAACGTTCTTACCGAGCTATGTTATCAATAGAATCAAGTCCACACAATCCTCAACCGCCTTCACACTTTCCTCAAATGACATTTCAAGCTTCTGACTTCAATACAACTACAACAAATCTGGACGATCCTGTGGTAATCTCCATCCAACTTGGAGATCTCCTGGTCAAAAAGGTACTACTTGACCCGGAAGCAGTGCTGACGTTCTATTCTATTCCACTTTCCAGAAGATGAAACTAAGCAACAACATGCTCCAACCTTCCACGGGAGATCTGGTCAGCTTTTTAGGTGAAAGGGTCCTGGTATTGGGATCTGTGTGGTTACAAACCACACTCGGTGAGGCTCCATTATAAAAAAAACTTCGGATATTCAATATTTAGTTGTTGACTATTTCAGCCCTTATAATTTCATACTTGTCCAACCTTTTTTTAAATAAGTTCGGCGCAATTGTCTCTACAATTCATCTCTGTGTCAAGTTCCCTTTGCAGGATGATACCATCGCAACCATTCACAGTGATGCTCGTGAGGCCAGACAATGTTACAACAATAGTTTCAAGAACCCCAACCAAAGTGTCCAAGCACATGTACACAACATTAGCAATCAAGAACTCCCAGTCTTGGCCGACTTCGATCCAAGGGCGGATGCTCTCAAGTGACCAACCCCAATGGAAGACTTACAAAAAATCTTTTTTGCAGATAGCTCGAACAAATTCACATACGTCGGATCTACACTAAGCTCGGAAGAGAAAACCTCATTTCAAACATTTTTACAACAAAATGCTGATTTATTTGCTTGGACCCATGCAGATATGCCAGGCATTGACCCTTCTGTAATTTCTCATAAGATGGCATTAGACCTATCTGTCCGACCTATCGCACAGAAGAAGAGAAACCTCGGCCTCAAACGAAAGCAAGCCTTTTTGGAGGAAACCAAGAAGTTAATCAATGCTGGCTTCATATAAGAGATCAGATTCACAACATGGAATGGCAAATGTTATCATGGTAAAGAAACACAATGGTAAATGACGCATGTGTGTTGATTTCACCGATCTCAACAAAGCATGCCCAAAAGACTCTTATCCCTTGCCATCTATTGACTGTTTAGTCGACAATGCTTTAGGTTATGAAAAACTGAGCTTTATGGATGCATACTCTAGTTACAACCAGATCCTAATGCATCCATTTAATCAGAGTAAGACTACTTTTATTACTGAATATAGAAATTACTATTATAAAGTTATGCCATTTGGTCTTAAGAATGCAGGTGCGACATATCAATGCCTTATGAACAAGGTATTCACCTGACGAGTTGGTAGAAACATTGAAGTCTATGTAGACGATATGGTCGCCAAAACAAAGCTTGGCGATAATCACATTGATGATCTCGCAGAAATATTCCACCAAATCCGAAAATATAACATGCGGTTAAACCCCGAGAAGTGTGCCTTTGGTGTACAAAGTGGCAAGTTCCTCGGTGTCATGCTTACCAACCAAGGAACCACGGCGAATCCTGATAAATGCCGAGCTGTCTTGGAGATGACGAGCCCACAAACTATCAAAGAAGTCCAACAACTGACAAGGAGACTTGCCGTGCTCTCTAGATTCCTCCCTTGCCTAGCTTCTAAATCTTTCTATTTTTTCCAAACATTAAAAAATAAAAAAGCTTTTTATTGAACTGATGAATGTGAACAAGTTTTCACAACCATAAAAGAAACTATTTCAAAACCACCTGTTTTACAAATACCCCTTCAAAGGGAACCGCTTTATCTATATTTATCTATCACTAACTAGGCCATAAGCTCTGTTCTTATTGCAGAAAGACAAAAGCAGCAACTGCCAATCTATTTCATCAGCAAGACCCTACAAAATGCCGAACTGCGTTATCCGAAGATCGAGAAGCTGGCTTTAGCTCTGATATTTTTGGCACGAAGACTTCGGCCATATTTTCAAAGCCATGTAATATATGTTCGAACAGATCAACCCTTGCGGCAAGTGCTTCAAAAGCCAGAATTAGCGGGGAGACTAGTAAAATGTTCGATTCAGCTCTCCGAGTTTGATATTCGGTATCAGGGACGAGGGCCAATCAAATCTCAATATTTGGCAGACTTCATTGCCGAATTCACAATCCCAGACACAACCGAAGATTCAACCCAATGGTCTTTATACGTTGATGGTTCTTCTAATCCACAAGGGTGTGGAGCTGGAATCATACTTGAAGACGGAAATGATAATGCCATCGAGCAATCGCTACACTTTTCCTTCAAGGCAAGTAACAATCAGAGTGAGTACGAAGCTCTTATTGTCGGCCTCAAACTCGCCGCCGATCTAAACATTGCCGAACTCAAGGTGTATTGAGATTCCCTGCTCATGGTCTAGCCGGTAAACGATTTATACCAGGTAAAGGATCCTTTATTATCCAAATATCTTGCTATTGTTCAAATATTACTTTCAAAATTTTATAAATGTGACATTCAACACATACCACGGGAGAATAATAGCCGAGCTGATATTCTATCTAAGCTCGCCAGCACTCAAACAACCAACTCCTCCCTTTAACAATCTACGTTAATTAAACCCAGTATAGATTTAACAGAAGTTCTAAGTGTCACACAGGATGCAGATTGGAGAACACCAAACATAAACTATCTTTGGACAGGGATCTTGTCAGGCGAAGTCGAAAAAACTTGGCACTTTAGTTATGTATCCTGGAGCTATCTACAAGGTTTATATGTATTATGTCTTGTCCTGTTCGTGCTTACACGTTTAGTTATCGTGTGTGAATGCTTCACGTTTTGTATTTCTGCTTTACGCGACTTTGTACTTTATTCCTTCATCGGGCTTCTAGTGTCGTGGCACTTTGTTATTCCTTGCCTTACGGCTAGAGGTAAGGCTTAGGGTAACGGGGTGTTACAACATCCGACTTCCTTTTCCTCAGAATTACCTTTGTCCTCTTCGGCCGAGGCTGATTAACCTCCCCAGCAGCAGTAGCCTTCTCAGGCTTAGATGTCAACCCCTCTTTTTCCACATTTTTACTTTTAGTCCAAGCCCTAAGGGTCGCTGCAGATACCCTGGGATATTTTCCACCTAAAAGCAAACAAAATCAAACAGTTCACACAATACTTCGATGTCATTCACACCACAGTATTCAAAAACAACAAAATACAAACACCTCACCTAAATACTCTATAACTGCCTGCCTATTTTTCTCCATTGGAGTAAATCAAAAACCAAAATCAACTCTTTTCGATCAAAAACCTCCACCAAATACTCAATGATGCATTCATCCCTTGCACTAATAGTTTTTTGCCCCCAAATATTCTGAGGCTTCGAGCACCACCAAAGAGGAAACTTTTTTCCCAAATGCTCGTCCATATAAAACAAGAAATCTCCCTCTGCATTAGTAACCTTCACATATATCTTCTTAAAGTTTTTAAAGGACGACTTATAAAGTTTAAAAATAGCACACCTAGGCGAACTATTCAAGTTCACCCATCCACCTTTTCAAACACCCTTAGGTTGAAATAGAGAGAAAAACAACTGCACCGAGGGCGTCTCCTCCAAAAACTCCATCAAAATCTCAAAACTACGAAGAAACGCCCAGCCATTCGGATGGAGTTAGGACGGTGCACAGTTCAATTACTTAAGCACCTGACATTCAAAATCAGTAAATGGAAGTTTCACCCTCAACTCTTCTAATACACTACTGTACATGTAAAAATACTCAAACCCCTCCCCCTGTGAAACACACGGTCGCTGGAGGTACAGGAAAGCAACTCCAACCGACCCCAGAACCACCCCTCACGATCTTATTCTTGTCTATTTCCTTCACGGCACCTTCATCTAGGAACAGGGATGGACGTTTCCTCACGTCTTCATTCACCCAATCATATGATCAATCTATCCTCTCTCTTTTATCTCTCTTAAACCCCATTAGCAAATAACAGAAGCAGAACGAGAAGAATAGAAACTCAAAGACGTATAAATTAGAAGGAGAAAAGCTACCACGTACCTCTTTTACTCATTCTTTTCTCCGGAACCTTCACAAGAAATTTTTATCTCAAATGACACAAAAAATTTAGAAGCAACACTATTGGTATTCCAATGCAGTTACCCAAGAGTTACACCACCGATTAAGCTCTACTACACCCACTAATCAGTCACATCAATGGTTTAGGGAAGCATTGGAAATGACAATCCCCTTAATGCCATCATTACTTCTCTCTCTCTTCATTAAAAACTATTACTTTTACTATTTAATTAATATTAATAAATGTTTTTAATAAAGCATTTTGAATTGGGGCTCCAGGTCTAACCCAGTTGCCGAGTTATGCACCTACTCAATGGCCAACTTATGCTTCATTCAAAGCTCAACCTGCTTCATCAAAACACTTCCCCATGCTAAGCTTGGGGGCTGTGATCCGACAATTACAAATCTGACATCATAATTCGGCATTACAAATCATAACTCGGCAAGTTATGTTATAGTTCGGCGTCATACGTTACAACCAGGCTCAACAGACTATGTCCTGAAATCAAAACGTCCGGTCAGACATCATCGCCTATTAAAACCTAATCATTGCTCTTTAATTCAGGGGATCAACGGAAATGTAACCGATCTATTTTACTCCACCTATAAAGGTATGATATTCTATCTTAAAAAGGACACGTTGAATTCAATATACTAACTTAAGCATCGGAGTGCCTTTTGCAGGTATACTCCCCTTTTATTCACACTCTCCACAACGTGATATCTCTCTAGACAAAAAGCTCGGCTCATCCCAGCTTATAGTATGGCGTTAAAGGCAAAAGCTCGACGTCGACTCCTTTAGTCGAGGTCAATCCAGGTGACTCTCACAAGAACATATTTATGAGTTATTTTACATATTTTTAATATATTTGATAAGTAACTTTTTGCTAACTGATTGGTAATTATAATTTATGGACGCATGAAATAGTTGATACTTTTTAGTTGTATTCAATTGGGTAAAAGCGAATTGCGCCGAGTTGAATTTAGTTAAACGAGCCTAACTTATGTTGTAAATAAAACCGTTAAAAGTGTAAAAAAAGTAATTTGGATCGTGTTTGAAAACTTTTTTAAAAATAAAAAAGAACTATTAACACTTATCAAAAGTCTTAAGACTTGTGAGTAATCATTACTAGAAAAATCACTTTAGCGATTATTTATTTTATTTAGTGACAATAAAAATAACCGCTAATATATTATAGCAATTAGACATTAATTGTCTTATATTTTGTTGTTAAAAGATTTTAGCGATAATTATATAATTATCAGTAAAGAACTTTTTAGTAGTTGCAAAAAGTATATAGTTACCATTGCCAATGAGTAATAGCTCAAATGACATAGTCTCCCCATACTCAATTCAGAGGTTGCGGGTTCGAGTCTCCTATCTTTGGTAAAAAACAAAAAAGTATATAGTTACCACTATAACATATAATAATGACAAATATATAATTGTCGTAAAAACATAAGTTAAATAAAATATATAATAACTATTATGTTATTATCACTAAAAAATTGACACTAAGAACATCTCCATCTCCAATGCTTGATTTCAAAATATTTGCAGGATCATATATTATAAAACTTAATTTGAAATTCAATGTGAGATTTTTTACTCTAATACTTTATTTTATTTTAATTTAAACTTAAATTATTTTTTAATTATTTTAAAATTAGGAAAAATTTAGGATTTTGTGAAGGTGAGGATTGAGAATTTTGTGTATTAAAATTGAAAAAATTAAAATTTTGTAAATAATTGAAAAAAAAACTTACGTTAAATTGATTTGATGATTCTACTAAATTGATAAAAAGATAATAAAAATATAGAATAATAAAATATAAGAGTACAATTATTTAAGTACATTAATTTACTTGAGTATATTTGGATTGAATGTTTGTTGCAACAAACAACATTAAAATATTTATTTAATGGGTTTAATGAATTATGCAAACGACAATATATCATTGATCTTTCTTTAAAATAATACAGTATCTTTTTATTGAATATTAGTATTATTTTAAAGATAATATTTAATATAAATTTTAATTTTAAATAATTTTAATTATTATAAAATCAAGAGTGATACTTAAAATTGATCCATTAGAATTACTCTAAAAGTTTTTTTTTTTTTGTATTAAATGAGATGATTGAACTAAGTATTCCACTATTAATTTGTATTTTTCTTAAATTTACAAGGTTAAATTATCACTGATGGAGTGATTGCAATTTTCAATTGACACAATAAGGAGGATGGTGGCATTTATGTTGGAGTATTTGAAATATATTGGGATGTAGTTCACAGTATGATGAGTGTTACATCTATTTTAAATTCTCCATATAAAATGGTTTTTATTGAATTTATATATGAATAAAGAATATGTGTTTGAAGTTGAAAAAATTTCTCAAATTGTACAATGATTTGGTTAACGAGTATAGAATAAGATTGGTACAAGTGAAAATAATGAGAATAATTTTTCTACACAATCTAATTTATAACGTGGGGTAATAGATTTGAGGTTTAATTTTTTATTAATTTTTATGATTTTATTAAATTTGTAATTAAAATTTTACATTATTTTTAATTTTATAATTAATTTTTTTGTATTAAAAATATTAAAATTGACAAAATATTTTTTTTAAAAAAATTTGTGATTAAAAATATAATTAAACTTTAAGTGTGAGTACCTTTAATTTATAAAAAAAAATATTTTTTAATTCTAATATTTTTTGTATTGATAAAAATTTAATTATAAAATAAAAAATTATGAATAAATTCAATTGAAAATATATATATAAAAGTATAATTATAAATTTAATAAAATTATAGAAATTAATGTAATAATTAAACCTATATTTGAGAAATTTGATATGCTGATGATGGACATGAATAAAACTAAAACTTTAATGGGTAGAACTGATGAGCTAGATAATTATTTAAAAAAAAAAAACTCTTTTATTTGTTAAGGAATACTCCTAATTTTGATATTCTACTTTAGAAAAAACTAAATGAATACAAATACCCAACTTTTCAAGCAACTGCAGTGGATTTCTTAGTCATTTCAATTTCTACCATTGTTTCTTAGTTTCCTTTAGCATAGGCGGCGGTAGGTTGGTGATAGCTCCTCAGGGAAATATTTTGCATCTAAAAACTATTGAAATTTTAATATGCTCTCAAAATTAATTATTGGCGGATGAATATAAAGGTAATATAACCTAATTTTTACTTCTACTTATATTTATAAATTTGTTTGTTATTTGTCATATTTTGTATTGTTTGTAGCTGGAAACATATTTGGGATAAATAATGATGCTAAACTTAGTGAAAATTTTAGGGTATATTTAATTTGTATTTTCATTTTTTATTTTTATTTTTTGTTTTTATTTTTAGTGTTTTTTCATTTTTTAAATTTTATGAAAAAAAAAGTGAAAACAGTAAGTGAAAATATAAAATAAAATTTTATTGTTTTTACTATTTTTATTTTTTTTTACAAAATTTAAAAAATAAAAAACACTGAAAATAAAAACAGAAAATAAAAACATAAACTAAATGCACCATAATCTCTTAGATGTTAAAGATTCACCACTTTTTTATTTGGTATAATTTTAAAATATTTTTTTAGCTTTTTAGATGCATTAATTTTTTACATGTTAATATATGTATTTTAATAATTGCAAATGCAGTTAAAGGTGTTTAAGAAAAATGATTTTTTTTTTTGTTGTTTAAGGATAGTTATTGTTCTAATCGCAAGGCTCACAAATAAATGTTCTGATAAAGATTAATGGAGCAAATAAATTTTTATGTTTTGTGATCATTTAAATTTCCTTTAGTAAGGTTATTTTGATGTTTTGTAAATAAATTTCTTTTAATAAGGTTATTGATGCAATTCCAAATCCAAATCAACAAGACCTAGCTGAAGAGAAATCAATTTTGAAAATATTGAAGAGGACAACCCAATAAAAAATTTGCAGAAAGAAAAAGAAGAGAGTCATAGGCTAGAGATGTTAGGTCCTAGAATAAAAAAACGCCCAGTTTAGTACGATGCCTATGAGAATGATTGATATATAGTAAAAATAGCATCAGTAGTGGAGGTAGAGAATTATCATTTGGCCATTAGAGAGTTGGACCCTTGGAGTATCACCCTCACTCGAAGCAGGAAAACGTTCTGTGCTTGCATTCCTTTTCATTCATATTATTCAATAGTAACACAATACTAATTCAATATACTTCCTTTCCTCATTATACAAATTCCTTAAAAATCCTATTACAAATTTTTTAATCTATCATTGGTGCTCTCGTTGAGAGATGGTGGATACCAATGAACTCCGAAGATCTCAAACGGAAATTGCAGCCTTACAGCGGGGTCAGATTGAGATTAACAGCAAGGTTTTTGATACTAATGACTGCTTGCACTCCATGAAAGAATCCCTGAAAAAAATAAATGAATTTTAGTTGATTCCAAGAAGAAAAAGAAGATTATTAGAAAAGAGGATTCTCATTCTGACGTTGAGAACAACAACAAGCAGCATCATCATCATTTTAATCACTTTCACTCAGAAAATAGAGGTATGCGTGTCGAACTACCTATTTTTTATGGTGAAAGGGTTGAAGAGTGGGTTTTCAAGGTGCAAGAATATTTTGAATGGTTTAGTGTGCCTGAGGAGATGAGAATCAAAATGCTTTCTTTCCATTTAACTGGTCCTGCCTATTCCTGGTATCATTGGTTAGTGAAAAATGATATTCGACATACTTGTGACTTGTAACACCCTACTACACAGAGTCTTATGCTTAAGCCATAAAGTTGAAGTGGTAAGGTATTACGATCTCTAAATTAATAATAATAATAATAATAATAATAATAATAATAATAATAATAATAATAATAATAATAATAATAATAATAGTTGAAAGGAATTTTATCTAGAAGTCTGTAAAGAAAAGTTAACCAAAGTGTTAAACAGAAAATCGCATCACTCACGTAAGCGATAAGTATGAGAGAAGAATTCCAAAGATACATATAGCAAGGCTTCTGACTCGACTTGCGAAGCTAAAACCGGCCAAAGCAAATATATACATATACATATACATATATATAACTCGAAAGAGTAATCCCAAATATATGACCAAACACCTGTTTCTCCAAGTCAACCTCTAGGAGGGACAAAATAAAAAATACAAGGGTGGAGAATCTATACACACATATATACAAAGCATAAAACAAAACACAGTAATCCCAGGATAACCAACTTCGCTTGCAGAGGGAACTCTAGACGCTCACCGAGGTACATCTTGACCTGCATCTGAAAAATAACAATATCGTATGGGATGAGAACCGGGAGTTCTCAGTATGGTTAAGGTGCCCACATATATAATAAATAAGGTGTCGAGAAAGCCAGAGGCAATCTTAGAACGCCAACACTCAGATTATAATTCTTAAGGAACTAAAACAGAAACCATAAGTAAGGGTAGATATCTAAGGTTCTTAAGGTTCTAACTCAATCCTAACTTAATCTCTCAAATTACAATCCACTCACTGTCTCATTCAACTCTAACCCCTTACCACTGACCCAACCAATCATGTCCTATGGCCCAAATCAAATCAGCTCGGCCTCCGGCCCAAATAAACTCAACCTGGCCTCTGGCCCATTTCAAATCAAATCAACATTATCACCCGTCCACCACCAAGGTACTCAAAACAGAAAGACAATCACAAACACAAGTAAATACAAGGCAAACACATTTAAATAACAGTTATAGCAAGTATCATAGTTATCAGTTAAACAGAATTTATCAGATAGGCAAACCAAAACATTTATGCACACCCAAACAAAGCAAACAAATGCAACATGATGCATGCCTGTCCTACTTAAACTGCTAGAACCCGACACATCCGGCAGCTAACCTGGACATTTGTCTCTAGGTTGCGCATCTCCAGGAGGATCATAAATGAAGGAGAATGCCTTTCCACATCGAAGGAGTGTGCCTTTCCACCTTGCAACTAGAGAAGAATATGGGGAAAACAATACGAAGGAGAGTTTCTTTCTACTTTTTCCACACCCTCATCACGACAAGAGAGGGAACTTCTTTCCTCAACTTTCCATCCGAACACATTTTCAAGTTAACACACAAGCGGAATCGCACCCAAACCTTGCCATCTCGATCATTTCGGCCACACACAAGTCTCGACGATTCTGGCCACACACAGTCATCCTCAATCTCATCATTAACATAAACATACATTCCAACCTATTCTATGGTCACCTAACCTATGTTTTTACGAGACATTACATGTTAAATACGAGAAACCAAAACCATACCTTAGTCGATTTCTCGCTAATGCACGGAATACCACAAATTATCGTCGTTCCGCAAATACCCAAAGCTCCAAACCTCTTTCAAATAGAAATTCAGCAACAATTGTCTGACCTCAAGCTTCTAACACCATCAATTAACCACCGATTCTATCGATTTACCTCCATAACATATAATTTAATCTAATATCACATATACCTCACTAAATCAACACCAAGGCTCAACAAATTTTGAAACTAAGATGAGAATATCTGGGATAGAAAGCTCAATTTTCTTACCAAATTATCTTGTGGGTTTTGTAGAGGGTTCTGAGACAAATGCATGGTCACTGACGGCTCATCAATCAGAGCTCCGGATTAAAAGTTAGAAGGATTTGAAAATTGGAGAGGAAATGGGGGTTTAGGTCTTGGCTTCCACCCTTTCTCTTCTTCCCACGGTGGAATGAATGAATGAATTGGAAAGAGAGAACTGAGGCTTGCTTATATACATAGAGATTGAATGTGGGCTTGGGCCCACTTGGCCCGGTTCAATCGGTTCGGTCAAATTTTGGGCCAAATTCTTTAAAATTAGTGTCAAAATTTTTGTTTTAATAAGCTCTACCCCACTAAATTATAAAATTTTATTTCCTAATTTCTTAAATTAATAATTAGTTTATTAGCTAATTATTTACTAATTTTTGAGTTTTACATGAATCATTCTTGGATGCATTATTAATACGTTTTGGACAGAATTATTTCTGTGACCCAAAAGCAGCTCTTAAGGAGCTGAAACAAACTGTGGTGGCAGAATATCACACCCAATTTGAGGAATTATCAACTCAAGTGACTGGCTTGAGTGAGGAATGGTTGGTATCCTTGTTTATTGTTGGCTTGTAGGAGTATCTCAAATACGAGTTGATGATAGCTAAGCCTTAAGATTATGATACCGCAGTAGCCTTAGCCAAATTGCATGAACAAAAGCATGCTATGAACGCTACACACTCAGCTAAAAGCTAAAACCATACACAACCCCTAACAATTGAAACACCAACACATACTTTAGCACCCCAACTCCACCATCTAACCGAATTCCAACAACAAAACACACACCCAATCCTATAACAACCCTTGCAGCGTCAAGCTTAACCACAACCTAAACACAACCCAAACACCCCTTACAAATACTTATCAGCAGAGGAGGTTAAACTAAAGAGATCTAAAGGATTATGACATTATTGTGAGGATAAATGGTCACCCTTCATCGCTGCAAAACCTCACTACATCTGTTAATTGGAGAGGATGCAATGCAGGAACTGTTGAGGGAACCACCAGCAGAGGAGGTAATTACTAAAGGACCAGAACAACCGGTAATTATTGAACCGGTGCAACCTGAGATTAGCTTCAACGCTACAGTGGGGTAGTACCAACCCACTACTTTTAGGTTGAAAGGAACATATAATGGCCAGCCCCTGATGGTATTGATTGATGGGAGTAGTACCCGTAATTTTGTTAAAACCAGTGTGACTCAGAGACTTGCAATTTTTATGCGTGATGTGACTCCTTTACAAGTACTAGTGGAAAATGGAGATAGTATTGGCTATCATGCACAGTGTGAGAAAATTGCCTTGATTCTCCAAGGCTACAAAAGTTTAACATCAGCATGTATGTGTTGGACTTGCAAGGTGCAGATTTGGTTCTAGGTGTCCAATGGCTTATGGGTCTTGGTTATGTCACTACTCATTATGGTTTGTTGACTATGGAGTTTGTAGTGCATGATTTGAAGGTGAAGTTACAGGGGAAAAGGCTATTGCAACTAAAAGGGCTTAGTAACAAAATGCTGCAGACATTGCTGACGAATGAGGTCATTATTATATTCTATCACCTGAGAATGATTGAGGGGGAGACCAACAGCCCAACAGCGCCTGCAGATATTCAACAGCTTTTAGAAGAATTTCAACAAATTTTTGAGGAACCTACACAACTCCCTCCCACTAAGGAGATTGACCATAAAATTGAGCTCATACCGGGTGCCCAACCAGTTAAGGTGCATCCCTACAAATATCCTCAATTTCAGAAAGAGGAGATGGAGTGGTTGATCGCAGAGATGCTTGAAACTGGTGTGATTAGAGAAAGCCATAGTGCATTCTCTAGCCTGGTGCTTTTGGTAAAAAAGAAGGATGGTGGTTGGTGCTTTTGCGTTTATTATAGGGCTCTCAACGCAATTACGGTTAAGGACAAATTTCCTGTACCAACTATAGAATAGATACTTGATGAACTCCTTGGTGCCGAATATTTTTCTAAGATTGATCTGTGGTCGGGCTACCACCAAATCAGAATGAATAAAAATTCAGTTCACATGACAACCTTTCGAACTCATTTGGGTCACTATGAGTTTGTGGTAATGCCGTTTGGCCTTACCAATGCCCCTTCTACATTCCAAGCTACCATGACTTGGATTTTTCAACCTTACCTATGAAAATTTATCGCGGTTTTCTTTGATGACAATCTCATCTACAGCCGCACATGGGCGGATCATTTGGAGCATCTCAAAACTACTCTTGCTATCCTATGTACTCATGATCTATATATGCTAAAGCTTTTAAATGTTCTTTTGGTCAGAATTAGGTTGATTATTTGGGACATGTTATGTGCTCTATAGGAATCAAAGTTGACCTTTCTAAGATTGAGGTAATACAAGCTTGGCCGAAGCCAACTTCCTTTAAGCAATTAAGGGGTTTTCTTAGGTTAACAGGTTATTATCGAAAATTTGTTTTGGGCTATATCCAACGAGCTCATCCACTCACTAAATTGCTAAAGAAAAATAGTTTTCATTGGGGTGCTGAAGCGGATATGGCATTTGACAAATTGAAGACAGCCATGACTCATACACTGGCGCTATCCCTTCCAGATTTTTCTCAGAGGTTTACTGTTGAGACATATGCTTATAACACCGGGATAGGTGCTGTCCTATCCTAGAATGGGCACCCTTTAGCCTACTTTAGCAAGAAACTAAATCCGAAGTTGGCTATGTCTTCTGCTTATATTCGAGAGTTATATGCCATTACTCAGGCGATTTCCAAATGGCGTCATTACCTACTAGGCAGAAAATTCACAGTAAAAACTGATCACTAGGGCTTAAAAGAGCTGTTGAAACATGTTGTATTGACCCCTAAGCAACAATTTTATTTGCACAAATTATTGATGTATGATTTTGACATAGGATACCGACCGAAAAAACAAAACCAGGTGGCAGTCGCACTATCCAGGCACCCAAAGACAACTATAGCTTATGAATTCAGGGCTTTCACCTCAGTCCATCTCTCACGGATGGAGGAATTATTGGAAGGGAATCAAACTGATCCAGCCATGCTATGCCTCCATCATAAGTTGAAAACAGGAAAATTGGGGCCAGATTATACAGTCAAACAGGGCCTTTTGATGTATCAAATACTACAAAAAAAAAAAGAGAAAAGACTATATTGTAGGAGTTTGTTAACGGAGGTTTTAAAAAAATCCTACAAAATTTAAATTTAAAAATAAAAAATTATCTTTTATCTTTTTAAAAATTTTATTAACAGCAGTTTTTGTTTTAAATATTAGGATTTTAAAAACCCCCTCAAAATAAAAAGCATTTCCCCCAAACAATTTGGCAAGGTACATACCCAAAAATCTTTCTTCCCACGAGACTCAAATCTCCTGCTCCTACCATTTTTTGATTCCATTCTCATCATATTCTAACTACTTCTTCATTCTTCATCATTTGCATTTTTTCATTGGTTGCTGCTGTTTTCGGGGTTGTGCCGTACCACTGGAACTCACGTTTGTATTCCTGCTGCTGTTCACGTTCCGATTAATGCAGCTATTTGCGTTTGGGTTGCTCCTGCTGTTCCGTGGGTTCCATTGTTGATGTTGTTCGCGTTCATAGTTGCATGTTTTCTTCTATGCAAAGGTATGTCTATGATAGCATATAGAGATAGAAACAATTAGGGTTCATAAACTAATTATCCCCCTTTTGATTACAGTTTTGTATCACACTATTATTAATTTGTAGCTCTAAATTTAAGTTTAATCTTATATGGAACACAGTCTTTTAATACTTCTCCCCTGTTCTCCACTTTTCACAATGATTCCTCTCTCTGTTTCTGCAATTTTCAATCTCTTTCTGAATACAACTAGAGATATTAATTAATTAAAAGCATGAAAAAATTAGTTAATTTAATTTGGAGAATTCTCATCATTAATCAATTGCTATGACATAGTAATAATTAAAGACTGTTTAGAGAAGATGTAGCTATTGTTGATTTGAACATGATTCTTAGGTAAGACAATTGAATTGATCAAAAGGAAATATACCTTTGTGCCACCATTGATGAATACATTCAATTGGCAACAAACCACTTGATCGACGACGTAGTGTACTCATAATGAGAAATTTAAGGTTTAAGCTTATTTATATATTTGTTAATTTTAAGGTTATGGTTAATCCATTGACTTGTTTATAAAGTTTATCTTTGGCCTAATTTTGTGTGAAATGTAACATGCTTTTTGAGTTATTTTCTTTAACTTGTTGAATTCATCTACAGCAATGCCGAAATGTAAATGCTTTACTAATCCCCTGAGATCATCTCCTCAACCTGAAAATGGTTTTGATCATTTTAATGACGATGTAGTTCACAATTCACCTATGGATGTCTCACCACCTAATCATGATTCAGCAATGCAAAGCAATCCGGATAGTGCTACGGATCATTCACTGCCTAACCAAGGATCCCAAGAACATATTAGGCACTTTGGTGGACGTCAATCTTCTGAATATTGGACTATGGAGACAATAGGTATGGTGCACAATAAATTTGTTTTCACATGCTTAGTTGCTAAATAAGTGCTTTCTATATAAATGCGGATTTTTATATTTCAAATATTATATGTAATATTTTTTTTTTGCAATCTCTTGCATGGAAGTAGAGAAGTAATGCATTGATAACTGAACATGCACTATGCCAATTGGTATAGGTCATACTCTGATCATTTAGCTTTCTATGTTGTTATGGTTAAATAATCCTAAAGTTTATTTATTTTGAGGTATATGGTAAAAATTTCAATTGTACGGAAATCTAGCCCAACAACTTTTTAATAAAACTCTTAAAATTTTCACCCAACTCCCGAGGCATAAAATGAAAATACGAAATAGTACTACTCCTATAATATTACTAGATGACAAAGTGATATGCATATGCATGGGTTTGGGTTTTGTGAAATCACATAATTTATCATCAAATCATTGTGATCTGTACCCTTTTTTTTTTCTTAAGGTCAAAAGTGTTATTTATTTATTTTGAGGTATTGAGTTTTATCAAATTCCTATTAATATTATCTATTGTTAATGATATCTTGTTATTTGTGTATGATTCTTTTTTATAGCCAAAATTTTATTTCAAAATTTCTGAGGGTATTGCAAAGCGATATTGCAAATTGAGCCTTGCAAAAAAGTGGTCACAACATAGAATGAATTCTATGATCCATGCATGAGTAGACAAGAAATCATTGATAATGTTCCAGTTGGCATCGACAGAGATCAATGGGCATCCTTTGTTCAGTATCGGTTTCTACCTTCTACAATGGTAACATGCTAAATTTTTAAAAATATAATATTAATACGTAATCACTTTTCTAATCTTTATTTTTCTTTTCTCATAGGAGATGTGCAAGAGAAACAAGGAAGTTCGCAAGAAGCAAACAATTTCCCATACCGGTGGCTCGAAACCTATCTCAAAGAAAAGACATGAAATAGTATAAACCATCACTCATTTTTTGTTTTTACTAAATTATCATATGTTCTTTAACTTTTTTAATTTGGAGAATTCTCATCATTAATCAATTGCTATGACATAGTAATAGTTAAAGACTGTTTAGAGAAGATGTAGCTATTATTGATTTGAACATGATTCTTAGGTAAGACAATTGAATTGATCAAAAGGAAATATACCTTTGTGCCACCATTGATGAATACATTCAATTGGCAACAAACCACTTGATCGATGACGTAGTTGACTCATAATGAGAAATTTAAGGTTTAAGCTTATTTATATATTTGTTAATTTTAAGGTTATGGTTAATCCATTGACTTGTTCATAAAGTTTATCTTTGGCCTAATTTTGTGTGAAATGTAACATGCTTTTTGAGTTATTTTCTTTAACTTGTTGAATTCATCTACAGCAATGCCGAAATGTAAATGCTTTACTAATCCCCTGAGATCAGCTCCTCAACCTGAAAATGATTTTGATCAGTTTAATGACGATGTAGTTCACAATTCACCTATGGATGTCTCACCACCTAATCATGATTCAGCAATGCAAAGCAATCCGGATAGTGCTACGGATCATTCACTGCCTAACCAAGGATCCCAAGAACATATTAGGCACTTTGGTGGACGTCAATCTTCTGAATATTGGACTGTGGAGACAGTAGGTATGGTGCACAATAAATTTGTTTTCACATGCTTAGTTGCTAAATAAGTGCTTTCTATATAAATGCAGATTTTTATATTTCAAATATTATATGTAATATTTTTTTTGTGCAATCTCTTGCATGGAAGTAAAGAAGTGATGCATTGATAACTGAACATGCACTATGCCAATTGGTATAGGTCATACTCTGATCATTTAGCTTTTTATGTTGCTATAGTTGAATAATCCTAAAGTTTATTTATTTTGAGGTATATGGTAAAAATTTCAATTGTACGGAAATCTAGCCCAACAATTTTTTAATAAAACTCTTAAAATTTTTACCCAACTCCCGAGGCATAAAATGAAAATACGAAATAGTACTACTCCTATAATATTACTAGATGACAAAGTGATATGCATATGCATGGGTTTGGGTTTTGTGAAATCACATAATTTATCATCAAATCATTGTGATCTGTACCCTTTTCTTTTTTTTTTTCATAAGGTCAAAAGTGTTATTTATTTATTTTGAGGTATTGACTTTTATCAAATTCCTATTAATATTATCTATTGTTAATGATATCTTGTTATTTGTGTATGATTCTTTTTTATAGCCAAAATTTTATTTCAAAATTTCTGAGGGTATTGCAAAGCGATATTGCAAATTGAGCCTTGTAAAAAAGTGGTCACAACATAGAATGAGTTCTATGATCCATGCATGAGTAGACAAGAAATCATTGATAATGTTCCAGTTGGCATCGACAGAGATCAATGGGCATCCTTTGTTCAGTATCGGTTTCTACCTTCTACAATGGTAACATGCTAAATTTTTAAAAATATAATATTAATACATAATCACTTTTCTAATCTTTATTTTTCTTTTCTCATAGGAGATGTGCAAGAGAAACAAGGAAGTTCGCAAGAAGCAAACAATTTTTCATACCGGTGGCTCGAAACCTATCTCAAGAAAAAGACATGAAATAGTATAAACCATCACTCATTATTTGTTTTTACTAAATTATCATATGTTCTTTAACTTTTTTAATTTGGAAAATTCTCATCATTAATCAATTGCTATGACATAGTAATAGTTAAAGACTGTTTAGAGAAGATGTAGCTATTGTTGATTTGAACATGATTCTTAGGTAAGACAATTGAATTGATCAAAAGGAAATATACCTTTGTGCCACCATTGATGAATACATTCAATTGGCAACAAACCACTTGATCGATGACGTAGTTGACTCATAATGAGAAATTTAAGGTTTAAGCTTATTTATATATTTGTTAATTTTAAGGTTATGGTTAATCCATTGACTTGTTCATAAAGTTTATCTTTGGCCTAATTTTGTGTGAAATGTAACATGCTTTTTGAGTTATTTTCTTTAACTTGTTGAATTCATCTACAGCAATGCCGAAATGTAAATGCTTTACTAATCCCCTGAGATCAGCTCCTCAACCTGAAAATGATTTTGATCAGTTTAATGACGATGTAGTTCACAATTCACCTATGGATGTCTCACCACCTAATCATGATTCAGCAATGCAAAGCAATCCAGATAGTGCTACGGATCATTCACTGCCTAACCAAGGATCCCAAGAACATATTAGGCACTTTGGTGGACGTCAATCTTCTGAATATTGGACTGTGGAGACAGTAGGTATGGTGCACAATAAATTTTTTTTCACATGCTTAGTTGCTAAATAAGTGCTTTCTATATAAATGCAGATTTTTATATTTCAAATATTATATGTAATATTTTTTTTGTGCAATCTCTTGCATGGAAGTAAAGAAGTGATGCATTGATAACTGAACATGCACTATGCCAATTGGTATAGGTCATACTCTGATCATTTAGCTTTTTATGTTGCTATAGTTGAATAATCCTAAAGTTTATTTATTTTGAGGTATATGGTAAAAATTTCAATTGTACGGAAATCTAGCCCAACAATTTTTTAATAAAACTCTTAAAATTTTTACCCAACTCCCGAGGCATAAAATGAAAATACGAAATAGTACTACTCCTATAATATTACTAGATGACAAAGTGATATGCATATGCATGGGTTTGGGTTTTGTGAAATCACATAATTTATCATCAAATCATTGTGATCTGTACCCTTTTCTTTTTTTTTTTTCATAAGGTCAAAAGTGTTATTTATTTATTTTGAGGAATTGACTTTTATCAAATTCCTATTAATATTATCTATTGTTAATGATATCTTGTTATTTGTGTATGATTCTTTTTTATAGCCAAAATTTTATTTCAAAATTTCTGAGGGTATTGCAAAGCGATATTGCAAATTGAGCCTTGTAAAAAAGTGGTCACAACATAGAATGAGTTCTATGATCCATGCATGAGTAGACAAGAAATCATTGATAATGTTCCAGTTGGCATCGACAGAGATCAATGGGCATCCTTTGTTCAGTATCGGTTTCTACCTTCTACAATGGTAACATGCTAAATTTTTAAAAATATAATATTAATACATAATCACTTTTCTAATCTTTATTTTTCTTTTCTCATAGGAGATGTGCAAGAGAAACAAGGAAGTTCGCAAGAAGCAAACAATTTTCCATACCGGTGGCTCGAAACCTATCTCAAGAAAAAGACATGAAATAGTATAAACCATCACTCATTATTTGTTTTTACTAAATTATCATATGTTCTTTAACTTTTTTAATTTGGAGAATTCTCATCATTAATCAATTGCTATGACATAGTAATAGTTAAAGACTGTTTAGAGAAGATGTAGCTATTGTTGATTTGAACATGATTCTTAGGTAAGACAATTGAATTGATCAAAAGGAAATATACCTTTGTGCCACCATTGATGAATACATTCAATTGGCAACAAACCACTTGATCGATGACGTAGTTGACTCATAATGAGAAATTTAAGGTTTAAGCTTATTTATATATTTGTTAATTTTAAGGTTATGGTTAATCCATTGACTTGTTCATAAAGTTTATCTTTGGCCTAATTTTGTGTGAAATGTAACATGCTTTTTGAGTTATTTTCTTTAACTTGTTGAATTCATCTACAGCAATGCCGAAATGTAAATGCTTTACTAATCCCCTGAGATCAGCTCCTCAACCTGAAAATGATTTTGATCAGTTTAATGACGATGTAGTTCACAATTCACCTATGGATGTCTCACCACCTAATCATGATTCAGCAATGCAAAGCAATCCGGATAGTGCTACGGATCATTTACTGCCTAACCAAGGATCCCAAGAACATATTAGGCACTTTGGTGGACGTCAATCTTTTGAATATTGGACTGTGGAGACAGTAGGTATGGTGCACAATAAATTTGTTTTCACATGCTTAGTTACAAAATAAGTGCTTTCTATATAAATGCAAATTTTTATATTTCAAATATTATATGTAATATTTTTTTTGTGCAATCTCTTGCATGGAAGTAGAGAAGTGATGCATTGATAACTGAACATGCACTATGCCAATTGGTATATGTCATTCTCTGATCATTTAACTTTTTATGTTGCTATGGTTGAATAATCCTAAAGTTTATTTATTTTGAGGTATATGGTAAAAATTTCAATTGTACGGAAATCTAGCCCAACAATTTTTTAATAAAACTCTTAAAATTTTCACCCAACTCCCGAGGCATAAAATGAAAATACGAAATAGTACTACTCCTATAATATTACTAGATGACAAAGTGATATGTATATGCATGGTTTTGGGTTTTGTGAAATCACATAATTTATCATCAAATCATTATAATCTGTACCCTTTTCTTTTTTTTTTCTTAAGGTCAAAAGTGTTATTTATTTATTTTGAGGTATTGACTTTTATCAAATTCCTATTAATATTATCTATTGTTAATGATATCTTGTTATTTGTGTATGATTCTTTTTTTATAGCCAAAATTTTATTTCAAAATTTCTGAGGGTATTGCAAAGCGATATTGCAAATTGAGCCTTGCAAAAAAGTGGTCACAACATAGAATGAGTTCTATGATCCATGCATGAGTAGACAAGAAATCATTGATAATGTTCCAGTTGGCATCGACAGAGATCAATGGGCATCCTTTGTTCAGTATCGGTTTCTACCTTCTACAATGGTAACATGCTAAATTTTAAAAATATAATATTAATACGTAATCACTTTTCTAATCTTTATTTTTCTTTTCTCATAGGAGATGTGCAAGAGAAACAAGAAAGTTTGCAAGAAGCAAACAATTTCCCATACCGGTGGCTCGAAACCTATCTCAAGGAAAAGACATGAAATAGTATAAACCATCATTCATTTTTTGTTTTTACTAAATTATCATATGCTCTTTAACTTTTTTTTATATTCTTTTGCATAGTTTTTAGAAACTGGATGAAAACTTAGCCGTGGAGAAATGTACATAGAAACTCATAAGAAGAAAGATGGGTCGTTTGTGACTGATGAAGCAAGGGACATAGCGGTAAATTGTATTTTTTGGTCTATTTTAGTAAAAGTGTAACTTCAAAATCTGCCACATCTTAATGTTATTTTGTTAAAGTTTTGTTGTTTAAATCTCAACTGTAGGAACAAATTGAAGTACTTATGACTCAAAATGAGAAAGATGAATCAGGACCATCCACAAATGATACTATTGGCAAAGTATTTGGGGAGGAGCATTCTGATAGGGTGCGATGCATGGGAATGGGAGCAACACATACTAATACTTTCAGAAATGCCAATCATCCTAGCCAGTTAGCTAATTCTTCAACTTCAAAGTAATCTACTGCTAATTACTCCCAAGCAGATTTTAAACATTTGGAGTCTAAATTTGATGGGACATTGACTGCATTCAAGGCTTATTTTCTTGCTAAAGAAGGAAGAATTCCTGTTGAACTTATTAGTATATTTGACCATGGAGCTCAGGTAAATTGCCTTCTCTTGTCGAATTTATGTTGCACTATTAATTTTAAAAATTATGATAAATGATAATTGTTATATTATGCTAATGTTCTAGCATGGTATTAGTCTCGTATATTCTAACTTTACATCCCTACTCTTACTAATTTGTATTTCAAGTTTTTAACACAAGAAAAGGTTAATGTCTTCTTAATTTTTTTTTTTCTTTAAATTGTTATTATAGTGTCATAGATGTGGCAATTTTTATGTTGATATTTCTATTTTTAATTTATTTTAGGCTAATGATATTGAGAACAAAACTATTACACTGACAACAGGAAGAACATCATCAGACGGAAGCAATGAAAATCGTGAAGACATTGTTTAGTATTGCTTTAAAGATTGATTAGTTGTTTATTGTTCTATATTTGTTAGGGTATTATGTTGCATTTTTTTACTAAACAAGGTTATTCAAGTAGTGAACTCATTAGTGGTGGTTGTGAGTTTATATTATTTTAGCTTGTTTAATTTTTAGGATTAGACATATAAAGACAGTGAGAATTCAGATATTATACATTTTACTATAATATAAAAAGGTTATTATTTATTTTAATGGCTTACATTTTAGATTTATACTTCAAAGAAGTTTACTTTTATTAAATTTTGCATTCTAATTAATATTTTATAAAATAAGAAAAGACTATATATAACAAAGTATAAATATTTTGGCGTTACATTTCGAATTGCGGGAGTTCACAACTCCAACAAAATAAAAAGTTGTTTTACGTATAAGATATTTGCAGGGGTTTAAAACCCCCCACAACGAGAATTAAAACTCCTGCAACATAGAACCATTTGAGATCTTTAGAAACCGATGCAATTTAGTTGAAACCACCGCAAACAGTAGAGGGCAAAAAACCCCTGCAATTCTGAGTTCGAAATAGCGTCATTTTGAAAAAACTTTCGTAACTTATTGCAGGACACTTAACTGCGTCATTTTACTAAACCGCCGTTACGTAACTTGCGTGGGTTAAAAACCCCCGAAAAACCAAAAAAAAAACTCCCGCAAATTAGCGTCTTTTTTGTAGTGAAAGGAAAGTTTGGGTTCCCGATTTCAAAGGGCTGAGGGAATTATTGTTGCAAGAGTTTCACTCATCATTTAGGGGCGGACATGGAGAATTCTCAAGACTTAAAAGGCCCTAGGGAGTCATTTTTTTGGCTTGGAATGCGAGGCCAAGTTCACAGGTTTGTTGAGCATTGTCAAGAGTGCCAAGTCACTAAGTACATCCCTGCCAAGTCCCAAGGCTTGCTAAAGCCCTTACCAATTCTGGTTAGACCATGGGCCGATATTTCCATGGATTTTATTGTGCAACTCCCTAAGTCAGCAGGTTTACCAGGATCCTAGTGGTGGTGGACCGTTTCAGCAAAGTGGGTCATTTCAATGCTCTGAAACCTAAATTTACAGCCAAGGATGTGGCATAGGTATTCATCAATTTAGTAGTACGATTACATGAGTTTTCTGTTACTATTGTTTCGGATTGAGTCCGATTTTCGAAGAGTTTATTTGAATTCAGTGGGACTAAGTTGCTTTATAGCTCTGCATATCACCCTCAGAGTGATGGCTAGACAGAGGTGGTTAATCGAACACTTGAGCAGTACCTACGAGTGTTCACACACACCTATCCAAAACAATGGACCTCCTATTTATCATAGGCAGAATTCTGTTGCAATGGCTCCTACCATTCTACCGTTAACGTAACTCCGCATGAAGCTTTATTTGGATTTTCCATGAGTGTGCTCCCTGGTTACACCTCATAAACTACGAGTGTCATAAAGGTGGATGAGATGTTAAAGGTGAGGGAAGTTCTAAATAAGGAACTGACTTACTTTATCCAAAGGGCTCAAAATAAAATGAAGAAGCAAGCTGATTCACATAGAAAGGACATGAAATTTAACCTTGGGGATTGAGTTTTACTTAAGATTAAACCCTATAGGCAGTGCTCCTTATCCAATTGGAACCACATAATAAACTACGGAAGAGATATTATGGTCCTTACAAGGTCATTCAGAAGGTAGGGAAGGTGGCTTACCGGTTGAAATTCCCGGAGTCGTGTGCCCTTCATCCAGTCTTCCATGTGTTAGTGCTGAAGCCCTTCCACGGTCCTCCGCCATTGTCAGCGCCACCAGCTGCTGAATTACCGTCTTCCCTTCAGCCGCTCCCAGCTGCCATCATAGCGAGTCGTGTTGTCTCCACTCTGACAGGACCTCGAACTGAACTCCTTGTTGATTGGGAAAGGAGTTCCTCACCATGAGACCACGTGAGTGGATATGGTTGAACTTAGCAGGCAGTTTCAAGATATGGACCTTGAGGACAAGGTCATAGTGGAGGGGGGATAATTGATGCAATTCCAAATCCAAACCAACAAAGCCTAGCTGAAGAGGAATCAATTGAAGATGTTGAAGACATTGAAGAGGACAGCCCAACAAGGAATTGCAGAAAGAAAAAAGAAGAGAGTCATAGGCCAGAGACATTTGGTCCTAGAATCAAGAAATGGCAGTTTACATTAGCACCAAGATTATGTGATGTAACAAATTGCTTCTAGACTGCCTACGTGGCAAAGTTAATTACGATTGCCTATGAGAATGATTGATATAAGGTAAAAGTAGCATCAGTAATGGAGGTAGAGAATTATCATTTGGCCATTAGAAAATTGGATTCTTGGAGTATCACCCTCACTTAAAATAGGAAAATATTCTGTGCTTGCATTCTTTTTCATTCATACTATTCAATAGTAACACAATACTAATTTAGTATACTTCCTTTTTCTATTATACAAATTCCTTAAAAATTCTATTATAAATTTTCTAATCTATCAGTTATTTTGTAAACTAATGGAACAAATAAATCTTCTTTAAAGTATTTTAATATTTTTAAAAATTATTTTGATATATTGTAAAACTATCTATATAGTATGCATTGTAGTGAATAATTTATAGAATTATCTTTGTACTTAATTATATTTTTGTAGAATTTAATCACCTTTAGAATTTTATCGATTAGTTTAGTTCAATTTGTTTGTTTTAATATTACAAATTTTTCTAAAGAAAGAAAAATAAAATTCCTATAAATTTGAAGTGGGGCGGAGAGGGATGGAGTAGATACATATCTACAAATTTGGATGTAGGGCAAAAATTAATATATTTGTGGATAATTAAGTAAAGAATGAGACAATTTCTGAATATACGTATCTTAGATAAATATAAATAATCAAACACGTTCTCTAATATAAAATTTAGTTTAGTAAAGATAAAAAATAAAACTATCATTAACGATTAAGAATATACAAAGATTAGGTAAAATTCTTATTTTAAAAGTGAGGGACATAAATTGTAATTTTACCATCCAAATAACTAAATTTCTGACGATAAAAAATTTATATAGATAAATATTATAATTTTATTTAATAGAGACACTTTAAAAAAATTATAAAATAAGTGTAACTATTCATTAAATTTGGTGTAGTGGTATCTAATTGTACGCTTATAATTATAATTCGTTTTAAAATAAAAAAGTTTAATTAAAAATATTAATAAATTTAGATAATGCACTTAATAGACTCTAGTTGTATACTATTATTGCATGCATATTAACTCATTTGTGTAAGTGACGAAAATTTAAATTTTATTTTATATATGTAATAATTTATTAATCAATAATAAATTTTTAAATAAAGTTCATAGGTAGTGATAGTAAATCTGTTTTTAGTCTATTAGACTAATGTGAAAAACAAAAAAAAATTGTGCAAAATGTTTATATGAAATAATTTATTTTATTAATCAACTATAAAATTTTGTTTTGAGACCCATACAAACGATAGAATTTAGTCACCTCAAGCTTGATAAATATAATTTTTTAATGGTGGAATGCGAATTCTAATGATTCCATTGAGATAAAGAATTTTAACTACCATGCATTATATTATACATTAGTCAAAATAATTAGAATAAATATTGAATTAAATTTGTCTCTTAACAAAAAGTAAATAATAAAGCAATCTTCAATTAATAATTTTTAAAATTGAAAATGCTCAACGTATATTTAAATTTTAAGGTTAGCCATTAAATCAAGTGTACCGGAGGCTTCAGTCAGATCGGCGATGGCACGTGTTTTCCGACAAAAACAACACGATCAGCGGTAAGCTTCTCTCCTAATTCTCGTTTCATCGTTTTCATTTTTTATTTTATATTTTATATTTTTTTTTTCGTTGAATTTGGGGTTGTTTATAATAGGGTTTAGGATTTTTCATGTGTGTTTGACTCCTATTTATTGAAAGGGTTGTGAAGACCTATAATTTTTAAGGTTTAGCAACCATAGCTGATGTTCTGTTTTTTAAAATTCTCGGTATTTTAAAATATTATTTTTTAAATGTTTCTTTTTTTTTCATTTTAAATGCTACTTTTTTTTTGAGATGGTCTGCTCTATTTTTTTTAACTCTTTTAAAATATTGTTCTATTTTTTAATCTAGAGTTAATGTTATTGTTCTAATTTTTATACTTGAATATTTTTGTTTCTATTTTTGCTCTATTTGTTTATATTTTTAGGGTTTGAAATACATGTTAGATATGGACCATTTTAGCATCAAGGTTCATCAAAGATGAACTTTTAATAATGTTCAGAAAGTTTGACAGCATTTAAAGGGTAAAGAAACAATGGTGGATTGAACATATCGTGATAAATGAGGAATAATAGAAGTTTATGACTTATTAGAGAAGTTAGGATATCTTTAAGATAATATTTTGCATTGTGGTACAAAGATTGTGGGTTGAGTCTAGATGGAGAGTTGAGACTATTGAAGACTAATGCAGATGTAATGGCTATGGTGAATGTTGGAATTGAAAAAGGTGTTATTGACTTGTTTGTAGTGTATAAGATATCAGAGTCAGATGATTTTTCCTATGAGGATGGTTATTTAGATGTTGGTGGTGGTAACACTAATGATGTTGATGTGGAAGTGGAGACCCAAAGTGTGGATATGGAGACTCAAATTCCTAATTTATTTGAGGCCCAAGTTGGTAACGATGTTGGTTTGGAGGAAGTTCAAATATATGGATGAAGGTTCTCAATATATAGCATAGAGAAAAGGGGGTTGGATCTATGGCCTCTTTTAAACCTGAAACTTTAAATTTCAAACTAGGATTTAAAACAAAAGGCTGCTATGAAGTTTGTAACATTGATTATGTAGGAAATAAATTCAGTTTGTCTCTCACTGAATGAATCAGGAGCAGAATAATGATGAGAAGTTAACACTCTATATTGCTGTGACTTCTGTGAAGTTGATTAAGTATGAGACAATTTTATTTTGTCTCATAATGAGCAAAACAGAAAGAGCAGAGAGGAGAAAACACAACCATATATCATGGTTCAACCACCTTGTGCAATGTGGCCTACATCCAGTAGTTGTGATAGAATTTTCGTTATCTTTTTCACAGATTTACACACACCAATTCCCAAGGATTCAACCTAATCCTATTAGGGACAAACCAAACTTTTACCCAAACTTGGTTTAGCTAGGTTCACTTCCTAGACTCTCAACACTAAGTGCTCACCTAACTTAGTAAGGAAAACCTCTCAAGCTCATGAACACAAAATAGAAACAATTGCAAAAGAGATTGACATAATTTCTTACTTTTCTCCAAGATTTCTCTCTTTGCCTTTTCTCTCAATGACTTTTACTGATATCTCACATTTTGCCTTAAGAACATATTTTTAATGTAAAACTATCAAGAAAAAAGAAGGTATAGTTCGAAAGCTATAAAGATCCAAACAGTGTGCTCACTTTCTTTGGTTCAATTTATGGCTGTTTACTCTTTTATATAAGAGTAAAGCTTCCAAAACTTAAGTTTGGTGAGGATACCAATTCTGAATAGTAGAGTTCTTTTGACTTTGTCATCTTTCCTAGAAATCAGAGTAGAGACGTGTAACACCCTACCATACAAAGTCTTATGCTTAAGTCATAATTCAGAGATGGCAAGGTATTACGACCTCTAAAACAAAAATTTAGTACGTATAGTAGTATGAATAATTGATTATAACTAGGAGCCTTTGTAGAAAAAGGGGGTAAACAAAAACCGTAACTCGAACAGGCAACACTCCGATCGATAACGTAACGAGCCGGGATAAGCTAACGCGAGATCATATATATAAAGAGTGTCAAAAACAAGAATATCAAGACTCAAAACCCGGCTGCGAAGAGAACCGGTCCGAGCATAGCAATATATACATATGATAAAATAAGGAAACCCCAAAGGAAACCCAAAGGGACACAAATACAGAAAACCTATTCTCCAAAAATCCCCTCTAGAAGGAGTCATCACAGTTTGTATTATTTAATGGAGATAAAAGTATCTAAACAAGATATATAACCCAAAACAGAGTCCCGAGAACAAAGGATCTTTGCTAATCCAGAAGTCTCCAGCATGCCTCAACGAGAAGCCTCGCGTCCTGCATCTGAAAACCACAAAATCCGCATGGGTGAGAACCAGAAGTCCCCAGCACAGTAACAGCTTCCACATATATAATACATAATAATAGAGGAAAGCCGAAGGCAATCCTAGAGCTTCCTCCAGATAATATCAAAGCTTATAAACAAGCTAAACCGTAAGTGGCAACTGACTAAAGATTCTTCAGTCTAACTAATACTTCCCTTTCCAATTCCTTCAGACCTCCCAACCACCAGCAGGAGTATAATATAGCAAACACAGTTATATCAGACAAGAGATTTACAAATAGGAACAGATAAGGCATTTAGACAATTAGCAAGTAATATGCAGTCAAATAGGCAATCTCAAACAATTCATGTAGTATGCTTATGATGCATGCCTGTCCCTAGTGGCTGATGATATCATCTGTCGGTTATAGAGCCAACCCGACAAGTCCTGGTAGCTAATCATTGGACTGTCCCTCTGTCGTGCATCCCCAACTCGAGTTATACTCATCATAAACTTGATCATAAACATGATCCATATCCATCACCCTCACTGGTGAATATTTACGGGGGTGAGCTCATCCGGGCCTTTCACAGTGCCCGGCCACACTTACGACATAGGGTCAAAAGAGCTTCGAGTCTCAACCTGGAGCACGTGGTGGCTAGCCACTGCTACTACCCAGGGAAACCCTCATCTCCAATGGTGGAAGTGCCAACATTCACAATTCATTCAACAGCATATATGCATTTATACTTAGCCATAAACATGGCTCCGCCGCCACACGGCATAATCCAGCCATCCGGCTCACGGTTAAATCCATAACCAGCCAATTCATTAACAATTACGGCCATTCGGCCCATGGCATAACAAGCACTTCCACCGCCATCCTCCACATCTCACATAATCATCTTTGATCCTCATGGATCATTCATTTTTCCCTTGCTTCACTCGCAAGTTACCACATTCACTAGCCATTTTCCTCATGCTAGGCATATCATAATGATTTAAGACATAAGTGGTGAGATTGGAGGCTTAGAAGTATGAAGTTTGGCTTTTAAAACTCAAAAATCAACTTTGGGATGAAAACAGGGCCACGCGTACGCGCACTCCACGCGCACGCGTGGATGATGCTTTCTCGAAGAACGGCGCATACGCGCCAAGTGCGCCTACGCGCGAGGGGTCATTCTGCTAAAAATTTTCTAAGTTAAAAGCTGCATAATTCACAGATTCAACCCCCAATCTTCCGACGGTCATAACTCTCTCATTTTAAATCATTTTTCACCCGTTCTTCGAACGGCATGGACATCCCAGATCCAATTTCATTTCTAAACAGATTTGGCATAAATCAAAGATCCGTAGTCCAAGTTATGTCCCGTCAAAGTATGCCCAAAAACCATATTTTCATTCAAAACCACAAAGTGCCATTTTCAAAACAAGCCACTTTCAACTCTTTTCAAAATCAATTAAAACATGCCAATTTCATCCCTTTTCTTTGAAATCAATCAAAGTGTACCAAATTCAACAACAAGCCATCCTCAACTCACGCATTGACATTTTACCAAAATTCTCAAAACTACCTCTAACCATTTTAACACTTCTCAATCAAAAGGCCAAAGGATAAACACAATATTATGTCATACATCCTTCTCATCCCAATTTCTAACAATATCAATTTCCAATCAACCATCATTATACATAATCATCATACTCACCAACAATATGGCACCACCCATCAATTCAACCTCAATCATTCATCAAGCATATATCACAACATGCATTTTCTCACATATCACACAATCAAGGCATCAATATTCATAATCACACATATGATCACATCATATATCTCAACCATTCCACAACATCATCAATTCAATGCCTATCTTAGGGCCTCTAGCCTAAGTATTTCCTACCACATTACATATTAGATACGGGAAACCGAAACCATACCTTAGCCAATTTCCCAAGCTCAACCGGAGCACTTTCAAACCACTTGTCCACAAGCTCTCAAGGTATCAACACCTCCAAGAATAGATTTTATCACACAAAACCCTCTTCCAAGCTTTCCAAAATCACCAATCAAGCTCCAATATTCACATATACACAACCTAAGCCACAATTAGGGGTGGCAAAACGGGTCGAGCCCGTCGGGCCGATCTGCTAAACCCGCTAAAAAAGGCGGGTCGGGCTAGGATTTGGAGCCCGCCAAATTTAAAAAACCCGCCAAACCCGCACCGCCAAATTGGCGGGTTTTGGCGGGGCGGGGCGGGCCGGTCCGCCGGGCCGAAGATTTTTATTTTTCTTTTTTTTTAATTAAATAAAAGAGTGATTACTATTATAAAATTAATAATTATAGAATTTTTTAAACACTTTTTTTCATTTTTTTGTTTTTATTCTTCTTTTAGTTACTAACTTTATTTATTTTATTTTACGATTTCGTATATATACTCAAATTATGTGACTTATTTTTTAAAATAAAGATAATTCTATTGACAATTATTATTTTGAACAATTTTATTGAAGTTAAAAATTAAAAAAATAGTAAAAAAATTATATTATAATTTGACTATTTTTTATTTGTATTTAATTTTTTAATTATTATTTTTTGGTTAATTTTAATAAATTTTATTTAAAAAAAAAAAAAAGAGTGAAGCGGGCTAGCCCGCCAACCCGCCAATCCGCCATAAAGCGGGGCGGGCTAGCATTTTGAACCCATTTTAGTTGGCGGGGCGGGGCGGGTTGGGGCGGGCCGGCCCGCTTTGCCACCCCTAGCCACAATCATCATACCCATACACAACATCTCAATGCCCAAACCTCATAGAACAACAAATTACACTAGGGTTGAGAATCTTACCACACCCAAGGTCCAAAGAGACAAGATTAACCTTCTCCTTCAAGAGAGTTGGGTCCTATAACATCAAAGAACCCAAAATCTCAACATTTTTACTCATGAAACTCGAAATCAAGGGCTGGAATTTCGAACAGTAAAACGTGGCTTACCTCAAGATTAATTGTATGGGTTTTGTAGAGCTCTCCGCGGTGAACGCGTGGCCGCAAACGGAGTGGCAATCGGAGCTCTAGATCAAAAGTTATGGTGGTTTGAAGATCAAGTGAGAGATAGAACTTGAGAGAGTGTTCTTCCCTCCATGGCCTCTCTTTTTCAGCGTGTATTAGTGTTGTGTGAGGAGAGAGAGTGCTGAAAACTAGGGTTTTGGTTTAGTTATGTTGGGCCAAGGGCCCACTTTGGGTCCGGTTGGACCGGTTTGGCCCGTTCGGTCCAATCTTGGTCCGATTTCCATAAAATTGGTACCGAAATTCTCGTCTCAATTTCCTCTATCATATTAAGCCATAAAAATATCATTTTTGGCTTTCTAGAATAAATTCTCATATATGGGTTAATTAGCCGTTAATTAACCGGGTCTTACATTCTACCCACCTAATTGGGAATTTTGCCCACAAAATTTAAATTCAAATTCAATTACCTGAGAATAAGTGCGGATAATCCGTTCGCATCTCCGACTCAAGTTCCTAAGTGTGTTCCTCAACACCGCCTCGACTCCAAGCCACTTTGACTAATGAAACCTCTTTTCTACGCAACCGTTTGATACTAGTATCATCAATTCTGACTGGAGCCACTGGAAGCGTCAAATCTTCTCTTAACTGAACCGATTCAGGTTCTAACACATGGCTAGCATCAGGAGTGTACTTTCGAAGCTGCGACACATGAAATACGTCGTGCAGGTTTGAAAGATGGGGTGGTAGAGCCACCCGATACGCCACCGGCCCAATCCTCTCCAAGATCTGAAATGGACCAATGTATCGAGGATTCAACTTCTTTGCTTTAATCGCTCTACCTACTCCTGTGGTCGGAGTAACTTTCAGGAAAACATGATCTCCTGCCTCAAATTCTAAGGGCTTCCGCCTTTGATCGGCGTAACTCTTTTGACGACTCTACGCCGTAAGCATCCTATCTCGGATTTTCTTGACTTGTTCAGTGGTCTCAGCTATCATTTCCGGCCCCAACAAGCCTTTCTCTCCAGCTTCATACCAACATAGTGGAGATTGACATTTTCTCCCATACAAAGCCTCATACGGAGCCATTTCGATGCTCGCATGGTAACTATTATTGTATGCAAACTCTACTAACGGCATATACCGATCCCAACTCGCCGGTTGGTCCAAAACACAAGCTCTCAACATATCCTCTAGTGTTTGGATCGTCCTCTCGGATTGACCATCTGTTTGAGGATGGTACGCTGTACTCAAGCTTAATCGAGTTCCAAAAGCTTTCTGAAATGCACCCCAGAACCTCGAAGTGAAACAAGGATCTCTATCAGAGATTATAGTAGCAGGTACACCATGGAGTCTCACAATCTCCTTTATGTATAACCGAGCTAGCTCCTCAAGGGTGTAAGTCATCCGAACGGGTAAAAAGTGAGCTGACTTCGTCAGTCGGTCCACGATCACCCAGATAGCATCAAAACCAGTCCTAGTCCTTGGCAATCCCGACACAAAGTCCATTGCAATACTTTCCCACTTCCATTGCGGAACCTCTAAGGGTTGCAACATCCCGGAAGGTCTTTGATGTTCAATCTTTACCTTTTGACAAGTTAAGCACTTTGAAACATATTCCGCCACATCATTCTTCATACCCGGCCACCAAAACATCGCCTTTAAATCATGGTACATCTTAGTACTCCCCGGGTGAATGGAGAATCCGCTTTTGTGTGCCTCCTTTAAGATATCTTGCCTCAAAGTGCCAACATCCGGCACAATGATCCTACCCCTGAATCTCCATAACCCATCTTTTTCTTCCGACACTCTCCACTGTTTTCCTTGCTCGATAGTCGGTAAAACCTTCCATAACGCTTCATCATTTTCATGAGCCTTTAGGAGTTCGAACTTAAAGTCACTCGAGATTTCTAATCGGCTCAAACACAAGGTTCCAGATACTTCTCGAGCACCAATTTTTAGACTCTCGAATCCCTTGAGCAACTTCTCCTCTTGAAGCATCATCCAAGACGCATATAACGACTTTCGACTTAACGCATCCGCCACTATATTCGCCTTTCCAGGATGGTAATTTAACTCAAAGTCATAGTCTTTCAACAATTCCATCCACCTCCTTTGCCTCATATTAAGTTCTTTCTGATCAAAGAGGTATTTCAAGCTCTTGTGATCGGAGAAGACTTGGAACTTAACCCCATAGAGATAATGCCTCCACACCTTCAAGGCAAACACAACCGCAGCGAGTTCCAAATCGTGCGTAGGATAACTAACTTCGTGAGGTCTCAACTGTCGTGAGGCATACACCACCACATTATGATGCTGCATCAGCACGCACCCTAGGCCCTTTAACGATGCATCACAGTACACCTCAAAAGGCTCGTTCGGCTCAGGTAACACTAACACAGGTGCAGTGGTCAACTTTTTCTTCAATGTCTGAAAGCTCTCCTCGCACTCAGGAGTCCAAACAAACGGAGTGTCTTTGCGAGTTAACTTTGTCAACGGCAAAGCTAATTGCGAAAAGCCTTTGATGAACCTTCGGTAATAGCCAGCTAAACCCAGAAAACTCCTTATCTCAGTTACTGTGGTTGGTTGCTTCCAATCCATCACAGCTTCTACCTTGGTTGGATCTACGGCTATTCCCTTCTTACTCACCACGTGACCCAAAAACTTCACCTCACTCTTCCAGAACTCACACTTAGACAGTTTCGCATAGAGTTTCTTCTCCTTTAAAATCTGCAACACGGTCCGCAAGTGTTCTGCATGCTCTTCTTCAGTCTTGGAGTAAATTAGTATATCGTCAATGAAGACAACCACGAATTTATCCAGAAACAGACGGAACACTCTATTCATGTAATCCATGAATACTGCAGGAGCGTTCGTCAACCCAAAGGACATTACAGTGTACTCGTAATGACCATAACGAGTTTTGAAAGCGGTCTTAGGGATATCCTCACCCCTCACCCTTATCTGGTGATAACTGGATCGCAAATTGATCTTAGAGAAAACCCCAGCTCCTTGTAACTGATCCATGAGATCATCAATCCTCGGCAATGGGTACTTATTCTTTATGGTGACCTTGTTCAGCTGCCTGTAATCCACACAGAGTCGCATACTTCCATCTTTCTTCTTTACCAGTAACACTGGAGCACCCCACGGGGAAACACTTGGTCGGATAAAGTTCTTACCCAACAATTCCTCTAACTGAGACTTTAGCTCGGCCATCTCTAACAGTGACATCCTATAAGGAGCACTTGAGATTGGTCCCGCCCCAGGCACCAATTCAATAGCAAACTCGACCTCTCGGTTAGGTGAAAATTCCTCAATATCATCGGGAAACACTTCCGGAAACTCACACACTACCGGAATCTGATCCAACCTTTGATCATCACCCGAAACACCCGCGGTTAACAACAGGATACCCTGACATTCGGTTCCAGAACAGTTCACCATCATTGAATTCAAGTAATAATTATTCACCACAACCGGCCCTTCTGTATCCTCCGGCATAAAGTACACCGACTTGGTAGAACAATCAAGCAGGACATGGTTTTCGGATAACCAGTCCAATCCCAAGATAAGATCAAGACCGATCATCGGTAAGCAGATTAGATTATGGACAAAATCACGCTGCTTGAACCTAAACGAAACTTTCGGGCATCCTAGTCTAGTTACCATGGCTTCATGGGTAGCATTATACACTTTTAAGTCATAACCTAAGGTTACGATCTTCAACCCTAACTCATGGGCTTTCTCAAATGCAATGAATGAATGCGATGCTCCCGAATCAAATAAAGCATTTAAAGTTTGACCAGCCATTTCACAGTTACCACGAATGAGTGTCTCGGATCCCTCTGCACCCACAGCTGAGGTGGTGAACACCCGACCAGTCTGTTGTGCTTTCCCGGCACCTTACTTTTGCTTCTTTGGACAACTTGCGGCTTTATGCCCCGCCTTTCCACAATTGTAGCACAAACCCCATCCGGCCTTGCATGGTACTCCCGGATGGTGACTCCCACACCTAGTACAAGCTTGATCATTCTGAGGCTGCTTCCCAAACCTTTTCCCTTGGGAGTAGTTGTTGTTGGGCCTCCTAAAAGAACCTCCCCTCTTGAAAGGCGGACCTCTAGGTGCAAAGCTCTTTCCTCGGTTCTGTAAAAATGATCCTTTGTAACTTCCTTTCTCAGCGGTTGCCCTCTTCACACACTCTTCAGCAACCTTACACTTGTTCACCAACTCGGAGAAAGTCCTAATCTCCATTGGTCCCACTGAACTGAAAATATCGCTCCGGAGTCCTCCTTCGTACTTAACACACTTCCATTCCTCATATTCCACCGGAGTCCCTTGACACATACGAGAGAATCTGAACAGCTCCTCAAACTTGTCAGTATACTCAGATACGGACATAGTACCCTGCTTCAGCTGCAACAATTCAAGCTCCTTGGCCGTCCTAGCAGAAGTCGGAAAGTACTTCTTATAGAACTCCTCTTGGAAGACATTCCAGGTGATATAATCATCACCCTGCTGCAGGAGGCGTCGGATTCCTTGCCACCAATGCGACGCTTCCCCAGTGAGCAAATAGGTAGCGAACTCTACACGCTGCCCTTCAGGTACCACCTGCGCTTGCAGTGCTCGTTCCATGGCTTGAAACCACGTATCGGCTTCAGTCGGGCTAGTAGTTCCCTTGAACTTCGGTGGATTAACCTTCAAAAAGTTCGCCAGTGTCATCGGACCCTGAACTCCACCTCCGTCATTACCATGGTTGTTCATCTGTTGACCAAGAGCCTCAGCAGTGGCTTGCATAGCAGCAGCCATGTTCTCCAACGCAGTCATAAAGTTCACCGGGTCATTAGGATTAGTCTCCGGTGCACGAGCATTCGTATGTCCTCTCCCACGGCCTCTACCGCGTCCACAAGGCGCCATCTGGTTCCTATACACACCAAACAATCAATATTAAGTTGATCAGTCTCAATATTGGAAGTCTAGTTCTTCAAAGTCCCAAATGCATGCTCATGAACGTTTATGCCAATTATATCAAGCAGATATACTAGTAGCACATAACACACACACAGAGAATGCACAGAAGCATAGTCAGTCCATTCCTCAGGCTCTACAGGAACGAACTGCTCTGATACCATAATGTAACACCCTACCATACAAAGTCTTATGCTTAAGTCATAATTCAGAGATGGCAAGGTATTACGACCTCTAAAACAAAAATTTAGTACGTATAGTAGTATGAATAATTGATTATAACTAGGAGCCTTTGTAGAAAAAGGGGGTAAACAAAAACCGTAACTCGAACGGGCAACACTCCGATCGATAACGTAACGAACCGGGATAAGCTAACGCGAGATCATATATATAAAGAGTGTCAAAAACAAGAATATCAAGACTCAAAACCCGGCTGCGAAGAGAACCGGTCCGAGCATAGCAATATATACATATGATAAAATAAGGAAACCACAAAGGAAACCCAAAGGGACACAAATACAGAAAACCTATTCTCCAAAAATCCCCTCTAGAAGGAGTCATCACAGTTTGTATTATTTAATGGAGATAAAAGTATCTAAACAAGATATATAACCCAAAACAGAGTCCCGAGAACAAAGGATCTTTGCTAATCCAGAAGTCTCCAGCATGCCTCAACGAGAAGCCTCGCGTCCTGCATCTGAAAACCACAAAATCCGCATGGGTGAGAACCAGAAGTCCCCAGCACAGTAACAGCTTCCACATATATAATACATAATAATAGAGGAAAGCCGAAGGCAATCCTAGAGCTTCCTCCAGATAATATCAAAGCTTATAAACAAGCTAAACTGTAAGTGGCAACTGACTAACGATTCTTCAGTCTAACTAATACTTCCCTTTCCAATTCCTTCAGACCTCCCAACCACCAGCAGGAGTATAATATAGCAAACACAGTTATATTAGACAAGAGATTTACAAATAGGAACAGATAAGGCATTTAGACAATTAGCAAGTAATATGCAGTCAAATAGGCAATCTCAAACAATTCATGTAGTATGCTTATGATGCATGCCTGTCCCTAGTGGCTGATGATATCATCTGTCGGTTATAGAGCCAACCCGACAAGTCCTGGTAGCTAATCATTGGACTGTCCCTCTGTCGTGCATCCCCAAGTCGAGTTATACTCATCATAAACTTGATCATAAACATGATCCATATCCATCACCCTCACTGGTGAATATTTACGGGGGCGAGCTCATCCGGGCCTTTCACAGTGCCCGGCCACACTTACGACATAGGGTCAAAAGAGCTTCGAGTCTCAACCTGGAGCACGTGGTGGCTAGCCACTGCTACTACCCAGGGAAACCCTCATCTCCAATGGTGGAAGTGCCAACATTCACAATTCATTCAACAACATATATGCATTTATACTTAGCCATAAACATGGCTCCGCCGCCACACGGCATAATCCAGCCATCCGGCTCACGGTTAAATCCATAACCAGCCAATTCATTAACAATTACGGCCATTCGGCCCATGGCATAACAAGCACTTCCACCGCCATCCTCCACATCTCACATAATCATCTTTGATCCTCATGGATCATTCATTTTTCCCTTGCTTCACTCGCAAGTTACCACATTCACTAGCCCTTTTCCTCATGCTAGGCATATCATAATGATTTAAGACATAAGTGGTGAGATTGGAGGTTTAGAAGTATGAAGTTTGGCTTTTAAAACTCAAAAATCAACTTTGGGATGAAAACAGGGCCACGCGTACGCGCACTCCACGCGCACGCGTGGATGATGCTTTCTCGAAGAACGGCGCATACGCGCCAAGTGCGCCTACGTGCGAGGGGTCATTCTGCTAAAAATTTTCTAAGTTAAAAGCTGCAGAATTCACAGATTCAACCCCCAATCTTTCGACGGTCGTAACTCTCTCATTTTAAATCATTTTTCACCCGTTCTTCGAACGGCATGGACATCCCGGATCCAATTTCATTTCTAAACAGATTTGGCATAAATCAAAGATCCGTAGTCCAAGTTATGTCCCGTCAAAGTATGCCTAAAAACCATATTTTCATTCAAAACCACAAAGTGCCATTTTCAAAACAAGCCACTTTCAACTCTTTTCAAAATCAATTAAAACATGCCAATTTCATCCCTTTTCTTTGAAATCAATCAAAGTGTACCAAATTCAACAACAAGCCATCCTCAACTCACGCATTGACATTTTACCAAAATTCTCAAAACTACCTCTAACCATTTTAACACTTCTCAATCAAAAGGCCAAAGGATAAACACAATATTATGTCATACATCCTTCTCATCCCAATTCCTAACAATATCAATTTCCAATCAACCATCATTATACATAATCATCATACTCACCAACAATATGGCACCACCCATCAATTCAACCTCAATCATTCATCAAGCATATATCACAACATGCATTTTCTCACATATCACACAATCAAGGCATCAATATTCATAATCACACATATGATCACATCATATATCTCAACCATTCCACAACATCATCAATTCAATACCTATCTTAGGGCCTCTAGCCTAAGTATTTCCTACCACATTACATATTAGATACGGGAAACCGAAACCATACCTTAGCCAATTTCCCAAGCTCAACCGGAGCACTTCCAAACCACTTGTCCACAAGCTCTCAAGGTATCAACACCTCCAAGAACAGATTTTATCACACAAAACCCTCTTCCAAGCTTTCCAAAATCACCAATCAAGCTCCAATATTCACATATACACAACCTAAGCCACAATCATCATACCCATACACAACATCTCAATGCCCAAACCTCATAGAACAACAAATTACACTAGGGTTGAGAATCTTACCACACCCAAGGTCCAAAGAGACAAGATTAACCTTCTCCTTCAAGAGAGTTGGGTCCTATAACATCAAAGAACCCAAAATCTCAACATTTTTACTCATGAAACTCGAAATCAAGGGCTGGAATTTCGAACAGTAAAACATGGCTTACCTCAAGATTAATTGTATGGGTTTTGTAGAGCTCTCCGCGGTGAACGCGTGGCCGCAAACGGAGTGGCAATCGGAGCTCTAGATCAAAAGTTATGGTGGTTTGAAGATCAAGTGAGAGATAGAACTTGAGAGAGTGTTCTTCCCTCCATGGCCTCTCTTTTTCAGCGTGTATTAGTGTTGTGTGAGGAGAGAGAGTGCTGAAAACTAGGGTTTTGGTTTAGTTATGTTGGGCCAAGGGCCCACTTTGGGTCCGGTTGGACCGGTTTGGCCCGTTCAGTCCAATCTTGGTCCGATTTCCATAAAATTGGTACCGAAATTCTCGTCTCAATTTCCTCTATCATATTAAGCCATAAAAATATCATTTTTGGCTTTCTAGAATAAATTCTCATATATGGGTTAATTAGCCGTTAATTAACCGGGTCTTACAAGACGCAGAGAAGAGATGGGACATCAGCGAATTTTCATGGATAATAGAGTTGGCTTGGATTCTAACCTAACTACTTCTCTTTCTTCCTTTTCTTTTGACTTCAAAGATCTGAACCATTGATCCATTATTTGACTCCAAGTTTCAATTGTGACATTTGATTTACAACAGAAAAAAATAACCTCCATTTTCTTCTTCTTACTCGAAAATGTGTAGCTGAGATAATGGTAGCTTCAACAAGCTAGATTGGTTGCACAAAGATGGTAACTTAGCTTCTTTGATTTACTCCTGTACTAAATCAAATTTGATTTTTTCTTTTGCATCCAACTTTGATTTTTTCCTTTTTTTTCCTTTTCCATGATCAAACTAGGTGATTAACTTTTTTATTTTGCTTAAACTCACTTTTGAACATATCATTTAACTTGTGAACATCTTGTTAACCTTGAATTGTTGGTTCTACACATTGGTCACCGGCCAAAGGAGGGAAATGAGTATTGGCAAGTGAATTTTACATATTAGTTATGGGCTAAAAGAGAGGATGTGAGTGCTAGAAATGGACTTGGATCTGTTTTGATTGTATCTTATTTTTCTACACAACAATCACACACATGACAAAAAATTTTGGACTTTTACCCCAACCAATAATGTTTTATCATAATCAAATAATTATTATTATTATTCTTCTCAAACTCAATAATTTCTCCCTTAATGACAAACATTCATTAAGAAAATGAATTATAATTAAAAGTGGTGAAAAGAGTTTATGATACTTACCTTTGATGATCCAATTTCATGTTGATCTCCCCCTTTCTTTTGTTCTGGTTGCTCACCTTAATGTGTGCTTTTTCTTAACCTATAATCATCATTAAAATAACAATGTATGTACAAAAACTATAGCCAATGATAATGCCAAACATAAAAAATTAACCTATCATCCACAAATTTACAAAACAACCTGGTCTACTTGAAGGTTGTGGTAGGCTTAGAGAAGGGGGTTGAATCTATGCCTTCCTTTTAAGTTGCTGTTATTATCCTTTTTAAACAAACTTTCAATTCTGATTCTGTTTGTACTCAGCAGCGAAAATTTATGAGACAATTTATTTTTGTCTCATGAATATTAGAAAACAGAACACAGCAGAGAAGAGAAAAGCTAACACCAGCATGTATCCTGGTTCGGTTGCCTTGTGCTATGCAACCTACGTCCAGTCTTCTCTACAACTATGGAAGAATTTCACTATAGTTAACAGTATTACATACACCAATTTCACAGGATTGACCCAATCCTTTCACACTCAAGTTCTAACCTAACTTGACATTGGCTATGCTAATACCTAACTATTCCTCTTAGTGCTAACCCAACTAAGAAAGGGATACCTTACAGGTACAAGATACAAGACACTTAATCAACCTAAAGAAATCTGAAATAAACTCTAGGCTTCTCTCTCAAGTGTTTCTCTCAGCCTTTTTCCACTCATGGCTTTTTCATAATCTTTCTCACAATGCCTTTTCTCACAAGAAATTACAGAAAGATAAACTTAGAAAAGCACATTACAATCAGTAAAACATGAAGGAGATTGACTTCATCAGCAGCCTCTTTGCTATGTGCAAAACCAGATTTGCAAACCTCAGCTTGAGTTCTTCAGTATTGGCTGAATGCTTCTTTGAAAGAAAGCATTATCCAAGTAGAGGAACTTCTTTATAGAACACTGTTCTCACACTCTGGTTTTCTCTCCTTGCCTTCTGAATGAACAGCAAGCTTCATTTATCTCCTTGCATGTTGCTGAGTTTCTCTCTCTAAGGTCAACCCTCGAGCTGTGTGCTTCACTCACACACCACATCACCTTTTTTCCAGTTAATCCCCAAATTGAAAGTTTGAGTCTGACCTTCTTTCATGACCGAAAGTCTCAGGGAAGCAAAGAAAATTCTTTCAATGGTGAACCCAGATCTGAACCCTTGAGATACTTCTTGGTCCCCAAGAAACAATCTTGACCATTGATGTACAGCAGTGGTAAACAGAGATTGCTTTCTTCATTTATCCCAAATTAGAGATTTCCAAGCTGTCTCCTTTTTGCTTGATCGAAGACACAGAGCAGTAGAAACAAACATTTTCAATGGTAATCCCAGATCTTGGCCATTGAAAAACAACTTGGTCCCCAAGACACATATATGACCATAGATGCACAGCAGTGAAGATCAAAGAACACTTTTTCCATTTATCCAAAAATGGTAAAGCAGAAGATTTGAGATGAAGTGAAGAAAGTAAGTTACATGCAAATGGAAATAAATCACCTTTTAATTTCTAACTCAACTTGATGGGTGATTAGATCTTTGCTTTATGATTAAGCTTTCTCTTTCTTTCTTCTCTGATAAAAGTAGCAGGAGAAACACAACTCTCTTTCTTTTGTTTTGTTGCTGACCGAAGCAATAAGAGAGAGTGAAGTCTTCAATCTTGTATTAGAAGCTTGGTGTGATCCACTTGAATTGATGGACATGGGCTTGGATCGGGTTTGATTAGCTTGGCCCGTTGGTTCCTTTGGCTTTGTTTCTTTTGGGCTTTGCTTGTTTATTGACTCACCAGCCTTGCTATATTATTTTCATACCAATATGGGCTGCTAAACTAATTTTTGGCCTGCAACATATAATAAATAATTAGTAACTTATAATTATTAACACTCAACACTAATTATTTATTTTTTCCAAAAATAATGTTTGTCATCACTAATTAATTTAGTTAATTTCTTAACTCAACACTACTAATTCAACCAATTCATCAAACATATTAACTCAGCCTATACTACAAATCATCATAGCAATGCATTCATCAATTCATTTTTCATTTTTATTCCCCCTTTTGTCATCAAAAAAGTTAAATAAAACCAAAATAACAATGCCCTTGCATAAAATATTTTGTTAGACACAAACTATACAGTTTGAAGTTAAATCTTACTAGTCAAATTACAGTCATCCAGCTATGAAGAAAGTGTATCAAAAGATCAAAATATAAAAGAAACAGTTTTTAATTAGCATCAATAGAGATAATTCTCTAGACATTAGATCCCTCATCCTTGGTTCCCAAGGGCTCTTCATCCTCTTGGTAAGATTGAATCAGTTCTTCTCCTAAGTACTTTAGAAGTACTTCAATTCGACCCTGAGACTTTCTCAGAGAATTTCCATTTTGGACTGCCAGTTTTCTTGCTTCTTTGCTGGAGTTGACGAGGTGTTTGGTCATATTGACAAACTCTTGTAGAACATCCTTGACCACTCCGTTGATCAAATACTTGTGGGAGGAAGATGTACCCGTAGCCAAGGATGGAGTAATGCTTTCATCTTCATCTTTTTTCATAATAGTGTCTTTTTAGTGCTAGTCCATTTTTCTTTTGATTATTTTATTGCACCACCGTCTTTCAGATAAGAGGTTCTATTCTCTTGTTTCTCATCAGTGAAATTAACACTAAAGTATTCAAAAATGTAAGTTAAAAATATGCCATATGGTAAAAAACATTTTTATCGCTTCTAATGCAGTCAAACATGTGACGCATCGCCAAATATGCAAAAAAAAGTTTAACTTTGTTTAGAATGGCATAGAGAACTAAGGTGTCACAAAATGTGACTCTTTGATAAGAACCGCTTTAGGGCAATAGAATATGAGTAATGATGCGGTGCAGCTGAGCTCTAACAGGACCTAGAGACCAATGATTAGGAGTAACATCATCTATGAGAGAAATATTCACACATATATTGGCCAGTACCTCCTTGTGTGAAATACCAATATCATCATCCTATTTTCCAAAAGTGTAAATATTAACACCTAGGTCATAATAACCTAGAGCTTTACTAATAGCGTCTTTGTTCAAAAAAATTCCACGGCCTTTACATATGAGTGGATGTTTTCTTCATGATAAAATATGTTGGCATAAAAATCAAGAACCAACTCAGGATACACTGGTTTTTGAATTTTGAAAAGATGTTCTTAGTTTTGAAAAATAATGTTATCCACAAAGTTTAAACCTTTTTCTAGCTAATACATATAAATCAGCAAGAAAAAGTAGAACATAAGAAAACATTAGCCACTACAGCCCTGTGAAACTCAAAAATAATACTAGAGAAAGAATGAAGGGGATTGAAATGAGTGTGGAAGATTCCCAAAATAAAATTTGAAACATAGGACGATGACTACCTCAGTTTGAACGATTTGATAGACCTTGGGAGGTAGAGCATCCTCTAGGACAAGAGGATGATCGAGGAGGAAGAGGAGACAGTGGAGGATCTTTCTCTGTCATGGGTTTCTTATCCTTAGTCACATTAGCTTGAGAAGTTCCAGTGTTTGGAGATCCTACAGTGGGACAGCGAGAAACGTTCTTTGTTCGAGCCATGGTTTCGGGAATAGGTGAGTGGTGCACGAAATTGTGATCTCAGGCAACGGTGCCAAAAACTCTGTACGCACGTCTTAATAAATTGTTATTTCATTCATAACTTCGATACAACTAACCAGCAAGTGCACTGGGTCGTCCAAGTAATAAAACCTTACGTGAGTAAGGGTCGATCCCACGGAGATTGTTGGTAGGAAGCAAGCTATGGTCACCTTGTAGATCTCAGTCAGGCGGATATGAAATAGTTATGGAGTTTTCGAACATAAATAATAAATAGATAGAAAATAAGGATAGAAACACTTATGTATATCATTGGTGAGAATTTCAGATAAGTGTATAGAGATGCTTTCGTTCCTCTGAACCTTTGCTTTCCTGCTGTCTTCATCCAATCAGTCTTACTCCTTTCCATGGCCCTTTATGTAAGGACATTACCGTTGTCAATGGCTACTTTTTATCCTCTCTGGAAAATGGTCCGATGCGCTGTCACTGCATGGCTAATCGTCTGGACGCATCACCCTTGTCAATGGCTGCATCCCATCCTCTTGTGAAAATGGTCCAAATGCTCTGTCACAGCACGGCTAATCATCTGAGGTTCTCGATCATGCTGGAATAGGATTCACCCTCCTTTTGCGTCTGTCACTACGCCCAGCAATCGCAAGTTTGAAGTTCGTCATAGTCATTCAATCCCAGAGTCCTACTCGGAATACCACAGACAAGGTTTAGACTTTCCGGACTCTCATGAATGCCGCCATCAATCTAGCTTATACCACGAAGATTCTGATTAAGAGATCCAAGAGATACTCATTCAATCTAAGGTAGAACGGAAGTGGTTGTCATGCATGCGTTCGTGGGGGAATGATGATGATTGTCACGTTCATCACATTCAGGTTGAAGCGCGAATAAATATCTTAGAAGCGGAATAAGTTGAATTGAATAGAAAAACAGTAGTACTTTGTATTAATTCATAAGGAACAGCAGAGCTCCACACCTTAATCTATGGAGTGTAGAAACTCTACCGTTGAGAATACATAAGTGAACATAGGGTAAGCATGGCCGAGTGGCCAGCCTCCCATGGAGGTCTAGAGATCTAAAAGTGATCAAAAGATTCAAAGATCCAAAGATGTCTAATACAATAGTAAAAGGTCCTATTTATAATAAACTAGCTACTAGGGTTTACAAAAGTAAGTAATTGATGCATAAATCCACTTCTGGGCCCACTTGGTGTGTGCTTGGGCTGAGCTTGAATGTTACACGTGCAGAGGTCATTCTTGGAGTTGAACGCCAGGTTGTAACGTATTTCTGGCGTTCAACTCTGGTTTGTGACGTGTTTCTGGCGTTTAACTCCAGACAGCAGCGTAGAACTGGCGTTCAATGCCCTTTTACATCGTTTAAACTCGGCCAAAGTATGGACTATTATACATTGCTGGAAAGCCCTGGATGTCTACTTTCCAACGCAATTAGAAGCGTGCCATTTTGAGTTCTGTAGCTCCAGAAAATCCACTTTGAGTGCAGGGAGGTCAGAATCCAACAGCATCAGCAGTCCTTCTTCAACCTCTGAATCTGATTTTTGCTCAAGTCCCTCAATTACAGCCAGAAAATACCTGAAATCACAAAAAAAAAACACAAACTCATAGTAAATTCCAGAAATGTGAATTTAACATAAAAACTAATGAAAACATTCCTAAAAGTAACTAGATTCTACTAAAAACATACTAAAAATAATGCCAAAAAGCGTATAAATTATCTGCTCATCACAATACCAAACTTAAATTGTTGCTTGTCCCCAAGCAACGAAAAATCAAATAGGATAAAAAGAAGAGAATATACTATAAATTCCAAACTATCAATGAAACATAACTCCAATCAGATGAGCGGGACTTGTAGCTTTTTGCCTCTTGAATAGTTTTGGCATCTCACTTTATCCATTGAGGTTCAGAATGATTGGCATCTATAGGAACTCAGAGTTCAGATAGTGTTATTGATTCTCCTAGTTCAGTATGTTGATTCTTGAACACAGCTACTTTATGAGTCTTGGCCGTGGCCCTGAGCACTTTGTTTTCCAGTATTACCACCGGATACATAAATGCCACAGACACATAATTGGGTGAACCTTTTCAGATTGTGACTCAGCTTTGCTAAAGTCCCAATTAGAGGTGTCCAGGGTTCTTAAGCACACTTTTTTTTTTTGCTTTGGACCTTGACTTTAACCGCTCAGTCTCAAGTTTTCACTTGACACCTTCACGCCACAAGCACATGGTTAGGGACAGCTTGGTTTAGCCGCTTAGGCCAGGATTTTATTCCTTTAGGCCCTCCTATCCACTGATGCTCAAAGCCTTGGGATCCTTTTTATTTACCCTTGCCTTTTGGTTTTAAGGGTTATTGGCTTTTTGCTCTTGCCTCTTGGTTTTAAGAGCTTTTGGCTTTTTCTGCTTGCTTTTGCTCTCTCTTTTTTTCGCTATTTTTTTCTTTTTTTTTTCTGCAAACTTTGTTCTTTGCTGCTTTTTCTTGCTTCAAGAATCATTTTTATGATTTTTCAGATTATCAAATAACATGTCTCCTTGTCATCATTCTTTTAAGAGCCAACATATTTAACATTCTTAAACATCAACTTCAAAAGACATATGCACTGTTCAAGCATTCATTCAGAAAATAAGAAGCATTGTCACCACATCAATATAATTAAACTAAGTTCAGGGATAAATTCGAAACTCATGTACTTCTTGTTCTTTTGAATTAAAATATTTTTCATTTAAGAGAGGTGATGGATTCATAGGACATTCATAACTTTAAGACATAGTTACTAACTACTAATGATCATGTAATAAGACACAAACATGGATAAGCACTTAATATAGAAAATGAAAAATAGAGAATGTAAGAACAAGGAATGAGTCCACCTTAGTGATGGTGGCGTTTCCTTCTTGAGGAACCAATGATGTCCTTGAGCTCTTCTATGTCTCTTCCTTGTCTTTGTTGCTCCTCCCTCATTGCTTTTTGATCTTCTCTTATTTCATGAAGGATGATGGAGTGCTCTTGATGTTCCACCCTTAATTGTCCCATGTTGGAACTTAATTCTCCTAGGGAGGTGTTGATTTGCTCCCAATAGTTTTGTGGAGGAAAATCCATTTGAGGCTTCTCCGGGATCTCATGGTGATGAGCTTCATGCGTCTCTTGAGATCCATGAATGGGCTCTCTTGCTTGCTCCATCCTTTTCTTAGTGATGGGCTTCTCTTCCTCAATGGGAATGTCTCCTTCTATGAAAGCTCCAGCTGAGTAACATAGATGGCAAATAAGATGAGGGAAAGCTAGGCTTGCCCCAGGAGAGGGCTTTTCGGCTATTTTGTAGAGTTCAAGGGAGATGACTTCATGAACTTCTACTTCCTCTCCAATCATGATGCTATGGATCATGATGGCCTGATCTACAGTAACTTCAGATCGGTTGCTAGTGGGGATGATGGAGCGTTGGATGAATTCCAACCATCCTCTAGCTACAGGCTTGAGGTCCAGTCTTCTTAATTGAACCGGCTTGCCTTTGGAGTCAATCTTCCATTGAGCTCCTTCCACACATATGTCCATGAGGACTTGGTCCAACCTTTGATTAAAGTTGACCCTTCTAGTGTAGGGGCGTGCATCTCCTTGCATCATGGGCAAGTTAAACGCCAACCTCACGTTTTCCGGACTAAAATCTAAGTATTTCCCCCGAACTATGGTGAGATAATTCTTTGGGTTCGGGTTCTTACTTTGATCATGGTTCCTAGTGATCCATGCATTGGCATAGAACTCTTGAACCATTAAGATGCCAACTTGTTGGATGGGTTTTGTTAGAACTTCCCAACCTCTTCTTTGGATTTCATGTCGGATCTCCGGATAATCATTTCTCTTGAGCTTGAAAGGGACCTCGGGGATCACCTTCTTCTTGGCCACAACATCATAGAAGTGGTCTTGATGAGTTTTGGAGATGAATCTTTCCATCTCTCATGACTCGGAGGTAGAAGCTTTTGTCTTCCCTTTCCCTTTTCTAGAGGATTCTTCGGTCTTAGGTGCCATCAATGGTAATGAAAAAACAAAAAGCTTATGCTTTTACCACACCAAACTTAGAATTTTGCTCGCCCTCGAGCAAGAAAAGAAAGAATAGATGAAGAAGAAGAAGAAATGGAGGAGAGGGAGAGAGAGATGTGTTTCGGCCAAGAAGGGGAAGAGAGGGTTGTGTTGTGTGAAAATGAGGAAGAATAGAGGGCTATATATAGGGAAGGGAGGGGGGGTAAGGTTCGGCCATAAGGGTGGGTTTTGGGTGGGAAATTGATTTTGAATTTCGAAGGTAGGTGGGGTTTATGAGGTAGGTTTATGGGGAAGAGTGGATGGATGTGAGTAGTGAAGTGGTTATAGGGAAGAGAGATTGAGGTGATTGGTGAAGAGTTTTGGGGAAGAGTGTTTATGGGATTGTGTAAAAGAGGGGTGAGAAGAAATGAGTGGAGGTATGTGGGGATCCTGTGGGGTCCATAGATCCTGAGGTGATCCTGTGGGGTCCACAGATCTTGAAGTGTTCAAGGATTTACAACCTTGCACCAAATTAGGCATGCAAAATGCCCTTGCACACAACTCTGGGCGTTCAGCGCCAGATTGGTGCTTGTTCTGGGCGTTGAACGCCCATTTGTTGCCCATTTCTGGCGTGGAACGCCAGAACCATGCTTGTTCTGGGCGTTCAGCGCCAGCTCTTCTCCAGGGTGCAATTTTGGCATTCAAACGCCCAGATGCTGCCCATTTTGGGCGTTCAGCGCCAGAACCATGCTCTGTTCTGGCGTTGAACGCCAGCCAGATGCTTCTTACTGGCGTTTAAACGCCAGTAAGGTCTTCCTCCAGGGTGTGATTTTTCTTCTGCTGTTTTTGATTCCGTTTTCAATTTTTATATTTATTTTGTGACTCCACATGATCATGAACCTAATAAAACATGAAAGAAACAAGAAAAATTAGATAAATAAAAATTGGGTTGCCTCCCAACAAGTGCTTCTTTAATGTCAATAGCTTGACAGTGGGCTCTCACGGAGCCTCACAGATGTTCAGAGCATTGTTGAGACTCCCCAACACCAAATTTAGAGTTTGGATATGAGAGTTCAACACCAAACTTAGAGTTTGGTTGTGGCCTCCCAACACTAAACTTAGAGTTTAACTGTGGGGGCTCTGGTTGACTCTATTTTGAGAGAAGCTTTTTATGCTTCCTCTCCATGTTTACAGAAAGATGACCTCGAGTTTTAAATACAAGGGAGTCCTCATTCAATTGAAGGACTAGTTCACCTCTGTCAACATCAATCACAGCTCTTGCTGTGGCTAGGAAGGGTCTTCCAAGGATGATGGATTCATCCTCATCCTTCCCAGTATCTAGGACTATGAAATCAGCAGGGATGTAAAGGCCTTCAACCTTTACTAACACGTCCTCTACGTGTCCATAAGCCTGTTTTCTTGAATTATCTGCCATCTCTAATGAGATTCTAGCAGCTTGCACCCCAAAGATTCCCAGTTTCTCTATTACAGAGAGGGGCATGAGGTTTATCCCTGACCCAAGGTCACATAGAGCCTTCTCAAAGGTCATGGTGCCTATGGTACAAGGTATTAGGAACTTTCCAGGATCCTGTTTCTTCTGAGGCAATCTCAGTTGATCCAGATCACTTAGTTCATTAGTGAACAAGGGAGGTTCATCTTCCCAAGTCCCAATACCAAATAATTTGGGATTCAGCTTCATGATTGCACCAAGGTACTTGGTGACTTGCTCCTTAGTAACATCCTCATTCTTTTCAGAAGAGGAATACTCGTCAGAGCTCATGAATGGTATAAGGAGGTTCAATGGAATCTCTATGGTCTCTAGATGAGTCTCAGATTCCTTTGGTTCCTTAGAGGGAAACTCCTTATTGATCACTGGATGTCCCAGGAGGTCTTCCTTACTGGGATTCACGTCCTCTCCTTCCCTTACAGGTTCGGCCATGGTTATCAATTCAATGGCCATGCACTCTCCTTTTGGATTTTCTTCTGTATTGCTTGGGAGAGTACTATGAGGGATTTCAGTTATCCTTTTACTCAGCTGGCCTACTTGTGCTTCCAAATTTCTAATGGAGGACCTTGTTTCATTCATAAAACTTACAGTGGCCTTAGATAGATCAGAGACTAAATTTGCTAAATTAGAGGTATTTTGTTCAGAGTTCTCTGTCTGTTGCTGAGTGGATGATGGAAAAGGCTTGCTATTGCTAAACCTGTTTCTTCCACCATTATTAAAGCCTTGTTGAGACTTTTGTTGATCCTTCCATGAGAGATTTGGATGATTTCTCCATGAGGGGTTATAGGTGTTTCCATAAGGTTCACCCATATAATTCACCTCTGCTATTGCAGGGTTTTTAGGATCATAAGCTTCTTCTTCAGAAGTTGCCTCTTGAGTACTGTTGGATGCAGCTTGCATTCCATTCAGACTCAGAGAAATCATATTGACTCGCTGAGTCAATATTTTATTCTGAGTCAATATGGCATTCAGAGTATCAATTTCAAGAACTCCCTTCTTCTGAGGCGTCCCATTACTCACAGGATTCCTCTCAGAAGTGTACATGAACTGGTTGTTAGCAACCATGTCAATAAGTTCTTGAGCTTCTGCAGGCGTTTTCTTTAGGTGAATGGATCCACCTGCAGAAGTATCCAATGACATCTTTGATAGCTCAGATAGACCATCATAGAATATATCCAGGATGGTCCATTCTGAAAGCATGTCAGAAGGACACTTTTTGGTCAGTTGCTTGTATCTCTCCCAAGCTTCATAGAGGGATTCACCTTATTTCTGTCTGAAGGTTTGAACATTCACTCTAAGCTTACTAAGCTTTTGAGGAGGAAAGAACTTGGCTAAGAAAGCCGTGACCAGCTTATCCCAAGAGTTCAGGCTATCTTTGGGTTGAGAGTCCAACCACACTCTAGCTCTGTCTCTTACAGCAAAAGGGAAAAGCATGAGCCTGTAGACTTCAGGATCTACTCCATTAGTCTTAACAGTATCACAGATCTACAAAAATTCAGTTAAAAACTGAAAAGGATCTTCAGATGGAAGTCCATAGAACTTGCAGTTCTGCTGCATCAGAGAAACTAGCTGAGGTTTCAGCTCAAAATTGTTTGCTCCAATGGTAGGGATGGAGATGCTTCTTCCATGTAAATTGGAATTAGGTGTAGTAAAGTCACCAAGCATCCTCCTTGCATTATTATTATTTTCGGCTGCCATCTCCTCTTCTTGTTCAAAAATTCCTGACAGGTGCTTGCTGGTTTGTTGTAATTTAGCTTTTCTTAGTTTCCTCTTCAGAGTCCTTTTAGGTTCTGGATCAGCTTCAACAAGAATGCCTTTTTCCTTGTTCCTGCTCATAAGAAGGAGAAGAGAACAAGAAAAGAAGAGGAATCCTCTATGTCACAGTAAAGAGGTTCCTTATTGTTAGTAGAAGAAGAAAAGGAATAGGGGTGAAGAAGAATGAAGAATCCAAACACAAGGGTAAGGATAGGAGCAGTGATTTGAGATGAGGAGATGTTAGTAGATGAATAAATAAATAGAATAAGATGAGAGAGGGAGAATTTCGAAAATAATTTTTGAAAAAGAGTTAGTGATTTTCAAAAATAGTTTTTTTGAAAAAGGTTAGTAATTTTTGAAAATTAAAATAAAAAGTTAAAAAGAATTTTTGAAAAAGAGAGAGATATTTTCAAAAATTATAGAGAGAGAGAGAGTTAGTTAGGTAGTTTTGAAAAAGATAAGAAACAAACAAAAAGTTAGTTAGTTAGTTGAAACAAATTTGAAAATCAATTTTGAAAAAATAAGAAGATAAGAAGTTAGAAAAGATATTTTTGAAAAGATATGATTGAAATTAGTTTTGAAAAAGATTTGAATTTTAAAATCACAATTAATGACTTGACTCACAAGAAATCACAAGATATGATTCTAGAACTTAAAGTTTGAATCTTTCTTAACAAGTAAGTAACAAACTTGAAATTTTTGAATCAAAACATTAATTGATGATGTTATTTTCGAAAATTATGTGATAAAGATAAGAAAAAGATTTTTGAAAAATATTTTTAAAATTTTCGAAAATGACTAAGAAAAATGAAAAAGATTTGATTTTTGAAAAAGATAAGATTTTTAAATTGAAAATTTGATTTGACTCATAAAAACAATTGAATTTTAAAAATTTTTGAAAAAGTCAACTCAAATTTTCGAATTTGATGAGAGAAAAAGGGAAAGATATTTTTTTTTTTGAATTTTTAATGATGAGAGAGAAAAACATGAAAAATGATGCAATGCATGAAAATTGTGGATCAAAACAATGAATGTATGCAAGAATACTATGAATGTCAAGATGAACACCAAGAACACTTTGAAGATCATGATGAACATCAAGAACATATTTTTGAAAAATTTTTATATGCAAAGAAAACATGCATGACACCAAACTTAGAAATCTTTAATGCTTAGGCACTAAGAATTCAAAAATGCATATGAAAAACACCATACAACACAAAACAAGAAAACATCAAGATCAAACAAGAAGACTTACCAAGAACAACTTAAAAATCATGAAGAACACTATGAATGCATGAATTTTTCGAAAATTTTATGCAGACTTTAAAACATGCAATTGACACCAAACTTAAAAATTGACTCAAGACTCAAACAAGAAACATGAAATATTTTTTTTTTATTTTATAATTTTTTTTGTATTTTTTTTTTCGAAAACAAAGGAGAAATTTTTGAAAGATTTTTGAAAAATTTTTGAAAATAAAACAAGAAGAAAATTACCTAATCTGAGCAACAAGACGAACCGTCAGTTGTCCAAACTCGAACAATCCCCGGCAACGGCGCCAAAAACTTGGTGCACGAAATTGTGATCTCAGGCAACGGCGCCAAAAACTCTTTACGTACGTCTTAATAAATTGTTTTTTCATTCACAACTTCGATACAACTAACCAGCAAGTGCACTGGGTCGTCCAAGTAATAAAACCTTACGTGAGTAAAGGTCGATCCCACGGAGATTGTTGGTATGAAGCAAGCTATGGTCACCTTGTAGATCTCAGTTAGGCAGATATGAAATAGTTATGGAGTTTTTGAACATAAATAATAAATAGATAGAAAATAAGGATAGAAACACTTATGTATATCATTGGTGAGAATTTCAGATAAGTGTATAGAGATGCTTTCATTCCTCTGAACCTCTGCTTTCCTGCTGTCTTCATCCAATCAGTCTTACTCCTTTCCATGGCTGGCTTTATGTAAGGACATCACCGTTGTCAATGGCTACTTTTTATCCTCTCTGGAAAATGGTCCGATGAGCTGTCACTGCATGGTTAATCGTCTGGAGGCATCACCCTTGTCAATGGCTGCATCCCATCCTCTTGTAAAAATGGTCCAAATGCTCTGTCACAGCACGGCTAATCATCTGAGGTTCTCGATCATGCTGGAATAGGATTCACCCTCCTTTTGCGTTTGTCACTACGCCCAGCAATCGCGAGTTTGAAGTTCGTCACAGTCATTCAATCCCAGAGTCCTACTCGGAATACCACAGACAAGGTTTAGACTTTTCGGACTCTCATGAATGCCGCCATCAATCTAGCTTATACCACGAAGATTCTGATTAAGAGATCCAAGAGATACTCATTCAATCTAAGGTAGAACGGAAGTTGTTGTTAGGCACGCGTTCGTGGGGGGATGATGATGATTGTCACGTTCATCACATTCAGGTTGAAGCACGAATGAATATCTTAGAAGTGGAATAAGTTGAATTGAATAGAAAAACAGTAGTACTTTGTATTAATTCATGAGGAACAGCAGAGCTCCACACCTTAATTTATGGAGTGTAGAAACTCTACCGTTGAGAATACATAAGTGAACATAGGGTAAGCATGGCCGAGTGGCCAGCCTCCCATGGAGGTCTAGAGATCTAAAAGTGATCAAAAGATTCAAAGATCCAAAGATGTCTAATACAATAGTAAAAGGTCCTATTTATAATAAACTAGCTACTAGAGTTTACAGAAGTAAGTAATTGATGCATAAATCTACTTCCGGGGCCCACTTGGTATGTGCTTGGGCTGAGCTTGAATGTTACACGTGCAGAGGTCATTCTTGGAGTTGAACGCCAGGTTGTAACGTATTTCTGGCGTTCAACTCTGGTTTGTGACGTGTTTCTGGCGTTTAACTCCAGACAGCAGCGTAGAACTGGCGTTCAACGCCCTTTTACGTCATCTAAACTCGGCCAAAGTATGGACTATTATACATTGCTGGAAATCCCTGGATGTCTACTTTCCAACGCAATTGGAAGCGCGTCATTTTGAGTTCTGTAGCTCCAGAAAATCCACTTTGAGTGTAGGGAGGTCAGAATCCAACAGCATCAGCAGTCCTTCTTCAACCTCTGAATCTGATTTTTGCTCAAGTCCCTCAATTTCAACCAGAAAATATCTGAAATCACAGAAAAACACACAAACTCATAGTAAAGTCCAAAAATGTGAGTTTAACATAAAAACTAATGAAAACATCCCTAAAAGTAACTAGATTCTACTAAAAACATACTAAAAACAATGCCAAAAAGCGTATAAATTATCCGCTCATCAGTGAGAAATGTGAAAAGGAGTAAGGGTGAATGTGAATGTGAATGTGAATATGTATGTGGGTGTGTGCTTGAGTTTTGGGAGGACGGTTTGCAAGAGAGCCTCTACGAGTAGCCACCTTCTATCCCATTTAAGGAACACTATGAATGCAATTTTTGAAAATAATAAAAATTGTGAGGTGAGAAAGATGAGCAGTTTACAATAAATAACTGAATAAAGACAAATTTTGGAAAACAAAAAGTGACTTTTCAAAATAATTTGAAAAAGTTTCCAAAGGAAAGTAATTAAAAGATTTTACGTGAATTAGGAAGTAAATATTTGAAAAGATAAGTCCACATAAATCTTTTGAAGATTTGAGACTGATTTGACTTAGTATAAAAAGAAAAAAATAAAATGTATGGATTTATGATAAAAAAAAAAAAAACAATGAGGCCTTAATCGATGCTACTTTGAGATTTTGTGGTCTTCTGATAATTTAAGGTAGCATTGGATGGAGATTTGACAAAGATTAAAAAGAAGAAAAGTAAGAGGGGAGCTCTCACAACCCTCTGTGACATTGTGGCACTAAACGCTAGCGCCGGACATAGAGCTCTTATAATGCTCTTATGCATTGTAGCACTAAACACAACTCTCCCAGCGTTTAGCATTGGACTTAAATTCCTCACATCCTCTCTGTCATGTTGGTGCTAAACGCCACATTACCGACGTTTAGTGCCGGACCAAGAAAACTTTCCATTCTTCTCAGGCATGTTGGCACTAAGCGGCACACCATCAACGTTTAGCGCTGGACTAGCAACGCACGCAAATCGTCTCGGAAAGGGTGGCGTTAAATACCACGTCACTGGCGTTTAGCACCGGTAGCGCTTCAAGCCCTGGGTCCCACATCCGTCATGCAATCAACATCGAATTTATTATATTGTTTTAAATTCAAATAGAAAATAAGAAATTATATGATTAGGTTTTACTTTAATTTATGAATCAATTAGGATGAGAGATATAAAAGGAGGAGAGATTTGTCCTGCACCGTCTCTTCTCCTCTTTCGCACTTTTTTAATTTTTATTTTTTTACACAATTAGAATTTCTCTGCACTATGAGCAACTAAACTTCCATTGTAAAATGTTAGTAGTTCTATTTATTTTGATGGATTAATATTATTGTGCTGCTATTTTGATTAATGCATTGATATTTGATTCAAGAAATGAGTTTTATTCTTTATCCTCTGAATTTTAGTGTATTGAAAAATAACTTTAATCTGAATGGAATTTCTTTGAACTTTAGAAAAGTTATTCATTAAAATTAAACTTGAAACTCTTTTCTCATTAATAATACTGACATAATATGTTATCTCATCTCCAAAATATCTCTAAAATATTTTCGTGCAGTTTAATTAATTTAAAAATATCGGTAAAAAAATTTATTGGTTAAATTTTGACCCAGTAATTATATAGTCTAAAAATACTCTTTTATTATTTGTCAATAAAATATTATTTTTATGAATAGTAATTGTAGATATTTTTATTTTCGATTCAAATCTGGCCAGTTAAACCGAATCAAACTGCGGTACACAGTTTTTTCCGATTCCAATGATAAAAAGTTCTAAAATTTCACAATACTAAATATTATTTTAAACCATACAAAGACTTAACTAATTTATAAACTTTGTTTTCATTTTCAGGAAGAACATAGCCTTTTAATTGCTCTACATAAATTTCTTCATTAAGATCTCCATTTTAAAAAGTCATTTTAAGATTCGTTTGATGTACGTGAAGTTTATGAATGAATGCTAATACTATAAGAGTCTTGATAGAAGTTATTCTTGCCACAAGTGCGTATGTATCTTAATAGTCTATACTTTTTTTTTTTGTCTAAATCCTTTGGCCACTAGCTTTGTTTTGAAGGTTTGTAATGAAACATCAGTATTATACATTTTTCTAACGATAATGCTAGGGAGAAAAAGAAGCTAGAATTTACATTATTTAGTATTTATTAATTATTGCAACAATTAATGAATGTTAAATAAGACAAGTTCTGACTGTGTTTTGGATATTTTTTTTGTTACAAAAAATTCCCGTTTTTTTAAATACCCACTTATATCTTATAAGTTTTGATCTTGAAGGCAAATCAACTAAGACCTAAGTATTGTTTGATAATATTGAGTCCATTTCATTATTTGTTATTTCTTTCCAAAGAGCAAAGTCTTTAGAAATCATTGCTTCTTTGAAAGTTTGAGGACCACTTTCAATATTTATCACAATCGAAATCTTTTTTGTTATAAAATTTTTAGTTTCTTCTATAAAAAAAAGTAATAGCATAAGAAGAAATAAAATTTAGATTCAAAACTTTTTTTTTTCACCCCAAAATCTTACTTGGTATGATTAATTCTTTTTTTGATAGACCGTTATTATTTTGATAATTTTTTTTTGTGAAAACATTAACATTATTTAAAGGATATTTTGTGTTAATAGTTAAATAATTGATAAATTTTATTTTTAATAAATTTTATTTCTCTTATTTCAGTAACTATATTATACAAAGAATTTAATATTCTATATGTTTTAAAATTTTGATCATATCTTATAAAGGTGTCTTTTATGATTCTTGGCCCAATTTAATTTTTTTATTAGGAATTTGAAAAAAGGCTAAACATGTCACATTTTCAAGTAATTCAAATTAGATTTTTTTTATTTTTCATATTTTATAAAGAAAAATCTTTTTATATCTTGATAGTATCCTATTATAAATATGACATATTGTCAATAATGCCTCATCCCATAAATTGTAAGACACAAAATCATATTTCTGTCAACTATTTTGTTGTAAAGTATACAGAATTGAGAATTTATGCATATACCATATTTACAAAAGTTATCAAATTCATTAGCAAAATATTCTCCACATCTATCAATACATAGAATTTTTTTTATTATGCATGTTTTCTAATTTTTATTTTATATTTCTTAAACATTTCAAAAGCTTCATATTTATTTCTAAATAAACACACATATATAATTTAGAACAATCATCAATAAAAGTTAAAAAATACATTTTTTCTTCTCTAATAATATTGGCATTTAATTTCCAAATATCACTATGAGTTAATTCTGATAAATGTTTGTTCCTTTCAACTTTAGAAAAATAGTTTCTTAATAATTTTGAATTGTATGCAAATATCATATTTCTCGTTAAAATCTTTATTATTAAGATAAATATGACTTATAATTTAAGTGTGCTAATCTACTATATCATAAACCACAAAAATTGATAACATATAAAAAAATTTACCTCATTATTAATACTAAGTCTGAACATGCTTTTAGTATAATATCCTTTCCTTATAAATACATTATTCTTAAGCAAGATCATTTTTATCGAATTTTATTACAACTTTAAATCATTTTTTACATAAGAGACATACATATTCCAAATTCTTCTTTAAATCTGAAACATAAAGTTCGTTAATCAAACTTAATTTCTTTTCAGATGTGAAGTTTAGTTCCACATTTTTTTTACTATAAACTTTGGTTGAATTGTTATTGCTCATTCTAACCTCTCTTTTGTTTATTTTCTTAATGTTTTGAATTAGTTGTAATTATTACAAACATAAAAAGTAACCCATAGTCTAATCACATTCAAATGATTTTTTTTTGTTACTATGTTAAGTTTTGTCACAAACTAATATCCATACTTTGTATTCTTTCTGTATAACTAGGTCATTCTTTTTCACTAAGTTAACCTTTTGTGCAATTTTCTTCAAAATTTTACATTTTTTATGTAACGTCATTTCTTGTGGAAACCATAATATTCATGAATAATAGGTATAACATCAATCACGGTAAATTCAAAATACTTTAGCATAATGAACTTATTTATTTTTTATCACTTAGTGTTATACTTTTTGGTGCGCAAAAATTGTGATTACACTTTGATTATGTAAAATTCATCGCTCTTTCTTTCCCTGATAATGGCGCCAAAAACATGATGCCAATACCATGGTTCACAACTTCGCACAACTAACCAGCAAGTGCATTGGGTCGTCCAAGTAATACCTTACGTGAGTAAGGGTCGAATCCCACGGAGATTGTTGGTATGAAGCAACCTATGGTCACCTTGTAAATCTCAGTCAAGCGGATATAAAATAGTAATGGGGTTTTCGAAAATAATTAATAAAACAGGGATAGAAATACTTATGTAAATCATTGGTGAGAATTTCAGATAAGCGAATGGAGATGCTTTCGTTCCTCTGAACCTCTGCTTTCCTGCTATCTTCATCCAATCAGTCTTACTCCTTTCCATGACTGGCTTTATGTAATGCATCACCATTGTCAATGGCTACTTTCGGTCTTCTCTCGGGAAAATGATCCAAATGCCCTGTCACGGCACGGCTAATCGTCTGGAGGCATCACCCTTGTCAATGGTTACATCCTATCCTCTCAGTGAAAATGGTTAACGCACCCTGTCACGGCACGGCTATTCATCTGTCGGTTCTCGATCATGCTGGAATAGGATTTACTATCCTTTTGCGTCTGTCACTACGCCCAGCACTCGCGAGTTTGAAGCTCGTCACAGTCATTCAATCATTGAATCCTACTCGGAATACCACAGACAAGGTTTAGACTTTCCGGATTCTCTTGAATGCCGCCATCATTCTAGCTTACACCACGAAGATTCCGATTAAGAGATCTAAGAGATACTCATTCAATCTAATGTAGAACGGAAGTGGTTGTCAGGCACGCATTCATGAGGAATGATGATGATTGTCACGTTCATCACATTCAGGTTGAAGTGCGAATGAATATCTTAGAAGCAAAACAAGATGAATTGAATAGAAAACAGTAGTACTTTGCATTAATCTTTGAGGAACAGCAGAGCTCCACACCTTAATCTATGGAGTGTAGAAACTCTACCGTTGAAAATACATAAGTGAAAGGTCCAGGCATGGCCGAGAGGCCAGCCCCCAAAACGTGATCACAGGATCAGAATACAATCCAGGATGTCTAATACAATAGTGAAAGGTCCTATTTATAATAAACTAGCTACTAGGGTTTACAGAAGTAAGTAATTGATGCATAAATCCACTTCCGGGGCCCACTTGGTGTGTGCTTGGGCTGAGCTTGAATGTTGCACGTATAGAGGTCCTTCTTGGAGTTGAACGCCAGCTTTTGTGCCAGTTTGGGCGTTGAACTCCACTTTGCAACTTGTTTCTGGCGCTGGACGCCAGAATTGGGCAGAGAACTGGCGTTGAATGCCAGTTTGCATCATCTAAACTTAGGCAAAGTATAGACTATTATACATTGCTGGAAAGCTCTGGATGTCTACTTTCCAACTCAATTGGAAGCGCGCCATTTCGAGTTCTGTAGCTCCAGAAAATCTATTTTGAGTGCAGGAAGGTCAGAATCCAACAGCATCAGCAGTCCTTTTTCAACCTCTCAATCTGATTTTTGCTCAAGTCCCTCAATTTCAGCCAGAAAATACCTGAAATCACAGAAAAATACACAAACTCATAGTAAAGTCCAGAAATATGAATTTAACATAAAAACTAATGAAAACATCCCTAAAAGTAGCCAGATTCTACTAAAAAATACTAAAAATAATGCCAAAAAGCGTATAAATTATTCGCTCATCACAACACCAAACTTAAATTGTTGCTTGTCCCCAAGCAACTGAAAATCAAATAGGATAAAAAGAAGAGAATATACTATAAATTCCAAACTATCAATGAAATATAGCTCAATCAAATGAGCGGGACTTATAGCTTTTTGCCTCTTGAATAGTTCTGGCATCTCACTTTATCCATTGAGGTTCAGAATGATTGGCATCTATAGGAACTCAGAGTTTAGATAGTGTTATTGACTCTCCTAGTTCAGTATGATGATTCTTGAATACAGCTTGTTTTATGAGTCTTGGCCGTGGCCCTAAGCACTTTGTTTTCCAGTATTACCACTAGATACATAAATGCCACAGACACATAATTGGGTGAACCTTTTCAGATTGTGACTCAGCTTTGCTAAAGTCCCCAATTAGAGGTGTCCAGGGTTCTTAAGCACACTCTTTTTTTGCTTTGGACCTTGACTTTAACCGCTCAGTCTCAAGTTTTCACTTGACACCTACACGCCACAAGCACATGGTTAGGGACAGCTTGGTTTAGCCGCTTAGGCCAGGATTTTATTCCTTTAGGCCCTCCTATCCACTGATGCTCAAAGCCTTGGGATCTTTTTTATTTGCCCTTGCCTTTTGGTTTTAAGGGTTACTGGCTTTTTGCTCTTGCCTTTTGGTTTTAAGAGCCTTTGGCTTTTTCTGCTTGCTTTTTTCTTTCCATTTTTTTTTCGCCTATTTTTTTTCTTTTTTTTCTGCAAGCTTTGTTCTTTTCTGCTTTTTCTTGCTTCAAGAATCATTTTTATGATTTTTCAGATTATCAAATAACATGTCTCCTAGCCATCATTCTTTCAAGAGCCAACATATTTAACATTCTTAAACAACAACTTCAAAAGACATATGCACTGTTCAAGCATACATTCAGAAAACAAGAAGCATTGTCACCACATCAATATAATTAAGCTAAGTTCAAGGATAAATTCGAAACTCATGTACTTCTTGTTCTTTTGAATTAAAACATTTTTCATTTAAGAGAGGTGATGGATTCATAGGACATTCATAACTTTAAGACAAAGTTACTAACTACTAATGATCATGCAATGAAGACACAAACATGGATAAGCACTTAACATAGAAAACGAAAAACAGAAAAATTAAGAACAAGGAATGAGTCCACCTTAGTGATGTGGCGTTTCCTTCTTGAGGAACCAATGATGTTCTTGAGCTCTTCTATGTCTCTTCCTTGCCTTTGTGGCTTGATTCCTAGTGATTTTTGGTATTCCTATCCTCAGTTGCTTCCAATAACTATGTGGAGGGAAGTGCATCCCCTGAGGTATCTCAGGGATCTCTTGATTTGCAGCCACATGTTCTACCACTGAGCTATAGATCCTTTACATAATTGTTTTACCACACCAAACTTAGAGTGTTGCTCGCCCTCGAGCAAAAGAATAAGGAATAGATGAAGAAGAAGATGTGGAAAAAAAACTAGGATTATAAGGAAGGAAGGTGGGGATCTTGTGGGGTCCACAGATCCTGAGATGATCCTGTGATGTCCACAGATCTTGAGGTGTCAAGGCATTTACATCCCTGCACCAATTTAGGCATGCAAAATGCCCTTGCACACAACTCTGGACGTTCAGCGCCAGGTTGGTGCCCATTTTGGGCGTTCAACGCCCATTTGTTGCCCATTTCTGGCGTTGAACGCCAAAACCATGCTTGTTCTGGGCGTTCAGCGCCCAGATACTGCCCATTTTGGGCGTTCAGCGCCAGAACCATGCTCTGTTCTGGCGTTGAACGCCAGACAGATGCTTCCTCCAGGGTGTGATTTTTCTTCTGCTGTTTTTGATTCCGTTTTCAATTTTTATATGTATTTTGTGACTCCACATGATCATGAACCTATAAAGACATATAACCAAGAAAAATATAGTTAGATAAAAATTGGGTTGCCTCCCAACAAGCGCTTCTTTAATGTCAATAGCTTGACAGTGGGCTCTCATGGAGCCTCACAGATGTGCAGAGCTTCGTGGAGACCTCCCAACACCAAACTTAGAGTTTGGATATGGGGGTTTGACACCAAACTTAGAGTTTGGTTGTGGCCTCCCAACACCAAACTTAGAGTTTGACTGTGGGGGCTTTGGTTGACTCTGCAATGAGAGAAGCTCACTGTGCTTCCTCTCCATGGGTACAGAGAGAGATCCTTGAGTTTTAAACACAAGGTTGTCCTCATTTAATTGAAGGATCATTTCTCCTCTGTCCACATCAATCACAGCTCTTGCTGTGGCTAGGAAAGGTCTTCCTAGGATGATGGATTCATCCTCTTCCTTTCCAGTATCCAGGACTATGAAATCAGCAGGGATGTAAAGGCCTTCAACCTTTACTAACACGTCCTCTACTTGTCTATAAGCCTGTTTTCTTGAATTGTCTGCCATCTCTAATGAGATTTTAGTAGCTTGCACCCCATAGATTCCCAGTTTCTCTATTACAGAGAGGGGCATGAGGTTTATTCCTGAACCAAGGTCACACAGAGCCTTAAAGATCATGGTGCCTATGGTACAAGGTATTATGAACTTTCCAGGATCCTGTCTCTTCTGAGGCAATGTCAGTTGATCCAAATCACTTAGTTCATTGGTGAACAAGGGAGGTTCATCTTCCCAAGTTTCAATGCCAAATAATTTGGCATTTAGCTTCATAATTGCACCAAGAAACTTGGCAGTTTGCTCTTCAGTAACATCCTCATTCTCTTCAGAAGAGGAATACTCATCAGTGCTCATGAATGGCATAAGGAGGTTCAATGGAATCTCTATGGTCTCTAGATGAGCCTCAGAGTCCTTTGGTTCCTCAGAGGGAAGCTCCTTATTGATCACTGGACGTCCCAGGAAGTTTTCCTCCTTGGGATTCACGTCCTCCTCTCCCTCATTGGGTTCGGCCATTTTGGTTATGTCAATGGCCTTGCACTCTCCTTTTGGATTTTCTTCTGTATTGCTTGGGAGAGCGCTAGGAGGGATTTCAGTGATCCTTTTACTCAGCTGGCCCACTTGTGCTTCGAAATTTCTAATGGAAGACCTTGTTTCATTCATGAAACTCACAGTGGCCTTAGATAGATCAGAGACTAAGTTTTCTAAGCTAGATGGGTTCTGCTCAGAATTCTCTGTCTGTTGCTGAGTGGATGATGGAAAAGGTTTATTATTGTTAAACCTGTTTCTTCCACCATTATTAAAACCTTGTTGAGGCCTTTGATCCTTCCATAAGAGATTTGGATGATTTCTCCATGATGGATTATAGGTGTTTCCATAAGGTTCACCTAAGTAATTCACCTCTGCTATTGCAGGGTTCTCAGGATCATAAGCTTCTTCTTCAGAAGATGCCTCTTGAGTACTGTTGGATGCAGCTTGCATTCCATTCAGACTCTGAGAAATCATATTGACTTGCTGAGTCAATATTTTGTTCTGAGCCAATATGGCATTAAAAGTATCAACCTCAAGAACTCCTTTCTTCATAGGCGTCCCATTATTCACAGGATTCCTTTCAGAAGTGTACATGAACTGGTTATTTGCAACCATGTCAATGAGTTCTTGAGCTTCTGCAGGCGTTTTCTTTAGGTGAATGGATCTACCTGCAGAGGTATCCAATGACATCTTAGATAACTCAGACAGACCATCATAGAATATATCCAGGATGGTCCATTCTGAAAGCATGTCAGAAGGACACTTTTTGGTCAGCTGCTTGTATCTTTCCCAAGCTTCATAGAGGGATTCACCTTCTTTCTGTCTGAAGGTTTGAACATCCGCTCTAAGCTTGCTCAGCTTTTGAGGAGGAAAGAACTTGGCTAAGAAAGCCGTGACCAGCTTATCCCAAGAGTTCAGGCTGTCTTTGGGTTGAGAGTCCAACCACACTCTAGCTCTGTCTCTTACAGCAAAAGGGAAAAGCATGAGCCTGTAGACTTCAGGATTTACTCCATTAGTCTTAACAGTATCACAGATCTGCAAGAATTCAGTTAAGAACTGAAAAGGATCTTCAGATGGAAGTCCATGAAACTTGCAGTTCTGCTGCATCAGAGAAACTAGCTGAGGTTTCAGCTCAAAGTTGTTTACTCCAATGGTAGGAATGGAGATGCTTCTTCCATGTAAATTGGAATTTGGTGCAGTAAAGTCACCAAGCATTCTCCTTGCATTATTATTTTCGGCTGCCATCTCCTCTTCCTGTTCGAAAATTTCTGAAAGGTTCTCTCTGGATTGTTGTAATTTAGCTTCTCTTAGTTTCCTCTTCAGAGTCCTTTCAGGTTCTGGATCTGCTTCAACAAGAATATTCTTGTCCTTGCTCCTGCTCATATGAAAAAGAGAGAACAGAAAAATAATAATAATAGGGGTCCTTTTTACCACAGTATAGAGGTCCCAGTGTGAGTAGAAGAAAAGAAGAAGAAGAAATTCGAACACAGATGGAAGAGGGGGTTCGAATTTGGGTGGGATGAAGTGTTAGTAGATGAATAAATAAACAGAAGGAGATGGGAGAGAAGGAGGATTTTCGAAAATAATTTTTGAAAAAGAGTTAGTGATTTTCGAAAATAGTTTTTGAAAAATGTTAGTAATTTTCGAAAATTAAGATTTAAAAATTGAAATAATTAGTTAATTGAAAAGAAATTTTGAAAAAGAGGGAGATATTTTCGAAAATTAGAGAGAGAGAGAGAGAGTTAGTTAGGTAGTTTTGAAAAAGATGAGAAACAAACAAACAGTTAGTTAGTTAGTTGAAACAAATTTTGAAAAGATAAGAAGTTAGGAAGTTAGAAAAAGTATTTTGAAATCAAATTTTTAAAAAAGATAAGATAAGAAGATATTTTTGAAAAGATATGATTGAAATTAGTTTTTGAAAAAGATTTGATTTTTAAAATCACAATTAATGACTTGATTCACAAGAAATCACAAGATATGATTCTAGAACTTAAAGTTTGAATCTTTCTTAACAAGCAAGTAACAAACTTGAAATTTTTGAATCAAAACATTAATTGGTGATGTTATTTTCGAAAATTTGATATAAAAATAAGAAAAAGATTTTTGAAAAAGATTTTTGGAATTTTTAAAAATAACTAAGAAATTTGAAAAAAGATTTGATTTTTGAAAAAGATTTTGAAAAAGATAAGATTTTCAAATTGAAAATTTGATTTGACTCATAAGAAACAACTTGATTTTAAAAATTTTTGAAAAAGTCAAATCTAATTTTCGAGATTTTGAGAGAGAAAAAGAGAAAGATATTTTTTTGATTTTTGAATTTTTAATGAAGAGAGAGAAAAATAAGAAAAATGATGCAATGCATGAATGTTATGGATCAAAACAATGAATGCATGCAAGAACACTATGAATGTCAAGATGAACACCAAGAACATATTTTTGAAAAATTTTTAATGCAAAGAAAACATGCAAGACACCAAACTTAGAATTCTTTAATGTTTAGACACTAAGAATCCAAGAATGCATATGAAAAACAAGAAAAGACACAAAACATGCAAATGCAAAGATCAAACAAGAAGACTTACCAAGAACAACTTGAAGATCATGAAGAACACTATGAATGCATGATTTTTTCGAAAAATGCAAGTTGCACATGCAATTGACACCAAACTTATAACATGACTCAAGACTCAAACAAGAAACACAAAAATATTTTTAATTTTTATGATTTTATGATTTTTTTTTTGTATTTTTTTTTCGAAAATTATTTAAAAAAAAACAAAAATTAGGATTTCAAAATCTTTAATATGAATTCCAGGAATCTTGTGCTCTTTAGTCTAAAGCTCAAATCAAAGGGTCAGACATGGCTTAATAGCCATTCAAGTTTTAGAATGGATTTACATCCATTGAGGTGATTAGTTGAAGACCAATCCCAAAGGAGTTTGGGTATGGCTTTTCAGCCAGATAGGATTCAACATGTTACCATGAAACTCTAGAATTCATTCTTGAAAGTTTTGAAGCCATAGAATAATTTATTTTTGAAAACATTTTTATTTTAAAAATAATTAAATTTTTTTTTTCGAAAACAAAGAAAAAAATTTTTGAAAGATTTTTGAAAAATTTTTGAAGAGAAAACAAAAAGAAAATTACCTAATCTGAGCAACAAGATGAACCGTCAGTTGTCCAAACTCGAACAATCCCCGGCAACAGCGCCAAAAACTTGGTGCGCAGAAATTGTGATTACACTTTGATTATGTAAAATTCATCGCTCTTTCTTTCCCTGATAATGGCGCCAAAAACATGATGCCAATACCATGGTTCACAACTTTGCACAACTAACCAGCAAGTGCACTGGGTCGTCCAAGTAATACCTTACGTGAGTAAGGGTCGAATCCCACGGAGATTGTTGGTATGAAGCAACCTATGGTTACCTTGTAAATCTCAGTCAGGCGGATATAAAATAGTAATGGGGTTTTCGAAAATAATTAATAAAACAGGGATAGAAATACTTATGTAAATCATTGGTGAGAATTTTAGATAAGCGAATGGAGATGCTTTCGTTCCTCTGAACCTCTACTTTCCTGCTATCTTCATCCAATCAGTCTTACTCCTTTCCATGACTGGCTTTATGTAATGCATCACCATTGTCAATGGCTACTTTCGGTTTTCTCTCGGAAAAATGATCCAAATGCCCTGTCACGGCACGGCTAATCGTTTGGAGGCATCACCCTTGTCAATGGTTACATCCAATCCTCTCAGTGAAAATGGTCAACGCACCCTGTCACGGCACGGCTATTCATCTGTCGGTTCTCGATCATGCTGGAATAGGATTTACTATCCTTTTGCGTCTGTCACTACGCCCAGCACTCGCGAGTTTGAAGCTCGTCACAGTCATTCAATCATTGAATCTTACTCGGAATACCGCAGACAAGGTTTAGACTTTTCGGATTCTCTTGAATGCCGCCATCATTCTAGCTTACACCACGAAGATTCCGATTAAGAGATCTAAGAGATACTCATTCAATCTAATGTAGAATGGAAGTGGTTGTCAGGCACGCGTTCATGAGGAATGATGATGATTGTCACGTTCATCACATTCAGGTTGAAGTGCGAATGAATATCTTAGAAGCGAAACAAGATGAATTGAATAGAAAATAGTAGTACTTTGCATTAATCTTTGAGGAACAGCAGAGCTCCACACCTTAATCTATGGAGTGTAGAAACTCTACCGTTGAAAATACATAAGTGAAAGGTCCAGGCATGGCCGAGAGGCCAGCCCCCAAAACGTGATTACAGGATCAGAATACAATCCAGGATGTCTAATACAATAGTGAAAGGTCCTATTTATAATAAACTAGCTACTAGGGTTTACAGAAGTAAGTAATTGATGCATAAATCCACTTTCGGAGCCCACTTGGTGTGTGCTTGGGTTGAGCTTGAATGTTGCACGTGTAGAGGTCCTTCTTGGAGTTGAACGCCAGCTTTTGTGCCAGTTTGGGCGTTGAACTCCACTTTGCAACTTGTTTCTGGCGCTGGACGCCAGAATTGGGCAGAGAACTGGTGTTGAACGCTAGTTTACATCATCTAAACTTGGGTAAAGTATGGACTATTATACATTGCTGGAAAGCTCTGGATGTCTACTTTCCAACGCAATTGGAAGCGTGCCATTTCGAGTTCTGTAGCTCCAGAAAATCTATTTTGAGTGCAGGGAGGTCAAAATCCAACAGCATCAGCAGTCCTTCTTCAACCTCTGAATCTGATTTTTGCTCAAGTCCCTCAATTTCAGCCAGAAAATACCTGAAATGACAGAAAAACACACAAACTCATAATAAAGTCCAGAAATGTGAATTTAACATAAAAACTAATGAAAACATCCCTAAAAGTAGCCAGATTCTACTAAAAATATACTAAAAACAATGCCAAAAAACGTATAAATTATCCGCTCATCACTTTTCTACCAAAGACATTCAAATCTCTAATGATGATTGAATTGACATGTGAAGATTATAAAACCGGTTGGATAAAGTATTGAGAATATGGTCTTGACATGCAAACTTATCCTCATTACATTTCTTGTTTAATTTATTAATATTTTTCTTCTCTTCCTTCGGAACATTTTTTGCGGCATTGACAATTGGTGTAGTCTTTAGATCGACCACATATGCAAGATTAAGAACCAAAAGAAAAAATATTATCTTGTCCTTTCAACGGTTGAAGTTTGTTCCATAAAAAAAATTAATTTGACAAGCTTTTTATTCATGACCTTGACAATAGTATTTTGTTCTTGAGCCATTTTCAACAAATATATCTATAAAATCGTTGAGAATTATGAGCAAAAGATGACAAAAATTTGAATTTATTAGAGTTTTAAGACACAATTAAATCGTTATCTTTAAAGAAATATTATTTCACACTTATTGCTATTAGATTGATCACAATACTTTTTTAAAATACAATAAAAACTTTAAATTTCTTATTTATGTGTTTTTGTACATAGGCATATAAACATATCAATTTTAAATATTCTATAATAAGATGATTTAACACAGCTTGTTAAATTGAATTTCTGTGTTTTCTGTCCTTGTAATTGTTCTCTCTCTTTCTCTTTGTGTGACAATTAAATGAAAAAGATTTGTTTGCAAACATAAATCATAAAATATTATATCAAAAGTAAATTAAAATTATAATTTAGTAATTTTTAATTAATTTTTAACTGACTCAAATATAATAAGATTAGCAAATACAATTCTATACTTTATGACAAATTTTAGTACTTTACTCATAATCTTTTATTTAGAAAAAAATTAGTAATATCATTTTGGATTAAAAATGATCGATTATTGGTATATTTAAAATTTCTAATAGAAATGAAAGCATTGAAAAAGAATCCGTTTGAAAATTATTTAATATGAGAAAAAATTTTTCTTTCTTTTAAGAAAAAAAATTATTTTATTTAAAATTTAATTTTATGATTTAAAATAATTTAATATATTAATAGAATAAAATTTAATTCTTTAATTTAAAATAACTTTTATATGAATGATTTTTTTATTATTTTATTCTTGACAAAATTATTTTATTAAGTATAAATAAAAATATTTTTAAATTTGACATATTAAATTTAAAAGTAAGAATTGATTTAGAAATTAAATTTTTTTAGTCTGATTTATAAATAAAAGAAACATAAAAATTGAAAATTTTAAAAAAATTTAAATGATTTATTTTTAATATTTTAAAATAAAAAATAAATTTAACTCTAAAATGAATTCTAATTCCCAACATCGTAACCAATCTTAAAGTATATCTATGTATCTACGTTGGAATACTAGAAAAACCTAGGTGCCAACTCAAGGTAAAAGCAACAAATTTTTTAATTTTTTAGTAGAAATGACTCCTCCGCCTCAGTTCTCACTGCCTATATAACACACTTTTCTCCCCCTTTACCAGCACACACACATCCGTGTGGAAAGAAAACGAGTAAAATTTCCTGAGACTCGCACCCAACACAGCAAATACCACACCGCGATTCTCAATCCTTCTCTCTTTGTTGGGGTTTCGTTTCGCTTCGTAGTTTCTCTCGCGTCTTCTTCTCTTCTTTTCTCTTCGCACTTCGGATGTGTATTCACACATCCCCCTTTTCTCTCATCTCTCTCAGGTACCTCTTACCTTTTATTTTCTTCCTTTAATTTTCTGTTTACACAATATTCCAATCTCCAACAGGTATATGTATTTTAATTGATATCACAAGTTTGATCGGTTTCTTTTTTTTCAATTTCGTTTTGCTTTCGTTAATAAGTTGTTTTAGTTATGAATTTCTGATTAGGGTATTTGCTTTCTGGAACCGGTTTATGTTAATCTATCTAATCTATTTTACAAAGCTTTGGATTTTAGCTGTTAATAATCTGATTATTTGTTTTGTTAATTTTAATTTAATTTGATTTTTTTTTTCAGGCAGTGTAGTTCAGAGTAGAGTTGAGGTGAGATGACAACCCTAAGATCCAGTTGGCCGTCGAGGCTGCGGCAACTGCTCTCTGCCGAGGGCGCCATTGGCCCCTCCGTGAAGTTGGACTCTGAGCCTGTGAGTCTCTCTTTCTCAAAACGCACCGTTTCGTGTTTTCGTGATTAGGGTTTAACGTGATCACTTTATTAACTGCTGGGTAATTTGTAATTAATTGTAAACCCCAATTAAGGTTTTTCTTTCCCCTCCTTTTGTGTGTCTAGATGTCTTTCAGTTGTTTTCTTTATTTGTGTTTAACTGTTGGAGGACTCTTTTGTTAAGAGGTCTTAGAATATGTTGTTATTTGCGTTCTCTTGTTATTTGCATTTGACAAAAGTACTTGTCTGTTGTCACCCTGAAAATTCTCATGCCCTTCATTTCTTTCTTCTTCTCTGGTAATTTTTTTTTTTAATTTTATTTTAAAGCAAGGTTCCTGAGTGCTTTGCTTGTGATGTTAAATAAATGAATATGCGGCATCATGGTAATTGACATGGCCAGTAAAAATAATGAATCATTTGGATTATCTTTGGGGGAAAATGTGGCTTGCTTGTTCAGGAATAAATTGACTTGTTCTTTCCTTTGGTGAGAAGGCAAGGTTTGTAGCTTCTTCAAAAATGCTATTTCATTTTGATGAAGATACATATTTATAATTGACAATGGTTTATACAATTGCCAAAATGATTTACTGGCTTGTCATGAGATTGGCAGCCGGGAAACGCTGCTTTGTCAAATCAAGCATGTGGTTTAGTTTGTTGATTGTAGCACTAGCCATTTCTTGTAGTGTATATTTTTGTGGTGTTTGGTACAACAAATTGAGTTACCTGAGTTTGGTCACAGATTGACTGAATTGACTGAATGAGGGTTAACCTGAACTAATTACCAATGCTTCGTATATATTATTTTGGGGTGTATTTAACATTTCAAAAATTTGAATTGTTTTTGCTTATTCCATAACATTGTACTAGTGTACTACTGTACTAGTGGGATTAATAGGCATGTTTTGTGTCTATTAATTCACTATTTTATTAAATTAATTAAATGTGTGCAACAATAAAAAATATGGGATCAGTTGATATGGTAAGGATTTTGTTCTCTTGTTAACAGTTCTTAGGAATAGCAAAATGTGTTCTATGAATACATATATGAATAAGGATATCTTTTGGGGGGAAAAAAGAATTTGTGCACCAAAACTCTCAATTCTCATTTTAGTAGACTAGTGTATTAATAGGCACATGTGCTTTTTCGTCCACCGTTTTATTTATTAAATATGTATAATATTAATAAATGTGAGATTGGTCAACATGAATCCTGCACTCTAGCTAAGAGGTCTTGGGTTCAATTTTTAGAAATAAAAAATATATTAAAAATATATATTTTATGGATATACATGATGAAGGATATTTTATGAACAAAAATTGTGCACCAAACCTCACCCCAATCCCCATTATATATAGTAGATAGTAGATATAGTATAACTATGAGGTAATTACTATACAAAGCAGATAACTGAAGCATAGTAGCTTCCATTTCTTATGGTTAGTGAAAGCTGGTGTACTGTAAATTACAATATTGGAAAAATTAATTGTAATAAATGGTGATTTTATAAGTATGTTTCCTTGAAATTCAATTAGGATCCATTTTATTTCTGGAATTTACCAGCTGCCAATTTTATTAGCTATTCGCTAGTGACAGTGTAATCATTATATGATCTTTGCCTTATGGTAACGACTTTCTTAAACATATACTTTCATTATTGTTAGTAATTAATCATTGATACTGCTTCGGCTTTGATGTATTATTTCTTTTGCCACAAATTGGCAATCATAGAATGGTTGAATACTATTGATTAGGCTCAGCTGTCCTTATTTTCATGAGTGTCTTTTAAATCGATGAATATGAAATGCATTTCTCTGTTTTATGTATGTGCATCTCATGCATTTTAGGGTATTATTTCATGTTATATACTTTGAATCTTAGATTTTGGTAACAGTTGTCACAGTATGTATTGTATAATGTAAGATGTAGAGAGATGCAAACTTTTAATGAAATGCATTTTGTCATATATGTGTTCATAGAAAACAATTTGCTATTCCTACTTCCTACAAAATACGGTAAAACCATACTTGTACTAAATTTTTATTAAAGAAAAAGAAAAATGTTTCGTAAATGACGTTCATTATTTAGAGTAAAGAGAACTGTAGCATAATGAGGCGGAGAAAATAAAAGGAGGGAGTTGAGAGTTGTTTACTTCTCTTATTGCATGCACTTTTTTTAGTGGCAGTGTCTGTTTTTAGTGACAAGGTATTTAGGTGGTCCATTTAAATTTTGGTGCTCTATTTGCATGTGTGTGAAAAATTGTTGATAGGGTTTTGGTATGTGATGAGTTATTTATTTATTTATTCTTTTAATTAAAATAGAAGTTTGTCAATACTGTTGTTCCTTTGTCAAAATTGATTATAACAGACAACATACATACATGAATAAGTATGTTTAGATTTGCTTGCATTCTTGGATGGATTCGGGTGCATATTCATAGTTGGAATGACATGTATAACTCTATGCATACACGTGTTGTCATTTTTATCCTTACCCATGTAACATCATCTAAAGTTGTGATTGATTGGTTTCAGCCCCCAAAGGTAAAAGCATTCATTGACAAGGTCATCCAATGCCCATTACAAGATATAGCTATACCGCTCTCAGGTTTTCGGTGGGAGTACAACAAGGTAATCCTGGAATAGCTTTGCTGCATTAACTATGTTTTGTTCTTGTCCCCTTTTCTTCCAATCTCTTATATATATGCTGTTTTTCATCCAGGGGAACTTTCATCATTGGAGACCGATGCTACTTCATTTTGATACATACTTCAAGACATATTTGTCATGTAGAAATGACCTGACGCTGTCAGGTAATCTAGAAGATGACAGCGCATTACCAAAACATGCAATTCTGCAAATATTACGCGTAATGCAGATAATTCTAGAGAATTGTCCAAACAAGAGTTCATTTGATGGTTTAGAGGTTAGTTGCAGAAATTATGCCTGTATCTGTTTTTAATTAAATATATTCTCATTGTTTCCTTCCCCTGTCTCATAGTGTAGTGGTTCATACTTTATCAGAAAAATTTGCCCTTCTAAAATCTAATATTTTCTCTTTTCTCTTTCAGCATTTCAAGCTTTTACTAGCATCAACAGATCCTGAGATTCTTATTGCTGCGTTAGAAACTCTTTCTGCTTTTGTAAAAATAAATCCCTCGAAGCTGCATGGAAGTGCAAAGATGGTTGGCTGTGGTTCGGTGAACAGCTATCTATTGTCCCTAGCACAGGGATGGGGAAGCAAGGAGGAGGGCCTGGGGTTGTACTCTTGTGTTACGGCAAATGAGAAAGCTCAAGATGAGGCACTGTCCTTGTTTCCTTCTGATGTGGAGAGTGGCTCTAACCAAGCCAATTACCGCATAGGTTCTACACTTTATTTTGAATTGCATGGACCCAGTGTTCCAAGCAAGGAAGACAGTGAAGATCCATCTCCCCCTGCATTGAGAGTTATACACAAGCCAGATTTACACTTGTGCAAAGAAGATGATTTATCTCTGATGAAGCAACACATTGAACAATATAATGTTCCTGCAGAGCTTAGATTTTCATTGCTCACTAGAATTAGATATGCTCGGGCTTTTCGATCTCCTAGAATATGCAGGCTTTACAGCAGGATCTGCCTACTGTCTTTCATTGTGTTAGTTCAATCTGGAGATGCTCATGATGAGCTTGTGTCCTTTTTTGCTAATGAACCAGAATATACAAATGAATTGATCAGAATTGTACGATCTGAGGAAACTATATCTGGATCTATTAGAACACTTGCAATGCTTGCGTTAGGAGCTCAGTTAGCTGCCTATACATCATCACATGAACGAGCTCGGATTCTCAGTGGATCTAGTATCAGTTTTGCTGGTGGGAACAGAATGATACTGCTGAATGTGCTCCAGAGGGCTATTTTGCAATTGAAGAGTTCTAATGATCCATCTTCCCTTGCCTTTGTTGAGGCACTTCTCCAATTCTATCTTCTACATGTTGTTTCAACCTCAACTTCTGGGAGTAATGTTAGGGGTTCAGGCATGGTACCTACTTTCTTGCCTTTGCTGGAGGATTCTGATCCCTCACATATTCATCTAGTCTGTTTTGCTGTGAAAACCCTTCAGAAGCTTATGGATTATAGTGGCTCAGCTGTATCTTTGTTTAAAGAGTTGGGTGGTATTGAGTTATTGGCTCAAAGATTACAGAAGGAGGTACAGAGGGTCATTGGTTTGGTTGGAGAAAATGGTGATGATATGATGCTCACTGGTGAAAGCTCCAGACATAACGCTGATCAATTGTATGCCCAGAAACGGCTCATAAAGGTCTCCCTCAAGGCACTTGGTTCTGCAACATATGCACCTGTGAACTCTACTAGATCCCAACATTCTCAGGACAGCTCACTACCTGCAACTCTGGTTTTGATATTTGGGAATGTAGATAAGTTTGGGGGTGACATTTATTATTCAGCTGTAACTGTTATGAGCGAAATAATACACAAAGATCCAACATGTTTTTCTGCTCTTCATGAAATGGGTCTACCTGATGCATTTTTGTCATCAATTAGATCTGGAATACTTCCTTCATCAAAGGCTTTGACATGCATCCCAAATGGTCTTGGGGCCATTTGTCTTAATGCTAAAGGATTAGAAGCTGCGAGAGAATCTTCATCTTTGCGATTCCTTGTTGACATTTTCACTAGTAAAAAGTATGTCTTGGCCATGAATGAGGCTATTGTTCCGCTGGCAAATTCTATTGAGGAACTTCTCCGTCATGTATCTTCATTGAGAAGTGCTGGTGTTGACATTATCATTGAAATCATTCATAAGATTGCATCACTTGGAGAGGGAAATGGTGCAGGACCTTCAAGAAAAGCTAATGATGATACTGCAATGGAGACGGATTCAGAAGCCAAAGAAAATGAAGGCCATTGTTGCCTTGTTGGCACAGAAGAAGATTCAGCCGCTGAAGGAATAAGTGATGAGCAGTTTATTCAGCTGTGTGTTTTTCATTTGATGGTACTGGTTCACAGGACTATGGAAAATTCTGAAACATGCCGGTTATTTGTGGAAAAATCAGGAATTGATGCTCTATTGAAGTTGTTATTGCGACCCACCATTGCACAATCTTCAGATGGCATGTCTATTGCTTTACATAGCACCATGGTTTTTAAGGGGTTTGCTCAACATCATTCTTCTCCTCTTGCACGTGCCTTTTGTTCCTCCCTTAGAGAACACATGAAGAAAGCACTAGCTGGGTTTGGTGCAGCTTCTGAACCTTTGTTGCTGGATCCAAGGATAACACCCGATAATGGCATCTTTTCCTCACTCTTCCTTGTTGAGTTTCTTCTCTTTCTTGCTGCATCAAAAGACAATCGTTGGGTGACTGCATTGCTTACTGAATTCGGAAATGGAAGTAAGGATGTTCTGGAAGATATTGGACATGTGCACCGTGAAGTTCTGTGGCAAATTGCCCTGCTTGAGAATACAAAGACTGAGACTGAGGAAGATGGTGCTTGTTCTTCTGGGTCACAACAAACAGAGGCAGATGCAAATGAAACTGAAGAGCAACGATTCAATTCTTTCAGACAGTTTCTTGATCCATTACTGAGAAGGAGGACATCAGGATGGAGTATTGAATCCCAATTTTTTGACCTCATAAACCTGTATCGAGATTTGGGTCGTTCCCCTGGTTCTCAACACAGATCAATTTCTGTTGGGCCTTCAAGCATGCGGTCAACTTCTTCTAATCAGTTGCATCATTCAGATGATAATTCTGGGACTACTAACAAGAAGGAATCTGACAAGCAGAGGCCATATTATAACACCTGTTGTGACATGGTTAAATCACTTTCATTTCATATTACCCATTTGTTCCAGGAGCTAGGAAAAGTAATGCTGCTACCTTCGCGTCGACGTGATGATATTGTGAGTGTAAGCCCAGCTTCAAAGTCAGTGGCTTCTACTTTTGCATCTATTGCTCTCGATCACATGAATTTTGGTGGCCATGGAAATATTTCGGGAACCGAAGCCTCCATATCTACCAAGTGTCGGTATTTGGGGAAAGTGATAGAATTTTTGGATACTTTTCTGATGGAGAGGCCTGAATCATGCAATCCTGTTCTTCTGAATTGCTTGTATGGACGCGGAGTTATTCAATCTGTGTTGACCACATTTGAAGCTACCAGTCAGCTGCTTTTTACAGTTAATAGGACCCCTGCCTCGCCTATGGATACTGATGATGCAAATGCAAAGCAAGATGACAAGGAAGACACTGATAATTCGTGGATTTATGGTTCTTTAGCAAGTTATGGTAAATTGATGGACCATCTTGTGACCTCCTCTTATGTATTATCATCCTTCACAAAGCATTTGCTTGCACAGCCTCTTACAAATGGTGATGCACCTTTCCCACGTGATGCTGAGACTTTTGTTAAGGTCCTCCAGTCAACAGTGTTAAAGACCGTGCTTCCTGTTTGGACTCATCCCCAGTTTGTCGATTGTAGTCATGAATTTATTGCAACCATTATCTCTATCATTCGGCATGTATATTCAGGCGTTGAAGTAAAAAATGTAAATAACAGTGGGAGTGCTCGTGTTACCGGACCGCCTCCTAATGAAGCAACCATTTCAACCATTGTGGAGATGGGCTTTTCTAGATCTAGAGCTGAGGAAGCTTTGAGGCAAGTTGGGTCAAATAGTGTGGAGTTGGCTATGGAGTGGTTGTTCACCCATCAGGAGGAGACACAAGAAGATGATGAACTTGCCCGTGCACTTGCCATGTCCCTTGGAAACTCGGAATCCGAAACAAAGGATGCTGCAGGACATGACAATTCTCAACAGCTTGAGGAAGAGACTGTCCAACTTCCTCCTGTTGATGAGTTATTGTCTACTTGTGCAAAACTGCTTTTGAAGGAGCCGCTTGCTTTTCCTGTTCGTGACTTGTTTGTCATGATATGTTCTCAGGATGATGGTAAATCTAGATCTGATGTCATCACTTTTATTGTTGACCGGATCAAGGAATGTGGCTTGGTTTCTAGTAACGGAAATAACACCATGCTGGCAGCTCTTTTTCATGTTCTTGCTTTAATTCTTAATGAAGATGCTGTGGCTCGGGAAGCTGCTTCGAAGAGTGGTTTGATAAAAATTGCCTCAGATTTACTCTGCCAGTGGGAATCTAGTCTTGACAGTACGGACAAAAAGCAGGTGCCAAAATGGGTTACAGCTGGTTTTCTAGCATTAGACAGGTTGTTGCAACTGGATCAGAAGTTGAATTCTGACATTACTGAGCAGTTGAAGAAGGATGCTGTGAATAACCAGCAGACATCACTTACCATCGATGAAGATAGGCAAAACAAGTTGCAGTCTGCATTGGGACTCTCTACAAAGTATGCAGATATAAATGAGCAGAAGAGACTTGTTGAGGTTGCTTGCAGTTGTATGAAGAACCAACTTCCCTCAGACACCATGCATTCCGTTCTACTGCTTTGTTCCAATCTTACAAGGAATCATTCTGTAGCTCTTACCTTTTTAGATGCTGGTGGTTTAAGTTTACTTCTTTCTCTGCCAACAAGTAGCCTCTTCCCTGGATTTGATAATGTTGCTGCTAGTATTGTGCGCCATGTACTTGAGGATCCCCAAACACTTCAGCAAGCAATGGAATCTGAGATAAAACATAGTCTTGTAGTTGCATCTAACCGGCATCCAAATGGAAGGGCCAATCCTCGCAATTTCCTTTCAAACTTATCTTCTGTAATTTCCCGAGACCCAGCAATTTTCATGCAAGCTGCAAAATCTGTGTGCCAAGTGGAAATGGTAGGTGAAAGACCGTATGTTGTTCTGTTGAAGGATCGGGATAAAGACAAAATTAAGGAGAAAGAAAAAGAGAAGGATAAATCATTGGAAAAAGACAAAGTGCAGAATAGTGATGGGAAGGTTGGTTTGGGATATTCAAACACAGCAGCTTCTGGCCATGGCAAAATTCATGACTCCAATTCTAAGAGTGTAAAAAGTCATAAAAAGCCTCCTCAAAGTTTTATTAATGTGGTAGAACAACTTCTTGATTCTGTATGCACTTTTGTTCCTCCGAGAAAGGATGACATTGCCCCAAATGTACATCTTGTGCCTTCAACCTCAAGTGACATGGACATCGATGTCTCTACAGGCAAGGGAAAAGGAAAAGCTGTTGCTACCATATCTGAGGCGAATGAAACCAGTAGTCAGGAAGCTTCTGCATCACTTGCTAAAGTTGTCTTTATTCTGAAGCTTTTAACAGAGATATTATTGATGTATTCATCATCTGTTCATGTTCTACTTCGACGGGATGCTGAGATGAGCACCATTAGGGGCAGTTATCAAAAGAGTCCTGCTGGTTTAAGCATCGGTGGAATATTCCATCATATTCTTCACAATTTTCTTCCACACTCTCGAAATTCCAAGAAGGATAATAAAGTTGATGGTGATTGGAGACAGAAACTGGCCACCAGGGCAAACCAGTTTTTGGTGGCTGCCTGTGCTCGTTCTGCAGAGGCAAGAAAGAGGGTATTTAGTGAGATTAGTTGTATCATCAACGAATTTGTTGAGTCATGTAATGGTGTTAAGCCACCAGGCAATGAAATTCAGGTTTTTATGGATCTACTTAATGATGTTTTGGCTTCTCGAACACCTTCTGGTTCATGCATCTCAGCGGAGGCCTCTGCCACTTTTATTGATGCTGGTCTAGTTAAGTCACTCACTCGAACTCTTCAAGTTTTGGACTTGGACCATGCTGATTCATCCAAAGTTGCCACTGGCATTATTAAAGCTCTTGAGTTGGTCTCCAAGGAACATGTACAGTCAGTTGATTCTAATACGGGGAAGGGTGATGGTACTACAAAACCTTCTGATCTTAATCAACCTGGAAGAGAGGATAATACTGGTGAGATGCCTCAGTCCATGGAAATGACATCTCAAGCCAATAGTGATTCCCTTCAAGGATGTGACCGTGGGTCTTACAATGCAATTCAGTCTTATGGTGGGTCTGAAGCTGTTACTGATGATATGGAACATGATCAAGATCTTGACGAAAGCTATGCTCCTACTAATGAGGATGATTACATGCATGACAATGCTGAAGATGCAAGAGGTCTTGAGAATGGATTGGAAAATGCAGGGTTACGATTTGAAACTCAAACTCATGGTCAAGAAAATATTGATGAAGATGATGAGGATGATGAAATGTCTGGAGATGATGGTGAGGATGCAGATGAAGATGAGGAAGATGATGAGGAACATAACGATATGGAAGATGAAGTACATCACTTGCCACATCCTGATACAGACCAAGATGATCATGAGATTGACGATGATGAGTTTGATGATGAAGTGATGGAGGAGGAGGATGAAGAGGATGAGGAAGATGAGGATGGTGTTATACTGCGACTTGATGAGAGTATTAATGGAATTAATGTTTTTGATCATATTGAAGTATTTGGCAGGGAGAATAATTTTCCAAATGAAGCTTTTCATGTGATGCCAGTTGAAGTTTTCGGATCTAGACGGGGAAGGACAACTTCAATTTACAGTCTTTTGGGTAGAACTGGTGATGCTGGAACGCCTTCTCGCCATCCGCTTTTAGTTGAACATACTGCATTCCATCCATCGACAGGGCAATCAGGTTGATTTATTCATAAATCTATTATTAAGAACTAGTTAATTTTCTGTTTGTGTGTATTTATATTCCAGTAGCTATTTTTACTTTGTTCATACTATGTTCCGTAAAAGAGGCTTTTGATGTTTTAAAATAACACCTTAGATTGTTTGGTATTTTGTTAAAACTTACAGATAATTTAATGGAGAACAACTCAACAGGGTTGGATAATATATTTCGATCACTGAGGAGTGGCCGCAATGGACAGCGGTTGAACTTGTGGACTGACGGTAACCAGCAGAGTGGTGGTTCAAGTACTGGGGTTGTTCCACCTGGCCTTGAGGATTTGCTTGTCTCTCAATTAAGGCGTCCTAGCCCTGAAAAGTCATCCAATAAGAACAGAACTGAAGGAGGAGGTGCTCCTAGTAAAGTTGAAGTCAGCCATGCACAAGATTCAGGAGGTGCACCAACAAATGTCCCTGTTGAAAGTAATGCAATTCAGGAAGTTGTTACTTTAGCTCCTTCAACAAATGATGACAGCAGCAATGCTGATACCAGACCTGTAGGAACTGCATCTCAGCAAGAAAATGCATCTGGCACTCAGTCACAAGCAGTTGAGATGCAATTTGAGCATAATGAGGGACCTGTGAGGGATGTTGAAGCTGGGAGCCAAGAGAGTAGTGGTAGTGGGGCAACTTTTGGTGAAAGCCTTCGCAGTCTAGATGTTGAGATTGGAAGTGCTGATGGCCATGACGATGGTGGAGAAAGGCAGGTTTCTGCTGATCGAATAGTTGGAGATTCACAGGTTGTGCGCACAAGAAGAGCAAATATGCCTTTGAGTCATTCATCTCCTGCAGGTGGTAGAGATGCATCCCTTCATAGTGTTACTGAAGTCTCTGAAAATTCTAGTCGAGATGCAGACCAAGAAGGTCCATCATCAGAGCAGCAGGTCAATAGTGATGCTGGCTCAGGTGCAATAGATCCTGCTTTTCTGGATGCTCTTCCCGAGGAGCTGCGCGCTGAAGTCCTATCAGCTCAGCAAGGTCAAGTGGCACAAACATCAAATCCTGAGCCTCAAAACAATGGGGATATCGATCCAGAGTTTCTTGCAGCTCTTCCTGCAGATATTCGAGCAGAGGTTCTAGCTCAACAGCAAGCACAGAGGATGCATCAATCTCAGGAATTGGAAGGCCAACCTGTAGAAATGGACACGGTCTCGATAATTGCAACATTCCCTTCTGATTTACGAGAAGAGGCAAGTTCATTTATCAACCTCTTTATATATAAGTGAGGTTGTTTCTAAAATTTTCTTGTGTTTTCTTCAGGTTCTGTTAACTTCTCCTGATACTATTCTTGCCAATCTTACACCTGCTCTTGTTGCGGAGGCAAATATGTTGCGTGAGAGGTACGCACACCGTTATAGTCGTACCCTGTTTGGCATGTATCCAAGAAGTCGTAGAGGTGAGACTTCTAGACGTGAAGGTATTGGCTCTGGTCCGGACGGCGTTGGTGGAAACACCTCATCACGCCGGTCCAGTGGTGCTAAGGTTGTTGAAGCTGATGGAGTACCACTAGTTGATACGGAAGCTTTGCATGCCATGATTCGTTTGTTCCGTATAGTCCAGGTATTAATGTTTGATAGGAAGATACCCCTCAAAGCATTCCTTCTTAATTGCCTCATGCGTAACATGTTTTGACTTTTGCAGCCACTCTATAAAGGTCAACTACAGAAGCTTCTTTTAAATCTTTGTGCCCATTGCGAAACAAGAACCTCTCTTGTCCAAATTCTGATGGACATTCTAATGCTTGATGTTAAGAGGCCTGCTAATTATTTTAGTGCCGTTGAGCCACCATATAGATTATATGGTTGTCATAGCAATGTAATGTACTCTCGTCCTCAATCTTTTGATGGTAAGAATGCTTGATAATCTTGTTAGTAGTTGCTTCTTTTTAGTAATATCCATTATTTTCATCCTGTAACAGTCATTTCTTGTGGGTGCTCATTATTATGAATCTTTCTAATTAAGCTGTAACTGAAACAATTTTCATGTTGCCAATACATCTATTCTGAACATTTTTCATAGTTAATGCATCTAATGATGTCTTCAATATTGTTTGGTTTCATAGGAGTTCCCCCATTGCTGTCTCGGCGAATACTTGAAACACTCACTCATCTTGCTCGAAATCATCCATATGTGGCAAAAAGTTTGCTTCAGCTACGGCTGCCTTATCCTGCAATTAAAGAACAAGATAATGCAAGTGACGCACGTGGGAAGGCTGTGATGGTTGTGGAAGATGTAGATAAAAGTAATGAAGGTTACGTATCTATTGCAATGCTTTTGCGTCTCTTGAACCAACCACTTTATTTAAGGAGTATAGCTCACCTTGAGCAGGTGATGTTTTTTTGCTATATTTGACACTCAATTCAGTCTCATGCTCCTGTTGACAATGCTGACATGATTTGCTGTGTTCTCAGCTGTTACGTTTACTGGATGTTATCGTTGATAGTGCTGGAGGCAAGCCGAGTTCAACTGACAAATCCCTGATCCCTACATCCAAGCTTCCTGCAGCTCCACAGATTTCTGCAGTAGAGACAGATGTAAATACTGATTCTGGTGTTATGTCCTCAGGGGTTGATGCATCCAATAAAGTTGAAGATTCTGCCAAACCCACTACTTCCAGTAATAGTGCAGAAAGTGAGTCCCAGAGAGTATTGAGTAATCTGCCACAAGAAGAACTCCGGCTACTGTGCTCATTGCTTGCACAAGAAGGGTATATTTATGCACCTAATGTTCTTTCTGTGTCATTTCTACTCCAGGGGTCTTGTCAGTATGCTTAGGTTTTGTGTACCTAGTATCATCACACTCACTGGGAGATCCCAGCTTAGGTCAAGGTGTAGGGGTGATGAAATATCCTGCTCTCATCTAATTTTTTAATCCACTTAGTTTTGTAGGTCGTCTTGTGCATACCTTTGTAGCAATGATGCAGTTCATACCAGTCATCACTTGACCAGATTAATTTCTTGTTATTGTGTAACATTTTGATTGATGAACTAAGATATTTTATCTATTTCTCCCAGGTTGTCGGATAATGCATACACATCAGTTGCTGATGTAATGAAGAAATTGGTGGCGATTGCTCCTACTCACTGTCAGCTATTTGTCACGCAGCTGTCAGAAGCAGTTAAAAAGTTGACTTCATCCGCAATGGACGAACTACGTCTATTCAGTGAAGCATTGAAAGCTCTTCTTAGTACATCTTCTTCTGATGGAGCTGCTATTTTGAGAGTTCTGCAAGCCTTGAGTTCCCTTGTAACTTCGTTGACTGAGAAAGAGATTGATAGGGTTTCATCCTCTGCCCTTTCTGAGGTTTGGGAGATTAATTCAGCATTAGAGCCTTTATGGCAAGAGCTAAGCTGTTGTATAAGCAAGATAGAATCATACTCAGATTCTGCATCCGACTTTTTCACCCCTTCTAGACCATCCGTGTCTAAACCATCTGGTGTGATGCCTCCGCTTCCTGCGGGCTCTCAAAATATCTTGCCTTACATAGAATCTTTCTTTGTTGTTTGTGAGAAGTTGCATCCTGCACAGCCTGATGCCGGTAATGACTCAACGATTCCGGTTATTTCTGATGTTGAGTATGCTAGCACATCTGCCACGCAGCAGAAGGCATCTGGGCCAGCTGTGAAAGCAGATGAGAAACATGCAGCTTTTGTCAGGTTCTCAGAAAAGCATAGGAAACTACTAAATGCTTTTATAAGGCAAAATCCTGGCTTACTTGAAAAATCTTTCTCGCTCATGCTGAAGGTACCAAGATTTATCGATTTTGACAACAAACGGTCCCATTTCCGATCAAAGATTAAGCATCAGCATGACCACCACAGTCCTTTAAGAATTTCAGTAAGAAGGGCATATGTTCTAGAAGATTCTTATAACCAGCTTCGCATGCGGTCGACTCATGATTTAAAGGGAAGATTGACTGTTCATTTCCAAGGAGAGGAAGGCATTGATGCCGGTGGGCTTACAAGGGAATGGTATCAATTGTTGTCCAGAGTTATTTTTGACAGAGGAGCATTGCTTTTCACCACAGTGGGCAATGAATCAACATTTCAGCCAAACCCAAACTCTGTTTACCAAACAGAACATTTATCTTATTTCAAATTCGTTGGCAGGGTGGTTAGTATTTCTTCAAGTGCATATTGACTTCCCTTTGATGCAAGTCATCCTATCCTTTCTTACTCCATTCTGCCTTATCCAGGTTGGAAAAGCATTATTTGATGGCCAGCTCTTGGATGTGCATTTTACTCGGTCATTCTACAAGCACATGCTTGGTGTCAAAGTTACATATCATGATATTGAAGCCATTGATCCCGACTATTTCAAAAATTTGAAATGGATGCTTGAGGCGAGTTTATTATTATTGTTCACATCAATGTTCTCACCGATGTCAGTCATTGTGAATGTCTCTGACAAATATCTTGTGTTTGTGATCTGATTGCAGAATTATATCAGCGATGATCTGGATCTTACTTTCAGCATTGATGCTGATGAAGAAAAATTGATCTTGTATGAACGGACACAGGTATTTTCTTTTCTTTTAAACTTTTTTGAGATGGTGCATTGGATTGGGAGTTATTCTAATCATGATGAACATGACTAGGTGAGTGACTATGAGTTGATTCCTGGTGGACGGAATATCAAAGTTACTGAGGAGAACAAGCATCAATATGTTGATCTGGTTGCTGAGCATCGATTGACAACTGCTATTCGACCTCAAATAAATGCTTTTTTGGAAGGATTTTATGAATTAATTCCCAAGGAGTTGATATCTATATTCAATGACAAAGAGCTGGAATTATTGATCAGTGGACTTCCTGATATTGACTGTGAGTCGTCTATTATATTCCCCCCCCCCCCCCTCTCCTCCTCCTCCTCCTCCTCCTCCTCCTCCTCATATAATTGGATGATTGATTATTGAAGGGAAAATTTAACAAATAGTTTTGCTTTTTATTTCAGTGGATGACTTGAGAGCCAACACAGACTATTCTGGCTATAGTGCTGCATCGCCAATTATCCAATGGTTTTGGGAGGTTGTTCAAGGTTTCAGCAAGGAAGACAAGGCTAGGCTGTTGCAGTTTGTGACAGGAACATCCAAGGTATGTTGCTACCAGAGGTTTGAAGCCACTGAGATGTTAATTAAATTTTAGAGGAGAATTCTAGCTAGTAGCTACATTCTGTTAAGCTTAGTTCATGATTTAAGATTTTTTTCCCCCCACTACATTTTTGTTGAGAGTAGTTCTTACATAATTTGTAACTGCAGTAGAGTATCTGTCATCCTTTAGAAATCCCGATTGTGTGGGGAACAAGGCCATTTTGGTCCGGTGAATTTAAGCTGGTCAAATATTCATTTCCTTTTGGTTGTGTCCTAGTCTATGACAAGTAAATGATTTTTGCAGTAGTTTTGGAATCTCATTTTAGCTACCAATGGTTCAGGTGCCTTTGGAAGGCTTCAGCGCTCTCCAAGGAATATCAGGCTCTCAGAAGTTTCAAATACACAAAGCATATGGAAGCCCAGATCACCTACCTTCTGCTCACACATGGTAAATCTTTTCCCCCTATCTATGTTAACTGCTATTTTTGAAGTTAAATGCCATACTCTTTCACTTGATTGATCATTATCTGTGAGTTCAAGTAACGCGTATACTTTCTTGGTGCAGTTTTAATCAACTAGATCTGCCAGAGTATCCATCTAAAGAACATTTGGAAGAGAGGTTATTGCTTGCGATACATGAAGCAAATGAGGGATTTGGATTTGGTTAAGTTTTTCTCTTGGGGTATTGATTGGGGAGAAAATACTGTGTATTACATTTTAGGTTAGGAACTCTATTAAATAGAATTGAGTGGTACAGGGGGTTGACATTTTTTTTTCTTTTTGAAAGTTCACAACATGTTAATATGCTGTACAGTCGTATATTTTCAATGGAAATTCCTTTTGGTAGTTTTCAAAGTACATACGGTTTCTTCCGCAGTTACTAAATTAGTTATCACTTAGCAATTTCGATCCAAAGCAACAATGATGAAGAATGAATATTACAGGTGATTGGTATTATGTTGCGATCTTCATGCGTGTTGCATAATGAATAGTACCATTTGGGCAAGACCTTGCGCCGACAATCTTTCAATAAGCCGGAATTTTGGATTGGATTGCAAAATCTTAACTACAAAGATACTAAACTATGATAGATTCTACAGTGGACTAATATAGACGTAGAATATAAACTAAGATATAACGAAAGAAAGCTTCATGAGTTCTTTTAAAACAAGTTTTAATTATATACTCTTGAAATTATCTAAACTAATTTCAGAAATTATTTTTTCTGGCCATTGTCAGTGGTTAAAAAATGTTAATTGAGTTCAGAATGTGTTATAGTCAAGTATATTGACATTCAGAAATGCTAGGCGTCCATGCATATTTCGAACCAAGTTTTTAACCAAATGCGACATAGGTGGGCACGTTTCTTCTTCTTTTATTATTGTTATCATCGTCATCATCTTCTTTTGCGCTTTCTTTTTTTAATGTCCTCATCTTTTGTTAATGTTCAATTTCTTCTCTTTTTTTCCTTCGTCATTTTCTTTTATTATTATCATCATCGTCTTCGTCTTGTTGATATTGTTAAATTTTTTTTCTTTTTTTCCCTCTTCATCCTCTATTATTATTATTATCATCATCGTCTTCGTCGTTTTCATTTTCTCTTAACCAATAAAATATGCATAGCACCTAAATAATAAAATACATTCGCAGTATTTATATACTATACTAATTATGAAATACGGACAACGCATAATTTTTTTTGTATAATACAAAAATTCAAGTGCATAGCACAAATTTTGATGTGCAGCACAAATTTTTAGAAAACTACATACCCAAAATATTGACTCACCTAATTAATAAAATATATTCGCAGAAAAAATTGTATACTATGTGCAAAATTTGTGTACTATGTACAAAAATCTATATATTATACCAATGAAATACGTAGAATACATGAATTTTGGTGTACAGTACAAAAATTTTGGTGTATAGTATAGAAACAACAAATTTTTGGAAGACTAGATACTCAGAATATTGACTCACCCAACTAAAAAAATATATTTGCAGCAAAAATTTATGTATTATGTGCAAAATAAAATTCCTTTAGAATTTTTTTTTGTGTAAGTCTTGATGAACAAATATCACTTTTGTTACATATTTGATTTGTAGACCGAGACAAAATTTGGTTTTTTCTAAGATCTGACATCTCAAACTCTTCTTTTAGAGCATTTATGATTATAGGAATCTCTTCAAGAGATCCAATCATCAACATACACAACAATTATAATGAATTCAGAATATACACTCATGGACAAATATTATTATTTTTGAACTCCTTTTTTATCAAATAGTCTGTAAGATGGTTGTACCACATCCGTCCACATTACTTTATACTATATAATTATCGCTTCAGTCTAACTGAGTATATTAATCCTTGAGAACTCTCTTTGAATGATTCAAATATCTTTACTTCTTTAGAGACTCCCATATAGATATCACGATCTAATGACTCATATAGATAGGTCGTGATCATATTCATTAGATGCATATTTAGCTTATTATATGCTCATAAGCTAGTTAAATATCTCAAGGTAGTTGGATCTACTACAGGAGAGTATGTCTTCTCATAGTCTATACCAGGTGTTTGTGAGAAATTTTATGCTATAACTCGAACTTTGTAGTAAAATTTCATTATGCTCATTTTGGTTTTTCACAAATATTCATTTATATCTAATAGGTTTCACACCTTGATTGACGATCCAAATGTATTAATAATGATGCATTTCAGTTTAGCTCTTTTTTTTTTTTGAAAGAAAGGAGCTCAACACATCAAGTGGAGCAAAAAATAACAAAAAGAACCAGAGTAAACCATAAAGCAAGCTACCCAACTCCAAGTAACACTAACATTTATCCCATTTTCATCTCCGGCATTGCCATCAACAACAAAAAGGATCTACACTTAACCACTCCTTATAGTTCATGAAGGACATATGGATAATCTCAACAACCCTTTTTCCTTTATTCTGAAAAATTCTTCTGTTCCTTTCTAGCCAGATGTTTCAGATAATCGCACAAAAACCCATCAACCACCTCTTGCGCTCCTCCTTGCTAGCTGATATCTCAGTCCAACTTATAAAATGTTCCTTCAACGTCCCCGGGTATGACCATTGTCTTCCAACAAATGATAACCAAGCACACCAAATCTGCCAAGAAAAATCACAACCAAGGAACAAGTGGTGACCATATTCAATACTCTTGTTACAAAACACACATACAACATCTTCCTGGTGGATAACTCCCAACCAACTCAGCCTCTCCTTCGTATTGACCCTACCAGTCAATACAAACCAGACAAACAGTTCAACTCTTGGTGGAACTAAATCTTTCCAAATTGTCCTTGTAAAGTTGTAGCTTGTTATATCCTCGGTTTATCTCTTTTACTAGCTATTTATTCTCTCCTCTAATGTTAAAAATATTGTCTCATTAAAGTGACAATTTGTAAATCAGGCTTTAAATACATCTTCTGTTTGTATCTCTAGATGCCTTACAATGGAAGGAGAATCATATCCAACATATATTTCTAATTTTCTTTGGGATCCCGTTTTGGTGTGATTATGTGGAGCAATTATAACATATATCGCACAACCAAATATTCTCAAATGGGATATATTTTGCTATTGGCCAAAAGCCAACTGTAAAGAAGAGAATTTGTGGTAACTTGTTGGTGTTAAACGAATAAGTGCTGCAATATGTAAAATAATATGCCCAAGCAGAAATTAAGAGATTTATTCTCATAAGTAAGGGTGTAATAATCAACTGGATGCATTTAATTAGTGATTTAGCTAGCCCATTTTGTATTTGAACATGAGTTATCAGATATTCAACACTTATAATAGTATTATCAAGGTGAATTGTTTATATTGGATTTACAAGAAAATGTGCTTTTAATTTTGTAGTTTGCACAATTAGTCTCGCAAACGCCAAGTTACGAGATGATAATAAGCACACATGAGACCATCTTGAAGACGCATCTGTTAGGACCATAAAGTATCTAAAAGATCCACATGGTGAATAAAATTAGTTCACATATATTACCTTGAATCCACTCAAGAAATTCAGATGACTAAAATATAAATCTTTTCTAGTGATGGCCTTATAATCGATTTTTCTTGAGAGCACGCAATAAAACATAACTTATTAGATTGAAGAATCTTATGTTTTTTCAATGAATGCTCTTGTAAATTTTTAATGATCCTTCTCATTATGGCAAATGAGTATAATATATATACTAAAAAACGCATAGGCAAATTTTCCTTGACTTTCTTATTTGACTCAACTCATAATATAGAGGAGCCCATTGTTATCCTCATGCTGCCTCAATATGATATCCATTCTTACGGATATCTTTAAGACTCAACAAGTTTCTTTGAGCTTTTGACACTACGAAACACGAATAGTTTTCTGATTTGTCGTGTCCGCGTGTCAGACACATTTCGGACATGATACTCATCGACTCTTGTCCGACACGCATGTCTTCTGTGTCCAACCATGTCCTAATAAAAAAATAAATTTTTTTTGTCCATCACGAGTCAGTGTCTTTAGCCTCATTCTTAACATGTATTCTTGAAATGAATTTAGAAATAGTATATAATTAATTATTTTAATAAAAAATATTTTAAATGTTTTATATAATTAAAAAATATAAAAACAATTAAAAATAATTTATATTTCAATAACCAAAATATCATTATCATTTATTTAATTCAAAACTTATTAGCTAACTACTTTTGTTAAAAATATTATTATATAATATAGTTTTTCATCAAAATATTTTAAAAATATAATTTATTTAAAATATTATATATAATACATAAAAATATTAATTTTTTTATTTTTTTAAATTTTTTTAGAAAAATAGAATAAATAATATAATTTTAAATACATTCTTATCACATCATATATTTACTTATATTAGTAAGACCTAAACTAATCAAACTTGCACAATTAAAATATTATAAGTCATTTAATTTGAAATAGCATAATTTGTGATTATAATTAATATATGTATTGTCAACGAACAAATTAGAAAATTAAATAATTTCCTAACAATCTCCCACTTGGACTATACATATATTCTTTCTTGACATAATCACATCTTATAAACTTTATGCGCGCATCTGAGTACTATTTTCCTTATTACTTTAACAATATGGTCTGTCTCATATATTAGATATGGAATCACAACAGCTTTTATCACATTAATGTGGTAATTGAACCACGACAATCACCATCCTAATATACTTAACGACATAGATCAAATTTGGATGAGTAATATGAAAATTACATGTCAAGTGATCTCATGCATGTCTATTTTCAGCTGGTCCATCTTAAACTTTATTGAGATCAAACACAAAACAAATATTGCAAAATGAACATTTCACATAACATGAAATAAATCATGAACTTAATTTTGCAGAAAATAATTCAATATCGGTCATAAGACATATAGCATAAAATAAACTCCCACTAACCCAAGGCATCACAAATATTGACACCCATCCGAGCAGTGTGCTCATGAAAGACTTTAGGGATCAATCCCTTGTTTAATGGGTCTGCTAGCATATACTCTGTTCCTATATGCTCTATGAAAATTTGTTTTTCTTGAACTTTCTCCTTAACAACTAAGAACTTGATGTTTATATGATTCGATTTTGTCAAGCTCTTATTGTTGTTGGAGTATAGTATTGCTGACTTGTTATCACAGAATATCTTCAATAGTTTTTTAATGCCATCTACTATATGAAGCTCAGTGACAAAGTTTCGCAACCATATGCCATGTTTGGATGCCTCAAAGCAAGCAACGTATTCTGCCTCCATTGTTGAGGAAGCTACAAGAGTCTGTTTGTTAGACTTTCATGCAATAGCTCCTCCAGCCAAATTGAAGATATAGCCTGAAGTAGAGCGTCTACTATCTCTATATCCCACAAAATCGGAATCAGAGTACCCAATGATCTCCAAATTTTATGGTCTTCGATAAGTAAGCATGTAATCCTTTATTCTCTTCAGATAACGTATTACGCGTTTAACAACTATCCAATGATCCATGCCTGGGTTGCTCAAGTATCTACCCAACACTCCTACTATAAATGATATATTGGGACGTGTGCAAACTTGAGCATACATTAAACTCTTTAGTGCTGATGCATAAGGTTTATCATGCATTGTTGTCCTCTCAAAATTATTTTTAGGGCATTGCTTGAGACTGAACTTGTCTCCTTTAGTTATGGGTGTGTCCATTGGTCTATAACTTTTCATGCCGTATCTACTTAAAATCTTTTCGATATAGTTCTTTTGTGATAATCCAAGAATACCTTAAGAGTGATCTCTTTGTATCTCGATTCCTAATACAAAAGAGGCATCACCAAGATCTTTCATTTCAAATTTGTTCAATAGAAATTTTTTAGTTTCATGTAACAAGCCTATATCGTTATTGGCAAGTAGAATGTCATCAACATATAAGACCAAACAAATGTATTTACTCGCACTGAACTTGTGGTATACACACTCATCTATGATATTTACCTCAAAATCATATGAGATAATGACTTGATGAAACTTATGATACCATTAACGGGAAGCTTGTTTGAAATCATAGATGAATTCCTTTAACTTACAAACCATAGATTTTGAATCACTTGATACAAAATTTTCTGGTTGTACCATATACACCATTTTATCAATGTCACCATTGAGAAACGCTGTCTTTATATCCATCTGATGTAGCTCCAAGTCAAAATGAGCTACTAGTGCCATTATGGTTCTAAAAGAGTCTTTCGATAATACTGGAGAGAAAGTCCCTTATGCCTTCCTTTTGAGTATAGCCTTTAGCAACTAGACGAGCTTTATATCTCTCGACATTACCCTTAGAATCCCTCTTAGTTTTAAATATCCATTTACAACCAATTGGTTTCACACCTTCAGGTAATTCTACGAGATCCCAAATATCATTGTCTTTCATAGACTTCACCTCTTCTTTCATGGCATCGATCCACTTTTCAGAGTTAGAACTTTGCATGGCTTGAAGAAATTTGATTGGGTTATTTTTTGTCAAACCAATGTCATCATCATGTTCTTGGAGATAGACTACATATTCATCCAAAATCACACTTCTCCTTTCTCTGTTGGATCTTCTTAATGGCACTTCTTGAGGTTGTTGAGCTTGCTGTATAGGTTGGGGTTGAGGAGGATTCTCATTATTTTCCTGTACTGTAGTAGTATCTTGAGCAACAATAATATTTTCATTGTTCTCTTGTACTGTAACTGGATCTACAATAGGATTCTTATTGTGCTCTTGTACTATAACTGTATCTTGAACAATAATAGACACAAAGGCATGATCATTGTCAGTTACAAAATCCTCATCAAAAGTAACATTCCTAATATTTTCTTCCCCCAAACTCAACATTCTCAAGAAATCTCGCATTTCCCATTTCAAAAATAGACCTTAATGCAGGATTGTAAAACTTGTACCCCCATGAGCGCTTAGCATAACCAACAAAGTAGCAACTAATGGTTTTTGAGTCCAATTTTCTTTCATGCGGCCTATAAGGTTGCACCTCAGCTGGACATCTCCAAATGTGCAAATGCTTTATACTGGGCCTTTTTTCAGTCCAAATTTCATAAAGGGTTTTGTTAACTGCTTTACTTGGCACCCTATTAAAGATGTACACTGCGGTTTTTAAGGCTTCTCCCCAGAGTGATTCAGGCAAGAAAGAATGACTAATAATACTTCTCACTATGTTCTTAAAAGTTCGGTTCCTTCACTCTGCAACACCATTCATGATAGGTTTGCCTGACATGGTGTATTGCGGAACAATACCGCACTCCTCTAGGAAAAGAGCGAAAGGCCCGAAACGTTGCTCACCTAAACTGTCATATCTTCCGTAGTATTCACCACCATGATCAGATTTGACAACTTTAATTTTCTTCCCAAGTTGAAGTTCAACTTCAACTTTGAAAGACTTGAAAACATCCAAGGCTTGGGACTTTTTGTAACACCCTACCACACAGAGCTTTACACCTAGGATGTAAAACAGAGGTGGCGAGGCGCTACAACCTCTAAAATAAAATATATATAGTATAATAATTAGAAGGATATAATATACGAGGATCCTTGAAGAAAAGGTAAAACAAAAATTGTAAAATATAAAAGCGCAACGCTCAGAAATAACGTAACTTGCATAAGAAGAAACTACAAATATATAGATATGGAAGGTAAGAATAGAGGATCAAGATACAAAATATTAAGCTCCGAACTTAGCCTGCGAAACTAAGGCTGGTCAGAGAATAGTTACAAACAAAAATTCAAACATTATCCAAATGGAGCCTGAATTTTAGGATGAATCGCCAAACAAAGTTATCCCAAAAATCTTTCCTACCGGATTCCATTTCAAACCAATCTCACCCAATAAAAACAACCCTAGTTCTCCATAAACCTCTATGAGGTGCAAAAGTAAAGATCCCATTGAAGCAGGGATTTAGACCTTCCATCAAAGAAATAGAACATATACTAGGTCTATCAGACCCAGATCAGCATCAGTAAATGATCCAATAACCATCCTTCCTTATATATATATATATATATATATATATATATATATATATATAAAACGAAACAGAACAAAGGGATAATCCCAAAAAGCACACTTTGCTGCGGAGAACTCCAGACGCCTAGCGAGGTGCCTCTCGACCTGCATTTGAAAAATACAAACATCGTATGGATGAGAACCAGGGGTTCTCAGCATGGTAAAGGTGCCACGCACATAAGATATAAGGTCCTGGGAATGCCAAAGGCAATCCTAGAACGCCGACACTCAGATTATAATAATTAAAGAGCTAAAACAAAAACCATAAAATGGGTTAGTCCTCTAAGGTTTTCTAAACTTAACCGATTCTTTAAATCTAACTAAAACTTAACTAGAATCTTAACTCTCTCTGCCTTTCATTCGTTCCTCCATCTCCGGTGAAATTACAGAGACAAACAAGTAAACAATGGCGAACACAGGTAGAATACAAGTAATACATATAGCAAATATAACAAATAGCATGTTATAATCACTTAGGCAATCCCAATTAATGCAAAAGCAAGAAATTCAAACAATATGCATATGATGCATGCCTGTCCTATGACTGATGAGTCTCATCTGTTGGTTATCAAGTCAACCCGACAAGTGCGGCTGCTAAACCCTGGATTGTCCCCCGTCCCGCATCCCCATGAGTCTATGCCACTACAACATTTTCAGTTTGAGACAACATTTAAAAAGTGTTGCCTAAAGGCTGACAAAAAATTGCTTTTGATCTATGGAAACACTTTTGGACCTAAGGCAACGTTTTTTGGGGGGGGGGGGGGACGGCGTTGCAGATGCAGCCGTTGCCTTAGATCAAGGCAACACTTTTTTGCTTCAAAAGCAACGCTTTTAAGGGCAACGCCTAGTAAGTGTTGTCTTTGGTTGAAAAATAACATTTCAAAGGTGTGTTTGAAACAACACTTTTGCAGTGTTGTCTCTTCTCTCGTATTTTGGTCACTACTAAAAAGTGTTGTCTATTTGCAATAAAATTCAACTCTTTTACGTGTTGCTTATAAGTTGGAATTTGAAATCCTTTGAAATGTTTCCTGTTAGTTTTGAATATGTAACCCTTTAAAGCATTGTCTTTTCTTTTGGATATACAACCTATACAAGTATTGCTTTTTCTTTTGAATATGCAACCATATAAGTGTTGTCTAATATTCAAAATATGCAACTAATAAGAGGGTTACCTTTTTGGCAAAAATAAAAGTTACTTTTGTAATAAAAATACAAAAAAAATAATTTTTTTTGTTCATACATATATAATTATTTTAATTAATAAATATATTTGTGTACAATAGAAAAAATTTATAAAAGAGACAAAATAACTAATAATAAAATTCTAATTAAAATAAATATTAAATGGTTCAATTAGTATTTCAAATATATATTCATCAATAATTCTCAACAAAACAATAAAATTTTTGTCTAAGAATAATTGTCATAACAAAATAGTAATTAATATTTGTCAAAAAATGTCAATCTGCTTATATATTTTATATCCATGCTTGACTTGTCCCATATGATAAATCTGCAAATAATACACAACAAAAAATAAACAACTTATCATTAAAGCTGAAAAATTATAATAATAAAAATTATATAATAATAAAAATAATAAAAAGATTTCGGGTGGAAGCTGTAAATTCAAATGCAAATACAATTTCTTATTCTAGTGACAGTCATTCCTTTGATCCAGACCTCCACTCAGTGCTTGAACTTGCCATTGAGTCAGAGTTGTGTGAGATTGAATCTTCTTTTTGGCCCAGGTGAGGTTAACTTCTTTTATTATAATATTGCAAATTCATTGCTTTAGAAGGTGGAGACAAACAAACACAATGCACACAAAGTATATCCAAATCTAAAGCTACACCTATATATGAATTATTAAAAGTTATACCTGGTCATCATTTTGGAATACGAGTTGATGAGGAAGGACGATCGTTGCCATTCGGATATTGCACACTATTTATATCATATGTTGATTCCTTGGCTCGTAATAAAGATAGTGCTTCATGAATATTTGTGTCAAGAGAACTCTGTTGCAAGAGAAGCTTCACAAGATCCTCCAAACTTTGGACTTTGACTTTTGTCTCATGAAGTTTAGTTTTCATTGAACTTATAGTCTCTGCATGTTGTTGCTTAATTTTAGCAATCTCTCGTTCTTTCTGCAGAGATGTTTTTTTGATTGTCCTCCCATAACATCGAACTCTTCCTGGTTGTTCTTTGCCAAATACTACAGTAAATGTTTTCTCGGGAGTGTCTCTGGCTTCTTAGTGGCCCTTAAGTTTATCCTATTAAAAAAAAATAACGAATTCACTAAGATCTAACGAACACATACTAAAAGTCTTCTCAATAATGATTTTATTAAATTTAAATTCATCTTAGAGTAGAGTTAAATGCCTAAAATTTTAGCTCAAGCATTTTGGCTCTACCTTTAAACAGAGAATTCTTTTTTCTAGCATTTAAATAAATAAACTTTTTTCTTTTTGGGTTTTCCAGGCTGTGTAAACTCTCCAGTATTCAGACATCCGTCATTAAAGCATGTTCCAAGATTAGTTATTGACTATTAGTATTTTTTCGATCCTTCTGAGAAATCTATGTTATTCACTATATATATATAAGGTTTCTCGTTGCACTTTACTATGATTACATTTTCTATTTATTAAAAGTGGGAAAGAAAAAGCCGCTTAATAAGTAAGAATTTCATATAAGGGAAATAATCTACTTCCCTAAAGAGACTTCAAAGGCCTAAATTGGAGGTATATATAAATATTTGGAAAAAGCAAAATCAAAATAAATCAAATAATTCTTGGCATCCAGGCAACAAATTTAAGGCAGTTCTACTTTAAGATTGTGATAAAAGTATACGTATCAGAGCAGTTCTACTTCAACTTATTATGACTTACAATAACAGCTTGTGTTCCTGAATCAAGCTCTTTTCCTTTTCGTCCAGTTCGAGTTGCAACAAACACATCAATTTGTGACGGGTCTTCTTTGTTCTCATTCATTTCACGCTACAAGGGGAAAGAGTATTAAAATGGCCAAAAATAATATTTATCTAGTTTTAAGATGGTCATTATACAACAAGAAAAGAACTTATAAAAAATCAAAATTATTACCATTTCATTACGCACTCTTGCAACACTGATAGGTCCCATTCGATGTTGATGTTGTTGCTTTTTACGATTTTCAGAATTTACACGAGATAGAGCCTATACCCAACAAAATTAAAGAGAGTTATATGTAATAAAACAAAAGCATAAAAAAGACAAAGAAATAGAATTATTTATTCTACAAATCACCTTAACAGGAGGAATACTCCAATATGCAATTAACTTTTGAAATTGGACTTCTGGAATATCTGAAGGGCGGGTTTTCAGCATATCTTCATTGTTGTTATATATCTCAAAATGCTTTTTCTTGATTCTTGTTTAGTAACCTTTCCAAGCTTTTCGAACACCAGTCATCACCCACTTTTTTCCCTCTTTTGGAAGAATGAAGTTTGACTATGAAAAAGTACAAAACAAAAATTGTAAATGACAATTCAAGAACTCTAAAAACAAAGACAAAAGAATAAATAATATTTTAGTCTTAAATGGCAGCTGAAACAATTTAAATATGGTACCTTCTCCTCGGATATGCAGTTAAATATTACTATAATACATCACTGTTTTTGTTGTGGTCACACCAAACCTCATTAATTGCATTTAAATTCCTACTAGCTACTATATATGAGGACTCTCCAACCAAATGGAATTTACTGCATGGAGTGGACTTTCCAAAGCGCTACAACATTCTGTTTCCTTTGAGGGCCATACTTGAAAAGTTGATACACACTCTTTCTATATATGAGACAAAAGAAATTTGATCAAGTATTTCAACAAACAAAGCCTTGTCTCTTAGTCTTGATTCTCTTTCGAAAGAAAAAATATAATAAAAAAGATCAGAGTTAGCTAAAAGTATAAAACATGTCTCTAACTTCTATTAAAAATTTCAATAAAAAAGTTAAAAAATTCAAGGATATTGATTTCAAAGATATTGTAAGGCTGTTAAATAAAAATGTTAGTATAACATTTAAATTTTTGTCAGCAGGACTAATTCTCCCCTTTAAATTTCTTAAATCCTATATTCAACTCATAGTATGTAATAATTTGAAAATTCTGAAATATAAAACAGCAGCTATATATTTTCACAAAACTGCAACTATGCCATACGAAATTGGAAAATTACAGATCATAAAAAATAGATGAGAAACACTTACCTTAATATATTTTCATATACGCTTTTTTACTTTGAGGGGGCACAACTTTTCAATTAGTGTACATCAATATTATGAAATTACTATTCCTTTCCATTATTCCAATAAAGTAAGTTAAGTCCTTCACTCTTCTTGGAGTTGGTCCCACTGCTTGTCCTCCAAAAAAAGTCACCTCTTTTCTTTCTTCCTAACTTCTTGCATAAATTTTAGCACACCTTGTTTTTTCTCGTGTCCTAGAGTCTTTGGAGTATCTATAAATATGTGTAATTCAACCATTTAAATGAATTATATAGCTATACATACTAATGAATAAGTAAAATGATAATTATGTATAAAGTACAGCACCTTCAACGTTGTTAGTTTCCATAAGGTGATTGTCATCACCATGAAGAACTGCATCTTCATATTCACCAACATAATCCTCAACATCTGAGAAATCATCATCATCATCTCCAACTTTATTAGCATTTGCTCCACTATGTTCCTCCTCTCCTTCCACATGAATCTCATTTGACTCAAAAAATGTATCAAGTGTCATGGCTTGACAACTTGATTTTGTATTTATCTTTCTAAGATTTTGTTGCTTTTCCTGAAGAGATCTTTCATTTTTAGCACTTGGTTTAAAATTGTCATCTTCTCTTTTCAAATGAATCTCATGTGTCTCCAACAATTTATCCATACCATGGTTGGACGCTTTTTAAGATTTTCTGGTTCTTCTTCACTAGCTTCAATTTCTGGTTTGGCTTACTTTTCATTCTTTTGGAAATTTGGACTTCTTTTTTAGTGCTTTGCTTAGAAGGCATAGGAGTCACTCTCTTTTGTTCATGACCACCGGCCACCATGGGAGAGATAAAATGCTGCTTCTTATGAATTTCTACTGTATTTTTCTACATGAATTGCTTGTTGCTTTGATACTATTTTACCAGTCTTCTCCGTTTTGGAATTGTTCTTATTTCCATTGTATTTCTGAAATAAAAAAATAAACCTATTCTATTAGAACCTTAAAAATAAACACCAGTATTAACAATTAATAATGATAAACTATATTGGAAGAAAGCAGTAGTAACTAATGAGAGTAGTTTGTTTTTAGAGGACAACCAAAAAAGAATCAAGAGCGAAAAAGGAAGCAAAATTATAATATATAGACAACATAAATATTTTAATTAATTTGTGTTCATAAAATTGAAGTTTTCATTACTAAAGTATTAAAGTTTAGAGGGTACTAGAAGATTTTGTCTAGTAATTACTTGAAAGATATAGTGATTGGTAAAGTAGCTAGCAGGATAAACTCAACATTTTATGCAGTGATGTCACAAGTGTTAGTGCTGTGTCCAAAAAGGATCTGACTACAACTTTAAGCCACTAATTCACTTCTTACATACTTACATTAGCAACTAATAAAGTCATTAACTCTTGAATACAGAGATAGAGAATGTAGCTAACAGCACCAATTATATATATATATATTTCCATGTTTATTCTTTCTTGGATTTTACTTTTGAACTCATGCACTGTGCAGAAACCTTAAAAATAATTGAAGCAAATTAAGATGCAACACAAGAGAGGCAAGAAAAAGGAAGAAAAAGAAAAAAGGGAATGAATGATTTCACGCTTCATATGTCCAAAGTTTTCAAGATAATAACAAGGTCTCAATAATTGAAAGACTTGCCAATTTGTCAGCCTACTACGTACCTCTCTTAAACACTGCACCTTTTTTGTATATGAAGTATATAGTATTCGGTAATTGCATATGTACACATGATTAATAGCTAGACAGTGTAATTTAAAAAGCCTGTATGTATGACTAGACATACTTTATATTTCTATTTTTTGTTTTAAAAAGAAGCTAAGTTCACCAAAATCCATTGAAAACTAAGTATATAAACACAGAGAAAGAATAAAAAATAGTCAAATATCAAAGAAACAATTGAGAAGCCTAACAAAATGTTCAGTAAAAGAAAGGAAGTCAACAGAAAATTTTTTTGAAATTAGTGTAAAGCTGTGTATATTTTTTATAAAAGTATAATCCATAAACACTCGATGTACAAAATAACAAACCTACACATAACTATTAAAACAATTTGTCAATCTCAATAAAAGCATAAGGCATTTATGCACTGTTAAATATAAAGTGAAATAGTTCTCAAACAATTCGAATTCAAAGTAACAACAGGAATACTATTTGCGTGACCTAAAATTTTCAATGGAAAGGATATGTAAACATAAAAAGAACGGTAGAATCATCAATACCTGCAGAAGAATGTCAACAACGAAAATCTCACCAAAAACACGAGCAGTGATAATCGAACAGTGTCTGGCGGTGATGAACGCGAGCAGAGAGGATTGAAGCTCGAAGGAAAGAGAAGTAGAGGATCGAAACTCAACAAGTAGATGATTGAATCTCAAGGACCAAAGAATCGAAGCTCAACGAAAAGAGAAGCAGAGGATCGAAGCACATTCACGAGCAGAGAAGATCGAAGCTCATTCGCGAGCAGAGATTCAGATTGAAGCTCAATAAAAGAACGCGCATCATCATCAAATAGATTGAAGAATCAAAGAGGAACAAAATATTTAGAATGGATTGGGAATTTTGTGATTTTGTTAATTGAAATATTTTAGGAAGTTTGTTAGGGTTGGGGTTTTAGGAACGAAACATTTTGGAATGGATTTGGATTTTCTTCTCTCTCTTATTCTCTGCACAATATAGCTTATTTTTGATTTTTAAAGGATACTAAAAATTTTAGGCAACACTTGATAAGTGAAATTTAAAATAAATTTAAAGACAACTTTTAAAAAAAGTAATATATTATTTTTATAATAGTTGTTTTTGTATATTTAATATAGCAACATTTGATAAGTGTCTTTTAATTTATCAAAGATATCACTTATAATGTGTTGATTACAAATTTGTTGTTATAATTCTATTTTATTGCCACTAGTATAAAAGGTTTCTTATATATATATATATTAGACAACATTTTTTAAGTGTTGTCTTGAATATATGTTGCAATAGCTAAAAAATGTTGTAGTGTGCATAGATTTTTCTTTACTCATTCATAATTCATTTATATATATATAAAATTGCTCAATGGGGTTAACCTTCCCAGAAATTTATAAGTGCCAGGTTGCCTCTTACGACGTAGGGTCAACAGAGTATTGAGTCTCAATCTGGAACACGTTGTAGCAAGCCACGGTACTTTACCCAGGGAAACTCGTATCTCAGATAGTCATTTTCCATTCATTCATAAACATTTGATAATCATTCATTACTTACTCATCATATAATTGCAATTTTATACATAACTCATCATAACCCGGAGCAAGTGGGGCGAAATCATAACCCTTGCATCTACCCGGGGAGCCTCTATACTAACCAACCTGGAGCAAGTGGGGCGAGACCACAATCCTTGCATCTACCCAGGAGGTACGTTCTCATATGCCTAGGACGAACAAATGAGAGGATTCTAACCTCCCACCATCTCGTTGGGGGAGATTTTACAATACCAGGAGGAAGAAGGAAGCGGATCCTCACCTTCCACCATCTTCTGGGGTCGCACTTTCGAGAAAGAGTACTCAGATGTAACATTCATTCTTTTCTTTAGCCAGTTTCATAATTCAAATAGTATATATATATATGCACCCTGCCTCATCATACCTAAATCATCACTTCTCAAACTTTCTTCATTTCCAAGTTTTCACCTATTCCTAGCTCCGTCTCACTACTAGGCATACTACTAAGATCTAGGGTTAAAAGAGTGAAAATAGAGATTTAGAAGTTTAAAATCATGTTTAAAATACAAAAATCTCATTTGCTGAAAACAGGGGTCACGCGTATGTGTGGGCCACGCATACGCGTGGGAGTGCATTACTGAAAGATCACGCATACGCGTGGGCGTACAATTTTCTATGCTCGCATACGCGAGATACCCAACCCAAATAGGTTGGTCGCATCGCGTGCAGTGGTCGCGTACGCAAGTTATGCAGAACAACAAAATGCTTAATGCTGCAGAATTTTCAACTTTGCACTCCAAACTTTCGATGCGCATAACTTTTTTGTTTTAAAATATTTTTCATCCGTTCTTCGAACAGCGTAAATTTCACGGACCCTATTTTCATTTGAAACAAGTTTGAAATAATTTGAGAGTTTGGAAGCCAAGTTATGGCTCATTGAAGTTCGACGAAAAACTAATTTTTCACAACAACCTTTAAACCTCAATTTTCAATAAAAGCTAAACTCAAATCTAAACTTCTATATCTATGTTAAGCTCAGTAACATTTCATCGCACACCAACACAGCACCAAATTCCATACATCATACCACATTCAATCATACTTCAATATTACACAATTTCAAACCTAAATTCCTCATTTTAAATAAGCAAGACTATCATCCACCTACTCAATATACATATATAATCATATCATCATGTCATTCATCACCAACTCATCACTTAATATCCCATTATCATCATAAACAATAATTATCCAACAAATACTTAATTCATATCATAACCATCATCTAGGGTGCTAAGCATTAAACATTTTCTTGCATTCCAACCTATCCTATGGTCATCTAACCTAAGTTTTCACAGGACATTATATGTTAAATACGAGAAACCTAAACCATACCTTGGCCGATTTCTTCGTATAACCCAAGACACCCCACTTAGACAAGTTTGCAAGCCCTCAACATCACAATTCCACAACTAGCACCAACTCTGAGCTTCCAATTAAACTCCCGTCATTTCCAATTACTTCATATCACGTATACATACACACCTAACACATTTCATAACACATATATACCCAAAATTCAATACCCAACTACTTAATTAAGGAATTAGCTAGGCTTATAGGATTCTCACCTTACACAAGCATCAATGAAGCAAGATTAAGCCTTTTCCTCAAGCTAATTTGAGGCTAAACATCAGAATTAAATAATTTTTAACATAATTGCTCATAATTTTCAAAATTGAGAAGGAAGAAATTGGAATACAAAAGTGGTTTTCTTACCTAATTTTTCACTTGATTTTGTAGAGTTCGACGCCGCAGATGCGTGGCCGCAAACGGTGCGACGATCGAAGCTTGGAGCGGAAAGTTATGTGAGATCAAAGATTGAGTGAGGGTTTTGGAAATGGAAGAGTGTTCTTCCTCCCCTTGCTGAAATGTTTCAGCGTTCCATGCATGTTTGGGGAGAGAGAATGGGCTATGCCCATTTAATGAAGTGGAGTGGAGTTGAGTTGGGCTTGGGCCCAATACGGGCCCGATTCGTCTGGTTTGGCCCGTTTGGCCCAATCTTGGGCCAAATTCTTTTAAATTATTGTCAAAATTATTATTTTAATTTTCTATATCTTATTAAACTATAAAATTAGTATTCCTAATTTCTTTTATTAAAATTTAATTTATTAATTAATTATTCTTTAATTTTACAGGGTTTACGTCCTACCCACCTAATTAAGAATTTTGCCCTCAAAATTCAGATTTAGTTATCTACAAAGAGGTGTGGGTAGTCCTTCCGCATATTTGATTCGAGTTTCCAAGTATGTTTTCCAGTTCCAACTCCACTTTCGGCAACCTCTGCTAATGTAACTCCTCCTCTGTGTAGCCACTTAGCACTGGGTCATATTATCAATTCTAACCGAAGTTACTTGAAGCGTTAGGTCTTCTCTCCGTTTCACTGGTTCAGGTTCTAATATGTGATTGGCATCAAAAGTGTACTCCTGAAACTGAGATGTGAAATACGTCATACCAGTTCAAAAGATGTGGGGCTAGAGTTACCTGATACGCCACTGGCCCAATTTCTTTTAGAATTCGAAATAGTCCGTCCTTGCCATTAATTCAGGTCCGCATAACTCTTCTGTTGGATTTTCTTAGTGAGAATCTTAATTCAAATTTGCGTAGCTTTTTTCCATTATCTCGGCTATCAAATTCAAGAACTCAAATGTTTGAAGCTCCAGTTTCAAATCAGCGCTGAGGCTTTTAGCACATCGCGAAACCTTACCTTCTTCCTGATGTATAGTCTCGTTAATATCTCCGATAAATAGTTTGCTTCGATGGACAGAATGGACTTGGTTACTTGATCCACGATTACCTAACAGCATCACCATTTGTCCTAGACCTTGGCAATCTATTATGAAATTGATAACTACTATTCCTTACTTTCGGTGTAGAACCTTCAATGGTTGCAGCATTCCGAATGGCTTCTGGTGATCACTCTTTACTTCCTCATGCTTCAAGCATGCTATCACATGCATCACCACTTTGTTCTTCATTTCTGGCAGCTCAAAAATATCTTCTTTGATTCATGGTACATTTTAGTAATTTCAAGGTAAATTTGAAAATCCTCTCTTGTGAGCTTCGGACAATAGTTTCTCGTCTCAACTTCCAATTTTGACACAAAATTCTCTCTTGGTATCTTCTTGATTCAACAGGCTTCAGTACCCTTAGTAGCTCCTTATCACCAACTCCCTAAGTTCTCGACCTTACAATCTCTAGTAATTTGTAATTGGTTCAATCTGACACCTCCTTCCACCTTTTCAACACCCAATTTAAAACCTTAACTTACTTAACAGTTCTTTCTCTTTGGTCATCCAAGCAATACTCAGAGACTTCCTGCTCAGGCATCCGTCACCACTTTCTGATGTTGTATTCGCACCCCTCTGATAATGCATTACAATAATTCCGAGTAGTTAATTTAGTTTAGCTATCATGACTACTGGCACTGAGGTTAATTCTTCTCTCGAGATTCAAAAGCTTCCATTGTCTTCAGCTATTCCATACACACGGTGCATCTTATTGCGTCTACTTAATCACAGGCGATATGATCGGCGAGGACTAAGGCTCTAAAATTCCTAATAAAGTCGCAGGCTCATTTTTGTGTCCAAAAGTCTTGCTCTAAGGAATCAACATCTCAATGGTCACATCTAGGATTCATACGTGATACCTAGATATGCTCGAGTTGATTTTCAAAATGACATTAAGCTCAAAGACGAATGAACAATACGAACGGTGTTTGTGAGAAATCAGAAAGAAAATCTTGTATACGGTCAAATAGAGTTGTATCGAAATAATAGAATGCACAAGAAGAGGAACCTAGGTGCATCTCAAGAAAAGAGTTCAAATCAAGGACCTTTGGTAGAAAGAACAGAGCGTATAGAGCCAAAGATGTCTCAGCTAATTTTGAAGAACATGATTTGCGAATAAGAGCAACTCTACTCACAATGAGCTCCCAAGATTCAAGGTTTATGTGATTATACCAAGACAAGATCAAGCTCATCCCGGAAGAATCCAGATCTATGCGCGTAAGGAGTAAAACTGGAAAGATGATCGAGCATCTAAGAAGAACTCCTGATTGAGTTTCAATGCGGGTCTCCAAGGAAAGTTTAGATCGAGTCACAAAGATTCGTTGGCACATTCCCTCTTGCATAAAGCTTCCTGCTGTTCTCTTTCTTCTTTTCCGGCATAACCAGTGCTTCCCACTGAGAAATAGTTGGTCAGACAATTCCCTCTTCTAGTACTCTTTTTAACTCAATCATAAGTTCTACCGATTAAAATGGTGTCTTCGCTTGTGGTACAATCAACATTGATTCGGTTTTCAGCACCAAGTCTATCGCAACCTCACTTTCTCTCTGAGATAAAAATTCTGGTACACCTTTGATAAACCCCGATTTCGTGGTTTATCTTGTGCTTATTTTAGGGGATTTTTTCACCTTTTCCCACATTTATTCAATGAAATAGCATGGTTTTGCAATTCTCCCTTGATTTATACTTAAATGTGAAAACATGCTTTTTAGGCCCTTAAATTGGTGATTTTGATTCACTTTAATTCCATTCGATGCCTTGATGTGTTTGTTGAGTGATTTCAGGTCCATAAGGCAAGTATTGGATGGAAGAAATGAGGAAAGAAGCATACAAAGTGGAGAATGCATGAGGAAACAAGAATTAGGAATGCATCGATGGGCGCGCAAGCGTACAAGGCGTGCACACGCAAAAGTGACTTCGCATAGAAACATGCACGCATACATGACACGTCCGCGCGGATGAAGAAATAGCCAATCGACGCGCACGTGCACATGGTGCGTACGCGCTGATACTTGCACGTGACTCACTTAAAGGCAAAACGCTGGGGGCGATTTCTGAGCTGCCTAGGCCCAATTCCAACTTGTTTCTGAGTGTATTTCATGCAGAATTGAAGTCCAAGCAAAAGGGAGAGCAATTAGTTAGTCAACATGAGCCTTTAGTTAGTTTTCTAGAGAGAGAAGCTCCCTCTTCTTTCTAGAATTAGCTTAGGATTAGTTTAATATCTTGTAGATCTTGATTCAATTTCATGATTCCATCTTGTTTCTTTTACAATTTCTTATTTTTACATCTTGTTTCTTTAGTTGTAGTGTTAAATTCTCATTTTGCTATCTTTTATGTTGAAGAACATTGTTGGATCTAATTTCCTTTTGATGCAATTTTGTGTTTCCATGTCTCTTTTATGTTTATCTTCATTGTTATTGTTGATTTCTTGCTTATGTTAGTTATGGGTTTCCTTAATTTTAGCATTTTATGATGTTTATTTTTATTGCACATTAGGTGTTTGATAGAATCTTTCCTATAGTTTTCGAGTAGTTCTTTTGACCTTTAGTCTAGGCTAAGGGGATTGGGTGATCTTGAGTCCTTGGGCTTCATTGAATTAGTAATTCTAGAACTCTTGGGGATCAATTTGATAATCATTGACTCTATCCTACTACTAAGTTAATTAGTAGCTAGGTTGGGACTTATAGATTGATGTTGATCAAGCCATTTGACGTACACCAAGCCTAGGAGTAGACATTGCGTACTTAAGGCTTTAGTGAATAGACCTAATGAGCTCGGTTCCTTATAATTATCAATATTTGATTTGTTGACAAGGATGGTGATCTCAATTTCCTATGCCTTTGCCAAGAGTCCTTTACCTTGCTCTCTTTAATTACTTACTTGATTTACTTTTCTTTCCCCTCATAAAAATCAAACCCCCTTGTTCCTTTGTAGCCAATAATTGACCACTTCATTGTAATCCTTGTGAGACAACCCGGAGTCTAAATACTTCGGTTAATTTTTATTGGGGTTTGTACTTGTGACAAAACCAACAAATTTAATTTGATTCGAGGATTGACTATTGGTTTGGACTATACTAACAACGGAAATATTTTGTGGAATTCCGAACCGGTATAAATCCTCCTATCAAATTAATGGCGCCGTTGCCGGGGAATACAATGGTGCTACGTTATTGGCTATTGTACATATTATGAATAGCTTGATTTTTGGTTTGCTTGTTGGTTTTTGCTAGTTGTAGGACTTAATTTTCTTTACTTCTTGTTAGCTTTTGTTTATTATTTTCTCTTTTACCATGAATTCTCATCATTTTGGCTATGAGTGTAGTTCAAACTATGTTGTAGAAAATGGAAGTTTCGATGAGGATGTGCATCAAGGATTTGGAAATCAAAGATGGGAGGAATCCCAAACTTATAGACAACCTTCTTGGCAACAACCTTCTCCGCACTCTTATGGGTATAATCCTAATCCTAATGCATACCAATCCAATGTGTGTGATGACCTTTATTGTGATTGTCAACCACAACAACCACATGCATATGAACCCCCTCCTCAACATAGCCCTCAACCATACTCACAAGCCTTCTATCACCATCTACCTCCATATGATCCCAACCCGTACCCACCATTCCAACACCAATACACCCAAGAACCACAAAGTCCACACACACCACCTCAAGAATTTCACTAATATGAACCACCTTCCAATTACAACAACCTTCCCTCAAACAATGAACCCTCTCTTCCACCATCACCTCCCGACGAAGCCCCCGTGTTAGAATTGAGAGATCTTGAATCTCATGTCTTAAGGCGACACAAGGAGGATGAAAAGAAGTTTGAGGAGTTAAGAGCAAAAATGGCTATCATGGTAGGAGCCATTGGCAACATGGTCTCATTCCGCCTAAGTCTATGCGATCGAGGCACTCCTATTGTTGAATGTGGAGAAACAATCAAGGAGCCAAGTGAGGGAATGCACTTGAAGCTCCATGGTGAGGAGGAGGAGTTTAAGCAAGAAACGCAACAAGAGGAGGAGGTAGAGATTAGTGAACAAAAACAAGTAGTGGGTGGATGTTTAGGATATGTTGAGCACATAAAGGAATTTCAAGTTGAAGCGCCCTCTTCCACGAAGTTTGGAAGGGATGTTAAATAGGAGAGTGATGTTGCAAAAGTGGACAGAGAGTCAAAGGAAATTGATCAAGAAGTGGATTCCATCATTAGTGATTTTTTTTCCACATTGGTCAATCCCCTTGATGATCTTGTTGAGCATTCTTCCGGTGGACTAGAAAGCAATGTTGAGGAGGATGTGCAACCTCCAAGGCATATTGTGTGTGAAGAATTGGAAGAAGTGTCCCAAGCAACAAGCTCCCTTATATATGATGATTCCACATCAACATATGACCCTTTCAAGTTTGAAGAATCCTTCCCCAAAATGCTTGGAATTGATGATGAGGTAGACTTCACAAGACCTCCTATCTATGATGAGAGTGATGGGGAAGAGATAAAAGAAATTGGTGAAGAAGAATGTGAACTTGAGGAAGCTTGGCAAGAGGAGGAACTTGAAAAACCTGGCCAAGTGATGGAAGCCTCGAGAAGAGGATGGATAGGAGTGGAGCGTGCTTTATCAAGATCATTGGGAACTCCTCCACCTAGGTTGCCATCCAATCCTTCATTTGAGTGGATAAAACTTCTAACTCTCAGCTTTATTATCCCACTTGAATGTGGTTTGCTTGAGACGGATGGCCAACTTAGGGCGCTTTGTGGAATTAAGCGAAAGAGGAGGACGTTTAGTGGTTGGCGTTGTAAATCTAGACTCATTATGGTTGGAAGATCAAAATTAAAGAGCATGGATTGGTGTCGTGCTCAATTAAATGGGTCTAGAAGGGTAGTTTGGTGCTTTCATGAGAATTCAGCTTTCTTGTCACCCGGACGGAATCAAGGCGATCAACTAGAAGATGGGTGCGAAGATAAGATATGGGATCCTGGATCACACCATGAAAACCAATTTTGGGAGCTCATATCTTGGAGAGAACCTCACCCAAGCTTGGTGAAGATGGTTGGAACTTCTGACGATCGATTAAAGGACAAGCACTCTTGGAGGTTCAAGGATGAATACAAGTATAAACCACCTTGACAAGGAGCCTTCCAAATGTCCAACTTAAGGACTTAAACCCCACTATGGCAAACTCTTTCCATTCTCTTGTAGATATAATGAATGAATAAATTGGGTTCCATTGTAGATAGCTTCCTTACCCCCTTAGTACATTTTGCCTTGCTTGCTAAATTATTTATACACTCTAAGGGATGATTCTTTGAATTTGAGTTTTTGCTTGGATTGCAAGTTTTCTCAAGTTGTTTGAAAAATTCCCAAAATTCAAAAATATGTTTGATTTTTCATTTTAACTGGTTTTTGAGTCTTAGAGAAGGCTAGGAGGATTTTGAGCTCTTCTTGGGCTTTTGAAAAAAAAAAAAAATAAGAAGCCACGAGCAAGTGCACTGTGCGCGCGCGCGTCGGTTGTGTATTTTGAACTTTCTGGGTCAAGGACCAGAGAGTTGTGCCACTTTTGGGCCAACTCTAGGCCTTAATCAACGCGGATGCGTACATGGAGCGTCCGCGTACCTTTGCGTTTCCCTACCTGCGCGTAGGCGCACTTAGCGCCTGCGCGCCCCATCATCGCCCAACTCATCCACGCACAAGCGTACAATGCGCGCGCGCGTCGATGCGCTTTTGCATCACTCAGGCCAAAGACCCGAGAGTTATGCCAACTCTGGGCCACTTTTGTGCCTCTGGCCCAACTCACCTGCGCGGACGCGCACCGTACACGTCCGCGCCCATTCCCAAATCTCCCATCCACGCGCGGGCGCAAGTGACGCTCCCGCGCCACTTCATTATTCTCCCACCCACGCAGACGTGCACGGTGTGCACTCGCGTGGATTCAAAATTTCACTTACCCCAGGGACGCGAAAGCCCTAGCATTCGCGTACCCTCACTCCGCCCCATTCCAACGTCTTTTCTCCTTCTCCCTCATTCACCATCATCGTCAAAGCCACCAACCACCCGGCCACCTCCGGCGACCACATTCCACCGCCATCAACCGCCGCGCAACCTTCTCTCCCTTCCCTCCCTCCTTCTTTCTCTCTTCCTCCATTTCCCACTCACCCCAACTCCACTGCCATCAACCGCCGCAACCCCTATTGTCGCCGGTAAGCCTTCACCGCGACCACCAACCTTCATCCGGTCACACTTCCCCTCTATCTTCCTCTCTCCATCAACCTTTTGCTCTGTTCATTCTCTGCTCCCCAGGTCTCTGTCTTTCCCTTGTTTTGTTTCATTTTATTACTATAGATAGTTAGTTAATTTTTGTTAACTTAGTTTAGTTAGAAATGCATGTTAGTTGATTAGGTGGTTAGAGAATCTGAGCTGGATAGTGGATTTAGGTTTGTTTTGTATAATGATGATGATTGAAAGTGTTGCTGCTTCATTAACTTTTCTTGGCTTATTGTTGCTGAATGTTGCTCTGCTGGCTGATTGGACCAAGTTATATAACTTGCAATGACTTAGGTTTTGTTCTGTTTACTGCTGTTGTTCGGAATGAATTTGTCTTCCCTCTGAAAGTGCCCTGGATGAACTTGTTTATTGTGCTGTTTTGGAATGCTGCTTAAGCCCATTACTTTTGTTTTTTTGTTGCTGTTTTGAGGCTGTATGTTGGCTTAAATGTTTATTTCATATGAATTCACATGTGATTGTTGTGTGTTTATTGTCAAACATTCATATGGAACTTGATTTGATTGATTGGATTTGGAAAATAGCCAATTTATTGCTGAAATGCTGCTGGATTTTTCCTAACCTTGTTTCATTAAATGACATTATTTTGTTTATGCAACGGAATTCTATTAGACAGATTTCTGTGTCTCAAAGAATCTTATTTGCTAAATGGGTTTGGAAATTCCCTATTGAACTTGTTTACAAGTTTTGGTCATGCTTATCATATTCTTTGCTTGTTTATATTGCTTCTTTACTTCTATGCATTGAATAGTTTGAGTGAGTTTTCAGATTGACCATAACTTGAAACTCTTTTAAGATTTTTGAGCCTCTTTTGCATAAACTCACAAGATTGAAAGTTTTAATTCCATGTGGCTGAATTGGTTCATTCTAGTCATACCTAATTCACATTAAGTCACATAGATCATGAGGTTTTCCATTCTTGTTTCAACTTGTGACTTTTATGCCTCGTTGGATTTGGTGTTGAATGTTTCTTGATTAACTTGTTTTTCAATGTTTTGACTTTACCAACACCAATTAAGGTGAACCTAGTGACTTTTACATTGATTGTTGATTTACTTTTAATAAATTGCTTCTTTTGCAATATTGTATTTCATCACCAATGACTAAATATCCCTCATGATTATGAGTATGCTTACCTTTCATACTTTGTGCACTTCTTTTAATTGAGCCAGTAACCGTCATATCACTAACGTTTGAACCAGTTTCTAACTCTAACTTGATTAACCAACTGATTTCTTCCTTTTGTTTTGAACATAACTCCTTTAATCATTCTTTTGAATATGGCGTTTCTTAGGCTTAATGAACAAGCATTGTGCAATTGTGGTTTGAATTCTGAATTTTGTTACTTGCATTCCAAGAATTCTCTTTTCTTCACTCACTTCATGAATATGTCTTACCTTGAGTGCTATACATCTACTTGGTTAGTTGCTTATATCATATCACATTTGTTTTTCAGGATGCCGATAAAGGAAAAGCCATAGCTACTACTTCAAAGAAGAGGAAGCGCTCCAAAGCCTCCATCCCTTCTCCTTATGCCAACTATGTTAAGAATATGCTGAATGACGTGGACAAAGAGAATCAGCTACTACCATCCATTGACCCAGTCAAGTTTCCCAACCTCTACTGTGAGCTTCGCTTCCCTAAATATCGGAAGATGAATATGAACATTGAGAAGAAACTGGTCCTTCCCAACGATGTGAGACGCGCCATCAATACCCGTATTCTGGAATTGGGCTTGGACTTTGTTGATAGGGATTTGGGGAGGATAAACACTTCGTGGGTGAAGTAGTTCTACTGCAACTTCTTTCGTGCCACTCTTGATTCAGTCCATCTGCAGGGTAGGGAGATCTTGATTACTGAGGCAGCTATTGGGGAGGCATTGCTTTGCCGACCTCGCACTGATGACACATGCGCCTATCAGCAGGCAGAGATAGCCATCCACTGCATGACTTTTGATTATGAGGCGCTTAAGCATGTGATTGCCACACCTGACGCCCCTTGGGTGATGAATTATGGAAACAAGAAGCCCAAGGGGATGCTATTCACTTATCTGTCAAGAGAGACTAGGACTTGGCAGCATATATTTGCCCATTATGTCCTGCCCACCACTCATTTTTCTGAGATCCCGATGGATATGTTGGTTCTGATTGGCTGTGTTATGGAAGGAAAAGAGGTAAACTTCCCCCGGTTGATCAGGCAGAGCATGTGGCGCGCACACATCCGTGGCCTCCTGCCATTTTCTATATTGGTCACCAGCATGATTCAGCTAGCCGATGTCCCATGGGAGGACAATGACGTGACACCACCGCCCCCAGATGACGACGACAAGGAAGTTACTATTCCATGGGGTGGGTGGGTGCACGAGAAGCCTCCACCCAAACACCGTTCTCGAGCTAGAGTAGTGGTGGAGGCAGCTCAGCCTTCATCTTCCGCAGCAGTAGCAGGACCCTCCTCTGCTTCAGCAGCAGCAGCACCCTTGCCACCACCGCCAGCACCTGAGCCGACATACTTGTTAGTGCAGTGCCTGTTTCGCTTCATAGAGCGCAGCGAGCATTGTATCATGCGACGTCTCGATCACATAGACCAGGTGTTTGTATCGCAGGGCATTGAGCTACCTCTGCTCCCAGACTCTCCTGCCTCTGATGAGCAGGATCAGGAGGAGGAGCATGTTGAGGAGCCAACTCAACAGGAGGCACCCTCTGAGGACTCGTAGCCAGTACCGCGGCCAGTACCACAGCCACAGCCTGAGCCTGAGCCACAGCCCGGCGCGACTGTTGACCCCCAGCCCGTGCTTCAGCAGTAGCATCGAGGACGATGCTTCATTCTAAAGTGTGGGGAGGTCATCGTTCGTGACCGGTGGATAGCATTTGTGTGGTGAACCTTCAGACATTTATCTTCTAGTTTTTGCTACTTTATTTTATTTTGCACTTTATCTTTGAGATCATTTTGGGATTATTGTACATATTTGCTATTGTGGATACCCTTATTTTGGTTGTTGTGCACCTTTATTTTATATATATATTGCATTTTGGCTTTTGACTGTGATTAGAAAAGTATTTTGGATTGTTAAAACCTAGTTGACCCTTTTTGTATAAGAATTGTGTTTTGATTGAAAAGGGGGGTAAACTAGGGAAAATTTTTAAAATTTTCTAAATCACAACATTGCATTAGAATAAGCTTAGTAAATATGATGAAAAATGTCCAAGAAATCCATTTCTAGGGCACTACCCCAATAGGTTGAAATTTTTTTTTAGAACTTGCTTGAATTATACGCCTTGTGGATCATGTTTTGAGCTAAGAACACAAGCATGTGAGATTTGAGCCTAATTGTGTGGTTACATCATACATAACCACTTATTTTCATTCTTGTCTGCATTATTCTCTTCCTATGATTGTACTCCTTGATTTGTTTGATTCTTTATGTCCATTATTTTATGTATACATGCATTTATATGATTGAGGCCATTGTTCAAATAGCTCACTTACCCAAATAGCCTACCTTTTATTTTTCATTGTTAACCATTTTTGAACCTATGCTTAACCCATTTGTTCTTAATGTTAGCACATTACAAGCCTAAGTGAAAAATAATAAATAGCCCTTGTTTGGATCTTTGATTAGCTTAGACTAGTGAGAGTGTTCATTACTAGATTTTGGGGAAGGTTGGGTACATTGGGTAGAGATAAAAACATGTTTTGTAGTGTGTGAAAATCTTGGGAATTGGGTACACACTCATATATTAATCATGTGTACACCATATGAATTGATGCTCTTGTACACATTCCATGTCAAAAAAAAAAAAAGAAAAAGAATGCAATAAAAAGGGGATAAAAATGCCCCAAGGTAAAGTTCAATAATGATCAATGCATATGTGTGGTGATCAAAAGAGAATGCATGAGTGTGTAGAAAAGTGAAGAATGATAGCTAGGTTGTTTAGAATTGTATAAGTTGTCATAGGTTAGGTGGGAAATTCAAGTTAATCAAAGATCCAAACCTCAAGCTCACTTGACCATATGCATCCTACCTTGACCCTAGCCCCATTACAACCTATGAGAAAGTTCTCATGATATTTGTATGCATGCATAAAGTAATTGTTGATTGTTAGATGAAAAACAAATCTTGGAAAGCATGATTAGGGGAGAATTGAGTGAATCAACCCCATACACTTGAGTGCCTAGAGCGGATACACATCCGGCGAGGGTTCGATCGCTCAATTACATATTTCCACCCATGATAATCTTTTCTTGCAAGTTTGTAAATTCTTTCAAGGATTCAATCCAATTGTGGGTTTGCTTTGATTGCTATTGCCTTAGCCCTTGTGCTTGCATGTGTATTCTTGGAGATTGATTTATTTTGACTAAGCCATTGCATTCATGTAGATAGGTTTCATATAGATAGATTGTATTTAGTTAGCTTGCATTGAATAAATGTTGATACTCCTTTGCTTCTTTCTTGATTTTAGCATGAGGACATGCTTAGTTTAAGTGTGGGGAGATTTGATAAACCCCGATTTCGTAGTTTATCTTGTGCTTATTTTAGGGGATTTATTCACCTTTTCCCACATTTATTCAATGAAATAGCATGGTTTTGCAATTCTCTCTTAATTTGTGCTTAAATGTGAAAACATGATTTTTAGGCCCTTAAATTGGTGATTTTGATTTACTTTATTTCCATTTGATGTCTTGATGTGTTTGTTGAGTGATTTCAGGTCCATAAGGCAAGTATTGGATGGAAGAAATGAGGAAAGAAGCATACAAAGTGGAGAATGCATGAGGAAACAAGAATTAGGAATGCATCGATGGGCGCGCAATCATACAAGGCGCACGTGCGCAAAAGTGACTTCGCATAGAGACGCGCACGCGTACATGACGCGTCCGCGCGGATGAAGAAATAGCCAATCGACGCACACGCGCACATGGTGTGTACGCGCCGATACTCGCACGTGAGTCACTTAAAGGCAAAACACTGGGGGCAATTTCTGAGCTGCCCAGGCCCAATTCCAACTTGTTTCTGAGTGTATTTCATGTAGAATTGAAGTCCAAGCAAAGGGAGAGCAATTAGTTAGTCAACATGAGCCTTTAGTTAGTTTTCTAGAGAGAGAAGCTCACTCTTCTCTCTAGAATTAGGTTAGGATTAGTTTAATATCTTGTAGATCTTGATTCAATTTCATGATTCCATCTTGTTTCTTCTATAATTTCTTATTTCTACATCTTGTTTCTTTAGTTGTAGTGTTAAATTCTCATTTTGCTATCTTTTATGTTGAAGAACATTGTTGGATCTAATTTCCTTTTGATGCAATTTTGTGTTTTCATGTCTCTTTTATGTTTATCTTCATTGTTATTGTTGATTTCTTGCTTATGTTAGTTATGGGTTTCCTTAATTTTATCATTTTGTGATGTTTATTTTTATTGCACATTAGGTGTTTGATAGAATATTTTCTATAGTTTTCGAGTAGTTCTTTTGACCCTTAGCCTAGGCTAAGGGGATTGGGTGATCTTGAGTCCTTGGGCTTCATTGAATTGGTAATTCTAGAACTCTTGGGGATCAATTTGATAACCATTGACTCTACCCTACTACTAAGTTAATTAGTAGCTATGTTAGGACTTATGGATTGATGTTGATCAAGCCATTTGACGTACACTAAGCCTAGGAGTAGACATTGCGTACTTAAGGCTTTAGTGAGTAGACCTAATGAGCTCGATTCCTTATAATTATCAATATTTGATTTGTTGACAAGGATGGTGATCTCAATTACCTATGCCTTTGCCAAGAGTCCTTTACCTTGCTCTCTTTAATTACTTGCTTGATTTACTTTTCTTGCCCCTCATAAAAATCAAACCCCCTTGTTCCTTTGTAGCCAATAATTGACCATTTCATTGCAATCCTTGTGAGACGACCCGGAGTTTAAATCTTCGGTTAATTTTCATTGGGGTTTGTACTTGTGACAAAACCAACAAATTTAATTTGATTCGAGGATTGACTATTTGTTTGGACTATACTAACAACGGAAATATTTTGTGGAATTCCGAACCGGTATAAATCCTCCTATCAACCTTCAAGAGTTATCTCGGAAACTCTCCCGTATAGGGATTTGGCCTCGTAGTGTGAAATTTATAACCACAAACTAACCGGCAAGTGCACCGGGTTGTACCAAGTAATACCTCAGGTGAGTGAGGGTCGATCTCACGAGGATTGATGGACTAAGCAACAATGGTTAAGTGATTTACTTAGTTAGACAAATAGAAAATGGTGTTGAGAGAGTTCAATAGCATTAAACAGTAAATTCAGATATTAATAAAGCAAGTCGTAAATTGATGTGAAATATATATGGAGAAACAGTTAAGGCTTCAGAGATATCTATCTTTCGGATTGACTTTTCTTACTAACTATCTTACTCATACAAGATTCCATTCATGGAAAATTATATATGACTAAACCCTAATTCATTAGACCTTTTTAGTCTCCTCTAACCTTCATCAACCGCCAATTCCTTGGTCACTTAATTCCAATTAGAGGGTGAAGTTCAATTCTAGTTTATATGCCACAGAAACCCTAATTACCCAAATATATGAGGATTATATGTCACGTATCCTATTAAGTCCAGATAATTAGAAATTTAGGAGAAATTGTTTTCAAGCTGTTGTTTAAGTAAAGAGCTTTTCCAAGTTATACAAGAACTCAATTAGAACAAGGGTCATACTTCCGTTCCATCCAAATTCATAAGATAAAGAACGAAAACAATTCCTGAAATAGAAGTCAGTACATGAATTAAAATAGAAAAATAATAATATCAATCCATACAATAGATAGAGCTGCTAATCTTAACAGTTGAGGTTTAGTTGCTCATGGTTCAGAAAGAAAACTAGGATTCTATAAAACTGTAAATTGCAGAATGAGGTAGAAGAGAAGAGAGAGCCCGAAAGGCTGATTCTTTTCCCTTTTATATCTAATCCTAATTAATGTAAATTATATTTTCTAAAAAAACTAAATAATATCTTTTTCTAATTATAAATAGAATAAAATTTTACATCAAAATTTAATAATTGATTTGCGTAGGCCTTTTGACGAATGGGGACCACTATTGTTGCTGGGTGTGGTGCCAAACTCAAGTTTGGCATGGAGTGGACAGCAAGCATTCCTTAGCATTCCTTGATTGTGGTGCCAAACTTGAATGAACTCAAGTTTGGCGTGGAAGTGTACGCATGTGTTCCTTGGAGGCTTTTGATTTGGCGCCAAACTTGAGCTTCCTTAAGTTTGGCGTGAAGTGGTCCGTACGAAATGGAAGAAAAGGGTATACTATTATATATCGTTGGAAAGCTCTGGAAGTTAACCTTTCAATGCCACTAGAATCATGTCAATTGGACCTCTGTAGCTCAAGTTATTTTTTGTTTGAGTGCAAGGAGGTCGAGATTGACAGCATCATTCGCTTTCTTCCTTTTCTGCTACAAAACTCCGTCAAATCCATCCAAATGCTACCTGAAATAAACAGAAATTACAAACAACTCAAAGTAGCATTCATAGTGGCTAAAGGTAATTGAATCTTGATTAAACTCAACAATTTGAATGCAAATTCACTAGGGAAAGATAGAGAAGATGCTCACGCATCACCTCGTCTTCACTCATCTTTGAAACGATTAGCAACTAAATTCTATTCCTCTTCCTCGCAGTTTACCATCACTGGATTTCAAACAATAACTCCGCATAGCCCTCAACACTCCTGATTCCTTAGATATAATCCAACCTGCTTCCGCTGCGTCACTTTGATCCTTAACCTTCAAAACCCTAGCCACTCCTCTAAGTTAATTAAATATCACTCCGTCTCAACAACTAATAGTCTTTGACTAATGATTGACTTAGATTTCACAATTATCAAAACTTGTCATGCATCACAAATGAATATTACATATCAATGGTATGCAAGGAAGTTAGAAATTCAACTGCTAGTTTGCAATTACCTCGGGTCTGAGAATCAGATTCGGTTGCATCTCGACCTTCTCTGTGTGGACAATTCAAAGACATATGCCCGGGTCTCCCGCACTTGTAACATACGCCTAGTTCGGCCCTGCATGGTCTGTTTGGATGATACTTTGTCCATCTCGGGCACTTCAAATCTTTCGGTTGCGTACTAGTCTGCCATTCTGAATTCTGCCCCTGACGGTTGTCGTTCCTTTGGTTATTGTTCCGGCGTTGAGAACGTGAAGTGACAAAATGACCCCTATTGAAATTTTGGCTCCTAGGTGTAATCTTCTTTTCCTTTTTCTTTATGAAAGATTTTTGGTGATCACTCTTCGTCACCTCAGTCCTCCTTGAGCTTTCACCCACTGCTTGACCTGTATTAACTTGCTCCGAATAATTCACCTTTTCCACTGGTATCACTTTACTCTGGACATTATTTTCGCCTTCATGTTCATTACCACCATCGTTACCAACTCTAGCTTGTTGTTCCATCCAACCCATTGCTCGGCTGGTCACAGCAGCAACAGCTCCAATGACAGCAGCAACACTGTCATCGCGGTCACAAAATTAGTCAAACTACCTACCGGTATAGTTACCTCGTTACCTCTCCACGCTCGACCTCGATTACGCCTATAACCGCTGATAAGAAGATTATCGTCGGTTAGGAATTTTCACAAAATAATTCTATTGATAGTATAGTTCCCAACCAACAAACAATCCTCCATCAGAGTTTAATTTTGTTTGTCACTTAAGCAAACCAATAAAAATACCGAGAGTATTTGATCTCGGGTCATCTCTCAAAGGAATTGCAGTGAGGTATGCGTATTATTGGTTATGAGGTCCAAGGGGTGGTTTGCAATAAGAAGGCTACAATCTAATTAACAAGAATTTAAATGACAATAAAAATAAATCAAGATAACAATTACTAAAAAGAGGCATTCATGGCAAGTATTGAGAATCAAGGCTTTCTATCCTAGTCATTAATCATCATTCAATAATTAACAAGAGCTAATCCTATTTCGTTATCTCCAACATAGGAAGAAGGTATAATGTTATCTTCATATTGAGAGAAAGTCAAATAAGACTAGTTAATCTCAATCTATAAATTCTAATCAACTTACTAATTGAATTAGCAAGAGATTAGAGTTAATAGAAATAATATTAACTAACAACTCTAGATCACCAACATATGTTAGGTATTAATGACTCAAGATCACTTAATTTCTCTTTCCAAGCCAAGAATGCACAAAATCTACTCTAACATCCAACCAAGCATTTTGGCAAATACTTGGAAGGCATAAAAGGAAAGCATGGTAAAAATACAAGAATAATAAAATCTACTACTACCCAGTGCAAGAAATCAATAACAATAACTGAAACAAGCAAGAGAAGAACATAAAACATCGAATTGTATTAAATGAAATTAAAATCAACAAAAGTGTTCAAAAACTAAAAATAGGCACAAAAAAGAAATTAACAAGAGAAACTCAGAGAATTGAAGCAAATAAACAAGAAAAAGTAAAGGAAACTAGATGAAAACAAGAAATTAAACCTAGATCTAAGAGGAATTAACCTAATTCTAGCCTAATTCTAGAGAGAAGAGGGAGCTTCTCTCTCTAGAAACTACCTAAAGCATGATCCTAAGCTAATCTAATTGCTCCCTCCTTTGTCCAATCTTGAATTCTGCATAAAATACCTTAGAAATGAGTTGTATTTGGGCCTAGAATGCTCAGAAATTGCCCCCAGCGTATTCACTTTAATGAGGTCACGTGACCAGCGTCACGCGTGCGCGTGGCCATAAATGTCCTTCTCACGCATACACATGGATGACACGTGCGCGTGGCCTTGAGTCCTCTAAATGCTCATTTCTTCATGAATTCTCCACTTTGCATGCTTTTCTCTTCACTTCTTCCATTCAATCCTTGTCTTATAAGCCTGAAATCACTCAACAAACATATCAAGGCATCGAATGGAATTAAAGCGAATTAAATTTATCAATTTAAGGGCCTAAAAAGTATGTTTTCACTCTTAAGCAAAAAATTAGGGAGAATTACAAAAGCATACTATTTCATTGAATAAATGTGAGATAAGTTGATAAAATCGCTTAAATTAAGCACAAGATAAACGACAAAATTGGGGTTTATCAAACCTCCCCACACTTAAACTAAGAATGTCCTCATGCTAAACTCAAGAAAGAGACAAAGGGTATCACATTTATTCAATGCAAGCTATCTATATGCAATCTACTTACATGCAATCTATCTAAATGAATGCAACTACTTGGTCAAAATAAATCAACTTCCAAGAAAGCACATATGAACATGAGGGCTAAAGGTATTAACAACCAAGTCAAACCTACAATTGAATTGAGTTATTGAAAATATTTTACAAACTTGCAAGAAAAGTGATGATCATAGGTGAAAACATGTAATTGAGCAATCGAACCCTCACCAGATGTGTATCCGCTCTAGTCACTCAAGTGTATAGGGTTGATTCACTCAATTCTCTTCTAATCATGCTTTCCAAGATTTTTTTTCATCTAATAATCAACAATTATTCAATGCATGCATACAAATACCATGAGGACTTGTCCATAGGTTGTAATGGGGCTAGGGTCAAGGTAAGATTGTATTTGGTTAGGTGGACTAGAATTTGAATCTTTGATTAACTTAAACTTCCCACCTAACCTATGACAACCTATACTATTTAAAGCAAACCTAACTACCCATTCTTCACTTTTTTTTCGCACACTTATGCATTCTCTTTTTTATCACAACCCATATGCATTGATTATTATTACTTTACTTTGGGACATTTTGTCCCCTTTTTATTGGTTCCTTTTTCTTTTCTTTTTCTATTTTTTTTTTATTTTTTTACATTTTTTTCATTTTTCTTTTCTTTTTCTCTTTTTCTTTTGATGGATTATATACAAAGGTACCAATACATATGGTTTAAACATTTAATGCATGAGTATGTACCCAATTCCTATGATCTTCATAAAAATATAAAAACACACTTTTACTTCAACCAGTGTTCCCAAATTTCCCAAACTCATATGATAAACACTCTCACTAGCCTAAGCTAATCAAAGATCCAAACAAGGGACATTTATTGTTTTTCGCCTTAAGGTTAGTAATGTGCTAAAATTTAGAACAAATGGGTTTAGCATAGGCTCAAAGTTGGTTAACAATGGAAGATAAAAGGTAGGCTATTTGGGTATGTGAGCTAAATGAAATGAATGGCTCAATCATATAAATACATTCATACACAAAATAATGGACATAAAGAATCAAACAAATCAAAGATTACAATCATAGAAAGAGAATAATACACACAAGAATGAAATAGTAGTTATATGATGTAACCACACAATTAAGGCTCAAAACTCACATACTTATGTGTTCTTAGCTCAAAAACCATGTTCCACAATGTATAATTCAAGCAAGTTCTAAAGACATTTTTTTTTCTCAAATCAATTGGGGATCCTATAGATAAATTCCTTGAAAAATTTCATTATTTTGACTAAGCTTATTATAAATATACAAACTAAGAAAATGCAACTAAAAATTCTAAAAGACCTAAAAATAAAATGCGAAAGTGTTGGGATTAGAAATTCGTCACCCAAAAATGCCGATCGCTCGGACGACCTCCCCACGCTTAAAAGTTTGCATCGTCCTTGGTGCATGTAAAGATGAGCAAGGGGGTAAGTGACTTTTCGGATTGCCACCTTCAGCTGGTGGATCAACCGGTGCTGCATGTTCTTTCTCCCACTTTGATGTTTTGCTTATGATGACTCACCCATGAAAAATTGAAAATAACACAGTAAGATGAGAAAATGCAAAAGCAAGGAAGCGTAAATTGTTGGAATGAGGTAATAATCACTAGAATGAAGTCAATGAGTTAGTTTGTGACATTAAGGTGAATAATGTGTGAGTTCTACGTTTGTGTGCGGTTTAGAACACACACACTAGCATAAAAAGTTATGTCACAATTACACAAAAGAAACATGCACTTCACTCATTCTAGTATGCTTGAAATACTTCAAAGTAACTTGTAAGTTAAGATAAGCAAACAAGTGATAAATAAGCATGAAAGTACTCAAGCAAATAATCAAGCAAATGTGAATTAGATAATGAATGGACATTGATTAATGTGCAAGTAAACTTAGTGAACTAAATGAAATATAGAGCTCACACATAAAACAAAGACACATATTAAAGTTTGTTTGCAACACCTAAGTGACATAGAAAGTGAAGGACATGGGTGCTATGGAACTTAGGAAAAGAGAGATAGACATTAAAATCAATCACATAGCAAGCATGGTTCACAAAGCTTTAAAAAGCTCAAAAATATGTCACTAGGTAAGCTTACGATCCAATTTCACAATTCTACAAATCTCAATGCATGAAATAGGTGATGTAAATAAAAATCAATCATAACAAGCATCACCTAACAAAAAATGCATTGATAATACAAAAATTGCCTCATAATAGATAATGAATTCAAATCACATGCTGGCCAAAACATGCAATTTAAAAGATTTGAGATGCTTGAGGGCAATGTCATACACTTGGTATTCAAAAATGTTGAGCATGAAAAATTCAAAATCAAGTAACAATTTATAACTTCAATAAAGAAATCCAACAATAAAAATTAACAACAATGATGTTAAAATAACATCCTATCAGTAATCAACAGCAATAAACAGCAACCAAGATTAATAATCCAACACTTATCATGAAAAATAAAAAATTAAACAGAAATTAAACTAACTAAATAACTAACTAACTAACTAACCAAAAGAGATGGTGATAGATGGTGATTGGTAGTGTTGGATGATGGTTGAAGGGGGAAAGAAAAGAGGAGAAGAGAAAAGAAGGAAAGAAATGGAGAGAAGAGAAGAAAAGAAGTGAATGAAACAAGGCAGGGGGTCATGCATACGCATTAGGTCATGCGTACACGTGAATGGCAGTAATAGGGTGCGACGTGTACGTATTGTTGATGCGCACGTGTGATAGCATAGAGAGAGACATATGATATCACGCGTACGCGTGGGTCAAAATTGTGCTAGAGGCACAATTTCAACACACTACACGCACAACTCTTTGGTTTTTGTACTGCGCCTGAAAATTTTGAGTGTCACGTATACGTGTGGGCGAGGCGTACGCGTGAGGTGTTGGAAACTTGGGTGTTACGTGTGGGATAATAAAGGTAAGAGTAATAAGTTTTACCCACTCAAATGAAGGATTAGATGGTAACTTAGGTGGAGGAGTTTCCAATGATCGTGACAAAGTGAATTCCACTCTCGTCTATCCTCTTCTAGGGGATTCTACCACTTGACAAGGTTCTTCAAGCTTTACCTCTTGCCAAGTTTTCTCAAGTTCATATGCTTCTTCACCAATGTCTTCTAGCTCTTCCCTATCACTCAAATCATATCTTGGAGGTTGAGTGAAATCTACCTCAACATCCACTCCAAGTTTAATGGGGAAGGATTCATCAATCTCAAAAGGATCATATGTTGATGCGGAATCATCATAGATAGGAGGACTTATTGAGTGTACCACTTTTTCCAATTCTTCAATTACATTGTGCCTTGGAGGTTGTGCACTATCCTCCTTAACATTAATTTCAAACTCCATGGAAGAAGACTCTACAACTCTATATTCCTCCTTGCATTCAACATCTCCTAAATCTTCAACCACTTCCTTCGGTTCAATTATCTCTACTTCCTCCTCTTGTTGCACTTCTTGCTTCAACTCCTCTTATTTACTTTGAAGCTCCAAATTCTCCTTCTCATTGTTCTCTTCAGCTAATCCTCCACATTTAACAATAAGGGTGTCTTAGATAGTTGAGCACAATGATGCCAACGAGTTAGAAGTTCTTGGATAGCTAGCCACCACTTCCCCTTGCTTTTGGCAACGAGTTAGAAGTTCTTGTTGTTCTTGCATTAGGGGTTGGAGAGATTGGTCCAATGAAGGTGGTGGTGGAAGAGAGGATTCATTGTTTGGAGGAAGAGTGTTATAGTTGGAAGGTGGTTCATATTGGTGAAAGTCTTAAGTTAGTGTATAAGAAAATGTTGCTTCTTGGGAGTATTGATGTTGGAATGGTGGTGGCTCTAGATATGGTTCATATGGTGGTTAGTATGGTGGATATGGGTTAGGATCATATGGAGGTGTTTGGTGATATGGGGCTTGTGAATATGGTGGATAACAATCTTGAGTAGGGGGTTCATAAGTATATGGTGGTTGTGGTTGATAACCACAAGGAGGTCCACCACACACATTAGATTGGTATGCATCATGGTATGGCTCTTGATCATAGTACATTGGTGGAGGTTGTTGCCATGAAGGTTGATCAAATTCTTGAGACTCCTCCCATCTTTGATTGTCCCATCCTTGATGCATATCCTCATTGTAGCTTCCATTCCCTACAACATAGTTAGAACCAAACTCATAGCCAAAGTGGTGAGAATTCATAGTAGCAAGAGCAAATGAAAACAAAATCTAATAAGAAACAAAGAAAATCAAATCCTAAAACTAGCAAAAACTAGCAAACAAACCAAAAACCAAGCTATTTACAATATTCACATATATACAATAACCAATAACAAGCACACATTGCAATTCCTCGGCAATGATGCCAAAAACTTGATATGAGAAGATTATCGTCGGTTAGAAATTTTCAAAAAATAATTCTGTTGATATTATAGTTCCCAACCAACAAACAATCCTCCATCAGAGTTTAATTTTGTTTGTCACTTAAGCAAACCAATAAAAATATCGAGAGTATTAGATCTCAGGTCGTCTCTCAAAGGAATTGTAGTGATGTATGTGTATTATTGGTTATGAGGTCCAAGGGGTGGTTTGCAATAAGAAGGCTACAATCTAATTAACAAGAATTTAAATGACAATAAAAATAAATCAAGATAACAATTACTAAAAAGACGCATTCATGGCAAGGATTGAGAATCAAGGCTTTCTATCCTAGTCATTAATCATCATTCAATAATTAACAAGAGCTAATCCTATTTCGTCATCTCCAACATAGGAAGAAGGTATAATGTTATCTTCATATTGAGAGAAAATCAAATAAGACTAGTTAGTCTCAATCCATAAGTCCTAATCAACTTACTAATTAAATTAGCAAGAGATTAGAGTCAATGAAAATAATATTAACTAACTACTCTAGATCACCAACATAAGTTGGGTATTAATGACTCAAGATCACTTAATTTCTCTTTTCAAGCCAAGAATGCACAAAATCTACTATAACATTGATGAACGGATAATTTATACGCTTTTTGCCATTGTTTTTACATAGTTTTCAGTATGATTTAGTTAGTTTTTAGTATATTTTTATTAGTTTTTAATTAAAAATCACATTTCTAGACTTTACTATGAGTTTGTGTGTTTTTCTGTGATTTCAGGTATTTTCTGGCTGAAATTGAGGGAACTGAGCAAAAATCAGATTCAGAGGTTGAAGAAGGACTGCAGATGCTGCTGGATTCTGACCTCCCTTCACTCAAAGTAGATTTTCTGGAGCTACATAACTCTAAATGGCGCGCTTCTAATTGCGTTGGAAAGTAGACATCCAGGGCTTTCCAGAAATATATAATAGTCCATACTTTGCCTGAGTTTAGACGACACAAACTGGCGTTGAACGCTAGTTCCATGTTGTAGTCTGGCGTTCAGCGCCAGAAACAAGTTGCAAAGTGGAGTTCAACGCCAGAAACACGTTTTACAAACTGGCGTTCAACTCTAAGAATGACCTCTCCACGTGTAAACTTCAAGCCCAGAAGTGGATTTCTACATCATTCACTTATTTCTGTAAACCCTAGTAACTAGTTTAGTATAAATAGGACTTTTTACTATTGTATTTACATCTTCGGATCATCTTCGGATCATCTTTGGAACGTTTTTCCTTAGACTTGGGGGCTGGCCATTCGGCCATGCTTGAACCTTTATCACTTATGTATTTTCAAACGGTAGAGTTTCTACACTCCATAGATTAAGGTGTGGAGCTCTGCTGTTCCTCATGAATTAATACAAAGTACTACTGTTTTTCTATTCAATTCAAACTTATTCCTATTCTAAGATATCCATTCGCACCCAAAAACATGATGAATGTGATGATTATGTGACGCTCATCATCATTCTCACCTATGAACGCGTGCCTGACAAACACTTCCGTTCTACATGCAAACAAGCTAGAATGAGTATCTCTTGGATATCTAATACAGAGGGCCGAGTCCGAGATATTGGAATCTTCGTGGTATAAGTTAGAACCCATGGATGGCCATTCCTGAGACCCAGAAAGTCTAAACCTTGTCTGTGGTATTCCGAGTAGGATCCGGGAAGGGATGGCTATGACGAACTTTAAACTCGCGAGTACTGGGCGTAGTGACAGACGCAAAAGGAGGGTGAATCCTATTCCAGTATGATCGAGAACCTCCAGATGATTAGCCATGCAGTGACAGCGCATCGGACCATTTTCACAGAGAGGATGGGAAGTAGCCATTGACAACGGTGATGCCCTACATACAGCTTGCCATGGAAAGGAGTAGGAAGGATTGGATGAAGACAGCAGGAAAGCAGAGGTTCAGAGGGACGAAAGCATCTCTATACGCTTATCTGAAATTCTCACCAATGAATTACATAAGTACCACTATCCTATTTTATATTTTATTTATTTTCATCCACTATAATTTCTTAAAACAATTTAATCCGCCTGACTGAGATTTACAAGATGACCATAGCTTGCTTCATACCAACAATCTCCGTGGGATTCGACCCTTACTCATGTAAGGTATTACTTGGACGACCCAGTGCACTTGCTGGTTAGTTGTACGAAGTTGTGAAATAGAATTAAGATCATGAACGTGCGTATTGAGTTTTTAGCGCCGTTACCAAGGAAGCAATGATCACAATTTCGCACACCAAGTTTTTGCGGCCGTTGCCGGAGATTGTTCGAGTTTGGACAACTGAAGGTTCATCTTGCTGCTCAGATTAGGTAATTTTCTTTTTCGTTTTATTTCCAAAAAAAAAATATTCTTCAAAAATCTTTCAAAAAAATTTTTTCCCTTTGTTTTCAAAAATTATTTTAAAATTTTTAAGAATGAATTCTAAAGTTTCAAAATGGTATGCTGAAGTTTGGCTGGCCATCAAGCTTTAGACTAACCTGGTATGATTCATGGGATCTTGATTGAGGACTTTGAATTCATTACTTCCTTTTTCCTATATGTTTTCGAGAAAAATATATACAAAAATTCAAAAAAAAAATAATAAAATCATAAAAATAAAAAATATTTTATGTTGTTTGTTTGAGTCTTGAGTCAATTTTTAAGTTTGGTGTCAATTGCATACTTTTATTTTTCTAAAAATTTTCGAAAATTCATGCATTCATAGTGTTCTTCATGATCTTCAATTTGTTCTTGGTAAGTCTTCTTGTTTGATCTTCATATTTTCTTGTTTTGTGTCTTTTCTTGTTTTTCATATGCATTTTCAATTTGTTAGTGTCTGAAGTTTGCAAATTTCTAAGTTTGGTTTCTTGCATGTTTTCTTTGCATCAAAAAAATTTTCAAAAATAAGTCTTGATGTTCATCTTGATTTTCAAAGTGTTCTTGGTGTTCATCTTAACATTCATAGTGTTCTTGCATGCATTAGTTGTTTTGATTCATAATTTTTATGTTTTGTGTCAATTTTATGTTTTTCTCTCACATCATTAAAAATTCAAAAATAAAAAATATCTTTCCCTTTTTCTTCTCATCAAATTCGAAAATTTGAGTTGACTTTTTCAAAAATTTTTAAAATCTAGTTATTTTTATGAGTCAAATCAAATTTTCAATTTAAAAATTCTATCTTTTTCAAATCTTTTTCAAAAATCAAATCTTTTTTATTTTTCTTATTTATTTTCGAAAATTTTAAAAATATTTTTCAAAAATCTTTTTCTTAATTTTATCTCATAATTTTCGAAAATATTATCAACAATTAATGTTTTGATTCAAAAATTTCAAGTTTGTTACTTGCTTGTTAAGAAAGATTCAAACTTTGAGTTCTAGAATCATATCTTGTGATTACTTGTGAGTCAAGTCATTAATTTTGATTTTAAAATTTCAAATTTAATTTTTAAATCTTCTTAATATCTTTTCAATCATAGCTTTTCTATCATATCTTTTTAATCATATCTATTTTCAAAATAAATTTCTATCATATCTTTTTAAATCTTATCTTTTTTAAAAAATTTGATTTTAAAATATCTCTTCTAACTTCTTATCTTCTTATCTTTTCAAAATTGATTTTCAAATCTTTTTCAACTAACTAATTGACTTTTTGTTTGTTTCTTATCTTTTTCAAAACTACCTAACTAAATCTATCTCTCTAATTTTCGAAAATCCCTTCCTTCTTTTTCAAATTTTCTTTTTAATTAACTAATTAGTTTTAATTTTAAATTTAATTTAATTTAATTTTCGAATTCTAAGTTTAATTTTAAAAATATTTTTATTTTTATTTTCGAAATTTAACTGTAAATTTTATTTTTTATTTTTCGATTTTTCTCACCTCTCTTCTCCTTCTATTTATTTATTCATCTAGTAACACTTCTCTTCCATCCAAAAATTCGAACCCTATCTCCCTCTCTGTGTTCGAGTTTTTCCTCTTCTCTTCCTTACATTACATTCTTTTCTTCTTCTACTCACATAAAGGAATCTCTATACTATGACATAGATGATTCCATATTTTCTTTGGTGTTCCCTTCTTTTTCATATGAGCAAGAGCAAGGACAAGAACATTCTTGTTGAAGCAGATCCTGAACCTGAAAGGACTCTAAAAAGGAAACTAAGAGAAGCTAAAATACAACAATCCAGAGACAACCTTACAGGAATTTTCGAAAAAAAAGAAGACATGGCAGCCAAAAATAATAATAATGCAAGGAGGATGCTTGGTGATTATACTACACCTACTTCCAAGTTTGATGGAAGAAGCATCTCAATCCCTACCATTGGAGCAAACAATTTTGAGCTAAAACCTCAATTAGTTGCTCTAATGCAACAGAACTGTAAATTTTATGGACTTCTATCAGAAGATCCCTACTAGTTTTTAACTGAGTTCCTGCAGATCTATGAGACTGTTAAGACTAATGGAGTAGATCCAGAAGTCTACAGGCTCATGCTTTTCCCTTTTGCTGTAAGAGACAGAGCTAGAACATGGTTAGACTCACAACCTAAAGATAGCCTGAACTCTTGGGATAAGCTGGTCACGGCCTTCTTGGCTAAGTTCTTTCCTCCTCAAAAGCTAAGCAAGCTTAGAGTGGATGTTCAGACCTTCAAGCAAAAAGATGGTAAATCCCTCTATGAAGCTTGGGAAAGATACAAGCAGATGACCAAAAGGTGTCCTCCTGACATGCTTTCAGAATGGACCATTCTGGATATCTTCTATTATGGTCTGTCTGAGTTCTCCAAGATGTCACTGGACCATTCTGCAGGTAGATCCATTCACCTAAAGAAAACACCTGCAGAAGCTCAAGAACTTATTAACATGGTTACAAATAATCAATTCATGTATACTTCTGAGAGAAATTTTGTGAATAATGGGACACCTCAGAAGAAGGGAGTTCTTGATTTTGATACTCTGAATGCCATATTGGCTCAGAATAAAATATTCACTCAGCAAGTCAATATGATCTCTCAAAGTTTGAATGGATTGAAGGAATCATCCAACAGTACTCAAGAGGCATCTTCTGAGGAAGAAGCTTATGATCCTGAGAACCCTGCAATAGCAGAGGTGAATTACATGGGTGAACCTTATGGAAACACCTATAATCCCTCATGGAGAAATCATCTAAATCTCTCATGGAAGGATCAACAAAAGCCTCAACAAGGCTTTAATAATGGTGGAAGAAACAGGTTTAGCAATAGCAAGCCTTTTCCATCATCTTCTCAGCAACAGACAGAGAACTCTGAACAAAATACCTCTAATTTAGCAAACTTAGTCTCTGATATGTCCAAGGCCACTCTAAGTTTCATGAGTGAAACAAGGTCCTCCATAAGAAATTTGGAGGCACAAGTGGGCCAGCTGAGTAAGAAAATCACTGAAACACCTCCTAGTACTCTCCCAAGCAATACAGAAGAGAATCCAAAGAGAGAGTGCAAGGCCATTGATATAACCAATATGGCCGAACCTACAAGGGAGGAAGAGGACGTGAATCCTAGTGAGGAAGACCTCCTGGGACGTCCAGTGATCAACAAGGAGTTTCCCCTTGAGGAACCAAAGGAATCTGAGGCTCATCTAGAGACCATAGAGATTCCATTAAACCTCCTTATGCCCTTCATGAGCTCTGATGAGTATTCTTCTTCTGAAGAGAATGAGGATGCTACTGAAGAGCAAGTTGCCAAGTACCTTGGTGTAATCATGAAGCTGAATGCAAAATTATTTGGTAATGAGACTTGGGAAGATGAACCTCCCTTGCTCACCAATGAACTGAGTGATCTGGATCAACTGAGATTGCCTCAGAAGAAACAGGATCCTGGAAAGTTCTTAATACCTTGTACCTTAGGCACCATGACCTTTGAGAAGGCTCTATGTGACCTTGGGTCAGGGATAAACCTCATGCCCCTCTCTGTAATGGAGAAACTGGGAATCTTTGAGGTGCAAGCTGCCAGAATCTCATTAGAGATGGCAGACAACTCAATAAAACAGGCTTATGGACAAGTAGAGGACGTGCTAGTAAGGGTTGAAGGCCTTTACATCCCTGCTGATTTCATAATCCTAGACACTGGAAAGGATGAGGATGAATCCATCATCCTTGGAAGACCCTTCCTAGCTACAGCAAGAGCTGTGATTGATGTAGACAGAGGAGAGTTGGTCCTTCAACTGAATGAGGACAACCTTGTGTTTAAAACTCAAGGATCTCTTTCTGTAACAATGGAGAAGAAGCATGAAAAGCTTCTCTCAGTACAGAGTCAACTAAAGCCCCCACAGTCAAACTTTAAGTTTGGTGTTGGGAGTCTATAAAATTGACCTGATCACCTGTGTAGCTCCATGAGAACCCACTGTCAAGCTATTGACATTAAAGAAGCGCTTGTTGGGAGGCAACCCAATTTTTATTTATCTAATTTTATTTTTGTTTTTATTGTTCTTTCATGTTTTATTAGGTTTATGATCATGTGGAGTCACAAAATAAATCCAAAAATTAAAAACAGAATAAAAAATAGCAGAAGAAAAATCACACCCTGGAGGAAGGACTTACTGGCTTTTAAACGCCAGTAAGGAGCTTCTGGCTGGCGTTCAACGCTAGAACAGAGCATGGATCTGGCGTTGAACGTCAGAAACAAGCAACATCCTGGCGTTCAAACGCCAGGAATGCACCCTGAGAAGAGCTGGCGCTGAACGCCAGAAACAAGCATAGAACTAGCGTTCAACGCCAGAAACATGCTGCATCTGGGTGTTGAACGCCCAGAACAAGCATCAATTCAGCATCTAAATGCCGGAATTGCATGCAAAGGCGTTTTACACGCCTAATTGGTGCAGGGATGCAAATCCTTGACACCTCAAAATCTGTGGACCCCACAGGATCCCCACCTACCTCACCCTCTCTCTCTCCATTCACAGTCATCCCTTCTGTTTTCCATTCACCACTCACATCCATACACCCCACCTACCTTCAAAATTCAAAATCTCTTTCCCACCCAAGCCCACCCATATAGCCGAATACACACATCCCTACATATCCTCCATATCTTCTTCTTCTTCTACTATTCTTTCTTCTTTTGCTCGAGGGCGAGCAACATTCTAAGTTTGGTGTGGTAAAAGCATAGCTTTTTTTGTTTTTTTATAACCATTGATGGCACCTAAGGCCAGAGAAACCTCTAGAAAAGGGAAAGGGAAGCAAAAAGCTTCCACCTCTGAGTCATGGGAGATGGAAAGATTCATCTCCAAAGCCCATCAAGACCACTTCTATGATGTTGTGGCCAAGAAGAAGGTGATCCCCGAGGTCCCTTTCAAACTCAAGGAAAATAAGTATCCGGAAATCCGACATAAGATCCAAAAGAGAGGTTGGGAAGTTCTAACCAACCCCATTCAACAAGTCGGAATCCTAATGGTTCAAGAGTTCTATGCCAATGCATGGATCACTAGGAACCATGATTAAAGTAAGAACCCGAACCCAAAGAATTATCTTACCATGGTTTGGGGGAACTACTTAGATTTCAGTCCGAAAAATGTAAGGCTGGCGTTCAACTTGCCAATGATGGAAGAGAATGCACACCCCTACACAAGGAGAGTCAACTTTGATCAAAGGTTGCACCAAGTCCTCATGGACATATGTGTGGAAGGAGCTCAATGGAAGATTGACTCAAAAGGCAAATCGGTTCAACTGAGAAGACTGGACCTTAAGCCTGTAGCTAGAGGATGGTTGGAGTTCATTCAATGCTCAATCATTCCCACTAGCAACCGGTCTGAAGTTACTATAGACCGGGCCATCATGATCCATAGTATCATGATTGGGGAGGAAGTGGAGGTTCATGAGATTATATCTCAAGAACTCTACAAGGTGGCTGACAAGTCCTCCACTGTGGCAAGGTTAGCCTTTCCTCACCTCATTTGCCATCTATGCAACTCAGCTGGGATTGACATAGAGGGAGATATCCTCATTGATGAGGACAAGCCCATCACTAAGAAAAGGATGGAGCCAACAAGAGAGCCTATTCATGGATCTCAAGGGACGCATGAAGAAGCTCATCACCAAGAAATCCCTGAGATGCCTCAAGGGATGCACTTTCCTTCACAGAATTTTTGGGAGCAAATCAACACCTCCCTAGGAGAACTGAGTTCCAACATGGGACAACTAAGGATGGAACATCAAGAGCACTCCATCATCCTCCATGAAATTAGAGAAGATCAAAAAGCAATGAGGGAGGAGCAACAAAGACAAGGAAGAGACATAGAAGAGCTCAAGGACATCATTGGTTCCTCAAGAAGAAAACACCACCATCACTAAGGTGGACTCATTCCTTGTTCTTAAATTTTCTGTTTTTCATCTTTTATGTTAAATGTTTATTTATGTTTGTGTCTTATTACATGATCATTAGTATCTAAGTGTCTATGCCTTAAAGTAGTGAATATGAATCCATCACCTCTTTTAAATGAAAAATGTTTTAAAAACAAAAGAACAAGAAGTACATGATTTCAAATTCATCCTTGAAACTAGTTTAATTATTTTGATGTGGTGACAATACTTTTTGTTTTCTGAATGAATGCTTGAACAGTGCATATGTCTTTTGAATTTGATGTTTAAGAATGTTAAATATGTTGGCTCTTGAAAGAATGATGACAAGGAGACATGTTATTTGATAATCTGAAAAATCATAAAAATGATTCTTGAAGCAAGAAAAAGCAGTGAATACAAAGCTTGCAGAAAAAAAATATAATAGCGAAAAAAAAGAGAAAAAGAACAAGCAAGCAGAAAAAGCCAAAAGCTCTTAAAACCAAAAGGCAAGAGCAAAAAGCCAGTAGCCCTTAAAACCAAAAGGCAAGGGTAAATAAAAAGGATCCAAGGCTTTGAGCATCAGTGGATAGGAGGGCCTAAAGGAATAAAATCCTGGCCTAAGCGGCTAAACTAAGCTGTCCCTAACCATGTGCTTGTGGCGTGAAGGTGTCAAGTGAAAACTTGAGACTGAGCGGTTAAAGTCAAGGTCCAAAGCAAAAGCAGAGTGTGCTTAAGAAACCTGGACACCTCTAATTGGGGACTTTAGCAAAGCTGAGTCACAATCTGAAAAGGTTCACCCAGTTATGTGTCTGTGGCATTTATGTATCCGGTGGTAATACTGGAAAACAAAGTGCTTAGGGCCACGACCACGACTCATAAAGTAGCTGTGTTCAAGAATCAACATACTGAACTAGGAGAATCAATAACACTATCTGAACTCTGAGTTCCTATAGATGCCAATCATTATGAACTTCAATGGATAAAGTGAGATGCCAAAACTATTCAAGAGGCAAAAAGCTACAAGTCCTGCTCATCTGATTGGAGCTATGTTTCATTGATAGTTTGGAATTCATAGTATATTTTCTTCTTTTTATCCTATTTGATTTTCAGTTGCTTGGGGACAAGCAACAATTTAAGTTTGGTGTTGTGATGAGCGGATAATTTATACGCTTTTTGGCATTGTTTTTACATAATTTTCAGTATGATTTAGTTAGTTTTTAGTATATTTTTATTAGTTTTTAATTAAAAATCATATTTTTGGACTTTACTATGAGTTTGTGTGTTTTTCTGTGATTTCAGGTATTTTCTGGCTGAAATTGAGGGACCTGAGCAAAAATCAGATTCAGAGGTTGAAGAAGGACTGCAGATGCTGTTGGATTCTGACCTCCCTGCACTCAAAGTGGATTTTCTGGAGCTACAGAACTCCAAATTGCACGCTTCTAATTGTGTTGGAAAGTAAACATCCAGGGCTTTCCAGAAATATATAATAGTCCATACTTTGCCCATGTTTAGATGACGCAAACTGGCATTGAACCCCAGTTCTATGTTGTAGTCTGGCTTTCAGCGCCAGAAACAAGTTGCAAAGTGGAGTTCAACGCCAGAAACACGTTACAAATTGGCGTTCAACTCCAAGAATGACCTCTCCACTTGTAAACTTCAAGCTCAGCCCAAGCACACACCAAGTGGGCCCCGGAAGTGGATTTCTACATCATTCATTTATTTCTCTAAACCCTGGTAACTAGTTTAGTATAAATAGGACTTTTTACTATTGTATTTACATCTTCAGATCATCTTCGGATCATCTTCGGATCATCTTCAGATCATCTTCGGATCATCTTTGGAACGTTTTTCCTTAGACTTGGGGGCTGGCCATTCGGCCATGCCTGAACCTTTATCACTTATGTATTTTCAAACGGTAGAGTTTCTACACTCCATAGATTAAGGTGTGGAGCTCTGCTGTTCCTCATGAATTAATACAAAGTACTACTGTTTTTCTATTCAATTCAAACTTATTCCTATTCTAAGATATCCATTCGCACCCAAGAACATGATGAATGTGATGATTATGTGACGCTCATCATCATTCTTACCTATGAACGCGTGCCTGACAAACACTTCCGTTCTACATGCAAACAAGCTAGAATGAGTATCTCTTAGATGTCTAATACAGAGGACCTAGTCCGAGATATTGGAATCTTCGTGGTATAAGTTAGAACCCATGGATGGCCATTCCTGAGATCCGAAAAGTCTAAACCTTGTCTGTGGTATTCCGAGTAGGATCCGGGAAGGGATGGCTGTGACGAATTTCAAACTCGCGAGTACTGGGCGTAGTGACAGACGCAAAAGGCGGGTGAATCCTATTCCAGTATGATCGAGAACCTCCAGATGATTAGCCATGCAATGACAGCGCATCGAACCATTTTCACAGAGAGGATGGAAAGTAGCCATTGACAACGGTGATGCCCTACATACAGCTTGCCATGGAAAGGAGTAGGAAGGATTGGATGAAGACAGCAGGAAAGTAGAGGTTCAGAGGGACGAAAGCATCTCTATACGCTTATCTGAAATTCTCACCAATGAATTACATAATTACCACTATCCTATTTTATATTTTATTTATTTTCATCCACTATAATTTCTTAAAACAATTTAATCCGCCTGACTGAGATTTACAAGATGACCATAGCTTGCTTCATACCAACAATCTCCGTGGGATTCGACCCTTACTCACGTAAGGTATTCCTTGGACGACCCAGTGCACTTGCTGGTTAGTTGTACGAAGTTGTGAAATAGAATTAAGATCATGAACGTGCGTATTGATTTTTTAGCGCCGTTACCAAGGAAGCAATGATCACGATTTCGCACACCAAACATCCAACCAAGCATTTTGTCAAACACTTAGAAGGCATAAATGGAAAGTATGGTAAAAATGCAAGAAATCAATAACAATAACTCAAACAAGCAAGAAATGAACATAAAACATCAAATTGCATTAAATGAAATTAAAATCAACAAAAGTGTTCAAAAACTAAAAAGAGGCACAAAAGAGAAATTAACAAGAGGAACTAAGAGAATTGAAGAAAACAAACAAGGAAAAGTAAAGGAAACTAGATGAAAACAAGAAATTAAACCTAGATCTAAGAGGAACTAACCTAATTCTAGAGAGAAGAGGGAGCTTCTCTCTCTAGAAACTACCTAAATCATGATCCTAAGCTAATCTAATTGCTTCCTCCTTTGTCCAATCTTGAATTTTACATCAAATAGCCTCAGAAATGAGTTGGATTTGGGCTTGGAAAGCTTAAAAATCTCCCCCAGCGTATTCACTTTAATGAGGTCATGTGACCAGTGTCACGTGTGTGCATGGCTGACGCGTGTGTGTCGCCTTGCAAATGCCTTCTCACGCATGTACGTGGCCATTAATGTCCTTCTCACGCATACGCGTGGATTACGCGTGCGCGTGGCCTTGAGTCCTCTAAATGCTTATTTCTTCATGAATTCTCCACTTTGCATGCTTTTCTCTTCACTTCTTCCATCCGGTCCTTGCCTTATAAGCCTGAAATCACTCAACAAACATATCAAGACATCGAATAGAATTAAAGTGAATTAAATTTATTAATTTAAGGGCCTAAAAAGAATGTTTTCACTCTTAAACACAAAATTAGGGAGAATTACAAAAGCGTGCTATTTTATTAAATAAATGTGAGATAAGTTGATAAAATCCCCTAAATTAAGCACAAGATAAACCACAAAATTGGGGTTTATCAACCACATCCACGAGACATCATTTGGTTCCTGTTCACACCAAACAAGTGATAGCAAGGTGATCAGTCTCAATGTCGCAAGTCTAGCGTTTTAAAGTCCCAAATGCATGCTCATGAACATTCATGCCATATATATCAGTTAGATATCCTAATCAGCATGTATAGACACTCAGAGTATGCCCAGAAGCATAGTCAGTCCGTCCCTCAGGCTCTACAGGAATGAACTATTCTGATACCATAATGTAACACCCTACTACATTGATCTTTACACCTAGGCTATAAAATAGAGGTGGCAAAGTGCTAAGACCTCTAAAATAATATATATATATATATATAGTATAATAATTGAAAGGATATAATATACGAGGGGCCTTGAAGAAAAGGTAGAGCGAAAATTGCAAAATATAAAAGCGCAACGCTCATAAATAACGTAACTTGCGTAAGAAGAAATATATATATATATATATATATATATATATATATATATATATATATATATATATATATATATATATATATATATATATATATGGAAGGTAAGAATAGAGGATCAAGATACAAAATATCAAACTCCAAACTCAGCCTGTAAAGCTAAGGCTGGCCAGTGAATATTTACATACATATAAACATAATCCATAACCCAAAATACATAAAAGCAACCCTAGTTCTCCATAAACGTCTATGAGGTGCAAAAGTAAATCATATATACATAGGGAATATATATATATATATATAACGAAACAGAACAAAAGTATAATCCCAAAAAGTCCACTTCACTGCGGAGAACTCCAAACGCCTAGTGAGGTGTCTTTTGACATGTGGTGCACGGAATTGTGATCACGCTTTTCACAACTCCGGTACAACTAACCAGCAAGTGCACTGGGTCGTCCAAGTAATAAAACCTTATGCGAGTAAGGGTCAATCCCACGGAGATTGCTGGCTTGAAGCAAGCTATGGTCATCCTGTAAATCTTAGTCAGGCGGATTCAATTGGTTATGAGTTTTGATAATTGAAAGATAAATAAAGCATAAATTAAAATAAAGATACTTATGTAATTCATTGGTGGGAATTTTAGATAAGCGTTTGGAGATGTTTTGTTGCTTCTGAACCCCTGCTTTCCTATTGTCTTCATCCAATCATGCGTGCTCCCTTCCATGGCAAGCTGTATGTTGGTGTATCACCGTTGTCAATGGCTACCATCCATCCTCTTAGTGAAAATGGTCCAGGTATGGTTTCTGTACGGCTAATCAACTGTCAGATCTCTCGTCTCGGATGAAAAATACCAGGCACAGCTACCGCACGGCTAATCATCTGTCGGTTCTCACTTGTGTCGGAATAGGATCTCTCTATCCTTTTGCACACTGTCACTGCGCCCAACATTCATGAGTTTGAAGCTCGTTGGTGCACGAAATTGTGATCTCAGGCAATGGCGCCAAAAACTCTGTACGCACGTCTTAATAGATTGTTTTTCATTCACAAATTCGATACAACTAACCAGCAAGTGCACTGGGTCGTCCAAGTAATAAAACCTTACGTGAGTAAGGGTCGATCCCACAGAGATTGTCGGCTTGAAGCAAGCTATAGTTATCTTGTAGATCTCAGTCAGGCGGATATCAAATGGTTATGGAGTTTTCGAAAATAAAATAATAAATAAACAGAAAATAAAGATAGAAATACTTATGTATATCATTGGTGAGAATTTCAGATAAGCGTATAGAGATGCTTTCGTCCCTCTGAACTTCTGCTTTCCTGCTGTCTTCATCCAATCAGTCCTACTCCTTTCCATGGTTGGCTTTATGTAAGGACATCACCATTGTCAATGGCTACTTTTCATCCTCTCTGTGAAAATGGTCCGATGCGCTGTCACTGCATGGCTAATCATCTGGAGGCATCACCGTGGTCAATGGCTGCATCCCATCCTCTTGTGAAAATGGTCCAAATGCTCTGTCACGGCACGGCTAATCATCTGAGGTTCTCGATCATACTGGAATAGGATTCACCCTCCTTTTGCGTCTGTCACTACGCCCAACACTCGCGAGTTTGAAGTTCATCACAGTCATTCAATCCCAGAATCCTACTCGGAATACCACAGACAAGGTTTAGACTTTCCGGATTCTCATGAATGCCGCCATCAATCTAGCTTATACCACGAAGATTCTGATTAAGAGATCCAAGAGATAGTCATCCAATCTAAGGTGGAACGGAAGTGGTTGTCAGGCACGCGTTCGTGGGAGAATGATGATGATTGTCACGTTCATCACATTCATGTTGAAGTGCGAATGAATATCTTAGAAGCGGAATAAGTTGAATTGAATAGAAAAACAGTAGTACTTTGCATTAATTCATGAGGAACAGCAGAGCTCCACACCTTAATCTATGGAGTGTAGAAACTCTACCGTTAAAAATGCATAAGTGAAAGGTTCAGGCATGACCGAAAGGCCAGCCCCCATGATCTAAGAACTATACGTCCCAAGATGCCTAATACAATAGTAAAAGGTCCTATTTATACTAAACTAGTTACTAGGGTTTATAGAAGTAAGTATTTGATGGATAAATCCACTTCCGGGGCCCACTTGGTGTGTGCTTGGGCTGAGCTTTAGCTTTCCACATACAGAGGCTCTTTCTGGAGTTGAACGCCAGGTTGTAACATATTTCTGGCGTTTAACTCTGGTTCGTGACGTGTTTCTGGCGTTTAACTCCAGACTGCAGCGTAGAACTGGCGTTCAACGCCCTTTTGTGTCATCTAAACTCGGCCAAAGTATGGACTATTATATATTGCTGAAAAGCCCTGGATGTCGACTTTCCAACGCAATTTGAAGCGCGCCATTTTGAGTTCTGTAGCTCCAAAAAATCCATTTTGAGTGCAGGGAGGTCAGAATCCAACAGCATCAGCAGTCCTTCTTCAACCTCTGAATCTGATTTTTGCTCAAGTCCCTCAATTTCAGCCAGAAAATACCTGAAATCACAGAAAAATACACAAACTCATAGTAAAGTCCAGAAATGTGAATTTAACATAAAAACTAATAAAAACATCCCTAAAAGTAACTAGATTCTGCTAAAAACATACTAAAAATAATGCCAAAAAGCGTATAAATTATCCGCTCATCAACTGAAAATTAAATAAGATAAAAAAAAAAGAGAATATACTATAAATTCCAAACTATCAATGAAACATAGCTCCAATCAGATGAACGGGACTTGTAACTTTTTTCCTCTTGAATAGTTTTGGCATCTCACTTTATCCATTGAAGTTCAGAATGATTGGCATCTATAGGAACTCAGAGTTCAGATAGTGTTATTGATTCTCCTAGTTCAGTATGTTGATTCTTGAACACAGCTACTTTGTGAGTCTTGGCCGTGGCCCTAAGCACTTTGTTTTCCAGTATTACCACCGGATACATAAATGCCACAGACACATAATTGGGTGAACCTTTGCAGATTGTGACTCAGCTTTGCTAAAGTCCCCAATTAGAGGTGTCCAGGGTTCTTAAGCACACTCTTTTTTTTGCTTTGGACCTTGACTTTAACCTCTCAGTCTCAAGTTTTCACTTGACACCTTCACGCCACAAGCACATGGTTAGGGACAGCTTGGTTTAGCCGTTTAGGCCAGGATTTTATTCCTTTAGGCCCTCCTATCCACTGATGCTCAAAGTCTTGGGATCCTTTTTATTACCCTTGCCTTTTGGTTTTAAGGGTTACTAGCTTTTTGCTCTTGCCTCTTGGTTTTAAGAGCTTTTGGCTTTTTCTGCTTGCTTTTTCTCTTTTTTTTTTTTGCAAGCTTTGTTTTTTTTTTTGCTGCTTTCTCTTGCTTCAAGAATCATTTTTATGATTTTTCAGATTATCAAATAACATGTCTCCTTGTCATCATTCTTTCAAGAGCCAACATATTTAACATTCTTAAACAACAACTTCAAAATACATATGCACTGTTCAAGCATTCATTCAGAAAATAAGAAGCATTGTCACCACATCAACATAATTAAACTAAGTTCAAGGATAAATTCGAAACTCATGTACTTCTTGTTCTTTTGAATTAAACATTTTTCATTTAAGAGAGGTGATGGATTCATAGGACATTCATAACTTTAAGACAAAGTTACTAAATACTAATGATCATGTAATAAGATACAAACATGGATAAGCACTTAACATAAAAAAATGAAAAACAGAGAATTTAAGAGCAAGGAATGAGTCCACCTTAGTGATGGTGGCGTTTCCTTCTTGAGGAACCAATGATGTCCTTGAGCTCTTCTATGTCTCTTCCTTGTCTTTGTTGCTCCTCCCTCAATGCTTTTTGATCTTCTCTAATTTCATGGAGTATGATGGAGTGCTCTTGATGTTCCACCCTTAGTTGTCCCATGTTGGAACTTAATTCTCCTAGGGAGGTGTTGATTTGCTCCCAATAGTTTTGTGGAGGGAGATGCATTTGAGGCATCTCCGGGATTTCATGGTGATGAGCTTCATGCGTCTCTTGAGATCCATGAATGGGCTCTCTTGCTTGCTCCATCCTTTTCTTAGTGATGGGCTTTTCTTCCTCAATGGGAATGTCTCCTTCTATGAAAGCTTCAACTGAGTAACATAGATGGCAAATAAGATGAGGAAAAGCTAGCCTTGCCATGGGGGAGGACTTTTCGGCTATTTTGTAGAGTTCAAGGGAGATGACTTCATGAACTTCTACTTCCTCTCCAATCATGATGCTATGAATCATGATGGCCCGATCCACAGTAACTTCAGATCGGTTGCTAGTGGGGATGATGGAGCGCTGGATGAACTCTAACCATCCTCTAGCCACAGGCTTGAGGTCCAGTCTTCTTAGTTGAACCGGCTTGCCTTTGGAGTCAATCTTCCATTGAGCTCCTTCCACACATATGTCCATGAGGACTTGGTCCAACCTTTGATTAAAGTTGACCCTTCTAGTGTAGGGGCGTGCATCTCCTTGCATCATGGGCAAGTTAAACGCCAACCTCACATTTTCCGGACTAAAATCTAAGTATTTCCCCCGAACCATGGTGAGATAATTCTTTGGGTTCGGGTTCTTACTTTGATCATGGTTCCTAGTGATCCATGCATTGGCATAGAACTCTTGAACCATTAGGATGCCGACTTGTTGGATGGGGTTTGTTAGAACTTCCCAACCTCTTCTTTGGATTTCATGTCGGATCTCCGGATACTCATTTCTCTTGAGCTTGAAAGGGACCTCGAGGATCACCTTCTTCTTGGCCACAACATCATAGAAGTGGTCTTGATGAGCTTTGGAGATGAATCTTTCCATCTCCCATGACTCGGAGGTGGAAGCTTTTGTCTTCCCTTTCTCTTTCTTAGAGGATTCTCCGGTCTTGGGTGCCATCAATGGTAATGGAAAAATAAAAAAGCTTATGCTTTTACCACACTAAACTTAGAATATTGCTCGTCCTCGAGCAAGAGAAGAAAGAATAGATGAAGAAGAAGAAGAAAATATGGAGGAGAGGAGGGAGAGGTGTATTCGGCCAAGAAGAGAAGAGAGGGTTGTGTTGTGTGAAAATGAGGAAGAATGGAGGGCTTTATATAGGAAAGGGAGGGGGGGTAAGGTTCGGCCATAAGGGTGGGTTTTGGGTGGGAAATTGATTTTGAATTTTGAAGGTAGGTGGAGTTTATGAGGTAGGTTTATGGGGAAGAGTGGATGGATGTGAGTGGTGAAGTGGTGATAGGGAAGAGAGATTGAGGTGATTGGTGAAGAGTTTTGGGGAAGAGTGTTTATTGGGAAGAGAGGATGAAAATTGAGAAGAGGGAAGAGATTGAGTGGTGGTAGGTGGGGATCCTGTGGGGTCCACAGATGCTGAGATGATCCTGTGGGGTCCACAGATGCTGAGGTGTCAAGGAATTGCATCCCTGCACCAATTAGGCATGTAAAATGCCTTTGCATGCAATTCTGGCGTTCAAACGCCGAATTGATGCTTGTTCTGGGCGTTTAGCGCCCAGATGCAGCATATTTCTGGTGTTGAACGACAGCCAGATGCTTGTTTCTGGCGTTCAGCGCCACCTTTTCTCACTGTGCATTTCTGGCGTCTGAACGCCAGGATACTACTTGTTTCTGGCGTTCAACGCCAGAAACATGCTCTGTTCTGGCGTTGAACGCCAGACAGATGCTCCTTACTGGCGTTTAAATGCCAGTAAGATCCTCCTCCAGGGTGTGATTTTTCTTCTGCTGTTTTTTATTCTGTTTTCAATTTTTCTATTTATTTTGTGACTCCACATGATCATGAACCTAATAAAACATGAAATAACAATAAAAATAAATTAAAATTAGATAAATAAAAATTGGGTTGCCTCCCAACAAGCGCTTCTTTAATGTCAATAGCTTGACAGTGGGATCTCATGGAGCCTCACAGATGTTCAGAGCATTGTTGAGACTCCCCAACACCAAACTTAGAGTTTGGATATGGGAGTTCAACACCAAACTTAGAATTTGGTTGTGGCCTCCCAACACCAAACTTAGAGTTTGACTGTGGGGGCTCTGGTTGACTCTGTTTTAAGAGAAGCTTACTGTGCCTCTTTTCCATGTTTACAGAAGGATAACCTTGAGTTGTAAACACAAGGGAGTCCGCATTCAATTGAAGGACTAATTCACCTCTGTCAACATCAATCACAGCTCTTGCTGTGGCTAGGAAGGGTCTTCCAAGGATGATGGATTCATCCTCATCCTTCCCAGTATCTAGGATTATGAAATCAGCAGGGATGTAAAGGCCTTCAACCTTTACTAATATGTCCTCTACTTGGCCATAAGCTTGTTTTCTGGAATTGTCTGCCATCTCTAATGAGATTCTGGCAGCTTGTACCTCAAAGATTCCCAGTTTCTCCATTACAGAGAGTGGCATGAGGTTTATTCCTGACCCCAGGTCACATAGAGCCTTCTCAAAGGTCATGGTGCATATGGTACAAGGTATTAGGAACTTTCCAGGATCCTGTTTCTTCTGAGGTAATCTCAGTTGATCCAATGCATTTAGTTCATTGGTGAACAGGGGAGGTTCATCTCCCCAAGTCTCTTTACCAAATAAATTGGTATTCAGCTTCATGATTGCACCCTTCAGTAACATCCTCATTCTCTTCAGAAGAGGAATACTCATCAGAGCTCATGAATGGTGTAAGGAGGTTCAATGGAATCTCTATGGTCTCTAGATGAGTCTCAGATTCCTTTGGTTCCTCAGAGAGAAACTCCTTATTGATCACTAGACGTCCCAGGAGGTCTTCCTCCTTGGGATTCACGTCCTCTCCTTCATCCTTGGGTTCGGCCATGATGGTTATATCAATGGCCTTGCACTCTCCTTTTGGATTTTCTTCTGTATTGCTTGGGAGAGTACTAGGAGGGATTTCAGTGATCCTTTTACTCAGCTGGCCCACTTGTGCCTCCAAATTTCTAATGGAGGACCTTGTTTCATTCATGAAACTTACAGTGGCCTTAGATAGATCAGAGACTAAGTTTGCTAAATTAGATGTATTTTGTTCAGAGTTCTCTGTCTGTTGCTGAGTGGATGATGGAAAAGGTTTACTATTGTTAAACCTATTTTTTCCACCATTATTAAAGCCTTGTTGAGGCTTTTGATCCTTCCATGAGAGATTTGGGTGATTTCTCCATGAGAAATTATAGGTGTTTCCATATGGTTCATCCATGTAATTTACCTCTGCTATTGCAGGGTTCTCAGGATCATAAGCTTCTTCTTCAGAAGATGCCTCTTGAGTACTATTGGATGCAGCTTGCATTCCAGTCAGACTCTGAGAAATCATATTGACTTATTGAGTCAATATTTTGTTCTGAGCCAATATGGCATTCAGAGTATAAATTTCAAGAACTCCCTTCTTCTGAGGTGTCCCATTACCCACAGGATTCCTCTCAGAAGTGTACATGAACTGGTTATTAGCAACCATGTCAATGAGTTCTTGAGCTTCTGCAGGCATTTTCTTTAGGTGAATGGATCCACCTGCAGAAGTCTCCAAGGACATCTTAGCTAATTCAGACAGACCATCATAGAATATATCCAGGATGGTCTATTCTGAAAGCATGTCAGAAGGACACTTTTTGGTCAGTTGCTTGTATCTCTCCCAAACTTCATAGAGGGATTCACCTTCTTTCTGTCTGAAGATTTGAACATCCACTCTAAGCTTGCTCAGCTTTTGAGGAGGAAAGAACTTGGCTAAAAAAGCCGTGACCAGCTTATCCCAAGAGTTCAGACTATCTTTGGGTTGAGAGTCCAACCACACTCTAGCTCTGTCTCTTACAGCAAAAGGGAAAAGCATGAGCCTGTAGACTTCAGGATCTACTCCATTAGTCTTAACAGTATCACAGATCTGCAAAAATTCAGTTAAGAACTAAAAATGATCTTCAGATGGAAGTCCATGAAACTTACAGTTCTGCTGCATCAAAGAAACTAATTGAGGTTTCAGCTCAAAGTTGTTTGCTCCAATGGTAGAGATGGAGATGCTTCTTCCATGTAAATTGGAATTAGGTGCAGTAAAGTCACCAAGCATCCTCCTTGCATTATTATTATTTTCGGCTGCTATCTCCTCTTCTTGTTCGAAAATTTCTGAAAGGTGCTTGCTGGATTGTTGTAATTTAGCTTCTCTTAGTTTCCTCTTCAGAGTTCTTTCAGGTTCTGGATCTGCTTCAACAAGAATATTCTTGTCTTTGCTCCTGCTCATATGAAAAAGAGAGAACAGAAAAATAATAATAGGGATCCTTTTTACCACAGTATAGAGGTCCCTGTGTGAGTAGAAGAAAAGAAGAAGAAAAGAATGTAATGTAAGGAAAGAAACACAAGGGTGAGGAGAGCAGAGATGTGAGATGAAGAGAAGTGTTAGTAGATGAATAAATAAATAAAAGGAGATGAGAGAGAAAGAGGATTTTCAAAAATAATTTTTGAAAAAGAGTTAGTGATTTTCGAAAATAGTTTTTGAAAAAGGTTAGTAATTTTCGAAAATTAAAATAAAAAATTAAAATAATTAGTTAATTAAAAAGAAATTTTGAAAAAGAGGGAAGATATTTTCGAAAATTAGAGAGAGAGAGTTAGTTAGGTAGTTTTGAAAAAGATAAGAAACAAACAAAAAGTTAGTTAGTTAGTTGAAACAAATTTGAAAATCAATTTTGAAAAGATAAGAAGATAAGAAGTTAGAAAAGATATTTTAAAATCAAATTTTTGAAAAAGATATGTTTTAAAAAGATATGATTAAAAAGATATGATTTTGAAAAAGATAAGATAGAAAGATATTTTTGAAAAGATATGATTGAAATTAATTTTGAAAAAGATTTGATTTTTAAAATCACAATTAATGACTTGATTCACAAGAAATCACAAGATATGATTCTAGAACTTAAAGTTTGAATCTTTCTTAACAAGTAAGTAACAAACTTGAAATTTTTGAATCAAAACATTAATTGTTGATGATATTTTCGAAAATTATGAGATAGAATGAAGAAAAAGATTTTTGAAAAAATATTTTTATAATTTTCGAAAATAAATAAGAAAAATGAAAAAAATTTTGATTTTTGAAAAAGATTTTGAAAAAGATAAGATTTTTAAGTTGAAAATTTGATTTGACTCATAAAAATAACTAGATTTTTAAAAAAATTTTAAAAAAGTCAATCCAAATTTTCGAAATTTATGAGTGAAAAAGGGGAAAATATTTTTTTGATTTTTGAATTTTTAATGATGAGAGAGAAAAACATGAAAATGATGCAATGCATGAAAATTTTGGATCAAAACAATGAATGCATGCAAGAATGCTATGAATGTCAAGATGAACACCAAGAACACTTTGAAGATCATGATAAACATCAAGAACATATTTTTGAAAAATTTTCAATGCAAAGAAAATATGCAAGACACCAAACTTAGAAATCTTTTATGTTCAGAAACTATGAATGCAAAAATGCACATAAAAAACAAGAAAAGACACAAAACAAGAAAATATGAAGATCAAACAAGAAGACTGGCCAAGAACAACTTGAAGATCATGAAGAACACTATGAATGCATGAATTTTCGAAAAATGCATAAAATTTTTAGAAAAAAAAAATGCAACTAACACCAAACTTGAAAATTGACTCAAGACTCAAATGAGAAACACAAAATATTTTTAATTTTTATGATTTTCTAATTTTTTTTTTTGTATTTTTATTTTATATTTTTCGAAAATTAGTGTGAAAAAGAAAAATAAGGATTCCAAAATTTTTAATATGAATTCCAGGAATCTTGCACTCTTATTCTAAAGCTCCAATCTGAGGGTTATACATGGCTTAATAGCCAGTCAAGCTTTAGCATGTAAATCTTTTGGATCTGAAACAACAGCAGGTGGATTAGCAACAACTAGCTTGCTCTTAATAATATTGGTTTGGAAGCCCTAGTCCAAATGAATTTAGACATGGCTTTACAGCAAGTCAGGCTTAAACATGCTTCATGAAACACTAGAATTCATTCTTAAAAAATTTTAGAATAATTTTCGAAAACAGATGAGAAATTTTTGAAAGATTTTTGAAAAATTTTTGAAAATTTTTTTTTTGAAAACAAAATAAGAAGAAAATTATCTAATCTGAGCAACAGGACGAACCGTCAGTTGTCCAAACTCGAACAATCACCGGTAACGGCGCCAAAAACTTGGTGCACGAAATTGTGATCTCAGGCAACGGCGCCAAAAACTCTGTACGCACGTCTTAATAGATTGTTTTTCATTCACAAATTCGATACAACTAACCAGCAAGTGCACTGGGTCGTCCAAGTAATAAAACCTTACGTGAGTAAGGGTCGATCCCACGGAGATTGTCGGCTTGAAGCAAGCTATGGTTATCTTGTAGATCTCAGTCAGGCGGATATCAAATGGTTATGAAATTTTCGAAAATAAAATAATAAATAAACAGAAAATAAAGATAGAAATACTTATGTATATCATTGGTGAGAATTTCAGATAAGCATATAGAGATGCTTTCGTCCCTCTGAACTTCTGCTTTCCTGCTGTCTTCATCCAATCAGTCCTACTCCTTTCCATGGCTGGCTTTATGTAAGGACATCACCATTGTCAATGGCTACTTTTCATCCTCTCTGTGAAAATGGTCCGATGCGTTGTCACTGCATGGCTAATCATCTGGAGACATCACCGTGGTCAATGGCTAATCATCTGAGGTTCTCGATCATACTGGAATAGGATTCACCCTCCTTTTGCGTCTGTCACTACGCCCAGCACTCGCGAGTTTGAAGTTCGTCACAGTCATTCAATCCCAGAATCCTACTCGGAATACCACAGACAAGGTTTATACTTTCCGGATTCTCATGAATGCCGCCATCAATCTAGCTTATACCACAAAGATTCTGATTAAGAGATCCAAGAGATAATCATCCAATCTAAGGTGGAACGGAAGTGGTTATCAGGCACGCGTTATGGGAGAATGATGATGATTGTCACGTTCATCACATTCATGTTGAAGTGCGAATGAATATCTTAGAAGCGAAATAAGTTGAATTGAATAGAAAAACAGTAGTACTTTGCATTAATTCATGAGGAACAGCAGAGCTCCACACCTTAATCTATGGAGTGTAGAAACTCTACCGTTAAAAATACATAAGTGAAAGGTTCAGGCATGGCTGAAAGGCCAGCCCCCATGATCTAAGAACTATACGTCCCAAGATGCCTAATACAATAGTAAAAGGTCCTATTTATACTAAACTAGTTACTAGGGTTTACAGAAGTAAGTATTTGATGCATAAATCCACTTCCGGGGCCCACTTGGTGTGTGCTTGGGCTGAGCTTTAGCTTTCCATGTGCAGAGGCTCTTTCTGGAGTTGAACGCCAGGTTGTAACATATTTCTGGCGTTCAACTCTGGTTCGTGACGTGTTTCTGGCGTTTAACTCCAGACAGCAGCGTAAAACTGGCGTTCAACGCCCTTTTGCGTCATCTAAACTCGGCCAAAGTATAAACTATTATATATTGCTGGAAAGCCCTGGATGTCTACTTTCCAACGCAGTTGAAAGCGCGCCATTTTGAGTTATGTAGCTCCAGAAAATCCATTTTGAGTGCAGGGAGGTCAGAATCCAACAGCATCAGCAGTCCTTCTTCAACCTCTGAATCTGATTTTTACTCAAGTCCCTCAATTTCAGCCAGAAAATACCTGAAATCACAGAAAAACACACAAACTCATAGTAAAGTCCAGAAATGTGAATTTAACATAAAAACTAATAAAAACATCCCTAAAAGTAACTAGATTCTGCTAAAAACATACTAAAAACAATGCCAAAAAGCGTATAAATTATCCGCTCATCACACGTCACAGTCATCCCGTCCAAGATCCTACTCGGAATACCACAGACAAGGTTTAGACTTTTTGGATCTCAGGAATACTGCCAATTGGTTCTAGCCTCTACCATGAAGGTTCTAATCTCACGGATTCGAATGCTCTATTGTCAGGAGAGGCAAGTCAAATCCGTGGATCAGAGACCCAAGAGATTATACTCCGGCTGTCATCCAATGACTATGTTGAATATCATGTAGACCACTTATGGTTGTCAGGCACGGGGATCTTGGCTAAGCGAGTAACGAAGATAGTGGGTGATTGTCACGGGTCACCCCTTCATTCTGACTTAATTGAATTAAGTATGAGAGTATATCTTGGAGAAGAAGTAATCATGAAGTGAAAGAGAAACAATAGTACTTTCATTAATTCATAAAGAATAGCAGAGCTCCGCACCTTAATCTATGAGGTGTAGAAACTCCACCGTAGTAAATACATAAGAGAAAAAGGTATAGGCATGGCCGAATGGCCAGCCTCCCAAATGTAACATAAAAGTGAAAAGAGGTTCACTCATCCCCCTCCTTTACAATAGTAAAAAGTACTATTTATACTAAACTAGTTACTAAGGATTACAGAAAATAAGTAACTAAGTGTAGATAGTGCAGAAATCCACTTACGGGGCCCACTTGGTGTGTGCTTGGGCAGAGCTTTGAGTTTTACACGTGCATAGGCCTTTTCTATGCCAGCTTGGATGCCAGTTTAGGCGTTTAACTCCAGTTCTGGTGCCAGTTCCGGCTTTTTACGCCAGAAAAGGGTCTCTGGATTGCGTTGAATGCTAGTTTGGGCCATCAAATCTCGAAAGAAGTATGAACTATTGTACATTTGTGGAAAGCCCAAGATGTTAGCTTTCCAGCCCAATTGAGAGCGCATCAATTGGACTTCTGTAGCTCCAGAAAAATGCATTAGTTTGAGTGCAGGGAGATCAGAATCCAACAGCATTTGCAGTCCTTTCTCAGCCTCTGAATCAGATTTTTGCTCAGGTCCCTCAATTTCATCCAGAAAATACCTAAAATTACAGAAAAACACACAAACTCATAGTAAAGTCCAGAAATGTAATTTTTTCATAAAAACTAATAAAAATATAATAAAAAGTAACTAAAACATACTAAAAATTTCCTAAAAACAATGCCAAAAAGCGTATAAATTATCCTCTCATCACAACACCAAACATAAATTGTTGCTTGTCCCCAAGCAACCAAAAACAAAATAAGATAAAAAGAAGAGAAAATATAATAAATTTCAAAATATCAATAAAGCTTAGTTCCAATTAGATGAGCGGGACTAGTAGCTTTTTGCTTCTGAATAGTTTTGGCATCTCACTTTATCCTTTGAAGTTCAGATTGATTGGCATCCATAGGAACTCAGAATTCAGATATTGTTATTGATTCTCCTAGTTTAGTATGTTGATTCTTGAACACAGCTACTTTATGAGTCTTGGCCGTGACCCTTTAGCATTTTGTTTTCCAGTATTACCACCGGATACATAAATGCCACAGAGCCACGGACACATAACTGGGTGAACCTTTTCAGATTGTGACTCAGCTTTGCTAGAGTCCCCAGTTAGAGGTGCCCAGAGTTCTTAAGCACACTCTTTTGCTTTAGATCACGACTCTTACCACTCAGTCCCAAGCTTTTCACTTGGACCTTCATGACACAAGCACATGATTAAGGACAGCTTGATTTAGCCGCTTAGGCTAGAATTTTATTCCTTTGGGCCCTCCTATCCACTGATGCTCAAAGCCTTGGATCCTCTTTACCCTTGCCTTTTAGTTTAAAGGGTTACTGGCTTTTTTGCTCTTGCCTTTTGGTTTAAAGAGCTATTGGCTTTTTTCTGCTTGCTTTTTCTTTTTCTTTATTTTTTGCCATTTTTTTTCGCAAGCTTTGTGTTTTTCACTGCTTTTTCTTGCTTTAAGAATCAATTTTATGATTTTTCAGATTATCAATAATATTTCTCTTTTTTCATTATTCTTTCAAGAACCAACAATTTTAACATTCATAAACTTCACTATAAAAAATATGCACTATTCAAGCATTCATTCAGAAAACAAAAAGTATTGCCACTACATCAAAATAATTAAACTATTTTCAAGATAGAATTCTAAATTCATGTACTTCTTTTTCTTTTTCAGAAAAAATTTTTCATTTAAGAAAGGTGAAAGATTCATGGAACATTCATAACTTTAAGACATAGACACTAAACACTAATGATTATGTAATGAAGACACAAACATAGTCAAAAATAAAGCATAAAAATCGAAAACAAAAAAGAAAATAAACAAGGAGATTAAAGAACGGGTCCACCTTAGTGATGGTGGCTTCTTCTTCCTCTTGAAAAACCAATGGAGTTCTTGAGCTCCTCTATATCTCTTCATTGCCTTTGTTGCTCCTCTCTCATGGCCTTTTGGTCCTTTCTGATTTCATGGAGGATGATGGAGTGCTCTTGGTGCTTCACTCTTAGTTGCTCCATGTTGGAACTCAATTCTCCTAAAGAGGTGTTGAGTTGCTCCCAATAGTTGTGTGGAGGAAAATGCATCCCTTAAGAAATCTCAAGGATTTCTTGATGAGGGACTTCTTCATGCTCTTGTTGAGGTCCATGAGTGGGCTCTCTTGTTTGCTCCATCCTCTTTCTAGTGATGGGCTTTTGAGATGAAACTCTCCATCTCCCATGACTCAGAGTTGGAAGCAACTGCCTTCCCTTTCCTCTTCCTAGAGGTTTCTCTGGCCTTAGGTGCCATTAATGGTTATGGAAAAATAAAAAGTAGAGCTTTTTTCCATACCAAACTTAAAAGGTTTGCCCGTCCTCGAGCAAAAGAAGAAAGAAAGGATTAGAAGAAGAAGATATGGAGGAGATGGAGGTGTGTGAATGGTTCGGCCAAGGGGGGTTTTAGGTGGTTATGATGTGTGAAAATGAAGGAGTGATGAGGGGCTTATATAGGAGTGGAGTGGAGAGGGAATTATTGTAATAGGGGTTGGGTTTGGGAGGAAGACGGCTTGAATTTGAATGGGTGGGGGTAGGTGGGTTGTATGATGGTTTTAGAGGAGAAATGGAGGTGATTGGTGGAGGTTATTTTGGGGAAGAGTGTTATGAAAAAGTGTGAAGAGGAGAGAAAAAGAGTTGGGTAGGTGGAGATCCTGTGGGGTCCACAGATCCTGAGGTGTCAAGGAATTTTGCTCCCTGTACCTTTCTGGCGTTTAAACGCCCCTGGATAGCCCTCTCTGGTGTTTTAACGCCAGTCTGCTGCCTTTCCTGGCGTTAAACGCCAGTCTGTCTACCAATTCTGGCGTTTGACACCCAGAATACTGCCAGCCTAGGCATTAAACGCCCATTCTGCTATCTTTACTGGCGTTTAAACGCCAGTAAGCCTGTCCTCCAGGGTGTACTATTTTTTATGCTGTTTTTGATTCCGCTTTAATTCTGTAGCTATTTTTTTGACTCCACATGATCATCAACCTAAAGAAAACATAACATGGCAATGGAAAACAAATGTCTATAAAAAATAAATATAATTAAATAACATTAGGTTGCCTCCCAATAGGCTCTTCTTTAATGTCAATAGCTTGACAGTAGCTCGTTCAGAGTTTCACAGATACTCAGAGTATGATTGTGGCCTCCCAACACCAAACTTAGAGTTTGAATGTGGGGGCTCTGCTTGACTCTGTATTGAGAGAAGCTTTTCATGCTTCCTCTCCATGGTTACAGAGGAAGATCCTTGAGCCTTAAATACAAGGTAGTCCTCATTCAGTTGCAGGACTAACTCTCCTCTATCCACATCAATCACAGCTCTTGCTGTGGCTAGGAAGGGCCTTCCAAGGATTATGCATTTATCCTCATCCTTCCCAGTGTCTAGGATTATGAAGTCAGCAGGGATGTAAAGGCCTTCAACCTTCACTAAGACATCCTCTACAAGTCCATAAGCCTGTTTCATTGGTTTGTCTGCCATCTCTAGTGAGATTCTTGCAGCTTGTACCTCAAAGATCCCCAGTTTCTCCATTACAGAGAGTAGTATGAGGTTAACACTTGAACCAAGGTCACACAGAGCCTTCTTAAAGGTCATGGTGCCTATGGTGCAAGGAATTAAGAACCTTCCGGGATCCGATTTCTTTTGAGGTAATTTCTGCTGAACCAAGGTATTCAGTTCCTTAATGAGCAATGGAGGTCCATCCTCCCAAGTCTCATTACCAAATAGCTTGGCATTCAGCTTCATGATTGCTCCAAGATACCGAGCAACTTGCTCTTTAACAAGATCTTCATCCTCATCAGAGGAAGAATCTTTATCAGAGCTCATGAACTGCAGTATTAAGTTCCATGGAATCTCTCTGATCTTTATATGAGCCTCAGATTCCTTTGGTTCCTCAATAGGGAACTCCTTATTGATCAGTGGACATCCAGCAAGGTCTTCCTCACTGGAAATCACTGCATTTTTACTCTCTCCAGGTTCAGTCACTTTGGATATAGTTATGGCCTTGCACTCTCTTTTGGGATTCTCTTCTGTACTGCTTGGCAGAGTACTAGGAGGAGTTTCAGTAACTCTTTTACTTAGCTGACCCACTTGTGCCTCCAGATTTCTAATGGAGGACCTTGTTTTAGTAATGAAACTATGAGTGGTCTTAGTTAGATCAGAGACTATGGTTGCTAAATCAGAGAGGCTCTGCCTAGAATTCTCTATCTGTTGCTGAGAAAATGATGGAAAAGCCTTACTATTGCCAAACCTATTTTTCCTACCATTATTATTATTAAAGCCATGTTGAGGCTTCTGTTGATCCTTCTATGAGAAATTTGGATGATTTCTCCATGAAGGATTATAGGTGTTTCCATGGGATTCTCCCATGTAATTCACTTCTTCCATTGCAGGATTCTCAGGGTCATAAGCTTCTCCTTCAGAGGAAGCTTCTTTAGTACTGCCAGATGCAGCTTGCATTCCAGTCAGATTCTGAAAAATCATATTGACTTGCTGAGTCAATATCTTATTCTGAGCCAATATGGCATTCAGAGTATCAATCTCAAGAACTCCTTTCTTCTGAGCCATTCCATTATTCACAGGATTTCTTTCAGAAGTATACATAAACTGGTTATTTGCAACCATCTCAATGAGTTCCTAGGCTTCTGCAGGTGTTTTTTTCAGATGAAGAGATCCACCAGCAGAGTGGTCCAATGACGTCTTAGACAATTCAGACAGACCGTCATAGAATATTCCTAAGTTGCTCCATTCTGAAAGCATGTCAGAAGGACACCTTCTGATCAATTGCTTGTATCTTTCCCAAGCTTCATAGAGGGATTCACCTTCCTTCCGTCTGAAGGTTTGGACTTCCACTCTAAGCTTGCTCATCTTTTGAGGTGGAAAGAATTTGGCCAAGAAATTATTGACCAACTTTTCCCAAAAGTTCAGGCTTTCTCTAGGTTGTGAGTCCAACCATATCCTAGCTCTGTCTCTTACAGGAAAGGGGAAAAGCATAAGTCTGTAGACCTCGGAATCAACCCTATTGGTCTTAACAGTGTCACAGATTTGCAAGAATTTAGCTAAGAACTGATGAGGATCTTCCAATGGAAGTCCATGAAACTTACAATTCTGCTGCATTAGAGAAACTAATTGAGGCTTAAGCTCAAAGTTGTTTGCTCCAATTGCAGGAATTGAGATGCTTCTTCCATAGAAGTTGAAAGTTGGTGCAGTAAAGTCACCAAGCATCTTCCTTGCATTTCCACCATTATTCTCAGGTTCGGCTGCCATGTCTGCCTCTTTTTCAAAATTTGCTGTAAGGTCCTCTCCGGAGTGTTGAGCTTTAGCTTCTCTTAGCTTCCTCTTCAGAGTCCTTTCAGGTTCAGGATCAGCTTCAACAAGAATGTCCTTATCCTTGTTCCTGCTCATATGAAAAAGAAGAGAACAAAGAGAGTAGTGGAATCCTCTATGTCACAGTATAGAGATTCCTTTATGTGTCAGAGGAAAAGAAGAATAGAAGAATGAGGTAGAGAGAGTATAAGAAGAATTCGAACACAGAGAGAGGGAGAGGGTTCAAATTATTATATGAGTAGAAGAGAAATATTAGTAAATAAATAAAATAAATAGAAAGAGATGAGAAAGAGAGTATTCGAATTTTAAGAAGAGGGAAAAGAAAAATATTTTTATTTTTATTTAATTAATTAAGTTAGTTTCGAAAATTTGAAAAAGAAATACAAGAAAATTAAAAACTAAAACAATTAGTTAATTAAAAAGATTTTTGAAAAAGTGGTTACTGATTTTCGAAAATTAGAAGTGGAAAAGTAGTTAGGTGATTTTGAAAAAGATAAGAAATTGTAAACTTTTTTAAAATTAAAACAAACAAGTCAAGTAGTTAGTTGAAAAAGATTTGAAAATAAAGTTTGAAAAGATAAGAAGTTAGAAAAAGATTTTGAAATTAAAATTTTAAAAAGATATGATTGAAATTTATTTTGAAAAAGAATTGAAAAAGAAATTAAAAAGATTTGATTTTTAAAATTAAAGTTGATGACTTGACTAACAAGAAACTAAAAGATATGATTCTAGAATTTAAAGATTGAAACTTTCTTAACAAGAAAGTAACAAACTTGAAATTTTTGAATCAAAACATTAATTGTTAGCAAGGATTTTCGAAAATATGAAATAAAATTAAGAAAAAGATTTTGAGAAATTAGTTTTAAAATTTTCGAAAACATTAAAAGAAAAATGAAAAAGATTTTGAAAAATTTTAAGAATGAAATTCGAAAATCATAAAAAAAATGAAAAAGAATTGATTTTGAAAAAGATTTGAAAAGATAAAGTTTTTAAATTGAAATTTTGACTTGACTAACAAGAAACAACTAAATTTTAAAAATTTTGGACCAAGTGAACTCAAAATTTCGAAAATTATGAGAAGAATAAGGAAAATATATTTTTTTTGACTTTTGAATTTTTAATGAGGAGAGAGAAAAACAACAAAATGAAACAAAACATAAAAATTTAAGATCAAAACAAATAATCCATGCAAGAACACTTTGAATGTCAAGATGAACACCAAGAACACTTTGAAGATCATGATGAACATCAAGAACATATTTTTGAAAATTTTTAAGAAAAGAAAGACATGCAAGACACCAAACTTTAAGAACTTTTGTACTAGAGACACTAACAATTTGAAAATGCATATGAAAAATAAGAAAAAACACAAAACAAGAAAATGTAAAGATAAAACAAAGAAAATCATCAAGAACAATTTGAAGATCATGAAGAACATAATGCATGAATTTTTGAAAATTTTAAGAAAATTAAAAAAAATACAATTGGCACCAAACTTAAAATTTGACACAAGGCTCAAACAAGAAACACAAATTTTTTTGGTTTTTATGATTTCATTAATTTTTTTTTGTATTTTTTTCAAAATTATTTTGGAAAAAGAAAATAAAAAAATTCAAAATTTTTAATAAGAATTCCAGGATTCATGCAATGTTAGTCTAAAGCTTCGGTCCAAAAGAATTAGACATGGCCAAATGGCCAGCCAAGCTTTAGCACAGAATTATAAATGAGAAACCAAAGGCTCCTCCAATAGCTACAATGATAAGTGGAAGCTTCAGTCCAAAAGATTAGACATGGCTTAATAGCCAGCCAAGCTTCAACATATCATCATGGAGCTCTAAGATGGAATTCATTCTTAAAAATTCTGAAGAACATTTTCTTTTTCGAAAACTTTTTGAAAAGAAAATAAAGGTTGAAACAAGAAAGAAGGTTACCTAATCTAAGCAACAAGATAAACCGTCAGTTGTCCAAACTCGAACAATCTCCGGCAACGGCGCCAAAAAACTTGGTGCACGGAATTTTGATCACATTTTTCACAACTCCGGTACAACTAACCAGCAAGTGCACTGGGTCGTCCAAGTAATAAAACCTTACGGGAGTAAGGGTCGATCCCATGGAGATTGCTGGCTTGAAGCAAGCTATGGTCATCTTGTAAATCTTAGTCAGACAGATTCAACTGGTTATGAGTTTTGATAATTGAAAGATAAATAAAGTGTAAATTAAAATAAAGATACTTATGTAATTCATTGGTGGGAATTTCAGATAAGCGTTTGGCGATGCTTTGTTGCTTCTGAACCTCTGCTTTCCTATTGTCTTCATCCAATTATGTGTGCTCCCTTCCATGGCAAGTTGTATGTTGGTGGATCACCATTGTCAATGGCTGCCATCCATCCTCTCAGTGAAAATGGTTCAAGTACGGTTTCTGTACGGCTAATCAACTTCTGAATCTCTCGTCTCGGATAAAAAATACCAGGCACAGCTACCGCACGTCTAATCATCTATCGGTTATCACTTGTGTCAGAATAGGATCTCTCTATCCTTTTGCACACTGTCACTGCACCCAACATTCGTGAGTTTGAAGCTCGTCACATTCATCCCGTCCCAGATCCTACTCGGAATACCACAGACAAGGTTTAGACTTTCCGGATCTCAAGAATGCTACCAATTGGTTCTAGCTTCTACCACGAAGGTTCTAATCTCACAGATTCGAATGCTTTGTTGTCAAGAGAGGCAAGTCAAATCCGTGGATCAGAGACCCAAGAGATTATACTCCGGCTGTCGTCCAATGACTATGTTGAACATCATGTAGACCACTTATGGTTGTCAGGCACGCGGATCTTGGCTAAGCGAGTAACGAAGATAGTGGGTGATTGTCACGGGTCACCCCTTCATTCTGACTTAATTGAATTAAGTATGAGAGTATATCTTGGAGAAGAAGTAATCATGAAGTGAAAGAGAAACAATAGTACTTTCATTAATTCATAAAGAATAGCAGAGCTCCGCACCTTAATCTATGAGGTGTAGAAACTCCACCGTAGTAAATACATAAGAGAAAAAGGTCTAGGCATGGCCGAATGGCCAGCCTCCCAAATGTAACATAAAAGTGAAAAGAGGTTCACTCCTCCCCCCTCCTTTACAATAGTAAAAAGTGCTATTTATACTAAACTAGTTACTAAGGATTACAGAAAATAAGTAACTAAGTGTAGATAGTGCAGAAATCCACTTACGGGGCCCACTTGGTGTGTGCTTGGGCAGAGCTTTGAGTTTTACACGTACATAGGCCTTTTCTATGCCAGCTTGGATGCCAGTTTGGGCGTTTAACTCCAGTTCTGGTGCCAGTTCCGGCGTTTTACGTCAGAAAAGGGTCTCTGGATGGCGTTGAACTCCATTTTGGGCTATCAAATCTCAGGCAAAGTATGAACTATTATACATTGATGGAAAGCCCAAGATGTTAGCTTTCCAGCCCAATTGAGAACGCATTAATTGGACTTCTGTAGCTCTAGAAAAATGCGTTTGAGTGCAGGGAGGTCAGAATCCAACAGCATCTGCAGTCCTTTCTCAGCCTCTGAATCAGATTTTTGCTCAGGTCCCTCAATTTTAACCAGAAAATACCTGAAATTACAGAAAAATACAAAAACTCATAGTAAAGTCCAGAAATATAATTTTTGCATAAAACTAATAAAAAGTAACTAAAACATACTAAAAACTACCTAAAAATAATGCCAAAAAGCGTATAAATTATCCACTCATCACAGCATCTGAAAAACACAAACATCATATGGTATGAGAACCAGGAATTCTCAGCATGGTAAAGGTGCCACACACATAAGATATAAGGTCCTGGAAATGCCAGAGGTAATCATAGAACGCCGACACTCAGATTATAATAATTAAAGAGCTAAAATAGAAACCATAAAATGGGGTAGTCCTCTATGGTTTTCTAAAGTTAACTAATTCTTTAAATCTAACTAAAACTTAACTAGGATCCTAACTCTCTCTGCCTTTCCTCTGTTTCTCCATCTCCAATGAAATTACAGAGACAAACGAGCAGACAATGGCGAACACAGGAAGAATACAAGTAATACAGATAGCAAATATAACAAATAGCATGTTACAATCACTTAGGCAATCCCAATTAATGCACAAGCAAGCAATTCAAACAATATGCATATGATGCATGCCTGTCCTATGGCTGATGAGTCTCATCTATCGGTTACCAAGCTAACCCAACAAGTCCGGCTACTAAACCCTGGACTGTGCCCCGTTGTGCATCCCCATGAGTCTATGCATAGATTTTTTCTTTACTCATTCATAATTCATTTATATATATATAATTTCTCAATGGGGGTTAACCTTCTCTGGAATTTCTATGTGTTCGGTCACCTCTTACGATGTAGGGTCGACAGAGTATCGAGTCTCAAAACCTGAAACACGTTGTGGCAAGCCACGCTACTTTACCCAGGAAAACTCGTATCTCAGATAATCATTTCACATTCATTCATAAACATTTTATAATCATTCATTATTTACTCATCATATAATTGCACTTTTATACATAACTCATCATAACCCGGAGCAAGTGGGACGAAACTACAACCCTTGCATCTACCTGGGGAGCCTCGATACTAACCAACCTGGAGCAAGTGGGGAGAGACCACAACCCTTGCATTTACCCAGGAGGTATGTTCTCATATGCCCAAGACGAACAAAGAAGGGGATCCTAACCTCCCGCCATCTCGTTGGAGTCGCACTTTCGAGAAAGAGTACTCAGATGTAACATTCATTCCTTTCTTAGCTAGTTTCATAATTCAAGTAGTATATATATATATATATATATATATATATATATATATATACATACATGTGCACCCTACCTCCTCATACCTAAATCATCACTTCTCAAACTTTTTTCATCTCCAAGTTTTCACCTATTCCTAGCTCTATCTCACTACTAGGCATATGATGCGTGAGTGATAAACCACTATTTTATGGTTTATCTTGTGCTCAATTGAGTGGATTTTATCAACTCTTTACCAACTTATTCATAATATTTGCATGGTTTTATATTTCCTTCCTGATTTTGTGCTATGATTGAAAACATGCTTCTTTGATCTTATATTTGCTTATTATTAATCCTCTCTTATTACCATTAGATGCCTTGATATGTGTGTTAAGTGATTTCAGATATTATAGGGTAGGAATGGCTCAGAGGATAGAAAGGAAACATGCAAAAGTGGAAGGAATACAAGAAGTTGGAGAAATTACTAAGCTGTCCAGCCTGACCTCTATGCACTCAAATGGCTATAACTTTAGCTATAGAGGTCCAAATGACGCGGTTCCAATTGCGTTTGAAAGCTAACGTCTGGGGCTTCAATTTGATATATAATATGCTATGGTTTCCCTAACGCTAGACGACGCGACCGCGTGGTCCATGCGGCCGCGTCGCAGTGACAGAAATCCAGCGTGATTGAATTCGAGACCAGCGAATTCTGGGCTGTTTCTGACCCAGTTCTCGGTCCAGAAAACACAAATTAGAGGCTATAAAGTGGAGGAATTGCATCCATTCATAAGAGAGCTCGCCGATTTTCACTTTCCATGATTTAGATTTAGTTTGAGAGGGAGATTCTCTCCCTTCTCTCTTAGGATTAGGATTAGGATTAGGATTTAGGACTTCTCTTAGTTTTTAAGAGTGACTCTCGATCCAGGTTTAGTATTTACTTTAATTTATGTTTCTATACTACATTTACTTTAATGCTTTTATTCGTACCTATAAATGTTGCCAACTTGACTTATGAATCCTTCCCATGTTATGATTTGAATTAATGATTATTTGAGGTATTTCAGTTATTGATTGCTTTCTCCTTAATTTGTGTTACCATTGCTTTCTATCTGAAGATATTTTATTCCAACAATTTTACTTTTTCCCTTTTGGTCTTGGTTAAGAAATCAGTAACTCAACATTATTAAACTCAGCATAATTGATAATCGTTATCTTGCTAATTGAACTGAACTTCAATAATCTCAACTTTTTCTTAGGAAAATAAATAGGATTCGAAGGTCAAACTAATTAGTCCCTTGACTTTCCTTTACTTTAGTAAAGGTTAACTAAGTGGAATTTAGATTCAACTTTCATTATTGTTGAGGGAGATAACCAAGTTGGACTTCCAATTTCTCTTACCTTGCCAAAAGTTGCTTTACAGTGTTTATTTATTTTAATTGCCATCTACTTTACTTGTCATTTAAATCACTTGCTTCTCTCCTTCTAAACCCCGATTACAACCTTTATAGCCAATAATAAGAACACACTTCCTTGCAGTTCCTTGAGAAGACGACCCGAGGTTTGAATACTCGGTTAACAATTTTTAAAGGGGTTTGTTACTTGTGACACCCAAAACATTTGTACGAAGGGATTTCTGTCGGTTTAGAGACTATATCTACAACGCGACTGTTTTTATAAAATTCTTTACTGGAAAAAATCCCAACGTCAAAATGGCGCCGTTGCCGGAGAATTGCAAACGTTTGCCTTATTATTGGTTATTGTAAATATTTTCTTTTTACTTGTTTATTTGTTTTTATTTTTGCTTTTTCGTAAATTAAGAGGTTATTGGTTTTTATCTTATCTTATCTTAGTTTTAAATTTTAAAATTCAAATCTTTTTCAAAAATCATATTTTTTTTAAAAATCTTATCTTATCTTATTTCAAAAATCAAATTTCAAAAATTTCAAATTTCAAATTTCAAAATTTCAAATTCAAATTTCAAAATTTAATTTACAAATTTAAAATTTAAATAACCTTTTAATTTAAATTTGTTTTTATTTTTGTTTTTAATTTTTATTTGTTACTATGAACTCTCACCCCTTTGGCTATGAGTCTGGTTACAATTATGTTGCAGGAAGAAGAAATTACAATGAAAACAGGCATCAAGGTTGGAACAATCAAAGATGGGAGGAGTCACAAGGATTTGATCGACCCTCATGGCAACAACCACCTCCAATGGACTATCAACAACCACCACCATATGCCTATGAACCATTTCCTCAACATAACTTTGGACCACCAAACTCACAAGTCCCTTTTCACCATTCACCTCCATATGACCCTAACCCACATCCACCATACCAACCACCCTATAAACCAAATGAACCATACATAGATCCACCCCAACCTCCATTAGATAACAATACGCTCATCTCTAACATCATTGGTCTCACCTCTACACTCCAAAATCTTATATCCCACATGAACCAACCCTCTACCTCCAATATTCAACCCTCAAGCTCTAGTGCACTTCCTTTTCAACCACATAATGATCTTTTCATCCCATCACCACCCTCCATGGAAGAGCACCCACATCCATCAATCCAAGAGCAAGATGATCCCAATTATGTTATTGATATGGAACAGGAAAGAAGGAATCATCTTCGCGAATCCATACTTCATAAAGAGCTAGAGGAGGCCCTACGGGTAAAGGTAGGAGAGACCCTTGAAGATGCAGGAGTAGTTAAAGGGAGTTTTCATGGAAAGAAAAACATCGAGGATAAGTATGATTTTATACTTAAACAACTGGACAAAGCAGCAATTATTAAAAAGAAAGAAGTGGTTGCAAACTTAAGAGATGATGTACCTCCATTGGAAAGTCCAGTCACAGAGCCTCTTCCCACGGTGTTTGATGTTGATGTTGATTTTGAGGAGAGCGTACAACCTCCAAGGCAGATCATGGTTGAAGACTTTATAGAGGTTGATCAAGAGATGGAGATTAAAGAAGAAGAAGCACAACCTCCCATGCCCTTGGTGAGCAATAAAGAAGAGATTGAATTGGAGGAAAGCTACCAAGAGGATGAGGTTAAAACTGAAGAAGCTTGCAAAGAGGTGGAAATTTTCAAGGAAGAGCTTAAGGGAATGGAGCTTGAAATCTCTGTTCCAAACTTGTTAGAGACCCTTCCCCCTAAGTTGCCATCATCCTTCACAACATTCAAGTGGGTAAAATTCATATCCCTTAGCTTTCAAATTCCACTTGAATATGGGCTACTGGAGACGGATGGTCAACTTAGAGCTCTTTGTGGCATAAAGAGTAAGAGGAAGATAGTCAGTGGTAAGAACTGTCCTGCAAGGTTCATTATGGTTGGACGCTTTAAGTTTAAACGCAAGGGTTGGTGTGAAGCTCAATTGAATGGGTCTAGGAAGTTGTTTGGACGCTTCAGTGAGAATTCTAAGGCTGAACCACCCGGATGGAATCATGATAATCAACTTGAAGACGGGTGCAAAAGCAAGATCTGGGACCCCAGAATTCAGTCTAGAAATCAACACTCTTGGGGCCTTGTCACTTGCTTTAACTTACTTGAAGGCTTTCTGCGCCTAGTTTGGGACCCCGGAGGTTACTGGAAATACAAACATTGGTGGGGATTCCTGGATCAGTACAAGCATAAACCACCATAACAGGAAGCTCACCAAATGTCCAACTTAAGGACTTTAACTAAAAGTGCTAGGTGGGAGACAACCCACCATGGTATGATCGTCCTTTTTTATTTTTATTTAGTTTTATTTGTCTTTGAGTTTCATTTTATTTTATTATATTGAACCTGGAATTTTGCATCACATTCATATTAACACTGCATTCTGCATTTTTTTCAGATAAAAAAAAAGGATTTTCGCACGCGACGCGACAGCGTCGCCGACGCGTCCGCGTCGTATGTGCGTTTGGAAGAAAATGAGGATGAACAGAGAGTCACGCGAAAGCGTGGCTGGAAGCACGCCTTTAGCATAATTTGACCCACGCGACCGCGTCGCTGACGCGTCCGCGTCATGTGGCAAAAGAGCCTGCTCTGTGTCTTCCTGCTGATGGGTCTCTTCCTGGAAGTGAGTCTCCTCCTCGTGCTCATCCTCCTCCTCCTCTGATGGCTCTGATGGTGTGTCGGGCTCGGATGGGATGTCACCACCCTGTCGGATCATCAGCTTCAGATGCGAATAGCGTCGCTGGCTGCGCCGCTCCAATCTCTCATACCGGCGCCGGTTACGGCGCTCCATCTGATCAAGCTGTCGGAATAGGCGGTGCACAAGGTGGTATACGGGCTCAGAGGCAGGTGGAGGTGCAGTGGTAGCAGTAGGGGTAGCAGTGGCAGCTGTGGATGAAAAGGGTCCAGCAGACGGTGGGACTGTCTCATCAGTAGCAGTGAAGGGTGGTGGTCTGTAGCCCAAAGCGAGGAAGTTCTGGCTGTGAGGAATGATCTTCCCGCAGTCCGCTGCTGGTGGTCTCTCATCGGCATCCTCCCATGGCACGTCAGCTCGACGGCCTAGCTGTGTAACCAGATACGGGAAAGGGAGGGTGCCTCGGACGTGGACCCTGGCCATAAAATGCCGGATAAAGCGTGGCAGATAAAGGTCCTTACCCTCCATCACACACCATAGGAGGGTGATCATAGCAGCCGGGATCTCCGTCTCATGAGTACTCGGCATGACATAGTTGCTCAAGATCTGGTGCCATAACCGAGCCTCATCATTTAAGTACGCCCTCTTAATCCCTCTAGGCATGGTGGTGTCCTGACCAATCTCCCAAGGAACAGTCGGGTCCAGAGCTATCCGTGCCTTCACAGCATCCCAATCAAACTGCATCAGGCGCATGTCCTCCTCAGCCTTTGAATAACCATCAGGCTGATCAGACTTGGCTGGGAGTTGGAGAATGTCCTCTATGGCCTCCTCAGTGACTAGAATTTGTTTCCCTCTCAGGTTCACTGCATCTAGGGTGGTGATGTAGTAGTTGCAGTAGAATTCTCGGACCCAAGATGCATTGACCTCTGTCAATGTTCTCTCCAGAAAGAACCAGCCTCTTTGCTTGATTTGCTCAGTGGTGTACTGTTGGAGTGCTTCTGGAATCTTCAGAGTTCTCTCCAGGTATAGATTCCTGGAGTTTGCAAATACCAGATACTTCAGCTCACAGTACCGGTTTGCAAATTTTATGGAATCATTTGCAGGGAGCAGCTGGTTAGCTTTTTTCTGCTGTGTAAAGTTCTTCTCCCGCCATGAGGAATCATGCATGAGGGCAATGATGGACTGGGAGGAATCTCCTCTCTTGCGCTTGCCAGTAGCCTTGCCTTTTCCTTTTCTCTGTGAGGCAGACATCCTGAAAAATGGAAAACCAAGATATGGATAAAAATAGGGAAGCAAATAGGCAATTAAATAAAGAAAACTCAAAGCGGCAAAGGAGAATTAGAATGAGGTAAATGAGTCAAGTAAATGTGCATTAAGGATTGTTTAGTAGTTTAAAATTTGGAAAGGAAGAATTTACAATCCAAAATGTGTCAAAATTCAAGTTAAATAGAAAAAATTGTCAGTATGCCATGGTTAGAAAGTTAGAGGAAAGTGAAAAAAAATATCAGAAAAGAGATTTTGAAAAGGTTAGTATGGTTAGAATTTGAAAGAGGGGTTAGTAAATTAAAATTAGTGAGTCAGTAAAATGCGGGTTAAAGTAAGTGGCATAAAGAAAATGGGCCATGTAACAAGGATTCATGATTATGACTAGAAATAACTCATAACTGATCAAGGAAAACAGGGTGATGTTGATTCACAGAGATATAAAGAAAGCAAGAATTGGAATTAGAATATCACAGAGGCAGTTTATAAACCAGGGAATCAAAGAGGATAAGAAAGTCTGCCAAAGTATTCATGAAGTGGTTTGGGTAAGGCAGAGGACAATAGAGTTTAGATTGCCAAACCAAAACATGAATGAAAATAATTCATAAAAAATTTGGGCAGCATTCCGACTAAAATTGGATTGTCCCGGAAAATAAACAGCAAACAAGGCAGTTCATATGAATTAAAAAAACTTGCTGCAGTTACCTATAATTAATAGAAACAGGAAAATTCAGAGTAACAAGCAGCAAATGCAGAAAATCACAGCATATGAACAAGGTCACAGGAACATCAGAATTGCAGTTTGATAAAACAGAAGCATGAACGGTGCAAGTAAACAGACCTAGATCCACTAACCACAGCCTAAGCTACCTAACAACCTAAAAATCCACTACAGCATGCATATCTATCTATCCTAATTAAGAACAGAAATAGAAAAAATTGTAAAATAACTGCAAAGGACAGAAAGGCGGCGTTCATCGGAACCTGGTAGGCGTGAGGAGTAGAACGGGGTAAGAAAACGGTTGGGTGGTGGTTGCGGCGGGAGGAAGGGAGGGGGGTTGCGGGTATGGCGGAGGGGCGCGGCTGGATGGCCGGCGGTGGTGGGTGGTAGTCGCGGAGGGCAGTGGCGGAGAGGGGAGAAGAGAGGGAGAAAGAAGAAGAAAGAAGAGGAGGGGGTGGTACGGCGGCGGTGTCTGGATGGCGGCGGTGTCTGGACGGCAGCGGCGTCTGGGTGGTGGCGCGGTGGTTGCTGAGTGGTGCTGGGTGGTGGCTGGGTGGTGGTTGGGAGAAGAAGAAGAAGAGAGGGAGAAGAGGGTTGGGGGGCTACGCGACTGATAGGGTTCGCGTGGCTGGGGGGTTATATTTTCGAATCCACGCGGCCGCGTGGGGCACGCGGTCGCGTGGTTGGGGTGAAAATGGGAGTGACGTGATCGCGTGGGGCGCACGATCGCATGAAAGGGGTGGAAGAGGGGATGACGCGACCGCTTGGGTCACGCGATCGCGTCGCTGGAAATTGTGCTAAACGCACGACTCCAGCACCGTTTTAGCACAACTCTCTGTCTCCTTCTAGGGTGATGTGCAATCCATGCGACGCGATCGCGTCGCCCACACGGTCGCGTGGGGTTGGTATTGTGCAAGTGACGCGATCGCATGGGGCATGCGATCGCGTGGGCCAATTTGTGCAAAACGCACAAGGGCCGCACGATTCCAGCCTAACTTTCTGGACGTTGGATGTTTACGCCGATCTCCAGGTTACGCGGTCGCGTGGATGACGCGATCGCGGGAATAGTGTTTTTTATCAATGAATGCAAAATGCAATGCTTAATATGAATGCTATGCATGATTCCAGGTTCAATAAAATAAAATTCAAAAACAAACAAAACTAAATAAAATTAAAATTGCAAAAGGAACGATCATACCATGGTGGGTTGTCTCCCACCTAGCACTTTTAGTTAAAGTCCTTAAGTTAGACATTGGAAGGGCTTCCTGTTATGGTGGCTTGTGTTTAAATTCATCCAAAAATCTCCACCAGTGCTTGGAATGCCAATAGCCTCCGGGGTCCCAGACTAGGCATGTAAAGCTTCTAAGCAGCTTCAAACAGATTTTCAGGTTCCCGGGGTGACGAATGTCAGAATAAACTTCAGGATCCCAAGCCTTGTTTTTAAATCCGCCTCCGTCTTGATCTACGTGTTTCCATCCGGGCGGTTTAAAGCGTAGAATCTCACCATGGTGACCAAACGTTCTCTGTGATCCATGCAATTGAGCATGATACCGATCCATGTACTTCGAGGTGAAGCGTGGAACCTTATTGAACCTCGTGCACCAGCTCTGAGTACGAGCCATTTCCCTCTTACTCTTAAAGTCGCAGAGAGCTCTAAGCTGGCCATCTGTTTCAAGCAAACCATATTCAAGTGAATAAGCAAAGTTAAAGGTTAAAGATTGTACCCACTTGAAGCTTGTATTAGGTGGTAATGGCCTTGGGATAGGTGTTTCTGGTGGTTCTGTAAGTTCTACTCCCTTGTGCTCTTCTGTGAATTCCTCCACTTCCTTGCAAGGTTCTACAATTGTATATGTGTCCTGGTCAAAGTCTTCTATGTCTTCCTCATCACTTGAGTCATAGATTGGAGGTTGAGAAAAATCTACCTCCGCATCATCTTCATATTCACTTGGGGAAGATTCTTCAATCTCAGAGAATTCACTTGTGGATGCAAGTTCATTACTAAGAGAATTTTACTTGTGACTATCATCATCAAGGGAATTTGTGTCCTGGATCACTCCGTCTGATTCTTCATAAACAACTTGCCTTGGAAATTGTACAATATCCTCCTTAGCATCAACTGTAGCGTCCTTGACGGAGTTCTCCTCAGTTATGGATTCCCATGGAGGTTCAGCATCTCCTAGATCTTCAACCAACTCTTCTTCTTGAACAATGACAGCTTCTTCTACTTGTTCTAGTACAAATTCATTCTCTGTCTTGTCCACTGGAGTTTCTGGTATCTCCTTTATATTATGCTCTTTGTTAGATTGTTCACATGGGGCTGTGGCTAATCCTTGTGTATTTGAGCGCCTAGAAACCCATTGAATTACTACTTGCTCCAGTTGTCGAATGGTTGTTTGAAATTTATTTACTGTTTTCGTTAGGTGAACCTCTGCTTCTCAGGTTGTCGGACTTGGACATGATACAAAGGAAAGTAGTGGTGACTGGGAGTGATTGGATCGGTACTGGGGAAAGGAAGGATCATATGGTGGCGAATGGTGAAGAGAAGCTTGTGAGTGTGGTGGTTCGAGGTTATGTTGAAAGGATGGTTTATATGCACAGGGTGGGGTTTGTTGGTAGTTACAAGGTTGTCCACCATATCTTTCAGCTGGGTATGCATGGTAGAATGGTCTTTGTCCAGGATATCTCGGAGGGTGTTGCTGCCTAAAGGGTTGATTAGATCCTCTTGGCTCCATCCATCCTTGATTGGTCTGACCTTGATGCATATTCCTGCTGTAACTTCTATTTCCTTCAACAAAGTTAGAACCAAACTCAAAGCGAGAGGGGTGAGAGTTCATGGTAGCAAATAAAGATAAAAAGAAAAAATAAAAACAGAGAAACAAGCAAAAGAAAAATATTTATAATAACCAATAATAAGGCACACGTTAGCAGTTCCCTGGCAACGGCGCCATTTTGATGTTGGGATTTTTGCCAGTAAAGAATTTCATAAAAACAGTCGCGTTGTAGATATAGTCTCTAAACCGACAGAAATCCCTTCGTACAAACGTTTTGGTTGTCACAAGTAACAAACCCCTTAAAAATTGTTAACCGAGTATTCAAACCTCGGGTCGTCTTCTCAAGGAACTGCAAGGAAGTATGTTCTTATTATTGGCTATAAAAGTTGTAATCGGGGTTTAGAAGGTGAGGAGCAAGTGATTTGAATGACGAGTAAAGTAAATGGCAATTAAAATAAATAAATACTGTAAAGCAACTTTTGGCAAGGTAAGAGAAATTGGAAGTCCAACTTAGTTATCTCTCTCAACAATAATGAAAGTTGAATCTAAATTCCACTTAGTTAACCCTTACTAAAGCAAAGGAAAGTCAAGGGACTAATTAGTTTGACCTTTGAATCCTATTTATTTCCTAAGAAAAAGTTGGGATTATTGAAGTTCAGTTTAATTAGCAAGATAACGATTATCAATTATGCTGAGGTTGATAACTGTCGAGTTATTGATTTCTTAACCAAGACCAAAAAGGGAAAAAGCAAAATTGTTGGAATAAAAATGTCCTTAGATGGGAAGCAATAATAAACTGAAATACCTCAAATAATCATTAATTCAAATCATAACATGGGAAGGATTCATAAGTCAAGTTGGCAACATTTATAGGTACGAATAAAAGCATTAAAGTAAATATTAAACCTGGATCAAGAGTCACTCTTACAAACTAAGAGAAGTCCTAAATCCTAATCCTAATCCTAATCCTAAGAGAGAAGGGAGAGAATCTCCCTCTCAAAACTAAATCTAAATCATGGAAAATAATAAAAAATGCGAGCTCCCCCTGAATGGATGCATTTCCCCACTTCATAACCTCTGGTCTATGCCTTCTGGACTTGGATTTGGGCCAAAAAGGGCTTCAGAATTTGCTATGAGTGTTTTCTGCAATTTCTGGTGCATGGCCTCTGTCACGCGTCCGCGTGGGTCACGCGGTCGCGTCATTCGGAGCATTTCCTTGCCACGCGGTTGCGTCAGTCACGCATCCGCGTCGTATGCGTTCTACTTAAGGCGCGCGGTCGCGTCAGTCATGCGGCCGCGTCGCTGCTTCTTCGCTTCTGGCACGCGATCGCGTCGTCCATGCGATCACGTGGATACCAGTTTCTGCAAAACTCCGTTTCGCACTTTTCCTTCAATTTTTGTATATTTCCTTTTCCATCCTCTAAGTCATTCTGCCTTAGAAAATATGAAACTACTCAACACAGTAATCACGGCATCGAATGGAAATAAAGGTAATTAAAATAATTAATTTTAAAGCTTAGGAAACATGTTTTTCACATACATCACATAATAGGGAAGGGAAAGTAAAACCATGTAATTAATATGAATAAGTGGGTGAAGGATTGAATAAATCACTCAAACTAAGCACAAAATAACTCATGAAATATGCGGACGAGTTGCAGAAAAGTGTGCTAATTTATTAATCAGATGTTCCAAGAAGTTGAGTTAAGTAGAGGGAAAATTAAAAAGAGGAAATTTAATTAATATGAATAAAAGCCTTGACTGGGAGTTGATTAGTTGGAATCTCTATTATTGATGGGATGATTTCAAGATTAATTTATAATTAATGGTTGTTCCGTTTAGTTATCCTTTACTAGGTAAAGGAAAATCAAACAAGTTGGAATGCTAGATCTATTCACGAGTTGCAACCCACTTAGTTTAAAGGGATTGGTGTTAGTGATTAGATACAATCCAATAATTAACCCAATTACAATTTTTCTTTCAATCCTTCCAACTCAAGAGTTCCTTTCAATCAACTCCCCATCAAGTGAGGGAACTACTCACTCATTGCAAATAATAAATCCATAACACATGAAAGGGAATTAAAAGAAGACATGATTATTGGAATGGAAAATAAATTAAAATGGGAGAAATAATCCTTGTATGAAATAATCATGAAAATATTCAAATAACAAAATTGAACAAAGCAAAGAACATGGAAGAATAAAACCAAGTTAAGAGAACGAACTAGAATGACGAAGTCTTGATGAGGAAATAACTCTTCTCAATGTTCCAATGCTAAGATCAATTCAAAATTAAAATTCTAAAACCTAGAGGAGGAAAAACTAGATCTAAAACTGTCAACTGTCTAGAATGAATGTTGTCTTTTGTTTCTGCATATTCTCTGGCTCTAGTCTGCTGTTCCGGGCCGAAAACTGGGTCGAAATAAGGTCCAAAATCGCCCCCAGCGAAGTCTGCAGATTATGCAGATCGCACATGTCACGCGATCGCGTCATCCATGCGGACGCGTCATTCGCGCTTTTCCTTGCCACGCGTTCGCGTCGTCCATGCTACCGCGTCGCCTGAGCTTTTCCAATCCGTGCAACCGCGTGAGCCATGCGGCCGCGTCACTGTGATTCGCTCTCCTTCGCGCGGTCGCGTGAGCCATGCGACCGCGTCACTTCTCGCTGGTTATCTCCTCAAATTCTTGTGTTCCTTCCATTTTTGCTAGCTTCCTTTCCAATCTCCAACTCATTCATGCCCTATGAAGTCTGAAACACTCAACACACAGATCACGGCATCGAATGGAATATAGGGGAATTAAAAATACATAATTAAAGTCTCTAGGAAGCAGTTTTCAAACATGTTATAAATTCAGGAAGGGATTAAAATTTCATGCTAATTTAATGAATAAGTGGGTAAGGATCATGATAAAACCACACAATTAAATACAATATAAACCATAAAATAGTGGTTTATCAACCTTCCCACACTTAAACATTAGCATGTCCTCATGCTTAATTGAAGGAGATAAGGAAATAAGTATGAACATGTAAAAACTCATGAAATGCAATGCAAGCCTATATATAAATAAATGCAACTATATGATTCTTGCCCACTTGATCAAAAGTAAATAAGCTCTTCAAAACAATTATAAATCAAATTCCACTAATTCTATCATTATACAATAAAATAGATAAAAGTGCAAGAAGATAGCTCATGAAAGAAGGGAACATGGAAATTCAAGCATTGAACCCTCACTGATAATGTATGTACGCTCTAATCTCTGGTGTATAGGGTAATCACTCTATCCTTCTCTAATCATGCTTTCTAACTTTTGTTCTTCTCCTAACCAATCAACAACAGTTAATATACCAATGCAAACATCATGAAGTCTTTTCAAGGTTGTAATGGGGCTAAGGTACAGGTAGGGGTATACATTTGGTCAAGTGAGCTAATAAATTGAATCTTTAATTAACCTGAGCTTCAACCCAACCTATATATTTTTAATGTAATTTTAAAGTTCATACCTAGCTACCCAGAATTCTCTTTTTCTATTCATACTCATGTATCAACTTTATATTTGATTCTATCATATGTGCATTGATCTTTGAATTCTGAATTTAACATTGGGGTAATTTTGTCCCCTTATATATATATATATATATATATATATATATATATATATATATATATATATATATATTGTTTTTTTTTTGTTTTTTTTTTACATTAAAATAAATATAGCTTATCAATGCACATAGATTTTTAATTCTTATAGTTTCACATGAGTAGGTATCCAAATTCCCATTAAATTCTCATGACACATTCCCTTAACAACTTTTGTTCCCACAATTTCCCATACTTAACTAGCACACACAATTCTATCTTAAGTTAACCAAAGATTCAATTTGGGATATACAATTGTTTTTCAGCTTAAGGTTAGTAATGTGGTAAAATATAGAACAAATGGGATTTAAAGGCTCAAAGTGGTTAATAAAGGTAATTGAAAAGGGTAGGCTTAATTTGGATAAGTGAGTTTAAACAAATAATGGCCTCAATCATGTGCAAGCATGCAAATATAATAAATATTGGACATATAAGATAAAACAAAATATAGATCACAATCATAAAGAAGTAAACACACAAGAATGAAATAATTATGGTTAAATAGTGTAATGACAAACCCCAATTTGAGGGTTTATCTTGTGCTGATTTCAGGGGTTTTATCAATGATTCCACACACTTTCTATATGAAAATACAAGATTTTGCATTCCTTTCCTAGTTTCACCTCATGAATGAAAACATGCTTATTTCGCACTAAAATAGATACATTTCTAATCTTCTCTTGATGCCATTCGATGCCGTGACTTGTGTGTTAAGTGGTTTCAGGATATAGAGTAGGAATGGACCGAAAGAGAGAAGGAAGACGGGTGCAAAGGAAGGAAGCATGAGGATTAAGCTTTGGAAATTTCCGCATGGGCGCGTGCGCGCACTTTGCGCGTCCGCGCAGATAGGGCAACGTGGAGCCAAAGCCAAGAGCCGGCTTGAGAAGCGGCTAAGCCAGGATCTTCATGGGTGCGCACGCGTACATCACGCCTCCGCGCACATTACAAGACGTCTCAACGGCGCGTGCGCGTACCTTGCGCGTGCGCGCCGATTTGCGAATATGATTTTTTAAGAAGTCACGTGACTTAGGCGTGGAGGCAGTTAAGGATCCCACTTTTGGGGAAACACCTTGGCGGGAAAAGCTTAAAAAGACCAAAGGAGCAAGGGTTAAGGACAATTTTAGTTAGTTCATTTCTAGATCTAGATATTTTGGGGGAGAGGAGAGTTAGTTACACTTTTTGGGAGAAGAAGAGAGAGATTCCAAGCTTCACTAGGGTTCATCCTCATCTAATTTCTGAATTTTCAATGACTTTTTGGTGAGATCCATTACAATTCTCACTCCACTTTGTTCATGTCATAGATTTTCTTCTCCAATTTCAAGTAGTAGATGCAATTGATCAATTCTCATAGATCTAGAATTCAACTTTGTAATTTTGGATTTCGTCTCTATTTTGGATTTTCATTGCTACTCTTTGAGACTTGTTGTTAGATCTTTGTGTTGCAATACTTTCAATTCGACTTTTCATCTCATTTTACTATGACTTCCCTTCTTGCTCATCACATGTTTGATAAAATGACAACACTAGCTATGGAGTAGAATTTTCACACTTGGCATAGGGTTTGGTCCTTGGAAGAAGTTGAATAGAAGTTGAATAGTTGTATCAATAGTTGATTTGGAATTAGGGATTGCTAGTTGGCTTGGAGTGCACTAAAGCTAGATTCCCATGAGGTGAAGCTAGGACTTGTGACTCAAGTTGATTGCTTTCATTTGACCTCCCTCTATACCTAGGGGATAACTAAATAAAGCAAGGCCTAATTGTCGTCAACATTGAATGGACTATAAGGAGAGAATTTCTAATGCCAACCCTAAGCCAAGTCTTTTGATAATTGATTGTTTGTTTCTCATTACTTTGCTAAAACCTTCAAAGAATTCCAACAAGGCTTACTAAATCAATAAGATGCACACTTTGGCAATTCCAAGGGAGAACGACTCGGGAGACTAGTACTCTCGGATATAGATTGTAGATTTGTTTGATGAGGGATTTTGCGTCGGTTTAGACTATACTACGATTGATCATTTGATAATTTCTATACCGGCAAAAAAAATTCATTTGTCAAAATGGCGCCGTTGCCGGGGAAGTTGCTTAGTGTGCCATGTTATTGTTTTGGATTAAGCGTGTATATGTGTACATAGTTGCAGTTCATTGTAAACTACTCAATTGACTAAATCCTCATCGTTACAATGAATTCCATTTCCCCTTCATTGCATGACGCGTTCACAACCGAATCCGAGCTTAGCCCCTTTTGATCCGGAAATAGAACGAACTTTGTTTCATATTAGACAAGCTCGGAGGCGGCTAAGATTTGGAAAAGGTGAAGAGGTTTTCACCACCTCAACCACCTTACTAGAAGTGAACATTGAACCGTCACTCAAAGAAGGCATTAATCATACTCCCATCAATCTCACTAACAATTCTTCTTTTGTTTTAGGTACTAATACCATGGACGCTCCAAGGAGAGTTACCATCAAGGAAGCGGGTGCACCGGATTATGTCCTTCAACCCCTTCATGTAACTCACCCCAATTTGAATGCGAACTTTGAATTGAAGCCCGCTTTGATCAACCTCCTACCCAAGTTTCACGGGCTTCCCGCACAAGACCCTATTCGACATCTCAAGGACTTCTATCGCATATGCTCGACTACTAGACGGGAAGGGTCCGATGAAGTTGCTATATGGTTGTTTGCTTTCCCTTTCTCTCTTGAGGACAAGGCCAAAGAATGGTTCTACACCCTCTCTAGTGAAGTTACCTCCGATTGGGACCTACTTAGAAGGGGGTTCTTGGATAAATTCTTGCCCCCAGAAAAGATGGATAGGCTAAGGAAGGAAATGTCTTGTATTGTGCAAGGTGAGATGGAACCACTCTATGAGTATTGGGAACGGTTTCGCAAACTACTAGATGCATGCCCTAATCACATGATCGACACTCAAGTATTGCTTGGATACATATGTCAAGGGATGCGAGAGCAAGATAGAACCCTCTTGGATACTTCTAGCAATGGTTCTTTGTCCAAATATAAAACCGCGGAGGAGGCATGGCAACTTATTATTGACTTAGCCGAATCCAATCAACATATGAGGCGAAGAGTCAACCGTCCAAGGACCGTGAACGAGGTATCAACTAGTAGCGAAGCCACCGCTCTAACTCAATCCTTGAATGAGATGACATCCGTTTTGAGGCAACTCCAATTGAACCAACAACAACCACAACAACCTCAATCATATCAACAACACAACCAACAATTGGTCCCTCAAAGAGTATGTGGCATTTGCTCTTGCTACTCTCACCACACGGATGAGTGCCCAAGCCTTCAAGAAGATAACACTTTGGCGGCTACCCATAATTTCTATGACCGCCCTAATCAAGGGTACTACCAAGGAGGTAATCCTAACCAAGGACACCCTTATCAAGGAGGAGGCTACAACCAAGGAAGTGGACACAATAATCAAAATTGGAAAGACAATCATCAACAAGGGAATAGGGACAACAACAACAATGGAGGAGGTCAAAGATGGAATAACAACCCGCAAAATTTCTCACAAAACCGACCATACAACTTATAAAATCAACCATACAATCAACAAAACCCACAAAGAAACTACCAAACATATCAACCACCACATCAAAGACCACCACCCAACCAATCACAAACTCCTCAACTCACATATGCAACCACCCCCTCCAACCAAGACGAAACACTCCGGACCATTATCCAAGGCCAAAAGGAATTACAAAACACACTTGCTTCCGGCCTCACCGGCCTCACCTCTACACTACAAGCTCTTCTTGCACGCATGGACACACCATCGACCCCCACTACTCAACCCCCAATCCAAAGTGTCATTCCCTCTCAACCTCAACCAAATCCAAAAGGGGGCATCAATTCCATCACCCTTAGATCCGGTACACAACTAAAAGAGAAGGAAGCAAAGGACCCAAGTCCTATCACAACCGCCCAAGAGGAAGAGAGAATAGATATAGAAGAGGTAGTGGAAGAGGAGGCACCACAAGCCATAGTTGAGGATGAAGCCCAACCAACAAGGGAGACAACCAAGGCCAAAAGAACCTTGGAAGAAGAAATTGCTCAACCACTTCCATTTCCAACACTTGCAAAGAAAGCTAAAAAGCGCATGGAACTCGACCCCAAAATGGTAGAAATGTTCAAGAAAGTTGAGGTAACCATCCCCCTCTTTGATGCCATCCATCAAGTTCCTAGATATGCCAAATTCCTCAAAGATTTATGCATAAACAAGGATAGAATTCTTGAATTGGAAACCATCCCATTGGGGAGTTCTATTTCCGCTTTAATGGGAACATTGCCGGAGAAGTGTGATGACCCGGGCCATTGTATGGTCACTTGCACCGTCAATGGAGTTCAATTTAGAGATTGTATGTGTGACCTCGGAGCATGTGTTAGCATCATGCCGCTCTCCGTTTACCGGGTATTGAAGTTACCACCACTAAAAAGGTCGACGGCAAGATTTGTCCTAGCGGATAAAAGCATAATAACCGTAGCAGGTGTTGCAGAAGATGTATTGGTGAATATAAAGGGGTTGGTGTTTCCGATTGACTTCTATGTCCTTGAAATGCCATCAAGCGAAACCAAGAGAGCATCATCTATCCTACTTGGAAGGCCATTCTTGAGAACTTCTAGATTTAAGCTTGATGCTTACTCGGGGAACTACTCATTTGAAATAGATGGGAGAATTGTAAGCTTTAGCCTAGAGGAAGCAATGAAGCATCCACCGGAGAACCACTCTCTATTTTGGTGTGACCCAATCGATAACATAGTAGCCGAAGTGCATCTTGCAAGACTAGATGAGAAGTGCATGGTCGACGAAGCAAATGAAAAGTCAAGCGAACTAAATACCACACATCATACAAACCATCCGGAAACTCAAACTTCAAGGAATGACAAGAGGATGGAATTGAAGCCACTACCACCTCACTTAAGGTATTCATACCTTGATGAAGCCCAAAAGCTACCCGTGATAATTGCACAAGAGTTAACTCCTCAACAAGAAGAAAAATTGCTGAATGTATTGAGGAAAAACAAAAGGGCAATTGGGTGGAGTTTGGCGGATCTAGTGGGAATAAGCCCCCAAGTATGCGAGCACCGCATATTTCTTGAAGAAGGAGCAAGACCGGTCCGACAACCTCAAAGGAGACTTAACCCAACCATTCTTGAGGTGGTAAAGAAAGAAGTCACTAAGCTACTTGAAGCAGACATCATCTATCCTATCTCGGATAGCGAATGGGTAAGCCCGGTCCAAGTAGTGCCAAAGAAGTCCGGAGTGACAACAATCAAAAACGAAAGTGGTGAACTTATAGCAACAAGAGTGCAGAATTCTTGGAGAGTATGCATAGACTACCGAAGATTGAATGCGGCCACAAGAAAAGATCACTTTCCACTACCGTTTATCGATCAAATGCTTGATCGGTTAGCCGGTAAATCATACTATTGTTTTCTTGATGGCTACTCCGGATACTTCCAAATTCATATTGCTCTAGAAGACCAAGAAAAAACCACATTTACTTGCCCCTTTGGAACGTATGCTTACAAGCGTATGCCATTTGGCCTATGCAATGCACCGGCAACGTTTCAAAGATGCATGATGAGCTTATTTGCGGACTTTCTAGAGCAATCGATGGAAGTTTTCATGGATGATTTTAGTGTGTATGGTGAGTCATTTGAGCATTGCTTAGGTAACCTTGAAAAAGTCTTAGAAAGATGCACCAAAACAAACCTTGTCTTAAATTTTGAAAAATGTCATTTCATGGTCAAATAAGGCATTGTTTTGGGACACATAGTATCAAAGGAAGGCATCTCCGTAGATCCGGCAAAGATAAATGTCATATCCAGTTTACCTTACCCCTCCTCTGAGAGGGAAGTCCGTTCTTTCCTTGGACATGCAGGATTCTACCGGAGATTCATCAAGGACTTTAGCAAGGCAGCCTTACCTCTCTCTCGATTACTACAAAAAGACACCAAATTTGAGATGAGCAAGGAATGTATGGAAGCATATGACAAACTCAAGGTAGCATTGACACAAGCCCCTATTGTACGAGGACCCAATTGGATTCAACCCTTTGAAATCATGTGTGATGCTTCGAATTATGCGATAGGAGCCGCGTTAGCACAACGCGAGGGTAAGATTCCCTATGTCATAGCTTATGCTTCCAAAACATTAGACGGAGCCCAATCCAACTACACTACTACCGAAAAGGAACTCCTAGCTATTGTTTTTGCTTTGGACAAGTTTCGAGCCTATCTTCTTGGTTCCAAGGTAGTAGTGTACTCGGATCACGCGGCACTAAAGTACTTGTTGGCAAAAAAGGAATCAAAACCGAGATTAATTCGTTGGGTGCTCTTATTACAAGAATTTGACTTGGAAATCAAAGATAGGAGCGGTTCCCAAAACCTAATGGCGGACCATTTAAGTCGCCTCGAACACACAAAAGGCGACACCACTCCTATCAATGATTCCTTTCCTTTAGACGCTTTGCATGCAATCTCGGAAGTGGTTCCTTGGTATGCCCCAATAGCAAACTATTTGGTTTCACGCACTTTCCCTCCCAATCTCGACAAAAACAAAAAGGATAAGCTGAAAAGCGAATCCAAATACTATATTTGGGATGATCCCTATTTGTGGAGGTGTGGAGCGGACCAAATAATGCGACGGTGCATACCTCAAACCGAATTCCAAGCAATCTTGGACGCTTGCCATGCTTCCGAAGGAGGTGGTCACTACGGGCCCCAAAGAATGGCAAGAAAAATCCTTGATTGCAGATTTTGGTGGCCAACTCTTCTCAAAGATGCTTCTCTCTATTGCAAATCTTGTCCCCAATGTATTAGGTTTGGAGATATTTTCAAGAAGGACGAAATTCCCCAACAAAATATGCTTTTTTGCGAAATCTTTGACGTATGGGGAATCGACTTCATGGGACCATTTCCAAATTCCAATGGCTTTCTCTACATCTTGTTAGCCGTCGATTATGTGTCAAAATGGGTGGAGGCAATCCCCACCCGAACGGATGACGCTAATGTTGTGTATTCTTTTGTGAGGAACAATATCATTTGTCGCTTTGGCGCCCCAAGAGCAATCATAAGTGACCAAGGATCCCACTTTTGCAACAAAAGAATAGACGGCCTCATGAGAAAATATGGCATCATCCACAAAGTCGCCACGGCTTACCACCCTCAGACAAACGGCCAAGCCGAAGTCTCTAACCGAAAAATCAAGCATGTGTTAGAAAGGATTGTAAAGCCGAATAGGAAAGATTGGAGCATTAAACTCTCCGATGCACTGTGGGCCTATCGAACGGCTTACAAGACACCCATTGGCATGAGCCCTTTCCGGCTTGTATATGGTAAAGCATGTCACTTACCGGTGGAGATTGAACACAAAGCTTATTGGGCCGTAAAGGAGTGTAATATGAGCTTGGGTGGGGCCGGAGTAGAGAGAAAGCTTCAATTGGCAGAATTAGAATGTTTGAGATTGGAAGCTTACGACAACTCTAGACTTTATAAGGAAAAGTTGAAAGCCATCCATGACAAGAACATTAGGAGAAGAGAATTCCGACCCGGTGACCTAGTCCTTCTCTACAATTCAAGGTTGAGATTACTACCCGGAAAGCTTAGATCAAGGTGGGATGGGCCCTACCAAGTGGAGAAAGTAGAACCTTATGGAGTCTACCACTTGCGCCACCCATCAAACCCGGACATCTTCAAGGTAAACGGGCACCGTCTCAAATTGTATCATGGGGAGCAAAGAAAGAATGCCAAGGAATTTGAAGTGTTCCTCTTGAGGGATGCAACTCCTGAACAAACACTATAAGCTACTGAAAGTCCAACTTAAGGACGTTAAACAAAAGTGCTAGGTGGGAGACACCCCACCATGGTAAGATCTTCCTTTGAGATTTGTACATAGACACTTGACTTCATATTTGTACATAGACACTTGACTTCATTTGTTGACTTCCTTGATAGTTTACCAAGTAAAATGCCCTGCTATAGTGCTTAAGTGGCTGTATGGGGGGGGTTTTTTGAAATGTCAAAAGTGGTGTAAACACTTGCAAATTTAGAAAAAACCACCCCTCTGCGCATGCGCGCACATGGCGCGTCCGCGCACATGGGCGAAATCTGCCAATCGACGCGCAAGCGCACTGTGCGCGTCCGCGCCGATTGCCTTGCTGCCCTCCTAGTACATCCTACAGAGAGTTAAGCCACTCTCAAGCTTACACTAAGCCACCGGCCCAGCACCTTTGCCGCGCGCGCGCACCTGGCGCGCACGCGTCCATACAAGGCGAGTACAAAATGCGCGCGCGCCGCAGCCGCGCACGCGCCCTTTTAGTCTGCACTCCTCTCTGGGCCACTTCACAGAGAGTTGAGCCCCCTCCAGGCCGTTCTCATGCCTGGGGCACAACCACGAGGACGCGCGCGCGCACAGTGCGCGCGCGCGCCAAAAAGCGCTGAAGCCATCTCTGGTACTTCGTCCAGAGAGTTATGCCACCCCTGTGCCTCTCCTGTGCCGCCAGCCCAAGCGCATGGACGCGCACGCGAACTGTGCGCGCGCGCGCCCCTAGTCCACCTCACTCCCTGCGCGAGCGCGCACCGCGCGCGTACGCGCCAGTGATCGACGCCATCTTTAAAAAAGGGCACACTTACCCCTCCATTCTCATTCCACTTCTCTTCTTCTTCCATATCCTTCTCCATCTCACAAGGTATTATACTAGGCTCCCTCTTAGTCCATTAATCTCTTGTAGTTCTTATTCATTTAGTTGCACCATCTTTTAGATAGCTTCTTTCTTCTTTTTTCTTCTCTCTTCCTTCTTTCTCTAGTTACTTCCTTGGGATGTCTTTGCTCTCTCCTCTCTTTCAATCCAATTCTTCATGGGCACTTAGGTCCCAAACTCACTTACATGAATAGATGAATGGTGTTACTTACTTTTCTTGCAATCAATATGCATTATAATCATTAATAATGGATTGTGGAATGTTACATTGCTCTCATTTTCACATAATCACATACTACTTCAAGGATGCACGCCAAGTGTTCGATGAAAGGCACACTTGAATTTTGGACTCATTGTGACTACCTTGCCTCTCAACCAATCACTTTTGAGTGCATCCCCACTTTCCACAAACCATTCATTCCCATTTTCTTAGCTTGCCTTCCAATTATGGCCCCCAAGGGTGTGCGCTTCTCATGCCTCTTCCTTGCATGCTTAAACTACCCTTGCACCACATGAAAATAATTTGCCTTGCTCTTCACACATTATCCTAGTTACATGTTGCAGCTGTCATGTAACAAAGATACCCATATTTTATGGCATTACTTTTCATTACATGGAGCTCATGTACCTCCACTTCTTTGAGTTTGATATTTTCCCTTTCTTGCTTCCACAGGATGGTCATCAAAAAGGACAACGGGAAAGGCCCCAAGAAGCCAGCTTCCAATAAAGTGCACCAAGAACTAACGACCAGGCCCCTCCTGAAGAAGACCAACGGCCCCGTTGACGTTCTAGAGAAAGACAACCCTCCTAAGGATTCAAACAAGTTTCCCAACCGTTACTGCGAACTTGTTTACTCCAGAATGATTGAAAGGAATTACCATCCGGAACCCCTCCTAGTCTTACCGGCTCACCTCAGTCCGATTGTGATGCCACACATTGACCGGAGGCAATGGAGGTTCCTCTTGAGGCAACCGAAGGAGGCCAATCTCTCATGGGTGGTGGAATTCTACTCCAACTTCCACTCACCTCATCTCACATCAATATTTGTGCGCCGAAAACAAGTGTCGGTCACCGTGGAAACCATCCAAGAAGTCCTTGGGATTGAACCGTCAACGGATGCATATGACGCCTACCAAGAAGTCTTGGCTACATGCGTTGACCGCGCATTCGATTGGAGCGCGATCCTCCGCGTCATTGCTTTACCCGATGCATATTGGATTCGGGGGACCATAAAGCGAAGACCCAAGGGTTTAGATGTTCACCACCTCACTCAAGAAGCCACGGCATGGGCCCAAATTCTAGCTCACTACGTGCTCCCAAGCACACATGGGTCATCCATCACCGCCGAGCTTGCCTTATTGATATGGTGCATCTTGACCGAGAAACCGGTCGACGTTCCGCGTGCCATCCGCCAATCCATGGGGCGCATTCATGCCAAGGGAAATCTACCATTCCCCGCTTTAGTGACGGCATTAGTTGCGAAAGCCGGCGTCAACCGGGAGACTAAAGATAGGCAAACCTCAATACCGATCGATGGTGATATCATTCCGACCAAGAGATGCCTCAAGCCTCTGGAAGTCACCAAGGACATTGAACTGCCCACACCAACTGGCCACGCTACCACTTCATCTACATCACAAAAATCGGCCGCCCAACGCCTTGAGGACCTTCACAACAAATTAGACCGTTATGAGAGGCGTAACCAACGCCGCTATGCTCATGTGAAGAGGCTTCTCAGCGTAATCACCCCACCTATGGAAGAACCCGATATTTCCACCTCCACCGCAACTTCAAGCGGAGATAGCAATGGCACTAGAGATGTGGCACACTCGGCCGGGTGCGCCTAACCTCTAGCACGGAGGACCGTGCTAAGTTTTAAGTGTGGGGAGGTCGGCCGACCGATCTCCGTAGGTAACATCTGAATAAATCTGAATAAATTAGGATAAGTTGCATGATTAGGTTTTAGTTGGCACCATTCGCATGATAAGTCTGCTTGGTTGGAACAATGAAATTCTCTCTTAGGAAACCAACACTTTGGGGCGACCATGGCATTGCAAATTTTAAATGTTTTGATGCCAAAGTTGCATGAAGAATTATATTTTGGAACATGGGTTTGAAGTTAAGAACACAAGCTTGTGAGATTTGAGCCTAATGGTGTGGTTACATCTTATAACCACTTATTTTTCCTTCTTGTGTGCATTATTCTCTTTCTATGATTGTGATCCTTGATTTGTTTGAGTCTTTATGTCCATTATTTGGTGTATTCATGCATTTATATGATTGAGGCCATCATTTCATTAGCTCACTCACCCAAATGGCCTTACCTTCTATCTTCCTTTGTTAGCCAAATTTGAGCCTACAATTAACCCACTTTGTTCTTAATTTAGCACATTACAAGCCTTAAAGCGGAAAACAATAAAAGTCCTTATTTGGATCTTTGATTAGCTTAGGCTAGTGTGTGTGAGTATCATTCAAGTGTGGGAACCTTGGGACATTGGGTGAATAAGAGGGTATTTTGTATTATTATTGAAAATATTGGGAATTGGGTACATACTCATGTATTGATCAAATGTAAAACCTTATGCATTGACGCTCTTGTATATAGAAAAAAAAATGAGAAAAACAAAAGAACAAAAGAAAAAAAAAAGAGAAAAACAATATGGAAAAGAAAAGAAAAAAAAATAGAAAAAGAAAGAGAAAAAAAAAAGAAAAAAAAAAGAAAGAGGAAAAATAGTAAAAAGGGGACAAAATGCCCCAAAGTGAAGCTCAAGAGGAAGCAATGCATAAGTATAGTGAAACGAAAAGAAAATGCATAAGTATGTGGAAAAGTGAGGAACGGGTAGTTAGGATAGCACTTAATTGTATAGGTCATTATATAGGTTAGGTGGGAAAAGTCTAAGTTAATCAAAGATTCAAATCCTAAGTCCACTAGCCATATATGACCCTACCTTGACCCTAACCCCATTACGACCTAGGAAAAGACCTCATGATAACTGTATGCATGCATTGAATAATTGTTGATTGTTAGATGAAAAAAAAATCTTGGAAAGCATGATTAGGGGAGAATTGAGAGAATAAACCCCAAACACCGAGTGATTAGAGTGCAAACACTTCCGACGAGGGTTCGATGCTCAATCCTTTGATTCCCGGCTCTCGCGAGCATTCCTCATGCAAGGTTGCGCATATTGTATTTGATGCTTAGAGAGTAGCAAGTCCTATGCTTTGACCACCATCGTATCCCATGTGCTCGCATATGTCCTAAGAAGGCTAATTTGCTCCCAACCAAGTGGATAGTGGCACTAGTCATAGTTGCATGCATATAAGTAGGTTGCACTTCATGAGTCTTATACTTTTGCAATCCCTCGGTCTTCTGTGTTTCTTTGCATTCTCTAAGCATGAGGACATGCTAGAATCTAAGTGTGGGGAGGTTGACAAACCCCAATTTGAGGGTTTATCTTGTGCTGATTTCAGGGGTTTTATCAATGATTCCACACACTTTCTATATGAAAATACAAGATTTTGCATTCCTTTCCTAGTTTCGCCTCATGAATGAAAACATGCTTATTTCGCACTAAAATAGATACATTTCTAATCTTCTCTTGATGCCATTCGATGCCGTGACTTGTGTGTTAAGTGGTTTCAGGATATAGAGTAGGAATGGACCGAAAGAGAGAAGGAAGACGGGTGCAAAGGAAGGAAGCATGAGGATTAAGCTTTGGAAATTTCCGCATGGGCGCGTGCGCGCACTTTGCGCGTCCGCGCGGATAGGGCAACGTGGAGCCAAAGCCAAGAGCCGGCTTGAGAAGCGGCTAAGCCAGGATCTTCATGGGTGCGCACGCGTACATCACGCCTCCGCGCACATTACAAGACGTCTCAACGGCGCGTGCGCGTACCTTGCGCGTGCGTGCCGATTTGCGAATTTGATTTTTTAAGAAGTCACGTGACTTAGGCGTGGAGGCAGTTAAGGATCCCACTTTTGGGGAAACACCTTGGCGGGAAAAGCTTAAAAAGACCAAAGGAGCAAAGGTTAAGGACAATTTTAGTTAGTTCATTTCTAGATCTAGATATTTTGGGGGAGAGGAGAGTTAGTTACACTTTTTGGGAGAAGAAGAGAGAGATTCCAAGCTTCACTAGGGTTCATCCTCATCTAATTTCTGAATTTTCAATGACTTTTTGGTGAGATCCATTATAATTCTCACTCCACTTTGTTCATGTCATAGATTTTCTTCTCCAATTTCAAGTAGTAGATGCAATTGATCAATTCTCATAGATCTAGAATTCAACTTTGTAATTTTGGATTTCGTCTCTATTTTGGATTTTCATTGCTACTCTTTGAGACTTGTTGTTAGATCTTTGTGTTGCAATACTTTCAATTCGACTTTTCATCTCATTTTACTATGACTTCCCTTCTTGCTCATCACATGTTTGATAAAATGACAACACTAGCTATGGAGTAGAATTTTCACACTTGGCATAGGGTTTGGTCCTTGGAAGAAGTTGAATAGAAGTTGAATAGTTATATCAATAGTTGATTTGGAATTAGGGATTGCTAGTTGGCTTGGAGTGCACTAAAGCTAGATTCCCATGAGGTGAAGCTAGGACTTGTGACTCAAGTTGATTGCTTTCATTTGACCTCCCTCTATACCTAGGGGATAACTAAATGAAGCAAGGCCTAATTGTCGTCAACATTGAATGGACTATAAGGAGAGAATTTCTAATGCCAACCCTAAGCCAAGTCTTTTGATAATTGATTGTTTGTTTCTCATTACTTTGCTAAAACCTTCAAAGAATTCCAACAAGGCTTACTAAATCAATAAGATGCACACTTTGGCAATTCCAAGGGAGAACGACTCGGGAGACTAGTACTCTCGGATATAGATTGTAGATTTGTTTGATGAGGGATTTTGCGTCGGTTTAGACTATACTACGATTGATCATTTGATAATTTCTATACCGGCAAAAAAAATTCATTTGTCATGTAACCATACATAAAGGCTCAAATCTTTCACAGGTTGTGTGTTCTTTAGCTCAAATATCATGTTCCAAATACAACTCAAGCAAATTTATCATAAAAATTTTGAAAAATTAGTGAAATTTTGTTCTAAAGATAGAATCTTAAAAGAAACTTATTGTCTTTTCAATCAAGTAGAACATGCATGCAACTATCCTAACCTATGCAATTTATTCTATTCTATAAAAGAAAGAAAATATAACTAAAGTATCCTAATTATTGGTGTTAGGGAAAAGAAATTACCTCCGAAAGTCAGGTAATGACCGACCTCCCCACACTTAAGGCTTTGCACCGTCCTCAGTGCCATCCGTCAGGAACAGGGGTGGGCTAGTAGCAGTATCTCCACAATCGGGACCGTCTTGGCTCCCTGTGCTGGTAAAAGAAGTGGAGTCCGGGGTATCCGAGTCCCTGAAGTGTCCCTTGAGTAGCTCCTTGAGGTGTTTGAATCGGCGCTCGTTACAGCGCTCTCTCAACTTAGCTTTGTGTTCTTGCCGATCCAACCTTTCGATTATCTACTGGAGAAATTCATCAGTTGTAGGTGCTTGTGGTGTTGAAGAAGGATTATCTTCAACTGGAGCAGTAGGAAGACTTGTAGTGGCTGCTGGAAGTCTGAGGTATTTCCCGTTAGGGACATACTGATCATCCCGTGGAAGCACGGCTTTGGTGTCCCCAGCTCTGTAGGAGACTCCGGCTGCTGAGACAAGATCTGAGACCAAGGCGGGGAAAGGTAAGTTGCCCGCAATTTGTACGTGTCCCATAGCATTCCGGATATGTCTTGAGAGATTCAGAGGTTGGTCTGTAAGGATGCACCATAGTAGAACGGCCATGTTCGCAGTGAAGGAGGACTCACGAGTGCTTGGAAAGGCGTAATGGGACATGATCTGTGCCCATACGCGAGCCTCCAAGGTAAGTGCTGAAGCCAAGATTATTTTAGGGCGGGTACGGTGGTATCCGCAGATCCAACGGCTGCGAGGTAATGCGATAACTCCGAGAACGGAGTCCCAGTTAAATTGGTACCTCTAGCGCTTAAGTGCGGCTTCTTGAAAGGTGTCCATTCCTTCTGGAATAGGGGAAAGACTCAGATCTTGTTGAATGGCCTCTTCTATGATGGGGACTTGCTTCTGCCGGACATAAACAGACTGCAGGGTTGGCATGTAGAAGTTAGAGTAGAACTCAACTACCCAAGAAAGATTGACCTGCCTTGGCTTGTCTCCGTAGGAAACCCCATTATCTTCGTTCAATTTGCGGCTCAACAAATGTAGCAATATTGGACGGGAGGATAAGAAGGTATTCATTGTTATAGTTTCTTTCTGCCAAGATAGGGAACATCTGCTCACAGTAGCGATTGGGAAATCGCGCAGTGTCCTTTGCTGGAAAGGCTTTCTCCTTTTCATCAACCTTTATTATCCTCTTAACTCTTTTTGTTGAGGGCTTGACTGCGGTTAAAGAAGGCTCTGCCACTAATGCTCTTTTAGTTCCTCTTCTTGCTGGTGGTTTCGAAGTAGCTTTCTCTTTTCCTTTCTTGGTGGCCATCCTGAAAAGAGAGGAGAAAGTAAATTAAATTCAAATAGATATATAGCAAGGAAGAGAACGGAAGAGTGGTGATGGATGCACATTAGGATGTAGATGATATTAACACATGCTCTCGAGTACATGTGAAAAGCCAATAATGGAAAATAGCTAGTGCATATAAAGACAAGTGACCGCAAGGTGTTTATTGGTATGCCGGCAAAGGGCATGAGTAGCATAGACCAAGCAATACTTTGTAACAAACCATCACGTTTGTATTGACAATTAAATTCAATTAATACAATAGTAAAGGATAGTTGTGAAAAGCAAGCACTGAATAGTATAACAACATAGAGAAGTGCATAATGCCATTTGAGCCTTTTCACAAACACATAGCATGCATGATGAATAAGGTATAGAAAATATGAAGGTGAACATGCAAGCAATCCCTTAAATAGAATAAAAATAATTGTCAAACAAATTGCAACAATCCACAAGCATATAATGAGGGATAATGACTCAAAAAATTTCTAACACCATATAAAAGGGAAAAGAAAAAGAAAGAAAATATGAATAATGAAAAGAAAAATAATATATAAAATAATATATAAAATGATAAAAAAGAGAAGAAGGAAGAAGAAAATAGAACCTTGGTAATGGAGGTGTGTATGAGAGAGAGAGAGAGAGAGAGAGAGAGAGAGAGAGAGAGAGAGTGATAGGTGAGATTGGAAGAAGAAGGGGGAAGGAATAAATAAGGAGGGAAAAGAAAAACTAGGATTTGGAGGGGAGAAAGATAAGATAATTTGGCAATTTAGGTTGAGCTGTGCGGCGCACGCGACGCGGCCGCGTGGGGCACGCGTTCGCGTGAATGCGCTTCAAGTAAGGTGATGCGATCGCGTCGGTCACGCGGTCGCGTGACCCATATTATGCTTCTGGCATGAGGGCAGCCTCGCTCCAGCACAACTCTCTGTTCAAATTAATTTAAATGCCAAAATTGGGGTGACGCGATCGCGTGGGTCACGCGATCGCGTGAGTGTGCGCCAGAAAATGGATGACGCGGCCGCGTCAGCGACGCGGTCGCGTGATAAGGGTTGTGCTTTCAGCACCAATCCAGTATCACTCTCGCACAATATTTCATTGTGCACCCTTATACGTCGAAAACTCAGGACACGCGGTCGCGTGGGAGGCCATGATTCCCATGCGACGCGAATGCGGCAGCAACGCGGTCGCGTGGGTTGATTTGTGCCATTGGCACGCCTCCAGCCACACTCCAGCGTAACTTTCTATTCATTTTTATTTTTCTTTACTCTCCCTGTGACGCGGACGCGTCGCTGATGCGATCGCGTCGCGTAGCAAAATTTTTTTATTAATCAGATGTTCTAGGGATTATCATTCACAATTGTCATCATTACACATGCTCTTTAATTTAGCACATTTATTACTTGATGCTTGAGCTATGCTTCTCATGCCTATTATTTGCATGTTTTTATCCTCTTGCATCTTATTATTTTGAATTGTCCCTTTTTTATCTTTATTGTTGTCTTTCCTACATGTTGTAGCTACCATGTAGTTAGGCTATCATCTTTCCTTTGGCATTCCTTATCACTTGGAATTTCCTCCCTTCCAGTCTTAGTTTTCTATATTTTACACTATTCTTTTTTTCTTCTTCCTTAGGCATGGGTACCAAGAAAGAAAAAGAGAAGGCCACTGACAAGACACCAGCAAGGAAAGGAACCAAGAGATCTCCAACTAAGGCACCTCCATCTACAAGCGTCAGTTGGAGCAACCCGTCCACCTGCACATCTCAGCATGCACCGAGGACGGTGCAATCTTTAAGTGTGGGGAGGTCGATACCGATTTCCATGGGTTAGTTACTTCTCTATCTCAACACCAATGATTTATTTTCCTTATTCATTATTGCATTTGCATGTTTGATTGCATATTTATTTAATTTTTTGCATGTTTTACCACTTGGTTGAAGTAATATTTTCTTTTTCAAGAAAATTTTTAGAAAATTTCACTAATTTGAATAAAATTTAATGTTATACTTGTTTGAAGAGATATTATACTGGAACATGGTTTAGAGCTTGAACACACAAAACCTATGAGATTTTGAGCCTATTTGAATTGGTTGCATTTTATCAACCAATATTTTATTTTTAGTGTGTATTTTTCTCTCTAAAATTGTGATCTTTGTCTTGCTTAATTCTATATTTCCATAATTTGATGTATGCATACACTTACATGATTGAGGCCTTTGTTTCACTGAGCTTACATACCCATATGGCCTTACCTTTCATTATCCCTTGCAAACCAAATTTTGAGCCTATTTTACCCCTTTGTTCTTTACTTTAGCACATCATTAACTCTAAGCAGAAAACAATAATGTCCTTAATTTGAATCCTTGGTTAGCTTAGACTAGTGAGATGCTTATGATTTAAGTGTGGGAAAATTGGGATTGAAAACATTTGGTTTGAAAATTGAGTATGTTAGAATTTTCTGAAAATGTGAAAGAAATGTTTAGGACATGTTTATGCATTCAATAATTTAATCACATGCATTGAAAAAAATAAAAGAAAAAAAAATATATGTATAAAAAAAAGAAAAAAAAGAGCAAATAAATAAAAGGGGACAAAATGCCCCAAAGTAAATGTTGAAAACAATGCATATGTACTGTACTTGAAATTAGAATGCATGAATATGTGGAAAACATGGTTAATGGATGGTTAGATATTGTATTATGATTACATGGATTGTCTAAAGTTAGGTGGAAAGTTTAAGTTAATTAAGGATTCAGATTTTAGTCCACTTGACCAAATACAATCCTACCTTCACCCTAACCCCATTACAACCCTTAAAAGACCTCTTGATATGTGTATCTGTGCATTAAATTTATGTTGATTGTTAGATGAAGAGCAAGCCTTAGAAAGCAAGGTTAGTGGAGAATTAAGAGAATCGAACCTAAAACACTTGAGTGATTAGAGTGTATACACTACCAGTGAGAGTTCGATGCTCAATTCCTTGTTCCCTGCTTTCATGAGCTATTTTCTTCTTGCAAGTCTATTTGTACTTCATTTTCATGATTTGAATTAGTGAAATCCAGTTCATATTTATTCTTGGAGAATTTATTTACTTTTAAACCAAGTAGGTAGAATCATTTTTGCATGTAGTTACATTCATATAGATAGGTTGCATTGCATACTTTCTATCATTCCTCTTCATCTTTATAGCTTCTCTTGAGCTTAGCATGAGGACATGCTAATGTTTAAGTGTGGGGAGGTTGATAAACCACTATTTTATGGTTTATCTTGTGCTCAATTGAGTGGATTTTATCAACTCTTTACCCACTTATTCATAATATTTGTATGGTTTTATATTTCCTTTCTGATTTTGTGCTATGATTGAAAATATGCTTCTTTGATCTTATATTTGCTTATTATTAATCCTCTCTTATTACCATTAGATGCCTTGATATGTGTGTTAAGTGATTTCAGATATTATAGGGCAGGAATGGCTCAGAGGATAGAAAGGAAACATGCAAAAGTGGAAGGAATACAAGAAGTTGGAGAAATTACTAAGCTGTCCAGCCTGACCTCTTCACACTCAAACAGCTATAACTTTAACTACAGAGGTCCAAATGACGTGGTTTTAGTTGCCTTAAAAAGCTAACATCCGGGGCTTCGATTTGATATATAATATGCTATGGTTTCCCTGACGCTAGGCGATGCAACCGCATGCTCCATGCGGCCACGTCACAGTGACAGAAATCCAGCGTGATTGAATTCGAGACCAGCGAATTCTGGGTTGTTTCTGACCCAGTTCTCGGCACCAAAAACACAAATTAGAGGCTATAAAGTGGAGGAATGCATCCATTCATAAGAGAGCTCACCGATTTTCACTTTCCATGATTTAGATTTAGTTTGAGAGGGAGATTCTCTCCCTTCTCTCTTAGGATTATGATTAGGATTAGGATTTAGGACTTCTCTTAGTTTTTAAGAGTGACTCTCGATCCAGGTTTAGTATTTACTTTAATTTATGTTTCTATGCTACATTTACTTTAATGCTTTTATTCGTACCTATAAATGTTGCCAACTTGACTTATGAATCCTTCCCATGTTATGATTTGAATTAATGATTATTTGAGGTATTTCAATTATTGATTGCTTTCTCCTTAATTTGTGTTACCATTGCTTTCTATCTGAAGATATTTTATTCCAACAATTTTACTTTTTCCCTTTTGGTCTTGGTTAAGAAATCAGTAACTCAACATTATTAAACTCAGCATAATTGATAATCGTTATCTTGCTAATTGAACTGAACTTCAATAATCCCAACTTTTTCTTAGGAAAATAAATAGGATTCGAAGGTCAAACTAATTAGTCCCTTGACTTTCCTTTACTTTAGTAAAGGTTAACTAAGTGGAATTTAGATTCAACTTTCATTATTGTTGAGGGAGATAACCAAGTTGGACTTCCAATTTCTCTTACCTTGCCAAAAGTTGCTTTACATTGTTTATTTATTTCAATTGCCATCTACTTTACTTGTCATTTAAATCACTTGCTTCTCACCTTCTAAACCCCGATTACAACCTTTATAGCCAATAATAAGAACACACTTCCTTGCAGTTCCTTGAGAAGACGACCCGAGGTTTGAATACTCGGTTAACAATTTTTAAAGGGGTTTGTTACTTGTGACACCCAAAACGTTTGTACGAAGGGATTTCTGTCAGTTTAGAGACTATATCTACAACGCGACTGTTTTTATGAAATTCTTTACTGGCAAAAATCCCAACGTCAGTGAGCATCTTTCCTATCTTTTTCTAGTGAATTTGCATTTAATCTGTTGATTTTAATCAAGAATTAATTACATTTTATCCACTATGGATGCTACTTTGAGTCTTGTGCAATTCTGTTTATTTTAGGTAGCATTCGGCTGGATTTGATGGAGTTTCTACAGCACAAGAATTAATGGAGATGACAGCGAAGAGCGACGCGTGCACATGACTGACGCGTACACGTGAAAAGCGAAGTTGCACAGCGACGCGTGCGCATACCTGACGCATACGCGTGACTGACGCGTACGCGTGACATGCGCCACGTGCAGAAAATGCAGAAAACGCTAGGGGCGATTTCTAGGCTGTTTTGACCCAGTTTTCGGCCCAGAAACATAGACCAGAGCCAGGGGATAGCAGAGACTCAAGGGAGATTTACACAAGAATGGTTATGCCCACTCCAAGTTAGGCGTGGACCCTACAAAGCAAGTGGTCCCCATCCATCAATTGAAGACATGCTGATTGCTTTAATTAATTCTGATTTAAACTTTAATTTTTATTTTAAAATAGGAAAAGATATTATTTTAGTTTTAAAATATAGATTTTAAATTAATTAGGACTGGATATAAAAGGGGATTGGAATTATTCCACAGGGGATTCCAATTAGTTAACTTTTGATATTGCTTTTCTATTTTAATCTATGTATTGATTTGTAATTTAGGAATTGTTTTCGTTCTTTATCTTATGAATTTGGGTGGAACAGAAGTATGACCTTCTTTCTAATTGAGTTCTTGTATAACTTGGAAAAGCTCTTTACTTGAACAACAGCTTGAAAACAATTTCTCCTAAATTCTAATTATCTGGACTTAACGGGATACGTGACATATAATCCTCTTATATTTGGATAATTAGGATTTTTGTGGCATAATAACTAGAATTAAACTTCACCCTCTAATTGGAATTAATTGACCAAGGAATTGACAATTGATGAAAATTAGAGGAGACTAGAAAGGTCTAAGGAATTAGGGTCTAGTCACATATAGTTTGCCATAAATTAAATCTTACATTATTAAAATAAATTAATAAGAAAAGTCAATCCGAAAAATAGATAACTCTGAAACCTTAACTGCCTTTTCCATACTTTACTCCCAACTTATTTACTTGCCCTTCTTTAATATTCTTTCTATTGTTTAATGTCCTTGAACTCTCAAACACTATTTTCTGTTTGCCTAACTAAGCAAATCAATTAACCATTGTTGCTTAGTCCACCAATCCTCATGGGATCGACCCTCACTCACCTGAGGTATTACTTGGTAAGACCCGGTGCACTTGCAAGTTAGTTTGTGGACTTTAAATTCCACACCAAGTTTTTGGCGCCGTTGCCGGGGATCGAACCCGGGTCGTCCACGTGATAGGTGGAGTGGCGCTGGAACTATGCCTTTCGCACAAACAATCCCACGCGTACGCGTACCTCACGCGTACGCGTCATTTGCACCTTTCGCCATCCACACGTGCGCGTCACTGACGCGTACGCGTGACCTTAAAAATCGGCATAAATGAGTGTTTGGGCAGAGAGTTGTGCTGGCTTGGGGCTGGAAGTGTGCTAGAAGCACAAAACTTGATCACGCGTACGCGTCCCTGACGCGTGCGCACCCTTTGCACAAACGGCCACCCACGCGTGCGCATGCATAACGCGCACGCGTCGTATGAAAATTTTGGTTCCTCAGCTACGTGAACAGAGAGTAACGCATGAACGCGGCTGCCTTCGCGCGATTCGCACAAATCATGGGCACGCGTATGCGTGCCTGACACTCACGCGTCATTATGAAATTTTCGCGCCCCACGCGTACGCGTGCTGTACGCGTACGCGTCGCATGCGCCGCACAACTCCACTAGTTCGCCGCCCAGTTTTAATTTTAATTCTCTCTCTCTCTCCCAAATCCTAATTCTCTCTTGTTATTTTATCCTTTTATTCTTCTTTCTTCATACTCTTTGTTTTTGTTTTCAGTTCTTCTTTGGTTGAGGACAAGCAAACCTTTAAGTTTGGTGTTAACGCTTCGCTTATAGCTTTGCTGTCTAATTTTATGGTACCAAAGGGAGGTGAATCATCTTCACAGAGGAGCATAACCTGAAGAATAAAACGACCGCTAGCATAACTAAGGTGGTTGAGTTCCTTTCATTCTATATTCCTTCCCGCTTTTACTATGTTATGTTTCGGTTTTCTGCTATTTTTCTTTGTTTATTGCATGATCCTTTATTAGTTAGATTCCTAGGTTCTATTTTAGTTTTCTGTTAGTTGCTTTAATTCTGTAAGATGTCTCATGTATTGCCCACTAAGCTTGAAATCAAAAAGAAAGAGAAAAAGGGGATGTAATGCATGAGAAATTGAGTTTAATTTTAAGAGTAGTCTTATTTACTTAAATGTGGTGGTATTAATTGTAATTCTGAATGCATGATATGAACAGTGCATAGTTGAATCTGAATCAAAGAATGTTAATGTATAAGGAAAAGGAATTTAGAGAACTATTATGACTTCTCAGAATTTAATGAAAGTTTAATCTTTGAAGCAAAAGAAACAGCAAAAGAAAAATAAAAACAAGGTCCAAGGCTCTGAGTATCAATGACTAGGGAGGTCAGATATGATTAAAAGCTCAAAGAGTTGTTTCCCTAGTCAGATGCTTGTGGTGTTCTTGTGTCAAGTAATCCTTGAGACAAAATATTTAGAGTCGAGATCAATTGTATTTAACAGAGTACGCCAAAGGCTTTGAGCACCACTGTCTAGGAGTAACTGAAAAATATATATATATCTTAGAACTTAAAGAGAGTTCCCCAGTTAAGTGCTTGTGGTGTTTCTGTGTCAAGTAAAACTTGAGACAAAACATTTAAAGTTACGGCTAGGCTCAAGGTGCAAAGCACTAAGGAAAAGAAAAATTAATGTGTTCAAGGGTTAAATTGAGTTACAAAAGATCAGAGAATTCATAATATGATTCGGATTCTAATTCCGAATGACAGTGACATCCTTTTGATTCAAAGGAGAGTGAGATGCTAAACCTATTCAGGATTACAGTTGTAAACCCCACTATAAGAAGAGACATGAACTTAATTAAACTCTCATTCTCATGTAAATTCACATCCTAAGCCTATATTAGTTTGGTTGCTTGAGGACAAGCAACAATTCAAGTTTGGTGTTGTGATGCGTGAGCATCTTTCCTATCTTTTCCTAGTGAATTAGCATTTAATATGTTGAGTTTAATAAAGAATTAATTACATTTTAGCCACTATGGATGCTACTTTGAGTCTTCTGCAATTCTGTTTATTTTAGGTAGCATTCGGCTGGATTTGATGGAGTTTCTGCAGCACAAGAATTAAAGGAGATGACAGCAAGGAGCGACGCGTGCGCGTGACTGACGCTGACGCGTGAAAAGCGAAGTTGCACAGCGACGCGTGCATGTACCTGACGCGTACGCATGACATGCGAAGAAGACCATCGACGTGTACGCGTGACTGACGCGTACGCGTGACATGCGCCACGTGCAGAAAACACAGAAAATGCTGGGGTGATTTCTGGACTGTTTTTGACCCAGTTTTCGGCCCAGAAACACACACTAGAGCCAGGGGATAGCAGAGACTCAAGGGAGATTCACACAAGAATGGTGACTAAAACCCCAAAGTGGTCCCTGAGATTGGGCGAGTTACCCATAGTTGTCCCTGACTTTCAAAATTCACTAAAAGCATCCCTGACATTTTGCTCCGGGACCCATAGTTGCCCTTCAACCCTTTCCGGTGCCAAGTCAGCAAACAGAGGGATGATCTCGCATGCGCCACACAACTCCACTAGTTCGCCGCCCAGTTTTAATTTTAATTCTCTCTCTCTCCCAAATTCTAATTCTCTCTTGTTATTTTATCCTTTCATTCTTCTTTCCTTATACTCTTTGTTTTTGTTTTCAGTTCTTCTTTGCTTGAGGACAAGCAAACCTTTAAGTTTGGTGTTGATGCTTTGCTTATAGCTTTGCTGTCTAATTTTATGGTACCAAAGAAAGGCGAATCATCTTCACAGAGGAGCACAACCTGAAGAATAAAACGACCGCTAGGATAACTAAGGTGGTTGAGTTCCTTTCATTCTATATTCCTTCCCGCTTTTACTATGTTATGTTCCAGTTTTCTGCTATTTTTTGTTTGTTTATTGCATGATCCTTTATTAGTTAGATTCCTAGGTTCTATTTTAGTTTTCTGTTAGTTGCTTTAATTCTGAAAGATGTCTCATGTATTGCTGGTGCACGAAATCACAATCACACTTTTGCAACTCCGCACAACTAACCAGCAAGTGCACTGGGTCGTCCAAGTAATACCTTACGTGAGTAAGGGTCGATCCCACGGAGATTGTCGGCTTGAAGCAAGCTATGGTTATCTTGTAACTCTTAGTCAGGATATCAATAATTCTCATATTTAATTATAAAAAGTAAAAGAACATGAAATAAATACTTGTTATGCAATAATGAAGAACAGGTTGAGGCTTTGGAGATGCTTTATCTTCTGAATCTCTGCTTTCCTACTATCTTCTTCTCCATACATGCAAGGCTCCTTCCATGGCAAGCTTTATGTTGGGCATCACCGTTGTCAATGGCTACTTCTCGTCCTCTCAGTGAAAACATTCCAAATGCGCTGTCACCGCACGGCTAATCATCTGTCGGTTCTCGATCATGCTGGAATAGGATCCATTGATCATTTTGCATCTGTCACACACCCAACAATCGCGAGTTTGAAGCTCGTCACAGCCATCCCTTCCCATATCCTACTCAGAATACCACAGACAAGGTTTAGACGTTCCGGATCTCAGGAATGGCCGCCTATAATTCTAGCTTATACCACGAAGACTCTGATCTGAATCATGAGGCTAAGAGATATGCATTCAATCTAAGGTAGAACGGATGTGGTTGTCAGGCACGCGTTCATAGGTGAGAAAGATGAGGAGTGTCACGGATCATCACATTCATCAGGTTGAAGTGCGAATGAATATCTTAGAATAGAAGCAAGCGTGATAGAATGGAAAACAGTAGTAATTGCATTAATTCATGAAGAACAACAGAGCTCCTCACCCCCAACAATGGGGTTTAGAGACTCATGCCGTAGAGAATACAATAAGAAACGTGTAAAGTGTCATGAGGTATAAGATGAATCACTAAAAGTAGTTTTTATAGTAAACTGGTGACCTAGGGTTATGAGTAAGCTAGGGTGTTTAGTGTAAAAATCCACTTCTGGGGCCCACTTGGTGTGTGCTTGGGCTGAGCATTGAAGCTTTCATATGTAGAGACTTTTCTTGGAGTTAAACGCCAGCTTTTGTGCCAGTTTGGGCATTTAACTCCAGTTTTTATGCCAGTTCCGGCGTTAAACGCCAGAATTCTTGAGCTGATTTGGAACGCCTATTTGGGCCATCAAATCTCGGGCAAAGTATGAACTATTAAATATTGCTGGAAAGCCCAGGATGTCTACTTTCCAACGCAATTAAGAGCGCACCAATTGGGCTTCTGTAGCTCCAGAAAATACACTTTGAGTGCAGGGAGGTCAGAATCCAACAACATCTGCAGTCCTTTTTCAGCCTCTGAATCAGATTTTTGCTCAGGTCCCTCAATTTCAGCCAGAAAATACCTGAAATCACAGAAAAACACACAAACTCATAGTAAAGTCCATAAAAGTGAATTTTAAATAAAAACTAATAAAAATATAATAAAAACTAATTAAAATATACTAAAAACAATGCCAAAAAGCGTATAAATTATCCGCTCATCACAACACCAAACTTAAATTGTTGCTTGTCCCCAAGCAACTGAAAATCATATAGGATAAAAAGAATAGAATATACAATGAATTCCAAAAACATCTATGAAGATCAGTATTAATTAGATGAGCGGGCTTTTAGCTTTTTGCTTCTGAACAGTTTTGGCATCCCCCTTTATCCTTTGAAGTTCAGAATGATTGGCTTCTATAGGAACTCAGAATCCAGATAGTGTTATTGATTCTCCTATTTAAGTATGTTGATTCTTGAAGACAGCTACTTTATGAGTCTTGGCCGTGACCCTAAGCATTTTGTTTTCCAGTATTACCACCGGATACATAAATGCCACAGACACATAACTGGGTGAACCTTTTCAGATTGTGACTCAGCTTTGCTAAAGTCCCCAATTAGAGGAGTCCAGAGCTCTTAAGCACACTCTTTTTCCTTTGGACCACGACTTTAACCGCTCAGTCTCAAGTTTTTACTTGACACCTTCACGCCACAAGCACATGGTTAGGGACAGCTTGGTTTAACCGCTTAGGCCAGGATTTTATTCCTGTGGGCCCTCCTATCCACTGATGCTCAAAGCCTTGGATCCTTTTTATTCTACCCTTGCCTTTTGGTTTAAAGGGCTCTTGGCTTTTTCTGCTTGCTTTTTCTCTTTTTTTTTTTGTTTTTTTTCGCATTTTTTTTCTTTTTTCTTTTTTTTTCTATTCACTGCTTTTTCTTGCTTCAAGAATCATTTTTATGATTTTTTATATTATCAATAACATTTCTCCTTTTCCCTCATTCTTTCAAGAGCCAACAATTTTAACATTCATAAACAACAATTTCAAAAATATGCACTGTTCAAGCATTCATTCAGAAAAACAAAAAGTATTGCCACCACATCAAAATAACTAAACTGTTTTAAAATTCAAATTTCATGCACTTTTTTTTCTTTTTTAATTAAAAACATTTTTTATTTAAGAAAGGTGATGGATTCATTTTCATTGCTTTAAGGCATAGACACTTAGACACTAGCGATCATGTAATAAAGACACAAACCTAAATAAACATAAAGCATAAAAATCAAAAAATAAAGAACAAAGAAATTAAGGAACGGGTCCACCTTAGTGATGGCGGCTTGTTCTTCCTCTTGAAGATCTTATGGAGTGTTTGAGCTCCTCAATGTCTCTTCCTTGCTTTGTTGCTCCTCTCTCATGACTCTTTGGTCTTCTCTAATTTTATGGAGGATAATGGGTTGCTTTTGTTGAGGTCCATGAGTGGGCTCTCTTGTTTGCTCTATCCTCTTTCTAGTGATGGGCTTTTGAGATGAATCTCTCCATCTCTCATGACTCGGAGTTGGAGGCCACTGCCTTTTCTTTCCTCTTCCTAGAGGTTTCTCCGGCCTTAGGTGCCATAAATGGTTATGAAAAAATGAAAAGCAATGCTTTTACCACACCAAACTTAGAAAATTTGCTCGTCCTCGAGCAAAAGAAGAAAGAAGAGAGTAGAAGAAGAAGAAATGGAAGAGATGGGGGTGGGTTGGTGTTTCGGCCAAGGGGTGGGTTTTGGGAGGAAAAGTGGTTCGAAATTGAATGGTGAGGTAGGTGGGGTTTTATGAAGGATGGATGTGAGTGGTGAAGAGAATGGTGGGGTATGATAGGTGAGGGGTTTTTGGGGAAGAGATATTGAGGTGATTGGTGAATGGGTGAAGAAGAGAGAGAGAGAGGTGGGGTAGGTGGGGATCCTGTGGGGTCCACAGATCCTGAGGTGTCAAGGATTTCTCATCCCTGCACCAAGTGGCGTGCAAAACGCCCTTTTCTGCCAATCCTGGCGTTAAACGCCAGGCTGCTACCCATTTCTGGCGTTTAACGCCAGCTTCTTGCCCTTTTCTGGTGTTAAACGCCAGTCTGGTGCCCATTTCTGGCGTTAAACGCCCATAATGGTGCCAGACTGGGCGTTTAACACCCATTCTGCTACCCTCACTGACGTTTAAACGCCAGCAAATTTCTCCTCCATGGTGTGCTATTTTTCATTCTGTTTTTCATTCTGTTTTTACTTTTTCGATTATTTTTGTGACTTCACATGATCATCAACCTACAGAAAACATAAAATAACAATGGAAAATAGAAATTAACATAGATAAGTAAAATTGGGTTGCCTCCCAACAAGCGTTTCTTTAATGTCAGTAGCTTGACAGTGGGCTCTCATGGAGCCTCACAGATACTCAGAGCATGATGATGGCCTCTTAACACCAAAATTAGAGTTTGGTTGTGGTCTTCCAACACCAAACTTAGAGTTTGGATGTGGGGGTTTTATTTTACTCTGTATTGAGAGAAGCCTTTCATGCTTCTTCCTTTTCCTGTCTGCAAACCATGGTGCTTCCTGAATGGTGAAGAGTTGCTCATCCGGAAAGGTTTTAGAGATCTCAGTAGGAGGGTGGGACGCCCCTGCTACTGGTTCTATCCGGGACAGGTGATCAGCTACCTGGTTCTCTGTCCCTTTTCTGTCTCTTATTTCTATATCAAACTCTTGCAGAAGCAACACCCATCTTATGAGCCTGGGTTTTGAATCCTGCTTTGTGAGTAGGTATTTAAGAGCAGCATGGTCAGTATACACAATCACTTTTGAACCTACTAAATAGGATCTAAACTTGTTAATGGCATAAACCACTGCAAGTAACTCTTTTTCTGTGGTTGTGTAATTCTTCTGTGCATCATTTAAAACACGGCTAGCATAGTAAATGACGTGCAGAAGCTTGTTATGCCTCTGTCCCAACACTGCACCAATGGCATGGTCACTGGCATCACACATTAGTTCGAATGGTGATGTCCAGTCAGGTACAGAGATGACTGATGCTGTGACCAGCTTGGCTTTCAGAGTTTCAAATGCCTGCAGACACTCTGTGTCAAACACAAATGGCGTGTCAGCAGCTAGCAGGTTGCTTAGAGGATTTGCAATTTTTGAAAAATCCTTTATGAACTTCCTATAGAATCCTGCATGTCCCAGAAAGCTTCTGATTGCCTTTACATTGGCAGGTGGTGGTAATTTTTCAATTACTTCCACTTTAGCTTGATCCACCTCTATTCCCTTGTTTGAAATTTTATGCCCAAGGACAATTCCTTCAGTCACCATGAAGTGACATTTTTCCCAGTTTAAAATTAGGTTGGTCTCTTGGCATCTTTTCAGAACAAGTGCTAAATGGTCAAGACAGGAGCTGAATGAGTCTCCAAATACTGAAAAGTCATCCATGAAGACTTCTAGAAATTTTTCCACCATATCAGAGAAAATAGAAAGCATGCATCTCTGAAAGATCGCAGGTGCATTGCACAGACCAAAAGGCATCCTTCTGTAGGCAAATACACCAGAAGGACATGTGAATGCTGTTTTCTCTTGGTCCTGAGGATCCACTGCAATTTGGTTGTAACCTGAATAGCCATCCAAAAAGCAGTAATATTCATGACCTACTAGTCTCTCTAGCATCTGGTCTATGAATGGTAAAGGAAAATGATCCTTTCGGGTGGTTGTATTGAGCCTTCTGTAGTCAATACACATACGCCACCCTGTAACTATTCTTGTAGGAACCAGTTCATTCTTTTCATTATGAACCACTGTCATGCCTCCCTTCTTGGGGACAACGTGGATAGGGCTCACCCAGGGGCTATCAGAAATAGGATAAATAATCCCAGCCTCTAGTAACTTAGTGACCTCTTTCTGCACCACTTCCTTCATGGCTGGATTTAGCCGCCTCTGTGGTTGAATCACTAGCTTAGCATCATCCTCCAATAGGATCTTGTGCATGCATCTTGCTGGGCTAATGCCCTTAAGGTCACTTATGGACCACCCAAGAGCTGTCTTGTGTGTCCTTAGCACTTGAATTAGTGCTTTCTCTTCCTGTGGATTTAAAGCAGAGCTTATGATCACTGGAAAAGTGTCACCCTTTCCCAAAAATGCATATTTCAGAAATGGTGGTAGTGGTTTGAGCTCGGGTTTAGGAGGTTTCTCCTCTTCCTGAGGGATTTTCAGAGGTTCTTTTATTTCCTCTGATTCCTCCAGATCAGGCTGAACATCTTTAAAGATGTCTTCTAGCTCTGATTCAAGACTTTCAGTCATATTGACCTCTTCCAACAGGGAGTCAATAATATCAATGCTCATGCAGTCATTTGACGTGTCTGGATGCTGCATAGCTTTGACAACATTTAACTTGAACTCATCCTCATTGACTCTCAGTGTCACTTCCCCTTTTTGGACATCAATGAGAGTTTGTCCAGTTTCTAGGAAAGGTCTTCCTAGAATCAGAATGGCACTCTTGTGTTCCTCCATTTCCAGCACTACAAAGTCAGTGGAAAAGGCAAATGGCCCAACCTTGACAATCATGTCCTCAATTATGCCTGATGGGTATTTAATGGAGCCATCAGCAAGTTGAAGACATATCCGGGTTGGTTTGACCTCTTCAGTCAAGCCAAGCTTTCTGATGGTGGATGCAGGTATTAGATTGATACTTGCTCCAAGATCACATAGAGCTATCTTAGTACAAGCACCCTCTATTGTGCATGGTATCATAAAGCTTCCTAGATCTTGAAGCTTTTCTGGTAAGCTTTTTAGAATGACTGCACTGCATTCTTCAATGAGAAACACTCTTTCAGTTTCTCTCCAATCCTTCTTATGACTTAAGATCTCTTTTATGAACTTAGCATAAGAGGGTATTTGCTCAAGTGCCTCTACAAACGGAATCTTTATTTCAAGAGTCCTGAGATAGTCTGCAAAGCGTGCAAATTCTTTATCCTGTTCCGCCTGGCGGAGCTTCTGAGGATAAGGCATCTTGGCTTTATATTCTTCAACCTTAGTTCCTGCAGGTTTATTCTTTATAGAAGTGGTTGGAGAAGCATTCTTAGAGGGGTTACTATCAGCACTTGCAGGTGTCTGATTCCTCATAGGCGTTTGAATGCCAGGATTGGGCATCCATTGGGCGTTTAACGCCAGTCCTTCACCCTTTTCTGGCGTTTGAACGCCAGAATTATTCCTCTCTGGGCTCTTGCTGTCCTCAGAGGAATTTTGGGCAGTGGTTTGGTCATCCTCTTTCATTTGTTCCTTTCTTGACTTTTTGCTATTTTGAGCTGAGTTATTCAATGTCTTCCCGCTCCTTAGTTAGACAGCTTGGCATTCTTCTGTTATCTGTTTAGATAGCTGCTGTCTTGTCTGATTCAATTGTGCTTCTATATTCTTGTTAGCATTTTTAGTGTCTTGGAGCATCTCTTTGAATTCTGCTAATTGTTTTGTCATAAGGAGTAATTGCTGATTAAGTTCAACAATCTGTTCTTGAGGATTGGGATCAGTAGTTACTGCCATAGCCTCTTCTTTTATGGAGGACTCACTGTTTGAGTACAGATGTTGATTTCTAGCAACTGTATCTATGAGCTCTTGAGCTTCTTCAATTATTTTTCTCATGTGTATAGATCCACCAGCTGAGTGGTCTAGGGACATCTGAGCTTTTTCTATAAGCCGATAGTAGAAGATGTCTAACTGTATCCACTCTAAAAACATTTCAGAGGGGCATTTTTGCAGCATCCCTATGTACCTCTCCCAGGCATCATAAAGGGATTCATGATCCTCTTGTTTAAAGCCTTGGATTTCCAGCCTTAGCTGTGTCATCCTTTTTGGAGGGTAAAATTGATTCAAGAATTTGTCTGATAACTGTCTCCATGTTTTTATGCTTGCTGTGGGTTGGTTATTTAACCACCTCTTAGCTTGATCTTTTACAGCAAATGGAAATAGTAATAATCTGTAGACATCCTGATCCACTTCTTTATCACGTACTGTGTCAGCAATTTGTAAGAACTGTGCTAGAAACTCAGTAGGTTCTTCCTGTGGAAGACCAGAATACTGGCAATTTTGCTACACCATGATAATGAGCCGAGGATTTAGCTCAAAGCTGCTTGCTTTGATGCGAGGTATACAGATGCTACTCCCATATGCAGCTGTAATGGGGTTAGCATATGACCCCAGAGTCCTTCTGCACTGTTCACTTCCACTTATGTCCATGATGGAGAAAAGGGAATTGATATGAATTGCAAATAAATTATATTTTTATTTTTTTATTTATCTAATTAAAAGTGACCGAAAATAATAAAATAAAATAAAAGAAAAATAAAATAAAATTTCGAAAACTAAAAGAAAATAAAATCAAAGCAAATTGAAAACTAAATTAATTAATTAATTAAAAAGATTTTGAAATTAGCAATTAAAAAGATATGATTGAAAATTATTTTGAAAAAGATATGATTGAGAAGATGTGATTGCAAATTAAAAAAAAGATATGATTGAAAAGATATGATTGAAGAAATTAAAAAGATTTGATTTTTGAAAAAGATTTGAAAAGATCAATTTTTGAAATTAGAATATTGACTTGACTAAAAAAAGATATGATTTTGAAAATCTTTGACTAAATTAATGCAAAATTTCGAAATTTATGAGTAAAATAAGGAAAGGATTTTTTTTATTTTTGAATTTTAATGCGGAAAGAGAAAAACAACAAAATGACACCAAACTTAGAAATTTTAGATCAAAACACAGAGAACAAACAAGAAAACTTTGAAGATCAAGATGAACACCAAGAACACTTTGAAGATCAAGATAAACACCAAGAACAAATTTTTAAAAGATTTTTAAGTAAATAAAAGCACAAAAACACCAAACTTAAAATTTTTAGAAAATCAAGCACAATATTTTCGAAAAATTAAAGGAAAAACAAAGAAGACACCAAACTTAGAATTTTTAAGGATCAAGAAAGACTAAGAACATGCAAATTCGAAAAGATTAAAAGAGAGTAAAAGCATGCAATTGACACCAAACTTAAAATATGAAACTAAACTCAAATAAAAGACTCTAAACCAACAAAAATAAAATATTTCTTATCTAAGCAACAAGATAAACCGTCAGTTGTCCAAACTCGAACAATCCCTGGCAACGCCGCCAAAAACTTGGTGCACGAAATCACAATCACACTTTTGCAACTCCGCACAACTAACCAGCAAGTGCACTGGGTCGTCCAAGTAATACCTTACGTGAGTAAGGGTCGATCCCACGGAGATTGTCGGCTTGAAGCAAGCTATGGTTATCTTGTAACTCTTAGTCAGGATATCAATAATTCTCAGATTTAATTGTAAAAAGTAAAAGAACATGAAATAAATACTTGTTATGCAGTAATGAAGAACAGGTTGAGGCTTTGGAGATGCTTTATCTTCTGAATCTCTGCTTTCCTACTATCTTCTTCTTCATACACGCAAGGCTCCTTCCATGGCAAGCTTTATGTTGGGCATCACCGTTGTCAATGCCTACTTCCCGTCCTCTCAGTGAAAACGTTCCAAATGCGCTGTCATCACACGACTAATCATCTGTCGGTTCTCGATCATGCTGGAATAGGATCCATTGATCCTTTTGCGTCTGTCACACGCCCAACAATCGCGAGTTTGAAGCTCATCATAGCCATCCCTTCCCAGATCCTACTCAGAATACCACAGACAAGGTTTAGACGTTCCGGATCTCAGGAATGGCTGCCTATAATTCTAGCTTATACCACGAAGACTCTGATCTGAATCATGAGGCTAAGAGATATGCATTCAATCTAAGGTAGAACGGAGGTGGTTGTCAGGCATGCGTTCATAGGTGAGAATGATGATGAGTGTCATGGATCATCACATTCATCAGGTTGAAGTGCGAATGAATATCTTAGAATAGAAGCAAGCGTGATAGAATGGAAAACAGTAGTAATTGCATTAATTCATGAAGAACAGCAGAGCTCCTCACCCCCAACAATGGGGTTTAGAGACTCATTCCATAGAGAATACAATAAGAAACGTGTAAAGTGTCATGAGGTACAAGATGAATCACTAAAAGTAGTTTTTATAGTAAACTGGTGATCTAGGGTTACAGAAAATGAGTAAGCTAGGGTGTTTAGTGTAAAAATCCACTTCTGGGGCCCACTTGGTGTGTGCCTGGGCTGAGCATTGAAGCTTTCATGTGTAGAGACTTTTCTTGGAGTTAAACGCCAGCTCTTGTGCCAGTTTGGGCGTTTAACTCCAGTTTTTATGCCAGTTCCGGCGTTAAACGCCAGAATTCTTGAGCTGATTTGGAACGCCTGTTTGGGCTATCAAATCTAGGGCAAAGTATAGACTATTATATATTGCTGGAAAGCCCAGGATGTCTACTTTCCAACTCAATTGAGAGTGCACCAATTGGGCTTCTGTAGCTCCAGAAAATCCACTTTGAGTGCAGGGAGGTCAGAATCCAACAGCATCTGCAGTCCTTTTTCAGCCTCTGAATCAGATTTTTGCTCAGGTCCCTCAATTTCAGCCAAAAAATACCTGAAGTCACAGAAAAACACACAAACTCATAGTAAAGTCCAGAAAAGTGAATTTTAAATAAAAACTAATAAAAATATAATAAAAACTAATTAAAATATACTAAAAACATACTAAAAATAATGCCCAAAAGCGTATAAATTATCCGCTCATCAATTGCCCACTAAGCTTAAAATCAAATAGAAAGAGAAAAAGGGGATGTAATGCATGAGAAATTGAGTTTAATTTTAAGAGTATTCTTATTTACTTAAATGTAGTGGTATTAATTATAATTCTGAATGCATGATATGAACAGTGCATAGTTGAATTTGAATAAAAGAATGTTAATGTATAAGGAATAGGAATTTAGAGAACTATTATGACTTCTCTGAATTTAATGAAAGTTTAATCCTTAAAGCAAAAGAAACAGCAAAAGAAAAATAAAAGCAAGGTCCAAGGCTCTGAGCATCTTGACTAGGGAGGTCAGACATGATTAAAAGCTCAAAGAGTTGTTTCCCTAGTCACATGCTTGTGGTATTTTTGTGTCAAGTAATCCTTGAGACAAAACATTTAGAGTCGAGATCAATTGCATTTAACAGAGTACGCCAAAGGCTTTGAGCACCACTGTCTGGGAGTAACTGAAAAAAAAAATATCTTAGAACTTAAAGAGAGTTTCCCAGTTAAGTGCTTGTGGTGTTTCTGTGTCAAGTAAAACTTGAGACAAAACATTTAAAGTCACGGCTAGGCTCAAGGTGCAAAGCACCAAAGAAAAGAAAAATTGCTGTGTTTAAGGGTTAAATTGAGTTACAAAAGATCAGAGAATTCATAATATGATCCGGATTCTGATTCCGAATGACAGTGGCATCCTTCTGATTCAAAGAAGAGTAAGATGCCAAACCTATTCAGGATTACAGTTGTAAACCCCACTATAAGAAGAGACATGAGCTTAATCGAACTCTCATTCTCATGCAAATTCACATCCTAAGCCTATATTAGTTTGGTTGCTTGAGGACAAGAAACAATTCAAGTTTGGTGTTGTGATGCGTGAGCATCTTTCCTATCTTTTTCTAGTGAATTTGTATTTAATCAGTTGATTTTAATCAAGAATTAATTACATTTTAGCCACTATGCATGATACTTTGAGTCTTGTGCAATTCTGTTTATTTTAGGTAGCATTCGGCTGGATTTGATGGAGTTTCTGTAGCACAAGAATTAAAGGAGATGACAGCGAGGAGCACGCGTGTGCGTGACTGACGCGTACGCGTGATTTGAAGATTTGCACGGCGACGCGTGCACGTACCTGACGCGTACGCGCGAAAAACGCGTACGCGTGACATGCACCACGTGCAGAAAATGCAGAAAATGTTGGGGGAAATTTTTGGACTATTTTTGACCCAGTTTTCGGTCCAGAAACACAGACTAGAGCCATGGTATAGCAGAGACTCAAGGGAGATTCACACAAGAATGGTTATGCCCACTCCAAGTTAGGCGTGGTACCCATCTATCCATCAATTGAAGACATGCTGATTGCTTTAATTAATTTTGATTTAAACTTTAATTTTTATTTTAAAATAGGAAAAGATATTATTTTAGTTTTAAAAGATAGATTTTAAATTAATTAGGATTGGATATAAAAGGGGATTGAAATTATTCCACAGGGGATTCCAATTAGTTAACTTTTCATTCCACCTCAGCCCAATTTACAATCCTAGTTTTCTACTCTGAACCATGAGCAACTAATCCTCCATTGTTAAGGTTAGGAGCTCTGTTTATTTGTATGGATTGATTCTATTGCTTTTCTATTTTAATTTATGTATTGATTTATAATTTAGGAATTGTTTTCGTTCTTTATCTTATGAATTTGGGTGGAACAGAAGTATGACCCTCTTTCTAATTGAGTTCTTGTATAACTTGAAAAAGCTCTTTACTTGAACAACAGCTTGAAAATAATTTCTCCTAAATTCTAATTATCTGGACTTAACGGGATACGTGACATATAATCCTCTTATATTTGGATAATTAGGATTTTTGTGGCATAATAACTAGAATTAAACTTCACCCTCTAATTGGAATTAATTGACCAAGAAATTGGCAATTGATGAAAATTAGAGGAGACTAGAAAGGTCTAAGGAATTAGGGTCTAGTCACATATAGTTTGCCATTAAATCTTACATGATTAAAATAAATTAATAAGAAAAGTCAATCCAAAAAATAGATAACTCTGAAACCTTAACTACCTTCTCCATACTTTACTCCTAGCTTATTTACTTGCCCTTCTTTAATATTCTTTCTATTGTTTAATGTCCTTGAACTCTCAAACACTATTTTCTGTTTGCCTAACTAAGCAAATCAATTAACCATTGTTGCTTAGTCCATCAATCCTCGTGGGATCGACCCTAACTCACCTGAGTTATTACTTGGTACGACCCGGTGCACTTGCCGGTTAGTTTGTGGACTTTAAATTCTGCACCAAGTTTTTGGCGCCGTTGCCGGGGATCGAACCCGGGTCGTCCGCGTCACAGGCAGAGTGGCGCTTGAACTATGCCTTTCGCACAAACAATCCCACGCGTACGTACCTCACACGTGTGCGTCGTTTGCACCTTTCGCCATCCACGCGTGCGCGTCACTGACGCGTACGCGTGACCTTAAAAATAGGTGTAAATGAGTGTTTGGGTAGAGAGTTGTGCTGGCTTGGGGCTGGAAGTGTGCTAGAAGCACAAAACTTGATCACGCGTATGCATCCCTGACGCGTGCACACCTTTTGCACAAACGGCCACCCACGCGTGCGCGTGTATGACGCGCACGCGTCATATGAAAATTTTGGTTCCCCAGCCACGCAAACAGAGAGTTATGCGTGAACGCGGCTGCCTTCACGCGATTCGCACAAATAATGGGCACGCGTACGCGTGCCTGACGCTCACGCGTCATTAGGAAATTTTCACGCCCCACGCGTACGCGTGTTATTTGCGTACGCGTCGCATGCGCCGCACAACTCCACTAGTTCGCCGTCTAGTTTTAATTTTAATTCTCTCTTGTTATTTTATCCTTTTATTCTTCTTTCCTCATACTCTTTGTTTTTGTTTTCAGTTCTTCTTTGCTTGAGGACAAGCAAACCTTTAAGTTTGGTGTTGACGCTTCGCTTATCGCTTTGCTGTCTAATTTTATGGTACTAAAGGGAGGCGAATCATCTTCATAGAGGAGCACAACCTGAAGAATAAAACGACCGCTAGGATAACTAAGGTGGTTGAGTTCCTTTCATTCTATATTCCTTCCCACTTTTACTATGTTATGTTCCGGTTTTCTGCTATTTTTTCTTTGTTTATTGCATGATCCTTTATTAGTTAGATTCCTAGGTTCTATTTTAGTTTTCTGTTAGTTGCTTTAATTCTGAAAGATGTCTCATGTATTGCCCACTATGCTTGAAATCAAAAAGAAAGAGAAAAAGGGAATGTAATGCATGAGAAATTGAGTTTAATTTTAAGAGTAGTCTTATTTTACTTAAATGTGGTGGCATTAATTGTAATTCTGAATGCATAATATGAACAGTGCATAGTTGAATCTAAATCAAAGAATGTTAATGTATAAGGAATAGGAATTTAGAGAACTATTATTACTTCTCTGAATTTAATGAAAGTTTAATCCTTGAAGCAAAAGAAACAGCAAAAGAAAAATAAAAGCAAGGTCCTAGGCTCTGAGCATCAATGACTAGGGAGGTCAGACATGATTAAAAGCTCAAAGAGTTGTTTCCCTAGTCACATGCTTTTGGTGTTCTTGTGTCAAGTAATCCTTGAGACAAAACATTTAGAGTTGAGATCAATTGCATTTAACAGAGTACGCCAAAGGCTTTGAGCACCACTGTTTGGGAGTAACTGAAAAAAAATATCTTAGAACTTAAAGAGAGTTCCCCAGTTAAGTGCTTGTGGTGTTTCTGTGTCAAGTAAAACTTGAGACAAAACATTTAAAGTCACGGCTAGGCTCAAGGTGCAAAGCACCAAGGAAAAGAAAAATTGCTGTGTTCAAGGGTTAAATTGAGTTACAAAAGATCAGAGAATTCATAATATGATCTGGATTCTAATTCCGAATGATAGTGACATCCTTCTGATTCAAAGGAGAGTTAGATGCCAAACCTATTCAGGATTACAGTTGTAAACCCTACTATAAGAAGAGACATGAGCTTAATCGAACTCTCATTCTCATGCAAATTCACATCCTAAGCCTATATTAGTTTGGTTGCTTGAGGACAAGCAACAATTCAAGTTTGGTGTTGTGATGCGTGAGCATCTTTCCTATCTTTTCCTAGTAAATTTGCATTTAATTTGTTGAGCTTAATCAAGAATTAATTACATTTTAGCCACTATGGATGCTACTTTGAGTCTTGTGTAATTCTGTTTATATTAGGTAGCATTCGGCTGGATTTGATGGAGTTTCTACAGCACAAGAATTAAAGGAGATGACAGTGAGAAGCGATGCATGCGCGTGACTGACGCGTACGCGTGATTTGAGTATTTGCACGGCGACGTGTGCGCGTACATGACACGTACGCGTGAAAAGCGAAGTTGCACAGCGACGAGTGCGCGTACCTAACGCGTATGCGTGACATGCGCCTGATAAACCCCATTTGTAGGGTTTATCTTGTGTTGAATTTAGAGGGTTTTATCATCTTTTCCCATATTTATTCAATGAAATAGCATGGTTTTATAACTTCTCCTTTAATTGTGCTTAAGAGTGAAAACATGCTTTTTAGGTCTTACAATAGCTAAATTTAATTTACCTTGATTCCATTAGGTGCCTTGATATATTTGTTAAGTGATTTCAGATTTTGGAGGCAAATATTAGATCAAGGGAATGGGGGAAAAGCATGTAAAAATGGAGAACTCGTGAAGAAATGAAGGAATCGCAAAAGCTGTCAAGCCGACCTCTTTGCACTTAATCGACCATAACTTGAGCTACAGAGGTCCAAATGATGCGGTTCCAGTTGCGTTGGAAATCTAACATCCAGGGCTTCGAAATGATATAAGATTTGCCATAGTTGCATCAGGCATAAGGGCACGCACGCGCACTGTACGTGTACACGCCGATGGGTGCACATGACTCACTTAATGCAACTCGTGGCCAGCGATTTTAGAAGCCTTGTGGGTCCAATCCAACTCATTTCTGATGCTATTTAAGCCAAGGATTGAAGGGGAATTAACATACTTTTGATCATTAGTTTATTTTAGGTTAGTTTTAGAGAGAGAAGCTCTCACTTCTCTCTAGAATTAAGATTAGGTTTTAGATCTAGATCTACTTCTTCTCCTCTTCTAATTTTCCTTTTTCTTCCCTAATTGCTCTCTTGTAGTTGTAGAATTCTTCTTCTCTTGTAATTCCTTTGTATTGTTAGTTATAGTTTATGAACTTTCTTTTGTAGATCTACATTTCTCCTTCAATGCAATTGGTAAGTTCTTTGTTGTTTCATAATTGTTTTGCCTTTCTATTGTTAGTCTCTTATTTTTGTAGTTGTAAATTGCTTTAATTCTTGCAATTAATAATGTTTACTTTTAATGCCTTTTATGTGTTTGTTGAAATGTCTTTTTTAGATATGAGTTAGATTTTGTTCCTCTTGACCTAGGTAGAGTAATTAGTGACACTTGAGTTATCAAACTCTTTTGTTGATTGATAATTAGAGATTGCTAATTGACTTGGATACCACTAAAGCTAGTCTTTTCTTAGGAGTTGGCTAGGACTTGTGGAATCAAGTTAATTCATCCGCTTGACTTTCCTCCATGGTTAGAGGTTAACTAAGTGGGAGCAATGAACAATTCTCATCACAATTGATAAGGATAACTAGGATGGGATTTCTAGTTCTCACACCTTGCCAAGAGCTTTCTTAGTTGTTAGCTTATTTCTTTTGCAATTTACATTCCTTGTTCCTTAACTCAAAAACCCCAAACATACTCCATAGCCAATAACAAGAACATTTGTTTGCAATTCCTAGGGAGAATGACCCGAGGTTTAAATACTTCATTTATTAGGAATTTTAGGGGTTTGTACTAGTGACAAACAATCTTTTGTATGAAAGGATTATTGTTTGGTTTAGAAACTATACTTTACAACGAGGATTCATTTGCGAAATTCTAAACCGTCAAAAATCCTCTCGTCAGTGCCACGTGCAGAAAACACAGAAAATGCTGGGGGCGATTTCTGGGCTATTTTGACCCAGTTTTCAGCCCAGAAACACAGACTAGAGCCAGGAGATAGCAGAGACTCAAGGGAGATTCACACAAGAATGGTTATGCCCACTCCAAGTTAGGCATGGACCCTACAAAGCAAGTGGTCCCCATCCATCAATTGAAGACATGCTGATTCTTTTAATTAATTCTGATTTAAACTTTAATTTTATTTTAAAATAGGAAAAGATATTATTTTAGTTTTAAAAGATAGATTTTAAATTAATTAGGATTGGATCTAAAAGGGGATTGAAATTATTCCACAGGGGATTCCAATTAGTTAACTTTTTATTCCACCTCAGCCCAATTTACAATCCTAGTTTTCTATTCTGAACCATGAGAAACTAATCCTCTATTGTTAAGGTTAGGAGCTCTGTCTATTTGTATGGATTGATTCTATTGCTTTCCTATTTTAATTTATGTATTGATTTATAATTTAAGAATTGTTTTCGTTCTTTATCTTATGAATTTGGGTGGAACAGAAGTATGACCCTCTTTCTAATTGAGTTCTTGTATAACTTGGAAAAGCTCTTTACTTGAACAACAGCTTGAAAATAATTTCTCCTAAATTTCTAATTATCTGGACTTAACAGGATACGTGACATATAATCCTCTTATATTTGGATGATTAGGATTTTTGTGGCATAATAACTAGAATTAAACTTCACCCTCTAATTGGAATTAATTAACCAAGGAATTGGCAATTGATGAAAATTAGAGGAGACTAGAAACGTCTAAGGAATTAGGGTCTAGTCACATATAGTTTGCCATAAATTAAATCTTACATGATTAAAATAAATTAATAAGAAAAGTCAATCCGGAAAATAGATAACTCTGAAACCTTAACTACCTTCTCCATACTTTACTCCCAGCTTATTTACTTGCCCTTCTTTAATATTCTTTCTATTGTTTAATGTCCTTGAACTCTCAAACACTATTTTCTGTTTGCCTAACTAAGAAAATCAATTAACCGTTGTTGCTTAGTCCATCAATCCTCGTGGGATCGACCCTCACTCACCTGAGGTATTACTTGGTACGACCCGGTGCACTTGCCGGTTAGTTTGTGGATTTTAAATTCTGCACCAGCATACTACTAAGATCTAGGGTTAAAAGAGTGAAAATACATGTTTAGAGGTTTAAAATCATGTTTAAAATACAAAAATCTCATTTGCTGAAAACAGGGGCCACGCGTATGCATGGGCCACGCGTACGCATGGGAGTGAATTTCTGAAAGGTCACACGTACGCGTGGGTCACACGTATGCGAGATACCCAACCCGAATAGGTTGGTCGTGTCGTGTGCAGTGGTCGCGTACGCAAGTTATACAGAATAGCAAAATACTGAATGCTGCAGAATTTTTAACTTTGCACTCCAAACATCCGACGCGCATAACTTTTTTGTTTTAAAACATTTTTCATTCGTTCTTCGAACAATGTAATCTTCACCGATGCAATTTCATTTGAAACAAGTTTGAAATAATTTGAGGGCTCGGAAGACATGTTATGGCTTGCCAAAGTACGACCAAAAACAAATTTTTCACAAAAACCTTCAATCCTCAATTATCAATAAAAGCTAAACTCAAATCCAAACTTCTGTACCTATATTCAGCTCAACAACATTTCGTAGCACACCTACACAGCACCAAATTCCCCACATCATACCACATTCAATCATACTGCAATATTACACAATTTCAAACCTAAATTCCTCATTTTAAATCAACAAGACTATCATCCACCTACTCAATATATATATAATCATATCATCATGTCATTCATCACCAAGTCATAACTTAACATCCTATTATCATCATAGACAATAATCATCCAACAAATAATCAATTCATATCATAACCATCATCTAGGGTGCTAAGCATTAAACATTTTCATGCATTCCAACCTATCCTATGGTTATCTAGCCTAAGTTTTCACAGGACATTATATACTAAATACGAGAAACCTAAACCATACCTTGGCTGATTTTCTCGTATAACCCAAGACACCCCCACTTAGGCAAGTTTGCACAAGCCCTCAACATCACAATTCCACAACTAGCACCAACTCTGAGCTTCCAATTAAACTCCCGTCATTTCCAATTACTTCATATCACGTATACATACACACCGAACACATTTTATAACACATATATACCCAAAATTCAATACCCAACTACTTAATTAAGAAATTAGCTAGGGTTATAGGATTCTCACCTTACACAAGCACCAATGAAGCAAGATTAAGCGTTTTCATCAAGCTAATTTGTGCCTAAACATCGGAATTAAATAATTTTCAACATAATTGCTCATAATTTTCAAAATTGCAAAGGAAAAAATTGGAATACAGAAGTAGTTTTCTTACCTAATTGTTGACTGAATTTTGTAGAGTTCGACGCCGCAGACGCGTGGCCGCAAACTGTGCGACGATCAAAACTCGGAGCGGAAAGTTATGTGAGATCAAAGATTGAGTGAGGGTTTTGGAAATGGAAGAGTGTTCTTCCTCCCCTTGCTGAAATGTTTCAGCGTTCCATGCATATTTGGGGAGAGAGAATGGGTTGTGCCCATTTAATGAAGTGGAGTTGAGTTGGGCTTGGTCCCAATACGGGCCCGGTTCGTTCGATTTGGCCCGTTCGGCTCAATCTTGGGCCAAATTCTTTTAAATTAGTGTCAAATTTCTTATTTTAATTTGCTCGATCTTATTAAACTATAAAATTAGTATTCCTAATTTCTTTTATTAAAATTTAATTATTGATTAATTATTCATTAATTTTACAGGATTTACACTTTTCATGAATTAAATATAGATACCCGTAACGAGAGTAATCATCTATGAATGTAATAAAATACCGTTGTCCATTCCAAGAGACAGTAGGGAATGATCCACATATATCAGTATGTATCAGTTCTAAGATATCTTTAACTCTCTCGACACCTAATTTCCTTTCGTTTGTCCTTTTTCCTTTACGCACTCAATGCAGACTTCAAAGTCTGCCAAATTTAGGGATCCAAGAATTTCATCCGACACGAGCCTCTAAATTCTCTGTTTAGAGATGTGACCTAGGCGTTTGTGCTATAATGATGCCGAATTCTAATTTTGTACTTGTTTGCAGTATTTCATTATTATAGGAATTCAAATCAAGCCTATATAGATTATCCACCAAATGACCAGAGCAAATATTATTGGAAATATAAATTAGACTAACTTTATTGTTTCCAAATCAACAAAAATAACTTGATTTATCCAAACGAGAAACAGAAACTAAGTTCCTTCTAAATGATGGTACATAAAATGTCTCAAATAAATCCAAGTAAAATCCACTCATGGAATATAATCTAAAGGTTCCTATAGCTTCGACTACAACTATATTGCCATCTGCCACATAGATGTATCTTTTAGCATCACTCGGCGATCGGCTCCACAGACAACCTTACATAGTAACACTTACATGAGTAGTAGCAGCAGAATCTACCTACCAAGTATCAACAGGTGCATAACTTAAACTAGTCTCAGAACAAACGAAAGTAAGAATCATACCCTTCTTTACACGCCAAGTGGCATATTTGGTACAATCTTTCTTTTGTGTCCCACCTTTTTACAGAAGAAACAGGTTGAAACTTGATTCTGTTTCTTAGCCTTTTTCTGCTGAGAAGGTGCATCTGCAGTAGTATCACGCTTTCTTTTATACTGAGAAGATGAAACTATGTGAGCACTTTCAGTCTTATCTTGCTGCAACCTCTCTTCTTCTTGCACACAGTGAGATATAAGCTCATTTAGGAACCAAGTGTTCTTTAGAGTGTTATAACTCACTTTGAATTGGCCAAAGTGTGCAGGAAGGGAGATCAAAATGAAATGCACGAGTAAATCTTTAGACAACTCTAACTTTAGTACTTTCAATTTTGAAGCAAGATGAGACATTTGCATAATATACTCCCTTATGTTCCGTTTATCTTTATACCTCATGGAGACAAGTTTGCTCAAAATACTAATTGCCTCTGCCTTTTTATTCTTAGCAAAGAATTTTTCAACATCTTTCAGGAACTGTTTGGCATCTTTATCCTCAGTAATTGAGCCCCGAAACGCCTCAGAAATTGAGCGTTTTATGATCATAATGCTCATTCAATTGGATCTCTCTCAGTTTTCTATTTTAACCTCATTGAGATATTTTGGAGTAGAAGTGGGTTTCTCCTCTCGAAGAGCTATATACAGATCCATACAATCGAGGACAATCTCCACGGTATCCTTCCAAACCTTAAAATTTGAACCATTCAGCATAGGAATACTGCTAATTTATGTAGAAACATTGGTAGTTGAAACCATAGTTTCTGAATTAGAACAAAAAACATGCAGTAGACATTAGTTAATTTATGAAAAAAATCCATATTGAGATATCTAGAACAACATTAATTTTCAATCTTTGGATAGAAAATTTAACTGTAAGTGATACTCTCATCGGAGTAATCAAATATTGTCAAAATTTCTGTGTCACACATTAAGTCTTTCTTTGGACCGACTGAATGCGCACATGGAAACTTAAATTTCGCAACCTATTTATTATCACATATATTTTTTATTAATTGGCCAAATAATAACCTTCCTTTGGACTGATTATTGATCGCATAATTAATAGAAAATAAATAAAAGTGTGTAATGCTCATTTTTTGGCCAAATAATAAACTTCTTTTGGGCCAATTACTGTTTGCATAAATAATGAACATTATTTTCTATTACTCAAATATTATTAAGATGTATACGTAACTTGATCAAATATAAATCTTTTTTTAGATAGATTAATATTTACATAAGTGACATATACATAATAATCCTTATATCCTAAAAGGATAATATTAATTTTACACTAAATTAATAGCGCACACACAATTAAAACGAGACAATTATAATTCTATAATACTCTATTAATATTTTAGAATGAATTATCAATTTTATGAGTATCATTATATATATATTCTTTCGATCATATATATATTTTTGTGTGCTGATAATGTAATATAAACATGTTCTATATATATATGCAAGTCAACGCAAACAAAAAATATAGATATAGATATAGATATAGGACGAAATATCGATGGATATATATGTATATACGTATCAATTTATATATATACATTGATGTGCATACACACAACGAAAACAAGTTTATATGTGTGCAATAATTTCATAACGTAAACAATATATATATATATATATATATATATATATATATATATATATATATATATATATATATTCGATAATATAAAAAATAATAAAATTAAATATTTTCGATAATTAAATTATGAATCGCTTTAATATTATTTGTTGGAATAAATTATTTTATTAATTTAAATCATCTATATTGAATCATTAAAAATATATTATAATTCAGAAGCGTATCTTTACTGAAATTAGAAATCAGAAATTGATGGAAGAATTATTTCAGTCTTGTGGTTCTTTCGATCTTCTTTAACCAGAGCTTTTTGTATCCCTAATAGGGCTTAATTGTGGCTCTTCTGATGGGAAAAGAGCGACAAATTAAAGGTGGCTTTGGTATATTGGGGACCGAAACTCTGAAGGCACTATTTATATTTGAGCATGACACCCATTAAACCCTAAAGTCTAAATAAAAATAGTATCTAAAGTCCAAAAAATAATATATCTAAAATCCAAAAGATAATTATCTAAAGCCTAAAAGATAATATCTGATTTTATTCTCATTCAATTCTAAATCACAAGTAATTATGACTTATTCAAATTAGCATTTATAACAATAAATAAAATTATCATTATATAAGTTATTTAATTTAAAATAACATAATTTATAATTATAATTAATATATGTATTATTCACAAATAAATTAAAAAATTAAATAATTTTCTAAGATATAGATATTTAGTTGATTTTTTTGATATAAATATTTTGGATGATGAATTTACAAGACTACTACCAATAGAAATGTTTTTTATAAATAAATTCTCATCAAAATAAATTTGATGTTGAAATAGGTGGTGTTACTTTATTTATTTTTTATTTTATCTTTTTTCCTGGTCTTGATTTAGCCTGAGTGATTATTTTTTTATTCTTCTTAGAAGTATCTTTAGTTTAATTTGGATTTAAAAAAAAAAATACTTTTTTAATTAAATTAAATAACGAAACATGTTGACAAAATATTTTTTTTAGTCAGTGTTTTGCTTCAATTCATTTTTTTTTTTTTTTTGACTTTCATAAACTCATAAATATCAGTCATGTTCTTTGCATTGTGACGAAAAACGTAATGAATATGTGTAACCATGAAATTAGACAATAACAAAATTTTGTATAATTGTTATTCAATCATCAACTTAGAAAATGTATGGTATATTAAGCCTATTATTGATAATTTTTTCAATCATGCTACATAAAATCATATACACTAAAATTCTATTATTAAAATCAACCATCAATAATAAGTTTTTCAATGCGATTCTTCTAAAATTTTATATAGATATTAATTATGTATAATTTTTATTTTTTTGAAAATAGTTCTTAAAAGGACGAATTATATTATACAACATCATGATGGTCATCCTTATCGTTACCACCGCTAATCTCTTCCAGATATTATTTATTATAATAATGCATTATTACAAGAACATCATCTATGGTATACATACTCTCTACACTACATATATAATATAAAAGATCAATAATTTAATTAGTATGTATCTTCCCTCCACTCATAGCAACTATCATTGTTACAAGATACCTCCCTACATGCTCCATTGTTTGTTATATGCCAATTGCATTGTTCACATTTTCCATGTCTCTTTAATTTGTTGATCATATATGTCAAACCAATGATGACAAGCACCATTCCATTGAAATCTACAATTAAAAAAATGTTCCAATAAAAAATTTGCTAAAATATATTAGAATCAATTAGTTTTTATTAAAATTATTTAATATATCTAAATATTTATTATAAGATATTACGTTTTTATTATTTTAATTTTTTTAATATTTATAAATATTTTTTTATATTGTATTATTCTATATAATTATTAGAATACATACAAAATTTTTTTTATTGCTCTCTCTTATCTTTGTAACATGATATTAAAATCATAATATCCTCATTAAAAAAGATAAATTATTTTTCTTCTACTAAAATTATTATATTTTTCATATTTCTTTTCTATGCTCTGGAGAGGATTGTATACTTGAATGAATGAGAGCTTGAGACATCTAAAATCATCTCTTCATATCATACAAATATTATTATAAAGTATTTAAAAAATATATATGTTTATAAGAAATAAATAAATAAATATTTTTAAAACATATTTATTTTTTTTAAAAAATTATTCCTTTCCATAAATATTATAAAATTATTTTTTTTAAATAATTTTGTTACTAAAATTCTTTTTCAATATAATTAAATCTCTTTAATTGTGCTTTAGAGTAATTTTGAAGATAAGGTAGTAGTGGTGATTGATGAGGGATGAGTTGGCACATCTGTAGACTGAGCAGTGAAATGAAGTAAGGATTTAGTCATTTACGGTTAAAAGAATAAAGAGGGAGACGAGTATGATGTTGATGAAGAAGAAGAAGATGATGCATATATGATTATGATAACGATGAGGTTATATGGAAGAAGGGTTAAAATTAGAGAAAAACATAATGATTGCATATATTGAGTATAGAAATTAATAGTAGGAATAAAATTGAAATTTATAAAAAATGTAAAGGGTAAAATTATATTGAAACAAATTAAATATTCAATTTATTTAAAATGTTTTTAAAAAAAGTTAAGGAAAAAGAGGAGACTTTATCCTTAAAAATGTGATAATATATATGGATTGTATATATTTATATATATTAAATTCTGCATTATTTTAAATGACAGGAGATAGTCTTTAATTTATAAGTGTACGATAAATTTTACTTCCTAGGATCAAATTAAACTCTTCTAAAGGGAGAAAATAAAAAGTGATGGGATTTATATATAATATATAGAAATTACAATTTTAACGGTGAATATAAATCACCACTTTGTTTGGATTTTTTATTAAAAAAGTATTTTTTTATTTTAAATATATTTAGACACATCTTTTAAAAAAATATTTTTATTAATAATTATTTATTTATTTTTTAAAATTAACAATATTTTGCTTTAAAAACTAGAAGTAAAAGAAGTGTTTAATTTTTTTTAACAAAATATCCTTTATTTTAATTAGTAATTATAATTTATATTTTCAATCTCAATTTTTTTTTGAAATTTTTTTTTTCAAATTTTAAAATTCTGATTTGATTTTTTTTTCACATTTATATTTATATATTCTCTCAATATTTTCTACCATTATCATCATTTTTAGGAAGAAAAAAAAAAACAATTGCCAATGTCGTACTCTAGTAGTAGCATACCTTCTGAGTATAATTTTTTTAAGATTTTATTATAGAATTTATAGTTGTCTAAACAGAACCATTAATCAAATTGGTCAAGCTATTAGTTTACTGGTTGAACCGATAAAATTGGTCTCACATAAATAAAAAATATAAAATAGTCAAAAACTTAAAACTCAAATTTAAAATACATATCTTCTCTAATATTTTATGAAGAATCAAGTTTTAAATTCTAAAAATAACTAATATAAAAAAATATAAAATTTGTCAGTACTACTACAATAGTATCTTAATTTGACATAATAAGAGTAACAATTAATTCACAAAACTTATCATCTAATTATAATATAAGTAGATTTTAACAATAGCATCAAAATAAATAACCTTAATTACAATACTAATATTGAAATAGATCAAGCAGATTAATAAATTTTTAGTGAAACTTATATTTATATTAATAATGATACATAATTAAAATATAATTAATTCGAAAAATAGAGAATACAAAATTAAATTAAATTGGATATCTATAAAATTATGTAATTGAATGTATACTATATAATCACTATTTGTTGTAACACCTTACCACACAAAGTCTTATGCTTAAGTCATAAAATAGAGGTGGCGAGGTATTACGACCTCAAAAAATAAAATTTAGTATATATAGTAGTGTGAAAAATGCTTATAACTAGGAGCCTTTGGAGAAAAAGGGGTAAAACAAAACCGTTAAATTGAAAAGCACAACACTCTGATCGATAACGTAACGAAGCAGATAAAGGATAAACTAACAAGAGTATATATACAAGAGAGTGCCAAAAATACAGATATCAAAGCTCAAGACTCAGTTTGCGAAGATAACCGGTCCGAACATAGAAGTATGCATACATATATAAAGTAGGAGAACCCAAAAGAAACCCAAAAGACAAGTTACAGAACATGTTTCTCCAAAATAACCTCTAAGAGGAGTTAACACAGTGTATATATATATATATATATAAGGATCTTCGCTAAAACAGAAGTCTCCAGCATGCCTCAGCGAGAAGCCTCACGTCCTGCATCTAAAAACTACAAAATCTGCATGGGTGAGAACCGGAGATAATCCTAGAACTCCCAATTCATAATCAAAGCGTATAAATATAACTAAACCATGAGAAACGAAAATAGGCAACTAACTAAGGATCTTCAGTCTAACTAAATCTCCCCTTTCTAAATCCTTCGAACCTCCCAACCGCCACCGGTAATTTTGTGTGCAAACACAATTATATCAACCAAGGAAATCACAAACAGGAAACAGATATAGCAGTTAGACAATTAGCAAGTAATTATGCAGTCAATTAGGCATTCCAAACAAATCACATATAATGCATATGATGTATGCCTGTCCTAGTGACTGATGAGTCTCATCTATCGGTTATAAAGCCAACCCGACAAGTCCTGGTAGCTAACCATTGGACTGTCCCTCTGTCGCACATCCCCAACTCAAATTATTCACAAACATAATCATAATTCACATACAACACCCTCACTGGTGTTTATCCACGGGGCGAGCTCATCCAGAACTTTCACAGTGTCCGGCCACACTTACGACATAGGGTCAGCAGAGTATCGAGTCTCAACCTGGAGCACGTGGTGGCTAGCCACTGCTTTCACCCAGGGAAACTCGTATCTCAGATAGGTGGAGTGGAATAATCATAATATCAATCAATCAGCATATCTATGCATTCATTCTCAGCCATAATTCAATATCTATCTCAACCATCCAGCTTAAAATCATAATTCATAACCAGTCATAAACCATCATCACATACAGCCATTCAGCTCATATCATACACAGCACTCCACCCTCCTCCTCAGCAACTCGTAAAGTCATCATTAGTCATAATTCCTCAATATTTTCCTTTTCTTCATCCACAAGTTACCCCCTTCCCTAACTTTTTCTCAATTAATAGGCATTTATATTGATTTAGGACAGATAAAAATGGAGGCTTAGAAGCTTGAAATTCAGTTTTAAAAACACCAACAAAAATTATACTTGCTGGAAACAGGGTCACGGAAGATTACAAGCTTGCCGGGAAGGTTAAACATTTAAAAACAAGGATTTTATAAGAAAACAAGGCAGTGTGCGTACGCACAGGGGTATGTATGCGCACGCCCAGAAGGATTTTCAAGATGTGTGCATACGCATAGAGGTGTGCGTACGCACAGGAGTAAAATTTTCCAATTCTGTTCGCTCGCACAAGGCATGCGAACGCCCTCAACAAAATACACCTCCCAACGTGTGCATGCGCACAGCTTGCAAAACTTCATTGGTTGTGTGTGCGCACAGAGCGTGCTAGCACTCCCAGCAGTAGCCATATCCCCGTGTGTACGTACGCACAAGGCTGTGCGTGTGCACAGTTTCAAAAATTCACAGGGTGTGTGTGTGCACAAGGCTGTGCGTGCGCATACAAACCAGAAATCACAAATTCTGCAGCATTCACAAAATTCATATTTCAGATACCAACTTTCAATGATCATATCTCTTTCTACAAAATTCATATTTCCACAAAATTTAAACCATTCTAAAAATTGTTAAATTATCTTTCATTTGATATAAAATGCATTAAATTTTAAAAACAGTAGCTCAAGATATGATCCATTAAAGTTCATCAAAAATTCATTTTTACAAAAGTTCACTAAATTCTCCAGTTACCAAAATTTCAACCAAAACCAAACCTAAACCACACCAAACCCCAATATACTTCATAACATACCTTTTGTGCCACAAATCACCCACAAAATTCATATTTCAGATACCAACTTTCAATGATCATATCTCTTTCTACAAAATTCATATTTCCACAAAATTTAAACCATTCTAAAAATTGTTAAATTATCTTTCATTTGATATAAAATGCATTAAATTTTAAAAACAGTAGCTCAAGATATGATCCATTAAAGTTCATCAAAAATTCATTTTTACAAAAGTTCACTAAATTCTCCAGTTACCAAAATTTCAACCAAAACCAAACCTAAACCACACCAAACCCCAATATACTTCATAACATACCTTTTGTGCCACAAATCACCCATTTACACTAATTTTCATTCATATTACACCTTCCTCCACCTCAATTATCAAATATTTCACACTAACACATTTTTCAACTTCCCATTCAATCCTCAACCCACCAATTCATCCACTTTTAACGAAATCTCAATTCAATAAATTCAATTCATAATCAACATTCCATATCTAAATTTCCAAATCAATATTCAATTTCATCAATCACTATAAGTATACATATTAATATCACATACCAAATCATGCTCACCAACAAGAGCCTCAATCTTACTAATAATTAAGCATATCAATCCATATCACATACAACTTTACATGCTTTACCAACAATTATCACCACTCAAAATCATTCTACCATTATTCATATATTCAAATCAATCCATATCATCCAACAACTACATCAACATTTCAAAATCCTATCCTAGGGTCACTAGCCTAAGTTTTCACATTACATTACATTTTAGATATAGAAAACCAAAATCATACCTTGGTCGATTTCCGTTCAACCTGAAATACTTCTAATTTCACTTTTTCCTCAATTTTCAATGTTCCAACACCCTTCAAACAGATTTTTTAGCACCAAAAGCTCATTCCAAGCTCTCCAATACCTCAATCAAGCTTTAATATTCACATACACACTACATAAACCATAATTATCACATCCAAACACAACAACTCAATACCCAAATGCCTTAATTCAGAAATTTCACTAGGGTTGAGATCACTTACCTTACCCAAGGATCAAAGAGGCAAGAAGAAATTTTTTCTTCAAGCTAATTGGATCCTATAACATCAAAACTCAAAAACCTCAACACTTCATCCACTAAATTTTCGAAATTAAGGGCTGAGGAAACTGAAATAAAACCGTAGCTTACCTCAAGAACAAGGTTGTGGGCTTTGTAGAGCTCGACACCGCGGTCGCGTGGCCTCAAACGGTGAGACGATCGGAACTCCGAATCGAAAGTTACGTCACTTTGAATCACAAGTTAGGGTTTGTGATTTTTGTGAATGGTTCTTCCCCCTTGCCGCGTGTTTTTGCTTGTGTGGGGAAGAAGAGAGTGCTGAGCTCTCTTATTTAATGAGGCTTGGCTGGGCCTTGGGCCCAATATGGGTCGGGTTGGTCCGATTTGGGCCATTTGGCTCAATTTTGGGCCGATTTCTTTAAAATTGGTGTTAAAATTCTCGTTTTAATTTTTTCTATCATATTAAGTCATAAAAATCACATTTCTAATTTTTTTTAAAACAAATTTTAATTTATGCATTAATTAGTCATTAATTATCCGAGTTTTACATTTGTCACATATAATAACAAGAAGTATAATGATTAAGTGATAAGGAGAAGATGTCTCAAAACTAAAGATTTTGGTTCGAATCTTAGCTATAATATTTTGGAAAATCTTTTAAATAGACCGGCTTTTTCGATTTTTATCGGTACATATTCGATTTTCATAACTATGATAGGATTTTGTTTTCTTATTATTTATTGTTAATTATGAATTTTACTTAAACTCTAAAGTTTTTTCTTTTTCTATTTTGTTCACAAGTGTAGTACGAATATCATATCCTTGTAAAATTATGAATATAACTTAAAAGGAGCTTTCCAAGAATTGAAATGATGCAATTTCTTTTTTTAAAAAATTATGACTTGTAGTCTAGTAGACTTAGTGCATGTTTGGGCGCCATTATTTTGTTAAAAAAAAGATTTTTTTTCGATGAAAAAAGATCTTTTTTTATTTTTTAACGTGTTTGGCAAATTTCTAGTAGTAAAAGTAAAAGCACTAGTAAAATTAAAAAAAGATCTTTTTTGAGAAGCTGTAATTTACATCTTTTTTTAAAAGATCTTTTTTCTTAAAAAAAAAAGATGTTTTTCGTGTAATAAATGAACAAAAAAGTACTTTTATATTGTTATACCCAAACATAATTGATAGATAAAAAGACCTTTTTACATGAGATATCCAAACATAAAATTACTTTTACTTCTTTATAAGATCTTTTAAAAAAAGATAACTCGAAAAGCTAACATAAAAAAGATCTTTTCTCAAAAACTCACCCAAACAAGCCCTTAATATATCATTTTTAAGTTTATTAGTGAATAATAATTACACAAAATTTTTTATTATCTTATTTTATAATTATAGATGTTATGTTTCTTGTCACAAAGAATGTGAGTAATATTAAAAGAGAAAAAAAACAAAGACAAAATACCGATTATGAAAATCTTTTGCATCATGTTTTTTTAAGAAATTTAGTTAAAAATATTTTTTATCCAAATAAAATCAAAAATATTTGATATTTAAATTTTTTTTAATTTTTATCTAAATATAAAATAATTTTTTATATTAAAAAATTTTGGTATTAAACAATAAAAAAAATACCTTTTTCGGTCAATCTAAATTAGCCCACTTAATTCCTTATATGACTACCAAAACTAAATTAAACTACAGTAAATATCCAAATTAATTTTCAAAAAATTTTAAAAATGTTTTTATCTTCAATAAATTTTTATTCACTAAAAATATTGGAGAGTTCTTATTTTTGTAAAAGTAAAAATATTAATTTTTTTAAAGTTATAATTTATATATTTAAAAAAATATTTTTTAAATTCTATTTTTAATAATTTATTAATACTCGGAGACGGATAAAGGGGTAAGTATAGGCTTGCTCTCCAATTTTTTTGAATAAAAATTAATAATTTAAGTATATAAAGTTATTGCATATTATATAATTTTATTTTTTATTTAAAAAATAAAATAAATAATTACCTTATATAAATAATTAAATTATTAAACTAAAAAACAAATTACAATCTTTAAATTGAAAAAGATTATTATCAATCACTTTTTAATTAAATAAATTTTTTAATTTTGAAAAATTTAAATATTTTTTTTATTTTTAAATATTTTTTCTTTTAATCTTTACACCTACTACCATATAAAAATATTTTAATATTTATAATAACTAAAAAAATCTTTATATATTATAATACATACATGAAAGTAAGTTATTTTAAAATTTATTTTTTAATGATATTAGTATCATAACATATTATGTAAAAATTCATTAAAACGATTAATATTGTATATATTTTATTTACGAACATGTTTTAAATGCATATAACAAAATTATTAGAATTAATTTATTTAAATTATTTTTATAATATATTTTTTTATGATATAAAACATAAAAATATAACTTACTATCATAATAATACTCAATAAAATAAACTAAAAAAATAAATAACTTTTATATTTTATCGAATCTAAAATAAAAAAATTATAACTAAAATAATTTTAGAGTTCAGAGTGAAGCTGCTGCTGCTTCTTCTTCTCCAACGCTTGAGAGTAGGGACCAGAGACGGAGTCACCGTCACAGAGAGAGGCAGAGAGCAGATCAGTAGAGCTTCTTCTTCTCCGACGATTGAGAAAATCCGCCGTCCTCCGTCGGAAAGCAGAGCAGCTTCTTCTTCTTCTCCTCCTCCGCCGAACCCGCCGCCGCGCCATCCTGTTCATGTAAGTTCCTCTCAGTCTCTCTGATTATTATACTTATTTTTGCGGTTGTTGTATCTACTATCTACTATTTTCATAATGAAATTCTGAATTTGCTTTTGTTAATAACAATCGCATCACTGAAACCTAATTAGCATAATCAATTCATCACATTTCATCAATCGCTTCATCTCTCTGCGCCGTTGTTGCTGCTGCCTTCAATTGACCGTGCTCAATCAAAATCAGTTACTCTCATTCTTTCGTTCTTCAATTGATTTTTTTTTCATCAATAAAAAATTTGCTCAGCATTTGTAAATGATTCACTACTTTTCTCAATGATATATGTGATCAATCCTTTTCATATATTTATTTCTGAAACTTCTCAGCTATTGAAGACATTTCCAAATGCATCGAAGTTTCTCAAGAGTAAGTTTTCACTGATTCTCTACACAGGTTTCCTAAAATGTCTCTGTATTATAAAGAAGCAATCACATTTATTTCTTTTTTGTAGCACTTGTGGCTGGTTTTGAGGTATGCAATTCTCAATTTGGAAGTTATTCAAGCAGCAATCTCTTTGGCCAAACAGGAAGGTTTTCTTGTTTCTTTGGATTTGGCCAGTTTTGAGGTACTAACCACCACAATTTGTTTTTCTTCTTCTTTTATTATTCTCTTCCATGAAAAAATTAATGAAGCTAATTGTTTTCTAATACTTCTTTTCTTTGACAAGATGGTGAGGAAATTTAAGCCACCACTTATGAAGTTATTGGAGTCTGGCAATATAGACCTCTGTTTTGCCAATCAGGATGAAGCAATGGAACTTCAATTGTAATTTTTTCTGCTGGCTTCTTTCCCAATCTCGTTCTCTTTTGCTTTGGTTGGAAAATGTGTAGTTGACTCTGCTGTGAATTGTTTGCTGTTGTGCATTGATTACTTGGAGAACATGACTAACTATACAATCATGGTAGTTTGGTTCACACTGCAAGAATTTGTTCTCAAGCCATTGCCTCCCAATATAGTGCATATCAGGATCTGATTCATGAAGCTTTCTAAAGAAAGCTAGTGTTCTCATTGCTCTTGCAATGGCTGCTGGCACTGGAGGGGTACGATGTTTGCTATATTCAGAGTGCTATGTTTTGCTCATATTATTGTAGATTCTAGATTGGCATGTTGACATGTTGATGACTTTTCTCCTTGCTCACAGGTTGTGGCTGGAGAGCTTGAACTGAATCATGAATGCAGTTTGATGCACTGGTTGCCAGAGGATTTCGAATCTAAATTGCAGGTATTTTAAATGTTTTCCTTTGCTGAGAATATATTACCTATACAAATCATTCTGATTTCTACATTTCCTATGGATTGCACTTGGAATCAAAGAACAAGATTAAAACTGCTAATCGGATATTGGAACTTGGCATATCTAGGTAGTGAGCCTCATCTTATGAAAACTAATTGTTCACTGTTTCATAGTCACGCCGGTTGAATGGTTCACTACCATATTACCATCCTAAAAATCATTCATGATTATTTGACTAAATAGTTGCTGCTATAAGTAATTTGTAACATGTGTGCTGATTTTTTGTGAGAGAATTATTACTTATATTTATATTGGTTTGATTGTGCATACTGTCTGTCCTTATGATTTAATATTACACGTACAAAATTTGAAAGGTGGAAAGTGAGATTGTGGCAGCATTCTTGAGAGGAAAAGAATGCCATTTGTTAGATTTGGACCTTAATGCCGTACTTGGATTCATTGATGATTTCTGCATATGGTAAAGTTGCAAATATCATTTCTCATTAAATTAGCCTTATTGATTCATCTTACAACTAATGATGAAGGTTATAAAATAAGAGAAATTTAAAAATTAAAGCAGAAATAATATATAGTTACAAATCTTGAAATTTGATTGTTTCCTTGTGTACTAAAATTATCATTATTGCAGGGTGATACTTTATTTGAAAGACAGAGTTCTCAATTTGTTCTAGCGGTCTCAGATATAGTTCTTATAAACATGTAAGTTTCCTTTTCAAAAGTTTTCCTGTATAGAAAGAAATTAAGCTTCTTTCCTTTTCGTATTTCTTTCACTTTATTAGAACTGTCAATAGAACTGAATGTTATGTTAAGGTGATTTCATTCTATTTGGATTCAATTCATACACGTTGAATCTTACTTTGCTATTGGATTGTATAAAGAGCTAAAACATGTAGCATAAAGGATTTGCAAATGAAATAACAACTTATTCCTTATTGTTTTCCTACACAGGTGGAAGAAGAAGACAAAGAAATAGATAGCTTTCTCAAAATACATTGTATCTTTCTCAAAATATGTCTTAACAACAACTTATTCTTTATTATTATCCTACAACTGTATGTTTTAACAACATGTATCTTTCTCAAAATATGTTGTTAATACCAAATGTGTCTTGCACTCTTGTTTCAGGGTGAGAAAAAGAAGACAAAATACAAAAATTGAAAAGTATTGGGACTGGAAATTGGCCAATGAAACAAACCCAATATAGGTGAGCTGGATATCTGCTTTGCATGGTGTTAGGGAGTCAATGGCATGCATTTAACATATTCTTGATGGTGCCTTTTATATTGACTTCATAGCCACTTTTTGTAGATGAGGCAGCCTCAAGGAAGTCGAAAAGGAAGAGTACAATAAATTCTACAGGAAGACTTTTAACAAGTTCTTAGAACCGCTTGCTCATACTCAGTTCACCACCGAGATATTTTGATTTGATGATATTTTAGTAACTTTTGTTAGAACATTTTCTTTAGAGAGCTAATATTATAAACTCTTTACATTCTAGTAACATGAATGAATGACATATTGTATGTTAGGAATGATTTTTATTTATTTATAAATGTGCTTCCCAAAGTGTGTTGTCTTGACAATATTTTAATTGCAGGTAAGAATAATGAAGAAGAAACTTGTCAGACCCAGTAAGTCTATAAATTCTTCAATTCATTCCATACTCTCTCATCATCTCCAAATTAATAATTGAATTTGTAATTTCTTTATTTATTATTTATTATTATATTACAGAAGCTCACATGTTTTGGTAGCTTTACAAGAGTCCTTATAGAGTGAAAGATCCATCAAAATCATGGCCAATTATTCTGTGGTTACAACTTACAAGGAGGACCTGCAATAACTACTTATATGTATGGTTTTAGATTGTAATTTTTAAACGAGAAAAAATGTCATTTTTACTCGGTAAAAATGGCGGTTCAATTAAAAAAATATTTAAAAAACATATAGCTATTAAAATCGACGGTAGCGTTGTCGCTTTTTAAATTTAAAATAGACAAAAAAAAACAAAAATATAGACAAAGAATTTGTCGGTATCTAAATAATTAAATCGACGGCAGTTATGTCGATTTTATTGAATCAAATATCGACGAAAACGGCGTCGATTTTATATAATAATATCGACGGCAATATTGTCGATTTTATTGAATCAAATATCGACAAAAAAGTTGTCGATTTTATATAATAATATCGACAGCAACGTTGTCGATTTTAGTAAGAAGGTAAAGTTCTCAACCTCATATTATAGACGGAAATGATGTCGATTTTATTAAATTATTATCGACGGCCAAGAAAGCCGTCGATTTTATTCGAATTTTGAAAAATCAACAAGCTTAATAGCGACCATCTCTGCCGTCTATTTTGCCGTCGATTTTTAATATTATCGACGGCTTAGCCGTCGATTTTAACAATGTTTCTTGTAGTGTTAGAATCAATTTATTTAAATTATTTTTATAATATATTTTTTTATGATATAAAACATAAAAATATAACTTACTATCATAATAATACTCAATAAAATAAACTAAAAAAATAAATAACTTTTATATTTTATCGAATCCAAAATAAAAAAATTATAACTAAAATAATTTTTTTATATAACAAATATTTATTAGTATTTTTTAATTAAAAAAATATTATTCATGATTATATATAATATTTTAATTTTAGACTCCTTTTCTACTAAAGTTTTAGATTTGATCCTGTTAATACTAAAATAAGTTTTAATTCTTGAGAATTTATAAAAAATAAAAATTTACTAAGAACAAAGCTTTTCAATTCAAGATTCTTTAAAAATTAATTTGAGCGTATATTCTTAAAACTTTACCTCGACACTACACGTTATTGTCAAATTTTACGCGGTGAAATTTAAGGAAAAGAGAGAAATTATCACGAATTAAAACCAAGATTAGAGAAGAGATCAAGACAAATGAATTTTACTTGTAAATAAATAGATAATTAAAAGACAAGCAAGACACTTATATAATTTAGGGAGAAGAGAAAAATTATCACGAGTTAAAATCAAGATCGAAAAAGAGATCAAGAGACAAATGAATTTTACTTGTAAATAAATAAATAATTAAAGGACAAGCAAGACACTTATATAGGAAATTATCAGCTTTATTTTAAAGGCACAAATAAAATATTTTAACACATATATCATCATCATCAACGTCAAACTTATTTCAATAGAATTTATTGTAATGATTACAAGAACAACAACATCTATATTGGTAGTGTTCTTGTAAATTCATCATCCAAAATACATTTAAAAAAATCAACATTTACCTGGATTCCATGAATACCAAATATCTGTATTATCTGACACACATCTAAAAGGTCCTTTTTTAGATATTCTATAAATACATTGTTTACATTTTTTCCAGTCTCTATTTTCATTATATATTTCGAACCAATGACACACACCTGGCCATCGAAAATTATAAAAAAAAAGTGTGCCACCAAAAAAATTAACTCTAAATTCAAACTCATATGTATCCATGTACTTCACAAGCCTCGCTCCAAGATCATCATCTTTGGATTTGCAATGAACTATTAAGCTTTCATGTCCTTCCATGTAATTTTGGATAGTCACATGTATTTTTGGCATCAATTCGCCGCTGCATAATAATAATAATTGAACAAGAAGAACCAGAAGGCATGGCATGAAAATGTTTTTACTAGCACAAAGAGCCATTGATGTTTGAATAATTATCTCTCTTACTCTCTCCCTTTTTGTTTCACTCTTGACGAATTATGATTGTTGTGGATAGGTATATATATACACCATTTTTATGAAAAGTTTAAATTCACAGAAGTTAAAGAGACCGGTAATTTATTTCTAATAATGCAATTTAAAACATCATAAATTGTGAAATTAATTTGTGCTCATAGTTTGAAAACTATTAATGATGAGTAATTTTGACTACTTTTATCTTTAAGTTTTGGATTTAGTTAGAAAGTTAGAACACATAATAAATTTATTATTAATAAAAAATTTTAATTTTTTTATTTAATAAATATAAAATAAATATATTAAAATTTAAATTTTATATTTTTAATATTTTTTTAATTTATAATCTTAATATATATCCGACACAAGATAAATAAATCCGTTAAATTTTAATTCAAAATAGAATTATTTGACTCTGAAAATAAAAGATGAAGAGTCAATAATTAATTGACTACTTATTTAAATAATATATTAATTCTTTGTTGATAAATGTGGAGAAAATTAAATTATACTTTATGAGAGTTATTGTATATTTTGAATGCATTATTTCAAGACGTTTTAAGAGGTTAATCTTAATATATTTGAATTTTAAAAAAATATTTTTAACTCTATTACAACAAATTTAAAAAATTGTATATTGATAGTAGTGATTTCTCTAAAAAAGTTGGCATTTCTTTTTAGTTTACTATCTTTTGGGGTATTGCATTAACTTTTGAATTATTAATTTTGTTTTTCAAAAATATAGTTTCAATTTTTTAATGCATTCTAAATACATAGTATAAATTTCTGGTGTTAATAGTAGATATACATAGGTATATAATTGCACAAAACTATTCATATTACTCAAATGTGTAACTACACAAAGTTTAAAGATAGATAATTAAGATGAAAAAATGATTAATTTTGACTGTTAGTTCTCTCTCACATGATTTAACTTAAGATATTTTTTAATAAATTACACTTTATTCATAAAAGGAGAGAATATCAATAAATAAAAAAAGTATTTTTTGTCCAATGTTTATATTTTATTTCACTTTTAATTTTAATATTTTATTATTTTTAATTTATAATTACATTTTAAATTATTTTTCCTTAGTTGCTAACATTGTTTGACGTAGCATTATTAGTATACATTGCCATGTGGCAATGACATACCAACTTAAAATTAAAATTGATGCGTTAGTTATTTCCATTAATGAATTGTATGCTCTACATTAGCCACTAGGGGTTTTTTATTTTTAAATTAAATAATTATATAATTTATCGATATACATAAACTACATAATAATTACTTAAATGAACAATATATCACATCTTGAATACTGTGAAAGTAATTAAATTATAGTCATATCTTGGATAAATTTGGAGCTATAATGCAACTAAAATGTAACATATCTTGGATGTATCCAGTGTTACAGTGTATATTGTAGGCCAAAAAACAGTTATTGAACACCCAAAATGCATTATTAAAAAGTTAATTTAAGTCACAACACCAGAGATACTTCAAAACAGAAATTAGGATCACAGCATCTGAAATACATGCAGATATAATTTCACTTAAATTTTAAATTAGTCCAAATTTAAAAATAATTTTAAATTGATATTTTTAAATAAAAATTAATTAAATTGATAAATAAAAATTAAATAAATACCATTTAAATTAAAATAAATTATACTAATTTTAAAAATATTAAAATTAGTAGATAGTTAAAATCTATTAATCTAATTCTAATCCAAATTATTGACACTTAGAATTAAAGTAAAATTAATTACCACTTCTAATTTTAATGTACACTTTTAATCAGTTAGACAAAATAAAAAATTCTGAAATTGAAATAATTACAGATAAATCAATTTAATTTGATCTAAATAGCAATAAATTATATTAATTTTTATTTTATAAATTGATCCAAATCATATTATAAAATATTTTTTTATTTTAGAATTAAATTTTTTATATTTATGCCCCACTACTTTGGGATATCGTTGACTAACAGTGAATCAGTGATTATAATTATAGTAACTATTATGATATGTGTATATTAAAATTAATCACTAAAATTAGTTATTATATAAAATATATGTTAAAATATAAATACACATTAAAAATAAATTAAACTACACATATATTTATACATAAATATATTAATAACTGATTTTAGTAACTAATTTTAATGTACAAATAATATTTTTATTATAATAATTAGAGAAAAAAAAAACTAAAAAAAGAACAAATTTTTGACGCGAATGAATATGTGAATGTGTTGGCGACGTTGAACGGTTGGCGCTCATCACTAATACAAGAAACAGTAGAGCACTCCAATTCCAACCAAAATGGAAAAGAAAAAAAATCACTATATTTTTTTATATTTAAATAATAAAATCAAGTAACTATTTATACTTTAGTATTATTTTTAGGGTGCTAACATCATTAATAAAAGTTTGAATTCAATTCTTTTAATAGATTAATTTTAGTGCAAGTAAATTATTTTATACCATTTTAATCATATCTTAAATACTGTGACCTTAATTTATCGTTGACTATATTTTAAGTGTTGTAACTTAGTTCTTACGTTTGAGCGTATTTTTGGGTACTGTATATAATTCTAATCAATTTTTAAATGCATCTTGAGTGGTCCGTATCTATTTTGTCTACGTAAAACGTATTTTAAGAGTATCTAAAATATGTTAAATTTTCGTTACGTCATAATTTGAAATTTTAATATCGGAGATATGACTATAATTTAGTTATCCTCGCAGTATTCGAAATGTGATGCATTATTTATTTAAGTAATTATTCTATAATTTATTTATATTGGTAAATTATATTATTATTTAATTTAAAAGTAAAAAATCCCAACATTAGTTCCAAATAATGATATAATGAAAATATATTTTAAATATTACATACAAAATCAAAATAAATAAAATAATAAAATTAAAACAATAAATATTCGATTAGCGGTGATAATGATAACAATGACTATGGTATTGTATAATGTAATTTGATTTTAGAATCTATTTTCAAAAAAATAAAAAATCATATATAATTAATTAGTCTATTTATATAAAATTTTAGAAGAATAGCATCCAAAACTTTATTAAAAATGGTTTTATAAGATTTTTATATTAAAAGATTGTCATTTCGGAATTGGTATATACTATCATTATATCTATATATTTAATTTTAACTATCATACCTGATATATGTATTATTCATAATATAACACCAGTTCATGTAATTATTTGACTGCATGCCATAATGAGTACGTGCAATTAGTAAACTGTGAAGGTTAAAAATATAATTATTTATATATTTTTATTTATCAATTTAAAATTTTAATATAAATAATTTTATAATATGATATTAAAATTTTTATGATAAAAAATTTTAAAATTTAATTTTTGTTATTTTTTTTAAAAAAATTAATATAAAAAATAAAAAAGAAAAAAATGGCTACGCATAAAAAAAAATATACAAATTTAACATTAATAGATATATAATTATTTATCTATTACTTTTTTTAATTTAAATATTTAAATTAAGTAATTTTATGATATAGTATCAAATTAAAAAGTAAATAAAAAAGAAAAAAAACACAGATAAAATTTACGCAAACTCAAAAATAAAAGAGATATTATGAAGAGATTCAAAAGTATGAGATTAGAGAATTGAAGAGTGATGACATTTGTGAATTGAAACTAAATTGAAATTTATATATGAGATTATAGTGTTGTAGTGATGTAAGCTTAACTTTCTTGTAACTATATCAAGTACTATATATAGAAATGCAAAGCTGTTAATCTGTTACAAACTATTAGCTACAGCAGTAACGAATTCTTCTTGATCTTTGATCTTAAATTCTTTATTCATTTACTCTATTAAAAGGTTGCGGGTTCGAGTCTCCTATCTTTGGTAAAAAAAAAAAAAAAACTTAAAGTCACTTCTTTAGAGTTATTTTATTAAGTTTGGCTCTGAATTTTTTAAAGTTGATCATTGACAAAGCCTTAGTGAATATCAGTAACTTGGTCAATCAGAGCTATATGCACCACATTCAACTTTTGTTGTTTAACCCTTTCATGAATAAAATCGAGATCAAACTCAAAATACTTTGTGCGACTATGGAGAATGGAATTTGGATCACTTTATGTAATCAAAATATCATCATATATTAGAATATAGAGAAAATTTCATTCTCTTTTCCTGCGAGATGCTAAAATGACACTCTTCTCTCCTTTATTTTATAAATGTATATTCTCCTCCTTTTTAACTTTTAAAAAATCTCTTCTTTAATCTATTTTAAACTTTTTGTGTTAACTAATATTAACTTTATCCATTTTTTAAGAAAAATAAATTATTTCTTTTAAAAAAAATCCATTAGCAAAAATTTTATTTTTTATCATTAAATTTTGCTTACCAAAATACCCTTTAATAAATTATTCTTTTATTGATTAAATTGTATTTTTTAAAAAATTTAATAATTATATTTTTTTCAAAAATACCCTTTAATAATTTTTTAATTATTAAATTATAATTTTACCAAAATTTTTGTTAATAATTTTTTGAGAAAATTCCACTCCCCTCCCCTGCGAGATGCTAAAATGACACTCCCCTCCCCTCTATTTTATAAATGTACATTCTCCTCCCTTCTAAATTTTAAAAACCTCCTCTTCAGTCCATTTTAAATTTTTTGTGTTAACTAATATTAACTTTATTCATTTTTTAAGAAAAAATAAATTATTTTTTGAAAAAATACCCATTAGCAAAAATTTTATTTTTTATCATTAAATTTTGCTTACCAAAATACTCTTTTAATAAATTATTTTTTATTGATTAAATTTTATTTTTATTAAAATACTTTTAAAAAATTAATAATTAAATTAATTTTTTGTAAGATACCTATCCTTCAATAATTTTTTAATTATTAAATTGTGATTTTACTAAAATTTTTATTAACAATTATTTTTATATTTTACTATTAATTTTTTAATATCAATATATATTATTTTAACATTAAATAAAAAAATCTTACCACTATTAATATATATAACAATTAATATATATTGATATTGAAAAATAATGTTACTAAAATTTTTTATTTAATATTAAAATAATATATATATATATATCAAAAAAATTAATAGTAAAATATAAAAAAATTGTTAATAAAAATTTTGATAAAATTATAATTTAATAATTAAAAAATTATTGAAGGGTATTTTAGAAAAAAATTATATAATTATTAAATTTTTAAAAAATACAATTTAATCAATAAAAGAATAATTTTTTAAAGGATGTTTTGGTAAACAAAATTTAATAATAAAAAATAAAATTTTTACTAATGGATATTTTTTTAAAAAATAATTTATTTTAGCTTAAAAAATGGATAAAGTTAACATTAGTTAACACAAAAAGTTTAAAATAGATTAAAGAGGAGGTTTTTTAAAAGTTAAAAGGGAGAAAAATGTACATTTATAAAATATAGGAAATGGGGTATCATTTTAGCATCTCGCAGCGGAGGAGAGTGTAATTTTTTCTATTTTTTTTTATATTTTACTATTAATTTTTCGATATCTATATATATTATTTTAATATTAAATAAAAAATTTTAGTAAGATTATTTTTCAATATCAATATATATTAATTGTTATACATATTAACAGTAGTAAGATTTTTTTATTTAATGTTAAAATAATATATATTGATATCGAAAAATTAATAGTAAAATATAAAAATAATTGTTAACAAAAATTTTTGTAAAATTATAATTTAATAATTAAAAAATTATTGAATGGTAGGTATCTTAGAAAAAAATAATTTAATTATTAATTTTTTAAAAGTATTTTGGTAAAAATACAATTTAATCAATAAAAAAATTTATTAAAGGGTATTTTGGTAAGCAAAAATTAATGATAAAAAATAAAATTTTTGCTAATGGGTATTTTTTTAAAAAATAATTTATTTTTTTTTAAATAGATAAAGTTAATATTAGTTAATATAAAAAATTTGAAATGGATTAAAGATGGGATTTTTTAAAAGTTAAAAAGGAAAGGAATGTATATTTATAAAATAAAAGGAATAGGAGTATCATTTTAACATCTCTTAAAGGAGGAGAATGAAATTTTTTCTAGAATATATATATAATTTTAGATTGCCATCATGTTTCATAAACAAACAATGATCAGATTTAGTTTTCACAAAACCAAAGGTAGTTAGTATTTTAAACCATAAAAAGATTTTTGAAGTTGACAAACCTGAATATATGTACCCAAATTAAAGTATTATTATGGAAGTCAAATTGACAAATTTGCCATTTATAAATCATTGCTAAAGTAATAAGAACTCTAATGGTAATATGTTTAAGAACAGGTGCAAACACTATTGGTGATAATCCACTCGCTTAATCTGATGATTTCTCCTTGTAACAAGGTGAACCTTGTACTTTAAGATGCTGTCATTTTGCTGATGGGTGTAAAGGCAAGAGAATCCATGAGGAATGTTGTGACCAGCAAGGTATTGAGTAAGAGAATGTGTACTCTCTGCCATAATCACTTTGAAGTGATTTGACCTTTGAACAATATTTATATTATTTAATAATATATTTTTTTATGATATGAAAGATAAAAATATAACTTACTATCATAATAATACTCAACAAAATAAACTAACTAAAAAATTAGATAATTTTTATATTTTATCAAATCTAAAATAAAAAATTATAAAAACTAAAATAAGTTTTTATATAACAAGTACTTATTAATATTTTATAATTAAAAACTATTAATCATAATTATATATATTATTAAATATATAATATTATATTTGATTATATAATATTTTAATTTTAAAATCCTTTTTAACTAAATTTTTGGATTCCTTTCTGTCAATACTCAAATAAATTTCGATTCTTGAGAATCTATAAAAAGTAAACATTTATTAAGAACCAAAACTTTTAATTCAAAATTCTTTAAAAATTAATTTAAGCGTATATTCTTCAAACTTTACCTCGACACATTATTGTCAAATTTCAGTCGGTGAAATTTAGGGAGAAGAAAGAAATCATCATGAGTTAAAACCAAGACCAGAAAATATATTAAGAGACAAATAAATTTTACTTGTAAATAAATAGAAAATTAAAAGACAAACAAGGCATCTATATAGGAGATTATTGGCTTTATTTTAAAGGTACAAATAAAATTTTCTAACACATATATCATTATCATCATCGACAAACTTATTTCAATAGAATTTAATTTAATGATTACAAGAACAACATCTATATTGATATTGTTTTTGTAAATTCTTCATCCAAAATACATATAAAAAAAATCAACATTTATTTAGATTTCATCGATACTAAATATCTGTATTACTATTATCTGATACAGTGATACACATTTAAAAGGTTTATTTTTAAATATTCTATAAATATATTATTTACACTTTTTTCAATTTTTATCTTCATTGTATATTTTGAATTAATGACACATACATAGCCATATTAACTCTAAATTAATACGTGTATTCATGTACTTCACAAGCCTTGCTCTAAGATCATCAGCTTTGAATTTGCAATGGACTATTAAGCTTCCATGCCCGTTCCATGTAATTTTGGATAGTCACGTGTATTGTATTTTTAGCATCAATTTGCCGCTGCATAATAATAATTGAACATGAAGAATAAGAAGTCATAACATAAAAATGTTTCTACTAGCACAAAGAGTCATTAATGTTTGAATAATTATCTCTTTTACTCTTCCTTTTTTTACTCTTGACGAATTATGATTGTTGTATATGGATATATGTATACCCTCATTTTCATCGAAAGTTTAAATTCACAGAAGCTAAAGAGACCGATAATTTATTTTTAATAATGTAATTTAAAATATCGTAAATTGTGAAATTAATTTGTGTTCATAGTTTGAAAACTATAATAATGAGTACTTTTGACTACTTTTATTTTTAAGTTTTTGGATTAATTAGGACACATAATAAGTTTATTTTAATAAAAGATTTTAAATTTTTTTATTTAATATATATAAAATAAATATATAAAAAATTTAAATTTTTTATATTTTTAATAAATTTTTTTTAATTTATAATCTTAATATATGTTCTTAATACACAAAATAGATAAATTTGTTAAGTATTAATTTAAAATAGAATTATTTGACTCTAAAAAAAATAAAAGATGAAGAGTCAATAATTAATTGACTACTTGTTTGAATAATATATTAATTCTTCGTTGATAAATGTGGATAAAATTAAATTACACTGGATGAGAGTTACTGTATATTTTGAATGCATTATTTCAAGATGGTTTAAGAGGTTAATCTTATATTTGAATTTTAAAAGATTATTTGACTCTATTACAACAAATTTAAAAAATTGTATATTGATAGGAGTGATTTCTCTAAAAGAGTTGACATTCCTTTTAATTTGCTATTTTTTGGCGTATTGTATTAATTTTTGAATCATTGATTTTGTTTTTTGAGAATATATGGTCAATTTTTTCGAAGCATTTTAAATATATAGTATAATTTTTTAGTGTTAATAGTAAATATACATGACATATATAACTACACAAAACTATTCATATTATCCAAATTTGTAATTACACAAAGTGTAAAAATAGACCATTAAAATGAGAAAGTGATTAATTTTAACTACTAATTCTCTCTCACATAATTCAATTTAAGATTTTTTTAATAAATTACACATTTACACTATATTCATGAAAGGCAAGAATATCACTAAATGGGAAAAGTATTTTTTGTTTATTGTTTATATTTTATTTCACTTTTAATTTTAGTATTTTATTGTTTTTAATTTTATAATTGTATTTTAAATTATTTTTTCTTACTAATATTGTTGGACGCAGCATTACTAGTATATATTACCATGTGGCAATGACATACCAACTTAAAATTGATGCGTTAGTTATTTTCCATTAACGAATTGTATGCTCTATATTAGGCATTTTTTATTTTTAAATTAAATAATTATATAATTATCAATATGTATAAAATACATAATAATTATTTCTTTAAACAATATACCATATTTCGGATACTATGAGGATAATCAAATTATAGTTTTATATATCTCAAATATTGAAACTTCCAATTATGACGCAATAAAAGTCTAACGTATGCTGAGTACGTCTAATATATATTGTAGACTAAGAAATGAGTACTGAAAACTGTGATGCATTCAAAAATTAATTTGAATCACAACACCTAAATACTATCAAAACAAAAATTAGGATCACTACACTCAAGATATATACAGATACAATCTCACTCAAATTTTTAGTGGGTCCAAATTCAAAAATAATTATAAAATGATATTTTTGAATAAAAATTAATTAAATTTATAAATAAAAATTAAATAAATACTATTTAAATCATAATAAATTATACTAATTTTAAAAGTATTAAAATTAATAGATAGTTAAAATTAAAGTATAATTAATGACCACTTCTAATTTAAATGTATGCTTTTAATTCACGTTGTAAACGTTAATCAGTCAGACAAAATAAAAAATTTTGGTATTAAAATAATTACAAATAAATTGATCTAATTCGATCTAAATCATACTATAAAATATTATTTATTTTAGAATTAAATTTTTTATACCGATGCCCCACTACTTTGATATATTGTTGATGAACAGTGATTATGATATAGTAATAAATATGCTATGTGTATACTAAAATTAGTCACTAAAATCAGTCACTAATATAAAATATATATTAAAATATAAATATACATTAAAAATAAATTAAATTATACATGTATTTATATATAAATATATTAATAATTAATTTTAATTTTGTACAAGATGTCTCTGGTACAGGTTGAGAGATGGATCGAGAACTTGCGGGTTGAGGCGGATGCCGGATCGCTTGACTGGAGCAAGGGGGGAGTACCTGCAAAGACACTCCGACGCTCAAGTCAGAATGGATCTGAGAGGTATAAGGTATGTGGAATAAATGAATACCTGGAGGGACCTGAGTCCTCTATTTATAGGTGATGATGAATATCTTATCTTATCTTATTTGGCTAAGATAAGGGAGACGTTTGAATTATCTTATCTTATCTTACATGACTAAGATAAGGGAAACGTTTGAATTCGAAAGTCGGTTAGGAGTCCTAGAGGGCCGGCTTCGGTCCTTCTAGAAGAGCGGGGCGAGTCGGACCCGGGTAACCGGGTTTGGGTTTGATCCCTGGTCATGGATCCGCGGGTCGGATCCGTAACAGTTGCCCCCGCAGTGGGAGAGCGAGCAAAGTCGGTCTGTCGCTTGGAGATGTGGTTTTGACCGCAAGCTAGGTCTTTGGTTCTCTTCGGATAGTCGTTTGATTTTTGGAACCCTTGAGTGGCGGAGCAGGTGTTGGGTCTGGGCGACCGGTTCCGAGGTTATTAGGATCCATGGGTTGGATCCTTAACAGTTGTCCCGCAGTGGGAGGACGATCGAGGTTGGTCTCCGTCGCTGAGAGGTACGGTTTTGGTCGTTTCATCGGATCGTTCCAATAGATGTCGTTTTTTCGTGAGGGTCGGTGCCTCGGTGATGGTTTTTGTGTTTTGGGGTTTGGTTCGTTTTCCGCACCGTTCGTTTGGTGCGATCCTTTCGTTTTCTTGTGCCCGTTTAATTATTCGAGGCGTGCTTTTTGGTTTCCCAAAGGAGCATTTATTGCAGGGGATAAATTTCCGTTTCTGCCCTTCTGTGTCATGCTTATTCTTTGGGTATTTTTGTCTTTCCTGTTTGGGTTTAAAACTGTTTTGGTTCCCATCTTTCTTTCTTTGCTTTTTCTGATTCTAAGCTTTCGAGAGTATTTTCCCTCTATTCTGGTGCTGTTCTGCGTTCCTGGTTGTGTCCTGCCTTCGTACCTCCAGCATTTTTCAGGTTTTTGCTCCACATTGTCAGGTTAGCCTTCCTCTTTCTTTCACTTGTTTTGCTGTCATTTTATTCCTGTTTGCTTTGCATTTCTGTGTTTTTAGTGTGGATTGGGGTTGTCTTTTTTGGGTGGTGGGTTTTATAGGAGGGATGAGCACTGCTGTGTGGTTGGTAGTGGGTTAGTGGTATTTCTTGTGGTTTGGGCTGATGGTGGTGCTCATCGATGTTTTAGGTATGGCGCGTCGAAGGTCCGAGGGTGTGAGGGCTCCGGTGATGCCAGCGAGGGGCGTCCCTGCCCTATACTCCTGGGTAACCAGTGATGTGTGGGGGACGCCGTCGCGGATGACGGAGGAGAACCTCCAATGGCTTCGTGATGAGGGGGCTGTTTGCGGGGGTGGTGACGCCGAGCGTCATTATGAGTTTTCCGTCCCGGGGGTTGACGAGAGAGTTTGTTACACTAACTTGGATTCGCCGACCGTTTCGGATTGGCTGTGGGTGTACGAGGCAATGTTCACCCGTCTTGGCGTGCGGCTGCCTTTTTCCCCTTTTGTTCAGCAATTGTTGAGCCGATGTTCCGTGGCGCCGTCCCAGCTTCATCCGAACAGTTGGGCGGCGATCCAGACTTTTGAGCTTGTGTGCGAGTTTTTGGAGCTTCCGGTGTCTGTGAATGTGTTCCTTTTCTTCTTCTTGTGCACCCTTCCTTCCAAGGAGGGAAAGCACAAGAAGGAGTATATGTTTTTTAGGGCTCAGCCTCATCGTCGGGTTTTCGGCTTGTATGAAGATTCTTTCCACGGGTTTAAGAGTGGATATTTCAAGGTTCGTCCTGCAAGGGGGCATCGGCCGTTCTGGCTGACTTTGGAGGGTGAGCGGCGGTTCCCCACATACTGAAATTTTGGGGCGGGGCCGTCCGTTCTTACCCGGGTGACGCAGGATTTTTTGACTGCGGAAGATCGGGATGTTGCCCTCGTCTTATGGCAGTTGTTTGGGGATCGTCCTCTGAATCCCAGGGATGTAATGGGGGACCCGGTTGCTTGTTGGGCCTATGTTGGTGTGTGTTTTTTTTGTTTTTTTCTTTTGGGTTCCGAGTTTGGTACTTACGCTTTCTTCTTCTTTTAATTATTTTGCAGTTGAGATGGCTGGAGGTTTGACAACTCTTGCACGGTTGAAGGCTCAATTGTCTCAGGGGACTTCTTCTAGCGGTACTTCCTCCACTCCTAACTCACGACCCACTGATGATACGAGAGCCGTTGCTGAGGATCTCGTGTTGACTGAAGGTGGTACCGAAGGGTCGGGTCGGGTTTGGAGGTTGATGATGATGTGGTTGTGGTGTCGCCGGAGGGTGCTTCCCGAAAGCGGAAGCGGTCGGAAAATGTTGATAGCAAGAATATGGTGGAGGGAGAGGGTGCGGTTCCGTCAGTGATGGATCGCCGTTTTGACGCTCCTGCCTTTATTGACGAGTACCTAATACCGGGCACGGAGGATTTCTTTCGTGAATGTGATGTGACTTTCCAGGCTAAGTCCCTCTATCGTTCCCTTCTTCGCTCCGCTGTGATTGTTTGGAAGGTCGAGCCTATGATGGCTCAGGTGGGCCTTCTGGATAAGAAGTTCCGTCAATCCCAGGCCGAGGTGGCGAGGTTGAAGGGGTTGCTTGCTGATGCCGAGTCGGCGAGGGAGCGGGCAGTGAAGTCATCCGAGGAGCTGGTGCCGAGATCCTTCGCCTTTCCGAGGTTGAGACTTCTCTTTTGTCTCAACTTGGAGAAGAGCGGAGGAAGGCTTCGGATGCCGAGTCCCGGGCAGCCGTGCTCTTGGCTGATGTTGGTACGCTGAATGATGAGGTGGCTGGTTTGAAGGAGGAGGTTGCGGGTTTGAAAGAAGAGAAGACTGTGTTGCTCGCTGATGTGCAGGAAGCTATTGCTGCTACCGAGGAGACGATGAAGGATCAGGCTCTGGTGTTGGCACCTGGAGCGGACGTGTCTGTGATGGGAGCTTTTAAGACTGTCCGTGATGGCGAGATTGTCAGCCTCGATTAGCTTTGATTATGACTTATTTTGTTTTGGAGTGTTTTCATGTTTTTTGGCCGTGTGGCCATGTAACCGTGAACTCGTGGTTTGAACTTCGTTTAATGCCATTTGGGCCGTTCGGGCCTCTTTGTATATTCCGTTTTAAGCTGTTCTGTTTTTTGGTTATTTGTTCCCTTTGTTTGGGGTGAGCGGACCGTCGTGAGGTCGGTTTTTCGTGGATATCCGTATTTCGGGCCTGGGGGGTGATCGGTCCCCCAGTTGTGGCCGTATTTTTGTTCCGTATTTAGGACACTAAAAGGAGAGAAGATAAAAATAGCTTAATGGAATTTTATTGATGGTTGGGCCTCGTTAAAACCCTCCGTTTATGGCGGGAAAGAGTACCCAAGATTGACACTTAAGCGAAATTTAAAATTTAAAATTGTGGTAAGGGGGGAAGATAAATGCAGTAAAGAAAGGACACAAAATAAAAAGGGGTGACCTAGGGGGTCGGTCTAAGTGTAGTATCGTCGTAAGTTGGCGGCGTTCCATGTTCTCGGGACTTCGTCGCCGTTAAGTCGTTCGAGCTTGTATGCTCCTTTTCCGATTGCAGCCTTGATTCTGTATGGTCCTTCCTAGTTGGGAGTGAGTTTCCCTTCTCCTGGGGTTGGGGGACCGATGTCGTTTCGTCGTAGGACGAGGTCGTCAGTTGCGAATTCTCGCCGGATGACTCCGTTGTTGTATCTTAGGCTGATTCTCTGTTTTAGGGCTAGCTCTCTGAGATGGGCTATGCTTCTTACTTCGTCAGTGAGGTCTCGTTCTACTTCTTCGTCGTTACCCCCGATCGTTCTCCGTGGGCTGGGGTCTCCTATCTCTACTGGGATGACAGCCTCCACGCCGTATGTTAATCGAAAGGGGGTTTCCCCGGTGGTTGTTTGGGGGGTCATTCGGTACGACCATAAGACTGATCCGAGTTCGTCAGCCCATAGTCCTTTGGCTTCGTCGAGCCGTTTCTTGAGTCCTTTGACGATTATTTTGTTTGCGGATTCCACCTGTCCGTTTGTTTGGGGGTGTTCTACCGAGCTAAAACGGTAGGATATACGTAGTCCTTTCAGGAAATCTCTAAATTTTTTGTCAGCGAATTGGGTTTCGTTGTCCGAGATGACGATCTCTGGGATCCCGAATCGGGTGATGATCTATCGCCAGAGAAATTTTCGGCATTGGGTTGCCGTGATGGAGGCCAGGGGCTCGGCCTCGATCCACTTAGTGTAATAGTCTATGGCGACGATGAGATATCGGAGTTGACCGGGTGCCGTAGGAAAGGGTCCGACGAGGTCGATCCCCAGGTGCCGAATGGCCGTTCTGCCGATATGATGCTGAGCTGGTGTGGGGAGGCCTGGTGGATATTGGCATGCCTTTGGCATTTATCGCAGTTTTTTACTAACTGCACGGAGTCCCGGATAATCGTGGGCCAGAAGTAGCCGGCCCGGAGGACTTTCTGGGCAAGGGTTTTACCTCCGATGTGGTGGCCGCAACAACCTTCATGGATTTCGTGGAGTATATACTCCGTGTCCCCAGGTTCGACGCATTTGAGCAGGGGTTGCGAGAATCCTCGTTTGTATAGTTGTCCTGCGACAACTGTGTAGTTGGCGGCTTCTCTTTTTGTCCGTTTTTCCTCTTTGGGGTCTTCCGGTAGTGTTCCGTCGAAGAGATATTGTAGGATAGGGTAGGTCCATGATCCTTGGTTGGAGAGTGTCAGATAAGCGTTAGCCGTCATTGATATGGACGGTGATTTAACGACTTCCTGAATTAGCGATTTGTTGCCGTGTCCTGGTTTGGTGTTGGCTAGTTTAGAGAGAAGGTCTGCCCTTGCATTCTGTTCCCTAGGAACGTGCCGTATGGTTACGTGATTGAATTCTTCCTTTAGTTTGTTCACCTTGGCAAGGTATTGTTGTAGCAGGGGATCTCGTGTTTGGTAGTCTCCGTTAATTTGGGAACTGACTACTTGCGAATCGGTGCTTATTTCCAGGACCTTTGCTCCAACTTCCTTGGCTAGGGCTAGGCTTGCCAGAAGGGCCTCATATTCCGCGAGTTTCCGTGTCTTGTAGGACTTTGCTTATGAAGTAGATAGGTTTTTGTTCCTTTCTCTCGTTTTCGCGGATGAGTGCCGCTGCGAGTGCTTCTTCCGTTATAAAGAGGTATAGGTATAGGGTTTCCCCTGTTTGGGGTTTGGCGAGAACCGGTGGTTCCGCTAGGACTCTTTTAAAGTGTTGGAATGCTTCTTCGCATTTTGCTTCCCACTTGAAGGGGGCCCCTTTTTTCATTAGCTTAAAGAAGGGGATTGCTTTTTGTGCTGATGCTCCGAGGAAACGGGATAGCGCAGTGAGCCGTCCGGTGAGCTTTTGGATGTCGTTAAGGTTCTTAGGGTTTGTCATTTCAAGGATGGCACGGCATTTCTCTGGGTTGGCTTCGACTCCGTGCTGCGTGATCATAAAGCCGAGGAACTTTTCGACCTCCATTCGGAAGGCGCATTTTGTCGGGTTGAGTCACATTTGGTGTTTTCGCAGGGTGTTCATTATGAGTTTGAGGTCGCTGACAAGTTGCTCGCCAGACTCGGTCTTGGCGAGCATGTCGTCTATGTAAACTTCTAGTTTGTTTCCAGACAGGTTCTAGAATATCTTGTTGACAAGTCTCTGGTAGGTGGTTCCGGCGTTTTTCAGGCCAAAGGGCATGACTATGTAGCAGTACGTCCCGTCTGGGGTGATGAATGCTGTTTTTTCTTCGTCAGATCGGTGCATCGGTATCTGGTTGTAGCCGGAGTATGCGTCCATGAAGCTGAGGTATCGATGGCCGGACGCGGCGTCTACTAACCCGTCGATGTTTGGTAGGGGAAAGGCGTCTTTTGGACAGGCTTTGTTGAGGTCCGTGTAGTCGACGCACATTCGCCACTTCCCATTAGATTTCTTCACTAGCACGACATTGGCCAGCCAGGTTGTGTAGGGTTGTTCCCTGATGAAGTTTGCTTCGAGTAGGGCTTTAACTTGCCTTTTGACCTCGGCAGCTCGGTCTGGGGACATTTTTCGTCTCCTCTGTGTTACAGGTTTGGCTTTGGGGTCTACGACTAGCCGGTGAGACATTAGGTCGGGAACTTGCGGGTTGAGGCGGATGCCGGATCGCTTGACTGGAGCAACCGGGGGGGGGGGGGGAGTACCTGCAAAGACACTCCGACGCTCAAGTCAGAATGGATCTGAGAGGTATAAGGTATGTGGAATGAATGAATACCTGGAGGGACCTAGGTCCTCTATTTATAGGTGATGATGAATATCTTATCTTATCTTATTTGGCTAAGATAAGGGAGACGTTTGAATTATCTTATCTTATCTTACTTGACTAAGATAAGAGAAACGTTTGAATTCGAAAATCGGTTAGGAGTCCTAGAGGGCCGGCTTCGGGCCTTCTAAAAGAGCGAGGCGGGTCGGACCCAGGTAACCGGGTTTGGGTTCGATCCCTGGTCATGGATCCGTGGGTCGGATCTGTAACAAATTTAATAGTTGATTTTAATATACAAATAACATTTTTGTTATAATAATTAAAGAGAAAAACAAAAAAAAAAACATATTTTTTACGTGAATGAACATGTGAATGTGATGTTGGGGACGTTCAACTGTTGGCGCCATCACTAATACAAGAAACACAAAAGCACTCCAATTCTTACCAAAATGAAAAGAAAAAAACTCACTATATTTTTCATATTTAAATAATAAAACAAGTAACTATTTATACTTTAGTATTAATTTTAGAGTGCCAACATCATTAATAAAAGTTTGAATTCAATACTTTTAATTAATAGATTAATTTTAATGTAAGTAAATTATCTTATACCATTTTAAACGTATTTTAGATACTGTAATCTTAATTTGTCTTGATTATATTTTAAGTGCTATAACTTTAGTCAGTTTTTGAACGTATATCTCCAATGCATCTAAGATATTTTAGATTTTTGTTGTATCATAGTTTAAAATTTTAACATTTAAGATATGACTTTAATTTAATTACCTCACAGTATTTAAAATGTAGTGCATTATTTATTTAAATAATTATTCTGTAATTTATGTATATCAGTAAATTACATAATTATTTAATTTAAAAATAAAAAATCCCTATATTAATTTCAAATAATGGTATAACAAAAATATATTTAAAATATTACATACAAAATCAAAATAAATAAAATAATAAAATTAAAACAATAAATATTCGATTAGTGGTGATAACAATAACAATGACATCATATTGTATAAGTAATTTCATATTAGAATCTATTTTCAAAAAAATAAAAAATCATGTATAATTAATTAGTCTATTTATATAAAATTTTAGAAGAATCTTATCCAAAAGCTTGTTAAAAATGGTTTTATAAGATTTTTATATTGAAAAATTCCCGTTTTGGAATTGGTATATACTATCGTTATATCTATTCAATTTTAACTATTATTCATAATATAACACCAACACTAACACCAACATCAGTTCATGTAATTATTTGACTGCATGCCATAAGGAGTTCGTGCAATGATTAGTAAATTGTAAATGTTAAAAACATAATTATTTATATATTTTTATTTATTAATTTAAATATTTAATATAAATAATTTTATGATATGATATTAAAATTTTTATGACAAAATTTTAAAATTTGATTTTGGTTATTCTTAAAAAAAAGAATTTTAGTATAAAAAAACCAAAAAGAAAAAAATGGCTACGCACAAAGTAAATATTGGTAGATATATAATCATTTATCTATTTCTTTTTTTTAATCTAAATATTTTAATTAAGTAATTTTATGATATAGTATCTGTAATATTCTAACTTTTAGCAACTCATGATCGTACTAAAAGTCCGAGCGCTATTTACCTTAATTCTTTTAATTATATACTATGTTAATTTAATATTGAGCTTTTGCGAATACGAATCGAAACTTTAATTAAGAAAACGGAAAATTTTCACTTTAATTACTTAATAACAAAGATATATATTCACATAACATTATTTACACAGACTTATTCCAAAATATTCAAATACAAGTCATATCCCCTCTAAAAACTAACAACAATAAACGATGAGGGAGAAAAATAAAATCGAAGAACTTAACTCGTAAACTCAATCTTCTATGCTCATGTAGTTCCGCATTAAGTCTTCGCACCTGTAGCTGAAAGGGGGTGGATATAGAGGGTAAGAACGAGGGAGTTCTTAGTAGGGTCGGGTTAGAAGTTAAGTTCGTTTCATTATGTTCTCAGACAATAACAGCAGTCAACAAAGTATAATCCAACTCAACAATTACAGAACATAGAATCCAATCACAAGCACACACAATCATAGAAAATACAATCACAAACAAAAATGCGCAAACAAGTATGATGCACGTCTATCCCTAATGTAGGTAATGAGCTCATCTATCGGTTTTGACTTGCTCCCGACGTAACTCAGGGACCTTTATCTGAGTTTGGTTTCTAGTGTCATAACCTCTATAAGCAACCTCTGTCTTACAGGTGAGGCTCTCTCTAGCCAATGTATGTAGTATAACCTCTGTAAGCAACTTCTGTCTTACAGGTGTGACCATCCCCTGGATTGGCCGATGTATCTCTGGAAAGCAAATCTCGGTGGACTCACCACCATATCTCTGCTCGTTTTCAGCAGGTAAACAATCATCTCTGCTTCTCTCCTTTCCTTTTCGTTCTTTCTTTCTTTTAAAACCAAAATCAGCTCTTTGCGACATTCTCCAAAACCTTTTAAAACAATTTCACTTCAACCAATTCTTCTTTCAAAAAAATAAAGGGAAACTATTTATTAGTTAAACCCGTCAGTAAGACCTCCAGACTTTAGGGGAGCGACAACCAATCTCATTCTCTTGAGTTCATTATAAATCCTTAACAATCATTGTTTTCTTAAACTGAATTTTATCAAATAAAGTTTCTAAATCAAATCAAAATTAAATCATACAAATTAGAAGTTTCAAACCAATATCAAAACCAAAACCAATCCCAATTTCATCCCTAAAACTAATTCTTTAACTTTTTTCAAGACGTCGCAAAATGAAACCATTCAATCGAAGTTCAATTACTTTTAAAGTTCACTAAAACTTCTCCTAATGAAATTTTTAATTCAAATTCAAAACATAAGCCCTTTTCATATTTAAATCAACCTTAAAACATAATACTTCTCTTAAATAATTTAAAATAGTAAATTTTTTTTTTTCTAAATAAATCAAACTCAAAACATATACTTTTCTTAAATGAATTAAACTCAAAACATAACTATTTTTTTAATAAATCAAATAATATAATTTCTCAAATCCAATCTTTTTCTAAACATTTCAAACAAAGTGTTAAATTTTATAATAGAATTTCGGCAGCATCTCCCCAAAAATTCGGACTTTGCCATCCTTATCGGATAGCATCCAAACTATTTCTCAAACTCTTTTAAATTGTTTCCAATAAATCAAGACCATTTCTAATATCAAAACATTTATAAAATCAAACCAATTAAAAATCAAACCGCCTCCAAAATCAAACCATTTTCATATCTCAAATCATGTCATCAATTTATCAATTCATTTTTTTATTAAATCTCAATGCCATTATCAAATTTTACCAATTCTACTTGATCACTAACAACATTTCAGCCTCGAATTCATCAAAATAATTCGGTTCTTGGCTGCATTTAAACCGACTAAACCCCAAACTAATCACAAATATCAATATATCACAAAAGTTCAACATAAATTCAATCAAAAATTAATCACAATATCAATTCACTTATCTAATATCAATTTAACCAATGATAAATTACCAAAATTCTACCTCCGTACGAAATCAAAGCAACTGAAATTCTGGACAAGCTTTTCAATCGAGCTGCTGAAAAAGAAAACGTCAGAAATCGTCTGTGCCTCCTAAAACTCCAATTGGCTGAACTCAAGGGGAAGGAGAATTACGTCACCGTCAACTTCTACCGAACAAAAATGATGTCAACATGTAGAGGAGAAGGTTGCAAACACTTTTACCAAATTAGATTTTTTGTTAGAGTTACGAATCTCAAAAAATCGAATGCCAAAAGTTTACATGCCATGGAATTCTCTTTCTTTTTCTCTCACGATTTCTTTCTTCCTTTTCACAAGGAATGCTTCGGTCATGCATCATGCATGAAGGAAAAAGAATGATTAACGATGATTAAGTGAATAAGTGACATGTAGGTGGGCTAAGTTCACTTAATAAAGCTGCTGAGTCAACGATTCAAGTTATAAATACCCTAAATGGATAATTATGAAAATTGGATTATATATATATATATATATATATATATATATATATATATATATATATATATATATGAGTTACTAATATAAATGATATCAGTAACATAATAATAAAAAATATACGATGAAGCATTAGCAAAGCTAAGTTCGTCGAAGAGTACTGATATTTACTCATATCGGCGGATATTGAGTTCAATAATAATATTATTAACTAAACTCTATTATTTTTTTAAATTAAAAATATCAATTATTCAAATTAATATATATATATATATATATATATATATATAATTTGCATTATTTATAAATTACTAAAATTACAGTTTTAATTATGTAAAATATTTTATCATAACAAAAATATATAAGAATATGAATTTAATTCAATTCAAATAGTTATAAATTAATTTAATTACTTTAAATAAAATAATTTCTAAAAATAAGGAACTCTAATTTATAGAATAAATTATAACTTATTTATATTTATATTTTAAAATTGAGGGTCGTTACATTCTACCCATCTTGCAAAAATTTTCGCCCTCGAAAATTGATACAAGATGGAAGAAGTTCAAACTAGCTTTATTTTTGAACACATTAGGAAAAAAAGCAAAATATTTTGGCATATATAAGACATAACATATAAGGAAGAAGTTTTAAGGTCTTAATATATATATATATATATATATATATATATATATATATAGTTTTCAAATCCAGGATATTTTTATGGCTTAAAAATATAGGAAAAAAAATCTGGCACAAAGCGGAAGATACAAGATAGGCTCAATGCAGAAAGGTTACAAGGCAGGCTGGTATTAGAACGACGGGTATATCGTTTGCACACTGAACTCATACCAACTTTAGAGCTTTAACTGCCTAAACTTCAACATGACGTAACTTCACCATTCCCAGCCATACCATACTAAACAGATTCTCCACGAAATCTCAACCTTATCAAACACTCCGCAACCCACTAACAGGCACAAGTCTAACATCAACAAAATTCCTTTGCAAGAATCAAGCTCTTCAACATCCTGTGACGTCGCACACTTACAAACTCCACCTTCCGCGTCCGCACAACGTATCTTAAAGAACTAACATATCGCTTGCTATATCTAACGATCGCACGTGTCACCAAAACAAGTCTCAAAGTCATTCAAAAGGATACAAGACCTCAGAGAAAGGACAAGCAACAAGGACAATGTTCACAAAGATTTCTACGTTTCTCTTTTGATGCATCAATAAGTCAAAAGTTACATAAGAGAATACATGAGTCAAGAAAAGGAGTTTAAACGTTACAAGGCAGATATCCAAAGAATCGCACGTTACTCTAAAACAAGCTTGAGTTATCTAAAAAATATCAAACTTAGGAAGAGAAGAACAAAATTTATGTACGGGGTTCACAGGAATTCAAGAGAATGTTTAGGAACACTATCAAGCAGGGAATAATTCAGAATGTAAGGTTCGAAACAAGAATTTCAAAAGAACCAAATTCAATCGGAATGAGATATACGTAAGATGTAAGACAAGAAGCAAAAGAACCAAACCGCATCTTAAGAAAAGTAGATATCTCAAGGAATTCAAGTAAACGTATGCAGTTAAGATCAAATGTAAATAGCATATAAACAAGGAACAAGATTGGGGAATAATTAGTTCACTTTCCAAGAAAGAAACCCCAAACAAAACTTCAAGATAAACCATGAAATAATAAGATACGTGACTGAGCAACCTCGAGATGCAACTTCTAACGTTCCCAAAACCCATAATTCACATAACCTATTAATTCTATTTCATCTATGACAATCCATTAGCGTTTTCATATGCACAAATCATTAGTATTAAGTTGGCCAGGCCTATTTCCATGAGAGATGCAACGGTCGACTAATAGCATTAATCAATAGACAATCATGCATTTGACACTCAAACTCTTGTCATTAGGACAAGTCCTACTGCATGACAGACACTCATAGTATGTATGCAGTAAAGCATAGTCAGTCCATTCCTAAGATTCTAACGGGAACAAACTGCTCCGATATCATAATGTAACACCCAAACTTTTAGCGCCTCATGATCGCACTAAAAGTCCGAGCACTACTTACCTCAATTGCTTTAATTGTATACTATGTTAATTTAATATTGAGCCTTTGCGAATACGAATCAAAACTTTAATTAAGAAGACGGAAAGTTTTCACTTTAATTACTTAATCACAAAGATATGTATTCACATAGCATTATTTACATAGACTTATTTCAAGATACTCAAATACAAGTCCTATTCCCTTTAAAAACTAAAAACAATAAACGACAAGGAAAAAAATAAAATCTAAGAACTTAACTCGTAAATTCAATCTTATATACTCTTGTAATTCCGCACTAAGCCTTCGAACCTGTAGCTAAAAGGGGTGGAGATAGGGGGTAAGAACTGGGGAGTTCTTAGTAGGGTCGGGTTAGAAGTTAAGTTCGTTTCATTATGTTCTCAGACAATAATAACAGTCAACAAAGTATAATCCAACTTAGCAATTACAGAACATAGAATCTAATCACAAGCACACACAATCATAGAAAATACAATCACAAATAAATTTGCGCAAACAAGTATTATGCATGTCTATCCCTAGTGCAGGTAATGAGCTCATCTGCCGGTTTCGACCCGCTCCCAACGTAACTTAGCAACCTTTGTCTGAGTTTGGTTTCCAGTGTCATAACCTCTGTCTTACAGGTGCGACTCTCTTGAGCCAATGTATGCAAACATAACCTTTGTAAGCAACCTCTGTCTTACAGGTGAGGCTCTCTCTAGCCAATGTATGTAGCGATAACCTCTGTAAGCAACCTCTATCTTACAGGAGCGACCATCCCGGGAATTGGCCAATGTATCTCTGAAAAGTAAATCTCGGTGGACTCACCACCATATCTTTGCTCGTTTTCAGCAGGTAAACAATTATCTCTACTTCTCTCCTTTTCTTTTCGTTCTTTCTTTCTTTTAAAACCAAAATCAGCTCTTTGTGATATTCTCCAAAACCTTTTAAAATAATTTCACTTAAACCGATTCTTTTTTCAAAAAAAAAAAAAAAAAACAAAGGGAAACTATTTATTAGTTAAACCTGTCAGCAAGGCCTCTAGACTTTAGGGGAGCGACAACCAATCTCATTCTCTTGAGTTCATTATAAATCCTTAATAATCATTGTTTTCTTAAACTGAATTTTATCAAATAAAGTTTCTAAATCAAATCAAAATCAAATCATACTAATTAGAAGTTCCGAACCAATTTCAAAACCAAAACCAATCCCAATTTCATCCTTAAAACTAATTTTTAAACTTTTTCCAAGACGTCGCAAAACAAAACCATTCAATTGAAATTCAATTACTTTTAATGTTTACTAAAACTCCTCCAAATGAAATTTTTAATTCAAATTAAAAACATAAGCCCTTTTCATATTTAAATCAACCTTAAAACATAATACTTCTCTTAAATAATTTAAAATCTTAAAATAATTATTTTCTAAATAAATCAAACTCAAAACATATACTTTTCTGAAATGAATTAAACTCGAAACATATCTATTTTCTTAATAAATCAAATAATATAATTTCTCAAATCCAATCTTTTTCTAAATAACATTTCAAACAAAGTCTTAAATTTTATAACAAAACTTCGGTAGTATCTACCCTAAAACTTGGACTTTGTCACTCTTATCGGGTCCCATCCAAACTATTTCTCAAACTCTTTTAAATCGTTTCCAATAAATCAAGACCATTTCTAATATCAAAATATTTATAAAATTAAACCAATTAAAAATCAAACCGCCTCTACAATCAAACCATTTCATATCTCAAATAATGTTATCAATTCATCAATTCATTTCTTATTAAATCTCAATGCCATCATCAAATTTTACCAATTTCACTTGATCACTAACAATATTTCAGTCCCGAATTCATCAAAATAATTCAGTTCTTGGCTGCATTTAAACCAATCAAACCCCAAACTAATCACAAATATCAATATATCACAAAAATTCAATATAAATTCAGTCAAATTCAATCAACAGTCAATCACATCATCAATTCACTTATCCAATACCAATTTAACCAATGATAAATTACTAAAACCTACCTCCGTACGAAATCAAAGCAACTGAAATTCTGAAGAAGCTTTTCGATCGAGCTGTTGAAGAAGAAAACGTCAGAAATTGTCTGTGCCTCCTAGAATTCCAATTGGCCAAACTCAAGGGGAAGGGAAGCTACGTTACCGTCAACTTCTACCGAACAAAAATGATGCCAACGTGTAAAGGAGGAGATTACGAACACTTTTATCGGATTAAATTTTTTGTCGGACTTATGGATCTCAAAAAATCGAACGCCGAAAGCTTACGTGCCATGGATTTCTCTTTCTTTTTCTCTCACGGTTTCTTTCTTCCTTTTCACAAGGAATTCTTCGGTCATGCATCATGCATGAAGGAAAAAGAATGATTAATGATAATTAAGTGAATAAGTGACATGTAGGTGGGTTAGGTGTCACTTAATAAGGTTGCTAAGTTGGCAATTCAAGTTATAAATATCCTAAACAGATAATTATGAAAATTGGATATATTAAAACACAAATAATAATATATATGAGTTACTAATATAAATAATATCAGTAACACAATAATAAAAAAAATATACGGTGAAGCATTAGCAAAGCTAAGTTCATCGAAGAGTACCGATATGAAGGTTGTAGAAGACTTAGAGAAGGGGGTTGAATCTATGACCTTCTTTCACTTTAATGAAATAACCCTTTTAAAACAAACTTTCATTCTGAATCTGTTTGAACTCAGCAGCAAAAAATTTATGAGACAATTTTGTTTTGTCTCATGAATATCAGAAAACAGAATAGGACAGGAAAGAGAGAAGCTGACACCATCATGTATCCTGATTGGGTTGCCTTGTGCAATGCAACCTACATCCACTCTACACCACAACAGTGGTGAAATTTTCACTATAGTTAAAGTATTACAAACATCAATTCCACAGGATTGACACAATCCTTTCACACTCAAGTTCTAACCTAACTTGATTTGGTTATGCTAATACTTAACTTTTCACTCTTAGTGCTAACCCAACTAAGAAAGGGATACCTCACTGGTACAAGATACACGACACAGAATCAACCTAAAGAAATCTGAAATCACTCTAGGCTTTTCACTCAAGTATTTCTCTGTGCCTCTTTTCACTCTTAAGCTTTTACTTGAGCTCTCTCATTCTGCCTTTTACATAAAAAAATTACAGAAAGATATACATTGAAAAATAAAATTACAATATGTAAAACATGAAGGAGATTGATGCTTCAACAGCCTCTTTGCTATGTGATGAACCAGATTTGCATGCCTCTGATTTAGTTCTTCATTCTGGTGGAATGCTCCTTTGATTAGGAAATACTGTCCAAGTTGATGAACTTCCACAGAGAACTCTTCTCAGAATATAAACTTCAAAAACTGGTTCTCTCTCCTTCGCTTAAGAATGATGAGAAATCTTCTTTTGTATCTCCTTGCATGTTGATGAGTTGCTCTCTCCAAGGTCAACCCTCGAACTGTGTGCTTCACCAACTCACTATATCACTTATTCTAGTTAATCTCCAATTTAGAAGCTTTGGTTTTGACCTTCTTTGTTGGCCAAAAGCCACAGGACAGCAGAAGCAAATATTTTCAATGGTAAACCCAGATCTTAGCCATTGAAACACTACATGGTCCCCAAGTCACAAATTTGACCATAGATTTGCAGCAGAGTTGATCAGAGGTCATCTTTCCCATGTATCCCAAATTGGATTGGCAGAGAGTTGAAGACGAAGAGGAGAAAATAAGATGCATGTAGAAGGAAATAAATCACCTTTAGCTTTTGACTTCTCTTGGTACAGTTTGATGTGGGTGATTAGATTTCAACCTTTTTACTTAACTTTCTCTTTCTTGCTTCTTTGGTGAACAGCTTAGGAACTAAGCTTTCTCTCTCTTTTTTCTAAGTTCTGACCGAAGAGGAAAGAAGTGGACGTTGCTTTTGGTGAAAGCAATTTGGAGAGATTTGCTTGAGTGATATCAAATCGGGCTTAGGTTGGTTCTTTTCAAGTTCAGCCCGTTTGCTTTCTATTCATCACCTTTGGGCTTCTATTGTTTTTGTGGCCCACTAGAATAAGATTCAGCTTGATTTGTATTGGGCTGCTGCAACAATGAATTTTAGCCTGCAACACTTAATCACAAATAATTAACATTAATTAGATAATTGTCCAAAAAAATAATGTTTGTCATCATTAATTAATTTAGTTAATTTCTTAACTTAACACGATATTTACTCATATCGGCAGATATCGAGCTCGATAATAATATTATTAACTAAACTCTATTATTTTTTTTTAAAATTAAAAATATCAATTACTCAAATTAAAAAGTATATATAATTTGCATTATCTATAAATTACTAAAATTATAGTTTTAATTATATAAAATATTTTATCATAACAAAAATATATAAGAATATGAATTTAATTCAATTCAAATAGTTATAAATTAATTTAATTACTTTTAATAAAATAATTTCTAAAAATAAGGAGTAAAATTTATAAAATAAATTATAACTTATTTATATTTATATTTTTAAAATTGTCGTTACAGTATCATATTAAAAAACAAATGAAAAGAAAAAAACACATATATAAAATTTATGCAAACTCAAAAATAAGAGAAATATTATGAAGAGATTCAAAAGTATAAGATGAATAATTGAAGAGTGATTACATTTGTGAATTGAAACAAAATTGAAATTCATATATGAGATTATATATAGTGTTGTAGTGATGTAAGCTTATCTTTGTCGTAACTATACCAAATATTATATATAGAAATGCAAAGCTGTTAATATGTTACAAACTACTAGCTACAGCAGCAACGAATTCTTCTTGATCTTTGATCTTGAATTCTTAAAGTTGATTATTGACAAAGTCTTGGTGAATATATCAGCAATTTGGTCATCAAAACTATATGCACCACATTCAACTTTTGTATGTTGGGTAACCCTTTCATGAATAAAATCGAGACCAAGCTCAAAATGCTTTGTGCGACTATGAAAAGTGAGATTTGGATCGGTTTATGTAATTAAAATATCATCTACATATACTAGAATATATAATTTTAGATTGTCATCATGTTTCATAAACAAGCAATGATCAGATTTAGTTTTCACAAAATTAAAGGTAGCTAGTGTTTTAAACCATAAAAAGATTTTTGAAGTTGACAAACCTAAATAGATGTACCCGAATTAAAGTATTATTGAAGTCAAATTGACAAATTTACCACTTATAAGTCATTGCTAAAGTAATAAGAACTTTGATGGTAATATGTTTAAGAAGTGCAAACACTTGGTCATAATCCACTCCCTCAATCTGATGATTTCTCTTTGTAACAAGGTGAACCTTATACTTCAAGATGCTGCCATTTCGCTGATGGTGTAAAGGCAAGATAATCGATGAGTAATGTTGTGACTAGCAAGATATTGAGTAAAAGAATAAGAGAGGTACTCTCTGCCATGATCACTTTGAAGTGATTTGATCTTTAAACCTGTATGTGTCTCAATGTTTGTTTGAAATTGAAAAAAAGCTTGACTTTTTGAATGTAATAACAAAGCTGAAGTGAATCTGGTGAAAGCATCAACAAATGAAATGTACGTAATAGTTAAAGCCATGATAGTACGATACCAACAAGGGAATGTTTTTGGTGGAGAAAGTATCTGAATCTTGATATAGATTATGTAAAAATATTCCAAATGAATGGCTGAGATTGCATCTGTATTGAATTTTTAGAAATATCAGCTTTGAGCCTTTGATTTAAAATTAAATGTATTTGCAGACCGATCTCAACATGGTTTGGTTGGACCAATTCTATAATGACCGATTTTTTTTAAACAAATTGCTGAATGATTTTTTTTTTAAAATTTTGTCACATGGGTCATACTCACAGTCCACCCAAACAAAAGTCTAAACTCAATTACTACCCACTATCCAATAACATCACCATATCCTCTACAACTACTTCATCTTCTACCTTCTCACATGCATAAGTTCTGGAAAAGCTAAGATAAAAGAAAAAAAAATCTGAAAAAGATATAGAGCATACTATAAAATATTTGTTAATTATTTTTCAATAAATTTAATTTAAATGCAAATAAAACATAAATAATGTATCAAACAACAGTTCACAACACAAAAAGTAAATATTAAAATAATAATAATAATAATAATAATTAGAATACTAATAACAACCGAAAGTAAACAGAATTCTGCCATTGAGATCCTGGGTTGAGTCAAGTTTTCATGGTTTCGGATCAAAGGTTGATGGATTGCAAGGTTTCGGCGCTCAAATCGACGGTAAACCTGCTGGAAAATCCTCCTTCCGTGGCCGAGTTGTTCAGCAACGAACATGCCGAGTCAACTCAGTTGATGTTTGAAAATTTGCTCTGTTTTATGGTAGGTTCATGGCAGCCAACTTCGCAATCCTCGAAGCTGCATTTGAGAATAAAACGGAGCTGAAGAGGTTTTGCGTGGTTGATTTCGATATGGACCACGGGAAACAGTACGCGAGCCTTCTACTCGCGCTCTCTGCGCGTGGGAGAACCTCGCCGGCCATGATAAGACCCCACAAATCAGAATAAATAATTTTCAAAGGTGCTATAAAATTAAAAGGAAGATCATGCATTTTAACTTCGCAACATGAGTCACACAAACTAGATTTTATTGAATTTATAGCAAGAGGGACTTTACACTTATTCATAACAGAAACTACCGTTTTAATAGCAATACATTACTTTTTAAAAAAGAAAATTTAATTAATTGTTTATTTTTTAAATTAGTTATTTATTTTTAATTGTTTATTTTCAAATTAATTGTTTAACAAAAATTAATTGTTTATTTTTTATTTTTTTATATTTTTAAATTCAAAATTTCCTTTTCAAATAAAAATAATTAAAAAATTAGATTAAATCCAAACTCATTACCACGCATCTTAACTAAGGTTAAATCTTATTTTGGTTTTAAATGATTTTGTTTTAATTAATTAATTAATATATATATATATATATATATATATAATATGTTATAAATTTTATTGATTTATCATTTTTAGTGAGAGCTTGTTTTAAGGGTGGATGCCGAATAGGGTATCCACGAGAACGGATTATGATTCAATTTTTTATTATCTGCAGATAAGAATGGAGCGGATTGTATACGAGTTATTATAATTACTAAATTTATGTTTTGAAATTGGATATATATGTGTTATGAATATGCATTAGTTTGTAAATAAATAATTGGAACTTGAAATTGTGGACGTTGGAATTTTGGTGGAGGCTGGGCATTAGTATTTTGATTGAGTTTTGGGGTTGTGTTTGTGTTAGGTGAATTGCTTTGGTCGCTACGTGGGAATCGGCTAAAGTATTGTTTAGGTTTCTTGCATTTAATATATAATATTTTGTGAAAACTTAGGCTAGATGACCGTAGGATAGGTTGGAATACATGTGTATATATTTATTGTTAGTATCTTGTGAGAAAACATGTTTGGCTTGGTGCTGGTTGATTAATTGATGATTTCGAGAAGTATGGACTTGAGGTATGTTTATGATGGTGGTTGTTGGGATGATAAGGAAGGCTATATTGTGTTATAGGTCTAGGATTTGTAAACTATAGTTTTTGGTTGGTTTTATTTGATGGATTTTAGGAAATGAATGTGTATTATTGTTGATTCAAGGAATAGATTGTTATGGCGGTTGTTTTGATGATAAAGAAGGATTTGTTATATTGAGAATTGTAGGTATAATAATGAATAGAAATTGAGATTTTGAATGAAATGAGTTTTATGAGGTTTGTAGAACTTTGGTTTTGGGCTGAATTTCGGCAGGCTATAACTTGGCTTCCGGAACCCCAAATTGATTCCAACTTATTTTAAATGAAAATTGGGTTCGTGAAGTTTATGCCGTTTGAAGAACGGAAGAAAAACGATTTAAAACTATTGATCCTGTTCCTGTATGGATACCTGGAGAAGGAGAGCTTAGTCTCTGGAAGTTGGTTCCGAGCTATTACCTTCGGGGCCGACTTCTCAAGTACCGTGATAAGCCGAGCTTTTCTCCAAGAGTGAATCGCGTAGAGCTTTGAGCAAGAAACAAGGGGGGAGTATACCTGCAAAGGCACTCCGAAGCTTAAGTTAGTATTGAGAATTTCTTATTTCTTTAGAATAGAAGATCATACCTTTTTATAGATGATAGTGTATAAGTTGGTTACGTTCCTGCTTTATTGCCCGTATTCAAGAGCAATAATAAGGGTGAATGTTAGTTTAGACGTTTCATTTTGTGAAGTAGTCCGTTGAGCTGATTTGTAACGTTACTTTCCAATAAATGACATTGATTGCCGACCAGTGACTGTAACGCCGAATAATAACGTAAATTGCCGAGTTATGGTTTATAATACCGACTTTGTAGTGGTCCCGATCATAGCCCCCAAGCTTAGCCTGAGAGTATGTTTTAATGAAGCAGGTTGAGCTTTAAATGAAGCATAAGTCGGCGGTTGTGTATTTGTCGGCGAATGTGCTGGACCTGGAGCCCCCAGCTCAAGTTGTTTTATTAAAAAATGGTTAAAAAATAAAAAATAAATAAATAGGGAACAGTTTTTTAAATGTAGAGAGAGAAGTAATGATGGCATTAAGTGTGCTGTCGTTTCCTAGGCTACTCTTTGGGCGGTTGAGGTGACTGAGTGGACTTTGTTACTGAAGGGGTTATTGTAACTCCTTGGAAACTGTTACTGGAAATCCACTTAGTGCAGTGTCTTCATTTCTTGGGTTAGTGAGATAAGGTTGGCTGTTGGAGTTTTTTCAAAGAAGAGAATGAGTAAAAGAGGTATGTGAAAAAACTTTTGTTATTTGCTTCTTCATTGAGTTTCGTTTCTTCTTCTTCTATTTCTGTTTGGTTGCCATTTGATGGGTTTTGAGAAGGAGAAAAAAGAGAGGATAGATTGGTCATATGATTGGGTTAATGAAGATGTTAGGAATCGTGTGTCATTGTTCTTGGATCAGGAAGTTGTAGATGAGGTGGATAAAAGTAAAGTTGTTAGGTTTGGTTCTGGAATTCAACTGGAGCTGCTGCCCTGTTCTGAAAGTGATAGGGTTTTTCATAGGGGTGAGGGTTTTGAATACTTTTTTATGTATAGTTGTGTGCTTGAAGAGTTGAAGGTTAAGCTTCCATTTAGTAATTTTGAATGTCAGGTTTTGAAGCAGATGAACTGTGCTCCTTCTCAATTACATCCTAATGGGTGGGCCTTTCTTCGTGCATTTGAGGTTTTGATGGATTTTTTGGAAGAAAAGCCATCTGTAGAGTTATTTTTCTCGCTTTTTCAAGCGAAGGGTGTGTGGAAAGGTGGGTGGGTGAACTTGAATAGTTCGCCGAGGTTTGCTATATTTAAGCTGTATAAGTCATCGTTTAAGGAATTTAAGGAAATGTATTTGAAGGTAAGGAGTGTTGAGGGGGATTTTCCTTTTTATGTGGACGAGCATTTGGGAGAGAAATTTCCGATTTGGTGGTGTTCTGAGCCAAATAATATACTCGGCCCGGAGCTTATCAAGCCTAGGGATGAGTGTATTATTGAATATCTTATTGAAGCTATTGATAGGAAGGAATTGATCTCGGTATTTGAGTTGTTGAAGTGGGAGGAAAATAAACAGGCTGTTGTGGATTACTTAGGTGAGCTTGTTTGGTTTAATTTTGTATTCGGTCTTTGAAATGCATTGGTGAGAAGTTGTTTTTATTTGTTTTCAGGTGGAAAATATCCTGGTGTGTCTGCGGCGGAGCTGAGGTCTCGTGTGAGAAGTAAAAACTTGGATAAGGAGGGCTCAACGTCAAAAGTTGAGAAAGTTGTAGGTGTGAGTGAGGTTGATCAACCAAAGCCGGGGAGGAGAAAGGTTATTGCTAGGAAAAGGAAGGGCGGTGTGGTGGATTTGTCAGACGTTTCTGATGATGAGAAAGATGATGTTCCGGTGGAAGAGGTTCATAGTTTTTATGATAATCAGAGAAGGTTACATGATTTTGTGGAGCGGAGTGAGGGGTCTTCTCTCTGGGGAAAAGATTATCCCTTCATGGTTACTGCTGATGAGGTGTGTCAGACCCCGTCCGATGTTATTTTGGCGGAAGAGGTGGGGGATGTGGCGATTGACCAGTATATGCAGGTATTTTATGTTCTTGAGCTATAGTGTTTGAATTTTGTTTTGGTTTTATGGAAAATTGTGATAATGGCTGATTTTCAGGTTGTGGGTCTTCGGTTGGCGAGTTTAGGGCGGAGTCGTGAGAAAATTCATCGGAAGTTTGTTGAGAAAAAGGAGGATCCGAGTTTGAAGGAAGAGTTGGCTATAAAGGTTGCTAAAGTTTCTGAGCTGGAGGTGAAGTTATGTGATGTGGAGAAGCATTTGAAAGAAGTGAAGGAGAGTTATGCCAAAGATGTTGAGGATTTAAAGAAGAAAGAAGCTGACTTATCTGCTATGAGTACTCGTATGATTGAGGTTACTGCTCGGTTGAAGGAAGTGGAGAAAAATAAGCAGGGAGAAATTCTTGATTCTTTCCTTGAAGGGTTTGAGAGGGCTGTTCTTCAGGTTAAATTTCTGGCTCCGGAGGTGGATGTTTCGGCAATGGATCCAGGCAAAATAGTGCAGGATGGTGCTATGGTTGAAGATGATGGTGCTGCTGAGCAAGGAGATGAAAATGTGTAGTTTGTAGACATATTTTGACCATGAGTATGGCTTTTTGAACTTGTTAACTTATGTTTTGCTACTGTGTTTGAGGAACAAACTTGGAAATTTCTGTTTAGTTATTGTTTCTGCATGCTATGACTATAATATGATGCTGATATTTGGGTTTATATCTGGTTTGTAATGGTGCCATTTTGAGATGGTGAAATACCATGAAATTTAATCGAAATGTGGTAGTTTGGCTAGTTTGGAAGCCGATTTGTAAGTATGAGAATATTTGTGTTAATGACAGAAATTGGTCGGGTATGTGGTGATATTTGAATCATAGGATTCGTTGAGTTTAATTCGGACATTTATCTGATTGAGTTAGGTTTGGATTCAACTTGGATTGATTTTTTTGGTGACCGAAAAGATCGGAATCCGAGTAAGATCGGTCATTTATCTGAAATAATGATCTGAACCCGAGATTGGATCGGATATATATCTGATGTAGCAATCTGAATCCGAGTTTGGTTCGGATATTTGTCTGATATAATGATCGGAATCCGAGATTGAATCGGATATTTATCTGATATAATAGTCTGAATCCGAGTTTGGATCGGATATTTGTCTAATATAATGATCGGAATCCGAGATTGAGTCGGATGTTTATCTGATATAATAGTCTGAATCCGAGTTTGGATCGGATATTTGTTTGATTTAATGATCGGAATCCGAGATTGGATCGGATATTTATCTGATATAATGGTCGGAATCCGAGATTGGATCGGATGTTTGTCGGATATAATTATGATCGGTCTTTTGATTTTTGAGAAATTTTGAAAAAGTAATAATGTTGACTGGAAAAGGGAATTTTATTAATGTAAGACCTTTGAATTTAAAGGCCCAGGTAGGCTAGCCTCGTTAAAACCTCTCCAAGCAAAACCCTTGTGGGAGAAATCTTGGTAGTAGGAAAAAGAGTACTTGCCTGTCCCTGGTATTAGCTGTAATATAACTTTAAGGAAGATACATTCCAAGTGTTAGGGAGATCATTACCCTCTAATGTTTGTAGTCGATAAGCTCCGTTGCCGATTACTTCTGTGATTTTGTAAGGGCCCTCCCAATTAGCTGCTAGTTTGCCATGTGCTGTAGGTTTCCTAGCTTGTTCTGTTTTTCTGAGTACTAGGTCGTGGACTTGGAAAGATCTTGGTTGTAGTCTTTGATTATATTTACGGGCGATGTGCTGTTGCATCGCTAAATGTTTGATTGCTGCAGATGATCGGAGATCTTCAATGAGATCAAGTTCGGCTTGCCGAGCTTTGTCTTGTGTAGTTAGGTCGGCCAATTCTGTGCGTAGTGAGGATTGGGAGATCTCCACAGGTATCATTGCGTCTGAGCCGTAGACCAAGCGGAAAGGTGTTTCCTTTGTGGTTGAGTGAATTGTTGTATTGTACGATAAGCTCGGCCCATAGACCCTTTGCATCGTTCAGTTTCTTCCTTAGCGCGTGTAATATGACTTTATTTGCGGCTTCAGCTAGCCCGTTTGTTTGTGGGTGTTCTACTGACGAGAAGTGCTGTTTGATTTTTAAGTTCTGTAAAAATGATGTGAATTTTTGATCGGCAAACTGGCGACCATTATCAGTGATAATGTGCCGAGGAATGCCGAATCGACAGATAATGCATTTCCAAACAAAGGAAAGAATTTGTTGTGATGTAATCTTGGCTAGAGGTTGTGCTTCTATCCATTTGGAAAAATAATCAATTGCTACTACAAGGAATTTTACCTGTCCTGCAGCTGTGGGGAAAGGTCCGAGGATATCAATTCCCCATTGGTTGAATGGCCAGCTAACCTCTGAGCAGTGTAAGAGTTCGGCCGGGAGATGTGTTATCGGGCTGTGTTTTTGGCAATTGACACAATTTTTGACTTTTGTGTGACAATCTTGCCTGATAGTCGGCCAGTACAATCCAGCTCTGAGGATTTTTGAATGTAGACTTCGGGCTCCGAGGTGTGTTCCACAGACCCCTTCATGTGCCTCCGCAAGCGCAAGCTCTGCTTCTGATCTGCAAAGACATCTAAGTAGTGGACGAGAGAATCCTCGTTTATATAGGCAGTTATTATAAATTGTAAAAAAGGAAGCTTGTCGTCGAAACTGTCTAGTGTGTCTGACGTCGCCTGGCAGGATCCCTGTTTGGAGATATTGTATGTATGGAGATCTCCAGTCTGCTTCCTGTGTCACACTTAAGACATGGGTTATTTCAATGCTCGGTTTAAGTAATGTTGATTGATAAAATGATGACCTGTCTGGTTGAGTACTGGCGAGTTTGGACAGAATGTCAGCTCGGCCGTTACTCTCCCTTGGTATGTGCTGTATTTCATATTTGTTAAATTTTGAAAGTAAATTTTGGACGACATCCAGGTATTTAGAGAGCAAGGGATCTTTTACTTGGTATAGCTTGTTTACCTGTTGGACGACAAGGAGGGAGTCGCAGTATACCTTAATTTCGGTGATGTTAAGGTCGGCAGCGAGTGTAAGGCCGGCAATTAGTGCTTCATACTCACTTTGATTGTTGCTTGCTTTAAATGAGAAGTGGAGGGAATGTTCGATGACGTTGCCGTGGTCATCGTCAAGTATAATACCTGCGCCACACCCGTGTGGGTTGGAGGATCCGTCGACGTATAAAGACCATTCAATGTAATCTTCAGTTATCTTTGGGACTGAGAACTCTGCAATGAAGTCGGCCAAGAACTGTGATTTGATGGATGCTCGGCTTTCGTATTTGATGTCAAATTCTGACAGTTCCACCGACCATTTGACTAGTCGGCCAGCCAATTCAGGTTTCTGTAGTACTTGTCGTAAAGGTTGATCTGTCCTAACATGGATTTTATGGCTCTGAAAGTATGGTCGGAGTCTTCTGGCTGAGAAGACAAGTGCGAGTGCTAGCTTTTCAATGGTCGGGTAACGGAGCTCTGCGTTCTGTAAGGTCTTGCTGGTGAAATAGATTGGGAGCTGCTTCTGTTCCCTTTCTGCAACAAGAGCAGAGCTTATAGCCCAGTTAGTGACAGACAAATATAATAATAGTGGCTCCCCTTGTAGGGGTGTGTGTAAAATTGGTGGTTTTGAAAGAGTCTCTTTTAAGGTTGTAAATGCTTGTTCACATTCATCAGTCCATTGAAAAGCTCTTTTTGTTTTTAAGGTTTGGAAGAAACATGATGATTTAGAAGCTAGGCAGGGCAAGAATCTAGAAAGTGCAGCAAGTCTCCCTGTTAACCGCTGGACTTCTTTGATGGTTTGTGGGCTTGTCATGTCTAAAATTGCTCGGCATTTCTCAGGATTTGCCTCAATACCTTGGCTAGTGAGCATGAAGCCGAGGAATTTACCACTTTGAACCCCGAATGCGCACTTTTCAGGATTTAACCGCATGTTGTATTGTCTTAGTTGCCCGAAGATTTCTGTGAGGTCGTCAAGGTGGTTGTTGCCGATCTTTGTCTTGGCGACCATATCGTCAACGTAGACCTCAACGTTCTTGCCGATTTGTTTGGCGAAGACTTTATCCATTAGACGTTGATACGTTGCACCTGCATTCTTAAGGCCAAATGGCATGACTTTATAACAATAGTTTCCATATTCAGTAATAAAAGCTGTCTTGTTTTGATCGGATTGATGCATTTGGATCTGGTTATAACCAGAATATGCATCCATAAAGCTAAGTTTCTCAAAACCAGAGGCATTATCAACTAAACAATCAATAGATGGTAAAGGGTAGGAATCTTTGGGGCATGCTTTGTTGAGATCTGTGAAATCAACGCACATGCGCCATTTACCGTTATGTTTTTTAACCATGACGACGTTCGCCAGCCATGTTGTGAATCTGATTTCTCGGATGAAGCCCGCGCTGATGAGCTTCTTGGTTTCTTCTAGGGAAGCTTGCTTTCGGTCGTGTCCGAGGTTTCTCCTTTTCTGTGCTACAGGTCGGATAGATGGATCTAATGCTAACTTGTGGGATATGATGGATGGATCGATGCCTGGCATATCGGCTGGGGTCCATGCAAATAGGTCGGCATTTTGTTGTAAGAATGCTTGGAACGAAGATTTTTCTTCTGAAGATAATGTTGATCCGACGTATGTAAATTTATCCGTGTTTTCTGTGAAGTAGATTTTATCCAGGTCTTCTGTTGGGGTTGGCCTTTCCAGTGTTCCTGCTCTAGGATCAAGGTCTGCCAACATGTGTTGGTTGTTAATGTTGCCGATGTTGTGGATTTGGGCCTTTGTGTTATGATGAGGTTTTTTGAGGCTATTGTTGTAGCACTCCCTGGCCTCTCGGGCGTCACTATGAATGGTTGCAATTGTGTTATCCTGCAAAGGGAACTTAACGCAGAGATGAATTGTAGATACTATAGCGCCGAACTTATTTAAAAAAGGTCGGCCAAGTATAATATTATAGGTACTGAAGCAATCAACAACTAAGTATTGAATGTCCGAAGTTTTTGATGAAGGGAACTTACCAAGTGTGGTTTGTAACCACACAGATCCCATTACCGGGACTCGCTCACCTGAGAATCCTACTAAGTCACCAGTGGAGGGTCGGATGATATTATCGCTCAGTTTCATTTTCTGAAAGGTCGAGTAAAAGAGGACATCGGCGCTGCTGCCTGGGTCGAGCAACACCTTTTTAATGAGGAGATCTCCGAGCTGTAGGGAGATTACGACTGGATCATCCAGATTTGTTATGCTATAGTCATGATCGCCTGCTTGGAATGTTATCTGTGGAGATGTAGGTGGCGATTGGTCGGTGTTAATGGAGAGGATAGCTCGGTAAGATCTTTTCCTTGCCGAACTTGTGGCTCCTCCACCTGCAAAACCTCCGGAAATACAGTTAATTGTGCGTGATGGTAATTCGGGATGGTTATGGTTTGGTCGGTCTCTATCTCGGTTATGTTGTGCAGCCGAGCCCTGATCTCCTGGGGCAGATAGTCGCCGCTGCATGTGTCCGCCGATGAATTTGTCCAGATGACCTTGCCGAGCTAATCGCTCTAGCAGGTCTTTGGCGATGATGCAGTCGTCGGTATTATGTCCGTGCTTCTGGTGGAAAGAGCAGTATTTCGAGCGATCTGTGCCTTTTGAATCTGGGTAATTGCCAGCTTTTCGTGGTGGCTTGATTAACTTCGAATTCAAGATCTCCTTGATGATGTCATCGCGCTTGGTGTTGAATTTGGTGTAGGTCTCATATCGTGGGATTGGTTTGAAATTCTTCTTGCTGTCCCGTGGCTTGTCGTCGTCCTTATGGTGAGGCCTTTCTGTTTTCCGAGCTTGTCGAAGTTCTTCAATGTCAATCTGTCCCCTAGCTTTTTCGCGGAATTCGGCCATAGTTTTTGGTTTGGCCACAGCAATGGTTTCTTGGAACTTTCCTGGTCTTAATCCACTTTTGATGGCGTGCAGTTCTACCTCGGGGTGGAGGTCAGGTATGCTTATGGCTATCTTTGTGAAGCGCGTGATGTAGTCCTTGAGGCTTTCATGTTGGCCTTGCTTGATTGTGTTCAGGTAATCGGAATCGTGGAGGTAGATGGCGGATCCAGCAAAGTGTTCCTCAAAGGGTTTTGATATGTCTCGGAATCGAGAGATAGAACCTGCAGGCAAAGAACAAAACCAATCAAGTGCAGGGCCGTCTAAATAAGATGGAAAACAGCGACATAAAACTTTATCAGATGCACCGTTTACTATCATTATGGAGGTGAACTTTTTGATGTATTTCTTCGGATCACCTAACCCATCATACGGAGTTAAGGTGGTTGGCAGGGTAAACCTTCGGGGTAGCACGAAGTTCATCACTTCTGCCGTGAATGGTCCAGGGGAGGTTTCCTGATCGTCATCTCCGATGTTTTTCTGAGTATCTTCATTATGTTCGGGCTGCTCCCCTTCGTTCCGAGCAGTGTCTGAGACATGTGTTGGCCCTGACTGCTGCTCGGCTTCTTCTGTCCGTTCTTGTCGATCATTGTTTTCAGTTCGAGCATTATTCAAGTTGGCGATTTGATTTGCCATTCTTTGGTTCTCTTCAGCCACGACTTGTCGCAACTCGGTCACCATCCGGAGCAATTCGGATGGCGAGGGTGGAGGTTGTTCAGCCATGACTTCAAGATGGGAAATTTGAGGCCGATAATATAGGAAGAGAGTTTTATATTCTCGGCCCCACGGTGGGCGCCAATTGTTCCTGTATGGATACCTGGAGAAGGAGAGCTTAGTCTCTGGAAGTTGGTTCCGAGCTATTACCTTCGGGGCCGACTTCTCAAGTACCGTGATAAGCCGAGCTTTTCTCCAAGAGTGAATCGCGTAGAGCTTTGAGCAAGAAACAAGGGGGGAGTATACCTGCAAAGGCACTCCGAAGCTTAAGTTAGTATTGAGAATTTCTTATTTCTTTAGAATAGAAGATCATACCTTGTTATAGATGATAGTGTATAAGTTGGTTACGTTCCTGCTTTATTGCCCGTATTCAAGAGCAATAATAAGGGTGAATGTTAGTTTAGACGTTTCATTTTGTGAAGTAGTCCGTTGAGCTGATTTGTAACGTTACTTTCCAATAAATGACATTGATTGCCGACCAGTGACTGTAACGCCGAATAATAACGTAAATTGCCGAGTTATGGTTTATAATACCGACTTTGTAGTGGTCCCGATCAGATCCTTTTTTTGAAGAACTTACGTCCACGCGTACGCGGAAGGATCTAGCAAGCATGTCCACACGTACGCATGACAAGGAAACGTGCGCGCGAGCTGCATTTTTACATTCCCACGCGTACGCGTAGCCCTTATTTCAGCAAACATGGTTTTCACAATTTTAAACCGCAATTCAAGCTTCTAAATCTCTATTTTCATTCCTTTAGTCATTAATAATAGTATTAAACCTGATAATCAGATGAAGTTAGAAAACAGGAAAAATTTGGAGGTGAAGTAAAGCTGAAAAGTGATGAATTGATTATGAAATGTTACGGATGATCATGTATGATACTTGGCTTGAATGATTAAATGATCTGAGATACGAGATTCCCCGGATAAAGTAGAGTAGCTTGCCACCACGTGTACCAGGTTGAAAACTCGATACTCTGTTGACCCTACGATGTAAGGGTGACCGTGCACTTATAAATTCCCGGGAATGGTACCCTCATTGAGCGATTTGATATATATATATATTTGAGAAAAAGCTATGCATAAACTCATGGGGATGCACGTCGGGGGACAGTCCAATGGTTTAGCAAACCGGACTTGTCGGGTTGGCTGTGTAACGGACCAATGAGCTCATTAGCCATAGGACAGGCATGCATCATGTGCATATTACTTGAATTACTTGTTTGTGTTCTAACTAGGTTTGCCTAAGTGCATTTACAATGTTAAGTGTATATTTGCTTTTATCTGTTTATTTGTCTATGAAATGCTGACGGAGATGGAGATATAGATGACCGACAATAAAGGACTTAGATTTAAGATTAAGTTGAGTTAGGCTTAGATACTCTTAGAAAACCACCTTTTATGGCTTCTGTTTAATACTTTAAGCTCTATAATCTAAGTGTCGACATTCTAGGATTGCCTCTAGCATTCCCAGGACCTTATATATTATGTATGTGGCACCTTTACCATGCTGAAAACCTCTGGTTCTCACCTCATACTATGTTGTTATTTTTCAGATGCAGGTCGAGAGGCATCTCGTCAGGCGTCTGGACTCCTGAAGCGAAGTGGTTACTAGGTTATTTTGTTGTACAGTGATGTATATATATGTACTTAGCTTTCTCTCCGCATAACTTGTTCTTTTTTATCCTCTTAGAGGTTTATGGAGAGACATGATTTTATTTATGTACATTTGAGTTTTGGATATGTATATATATATGTGTGTAAATAGTCTCTGGCCAGCCTTAACTTCGCGGGCTGAGTTAGGAGCTTGTTATTTTGTATCTTTGACACTCTAATCCTACTTTTATTATCTTATGTTTGATAGCTACATTTTTCTTAGCACACAAGTTAACTCATTTCTTGAGCATTGCACTTTTATTTCGTGACTTTTATTTCATCTATTCTTCAAGGCTCCTAGTATATTATAATCTTTCTGCTATTATATGTATACATTATATTGTAGAGGTTGTAATACCATACCACCTTTGTTTTACGGCTTAAGCGTAAAATTCAGTATGGTAGGGTGTTACATATTTGGCATGTAAATTGTTTTCTTTTTTGTAGGAGATGTATTTCCTGATAATGTGAGTTATAAGGAACTTTCTGAAAAGAACAAACTAATTCTTAGATGGTTCCAGGGGAAGACTCTAAAGAATTTGACCGATAACATGATGAGTATTGGTGTTGAAAACAAACAAGATCGCCTGATGTTCAAGAGGATTTTCATCCTCTATATTCAGATGGCATTCTTGTTGCCAACAATAATAAACAAAATCTCTCCTGTGCACCTAGATCCAATTTTCAAGATGGACAAAATAACGGAGGGCAACTGGGATCCCATGTGTTGAATTTCATCATCAAAGGCATAATTGATTACCGTCTGAAAAAGAAAAAATCAATCGATGGCTGCCTCTTTGTCTTGATGATAATCTATTTCCATTTGGCAAAAAATAAAGACAAGAAAGGAGAAGAAAATCCTGGACTGCCCTAGGTTAGCAACTGGAATAGAGAGCAGTTGGTTGCAAGGATGAGAGTGATGCAAGGATTTATACCGGTTCGAAATTTCACAAAATAATTCCGTTGTTAGTATAGTCCAAACCAATAGTCAATCCTCAAATCAAATTAAATTTTTGATTTTGTCACAAGTACAAACCCCAATAAGAATTAACCGAAGTATTTAGACTCCGGGTCATCTCACAAGGAATTGCAATGAAGTGCTCAATTATTGACTATGAAGGTGCAAGGGGGTTTGATGTGGTATTTAGCAAGAAAATATAAATGACAAGAAAGTAAGATAAAAAGAACTAATAAAAGAAATGGAAAGAACTCTTGGCTAGACATAGGTAATTGAGATCACCATCCTTGTCTACAAACCTAATAATAATAATTATGAGAGGCCAACCTATTAAGTCTACCTCCAAAAGCTTTAAGTACGTAATATCTACTCCTAAGCTTGAAGTATGTCAAATAGGCTTGATCACATAAACCCATAAGTCCCAACCTATCTACTAATTAGATTAGTAGTGGGTTAGTGTCAATGAGTATCAAATTGATCACCAATGGTTCTCAAATCACCAATTCATTGAGACCCAATGACTCAAGGTCACTCAATTCCATTAGCCTAGGCCAAGAGTAAAGAAAATTACTCAAAAACTAGAGAAAATATTTTATCAAACACCTAGTATGCAAGAAAAGTAAATATCATCAAATGCAAGAATTAAAAGAACCCACAACTAACATAAGCAAGAAATCATAATAACAATCAAGATCAACATAAAAGAGACATGGAAACATAAAATTGCATTAAAAGAAATCAAGATCTAACAATTGTTCATCAACATAAAAGAGAGTAAAATAAAAAATTAACTAAAGAAACTAGAAGATCAAAGACAATAGCACACTAAAACATAAAGAGAATTGAAATCAAAACAAGAATTGGAAGACAAATTTGAGAGAGATTAACCTAATTTTACCCTAATTACTATCCTAAATCTAGAGAGAGGAGAGAGCCTCTCTCTCTAGAATTCTCTCCTAAAACATGATGAAAACTAAATTATGACTACTTGGTTCATTCCTCCCTCAATCCTTGGGTTCAATAGCATCAGAAATGAGTTGGATTGGGCCCAAAATGAGCTAGAAATCGCCCCCAACGAGTTGCTTAAAGTGGACCCACGTAGCTCCATCGGCGTGCACGCGTACATGGCACATGCGCGCCTCTATACGTCAGAAAACTATGACAAATTTTATATCATTTCGAAGCCCCGGATGTTAGCTTTCCAATACAACTGGAACTGCCTCATTTGGACCTCTATAGTTCAAGTTACAGTCGATTGAGTGCGAAGAGGTCAGGCTTGACAGCTTTACAGTTCCTTCATTTCTTCATGAGTTCTCCCACTTTGCATGCTTTTCTCCTCACTTCTTCCATCCAATACTTGCCTTATGAACCTGAAATCACTCAACAAACACATCAAGGCATCGAATGGAATTAAAGTGAATTAAAATCACCAATTTTAGGGCCTAAAAAGCATGTTTTCACATTTAAGCACAAATTTGGGGAGAATTACAAAACCATGCTATTTCATTGAATAAATGTGAGAAAAGGTGATAAAATCCCCCAAAATAAGCACAAGATAAACCACAAAATTGGGGTTTATCAAATCTTCCCACACTTAAACCAAGCAAGTCCTCATGCTAAGAATAAAGAAGGACAAGAAAAGGGCTATGAACATTTATTCAATGCAAATAAACTATATGCACCTATCTATATGAATGCAACTAAATGCAAAATGATTCTACCTACTTGGTCAAAAGCAAATCAATCTCCAAGAACACATATGCACATGTAGAGCTAAGTAGTATGATGACTCATGAATCCTACCAATTCAAATATCAAAATGAAGTACAAGTAGACTTGCAAGAAGAAAAGCTCATGAAAGTCGAGAACAAGGAATTGAGCATCGAACACCTCACTGGAAGTGTATCCGCTCTAGTCGCTCAAGTGTATAGGGTCGATCACTCAATTCTCTTCTAATCATGCTTTCCATGATTTGTTTTTCATCTAACAATCAACAATTATTCAATGCATGCATACATTCATCATGAGGTCTTATTCATAGGTTGTAATGGGGCCCAGGGTAAAGGTAGGGATGCATATGGTCAAGTGAGCTTGGAATTTGAATCTTTGATTAACCTAAGCTCTCACCAAACACATATAACAACCTATACAACTCTAATACATAACCTAGCTACCCATGATTCCCACTTTTTCACATACTCATGCATTCTTTTTGATTCACATTCCATATGCATTGATTTTTATTGAACTTTACTTTGGGGCATTTTTGTCCCCTTTTTATTTCTTTTTCTCTTTTTTTTTTCTATATTTTTTTCTTTTTTCTTTATCATTTTTTTATATATATAAACATATCAATGCATATGGTTTTACATATAATGCATGAATATGTACCCAATTCCCAATATTTTTAACAAAAATAAAATTACACTTTTACCTCAACCAATGTCCTAAGTTTCCCATACCCAAATGATACACACTCTCACTAGCCTAAGCTAATCAAAGATCCAAATTAGGAGACATTTATTGTTTTTCACTTAGGGGTAGTGATGTGCTAAACTTTAGAACAAAAGGAATTAAATAAGCTCAAAATTGGCTAACAATGGTTGATGAAGGGTAGGCTATTTGGGTAAGTGAGCTAAATAAAATGATGGCCTTAATCATATAAATGCATGTATACATGAAATAATGGACATATAGAATCAAACAAATCAAAGATCACAATCATAGAAAGAGAACAATGCACACAAGAATGGAAATAAGTAGTTATAAGATGTAACCACACAATTTAGCTCAAAACTCACATGCTTGTGTTCTTAGCTCGAAAACCATGTTCTGAAATATATTCTTCAAGCAAGTTTGTCACAAAAAAATTTCTTCAAATTGGTAGGGTGCCCTAAAAATAGTTTTCTTGGAAAAGAAATCATCACCCTAACCAAGTAGTCCTAACATAAAAAGAAATGGTGAAATACGTATAAATTCTAACTAACATGCAACCTATCATGCAATGCAACAACTAACTAACAAAGAAAATCAGGAATTAGTGTTGAAAAAGGAAATTATTACCCATGGAGATCAGTCGAACGACCTCCCCACACTTAGAAATTTGCACCGTCCTCGGTGCATGCAAAGAAGAGCAATGTGGATGGGTTGCTACAATTGATGAGCTCCTTCAAAAGGTTGTGCGGGTGAACTTGTTTGTTACCCCATTTAGAAGCTTTTCCATTCCTTTCCTTTTTGGTGGCCAACCTAAAAGGAAAGAAGAAAGAAAGAAAATTATGCCTACAACAAAGATATCAAAGCAAATGGAACATAGGCGGGGGCTAATGCCAAATAAGAGCATGGTTCTCTACTACATGGTAGCTACAACATGTGAGTGAGAGAGCAATTCAAGCAAAGGCATATTAACTAATACTTGATGTAAGAACAAGTTAAAGCATGGGTACATGACATGAAGAGCATGTTGCATCAAGCTTAATCAATAATTGACACAAACAAGATTAGTGATAAGAATGAGAGCATTTGGTTCCATCCTAACACAATGATGATGAAGTTTAAAAACAAGGGGATCATGAGTCAGGAAGGGCTAAAACACTAATCTTGTGTGTAGAGCAAATATTACAATTAATGCCAAACAAGTCACGAAGCACCAAGATTAACCGAGAAATTCTCAACAATTGAATATAAGAATCCAACACCATTATTAAAACAAGAACTTAGAAAAGAAAATAAGAACAAGTTATAAAAACAAAATTAAAATGCAATATATGAAAATAAGCAAATGCAATAAAAGAAAATGGAAGAAAAGAGAATTATATATATTTATTATTTATTATTTTTTTTTATTTTTTTATTATTTTTTTTTTAAAGAAAAAAATTTTTTTCAAGAGAGGAAGAAGAAGAAAAAGAAAAAAAAGTAGAAAGAAAGAAGAAGAAAAGAAGAAAGAAGGAGAAAGGAGAAAGGAGAAAAACAGGGTGCAAATCCGTGCATATGCGCCATGCGTGCTTATGCACGGATGCAGCAGGTACAATCTGCGCGCGCGTGCCATGCGTGCTTAAGCGCGGATGCAGCAGGTACAATCCGCGCGCGCGCCATGCGTGCTTACGCGTGGATCGCCTGGCACAAAGTAGGCATAAAGTGGGCACAACTCTCGGATTTTAGTACTAGGAGTTGTGAAACCACACCAGCGCGCGCGCACAGCGTGCTTGCGTGCGGATGCCCATTTTTTTTTTTTACAGAAACAGGGCACTCTCCTAATCTACAAGGATTCTAAAACAATCAAAATTAAATTTAACAACAAATCTTTTTGGTTTTTGAAAAATTTTCAAACACACTAAAAATAAAACTTATACTACAAACAAAATGCAATCTAACAACAACTATTCTAATCAAAGCATGAATGCAACAAACAACCTATCAATAAAAACAAAATGCATAAGAGTATAGAAAATAACAAAGACTACCTACAATGGCAACTCAAATCACTTATTAACCAAATCTAAAAGAGAGTGGAAATAGTTTACCATGGTGGGGTGTCTCCCACCTAGCAGTTTTAGTTTAAATCCTTAAGTTGGACATTTGGTGGGGGTCCTTGCTAGGGTGGTTTATGCTTGAACTCATCTTGAAACCTCCACCAATGCTTGGACTTCAAGTAAGCTCCAAAATTCAAAACCAATGGCACCAAGCTTTGATGAAGTTCTACACAAGCTAAGGGCTTCCAGAATTGATCTTCATCTATTCCTGGATCCTAAATCTTGTTTCTACACCCATCTTCAAGTTGATCATCACAATTCCAATTGGGTGAGAAGTGATATGAATTCTCAACTAAACACCAAAGCATTTTCCTAGACCCCTTTAGTTGAGAACTATATCAACCATTGCACTTAGACTTTGAGTTTCCAACCATAAGGTACCTTGATTGGCATTTCCACCCACTACTCAATTTCCTTTTGTTCTTAACCCCACAAAGAGCTCTAAGTTACCCATCATTTTCAATCAAACCATATTCAAGTGGGAAAGTAAAGATTAGAGATAAGAATTTTACCCACTTGAATGTTATGTTGGATGGCGACTTAGGAAGGGACGTCTCCAATGGTCTTGTAAGTTCCACTCCCTTGTGCTCTTCTTTGACTACCTCCACCTCTTCACAAGCTTCTTCAATTTCAACCTCTTTCTCTTGGTATCTCTCTTCCAATTCAATCTCTTCTTCATTGCTTACCAAGGGTATGAGAGGTTGTGCATCTTCTTCTTTGATCTCAATTTCAAGCACTGGTATGCGAAATTGTTACTCTGAGGTTGTAAAATTTGTTGTTCATTCTCTCCCTGGCAATAGCGCCAACAACTGGTGCACAATACCATGGTCCAAACATAACTTCACAACTTCGCACAACTAACCAGCAAGTGCACTGGGTCGTCCAAGTAATAAACCTTACGTGAGTAAGGGTCGATCCCACGGAGATTGTTGGTATGAAGCAAGCTATGGTCACCTTGTAAATCTCATTCAGGCGGATATCAAATGGTTATGGAGTTTTCGAATAATAATAATAAATAAATAGAAAATAAAGATAGAAATACTTATGTAATTCATTGGTGAGAATTTCAGATAAGCGTATAGAGATGCTTTCGTTCTTCTGAACTTCTGCTTTCCTGCTGTCTTCATCCAATCAATCCTACTCCTTTCCATGTCTGGCTTTATGTAAGGGCATCACCGTTGTCAATAGCTACATCTCATCCTCTCTGTGAAAATGGTCCGATGTGCTGTCACTGCATGGCTAATCATCTGGAGGTTCTCGATCATACTGGAATAGGATTTACTATCCTTTTGCGTCTGTCACTACGCCCAGCACTCGCGAGTTTGAAGTTCGTCACAGTCATTCAATCCCTGAATCCTACTCGGAATACCACAGACAAGGTTTAGACTTTCCGAATTCTCATGAATGCCGCCATCAATCTAGCTTATACCACGAAGATTCTGATTAAGAGATCCAAGAGATACTCATTCAATCTAAGGTGGAACGGAAGTGGTTGTCAGGCACGCGTTCGTAGGGGAATAATGATGATTGTCACGTTCATCACATTCATATTAAAGTGCGAATGAATATCTTAGAAGCGGAATAAGTTGAATTGAATAAAAATAGTAGTACTTTGCATTAATTCATGAGGAACAACAGAGCTCCACACCTTAATATATGGAGTGTAGAAACTCTACCGTTGAAAATACATAAGTGATGAAGGTTCAGGTATGGCCGAGAGGCCAGCCCCCAACGTGATCAATATGATCTAAAGATGAACTAAAAATCATAAGATGATCCGAAGATATGAATACAATAGTAAAAAGTCCTATTTATACTAAACTAGCTACTAGGGTTTACAGAAGTAAGTAATTGATGCATAAATCCACTTCCGGGGCCCACTTGGTGTGTACTTGGGCTGAGCTTGAAGTTTACACGTGCAGAGGCTTCTTCTGGAGTTGAACGCCAAGTTGTAACGTGTTTTTGGCGTTCAACTCTGGTTCGTGACGTGTTTCTGGCGTTTAACTCAAGACTGCAGCGTAGAACTGGCATTCAATGCCCTTTTGCATCATCTAAACCCGTCCCAAGTATGGACTATTATATATTGCTGGAAAGCTCTGGATGTCTACTTTCCAACGCAATTAGAAGCGTGCCATTTTGAGTTTTGTAGCTCCAGAAAATCCACTTTGAGTGAAGGGAGGTCAGAATCCAACAGCATCAGCAGTTCTCCTTCAACCTCTAAATCTGATTTTTGCTCAAGTCCCTCAATTTCAGCCAGAAAGTACCTGAAATCACAGAAAAACACACAAACTCATAGTAAAGTCCAGAAATATAAATTTAACATAAAAACTAATGAAAACATCCCTAAAAGTAACTAGATTCTACTAAAAACATACTAAAAATAATGCCAAAATGCGTATAAATTATCCGCTCATCACAACACCAAACTTAAATTGTTGCTTGTCCCCAAGCAACTGAAAATCAATTAGGATAAAAAGAAGAGAATATACTATAAATTCTAAACTATCAATGAAACATAGCTCCAATCAGATGAGCGGGACTTGTAGCTTTTTGCCTCTTGAATAGTTTTGGCATCTCACTTTATCCATTGAAGTTCAGAATGATTGGCATCTATAGGAACTCAGAGTTCAGATAGTGTTATTGATTCTCCTAGTTCAGTATGTTGATTCTTGAACACAGCTACTTTATGAGTCTTGGCCGTGGCCCTAAGCACTTTATTTTCCAGTATTACCACCGGATACATAAATGCCACAGACATATAACTGGGTGAACCTTTTCAGATTGTGACTCAGCTTTGCTAGAGTCCCCAATTAGAGGTGTCCAGGGTTCTTAAGCACACTCTTCTTTTGCTTTGGACCTTGACTTTAACCGCTCAGTCTCAAGTTTTCACTTGACACCTTCACGCCACAAGCACATGGTTAGGGACAGCTTGGTTTAGCCGCTTAGGCCAGGATTTTATTTCTTTAGGCCCTCCTATCCACTGATGCTCAAAGCCTTGGGATCCTTTTTATTTACCCTTGCCTTTTGGTTTTAAGGGTTACTGGCTTTTTGCTCTTGCCTTTTGGTTTTAAGAGCTTTTGGCTTTTTCTGCTTGCTTTTTCTCTTTTTTTTTTCTCTATTTTTTCCCCCTTTTTTTTCTGCAAGCTTTGTATTCACTGCTTTTTCTTGCTTCAAGAATCATTTTTATGATTTTTCAGATTATCAAATAACATGTCTCCTTGTCATCATTCTTTCAAGAGCTAACATATTTAACATTCATAAACAACAACTTCAAAAGACATATGCACTGTTCAAGCATTCATTTAGAAAACAAGAAGCATTGTCACCACATCAATATAATTAAACTAAGTTCAAGGATAAATTCGAAACTCATGTACTTCTTGTTCTTTTGTAATTAAAACATTTTTTCATTTAAGAGAGGTGATGGATTCATAGGACATTCATAACTTTTAAGACATAGTTGCTAATTACTAATGATCATGTAATGAAGACACAAACATAGATAAGCACTTAACATAAGAAAACGAAAAACAGAGAATGTAAGAACAAGGAATGAGTCCACCTTAGTGATGGTGGCGTTTTCTCCTTGAGGAACCAATGATGTCCTTGAGCTCTTCTATGTCTCTTCCTTGTCTTTGTTGCTCCTCCCTCATTGCTTTTTGATCTTCTCTAATTTTATGAAGGATGATGGGGTGCTCTTGATGTTCCACCCTTAATTGTCCCCAATAATTATGTGGAGGAAAATGTATCCCCTGAGGTATCTCAGGGATCTCTTGATTTGCAGTCAAATGTTCTACCACTGAGCTATAGACCCTTGATGGAAGCTTTTGTCTTCCCTTTCCTCTTTCTAGAGGTTTCTCTGGCCTTAGGTGCCATCAATGGTTATGGAAAAACAAAAAGAATTATGCTTTTACCACACCAAACTTAGAATGTTGCTCGCCCTCGAGCAAAAGAAGAAAGAATAGATGAAGAAGATGTGGAAAAATCAAGGATTATGAGGAGGGAAGGTGGGGATCCTGTGGAGTCCACAGATCCTGAGATGATCCTGTGAGGTCCACAGATCTTGAGGTGTCAAGGATTTACATCCCTGCACCAATTAGGCATGTAAAAAGCCTTTGCATGCAATTCTGGCGTTTAAACGCCGAACTGATGTTTGTTCTGGGCGTTCAACGCCCAGATGCAGCATGTTTCTGGCGTTGAACGCCAGTTCTATGCTTGTTTCTGGCGTTCAAAGCAAGATCCATGCTCTGTTCTGGCGTTGAACGCCAGCCAAATGCTCCTTACTTGCGTTTGAACGCCAGTGAACTCCTCCTCCAGGGTGTGCTATTTTTTTATGCTGTTTTTGATTTTTCTTCAATTTTTTTAGTTGTTTTTGTGACTCCACATGATCATGAACCTATGAAGACATATAACTAATAAAAAATATAATTAAATAAAAATTGGGTTCCCTCCCAACAAGCGCTTCTTTAATGTCAATAGCTTGACAGTGGGTTCTCATGGAGCCTCACAGATGTTCAGAGCATTGTTGAGACTTCCCAACACCAAACTTAGAGTTTGGTTGTGGCCTCCCAACACCAAACTTAGAGTTTGACTGTGGGGGCTCTGGTTGACTCTGTTTTGAGAGAAGCTTACTGTGCCTCTTTTCCATGTTTACAGAAGGATGTCCTTGAGTTTTAAACTCAAGGGAGTCCCTATTCAATTGAAGGACTAGTTCACCTCTGTTAACATAAATCACAGCTCTTGCTGTGGCTAAGAAGGGTCTTCCAAGGATGATGGATTCATCCTCATCCTTCCCAGTATCTAGGATTATGAAATCAGCAGGGATGTAAAGGCCTTAAACCTTTACTAACATGTCCTCTACTTGTCCATAAGCTTGTTTTCTAGAATTGTCTGCCATCTCTAATGAGATTTTAGCAGCTTGTACCCCAAAGATTCCCAATTTCTCCATTACAGAGAGTGGCATGAGGTTTATTCCTGACCCCAGGTCACATAGAGCCTTCTCAAAGGTCATGGTGCCTATGGTACAAGGTATTGGGAACTTTCCAGGATCCTGTTTCTTCTGAGACAATCTCAGTTGATCCAATGCATTTAGTTCATTGGTGAACAGGGGAGGTTCATCTCCCCAAGTCTCATTACCAAATAAATTAGCATTCAACTTCATGATTGCACCAAGGAACTTGGCAACTTGTTCTTCAGTGACATCCTCGTTCTCTTCAGAAGAAGAATACTCATCAGAACTCATGAATGGCATAAGGAGGTTCAATGGAATCTCTATGGTCTCTAGATGAGTCTCGGATTCCTTTGGTTCCTCAGAGGGAAACTCCTTATTGATCACTGGACGTCCCAGGAGGTCTTCCTCCTTGGGATTCACGTCCTCCCCTTCCTCCTTGGATTCGGCCATGATGGTTATATCAATGGCCTTGCACCCTCCTTTTGGATTTTCTTCTGTATTACTTGGAAGAGTACTAGGAGAGATTTCAGTGATCCTTTTACTCAGTTGGCCCACTTGTGCTTCCAAATTTCTAATGGAGGACCTTGTTTTATTCATGAAACTCACAGTGGCCTTAGATAGATCAGAGACTAAATTTGCTAAGTTAGATGGATTCTGCTCAGAATTCTCTGTCTGTTGCTGAGTGGATGATGGAAAAGGCTTGCTATTGCTAAACCTGTTTCTTCCACCATTATTAAAGCCTTGTTGAGGCTTTTGTTGATCCTTCTATGAGAGATTTGGATGATTTCTCCATGAGGGGTTATAGGTGTTTCCATATGGTTCACCCATGTAATTCACCTCTGCTTTTGCAGGGTTCTCAGGATCATAAGCTTCTTCTTCAGAAGATGCCTCTTGAGTACTATTGGATGCAGCTTGCAATCCATTCAGACTCTGAGAAATCATATTGACTTGCTGAGTCAATATTTTGTTCTGAGCCAATATGGCATTCAGAGTATCAATTTCAAGAACTCCCTTCTTCTGAGGCGTCCCATTACTCACAGGATTTCTCTCAGAAGTGTACATGAACTGGTTATTAGCAACCATGTCAATGAGTTCCTGAGCTTCTGCAGGCATTTTCTTTAGGTGAATGGATCCACCTGCAGAAGTATCCAATGACATCTTAGCTAATTCAGACAGACCATCATAGAATATATTCAGGATGGTCCATTCTGAAAGCATGTCAGAAGGACACTTTTTGGTCAGTTGCTTGTATCTCTCCCAAGCTTCATAGAGGGACTCACCTTCTTTCTGTCTGAAGGTTTGAACATCTACTCTAAGCTTACTAAGCTTTTGAGGAGGAAAGAACTTGGCTAAAAAATCCTTGACCAGCTTATCCCAAGAGTTCAGGCTATCTTTGGGTTGAGAGTCCAACCACACTCTAGCTCTGTCTCTTACAGCAAAAAGGAAAAGCATGAGCCTGTAGACTTCAGGATCTACTCCATTAGTCTTAACAGTATCACAGATCTGCAAGAATTCAGTTAAGAACTAAAAAGGATCTTCAGATGGAAGTCCATAAAACTTGCAGTTTTGTTGCATCAGAGAAACTAATTGAGGTTTCAGCTCAAAATTGTTTGCTCCAATGGTAGGGATGGAGATGCTTCTTCCATGTAAATTGGAATTAGGTGCAGTAAAGTCACCAAGCATCCTCCTTGCATTATTATTATTTTCGGCTGCCATCTCCTCTTCCTGTTCGAAAATTTCTGTAAGGTTATCTCTGGATTGTTGTATTTTAGCTTCTCTTAGTTTCCTCTTCAGAGTCCTTTCAGGTTCAGGATCTGCTTCAACAAGAATGTTCTTGTCCTTGCTCCTGCTCACATGAAAAAGAGGGAATAGAAAATTAATAATAATAGGGATCCTTTTTACCTAGGTATAGAGGTTCCCCTGTGTGAGTAGAAGAAGAAAAGAATGTAATGTAAAGAAGGGAAAAAGAGAAAATTTGAACACAGATGGAAAAGGGGGTTCGAATTTGGGTGAGATGAAGTGTTAGTAGATGAATAAATAAATAGAAGGAGATGAGAGAGAAAGAGGATTTTCGAAAATAAAATTTTGAAAAGGGGTTAGTGATTTTCGAAAATTAGGAATAAAATAAAATTAAAATTAAAAATTGAAACAATTAGTTAATTAAAAAGAATTTTTGAAAAAGAGGGAAGAGATTTTCGAAAATTAGAGAGAGAGTTAGTTAGGTAGTTTTGAAAAAGATAAGAAACAAACAAAAAGTCAATTAGTTAGTTGAAAAAGATTTGAAAATCAATTTTGAAAAGATAAAAAGATAAGAAGTTAGAAAAGATATTTTAAAATCAAATTTTTGAAAAAGGTATGATTTAAAAAGATATGATTTTGAAAAAGATAAGATAAAAAGATATTTTTGAAAAGATATGATTGAAATTAGTTTTGAAAAAGATTTGATTTTTAAAATCACAATTAATGACTTGATTCACAAGAAATCACAAGATATGATTCTAGAACTTAAAGTTTGAATCTTTCTTAACAAGTAAGTAACAAACTTGAAATTTTTGAATCAAAACATTAATTGTTGATGGTATTTTCGAAAATATCATGTAAAATTAAGAAAAAGATTTTTGAAAAATATTTTTAGAATTTTTGAAAATAAATAAGAAAAATGAAAAAGATTTAATTTTTGAAAAAGATTTTGAAAAAGATAAGATTTTTAAATTGAAAATTTGATTTGACTCATAAGAAACAACTAAATTTTAAAAAATTTTGAAAAAGTCAATCCAAATTTTCGAAATTTATGAGTGAAAAAGGGAAAGATATTTTTTTTCAATTTTGAATTTTTAATGATGAAAGAGAAAAACATGAAAATGATGCAATGCATGAAAATTTTGGATCTAAACATGTGATGCATGCAAGAACACTATGAATGTCAAGATGAACACCAAGAACACTTTGAAGATCAAGATGAACATCAAGAACATATTTTTGAAAATTTTTATATGCAAAGAAAACATGCAAGACACCAAACTTAAAAATTTTTCATGTATAGACACTATGAATGCAAGAATGCATATGAAAAACAAGAAAAGACACAAAACAAGAAAATTTAAAGATCAAATAAGAAGACTTACCAAGAACAACTTGAAGATCATGAAGAACACTATGAATGCATGAATTTTTCGAAAATTTTATGCAAACTTTAAAACATGCAATTGACACCAAACTTAATATTAACTCAAGACTCAAACAAGAAACATGAAATATTTTTTATTTTTATGATTTTTTAATTTTTTTTTGTATTTTTCAAAAATTAATTTGAAAAAGAAAAATAAGGATTCCAAAATTTTTAATATGAATTCCAGGAATCTTGCATTCTTAGTCTAAAGCTTCAGTCCAGGAATTAGACATGGCTCACTAGCCAGCCAAGCTTTAGAAGATACAAATCAGTCATACAACAGCAGGTGGATTAGGAACAGCTAGCTTGCTCTTGTGATGATGGTTTGGAAGCCTCAGTCCAAAAGAATTTAGACATGGCTTTACAGCCAGCCAAGCTTCAACATGCTTCATGAAACACTAGAATTCATTCTTAAAAATTTAGAATAATTTTCGAAAACAGATGAGAAATTTTTGAAATTTTTTTTTGAAAATAAAATAAAAAAAAAGAAAATTACCTAATATGAGCAACAAGATGAACCGTCAGTTGTCCAAACTCAAAACAATCCCCGGCAACGGCGCCAAAAACTTGGTATGCGAAATTGTTACTCTGAGGTTGTAAAATTTGTTGTTCATTCTCTCCCTGGCAATGGCGCCAACAACTGGTGCACAATACCATGGTCCAAACATAACTTCACAACTTCGCACAACTAACCAGCAAGTGCACTGGGTCGTCCAAGTAATAAACCTTATGTGAGTAAGGGTCGATCCCACGGAGATTGTTGGTATGAAGCAAGCTATGGTCACCTTGTAAATCTCAGTCAGGCGGATATCAAATGGTTATGGAGTTTTCGAATAATAATAATAAATAAATAGAAAATAAAGATAGAAATACTTATGTAATTCATTGGTGAGAATTTCAGATAAGCGTATAGAGATGCTTTCGTTCTTCTGAACTTCTACTTTCCTACTGTCTTCATCCAATCAGTCCTACTCCTTTCCATGGCTGGCTTTATGTAAGGGCATCACCGTTGTCAATGGCTACATCTGATCCTCTCTGTGAAAATGGTCCGATGCGCTGTCACTGTATGGCTAATCATCTGGAGGCATCACCGTTGTCAATGGCTACATCCCATCCTCTCTGTGAAAATGGTCCGATGTGCTGTCACTACATGGCTAATCATCTGGAGGTTCTCGATCATACTGGAATAGGATTTACTATCCTTTTGCGTCTGTCACTACGCCCAGCACTCGCGAGTTTGAAGTTCGTCACAGTCATTCAATCCCTGAATCCTACTCGGAATACCACAGACAAGGTTTAGACTTTCTGGATTCTCATGAATGCCGCCATCAATCTAGCTTATACCACGAAGATTCTGATTAAGAGATCCAAGAGATACTCATTCAATCTAAGGTGGAACGGAAGTGGTTGTCAGGCACGTGTTCGTAGGGGAATGATGATGATTGTCACGTTCATCACATTCATATTGAAGTGCGAATGAATATCTTAGAAGCGGAATAAGTTGAATTGAATAAAAATAGTAGTACTTTGTATTAATTCATGAGGAACAACAGAGCTCCACACCTTAATATATGGAGTGTAGAAACTCTACCGTTGAAAATACATAAGTGATGAAGGTTCAGGTATGGCCGAGAGGCCAGCCCCCAACGTGATCAATATGATCTAAAGATGAACTAAAAATCATAATATGATCCGAAGATATGAATACAATAGTAAAAAGTCCTATTTATACTAAACTAGCTACTAGGGTTTACAGAAGTAAGTAATTGATGCATAAATCCACTTCCGGGGCCCACTTGGTGTGTGCTTGGGCTGAGCTTGAAGTTTACACGTGCAGAGGCTTCTTCTGGAGTTGAACGCCAAGTTGTAACGTATTTTTGGCGTTCAACTCTGGTTCGTGACGTGTTTCTGGCGTTTAACTCAAGACTGCAGCGTAGAAATGGCGTTCAATGCCCTTTTGCATCATCTAAACCCGGCCAAAGTATGGACTATTATATATTTCTGGAAAGCCCTGGATGTCTACTTTTCAACGCAATTGGAAGCGCGCCATTTTGAGTTCTGTAGCTCCAGAAAATCCACTTTGAGTGCAGGGAGGTCAGAATCCAACAGCATCAGCAGTCCTCCTTCAACCTCTGAATCTGATTTTTGCTCAAGTCCCTCAATTTCAGCCAGAAAGTACCTGAAATCACAGAAAAACACACAAACTCATAGTAAAGTCCAGAAATGTGAATTTAACATAAAAACTAATGAAAACATCCCTAAAAGTAACTAGATTCTACTAAAAATATACTAAAAATAATGCCAAAAAGCGTATAAATTATTCGCTCATCAAGCACAATAGGGGAGGATTCAATTGTAGATAAGAAATTTTCATTGATTGAATCCATCTCTTGATCAACCTCTTCCAATCTTTCATCATTCGTAATAAGCCTTGGAGGTTGCGCATTATCCTCCTCAACACCAAATTCAAGCTCATTGGAAGAAGGTTCAACAACTTCCACAAGATCATCAACAATATCACTTGGTGTGGAAGTGTTCTCAAGCTTGAAATCCACCTCTTGTTTAACTTCCTCTAACTCTTCAACCACTTCTTCTTCTTCAACAATCTCTTCCTCCACCACTTTTTGCAAGACATGCCCCATCCCCTTGTCCTCATGTTGGGATTCCAAAATCTCCTTCATACTCTTCTCTTCGGTTGATTTCTCACATTCATCCGTGGAGGTACTTTGCTTGTTGCATGAGTCCCGTGAGTCCAAGGCGGCTTTAATTTTGGCAAGGTTAGCCTCGATAACTTCATTCATCCTTTGGCTTCCTCTTGCTCCTTTTGACGGATTATTGCTTGAAGCCGATCCGTTGCTTCCTTGAGATGATCCATTGGCCCTTGTTCCACTTGGATAGTATAAGTAGGATCATATTGCTCTTGGATTGATGGATATGGGTATTCTTCCATAGAGGGTTGTGGTGGAAAGGGGAATTCACTTTGTGGTTGAAAGTTATCATACATGGGAGGTGATTCATCTTGGTAAGAATAGTGAGGTGGTGTTTCTTGAGGGTATTGGTGGTGGAATTGGGGTGGTTCTCCATATGGTTCATATGGCTCATAAGGTGGTTGGTATGGTGGGTAAGGATTAGGGTCATATGGGGGTGTTTGGTGAAAAGGGGCTTGTGAGTAAGGTGGTTCAAAATTATGTTAAGGGGGTGGTTCATAGGTATGTGGTGGTGGTTGTTGACAATCACAATAAGGGTCACCACATCCATTAGATTGATATGCATTAGGATGAGAGTTATACCCATAAGAATCCGGAGGTTGTTGTTAGGGGTGTGCATGGCCCGGCCCGACCCGAAGACCCGGCCCAGTCCCGAACACTTTTGGGGCTAATTTGATGTGATTTCATCGGGTCTAGGGCCGGGTATGGGTCTCAAAAGTAGACCCGGTCATTATTTCGGGTCGGGTCCGGGCCATAGCTCGGGTCACCCGAAATCGGCCCGGTGGCCCGGTTATCATACACAATTAATATTTTGTGTTATTAGTGATGGATGATGGTTATTATTATGTGAAATTTAAGTATTGTAAACCTTAATATTTGTGTTATTAGTCATTATATATAAGACTATAAGTTAATGTTTTATGCTTAAAATGCATAAGACTTTAGACTAATGCATAATTTTGTGTTATTTGTATTGATTTAAATATTTGGTGTTATTAGGCAATATTAGTATTGATTATGGTTATACTTTAATTTTAGAGAAGAGTTACTTCTTATTATATTTTTCTAAGTGAATTTTACCATGTCAAATAATGGTTGGAGTCTTGGAAATTTGGATATTTTTACATGCTAACTTACAAGAAGGTATCAAGGTAATATAATGTTAACGGACCGGTTTTCACCCGATTTTTACCCGGTATAATCGTGGCCTGAAAGTGTATAGGTTTCATCGGGTCTAGGGTCGGATTCGGGTCTAACAAATAGGCCCGGTATATATTTCGGGCCGGGTTTGGGTCACATCAAACCCGGTTTCACCCGACCCATGCACACCCCTAGTTGTTGTTGCCAAGAAGGGTGATCAATCCTTTGAGGCTCCTCCCACCTTTGATTGTTCCATCCTTGATGCATATTGTCATTGTAGCTCCCATTTCCTACAACACAATTTGAGCCAAACTCATAGCCAAAGTGGTAAGAATTCATAATAGCAAATAAAAACAAAAACTAACAAAAATGAGAACAAAGTCCTAAACCTAACAAAAACTAACAAACAAACAAAAGGCAAACATATTCACATATTCACAATAGCCAATAACGAAGCACCATTGCAACTCCCCGGCAACGGCGCCATTAATTTGATGCAAGGATTTATACTGGTTCGGAATTTCACAAAATAATTCCGTTGTTAGTATAGTCCAAACCAATAGTCAATCTTCAAATCAAATTTGTTACGGCCTAGCCCAAACTGAATGTGGGCCGGCCTGACCCGGGGACAACCTGACCCGAACGGTTAGGAGCAGAACGCCCGACTGCCGACCCGGACACGCGTCCCTGACAGCTTCGCCACAGCTGTGCAAGGGAGGTCTCAAAGAAGGTGGGCCTGCCTCTGCAAGGCCCACCTCTGACACGGTATAAATAGGGAAGGACCTACCCTTCCCCCAAGGTACGTCACATACCACTCAATCCTTACTCTCCTGCACACTTCACTGGCTTGAGCGTTGGAGTGTCTTTGCAGGTGACACCTCCCATCCACATCCGAAGTGCTCGGGACATCGCCTACCCTCACCCCGGAGACGTACGGCCAGACGACTTCCCCTTCTTTAATCAGGATACCAACCCAACCCGTCTGGTACCCGACATACCGAACATTGGCGCTGTCTGTGGGGACTTAGTCGCCTGAATGGACGTTGTATTGGGCCCAGGAGGAACAGGCTGCGAGACCGAGCGCAGAGTGGAACCCTCCGCGACTTCTCCCCTACCGCGCACGAGGTCCCCTCCAAGAAGTACCACCCGATCTCCCGAAAGACGCCCTTTCGGGGGAACTGGTGACAACCATGCCAGAATAATGCAGGAACTATGCCACAGGATGCAAGACCTCGAGCGCCGGCTGGCAGACCGAGAACATCGTCAGCAAACTCCCGAATCGAGTCACTCCCGCTCCGTCTCGAGAAGTCGCTCCCGACGAACAGCTAGCCCGCAATCTGAACCTGAGAATACCAGGTCAGGAGAACGCGTGAGAAGATGCCATGACCCCCTCATATACGCCAGGCATGACAGGCGCGCCACAGAGCAAAGCCCCGAGAACACTCGCCGAGACGATGACGCGGGAAGAACAAACAGAACGCGGGGACCGGTGATAATGGGCGCGACCCCACTCTATCGTTCCATCCTCGAGGTCCGGCTGCCAAAACACTTTGACAAGCCAACGGACATGAGGTACGAGGGAACCCAAGACCCGTAGGAACACCTTACGGCTTTCGAAGCCAGGATGAACCTAGAAGGAGTGGGAGACGAGGTAAGGTGCTGTGACTTTCCGGTCACCTTAGCAGGACATGCAATACGGTGGTTTAATAACCTCCCGCAGGGCTCGGTAGCCAGGTTCTCTAACATCAGCCACGCCTTCCTAGCTCAATTCACAACCAGAATCGCAAAGGCGAAGCACCCAATTAATCTACTCGGAGTGACCGAGAGGTCCGGCGAACCGATCCGAAAATACCTGGACCGATTCAACGACGAGTGCTTGGAGATCGACGGGCTAACGGATTCAGTTGCAAGCTTGTGCCTGACGAACGAACTTCTGAACGAGGACTTCAGAAAACACCTCACCACAAAGCCAGTGTGGACGATGCAGGAGATCCAGTGTGTAGCCAAGGAATACATCAATGACGAGGAAGTCAGCCAAGTCGTGGCCGCCAACAAACAGCAGCCCTCCTACAATCAAGAATGGCACTGCGAAAGTGGAGAAAGACAGAAGGAACACACCAGGGACGGCGGTCCAAGCAAGGCACTCAGGTCGTTTCCTCGGGTCGGGAAGTTCACTAATTACACTCCCCTCACGGCACCAATCATGGAAGTTTACCAACAGATTGCCGAGAAGGGGATTTTGTCGAAGTCCCGACCACTGAAGGAGCGAACAGGGGGAAACTGGAGCCTCTACTGTGATTACCACAAGGGTTACGGACACAAGACACAGGATTGCTTCGACCTGAAGGATGCACTAGAACAAGCGATCAGGGATGGAAAGCTAGCTAAGTTCTCCCACCTCATTAGAGAGCCGAGACAACGGAATCGCGACCACGACGGCGAAGATAGGACCCGGGCAGCAAAGCGACGCCAAGAACCGGAGGACAACGACCAGGGCCTCACCATAGTGAACGTGGTGACAGCTAAGAATGCGGCACTGATGAGCGGATATTTTATACGCTTTTTGGGGTTAATTTCATATAGTTTCTAGTATGTTTTAGTTAGTTTTTAGTTTATTTTCATTAGTTTCTAGGCAAAATTCATATTTCTGGACTTTACTATGAGTTTGTGTGTTTTTCTATAATTTCAGGTATTTTCTGACTGAAATTGAAGGAGCTGAGCAAAAATCTGATTCAGGCTGAAAAAGGACTGCAGATGCTGTTGGATTCTGACCTCTCTGCACTCAGAATGGATTTTCTGAAGCTACAAGAATCCAATTGGCGCGCTTCCAATTGCGTTAGAAAGTAGACATCCAGGAATTTACAGTAATATATAATAGTCCATACATTGCTCAAGGATAGATGACGTAAACTGGCGTTCAATGCCAGTTCCATGTTGCAGTCTGGCGTCCAGCGCCAGAAACAAGTTACAAGTTGGAGTTCAACGCCAGAAACAGGTTACAACCTGGCGTTGAACGCCCAAAACAGCCCAGGCACGTGAGAAGCTTAAGTCTCAGCCCCAGCACACACCAAGTAGGTCCCAGAAGTGAATTTCTGCACTATCTATCATAGTTTACTCATTTTCTGTAAACCTAGGTTACTAGTTTAGTTTTTAAACAACTTTTAGAGATTTACTTTGGATCGGATGACATTTTAGATCTGAAATTTGTACCTTTTGGCAGCATGAGTCTCTAAACCCCATTGTTGGGGGTGAGGAGCTCTGCAGCGTCTCGATGAATTAATGCAAGTATCTCTATTTTCCATTCAAACATGCGTGTTCCTATCTAAGATATTCATTCGCGCTTAATTATAGAAAAGGTGATGATCCGTGACACTCATCACCTTTCTCAATCCATGAACGTGTGTCTGACAACTACCTCCGTTCTACACTAGATTAAATGAGTATCTCTTAGATTCCTTAATCAGAATCTTCGTGGTATAAGCTAGATTGATGGCGGCATTCATGAGAATCCGGAAAGTTTAAACCTTGTCTGTGGTATTCAGAGTAGGATTCAGGGATTGGATGACTGTGACGGGCTTCAAACACGCGAGTGCTGGGCGTAGTGACAGACGCAAAAAGGATAGTAAATCCTATTCCGGTATGATCGAGAACCTCCAGATGATTAGACGTGCTGTGACAGAGCATTTGGACCATTTTCACTGAGGAGATGGGAAGTAGCCATTGACAACGGTGACACCCTACATACAGCTTGCCATGGAAGGAACTTTGCACTTTTTCATGCATGAGGGAAGAGGAATACAAGAGAAAAGCTGAAATTCAGAAGACAAAGTATCTCCAAAACCCCAACATATTCTCCATTACTGCATAATAAGTATTTATTTCATACTCTTTTATTTTCATAATTCAAACTGATAATTATAATTGATATCCTGACTAAGAATAACAAGATAACCATAGCTTGCTTCAAGCCAACAATCTCCATGGGATCGACCCTTACTCACGTAAGGTATTACTTGGACGACCCAGTGCACTTGCTGGTTAGTTGTGCGGAATTATATAGTGTGAAGTAATTTTCGTGCACCAAGTTTTTGGCACCGTTGCCGAGGATTGTTCGAGTTTGGACAACTGACGGTTTATTTTGTTGCTTAGATTAGGAAAACTTTTCTTTTTTTGGTTTAGAGTCTTCTATTATTATTCTTGTTAAAATTTTAGAATCCTTATTTTCTCTTTCAAAAAAAAAATTTCGAAATTTTATTTTTTATAATTGAGTTTTTCTGTTTGTGTTTAGTTTCATATTTTAAGTTTGGTGTCAATTGCATGTTTTTATTTTCTTTTAAAATTTTCGAAAATTGTGTTCTTTGTTCTTTCTTCATCTTCAAGTTATTCTTGTTTATTTCTCTTGTTTGATCTTTAGTTTTTCTTGTTCTGTTTCTTTTCTTGTTTTTATTGTGCCTTTTCAAAACATTAGTTTTCAAATTTTTTTCCTTAGTTATTAAAAATACTTCTTCAAAACAATTGTTATATTTACTGCCCAATTGGCTAGAGTGTTGGTCTATGTTCTTGGTAATTGGGTATCTTCTTTTTAAAATCTTTTTTTTTCAAAAATAATTTTTCTTTGATTAAATCTTGTGCCAAACTTTAAGTTTGGTGTTTTCTTGTTAATCTTTTTATAATTTTCGAAAATTTTAGTTTGGTTTTCTAAAAATTTTAAGTTTGGTGTTCTATCTTCATGTTCTTGTTGTCCTTGTGAGTCTTCAAGGTGTTATTGAGTTTTCCTTGTGTTTTTCTCTTTCCTCATTAAATTCAAAAATATCTTTTCTCTCTATTTTAAAGCAAATTTTCGAAATTTACTTTTAAAATTCATATTTTTATTTCAAAATTTAAAATCTTTTTTCAAAAATCATATCTAAAGTTTTTCATATCTTCTTAATTAAGTAATTATTTTAATCTTAAATTTTTTTTCTTAATTTTCGAATTCTATATTTAATTTCTAATTATTTTATTTTATTTTATTTCGTTTTTCTTTTATTTATTCGTTTTTCTTTTACAAAAAATTTTTTTTTAATATATTCTATTTGCTATTCATATCAATTCCCTTTTCTCCATCATGGACCTAAGTGGAAATGAACAGTCCAGAAGGACTCTGGGGTCATATGCTAACCACACTACTGCTTCATATGGGAGTAGTATCTGTATACCCTCCATTGGAGTCAGTAGCTTTGAGTTGAATCCTCAGCTCATTATCCTGGTGCAGCAAAGTTGCCAGTATTCCGGTCTTCCACAGGAAGAACCTACAGAGTTTCTGGCACAGTTTTTACAAATTGCTGACACAGTCCATGATAAGGAAGTAGATCAGGATGTCTACAGACTATTACTGTTTCCATTTGCTGTAAAAGACCAAGCTAAGAGGTGGTTAAATAACCAACCTAAGGCTAGCATAAGGACATGGAAACAGCTGTCAGAAAAATTCCTGAATCAATATTTCCCTCCAAAAAGGATGACACAGCTAAGGCTGGACATTCAAGGCTTTAAACAAGGAGATAATGAATCTCTTTATGATGCCTGGGAGAGATACAGATAGATGATAAGAAAATGCCCCTCTGAAATATTTTCAGAGTGGGTTCAGCTAGACATCTTCTATTATGGGCTTACAGAAAGAGCTCAGATTTCTCTAGATTACTCAGCTAGTGGATCTATCCACATGAGAAAGACAATTGAAGAAGCTCAAGAGCTCATTGATACAGTTGCCAGAAATCAGCATCTGTACCTAAGCAGTGAACCTTCCATGAAAGAAGAGGCTAGAACAGTGACTGCTGAACTCAGTTCTGCAGAACAAGCTACTGAATTCAATCAGCAATTGGATTTTCTAACAAAACAGTTAGCCGAATTCAAGGAGAGACTACAAGAGACAAGAATGACTAATATAAATATGGAAGCACAATTAAAGCAAACAAAGCAGCAGCTGTCAAAACAAATAACAGAAGAGTGCCAAGCAGTTCAATTGAGAAGTGGAAAAACACTAGATGCCCCACCTCAAGGTAACAGAAAGCAAAGAAATGAGCAAACTACCCAAAATCCATCTGAGGACAGTAAGAGCCCGGAGAGGAATAATTCTGGCAATCAAACACCAGAAATTCGGTGAAAAGCTGGCGCTGAACCCCCAAACCATGCTCAGTCCTGGCGTTCAACGCCAGAAACAAGCAAGGAATTGGCGTTGAACGCCCAAAAGAAGCACAGTTCTGGCGTTCAGACGCCAGGAACAGGTGAGGAGTTGGCGTCCAACGTCACTCCAGCTTCTAACTCTGGCATTCAAATTCCAATGAGGGATCAGACATACACAAGTGCTGATAACAACCCCTTTAAAAAGGCTTCTCCAACCACTTCTATAGGAAATAAACCTGCAGCAACTAAGGTTGAGGAATATAAAGCCAAAATACCTTATCCTCAAAAACTCCGCCAAAAGGAGCAGGATAAGCAATTTGCTTGCTTTGCAGATTATCTCAGGACTCTTGAAATAAAGATTCCGTTTACAGAGGCACTTGAGCAAATACCTTCTTATGCCAAGTTCATGAAAGAGATCTTGAGTCATAAGAAGGATTGGAGAGAAACTGAAAGAGTCATCTTCACTGAAGAATGCAGTGCAGTCATTCTGAAAAGCTTTCCTGAAAAGCTTAAAGACCCTGGGAGCTTTTTGATACCATAAATATTAGAAGGTAATTGCACCAGGACAGCTTTATGTGATCTTGGGGCAAGCATCAACCTAATACCTGCATCCACTATCAGAAAGCTTGGTTTAACTGAAAAAGTTAAACCAACCCAGATATGTCTCCAACTTGTTGATGGCTCCATTAAATACCCATCAGGCGTGATTGAAGACATGATTGTCAGGGTTGGGCCATTCGCCTTTCCCACTGACTTTGTAGTGCTGGAAATGGAGGAGCACAAGAGTGCTACTCTCATTCTAGGAAGACCTTTCCTAGCAACTGGACGAATACTCATTGATGTCCAAAAGGGGGAAGTAACCCTGAGAGTCAATGAGGATAAGTTTAAGTTGAATGCTGTCAAAGCCATGCAGCATCCAGACACACCAAAAGACTGCATGAAAGTTGATCTTATTGACTCTTTGGTAGAGGAAATCAACATGGCTGAGAGTCTCAAATCAGAGTTAGAAGACATCTTTAAAGATGTTCAGCCTGATCTGGAGGATTCAGAGGAATTAAAAGAGCCTCTGAAATTTCCTCAGGAAGAGGAACAACCTCCTAAACCCGAGCTCAAACCATTACCACCATCCCTGAAATATGCATTTCTGGGAGAAGGTGACACTTTTCCAGTGATCATAAGCTCTGCTTTAAATCCACAGGAAGAGGAAGCACTAATTCAGGTGCTAAGGACACACAAGACAGCTCTTGGGTGGTCCATAGGTGACCTTAAGGGCATAAGCCCAGCTAGATGCATGTCCTATTGGAGGATGATGCTAAGCCAGTGGTTCAACCACAGAGGTGGCTAAATCCAGCCATGAAGGAAGTGGTACAGAAAGAGGTCACCAAATTACTGGAGGCTGGGATTATTTATCCTATTTCTGATAGTCCCTGGGTAAGCCCTGTCCAAGTTGTCCCCAAAAAGGGAGGCATGACAGTGGTTCATAATGAAAAAAATGAAATGGTTCCTACAAGAACAGTTACAGGGTGGCGCATGTGTATTGACTACAGAAGGCTCAATACAGCCACCAGAAAATATCATTTTCCTTTACCCTTCATAGACCAGATGCTAGAAAGACTAGCAGGTCATGATTATTACTGCTTTTTGGATGGCTATTCAGGCTATAACCAAATTACAGTAGATCTCCAGGATCAAGAGAAAACAGCATTCACATGTCCATCTGGAGTGTTTGCTTACAGAAGGATGCCATTTGGGCTGTGCAATGCACCTGCAACCTTTCAGAGATGCATGCTCTCTATTTTCTCTGATATGGTGGAGAAGTTTCTGGAAGTCTTCATGGATGACTTCTCAGTATATGGAGACTCATTCAGCTCCTACCTTGACCATTTAGCACTTGTTCTGAAAAGATGCCAAGAGACCAACCTAGTTTTAAACTGGGAAAAATGTCACTTTATGGTGACTGAAGGGATAGTTCTTGGGCATAAGATTTCAAACAAGGGAATAGAGGTGGATCAAGCTAAAATAGAGGTAATTGAAAAATTACCACCACCTGCCAATGTTAAGGCAATCAGAAGCTTTCTGGGGCATGCAGGATTCTACAGGAGGTTTATAAAGGATTTTTCAAAAATTGCAAAACCTCTAAGCAACCTGCTTGCTGCTGACACGCCATTTGTGTTTGACACAGAGTGCCTGCAGGCGTTTGAAACTCTGAAAGCTAAGCTGGTCACAGCACCAGTTATCTCTGCACCAGACTGGACATTACCATTCGAATTAATGTGTGATACCAGTGATCATGCCATTGGTGCAGTTTTGGGGCAAAGGCATGACAAGCTTCTGCATGTCATTTACTATGCTAGCCGTGTTCTAAATGATGCCCAGAAAAATTACACAACCACAGAAAAAGAATTGCTTGCAGTGGTTTATGCCATTGACAAGTTTAGATCATACTTGGTTGGATCCAAAGTGATTATGTATACTGACCATGCTACTCTTAAATATCTACTTACAAAGCAGGATTCAAAACCCAGGCTTATAAGATGGGTATTGCTTCTGTAAGAGTTTGATATAGAAATAAGAGACAGAAAGGGGACAGAAAACCAAGTGGCTGATCATCTGTCCCAAATAGAGCCAGTAGAAGGGGCGTCCTCTCCCTCTATTGAGATCTCTGAAATCTTTCCGGATGAGCATTTGTTCGCCATTCAGGAAACACCATGGTTTGCAGACATTGCAAACTATAAAGCTGCAAGGTTCATACCCAAGGCGTACAGCAGGCAACAAAAGAAAAAATTAATTTCTGATGCAAAGTACTACTTGTGGGATGAACACTATCTCTTCAAGAGATGTGCAGACGGGATAATCTGCAGGTGTGTACCTAGAGAAGAAGCACAGAGAATCTTATGGCATTGCCATGGATCACAATATAGAGGCCATTTCGGAGGTGAGCGAACATCCACCAAGGTCCTCCAATGTGGCTTCTACTGGCGTACACTCTATAGAGATTCCCGAGAGTTTGTACGCAACTGTGACAGTTGCCAGAGAGCTGGTAATCTACCTCATAGTTACTCCATACCTCAACAAGGAATCTGAGAGGTTGAGTTGTTTAATGTATGGGGTATTGATTTAATGGGACCTTTTCCGCCATCATATTCAAACACTTATATTCTGGTGGCTGTCGACTATGTATCAAAATGGGTAGAGGCCATTGCCACACCCACCAATGATACTAAAATAGTGCTGAAGTTCCTCCAGAAACATATCTTCAGCAGGTTTGGTGTCCCTAGAGTACTAATTAGTGATGGGGGCACTCACTTCTACAACAAACAGTTTTACTCTGCCATGGTCAGGTATGGGATTTGCCACAAGGTGGCGACTCCATATCATCCACAAACGAATGGGCAAGCTGAAGTCTCTAACAGAGAACTAAAAAGAATCCTGGAATGGACTGTAAGTACCCGTAGAAAGGATTGGGCACGAAGCTTTGATGATGCTCTGTGGGCTTACAGAACAGTATTCAAGACTCCTATAGGGACCTCCCCATACCAACTTGTGTATGGTAAGGCTTGTCACTGCCCATGGAACTGGAACATAAGGCCTACTGGGCAACCAGATTCCTAAACTTTGATGCCAAATTAGCTGGAGAAAAAAGATTGCTCCAGCTGAATGAGCTAGAGGAATTCAGATTCACTGCTTTCAAAAATGCCAAGCTTTATAAAGAGAAATAAAAAAGGTGGCATGACAGAAAGCTGTCATCTAGAACCTTTGAACCAGGACAAAAGGTTCTATTGTTTAACTCTAGGCTCAGGCTATTCCCCGGGAAACTAAAATTCCGGTGGAGGGGACCATATGTGATTACAAGTGTATCACCATATGGTTATGTGGAGCTTTAAGACATTGATTCTGATAAGAAGTTCATTGTTAATGGACAGAGAATCAAACACTATCTTGAAGGCAATGTTGAGCAAGAGTTCTCAAGGCTGAAGCTAGATTAAAAACTCAGCAAGGTCCAGCTAAAGACAGAAAAGAAGTGCTTGCTGGGAGGCAACCCAGCCATTAGCTAACTTTTTCTTTTATTATTTTATTTTAGTTTAATTACATGAGCTTAATTTTAACAAGGTAAAGAATCATTTGCATAAGTTCACAGGGCTACAGAAGGATCCAGAGCACAAAAACAGCAAAAGAGAGCTCACTGGCAAGAAAACGCCAGTAAAAGTCTGTTTTGGGCGTTCAACGCCCAAAAGAAGCATCCACTGGGCGTTGAACGCCAGTAGGGATAGCCATCTAGGCGTTAAACGCCAGAAAGAAGCATCTTCTGGGTGTTGAACGCCAGAAAGAAGCTCCTTCTGGGCGTTTAACGCCAGATTTACAGCGTCCTGGGCGTTCAGAAAAACGCCCAGTGACAAAGGAGTTCCTGGCGTTCAACGCCAGAAAGAAGCAACAGCTGGGCATTGAACGCCCAGGAGAAGCAGCAATTGGGCGTTAAACACCCAAAACATACAGCCTTTGGGCGTTTAACGCCAGGATGGTGGGGAGGAGGTAAATTCGTTTTTACTTCATATTTTTCATTTTAATTTTAATTTTCATGTTTCAATTCATGATTTCTTGCATAAACATGTTACAAACCCTGATTTCTAAAATCCCTAATTTCTAAAAACCCTACTTTAAAAATATCAAATGTATCTTAATCCATAAACACAAATTCTTTTTCAATCCAATCCAACTCTTTTTTCAAATTTTCCAAAACAAATCTATCTTTTTCCTTCTAAAATCTTTTCAACTCATCAATATCTTTTTTTTCAAATCTCCAAATTATCTTTTTCAAAATCCAAATTTATCTTTTTCAAATATCTTTCATATCTTTTCAATTTTAAATCACATCTTTTCATATCATACTTATTTTTTTAAATCACATCTTCTATCTTATCTTTTTAAAATTTTCGAAAACCCCCTCCCTTTTAAATCCACATTCGGCCTCCCTCCTCTCATCCACCATTCGACACTAGCTCTCCTTTTATCCCTCTCCTTTCTTTTCTTTTGCTTGAGGACAAACAAACCTCTAAGTTTGGTGTGTTTATCCGTGATCACTAAATTATACCCACTAAGATCATGGCTCCTAAAGGAAAATAACCCACTCTAAGAGGCAAGAAAGAGAGTATTCCAAAACCACTTTGGAATCAAGGGAAGTTCTTAACCAAAGAACATTCAGACCATTACTACAAAATAATGGGTCTAAGATCAGTGATCCCGGAAGTCAAGTTTGATCTAAAAGAAGATGAATATCCGGAGATCCAAGAGCAGATTCGAAACAGGAACTGTGAAGTCCTAGCTAATCCTGAAACAAAAGTGGGAAGGAATATGGTTCAGGAGTTTTATGCTAATCTGTGGCAAACAGACAGGCAGAGAATATCTGGAACTGCCCTCTTTGACTATCGGACTATGGTCAGAGGAAAGATTGTTCACATCCACCCTGACAAAATCAGGGAGATCTTTAAGCTACCTCAGCTGAAAGATAACCCAGACTCCTTCAATAGGAGAATGATGAGAATAAACAATGGCCTGGATAAGATTCTAGAGGATATATGCATCCCTGGAGCCAGGTGGACCACCAGCAGCAAAGGTGTCCCAAATCAACTCAAGAGAGAAGATCTCAAACCAGTCGCCAGAGGATGGCTAGACTTCATTGGGCGTTCTATATTGCCCACTAGCAACCGTTCTGAAGTCACCGTTAAAAGAGCAGTGATGATCCATTGCATTATATTGGGAAAAGAAGTGGAAGTTCATCAACTGATTCCATCTGAATTTTACATACTTGCAAACAAGAACTCCAAGGATGCCAGGTTGGCTTATCCAAGCCTAATCTCTATGCTCTGCAAAGATGCTGGAGTAAGGATGGGAATAACGGAGTACATCTCAGTGGAGCAACCAATCACTAAAACCACAATGGAAAAACAACAAGTGCAGGATGACCCCATCAAGAGGAGGGCGCAAGAATTTCTCCCGGAAGTCCCTCAATTTGAATATTGGGAACAGCTTGAAGCATCTGTTACTAAGTTGCAAGAAACTATGGACCAAATAAAAGAAGAACAGCAAAATCAAAACAGCATGCTCTGCAAACTGCTTAGGGAACAAGAAGAGCAAGGACATGACTTAAAGGAACTGAATGGTCAGAAGTTATCTCTTGAAGGGCCAAGCACTCCACAGACTAAAGAGGCATCCACTTCCCAACTTCAAGGTTGTTGAGTTCCAATCTTAGCCTTAACTCTGTGATAATTGTTCTTATTTGAGTTTTACCTTAGAAGTTATATATAAGCAGTAGTAATTAGTATATATATCATGATTTTATCTCCAATTAAGCTATAATTTATTTTTCTCATCATCATTAAACATGAATAAAATAGCAGATTTTCTTTAGAATAAGGAGGCAATAGTTTTCGAGTTTTTAATAAGAAAAATTCTAATTATTTACATGTGGTGGCAATGCTTTCTACCTTCTGAATGAATGCTTGAACAGTGCATATGTCTTTGGAATTTGATGTTCTTGAATGTTAAACATGTTGGCTCTTGAAAGAATGATGAACATGAGACATGTTATTGATAATCTGAAAAATCATAAAAATGATTCTTGAAGCAAGAAAAAGCAGTGAATACAAAAGCTTGTAAAAAAAAAAAAGAGGAAAAAAGCAAGCAGAAAAAGCCAATAGCCCTTAAAACCAAAAGGCAAGGGTAATAAAAAAGGATCCAAGGCTTTGAGCATCAGTGGATAGGAGGGCCTAAGGGAATCAAATCCTGGTCTAAGCGGCTAAACCAAGCTGTCCCTAACCATGTGCTTGTGGCGTAAAGGTGTCAAGTGAAAACTTGAGACTGAGCGGTTAAAGTCAAGGTCCAAAGCAAAAAGAAGAGTGTGCTTAAGAACCCTGGACACCTCTAATTGGGGACTTTAGCAAAGCTGAGTCACAATCTGAAAAGGTTCACCCAATTATGTGTCTGCGGCATTTATGTATCCGGTGGTAATACTGGAAAACAAAGTGCTTAGGGCCACGACCAAGACTCATAAAGTAGCTGTGTTCAAGAATCAACATACTGAACTAGGAGAATCAATAACACTATCTGAATTCTAAGTTCCTATAGATGCCAATCATTCTGAGCTTCAATGGATAAAGTGAGGTGCCAAAACTGTTCGAAAGCAAAAAGCTACTAGTCCCGCTCATCTAATTAGAATCTGAGCTTCACTCAAAAACTATGAGTTATTATTGCTTCGTGACTTATTTGTATTCTATTTTATTTGTCTAGTTGCTTGGGGACAAGCAACAGTTTAAGTTTGGTGTTGTGATGAGCGGATATTTTATACGCTTTTTGGGGTTAATTTCATATAGTTTCTAGTATGTTTTAGTTAGTTTTTAGTTTATTTTCATTAGTTTCTAGGCAAAATTCATATTTCTGGATTTTACTATGAGTTTGTGTATTTTTCTGTAATTTCAGGTTTTTTCTGACTGAAATTGAAGGAGCTGAGCAAAAATCGGATTCAGGCTGAAAAAGGACTGCAGATGCTGTTGGATTCTGACCTCTCTGCACTCGGAATGGATTTTTTGGAGCTACGGGAGTCCAATTGGCGCGCTTCCAATTGCGTTGGAAAGTAGACATCCAGGGCTTTCCAGAAATATATAATAGTCCATACTTTGCTCAAGGATAGATGACGTAAATTGGCGTTCAACACTAGTTTCATGTTGTAGTCTGGCGTACAGTGCCAGAAACAAGTTACAAGTTGGAGTTCAACGCCAGAAATAGGTTACAACCTGGCGTTGAATGCCCAAAACAGCCCAGGCACGTGAGAAGCTTAAGTCTCAGCCCCAGCACACACCAAGTGGGCCCCAGAATTGGATTTCTGCACTATCTATCATAGTTTACTCATTTTCTGAGAACCTAGGTTACTAGTTTAGTATTTAAACAACTTTTAGAGATTTACTTTGGATCGGATGACATTTTAGATCTGAAATTTGTACCTTTTGGCAGCATGAGTCTCTAAACCCCATTGTTGGGGGTGAGGAGCTCTGCAGCGTCTCGATGAATTAATGCAAGTATCTCTATTTTCCATTCAAACATGCGTGTTCCTATCTAAGATATTCATTCGCGCTTAATTATAGAAAAGGTGATGATCCGTGACACTCATCACCTTCCTCAATCTATGAACGTGTGTCTGACAACCACCTCCATTCTACACTAGATTAAATGAGTATCTCTTAGATTCCTTAATCAGAATCTTCGTGGTATAAGCTAGATTGATGGCGGCATTCATGAAAATCCAGAAAGTCTAAACCTTGTCTGTGGTATTCAGAGTAGGATTCAGGGATTGGATGACTGTGACGGGCTTCAAACACGCGAGTGCTGGGTGTAGTGACAGACGCAAAAAGGATAGTAAATCCTATTCCGGTATGATCGAGAACCTCCAGATGATTAGCCATGCTATGACAGAGCATTTGGACCATTTTCACTGAGGAGATAGGAAGTAGCCATTGACAACAGTGACACCCTACATACAGCTTGCCATGGAAGGAACTTTGCACTTTTGCATGCATGAGGGAAGAGGAATACAAGAGAAAAGCTGAAATTCAGAAGACAAAGCATCTCCAAAACCCCAACATATTCTCCATTACTGCATAATAAGTATTTATTTCATACTCTTTTATTTTCATAATTCAAACTGATAATTATAATTGATATCTTGACTAAGAATAACAAGATAACCATAGCTTGCTTCAAGCCAACAATCTCCGTGGGATCGACCGTTACTCACGTAAGGTATTACTTGGACGACCCAATGCACTTGCTGGTTAGTTGTGCGGAATTACATAGTGTGAAGTAATTTTCGTGCACCAGGCACCTAGGTTGAGGTCGGTACACAGAAAGACGCTAAAGTCCTGGTGGTCTCCTCGTCCTCTGCGCGAAGCACGAGGAAGCTCCCTCCCATTTCATTCGGCCCAGAGGACCAATGGTTTGACGAGGTCGGAGAAAGTCCTCCCATGGTCATAACGGCCAGAATAGGAACCGGTCTATTCAAGCGAATCCTTGTAGATACGGGGGCAGACTCGAACATCATGTTTCGCAATGTGTTCGACGCTTTAGGCCTAAGGGACGCCGACCTACAGACTCACCAGCACGGCGTCGTAGGGCTCGGCGACTATTTCATTAAGCCAGATGGCATAATCACCCTGCCGATCTCATTGGGACAAGGCCAGGGGAGAAGAACGATAATGGCCGAGTTTGTGATCCTATGAGACTCCACCGCCTACAACATCATCCTAGGGAGAAAGACCATCAACGACCTAGGAGGAGTCATCAGCACAAGGATGTTGGTAATAAAGTTCATAACTAAAGAATGGTCAGTAGGGTCTGTGAGGGGAGACCTGGAAACGGCAGTCGCTTGCGACAACGCCAGTCTCTCATTAAGAAAGAAATCTAAAGAGGCATCGGGGGTATTTCTCGCCGACTTGGAAGCCAGAATTGACGACAAGCCCATACCCGAACCAGAAGGGGACCTGGAAAAGTTTAGGGTCGGGACCATGGAGGAAAAGTTCACGTTCGTGAATAGGAACCTCCCCCATGAATTGAAAGAGCCTTTGATGGAAATGATTAGAGCCAATGGCGATTTGTTTGCCTGGACGCCTGCCGATATGCCAGGGATAGACTCCGAACTCATGTCACATCACCTGGCCATCAGGCCAGAAGCCAAACCAGTGGCCCAAAGGAGAAGAAAAATGTCTCGAGAAAGGGCAGAGGAAGTGGCCAGACAAACAGCCAGCCTCCTTAAAGCAGAGTTTATCCGGGAACTGGACTATTCTACCTGGTTGTCAAATGTGGTCTTGGTAAAAAATCACAATGGGAGATGGAGGATGTGTGTGGACTACTCTGATCTCAACAAGGCATGTCCCAAGGACTGCTACTCCCTCCCCAACATCGATGCACTCGTTGACGCGGCCGCGGGGTACCGGTATCTGAGCTTCATGGATGCCTACTCCGGCTACAATCAGATACCGATGCACCGGCCAGATGAGGATAAAACGGCGTTCATAACGATAGGAGGGACCTACTACTACAAGGTGATGCCTTTTGGCCTGAAGAACGCGGGGGCTACGTACCAAAGGCTGATGAACAAGATATTCAGCGATCTAATCGGCAAGACGGTGGAAGTTTATGTGGACGATATCCTTGCAAAGACCGCCCGACCTAATGATCTCATAAGCGACCTGGAAAATGTGTTCGCATCCCTCCGACAACACGGCATGAGGCTCAACCCGCTTAAGTGCACCTTTGCCATGGAGGCCGGAAAGTTCCTGGGATTCATGATAACCCAAAGGGGAGTGGAAGTCAACCCCGAAAAGTGCCAAGCGATACTCCATATGAGGAGTCCGGGTTGCATCAAAGACGTTCAGCGGCTGGCGGGAAGGCTCACCGCGTTGTCCCGATTCCTCGGTGCATCGGCAGCAAAGGTCCTACCCTTCTTCAACTTGATGAAGAAGGGAATAGCATTTGAATGGACTCCTGCGTGCGAGGAAGCATTCAACCACTTCAAAGAAATCCTAGTAGCACCCCCTGTGCTCGGGAAGCCCAGAGCTGGAGAACCACTCTACCTATACCTAGCCATAACAGAAGAAGCGCTTGCAGCAGTGCTGGTGCGGGAAGAAGCGAAAGCCCAACAACCAATTTACTTTGTGAGCAAGGCGCTACAAGGAGCAGAACTTAGGTACAGCAAGTTGGAGAAACTAGCACTAGCGCTCCTAACCTCTTCCCGCAGGCTGCGGCAGTACTTTCAAGGTCACCAGGTGGTCGTAAGAACGGACCACGAAATTCGTCAAGTGCTCTAGAAACTTGATTTAGCGGGAAGAATGATGACCTGGGCCATCGAGCTATCCCAGTATGACTTGAGGTACGAGCCTCGATATGCAATCAAGGCACAAGCAATGGCAGACTTCCTGGTGGAAGTAACGGGAGATCCGACTGAGGACACGGGCACACGGTGGAAGCTCCACGTAGACGGAGCTTCTAACCAGACGTCCGGGGGCACCGGGGTCATCTTGGAAAGCTCAACTGGGGTCATTTATGAATAGTCGGTCAAGTTCGAATTTCCAGTGTCGAACAACCAAGTATAATATGAAGCCCTTCTAGGCGGCTTGATATTAGCCCGGGAAGTCGGGGCTACGAGGCTAGAGGTATGCAGCGACTCACAGATCATCACGTCACAAGTGAATGGAAGCTACCAAGCCAGAGACTCATTACTATAGAAGTACTTAGAGTAGGTTAAAGAACTGAACAAATAGTTTGAGGAGGTTACGGTCCAACACGTCCCAAGAGAAAGGAACACACAGGCAGACCTCCTATCCAAGCTAGCGAGCACGAAACCAGGAACCGGCAACCGCTCCCTCATTCAAGGCATCACGAGAGAACCAGCGGTTGCCCTTCACCTGACCAAGATAAGCCCCTCCTGGATGGACCCCATCATCAATTTCTTGGAAAACGGCGACCTCCCCGGAGACGAGAAGGAAGCTAAAACGTTAAGAAGGGAGGCTGCTAAATACACAGTCATACATGGCCAACTATTCAGAAAGGGACTTAGCCAACCCCTGCTGAAATGCCTACATCCTGATCAGACGAACTACGTGCTCCGAGAAGTCCACGAGGGGTGCTGTGGTCACCACATCGGGGGCAAAGCCCTAGCGAGGAAGCTCATCCGAGCCGGATATTACTGGCCGTTGATGATGGAAGACTCCAAGGCGTTTGTAAAAAAATACGTCAAGTGCCAAGAGAACACCAACTTTCACAGAGCACCGGCCAACGAACTGAGCCTGATGACGTCCTCCCGACCTTTCGCGCAGTGGGGAATCGACCTCCTGGGACCCTTCCCAGTCGGCCCAGGGCAAGTCAAATACCTCGTAGTCACTGTTGACTATTACACCAAATGGATAGAGGCCGAGCCGCTAGCCACCATCTCCTCGTCCAATTGCAGAAAGTTCATGTGGAGGCAGGTGATAACTTGTTTTGGCATCCTGGAGTTCATCATCTCAGACAACGGAACGCAATTCACCGACAAGAAGTTTGTAGAATTCTTCGCAGGCTTGGGCATCAAACAGAGATTCTCCTCGGTAGAACACCCCCAGACAAACGGACAAGTCGAGTCCGCAAACAAGGTCATCTTACTTGGCCTCAAGAAACGACTAGACAACAAGAAAGGAGCATGGGCTGACGAGCTCGCCTCGGTCCTCTGGTCCTACCGAACAACCGAGTAGTTAGCAACGGGAGAAACCCCTTTTCGCCTGACATACGGGGTAGACGCCATCAAACCCGTTGAGATCGGCAAACCGAGCCCACGGGTACTTCTCAAGGGGGTTGAGGAAGCAGTAGAGAAGGACCTAGTAGACGAGACCAGGGAGAAGGCCCACCTGTTAGAAGTAGTACTAAAGCAAAGAATGGCCCTGCGCTACAACACCAAGGTGCTCAAAAGGGAATTTGGGCTGAACGACCTCGTCCTGCGACGCAATGACATCGGCCTACCGACCCATGGAGAAGGCAAACTAGCGGCAAACTAGGAAGGCCCGTACAGGATCAAAAAAGTGATTGGCAACGGCGCTTACAAATTGGAGAAGCTCGATGGAAAGGAGGTCCCAAGAACGTGGAATGCAGGCAACCTGAGAAGGTTCTACTCTTAGATCAAGTACGCCAGCCAGTCGATCTAGAGAGCTTAATCATTTCCCTTTGTATCTGTCAATGGTAACAGACTTGCTTAACTACCGATTAATATTTACTTAACATTTCTTCTAATTTTATTCCTATTTATCCTTTTTCCTACTTACACATCGCACGACGACGAGTTCCCCAATGCATTAAAATAGAACCGCAATACGACACCCCGGGACTGATCACCCCGGGGGCCACCTAAACCACAGCCACTACGAACGGCTACAACGATAACAAAAGGCCACGACCTGGCCCCGCTACCAACACAATGGTAAACGAACGAGCACTAAGCTCACACCAACAAAACGGTAACGCGACGAAGTAAAAATACCACCACGGGCGAAGACAACGGCAACGATGAACCAATCAAACGAATTTTAAAGGTATAATATAAATGAGTTCTACAACAAAAAACAAATTCATATAAAAACATAGGCATAAGAGCTCATTTCCTCGGTATCTCAACGATCTTGCCATCCTTGATCGTCTTGAATACTCCAATCACTGATGTGTCGAAATCGGGAACCAGGATCTTCACCTGAGCCTTAAGGGCCTCCTCAGTCATGAAGATCGCGTTCTTCCCCTGCTCTTTAGTCGCCTTGTGTTTCTTCTTGAGCTCTTCAACCTCGGCCCGAGCAGCCTTAGCCAGCGAAACGGCCTCATCATGCTCTTTCTCCAAGGCCACCACCCGACCTTGCGCGGCGTTCAGCTGGCTCTTGAGAGTCATCTCTCGCTCGGCTAAACGGGACACGGTCTCATCGGAGGCTCTCATTTTTTCCTCGGCAGACATGGCCTTCTCCTCGGAAATCTTGAGTTTCTCCCCCGCTTCGGACAGCTGCCCTTGAAGCAATTCAACTTGAACTTTGAATTCGTTATTGGCCGTGGCAGCAGACTCAAGTTTTCTTCAAAGGGACTGCATCCCCGACAACTCGAACTCAACCTTCCGAGCTATTACAGCCCCACGAAGCAGCGTGTGATACATCCACCTCGCCTGGCTCGTTAGCTCGGTACCGAGGAAGTGATCCTCCGTGCCAGGGATCAGTTGGGAGTCGATGAAGGCCGCAGCATCGAAGTTCCTCTCCATCACAGTAAGAGTTCCCTCAGGGCTAGAGGATGCCCTCTGCTTTTTGGGAGTAGGGACGAGCTTTAAGTCGGGACTCTCTTGTCGGGAGGAGGAATGCCCAATGCCGGCCGTCTCCTCGGGAATAGGGGAAGCATGCGCGTCGATAAGATTCTTGTCAGACATTTCGGCATCACGAGGTGAAGGCACCGACTGATCTTTCTTCTCCGAAGAAAGGTCCTCCGTCTTCCTGGCAACCTTCTCGTCAGCCTTCTCCTCATCGCTATCCTCCAAGAAGGTCTTATACAGACCTTCGAGCCCTGTCACTGAAGCCGACATCTCCACTGCAACGGAAAAACAAACGTGTTAGTCGTGAAGCCGATAAAACCAAATAAAATGATAAACAATGCAAAAGTACAAGACAAAACAGCTCACAAATATAACTCCTGGCGACCTCTCGTTCACCCATAAGGAGGTGGGGGTTCACGTGGTTCTTTCCAAAAACCGCCCACAACACGTCGGCAATTCTCTTATTTACGGCGGACATCCCCTTATAGGTCACCTTAATGAAGGTGTTAGACCCCGCCCCGAAGCTCCAATACGTCGGGATGAGGCGTTCCCCCTCCAACGACAACCAAAAAGGATGGCGACCCTTGGCGGGACGAACCTTGAAATACTTATCCTTGAACCCATGATAAGAGTCCTCGAACAAGCCAAATATCCTCCGACCCTGGGCAGATCGGAAAGACAAGAACCCTTTTCTCGCTTTTCCCTCCTTGGAAGGGTTAGTAAGGTTGAAGAAAAAGAGAAAGACGTCCACAGATACCGGCAGATCGAGATATTCACACACCATCTCGAAACAGCGGATAGAAGCCCAACTGTTCGGATGCAGCTACGACGGCGACACGGATATCCGGCTGAGAAGCGACATCTGAAAGTCAGAAAACAGGATGCGAATGCCAACCTGGGTGAACATGGCCTTGTAAAACCAAATCCAGTCGGCAATCCGGGGGGAGTGGAAATTAATCTCATACAGCCGTTCGTGGGGTGCAGGAACGAAGACGTCATAATTGGCCTCCTCGTCCGTCCCCCCACACAGATACTCGGCTTGCCGAAACTCCGTCAACTCCCCCTCGTCCATCTGATTTGGCGAGTCCTTCACATCGGAAGTCACCCAGGCATAGGGGTCGTAATTCGCGGCGGAAGGAAAAGCCCGAGAAACGATGCGAGGCATACCTATAGTGGGGGTACCACTCCGTTAGTCTATGAGGTCGGGAGTCCAGAAAAAGCCCAGAAACTATGTTCGTCCTATTCAACAGTTAAGATCAAGTATGGCTAAAAGTCATCCATCATGCAAGCTACCTAAAAGCCTACCCTGGAATGGTACCCCTCCCCTAACGCACCTACTTGGCACTAAAAAGTCATCTATCAATCTATCAACAAAAATCAAACAAAATGGCAAGAACACGGAGCAAATACAGGCAACAAACGTACATCAATGAAGCAGAAAAGAGAAGGGATCAAAGATTACCTGAATTGGTTGTGAAAACTGGGAAGGAAAAAGGAAAGATGCACGAGGATGCTAGAACGAGGCTTTGAGATTTTTGAGTGAAGAAGAGGGAGATAGTAGGAGCAAGAGTGGAAAGGGAAAAATCAAGGCAAAACTGTTTAAAACTGCCACCCAGGAAGCGCGAAAGGCCTGGGGGCAAAACAGTCTTTGCATACAGGATTTTCCAGCCCATTATGAGCATTAAATACTCCGTGCGAAGAACGAGGCGACAAGCAGTCATTCCAACAACAAACAGACGCGCGCAAGAGGTACGTCCTCTCCATGGACGGCCGACCTAACGACAACGCACGAAAGGAGAGATGACACGCCACCAACGATCCTCACGGTCGTTGGCGGCACGTCGGGGGCACTGTTACGGCCTAGCCCAAACTGAATGTGGGCCAGCCCGACCCGGGGACAACCCGACCCGAACGGTTAAGAGCAGAACGCCCGACCGCCGACCCGGACACGCGTCCCTGACAGCTTCGCCACAACTGTGCAAGGGAGGTCTCGAAGAAGGTGGGCCTGCCTCTGCAGGGCCCACCTATGACACGGTATAAATAGGGAAGGACCTACCCTTCCCCCAAGGTACATCACATACCACTCAATCCTTACTCGCCTGCACACTTCACTGACTTGAGCATCGGAGTGTCTTTGCAGGTGACACCCCCCATCCACATCCGAAGTGCTCGGGACATCGCCTACCCTCACCCCGGAGATGTACAGCCGGACGACTTCCCCTTCTTTAATCAGGATACCAACTCAACCCGTCCGGTACCCGACATACCGAACAAAATTAAATTTTTAGTTTTGTCACAAGTACAAACCCCAATAAGAAGTAACCGAAGTATTTAGAATTCGGGTCGTCTCGCAAGAAATTGCAATGAAGTGCTCAATTATTGACTATGAAGGTGCAAGGGGGGTTTGATTTGGTAATTAGCAAGAAAATATAAATGACAAGAAAGTAAGATAACAAGAACTAATAAAAGAAATGGAAAGAACTCTTGGCTAGACATAGGTAATTGAGATCACCATCCTTGTCTACAAATCAAATAATGATAATTATGAGAGGCCAACCTATTAAGTCTACCTCCAAAAGCTTTAAGTACGTAATATCTACTCCTAAGCTTGAAGTATGTCAAATAGGCTTGATCACATCAACCCATAAGTCCCAACCTATCTACTAATTAGATTTGTAGTGGGTTAGTGTCAATGAGTATCAAATCGATCACCAAGGGTTCTCAAATCACTAATTCATTGAGACCCAATGACTCAAGGTCACTCAATTCCCTTAGCCTAGGCCAAGAGTAAAGAAAACTACTCAAAAACTAGAGAAAACATTTTATCAAACACCTAGTATGCAAGGAAAGTAAACATCACCAAATGCAAGAATTAAAAGAACCCACAACTAACATAAGCAAGAAATCATAATAACAATCAAGATCAACATAAAAGAGACATGGAAACATAAAATTGCATTAGAAGAAATCAAGATCCAACAATTGTTCATCAACATAAAAGAGAGTAAAATAAGAAATTAACTAAAGAAACTAGAAGATCAAAGACAATAGCACACTAAAACATAAAGAGAATTGAAATCAAAACAAGAATTGGAAGACAAATTTGAGAGAGATTAACCTAATTTTACCCTAATTACTATCCTAAATCTAGAGAGAGGAGAGAGCCTCTCTCTCTAGAATTCTCTCCTAAAACATAATGAAAACTAAATTATGACTACTTGGTTCATTCCCCCCTCAATCCTTGGGTTCAATAGCATCAGAAATGAGTTGGATTGGGCCCAAAATGAGCTAAAAATCACCCCCAACGAGTTGCTTAAAGTGGACCCACGCAGCTCCATCGGCGCGCACGCGTACATGGCACGTGCGCGCCCCTATACGTCAGGCTTGACAGTTTTACGGTTCCTTCATTTCTTCATGAGTTCTCCCACTTTGCATGATTTTCTCCTCACTTCTTCCATCCAATACTTGCCTTATGAACCTGAAATCACTCAACAAACACATCAAGGCATCGAATGGAATTAAAGTGAATTAAAATCACCAATTTTAGGGCCTAAAAAGCATGTTTTCACATTTAAGCATAAATTTGGGGAGAATTACAAAACCATGCTATTTCATTTAATAAATGTGAGAAAAGGTGATAAAATTCCCCAAAATAAGTACAAGATAAACCACAAAATCGGGGTTTATCAGAGAGTAGAAATAGATGGACATATGGTAAGTGAACAAAATACCTTCTCAAATTTGGGTGTATTTTATTTATGTAGATGATGTAAACTAACATTTCTACTATTTTAGGGCATCGTAAAGAAGGCAAAAACAAAAAAGAAATTGAAATAAATAAAAGAAAAAAAAGAAAGAAAAAAAAAACAAAAAAACAAAAAAACAAAAAAAAACAAGGCAAGTTCATCATCTAAGAATGATACATCTGAAACTGAAGTTGATTCTTCCTCTGAGTCTGAGTCTGAAGAAGACTCAAAGGAACTAAAAAGGAAACAACCCACCAGAACGGCCAAAAAGTAAGTAATATTTTTGGGTATATTTTGTCACTTTTAGGATATTTTTTACTAACGATTGTTTGCCTTCTAGAATGGAATACAGAAAAAGAAAGCAGATTCTGGAGGATTCCAATTCAGAAAGTGAATCGAATGATGAGTAAGATTCTGAAATTATCATCGCTTTCTTTTTCGTTTATTTTTAAAATTTGATGTATTAACAGAGTGTTTCTCATTAACTTTCAGAAGTGAAGAATCATCACGAATAAAAAAATAAAAAACAAAGAAAAAATTCAGACTACACCCAAAAAGTAAGCACTGCTTTGAATAGTATTTTATCATCAATATTATTGTATTTTTCTGATTCATACTTTTTTTTTATTTCCAGAGCGCAATCCAGAAAGAGAAAGCACGTTGTTGAGGATTCGTCTCGTGAACAAACTCAATCCTATGATGGGTAAGATACTTTGTAAAGCTATATTACCGTTTATCATCAAAATTATATTTGTTAACATGTTCTTTTATGCATGTACTGTCAGATCTGAACTTGGAACTGAAGTATTACAAGAATTCTTAAGGGAATCAAAAAAAAAGAAAACCAATGAAAAAATTGCTGCACAGGGGTTTGTTATATTTGGGTGTATATTACCGATATTAAGGTGTTTTTGTTGCTGATAATTATTTTTGGTTTTCCAGGAAGAAGGGAGCTCCGCTGCGATCGACAGAAGGTCACTGTGACTCATCTGAAACGTAAGAACCTTTATTTGATAAAATCTTGATATCCTGATTTAACTATATAGTATTTTTACTGAATGATGTTTATTTTATGCTTAGAATGCTGGAGGTGAACTTAGGAAGTGAGAATGATCCTTTGTCTTAAGGACAAACAGATCAAAGTAGCATAAACAAACCGGTGGATAGCATGTAATTTCTGTTTTTAATACCGGTTGATTTTATCTTTTTTTACCTTCCTCCAAAAAAAAGCCCTTTAATGTTTTACTTCCAACACGCCTCTCTTCTGAGAGGTCTCAGAGTTCACAGGATTTCTGTTGGATAAGTATAAATATTGATTGCTTGTAACCAATTCAATAAGCTCAATAGTCTCCTCTGGTGTCTTTTTCTTATGCAATGAACTGCCTGTAGAAGTATCTAAGCTCATCTTAGACATCTCACCCAAGCCTTCATAAAAGATATCTAGTTGAGTCCATTTGGAGAACATGTCTGGAGGGCATTGCCTAGTCAGTAGCTTGTATCTCTCCCAAGCTTCATAAAGAGTTTCACCCTCCTTCTGCCTGAAGGTCTGAACCTCCAACCTAAGCTTAGTCAGCTTCTTTGGTGGGAAAAATTTAGTGAGAAACTCAGTAACAACCTTCTTCCAAGTATTCAGACTCTCCTTTGGTTGGAAATCTAGCCATAGCTTTGCTTTATCCCTCAGAGCAAAAGGGAAAAGAATGAGTCTGTACACCTCAGGATTCACTCTATTTGTATTCACAGTATCACATATCTGCAGAAAATCAGAAATAAATTGATTTGGGTCTTTGTGAGGAAGTCTATGATACTGGAAGTTTTGTTGGACCAGGATGACCAATTGTGGCTTCAACTCAAAGTTGTTCGCAGCTATAGGAGGTACTACAATGCTTTTTCCATAAAGATCCGCAGTAGAGGCAGAATAAGAGCCAAGCACTCTCCTTTGTTGATCATCCCATTCGGATTTGCCACATTGGCATTAACAGCATTATTATTATTATCCATAGTGGACTCTGCAGCCTTGTAAAGTCTTGCTTGTTGTAAACGTCGCCTGAAAGTTCTTTCAGGTTCAGGATCAAAGTCTAAGAGATGTTCTTTGTCTCTATTCCTGCGCATAAACAAACAGAAGACAAAAAAATATGGAACTCTCTACGTCAGAGTGCAGAGAATTTCCAGTGAGGTAACCTGTGTAAAATAATAAATTAAAAATACTTACTACTCAATAAATAAAAAATTCTAAGATTTAAAAGAAAAATTAAATAGAGAAATTAAAAAAAAATTAACTAGTCAACACCAAACTTAATTTCAGAAACTAAAAACAAAATTTATTAGTACTAATGTAAATATATATATATATATATATATATATATATATTATTTTTATTTATTAAATAATAAAAGAAAAAATGAAAGAAAACGAAACAAGGAAGGGGGTTGCTAACGAAAAAAAAGGAAAATTTTAAATTTTATTTTTTTATTTTTATTTTTTTTGAAAAATAATAAAACAATATTTAAATAAAATTAAAATTAAAACGCCTAATCTAAACAATCAAATAACTAATAGTTGTTAATCACAGTCAATCCCCGGCAACGGCGCCAAAAACTTGGTGCGGAATTTATAACCACAAACTAACCGGCAAGTGCACCGGGTCGTACCAAGTAATACCTCAGGTGAGTAAGGGTCGATCCCACGAGGATTGATGGATCAAGCAATGATAATTGAGTGATAGGATTAGTCAGGCAAATAGAAAAGAGTAATTGAGAGTTCAAAAGCTTTAAATAATAAAGAAGAGTTTGAAGACAGACAGGTAAATAAGTTGGGAATAAAATATGGAGAAGATAGTTAAGGTTTTAGAGTTATCTATTTTTTCGGATTAACTTTTTTTACTAACTATTTTAATCATATAGGATTAATTTATGACAAACTATATGTGACCAGACCCTAATTCCTTAGACCTTTCTAGTCTCCTCTAAAATTCATTAACTGCCAATTTCTTGGTCAATTAATTCCAATTAGAAGTTGCATGATCAAATTCCAGTTTATATGCCACAAAAACTCTAATTACCCAAAAATAAAAGGATTATATGTCACGTATCCCGTTAAATCTAGATAATTAAAATTTAGGAAAATATATTTTCAAGCTGTTGTTCAAGTAAAGAGCTTTTCCAAGTTATACAAGAACTCAATTAGAAAGAGGGTCATACTTCCGTTCCACCCAAATTCATAAGATAAAGAGCGAAAACAATTCTTCAATTATAAATTCATACATGAATTAAAATAGAAAAAGCAATAAAATCAATCCATACAAATAGACAGAGCTCCTAACCGTAACAATGGAGGTTTAGTTGCTCATGGTTCAAAGTAGAAAACTAGGATTACTGAATGTAAATTGGTATAGAATTGGGAGTCCTCATTTGGGAAGAAAAGTTTCTTCCTTTTATATCTAATCCTAATAATTTAAAATCTAATATCTAAAACTAAAAAAAAATAATATATTTTCCTAAAAATATTATTTGAATTTAAATTAGAATTAGTTAACAAGTCTTTAGTTGATGGGTGGGGACCACTAGTTTTGTCCATTCTGCTCCTCGCTGCCATCTCCTTCGATTCTTGTGCTGCAGAAACTCCATCAAATCCCGCCGAATGCTACCTAAAATAAATAAAATTGCAAAAGACTCAAAGTAGCATTCATATTGGCTAGAAGATAATTAATTCTTTATTAAACTCAACAATTTAGATGCAAATTCACTAGGAAAAGATAGGAAAGATGCTCACGCATCACAACACCAAACTTGAATTGTTGCTTGTCCTCAAGCAACCAGAACTAATATAAGCTTAGGATGTAAATTTGCATGAGAATGAGAGTTTGATTAAGCTCATGTCTCTTCTTATAGTGGGATTTACAACTGTAATTTAGAATAGTTTTGGCATCTCACTCTCCTTTGAATCAGAAGGATGTCACTGTCATTTGGAATTAGAATCCGGATAATATTATGAATTCTCTGATCTTTTGTAACTTAATTTAATCCTTGAACACAGTAATTTTTCTTTGGTGCTTTGCACCTTGAGCCTAGCCGTGACTTTAAATGTTTTGTCTCAAGCTTTACTTGACACAGAAACACCACAAGCACTTAACTGGGGAACTCTCTTTACGTTCTAAATATTATTATTTTTATTAGTATTATTTTTTTTGAATTACTCCTAGACAGTGGTGCTCAAAGCCTTTGGCGTACTCTGCAATTGATCTCGACTCTAAATGTTTTGTCTCAAGGATTACTTGACACAAGAACACCACAAGCATGTGACTAGGGAAACAACTCTTTGAGCTTTTAATCATGTCTGACCTCCCTAGTCATTGATGCTCAGAGCCTTAGACCTTGCTCTTATTTTTTTTTGCTGTTTCTTTTGCTTCAAGGATTAAACTTTCATTAATTTCAGAGAAATCATAATACTTTTCTAAATTCTCGTTCCTTGTACATCAACATTCTTTGATTCAAATTTAAATATGCACTGTTCATGTCATGCATTCAAATTTACAGAAAATACCACCACATTTAAGTAAATAAGACTACTCTTAAAATTAACTCAATTTCTCATGCAATACATCACTTTTGTATTTTTTTATTTGAATTCAAACTCAGTGAGTAATACATGAGATATCTTTTCAGAATCAAAGCAATTAAGAGAAAACTAAACTAGACCTAGGATTCTAACTAATAAATGATCATGCAACAACCAAAGCAAAATAGCAGAAAACCAGAACATAATATAGTAAAAGCGGGAAGGAATGTAGAATGAAAGGAACTCAACCACCTTAGTTATCCTAGCGGTCGTTTTATTCTTCAGGTTGTGCTCCTTCGTGAAGATGATTCGCTTCCCTTTTGGTGCCATAAAAATAAACAGAAAATCCATAAGTGAAGCGGCAACACCAAACTTAAAGGTTTGCTTGTTCTCAAGAAAAGAAGAACTGAAAACAAAAACAAATAGTAAGATTAAAGAAGAATAAAAAGATAAAAGAACAAGAGAGAATTAGGGATTGGGAGAGAGAGAAAGAAAATTAGAACTGGGCGGCGAACTAGTGTAGTTGTGCGGCGCAAGCAACGCGTACGCGTGGGGCGCAAAATTTCCTTAATGACGCGTGAGCGTCAGGCACGCGTCCGCGTGCCTTTGGTTTTGTGCGATTCGCAAGAAGCCAGCCGCGCGCACGCACCAATCTCTGTTCGCGTAGCTAGGGAACCAATATTTTCATACGACGCGTGCGAGTCATGCACGCGCACGCATGGATGGTCGTTTGGTCAAATGACGTGCATGCGTAAGCGTGAACAAGTTTTGTGCTTCTAGCACACTTCCAGCCCCAAGCCAGCACAATTCTCTGCCCAATCACATATTTACGTCGAATTTCAAGGTCACGCATACGCGTCACTACGCGTCAGTAACGCGTACGCGTGGAGTGCCAAAATCACCAATGACGCGCACGCATAGGGTACGCGTACGCGTGGGCTTGTTTGTGTGAAAGGCATCATTCTTGTGCTTTTTTTTGTAGTGTCCGACTCATGTTCTAAGATAGCTGCATCATCTGAAAAACAATAAAAACTTAGTAAAAATCAAATAAGGAAGAAAACTACTACTACGAAAAATAGCTAAGGATACGAAATTATCGGGTTGCCTCTCGACAAGCACTTCTTTAACGTCACTAGCTTGACGGTCAGTTCTACTAGTTCAGCAGATAAGTGGACCTCTGGCGATCAATCTCGCCTCCAAGATAGTGCTTCAGCCTCTGGCCATTCACTGTAAATTTTCTATCAGAATTCTCTTCCTGTATTTTCACATGACCATATGGTGAAGCTCTGTTAACCACAAACGGTCCTGACCATCAGGATTTCAGCTTCCCAGGAAAGAATTTGAGCCTTGAATTATATAAAAGCACTCGCTGTCCTGGCTCAAAGACTCTGATGTCAATCTTCTTGTCATGCAGTAGCTTGGTTCTCTCCTTATAGAGCTTGGCATTCTTATAAGCTAAATATCTGAATTCATCAAGCTCATTCAACTGAAGCATTCACTTAATTCCTGCAGCTTCTGAATCAAGATTCAGGTACCTGATTGCCCAGTAAGCCTTGTGCTCCAGCTCTACTGACAAGTGACAGGCTTTACCATATACCAACTGATAAGGAGACATGCCAATGGGAGTCTTGTATGCTGTCCGGTATGCCCAGAGAGCATCATCAAGCTTCCTAGACCAGTCCTTTCTTGAAACACTGACGGTCTTCTCTATAATCCTCTTAAGTTCCCTGTTGGAAACTTTAACCTGTCCACTTGTCTGAGGGTGATAGGAGGTTGCCACTTTATGACGGACTCCATATCTCTGCAGAAGAAAATCCAGCTATCTGTTACAGAAGTGACTTCCTCCATCACTGATGAGTGTCCTTGGGACACCAAACTGGCTAAAGATATATCTCTGAAGAAAGCTCATTACCACCTTGGCATCATTGGTGGGTAGAGCTACAGCCTCCACCCACTTGGACACATAATCAACTGCCACTAGAATATAGTTGTTTGAATGTGAGGGTGGGAAAGGTCCCATAAAATCAATACCCCACACATCAAACAGCTCAACCTCAAGGATCCCCTACTGTGGCATTTCATGGTTGGCAGGGAAATTCGTGGCTTTTGCACATCTGTCACAGTGCTTCACAAATTTTCTTGAATCTCTGAAGAGAGTAGGCCGGTAGAACCCGCTCTGAAGGACCTTTGTAGCTGTCCTTTCACCACCAAAGAGGCCTCCATAATCAGAACCATGACAGTGCCAAAGAATCTGCTGTGTTTCTTCATCTGGGACACATCTTCGGATGATGCCATCTGAACACCTTTTAAAGAGGTATGGTTCCTCCCAAATGTAGTACTTGGCATCAGTCAATAGCTTCTTTACTTGTTGCCTGCTGTACTCCCTTGGGATAAAATTCATGTCCTTATAATTTGCAATGTCTGCAAACCATGGAGCCTGTTGAATGAGGAATAATTGCTCATCCGAAAATGTCTCAGTCACAGCTGTGGGTGATTGTACTCCTACTTCAAGCTCAATCCTGGAGAGATGGTCAGCTACTTGATTTTTTGACCCTTTCCTATCTTTTATCTCAAACTCCTGAAGGAGCAACACCCATATGATTAATCTTGGTTTAGAATCCTGCTTGGTTAGAAGGTACTTCAAAGCAGCATGGTCAGTATAAACAATAACCTTAGAACCAAGTAAATAGGACCTAAACTTATCAACAGCATACACAATAGCTAATAATTTCTTTTCTGTAGTTGTGTAATTCTTTTGAGCATCATTTAACACACGACTAGCATAATAAATGACATGTACAAGCTTACCATGCCTCTGTCCTAAAACAGCTCCTATAGCAAAATCACTAGCATCACACATTAATTTAAATGGTAAATTCCAGTCAGGAGGAGCTATAATGGGAGCAGAGGTAAGGTTTGCTTTCAGAGTTTCAAAAGCATGCAGACAATCAGAATCAAAGATAAAAGAAACATCAATAACCAACAGGTTGCTTAATGGTTTAGCAATTTTAGAAAAATCCTTTATAAATCTTCTGTAAAATCCTGCATGACCCAAGAAACTCCAACTGCCTTAACATTAGTTGGTGGTGGTAATTTTTCAATTACCTCCACCTTTGCTCTGTCAACCTCAATCCCTTTACTTGAAATCTGGTGTCCAAGAACAATGCCTTCTGTAACCATAAAATGACATTTTTCCCAATTTAAAACAAGGTTTGATTCTTAACATCGTTTCAAGACAAGAGATAAATGTTTAAGACAGGATTCAAAAGAATTACCAAAAACAGAGAAGTCATCCATAAATATCTCAATAAACTTTTCAACCATATCAAAAAAAATTGAAAGCATACACCTCTGAAAAGTTGCTAGAGCATTACAAAGTCCAAATGGCATTCTCCTGTAAGCAAATACTCCAAAGGGGCATGTGAATGCTGTCTTCTCTTGATCTTGAGGGTCCACTATAATTTGATTATATCCAGAATATCCATCTAGAAAATAATAAAAGGCATGACCAGCTAACCTCTCAAGCATCTGATCAATGAAAGGGAGGGAGAAATGATCCTTCCTTGTAGCAGTGTTGAGCCTCCTATAGTCTATGCACATTCTCCATCCTGTGACTGTTCTTGCAGGAATAAGCTCATTCTTTTCATTCTTGATCACTGTCATCCCTCATTTCTTGGAAACTACCTGCACAGGACTTACCCAAGGATTGTCAGAAATATGGTAAATAATACCTGCTTCCCATAATTTTATTACCTCTTTTTGGACCACCTCTTTCATAGTTGGATTAAGTCTCCTTTGTGGTTGCACAACTGGTTTAGCATCATCTTCAAGGAGGATCTTGTGCATACACTTGGTTGGACTAATCCCTTTCAAGTCACTAATGGTCCACCCAAGAGCTGTTTTATGGCTCCTGAGTACTGAAATAAGCGCTTCTTCTTCTTCAGGCTTCAGAGAAGAGCTAATAATCACTGGATATGAATCATTTCCACCCAAGAACACATATTTCAGAGAAGGAGGTAAAGGTTTGAGCTCAAGCTTGGGGACATCCTCCTCCTTTATTGGCGTGTTCATCAGCTCCTTTTGGGGTGGTGAATCATCAACTTCCACTAATTCATACTCAGAAATAGGATCCAGAATATCATCAAGTACCTCAGCTTCCAGTACTTCTTGAACAAGTAGTTCAATAACATCTATTTTCATACACCCCTCAGAATCATTAGGGTGCTTAAGGGCTTCAAAAACATTTAGGACCACCTGTTCTTCATTGACCCTCAGGGTTAATTCTCCCTTTTACACATCAATCAGAGCTCTACCTGTAGCTAAAAAGGGTCTACCAAGTATAATAGAGGGTTTTACCTCCTCTTCCATGTCTAATATAACAAAATCAACAGGGAAAATAAATGGTCCTACTTTAACAAGTAAATCCTCAACCACACCCACAGGTAATTTAATAGAGAGATCAGCAAGTTGAAGAGAAATACGAGTGGGTTTTACCTCCTCAATTTGAAGCTTTTTCATCACTGAAAGTGGAATGAGGTTGATGCTAGCTCCAAGATCACATAAAGCTCGCTGAATGTCGACTTCTCTAATGGTGCAAGGAATGACAAAGCTCCCTGGGTCTGGCATCTTCTCAGGAAGGTGGTGTTGAATTATGGCACTACATTCCTTGGTTAACACCACTATCTCTTGTTCCTTCCAATTCCTCTTGTGGGTCAACAATTCTTTCATAAATTTAGCATAGAGATGTATTTACTCCAGAGCCTCTGCAAAAGGAATGTTGATCTGCAGCTTCTTGAAGACATCTAAAAATTTAGAGAATTACTTTTCTTTGGATGCCTTCTGAAGCCTCTGAGGATATGGCATTTTTGGCTTGTATTCAGGAGCCTTTGGCAAGGTGGGATAAGTGTCAAGAGAGTCAAGAAACGGGTTGTCTGCACGTTTAGGAGGGGCATGCTCTACATTTCCTTTCTTCTCCTCTGGAGCTTCCTTTTCAACTAGCTCTTCATTGGCCTTGGTCTCAGAGCCAGCTACTTTACCACTTCTCAATTGAATAGCCTTGCAATCTTCTCTTGGGTTCACTACTGTATCACCTGGAAATATACTTGCAGACCTCTCAGGTATTTGCTTGCTTAGTTAGCCCATTTGCACTTCTAATTTTCTAATGGAGGCTCTGGTTTCCTACATAAAACTCCTCATCATCTCCCAATTAGAATCTTCTTGGGACTTAGAGTTTTCCTACTGAGGTGGTTGTTGTTGCTGAGACTGAAATTGGCGGTTATTGTAATTCTTCTGTTGGAAACCGTCCTAAGAACTATTGTTGAAGTTCTGAGGTCTCTGAGGTTGGTCCCTCCATCCAAAATTTGGGTGATTCCTCCACCTCTGATTGTATGTCTTAGAATATGGATCATTGTTGGGATTCCTAGGACCACTCCGATGTAATTGACCTGTTCAGAAGAGGGTTGAGCATAATCATAATTATCATTTTGGACAAAATTACCTGTCATGTCATAAGAGACTTCTTGAGGTGAATTTTGTGTGTTGATAGCTGAGACTTGCATGCCACCCATCTGTTGAGTAAGTAGATTTATTTGCTGAGACATAAGCTTGTTCTGAGCAAGAAGAGCATTCACAGCTTCTACTTACAACACGCCTCTCTTCTGAGAGGTCTCAGAGTTCACAGGATTCCTGTTGGATGAGTATAAATATTGGTTCCTTGCAACCAATTCAATAAGCTCAATAGTCTCCTCTGGTGTCTTCTTCTTGTGCAATGAACTGCATGCAGAAGTATCTAAGCTCATCTTGGACATCTCACCCAAGCCTGCATAAAAGATATCTAGTTGAGTCCATTTGGAGAACATGTCTGGAGGGCATTGCCTAGTCAGTAGCTTGTATCTCTCCCAAGCTTCATAAAGAGTTTCACCCTCCTTCTTCCTGAAGGTCTGAATCTCCAACCTAAGCTTAGTCAGCTTCTTTGGTGGAAAAAATTTAGTGAGAAACTCAATAACAACCTTCTCCCAAGTATTCAGACTCTCCTTTGGTTGGGAATCTAGCCATAGCTTTGCTTTATCCCTCAGAGCAAAAGGGAAAAGCATGAGTCTGTACACCTCAGGATTCACTCCATTTGTCTTCACAGTATCACATATCTGCAGAAAATCAGAAATAAATTGATTTGGGTCTTCGTGAGGAAGTCCATGATACTGGCAGTTTTGTTGCACCAGGGTGACCAATTGTGGCTTCAACTCAAAGTTGTTCGCGGCTATAGGAGGTACTACAATACTTTTTCCATAAAAATCCACAGTAGGGGCAGAATAAGAGCCAAGCACTCTTCTTTGTTGATCATCCCATTTGGATTTACCACATTGGCATTAACAGCATTATTATTATCCATAATGGACTCTGCAGCCTTGTAAAGTCTTGCTTGTTGTAAACGTTGCCTGAAAGTTCTTTCAGGTTTAAGATTAAAGTCTAAGAGATGTTCTTTGTCTCTGTTCCTGCGCATAAACAAACAGAAGACAAAAAAATATGGAACTCTCTACGTCAGAGTGCAGAGAATTCCCAATAAGGTAACATGTGTAAAATAATAAATTAAAAATACTTACTACTCAATAAATAAAAAATTCTAAGATTTAAAGGGAAAATTAAATAGAGAAATTAAAACAAAATTAACTAGTCAACACCAAACTTAATTTCAGAAACTAAAAACAAAATTTATTAGTACTAATGTAAATATATATATATATATATTATTTTTATTTATTAAATAATAAAGAAAAATGAAAGAAAACGAAACAGGGGAGGGGGTTGCTAACGAAAAAAAAGGAAAATTTTAAATTTTATTTTTTTATTTTTATTTTTTTTCGAAAAATAATAAAACAATATTTAAATAAAATTAAAATTAAAACGCCTAATCTAAACAATCAAATAACTAATAGTTGTTAATCACAGTCAATCCCCGGCAACGGCGCCAAAAACTTGGTGCAGAATTTATAACCACAAACTAACCGACAACTGCACCGGGTCGTACCAAGTAATACCTCAGGTGAGTGAGGGTCGATCCCATGAGGATTGATGGATCAAGCAATGATAATTGAGTGATAGGATTAGTCAGGCAAACAGAAAAGAGTAATTGAGAGTTCAAAAGCATTAAACAATAAAGAAGAGTTTGAAGACAGACAGGTAAATAAGTTGGGAATAAAATATGGAGAAGATAGTTAAGGTTTCAGAGTTATCTATTTTTTCGGATGAACTTTTCTTACTAACTATTTTAATCATGTAGGATTAATTTATGGCAAACTATATGTGACCAGACCCTAATTCCTTAGACCTTTCTAGTCTCCTCTAAAATTTATTAACTGCTAATTCCTTGGTCAATTAATTCCAATTAGAAGTTGCATGATCAAATTCCAGTTTATATGCCACAAAAACTCTAATTACCCAAAAATAAAAGGATTATATGTCACGTATCCCGTTAAATCCAGATAATTAAAAATTAGGAGAATATGTTTTCAAGTTGTTGTTCAAGTAAAGAGCTTTTTCAAGTTATACAAAAACTCAATTAGAAAGAGGGTCATACTTCCGTTCCACCCAAATTCATAAGATAAAGAGAGAAAACAATTCTTAAATTATAAATCCATACATGAATTAAAATAGAAAAAGAAATAAAATTAATCCATACAAATAGACAGAGCTCCTAACCTTAACAATGGAGGTTTAGTTGCTCATGGTTCAGAGTAGAAAACTAGGATTATGGAATGTAAATTGGTATAGAATTGGGAGTCCTCATTTGGGAAGAAAAGTTTCTTCCTTTTATATCTAATCCTAATAATTTAAAATCTAATATCTAAAACTAAAAAAATAATATCTTTTCCTAAAAATATTATTTGAATTTAAATTAGAATTAGTTAACAAGTCTTTAGTTGATGGGTGGGGACCACTAGTTTTGTCCATTCTGCAGCTTCTAATATGTGTTTTCTGGGCTGGAAACTGGGTCAAAACACCCCAAAAATCGTCCCGAGCATTTTTCTACGTTTTCTGTACGTGGCGCATGTCACGCGTACGCGTCAGTCACGCGTACGCGTCGATGGTCTTCTTCGCGAGTCACGCGGACGCGTCGGTCACGCGCACGCGTCGCTATGCAAATCTTCAAATCACGCGTATGCGTTAGTCACGCGCACGCGTCGCCATGGAAAGCTCCTATTCATGCGCACGTGTCAGTCATGCGTACGCGTCAGTCACGCGAACGCGTCGCTCCTCGCTGCCATCTTCTTCAATTCTTGTGCTGCAGAAACTCTATTAAATCCCGCCGAATGTTACCTAAAATAAATAAAATTACAAAAGACTCAAAGTAGCATCCATATTGGCTAAAAGATAATTAATTCTTTATTAAACTCAACAATTTTGATACAAATTCACTAGGAAAAGATGGGAAAAATGCTTACGCATCAGCCACACATGCAAAGACATACAAAGATGGAAGTACTAATGAATATGACCCGATGTGCATCTTCAAAGCTCAAGATCGATTCATTTTTGTCAAAAATTCACTTTGCATCTCTGAAAGCTGCTACACATATAGAAGCTGAGATAATATTAGAATAACATTAATAATTTTATCATGAAATGTAACTGCAATGTTGATTCATGTAAATTGATTTGGGTTTTTTTTTTCTAGATTGTCACTGACATGTGCCTGATCCTGAACCAACAAAACAATAAAAGATTTTAAGAAGAAATATACTGTCTTCCCCCTCATATTGTGGTATGCTGTACTTCAATGAAATTTGGGTGTATTTTTATAATCTTTTGGGTGTATTAGATATTTTATTTGGTGTTTCACAAATGTTGCAGAACATGACCATTGAAAATCATCCAGATGAAAAATTCTTACAGCCTAAAACTAGAAAGCCATTTAAAGTCCAAGACTACCCAATATTTATACCCTTTTTGGACCTCAAAAAATTAGCATCACATCGATATGAAAGTTTTCGTTTCTAAAACTTCTTATCACAATTCTTTGGTTATGTGCCAATTAAACTAAAACACTGTTCAATGTGGACATGCTTCAGATTTTTGCACTTGTTTGCTATTCAGAGTATTGGTGGATATGGGTAGCTGACGTAAGAAAGAAAAATTTTATATACTTGACCCGTATCACAAGGAGTGTCCCTCCAAAGTCAAAATGAAGCTAAATACGTTTGTTGTAAGTTGTTTCTATATTTTGTGTTTTAATATTTGGGTGTATTTCTGTTCAAAATAAGGTGTAGTTTGTGATCCTTTGGGTGTATTTCTTTATTAAATTTATTCTTATATTTTGCTTTGTTTTTTGCTTTTAGGGATATGTAATTTTGAGAATGAGGGTATATGCTGGGGCACCTCTAAAAAAAAAGGATCATGAAATTGAACCACCATACATTAACATCTCAGGTCAAAAAACAAGGTATAAATCTTTCACTCTGAAAATTAACCTTTTCTATATTAATTTGCTAATTTATTTTTATTTTTCAGCTATGATTGTGCTATTTATGTAATGAAATGGCTTGAAATAATTCAACCTGAAAACATTAAAAGAAGGAAGTATGAGTGGGACAATTGGACTCAAGTAATTGTGTTTAAAACTATATAACTCTTTATTACTTTACTAAATTAATATAGTTTATTAAAAAGAATATTCTTTTAAATTGTAGGAGGAGATGGACCACTTTAGAGTAGAATTTGCTTCCCGGATTCTATTTCATGAAATGAATCAAGACAGAGCTGAAGCCATTAGGGGAAGTGAAGCAGTAAGATTGTCCAAGCCATCCTCACTATTATTGAGTCTATATTGTCAGATACATTCATATGATATTGACAATGATTAATCTAAGTGTTATGTATTCTTGGAATAGTTTGAACACTTGTTATAAACTTTTGCAAATATAAATTTTTTTTCCATAATTAAATGTCTCTGCTGTATTCAAAAGCTCTAAATTACAGGTTCTAAAAAAATGAAGGAAAACAACACCAAACCTGTTATACACACAAAAAATTGAATTTTACACCCAAATAATTTTACTATACATCCAAAATTCTATTCCCTAATGCTGGATCCCTAAAACCTAAACCCTAAACCCTTAAACCCCTAAACTGTAAAACCCTACATCATAAACCCTAAACCTTAAACTCCAAACTCTAAACCCTAAAATCTTAAACCCTAAACACTAAACTATAAAAACTAAACAAAACACTAATTTCTAACATAAATAGCAGCATCTGAAAAATATAAAAAAAATTTGATTTTTACATCCAAAAAATTGAATTTTACACTCAAATATTTTCATTATACACCCAAAATTCTATCCCCTGCTGCTGGATCCCTAAAATCCTACACCATAAACCCTAAACCCTAAAACCCTAAACCCTAAACCCTAAACCCTAAACCCTGAACCCTAAAACCCTAAACCCTAAATCCTAAACCCTAAAACCCTAAATTCTAAACCCTAAACCCTAAATCTTAAACCATCAAAACTAAACAAAACACTAATTTTTAACATAAACAGCAGCATATGAAAAATATAAAAAAAATGATTTTTACACAAAAAAATTGAATTTTACATCCAAATATTTTCATTATACAACCAAAATTCTATCCATTACTGTTGGATCCCTAAAACCCTACACCATAAACCCTAAACCCTAAAACCCTAAACCTCTAACCACTAAACTCCTAATCCCTAAACCCTAAACCCTAAACCCTAAAACCCTAAACCCTAAACCCTAAACCTTAAACCATAAAAACTAAACAAAACACTAATTTCTAACATAAACAGTAGCATCTGAAAAATATAAAAAAATTGAATTTTACACTCAAATATTTTCATTATACACCCAAAATTCTATCCCCTGCTGTTGGATCCCTAAAATCCTACACCATAAACCTTAAATCCTAAACACTAAAATCCTAAATCCTAAACCCTAAACCCTAAACCCTAAACCCTAAACTACTAAACCCTAAACTCTAAACCTTAAACCATAAAAACTAAACAAAACAATAATTTCTAACATAAACAGCAGCATCTAAAAAATATAAAAGTAAAATGTCAAACACAAAAAAATTCAGAAATACAACAAAAAAATTGAGCGTTACACCAATATCCTGTAATTATACACCCAAAAAACTATCCCCTACTGCTGGTTCCTTGAACTGATAATTCATAACATCTCTGTGATATTGGCTGGAATTTGGTCGCACCACTGATGCAGCATCAAAAAGGTTTAACTGGAAATAATAAACTCGCATATTAGCAAAACTATTACCAAAAAAATTAAACTCAATCACCACTTATTTAAAGAACATCATTTTTACCTCGTTTAGAGCTTTCATTTTCTTCTTCTTTGAGGCATTTGCAATATGTTTGTCTAATTTTAAACCTAGCCTATTTTTTGGACGTCCTCTTGTTTGAACCCTTGGAGGGCTTTGAAGCTTGTTAACGGATTCCAAGTTGGCATTTTCATGAGATAATGAACATGTCCCCTTCCTTTTGGCTTTCAGTTCTTCCATCTCAACCATGACGTTATCGTAGGCATGGTGCAGAATGGAAGTCAGCTCCTTGGATTCTGATGCATATTCGCATATATTTTGCGAACGAAACACCAATTCGTCAAACTTCTTGCTTCTTGCCTCCAATAGTGGCTCGTCGTGGCTGCTCTTGATGTGTGTGTGTCGCCTCTTTACCTTCTTGCTCCATCGTTCCAATATATATCTCAGTGACACTTGGGTTACTCGTTCAAAGCTTATCACGCTTAGGGTGTGATGGCACAATATCCCTCTTGACTCGAATAATAAGCACTGGCATTTCACTTGGGCTGCTACTGAGTCGTAAGTAACCGCAAACTTGTTGAATATTGAGCTGGAAACTTGTTTTCCAACTTTGTATACTGAATAGCCTAGAGCAGAGTTCATTAATCTTGTGATGCAATTCACCTTCCCTCTAAATTGTACTTGGACTTCCCTAAACTTTTGGTGAATGTACACATGTTGAAACTGAGCTTCTATGGAGGATTTTGTTGCACATGGTATAACGGTGTGAAAATCTACAGCATCGGATTCTCTCTCTCTTTGCTCCCTGCTTTCGAGGCAATTATCGTATTATTTGAGAAATTAGATAAGTGAGCTGTTCTGGGTAATGAACTTGTTAAAAAATGAATGCATGCTCTCACTCCTTTGTGTGCTTCTCATCCCGGCCCAGAAGTGGTGATCCAGATAATTAGAACCCATATATGACGGTCTTCGTAAAGATCTGCAAAATACACCCAAATCAGACTATATTACACCCAAAAACATGCAATTTACACCTCTGCTATAGATTTTAAACATCATCACCTAAAAGCTACTTGTTGTCCACAAGACCATACTTCAGTAAACAATCATTCCAATTCCTATCAAATGACTCTTTGGTATGAGAGTTTCAAACAACTTAGCTCATTTCTTGTTCGATTTCTGTGTGTCCCTTGTAGCTGTTTAATTTGCTTGGAATCTTCTTCGTGATGTGCCAAATACACCAACGGTGAATTGTTGTAGGCATACAAGCCTCTATAGCCCTTTTCATTGACGCGCATTGATCAGTGAGAATCCCTTTCGAAGCATTTCCTCCCATGCAACGAAGCCAACATTGAAATAACCATTTGAATGATTCAATATCTTCATTTTTCATCAAAGCGCATCCAAGAAGTGTTGACTAACCGTGGTGATTCACCCCGACAAAAGAACCACAAACTAAATTATACCTGATACAAATTACGAGGAAACATAATTAAAATCATTACATACACCCAAATAATGATTTTATACACCCAAAAACATCCAATATACACCTTTGCAGTAAATTCATAAAACAACACACAAAACAGAATTAAAATCATTAAATACACCCAAATAATAATTTTATTCACCCAAAAACATCCAATATACACCTCTGTAGCAGATTCATAAAACAACATTAATTTAGCATGTTACCTGTTTGTATTGTAGGTGGTGTCGAATGAAATAACATCTTTGAAATACTCAAAGGCAGCTCTGCTCCTTGCATCGGCCCAAAAAGCCAGCTTAATCGACTGATCGTCCTCGAGTTCGAGCTCAAAAAAGAAATTCCGATTCTTCTCTTTCATTCTTAATAAGTATTTCCCGAATTCTTTTGCATCTTCTTGTTCCGAAATATTCCGTCCGCACTTCTCTCGTGATGTAATTCCTCATGTCTTTTTCGATAAAATTTAACTCGCGGTGACCCCCAGCTGCCGCAACAAATGATTGATAAGTTTTGCTTGGTCTGATACTAACTTTCTCGTTATTCTTTATTGTACGACGAACAAACATGCTTAGTTCTCTGTGCTGTTTGAGTATCTCTGCTTGAGTTGGACAACAAGAATGTGAATGATGCAACACGACCTTCGAAATAATCCAAGCACCAACATCCTTCAATGTGTGTATATAAATTCTTGTAGGACAATTTAAACCAGCTATGGGATTTGTCTTCTCGGTCAGAGATATTTTGGATTTCCATTTTCCCTCCCTGCTACATGTAATCAATTGATTATTAATTTCGTTTCCCTTTTTATTTGTGCTCCGAACTCTTGTAGAAAAATCTGCAGCCTTCGCATAGTCCTTATAAAAATTTTTAGCATCTTCAAGGGTATTAAAAGTCATTCCAACCTTGGGAACAAAGTAGTCATCAACAACACAGAGGGGCTGCAAAATACACCCAAAAATACACCATGTTAAAAACAAGGATATACTATAGAGTTTCTGCACGTCATAAAAAATAATAATTCAACTAAAATACACCCAAATATTCTTGATCTACACCCGAATGACAACAACTCAACTAAAATAATAAGAAAAGGCATAAACTGTAAATACACCCAAACTTCTCTAAAATACACCCAAATAGTTCTGATCTATACCCGAACGTCTGGTATAAAATACACAAAATTAATAAAAACTAATACATTAGATTCAATTCACAGTCAATGTTCATGCATTAATTTCACAATCAATGTTCATGCATTATTCAGCTAGACAATCATAAATGACTAACTGCATCAAATTCATATTCAATAATTAACTGAAAATAAATCACACCTCAGGAACTTCATTCGATTCAAATTCAAAATCCACTTCGCCCTAGTTCAGCTGATAATCTGAAGTTGAATCATCTATTATCTTCAAAACGATTTCAAAGTTTGATTTCAGAAATCATGGAAATCGAGAAAAACGAAGCAAGAAAACAGAAAGAGAAACGCACGTAAATGACGAAAGAGAAACCAGTGAAAAATGCACGTAAACAACGAATGAAAAGGCAAAGAGAAACGCACGAACGAGATCGAACAAAGAAGGCAAAAAATTCGAAAAAGAAACTGAAATTCTTTGAAAAAAGAAAGTTATATATTCGCGCGTTAATTAATTTAAAAGTCTGTTAAAAAGGCGTGTGAAACACATATGTCACAAGAGGCGTGTTTGAGGATATATATATATATATATATATATATATATATATATATATGAATGAGAAGATGATAGAACAGAAAGAGAAGGAGGAAGATAAAAATAGAAGAAAAAAATAATGAGGATAATGAGAACGACAACCATGATAATAGAAAAAAAAGAAAAACAAAAGATTTAGTTATATAAAATGTTTAATTGTTTATAGTCAGGGACGAACATACAGGGCGAGTGGAGGCCTCGGCCCTCCAATTTTTTTAAAAAAAGATTAATAGTAATAAATTATTAAGTATGATTTAATTTTTTTAAATGTATTTAATATTCAGTCTAATATAAATAAAAGTCCAGCCTGACTTAAATATTAATGATTTTTAATATCTAAAAAAGTAAGTAATAATATTTAAAAAATCTGAAAAGATATTGTTACTAATATTTTTTAATTAAATAAAATTTTTTAAATCACATAAAGTAGATTTTTTTTCTTTTTATGTGCATCCTTTTTGATTCATTTGGTGTTAATTCTCTCTGTTTCAACTATTACAATTGAGAGATCTTTTTCAGCAATAAATATTGTGAAGAATAACTCATAAACAAAATGAAATGTTAATTTCTTGCTAATTGTCTTTTAATTATATTGAAAAGAAAATTGCTGAAAATTTGACACAGATTCTATTATCAATAAATTTTATGATACGAAGAATCGACCACTTCGTTAATAAAAAGTACATACATATTTTTTGTACTTTAAAATATATTCTCTATCGATATATTTTTTGTAATATATTTTATATTATATAATTTTTTGTATAATTTTTTAATATTATATATGTTATTACCCTCCAGAATAATATTTCTGGATCCGTCCCTGTCTATAGTATTTACTTATCTAATATTTTTATTAAATTAAATACATCGATAATAATTTTTTTTTCACAATCATTTATAATTTTTTTAAATAATTATTTTTTTTTAAAATAACTACTTTAGAAACACGACAATATATAATTTGATCAAAATCAAACTTACTAAAATATTAATTTTTTTTTAATTTCTAAAATTTAAACAGAAAATTATTGATTTAGGAGACCAAATTATTATATTGGGATTTAGAATTTTTAAATTTTGAATTCTACTTTAGAGAATAAAATATGATGTATCATTATTTATTTTATAGATGAAATTAAAAAAAATATAAAAAAATATTTAATAATAAGAGATCTCACTTTATTTTCTAAAATAAAAATCTAAAATTTAGACGATCCAAATTTATTATCTTAAACAATCTTACTCTTGTAAGTTGTAACTAGAAGTTATTAGTTATTACACACATCTTGAAAAGAAGAAAAAAAAAAAAAAAAAGAAAAATGAAACACCCACACAATCTACGGCGTACACATGTCGCACATCATCTTGATTTACATTTTGTTTCTCATGCACTACCAAAAGACAAGTATGATAGCAGCATGAATATGCATATGCTTCTTTTTCATGTCCTTTGATCATCAACCACCTAATGGATCGGATCTTAACCATAACACTGCAACGCTCTCCTAATGCCACGCTTTTCAAGACTCAATCCCCTTTCCTCATACGCAATCCCTTCTTTTCAAACAAATTCTAAGCACTTCAATTTTAAGTGTTTCTTCTTCTCCTTTCATCAATAGACACATGATTTTTCCCTTTCGTCAAAAATGGAAGTTACTCCTGCTAATTTCGTGATTGCGTTCTTCTCATTTTGTTTTACAGCGTTTTTCACGTTTTTGTAAGTACTCCCGAACAATGTTTTAATTTATATTTTGAATATTAATTTTTTCAGTTATTGTTCCTTTTTTATGCCTTTGTGCTATGAATGCAAGGTTTACAAATTTTTAATGGATTGAATTAAATTCAAATTCTTGTTGCACGTTTTAAAATTGGGGAATCAATTTAACTGATAAATTTGTTGCTAGTAAGTGTGCATGTGTGTAAGCAATGATTGTTCCTCATTGGCATGAAATGGATTATGGGAAGGAAAATCCATGTGATTTTTAGGCTTAATGATGGTCCTTTTTTTCTTGTTGAAGAGACTTCCTACAATTGAAGGGAAAGATTGTTATTAGTTTTTGGGAATCAAAGTTTGGATTGGTGGAAAGTGAAGATATTGCATATGGAAAAGTGAAAATGGATGTGTAAAATTTACATGCATAAGACTCTGTACTAAGCTGATTGCAGTAGATATCTGGGTTACTTTGGTCTTCCCATGGCTTAACAAGATTTACATTGAGAGACGAAGTTTTCTTTTCCCTACAAAGTATTTTTTTTCTCTTGATAGTTGGAACAAAATTCTGAAGATTTGAAAGAGTGGTTTTGTTGGAAAAAGAAGAATTTGACAAGGAGTTTGAGCAGTCATGTGTTTAATTAATAGGATCATTGCTTGTTTTATGAAGTTGTCTGAACATTGTCCTTCATAAGGTCTTCCATTTCATGTATCAAATTCCTTGTACAAGAGTCTTTAAAGTTCGTAGAGATTCATGAATCATGACTAATTGATCATGTAGGCCTGGGAATTTCTTTATTTTCTTAAATAGTTATGCATCAATTTACATACTAGGCTTCAAGGTTTAATATTGAACGTTCAAATGTCATTATGTTGTTTATCTTGTAATTAGTGTTTCATGCAAGGACCATGTTGTTACCTGATTATGATGATGCATCCACTGCAGATTTGTTTGTGCATTCTCGGTTTGGATTGTGAGTAAGATTTTGGGTGCAAGAGTTGGATTTCGTGTTGGTGGATGTAATCGTATAAGAGACATTGTCGTGAGGTTTAATAAGGTTATTCTTCTTCGCCTTAACTCACTAGCTTATTATCATAGTAACAATTTTGATGCCAAGGGTAATTGATGTATATTGACTGAAGAAATTAAATAACATTTTCCTCTAATCTCTCCAAGTTTCATCTGAAATGTAATATTTCCTAGGCTATCAAATCTTTGATGAAATAGCTATGATGAGCTTAGTTCCTATTTGGCCAAGATTCTTCCTTCTATTAACTAATTTTTTATAAAACAGTGTGCAATAAAAGTTGGTTTTGCTGCATTTTGTATAGAATTAATTTCTAATTATCATCATCTAAGTAATTAAAAATCATATCCTAAAACAAAGCACTTTCCTGTGGAACTATTAAATTTTTTTATTTTTATTTATAACTCATTCATGTCTCGACACTCCATGAGTGGAGAATTATTACAATAATTGGACTCATCAGTTGATACTAAGAGAAGACAGATAAATTCACATTTTCAAAAATTAAAAACTCTAAAATAAAACAAAGAAATGTAGTATTTTACTCAAAAAAATACCAAACTCTTAAATAATTCTGACTTTAGTTCGTGACATTCCTTCTAACTAATGTTTTTGTTGTGTGACATAGATTGAGAATACTACCACTGAAAGTGGTTCTAAACTTCTAATTATCCCTTCCCAAATTTATTCATACATGGAGTATTGTGCAATGTCCATCCTTATTATGAGACGCTTGGCTCAATTGATTTGTTTTAATTATTCTCCAAATCCTAAATTATGCTTCTTTTATTCTAATGATTTATTTTATTTTATTTTACCTTTTTTTTTGAACCAGAATTGTGTCTACAAAATCTGATGCATTATTATGTTGATTTATGACATGAACAGGGTGCTGTGGAATCTGTATATGTTAGTGAAATTAAAATCATCTTGCGTCATTCCTTGGTTGAACATGTTGCCGGTGTTAGTTCTTTGGATCCAAAATTGCAACTATCAATATGCAAGTTAGAAGTTGTTACGAGACCTTCTATTAAAAGCCCTGCAAAGAAGAAAACTCAGAAGTCCCGTGCTCGTAGTTCAAGCAAGGGAAAGGGAAAGGGAAAGGGGAATAAAAAGTGGATAATGATAAGCAACATTGCCAAATATTTGTCTGTTTGTGTGACAGATATAGTTCTAAAGGTATGCATTTATATCATTACAATTTCCTTTTAGTTTGCCCAAATTCATGTTGACTGTAGTATTTTTAACACTGCTGTGTGTGTATATATCAAAATTTATTAGTAGAATTATTTTCTTTGCCAGGTAAAATAAAATTTTAAAATATCATGTGTACTTTTATATTTAAACTTGCTTGTATTTTTTTTGTTTAGACCTTTTTAGACGCTTGTCTTTGGGTCACTCAGAGTCTCTTTTAAATGACACAGACACCTAAATTTGCACTTGAGATAAGGGAGTTGAATGTGGATATATCTAAAGATCAAGGGTCTGAAACAAAATTGTTTGTTAGGGTAAACATTTTGCCCATTGGTGTTCGTATTCATGGGCCTCAAATGGGTGATCAATTGTCCAATCCTACAAGAAAAGGGTACATAGCTCCTAACCAAGCATCTGCTACAGCTGCAGAAAAGTCTTCTGGTTCTTTTATGTGTGAAAAATTCAACGTTTCATGTGAATTTGATCATAATAGGTACTATTCTTTCCGATATACTTTTTAATAGAAAATATTAATCTTTCACTTCTTGGATATGTGGATGAAAAATAGGAAGTGGACTTGTGTGTAAGACAAGAACAAGTTGATATGAAAGGAGATCAAAGGGAAAAAGTAATAGTTTCTTTTTTTTCAAATAAATGTTCTACAAGGGTCTACAACATATAACATAGAGAAACTATTACCTAATAAACATTAATTTACTTGATGATTGTTTGCCTGAACTTTGGTTTAAATATTGTTATCATATATTTTCTTAGATATATTATTCTTAGTTTGCAAGTCTTTAAACTATTTTTGTGAGGACATTAAGTTAACTCATTTGTCAATTCTAATATGAAAATGTTTTACTTGATAAAGTATCAATCAATTTCAATATCCTTGGTTTTGTTATATTGCAATGGATTCTGACTATGAACAATGCTAGTTGTTGATTTTGTTGTCAGATAAATATTGATGGGAGCTTCATATTTTAGTCTTGGGGTCATCTAATATGGTTTTTAAGTACTTCATATTCTTGGGAGTTTCAATTTGTTAGCAAATGAATTTTGAGTGCTTTTTCAAGAGGATGAGCATGTTTTGAAACGCCTCATATTGACTAGAATTGCATACACCAATGAGTACCAGTTTGAGTGCTACTCATTAAAAAAACAAAGTCCAGCTTTTTCAGATGTTGCCATTGTAGTGAGCTTATTTAATTTTATATTTAAATACTTTAATTTTTCTTTTTTCTTAATATTTAATTTTATCCATCCATTGCTCCTTAACTATTCTCTTTCTTTTATCCTTTGGAGACAGTGAAGTAGGTACCATTATTAAGAATGTGGATATTTCTATTGGAGAGATCATGGTGAATTTGAATGAGGGGATTCTGGTTAAGAAAAAGAGTTCTTTGGAATCTCACTCTACCCCTGATATAAGTACAACACCAAGTGAAGATTCTATAAGCATACAAGAGCCATTAAGTAAGCAGCAAAAACTTGCGGCCAACATTTCTAAATTTCCTGAGAAGGTTTGGTTTTGATTTTTTTTTTTATACTTATTTGGTAACCTTTTTGCATTTTTTTTTAAATCACGATGTGCATTTCTAAGCCTTATATACTAGAAGAAAATATATATAAGTTTGATAAACAACTTCTCTGTTTATGTGGGGTAGAATTCTTGCAACTATCCTCAGATAATAAAAAAGACAAAAACATATTAAAATCTTAGAGAATACATCAATATATAATATATGAGGTGCATTTTACTTCAACTATCCTTACTTTAACAATTTCTTTAATTATCATTCATGTTTAAATATTTCATTATTATCTACCTTGCCAAAATATCTAGAGATTAGAGAGCTGGAAAATGTATTATCCTCCCTGTGGACAATCATTAGTTCATATTTTTTATTTAAACCTATGATCATTTTTTGTACTCTTCTTTTTCCATTTATTAAAAGTAAAATTTAGTTGGTATCTTGAAGTGAGTGTTGGGTTTGCCTTATAACCATAGATTATTCTATGATTACAAGTTATAGGAAAAGAAAAGAAGCTAATTGTTTGTGGAAGTCTGCTATATAGCTTTGGTTGTAGTATAATTCTCACACCTAAATGATTTGTTATTCATAAAAGTTTAACATGTTTAACATAGGGAAATAGTAAAAAGTCTTTTAGAGGAACCTTACTTTTAAATATGTTGATATTAGAGGCTTTGATTCATTAATAGTTCTTTTTGGTTTGTTCTTGCATTTAAAATGTAGATATCATGTTTTGGATATCTTTTCTTAGCTTGAGACAAGTCTTCGGTCTTTTCACCATAAACATCTTTTTGATATAGTCTCTCTTTCAAAATATGCTAGATGTTTTCTAGGTTATTTAGTTTCACCATATTATTATATCTAGTAGTAGCTCATCATGTTTTTCATGAAAGGGTAAATAACACATAGACTATTTGGTTAGAAATCTCAACTAGTTACAAAGTTGTATTTTTTGAAAATACGAGTTGTAGGTTGTCCCTTCTTCTAACTAAACATTTTTTCCTAGTTGTATTGTGTTGGCTCTGTATTTTTGAAAATGCCAAACATTGTCTCTCTTAGGTGCTTTGGCTTGACTCTTAGTATGGTTTTGTTTTTTTCTATTCTATCAACTCACATATAAGCCTGAATGCGGGTGTAACTATTTTATGGAATTTGCGCCTTTTCTTTGGTTCTTCCCTTCTTGTTTTTGTCGTTCCAAATAGTAGAATAAATGAACTATTAAACTCCTAACCGTTTTTTCTCATTAAAAAGTTCTCTTGTTTATGACAAACAATTCCATAGACTTCGATTTTTCTTTTCTGTTTTTTTGCCCTTCTTTTATGTTGAATTGCATGGGTAATTTTTTTTTGGCCTTTTGACAACTTGCTCAAACATTATACTTCTTCTATCCATCTATAAGTGTCTTCTTTAGGCAAATTAAGTCAATTTTTTCTGTTTGAGGCCATTTCGTGATCAATCTTGATTCAAAAACTTTAAAAGACATTATACATAGACAATGTGAATACATTCTTTATTAGTTGCCATGCTGTGGATAACTCTAATTTTTATGGTTGTCTAATTTCCCCCAAAACAAGAGACATTTCCTTTTTAAACACTGATTTTGCTTAGGGAAAAATGTGAATTCTTGCAAGTTACTCAAAATAACCTTTTTTATTGTAAGATATAAAAACATTTATGTTTCTTTAATTAAAATTTTTTAGAGAATTAATCTTGGCCAAGATATTAGAGCCTTTATGATTAAGTAGTCTTGAGTTGGGTTCTTGTTCCCCTAGTTCTTCTAAATAAAAGTTAAATATCGAAACTAGGGAAGATAGTTCTTGGCCTTTGGTACTTCATGCCTAATAAGTTTTTGCAATTGGGATGTGTTTAAATATAAATGCATGTGTATACCTTTACCTAATAACTCATGCCTTGGTATCTTGCTTTTGTTTATTTCGTTAATTTAATTTGGCAATTTTAGACCCTCTTGAAAGTAAGAGCACTTGTTTGCTTTACCATCTATCAATTTTTGTTTTAAAAAATTATATATAGTGGTTATTAAAATAATTTTAATGTCAATTATTGAATTATAATGTCATTGATAGGTCAGCTTCAACCTGCCAAAAGTGGATGTAAAATTTACCCATCGGGAACATGGTATTTTAGTTGAAAACAGTATCACGAGTATCCAATTGAACATCAACAAATTTCGATCCATTGAGGATGTTGGCGAGATCACACAAGTTGATGTCCAACTGGTGTTTACTGAAATTCATGTATGGAGTATGTTTATTAATTATTAAAGTTCTTGTGATATGATTTTTCTCTTTTCATCTTGTTTCTGGCTAACAGTTTTCTTTTGTACGATTGATACTACAGCTACTTAGAGAAGCTGGTTCTTCAATGTTGGAGATATCCAAGTTGGATCTAATATTTTTTGTGTATGTTCCAGTACAGGCAAGTAATTTGCACTCCACATAAGCATCTTCTGTGCTTGCAAAAATGGTACTTTTTTGTGTTTAATCAATCTATTAAGTAGAAGCACATGAAATTCCTACCAAGGTGAGAGTATGCTTCTAGGCTCTTTGAACATCTACAAAAGTACTTATAGGTCATCGACTAAAATGGCTCTCCCATTAATGGTAGGATTCAATATAGTCCTTTTGGTATGAAATATACTTCATAACAAAACCATAGTTTAGTCCCTAATAAAATTTTGTTCACCATATTAGTCTTCCAACAATGTTAGTCATAAAATTGGCCCTAAATTAATTGAAAACAATTATCACATTATTCATGTAAATAATATTTTTACCATATTAGTTATGGTTATGGATTAATGTGATAGAAATCTAATATTTGAATGTTACAAGATTAGAAAAGTTGATCTATTCACATGGATTGCCTTCAGTAAGTATCTATTAGTCTCTCTAAATTGAATGAAAAACATTATAATTTCCATAAGCATATTTTACCAAGGGTCAGGATTAGCTTACAATTACATTAAGTGTAAGTCTTGTTAACTTGTACCATTAAATAACTTTTGTTCTGTTTTTTTCCAAGAATTGTGAGTTTTATCAATCTAATATTTAAGTTAAGATATTTCACCACATAGATCAATTTAAAATTTTATAAAATTTGGAAGCTGTTTAATTTTCATCTTACCACTTTATTGATGTATAATCCAACACTAAAAGTTATTTTACTGTATAACTAAACAAAATTTACAATGAGAGTAAACAGATCCTTACCTTTTAAAATTTATATATGTACATAATTAATTACAAATCAAAATGAATAAACTAATTATCACGAAAGTACTACTACTTAATTTCCATTATGTTTATTCAAGTTTTGATCGATCTACTATGTTTATTTTATAACCATCCACTAACTGCTTTAAAATTAGCATATTTTAGTCTTTTATGAATTATAACTTATGTTTAATAGTAACAGACAAGAGCTTATTTAAACTTTATAACACACAAAAAAAAGGATTGTGAGGTTTATAAATCCTCTCACCTCATTTTTACTTAGAGGATTCTAACTTTATCAAAAGATTTCATATTTTGCATTTAACTACTCTATTGCCATAAAGTACAGACTAGTTCTTGCTGACTAGCCTCATTGGTTTTCTTAGAAGGAAGAAAGACAAAAAATGAGGGTATTTAACTGAAGCATAACTCTCTTGGTTTTAATGAAAAGCATTCTAATAAGGAAACTATAAAATATGTGATTCCGAATCATGGAGCATGATCACTTTAGGGGGATATTTATTTTTCTGATTGTTTTTTGTGTGTCTTTCTTTCTATAGGTTCTTGTTTTGCTAATTTTTTTAACAAGGATCATTCATCCTTCATATCTTTGCATACCCTTTCCTTTTTAATAATACTTATTATTGTTCTATTTGTAAACAAAAGTACATGTGTAATCTAATTCTTGCAACTTTTCCCTTTTGGGTTCCATGTGTTATGGTGTTGTTCAATATATATTATATATTGTAGATTTACGATTCTTTGTAGTTTTTGGGTACACTGATCCTTCAATTTGGTTTTTTTGTTTTTTTTTTTCAGTCATTGTCACCTATTAGAGCTGAAATTGAAATTAATCTCGAAGGTTTTCAATGCAATATCCTAACTAACAGGTTAAGGCATTGGTTGCTTCTCCATTTGTCCAAGAAGAAAAGAATGGTTCTTCAAGAAGATTCTTCTGTTGTAAAACCAAAACCAAAACCAAAAACAAAATCTACTGATAAAATGGCTATCAAGTGGAAATGTACGGTGTCAGTTCCTGAGGTGACAATAATGCTTTTTGATATGGCTGGATCTCCGGCGTACTATGTGAGTGCTTATGAATATGGTTATCACTATTTCATAAAATAGAAACTTTTTAAATGTTGAAACATTATCTTGAAAATTATTAGATTTCTCACATTTTGTAATTAACAACCAATTTCATTTCAAATATGACTTTTTGGATGTCTTGGGTGCGTTGGTCAGTCCTGAATTAAATGACTTGTTTAAGAAATAAAAAAGATTCGGATCAAGTATTATTGAGAACAATTCATGCATCGGGTACATAGATATAATTTGAGTTTTGTTGAGAACAATTCATGAATCTAAGTTTATTGAGCATGTGTTTAATGTGTGGCATTAGAAACATGAAGTCTTAGATAGACAAGTATACTTAATCATGAAAGTATGCGTGCAATATGTATATATTTTCTAATAACAACTATATAAATAGTGTTTCTAGTTTATTTACTCCAACAAGCAAGGGCTTATTCAACATAACACGATATAGCCAAAGGATCATTTTCTATTATTGTGAGCTTATTGCAGTTGTTGTTTTCCTTTTCATGTATTGCTCTACATTTTCAAGCTCCAAAGGATCATTTTCTGTTGCTGGATTTTAGTTTTCTTTAAAGGGCATTAATTGATAATTTTTATTGTAGGAAATTAAGTTACTCGGTGGTTTGTGTTTGATTTTTTTTTTTTTTTTACATTTATTTAGCTCCTTAAATCTCCACTAATGTTTATTCAAGATATGCTGTTTTGGATGACGTTATCTTTTAATACGTCTTAGCCATATTTGTTAGCTTAAAGATTTTTGTCAAAACATTCATTGGCAAGCATCCATTTACTATTTTCAAAATCTAGGGTTGCTTACAATCATCGCATCTAGTTGCAAACAACATTTCACATATGGGGACTACTGTACACTTTGAACTTGGTGAAATAAATCTTAGCTTGGATGATGAATATAAAAAGTGCCTGGAAGAAAGCTTTCTTGGCATGGAAACAAACTCTGGCTCCATTATGCAAATTACAAAGGTCAGTTTGGACTGGGACAAAATGGACACGAAATCCTCCGAAGAAGACAGTTCTAAGGGTATGCAAAGTTTATCAGTTACTATAAATAATGTGCGAGTTGTTGTATCTGTAAAGCGTGTAGAACCATTAATAGCAGTAGCAATGCCCTTGCAAGCATTATTAAAAAGCTTATCTGCTTCAAAGAAGAAATCAACTCAGATCACAAAGCCTCCTCCACCAAAACCTCCGTCTGGAAAGGGAGCTAAATTGGTGAAATGCAATCTGGAACAATGTTCACTGTATATATTTGGGGAGACCGAATTGGAAAATGCAGTTATTCCAGATCCCAAGCGAGTCAATTATGGTTCACAAGGTGGTAGGATTGTAATAACCGAATCAGCTGATGGTACCCTGCGCACTGCAAGCGTAATGTCCAATAGTGAATACCCAAAGCTTAAGTACTCTATCTCTCTTGAAATTGTTCATACAAAGTTGTGTTTAAATAAGGAAAAACAATCCACTCAAATAGAACTTGAAAGGACTCGATCCAATTATGAGGAATACATAGAGGAAAATGATAGGCCAGTGACAAAGGTGGCTTTATTTGATATGCAGAATGCCAAGTTTCTACAACGCTCAGGTGGCGTTAAAGAGAATAGTACCAGGTCACTTTTTAGTGTTACTGACATTACTGTGAGGTGGGAGCCCGATTTACAAATATCACTGATGGATTTTGTTCTTCGATTGAAATCTGTAATGCATAATAGCAAGCTTCAGGAGCAAGGTAATGAGAATGTTGAAGATTTGTCTAAAGCTAAAGATGCTCCAATACCAGAACCAAGACATGTTGAGAAGAAGAAGAAGAAAGAACAAATTTTTGCAGTTGATGTAGAAATGCTAAATATATCTGCTGGGTTGGGAGATGGAGTTGAAGCAACAGTTAAGGTGCAATCAATTTTCTCTGAGAATGCTCGCATAGGAGTGCTCCTCGAAGGACTTATGTTTGGTTTTAATGGGGCTAGAATCATCAAGAGTAGTCGAATGCAAATTTCACGAATTCCTAGTAAATCTATTAGCTCATCTATTGGCCCAACCTTGGATTGGGTAATTCAAGGACTTGATATCCAAATTTGTATGCCATATAGACTGCAACTCCGAGCTATTGATGATGCTCTTGAGGATATGTTGAGAGCTTTGAAGCTAATTATTGCTGCTAAGACTAGTATAATTTTTCCTGTGAAGAAAGAGAGTTCTAAAGTCAAGAAACCTAGTTCAGGGGTAAAGTTTGGATGCCTAAAGCTTTTCATACGCAAGCTAACTTTTGATATTGAGGAAGAACCTATCCAAGGATGGCTCGATGAACATTATCATCTGCTAAAAAGGGAAGTGGGCGAGCTAGCTGTTCGGATGAACTTCCTTGATGAATTTGTATCAAAGGCCAATCAAGGGTCGAAATCTAATAATGATGATACTACTACTGTTAATTCTTCTCAAGGAAAGAATGTTGATGGTAATGATATTGAAGTTAATGCAAGTGACTCTTCAACTATTAATTCTATGAGGGAAGAAATTTATAAACAATCATTCCAACAATACTATCAGGCATGTCAGAGCCTAGTGTTATCAGAAGGTTCAGGTGCTTATAAAGATGCTGGCTTTCAAGTTGGTTTCAAACCGAGTGCTTCAAGGATTTCCCTTTTGACGTTATCTGCATCAGACTTGGATGTAACCTTGACAAAAATTGATGGTGGAGAAGATGGGATGATTGAACTTCTAAAGAAGCTTGATCCTATCATTCTTAAACATAATATACCATTTTCGCGAATGTTTGGAGCAAACATTGTCTTACGCACTGCTTCTCTTGTCGCCCAGATTCGTGATTACACATATCCTCTTTTCTCTGGAAGTTCTGGCAGATGTGAAGGCAGCGTTGTCTTAGCTCAGCAGGTAATATTGACAATCCTGATTTCTTTCATCATTCTTTATATCTTTTTCATTAAGTTGATTTCATATTTTTACCACCAAGTTAAGGTTTAATAGGTTCTTTTAATGCTATTTCAACTAATAGCTTATGGTGTTTTACAAATTGGAACTTCTATAATAAATGGTCCAAAATTCAGTTCATACCATTCTCATCCTTCAAATAAAATGTGATTGGGGGATCTGTATATCTCACAAGTATATATAAAAATAATTTCAAAAATATAGTTAGAATACTTAGAAATAAATGACTATGTAACTAAATTAAAAATACTATTTATTTATGATAAATAAAAGAACCAACAATAGGAAAACAAAGATAAATAATTTATATTCAAACTTTATCAAAACCATATAAACTTGTAATAATATTTGAAAATTCTTCCATTTTAGTATATGGTTTTTATGTTTACTCTTTTTCATTATAGTGTTCACTATATTCATTAGCTACTTTCCTTTTCCTTCGCAAATAATCTCTTTATCTAGCATTCCTTTTTTTGTGATATTATTATGGTTGCGATTAAATAGACACTCAAAATTACAAACAACATACTCTTAACTGACAAAAAGTTTGAGTATTTATTTACCTTTAGCTTATTAACTTGGAATTTTATCTAGATATGAACTTTAAATATCATGCTATTGCTATTGTAGAATGCACTTCCTTAATTACATTAGGGATCACTAATGAGGCCAATTGACAGTTATGGAAAAATAGTAGTAGTCTCTATTTTTTGGAGCCTCAGACAAAATAATGTAGAGCAAGAGAACACCAACTTGAAATATAAAAGTGTCAATATTTAATGGCACATTTTTAATCTTAGAAATTGTATAATTGATAATTGATAAATGAATTATATAGGGATAAATATTGGAGCTCGATATTTAGTTATAAAGAAATTATGTCTTGTTGGAATAATAATGGTTATGAAATATGAAAAAATAAATAATTAACTAAAAAAACAAGATACTAGCTAGTTTAACCATTGTCTTTTTGTCCACATAACCATTAGTGCTCAATTGAACCCTCACAAAAATTAGTACAAATTTGCTAATAAATTGATATGTTTAGCTGCCAATATTTTATAGTGTAACTTTTTATTTGAAACTTTTAAATAAAATTTAAAATACTACAGAATATACGACATATTTGTGCATGATTTGCACTTCAAACTGATAGGACTTAAATGAGTGGGCATGTTAGATATAAAACATGTTCTTGTTCTTTCATAAACTTTTGGAAGAAGGATCCATGATAAAGGATCCTAATTATGTAATAAATATGAAAATGAAATATTGTTTCATATTACTTGCAACTGAAAAGAAATAAGTTTGCTACCACTTTAACTCAATATGATTTTCAGTTGGGAGATTGTCTACTTGATATTCAATCTGATCATATTTCTATTGTTTCAACTAGGCAACCTTCTTTCAACCTCAAATGCTTCAGGATGTTTACGTTGGAAAATGGAGAAAGGTTTCCATGCTTCGATCACTTACTGGTACTACTCCACCAATGAAGTCATATTTAAATTTGCCAATACATTTTCAAAAGGGTGAAGTGTCATTTGGTGTGGGTTATGAACCCGTTTTCGCTGATATTAGTTATGCTTTCACAGTAGTAATGCGAAGGGCTAATCTAAGTGTCATAAAACCTGGTCCACTTATTTTGCCACCAAAAAAAGAGAAGAGTTTACCGTGGTGGGATGACATGAGAAACTATATCCACGGAAAAGTCTCTTTAACGTTATCTGAAACAAAATTTCATCTTTTGGCAACTTCAAATCCTTATGAAAAGCTTGATAAACTTGAAATTGTAACAAGCTCTATGGAAATTCATCAGTCAGATGGTAAAATTTATGCTTCTGCCAAAGATTTCAAGGTTCTAGTGAGCAGTTTGGAAAACTTGGCAAGTAAGCAAGGTTCTGAAATTCCAGCAGGTGTGTCTGGTGCATTTTTGGAAGCTCCATTCTTTATTCTTGATGTTAGAATGGATTGGGATTGTGACTCTGGGGACCCCATGAATCATTTCTTATTTGCACTTCCAGCTGAGGGAAAGACTCGGGAGAAAGTATTTGACCCATTTAGATCCACCAATTGGTCCCTTCGGATGGACATATATTTCAGCTCCTTTCTTCCTTCGTTTGAGAAACAATCCTCATCCTCAATGGCTGGAACCAATACCCGTCCTTCTCATAATGTTTCACCTGCTTACACAATTATCAAACTTGGTGCTCATGATCTTGCATGGCTTGTGAAATTTGGTAACGTGATGTACCTCCCTCCACATAAGTTACGTTTGTTCTCGCGTTTCCCTCGTTTTGGAGTTCCAAGGATTCTTAGATCTGGTAATCTTGCAATGGATAAAGTGATGACTGAATTTATGATCCGTATAGATTCCACACCAACTTGCATAAAGAACATCCCTTTCCATGATGACGATCTGGCCAAAGGATTAACCCTCACGATGAATAAGATGAAGTTTGAAGTATGTTTTAGTAGGGGTAGGCAGAAGTATGATTTTGAAAGCATTCGTGACCTTTTGTCAATTGTTTATGAAGGTGTCGACTTACACATGCCCAAAGCTTTTATAGATAAAGAAAACTCCACTAGCATTGCTAAATTACTAAACATAATACCAAAAACCTCTCAACCTTCAGCTGCATCTAAGGACAAAGCTAACTCTAAAGAAGGTGACATTGTCATACAAAAGAATAATGATGACGGGTTCATATTATCTTGTGATTACTTCATTATAAGGAGGCAGTCTCCAAAGATTGATCCTGCTAGATTACTAGCCTGGCAAGAAGCAGGAAAAAAATATGTTCAGCCAACCAATGTTCGGGGTCAACCTGAAAAAAGAAATGAAAGTGATGAGCATGAGCAGTCTGACCCAAGCGATGATGATGGTTACAGTGTGATAATAGATGACAATTGTCGTCGTGTGTTTGTGTATTGCCTTAAGATTTTATGGAACATTGAAAACAGAGATGCTGTTTGCTCCTGGATTGCTTGTCTAGCTAAAGCTGCTGCACCTTCCAAACCTTCTCCATCTCGACAGTATGCACGGAGAAAGCTTCTTGAGAAAACCAAACAACATGATGTGAGTACTAATGCAAACCAACAAGATCAGGGGGCTGAAAACCAGCAAAATAATGGAGCGAAAACCCATCAAGATGCAGTTGGAGTAGTTGAAAGCAATAAAGAATCAGAAGCTGAAACCCATCATGATGCTGCGATTGGAACTAAAACTAATAAGGATGATAGAGTTCAAGAAAACCATCAAGAGGAGATTTCTAAATGCCCTCCCGCTAGTAATATATCAGACTCTTCCTCTTTTCAAACCACTGAGACTTCTGGATCACTTCCAAAGCCACCAGATTTGACTAAGGTGGACAACTTGACACCTGGTGAGTATCATATATATATTGCTGATAACCTTTTGCTTGAGTAATTATGTTATTTCACTAATTCATTTATTTCCAGCAAAAAAGGAAAATACAGAAGATTCAACAGAAGGGACTCGACATTTCATGGTGAATGTTATTGAGCCACAATTTAATCTGCACTCAGAGGATGCAAATGTAAGTCCCAATTATTTATGCATTTTGAATTGAGTTAAATGGCCAAAATTGGTTTGCTTAAGGAAAATTCATTCCCATGACTAGAAACTTTAATTGATATTAACACGATATATATTTTCTCTTTTATTTTTGATTATTTCGAAAGATCTTACTTTTAGAAGTAGCAGCCAACTCTGCTTTTTTGTTAAGATCTATTTGAATTTGGTTCGTGTAATATATTCAATTTCTCATTAAAAAGTCCAAGCTTTTAGCCCACATGTTGTTTTCTTTTTTCCAAGGGATGTGTTAAAGTATGAAATCATTAATGTGCTTATACCTAGTATAAGCTTTTGGAAGAAATCATTCTTTCCATTGTCATAGGAATTTCTAAAATTTATCAGTCATGACAAAAGACAAATTGCAATATGAGTGATAAGAAAGAGATATATTCAAGATAAGTATCAAAGAATACCAATGGAGGAACAATAAAGGATTTCTAAATTATAAGAAACTTTACTATAGAATAATGGACATATAAGTCACTGAGGATGACCAATAGACCATGTTAAGATTATAAATTTTATGTAGTAAATGAAGAAAAGAAAGAGTAAAGATGATTAATATCAAAGTTGATATAGTATATTTTGTAGAGATGGGATGTAATATACAATATAATGTATTAAGCCTTTTTTATAATATCTATAATCCCTATTCCTAAATTACTGAAGAAATGAATAAACAAATCCTGAAATGTAGAAAAAAATATAGAAAAATATGGAGATCAATCCTAGAAGACTAATTCGTATCATAACTTTTCAGGGTAGATTTTTACTTGCTGCTGTTAGTGGTCGTGTCTTGGCCCAATCATTTCAATCGGTCCTTCAAGTTGGTCAGGAAATGATTGAGCAACAACTTAGCACTAAAGAACTGCCTACTGTTGTACCTGAAATCGCTTGGAAAAGAACGGAGATGTCTGTTATGTTGGAGCATGTGCAGGCCCATGTTGCGCCAACAGATGTTGATCTTGGTGCTGGAGTACAATGGCTTCCAAAAATTCTTAGAGGTTCTCCAAAAGTAATGCGTACAGGTGCTCTTCTTGAGAGAGTTTTTATGCCTTGTGATATGTACTTCCAATACACGAGGCACAAAGGATGTACAAACGAACTCAAGGTATCTTTTTCCCCACCTAGATATTAAATGCCTGAAATTTCAAGGGTTAATTTAGTTCCTTAGGTTACATCTCATAAGACAATTTATTCTAAACGGTTAATCATTAGGTAACCATTACAATTTTGTTAACTTGTCGTATTAATTGACACATTAGTGTGCCATGTGGCATGCACACCACATGGCATAAATGAATCTTTTTTTGAAGTTTTATGGATCGAAACAAAACAGGCTTGCTACTTAATTGACCAAATTAGGCCTTTACTCTGTAACGTGTACATATATCTTAGAATTAATCATATGTATATCATGCATCTTTTAATAATTCCGGCAAGATAGAATGATTTGATTCCTAGGTAATTTGATGTTCGCGAGTTCTTTCCTCATGTTCAATTGTGCATGTACATGTATAAATATATACATATGTAACACTATATTTTAAATTCAACTGGACTAGAATTCATACGCAATACACTCGTACCTTGCTTGTTCACTTCAAGGAACCCTTAAATCTTCCTCGATGACATTCTTGTCAATCAAATGTTGTCTTCCATAATCAAGTGTCTCATTTTGTATTGTTTCCCAAATAAGATATCCAATTGAATTGAGTGGGCCTAGCACAATAAGAGACTTATAATACACCCCTTCCATGCATAAAGACAGATAAATGCTTGTGACCCAACTAACAAACTTGTAATAAGCCTTCATATAGGAATTGTGTAAGAACTTAACTAGAAAAATTAACATCGATGGATAATAGTTGTCAAATAGTATTTAATTAAGTAAAAAAATTATGTCTGTAATTTGTTGACAAGTTTTGCATCCTTGCTGCAGGTGAAGCCCTTGAAAGAGGTTAAATTCAATTCTCACAATATAACAGCAATAATGACATCTCGCCAATTTCAAGTCATGATGGATGTACTAAGCAATCTTCTTTTTGCACGCATTCCAAAGTATGATCCATTTCTATGTCAAAAAATTTCTTATCTGGACACATGTTTAGCAATCATCATGGGCATACTCACATAACAGTTTTGGGGGAGTGTTTAAAACCTTGAATAACGTTAATAGAATCCACTTTTATTGTGAGTATGTCTAAGGATGTTTTTGTGTGCAAGAATCTCCCTCTACCTTTATACTCCTTGATCCTTTCTATGTTTAATAAATATTGTATACTCTTATAGCATGTTTAGTTTGTGCTTTAGGTACTCATTCTTATGTTTTTTTATATAACTTTTGATACTATAAATAAAATGGTTTGAATATTCCTAGAGCATGCATTAAATATGCTCTAGTTTCATATAAGAATTTTTTTTTGCTTGCCACAGTAAAAAAAACTATGCACCAAATTATTGGTAATTCACTTTTGAATTAATGTATTTAAATACAAATTATTGATCAAAAGATGTATCAAATTTTCAAAGTATTCTATGTGATGTTTCTCTATCTGTTTACCTACTTTACATACTGATGTATGTTTATATCTTTTATTACTGTGTCAAACTTAATAGTACCATAAAATTTGGTTGTTGAAACTTATATGTGCTGTGTAGCTAGGATCACTATTATTTTTTGGGGTTACTTTACGTCACCCATTACATATTTGTGTCATGTTTTCTTTTTGCAGTCCTTGATGTTTGAGGACACTACAAAATTCCTCTTTGAAAACTTTTATATTGATTTCCTCTATTGTTCATTTTCTATGTTATTTTTTGTGAAATATGCTTCTTATTGATGGATTTGATATTTAATAATACATAACCTGGGTAGATTAGTTATGTAATTATATATATTTTGATGCTCTTTTTCCTTTAAATAAAATTCAAGATATTTTCTATTTATATGAAAAGTTTCTTCAAAAAAAAATTGAGTATATTATTGTACACAATTTAGGCCTCAAAAAAGTAGCCTATCACTTTCTGTTGAAGATGATGATATTGTGGAAGAGGAAGCAGCAGATGAGGTGGTTCCTGATGGGATTGAAGAGGTTGAACTTGAAAAAATCAATCTTGAAGTGGTAGAGAGAAAACAGAGGTTGCTTATTGATGATATAGGGAAATTATCTCTTTGGTGCGACAATATTGGTGACCAGACTCTAGAAAAGGAAGATGAGTGCTGGATGATAGATGGTGGGATACCTTTGTTGGTAAGTAAATCTTATTAATAATCCATAGAATTTCGTGACCTGGTAGCTTGACTCCAATTATAAATGTTTGTCTTTTAAATTTAGGTTTTTTCTATTAACTAAATTTGTTTTACAGATCTTATTATTCCATATGGTATAGACGTATATTAATTGTCATTTTAAAGAAATTTTCTTTGTTAAATATATTTGATAATCTCATATTTCAATTTAATATTTATTAAGTATTTTTTACCTTTAGTCTCCACATAATGTTGAAGACAACAAATAATAAAATATCATAAATAAATAAATTTTTATTATTTTTATATATAATTTTGTAATCAATTCTTGATTTTGAATTTCTTTATTAGTATACATATGATTAAAGTCACAAATATGGTCAATTTTAGGGAACAATAATTTGAATCTTGACAACATATGTACTTGTGCATATTTTTGTGAAGAACAAATTTCCATTTGTAATCGAAGTAGTCCTATTCTGCTGGCAGATCCAAGAATTGAGAAAAGAACTTGTAGTTGCAAAGAAAGCAAGGAAGGAAGCATATGCATCTCTAAGAGTTGCTCTGCAAAAAGCTGCCCAATTGCAACTAATGGAAAAGGAAAAAAAGAGCAAAAGTCCCTCCCATGCCATGCACTTATCTTTGCAAATCAATAAAGTTGTTTGGAGCATGCTTATTCATGGTAAATCCTTTGCTGAAGTTGAGATTAATGACATGGTAAGTTCTTTTCTGCAAGCTTTAATGTGTGTCTCATTCTATAATTTAGTTTGTTCACTGAAAAATATTTTTAAATGTGAACTTCTATCATAATATCAAATAGAAATAGGTTAATGATTGAATGACTCTTCTTTAGTGTGCTCATTTGCACTCATCACTTTATTATAATAAGATTGGGTGAAAATAAGGGAAGAGGCACTCTTCATTCTATGGTGATAAGTCAACTAGAATATTGATAGAACAACTTATTTTGTGTGTATTCATTTGGAGACTCATCACCTCGCCATATATGGAATGTGGTCAAAGTGGAAACCGTATCCTATCAAATAAGGAGGAATCAATGAGTTCCCAAATGAGTTTACACAATAGGAGAGTTGCAATGGGATAAGTGGTATAACTGGCTAGATTTAAATGAACTATGATTACAAGACACTTTAGTGAATGTGGTGGGATGGCCAAGAACGAACAATGTGTCCCTCTCCACTCAAAAGTTTCATTTTTTTAATTCACCAAATTGGGAACTCAATGGAGGGGAAGGGAGGGTTGAACAAGAGTATGTAACTATTGAAAGAAGTCATCCATTTTTTCATTGCATAACCAAATAAGGGAATCCATTCCTTTTACTTTGTTTTTCTACCATCCTGTTAGTGTCTTCTTCCCATTGTATCAAAATCTTCCAAACATATCCTTAAAGTCTTGCTTTTTATGTATATGTACTAAATAAATTTTAAATGCAAAAAGATTTGAATTTTCTCATTCAACTTCCTTAGGTGGACTACAAAACCTAAGCTACTGTAATGTCTTATTCTTGATTGTTATGAGGGAAAGGGACAGTAGAATACTTACACAGATCTTCCTTTATTTTCATGTTCGTGTTTTCTAACTTCTAAAATTCATTTTTTCTTTTGTCTGAATTTTCAAGAATATGCTAATTCGATTTCTTTTTTCTGCTAACCACTTAGATTTACGACTTTGACCGGGATTTCAAGGATGTGGGCATTTCTCATTTCACAACAAAATACTTTGTTTTCAGAAATTGTCTGGCTAATGCCAAGTCTGATACAGTTTTGGCAGCTTGGAATCCTCCGTCTGAATGGGGAAAGTATGTACTTTTCTCTGGAATTTTCTTGTACCTATTGGTGCTTACAAGACAACTTTCTAGGGTATACTATTTTACTGGGCAAGATTTAGTTGTTGCAGTATTAGTTTTGTCATTCCAGTAATTATCTTAGTCATTTGATATAACTTAATTTTTAATAATTGAAAAGAATTGTCTTGGAATAAAGAGACATAACTAGAGAAAGTAAGGAGTATAAGGCATACTTCTAATGCAAAAATCATAACAAAAAATAAAGAATTCAAAATCAATGTAATAGAGCTTTTCCAACATGTTTTTTTGATAATTTTTCTAATGTTTCTATTTTCTTTACCATCTCTTAAGCCTGGATAAAACTATTTTCACAAATCCAAGCTTTCTAGAGAATGAATACTTCTTTTGTTATCTTTTATATGTTACTTTCACTTTTGGGGACATTCTTGGTAATTATATCCAGCTACATATGTATAAAAAGGTGAATATGATGATAGACAACTAGAATATCGATAATAGAAAAATGATTTGCCATTAAATTTTGCTTGACCTTCACAATTGGTACTTGTGTAAACATTTCCTCAACATTTTAAACAATCGAAACATTTGAATTCTATGTTATAGAATTAGATTAAGCGTTTGAAACATAAATAGATATTAATAAAATGTGCTCATTAACCTGTAAGTTCATGTGCACAGATAGTTGTAATATATTTGTAGTAAACATTACAGTATTACTACAATCATTTTCTAGTTGTACATAAAGGCTTAATGAACTTCCAAATTAATACAAGCAATTCAAGGAATATCTTTATATATTTTCTTAGAATCCACTTAGGTATAAACGATAACAAATAAAATTCCAATGCCTTACTTTTCATGTTTTCCTTATTTTCGAATATGTTTGCTTCCACCAGAAAAGTGATGCTTAGGCTTGATGCAAGACAAGGACAACCAAAGGATGGAAAAGCTCCCTTTGAACTTTTTCAGGTAAGTGTTTCCTTCAGGTTCTTTTGTTTTAAAATACTAGAGATAGATTAAATGAACAGATTGGTAACATAATTATTTTTGAGTCATAAATTCTGTTAGTTGTCAATATATCTAACACATTAAATGGTTCCAAATCATCAACAAATCACAACATTATAAATTAGCCACATATAAGCATTCAGTTTTCAAGCATCCAAAACATCTATTATCCACAATCAAGTCCTAGTAATATAGATGAACACTTCATATATGAATATACACATAACTTAATACACCTTAGAACATCATAAATCCTTTACCCGAACCCATAGGAGCCTCTTAATATGGTCTATGGCTAGTTATAAACTACACGGTCATGTTCTTTCTAACAAGTCTTCATAAGATAAGCCTTACGAGTTATTCTTACACATACCATATGGAGCTGGAGGGAATAAATACACCACTATCTATCCTAAGTTGATTTATCGCAAACTTCACAATCATTGTTGGTTGACTTTATAATGAGTTCATTAGATGCTCACTTGAGCATTATCATCACGTGATTGAGAGTCTAGAAGATTCCTACTAAGATAATGTAATTTACATGTGTTAAGAATCAGGATAAAATTAAATCATAGCAAAGAGTTTTAAATATGACCTTGCTGTCCTCTTTCCAAACCTAGTCTTATTTTCTCCATCCAACCACTTTTCATCTCTTGCATTTTCTACATTTTTGTTCTTTTCCCTAAGTTTGCTACACTATTCATCCACAGTCGTTTCCACTACACATCCACTGCCTCCTCTAGCATCTGCTGCCTCAATGATCACCTCGTCGTGCTTCTGTCTTCGATCCATCTATCACTGCTATGTTGTTTTAATCATTTCGTTCAAGTCTATTACTTAAAGATGAGAGAATGAGAGTATCCCTAAGAGTTAAATCCTAATAATAAACTCTAATGCTGCATTCTGCAAAACTGTCCGCTGCTAACCCCACTTGGGTAAGTTTTAGGAATCCTGGCATGGAGAGAATTGTTGAAATAGAGAATTCACAAGCTTGCAAATGGAGAGAATTGTTGGATAAGTGGTTCTGGAACTACTGTTTTGCACCCTTTTTTTTTTGGCAAAATTATAATTTTTATTAGCTTTCAAAAGACATTGAAACCACCTTAAATGGACTCTGCTAACTGTTATGGTCCCATTAGTGGAAAGATATCATGATTTGTAACATTATTGCTACCAGTTTTTTTCGGCAAATTTTGCCTAGGAATCCTTGAGAACTAGCTAAGATGACCAACATGAAAGTTATGCTGCCTGATTTCCCCTTTTCAATGAATCCAAGTTTGTTCCAGTTTAATTATTGTGACTCCTTTTGAATGGATCCTACCTTAATCAATGTCTTGTATTTCAAGATAAAGCTCAAAGAAAACAAAACAAAATACATTATGGGCACCGGTTGAAAAAGTACTTTGGCAACCCTGAACCTAAATGATTTATTTTCTACGGTAAATTGACCAGTATACATTCACCTCCCTTGTTTTAAACAGATCCTTATACACATGCTTGTCACATGTGTATTAATATTCTTTTTATTTTATTTTGTTTTATTCAATTAGAATGACAAAAATGCCCTTCATAACAATGTTAAAAGAAACAAAGTTTTTGTGATTCTTCTGCTTTCTTGATGAGTTTTATATGCATAGAGATTGTCGGGTTAAAAGTGACTTTTTTTTTTCAACCTATTTTTAATGCCATTTCAATTTGATGATGCAATAAAGGGGAGGTGAATGTATACTAGTCAAATAGAGGGTGGTGTGTAATTTTGATAAACTTTAAGGAGTGTGAGTGTAACTTACCATTTATTTTATTGTTTGGTTTCGTACATTGTATCAGTTATAACCAACTAATATCATTCTTCACTTTCCTTAACTTATCATTATCTCTTGCTTTAAACTACTCATTTATGTGTAGCAAATAGATTTAGTAACTTATTAGGAACTAATCCTAATAGATTTAGTAACTTATTAGCAAATCAACTACAATTTTAAAATTTTCATTGATCTTTCCTAGTAGAGGCTTAAGATGGTTTTCCTTTCAAGGAAACATAGAAAAGGTACACCCATATCTCTCCTTGTCATTTGCTATTGCATGGAAAAGCTTTTTCTCATGCAGATGTAATTTCCATCACTTTGGCCAAAATATGACGTTATTTTTAACCTACCTTGTATAATTGCTTTTGTTTTTGTTGAGGAGGGTGGGATGGGAAGGGATGAGAAGCATACAATAATTGTTGCAATATGAATTGCTCTAATAACTATTGGTAAAGAAATGACTAATTGATAACTTTTGCATTCCCTAGAATATTCCATTCATTTGTTGTGTCTAGAATTGAGAATCTATTGAGTACAAAAGCATTTCAATCAAAATTGTTATTTATGAGACATTTTGTTGAACTTGACTCTTGCAGTTTGTTTACTATAGTTTACTTTTACATTATAGGTAGATATCTACCCCCTTAAGATCCATTTAACAGAGACAATGTACACAATGATGTGGGGGTATTTCTTTCCAGAAGAAGAACAACGTGATTCTCAACGTCGAAAGGTTAGTTAAGGATCTTGCAAACTTTATCTCACCAACAGTAATAAAATTCATGGTTTGTCATCAGTTAATAATGATTATCCGTACAGGAGGTTTGGAAGGTTTCAGCAACAGCTGGTGCAAGGCGTGCAAAGAAAGGTGATACCTCATCCTCAGCCCAAGCCGATTCAACTCAGGTGACTATTTAATAAAATGTCCAGTTCGTGTCTCTCAAGTAATAATGTTAATATAATTAGGGTCTGAAATATGGGTACTCTTAAAGGCCATTGATACTAGTATCTACCTAATATGGATACTTGAATACTTGTTGATCAAATATTATATTGAAAAAATATATCTAAATATAAATTAATCTTCATGAAACATTAAATGTTGCAAAATATACTTGATTTATGATTTAATTATCTTTTTTGTTAGAGTTATGCTCGCGTACTTGTACCTATTTTTCTGCAAAATTTTCATTCTCGTACAACTAGTACAAGTACCACGTCCATATCTATGCAACATTGTAAGTAATGCTAATTTAATCTACATCGTTCGGGTAACCAAGGAAGGTTTTAGCTTCTTTTCTCATGTTTTTCCTATTATCCAAGTTTATATGTTTTTGCATGGTAGATTTGTCATAAGGAGTTTGGTAACGTGCTTGTAGGCATCCAAAGCTAAAAATACAAAGGAAGAAATATTGGCCGACTCTAGTGAGGATGAGGCACCTAAAAGCAAAACTAAAGGTTCTAAGCCTAGTGACGAGAAGAAGCCAAAAAAGATGATGGTTTTTCATGAAATCAAGATTAGCCAGGTTAGTGGTTGTTGGACGCGGTTTGAAAAGTTGTCACTTGCCATCTTCCATCTGGTCACTTGTTATCTTGCATTCTTTCTTGTAGGTTGAGTTATCGGTTACATATGAAGGATCAAGATTCGCCGTAAGTGATCTGAGATTACTAATGGATCAATTTCATCGGGTAGAGTTTGTTGGGAGTTGGCAAAGACTCTTCTCACGAGTTAAGAAGCATGTCATCTGGGGAGTCCTGAAATCTGTGACTGGAATGCAGGTGATTTTTTCCTTCTTAGTTTATCTTGATAACATATTTGGTAGAAGAATTGGTTTTGATATTCGGAATGTGATTTTCGGTCATTTGCTTTTTGAAGCATTTGATGTAACACCCTATCACACAAGGCCTCACGCTGCAGTTGTAAGTTAAGGGTGACGAGACATTACGATACCTAAAAACAAAGAAACATACGTAGTATATGAAGGAATATAGTTTAACTAGGAGCCTGTGAAGGAAAGATAAACCAAAGCGACAACCAGTATCACACTCAAAACGTTAAAGCAAGAAAACTTCGTGTAGAGAAACAACAAAGATATATATATATATATATATATATATATATTGTTTCTACAAAATAAAATCTCTAGAGGAAAGTATACAAATACATGTTTAACAATGGAGAAATATGCTAAGTACAGGATAAACTTCAAAAATAAAAGTCTTCTTCACTTCACCAACGAGTCCTGCACTCTCAGCGGGATGCGTCACGTCCTGTTATCTGAAAAATCAACAATTTTCACAACGTGTGAGAACCTAAAGGTTCCAGTAGAGTAATAATTTCAAATAGAGACTATGTAAAACTACATGAACCCACTAGGCATTCCTAGTCTCCAAACCCACAAGGTTCAAGCCTAGGTTTCTTCCTAATCCAAATATGGTTAAGTTACTAAATCTCAGTTCCATATCCACCTCTAATTTCAACCATTTCCTATATATTACTATCCAAATCCCAATACCACAATTGTTCGGTCCAGCATTCAGTTCAATTTTAATCACAAACATTAATCAATACGAGGTTAATTCGCTATGCTTAGCATTTTCTAATCTATCACCGATCTCATTCATTTCCATAGTCATAATCATCATTAATCCCAAGTCTCATGTCTCAACAGTGAAATCATACACAAACAGTAAACGTTACAAAGCAAACACAAGTAGAGAACAAGTATGGCAAGTATTTCAATTAGTAATTAACAGAAATATATAGTTAGGCAAACCCAAACAAATATGCACACTCAAACAATAGCAAACAAATGCACATTATGCATGCCTGTCCTACGGGCTATGAGCTTACGTGTTGGTTAAACTGTCAGAACCTGACACATCCGGTAGCCAACTCGGATATTGTTTATCGGTTGCGCATTCCCAGGAAGAACATAAACGAAAGAGAGTGTCTTTCCACCTTCTCCTGGAGGAAATTATGAAGGAGTGTACCTTTTCACATTGAAGGAGTGTGCTTTTCCACCTTGTAACCAGAGAGAGATGTGGGAGAATTAATCGAATAAGAGTGCCTTTCCACATTCCCTACATCCCCCAAACACATTCTTTCGATCTCAAGTGAGCGTTACGTATCGCTGTCCTCGCTGAGCCGTACTTATTGATTCAAGTGGGCATTAAGTATCACCGTCCCCACTTCGAGGTTCGTCCCTTCCATGAGCGTTACGTATCGCTGTCCTCATGGGAAACCCTCCTTTAGGTCTCAAGTGGGCGTTACATATCGTCATCCCCACTGAGCCTTATGCACATTATCTCAAGTAAGCGTTACGTATCGCCGTCCTCACGAGATCGTGCTCAACATCAAATCTCAATCACAATCATGACACAAGAGAGGGAATCCTTCATCCTCAACTTGCCTATCACAGTAAAAGAGGAAATCCTTCATCATCAACTTGCCTAATCCGTGAGCGGTACAATGCCACCGTCCTCACCGTGGGCGGGACAAAATCACTATCCCCATAATGACACAACAAACACGAACAAGCAAGATACAACCGCCGTCCTTGTCTGGTGCCGGTGCCGGTCCCAAACCAATACACAAGCGGGATAAGACCACCATCCTTGCCAATCAAGAATCATTGTCAATTCTCAAACACCCAAGCGGGAGAATACCTAGACCTTGCCATGTAAGCAGGACAAACCGCCGTCCTTGTCAATCCAGCCATTCAGGCCACAATCAATCGATATCAATGTCTTTTTAACAATTTCACAAGTTATTAAATTCATTAACCTCAGCTCTTTATCAAATACTCAATTTCGTTCTTTTATGAGCGGAATAACACCACCATCCTCACTGTGGATGGTGGGACAAGGCTATTAACCCGAAGCAAGTAGGACAAACCACAACCCTTGCATCTTACCTAGGCAATTAATCAATAATCATTAACTTTAATCAATTTCACAACTTATTAGATTTATTAACCCCATCTTTTATCAGTTACCAATTTCATTATCACGTGAGTGGGATAACGCCACTATTCTCACTGTAGGCGGGATAAAACCACCATTTTCGCATAGTAGTTTACACACTGAGCAAGCGGAATGACACCATCGTCCTTGCCAGGCAAGAAATCAATATCACGTCTTAAACCAATTGACAATTCCATCCAGTCTCGGAAGATTCAACCTAACATAACCCTATTCATTTATTAGCTACTTTAATCTCATTATTCTGTGAGCGGAATGAGATCACTGTCCTCACTGCGAGCGGGACAAACCTCCATCCTCGCAATATTTCATCCGGTTAACTAAATGTTTATCCGTGAATAGTTCAATTTAATCTGTCATATCATTTCCCAATGTATTCAAGGCTTATCAGTTAGTTATTCGACTCCATACGGAGGTTAAAGGGGGTTATAAACATGTTGGGAAGGTTAAATAGTTCAAAAACAACATTTTGGCCAAAACTGGGTAGTTGTGCGTACGCATGCCTCGTGCGTACGTGCGGAACCTGAGTCTGGTTTCGCGAACACAAATCCAGGGTCATGCATATGCACCAAGCATGCGTACGCGTGGAACTTGCTACTGCCCTAAGTTCTGCAACTTTGTATAATTCAGTTTTTAACCCCAATTTTCAAACGTTCAAAACTTTTGCTACAAAATTCGTTTTTCTTCCGTTCTTGGACGGTTTTAAAGCTCTCATCATCATCTTTAATTTAAGACATGTTTCACTCAATTCTGAACTTCGAGCGCCAAGTTATGGCCGGTCGAAATTGGTCAATACTCTGTTTTTACCAAATTCTGCATAATGCTCATTTTGATTATTTCTTAATTTATTTTATTTCAAAACCAACATAATCCAACCTTCAAACACCTTCTATACTAAATCATTAATTCTCAAGTCCCATCCTAGCCATTCAAGGCATAAAACCATCAAATTCCCATCAATTAACCAATTCCCATCTTTCATCAATTTTCACTTAAAATTATAACCAAATTATCATCAAACCTCAATTTCATACCACAACATATTATCATTCAATCATCAATCAACACTAATCATTCACACAACATCCATCAGTATTGAACAATATCTTAGGGACATTTAACCTAGGTTTTCACATAATTTTATATAATGTCTACCCGAAACTAAAACCCATAACTTTTACGGTGGTCTCAACCTCAGAAAATCTTTTCTCCGGCAATTCCAACTCCAACCGGTCCAAGCCCCACCAAAATCCTCACCAATGATGATCATCAACTCAATCTCGCACCGATCCCAAGCCAAGCAAATTTGCTCCGCGCCAAATTCAAGCAAAACAATTCCTAATTCATCTAATCACATGAATTCCTCATAGTTCAAGTCTAGGTTTTCGCATATAGTGAAAAAATTTGGGGGATTGAGATTCCTTACCTCGTCTCACGTAACCTTGGGTTGAAACTCCATTAGAACACAAGATTGAACCTCCCCTAAACATCAAAAATCGAAATTTTCTCAACACCTCAACCCAAAACGCAAAATTGAAGAGAAATGGAAAATGGAGCAAGGATTTCGAAGTTTCTTACCACAATATTTAGATATTATCGAAGAGGGAGCCGAGACGAATGCATAGTCATAAACGGGTCATCAATCAGAGCTATGGTTTGGAAGTTATGTGGATTTTAGTGAAGTGATGAATAGTAACATTTAGGGCATCACTCTCTTCCTCTCTTCCCTCTTTGTGCTGAATGTATTTGAGTTAATGAAGGGGGAGTATGCTGAAATGGATTAAGTGAAGGGCTTATATATTATGGGTTTGGTCCCAACATGGGTCCGTTTGCAATTTTAAACTCGTTGGTCCCACCTTAGGCCAAAATCTTTAAAATAAAAGTCCGAATTTTTATTCTAAATGTTTCAAGTTTCCAAAATGTTTCAAGTATATTTAGAAGAATACTTGACAATTGGTAGTAGACATGGTGGGTTAGGTGACCCAATGCACAGTAATGGTGGATGGCAATGAGGGTAGTTTTTGTATTTTCATAAGCGAAATCATTCTCTTACCAAACACCCTTCAGTAGCCATACTCTTGATATTTATGTTATTCACACCAACCATTGCAACATCCGAAAACATTCTATTGCCAAAACTCTTTCTTGTGATCCCATTTAAAATGTTCTATTCCTATTAAGAAAAGTCTAGATTTATTTTATGGTAATATTTACCATTTTCTAACATTGTACTAAATACATTTTTATGCCTTTTGGTAAATGGTTCATGCAGGTTAAGAAATTTAAAGACAAAGGTCAAATTCAGCCCAGTGCAGCTAGTGGTCCAGAGATAAGGGAAAAAGACAATTCATCAGTAAAATCTGACCAGTCAGGTTTTCCGCGTCCAGCTGATGGAGCAGGTGATGGGTTTGTAACATCCATTAAAGGTCTATTTCACACTCAAAAGAAAAAAGCAAAGGCATTTGTGAACAAGACAAAGAAAGGTGAAGGAGAACAAGAGGCACAGGGATCAGATGTCAGTGAAAATGAAGCTGAAGCTTCTACATTTGCTAGGCAGCTTACGATTGTGAAAGCTAAAAAGCTTATTAAGCGACACACTCAAAAGCTCCAAGCTAAAGGACACAAAGGTTTTATTCTCATGTCTTTTTCCTACTATTTAATATTTTTTTTCTTTCTTTTTACTACTTAGACTTTCCGGTATGCTCGATCAGGGCATGAAAATGGGATAGAAGTTTTCATAGATGATTTTCATGTTAAAATTCTACTTTGTTGATAAGTTTAATGATTGAAATATTGCCAATCTTTTACAGCTTCATTCTCGAAAGAATCATTTCCACCAGCATCAGCATTGCAAACATCAACATCTCCTCAACAAGTGATTGACTCATTAGCATATGACAGTGATTCCTCAAGTGCATCTGAAGCCTATGAAGCATTAAGTGAATTGAACAAGCTTTAAGTTACCTAAATGGAAAGTCTTATTTTTCATCTAAGCAAGAAGCACAATGCGTTTGATCATTCACAATCAGCATGCATACTCAGAGGATGAACTTGTTGAAAGAATACTATGGACTCAAATTTTGGATTATTCTTCATTGAACTACTTGTATTCATAGTTCATACCATTTCTTAACATCTACCACTACTTGCTGTTCATCAACAACTTTGTGATCATCTCTTCTGGTTGCATATTCACGTAGGTTCCAATATATATGCAATTTTGGCAGCTTAATATTTTAGAAGATAGGAGTTGTTTTGGCATGATTGTGTAGATACAATAATTTGAACAATATAGACTGCTTACAAGCTAATGCAATTTAAATAAAAATAGGGGAAAAGAAAGGAAAATTCACTGTTAACAAAGAATTTAACTCCTAAAATTTACACAAGTTGGTATATGAGAAAGTGAATTCCCATCCGTATGAACATCTATATTTATAATATATAAAAGAAAAAACCAAAACAATCTATTTATCAATTTATGTATTTATAATAAATAAAAAGAGAAACCAAGATAGATTGAGAATCAATCTCAAACACCTATGATTTTTCTATTGTGCCACATTATATTTTTCTCTAAGGTGGCATAGCCTACTTTTTTTTTCTATGTATTATGACTTAGAATTTTTTTTTTCCATCTTACTATCTTGACAATTATTTCCTTTAGTTACTCTATGTTTTTTATGTTTATATTTTTATCTTTAATAGGTGTAAATGAATTATAAAAGTTATTTTATGATCTCATTTTACTCACTTTTAATATCTATTATCTATTATAATATATTAAAGGAGAGTCCAAAGTAGTATTATAGTGGATGAATGACATAAGATTTAAGTTTTATATAAAATTGCCATGTCATCTATTGCAACAACATAGAAAAAACATCTATTTTAGAACTACGTTTAGAATATCATAGAGAATAGCATCTATATAATTAATTTAGTATTAATCTCATAGTTTCATATACTAAACTATCTAATTCTACAAAAAAAATTATAAAAATTTTAATTCATATCAATTATCTAAATTCTAATATGGCATATTTTATTTGAAAAATAAATTTTATTTGTAAGAATCTATTTGTGTATTTTCTACTATCTATCTATCTGTTAATTTATTATAATATATAAAAAGAAAAATTAAGTAATAACACAATAAACTCTTGGCATATTAGATAACTTTTAATATTATTATAAAAATATTTTAGTGAAATTGTCATTTTATAATTTTTCTATTCTCACATCACTTTTTATCCTTCCTATGTGTTACGGATCCGGCCCACGGATCCTACACCCAGAACGATCTCCGAACCCGGTTACCAGGGTCCGACCCCCTTCGCCCTTCCAGAAGGCCCGGAACCAGCCCACTAGAGCTCCTAACCAACTTTCGAATTCAAACGTCTCCCTTATCTTAGCCAAATGAGATAAGATAAGATAAGATAATTCAAACGTCTCCCTTATCTTAGCCAAATAAGATAAGATAAGATATTCACCATCACCTATAAATAGAGGACCCAGATCCCTCCAGGTATTCATTCATTCATCACACCTTATACCTCTTAGATCCATTCTGACTTGGGCGTCGGAGTGTCTTTGCAGGTACTACCCCCCAATTGCTCCAGGCAAGTGATCCGGCATCTGCCTCAACCCGCAAGTTCTCGATCCATCTCTCAACCCGTACCAGAGACATCTTGTACATTGGCGCCGTCTGTGGGGACTTTGCAACGTTGTGGCGGCATGACGGATAACCCAGAAGAGCAATCATCAAACTCAGATTTCTTGCGTGTAACTGAGAGCAAAAAGGAATAATGTTTCCTTACCTTGCATCACCTTTGCATATTTATGCATCCTTTCGCCATACTCCAACGGCGAAATCCCAAAGGAATAATGTTTCCTTACCTTGCATCACCTTTGCATATTTGTGCATCCTTTCGCCCTACTCCAACGGCGAAATCCCAAAGGAATAATGTTTCCTTAACTTGCATCACCTTTGCAGGGATAACACACCTTCGCCCTACTCCAACGGCGAAATCCCAAAGGAATAATGTTTCCTTAACTTGCATCACCCTTTATGCACCCTCGCCCTACTCCAACGGTGAAATTCCAAATCCTCTGAGCCCAAAGTCTCGCCTCCCTTTAGTGGGACACCTCCACCTCTTGGACCCTCTCATTCACCACTCCCTCATCCGTCTCTCCAAGCGCCATGGCCCCATCTTCTCCCTCTACTTCGACTCCATGCCCACCGAGGTTGCTTCTTCTTTTGAACTCTTCAAGCTCTTCCTCCAAACCCACGAGGTCACCTTTTTCAACACTAGGTTCCAAACCTCTGTCATCCGCCGCCTCACCTGTGACAACTCTGTCGCCATGACATCATGAACGACCTCCTTAAATGCTACCACCGTGGCCAAGCTCAGACCTCTCAGGAGCCAATAGATCAAGAAAGTTCTCAAGGTTCTTGCACAGATACGGGGGACAGCCAAATCGTGGCGGCATAACGGAGGATAATAAACGCGGCACATCGCCAACCAACCCAGCAACAACCAAGAGATGACAACCGTCCTCCCACTGAAGCCCGGCCACCCGATGGCCTGGGAGAGAAGGCGGTCCAGATAATCCAAGAGTTGTGCCTCAGGGTGCAAAACCTCAAAGGTCGAGTCACACCCAAAGAACGGTACCACCCGGAGCATACAAGCCAAGCGACTTCCAGGACCAAATCTCATCGCGATACCAAGAACACCAAGCCCCCTGAGTAACAACACTGCAAACAGTACAATCGCAGTGTTTTCCTAGACCCGAAACACCGACGCGGAGAAGACGACCGACGGCACCATCGAGAGGCCAAACGAGCAGGAAACATGCACGTGATAATGGAAGCCATCCCGTTCACAGAAAAATCCTTGAGAGCCAAACTCCTGAAGGACTTCAACAAGCCCACTGACATGAAATAGGACGGGACCAACGATCCCCGAGAACACCTAACGGCCTTCGAGGCTAGGATGAACCTGGAAGGAGCCGCCGACATGATCCGGTGTAAGGCCTTCTCGATAACCTTAGCTGGCCCTGCGATCAAATGGTTCAACGCCCTCCCCAACGGATCCATAACTGGCTTCCACGATATCTCACGGAAGTTCATGGCCCAATTCACCACCAGAATCACCAAAGCTAAACACCCCATCAGCTTATTAGGGGTCACACAGAAACAAGACGAATCCACACGAAAATACCTGGACCGCTTCAACGATGAATGCCTAACGATTGATGGACTCACGGATTCCGTCGCAAGCCTCTGTTTAACCAACGGGCTCATGAACGAAGACTTCCGCAAACACCTCACCACCAAGCCAGTATGGACCATGCACGAGATCCAAAACGTCGCTAGAGACTACATAAATGACGAAGAGGTCAGCCAGGTCGTCGCCACCAATAAACGGCAACACGGCAACACCCCATACGGCAACCCGACTTCCTGCCATAATCCGATGCCCAGAGAAAGTCAAAGAGACCAACCCAAACAAACCGACCACCCAGGATCGGGAAATTCTCGAACTACACCCCCTGACAGCCCCGATTATCGAGATATACCACCAGATAGCGGATCGGGGTATTATCCTGAAAGCCCGACAACTCAGAGAAAGAACGGGCGGCAACAATACCCTTTACTGCGACTACCACCGAGGTTACGGGCATAGGACACAAGACTGTTTCGACCTTAAAGATGCTCTCAAACAAGTTATAAGAGACGGCAAACCCCCAGAGTTCGCCAAAATCATCAGAGAACCAAAATGCGCGAAAAAAGACAGGTCGCCTGAGAGGGAAGGACGCAACCTGAGAACACAAAAACAACCTCCCAGGGAAAGTCCAGAAGACGACCCGGCCATAGTAGTAAATGTCATCACAGGCAAGGATGTGTCAGGCAAGTCAAGATCAACACTAAAAAAGGACCTCAAAGTCTTGGCCGTCAGAGATCAAGCCCCAGCTACCACAGCCGACAAAATGATAACTTTCTTGCCCGAGGATTGCCAGCACAGCACCTCGGCCGAAGACGCACCTTTCGTCATCTCGGCGAGAATTGGAACAGGACTAGTTCAGAGAATACTGGTGGACACCGGCGCAGACTCCAACATCCTCTTCCGAGGTGCCTTCGACAAGCTCGGGCTCCGCAACGAAAATCTCCAAACACATCGCAACGGTGTCACGGGACTCGGAGACAACTTCCTCAAGCCAGACGGTTCCATCATTCTTCCCCTTACCATAGGGACGGGAAGCCAGAGGAAGACAATCCTGTCCAAGTTCGTGGTCCTCAAGAACTCCACCGCTTATAACGTCATCCTCGGAAGGAAAACAATCAACGACCTCTCCGCCGTCATCTTTACCAAATACCTTCTAAATGAAGTTCATGGCAGAAGATGGCTCCGTCAGAACCATCCACGGAGACCGGGAAACCGCGGTAGAATACGACAACATCATCCTAGCCCTACGCAAGAGATCCCGAGACGCGGCAGGAATCTTCCTTTCCGATCTCGATGCACACCAAAATCTACGCAGAACTATGGGAGGAAACGACAAAGAAGCAAAGTAGGTGCTTGCAGACAAGGTCAGGAGTATAGCACACCTACGTGAGCTAGTCCTAAAATAGAGAATAAAAGGTACAATGGCAGCACGGTACGACGAGACTTCGGACCAGGAGACCTCGTCTTATGACAAAACAACATCGGTCTACCCACTCCCAATAAAACGGATATCCAAATAACAAAACGGGTATCCAAATAACAAAAATAGCGGCCCGGGGATCGATCACACCGAGGCCAACAAAATAGATATCCAAATAATAAAACGGATATCCAAATAAGTAAACGGCTACCCGGGAATCGACCACCCCGAAGCCAAGAAAATGGATATCCAAATAATAAAACGGATATCCAAATAAGTAAATGGCTACCCGGGAATCGATCACCCCGAGGCCAACAAAACGGATATCCAAATAATAAACCGGATATCCAAATAAGTAAACGGCTACCCGGGAATCGATCACCCTGAAGCCAACAAAACGGATATCCAAATAATAAAACGGATATCCAAATAAGTAAACGGCTACCCGGGAATCGATCACCCCGAAGCCAACAAAACGGATATCCAAATAATAAAACGAATATCCAAATAAGTAAACGGCTACCCGGGAATCGACCACCCCGAAGCCAATAAATGGATATCCAAATAAGTAAACGGCTACCCGGGAATCGATCACCCCGAGGCCAACAAAACGGATATCCAAATAAGCAAACGGCTACCCGGGAATCGATCACCCCGAAGCCAATAAAATGGATATCGAAATAATAAAACGGATATCCAAATAAGTAAACGGCTACCCGGGAATCGATCACCCCGAGGCCAACAAAACGGATATCCAAATAATAAAACGAATATCCAAATAAGTAAACGGCTACTCGGGAATCGATCAGCCCGAGGCCAACAAAACGGATATTCAAATAATAAAACGGATATCCAAATAAGTAAACGGCTACCCGGGAATCGATCACCCCGAAGCCAATAAAACGGATATCCAAATAATAAAACGGATATCCAAATAAGTAAATGGCTACCCGGGAATCGATCAACCGAGGCCAATAAAACGGATATCCAAATAACAAAATGGATATCCAAATAACAAAAATAGTGACTCGTAAATCGATCACCCGCAAAGCCAACAAAACGGGAATCCAAATAAGCTAAATAAACAAAGTCTTGAAATCGGCCCACCAAGAGGCCTAAAATAAGTTCACAATAACGGCCCAAAAAAGGCCACACAAAACAAGCATGAGCTGACGGTCTTCCAACTCGCGAAAAGCCATACTGACCAACATCCTACCAATTGGTGCACGATGACGTCACGCCTTTTTCAGGCCCCTCACAGCCTCCCGAACTACAGAGAATCGGACTCTCCAATGACTTAGCATTGAGACCAAGAAAGCATACTCTCATGCTCCGGGGGCAACTGTTCCAGACCCGATCTCTGGGCCCTTCTTCGGAACGGTCATCAAACCCGGCATGTGATGAGACGCCCAAACAACGCGCTCCTGGCCTGACCATGAAACGGCTAGGAACTCCCCAAATCCTCGACCTCGATCGGAAAAACCAAACAACAATCTCCTTGCCAAACCACAATGGCGAGGAAAATGTTTCTCCAGCGATGAGATCGAGCACCCTCACTCTCTCGCTCCGAGGGCAACTGTTACGGATCCGGCCCACGGATCCTACACCCAGAACGGTCTCCGAACCCGGTTACCAGGGTCCGACCCCCTTCGCCCTTCCAGAAGGCCCGGAACCAGCCCACTAGAGCTCCTAACCAACTTTCGAATTCAAACGTCTCCCTTATCTTAGCCAAATGAGATAAGATAAGATAAGATAATTCAAACGTCTCCCTTATCTTAGCCAAATAAGATAAGATAAGATATTCACCATCACCTATAAATAGAGGACCCAGGTCCCTCCAGGTATTCATTCATTCATCACACCTTATACCTCTTAGATCCATTCTGACTTGAGCGTCGGAGTGTCTTTGCAGGTACTACCCCCCAATTGTTCCAGGCAAGTGATCCGGCATCTGCCTCAACCCGCAAGTTCTCGATCCATCTCTCAACCCGTACCAGAGACATCTTGTACACTATGTAATATTTAACCTTACCTTTAAATATTCTTTTTTTACTCTTAATTTCTATGTAGGTTACTCTATGCCTTTAGTAGTAACGTTATTTCTTTCAAGATATAAATTATTTAATAAAACTTAATTTATTTTCTCTTTTTATTCTCACTTCTATTCATATTTATTATGTAAATCAATATTTATTTCACACATTTTTTATCTCCTCTCACATATCTTATGTATCTCACTCCTTTTCCTTTATCTTTGCTAATGTTTTGTACAATTATTTGAAAAATTTGATTGATGACTAAGTTTTTATTTTAGTTAGTTTACAAAATAATTTTCTCATTATATGTTAGATGATGAACTCCTAAAACACTAAAATATATAATATTTTTACAATATCTTTAAGTTTTATTTTTTTATTTAATTGTGTTTATCAATTATATATTATTTTTGTCACTTATATATCACCTATTTTTTTAACAATTTTTATTTTTTAATATTATTTAGTTGTAATAATAATATTAAAAATATATAATATCATGATTCATGAAAAGGTGGATATTATTTTTAATTATTGAAACATTATATTCATATTTGCATTACATTTATTCTTGCATTATAGTATTTAAGTTTGCAATATATATTAGGTGATGAATTTCTCCAAACATTAAAATATTTAATATGCTTACAATTGTATTTAAATTTAATATTAGTTTTTAAAAAAATTAAAAAAATTTTACATATAAAAGTTAAATAATTTTGAATTTAAATCTAATTGCTGTTAATGGAATGCCATTGTGAACGATTGTATAATCAATGGAGTGAAGTGACACTACAACAGTTGCTTAACATATAGGATGGAGGAGAGGAAGTATTTAAAGAAGAGTTTGCCATCTATTGTGGAAAAATGAATCGCTAAGTGTTAACTTAAATCATAAACGTGGTCATATATTTGCTCGAATTGTGAAAGTGTTATATATTATGATGAGAAATGATTGGAGAATTAAATTGTACTGATCTTAATTATCCTTTTAGTTCTATATAATTGACGCTCGTCAATTTTTTTTTATCTCATTAATATATATTTTTCTCTAATAATTGATTCTTTATTTCTATTTTACCCACACATTTGATTTCATATCATAGCTTATTTCATTTGTTCTTAGTCTTTAATTTCCAAACATTTTATCATTATTTTCATGTACTTAATTTAAAAGGACAGGATTACACGCATAACCTTTGTCTCATGTTAAATTAGGTCAACAACCCATAATACTACCTTTTGGATTATTACTAATAATTTTCTTTTTATTTTTTTAGCATCTATTGATTAATTAATGTTCTATAGTAGTAAGTTTAACATCATTGTTATTAGGATTTGTTTGGTGAATAATAAGCAATAATTTTAATTTGTGACAATTTAAAATAAAAAAAAATAATAGCATTATGCTAGTCCAAGTAGGCAAGTACTAACTTATTAAGAAAAAAGAATAAAGACCAAATCTTAATGATAATATTCATATGAATAATATTAACTTTTTACATAGATTGATAATAATATAGATAATTTCTACGATGATATAATTTAGTTTTATATTTACACAAAATAAATAAACTTGAATTAAAGAATTTCAAATTAAACTTCTTAATTAATGAATATTTTAAACCTAATTATATAAAAACAATTAATATTATTCTTTTTTGTAATATTTTATTACCATTAATAATTTAATAATATTATAATTAATTAATTATGGATAAAATAAGAATAAAAAAATAATAATAAGAAAAGAGAAACACATCTTAATAATTGAATAAAATTTTGATGAATATTAATTTTATAGAATCAGAAGGATAATTAAGTTCACTATTTAGTCCCCAATCATTTCTCATATGTTATCTCATCATTTTGTCTAAAACTCACTGTGACATTTATATTCCCTGGAGGTGTAAAAGAGGATTTGCAATATATTAAAAGAGAAATCAGGATAGTTTGAAAATCATCTTTTGACATTTGTCATTTTTTCATTTTACTACATAAGACTTTTTTAATGAAGAATGCTAGGGGTCAGTAATTTTGGTGTTTTGTAACCATCAATTGGCCATCAATAATATTTTTAATAGTGTAAGATTACATCTAATGGTAGGAGATCACTCACTTTTGTTTTTAATGATTAAGTGCTGATCAGAAAACACAAAAATTACTGTTCCTAGACTTTTCTTTTTTTAATAGGTGACATAATTTTATCTTTCGTATTATGTCATAAGATTTTTATTATATTTTTATCCACTCATAACCCCTATTTTTGTATTATGTCATAGGATTGTTTTTTCATTCTCATGTTTTCTAAATATTTATTTCTCTTTAAATTATTCTATGTATTCAATCCTAATCTATTACTATCTATTAAGATCCAAGCATCCCATGTACACAATGCTCAAAACATATTTTGAAAGAGTAAAGAAGACATCCGAGTCTCTCCGTGGCACTCATCGCTTGTATGCGAGACGACATCGACATTTGCGTCCCAGCACATAAAATGACATTGAGGAAGGAAAACCAAGTCACGAGGAACCTGCAGAGGAAGAAAGGGTGGTGGTTGATTTTGACGAGAGCAATATCGAAGGAGTCCAAAACTGTAAACTGAGCATTATTGGGAGATTAGTAACGAAAAAAGCATTAATATTGCGTGTGCCGTGGCGGAGTTTAGTTCAGACAAGGGGCCATGGCCTCCAAACTTTTTATAAAAAAATTAGTAGTATTTTTTAAAAGATAAAAAATAATTCAATTGGTTTAAATACTTTATTATGACTTAAAATACCCAATAAGTTCAATAAGTAATACTTTCTCTACCTTTAACTTCAAATATAAAAAATTAGATATTTATTTAATTTAATTTTTTATATGATAAAAAATAATAGAATATTCAATAAGTATTAATATTATTGTATTTGTATAAATTGATAAAAAAATTCAATAAATATTATAAATTTTAATATTTGTCATTCTAACCTCTTCTTTACATATTCTACAAGATATATATTCAAATTTTTATATAAAATAATAATAAAAAATTAAAGAATTGATGATTTTTTTAAGAGGAAGGTTAATATTTAAGAAGAAGAACATATAATTTTTACAATATCAACACCTGTAGATAGTTCTTCTACTTTAATGAATTACGAAAAAAGTGAGATACAATCTTCAAAAGTTCAAAAAGTTACATCTAATGAGTTTGACCTTAATTTTTTGGAACGAGACCCTGAAAAACGGCTTTAAATTTGGCAATATCACCCAAACCGGAGAAATGAGATTAGACGAGCTTATCTTAAATAGGGTCCATATCAAAAATATTTTGACAATTATCTTCTATGTGGCCCCCCAAATTTTGTTTCAAGTTCCGCCACTGATTGCGTGGGTTAAGTCGACACTGGAGAACATTTGGAGAAGACTCGAGGGACTAAGGGTGGTGGAATTAAAACCAAAACTCTTTCAATTCTACATGGAAAAAAGGCTACAACACATTCTGCAAGGGAGCCCATGACTATTTAAAAATGCTTAGTTAATATTGAAGAGGTGGGAGTAAGATGGAAACTAACGAAGGCTGGGTTGGACATAGTATAGCTAAAGGTCCAGATTTAGGGGCTTCCTGAGCACCGCAAGACAACAAAGCTGGGATTGAAGGAGTATGCCTTGTTTGAGTCACCAAAAGGCACGACCTAATTTCTCAAAGCTACTATAATTCTAAATATACAAAACCCAATCTTGAGAGGGACCAAAGTAGGGAATAAGGGTCTGAGGTATTTCTAGGTTGACTTTAGGTATGAGAAGCTTCCTTCCTTTTGTTACTATTGTGGAATGTTAGGACATAAAGAAGGTAATTGTAGGTTGGTAGGAAAAGATGAAGATAAAGGGGTGAACAGAAGCAAGGATCTAGGACCATGGCTAAGAGCAAAATACTAAGGTATAAGAGTGAAAAATCAGAAAGAACAAGGAAACTACAAAAACCAAAACAATAAAAAACTTAAAGTTAGAAACCAAAACCACAACATGTCTGGAATTCTAATGAAGAAAATGACATGCTTGACAATGACAGACTCCAATAGGTCAAACACTGGAAAAAACAAGAGCCAGGACCTTACGGTGAGTACCCAGGACACCTCTTTGGTAGGGAGGGAGAAAGGGGACCTAAAACGGAGAAATCCCAGAAAGCTATCCCGAAATTTGAACAAACAACCATTATCCAAGCTGAAAAATCATAATTTGAGCAACATAAAGACTTAAGAAACAAGAAAAAGAGGAAACAAGGGGAGAAAGAGAGTGGGGAAGAAGAGAAGATGGAGAAAAAGAGGAACCCCAAACATGAAAACAAGGGCCTTCAGGAGATTACTAACATAGGAAAATAAAAGGAAGCAAATGGGAGGAAGACATGGAAGTGACAAACAAGGGATGTTATGAAAGGGAAAGAAAATGGGAAGCCAGGAGTAATGAAGAGGAAATTATAAGAAATAATTGATATGGAGCTTGATCAGACCGAATCAACTATAAAAAAGTTTTCGAGCCAATAAGAAACCCTAATAGCAGAGGCTGCGGTGCAACCCTGCCAAGAACAATAAGATTTATAAGTTAGAATTGCCGTGGATTTAGGAACCCATAGGCAATTAGAGCTTTGAATAAGCTCTTACGATAGAAAGGACCCAACCTTGTGTTTCTTATGGAAACATAGCGTAAATGAAGGAAATGGCGAGACTCAGATATAGAGGGAGATTATGTAATATAATGAGAGTGGACTGGGATGGTGAAGGAAGACAGAGAATGAGAGGATTAACGGTAATATAGGATAAGATGCTGGAAGTGGGCATTACCTCTATACATCAAAAAATACATTGACCTGAGAATTAAATTGGAAGGTAGCAATCAAGTATGCACGCGACAGGTTTCTACAGTTTCCTAGAAGTGTTGAATAAGGAAGCAAACTAGAATTTGCTAAACTCGTTGGGAAGAGCAGAGAATATGCCATAGATGGTCTTTGGGGACTTCAACCAAGTCCTAAGCCAAGGGGAGAAAAGCGGGGGTAATCTAGTGACATTCTCACATGCATGTCTAAGGCTTTCAACAAGTTATCCAAACTCATGACCTACTAGATTTAGGGTTTGTAGGACTCTCTTTCACGTGGACCAAACGTGGGAGCATAATATACAAGAAAGACTGGACAGGGCCTTAGCAAACATCGACTGGAAGGAGCATCTAGAAAGATATAAGTTGGATCATTGCCCTATCATGGTGGACCTTTTGGGAAGAGTAATAGGAGAAGAAACAAACCACACTTGTTTAGATTTGAAAAATGTTGGCTCCAAAAAGAAGAGTGTGGGAATGTGATTAGAAGAGCCTGGGAAGAAAGTGAAGGGCATATTCACAAAAAAAAATCAGGCACTGCAGTGGAAAGTTGGACTCTTAGGAAAAAGTTAATTTTGGAGCAGTCCCAAAACATATAAGAAAGATCCAAAACATGCTTTCTACTCTAGATGCTCGTCCACATACTCATGAGGTGATTAAAAGGAACAAAGTTGGGGAAAAGGAACTGGATGAGCTATTAAAAGTGTAAGAAACCTGGTGGGCCCAACGCTCTAAAATGAACTGGTTGAGAAACGGAGATAAAAACACGAAGTTCTTCCATAGGAAAGCATCTCAGAGGAAGCAAAAAAACTGCATTGATAGCATTGTTGATGAAGCGGGCATAGTGAATGAAGAAGATGGAAAAAGAGAAAAGGTAATCCTAGATTTCTTTGGTAATTTTTTCCTTTCAGAGGATGTTGAGAAAGCTGAAAATGTTGTAGAGGTAGTAAGGGAAAGAGTAAACTAGGAAATGGCTAATTTCCTAAATATGGACTTTACAAAAGAAGAAATACCATAAGCCTTTAACCAAATTCATCCAACGAAAGCCCCTGGACCTTACGGTATGCCGACCCTCTTCTACTAAAGGATCTGAAAAGTAATGGGTGAAGAAGTGTCTCAAGTGGCCTACAAATCCTAATCCACAATGCTAATCCAACCCCAATTAACTCAACCTTCATTTGTCTTATCCCTAAAATACACAAACCGAAACATACCAAAGACTTTAGCCCAATATCCCTTTGCAACATTTTGTTCGAATTGATGATTAAAACCATTGCAAATAGGCTGAAGCAGGTGTTGCCGGAGATGGTGGGCGAGTTTCAAAGTGCCTTTGTGCCAAACCGGTGGTTAATAACAGATAATGGTTTAATTGCCTTCAAAATTTTCCACTACATGAAGAAGAAGACTCAAGGGCAGAAGAATTTTCTTGGAATGAAATTGGACATGATTAAGGCCTACGATAGAGTCGAGTGGGAGTTCTTAAATCTCATGCTTATCTCAACGGGGTTTCCGGACAAAAGGGTAACGTTGATTTGGAGATGTGTAAGCATTGTCTCTTTCTCTATTTAGATAAATAGCATCCCTAGTAGATCCTTCTAGCCAACTAGAGGCCCAAGGCAAGGCCCCATTGTCGCCTTGCCTTTTTATTTTGTGCATTGAGGTGTTCTCGGGCTTACTGACGAAAGCACAAAACAACCACTACATTAGGGGCATTCAAGTAGCAAGGACAGTGTAGAAAATATCACATCTCTTCTTTGTGGATGATAACATCCTATTTTTTGAATGTTTTAGATATTCGCATTTCCTATCAAAAAGTATTTGGACAACGTATCAACCTTGACAAGTCAGAGATCTCATTTTGCCAAAATGTGCCACCTACCAGACAGATGATCATTGAAGATTGGCTTAGTTTAAAGGAAGTGAAGAGTCACTCCAAGTATTTTGGACTACCTACTTTTGTGGGAAGGTCTAAGAAAGAGGTCTTTAACTATGTTCAGGAGAAAGTGAGAAAGAAGCTTATTGGCTGAAAGGAGAAATGTTTATCAAGAACGAGGAAAGAGGTGTTTGTAAAGTCGGTTGTCCAAGCTATCCCAAGTTATATTATGGGTTGTTTCATGCTATCAAAAGGTCTCTACAATCATTTGGATTCTATGATAAATCAGTTCTATTGAGGATATAAAAAAAGGCAAAGAAATGTTCACTAGGGTAACTAGGTCAGATTATGCAGTCCAAAGAAGGAAGGAGGTCTGAGTTTTAGAAACTTTGAAGCTTTCAACCAAGCACTGCTGGCAAAGCAAGCATGGAGGATCATCAAGAACCTTGAGTCACTGGCGGCAAGGACTTTGGGAGCAAAGTACTTTAAGAGAAAAGTCTTTTTGGATGTTGAGATAGGTTTTGCCCCAAGCTACTCTTGGAGAAGTATTTGAAACTCGAAGTGGGTGATGCAGATGGGGGGAGGGGTTATGGAGAATAGAGGATGGAAGAATAGTAAAAATTTGGGAGAATCTGTACATTTGAATCCAAAATGGCTTCAAAGTCTGAAGTCAAAGACTTGATTGGCAGATGGATGTGGTGGTTAGGGAGCTAATGAATTCTGAGGGTAGTGGCTGGAGCGAAAACTTGATCAAGAAAACTTTTCTTAACTTCGAAGTAGAACAAATTCTAAAGATAAGGATTCCAATGACACAGCAAGAAGACTCTTTCTCTTGGAAGTTCTCAAGGCAAGGTGAATACCAAGTCTAAGGCGCATATCACAAGATAAGGAAAATGATTAAGGGCAAGAATACTAGTGAGAGAGGAGTCTAAACTAAAGAACCAAATTGGAGTGTACTATGGAAGCTCAATATTCACCCAAGAATTTTAAATTTTGTGTGGAGGTTGATGAGAAATTCTCTACCAACAAGGCTTAATTTGTAAAGAAGAGGAACGAGGTGCCTAGCTCTTTGCTAGAGATGTTACCAAAAAGAAGAATTTAATATGAATTTGTTTAGAGATTGTGAATTTTCACAAAGAATTTGGTTTTTAATATCTTTCACGTTAAGTCCAAAGACGGAAAACCAGGTAAGTCTGCAATCCTGAACTAGGAATATGCTAAAAATCCTAGATAAAGAACAAAGAGAATTTTTTTGCACTTGTTTGTATTCTATCTAGAAAATTAGAAATGTTCTGGTTTTTGAAGAGAAAAGATATGATGTGCTGGAAGAGATGGAACTTGCGAACAAGTTCTTTGATGACTTTTGTAACATTCTACCCTTAAAAGCCTTATGCTTAAGTCATAAAACAAGGGTTTGGTGCTACGATACTAGGTTGAAATATAATTACTTATGTATAAAAGAAGATATTAAGCTAGAAACCTGTAAGAGGATTTTAAACTTTGGATAAAAGAGAAATCGCCACTCAATAATATGCGTAAGCGCATTGGAAAAGATAGATAATTAAAAGTTTAAAGAAAGAATAAGATTAAAGAGACATATATATAAGTATATATAAATATCTACTAGTCTCGGCCGCGAAGACTAATCTGACTAGAGTTACAACAGTAAAACATTTGATATACATAACCTATCTTTCCAAGAATACATCATAAGCCTTTATAAACAAGTCTTTAAAATAAATAAATACATCACGTAAGTTTTTCCAAAAGAAAGAGAGATTCTAAATATCAAAACAGAAACAAAAGTCTTTTTCGCCATCTTTCAAATAAGACCCCGCTCACTGAGGAGTGCTGGGACTTGCATCTGAAAAATAGAAATAATATATGGGTGAGAACCCAACCCAAGGAGATTTCTAGTAGGGTAAAAGTGTCAAATCGATACAATATACGGTAACAGAAACTCTTTAAGCAATCTTAATCTTCCACATCTCATTAATCCAAGCCTAGGATTCTCACTAAACCAAAACATAGTAACTTACCTAAGGGATTCTAAACTATCCATTTATTCTCAATTTTCTACAAACCTCCAAATTACCACATCAGGAATGAATCCTCGTCACCACCGCCAACATAAGGAATCTCTCAGTTATTCAAACACATATAAAGCAATACAAGGAATACACAAATAGAGAGAACAGATAGAGCAATTAGATCAAATAGCATATAAATACAGTTATTCAACAAGACAAACAAAATACAAGATGCACACTCAATCAATACACACAAATGCAAATGATGCTTGTCTGTCCTATGGCCAATGAACTCATCTGTCGGTTATACAGCCAAACCCAACATGTCTAGTAGCAAATCCTGTATAGTCTTTCAGTGTGCACATCCCCAAGAGGTATTCACTTTTCTTGGAAGAATCATCCGAAAAGGTATAGTGTCCAGCCACATCTTACGACAGAGAATCCATAAAGTTTCAAATTTTAACTCGGAGCAAGTGGAGTAAACTATTGCATTTAGCCAGAAAATTCAAATCTCAATTATAGAGAAAAATCTTATAAAAAAATTGAATTATTCAGGTTTAATGGAATAAAATGTTTATGTGTTTCAAAATTTATTGCTCTATTTTTAACTACAATTCCTAATATATATATATGTTTTATTATACAAAATATATAATTATGTCATACAAAATATATAATTATGTCATACAATTTTATGTTGATTATTAATTTTACATTATTTTTCTATAATTGATTTGATATATAAAAAGGATTGGTAAACAAATTTAGATGAACTATTTACAAAGTTAAATGTTAAATAATAATTTATTTAAGCAATTGAATAAAACATCAAGGATCTTTTATTTTTATAAATTAAATAAATATAATAATTACCAAAATAAATAATTTTAAAAATATTTATCGAAATAAATATTTCTTTCTTATCTCGTTTATACTGTAAACGAGATAATTTTACATGTATCTTGTTTACACTGTAAACGAGATAAGAGAGGGGTATGCGACATGTGATATGTAATTTTTTTTTTAAAAAAAATTTGAAAATAATAAAAAATATTAATAATATCAATAATCCAAACTTTTGGCATGCAATTGGTACATAAAAAAGTTGGTAGAAAAGATTAAAATGGATATGTTTGATTAATTTTAGTCCATTTTAAATAATAGAGATTAACACGTTTATTTGGAAACCATTAAACTGCCCACTATTAATACGGTTACTTCTTTTCTAACTATCCACTATTTAAAAATTTAAAATATAATTTAAATACACGTGATTTATTTAATGACCCAGTTAATGTATGTCACTACTTTATTGGTATATAATATGAAATCTTTTTATTTAAATTATATTTCAAATTTTTATGTACTCCCATGCAACAAATAAAATTTATATGTACTCCCGTATAAAAAACGAAATACATGCAAAATTATCTAGTGTAAATGAGATAAGAGAGGAATATTTATTTCGATAAATATTTTTAAGAAGAGGGTCACTAGAGTTGAGTTGAACAAGAGACTCAGGCATAAACAACAGAAAAAAAGAAGCAGAAGCTAAGAAGTTGGAGGATTTGTCAAAAGAAAATGACAGGTAGTATGAATTGATCTTTTTATGGATGAAATACTTTTAAAAAATTTTTATATATCTGTTTGATTAATACATTTGAAGCTAATAATCTTTTAAAAAGTTACATCTTTTTTACCAAAAGTCCCTTCAGCATAGTCATCAAGACTTTCGATAAAATCTAGTTCACCGTCCCCTTCGACATTGCCATCAAGGCCAGAGAACTAAAAAATCAAATATTATTGATAAAAATGTTATGAATCACAATTACATCTATATTGATTTACAAAACTAGCTAACAATTAACTCAAACTAGATATGTGCAACCTAAATAGGGCAATTAGATATGTGCAACCATTACATGTTCTTCCTCCTTTAAGCAAATCCTCCTCCATCCATTAACAACCTTAAAATAGGGCACAATTTCTACATTGAAAAATAATTAAAATAGTATAACTATCATGGATAATAACTTAAAAGAGTTTAAAATAGTCAATTAAATATTTTCTATATTAGTAAAAATTGAATTAGACTAACTAATTGAGAGTAAAGAAATGACTTACGATGATCAAATTATATCAAAAATTCTTTTTCTTAGCTTTTTTCCTTTAGCCAATTCTTCTTGATGTAAAAAATGTTTCTGAGCAATAACTGGCAATTTGACTAGGAGTTTTTGTTTTTACATAATATTCTGAAATTCTTTTCCAATGTGAACCTTCTTCTTGGTACCCTCTAAGAAATAACCTACCAAAATATAATTTTTGAAATAACTATTAACAAATTTTATACTAAAAATTTTTAAACAAAAACATAAACTATTTAATTAGTAACGATATTTTTAGATATCAAACAAATTTTTTTTCTTTTTTGGTCTTCAGTCCAACTAGAAACCTTATTATGCTAACCACGTTCAAAACAAAAGTAAATTTAGCAATCAACAAAAATTGCTTTAGAACTCGCTCAAATTGCTAGTTATTGATACACAAAAATACTGATGTATGAAACCTTTAATTAACAAGAGAGCAGTGAAATCGATCTTACAAAAAAGAGGTGCTAGACTTATATATTGTAGACAACATACAATCATCATTGACAAGTTAGAGATATATCTAAATCAAGAGAAGTGCTCCTATATGTTGATACTAGTTGCTTCACTTTTTTTTTTGTAAATACCAATATTCAACTAGATAATAAATAAATAAATAAATAAATAAATAAATAAATAAGAGGTAAAAAGAAGTAATATAATAATAAAAACCTATGTTCATATGGGTCCAATGATATCCTGTCTTTGTTGGTGCTGCCTCCTTCTCTATGATCGGCATTACCTCCTCCCTGCCATGATAGAAATAAACAAAATATTTGATAATCAATGAATTTCATGTAAACAAAAATATTTATATATTTGATCATCTCCAATTTAAAATATTTTATTTATTCCAAAAACAAATCAAAAGAAAAAAAAACGTTCATTGTTTATACGGTTTGTTCATAAAACTTATAAGAAAAAGGAAACATAGAATAAGCAAATAAAAAGAAAGAAAAAATACGAGAAATAAACCTTGCAAAATAAGAGAATGAAAACATTGAGAATATCGACCTGTGATGTTGATGATTAGTCGAATAAGGCTGTAATGATGGTGGTGGTGTTGCATTGATGATAGGGATGGAGAGAGGGTTGTGTTCCATCATGATGGTCATGTTATCAAATGCAGCATTGAGAGGAGTTTTTGAAGGATAACCGTAATGGATGGAATTGATGTCGTTTATTAGCTTCTGAAAGCGTTCTTGCAGCTGTGCCAGGGTCCTGCCGGAGAGACGAGCAGCCACGGCCTCCCAGCAGTTGTGTATAACATCCTGAAAACAACTGGTAATAATTGATTGAAAGGCTTTGTTCTCCTCCCAAGTCCAGACCGGAGGTTGAGGTTGAAGTGGTTGATGACCACCGACATCGGGAATCAGCTCTAACATGTTCCTCGTATCCCACTCAGTCTGAGGCTGAGGCTGAGGTGGTGGATAACCACACATGTCAGCAAAAAACTCATCCGTCACCATCCTTACTATATCCGTCTGAGATTGAGGCTGAGGGTGAGAAAGAAGCCGAGGCCGAGACCGAGACCGAGACCAAGGTTGAGGCCGAGGCTGAGACCAAGGCTGAAGCTGAGGCTGAGACGGTAGCTGAGGTGGTTGATTACCACACATGTCAATGACAAACGACTGAGGCTCAGATTGAAGTGGCCAATACCAAGGCTGAGGCTGAGACGGTAGTTGAGGTGGTTGATTACCACACACGTCAATGGCACATGACTGAGGCTGAGATTGAAGTGGTTGATAACCAGATAATGGGCTTCTATAATAGTGCTATGTCATCTTCATAGCTTCGGGCAAACACTCATCAATAACCGGCTGAGGTGGTTGATTACCACTCACGTCCATGGCACACGACTGGGGCTGGGGATCACCTACATTGGCGGCAACAATCTTGTTTTCGTCCCTATTCCAGACGAGCTCAAGTAGAGGCGGAGACTCAAGCTGAAACTACGGTGGTTCATCGGCATCCAGGTCGGTCATATCCAACGGGTCTACAATATCCCACGGATTCATTATTGCAGAATTTGATTGCTCTTCACTCGTTCTTCTTCTTCTTCTTCTTGGTTTCCTATTTCTTCTTCTTCTTTCTTGGTTTCCTATTTTTAGATAATAGTGTTTATGTAAGCTTCACTTTCTAAGATAGAGTGTGTTAATTTAATTTATATTACATTATGGATAAAAATTAAAAGATTTTATTTTCAAATTTTAGTTTTAAAATTTCATTCTAAAATCTTTATCTTTTTGTATTATGTAAATTTAGATAGTTTAATTTAAACAAAAGACTCTCAAAACAGAAGGCATTAAATATTGATTTAAATTAAATATAAGTTTAAATGTAAAATCAAAATCCAAATATAATATTATAGTGAGGCATTATGTAAGCTTCACTTTTTAAGATAGAGTGTGTCAATTTAATTTATATTACATTATGGATAAAAATTAAAGATTTCATTTTTAAATTTCAATTTTAAAATTTTATTCTAGGATTTCTATCTTTTTGTAATATATAAATTTAGATAGTTTTAATTTAAACAAAAGACTCTCAGAAAGCATTAAATATTGATTTAAATTTTGTTTTAATAAATATAAATTTAAATATAAAACCAAAATTCAAATATAATATTGTAGTGAGGCCGTACGCGTTAAAGTAGTAAAATGGACAGACATAGTGAAGATATTGAAGGAGTACTTAATCTTAAAGTCTAAAATCAAGGTGTTAAAAATATTTTTACTCTAAAATTAATATTTTAATCCAATTTTTTAAATTACAAATTATCTTCTTCTTTTTTTGGATAAACGGGACTGAATGTAAACTCCGCAAAATTAGCAGATAATTAACAGAAAAATTAAATTTTAATTAAAAAATAAAAAATATAAATCTAATATCAAAATAGAATAGAGCTTTTTAAAACGAGAATTTTGACACCAATTTTAAAGGATTTGGCCCAAGATTGGACAAAATAGGCCGAACCGAGCGAACCGGGCTCGTATTGGGCCCAAGGCCCAGCCAAATATATTTAAAACATGAGCTTCAACTCATTACCCTTCTTCTTCATCACTTCCACGCTGCACCATGAAAAGAGAGAAGGAAAGAGATTCTCAAACCCTAGCTCAATCTTTAAACCAAGATAACTTTTGATCCGGAGCTCCGATCGCCGCACCGTTTTTGACCACGCGACCGCAGTGACAAGCTCTACAAAGCCTAGTACCTTTTAAAGTGAGAAAATAAAAATCCTAGCCCCTATTCTCTCTTCTTCAATTTGGGAATATTAAGGTTTTGGGTGTTAAGTTTTTGAATAAATTGATGTTATAGGATCAAATTGAGTTGAAGAATGAGTGGGCTTTGGTTCGATTGAGGCACATACAAGGTAAGATTCATAAACCCTAGCCAATTTCGGTTCTAGTATGTTAAATGTAAATTTTGAGTATGTATGGTGATATATATGAAATTAGGTGTATAAGTGTATATGTTGGAAACTTGGTGGTGATTGGAGCTAAGATTTTGGTTGGTTTCTCAAAGCTTAAGGGGCTGTGTTGTGACTTGTGAGGCTGCCTTGGGTAAAATATAGTGATCAGCCAAGGTATGGTTTAGGTTTTACGCATTTAACATATAAGGTTTTGTGAAAACTTAGGTTAGAGAACTATAGGATAAGTTGAAATGGTTTTATACCTTAAATGACTAGTCTTGTGATGTTGATGGTAAATTGATGGTTATGTTTGTGTTGGAATTAATGAGTATGTGTTATGAGAATTAATAATGGTAAGTTGAAGGTGTTGTTGGAGTATGTTAAAGAGATTTTGTGGTTATGGCTTGTTGATTGGTTAATAATGATTTATGGGTGTTTATTTTGGATTGATTGGTATTGTTATGATGAATAATGTTGTGATAATGATTGAAGAATTTTATGATGATAATAATATGTGAAATTGAAATAATATGTTGGTTGTGAGTAAAATATGTAAAATTGAGAAAATATGATATTATTGAGCTAAGTTTGCAAGAATTATTGTGCTATGGTTAAGGACTAGTTATATTGATGGATATGAATGTACTGAGGTGAATGGGAATGAATTTTGGAAAGAAAACGAGGTTTGAAGTTCCTTTTTTTAAAAACTTGGTTTTTGGCCAAACTTCCACGATTTATAACTGGAGTTTTAAATTTTGGATGGAAGTGGAAATTGTCCCAACTCAAAGATGGTTTTGAAAGCTTTTGAATGATATAAATTTTGTGAAAAACGGAATTTTGTAGCAAAAGTTATGAACGTCGTAAGTTTAGGTACGAGTTAGGTGATTATGCAGAAGAATACAGGGCATTATGCAGCTTTCTGGATGAGTTATATTTTTTTGATCAACGTACGTCTACGCGCACGCATGATAAGGGAATGCGCGTGATGAGCCAACATGCATGCGCGAATAACCCATGCATGCGCGTGATGATCTAACATGCATGACCACGCGTACGCGTGACATGCTGTTCTCACCTACGCATACGCATGGTAAGGGAATGCGCGCACGTGCTACTCTTTCATACTACCACGAGTACGCGTGGCCCACGCGCACGCGTGTCCTCCGTTTTCTGCAAAACTGGTTTATGTGTTTTAAAATCAATTTCAGACTTCCAAACCTCTTTTTTCATTCTCTTAGTCATAATAAGTGATATTAAGCCTAGTGATTAGTTGGAGCTAGGAAATAGAGATAACTTGGAAGTGAAGCTAAGGTTAAAAATGATGGATTGTATAAGAAGGTGTATATATGAATGAATTATGATGTTAAGGCTTGAATGATTGATTTCCTACATTATGAAATGTGTGAGGTAAGTAAGAGAATAATATAATGTATGCTCAATGAGTTAAGTGAGATTGAGAATGAAAACAATAAATTGTAAGAAATGATTGAATAACTTGAGCTTGGGGCGTAGTCCCCATGTCAGCCGTGATTTTTCCCGTGGTTATTATTAAGCTTGGGGTATTGTTTTTTCCATGTCAGTTTGGAGTGTTGTCTCTTCTCCCCACGCCAGCTTGGGATTCGTCCCATGGATATTATTGAGCTTGGGGTTGTTCTCTTCCCCATGTCAGCTTGGGGATTCTCTCCATGGTGTATTTTTGAGCTTGAGAATATGTCGGGATGGCTACGTAACCGACAGTTGATATCAACAGCCGTAGGACAGGCATGTATCATGTGCATTTGTTTGTTTTTTCTGCTATGCATCACTTAGGATTGCCTAACTAAATATATACCCTGCTAACTGCTATATTTGCTACTTGCACTACCTGCTTCCTACTTGTGTGTGAAACTATTCGTTTGTTTGTCTATGCTGATTCATGGATGTTGGAGGAACGGAGAAAGAGTGGAGCGGTTTGGTGGTTATGTTAGGTTTAAAAGTGAGTAAGTTTAGGGTACTTAGATTACCTACCCCTTTCTATGGCTTCTGCTTAGAGATTAAGTTTTATAATTACATGATGGAGTTCTAGGATTGCCTTTGGCATTTCAAGGACCTTATTTATTATATGCGTGGCACCTTTACCATGCTAGAACCCTTAGTTCTCATCCCATACTGTGTTGCTATTTTTAGATGCAGGTCGAGCGGCACCTCGGTAGGTGTCTGGAGTTTCTGCAACGAAGTGGTTTACTTTGGGACCTCCTTTTGTTACTCTGATGTATATATATGTGTATAGTTTCTCTTCTTGTATGTAACGATACTTTGTTTATGTACCTCTTAGAGGTTTTATGGAGAACTAGGGTTTTGAACATGTTCTTTTGGGTTATTATTATGTATATATATGTACGTATATGTTCTCTGGCCAGCCTTAGCTTCACAGGCTGAGTTAGGAACTTGTGTTACCTTGTATTATTGACCCTCTACTTGTGTCGTCTGTATATATTTGTTTTTGAACTTTAATTTTCTTTTCATGCAAGTAACCACATTTTCTGATATTTAGGAACTATACAAGCTGAATGACAACATTCACAAGAAGAAAAATCAAAGTGCATTATGGGAAGGAATTCAACTTAGTCTTGTGATAGAGAGAGAACGAAGAATATCGAGTCAAGTAAATCTCAACTAACTTCTGGAGAGTGTAGATTCCGGAAGTGAACAACTCCACTCACAGCGAATTTCTCAAGTTTGGAATTTACATAAGTACGCCTAGACAAGGCTCATGCAAGTATGAAATAGTATTGGGAAAGTAATCGATCCATTGTGAATGTCGAAAAGCTTATCGAGTAATCGCGAATTATTTATAATTATTTCGTAGGACCAAATGATGAGAGCTGAAAGAGTTGGGAATTTGTGGGAGATTACGAGTAGGCTTACGATGAGATTGACTCTAGTTTGTTTGATGACATAGTAAGGATTGAATTCGTGATTGATAGTGGTGAAAGTTGATTGCGTGTGAGTTGAGAACAAGTACACGTTTTCAAGTTAAAATATGAAGCTGAGGCATAGAGGATTCGAATAATTTGAAAGGACTATCTACTCCAATTGTTAAAAGGGCTTCCAAATTTAAACAAAACTATGAACTAAGAAGTAGAATCGGGAGAGTTACCAAATAGCCAACGATGATGTTGAAGTAAGCTCGAGTAATGAGTATGGAAATGCTTAGCTACTGACTTGTGATGTAACCATGGTACACAGACGATTTGACAAAAGCGATATTGTAATTGACTTTTAGATTGGACTGTAGTAAGTTGACTATCAAAAGTGTTTCTGTTGTTATCTTCCTCTTCCTCTGACATCATCGGTATTTCACACTGAGAACGCTTAATCAAATGGACTCCGTTCTTACTACTCACTTCATCTAGCTCTCCAAGTTTTATCGACTTTAACAATGTTATTGTACGTAATGTATTCAAGGATGTTTCGGTCTCTGTCTCAAATTCTTATTGCTACTCACCCTCACTCGCCACTTGAGTAATCTACAGCTAAAAGCTAAATCCGTGTCATGCTTCTTCCTTGAAGTTTTGGGTTGTGAAGTTTAACACAATTCTAGTTTATTTTAAGTATGGATAAGTGCGATGTCTCACATTCTATATGCAAATAAAATTTTAGGTATCAGTTTCAGTTTACCTCTTCCTTCTTGTGACCCACCGTCACCTTGGGCTCTCGTACGTGGACAAACTATTGCTCTACGCCTCTGATTCGCTTATTTCTAGAAGCCTTGATAATTCGTCCATCGCTAACTAGAAACTTCACTAAACTCTACAAGCTTTGATGGCAATACTCTACTCAGAACGATTTAGTTTGGTTCAAGGTCCTATACTAGGTTTGACATTTCACTGCTAGGTCTTTCTTCACTATCTTAGGCTATGAGTAATTGATGAGCGGATATTTTATACGCTTTTTGGGGATAATTTCATATAGTTTTGAGTATGTTCTAGTTAGTTTTTAGTTTATTTCCAGTAGTTTTTAGGAAAAATTCATATTTCTGGACTTTACTATGAGTTGTGTGTTTTTCTGTAATTTCAGGTATTTTTCTGGCTGAAATTGAAGGAGCTGAGCAAAAATCTAATTCAGGCTGAAAAAGGACTACTGATGCTGTTGGATTCTGACCTCCCTGCACTCAAAATGGATTTTCTGGAGCTACAGAACTCAAAATGGCATGCTTCCAATTGCATTGGAAAGTAGACATCCAGGGCTTTCCAGAAATATATAATAGTCCATACTTTGCACAAGGATAGATGACATAAATCGGCGTTCAACGCCAGTCCTCTGCCCAATTCTGGCGTCCAGCGCCAGAAAAGGATCAAAAACTGGAGTTGAACGCCCAAACTGGCACAAAAACTGGCGTTCAACTCCACAAATGGCCTCTGCACGTGAATTGCTTAAAGTCTCAGCCCCAGCACACACCAAGTGGGCCCCAGCACACCAAGTGGGCCCCAGAAGTGGATCTCTGCATCATCCATCATAGTCCACTCATATTTTGTAACCCTAGGCTACTGGTTTAGTATTTAAACAACTTTTAGAGACTTATTTTGTATCTCATGACATTTCAGATCTAAACTTTGTATTCTCTGACGGCATGAGTCTCTAAACCCCATTGTTGGGGGTGAGGAGCTCTGCTGTGTCTCGATGAATTAATGCAAGTATTTCGGTTTTCCATTCAAACACGCTTGTTCCTATCTAAGATGTTCATTCGCGCTTAACTGTGATGGAGGTGATGAGCTGTGACACTCATCACCTTCCTCAAATCATGAACGTGTGCCTGACAACCACCTCCGTTCTATATACGATTGAATGAGTATCTCTTAGATTCCTTAATCAGAATCTCCGTGGTATAAGCTAGAACTGATGGCAGCATTCATGAGAATCCGGAAAGTCTAAACCTTGTCTGTGGTATTCCGAGTAGGATTCAAGGATTGAATGACTGTGACGAGCTTCAGACTCTTGAAGGTTGGGCGTTAGTGACAGACGCAAAAGGATAGTAAATCCTATTCCAACCGGATCGAGAACCAATCGGTGATTAGCCGTGCTGTGACAGAGCGCGTGAGCGTAGTTTTCACTGGGAGGACGGAAGGTAGCCATTGACAACGGTGATCCACCAACACACAGCTTGCCATAGGGGGACGTGCGTGTGTGAACAAGAAGACAGAGGAAAGCAGAGATTCAGAAGACAAAGCATCTCCAAAACTCCAACATATTCTCCATTACTGCACAACAAGTAATTTTTAATTTATGCTCTACTGGTTACTCACAATTCAATTGATAAACATAATTGACTTCCTGACTAAGATTTACAAGATAACCATAGATTGCTTCAAACCAACAATCTCCGTGGGATTCGACCCTTACTCACGTAAGGTATTACTTGGACGACCCAGTGCACTTGCTGGTTAGTGGTACGCGTTGTGAAAAGTGTGATTCGCAATTCGTGCACCAAGTTTTTGGCGCCGTTGCCGGGGATTGTTCGTGTTTGAACAACTGACGGATTATTTTGTTGCTTAGATTAGGAAAAATTTTTTCTTTTTTGGTTTAGAGTCTTTTATTATATATCCCTTCTTAAAATACTTTAAACTTATAGCTCAGTTATTTAGAACGTGGTGTTTATGTTCATAATAATTGGCTATCATATTTTTTTTAAAAAAAAAACCTTTTTCAAAAATAATTTTTCTATTAAATCCTGTGCCAAACTTTAAGTTTGGTGTTTTCAAAAATAATCTTTCTTAAAATTTTTGAAGGTCCCATAACTCATTTGGCTAGAGCGTTAATCTGTGTTCTTGGTAATTGGGTTAGAATCTTTTATACTCTTTTCAAAACCTTCTTTTTCAAAAATATTTTTTTCTATTAAATCTTGTGCCAAACTTTAAGTTTGGTGTTTTCTTGTTGATTTCCCTTTGATTTTCGAAAATTTTGGTTTGGTTTTCTAAAAATTTTAAGTTTGGTGTTCTTCCTTCATGTTCTTGTGTTCTTGTGAGTTTTCAAAGTGTTCTTGAGTTTCCTTGTGTCTTGATCTTAAAATTTTTAAGTTTGGTGTTCCTTGGTGTTTTCCCTCCAAAATTTTCAAAAACAAGGAGCATTAGATCTAAAAATTTTAAATCTTGTACTATCTTATTATTTTTCTCTCTCCTCACTAAATTCAAAAATATCTTTTCAAAATATCTCTTCTAACTTCCTAACTTCTTATCTTTTCAAAATTTGTTTCAACTAACTAACTAACTTTTTGTTTGTTTCTTAACTTTTTCAAAACTACCTAACTAACTCTCTCTCTCTAATTTTCGAAAATATCTTCCCTCTTTTTCAAAAATTTCCTTTTTTTTAACTAATTATTTTTTTATTTTTTTTTACGAAAAAAAAAATTTTTTTTTTTACTTCAAAATTCAAATTCTTTTTAGTTATTTTATTTTATTTAAGTATCTACTTCTTATAAAATAAAATAAATAAAAAGTTAAATCAGTCCAAGTTATATCCATAGATCCATCATGGACATAAGTGGAAATGAACAGTCCAGGAGGACTCTGGGGTCATATTCTAACCCCTCTACTGCTTCATATGGAAGTAGCATCTGCATACCCTCCATTGGAGTCAGTAGCTTTGAGTTGAATCCTCAGCTCATTATCATGGTGCAGCAAAGTTGCCAGTATTCCGGTCTTCCACAGGAAGAACCTACAGAGTTTCTGGCACAATTTTTACAAATTGCTGACACAGTACATGATAAGGAAATAGATCAGGATGTCTACAGACTATTACTGTTTCCATTTGCTGTAAAAGATCAAGCCAAGAGGTGGTTAAATAACCAACCTAAGGCCAGCATAAGAACATGGAAACAGCTGACAGAAAAATTCCTGAATCAATATTTCCCTCCAAAAAGGATGACACAGCTAAGGCTGGACATCCAAGGCTTTAAACAAGGAGATAATGAATCTCTTTATGATGCCTGGGAGAGATACAGAGAGATGCTACGAAAATGCCCCTCTGAAATGTTTTCAAAGTGGGTTCAGTTAGACATCTTCTACTATGGGCTTGCAGAAGGAGCTCAGATGTCTTTAGATTACTCAGCTGGCGGATCTATCCATATGAGAAAGACAATTGAAGAAGCTCAAGAGCTCATTGATACAGTTGCCAGGAATCAGCATCTGTATCTAAGCAGCAACCCTTCCATGAATGAAGAGGTTAAAACAGTAACTGCTGAATTCAGTACTGTAAAACAAGCTGCTGAATTCAATCAGCAATTAGATTTTCTAACAAAACAGCTAGCTGAATTCAAAGACAGGTTACAGGAGACAAGGATAGCTAATATACATATGGACGAACAGTTTAAGCAAACAAAGCAGCAGCTATCAAAGCAAATAGCAGAAGAATGCCAAGCAGTTCAATTAAGAAGTGGGAAAACATTAAATACCCCACCTCAAGGCATCAAAAATTCAAGAAATGAGCGACCCACCAAAGATTCCCCTGAGGACAGTAAGAGCCCAGGGAAAAATAATTCTGGCACTAAAACACCAGAAAATGGGTGGAAGGCTGGCGCTGAACGCCCAGACCATGCCCAAAACTGGCGTTCAGCGCCAGAAACAAGGCAGGATTGGCGTTCAACGCCAGAAATGGGCAAGAATCTGGCGTTGAACGCCCAAAGGGGGCATAATCCAGCGTTGAACGCCCAAAATGGGCACATTTCTGGCGTTCAGGCGCCAGGAGCAGACAGTGAGTTGGCGTCTAACGTCACTCCAGCTTCTGACTCTGGTACTCAATTGCCAGTGAGGGATCAGACACACACAAGTGCTGATAACAACCCCTCTAAAAAGGCTTCTTTAACCACTAAGGTTGAGGAATATAAAGCCAAGATACCTTATCCTCAAAAACTCCGGAAAGAGGAGCAGGATAAGCAATTTGCTCGCTTTGCAGATTATCTAAGGACTCTTGAAATAAAGATTCCTTTTGCAGAGGCACTTGAGCAAATACCTTCTTATGCCAAGTTCATGAAAGAGATCTTGAGTCATAAAAAGGAGTGGAGAGAAACAGAAAGAGTTCTCCTCACTGAAGAATGCAGTGCAGTCATTCTGAAAAGCTTTCCTGAAAAGCTTAAAGACCCTGGGAGTTTTCTGATACCATGCATATTGGAAGGTGATTGCACCAAGACAGCCTTATGCGATCTTGGGGCAAGCATCAACCTAATACCTGCATCCACTATCAGGAAGCTTGGCTTAACTGAAGAAGTTAAACCAACCCGGATATGTCTCCAACTTGCTGATGGTTCCACTAAATACCCATCAGGCGTGATTGAGGACATGATTGTCAGAGTTGGGCCATTCGCCTTTCCCACTGACTTTGTTGTGCTGGAAATGGAGGAGCACAAGAGTGCCACTCTCATTCTAGGAAGACCCTTCCTAGCAACTGGACGATCCCTCATTGACGTCCAACAGGGGGAAATAACCCTGAGAGTCAACGATGACGAGTTCAAGTTGAACGCTGTCAAAGCCATGCAGCATCCAGACACATCAACAGACTGCATGAAAGTTGACCTTATTGACTCTTTGGTAGAAGAGATCAACATGGCTGAGAGTCTCGAATCAGAGTTGGAAGACATCTTTAAAGATGTTCAGCCTGATTTGGAGGATTCAGGGGACATGAAAGAGCCTCTGAACTTTCTTCTGAAAGAGGAAAAACCTCCTAAACCAGAGCTCAAGCCACTGCCACCATCCTTGAAATATGCATTTCTAGGAGAAGGTGACACCTTTCCAGTGATCATAAGCTCTGCTTTAAATTCACAGGAAGAGGAAGCACTTATTCAAGTGCTAAGGACATACAAGACAGCTCTTGGGTGGTCCATAGGTGACCTTAAGGGCATAAGCCCAGCTAGATACATGCACAAAATCCTACTGGAGGATAATGCCAAACCAGTGGTTCAACCACAGAGGCGGCTAAATCCAGCCATGAAGGAAGTGGTGCAGAAAGAGGTCACCAAATTACTAGAGGCTGGGATTATTTATCCCATTTCTGATAGCCCCTGGGTGAGCCCTGTTCAAGTCGTCCCAAAAAAGGGAGGCATGACAGTGATTCATAATGAAAAAAATGAACTGGTTCCTACAAGAACAGTTACAGGGTGGCGCATGTGTATTGACTACAGAAGGCTCAATACAGCCACCAGAAAGGATCATTTTCCTTTACCATTCATAGACCAGATGCTAGAGAGACTAGCAGGTCATGATTATTACTGCTTTTTGGATGGCTACTCAGGCTATAACCAGATTGCAGTAGATCCCCAGGATCAAGAGAAAACAGCATTCACATGTCCATCCGGAGTGTTTGCTTATAGAAGGATGCCTTTTGGGCTATGCAATGCACCTGCAACCTTCCAGAGATGCATGCTCTCTATTTTCTCTGATATGGTGGAAAAATTTCTGGAAGTCTTCATGGATGACTTCTCAGTATATGGAGACTCATTCAGCTCCTGTCTTGATCACCTGAAACTTGTTCTGAAAAGATGCCAAGAAACCAACCTAGTTTTAAACTGGGAAAAGTGTCACTTCATGGTGACTGAAGGAATTGTTCTTGGGCATAAAATCTCAAACAAGGGAATAGAGGTGGATCAAGCAAAAATAGAGGTAATTGAAAAATTACCACCACCTGCCAATGTTAAGGCAATCAGAAGCTTTCTGGGGCATGCAGGATTCTATAGGAGGTTTATAAAGGATTTTTCAAAAATCGCAAAACCTCTAAGCAATCTGCTAGCTGCTGACACATCATTTGTGTTTGACACAGCATGCCTGCAGGCGTTTGAAACGCTGAAAGCTAAGCTGGTCACAGCACCAGTAATTTCTGCACCAGACTGGACATTGCCATTTGAGTTAATGTGTGATGCCAGTGATCATGTCATTGGTGCAGTATTGGGACAGAGGCATGACAAGCTTCTGCATGTCATTTATTATGCCAGTCGCGTTCTAAATGATGCCCAGAAAAATTACACAACCACAGAAAAAGAACTACTTGCAGTGGTTTACGCCATTGACAAGTTCAGATCGTACTTAGTAGGATCAAAAGTGATTGTGTATACTGACCATGCTGCTCTTAAATATCTACTCACAAAGCAGGATTCAAAACACAGGCTCATCAGATGGGTATTGCTTCTGCAAGAGTTTGATATAGAAATAAGAGACAGAAAAGGGATAGTGAACCAAGTGGCTGATCATCTGTCCCGGATAGAGCCAGTGAAAGGGACGTCCCTCCCCTTTCTTGAGATCTCTGAGACGTTCCCTGATGAGCATCTATTTGCCATTCAGGAAGAACCATGGTTTGCCGATATTGCAAACTATAAAGCTGCAAGGTTCATACCCAAGGAGTACAATAGAATACGAAAGAAGAAATTAGTTACTGATGCAAAGTACTACTTGTGGGATGAACCCTATCTCTTTAAGAGATGTGCAGACGGAATTATCCGTAGGTGTGTCCCCAGAGAGGAAGCACAGAGAATCCTATGGCATTGCCATGGATCTCAATATGGAGGCCATTTCGGAGGTGAACGAACAGCCACCAAGGTCCTCCAATGTGGCTTCTATTGGCCCACACTCTATAAAGATTCCCGAGAGTTTGTACGTAATTGTGACAGTTGCCAAAGAGCTGGTAACCTGCCTCATGGTTACGCCATGCCTCAACAAAGGATCTTGGAAATAGAGTTGTTTGATGTATGGGGAATTGACTTCATGGGACCTTTCCCACCATCATACTCAAACACTTATATTCTGGTGGCAGTTGACTATGTATCAAAATGGGTTGAGGCTATTGCCACACCCACCAATGATACTAAAACAGTGCTGAAGTTCCTCCAGAAACATATTTTCAGCAGGTTTGGTGTCCCTAGAGTGTTAATCAGTGATGGGGGCACTCACTTCTGGAATAAACAGCTTTACTCTGCCATGGTTAGGTATGGAATTCGCCACAAAGTGGCCACACCATATCATCCACAAACCAATGGGCAAGCTGAAGTCTCTAACAGAGAATTAAAGAGAATCCTGGAACGGACAGTAAATACCCGTAGAAAGGATTGGGCAAGGAGCTTGGATGATGCTCTGTGGGCTTACAGAACAGCATTCAAGACCCCTATAGGGACCTCTCCAAACCAACTCGTGTATGGTAAGGCATGCCACTTGCCCGTGGAACTAGAACATAAGGCCTACTGGGCAACCAGATTCCTAAACTTTGATGCCAAATTAGCTGGAGAAAAACGATTGCTCCAGCTAAATGAGCTAGAGGAATTCAGATTCACAGCTTTCGAAAATGCCAAGCTTTATAAAGAAAAATAAAAAAAATGGCATGACAAAAAGCTGTCATCTAGAATCTTTGAACCAGGACAAAAGGTCCTGTTGTTTAACTCTAGACTCAGGCTATTCCCCGGGAAACTGAAATCCCGGTGGAGGGGACCATACGTGATTACAAGTGTGTCACCATATGGTTATGTGGAGCTTCAAGATATTGATTCTGATAAGAAGTTCATTGTCAATGGACAGAGAATCAAGCATTATCTTGAAGGCAACACTGAGCAAGAATGCTCAAGGCTGAAGCTAGATTAAAAGCTCAGCAAGGTCCAGCTAAAGACAATAAAGAAGCGCTTGCTGGGAGGCAACCCAGCCGTGGGGCAACAATCTTCTAAGCATTTTGCCCTATTTCTATCTTTATTTTTTATATAGAGTTCATTGACAACAAGGTAAATAATCATTTACAGAAGACCTCGGCACACAAAACAGAGTAAAAGAGCTCAATGGCAAGAAAACGCCAGTAAAGGGGCATTTTGGGCGTTCAGCGCCCAAAATGGGCATCCACTGGGCGCTGAACGCCAGTAATGGCAGCATTTGGGCGTTCAACGCCAGAAATGGCCACCCACTGGGCGTTGAACGCCAAGAATGGCAGCAACTGGGCGCTGAACGCCCAGGAGATCAGCATTTGGGCACTGAACGCCCAAAACAGGCAGTGTTTGGGCGTTCAAACGCCAGGAGGACAGGGAGGAGCCAAATCCAGTAATCCCACACGTATTTCCATTCTAATTTATAATTTTATGATTCAATACATGATTTTATTTACATAAACATGTCAAGAACCCTGATTTCTAAAAATCCTACCCTCAAAATATCAAATGTATCTTAATTCATAAGCACACACCCTCTTTGCAAAATCAATCCAACTCTTTTAAAATCTTTTCCAAAAACAAATCTATCTTTTTCACCCAAAAATCTTTTCAATATCTTTTTCATATTATCTTTTTCAAAAACCCAGATTTATCTTTTTCAAAAATCTATCCTATCTTTTCAAAATCAAACTATATCTTCTATCTTATCTTTTTCAACTCAATCTTTTTATCTTATCTCTTCCAATTTTTCGAAAATCCACCCCCCACCCCTTTAAATTGGGTTCGGCCCCTCCTCCTCCATCAACAAGTGCACCTCGATCTCCTTCTATCCCTCTCCTTTCTTTTCTTTTGCTTGAGGGCAAGCAAACCTCTAAGTTTGGTGTGTTTATCCGAGATCACTAAGATCATGGCTCCCAAAGGAAAACAATCCACTCCAAGAGGCAAGAAAGAGAGCGTTCCAAAACCACTTTGGAATCAAGGGAAGTTTTTATCTAAAGAACATTCAGACCATTATCTTAAAGTAATGGGTCTGAGATCAGTGATCCCGGAAGTGAGATTCGATCTGAAAGAAGATGAATATCCGGAGATCCAGGAGCAAATTCGAATCAGGAACTGGGAAGTCCTAGCTAATCCTGAAACGAAAGTAGGAAGGAACATGGTCCAGGAGTTCTATGCTAATATGTGGCAGACTGACAAGCAAAGACTATCTGGAACAGCCTGCTACGAATTTCGGACCATGGTCAGGGGAAAGATTGTTCATACCACCCCTGACAAGATCAGAGAGATATTAAAGCTACCGCAGCTAAAGGATGATCCAGACTCCTTCAACAGGAGGATGATGAGAGCAGACATTGGCCTGGATAAGATTCTAGAGGACATCTGTATCCCTGAAGCCAGGTGGACCACCAACACAAAGGGCGTCCCAAATCAACTCAAGAGGGAGGATCTCAAACCAGTTGCCAGAGGATGGCTGGACTTCATTGGGCGTTCTCTGTTGCCCACCAGCAACCGTTCTGAAGTCACAGTTAAAAGAGCAGTGATGATTCATTGCATCATGATGGGAAAGGAAGTGGAGGTTCATCAGCTGATTTCAACAGAGTTCTATAAGATTGCTAACAAAAATTCAAGAGAGGCCAGGTTGGCTTATCCAAGCGTGATTTCTCTGCTCTGCAAGGACGCTGGAGTCAAGATGGGAATAACTGAATATATCCTAATTGAAAAGTCAATCACCAAAGCATCAATGGAGAGACAACAAGCACAGGAGGAACATATCAAGAAGAGAGCACAGGAATTCCTCCCAGAGATTCCTCAAGCGGAATATTGGGAATATCTTGAGACGTCTGTCACCAAGATACAGGAAGCTATGGAGCAAATAATAAAACAACAGAAGGAACACAGTCAAATGCTGACCCATATGCTTAAAGAACAAGAGGAGCAGGGACGTGACTTAAGAGAACTGAAGCGCCAAAAGTCTTCTGTGATACCAAGCCTCCCAAGGATCAGAGGAACTCCCATACCCCCAGAATAAAGGTTGTTAATTTCCAATTTCTACCTTAACTCTGTGACAGTGTCCTTATAAAAAGTTTACCTTAGAAGTCATATAATAGTAATTAGTATCTATTTGATTTTATCTCCAATTAAGCTATAGTTTATTTTTCTCATCATCATTAAACATGAATAAAATAGTAGATCTTTTGAATAAGAAGCAATAAAATTTCGAGTTTAATAAAAGAAATTCTAATTGGTTAAATGTGGTGGCAATGCTTTCTGTCTTCTGAATGAATGCTTGAACAGTGCACATGTCTTTTGAATTTGTTGTTTAAGACTGTTAAAAATGTTGGCTCTTGAAAGAATGATGAACATGAGACATGTTGTTGATAATCTGAAAATCATCAAAATGATTCTTGAAGCAAGAAAAAGCAGCAAAGAACAAAGCTTGCAAAAAAAAAAAAAAAAAAGAGAGAGAGAAAAGCAAGCAGAAAAAGCCAAAAGCTCTTAAAACCAAAAGGCAAGGGCAAATAAAAAGGATCCCAAGGCTTTGAGCATCAGTGGATAGGAGGGCCTAAAGGACTAAAATCCTGGTCTAAGCGGCTAACCCAAGCTGTCCCTAACCATGTGCTTGTGGCGTGAAGGTGTCAAGTGAAAACTTGAGACTGAGCGGTTAAAGTCAAGGTCCAAAGCAAAAAGAAGAGTGTGCTTAAGAACTCTGGACACCTCTAATTGGGGACTTTAGCAAAGCTGAGTCACAATCTGAAAAGGTTCACCCAGTTATGTGTCTGTGGCATTTATGTATCCGGTAGTAATACTGGAAAACAAAGTGCTTAGGGCCACGGCCAAGACTCATAAAGAAGCTGTGTTCAAGAATCATCACACTGAACTAAGAGAATCAATAACACTATCTGAATTCTGAGTTCCTATAGATGCCAATCACTCTGAGCTTCAATGGATAAAGTGAGATGCCGAAACTGTTCAGAAGCAAAAAGCTACTAGTCCCGCTCATCTAATTAGGATCTGAGCTTCAATCAAAAACTCTGAGATATTATTGCTTCTCAACCTATTAGTCTTCTATTTTATTTGTCTAGTTGCTTGAGGACAAGCAACAGTTTAAGTTTGGTGTTGTGATGAGCGGATATTTTATACGCTTTTTGGGGATAATTTCATATAGTTTTGAGTATGTTCTAGTTAGTTTTTAGTTTATTTCCAGTAGTTTTTAGGAAAAATTCATATTTCTAGACTTTACTATGAGTTGTGTGTTTTTCTATAATTTCAGGTATTTTTCTGGCTGAAATTGAAGGAGCTGAGCAAAAATCTGATTCAGGCTGAAAAAGGACTGCTGATGCTGTTGGATTCTGACCTCCCTGCACTCAAATTGGATTTTCTGGAGCTACAGAACTCGAAATGGCATGCTTCCAATTGCATTGGAAATTAGACATCCAGGGCTTTCCAGAAATATATAATATTCCATACTTTACACAAGGATAGATGACGTAAACTGGCGTTCAACGCCAGTCCTCTGCCCAATTCTGGCGTCCAGCGCCAGAAAAGGATCAAAAACTGGAGTTGAACGCCCAAACTGGCACAAAAACTGGCGTTCAACTCCACAAATGGCCTCTGCACGTGAATTGCTTAAAGTCTCAGCCCCAGCACACACCAAGTGGGCCCCAGCACACCAAGTGGGCCCCAGAAGTGGATCTCTGCATCATCCATCATAGTCCACTCATATTTTGTAACCCTAGGCTACTGGTTTAGTATTTAAACAACTTTTAGAGACTTATTTTGTATCTCATGACATTTCAGATCTAAACTTTGTATTCTCTGACGGCATGAGTCTCTAAACCCCATTGTTGGGGGTGAGGAGCTCTGCTGTGTCTCGATGAATTAATGCAAGTATTTCGGTTTTCCATTCAAACACGCTTGTTCCTATCTAAGATGTTCATTCGCGCTTAACTGTGATGGAGGTGATGAGCTGTGACACTCATCACCTTCCTCAAATCATGAACGTGTGCCTGACAACCACCTCCGTTCTATATACGATTGAATGAGTATCTCTTAGATTCCTTAATCAGAATCTCCGTGGTATAAGCTAGAACTGATGGCAGCATTCATGAGAATCCGGAAAGTCTAAACCTTGTCTGTGGTATTCCGAGTAGGATTCAAGGATTGAATGACTGTGACGAGCTTCAGACTCTTGAAGGTTGGGCGTTAGTGACAGACGCAAAAGGATAGTAAATCCTATTCCAACCGGATCGAGAACCAATCGGTGATTAGCCGTGCTGTGACAGAGCGCGTGAGCGTAGTTTTCACTGGGAGGACGGAAGGTAGCCATTGACAACGGTGATCCACCAACACACAGCTTGCCATAGGGGGACGTGCGTGTGTGAACAAGAAGACAGAGGAAAGCAGAGATTCAGAAGACAAAGCATCTCCAAAACTCCAACATATTCTCCATTACTGCACAACAAGTAATTTTTAATTTATGCTCTACTGGTTACTCACAATTCAATTGATAAACATAATTGACTTCCTGACTAAGATTTACAAGATAACCATAGATTGCTTCAAACCAACAATCTCCGTGGGATTCGACCCTTACTCACGTAAGGTATTACTTGGACGACCCAGTGCACTTGCTGGTTAGTGGTACGCGTTGTGAAAAGTGTGATTCGCAATTCGTGCACCAAGTTTTTGGCGCCGTTGCCGGGGATTGTTCGTGTTTGAACAACTGACGGATTATTTTGTTGCTTAGATTAGGAAAAATTTTTTCTTTTTTGGTTTAGAGTCTTTTATTATATATCCCTTCTTAAAATACTTTAAACTTATAGCTCAGTTATTTAGAACGTGGTGTTTATGTTCATAATAATTGGCTATCATATTTTTTTTAAAAAAAAAACCTTTTTCAAAAATAATTTTTCTATTAAATCCTGTGCCAAACTTTAAGTTTGGTGTTTTCAAAAATAATCTTTCTTAAAATTTTTGAAGGTCCCATAACTCATTTGGCTAGAGCGTTAATCTGTGTTCTTGGTAATTGGGTTAGAATCTTTTATACTCTTTTCAAAACCTTCTTTTTCAAAAATATTTTTTTCTATTAAATCTTGTGCCAAACTTTAAGTTTGGTGTTTTCTTGTTGATTTCCCTTTGATTTTCGAAAATTTTGGTTTGGTTTTCTAAAAATTTTAAGTTTGGTGTTCTTCCTTCATGTTCTTGTGTTCTTGTGAGTCTTCAAAGTGTTCTTGAGTTTCCTTGTGTCTTGATCTTAAAATTTTTAAGTTTGGTGTTCCTTGGTGTTTTCCCTCCAAAATTTTCAAAAACAAGGAGCATTAGATCTAAAAATTTTAAATCTTGTACTATCTTATTATTTTTCTCTCTCCTCACTAAATTCAAAAATATCTTTTCAAAATATCTCTTCTAACTTCCTAACTTCTTATCTTTTCAAAATTTGTTTCAACTAACTAACTAACTTTTTGTTTGTTTCTTAACTTTTTCAAAACTACCTAACAAACTCTCTCTCTCTAATTTTCGAAAATATCTTCCCTCTTTTTCAAAAATTTCCTTTTTTTTAACTAATTATTTTTTTACGAAAAAAAAATTTTTTTTTTTACTTCAAAATTCAAATTCTTTTTAGTTATTTTATTTTATTTAAGTATCTACTTCTTATAAAATAAAATAAATAAAAAGGTAAATCAGTCCAAGTTATATCCATAGATCCATCATAGACATAAGTGGAAATGAACAGTCCAGGAGGACTCTGGGGTCATATTCTAACCCCTCTACTGCTTCATATGGAAGTAGCATCTGCATACCCTCCATTGGAGTCAGTAGCTTTGAGTTGAATCCTCAGCTCATTATCATGGTGCAGCAAAGTTGCCAGTATTCCGGTCTTCCACAGGAAGAACCTACAGAGTTTCTGGCACAATTTTTACAAATTGCTGACACAGTACATGATAAGGAAATAGATCAGGATGTCTACAGACTATTACTGTTTCCATTTGCTGTAAAAGATCAAGCCAAGAGGTGGTTAAATAACCAACCTAAGGCCAGCATAAGAACATGGAAACAGCTGACAGAAAAATTCCTGAATCAATATTTCCCTCCAAAAAGGATGACACAGCTAAGGCTGGACATCCAAGGCTTTAAACAAGGAGATAATGAATCTCTTTATGATGCCTGGGAGAGATACAGAGAGATGCTACGAAAATGCCCCTCTGAAATGTTTTCAGAGTGGGTTCAGTTAGACATCTTCTACTATGGGCTTGCAGAAGGAGCTCAGATGTCTTTAGATTACTCAGCTGGCGGATCTATCCATATGAGAAAGACAATTGAAGAAGCTCAAGAGCTCATTGATACAGTTGCCAGGAATCAGCATCTGTATCTAAGCAGCAACCCTTCCATGAATGAAGAGGTTAAAACAGTAACTGCTGAATTCAGTACTGTAAAACAAGCTGCTGAATTCAATCAGCAATTAGATTTTCTAACAAAACAGCTAGCTGAATTCAAAGACAGGTTACAGGAGACAAGGATAGCTAATATACATATGGACGAACAGTTTAAGCAAACAAAGCAGCAGCTATCAAAGCAAATAGCAGAAGAATGCCAAGCAGTTCAATTAAGAAGTGGGAAAACATTAAATACCCCACCTCAAGGCATCAAAAATTCAAGAAATGAGCGACCCACCAAAGATTCCCCTGAGGACAGTAAGAGCCCAGGGAAAAATAATTCTGGCACTAAAACGCCAGAAAATGGGTGGAAGGCTGGCGCTGAACGCCCAGACCATGCCCAAAACTGGCGTTCAGCGCCAGAAACAAGGCAGGATTGGCGTTCAACGCCAGAAATGGGCAAGAATCTGGCGTTGAACGCCCAAAGGGGGCATAATCCAGCGTTGAACGCCCAAAATGGGCACATTTCTGGCGTTCAGGCGCCAGGAGCAGACAGTGAGTTGGCGTCTAACGTCACTCCAGCTTCTGACTCTGGTACTCAATTGCCAGTGAGGGATCAGACACACACAAGTGCTGATAACAACCCCTCTAAAAAGGCTTCTTTAACCACTAAGGTTGAGGAATATAAAGCCAAGATACCTTATCCTCAAAAACTCCGGAAAGAGGAGCAGGATAAGCAATTTGCTCGCTTTGCAGATTATCTAAGGACTCTTGAAATAAAGATTCCTTTTGCAGAGGCACTTGAGCAAATACCTTCTTATGCCAAGTTCATGAAAGAGATCTTGAGTCATAAAAAGAAGTGGAGAGAAACAGAAAGAGTTCTCCTCACTGAAGAATGCAGTGCAGTCATTCTGAAAAGCTTTCCTGAAAAGCTTAAAGACCCTGGGAGTTTTCTGATACCATGCATATTGGAAGGTGATTGCACCAAGACAGCCTTATGCGATCTTGGGGCAAGCATCAACCTAATACCTGCATCCACTATCAGGAAGCTTGGCTTAACTGAAGAAGTTAAACCAACCCGGATATGTCTCCAACTTGCTGATGGTTCCACTAAATACCCATCAGGCGTGATTGAGGACATGATTGTCAGAGTTGGGCCATTCGCCTTTCCCACTGACTTTGTTGTGCTGGAAATGGAGGAGCACAAGAGTGCCACTCTCATTCTAGGAAGACCCTTCCTAGCAACTGGACGATCCCTCATTGACGTCCAACAGGGGGAAATAACCCTGAGAGTCAACGATGACGAGTTCAAGTTGAACGCTGTCAAAGCCATGCAGCATCCAGACACATCAACAGACTGCATGAAAGTTGACCTTATTGACTCTTTGGTAGAAGAGATCAACATGGCTGAGAGTCTCGAATCAGAGTTGGAAGACATCTTTAAAGATGTTCAGCCTGATTTGGAGGATTCAGGGGACATGAAAGAGCCTCTGAACTTTCTTCTGAAAGAGGAAAAACCTCCTAAACCAGAGCTCAAGCCACTGCCACCATCCTTGAAATATGCATTTCTAGGAGAAGGTGACACCTTTCCAGTGATCATAAGCTCTGCTTTAAATTCACAGGAAGAGGAAGCACTTATTCAAGTGCTAAGGACACACAAGACAGCTCTTGGGTGGTCCATAGGTGACCTTAAGGGCATAAGCCCAGCTAGATGCATGCACAAAATCCTATTGGAGGATAATGCCAAACCAGTGGTTCAACCACAGAGGCGGCTAAATCCAGCCATGAAGGAAGTGGTGCAGAAAGAGGTCACCAAATTACTAGAGGCTGGGATTATTTATCCCATTTCTGATAGCCCCTGGGTGAGCCCTGTTCAAGTCGTCCCAAAAAAGGGAGGCATGACAGTGATTCATAATGAAAAAAATGAACTGGTTCCTACAAGAACAGTTACAGGGTGGCGCATGTGTATTGACTACAGAAGGCTCAATACAGCCACCAGAAAGGATCATTTTCCTTTACCATTCATAGACCAGATGCTAGAGAGACTAGCAGGTCATGATTATTACTGCTTTTTGGATGGCTACTCAGGCTATAACCAGATTGCAGTAGATCCCCAGGATCAAGAGAAAACAGCATTCACATGTCTATCCGGAGTGTTTGCTTATAGAAGGATGCCTTTTGGGCTATGCAATGCACCTGCAACCTTCCAGAGATGCATGCTCTCTATTTTCTCTGATATGGTGGAAAAATTTCTGGAAGTCTTCATGGATGACTTCTCAGTATATGGAGACTCATTCAGCTCCTGTCTTGATCACCTGAAACTTGTTCTGAAAAGATGCCAAGAAACCAACCTAGTTTTAAACTGGGAAAAGTGTCACTTCATGGTGACTGAAGGAATTGTTCTTGGGCATAAAATCTCAAACAAGGGAATAGAGGTGGATCAAGCAAAAATAGAGGTAATTGAAAAATTACCACCACCTGCCAATGTTAAGGCAATCAGAAGCTTTCTGGGGCATGCAGGATTCTATAGGAGGTTTATAAAGGATTTTTCAAAAATCGCAAAACCTCTAAGCAATCTGCTAGCTGCTGACACGCCATTTGTGTTTGACACAGCATGCCTGCAGGCGTTTGAAACGCTGAAAGCTAAGCTGGTCACAGCACCAGTCATTTCTGCACCAGACTGGACATTGCCATTTGAGTTAATGTGTGATGCCAGTGATCATGCCATTGGTGCAGTATTGGGACAGAGGCATGACAAGCTTCTGCATGTCATTTATTATGCCAGTCGCGTTCTAAATGATGCCCAGAAAAATTACACAACCACAGAAAAAGAACTACTTGCAGTGGTTTACGCCATTGACAAGTTCAGATCGTACTTAGTAGGATCAAAAGTGATTGTGTATACTGACCATGCTGCTCTTAAATATCTACTCACAAAGCAGGATTCAAAACACAGGCTCATCAGATGGGTATTGCTTCTGCAAGAGTTTGATATAGAAATAAGAGACAGAAAAGGGATAGAGAACCAAGTGGCTGATCATCTGTCCCGGATAGAGCCAGTGAAAGGGACGTCCCTCCCCTTTCTTGAGATCTCTGAGACGTTCCCTGATGAGCATCTATTTGCCATTCAGGAAGCACCATGGTTTGCCGATATTGCAAACTATAAAGCTGCAAGGTTCATACCCAAGGAGTACAATAGAATACAAAAGAAGAAATTAGTTACTGATGCAAAGTACTACTTGTGGGATGAACCCTATCTCTTTAAGAGATGTGCAGACGGAATTATCCGTAGGTGTGTCCCCAGAGAGGAAGCACAGAGAATCCTATGGCATTGCCACGGATCTCAATATGGAGGCCATTTCGGAGGTGAACGAACAGCCACCAAGGTCCTCCAATGTGGCTTCTATTGGCCCACACTCTATAAAGATTCCCGAGAGTTTGTACGTAATTGTGACAGTTGCCAAAGAGCTGGTAACCTGCCTCATGGTTACGCCATGCCTCAACAAAGGATCTTGGAAATAGAGTTGTTTGATGTATGGGGAATTGACTTCATGGGACCTTTCCCACCATCATACTCAAACACTTATATTCTGGTGGCAGTTGACTATGTATCAAAATGGGTTGAGGCTATTGCCACACCCACCAATGATACTAAAACAGTGCTGAAGTTCCTCCAGAAACATATTTTCAGCAGGTTTGGTGTCCCTAGAGTGTTAATCAGTGATGGGGGCACTCACTTCTGCAATAAACAGCTTTACTCTGCCATGGTTAGGTATGGAATTCGCCACAAAGTGGCCACACCATATCATCCACAAACCAATGGGCAAGCTGAAGTCTCTAACAGAGAATTAAAGAGAATCCTGGAACGGACAGTAAATACCCGTAGAAAGGATTGGGCAAGGAGCTTGGATGATGCTCTGTGGGCTTACAGAACAGCATTCAAGACCCCTATAGGGACCTCTCCAAACCAACTCGTGTATGGTAAGGCATGCCACTTGCCCGTGGAACTAGAACATAAGGCCTACTGGGCAACCAGATTCCTAAACTTTGATGCCAAATTAGCTGGAGAAAAACGATTGCTCCAGCTAAATGAGCTAGAGGAATTCAGATTCACAGCTTTCGAAAATGCCAAGCTTTATAAAGAAAAATAAAAAAAATGGCATGACAGAAAGCTGTCATCTAGAATCTTTGAACCAGGACAAAAGGTCCTGTTGTTTAACTCTAGACTCAGGCTATTCCCCGGGAAACTGAAATCCCGGTGGAGGGGACCATACGTGATTACAAGTGTGTCACCATATGGTTATGTGGAGCTTCAAGATATTGATTCTGATAAGAAGTTCATTGTCAATGGACAGAGAATCAAGCATTATCTTGAAGGCAACACTGAGCAAGAATGCTCAAGGCTGAAGCTAGATTAAAAGCTCAGCAAGGTCCAGCTAAAGACAATAAAGAAGCGCTTGCTGGGAGGCAACCCAGCCGTGGGGCAACAATCCTCTAAGCATTTTGCCCTATTTCTATCTTTATTTTTTATATAGAGTTCATTGACAACAAGGTAAATAATCATTTACAGAAGACCTCGGCACACAAAACAGAGTAAAAGAGCTCAATGGCAAGAAAACGCCAGTAAAGGGGCATTTTGGGCGTTCAGCGCCCAAAATGGGCATCCACTGGGCGCTGAACGCCAGTAATGGCAGCATTTGGGCGTTCAACGCCAGAAATGGCCACCCACTAGGCGTTGAACGCCAAGAATGGCAGCAACTGGGCGCTGAACGCCCAGGAGATCAGCATTTGGGCGCTGAACGCCCAAAACAGGCAGTGTTTGGGCGTTCAAACGCCAGGAGGACAGGGAGGAGCCAAATCCAGTAATCCCACACGTATTTCCATTCTAATTTATAATTTTATGATTCAATACATGATTTTATTTACATAAACATGTCAAGAACCCTGATTTCTAAAAATCCTACCCTCAAAATATCAAATGTATCTTAATTCATAAGCACACACCCTCTTTGCAAAATCAATCCAACTCTTTTAAAATCTTTTCCAAAAACAAATCTATCTTTTTCACCCAAAAATCTTTTCAATATCTTTTTCATATTATCTTTTTCAAAAACCCAGATTTATCTTTTTCAAAAATCTATCCTATCTTTTCAAAATCAAACTATATCTTCTATCTTATCTTTTTCAACTCAATCTTTTTATCTTATCTCTTCCAATTTTTCGAAAATCCACCCCCCACCCCTTTAAATTGGGTTCGGCCCCTCCTCCTCCATCAACAAGTGCACCTCGATCTCCTTCTATCCCTCTCCTTTCTTTTCTTTTGCTTGAGGGCAAGCAAACCTCTAAGTTTGGTGTGTTTATCCGAGATCACTAAGATCATGGCTCCCAAAGGAAAACAATCCACTCCAAGAGGCAAGAAAGAGAGCGTTCCAAAACCACTTTGGAATCAAGGGAAGTTTTTATCTAAAGAACATTCAGACCATTATCTTAAAGTAATGGGTCTGAGATCAGTGATCCCGGAAGTGAGATTCGATCTGAAAGAAGATGAATATCCGGAGATCCAGGAGCAAATTCGAATCAGGAACTGGGAAGTCCTAGCTAATCCTGAAACGAAAGTAGGAAGGAACATGGTCCAGGAGTTCTATGCTAATATGTGGCAGACTGACAAGCAAAGACTATCTGGAACAGCCTGCTACGAATTTCGGACCATGGTCAGGGGAAAGATTGTTCATACCACCCCTGACAAGATCAGAGAGATATTAAAGCTACCGCAGCTAAAGGATGATCCAGACTCCTTCAACAGGAGGATGATGAGAGCAGACATTGGCCTGGATAAGATTCTAGAGGACATCTGTATCCCTGAAGCCAGGTGGACCACCAACACAAAGGGCGTCCCAAATCAACTCAAGAGGGAGGATCTCAAACCAGTTGCCAGAGGATGGCTGGACTTCATTGGGCGTTCTCTGTTGCCCACCAGCAACCGTTCTGAAGTCACAGTTAAAAGAGCAGTGATGATTCATTGCATCATGATGGGAAAGGAAGTGGAGGTTCATCAGCTGATTTCAACAGAGTTCTATAAGATTGCTAACAAAAATTCAAGAGAGGCCAGGTTGGCTTATCCAAGCGTGATTTCTCTGCTCTGCAAGGACGCTGGAGTCAAGATGGGAATAACTGAATATATCCTAATTGAAAAGTCAATCACCAAAGCATCAATGGAGAGACAACAAGCACAGGAGGAACATATCAAGAAGAGAGCACAGGAATTCCTCCCAGAGATTCCTCAAGCGGAATATTGGGAATATCTTGAGACGTCTGTCACCAAGATACAGGAAGCTATGGAGCAAATAATAAAACAACAGAAGGAACACAGTCAAATGCTGACCCATATGCTTAAAGAACAAGAGGAGCAGGGACGTGACTTAAGGGAACTGAAGCGCCAAAAGTCTTCTGTGATACCAAGCCTCCCAAGGATCAGAGGAACTCCCATACCCCCAGAATAAAGGTTGTTAATTTCCAATTTCTACCTTAACTCTGTGACAGTGTCCTTATAAAAAGTTTACCTTAGAAGTCATATAATAGTAATTAGTATCTATTTGATTTTATCTCCAATTAAGCTATAGTTTATTTTTCTCATCATCATTAAACATGAATAAAATAGTAGATCTTTTGAATAAGAAGCAATAAAATTTCGAGTTTAATAAAAGAAATTCTAATTGGTTAAATGTGGTGGCAATGCTTTCTGTCTTCTGAATGAATGCTTGAACAGTGCACATGTCTTTTGAATTTGTTGTTTAAGACTGTTAAATATGTTGGCTCTTGAAAGAATGATGAACATGAGACATGTTGTTGATAATCTGAAAATCATCAAAATGATTCTTGAAGCAAGAAAAAGCAGCAAAGAACAAAGCTTGCAAAAAAAAAAAAAAAAAAAGAGAGAGAGAAAAGCAAGCAGAAAAAGCCAAAAGCTCTTAAAACCAAAAGGCAAGGGCAAATAAAAAGGATCCCAAGGCTTTGAGCATCAGTGGATAGGAGGGCCTAAAGGACTAAAATCCTGGTCTAAGCGGCTAACCCAAGCTGTCCCTAACCATGTGCTTGTGGCGTGAAGGTGTCAAGTGAAAACTTGAGACTGAGCGGTTAAAGTCAAGGTCCAAAGCAAAAAGAAGAGTGTGCTTAAGAACTCTGGACACCTCTAATTGGGGACTTTAGCAAAGCTGAGTCACAATCTGAAAAGGTTCACCCAGTTATGTGTCTGTGGCATTTATGTATCCGGTAGTAATACTGGAAAACAAGGTGCTTAGGGCCACGGCCAAGACTCATAAAGAAGCTGTGTTCAAGAATCATCACACTGAACTAAGAGAATCAATAACACTATCTGAATTCTGACTTCCTATAGATGCCAATCACTCTGAGCTTCAATGGATAAAGTGAGATGCCGAAACTGTTCAGAAGCAAAAAGCTACTAGTCCCGCTCATCTAATTAGGATCTGAGCTTCAATCAAAAACTCTGAGATATTATTGCTTCTCAACCTATTAGTCTTCTATTTTATTTGTCTAGTTGCTTGAGGACAAGCAACAGTTTAAGTTTGGTGTTGTGATGAGCGGATATTTTATACGCTTTTTGGGGATAATTTCATATAGTTTTGAGTATGTTCTAGTTAGTTTTTAGTTTATTTCCAGTAGTTTTTAGGAAAAATTCATATTTCTGGACTTTACTATGAGTTGTGTGTTTTTCTGTAATTTCAGGTATTTTTCTGGCTGAAATTGAAGGAGCTGAGCAAAAATCTGATTCAGGCTGAAAAAGGACTGCTGATGCTGTTGGATTCTGACCTCCCTGCACTCAAATTGGATTTTCTGGAGCTACAGAACTCGAAATGGCATGCTTCCAATTGCATTGGAAAGTAGACATCCAGGGCTTTCCAGCAATATATAATATTCCATACTTTGCACAAGGATAGACGACGTAAACTGGCGTTCAACGCTAGTCCTTTGCCCAATTCTGGCGTCCAGCGCCAGAAAAGGATCAAAAACTGGAGTTGAACGCCCAAACTGGCACAAAAACTGGCGTTCAACTCCACAAATGGCCTCTGCACGTGAATTGCTTAAAGTCTCAGCCCCAGCACACACCAAGTGGGCCCCAGCACACCAAGTGGGCCCCAGAAGTGGATCTCTGCATCATCCATCATAGTCCACTCATATTTTGTAACCCTAGGCTACTGGTTTAGTATTTAAACAACTTTTAGAGACTTATTTTGTATCTCATGACATTTCAGATCTAAACTTTGTATTCTCTGACGGCATGAGTCTCTAAACCCCATTGTTGGGGGTGAGGAGCTCTGCTGTGTCTCGATGAATTAATGCAAGTATTTCGGTTTTCCATTCAAACACGCTTGTTCCTATCTAAGATGTTCATTCGCGCTTAACTGTGATGGAGGTGATGAGCTGTGACACTCATCACCTTCCTCAAATCATGAACGTGTGCCTGACAACCACCTCCGTTCTATATACGATTGAATGAGTATCTCTTAGATTCCTTAATCAGAATCTCCGTGGTATAAGCTAGAACTGATGGCAGCATTCATGAGAATCCGGAAAGTCTAAACCTTGTCTGTGGTATTCCGAGTAGGATTCAAGGATTGAATAACTGTGACGAGCTTCAGACTCTTGAAGGTTGGGCGTTAGTGACAGACGCAAAAGGATAGTAAATCCTATTCCAACCGGATCGAGAACCAATCGGTGATTAGCCGTGCTGTGACAGAGCGCGTGAGCGTAGTTTTCATTGGGAGGACGGAAGGTAGCCATTGACAACGGTGATCCACCAACACACAGCTTGCCATAGGGGGACGTGCGTGTGTGAACAAGAAGACAGAGGAAAGCAGAGATTCAGAAGACAAAGCATCTCCAAAACTCCAACATATTCTCCATTACTGCACAACAAGTAATTTTTAATTTATGCTCTACTGGTTACTCACAATTCAATTGATAAACATAATTGACTTCCTGACTAAGATTTACAAGATAACCATAGATTGCTTCAAACCAACAATCTCCGTGGGATTCGACCCTTACTCACGTAAGGTATTACTTGGACGACCCAGTGCACTTGCTGGTTAGTGGTACGCGTTGTGAAAAGTGTGATTCGCAATTCGTGCACCAGTAATCATGGTATCCTAGAATGATACCTTGTTCCTTAAATTCAATCATTGCAATTACCTTAACCTGGTGATTGTGATCAGTCTGCATCATGAGTTTCCACCACGTGGACTAGGACAGTTCTTAACTAGATGCCCGGATGATCCGCACCAGTAACACAGACCTTGTTTGTTTTTATGCTTCCTATTGGGTCGGTAGTTCTCAATCTTCTTGAATTCTTGACTCCTTGGTGCCAAATTTTGATAGTGATCTCTTCAGCGGGACTCCTGGTTATCATTTTTTGCCACAACTACGTTCCTCACACATTCTTCAGCTATTCGACTCTTGTTCACAATTTCAGAAAACACCCTGATCTCCATCGGTGCAACAAAGCTTAGAATATCACTCCGAAGGCCTCCCTCATACTTGATACATTTCCACTTAGCAAAATTCTTAGGAGCCCCCTAACAAGGTAAGGTTCATCAATCCTAACTAATTTCGGTTCTAGTATGTTAGATTGTGAATTTTGAGTATGTATGGTGATATATGTGAAATTAGGTGTATAAGTGTATATGTTGGAGCTTGAATTGTGAGCGTTGGAACTTTGTGGATGTTGAGTACTTGAGCTTTGATGATTTTTTGGGGCTTGAGGGGCTGTGTTGGTTGGTGTTTCGCCTTGGACAATACACGGAAAATGGCCAAGGTATGGTTTAGGTTTTGCATATTTAATATATAATGTTATGCAAAAACTTAGGCTAGATGACCATAGGATAAGAATGAATGTATAAGGGTGTAAATTGCTTAATGCCTTGTTGATAACTATGAACCAAGTTGAGTATGGATTTGTTATTTAATATTGAGAATGGAAATTCGAATGTTAAATGATGATTTAATGATGGTTGTTAAATTGAGATTAATAAATGTGTATAGATGATGAATTGTTGAAGGTCTTCGTGATATAGTTATGAAATTATGCAGGAGAATTATTTAGAATTGAGGTATGATGGATGATGGAAGGATGTAGAGTTGTGTTGTGGTGGTATTGCATATGCTGTAACTAATTCTGTGTTGATCAGAATTGCATGGAACCAAGCCCTGGCTAAACTTCGGAATATTTGGAACTGAATTGGAGAATTTGAGATATTTTTGTTAAATAATTGTATCATGGAATCTGATTTTACTGCAGAATTTTTAGAACAGCAGTAACTTGTTGGCTCTGCTGCGAATGTTTCAAAATAAATTTTGAAATGGAACTAATTTTAAATAAAGATTTAGTTCTATTATTTTAACATCGTAAAATTTTAGAATGGTTGGACTTGTGGTTTTAAAGATATGAATTTTTGAAATACAATGCATTATGTAATAAAAGCCAGATTCTATTTTCTTAGATCAGCAACTTTGAGAGTTTATAACTTCTGATTATGGATGGATATTCAGGTGCAACCAATTGGAGGTGATAATTATTATGTTTAGCATATGTGATTTAAATTTTAGGGTTGTTTATGTTTTAATGAGTGAGTTATGGGACTTGGAAGAGGATATATTCATTGGCTTTTAAAACAGAATTCTGCAGAAAGTTACTCAACTTCCAAGTTACATAACTCCTTCATTAAAAATGGTTTTGATCTGAAACCAATTGGAAAAGAAACCTGGATATGTTAAGTTGAACCATATTAATTTTGAAGGCTATTGGATTTAATTTGAATTTTATATGAAATTTTAGATATCGTATGATGCTGCTGTTTTCTGGTTTCTAAGCACTGCAGAGCAGCAGCATTTATACTCTGTTGCTAAGGCTAGTTAAATCAGAAAATTGTGATTTTTAATTTTTTAGAAATATTATTCTGAGATGAACGTCTGGACATAAAGTTTTCTTGATTCTGATTTAATTTGTTATATTAAAAACAGAAAAGAAAATAGAGTGTCGAGGATGTCTTAGTGATAGTCATGGGTCCGAAAAGTCAAAGATTAATCTTCGTGTTATGTGATTGATTTAATGTTAGAACTGGTTTGATTTTAAAATTATTCGATACTAAAAAGGTTGAGAAGAGTTTGATAAATGATTTGGTTGGGACCCAAAAAGGGTAAACGTGATGAGTTCTCAGCATGGTAAAGGTGCCACACATATAATAAATAAGGTCTTAGGAATGCCAGAGGCAATTCTAGAACTCCGTCATGTAATTATAAAACTTAATCTCTAAGTAGAAGCCATAGAAAATGGTAGGTAATCTAAGTACCCTAAACTTACTCACTTTTAAACCTAACATAACCACCAAACCATTCCACCCTTTCTCCGTTCCTCCATCATCCATGAATCAACAGAGACAAACAAACGAATAGTTTCACGCACAAGTAGAAAGCAGGTAGTGAAAGTAGCAAATATAGAAATTAGCAGGGTATATATTCAGTTAGGCAATCCCAAGTAATGCATAGTAGATAAAACAAACAAATGCATATGATGCATGCCTGTCCTACGGCTGTTGATATCAACTGTTGGTTACGTAGCCATCCCGGCATGTTTTCAAGCTAAAAAATACACCATGGGGAGAATTCCCAAGCTGACATGGGGAAGAGAACGCCCGCAAGCTCAATAATATCCATGGGACAAATCCCAAGATGACTGGGGAGAAGAGACAACACCCCAAGCTGACATGGAAAAAATAATATCCCAAGCTTAATAACAACCACAGGAAAAATACCGGCTGAGATGGGGACTACGCCCCAAGCTCAAGTTATTCAATCATTTCTTACAATTTATTATTTTTATTCTCAATCTCACTTAACTCATTGAGCATACATTATATTATTCTCTTACTTACCTCACACATTTCATAATGTACGAAATCAATCATTCAAGCCTTAACATCGTAATTTATTCATATATACACCTTGTTCTTATATAATCCATCATTTTTAATCTTAGCTTCACTTCGAAGTTATCTCTATTTCCTATTTCCAACTAATCACTAGGCTTAATATCACTTATTATGACTAAGAGAATGAAAATAGAAGTTTGGAAGTTTGAAATTAATTTTAAAACACATAAACCAGTTTTGCAGAAAACAGAGACCACACGTGTGCGTAGGCCATGCGTACGCGTAGGTGAGAACAGCATGTCACACGTACGCGTGGGTCATGTGTACGCGTGGTCATGCATGTTGGCTCGTCATGCGCACGCAAGTGTTATTCGTGCATGCGTTGTTTAAAGTTCCATGCCACGCGTGCGCGTGGGCCACACGTACGCGTGGACGTATGACGTTGAACAAAACCGTCAGCTAGGAATTTTTTCTCAAAATAAGATTGGCATTTTAAGTATAGTTCCAAGCCAACAAGTAATGCTCAAATCAAATGTTAAATTCAAATCAAAATATATACCGAGAGTATTTAGCTCCCGGGTCGTCTTCCCTAGGAGTTGCAATGAAGTGTAATATCATTGGCTATGAGAGAGAGCATGGAGAATTGTGAATGTAAGCAAGAGAGAGAGAAATGTAAATAGCAAGAATTGAAACAAGCATGCAAGGAATTAATAGGAAGGCAATTAAAGCAATGGAAATGGAAATTAAATGCTAAAAGGGGCTCTTGGTGAGAATTGGGGAATTTAGGATTCCTATCCTAGTTATGGACCACAAACATCGCAATTGTGTGGAATCAATTCAAATTAGTCAATCCTCCTTGAGAATTAGTCAAAAGTGTGTAATTGATCTCAATTCATAAGTCCTAGTCAACTCACTAATTACTTAGTGAAAGACTAGCACCAATGGAAACCAAACCAATTAACTATTCTCACACAATGCGGAATGGACATCCACAACTCAATTCCACCCAAACACCCAATTTTTCAACCAAGAGTGTGAAAACTAATCATGCAAGAAATTAATATCAAAGCAATAAAAGTCAAAAGCAATTAAATGCAAGGAAAGGAAACTTCAAATGCAAGAAAACATCTTGGCAAAGAATTGAGAGCTAATGTTACCTATCCTAGCCATTGACCACAAATATATGATGATTATGAAGAGTTAATCCTACTTAGTGATAACAAGTCATCTTATGCTAGTTTTACAAGCATTTTTCATTAGTTTTATTAGGTTTTATGCACTTTCTTGCACAATAAGTAAGTAATTGGAGTGGATTTTCATGATTATGTTGAATCAATCAAACATCATTTATTTTACACAAAATCATAGGTTTTATGCTAGAATTAATTGATTTTATAAATGATGCAAAGATCTTGTGATTTTGGTGAGGCTTTGATGTATTTGTTTGGTTGATGATAGGTAAAAAGATAAAGGAAAAGAAGCAGAAAGCACAAATTAAGCCCAAACAGAGGAAAGAAGAATTTTGGGGCACACTTTGAAGTTTGAGCACACTTTGGACCGTAGGCCATGCTTTTAAAAGAGTGGCCTATGACAGTAAAGCGTTGGTTCAAAAGGGAGCAAAGGCCAGCGCTCAAAATTGCTAACGGAGTGCTCATCCAAGGACGCACCAAGGCGCATGCCAAGAAGCCACGTTCAGCAAAGTGAACGCTACGTTCACTATAGCCAACATTTTCGTGCTTTTGGCTAAGGCCCATGAAGGAGACACATCAAAGCAACAAGGGTAGCGCTCAAAAATTCAAACGCAGCGTTCACTTTAGTGAACTTTCTCGTGACTCAAGGTTGGAAACAAGGGAGCAAAGCCCAGCGTTCAAGGTTTTGAACGTAGCGCTTGAAAGGGGAGCGCCCAAGAGGGGAACTCGCACACCAAAGTGCTAGCCAAGGAGGTAGCGTTCAAAGAAGTGAACGCTACGTTCACTATCTCTACCTTTTTCGTGGAATGCTAGCAAAGGAAGCACCAAGCACGCACCAGCCACGTTCAAAGAGTGAACGTAGCGTTCACTACAACAACTTTATGGGCAAGGAGGATTGGCACGAGGGAGGCACGCAATGCAAAGTGAACGCAACGTTCACTACCTAAACGGAGCGCTCCACTGGAGCTTGCACCACCCCTGATCCGTTTTCAATCAAGTGCCATCTAGATCCATTGTTTCTTCAAGTCCAAAGCCAAAAGCCCATTCCAAATTCTTAGTAACTAAAATAGAAAGTGCATAAATAGGAGTAGATTTGATTTGAGAAGGACCTTTAGCTCATTTTTAGTTTTTCACTTTTAAATTTTAATTCTGAATTTGGGAATTGGGATTAGATCTAGTTTTGCTTTCTGTTTTCATTTTCTTTCTTCTGCAACTTCTACTTTCTGTATTGGGTTTTTGAATTCATATTGAAGAATTCCATTGAATCTCTTGATCTGAGAATCATCTTTGCTTTTCTTTCATATAGTTCTGAGAATTGGAAAATTGAATTTAAATCTTCTTTGCTGTTTTCATTTTCATTTCTTCTACAATTTCTTTTCTGTTTGGTCAAAGGAGTGAATGAGATCTAGATCTGCTTTCTGATCTCATTGCTCTTCTTCGATCTTCAATTTCTCTTTTAGAATTTCATAATTGAGCTAAGTTTTCTTGCTGTTTGATTCTTCAAGCAATTTTCCATTTCTATTTCACTACTGAGCTAAATCTTTTCATCTCATAGTCCTCTGATTTGCTACAATTTACATTTTCTAGTTCAATTCTGAATCCCAGTACCCAAATCCCTTTATTCTTACTATAATTTACATTTATCAACAATTTAGATTCAGCAATTTACATTTCTTGCACTTTAAGTTTCTGCAATTTACTTTTCTTGCAATTTAAGTTTTAGCTCTTTTACTTTCTTGCACTTTAAGTTTCTGCAATTTACTTTCCTTGCACTTTAAGATTCAGCCAATTTTCATTCTTTACCTTTTATTTTCTTGAAATTTAGCTTCTGTTAATCAAAATCATTCAAATATTCAATTAGTCGCTTAACTAAATTCATTACCTAACTAAAATTGCTCAATCCATTAATTCCTGTGGGATCGACCTCACTCTTGTGAGTTATTACTACTTGATGCGACCCGGTACACTTGCCGGTGAGTTTGTGTGGAATCGTTTTCCCTCATCAAGTTTTTGGTGCCGTTGCTGGGGATTGATTTAGATTGACAATGATTAAGTAGGGTGATTATCTAGATTAAGCATTTTCTTTTTATTTTTACTAATCCCACTAACTGTTTGAGACTTTGTCTCCACTAATCCTAACTACGCTCAAGCTGCAGAGTGTTCTGTTTGTGTTTCTTGGTTTCTGATTTTGTGTGTATGACAGAAGCAAGGAGAGAGGTCTCCACCTCTTGTGACCCTGATGAGAGAACTCTCCGAAGACTAAGGAGAGAAGCAAGAGGAAAGGGAGTCATTGGTAGAGAGGAATCAGAGGAAGAGAATCAAGAGATGGAAGGGAATGCTCCTAATCCACCAGAGGGAGTGGTTAACAATAATGGCCAGCCTCAAAGGAGGGTTCTAGCCTCCTATACTTTGCCTAATCTAAGACACTGTGGGAGTAGCATACTTACTCCAAATGTCAATGCAAACAACTTTGAATTGAAGCCTCAACTCATCACATTAGTGCAAAACAACTATTCTTATGGAGGAGGTCCATTGGAAGATCCAAACCAGCACCTATCCACCTTTCTGAGGATATGTGACACAGTAAAGACTAATGGTGTGCATCCAGACATTTATAAGCTGTTGCTATTTCCATTTTCCCTGAGAGACAAAGTTGCCAAATGGTTGGAGGCATTTCCAAGAGAAAGCATCAACAATTGGGAAGATCTAGTGAACAAGTTCTTAGCCAAGTTCTATCCTCCCCAAAGGATCATTAGACTCAAAACAGAGGTCCAAACATTCACTTAGATGGATGGAGAGTCATTGTATAATGCCTGGGAGAGATATAAAGCTCTAATCAGGAAGTGTCCACCAGAAATGTTCAGTGAATGGGATAGACTCCAAAACTTCTATGAAGGATTGACACTAAGAGCTCAAGAGGCACTTGATTACTCTGCTGGAGGCTCAGTGCAACTCATGAAGACAGCTGAGGAGGCTCAAAATCTCATTGACACTTTAACAAACAACCAATACTTCTATGGTCATCAAAGGCAACGCCAACCAGCTCAAAGGAAGGGTGTATTGGAGCTGGAAGGTGTGGATACCATCTTAGCTCAAAATAAGGTAATGCATCAATAGATTCAACAACAGATGGAGATGATGGTCAAGAGGATTGATGGACTTCAAGTTGCAGCAGTAAACACTCCACATCAACCATCATGGGGGCAAAATGAGGAACTCTATGAAGAGTAGCAGCAAGAACAAGTCAATTATATGCACAATCAACGAGTTAATTAGAATGAATTCCATGGAGATACCTACAACTCATCCTGTGGAAACCACCCCAATTTGAGGTGGGGAGACAATCACAATCAAAACTAGCAGCCTTGGTAGAAAAACTCAAACCAAAATAATTCCAGAAACACAAACCATCAAAACACTAACCAAAACCAATACAGAAAACCTCAATCCAACTACTACCCATCCAACAACCAGACCAACTTTTACTCACCATCCACATCCTACAATCAACCACAACTACCCCAAGAAGCTCAAAGGATCTCCAACTTGGAGATGATGATGGAAAAGATGATCAAGCATCAGGAATTGGCCAACAAAAATTATAAAGCTTCAATGTGGAATCTAGAGAGGCAAATTGGCCAACTGTCCAAGCAAACAGTAGTTGAGAGACCAACCAATGCATTACCAAGTGACACCATTTCCAACCCCAAGGAGGAATGTAAAGCAGTCCAATTAAGGAGTGGAAGAACTTTGGTAAATAACAAAGAAGCTAACAAGAAGCCTGTGGAGAATGATATTGGCAGCAAGAGGCAAGTAGGAGAAGAAGACAAGCAAGGCCAAGAGAAGCTAAAGGAGAAAGAGGAACAACCACAATCATCACAAAAGGGAAAGCAAATCTTGGAGGAGCTAACACATGAACAGAGGAAGATAGTGAAGACTTACACTCCTCCCTTACCATACCCTCAAAGATTGCAGAAGGAGATCAAAGACCAACATTTCCCCAAGTTCCTAGAAGTATTTAAGAAGTTGGAGATCAATATTCCACTTGCTGAAGCATTGGAGCAGAGGCCTCTATATGCAAAATTTCTCAAAGAGCTCATTGATGATTGGACTTTTGACGGTTTAGAATTTATCTAATGGAGTCTCGTTGTAAAGTATAATTTCCAAACCAATCAATAATCATTTTATACAAAAATTTTGGTTGTCACAAAGAACAAACCCCAAATAAGAAATAACCGGAGTATTTTGGACTCCGAGTCGTCTCACAAGGAATTACAATGAAGTGCTTAATTAATGGCTATGAAGGGGTAAAGGGGGTTTTTGGTTGATAAGAGGGGCAACAAATTAAATGACAAGAAAAGTAAATCAAGCAAATAACTAAAGAAAGCAATTAATAAAGAGAGACATTCATGGCAAGAATTGAGATCATAGGCTTTCTATCCTAGTCATGCAACGATTAATTCATCTTATTTAGTCAACTCCAACACATGGGGAGAAAGTCAAACAAGACTAATTAATCATGTCACAAATATAAACAGGAATTTATCTCATTACGTCATCTCCAACATTGGAAGAAGGTATCATATTATCTTCCATGAGAGAAAGTCTAATAAGACTAGCTAATCTCAATCCAAAAGTCCTAATCAACTTACTAATTGAATTAGCAAAAGATTAGCGTCAATGGAAACAATATTAGCTAACAACTCTAGATTACCAACATGAGTTGGGTTTTCATGACTCAAGATTGCCTAATTACTCTTTCCAAGCCAAGAATGCTCAAAATCTACTCTAAAGTCCAACCAAGAATTTTATCAAACACTTGGAAGGCATAATAAATGACAAGAAATAGTAAAATCTACCAACTATCAATGACAAGGAAAGTAAATCACAACTCAAATCAACAATTAAAAGGACATCAAACATTAAATTGCATTAAAGAAAATTAAGATCCAACAATTGTTCATAAACATAAAAATGGCAAAATAAAGGAAATGACAAGTAAAACTAGAAGAATAGAGATGTAATAATAAGAAATTAAAAGGAAGAACTAAATCAAAACAAGAATTATCACTTGGATCCAAGAAGAATTAACTAAAACTACCCTAAATTCTAGAGAGAGGAGAGAGCCTCTCTATCTAGAATTCTAACCTAAAACATCATGAAAACTAAACTATGACTACTTTTTTTTCATTACCCCCTCAATCCTTGGGTTCAATAGCATCAGAAATGGGTTGGATTGGGCCCAAAATGAGCTGCAAAATCGCTGGGGGCGATTTCATTAAAGTGGATCCACGAGCAGCATCGGTGCGCACGTGTACATGGCGCGTGCGCGCCCCTGAGCGCGAAGCAACATATGGCAAGATTTATATCATTTCGAAGCCCCAGATTTTAGCTTTCCAACGCAACTGAAACCGCCTCATTTGGACCTCTGTAACTCAAGTTATGATCGTTTGAGTGCGAAGAGGTTGGGCTTGACAGCTTTACGGTTCCTTCATTTCTTCATGAGTTCTCCCACTTGCATGCTTTTCTCCTCACTTCTTCCATCCAATACCTGCCTTATGAACCTGAAATCAATCAACAAACACATCAAGGCATCAAATAGAATTAAAGTGAATTAAGATCACCAATTTTAGGGCCTAAAAAGTATCTTTTCACTTTTAAGCACAAATCAAGGGAGAATTGCAAAACCATGCTATTTCATTGAATAAATGTGAGAAAAGTTGATAAAACCACCCAATTTAAGCATAAGATAAACAACAAAATTGGGGTTTATCAAATCTCCCCACACTTAAACTAAGCATGTCCTCATGCTAAGAATAAAGAAGGATAAGAAAAGGGTATGAACATTTATTCTATGCAAATAAACTATATGCACCTATCTATATGCATGTAACTAAATGCAATATGACTCTATCTACTTGGTCAAAAGCAAATCAATCTCCAAGAATATATATCAAGTAGGGCTAAGTAGTATGAAGATTCTTGAATCCCACCAATTCAAATATCAAAATGAAGTACAAGTAGACTTGCAAGAAGAAAGCTCATGAAAGCCGGGAACAAGGAATTGAGCATCGAACCCTCACCGAACGTGTATCTGCTCTAGTCGCTCAAGTGTATAGGGTCGATTCACTCAATTCTCCTCTAATCATGCTTTCCAAGATTTGTTTTTCATCTAAAAATCAACAATTATTCAATGCATGCATACATTCATCATGAGGACTTATTCATAGGTTGTAATTGGGCTAGGGTCAAGGTGGGATGCATATGGTCAAGTGAGTTTGAAATTTGAATCTTTGATTAACCTAAGATCTCACCAAACACATATAACAACCTATACAATTCTAATATACAACCTAGCTACCCATGATTCCCACTTTTTTTTTCATATACTCATGCATTCTCTTTAATTAATATTCCATATGCATTAATTTTTATTGAACTTTACTTTGGGGCATTTTTATCCCCTTTTTATTTCTTTTTCTCTCTTTTTTTTATATTTTTTCCTTTATATATATATTGTTTTCTACATTTTTTTCAAAAGTATATACAAACGTATCAATGCATATGGTTTTACATATAGTGCATGAATATGTTCCCAATTCCCAATATTTTCAACAAAAATAAAAATTACACTTTTACCTCAACCAATGTCCCAAGTTTCCCATACCCAAATGATACACACTCTCACTAGCCTAAGCTAATCAAAGATCCAAATTAAGGACATTTATTATTTTTCGCTTTAAGACTTGTGATGTGCTACAATTAAGAACAAAAGGGATTAAATAGGCTCAAATTGGCTAACAATGGTTGATGAAAGGTAGGCTGTTTGGGTAAGTGAGCTAAATAAAATGGTGGCCTCAATCATATAAATGCATGTATAAATGGAACAATGGACATATAAAATTAAACAAATCAAAGATTACAATCATAGAAAGAGAACAATGCACACAAGAATGAAAATAAGTGGTTATATGATGTAACCACACCATTGGGCTCAAAACTCACATGCTTGTGTTCTTAGCTTAAAAACCATGTTCCAAAATAAATTCTTCAAACAAGTTTGTCTCAAAAAAAATTTTTTCAAATTGGTAAAGTGCCCTAAAAACAATTTTTTTCTTGGAAAAGAAATCATCACCCTAACTAAGTAGTCCTAACATAATAAGAAATGGTGAAATATGTACAAATTCTAACTAACATGCAACCTATCATACAATGCAACAACTAACTAACAAAGGCAAAAATTGAAAAATTGGTGTTGAAAGGAAATTGTTACCCATGGAGATCGGTCGGACGACCTCCCCACACTTAGAAATTTGCACCGTCCTCGGTGCATGCAAAGAAGAGCAAGGTGGACGGGTTGCTACAATTGATGAGCTCCTTTAGAAGGTTGTGCGGGTGGACTTGTTTGTTTCCCCATTTAGAAGCTTTCTCATTCCTTTCCTTCTTGGTGGCCAACCTAAAAGGAAAGAAAAAGAAAGAAAATTATGCCTACAACAAAGATAGCAAAGCAAGTAGAACATAGGCGGGGGCTAATGCCAAATAAGAGTAAGGTTCTCAAATACATGTTAGCTACGCATGTAAGTGAGAGAGCAATATAGGCAGAGGGCATATCAACTAATACTTGATGCAAGTGTAAAGTAAAAGCATGCAGAGCACTCAAAAGCATCAAATTCAACTAGAAAGAGTGGACACAAACAAGATTAGTGATAAGCATGAGAGCAATTGGTCTTATCCTAACTCAATGGTAATGAGGCATAAAAACAAAGAATAATGAGTTAGGAGGGACTAAAGCACTAATCTTGTTGTGTAGAGCGAATATTACAACACAAGTCACAAAGCACCAATATTGACCAAGAAAGTCTCAACAATTGAGTAAGAGAGATTCAACACCATTATTAAAATAAGAAACTTATAAAAGAAAATAAGAACAAGCTATAAAAACAAAATTAAAATGCAATGAATGATAATATGCAAATGCAATAAAAGAAAATGGAAGAAAAGAAAATTTGTTTTTTTTCTTTTTTTTGCCGGCGCGGACGCGTCATGCACGCTTTCGCGCCGATGCGCAGTTTGGCCAAAGGACGCGTACGTGCCAGGTGCGCGCACGCGTGGGTTGCAGGCACAGAATAGGCACAAACTGGGCATAACTCTCTGGAACATGTACCAGGAGGGCAGATGGTGCTATCGGCGCGCACGCGCACAGCGTGCGTCCGCGCGCATTGCGCAATTAGAGTCAACGGCGCGTACGCGCCAGGTGCGCGCACGCGCGGGTGGGTTGTGCCTCAGGCATGGTGCTGGCGCAGTGTAGGCACAACTCTCAGGTCAATGTATGGAGGGATGAATTTTTGCATCCACGCGTATGCGTACATGGCGCGTCCGCGTGGATGATCGAAAATGCTTGAGGCGCGCGTACGCGCCAGGTGCGCGCACGCGCGGATTGGTGCTCTGTTTTTCAAAATTTTTCCATGTTCTTGCACCAATCCAAGCATTGCAAACCTCCAAACAGCTACCCAAACACCATAAAACCTTATTTAACATATTAGACTACCAAATAAACTCAACAAACAAAACAAAACATGAAATTAAACTAATTACCAATATGTACAAAAAGGAAAAATGAAAAGAATTTACCATGGTGGGGTGTCTCCCACCTAGCACTTTTGTTTATTGTCCTTAAGTTGGACTCATGGGGAGCTCCTCATCAAGGTGGCTTGTGCTTGTGACCATCTTGGAACATCCACCAATGCTTGAATCTCCAATAAGCTCCATTCTTCAATGTTAATATCTTCAAGCTTTGATGGAGTTCTTCACAAACTATGAGCTCCCAAAGTTGATTTTCCTTATGCGATCCAGGATCCCACACTTTGTTTTGACACCCATCTTCAAATTGATCATCTTGATTCCAATTGGGTGGCATGACCTTAGAATTCTCAATTAAGCATCCAAACATTCTCCTAGACCCATGCAATTCAGTTCTACACTAACCATTGCCATTCAACTTTGAGCATGCAACCATCATGAACTTAGAGGAATGTCTCCAACCACTACACAACTCTCTCCTACTCTTAACTCCACAAAGAGCTCTAAGTTGACCATCATTTTCAATTAAACCATATTCAAGTGAGAAAGCAAAGCTAAGGGATAAGAATTTTACCCACTTGAATGTTGTATTGGATGGTGACTTAGGAAGGGGTGTCTCCAATGGTCTTGCAAGTTCCACTCCTTTGTGCTCTTCTTTGACTACCTCCACCTCTTCACAAGCTTCTTCAAATTCAACCTCTTCCTCTTGGTAGCTCTCTTCCAATTCAATATCTTCTTCATTGCTTACCAAGGGCATGGGAGGTTGTGCATCTTCTTCTTTGATCTCAATTTCAAGCCCAATGGGAGAGGATTCAATTGTAGATAGGAACTCTTCAATGATTGAATCCATCTCTTGATCAACCTCTTCAAAGTTTTCTACCATGATATGCCTTGGAGGTTGTACACCCTCCTCAACATCAATATCAAGCTTCTTGAAAGAGGGCTCTATAATGCTACATTCCCATGGACTTCCAACATCTCCTATGTTTTCAACCACTTTTTCCGGCTCATTTATCTCAACTTCTTCCCTTTGTGACAATTCTTGCTTCAACTCCTCTTCTTTACCTTGAAGCTCTAAACTCACTCCCTCACTATGCTCCTTGATTGCTACTCCACATTCAACAACATGAGTTCCTTGATCGCATAGGCTTAGGCGGGAGGAGACCATATTGTGAACGGCTTCCGCTAGGATAGCCATCTTGGCTTCTAGCTCCTTAAACTCCTTTTGGTTCTCTTCTTGCCTTCGAATGTAAGAACTAACACATTCTTGGAGAGGATCATCCATTGGAGGTGGTGTGGAAAAAGAAGGTTTATTGTTTGGGAGGAAAGTTTCATAATTGGAAGTTGGTTCATCTTGGTAAGGGTATGGAGATGGCGAATATTGAGGTGGTTCTTGAGAGTAATTATGTTGGAATGGTGGTGGTTCCATGTATGGTTCATATGGTTCACAAGGTGGTTGGTATGGTGGATAGGGATTAGGGTCATATGGAGGTGTTTGGTGAAAAGGGGCTTGTGAGTAAGGTGGTTCAAAATTATGTTGAGGGGGTGGTTCATAGGCATATGGTGGTGGTTGTTGACAATTACAATAAGGGTCACCACATCCATTAGATTGATATGCATTAGGATTAGAGTTATACCCATAAGAATCCGGAGGTTGTTGTTGCCAAGAAGTTTGATCAATCCCTTGAGGCTCCTCCCATCTTTGATTGTTCCATCCTTGATACATATTGTCATTATAGTTTCCATTCCCTACAACATAATTTGAGCCAAACTCATAGCCAAAGGGGTGAGAATTCATAGTGGCAAGAGAAAATAAAACAAATACTAATAGTAACTAATAAAAACTAACTCCTAAAACAAGCAAAAACTAGCGAAGAAGCATATTAACATATATACAATAGCCAATAACATAACACCATTGCAACTCCTCGGCAACGGCGCCATTTTGATGATTAGACTTTTGACGGTTTATAATTTATCTAATGGAATCTCGTTGTAAAGTATAGTTTCCAAACCAATCAATAATCCTTTCATACAAAAATTTTGGTTGTCACAAAGAACAAACCCCAAATAAGAAATAACCGGAGTATTTTGGACTCCGAGTCGTCTCACAAGGAATTGCAATGAAGTGCTCAATTAATGGCTATGAAGGGGTAAATGGGGGGGGGTTTTGGTTGATAAGAGGGGCAACAAATTAAATGACAAGAAAAGTAAATCAAGCAAATAACTAAAGAAAGCAATTAATAAAGAGAGACATTCATGGCAAGAATTGAGATCATAAGCTTTCTATCCTAGTCATGCAATGATTAATTCATCTTATTTAGTCAACTCCAACACATGGGGAGAAAGTCAAACAAGACTAATTAATCATGCCACAAATATAAACAAGAATTTATCTCATTACGTCATCTCCAACATTGGAAGAAGGTATCATATTATCTTCCACGAGAGAAAGTCTAATAAGACTAGCTAATCTCAATCCAAAAGTCCTAATCAACTTACTAATTGAATTAGCAAAAGATTAGCGTCAATGGAAACAATATTAGCTAACAACTCTAGATTACCAACATGAGTTGGGTTTTCATGACTCAAGATTGCCTAATTACTCTTTCCAAGCCAAGAATGCTTAAAATCTACTCTAAAGTCCAACCAAGTATTTTATCAAAAACTTGGAAGGCATAAAAGGAAGGCATAATAAATGACAAGAAATAGTAAAATCTACCAACTATTAATGACAAGGAAAGTAAATCACAACTCAAATCAATAATTAAAAGGACATCAAACAGTAAATTGCATTAAAGAAAATTAAGATCCAACAATTGTTCATAAACATAAAAATGGCAAAATAAAGGAAATGACAAGTAAAACTAGAAGAATAGAGATGTAATAACAAGAAATTAAAAGGAAGAACTAAATCAAAACAAAAATTATCACTTGGATCCAAGAAGAATTAACTAAAACTACCCTAAATTCTAGAGAGAGGAGAGAGCCTCTCTCTAGAATTCTAACCTAAAACGTCATGAAAACTAAACTATGACTACTTTTTTTCATTTCCCCCTCAATCTTTGGGTTCAATAGTATCAGAAATGGGTTGGATTTGGCCCAAAATGAGCTGCAAAATCGCTGGGGGCGATTTCATTAAAGTGGATCCACGAGCAGCATCGGTGCGCACGCGTACATGGCGCGTGCGCGCCCCTGAGCGCAAAGAAAAATATGGCAAAATTTATATCATTTTGAAGCCCCAGATGTTAGCTTTCTAACGCAACTGAAACCGCCTCATTTGGACCTCTGTAGCTCAAGTTATGGTCGTTTGAGTGCGAAGAGGTCGGGCTTGACAGCTTTACGGTTCCTTCATTTCTTCATGAGTTCTCCCACTTGCATGCTTTTCTCCTCACTTCTTCCATCCAATACTTGTCTTATGAACCTAAAATCACTCAACAAACACATCAAGGCATCGAATAGAATTAAAGTGAATTAAAATCACCAATTTTAGGGCCTAAAAAGCATGTTTTCACTTTTAAGCACAAATCAAGGGAGAATTGCAAAACCATGCTATTTCATTGAATAAATGTGAGAAAAGTTGATAAAACCACCCAATTTAAGCACAAGATAAACCACAAAATCGGGGTTTATCACTCATCAATAAGAAAAGGAGTTGGAATGAGAAAGAGACAGTGATCTTAACCCAGGAATGTAGTGCAGTGATTCAAGAAGGACTCCCACCAAAACTTAAAGACCCTGGGAGCTTCTACTTGCCTTGTACCATTGGTGACATAATCATTGACAAGGCACTGTGTAATTTGGGATCCAGTATTAACCTGATGCCTATGTCTATGATGAGAAGGCTGTGTATAGAAGAAGTGAAGCCTACACAGATGTCATTGGAGCTAGTGGATAGATCTCTGGTAATTCCCAAAGGGGTGATTGAAAATCTCTTGATTAGAGTAGAGAAATTCATATTTTCAGTAGACTTTGTAATCCTGGACTTAGGAGAAGAGGGGAATGACTCAATGATATTGGGAAGACCTTTCCTGGCCACAGCAAGGGCCATCATTGATGTGGAACAAGGAGAAATGACTTTGAGGGTAAATGATGAGAAGATCACTTTAAATGTCTTCCAAGAACTACAACATACTGTTAAGGAGAAAAAGCTACATGAGGGTTGAAGAAGAAGAACCACAGTGGAAAGAAAAATCCAATGAGGCGCTCATCAGCTCACCTGTAGAGCAAGAGATGGACAGTGGAGAAGAAAAAGAGGGTAAGGAACATGTGAAGGTTGAGAAGAGAAGGCAGGAAGGGATTGAAGAGGTGATTATTGAGAAGGAGGCCCCTAACATAAAACCTGCTGCAAAGAAAGAAGGACAAGTGAAGAAAGGAAAGAAGAGTAAGACAAGGGTCCCAAAAGGGTGGAAGAACAAAAAGATACCAACTGAAGGATTCTCAAAAGGGGACAGAGTAAGATTGATATACCAGCAGTTGGAGACAGATCCACAAACTGATGATTACTACACCATCAACAAGATACTCTCACTGGAGCATGTGGAGATTGACCATCAACGTACAGGAAGAAGGCTCACAGTGAGAGGAAACAAACTGAGGCACCACAATCATCAGCCACCCTAACAAGGGACCAATGTCAAGCTAGTGACAATAAAAGAGCGCTCCATGGGAGGCAGCCCATGATTTAATATTCTTGTTTTTTCTTTAATTTCAATAACTAATGGTTTTTCTAGCATAAGTTTGAGCTCTCATGAGTGGATTTGATAACTGCATACATCATTTTGAAGCATATGTTTGACTCCTAAGTTTGGTGTGCCTAAAGGCACTTTAAAATAGCTTTTCATGCATAATTGATCATAGAACCATTATGGGATATATACTCATTCATTTTGTTTAAGTATATAGCCAAACCCTAAGTTTGGTGTCTGTATATGCTATGAATTTCAAGAAAGTCATTTTTACTCAAAGGCTCAAATTCATGAATAGATAAAGCATACATTGCATCATTTTATGAGTTTATTGTAGCATGATAGCAAATAAAATGTTCCTTATAATGAATATACTAATTATAATAGATATTCATTGGATTTTATATAGATCACTTAGAAGAAAACAAGTTTGGTGTTCACCAAAAGTTTGTTCAATTTATAAGGGGCATGGTTGGTTATTCATAAATAAGGAACACATAGCAACATTTTTTTTCATATATATATATATATATGTATATATTACACCACTACCGTATGAAATTGAAAGTTTAAGCTCACTCTTTGTTTGGTTCACGTGGATAGGAATGGTAAATTTTGAAGAAAAGGACAAAAGGCATGCACGGTTATCACAAGATGGAAAAGGGAGTCACATGTGCTTAGGGAAGTGTGCTCTCTTGGAAACAAAATCTGCATGGCTTAACATCTAGGAGGCCAAACCACATGACCAATGGGGGAGCGATCCTTGTCTTCATCCATCTCTACATGCAAGCTATCCATTCCATGAACTTTCAACAATGCTTTGCTCAATCCTCACCTTTCCTTGCAACTTAACCGAATCCTCCAACTTTTTGCTTTGTTTCATTCCTTGGCTATAAATTGGCAGTGACACTTCCGGAGCTCACATATCCTTGCTTTCTCCATATAAGACATCCTCATCTATTTACCCTTGTTTCATGCATACACTCTTCCCAAACACGTTACAGCAGCCCACTCTTACCCAAAGACATCACACAATACCCAACTTCTTCTCCCATTCTTAAACCGTGCCTCAACCAACTTTTACCCTTATTTCCCCCTTCCCCCCTTCTTAATTTATGGCTTTATCAAGTTCTAAGAGAAGAAAAGGAAAGGAACCAGCTGTAGCCAAACCACCATCCTATGATACCAAGAGATTTAAGTCTCAATTTCATGAATCAAGGTATTATAGGCTAATGAAATCAAAGAAGGTCATTCCAGAGATGGGGTTCAAGTTAAAAGATGGAGAATATCCCATCATGAGAATAGAGGCAGAGAGGAGATGGGAACTTCTATGTGAACCTCTCACAGACATCAGTACAGTCATGATAAGGGAGTTTTATGCAAAGGCTGTGAGGTCAAGCAAGGACAGCCCTCCCTATAAAAGTTATGTTAGGGGGGTTGAGGTAGATTTTAGCCCATTATCCATCATGAGAATCTTGCAGATAAGAGTGATAACCTATGGAGAACCCAGCTTTGATGACAGAATACAGGGTAAAGTGATCCTAATGAGATACTAAATGGCTTATGCTTTGAAGGAAAAGACTGGAAAAGGGACTCAAAAGGAAATCCAAGCTACTTAAAGAGAATGGATCTTATACCTGAAGCCAAATGTTGGTACGAGATAGTGAGAAGATCCATACTCCCCACTGCAAACACATCTGAGGTCACAATAAAGAGAGCAATTCTGACATATTGCATACTTAGGGGAGGAGAAATCAATGTCCCACAGCTTATCGCGGATAGCATTCAAGAGATATCTGAGGATACTGTTAAATCAAGTAGACTTGGTCACCCAAGCACTATTCTGAGGCTGTGCAAAAGAGCAGGAGTACTCTTTGAGGATGAAAATACTGAGAAGGTAAAAGGAAGCAGAGAGGTCACCAAGCAAAGCATGAAAGGTGTCACTGACACTGACAATTAGCAAGAGAGAAGAGCTCAAGGAAGAAGGAGGAGACCACAAGTAGAAGGGAAACAAGCTTCTGGTACAATGGACCTGAGCCAAATGCAAAGAGCCATTGAAGAAATGACTCAACAATATATGAGAGCACAAGAGTAACAACAGGAGCAATACTTGAAGCAACAAGAGCAGTACTTGAAAGCCCAAGAACAACAAGAGCATTGGCAGCACCAAATGATGGAGAAGCAAGAAAACTTCTAGCTCAAAATGTTGGATCAACAGAGAGAGTTTCAAGCAAGAATTTTTGAGGGGCAAAGGGAACAATCAGCAAACTTTCAAGAATCATTTAATAGATTGTCCCTATGACAGGCCAAGTATGGGGAGTACACCCAAAATCTCTATCAATGGAAGAATATATCATACAATTGGAGAGCATAGAACTTGGACAGAATGGAGTATGATATAACAACTCAAGCAAAGTTGGACTATGTAGTCCATAGCATGCCAGCATTGAACCAACAGATCAAGCTATTTGAGCAATGTCAAGAATTGGTAGACCATCAGAGAGTACAAGCCAATTAAAATATAGCACACATGCAACAAGGATTGAAGGATGCTGGGCTCTGGGGTCAGGTAGACCAAATTTGGGATCGTAGGTGCCCTGTTGAAGAATCCCAAGAAAGAAAGAAAGAAGCAGAAGAAGAAAGGAGAATCTAGCAGAGGGAAAGAGTACGACAACTAGAGGTGGTGGAGCCCCTTTTATAGTTTTAATTAAATAAGGATGATGCATATTTGAAACATGATATGCCTCCAATTGTTTTATATTCTGCACTTTCATATCTTGAGTAGTTTTCTTGTTAGGAACTGCATTATGCTTGTTATCACTCATCTGCATTAAGTCCATGTTTTGTTTCCCCTTTTGCATCAATAAGAGAAAATGTTTGAAATAGAAAGTGATTGTTCAATGTGGTAGGAATTAGAATGAAGCTTTGTGGTGGTAATGGCTTGATTGGATGGAAAGCTCAATAATAAAAGCTGCATAATAGAATGTTCTATGTAGTGTGAACTTAGTTGCTGTCATAAAACCTTTCATTAATGAACATCCCTGGGAAATGAAGAAAAGTGAGAAAGAAAAAGAAAAGAAAAGCCAAGGATTGGCAACAAAAGAAACAAACAATAAGGCTAGACACCAATAGCTTGAACCTTAGGATATATGTCTGTGGTGCTTCTTATACTAGGATATGCTTGGACAATTAGGTTCTGAGGAGTCTTTAAAAACTTGGTAACTTGGATTAACTAATCCGGAATTATCAACCGAAAGTTCATTATCAAGAGCAACCTAGTTACAAAGCATTTAGTGACCCAAAGAGGTGCTGGGCATCAATGTTCCTAAGAAGAACTGTGAGCCAAGTGTCTGTAGTAAAGAAGTGTTGAGCAAAATTGAGCCAAAAAGCTGCTGCAACACTTGACACTGAGTTATCCTTGAGAAATAAGCTTTCTAAGCAAAAGAAAGAAGGAAAAACCAAAAAGGGATCAATCAAAAAGCAAGGCATTATGACAGCAACTCTAGTGAATCATCAAAAAGGCATTTATTATTTATCAGCAAAGAATAATTGAGCTGCATTTTTGTCTGCATAAAACCCCATGGTTCAAATTCTATTATCTGCTAAATAAGGACCTATATACTTCTCTGTTTCATTTCATTTCTTCTCGTGTTTAGTGCTTGCTTGGGGACAAGAAAGGTTTAAGTTTGGTGTTGTGATGACAAGTCATCTTATGCTAGTTTTACAAGCATTTTTCATTAGTTTCATTAGGTTTTATGCACTTTCTTGCACAATAAGTAAGTAATTGGAGTGGATTTTCATGATTATGTTGAATCAATCAAACATCATTTATTTTACACAAAATCATAGGTTTTATGCTAGAATTAATTGATTTTATAAATGATGCAAAGATCTTGTGATTTTGGTGACACTTTGATGTATTTGTTTGGTTGATGATGGATAAAAAGATAAAGGAAAAGAAGCAGAAAGTACAAATTAAGCCCAAACAGAGGAAAGAAGAATTTTGGGGCACACTTTGAAGTTTGAGCACGCTTTGGACCTTAGGCCAGCGTGGCCCATGACAGTAAAGCGTTGCGTTCAAAAGGGAGCAAAGGCCAGTGCTCAAAATTGCAAACGGAGCGCTCATCCAAGGACGCACCAAGGCGCATGCCAAGAAGCCACGTTCAGCAAAGTGAACGCTATGTTCACTATAGCCAACGTTTTCGTGCTTTTGGTCAAGGCCCATGAAGGAGACGCATCAAAGCAACAAGGGTAGCGCTCAAAAATTCAAACACAGCGTTCACTTTAGTGAACTTTCTCGTGACTCAAGGCTTGGAAACAAGGGAGCAAAGCCCAGCGTTCAAGGTTTTGAACGTAGCGCTCGAAAGGGGAGCGCCCAAGAGGGGAACTCGCGCACCAAAGCGCTAGCCAAGGAGGTAGCGTTCAAAGAAGTGAACGCTACGTTCACTATCTCCACCTTTTTCGTGGAATGCTAGCCAAAGAAGCACCAAGCACGCACCAGCCACGTTCAAAGAGTGAACGTAGCGTTCACTACAACAATGCTATGGGCAAGGAGGATTGGCACGAGGGAGGCACGCAATGCAAAGTGAACGCAACATTCACTACCCAAACGGAGTGCTCTACTAGAGCATGCACCACCCCTGATCCGTTTTCAATCAAGTGCTATCCGGATCCATTGTTTCTTCAAGTCCAAAGCCAAAAGCCCATTCCAAATGCTTAGTAACTAAAATAGAAAGTGTATAAATAGGAGTAGATTTGATTTGAGAAGGACCTTTAGATCATTTTTAGTTTTTCACTTTTAAATTTTCATTCTGAATTTGGGAATTAAGATTAGATCTAGTTTTGCTTTCTGTTTTCATTTTCTTTCTTCTGCAACTTCTACTTTCTGTATTGGGTTTTTGAATTCAGATTGAAGAATTCTATTGAATCTCTTGATCTGAGAATCATCTTTGCTTTTCTTTCATATAGTTATGAGAATTGGAGAATTGGATTTAAATCTTCTTTGCTGTTTTCATTTTCATTTCTTCTGCAATTTCTTTTCTGTTTGGTCAAAGGAGTGTATGAGATCTAGATCTGCTTTCTGATCTCATTGCTCTTCTTCGATCTTCAATTTCTCTTTTAGAATTTCATAATTGAGCTAAGTTTTCTTGCTGTTTGATTCTTCAAGCAATTTTCCATTTCTGTTTGGCTACTGAGCTAAATCTCTTCATCTCATAGTCCTCTGATTTGCTACAATTTACATTTTCCAGTTCAATTTTGAATCCTAGTACCCAAATCCCTTTACTCTTACTACAATTTACATTTCTCAGCAATTTAGATTCAGTAATTTACATTTCTTGCACTTTAAGTTTCTGTGATTTACTTTTCTTGCAATTTAAGTTTCAGCTCTTTTACTTTCTTGCACTTTAAGTTTCTGCAATTTACTCTCCCTGCACTTTAAGATTCAGTCAATTTTCATTCTGTACCTTTTATTTTCTTGCAATTTAGCTTCTGTTAATCAAAATCACTCAAATCATCAATTAGTTGCTTAACTAAATTTATTACCTAACTAAAATTGCTCAATCCATCAATCCCTGTGGGATCGACCTCACTCTTGTGAGTTATTACTAGCTACTTGATGTGACCCGGTACACTTGCCGGTGAGTTTGTGTGGAATCATTTTTCCCTTATCACTTAGTCAACCTTACATCGAAGATAAGTCAAATAGGCATAGTTAATTTCAATCCCTAAGTCCTATGTCAATGATAAACCATTATTTTATGATTTATACTGTGTTTAATTGTGTGGTTTTATTAAATCCTTACCCACTTATTCATACGATTCGCATGTATTTACAATTCCTCCCCAAAAATTTTTCCATGGTTGAAAACTTGTTTCCTAGAGATCTTTTAATTATGTATTTTAATTCTCCTTTATACCATTTGATGCCGTGATCCGTGTGTTAAGTGTTTCAAGTTTCATAGGGCAGGAATGGCTTAGAAAATGGAGAGGAAGCTTGCAAAAATAGAAGGAACACAAGAAACTAAAGAGATGACCAGCGAACACTGACGCGAGCGCATGGCTCCCGCAAACGTGCAAAATAGAGAAATCGCAGCGACGCGAACGCGTGGACGACGTTAATGCGTGGCAAGGAAAATCGCTGAATGACGCGAACGCGTGGACGATGCGTACGCATGACCTGCGCAATCTGCAGAAATTACAGGATACACTGGAGACAATTTCGGGTTGCGTTTTAACCTAATTTTTGGCCCAAAAACACAGAATAAAGCGAGGGAACATGCAGAGACTCAAAGGAGGCATTCACACACATTCAGATTCATCATATTAGGATTACTTTAGTTTTAGATATGAATCTAGATTAGTGTTACATTGATAGTTTATGCTTTTGTTTTGGATTGTGGATGTTGAAGAGCCATTACCTCTGTGAAGACACTACTTTAGTTTGTTCCTTTATCCTTTACTCTTTTCAGTTGATTATTGACTCTATTCAATTAAGTATGTTACATTGAGTTTATTAATATATAGAGTTATTTTTATTTTTTGTTAATTTTAAATCTCTCTATTTTATTTTATTTTATTCGATTATGTCTTCTTATATTTTTATGATTATTAAATCCATGTCTCAATGGAGTAGAAATTCCACTTGACATGGGGTTAATTAAGAGGAGACACTTGAGTTGGAATGCTCAAGTGCTTAGTTACATTGGACGTTGTAGGCTAATTCTGTACCTACTAACACTAGACCTCTCCAAGGGAGAGGACTAGGAATTGTGGGTAATAGTTAGTTCAATCACTATACTTTCCCTTATTCAGTAAGGGTTAACCAAGTGAAAACAACAACCTCTTTACACTACACTTGAGAAGATTCCAACAAGAATAGAACTTCCAATTAATTATTTCCCCAGTCAAGACCTTTTAATATTAATAATAATTCTTAGTTAATTGCTTTAATTTACAATTACTTTTAATTACTCATTATCCAACTTAAACTTTCTGGAAATTTTCTGATTAATAAATTAGCATTCTTTCTTGCAACTCGTTGGGAGACGACCTGGGACTCATACTCCCAGTATTTTTATTTCTAAAATTCGTGAAAACCCTTTTTAAATTGGTGAGGCGGATCTTAGCTGGTTAAGAGGTATACGTGCAACGCTGTTCTCTTATTTAAAATCTCTTAATTGGTTAACTTATGCCACGCATCAGTCAACACTAGGGGTCACATAGAGTCAAGGGAAACCAAATTAACTAACTACTCTAATATATCAAACAAGAATGGACATCAATGACTCAAGGGACACCAAAGTCAACAATTTCAAGCCAAGAGTGAGAAAAAAAAAACTAAGTAAAAATTAAGTCAAGCATTTTATCAAACAGTTGGTGTGCATGAAAATAAAATAATATTAAATTGCAATAAAATAAATTCTAGAACTACCAAAGCAAGAAAGTAACAATAACAACTAAGGAAAGCCATAAATGAACATAAAACATAAATTGCATTAATTGAAAATTAAAATGACAAGAGTGTTCATAAAATATAAAGATGGCGAAATAGAAGAAATAACAAGGGAAATGAAGAAGAACAAGATGCAATAACAATAAATAACAAGGAAAAGTAAATGAAAACAAAAATTAAAAGTAGAAATTACAAGAAACTAAACTAAGGAACCCTAATTCTAGAGAGAGGGGAGCTTCTCTCTCTAGATACTAAGAGAAAATATATAAAATCTAACCCTAATTGCCCCCCTTCATTCCTCTTCACTTTGGCCTTAAATAGCTTCAGAAAATGAGTTGGACTGGATTTTGGAGGCCTAAAAATTGCCCCCAGCAAGTTGCATTAATGACCTCACGTGCATGCATGCGTGCGTACGCACGACCTACTGTGCGGACGCATGGTTGCGCATAATTCCCATCATGCGTACGCACGACATTTGGTGCGTACGCATCCTTGCACGAAGTCACCGTTGTGCGTACGCACGCATCACTGTGCGTACGCATCTTTGCACCAGCTTCCAAATCTCATTTTCTTCATGATTTCTCCCTTTTTTGATGCTCTTTCTTCACTTCTTCAACCCAAACTTGCCTTGAAAACCTGAAATCACTTAACAAATATATCAAGGCACCAAATGGAATTAAAGTGAATTAAAATTGACCAAATTAAGCACAAAAGGGCATGTTTTCACTTTCAAGCACAATTTAGGGGGAAATCTCAAAAGCATGCTATTTAGATGAATAAATGTGGGTTTATGTGATGAAATCCACTCAAATCAAACCAAAATATATCGTAAAATATGGACTCATCAACGTACGTTGATAAAAAAATATAACTCATCCAGAAAGCTGCATAATGCCCTGTATTCCTCTGCATAATCACCTAACTCATACCTAAACTTCCGACGTTCATAACTTTTGCTACAAAATTCCGTTTTTCACGAAATTTATATCGTTCAAAAGCTTTCAAAATCATCTTTGAGTTGGGACAATTTCCACTTTCATCCAAAATTTAAAACTCTAGTTATGAACCACCGAAGTTTGGCCAAAAACCAAGTTTTTCAAAAAAAGGAAATTCAAACCTCATTTTCTTTCCAAAATTGTTTCCCATTCACCTCAATACATTCTTATCCACCAATATAACTAGTCCTTAACCATAGCACGATAATTCTTGCAACCTTAGCTCAAAAATATCATATTTTCTCAATTTTACACATTTTACTCACAAGCAACATATTATTCCAATTTCACATATTATTATCATCATAAAATTCTTCAATCATTATCACAACATTATTCATCATAACAATAACAATCAATCCAAAATAAACACCCATAAATTATCATTAACCAATCAACAAGCCGTAACCACAAAATCTCTTTAACATACTCCAACAACACCTTTAACTTACCATTATTAATTCTCATAACACATACTCATTAATTCCAACACAAACCTAACCATCAATTTACCATCAACATCACAAGACTAGTCATTTAAGGCATAAAACCATTTCAACTTATCCTATAATTCTCTAGCCTATGTTTTTACAAAACCTTACATGTTAAATGCGTAAAACCTAAACCATACCTTGGTTGATCACTATATTTTGTCCAAGGCAGCCTCACAAGTCACAACACAGCCCCTCAATCTTTGAGAAACCAACCAAAATCTTAGCTCCAATCACCACCAAAACTCCAACATATACACTTATATACCTAATTTCACATATATCACCATACATACTCAAAATTCACATTTAACATACTAGAACCGAAATTGGCTAGGGTTTATGAACCTTACCTTGTATATGCCTCAATCGAACCAAAGCCCACTCATTCCTCAACTCAATTTGATCCTATAACATCAATTTATTCAAAATCTTAACACCCAAAATCTTAATATTCCCAAATTGAAGAAGAGAGAATAGGGGCTTGGATTTTGATTTCCTCACCTTGAAAGGTATTGAGCTTTGTAGAGCTCATCACTGTGGTCGCGTGGCCACAAACGATGCGGCGATCGAAGCTCTGGATCAAAAGTTATCTTGGTTTAAAGATTGAGCTAGGGTTTGAGAATCTCTTTCTTTCTCTCTTTTCATGGTGCAACGTGGAAGTGATGAAGAAGAAGGGTAATGAGCTGAAGCTCATGTTTTAAATATATTGGGCTGGGTCTTGGACTCAATATGGGCCCGGTTCGCCTGGTTCAGCCCGTTCGACCCAATCTTGGGCCAAATCATTTAAAATTGGTGTCAAAATTCTTGTTTTGAAGTGCTCTATCCTATTTTGATATTAGATTTATATTTTTAATTTTTCTAATTAAAATTTAATTTTTCTGTTAATTATCTGCTAATTTTGCGGGGTTTACATCCTATCCACCTAAGTAGGAATTTTGTCCCCAAAATTCAAGTTTAGTAACCTGAGATAGGCGCATTGTTCATTTCTCTGCTCGGGTTCAGGTTCTCAGGTGTGTTTTTCTATTCCAATTCTTATTTTGTATTAACATTATAAGTGGAGCATTACATCCCAGAAGTTATTGAATTACTGGAACGGTGTTTGTTGTAGAATAAAGGGATGCTTTATATGGTGGATACAACAAGTTTTAGAGATTAACAGGATATATAAGAAGGAGTTAAGGTGTACTCTCAGAGAAGAATTGAAATTCAAGATGGTTGAGGAGAAGATATAACGCACCAAATCATATAAACCTTAGTTGATGTCAACAGATTACCAGTTTTACGAAAGAGAGCAATTCCACTCGCAGCAAGTTCTTAAGATTTATGAATTTACATTATTATGACAAGACAAAGTTGGATTCATTTGGAAGGAGCAAGATTTGTGCAAGTCAGGGATATAATTAAGAGTTGATCCGTTCATTATTTAAGAAAAAGTTTGGGTTAGAATTCTATTGTAAGCTACAAAAGAAGGCTAGGTCGACTCGGAAGGATTCATTAATGCACTCTCTGGTCCAATTGATATTTCACACTGGGAACACTTGATTGAACGGGTCTCGTGCTCAATTTTATAATCCTTCAAGCTTCCGAGTTCCATCGATTCTAGTAGTGTCAGCACACCACTCTCAACCCTCTCGATTCCCTAACCTATGACTCAAGTTTCATGTTTACTTTTTCTATCCTCTTTTACTACATAACTCTAGTTATTATTCTTCAAGAACCTAGTCACTCCCTCAAAGTCAACCAAATACCGTTTTGTCTTCATAATTAAAAATCATCTTTCGATCATTCCCTTGGAAGTCACAATCCTCACAGCCCGATGGTGGATTTTGACAAATATTACAGGTCATTATCATACAAAGCAGTCAAAATTTTAATTACTAGTCCGTCATTACCTCTAATCGGAGCATCTGTGCCTTCAGCTCCATCCGCCATCATAGTGTACACTCGTTTCGCCTGCGGAGCTCTCCTAGCATCCTGATTCTTTTTTTCTGGGAAATTCCAGGACATATGCCCGGCTCTTCCACAGTAATAACAGACATCCCAACCAGCCCTACACAGAGTGTTTGGGTGGTACCTTCCACACCTCCTGCAAGTCAAGTCATCCTGCGGGAACTGAGCCTGTTTTCCGTGTCTTCTTCCCTGGTTAATGTTATTATTGAACCTCCGAAAGCTATTTTGGCCTTAATGTTGCTGTGGAATATTGCCGCCTCGTTTGAAATCTTAACCCCTAGGTGCAAGATTTCTTCCGTGATCTTCCCTAACAGAGCTTCGGTGGTCACTCTTGTCCAATGCCGCTTCTCAGACATTCTTCAGCAACTCTGGTTTTGTTTACCAGTTTAGAGAAGGTTCGGATCTCCATAGGTGCTACGAAGCTCTGAATATCGCTCCGGAGCTCCCTGACAAATGCGTAAAAAATAGCACAGTTCTTCAAATTTGATTGTCAGTAATGGTCATCTGGCCCTATTTCAGCTGAAGCAGTTCAAGTTCCTTAGCATTCCTAACTGAGCTGGGAAAGTACTTCTTGTAAAATTTGATTCAGAACAACTCCCAAGAGATTACAACCCCATCAGGCTGCAGAATATGCCTCGTGCCCTGCCACCAATGCTGAGTCTCACCTTGCAGCTGGTAGGTTCTAAACTCAACCCACTATTCATCAGGAATCTGCTGAGCCTGTAATGCTCGCTCAATAGCTTGTATCCAGTTATCCGCATCGGTAGGGTTCAAAGTTCCTCTGAAGGTCGGAGGATGAACCTTTAGGAAGGAGGAAAGCGTCATAGGACCATCATTTCCGTTATTGCCATTATTCCCATTATTTATTTGGTTTACCAGGATTTCGGCTGTCGCTTGCATCGCCGCGGCCATATTCCCTAGAGCGGCCATGAAGTCTACAGGGTTAGGTGGATTGTTCCCTGTCACTTTAGGCATAACATTGCCTATTCTGCCTCTACCTCTACCTCGCCGTCCGCGTCCGCAAGTCGACATTTGGTCCCTATACACACCAAACAAGTGATATGAAGTTGATCAGTCTCAATATCGCAAGTCTAGTGCTTTAAGTCCCAAATGCATGCTCATGAACGTTTATGCCACATATATTAGTTAGATATCCTAATAGCACATAGACACATATACAGAGAATGCACAGAAGCATAATCAATCCGTTCTCAGGCTCTATAGGAACGAACTGTGTAACACCCTAACTTCTAGCATTTCATGACCGTACTAAAAATTCGAGCGCTACTTACCTCTATTTCTCTAGTTTCCTATTATATTTATTTAATATTGACCCTCTACACGTTAATTTGTCGATAGTTTTTAAGAAAAACAAAATTCCTTTTATTATTCCTCCACATCACCAATTTTATATCCATACCTCCGCATCACCTACATTATTAAATGTCCCTCCGCATCACCGCTTAATTACACATACCTTCACATCACCAAATAATCAATCACACCTCTGCATCACCATCTATCCACTCATCTATCAGACCCCTAAATCAGTTTTTAGGTAATCAAACTTCATAATGCTTAATAAAAAGAAAGGAAATGAGAAATAGTGAAGAAAATAGATACTTAAGAGGAAAGAAATGAGAAAGAATGAATATGATAGATGCTTGAAAAGTGTATGTTAAATGAACTTTTATGCCAAAGTGCTAATGCAGAAGTGTCTGCCTAACTGATAGCCTAAGGTTGCTAATGCGGGAATGTCCGCCTAATTGATAGCCTATGGTTGCTAATGCGAAACTGCCCACCTAACTGATAGCCTAAGGTTGCTAATATGCGGGAAGGTTCGCCTAATTGATAGCCTGTTTTTACCGTGATGCCAAGATATCCTGACTGACATGGGTTCGCCCACGATGATAATTGTGCCTGACTGACACAGTAAAGGAACCATATTCAGGGTTCTCCCCGAGTAACGTCAGGTTGCGGGTAGACAACCGACGCGTGAGCTCATGGCCTGCTTAGGACAGACATGTATCATACTGTTTGCGCATTTGCATTTGATTGTGGTTGCTTATCTTGTTTACTTGTGATTGTGTTGTTGTCTTGGTGACTTGCTTGTGTACCTGACTAGACATTCTACTTGTGCTATGGACTTAATAATGTGGTGGGGGCTGATGTTTATGGATTGGGTTTAGGTATATTATTTGCGATGCTGGCTTATTTAGATATTGCGGCAATTGAGGAATATTGTTTAGGGATGAGGAATTGTTATTGTAACGGAGATTTTTGTTTAAGTAATGTGGTTTAAGGAAAGGGGTTTACCGGCTTTAGGTAAGACTTAGGAAGGATCTCAAGGGTTCAATAAAGAAAACTATTTTTGGGTTGTGAGTTAACTATTTGTATATTATTTTGTATATTTTTATGGCATTCGTTATCCTTATTGAGAACATGCGAAGATGACGTTATCACCCCCTACAGATCTTCTATTTCAACAACAGGTTCAGGAACCCTTGACGCGGAGCCGCGACTGAACTACCAAGTCTTGCGTACATATGTATTTGCATTTTTTGTGTTTAGTTTATTCTTAGATTTTATTTTTCCCTCGCCCTTGGTATTTTAAAGTGTTGTATTTTTATAGAGGGGTAGGTTTATATTTGAGTATTGCATGAATATTTATTATTTTATAATAGTAATTATGTGAGTATATGTTTATCGGACATAGTTGAGCTTAAGGTATATATCAAAATAAAAGGAATTTTGTTTTTCTTAAAAATTATCGACAAATTAACGTGTAGAGGATCAATACTAAATAAATATAGTAGGAAACTAAAGAAATAGAGGTAAGTAGCGCTCGAACTTTTAGTATGGTCATGAGGTGCTAGAAGTTAGTGTGTTACAAACTGTTCTGATACCATAATGCAACACCCTACCACACAGAGCTTTACACCTAGGATATAAAACAGAGGTGGCGATGCGCTACGACTTCTAAAATCAAATACATACATATAATAGTAGAAAGAATATAATAAACTAGGAGCCTTGAAAAGGGGGTAAAATAAAACTCGTAAAATAAAAAGCGCAATACTCCGGAATCGGAATAACTTGCGTGTGAAGAAACCTAAAGATCATACTTATGAACAAGTGAAAGAGTGAATAGAGAGCCAAGAATACAGCATAACTAGCTCCTAACTCAGCCTGCGAAGTCAAGGCTGGCCGGAGAATATTTACATATATACATAAGTATCCCAAATACCCAAAATACAGAAACAAGACCCTAACTCTCCTTCCACTTCTATGAGGAAAAAAAATAATGAAGTTTCTTGGAGAGCAAGCTAGTACATATATATGTACATACACAAACTGAAAACCCAACATAACCCAGGGACCGCTCCTCTTCAGGGATCCAGGTGCCTAGTGAGAAGCCTCTTGACCTGCATCTGAAAACAATAACACAGTATGGGGTTAGAACCAGAGGTTCTCAGCATGGTAAAGGTGCCATGCATATAATAAATAAGGTCCTGGGAATGCCAGAGGCAATCCTAGAACTCCATCATACAATTATAAAACTTACTTTCTAAGCAGAAGTCATAAAAAGAGGTAGGTAATCTAAGCATTCCTAAACTTACTTACTTTAGAAACTTACTTGCTTTAGACCTAACATTAATATCTAACCAAATCCATCCTTCCTCCGCTCTTCCAATATCCAAGATTCAGCAAAGATAAACAAACAAGTAATTTCATGCACAAGTAGGAAACAGATAGTGCAAGTAGCGAGTATAGCAAGTAGCATGGTAAATATTCAGTTAGGCAATCCCAAGTAATGCATAGCAGATAAAACAAACAAATGCACATAATGCATTCCTGTCCTATGGCTGTTGATATCAACTACCGGTTACGTAGTCATCTCGACATGTTCTCAAGCTCAAAAATACACCATGGGGAGGATCCCCAAGTTGACATGGGGAAAAGAACGCCCCAAGCTCAATAATATCCATGGGACGAGTCCCAAGCTGAAATGGGGTGAAGAGACAACACCTCAAGCTGACATGGGGGAGATAACGCCCTCAAGCTCAATATATTCAATCATTTCTCATAATTATCAGTTTCATTCTCGAAACTATCTCATGTCTCAACTCATCATTCTCAACTTTACTTAACCCATTGATCATACATTTTATTGTTCTTGATTGATTAACATCATCAATCCTCAACTTCTTACATTATTCTTTTATTTGCCTCATACATTTCATAATGTAGAAACTAATCATTTAAGCCTTAACATCATAATTCATTCACATATACGCCTCCTTCCTGTATAATTCACCGTTCTTACCTCTTACTTCCTTCCCAAGTTACCTTAAACTCCTATCTTCCATTAATTACTAAGCTTACCAGTAAGATCTAAGGTTAACAGGGCAAAAATAGGGGTTTAGGGGTTCAAAACCATGTTTAGATCATAAAAACACAGGTGCTAGAAAATAGAGGGTGTGCGTATGCACACATGTGTATGTGCGCACAACTTAACAAGAAATCAGAACGTGTGCGTGTGTGCACACACCAACCAAGAGTTACTTGATGTGCGTGCGCCTTATCTATGCGAGCGCCACCAGCAGAAAGCATATCATGGTGTGTGCATATGCACAAGGGCGCGTGGTGCACGAAATTGTGATCCACACTTTTCACAACTCTGATGTAACTAACCAGCAAGTGCACTGGGTCATCCAAGTAATAAACCTTACGTGAGTAAGGGTCGATCCCACGGAGATTGTCAAGAAGAGGATAAGATTTGATAGGTGAAGGGTGTTTGGGGAAGAGTGTTATGGAAAGGTGTGAAGAGGAGAGAAGAAGAGGTGGGGTATGTGGGGATCTTGTGGGGTCCACAGATCCTGAGGTGTCAAGGAAATTGGGTCCCTACACTATTCTAGCGTTTAAACGCCCACTGTGTGCCAATTCTGGCGTTTAATGCCAGCTCTGCTACCTTTCCTGGCGTTAAACGCCAGTCTGCTACCCCTTTCTGGCGTTTAACGCCAGCCAGACACCCTTTTCTGACGTTAAATGCCAGTCTGTCAGCCATTTCTGGCGTTTAACGCCAGCCAGACGCCAGACACCCTTTTCTGGCATTAAACACCCAGAATGCTGCCCATTCTGGCGTTTAATGCCCAGAATGCTGCCAGGATGGGCGTTAAATGCCCATTCTGCTATCCTTACTGGCATTTAAACACCAGTAAGCCTGTCCTCTAGGGTGTGCTATTTTTTATGCTATTTTTTATTTTGCTTTAATTCTGTAGTTGTTTTTGTGACCTCACATGATCATCAACCTAAAGAAAACATAAAATAACAATAGAAAACAAATAAATATAATTAAATAACATTGGGTTACCTCCTAACAAGAGCTTCTTTAATGTCAATAGCTTGACAGTGAGCTCTTAGAGAGCCTCACAAAGATTCAGAGCTTAATGTTGGCCTCCCAACACCAAACTTAGAAGTTGAGTGTGGGGGCTCTGTTTGGCTCTGTATTGAGAGAAGCTTTTCATGCTTCCTCTCCATGATTACAGATAGAGATCCTTGAGCCTTAAACACAAGGTAGTCCTCATTCAATTGAAGGACTAACTCTCCTCTGTCCACATCAATCACAGCTTTTGCTGTGGCTAGGAAGGGTCTTCCAAGGATGATGGATTCATCTTCATCCTTCCTAGTGTCTAGGATTATGAAATCAACAGGGATGTACAGGCCTTCAACCTTCACCAATACATCCTCTACAAATCCATAAGCCTGTTTCCTTGATTTGTCTGCCAATTCTAATGAGAATCTTACAGCTTGTACCTCAAAGATCCCTAGTTTCTCCATTACAGAGAGTGGCATGAGGTTTATTCCTGACCCCAGGTCACACAAAGCCTTCTCAAAAGTCATGGTGCTTATGGTACAGGGTATTAAGAACTTTTCAGGATCCTGTTTCTTCTGAGGTAATTTCAGTTGAACCAGATCATTTAGTTCATTGATGAGCAATGGAGGTTCATCCTCCAAAGTCTCATTACCAAATAGCTTGGCATTTAGCTTCATGATTGCTCCTAAATATAGAGCTACTTGCTCTTAAATAATATCTTCATCCTCTTCAGAGGATGAATACTCATCAGAGCTCATGAATGGCAACAGTAAGTTCAGTAGAATCTCAATGGTCTCTGTATGAGCCTCAAATTCCTTAGGTTCCTCATTGAGGAACTCCTTAGTGACCAGTGGACGTCCATTGAGGTCTTCTTCACTGGAAATTACTGCCTCTTCCTCCTCTCCAGGTTCGGCCGTATGGGGTATATTTATGGCCTTGCACTCTCTTTTTGGATTCTTTTCTGTATTGCTTGGGAGAGTACTTGGAGGAAGTTCAGTAACTCTTTTACTCAGCTGACCCACTTGTGCCTCCAAGTTTCTAATGGAGGACCTTGTTTCAGTCATGAAACATTGAGTGGTCTTATATAGATCAGAGATTATGGTTGCTAAGTCAGAGAGGCTCTGCTTAGAATTCTCTGTCTGTTGCTGAAAAGATGATGGAAAAGGTTTGCTATTGCCAAACCTGTTTCTCCCACCATTATTATTATTGAAGCCTTATTGAGGCTTCTTTTGATCCTTCCATGAGAGATTAGGATGATTCCTCCATGAAGGATTGTAAGTGTTTCCATAGGATTCTCCCATGTAATTCACTTCTTCTATTCCAGGATTCTCAGGGTCATAAGCTTCTCCTTCAGAGGAGGCTTCTTTAGTACTACCGGATGCAGCTTGCATTCCAGTCAGACTCTGAGAAATCATATTGACCTGCTAAGTCAATATTTTATTCTGAGCCAATATGGCATTCAGAGTATCAATCTCCAGAACTCCTTTCTTCTGAGTCATCCCATTATTCACAGGATTTCTTTCAGAAGTGTACATGAACTGGTTATTTGCAACTATTTCAATGAGTTCCTGGGATTCTGCAGGCGTCTTCTTCAGATGAAGAGATCCACTAGTAGAGTGATCCAATGACATCTTGGACAATTCAGACAGACCATCATAGAATATACATATGATGCTCCATTCTGAAAGCATGTCAGAATGACACCTTCTGATCAATTGCTTGTATCTTTCCCAAGCTTCATAGAAGGATTCACCTTCCTTCTGTCTGAAGGTTTGGACCTCCACTCTAAGTTTACTCAATTTTTGAGGTGGAAAGAATTTTGCCAAGAAGGCATTGACCAGCTTTTCCCAAGAGTTCAGGCTTTCCTTAGGTTGTGAATCCAACCATGTCCTAGCTCTGTCTCTTACAGCAAAGGGGAAAGCATAAGTCTGTAGACCTCGGGATTAACCCCATTGGTCTTAACAGTGTCACAGATTTGTAAGAATTCAGCTAAGAACTGATGAGGGTCTTCCAATGGAAGCCCATGAAACTTGCAATTCTGCTGCATTAGAGAAACTAATTGAGGCTTAAGCTCAAAGTTGTTTGCTCCAATTACAGGAATTGAGATGCTTCTTCCGCAGAAATCAGAAGAGGGTACAATAAAGTCACCAAGCATCTTCCTTGCATCTCCACCATTGTTATTGGGTTCTGCCATGTCTTCTTCTTTTTCGAAAAGTTCTGTCAGGTCCTCTCCAGAGAGTTGTGCTTTAGCTTCTCTTAGCTTCCTCTTTAGAGTCCTTTCAGGTTCAGGATCAGTTTCAACAAGAATGTTTTTATCGTTGTTCCTGCTCATATGAAAAAGAAGAAAACAGAAAAGAAGAGGAATCCTCTATGTCACAGTATAGAGGTTTCTTTATGTGAGTAGAAGAAGGAAAGAATAGGAGAATGATGTAGAGAGAAGAGATGAAAAATTCGAACACAGAGTGGGGGAGAGGGTTCGAATTTTAAGAGGAGAAGTGTTAGTAAATAAATAAAATAAATAGAGAGAGATGAGAGGGAGAAGAAATTCGAATACTAATTTAAAAAAAAAAAGAGAAATATTTTTGTTTTTATTTTAATTAATAGTTTGTATTCGAAAATATAAAAAAAGGATAAAATAAAATTAAAATTTAAAACAATTAGTTAATTAAAAATAATTTTGAAAAAGAGGTTAGTGATTTTCGAAAATTAGAGAGAGAAATAGTTAGATAGTTTTGAAAAAGATAAGAAATAATAAACAATTAAAATCAAACAAAAAGGACAAGTAGTTAATTGAAAAAGATTTGAAAATCAATTTTGAAAAGATAAGAAATTAGAAAATATTTTTAAATTGAATTTTGAAAAAGATATGATTGAAATTTATTTTGAAAAAGATTTGAAAAGAAAATTAAAAAGATTTGATTTTTGAAATTAAAGTTGATTACTTGACTAACAAGAAACTAAAAGATATGATTCTAGAATTTAAATATTGAACCTTTTTTAATAGGTAAGTAACAACTTGAAATTTTTGACTCAAAACATTAAATGTTAGCATTAATTTTGAAAATTATGAAATAAAAGTAAGAAAAGATTTTGAAAATAAATTTTTAAAATTTTTGAAAATATATATAAAAAAATGAAAAAGATATGATTTTGAAAAAGATTTGAAAAGATAGAATTTTTAAATTAAAATTTTGACTTGACTAACAAGAAACAACTAAATTTTAAAACTTTTTGACTAAATCAATTCAAAATTTCGAAATTATGAGACAAAAAAGGAAAAGATATTTTTTTATTTTTGAATTTTTAATGATGAGAGAGAAAAATACCAAAATGAAACAAAACATAAAAAATTAAGATCAAAACAACTAATGCATGCAAGAACACTTTAAATGTCAAGATGAACACCAAGAACACTTTGAAGATCATGATGAACACCAAGAACATATTTTTAAAAATTTTTAAGAAAAGAGACACATGCAAGATACCAAACTTAAAAATTTTTAAACTTTAGACACTAATAAATCGAAAATGCATATGAAAAATAAGAAAAGATACAAAACAAGAAAAATTGAAGATCAAATAAAGAAAATCATCAAGAACAACTTGAAGATCAATGAAGAACACAATGCATGAGTTTTCAAAAATTTAAAGAAAAATTAAAACATGCAATTGACACCAAACTTAAAATTTGACACTAAACTCAAACAAGAAACACAAAATTTTTAGTTTTTATGGTTTTATTAATTTTTTTTGGAGTTTTCGAAAATTATTTTAGAAAAAGAAATTAAAGAAATTCAAAATTTTTAATAAGAATCCCAGGAATCATGCAATTTTAGTTTAAAGTTTCGGTCCAAAAATTTAGACATGGCTTAATAGCCAACCAAGCTTTATTTGAAAGCTTCGGTCCAAAAGATTAGACATGGCCAATGGCTAGCCAAGCTTCAGCAGAGCATTACATACAACAGCCAAATTGATGGGAATCAAAAAGCTCTTGCAATGATAAGTAAAAGCCTCGGTCCAAAAGATTAGACATGGCTTGACAGCCAGCCAGGCTTCAACAGATCATGATGAAACTCTAGAATTCATTCTTAAAAATTCTGAAGAATAAAATAAAATAATTTTTTTTAAATTTTTCGAAAACTAAAAATAAAAAGTTTAAACATAAAATAAAATTACCTAATGTAAGCAACAAGATGAACCGTCAGTTGTCCAAACTCGAATAATCCCCGGCAACGGCGCCAAAAACTTGGTATGCGAAATTGTAATCCACACTTTTCATAACTCCGATGCAACTAACCAGCAAGTGCACTGGGTCGTCCAAGTAATAAACCTTACGTGAGTAAGGGTCGATCCCACGGAGATTGTCGGCTTGAAGCAAGCTATGGTCATCCTTGTAAATCTCAGTCAGACAGATTCAAATGGTTATGAGGTTTTGATAATTAAAATATAAATAAAACATAAAATAAGATAGAGTTACTTATGTAATTCATTGGTGGGAATTTCAGATAAGCGTATGGAGATGCTTTGTTGCTTTCGAACCTCTGATTTCCTATTGCCTCCTTCCAACCATGCGTGCTCCCTTCCATGGCAAGCTGTAAGATCCTCTCAGTGAAAAATACCAGGTACGATCTCTGCACGGCTAATCAACTGTCGAATTTCTCATCTCGGATGAAAAATACTACATACAGCTACCGCACGGCTAATCATCTGTCGGTTCTCACTAGCGTCGGAATAAGATCCATTGATCCTTTTGCACACTGCCACTGTGCCCAATATTCACAGGTTTGAAGCTGTTTACAGTCATCCCTTCCCAGATCCTACTCGGAATACCACAGACAAGGTTTAGACTTTCCGGATCCTAGGAATGCTACCAATAATTCTAGCCTATACCACGAAGATACTAATCTCACAGACTCAGTTCGTGTATTAGATATCCAAGAGAATATACTCTGGCTGTCATCCAATGACTACGTTGAACATGATGTAGACCGCTTGTGGTTGTCAGGCACGCGGATCTTGGCGAAGCGAGTAACAAAGATTGGGTGATTGTCACGGGTCACCCCTTCATTCTGACTTAACTGAATTAAGTACAAGAGTATATATTGGAGAAGAAGTAGGCGTGGATTGAAAGAAAAACAATAGTACTTGCATTAATTCATGAAGAATAGCAGAGCTCCACACCTTAATCTATGGGGTGTAGAAACTCCACCGTAGAAAATACATAAGTGAAAGAGGTCCAGGCATGGCCATGAGGCCAGCCTCCATGGTCTAAGGACTAAACGTCCATAGATTGTGAAAAGATATAAAACAAATCTCTGAAAGTAGTTTTTATACTAAACTAGTTACTAGGGTTTATAGAAAATAAGTAACTAAGTGCAGATAGTGCAGAAATCCACTTTCGGGGCCCACTTGGTGTGTGCTTGGGCTGAGCATTAAAGCTTTTTCGTGCTTAGGCTGTTCCTGAAGTTAAACGCCAGCTTTGGTGCCAGTTTGGGCATTTAACTCCAATTCTGGTGCCAGTTTGGGCATTTTACGCCAGAATGTTTTAGGCTGACTTTGAACGCCAGTTTGGGCCATCAAATATCGGACAAAGTATGGACTATTATATGTTGCTGGAAAGCCCAGGATGTCTAATTTCCAACACAATTGAGAGCGCACCAATTAGGCTTCTGTAGCTCCAAAAAATCTACTTTGAGTGCAGAAGGGTCAGAATCCAACAGCATCTGCAGTCCTTTTTCAGCCTCTGAATCAGATTTTTGCTCAGGTCCCTCAATTTCAACCAGAAAATACCTGAAATCACAGAAAAACACACAAACTCATAGTAAAGTCTAGAAATGTGATTTTTGCATAAAAACTAATAAAAATATAATAAAAACTAACTAAAACATACTAAAAACTATATAAAAACAATGCCAAAAAGGGTATAAACTATCCGCTCATCACAACACTAAACTTAAATTGTTGCTTGTCCCCAAGCAACTAAAAACAAAATAGGATAAAAAAAGAGAATATACAATAAATTCCAAACTTATCAATGAAAATTAGTTTCAATTAGATGAGCGGGGCTTGTAGCCTTTTTGCTTCTGAGCAGTTTTGGCATATCACTTTATCCTTTGAAATTCAGAATGATTGGCATCTATAGGAACTCATAATTCAGATAGTGTTATTGATTCTCCTAGTTCAGTATGTTGATTCTTGAACACAACTACTTTATGAGTCTTGGCCGTGACCCTAAGCATTTTATTTTCCAGTATTACCACCGGATACATAAATGCCACAGACTTATAACTGGGTGAACCTTTTCAGATTGTAACTCAGCTTTGCTAGAGTCCCCAGTTAGAGGTGCCCAGAGCTCTTAATCACACTCTTTTTTTTTTGCTTTGGACCACGACTTTAACCGCTCAATCTCAAGCTTTTCACTTGACACCTTCACGCCACAAGCACATGGTAAGGGACAACTTGATTTAGCCGCTTAGGCCAGAATTTTATTCCTTTGGGCCCTCCTATCCATTAATGCTCAAAGCCTTGGATCCTTTTCTACCCTTGCCTTTTGGTTTAAAGGGCTATTGGCTTTTTCTGCTTGCTTTTTCTTTCTCTTTTTTTCTTTTATTTTATTTTTTTCGCCATTTTTTTCGCAAGCTTCTTCTTTTTCACTGCTTTTTCTTGCTTCAAGAATCAATTTTATAATTTTTCATATCATCAATAACATTTCTCCTTTTTCATTATTCTTTCAAGAGCCAACAATTTTAACATTCATAAACAACAAATTAAAAAATATGCACTGTTCAAGCATTCATTCAGAAAACAAAAAGTATTGCCACCACATCAAAATATTTAAACTAATTTCAAGATGAAATTCGAAATCATGTACTTCTTGTTCTTTTGCAATTAAAAACATTTTTCATTTAAGAAAGGTGAACGATTCATAGGACATTCATAGCTTTAAGGCATAGATACTAGACACTAATGATCATGTAATAAAGACACAAACATAGATAAAACATGAATCATAGAAATCGAAAAACAGAAAAATAAGAGCAAGAAAATTAAAGAACGGGTCCACCTTAGTGATGGCGGCTAGTTCCTCCTCTTGAAGATCTTATAGAGTGCTTGAGATCCTCTATGTCTCTTCCTTGCCTTTGTTGCTCCTCTCTCATGGCCTTTTGGTCCTCTCTGATTTCATGGAGGATGATGGAGTGCTCTTGGTGCTCCACTCTTAGTTGCTCCATGTTAGAACTTAAATCTTCTAAAGAGGTGTTGAGTTACTCCCAATAGTTATGTGGAGGAAAATGCATCCCTTGAGGCATCTCAGGGATTTCATGATGAGGAATTTCCTCATGCTCTTGTTGAGGTCCATGAGTGGACTCTCTTGTTTGCTCCATCCTTTTCTTAGTGATGGGCTTTTGAGATGAATCTCTCCATCTCCCATGACTCGGAGGTGGAAGCAATTGCCTTCCCTTTCCTCTTTCTAGAGATTTCTCCAGCCTTAGGTGCCATTAATGGTTATGGAAAAATAAAAAAAAAAGCAATGCTTTTTCCACACCAAACTTAAAATGTTTGCTCGTTCTCGAGCAAAAGAGAAAAGAAAAGAGGAGAAGAAGAAAAAATGGAGGAGATGGAGTGGTGGTTTGGGTTCGGCCAAGGGGGGTAAAGTGTATAGGATGTGTGGAAATGAAGGTGGTAAGGAGTGGTATTTATAGGGTAAGGGAGAGAGAGGGCGTGTATGAAGGGGTGGGTTTGGGAGGGGAATGGTTTGAATTTGAATGGTAAGGTAGGTGGAGTTTTATGAAGGATGGATGTGAGTGGTGAAGAGATTGTCAAAAAGATATAAAACAAATCTCTAAAAGTAGTTTTTATACTAAACTAGTTACTAGGGTTTACAGAAAATAAGTAACTAAGTGCAGATAGTGCAAAAATTCACTTCTGGGGCCCACTTGGTGTGTGCTTGGGAGCATTGAAGCTTTTTCGTGCTTAGGCTTTTCCTGGAGTTAAACGCCAGCTTTGGTGCCAGTTCGGGCGTTTAACTCCAATTCTGGTGCCAGTTTGGGCGTTTTACGCCAGAATGTTTTAGGCTGACTTTGAACGCCAGTTTGGGCCATCAAATATCGAGCAAAGTATGGACTATTATATATTTCTGGAAAGACCAGAATGTCTACTTTACAACGCAATTGAGAGCGCGCCAATTGGACTTCTGTAGCTCCAGAAAATCCACTTCGAGTGCAAGAGGGTCAGAATCCAACAGCATCTGCAGTCCTTTTTCAGCCTCTGAATCAGATTTTTACTCAGGTCCCTCAATTTCAGCCAGAAAATACCTGAAATCACAGAAAAACACACAAACTCATAGTAAAGTCCAGAAATGTAATTTTTGCATAAAAATTAATAAAACTATAATAAAAACTAACTAAAACATACTAAAAACTATAAAAAAATAATGCCAAAAAGGGTATAAATTATCCGTTCATCAGCGCGCGTGCGCACAAAGGCGTGCGTACGCATAGATAGGTTTCTGCTACTGCTGGGTGCATGCGCACGGCTGGGTGTGTGGGCACACATCAGAATTTCCTGATTCTGCTGCAACTTCTAGAATTTTAGTTTTTAGCACCGGATTTCTGGCGTGCATAACTTCCTCTACATTATTCAGTTTTCCACAAAACTTATATCATTTTCAAGCTCATATAACATACTTTCATTTAAGACAAACCTCATTTTCATCCAAAATTTGGAGAGCAAGTTATGGACTACTGATGTTCATCAAAAACCATTTTTTTTACCAACTTATACCAAACCCCATTTTTACCAAAATCACATTTTCCTTTCAAACCTCATTTCCACTCAACTCAACATACCATAACCACCCATATAATTAGCCTTTAACCATAGCACAACAATTCTTACAACTTAGCTCATTAACACCACATTTCACCCAACTTTACAAATTTTAGCCACAAACCAACACGTTACTCTATATACACATATCATCATCATCATCACCAAATTCCTCCACCATCATTACAACATTATTCATTATGCCAATACCAACAAATCCAAATAACATAAATCCTTTATCCATCGTCATTATACTAGCATATATATATATATATATATATATATATATATATATATATATATATATATATATATATATATATATATATATATATATATATATATATATATATATACATACATTTAACCCTCATTGTCAATCACTCAACACAAGCCCAACATCAATCAATTCATCAACATCACAAAAACTAATCATTTAACACGTTTAACCATTTCAACTTATCCTATAGTGCTCTAGCTTAAGTTTTCACAGAACCTTACATGTTAAATGCACAAAACCTAAACCATACCTGAGTCGATCACCACGTTTAGTCCAAGGCAGCCACACAAGTCACACTTACAGCCCCCAAGCTTGAGAAATTAACTAAAACCTTAGCACCAATCTTCCACCAAGCCTCCAAATGTCCACCATTCAATTTCAATGCATATGTATATACTTAATTCATACCTAATACACATATATACTTCAAATTCAGATTTCACACGATAAAATAAAGATTTGGCTAGGGTTTAGGTGATTCTTACTGCACCCACACTCACAGCAACTCAACCCGTTAAGCTCCGCAAGCTAAATAGATTTTCGAAACTGAAATAGGGGAGATCGAGGAAGGAAATATGGATTCCTTACCTTACAACGTACCGGGATTTGTAGAGCTCAACGCCGCAGTCGCATGGCTACAAACGGATTGTCAATTGGAGCTCCGGATCAAAAGTTATTGAGAATTAAAATTTTAGTGAGAGTTTTGGAAGCTTCAAACGTTCTCCCTCCTCATGTTGAGCTCTCCAGCGTTTGCATGCCAAAATGAAGGAGAAAATGAGCTTCAGCTCATTTAAGTAATGGGTTCGGTTGGGCCTACGGGCCCGGTTTGGGACCGGTTCAACTGGTTCAGCCCATCTGGTCTAATTTTGGGCCAAATTTTTCGAAATTGGTATCAAAATTCTCATTTTGAAGAGTTCTATCCTATTTTTATATTAGTTTTTCATTTTTAATTTTCTAATTAAAATTCAATTTATTGACTAATTATTTACTAATTTTAGCGGGGTTTATACCCTACCCACCTAATAAAGAGTTAATATACTAGGAGCCTTGAAAAATGGATAAACAAAAATCACAAATAAAAAGCGCAACGTTCAGAGAATAGAATTACTTGCGTGCTAAGAAACCTAAAATTAAGGATAGGAATAAGCGAAAGAGTAAAGAAAGCCAAGAATACATCATAACTAGCTCCTGATTCAGCCCGCGAAGCCAAGGCTGGTCGGAGAATATATATATACATACATATACAGGTATCCCAAAATACTCAAAATACAAAATAAGACCCTAGCTCTCCCTCAACCTTTGTGAGGAACAAAATAAATAAGTTTCTTGGAGAGCAAGCTAAGTACATAGGTACATATATATACAAACAGAAAACCCAAAATAACCCAGGGACTACTCTGCTTCAAAGATCTAGACGCTTAGCGAGGAGCCTCTCGACCTGCATCTGAAAACAACAACACAGTATGGGATGAAAACCGGAGGTTCTCAGCATGGTAAAGGTGCCACGCGTATAATAAATAAGGTCCTGGGAATGCTAGAGGCAATCCTAGAACTCCGTCATACAATTGTAAAACTTAATTTTCTAAGCAAAAGCCATAAATAGGGGTAGGTAATCTAGACATTCCTAAATTTACTCAATTTTATTCCTAACATAAACACCAAACCATTTCACCCTTCCTCCGTCCCTCCGTCATCCATAATTCAGTAGAGACAAGCAACCAAACAAGTTCATGCACAAGTAAAAAGCAAATAGTGCAAGTAGCAAGTATAACAAGTAGTAGGATGTATATATTCAGTTAGGCAATCCCAAGTAATGCATAACAATCAAAACAAACAAATGCACATGATGTATGCCTGACCTATGGCTTATGAGGCTCATCTGTCGGTTATCCAGCCAACCCGACAAGTCTAAAAATCTTAGACTGTCCCCCGTCGCGCATCCCCATGAGTCTATGCATAGATTTCACATTCATTCATCATTCAAATCACTCACTGGGGGGCTATCCATACCCGGGAATTTATACGTGCCCGGTCACCCTTACGACATAGGATCAACAGAGTATCGAGTTTCAACCTGGAACACGTGGTGGCAAGCCACGGTTCTTACCCAGGGAAACTCGTATCTCAGATATCATCATTCATAAGTCATTTCATTTTCATAATCATTATTTAGTCATTCGTCAAAGCTATGGCTTCATAACTTCATTTCACATTTACATCTCTTCTTTATAACTCATCATATTTGCCTTTTTCTTCATCCCCAAGTTACCTTATTTTCCTAGCTTCAACTAACTACTGGACTTAGTACTATACCTTAAGTCTAAAAGGAAGAAAATGGAGGTTTAGAAGTGAAAATCTGGTTTAAAACACAAAATTCTAGTTTTGCAGCAAGCAAAGGCCACGCGTGTGCGTGGGCCACACGTGCGCGTGGGCCACGCGTGCGCGTGGTAGTAAGAAAAGATAGCACGCGCATGCATTCTCTAATCATGCGTACGCGTAGGTGAGAACATCATGTCACGCGTACGTGTGGGTCATGCGTACGCGTGGTCGTGATGTTGGCTCATCGCGCGCACGCATGGGCTTCTCGCGCACGCGCAGTTTTAAAATGCCATGCCACGCGTGCACGTGGGTCACGCGTACGTGTGGAAGTGCGTTTTTCCAAAAAATAATAAATTGCCCAGAAAGCTGCAAAACCAGAGTTTAGCACCTGTATACACATTTCTCACACCAAACTTTCATCGTCCATAACTTTCTCTACGAAATTCTATTTTTCACCAAATGTATATCGTTTAAAAGCTTGCAAAATCATCTTTCATTTAAAACAAACCGCATTTCCACCCAAAATTTGAGGAGCAAGTTATGGACTTCCAAAGTTCATCAAAAATCAGTTTTTACCAATATACGCTAAACCTCTTTTTTTTTTTACCAAAACCACATTTTTCCTTTCAAAGCTCATTTCTATTCAACTCAATATACCATAACCATTAATACAACTTACTCTTCACCATCACACAACCATTCTTGCAACCTTAGCTCAATCATATCACATTTTCCCAACTATACACATTTTACTCACAACTAACATCTTATTCCAATTCTACATATTATCTTCATCATAAAACTCTTCAATCATTAGCACAACAATATTCATCATAACAATACCAACCATTCCAAAAACACCATTCAAATAAACACCATTCACTATCTCATCCATACCATTACTTTGCCATAATCATAAATCCTTCAATCATCACTATCATATTAGCATATATACATACATACACTTAACTCCCATTATCAATTACTCAATACAAGAACCACATCAATTTATCCATCAACATCACAAACACTAATCATTCAACACATTTACCCATTTCAACTTATCATATAGTGCGCTAGCCTAAGTTTTCACAAAATCTTATATGTTAAACATGCAAAACCTAAATCATACCTTGGCCGATCACTATATTTAGTCCAAGCAGCCACACGAATCACAACCACAGCCCCTCACAAGCTTGAGAAACCAACCAAAGTCTTAGCTCCAATCACCACCAAGCTTCCAAATGCTTACAATTCAATTCCAATGCATATATATATATATATATATATATATTCCAAATTCATATTTTACATAATAAAATCAAAATTGGATTAAGGTTTAGGTGATCCTTACCATACCCACACGCGTAGCAACTCAAACCCAATAAGCTCCGTAAGCTAAATCGAACCTAGAACACCAAAATTGAGCAATTTTCAACATAATTGTTCATGAATTTTCGAAATTGGGGGAAGTTTTTTGAGAAGGAAATAATGAATTACCTACCAAATTGTTCCATGGGTTTCGTAGAGCTCGTCGTGGTGAATGCGTAGTCGCAAACGGTTTGTCAATCAGAGCTCCGGATCAAAAGTTATTGAGAAATCAAATTTGAGTGAGGGTTTTGGAAGTGCTACATGCTCTCACCTTCATGCTGCTCCCCGGCGTGTTTTTCATGCCAAATGGGGGACGAGAATGAGCTGTGCTCATTTTATTTAATAAAACGGTTGGGCCCACGGGCTTGGTTCGGGTCTGGTTCGACCGGTTTGGCCCGTTCGGCCCAATTTTGGGCCAAATTTTTCGAAATTGGTGTCAAAATTCTCGTTTTGAAGAGCTCTATCCTATTTTGATGTTAGTTTTGTATTTTTAATTTTTTTAATTAAAATTCAATTTATTGACTAATTATTCGCTAATTTCACGGGGTTTACATCCTACCCACCTAATTAGGAATTTTGCCCTCAAAATTCAGATTCAGTTATCTGAAAGGAGGTGTGGGTAGTCTTTCCACCTGTCTGATTTGAGTTCCTAAGTACGTTTCCCACTTCCAGTTCCACTTTTAGCATCTTCTACTAATGTAACTTCTACTCTGCCTAGCTGCTTGGCAATGGTATCTTATTATATATCCTAACCGAGGTTACTCGAAACGTTAGATCCTTCCTCAGTTGCACTGGTTCAAGTTCTAATACGTAATTGACATCAGAGGTGTACTCCTGAAACTAAGATGTGATACATCGTACCAGTTCGAAAGATGTGGGGATAGAGTTACCTGATATGTCACTGGCCTAATTCTCTTCAGAATCCGAAAAAGCTCGTCCTTGCCATTAATCTAGGTCCTATGACACTTCGGTTTCAATCCCTTAATCTTGACTCATTCATTGATTCCAGCTTGTTAAAGTAACCTTCTCGAGTTCAGGACTTCCTTAGTTCGTATATCTCTTCTGTCGGCTTTTTATAGTGAGAATGTTAACTCAAATTTGCGTAGCTCTTCTCCGTTGTCTCGTCTATTAAATTCAGGAACTAAGGTATTCGATGCTCTAGTAATACAGGGGCATTTAGGGTTCTGTGAAGCTCCATCTCCTATCCTAGTCCTCGACGATCTATTTCAAAATTGATAATTACTCTTCCTTACTTCCGGTGTAGAACCTTCAATGGTTGCAGCATTCCGATTTATGCTTTATTCTTTATTTCTGGCTACCCAAAAGTATCTTCTTTGATTCATGGTACGTTGTAAGTTTTGGAAAATAGTTTCTCATCTCAACTTCTGATCTCGATACATAACTCTCTCTTGGTATCTTCCTGATTCAACAGGCTTCAATACTCTTAGTAGCTCTTTATTGCCATTATTGTGTTCCCTCAGTCCTTGACTCTACGATCTCTATTTCGGCATTGGACATATAAATCTATTCTTAATTCCCTTTGTTTAGCAGACTTTGACATCTTTGGCGGCTCTTTATTGTCTCGTTACGTGTCTCGTTCCTCATCGATGCCATGTTGTAACCTAGCAATGGATTTAGACCGACACTTCCAACTGCACTCTCACTCTTCAAACTTAGAACTTTAACTCATCTAACATTTTCTCCTTTGGAATTATCGTCCAAGAATCTCTTAGAAACTTCTTGCTTAGGGCGTCTACCACAACCTCACGACACTGCATCCGCTCACATCTTAAGTCTTCCAATAATACATCGTAGTCATTTCCTAAATGGTTCATTAGGCTCAAGTGATACAAGCATTGGCATGAAGATTAATCTTCTTTCTATGGCTCGAAGGCTTTCATCGGATCCTAGTATTTCATTCACACGGTGCACCCTATTACTTCTATTTAGTCACGAGCGATACGACCGGCAAGAATTAAGGCTCTAAATTCCCTAGGAATGTCGCTGGTTCGTTTTCATGTTTAAAAGTCTTACTTTAAAGGATTGACACTCTAATAGTTGCATCCAAGAGTTATGCGTGACGCAACTCCAATACGAGTTAATTTTTCAAAGAAATGTTATGTTCAAAGAGACAAACGAGTAATACAAACTGTGTTCACAAGAAACCAAAAGAATGTCTTGTATACAATTAGCCGGAGTTGTACAGAACTAATGGAACACACAAGAAGAGAAACCTAGTTTCATCTCATGGAAGAAGTTCGAATCAAAGCTTGAATAGAAAGAATAAGACATGTCAAACTAAATAGGTTCTAGTTGGATTTAAAAGAATGCGAGTTTCCACAAAAGAGCAACTCCACGTACCACAAGTCTCCAGGATTTAAAGATTATGTGATTATATTAGGACGAGTTTAGGCTTATCCCAAAAGAGACAAGTTTTATATGAGTAAGGAATAGAATCAGAAGAACGATGAATTGGGCTTTTACAGGAAAAGATTCAAGATAGAGTTTTCAAGGTAAGCCGTAGAAGAAATATTAGATTAAGTTGTGAAAATTAGTTGGCCCACTCTCGCAAGGAAATACTTAGTTGGAGTATTCTCTCTTCCAGTACTCCCTTCACTCGGTCCTGTGTTCTACTGATTATAATGATGTCTTCACTTGTGGTGCAATCAACACTGATCCGGCTTTCGGCATTAATTCTGTCGCAAACTCACGTTCTCTCTCTAAGGTGGAAATTTTGGTACACCTTCAAGAATGGCCTCGGAAACCCTCTCGTATAGGAGTTTGGTCTCACCTCTACTTGTCTCAATCAATTAACAACTAAAGGTTGAATTCGCTCTCTTCCTCTTCCTCAAAGTCTTAACGTCACTGGATTTCAAATGGTAACTCCGCATAGCTCTCGACAGTTCCAATTCCTTAGGTATCATCTACCCTGCTTCCACTACGTCATTATGATTTTTATCCTTCAAGAACCTATCCACTCCTCTAAGTTAGCTAAGTATCGCTTCATCTTGACAACTAATAGTCTTTGACTAACCATTGGCTCGGACTCCATGATCATCAAAACTTGTCATGCTTCACAAATGGACAATACATATTAATGATATACAAGGTAGCTAAAAATTCAACTACTATCTCATGGTTACTGGTATGCGAAATTGCTACTCAGGTTGTGAATTGTTGTTCGAAATTGATTCCCTGGAAATGGCACCAAAAACGGATGCACAGAACCATGGTCTAAACATATCTTCACAACTTCGCATAACTAACCAGCAAGTGCACTGGGTCGTCCAAGTAATACCTTACGTGAGTAAGGGTCGAATCCCACGGAGATTGTCGGTATGAAGCAAGCTATGGTCACCTTGTAAATCTCAGTCAGGCGGATATAAAACAGTAATGGGTTTTCGAAAATAAATAATAGAATAGGGCTAGAAGTACTTATGTAAATCATTGGTAGGAATTTCAAATAAGCGAATGGAGATGCTTTTCGTTCCTCTGAACCTCTGCTTTCCTGCTATCTTCATCCAATCAGTCTTACTCCTTTCCATGGCTGGCTTTATGTGATACATCACCACTGTCAATGGCTACTTTCGGTCATCTCTCGGGAAAATGATCCAATGCCCTGTCACAGCACGGCTAATCGTCTGGAGGCATCACCCTTGTCAATGGCTTCATCTTATCCTCTCAGTGAAAATGATCAACGCACCCTATCACGGCACGGCTATTCATCTGTCGGTTCTCGATCATGCTGGAATAGGATTTACTATCCTTTTGTGTCTGTCACTAATGCCCGGCAATCGCGAGTTTGAAGCTCGTCACAGTCATTCAATCATTGAATCCTACTTGGAATACCACAAACAAGGTTTAGACCTTCCGGATTCTCTTGAATGCCGCCATCATTCTAGCTTACACCACGAAGATTCTGGTTAGGAGATCTAAGAGATACTCATTCAGTCTAAGGTAGAACGGAAGTGGTTGTCAGGCACGCGTTCATAGGGAATGATGATGATTGTCACGTTCATCACATTCAGATTGAAGTACGAATGAATATCTTAGAAGCGAAACAAGATGAATTGAATAGAAAACAGTAGTACTTTGCATTAATCTTTGAGGAACAGCAGAGCTCCACACCTTAATCTATGGAGTGTAGAAACTCTACCGTTAAAAATACATAAGTGAAAGTCCAGGCATGGCCGAGAGGCCAGCCCTCAAACGTGATCTAAGATAGCATACAACTGATCAAAGATACCTAATACAATAGTAAAAGGTCCTATTTATAATAAACTAGCTACTAGGGTTTACAGAAGTAAGTAATTGATGCATAAATCCACTTCCGGGGCCCACTTGGTGTGTGCTTGGGCTGAGCTTTAACTTTCCACGTGCAGAGGCCATTTGTGGAGTTGAACGCCAGCTTTTGTGCCAGTTTGGGCGTTCAACTCTGGTTTTGGCTCCTTTTCTGGCGCTGGACGCCAGATTTGGGCAGAAAGCTGGCGTTGAACGCCAGTTTACGTCGTCTATTCTTGGCCAAAGCATGGACTATTATATATTTCTGGAAAGCCCTGGATGTCTACTTTCCAACGCAACTAGAAGCGCGCCATTTCGAGTACTGTAGCTCCAGAAAATTCACTTTGAGTGCAGGGAGGTCAGAATCCAACAGCATCAGCAGTCCTTCTTCAACCTCTGAATCTGATTTCTGCTCAAGTCCCTCAATTTCAGTCAGAAAATACCTGAAATTACAGAAAAACACACAAACTCATAGTAAATTCCAGAAATGTGAATTTAACATAAAAACTAATGAAAACATCCCTAAAAGTAACTAGATCCTACTAAAAACATACTAAAAACAATGCCAAAAAGCGTATAAATTATCCGCTCATCACAACACCAAACTTAAATTGTTGCTTGTCCCCAAGCAACTGAAAATCAAATAGGATAAAAAGAAGAGAATATACTATAAATTCCAAACTATCAATGAAACATAGCTCCAATCAAATGAGCGGGACTTATAGCTTTTTGCCTCTTGAATAGTTTTGGCATCTCACTCTATCCATTGAGGTTCAGAATGATTGGCATCTATAGGAACTCAGAGTTCAGATAATGTTATTGATTCTCCTAGTTCAGTATGATGATTCTTGAACACAGCTTCTTTATGAGTCTTGGCCGTGGCCCTAAGCACTTTGTTTTCCAGTATTACCACCGGATACATAAATGCCACAGACACATAATTGGGTGAACCTTTTCAGATTGTGACTCAGCTTTGCTAAAGTCCCCAATTAGAGGTGTCCAGGGTTCTTAAGCACACTCTTTTTTTGCTTTGGACCTTGACTTTAACCGCTCAGTCTCAAGTTTTCACTTGACACCTACACGCCACAAGCACATGGTTAAGGACAGCTTGGTTTAGCCGCTTAGACCAGGATTTTATTCCTTTAGGCCCTCCTATCCACTGATGCTCAAAGCCTTGGGATCCTTTTTATTTGCCCTTGCCTTTTGGTTTTAAGGGTTATTGGCTTTTTGCTCTTGCCTCTTGGTTTTAAGAGCTTTTGGCTTTTTCTGCTTGCTTTTTCTTTCTAGGGTAAAGTATATTTTTTGTCCCTGAAGTTTAGCAAAAATTTTAAAAATACCCCTAAGTTTTATTTTGTTTCAATTTTGTCCTAGAAGTTTTCGATTTGCATCAAATATACCCTTAACGGCTAAATTTTCAAAAAAATTAAGACCAATCTAACAATAATGCATAAAAACTATGCTTGATTTGCTTGTGTTGAGGGTTGTTTTTATGAAATTGTTGTTGAATTGGTCTTAAATTTTTTGAAAAATTAGCCGTTCGGGGTATATTTGATGCAAATCGAAAAATTTTAGGACAAAATTGAAACAAAATAAAACTTAGGGGTATTTTTGAAACTTTTGTCAAACTTCAGGGACAAAAAATATACTTTACCCTTCTTTCTATTTTTTTTTCTATTTTTTTTTCGCCTATTTTTTTTTCTGCAAGCTTTGTTCTTTGCTGCTTTTTCTTGCTTCAAGAATCATTTTTATGATTTTTCAGATTATCAAATAACATGTCTCCTAGTCATCATCTTTCAAGAGCCAACATATTTAACATTCTTAAACAACAACTTTCAAAAGACATATGCACTGTTCAAGCATACATTCAGAAAACAAGAAGCATTGTCACCACATCAATATAATTAAACTAAGTTCAAGGATAAATTCGAAACTCATGTACTTCTTGTTCTTTTGAATTAAAATATTTTTCATTTAAGAGAGGTGATAGATTCATAGGACATTCATAACTTTAAGACAAAGCTACTAACTACTAACGATCATGTAATGAAGACACAAACATAGATAAGCACTTAACATAGAAAACGAAAAACAGAGAAAGTAAGAACAAGGAATGAATCCACCTTAGTGATGGTGGCGTTTCCTTCTTGAGGAACCAATGATGTCCTTGAGCTCTTCTATGTCTCTTCCTTGTCTTTGTTGCTCCTCCCTCATTGCTTTTTGATCTTCTCTTATTTCATGAAGGATGATGGAGTGCTCTTGATGTTCCACCCTTAATTGTCCCATGTTGGAACTTAATTCTCCTAGGGAGGTGTTGATTTGCTCCTAATATTTATGTGGAGGGAAGTGCATCCCCTGAGGTATCTCAGGGATCTCTTAATTTGCAGCCACATATTCTACCACTGAGCTATAGACCCTTGAGATGAATCTTTCCATCTCCCATGACTTGGAGGTGGAAGCCTTTGTCTTCCCTTCCCCTCTTTTAGAGGTTTAGGTGCCATCAATGGTAATGGAAAAACAAAAAGCTTATGCTTTTACCACACCAAACTTAGAATGTTGCTTGCCCTCGAGCAAAAGAAGAAAGAATAGAAGAAGAAGAAGATATGGAGGAGATGGAGGGATGTGTGTATGGATGTGAGTGGTGAATGGAGAACAGAAGGGATGATCATGAATGGAGAGAGAGAGGGTGAGGTGGGTGGGGATCCTGTGGGGTCCACAGATCCTGAGATGATCCTGTGGGGTCCACAGATCCTGAGGTGTCAAGGATTTGTATCCCTGCACCAATTAGGCATGTAAAATGCCTTTGCACACAACTCTGGGCGTTCAGCGCCAGGTTGGTGCCCATTTTGGGCGTTCAACACCCATTTGTTGCCATTTTTGGCGTTGAACGCCAGAACCATGCTTGTTCTGGGCGTTCAGCGCCAGAATGCTGCCCATTTTGGGCGTTCAGCGCCAGAACCATGCTCTGTTCTGGCGTTGAACGCCAGGCAGATGCTCCTCCAGGGTGTGATTTTTCTTCTGCTGTTTTTGATTCTGTTTTCAATTTTTATATTTATTTTGTGACTCCTCATGATCATGAACCTATAAAGACATATAACTAAGAAAAATATAGTTAGATAAATAAAAATTGGGTTGCCTCCCAACAAGCGCTTCTTTAATGTCAATAGCTTGACAGTGGGCTCTCATGGAGCCTCACAGATGTTCAGAGCATTGTTGAAACTCTCCAACGCCAAACTTAGAGTTTGGATATGGGAGTTCAACACCAAACTTAGAGTTTGGTTATGGCCTCCCAACACCAAACTTAGAGTTTGACTGTGGGGGCTTTGTTTGACTCTGCTTTGAGAGAAGCTTTTCATGCTTCCTCTCCATGGTTGCAGAGGGAGATCCTTGAGTTTTAAACACAAGGGAGTCCTTATTCCATTGAAGGACTAGTTCACCTCTGTCAACATCAATCACAGCTCTTGCTGTGGCCAGGAAAGGTCTTCCTAGGATGATGGATTCATCCTCTTCCTTTCCAGTATCCAGGACTATGAAATCAGCAGGGATGTAAAAGCCTTCAACCTTTACTAACACGTCATCTACTTGTCCATATGCCTGTTTTCTTGAATTGTCTGCCATCTCTAATGAGATTTTAGCAGCTTGCACCCCATAGATTCCCAGTTTCTCTATTACAGAGAGGGGCATGAGGTTTATTCCTGAACCAAGGTCACACAGGGCCTTAAAGATCATGGTGCCTATGGTACAAGGTATTATGAACTTTCCAGGATCCTGTCTCTTCTGAGGCAATATCAATTGATCCAGATCACTTAGTTCATTGATGAACAAGGGATGTTCAACTTCCCAAGTATCAATGCCAAATAATTTGGCATTCAGCTTCATGATTGCACCAAGAAACTTGGCTGTTTGCTCTTCAGTAACATCCTCATTCTCTTCAGAAGAGGAATACTCATCAGAGCTCATGAAGGGCATAAGGAGGTTCAATGGAATCTCTATGGTCTCTAGATGAGCCTCGGAGTCCTTTGGTTCCTCAGAGGGAAGCTCCTTATTGGTCACTGGACGTCCCAGGAGGTCTTCCTCCTTGGGATTCACGTCCTCCTCTCCCTCATTGGGTTCGGCCATTTTGCTTATGTCAATGGCCTTGCACTCTCCTTTTGGATTCTCTTCTGTATTGCTTGGGAGAGTACTGGGAGGGATTTCAGTGATCCTTTTACTCAGCTGGCCCACTTGTGCTTCCAAATTTCTAATGGAAGACCTTGTTTCATTCATGAAACTCACAGTGGCCTTGGACATATCAGAGATTAAGTTTGCCAAATTAGAAGTATTTTGTTCAGAGTTCTCTGTCTGTTGCTGAGTGGATGGTGGAAAAGGTTTATTATTGTTAAACCTATTTCTTCCACCATTATTAAAGCCTTGTTGAGGCTTTTGATCATTCCATGAGAAATTTGGATGATTTCTCCATGATGAGTTATAGGTGTTTCCATAAGGTTCACCTAAGTAATTCACCTCTGCTATTGCAGGGTTCTCAGGATCATAAGCTTCTTCTTCATAAGAAGCCTCTTGAGTACTGCTAGATGCAGCTTGTATTCCATTCAGACTCTGAAAAATCATATTGACTTGCTGAGTCAATACTTTGTTCTGAGCCAATATGGCATTCAGAGTGTCAATCTCAAGAACTCCCTTCTTCATAGGCGTCCCATTATTCACAGGATTCCTTTCAGAAGTGTACATGAACTAGTTATTTGCAACCATGTCAATGAGTTCTTGAGCTTCTGCAGGCATTTTCTTTAGGTGAATGGATCCACCTGCAGAAGTATCCAATGACATCTTTGATAACTCAGATAAACCATCATAGAATATATCCAGGATGGTCCATTCTGAAAGCATGTCAGAAGGACACTTTTTGGTCAGTCCTTTGTATCTCTCCCAAGCTTCATAGAGGGATTCACCTTCTTTCTGTCTGAAGGTTTGAACATCTACTCTAAGCTTGCTCAGCTTTTGAGGAGGAAAGAACTTGGCTAAGAAAGCCTTGACCAGCTTATTCCAAGAGTTCAGGCTGTCTTTGGGTTGAGAGTCCAACCACACTCTAGCTCTGTCTCTTACAGCAAAAGGGAAAAGCATGAGCCTGTAGACTTCAGGATCTACTCTATTAGTCTTAACAGTATCATATATCTGCAAGAATTCAGTTAAGAACTGAAAAGGATCTTCAGATGGAAGTCCATGAAACTTGCAGTTCTGCTGCATCAGAGAAACTAATTGAGGTTTCAGCTCAAAGTTGTTTGCTCCAATGGTAGGAATAGAGATGCTTCTTCCATGTAAATTGGAATTAGGTGCAGTAAAGTCACCAAGCATTCTCCTTGCATTGTTGTTGGGTTCGGCTGCCATTTCCTTTACTTGTTCGAAATTTTTAATCAAGTTGTCTCTGGATTGTTGTAATTTAGCTTCTCTTAATTTCTTCTTCAGAGTCCTTTCAGGTTCTGGATCAGCTTCAACAAGAATGCCTTTTTCTCTGTCCCTGCTCATAAGAAAGAGGAGAGAAAAAGAAAAGAAGAGGAATCCTCTATGTCACAGTAAAGAGGTTCCTTATTGTTAGTAAAAGAAAAGAAGAAGAAAAATCTGAACTCAGAGAGAGAAAGGGTTCGGATTTTTGGTGATATGAGAAAGAGATGTTAGTAGATGAATAAATAAATAGAATAAGATGAGAGAGGAAAAATTTCGAAAATAATTTTTGAAAAAGAGTTAGTTGATTTTTGAAAATAGTTTTTGAAAAAGGTTAGTGGTTTTTCGAAAATAAAAATGAAAAATTAAAATAAAAAAGAAATTTTTGAAAAGGGGGGAAGATATTTTCGAAAATAGAGAGAGTTAGTTAGGTGGTTTTGAAAAAGGTAAGAAACAAACAAAAAGTTAGTTAGTTAGTTGAAACAAATTTTGAAAAGATAAGAAGTTAGGAAGTTAGAAAAGATATTTTGAAATCAAATTTTTGAAAAAGATAAGATGAGAAGATATTTTTGAAAAGATATGAGAGAAATTAGTTTTTGAAAAAGATTTGATTTTTAAAATCACAATTAATGACTTGATTCACAAGAAATCACAAGATATGATTCTATTACTTAAAGTTTGAATCTTTCTTAACAAGTAAGTAACAAACTTGAAATTTTTGAATCAAAACATTAATTGTTATTGTTATTTTCGAAAATTTGATATAAAAATAAGAAAAATGTTTTTGAAAAATGTTTTTAAAATTTTCGAAAATAACTAAGAAAATTGAAAAAGATTTGATTTTTGAAAAAGATTTTGAAAAAGATAAGATTTTTAAATTGAAAATTTGATTTGACTCATGAAAACAACTAGATTTTTAAAAATTTTTGAAAGAATCAAATCTAATTTTCGAAATTTTAAGAGAGAAAAAGGGAAAGATATTTTTTTTTTTAAATTTTTAATGATGAGAGAGAAAAACAAGAAAAATGATGCAATGCATGAGAATTTTAGATCAAAACATGTGATGCATGCAAGAATGCTATGAATGTCAAGATGAACACCAAGAACACTTTGAATGTCATGATGAACATCAAGAACATATTTTTGAAAAAAAAATTTTAATGCAAGGAAAACATGCAAGACACCAAACTTAGAATTCTTTAATGCTTAGACACTAAGAATTCAAGAATGCATATGAAAAACAAGGGACACAAAACATGCAAATGCAAAGATCAAACAAGAAGACTTACCAAGAACAACTTGAAGATCATGAAGAACACTATGAATGCATGAGAATTTTCGAAAAATGCAAGATGCACATGCAATTGACACCAAACTTATAACATGACTCAAGACTCAAACAAGAAACACAAAATATTTTTTATTTTTATGATTTTCTACTTTTTTTATTTTTATTTTATATTTTTCGAAAATTATTTAGAAAGAAAGAAAAATAAGGATTCCAAAATTTTTAATATGAATTCCAGGAATCTTGCCATGTTAGTTTAAAGCTTCAGTCCAGGAATTAGACATGGCTCACTAGCCAGCCAAGCTTTCAATGAAAGCTCCGGTCCAAAACACTAGACATGGCCAATGGCCGGCCAAGCTTCAGCAAGATATCAGAATATACTGCTCATTACTTATCAAATATGTAACTTGCCTCTATGCTGATGATTTGGAAGCCTCAATCCAAAAGAATTTAGACATGGCTTTACAGCTAGCCAGGCTTCACATGCTTCATGAAACACTAGAATTTATTCTTAAAAATTTTGAAGCCATAGAATAATTTATGTTTGAAAACAAATTTTTTTTTTCGAAAACAAAAGAAAAAAATTTTTGAAAGATTTTTGAAAAACTTTTTGAAAGCAAAACAAAAAGAAAATTACCTAATCTGAGCAACAGGATGAACCGTCAGTTGTCCAAACTCAAACAATCCCCGGCAACAGCGCCAAAAACATGGTATGCAAAATTGCTACTCAGGTTGTGAATTGTTGTTCGAAATTGATTCCCTGGCAATGGCACCAAAAACGGATGCACAGAACCATGGTCTAAACATATCTTCACAACTTCGCATAACTAACCAGCAAGTGCACTGGGTCGTCCAAGTAATACCTTACGTGAGTAAGGGTCGAATCCCACGGAGATTGTCGGTATGAAGCAAGCTATGGTCACCTTGTAAATCTCAGTCAGGCGGATATAAAACAGTAATGGGTTTTCGAAAATAAATAATAGAATAGGGCTAGAAGTACTTATGTAAATCATTGGTAGGAATTTCAGATAAGCGAATGGAGATGCTTTTCGTTCCTCTGAACCTCTGCTTTCCTGCTATCTTCATCCAATCAGTCTTACTCCTTTCCATGGCTGGCTTTATGTGATACATCACCACTGTCAATGGCTACTTTCGGTCATCTCTCGGGAAAATGATCCAATGCCCTGTCACGGCACGGCTAATCGTCTGGAGGCATCACCCTTGTCAATGGCTTCATCTTATCCTCTCAGTGAAAATGATCAACGCACCCTGTCACGGCACGGCTATTCATCTGTCGGTTCTCGATCATGCTGGAATAGGATTTACTATCCTTTTGCGTCTGTCACTAATGCCCGGCAATCGCGAGTTTGAAGCTCGTCATAGTCATTCAATCATTGAATCCTACTTGGAATACCACAGACAAGGTTTAGACCTTCCGGATTCTCTTGAATGCCGCCATCATTCTAGCTTACACCACGAAGATTCTGGTTAGGAGATCTAAGAGATACTCATTCAGTCTAAGGTAGAACGGAAGTGGTTGTCAGGCACGCGTTCATAGGGAATGATGATGATTGTCACGTTCATCACATTCAGATTGAAGTACGAATGAATATCTTAGAAGCGAAACAAGATGAATTGAATAGAAAACAGTAGTACTTTGCATTAATCTTTGAGGAACAGCAGAGCTCCACACCTTAATCTATGGAGTGTAGAAACTCTACCGTTAAAAATACATAAGTGAAAGTCCAGGCATGGCCGAGAGGCCAGCCCTCAAACGTGATCTAAGATAGCATACAACTGATCAAAGATACCTAATACAATAGTAAAAGGTCCTATTTATAATAAACTAGCTACTAGGGTTTACAGAAGTAAGTAATTGATGCATAAATCCACTTTCGGGGCCCACTTGGTGTGTGCTTGGGCTGAGCTTTAACTTTCCACGTGCAGAGGCCATTTGTGGAGTTGAACGCCAGCTTTTGTGCCAGTTTGGGCGTTCAACTCTGGTTTTGGCTCCTTTTCTGGCGCTGGACGCCAGATTTGGGCAGAAAGCTGGCGTTGAACGCCAGTTTACGTCATCTATTCTTGGCCAAAGCATGGACTATTATATATTGCTGGAAAGCCCTGGATGTCTACTTTCCAACGCAATTAGAAGCGCGCCATTTCGAGTACTGTAGCTCCAGAAAATTCACTTTGAGTGCAGGGAGGTCAGAATCCAACAGCATCAGCAGTCCTTCTTCAACCTCTGAATCTGATTTCTGCTCAAGTCCCTCAATTTCAGTCAGAAAATACCTGAAATTACAGAAAAACACACAAACTCATAGTAAATTCCAGAAATGTAAATTTAACATAAAAACTAATGAAAACATCCCTAAAATTAACTAGATCCTACTAAAAATATACTAAAAACAATGCCAAAAAGCGTATAAATTATCCGCTCATCAGTTACCTTGGGTTTGAGAATCGGATTCGGCTGCATCCCGGTGTTTCTTGTGTGGACAGTCTTGAGCTGTATGCCCCAGCTTTCCACACTTGTAGCATACACCTAGTCCGGCTCTATGCGGCTCATTTGGAGCAGTCTCTCTATAGCCTTCCTGTAGCATCGCCCACTTCATGGAGTAATTTTCTGTGAATTGACTTTTCTTAACCAATTCAGTGAAATTCGTTAATCTTTGCGGATACACGTAGTTGAAGATGTCTCTCCTAAGTCCTTTCTCATACTGAGCACATTTCCATGCCTCATACTCGGCTGGATTTCCTTGACAAACTTTTGAGAGACGACACATGTTATCGAATTCACGGGTATAGTCAGCAACAGACATATTCTCTTACTTCAGCTGCATTAACTCCAACTTCTTTGCAATACGAAGTGCATGCAAGAAATATTTCCCTGTAAATTTGATCTTGAATCTATTCCAAGGGATATCTGTTAACTCCATCTGCAATGTGTGATATAACTCCTGCCACCATTTCTGAGCATCTCCCTCCAACATATAAGTCACTATTTCCACCGACTATACTTCCGGTATGTGCTGAGTGTATAAAAACCTCTCCACGTCTCGAAACCACCGATCAGCCTCTAACGCATTGCAAAATAGAGCTTATGATGCCATGACGATGCCCCGGTAGAAAAACTTCTAGCAGTAATCGAATGATTTAACACCATTAGGTAATTGTGAATTGAATGACAAAAATCCATCTACCTTTCACCCATCGGAGGAAAAATGACAAGGTTATACATTAAGGTGTCATGGTACGTTAGTCACGATGGTATCAACCCAACCCAAAAGATTTGACAAACTATGGTCTAAATTGAAAACCGAAACAATAGAGAAAAGGTTAGTGAAATTCAAACTAAGATTCTATCTACGCGATCCTAACTAAATAATTTAATTGGAAGTGAAGACATAGATAGTTAGAAAAAGGGAAGTTGCACTTTCTTAGGAATTATCTCGACTAGGTTAGGAGCGGTGAGCAATTGAGACCAAGTGATTAAAACCAAGGAGTATTGAATCCGAAATGAGATGACTACCCACACCTTCTTTCAGGTAACTGAATCTGAATTTTGAGGACAAAATTCTTAATTAGGTGGGTACGATGTAAACCTCCGGAAAATTAGCGAATAATTAGTTAATAAATTAAACTTTAATAAGGAAAATTAAAATGTAAATCTAATATTAAAATAGGATAGAACTCTTCAAAACAAGAATTTTGACACCAATTTCAAATAAATTGGCCCAAGATTGGACCGAACGAGCCGAACTGGTCGAACCGGGCCCAAAAATGGGCCCAAGCCCAACCCACACTTCACTAACACCATGAGCTCAGCTCATTCCTCCCCAATTGCATGAGAAACATGCAGCTGAGGAAGGATCAAAGGAAGAGAGCTCAAACTCGTGTTACAAATTTCAATTTACCATAACTTTTGATTCAGAGTTCTGATCGCCGCACCGTTTGCGGCCACGCGTCTGTAGTGATGAGCTCTACAAAGCCCGGTATCTTTTAAGGTGAGGAAATCATAATCTTAGCTCCTATTCTCTCTTCTTCAAATCTGAAATGTTAGAGTTTTGGTGTGGTAAAATTTTGGTTAAATTGATGTTATAGGATCAAATTGACTTGAGAAATTAGTGGGCTTTGGTTTGATTGAGGCACATACAAGGTAAGGTTCATCAACCCTAGCCAATTTCGGTTCTAGTATGTTAGATTGTGAATTTTGAGTATGTATGGTGATATATGTGAAATTAGATGTATAAGTGTATATGTTGGAGCTTGAATTGTGAGCATTGGAACTTTGTGGAGGTTGGGTACTTGAGCTTTGATGATTTTGGGGGCTTGAGGGGCTGTGTTGGTTGGTGTTTCGCCTTGGACAATATGTGAAAATCGGACAAGATATGGTTTAGGTTTCGCGTATTTAATATATAATGTTTTTCAAAAACTTAGGCTAGATGACCATAGGATAAGAATGAATGTATGAGGGTGTAAATTGCTTAGTGCCTTGTTGATAACTATGAACCAAGTTGAGTATGGATTTGTTATTTAATATTGAGAATGGAAATTTGAATGTTAAATGATGATTTAATGATGATTGATAAATTGAGATTAATGAGTGTGTATAGATGATGAATTGTTGAATATCTTCGTGATATAGTTGTGAAATTATGCATGAGAATTATTTAGAATTGAGGTATAATGGATGATGGAAGGATGTAGAGTTGTGTTGTGGTGGTATTACATATGCTGTAACTAATTCTGTGATGATCGAAATTATGTAGAACCAAGTCCTGGTTAAACTTTGGAATATTTGGAACTGAACTGGAGAATTTGAGATCATTTCGTTAAATATATGATTTATGGTGAATTTTCAAATTGTAGTCGTGGAATCTGATTTTACTGCAGAATTTTTAGAACATCAGTAACTTGTTGGCTCTGCTGCGAATGTTTCAAAATAAATTTTGAAATGGAACCAATTTTAAATAAATCTTTAGTCCTATTATTTTAACGTCGTAAAATTTTAGAATGGTTGGACTTGTGGTTTTAAAGATATGAATTTTTGAAATACGATGCATTATGCAATAAAAGCCAGATTCTGTTTTCTTAGATCAGCAACTTTGAGATTTTATAACTTCTGATTATGGATGGATATTCAGGTGCAACCAATTGGAGGTGATAATGAATTATGTTTATCATATGTAATTTAAATTTAGGGCTGTCCATGTTTTAATGAGTGAGTTATGGGACTTGGAAGATGATATGTTCATTGGCTTTTAAAACAGAATTCTGCAGAAAGTTACTCAACTTCCAAGTTACATAACTCCTTCATTAAAAATGTTTTTGACCTGAAACCAATTGGAAAAGAAACCTGAATATGTTAAGTTGAAGCATATTAATTTTGAAGGCTATTGAATTTAATTTGAATTTTATATGGAATTTTAGATATCATATGCTGCTGCTATTTTCTGGTTTCTAAGCACTGTAGAGCAGTCAGTGTTTCTCATCTGCTTCTGAGGCTAGTTAAATCAAAAAATTGTGATTTTTAGTTTTTTAGAAATCTTATTTCGACCTAAACTTCTGGACATAAAGTTTGCCCAATTCCAATTTCATTTATTATATTAAAAATAGAAAAGAAAATAGAGTGTCGAGGATGTCTTAGTGATAGTCATGGGTCTGAAAAGTCAAAGATTAATCTTCATGTTATGTGATTGATTTAATATTAGAATTGGTTTGATTTTAAAAGTATTTGATACTAAAAAGGTTGAGAAGAGTTTGATAAATGATTTGGTCGGGACCTAGAAAGGGTAAACGTGATGAATTATAAGAGAATGATGTGAAAGCTAAATGAATACATGTTGCTATGGCTATAAAGAACGAATGTAAGGAAATAATGATGATAAATGATGAGATTTTGGAATGACTGTGTGTGGCCGAAATGGTCGATATGGCAAGTTAAGGACGGAAGTTCCCTCTCTTGTTGTGATGCAGATGCGGGGAAGGTGGAAAGGCACTCTCTTTTGTATTGTTTCCCCCACATTCTTCTATGGTTGCAAGGTGAAAAGGCACACTCCTTTGATGTGGAAAGGCACTCTCCTTTGTGAAATCTCCAAGAGAAGGTGGAAAGGCACTCTCCTTCGTTTATGATCCTCCTAGAGATGCGCAACCTAGAGATCGATGTATGAGTTAGCTACCAGATGTGTCGGGTTCTGGCAAAGTAGCTGACACGTGAGCTCATGGTCAGTAGGATAGACATTCATCTTATGCATTTTGTTTTTTTTGTTTGCTATGCCTTATTTGGGTTTGCCTAACTGAACATATTATGATAATTGTGATAATTGCTACTTGCACTACTTGTCTCCTACCTGTGCTTGCAAATTGCCTGTTTGTCTGTATTTGTAAACCCACCGGAGATGGTGAAACGGAGAAAAGGTGGACAGGTTGGGTGTTAAGATAGAGTTTAAGTTGAGTTTAGAATTCCCTAGACACCTATCCCTTTTACGGTTTCTGTTTAGTGATTTTAAGCTTTATAATCTGAGTATCGGTGTTCTAGGAATGCCTCTGGCATTCCCAGGACCTTATATATTATGTGCATGGTACCTTTACCATGCTGAACCTCTGGTTCTCATCCCATACTGTGTTGTTGTTTTCAGATGCAGGTCGAGCGGCACCTCAGTAGGCATCTGAAGTTTCTGCGGCAAAGTGGTTTACTTTGGGGTCTCTTTTTGTGATTTTGATGTATATATATGTATAGTTTCTCCTCTTGGATGTAAGAATACTTTACTTATGTACCTCATGTACCTCTTAGAGGTTTTATGGAGAACTAGGGGTTTTGAACATGTTCTTTTGGGTTATTATTATGTATATATATGTACGTATATGTTCACCGGCCAGCCTTGGCTTCATAGGCTGAGTTAGGAGCTTATTATTCTGTACTTCTGGCCCTCTATTCCTTGTCTTCTGTTATCTTATATTTGTTAACCATAGCTTTCTTAGCATGCAAGTAATCACGTTTCCTGAGCATTGCCTTTTATATTTTGCAATTTTTGCTTTACCTTTTATTCAGGGCTCCTCATATATTAAATCCTTTCAATTATTATACTATATATACTTTATTTTAGATGTCGTAGCACCTCGCCACCTTTGTTTTACATCCTAGGTGTAAAACTTTGTGTATGTGTATCAAAGCAGTTCGTTCCTATAGAGCCTGAGGATGGACTGATTGTGCTTCTGTGCATTCTCTGTGTATGTTTCTATGTGCTATTAGGATATCTAACTGATATATATGGCATGAACATTTATGAGCATGTACTTCTGGCCCTCTATTCCTTTTCTTCTGTTATCTTATACTTGTTAACCATAGCTTTCTTAGCACGCAAGTAATCACGTTTCCTGAGCATTGCCTTTTATATTTTGCAATTTTTGCTTTACCTTTTATTCAGGGCTCCTCATATATTAAATCCTTTCAATTATTATACTATATATACTTTATTTTAGATGTCGTAGCACCTCGCCACCTTTGTTTTACATCCTAGGTGTAAAACTTTGTGTATGTGTATCAAAGCAGTTCGTTCCTATAGAGCCTGAGGATGGACTGATTGTGCTTCTGTGCATTCTCTGTGTATGTTTCTATGTGCTATTAGGATATCTAACTGATATATATGGCATGAACATTTATGAGCATGTACTTCTGGCCCTCTATTCCTTTTCTTCTGTTATCTTATACTTGTTAACCATAGCTTTCTTAGCACGCAAGTAATCACGTTTCCTGAGCATTGCCTTTTATATTTTGCAATTTTTGCTTTACCTTTTATTCAGGGCTCCTCATATATTAAATCCTTTCAATTATTATACTATATATACTTTATTTTAGAGGTCGTAGCGCCTCACCACCTCTGTTTTACATCCTAGGTGTAAAGCTCTGTGTATGTGTATCAAAGAAGTTCATTCCAATAGAGCCTGAGGACGGACTGATTGTGCTTCTGTGCATTCTCTGTGTATGTTTCTATGTGCTATTAGGATATCTAACTGATATATGTGGCATAAACATTGATGAGCATGCATTTGGGACTTAAAGCACTAGACTTGCGATATTGAGACTGATCAACTTGATATAACTTGTTTGGTGTGTATAGGGACCAGATGTCGACTCGCAGACGCGGACGCGGACGAGGTAGAGGCAGAATAGGAAATGCTATACTGGAAGCAACAGGGAATAATCCTAACCCTGTAGACTTCATGGCTGCCCTAGGGAATATGGCCGCGGCTATGCAGGTGACAGCCGAAGCGCTGGGGAATCAGATGAACAATGGAAACAATGGAAATAATGGCGTAGACGGTCCTATGACACTTTCCTCTTTTTTGAAGGTTCACCTCCAACCTTTAGAGGAACTTCAAACCTCACTGAGGCGGATAACTGGATTCAGGCAATGGAGTGGGCACTACAGGCTCAGCAGGCTCCCGAAAAGCAGTGGGTTAAATTTGGGACTTATCAGCTACAAGGCGAGGCTCAGCATTAATGACAGGGCATGAGGCGTATTCTGCAGCCTGATGGGGTTGTAATTTCTTGGGAATTGTTTTACAAGAAGTATTTTTTCAGTTCAGTCAGAAATGCTAAGGAACTTGAACTGCTTGAGCCGAAACAAGGCCAGACGACCATTACTGAGTACACTAGCACGTTCCTCAAATCTGAGAAAGGCGGCATTGGACAAGAGTAACCATCGAAGCTCTGTTAGGGAAGACAATCCAATTGGATCATAATTTAATCTAAAATTTTTTATATATTCTTTTTGAGTACTAATTGATCAAATATATCTATTTTAATCTCTTTTACCAATTTTTTTTAAGTATTAATTGCATACTAAACATTTAGATTATTGATATTATTAATATTTTTTATTATTTTTAGAAAAAATATCTTTTTTTGCAAATAAATTAAAATCCAAACATTAATGGTTAAATTAAAATGGATACATATCACTTATAAATATCTAAATATATTCATATATGTCATGTTTATATACATGGATGGTATCCGTGCATTGCATGAGTAAGCTTGTAAAAGTTTAAAATCAGGGAATGGGAAAGCATGTTATTTGCTTCGCTCCACCAAGGTACTTCTAAAAATAGGACAGATTAGCCTCACAGGTCAAAATAAAATGGTTGTATTTTTAAGAATCTACAATATTTTTTGATATATTTTCTTGATAAGTTTTAGTTTGCTGCAGTAGTGACAAATAAACTTTTTCTTTTTAGCTTGTACTTTTCATTAGCTTAAAATACTAATCCATTATGTTTTATAACGAATTGGCAAGTCGGCAGGATAATCTTCATAACTTTTTTTAAATAAATAGTAAAATTAATTAAAATTTATTTGATAAAAACTGACAAGTAAATCGTCAAATAATAATACAAATATATGCAAATAAAAAATAATCTACTTACTATATTAAAATTGGATTTTTTCTCAATTAATGAAAGTGAGGTATCAATTCTTCGTTAATTCATTTTCCTGCCAAAATGAATGCACTATTTTCTCTTCTAAATTTATTTTAAAAAAATATCTTTATTATAATTATATTATAATTAGCATTTAAGTAATAATACATAATTATAATTTAAAAAAAAATCTTTATTATAGTTATATAAAATCAATATTTAATACATTATTAAACTACTTATCAATTATCAATCGAAAATATTTTTATGTATTTTAATTATATTGATAATAATAATAATAATAATAATAATAATAATAATAATAATAATAATAATAATAATATATGATAATTATATGATAATTGCACCGATTATTAATAACTAATTTATATTTATCTAAATAAATTTATTTTAAAAAATATCTTTATTATAATTATATTACAATATTATAATTAGTATTTAATGAATAATGCATAATTATACTAATTTAAGAAAATAATTTTATTATAATTATATAAAATTAATATTTAATGCATCTATTTATTCTATTATATAAAAATCAGGCTTCTACACTTAATGATGGAACTGACGTGGCATGCTTCTGAGAGTGTTTTCCAATTTATTTCTTTTAACTCATTAAATACAAGTTATTACGATAAACTAATTATATTAACTAATTGATTTGATTAGATATTTAAATATCACATAATTTATTATAATTTATCTTAATCAATTAATTATAATTTATTATATTGATTATTTTAATTCATTAATTTATAAGGTACATAATAACATAAAGGATTTGTTACTTATTTTGATTAATACAATAAACACAGATTAAATTAGTTAAATAAATTATTGTCTGTTATGTTTTTCTATTTATTTTTTTTAATTCATTAAATCCAATCAATTATAATAAATTAATTATATCAACTAATTAATTCAATCAACTATTTTTTAATTTATTTTTTTGAATTCAATAAATCAAATAAAATCAATTATACTAATTATTTGTATCAATTAATTGATTTGATTAATTCTTAAAAGTATTTTTATTTAATTTATTTTATTTATTTAAATATATAAATTATAACTAATTAATTATTTAATTTTATTAGGATAAATATATCAAATTCTATTCCTAATATAAAAATACAAATTTTTATTCTTTCTATTTTTATTTTACCACTATAAAAGACCATATATACTAGAAGAAAATATCATTTATTTACCAATTACTCTTTTGGGTAGTTTTTACAACAATTCTTTTTCTTTCTACTAGGTGTCGTCGTAAAAAGGCAACCATTGTTAAACCACCACACCCTCCAACTCCCCTTAACGAGTGCTCATAATTCAAAATTTTATATTATATGTTAGTCATGAAGTATTCATGGACCATGGTGTTATCATGTATGTATAAATAAAAAAAGTTTCGTATTTGAACTTACTCATTTACCAATTTGTGTGGTATATTGTAGTTTAAAATTACTTTTAATTTGTATTGTACAATGATATTATGTTCTAATTTAATCTTTTACTTTAAAATTGTGTTATAATTTTATCTCATTTTTTTAAGTATCAAGTTAATATATTTTTATTTATTATTATTAAAATGGATGTGATATGAAATTCATAAAAAAAACTCTCATACTCAATTTATTTTATTGTAGTCTTCTATCTCTTCTATTTTTTTATTTTCTTCTTATTCATTTTATTTTTTTAAAATATCACATAATTTATTATAATTTATATCAATTAATTATAATTCATTAAATCAGTTAGTTTAATTTATTAATTTATAATATGCATAATAAAATAGATAATTTGTTACTTATAACGTTAATTCTTCTAAAATCTAAATCTAGATATAATTATATTTTTACTTTTTGTTATGATCAAAACATTATTAATAATGAATAATAATTAACCACTCATACTTTTAGTCAAAGTATTTGGATGTTTTTTTTATTTATTAATATTAATTGTTGATTTTTTTAAATAAATTATATTATAATTTTATGTTAGTTCATAATTGATTAACGATTAATGTTCATGAAGATATGTTACTCTAAATTTATATTTTATAAATATTTTATTTAAACGTAATTTTTTAAACATAAATATTTATTATTTTTAATAATATCATACTTTTATTTTTTTTTTTTAATTCTAAATGAAGATTTTATCAAATACTAATTAAAGTCATCCTTTCATTTTCTTTTACTAATCTATTTTCTAACTATTATTATAAAATTAAAATCGTATTAATGTATTTAATATTAAAGTTGGTTTGGCTTTTTATTTAGAGTTTTCCGATTTTTTTTTTAGTCTAATCCACCAAAACTATTCAATTATGAATAGTCACTTTGATAATACAATTCTATTTTATATTTTTATATTTAGTCCAAATCTATCTAAGCTATATAATAATCACTTCAATTTTTATATTTTATAATGTAATACTAAATACATTAATAGTAAAATAACATAGTAAATTATCATGTTTTAATATTAAATATAAAATTAATACATACAAAAATTTTCAAACTTTTAAATCAATACAGATTATTGTAAGTAACAACAATGCCTATTTATAGCATAAAAAAAAGAATACAGAATTTTAAGTTTTGTATATAAAAATTTAGAAACATGTTATATGTACAAATATAATTATATAGTGTTAATTTTTCTTTAATGGTATAGACTAACACCTCTAATTTTATTTTATGGTTAAATTAAAAAGAAAGTTGTTATTTTCAAGGTAGTAAAAAAACAATGAAATTGATAAAAAAAAATAGTTAACTTATATTATTCTATTAATTTATTCAATATATTAAATTATTTTTACTTATATTAAGATTAATTTTGAATATTTTAAAATAAAAAATATATTTAATCATAATTTACATATTAAGTTATGTTGAGTATATGATATTTTATTGTGCTGCTATAAGTAAAAATGAGATATTTTTTACCTTCATTTTGGATTTTAATTTATAACTCAAGGGTATTGAAATTTTATTGATACTGAATATAAAGTTACAAAATCATCCATAGAGTAGAATAAATAAAATAGTGTAATACCCACATTATAACATCCAAATGAAATAACATTGCTTATCTTTCTCTTTTTCGCTGTCTATTATATTATCTATTCTATTATACAAAAATCGAATTTTTACATTCAATGCTGGAGCTAATATAGCATGTTTCTGAGAGTGTTTCTTAATTTATTTCTTTTAACTCATTAAATATAATTCATTATGATGAATTAATTATATCAACAAATTAATTTAATTAAATATTTAAGTATCACACAATTTAAAATTATGTATATCAATTACTTTAATTTTTTATGTTATATAAATTTAAGGAATAAATTAAAATAAGATAATTTATTACTTATTTAAATTAAATATAATAAATACAAACTAATTTAATTAGAAGTTTACTATTTTCTAATCTTCTATATATAAAAATGACAAAATAAAATTGTAAAAATAATCTTTTTATCACTTTTGCTACTTTAACTTTGTTTTCTTTACTTTTTCTTTACGTGTATTTTTACGTTAACTTTGTTTATTTAATAACAAAATATACTCATTAATTCTATCATATAATAATATATTTTTCTCCTATGTTAATCGAGAAATTTCAATAGTTATCAACTGCATCTAATGAAATGACTGAGAAGTGAGAACTACGAGAAGTTAAATTCAAGTTCGAAATGCTGAAATAAAGAAACTTGCATTACATGCATTGGCAATATATACCGTTGTTGTTTGTGTTTTCCTTGACGCTAATTAAAAATTATTTCATTATTAAATATATTATTAGAGATAAATTATTAAAGAATATATAAAACTTAATTAACTATCATAATCACATTTAAAGTTATTCAAGTTATTTTTTATATAATAAAAAATAATACGCTTCAAAAAATATTTTTATATAATATAATTAACAAATATATATGATATTTATCATAATTTTTATTTTCAATAAAAAATATTATGGTGTTAATGTGATACATTTTAAAGGAGCATAAATGTAATTTTTATTTATAAAAAATTATAAGATAATAAATGTAATTTTCTTTTATTTTATCTATAATATTTAATTTTAATTTTATTCTTGACGTTTTAATATATTTTAGTTATACCACTAAGATGAATAATATTAAGTATAAATAATTAATTATATTAATAATTTGGTTTGAACAAAATAAATATTAAATTATTTAATAAATAATGAATTAAGAAATGAAATAAACAAATTTAATTTGAAATTTTTTTCTATTATTTTTTATATATGTGAAATTATAATGTACTTTATACTTTTGTTCTCTATCTTTCTTTTGTGTTTTAGTTATAATTTTTGTAATTTTTATTTTTTGATTTTGCTTATCTTTATTATACTAATTTAAAAAAATATCTTTGTTATAATTATATAAAATTAATATTTAATATATTATTAAATTAATTATCAATCAAAAATATTTTTAATTATTTTAATTATATTAATTTTAATTATATTAATACAATTCTAATTCTTATTCATTATGTAATAATTTTATTAGTGGCAAGTTGTTACTTTAATGGTGACCCATTTATATTGATATTACTTGATGATAATAATAATAATAATAATAATAATAATAATAATAATAATAATAATAATAATAATAATATGAAGTTGGCACGATTATTCTAATCATGATAAAAAATTATAATTCTAATAGTAATATGATAAAATCATATAATTTTAACAAAATAAATATATGATATATAATTAATGTAAATAATAAAAAATTACCTTCATACTAACTAATTTACATCATTATTTTTGCTCTAATAAAACCCATATATAATATTTTTTTGTGGTACATAAGCCTAGATCTGAGAGTCAATTCATTTTTTTATTTATTATTCTTCTTTTACTACTTCATACAATAAGAATGTATTCTTCATTTTTCATCGAAATTGATCCTTTTAAGGTACAATTTATAATTTTTTATAGTATTTTTTATATACTCATTCTATTATATTATTCTTTCGATAATTTAATGATTGTTGTTACTCCAACTTATTCTTTTCGTCTAATGTTCCAGTGCGATTGTCTTTTGCCGCAATTATTTACAATGCACCACATATATGAAATACCTCATTGAGTTGTATTCACTGATTCGGATTCTAACTACATGGATGTAAGCGTCCAAAGAAGGGGCAGTAAACTCTATTTTATCGAAGGATGGTTGGATCTGCTCACATATTATGACCAACTTAATGGAATGTGGGTAAAGTTAGTTTTCTTAAGAGGAGCTTGATTTTTTATTGAGAAATTATTTTCACAGAGCTTGGTAGGCCAGGTTCAAGTTCCATCCTTTCCACGGTTTTATTAAGTGATGCTAGGTCTAGTTTATAAATATTTTTTGTTCATATTTGTAACGAGTAACGAGCAAAGATGGTCTGCGAGTGCTGTTGCAATATCACAGAAACTTGGAAGATAACTGTATGATGAATGTGGCATATAGAGAAGTTTTTGAGAACTTATAATAAAAAGGTAATAACGAAATCTTTTAATTAAATTTATTAATTTATTAACATTTATTACTATCAATTAAAAAAAATTGACAAATTTTTTTGTGTTAATGGATAATGCATTCTTATTGTACATTTATACCTTGAGAATATTAAAATTATCGTAAAAATTTGTATTATTTTATTCTCATAATAAACAATTTTATAATTACGTTAGTCATATAATTTTGTATACTAACATTGATATAATATTATTTCAGGTATATATTTTGCAAGCATCAAAGGATAGTGTTGAGTTGTTATTCAATGGGTTTAAATTATTTATGTTTATTAGAGAACTTTCTGTATTAGAATTCTCTAATAATTTGTTGTTAATTTTGAGCTGATTTTGATATATTCTTAGTTCACAGTAAACCAACATATAAAAATTTGTTGGTGAACTTAAGTATTACTAGATTATTTATGGTCACATTCAGTATATATGTCTGATTTATTGAAGAAAGTAGATTATTAAAACCGATTAATAATTATTTTAGAGCTAATCCAATTAACACTAGATTAAAAAAAAACAAACAATGCATAACATGTTACTTTTTTATTAATCAAATTATTATAATTCAAATTAATTTTAACAAAACAACTTAAAATTATAATTTCAATCTTATCACGTGCATGGCACGGGTAATTACACTTGTTAATTATAACATAATTTCTTTTTTTATAATCTATTCTATTATATAAAATTCGGGTTTTTACACTTAATGATAAAGCTGACGTGGCATGCTTTTGAGAGTGTTTCCTAATTTATTTCTTTTAACTCATTAAATACAATTCATTACGATGGCTTAATTATATCATCTAATTGATTTGATTAAATATTTAAGTATCACACAATTTAATATTATGTATATCAATTAATTGAATATAATTATTAGAGTATAATTAGGATCAATTAGATTAATTAGCATTATTCAACATATCTGAATATTTATTATAGGATATTACGTTTTTATTATTTCGATTCTCTTATCACCTATAAATACCCTTCTATATTCTATCATTCTACACAACTTGAATACTCACAAACATTTTTCCTATTACTTCGTCTCCCCTTTTTAATATGGTATCAGAACCATGGTATCCTCCTTGAAGAGGATAAGTTAATTTTCTTCTAATGAAATCACCATACTTTTCGTACTTTTCTTCCGTGCCATTTTTTTCCTTCTCTTTTGTCAATACTTTTGTGCTTTTCTGACCTCACCGATTAGCTCATCCACTACTTACTTATTCTCATGGAGAAACCATATGTTTTTCATCACCTTTCGATAGTTTGTCATCTCTTCGCACTTTGTCACTTTTCAACAGCTTTCCGGCAGTTCGCCATCTTTTCGGCAGTTAGCCACTCTTGCGGCAGTTCCATCTGCGTTCTCTTCCGACAGTTTCATCTGCGTTCCCTTCCGGCAATTTCGTCTATACTTCCTTCCGGCAGTTCCGTCTGTATTTTCTTGTGGCAGTTCCGTCTGCACTTCCTTTCGGCAGTTCTGTCTGTGCTTCCTTCCAACAGTTCTGTCTGCACTTTCTTTAGGCAGTTCTGTCTACACCCGTTCTATCAGTTTATGCATTTTTTTAGTTGTTTCAAATAAGTTTCAAACTCAAGCTGTCACTTGAGTTTGAGGAGGGATGTTAGAGTATAATTAGGATCAATTAGATCAATAAGCATTATTTAACATATCTGAATATTTATTATAGGATATTACGTCTTTATTATTTCGATTCTCTTAGTACCTATAATAAATTTCCTTTTATATTGTATCATTTTACACAACTTGAATACACACAAATTTTTTCTCTACTCCACTTTCTCTTATCTTTTCTAATAATAATAAAATGGGATAAGTATTATTTTGGTCCCTAACGTTGAGGGCTAGGATCGAAACTGTCCCCAATGTAATTTCCGATTTAAAATCATCCTTAACGTTTTTTTTTCGTATTAAAATCGTCCTTTTAATTTTTTTTGGACAAAAATATCCTCACCACTACCAGCACAATTACCTCCAACACCAACACCAACACCAACAGCAACACCAAGAACAAGAACAAGAACAAGAACACCAAACAACAGCAACAACACCAAACAACACCAAACCAAGAAGTAGAAACAGTGACAACAGAAATTATCAAACACAGTAGCTCCGTTAGCAATTTCCAGCACCAGTTTCCATGGCAGCAACAGTGACAACAGAAAATGGCCTCCTCTCCTTTTCGGTTCGTGATTCCAGTGGCGGCAGCAACATTTCCGAAACAGGACAGAATTAGAATGAGTAACGGAAACCTTCGACCAGTTCCAGCGAGCTCCATCGGTGGTTCTCCAACGGCCAGAACGGCGACAACAGCAACAAACAGCTCAGAACCTACATAGCAGCATCAGAATCATCAAGGGCAGCTCCAACATTAGTTCCTAGCGACTCCAATGGCAGTATCCATGGCGGCAGAGACTGGTAACAGCGGTGAACTTCATTCACGGCGATGGCGATGAAGGTCACAAACGACGGCACTGGGACGACGGCGGCGGAGCCCTCGCGGTGGTGGCTGTGGATCGGTGGCGACGGCAGCGTGGAGCACGGCTCCTTTTCTTCTCAGTGGTGACCCTGACTCTCGCGTTTCTCTCTCTGCTAGCCCTCGATGGCAACGACTCTAAGGGAGATGACGAGCAAGGACGGCGGTGGCTCCTCGAACGACGACGCACACGACGGATCCAGCAGCGATGGGAACAGCCGAGGCGACAGCGATGCAGGCTCCACGGAGGTCACGACGGCAGAGGCAGAGGCTCCACGGAGGTCACGACGACGTGCATGGCTGCCACTCTGAGTTTCATGAAAAATAAAATAAACACCGTAAGATGAGAAAATACAAAAGCAAGGAAGCGTGAATTGTTGGAATGAGGTAAATCACTAGAATTGAGTGGGTGAATTGGTGTGACATTGATGAAAGATAGGTGTGTGGGTTCTAAAATTGCGCGCAGTTTAGAATTCACACACACTAGTACAAAAAGTTATGTCATAATTACACAAAAAAACATGTACTTCACTCATTCTAGTGTGCTTGAGATACTTTAAAAGACTTGTAGGCTAAAACAACCCAACAAGTAGTGCAGAAGCATAAAAGCATTCAAGCAAAAATCAAGCAATTGTGAAATTGGATAATGCATGGACATTGATTGATGTGTAAGTTAACTTAGTGAACAAAATGGTATAGAGAGCTCACTGATAAACCCATATTTTATGATATATTTTGTGCCTAATTTAAGTGATTTATTCAATCCTTCACTCACTTATTCATGTTAATTGCATGGTTTACTTTCCCTTCCTTATTATGTGGGATATGTGAAAAACATGTTTTCTACGCTTTAAGAATAATTATTTTAATTACCCTTTATTACCATTCGATGCAGTGATTTGTGTGTTGAGTAGTTTCAGATCTTCTAAGGCAGGAATGACTTAAAGGATGGAAAGGAAACATACAAAAATGGAGGGAAAGCACAAAATGGAGTTTTTGAAGAAACTAGCAGCAACGCAAACGCGTGGGCGACGCGGCCGTATGCCTAGCGCGAAAAGACAAAGACGCGAACGCGTGATTGACGCGATCGCGCGCCAAGAGCAAAACGCAGATGACGCGGACGCATGACCGAAGCGAACGCGTGATAAGGAAAACTCCAGATGGCGGGACCGCGTGTCCCACGCGGACGCGTGACAGAGGCCATGCACAAGAAATTACAGAAAATACTCCCAGCAATTTCTGAAGCCCTTTTTGGCCCAGATCCAAGTACAGAAAGCACAGATTATAGGTTATAAAGTGGGGGAATGCATCCATTCACAGGAGACTCTTCAATTAGTTACTTTTGATGATTTAGATGTAGTTTTTAGAGAGAGGTTCTCTCCTCTCTCTCTTAGGATTAGGATTTAAGATTTTTCTTGCTTTCATGATTGTCCCTTTTTATCAGGTTCAACTTTCCTTTTTATCATCTTCTCAATTTAATTTATGAACTTCTCTATGTTACAGATAATTCTCTTAATTAATGTTATTTGAGGCATTTCAGTTTATGATCGCTCTCTTTTATTTATGTTACTGTTACTTCCAATCTGAAGATATTTTTATTCGAGTAGATTTACTTTTCCCCTTTTGGTCTTGGTTAAGAAATCAGTAACTTAGGAATTATCAAACTCAACGTGATCGATAATTGTTATCTTTGCTAATTGAATTGAACTTCAATAATTCCAGTCCTTTCTTAGGAATTGACTAGAACCTGAAGATCAGACTAATCAATCCACTTGACCTTCCCTTGCTTTAGTAAAGGCTAACTAAGTGGGATTAAGACTCAATTCTCATCACCCTTGATAAGGATAATTAAGACAGGACTTCCAATTTCTCATACCTTACCAAAAGTTTATTTTACAATCATTTACTTATTTTAATTGCAATTTAAATTACTTGCTCCTTATTTTCAAAACCCCAATTTACAATCTTCATAACCAAGAATAAGAACATACCTCCCTGCAATTCCTTGAGAAGACGACCCGAGGTTTGAATACTTCGGTTATCAATTTTAAAGGGGTTTGTTACTTGTGACAACCAAAACTTTTGTAAGAAAGGTTGATTGCTCGGTTTAGAAACTATACTTGCAACGAGGATTTATTCTGAATTCTAAACCGTCAATCTTCAGTTCTTCAAAATGGCACCGTTGCTGGAGAGTAGCAAACGTGTGCCTTATTATTGGTTATTGTAAATATTTTATTTTGCCTATTTATTTATTTTATTTTTTCTTTTTAATTTTTATTAGCTACTATGAATTCTCACCCCTCTCGCTTTGAGTTTGGTTCTAATATTGTTGCAAGGAGTGAAAGCTATAACAGGAATATGCATCAAGGTCAGAGAAATCAAAGATAGATGGAGCCAAGAGGATTTGATCAACCCTTTAGGCAACAACAATCCCTTCCAAGATATCATGGACAAAGACCATTCTACAATGCATGCCAAGCTGATAGATATGGTGGGCCACCTTGTAACTACCAACAAGCCCCACCCTGTGCTTATAGACCATCCTCTCAACATAGATTTGAACCACTATACTCACAAGTTCCTTTTCACCATTCACCACCGTATGACCCTTATCCACTACAATCCCAATCCAATTACTCCCGAGAACCACCACATTCTTGTTCTGAACCCCCCTTCCCAACCAATGAACCCTCACACCCACCCCAACCTCCTATGGACAACAGACTACGTGTTCTTCTTCAAGGGCAAGCAAAGATCGAAAAGAGCGTACTGGAACTCACTACTGCTGTAACTGAGGTAGTAAATTTAATAGCTTCCCGACATCTGAGGACTCAAAGTACTCCTACAGCTGCATGTGGGAAATCAAAAGAAGAGCGTGGCATGAAGGAGACATTAGAGAACCCGGTGGACAATGAGGAGCATGGCTTTGTACTGGAACAAGTAGAAGAAGCCATGATAGTTGTAAAGGAAGAAGTGGTTGAAGATTTAGGAGATGCTGAACCTCTGTGGGAATCAAGAGCCATAAAGGATTCCGCTGAGAAATCTGAAATTAATGTCAAGGAGGACAGTGCACAACCTCCACAGCATATACTTTGTGAAAAATTGGATGGAACAAACCAAGAAGTTGATTCCGTGGGCAGTGACAATCTTGCCTCAAGCTCTCCTAGTCACGAACTCACATCCGCAACTGAATTCCTTGGGCCTGAAGAACCTTATCCAAGTAAATACGAAGATGACGTCGAGGTAGATTTCTCTCAACCTCCAGCTTATGACTTAAGTGATGAGGAAGACATTGAAGACTTTGATCAGGACACAGATGCATGCGAAGAAGTTTGCAAAGAAGTGGAGGAATTCACAGAAGATTACAAGGGAGTAGAGCTTACAGAACCACTGAAAACACTTATCCCAAGGCCATTACCACCTAATACAAGCTTCAAGTGGGTACAATTCTTAACCTTTATCTTTACTTTTCCACTTAAATATGGTTTGCTCGAAACAGATGGCCAGCTTAGAGCTCTCTGCGGCTTTAAGAGTAAGAGGAAAATGGCTCGCACTCAGAGCTGGTGCACAAGGTTCACTAAGGTTCCACGCTTCAACTCGAAGTGCACGGATTGGCATCATGTTCAATTGGATGGGTCACGGAAGACATTTGGTCATCTTGGTGAGAATACAATTTCTAAGCCGCCCGAATGGAAAAATATAGATCAAGACGAAGGCGGATTTAAAAACAAAGTTTGGGATCCTGGAATTTGTTCTGACATTCGTCACCCCGGGAGCCTGAGAATCTGTTTGAAGCTACTCAGAAGCTTCACATGCCTAGTTTGGGACCCCGGAGGCTGTTGGCATTCCAAGCATTGGTGGAGATTTCTGGATGAATTTAAGCATAAGCCACCATAACAGGAAGCTCATCCAATGTCCAACTTAAGGACTTTAACTAAAAGTGCTAGGTGGGAGACAACCCACCATGGTATGGTCGTTTCTTCAGTTTTATTTCATGTTATTTATTTTTATTCTTTTTCAATTGAACTTGAATATTATTCATTAGCATTGCATACTGGATAATTGCATCATTGCATAAAAAAAAGAAGCGTGTGACGCGACCGCATTGGTCATGCGATCGCGTCAGTTGTGAAAACCACCTCCCACGCGTCCGCGTCATTCACGCGGCCGCGTGATCTGGAGATTGGCGTAAAGATCCAACGCCCAGAAAGTTGGGCTGGAATCGTGCGGCTGTTGTGCGTTTTGCACAAAATGACCCACGCGGTCGCGTTCCTGACGCGATCGCGTCACTTGCACTACACCCATGCCACGCGATAGCGTGAGCGACGCGTTCGCGTCGCGCGGATATCATAACACCCCAGTGGAGACAGAGAGTTGCGCTGAAACGACGCTGGAATTGTGCGTTTAGCACAATTTCCAGCGACGCGATCGCGTCATTCATCCGTTTACCCATTCCATGCGATCGCGCCACCCATAGGATCTCGTCAACCCCCATTCCACCCCAACCACGCGACCGCGTGCCCCACGCGATCGCGTGGATTCAAATTCATTAACCCCCCAGTCACGTGAAACCCTACCCTGTCGTGCCCCCCAACCCCTTTCTTCTTCCTCTTCTCTGCAACCCCCTCTCCACCCCTCTCCACCCCTCGCCACCCACAACCACCACCACCGGCCGCACCACCGTCGACCACCCAGCCGCGACGCCACCCCCCTTCTTCCTTCCCTCTCTTTCTTCTCTTTCTCTTCTCTTCTTCCCTCTCCACCACCGCTGCCACCGCCGTGCCCAGCCACAGCCACCAAGCCACCATCACCACTGCTCCACCCACCACCAACACCCTCATCCCTTCCCTTCCTTCCCCCTTAACACCTATACCCCCCCGTTACCCCAAACAGCAACCCCTGCCACCGGACAGCCGTTCACCGCCGCGTCAGCCACCACCGCAACCACCCCCCAGCCATCTCTCAGTCCCTTAGATTAGTTCATACGCCTACCAGGTTCCGCCAAACGCCACTCTTATTTCAATTCGCAGTCAGTTGCATTTTTTTCCGTTTCTGTTTACATTTAGGCTAGTTAGAAATGCATGTTGTAGTGGATTCTAGGTGGTTAGGTAGCCTAGGATATGGTTAGTGGATTTAGGCCTGTTTAATTGCGCTGTTCTTGCTACTTGTTTTATAATTTTTGCAATTCTGCTGTTGCTGTGATCTAAGTATTGTTCATATGCTGTTCTTACCGTTCATGCTGCTATTGCGACTGCTCTTTCATGTTCATATTATTTATATCTATTTGCAGTTTATTTTAGTTTATATGAACTATTCTGCTTGCTGTTTATTTTTCGGGAACATCCAATTTTAGCAGGAATGCTGCTTAATTTTCTGTAAATCGTTTTGATTCTCATTCATGTCTTGGTTTTGGCATTTTCAATTTTGCTTTCTTTAGCTTTCACCAAACCAATTCATGAATGCACGGGCCAGCATTCTTATTCCTCTTGTTTCCCCAGTTTATAAATCACATTATTGATGATTTGATTTCAAATTTTTGTTAGTGATATATCTATATGAATCATCAACAACTTGATTTCCTTGCTTGAATATGAGTTGTGTGTTGCTTCAAATTGTGAAATTCTTGTTACTTAGAAACCAATCATCATGCCGCTTACCTTAACTTTCTTTTTACTAACTCACTGATTTTTTGTTTCTAACCTCTTTTTCAATTTAACACCACTTTTAACTTTCTAACAACCCCCTCTGCTTTTTGAATCACTCTTCACTTTTACTTTTTAACTCAAGGCATGTTTATGGTTTTTCCTAATTAACATGAATTCTATTTATATTACATTTTGGATTGAAATTTCTCATCTAAGCTTTTAATTTCGAACCAATCCAAAATGCACAATTATTCAACTCATTTCATTATTCTACTGCTCCTTTGCCACTATATGCTTATATTGTTATTTGCCTACATGTTTTCCTGTTTTTATTATATCCTAGATTTCTGTTTTTTCAGGATGTCTGACACCCAAAGAAAAGGAAAAGGAAAGGCAACAACTGGAAAACAGAAAAGAGGAGAATCCTCTATGTCCATCCTGGACATCATGCATGATGACTCCTGGCGGGAGAAATACTTTACCCCGCAGGAGAAGGCTGACCAGCTACTCCCTACCACTGATCCCATTAAGTTTGCAAACAGATACTGCGAGCTGAAGTATCCGGTGTTTGCAACCTCCAGGAACCTGTACCTGGAGCGGACTCTGAAAATTCCGGAAGAACTCCAGCAATACACCTCCGATCAAATCAAACAAAGAGGCTGGTTCTTCCTAGAGAGAAACCTGACAGAGGTCAATGCTTCTTGGGTAAGAGAGTTTTACTGCAATTACTTCAAAACTTCCCTAGATGCAGTGAACCTAAGAGGGAAATAGATACTGGTCACTGAAGAGGGCATTAAGGATATTCTGCAACTTCAGCCTAAATCCGATCAGCTTGATGGTTATCAAAAGGCTGAGGAGGACATGCGCTTCATGAAGTTTGACTGGGATGCGGTCAAGGCAAGGATAGCCCTTGACCCGACTGTCCCATGGGTCATAGGTCAGAACACCACCATGCCTAAGGGAATCAAGCGGATATACTTAAATGATAAGGCTCGGCTCTGGCACCAGATCCTGAGCAACTTTATTATGCCGAGTACTCATGAGACGGAGCTACCTGCTGCTATGATCACCCTCCTCTGGTGTGTGATGGAGGATAAGGACCTGTACCTGCCACGATTCATCCGGTACTACATGGCCAGGGTCCACGTCAGAGGCACTCTCCCCTTCCCATATCTGATTACCCAGCTCGGACGTCGAGCTGACGTGCCTTGGGAGGATGCTGATGAGAAGCCACCTGCTGCAGAATGCAAGAAGATTATCCCTCACAGCAGGAACTTTCTGGCTTTGGGCTACAGACCTCCATTCCTCACTGCCCCTGCTGAGACAGCCACACCTTCAGCTGGCCCCTCTTCATCTACTGCTACCCCAGCTACCACCACTGCACCTCCACCTGCCTCAGAGCCAGTTTATCACCTAGTGCACCGCCTATTTCAGCAGCTAGACCAGATGGAGCGCCGCAACCGGCGCCGATATGAGAGATCTGAGCATCGCAACAAGCGACACTATGAGCACCTAAAGCTGATGGTACGATCTGGCGGCGACATCCCCTCCGAGCCTGACACACCATCAGAGCCATCTGAGGAGGCGGCGGATGATCATGAGGCGGAGACCCATCCACAGAGAGAGGCTGAGCAGGCAGGCCTGGAGCAGGCTGCATCACAACAGGAGGAGCCGCATCAGATTCAGGCTGCAGACCCCGAGGTTCCTATACAGTCAGCACCTCCTCTACAGCAGGAAAATCCTCATACCACCACCACAGAGACTCCAGCCACAAATCCTTCCAGTGATGACACTCCTTCACACCCTGCTTGAGTGAGCATCGAGGACGATGCTTTATTTTAAGTGTGGGGAGGTCGCCATCTCTGGCATTTTTTTTGGTGAACCACTACAGACTCTTTTTATTTTATTTTATTATTTTTCTGTATTTTGATCTTTATTTTTATTTCTTAGTACTTATATATTGCTCTTTTCATGTATTTCTACTCTATTTCTGCATGTTGCACTTTAGTTTATATTTTAGCCAGTTAGTTTAGTTGCAATTCTAACTTATTAGTTATAGAATATGTGGATTAATTAGTATAGTTTACCCTTTTAGCATATGATAAGTTTGGGTTAAATTGAAAATAAAAAGGAAGTAAACTAGGGACTTTAACATAAACAATCCACACACCTTGTATATATAGCATTACATGTTAGTTAGTTAACAACATTTCATCAAGGAGAAACACTAAAAATTTAAAGCCACCCTAAGATTTACATTGAGAATAATGGGAACTCTTAATTTCACTTGCATGACATATATAATTGATATATGATTTTTGAGCTAGAGAACACACAGCCTGTGAGTTTTGAGCTTAATTGTATGGTTACATTCAAACCATAATATTTTATTCCTGTGTGTTTCGCCCTTTTTTTTTATTCTGATGTTCTTTACTTTGTTTTAATCTATATGTCCAACTATAGAATATAAATACATACCAAGAAAGTGATTGAGGCCATTGTTTGATTCTAGCTCACTTATCCCAAAATTAGCCTACCTTTTACATCACCCTTGTTAGCCCCCTTGAGCTTTTAATCCCCTCTTGTTCTATAAACCACAATACTAGCCTTAAGCAGAAAAACAAAATAAAAATCCCAAGTTGAATCCTTGGTTAGCTTAAGATAGAAATTGTGTATTGTTTAAGTGTGGGGAACCTTATGGGAACATGGATTATAGGAACAAAGGTAGAAAGTTAAAAAGAATAAAGACATTTCAAAATAAAAGTTTTGGGAAGCATGCTCATGTGAAATCAAAACAATTAAATTACCATGTGCATTAAAAAAAATTATTTAAATAAAGGGGATACAAAAAATTCCCCAATTGCAAAATAAAGGAATCAATGCATATGGGACAAAAGTTAAAATTAACATATGAGCTTGCAATACAAAGTGAGAAAATTTGGGTAAATAGGTAAAGAAACCTTTGAATTACAAAATATGTATGTTAGGTGAGATCTTAGACTAATCAAGGATTCACTTATTAGCTCACTTAGCCTTATACATATACCCTTACCTTTACCTTGGCCCCATTACAACCTTAAATAAAGACCTCATAATTTTTGTATGTCTGTATTCTGTAATTGTTGATTGGTTAGATGAAGAACAAAGCTATAGAAAGTAAGGATAAAAAGAAGAATAGAGTGATTAATCCAATAAACACTGAGTGACTAGAGAATAAACACAAAATCCAGTGAGGGTTTAATAGCTCATCACCATATATCTCTGCTTAAATTGTTAATTGTCTTGCAAGTTTGTACAATGTTTTTCTTTCCCATCTCAATTGTAAAAGTGCTTTAACATTATCTAAGGCTTGGCTATGCATATATGATTCCTTGAGAATGTGAATTAATTCAACTACATGTAAGTTTTATACACAAGTGAATGACAATTAGAATTGCATGATTCATTTAGGTAGTTGCATTTAGAATAGATTGCATTGCATGAGATTCTACCACTTTAACTTTAACCTTACTCTTTATCTTGGATTTAGCATGAGGACATGCTATTGTTTAAGTGTGGGGAGGTTGATAAAACCATATTTTATGATATATTTTGTGCCTAATTTAAGTGATTTATTCAATCCTTCACTAACTTATTCATGTTAATTGCATGGTTTTATTTTTCCTTCCTTATTATGTGGGATATGTGAAAAACATGTTTCCTATGCTTTAAGAATAATTATTTTAATTACCCTTTATTACCATTCGATGCCGTGATTTATGTGTTGAGTAGTTTCAGATCTTCTAAGGCAGGAATGACTTAAAGGATGGAAAGGAAACATACAAAAATGGAGGGAAAGCACAAAATGGAGTTTTTGAAGAAATTGGCAGCGACGCGAACGCGTGATTGACGCGATCGCACGCCACGAGCAAAACGCAGATGACGCGGACGCATGACCAAAGTGAACACATGATAAGGAAAACTCCAGATGACACGACCGCGTGACCCACGCGGACGCGTGATAGAGGCCACGCACCAGAGATTACAGAAAACGCTTCCAGCGATTTCTGAAGCCCTTTTTGGCCCAAATCCAAGTACAGAAAGCACAGATTATAGGTTATAAAGTGGGAGAATGTATCCATTCACAGGAGAGTCTTCAATTAGTTACTTTTGAAGATTTAGATGTAGTTTTTAGAGAGAGGTTCTCTTCTCTCTCTCTTAGGATTAAGATTTAGGATTTTTCTTGCTTTCATGATTGTCCCTTTTTATCAGGTTCAACTTTCCTTTCTATCATCTTCTCAATTTAATTTATGAACTTCTCTATGTTACAGATAATTCTCTTAATTAATGTTATTTGAGGCATTTCAGTTTATGATCGCTCTCTTTTATTTATGTTACTGTTACTTCCAATCTGAAGATATTTTTATTCGAGTAGATTTACTTTTCCCCTTTTGGTCTTGGTTAAGAAATCAGTAACTCAGAAGTTATCAAACACAACGTGATCGATAATTGTTATCTTTGCTAATTGAATTGAACTTCAATAATTCCAATCCTTTCTTAGGAATTGACTAGAACCTGAAGATCAGACTAATCAATCCACTTGACCTTCCGTTGCTTTAGTAAAGGCTAACTAAGTGGGATTAAGACTCAATTCTCATCACCCTTGATAAGGATAATTAGAACAGGACTTCCAATTTCTCATACCTTACCAAAAGTTTATTTTACAGTCATTTACTTATTTTAATTACAATTTAAATTACTTGCTCCTTATTTTCAAAACCCCAATTTACAATCTTCATAACCAATAATAAGAACATACCTCCCTGCAATTCCTTGAGAAGACGACCCGAGGTTTGAATACTTCGGTTATCAATTTAAAGGGGTTTGTTACTTGTGAAAACCAAAACTTTTGTAAGAAAGGTTGATTGCTCGGTTTAGAAACTATACTTGCAACGAGGATTTATTCTGAATTCTAAACCATCAATCTTCAGTTCTTCACTCACACATCAAACAACGACACATATTGAAGTTGTTGCAACACCTAAGTGACATAGAGGTGAAACACATGGATGCTATGGAACTTAGGAAAAAGAAGATAGAAGTGGAAATCAATCACATAGCAAGCATGGCCCACAAAGCTTTATAAAGCTCAAAAAATATGTCACTAGGTAAGCTTTCAGTCCAATTTCACAATTCTACAATCTCAATGCATGAAATAGGTGATGATCCATTAGAACAAGCATCCTAAAAAAAATGCATTGATAAAGTACATTTGCCTAACAATGGATGATGAATGCATGGTGGCCAAGACATGCAATTCAAAGAGTTAAGATGCATGAAGGCAGTGTAACATGTACTTGGTATTCACAAGCATTAAACATGAAAAGTTCCGAACCAAGTAACCAAATATAACCTCAACAAAGAATCCAACAATGACAATCAACATCAATGATGTTAAACTAACATCCTATTATTGATAAGCAGCAGTAAACAGTAAACAAGATTAGTAATCCAACACTTGTAATGGAAAACAAAAATTAAACTAACTAACTAACTAAAAAAAATGGTGTTACATGGTGTTTGGTAGTGTTGGATGATGTTTGAAGAGTGGAAAGAGAAGAGAAGAAGGAAAGGAATGGAAAGGAGAGAAGAAAAGAAAATGAGTGAAACAGGGCAATCCACGCGTGCGCGTCATGTGCGCGTAAGCGTGGATTGATGAAATGGAAGCGACGCGTACGCGTGCAGTGCGCGTACGCATGCATGGCAAAGTAGAGAGTCGACGCGTACGCGCAAGGTACGCTTGCGCGTGCCCTGGGGTACAAAGTTGGCACACTTCAGGCACAACTCTCGGGTGAATGTATGGGAAGTGGAAAAATTCAATCCACGCGTACGCGTACATGGCGCATGCGCGTGGATGATCGAAATTGCTTGATTCACGCGTACGCGTAAAGCACGCATGCGCGTGGATGGTGCTCTGTTTTTCAAAATTTTTCTATGTTTTTGCACCAAACCAAGCATTCCAAACCTCCAAACAGCTACCAAAACATCATAAAACCTTATTTAACCTACTAGACTCCCAAATAAACTCAACTAATCAAACAAAACATGAAATTAAACCTAGATTACCAATATTTACAAAAGAGAAAATGAAAAGAATTTACCATGGTGGGGTGTCTCCCACCTAGCACTTTTGTTTATTGTCCTTAAGTTGGACTTATGGGGAGCTCCTCATCAAGGTGGCTTGTGCTTGAATCCATCCTTGAACATCCACCAATGCTTGGACTTCCATTGTGCTTCATCATTCAAAGTTAATAACTCCAAGCTTTGATGGAGTTCTTCATAAACCATGGGCTCCCAAAGTTAATTTTCCTTGTGTGATCCGGGATCCCACACTTTGTTTTCACACCCGTCCTTGAGTTGATCATGGTGATTTTTTCCGGGTGGTAAGAGAGATAAATTCTCATGGGAGCACCAAACTATCCTCCTAGACCCATTCAATTGAGCACTACACCAATCCATGCTCTTCAATTTTGAGCTTCCAACCATAATGAGCCTAGACTTACAACGCTAACCACTAAACATCCTCCTCTTACGCTTAATTCCACAAAGCGCCCTAAGTTGACCATCCGTCTTAAGCAAACCATATTCAAGTGGGATTACAAAGCTAAGAGTTAGAAGTTTTACCCACTCGAATGAAATATTAGATGACAACCTAGGTGGAGGAGTTCCCAACGGTCTTGACAAAGTACGCTCCACTCCCGTCCATCCTCTCCTAGAGGCTTCCACCACTTGGCAAGGTTTTTCAAGCTTTACCTCTTGCCAAGCTTCCTCAAGTTCAAGTTCTTCTTCTTCACCAATGTTCTCTAGCTCTTCCCCATCACTCAAATCATAAATAGGAGGTTGAGTAAAATCTACCTCATCATCAATTCCAAGTATAGTGGGGAAGGATTCCTCAAACTCAAAAGGATCATATGTTGATGCGGAATCATCATAAATAGGAGGGCCTATTGATTGGAACACTTCTTCCAATTCTTCAATCACATTGTGCCTTGGAGGTTGTGCATTCTCCTCCTCAACATCAACTTCAAACTCCATGGAAGAAGGCTCTTCAAATTGTGATTCCTCTAGGTGCTCAACATATCCTAAATATCCAACCACAACTTCCTCTTGTTCAATAATCTCTACCTCCTCTTGTTGCATTTCTTGCTTTAACTCCTCTTCTTCATCTTGGAGCTTCAAGTCCATTTTCTCACTAAGCTCCTTGGGTGCTTCTCTACATTCAACAATGGGAGTGACTTGATCACAAAGGCTTAGGCGGGATGAGACTATGTTGCCAATGGCTTCTACCATGATATCCATTTTCGCTCTTAACTCCTCAAACTTCTTTTCGTCCTCCTCGTGTCGCCTTAAGATATGAGATTCAAGATCTCTCAATTCTAGTATGGGGGCTTCATCGGGAGGTGATGGTGGAAGAAAGGGTTCATTATTTGAGGGAAGGTTGTTGTAATTGGAAGGTGGTTCATATTGGTGAAACTCTTGAGGTGGTGTGTATGGAATTTGTGGCTCTTGGAAGTATTGGTGTTGGAATGGTAGTGGCTCTAGATATGGTTCATATGATGGTTGGTATGGTGGATATGGGTTAGGGTCATATGGAGGTGAATGGTGGTATGAGGCTTGTGAGTATGGTGGAGGGCTATATTGAGGAGGGGGTTCATATGTATGTGATGGTTGTGGTTGACAATCACAATGAGGGTCATCACATACATTAGATTGGTATGCATAAGGATTAGGATTATACCCATACGAATCCGAAGAGTAGTCACGTTGGGGTGGCACTTGGACGGCTCGGGTGGCAATAAATGCCCTTTGGTTGTCGCGCATCTCCGTAAGGATAGTAGTCATGTCCCCAATCACTCTTGCCAAACTTTGATCTCCAAATCCTTGATGCATGTTATCATTGTAAATTCTATCTCTTACAACATACTTTGAACCACACTCATAGCCAAAGGAGTGAGAATTCATGGTGATAAGAGAAAATAAAAATAAAAGCTAACAATGAATAAGGAAAACTAAATCCTAAAACTAGCAAAAATCAATAAGCAAACCCAAAATCAAGCTATTTACAATATATACAATAGCCAATAATATAGCACCATTGCAACTCCCCGGCAACGGCGCCATTAATTTGATGACAAGAACTGTTGTCGGTCTAGAATTTCTCTTGTAGAAATTAGTACTTCGTTGTAAGCATAGCCCCAAACCAACAAACAATTCTCACACCAAATTAAAATTGGTTTTGTCACGAGTATAAACCCCAATGAAAATTAACCGAAGTATTTGGACTCCGGGTCGTCTCACAAGGAATTGCAATGAAGTGCTCAATTATTGGCTATGAAGGAATAAGGGGTTTCGATTTATATGAAGGGCAAGAAATTAAAGGGGCAAGAATTTAAATGACAAGGAGAGTAAATCAAGCAAGTGATTAAAGAAAGCAAGTAATAAAGAGAGACATTCATGGCAAGAATTGAGATCATAGGCTTTCTATCCTAGTCATACAATGATTAATTCATCTTATTTAGTCAACTCCAACAAATGGAAGAAGGTATCATGTCATCTTCACATAGGGAGAATGTCAAACAAGACTAATCAATCATATTACAATAACAAACAAGAATTTATCTCATTACGTCACCCCCGAAGATGGAAGAAGGTATCACATTATCTTCACACTCGAAGAAAGTCTAACAAGACTAGCTAATCTCAATCCAAAGGTCCTAATCAACTCACTAATTGGATTAGCAAGAGATTAGAGTTAATGAAAACAATACTAGCTAACAACTCTAGATCGCCAACGTGAGTTGGTTTTCCATGACTCAAGATTGCCTAATTACTCTTTCCAAGCCAAGAATGTTCAAAATCTACTCTAAAGCCCAACCAAGTATTTTGTCAAACACTTGGTGGTTATACAAGGAAAGCATAGTAAATGTGGAAGGATAATAAAATCTATCAACTACCAATAGCAAGGAAAGTAAATTAACAATTCAATCATCCAAAAAAAGAAATATCAACACCAAATTGCATTAAAGAAAAGATTCAAATCCAGCCAGAGTCATCATCACAAAAGGTAGCAAAAAGGGAAAATAACATGAAACTAAGAGGAATCAAGAATAGAAACATGAAAATGTATAGAAAACAAGATGAGAACATGAAATTGGAACTAGATCTAAGATGAAATTGACCTAATCTACCCTAATTCTAGAGAGAAGAGGGAGCTTCTCTCTCTAGAAACTACACTACATGATGCTAATCCTACAACTAATTGCTCCCTCTTTTGCTTGGGCTTCAATTCTGCATGAAATACACTCAGAAACAAGTTAGAATTGGGCCTGGTTAGCTCAGAAATCGCCCCCAGCGTTTTGCCTTTAAGTAAGTCACGTGCGAGTATCGGCGCGTACGCGCCATGTGCACGTACGCGTCGATTGGCTTAATTCCTCATCCGCGCGGACGCATCATGTACGCATGTGCGCCCTTCTATACATTCCCAATCTTGGTTTCTTCATGCGTTCTCCACTTTGTATGCTTTTCTTCCTCATTTCTTCCATCCAATACTTGCCTTATGAACCTGAAATCACTCAACAAACACATCAAGGCATCGAATGGAATTAAGGTGAATTTAAATCACCAATTTAAGGCCTAAAAAGCATTTTTTTTTACATTTAAGCATAAATTAAGGGAGAATTATAAAACCATGCAATTTCATTAAATAAATGTGGGAAAATGTGAATAAATTCCCTAAAATAAGCACAAGATAACCATGAAATCGGGGTTTATCAACGCACGATGCGCGCGTCCGCACACGTCGCAAAAAATCCTTTCATGTGTGTACGCACAAGTAGCTGTGCGCACGCACACTAGGCGATGCTTGGCTTGACGCGCGACACGCTCGAAATGGTCCACGCGCTCTGATTGGCGGCTGTGCGTACACACAGGTTGTGCACGCACAGGTCTCTGAACTTATCTCCCTTGATTCCTCTTGTTTCCTCCACTTTGTATGCTCTACTTCCATTTTCTCCGACCCATTCCTACCTTATACACCTGGAATCACTCACAAACAATATCAAGGCATCAAATGGAAGGTAAATGGAATAAAATAGATTAAATTAGGCATAAAAGAGCATATTTTCATAATCAAGCACAATTTGGGAGGAAAGTTCAAAAGCATGCTATTCAAGGGAATAAGTGCAAGTTAATGATGAAAATCCATTCAATTCTAACCAAAAATCATCATCAAATATGGATTCATCAATTTTCTCACACTTAAACACTAGCATGTCCTCATGCTAACCACACGCAAAGGAGATAGATGAAAGGGAAAATGACTTATGCTATGTACTACTTAAATGCATGCTACTATCCTAAGGCTAATCATCAATATGTACTATGATTAGAGTTGGTAGAAACAAACCATGAAGTTCCAATCCATCACAAGAAAACTTTAGGGCCAATGCAAAGAGTTCATACACTAAGATCAATGTCCAAAGAATTGAATTGAAGTTATCAAAACTATCCAATTAAACAACTTGCAAGAAGATGCAACATGAGGCGTACGAACATAGAATTGAGCGATCGAACCCCTCACCGGATGTGTATCCACTCAATTTGCTCAGTGTTTAGGGTTTAACCACTCAATTCTCTTTTTATCATGCTTTTCAAAGATTTGCAAGTCATCTAACAATCAACTAGTATTTAATGCATGAATAACAAATATCATGAGGTCTTTAGAGGGATGTAACGGGGTTAGGATTTAGGTAGGATGAATTATGGTTAAGTGGACTTAAAGAATTAGTTCTTTGATTAGCTTGAGTGCCCACCTAATCCTACATCCTATGTTCACAATACAATACAACCTTTCTACCCATTTTCTTTTTCTATCTCACCTCACTCATGCGTTTTCTTTTTCAAACATGGCATATGCATCCTTTATTTACTCTTTTATTTCATACTTTGTTATGCACAAGGTTTTTTTTTTTTGAAGCATGGATGCATATGTTTTAATTAATGAAATGCATAAGTATTACCTAATTGCCAAAAAATTTTCACAATGAGTTCATGCCTCTATCACCAATACTTTCCAAAATTCCCCCACACTTAGACTTTACACACTAATCCACCCAAGCTAATCAAAGAGTAATTCAGGGACATCAATGGTTTTTCGCTTAAGGAGAGTAATGTGCTATCATCAGAATAAAAAGGGAGTTCATAGGCTCAAAGGGGTTCACAAAGGTGAATGCAAGGGGTTGGCCATATAGGTTAGTGAGTTTATCATCAAAGATGGCCTCAATCATGCTAAATGCATCCAAACACAAATGCACAGTTCCAGCGCGAGGGCAGCACAACTCTCGGGTTAGCACGATTATTACGCCGATTTCCCTACCCACGCGTGCGCATCAGGGATGCGTACGCGTGGAATGCTGAAAGTGCAGGTGGTGCGCAGAAATTGTGATTACACTTTGATTATGTAAAATTCATCGCTCTTTCTTTCCCTGGTAATGGCGCCAAAAACATGATGCCAATACCATGGTTCACAACTTCGCACAACTAACCAGCAAGTGCACTGGGTCGTCCAAGTAATACCTTACGTGAGTAAGGGTCGAATCCCACGGAGATTGTTGGTATGAAGCAAGCTATGGTCACCTTGTAAATCTCAGTCAGGTGGATATAAAATAGTAATGGGGTTTTCGAAAATAATTAATAAAATAGGGATAGAAATACTTATGTAAAACTTTGGTGAGAATTTCAGATAAGCGAATAGAGATGCTTTCGTTCCTCTGAACCTCTGCTTTCCTGCTATCTTCATCCAATCAGTCTTACTCCTTTCCATGGCTGGCTTTATGTAATGCATCACCATTGTCAATGGCTACTTTCGGTCTTCTCTCGGGAAAATGATCCAGATGCCCTGTCACAGCACGGCTAATCGTCTGGAGGCATCACCCTTGTCAATGGTTACATCCTATCCTCTCAGTGAAAATGGTTAACGCACCCTGTCACGGCACGGCTATTCATCTGTCGGTTCTCGATCATGCTGGAATAGGATTTACTATCCTTTTGCGTCTGTCACTACGCCCAGCAATCGCGAGTTTGAAGCTCGTCACAGTCATTCAATCATTGAATCCTACTCGGAATACCACAGACAAGGTTTAGACTTTCCAGATTCTCTTGAATGCCGCCATCATTCTAGCTTACACCACGAAGATTCTGATTAAGAGATCTAAGAGATACTCATTCAGTCGAAGGTAGAACGGAAGTGGTTGTCAGGCACGCATTCATAGGGAATGATGATGATTGTCACGTTCATCACATTCAGGTTGAAGAGCGAATGAATATCTTAGAACCGAAATAAGATGAATTGAATAGAAAACAGTAGTACTTTGCATTAATCTTTGAGGAACAGCAGAGCTTCACACCTTAATCTATGGAGTGTAGAAACTCTACCGTTTGAAAATACATAAGTGAAAGGTCCAGGCATGGCCGAATGGCCAGCCCCTCTGATCTAAGAACCAGGCGTCCAAATATAATTCCAAAGATTCAAAGATGTTCCAAGATGACTAATACAATAGTAAAAAGTCCTATTTATAATAAACTAGCTGCTAGGGTTTACAAAAGTAAGTAATTGATGCATAAATCCGCTTCCGGGGCCCACTTGGTGTGTGCTTGGGCTGAGCTTTAACTTTCCACGTGCAGAGGCCATTTGTGGAGTTGAACGCCAGGTTTTGATCCATTTCTGGCGTTCAACTCTGGTTTTTGATCCATTTCTGGCGCTGAACTCCATAATTGGGCAGATAGCTGGTGTTGAACGCCAGTTTACGTCATCTATCCTCGAGCAAAGTATAAACTATTATATAATTCTGGAAAGCCCTGGATGTCTACTTTCCAACGCAATTGGAAGCGCACCATTTTGAGTTCTGTAGCTCCAGAAAATCTACTTTGAGTGCAGGGAGGTCAGAATCCAACAACATCAGCAGTCCTTCTTCAACCTCTGAATCTGATTTTTGCTCAAGTCCCTCAATTTCAGCCAGAAAATACCTGAAATCACAGAAAAACACACAAACTCATAGTAAAGTCCAGAAATGTGAATTTAACATAAAAACTAATGAAAACATCCCTAAAAGTAACTAGATCCTACTAAAAACATACTAAAAACAATGCCAAAAAGCGTATAAATTATCCGCTCATCACAACACCAAACTTAAATTATTGCTTGTCCCCAAGCAACTGAAAATCAAATAGGATAAAAAGAAGAGAATATACTATAAATTCCAAACTATCAATGAAACATAACTCCAATCAAATGAGCGGGACTTATAGCTTTTTGCCTCTTGAATAGTTTTGGCATCTCACTTTATCCATTGAGGTTCAGAATGATTGGCATCTATAGGAACTTAGAGTTCAGATAGTGTTATTGATTCTCCTAGTTCAGTATGATGATTCTTGAACACAGCTTCTTTATGAGTCTTGGCCGTGGCCCTAAGCACTTTGTTTTCCAGCATTACCACCGGATACATAAATGCCACAGACACATAATTGGGTGAACCTTTTCAGATTGTGACTCAGCTTTGCTAAAGTCCCCAATTAGAGGTGTCCAGAGTTCTTAAGTACACTCTTTTTTTTTTTTTGCTTTGGACCTTGACTTTAACCGCTCAGTCTCAAGTTTTCACTTGACACCTACACGCCACAAGCACATGGTTAGGGACAGCTTGGTTTAGCCGCTTAGACCAGGATTTTATTCCTTTAGGCCCTCCTATCCACTGATGCTCAAAGCCTTGGGATCCTTTTTATTTGCCCTTGCCTTTTGGTTTTAAGGTTTATTGGCTTTTTGCTCTTGCCTCTTGGTTTTAAGAGCTTTTGGCTTTTTCTGCTTGCTTTTTCTTTTTCTTTCTAATTTTTTTTGCCTATATTTTTTTTTCTGCAAGCTTTGTTCTTTGCTGCTTTTTCTTGCTTCAAGAATCATTTTTATGATTTTTTAGATTATCAAATAACATGTCTCCTAGTCATCATTCTTTCAAGAGCCAACATATTTAACATTCTTAAACAACAACTTCAAAAGACATATGCACTGTTCAAGCATACATTCAGAAAACAAGAAGCATTGTCACCACATCAATATAATTAAGCTAAGTTCAAGGATAAATTTGAAACTCATGTACTTCTTGTTCTTTTGAATTAAAATATTTTTTTAAGAGAGGTGATGGATTCATAGGACAATTATAACTTTAAGACAAAGTTACTAACGATCATGTAATGAGGACACAAACATAGATAAGCACATAACATAGAAAATGAAAAACAGAAGAAATAAGAACAAGGAATGAATCCACCTTAGTGATGGTGGCGTTTCCTTCTTGAGGAACCAATGATGTCCTTGAGCTCTTCTATGTCTCTTCCTTGTCTTTGTTGCTCCTCCCTCATTGCTTTTTGATCTTCTCTTATTTCATGAAGCATGATGGAGTGCTCTTGATGTTCCACCCTTAATTGTCCCATGTTGGCACTTAATTCTCCTAGGGAGGTGTTGATTTGCTCCCAATAGTTTTGTGGAGGAAATTGCATTTGAGGCATCTCCGGGATCTCATGGTGATGAGCTTCTTGCGCCTCTTGAGCTCCATGATTGGGCTCTCTTGCTTGCTCCATCTTCTTCTTAGTGATGGGCTTCTCTTCCTTAATGGGAATGTCTCCTTCTATGAAAGCTCCAGCTGAGTAACATAGATGGCAAATAAGGTGAGGAAAAGCTAGCCTTGCCATGGGGGATGACTTTTCGGCTATTTTGTAGAGTTCATTAGAGATGACTTCATGAACTTCTATTTCCTCTCCAATCATGATGCTATGAATCATGATGGCCCGATCCACAGTAACTTCAGATCGGTTGCTAGTGGGGATGATGGAGCATTGGATGAATTCCAACCATCCTCTAGCCACAGGCTTGAGGTCCAATCTTCTTAGTTGAACCGGCTTGCCTTTGGAGTCAATCTTCCATTGAGCTCCTTCCACACATATGTCCATAAGGACTTGGTCCAACCTTTGATCAAAGTTGACCCTTCTTGTGTAGGGGCGTGCGTTCTCTTCCATGTTTGGCAAGTTGAACGCCAACCTTACATTCTCCGGACTAAAATCTAAGTATTTTCCCTGAACCATTGTAACATAGTTCTTTGGATCCGGGTTCTTACTTTGATCATGGTTCTTGGTGATCCATGCATTGGCATAGAACTCTTGAACCATTAGGATGCCGACTTGTTGGATGGGATTTGTTAGAACTTCCCAACCTCTTCTTTGAATTTCATGTCGGATCTCCGGATACTCATTTCTTTTGAGTTTGAAAGGGACCTCAGGGATCACCTTCTTCTTGGCCACAACATCATAGAAGTGGTCTTGATGAGCTTTGGAGATGAATCTTTCCATCTTCCATGACTCGGATGTGGAAGCTTTTGTCTTCCCTTTCCCCTTTCTAGAGGATTCTCCGGTCTTAGGTGCCATCAATGATAATGGAAAAACAAAAAGCTTATGCTTTTACCACACCAAACTTAGAATTTTGCTCACCCTCGAGCAAGAGAAGAAAGAATAGATGAAGAAGAAGAAAAAGATGGAGAAGAGGGAGAAGGGGTTGTATTTCGGCCAAGAAGAGAAGAGAGGGTTGTGTTGTGTGAATTTGAAGAAGAATGGAGGGCTTTATATAGGGAAGGGAGGGGGGAAGGTTTCGGCCATATGGGTGGGTTTGGGTGGGAAATTGGTTTTGAATTTTGAGGGTAGGTGGAGTTTATGAGGTAGGTTTATAGGGAAGAGTGGATGGATGTGAGTGGGGAAGAGGTGATGGGGAAGAGAGATTGAGGTGATTGGTGAAGGGTTTTGGGGAAGAGTGTTAATGGGATTGTGTGAAAGAGAGTGGTGAGGGATGAGAAGAAGTGAGTGGAGGTAGGTGGGGATCCTATGGGGTCCACAGATCCTGAGATGATCCTGTGGGGTCCACAGATTCTGAGGTGTTCAAGGATTTACACTCTTGCACCAAATTAGGCATGTAAAATGCCTTTGCACACAACTCTGGGCATTCAGCGCCAGGTTGGTGCCCATTTTGGGCGTTCAACGCCCATTTGTTGCCCATTTCTGGCGTTGAACGCCAGAACCATGCTTGTTCTGGCGTTCAACGCCCAGATGCTGCCCATTTTAGGCGTTCAGTGCCAGAACCATGCTCTGTTCTGGCATTGAACGCCAGGCAGATGCTTCCTCCAGGGTGTGATTTTTCTTCTGCTGTTTTTGATTCCGTTTTCAATTTTTATATTTATTTTGTGACTCCACATGATCATGAACCTATAAAGACATATAACTAAAAAAATATAGTTAGATAAATAAAAATTGGGTTGCCTCCCAACAAGCGCTTCTTTAATGTCAATAGCTTGACAGTGGGCTCTCATGGAGCCTCACAGATGTTCAGAGCATTGTTGAGACTCTCCAACACCAAACTTAGAGTTTGGATATGGGATTTCAACACCAAACTTAGAGTTTGGTTGTGGCCTCCCAACACCAAACTTAGAGTTTGACTGTGGGGGCTTTGTTTGACTCTGCTTTGAGAGAGGCTTTTTCTGCTTCCTCTTCATGGATGCAGAGAGAGATCCTTCAGTTGTAAACACAAGGTTGTCCTTATTCAATTGAAGGATCAATTCTCCTCTGTCCATATCAATCACAGCTCTTGCTGTGGCTAGGAAAGGTCTTCCTAGGATGATGGATTCATCCTCTTCCTTCCCAGTATCTAAGACTATGAAATCAGCAGGGATGTAAAGGCCTTCAACCTTTACTAACACGTCCTCTACTTGTCCATAAGCCTGTTTTCTTGAATTATCTGTCATCTCTAATGAGATTTTAGTAGCTTGCACCCCATAGATTCCCAGTTTCTCTATTACAGAGAGGGGCATGAGGTTTATTCCTGAACCAAGGTCACACAGAGCCTTAAAGATCATGGTGCCTATGGTACAAGGTATTATGAACTTTCCAGGATCCTGTTTCTTCTGAGGCAATGTCAGTTGATCCAGATCACTTAGTTCATTGATGAACAAGGGAGGTTCATCTTCCCAAGTTTCAATACCAAATAATTTGGCATTCAGCTTCATGATTGCACCAAGAAACTTGGCAGTTTGCTCTTCAGTAACATCCTCATTCTCTTCAGAAGAGGAATACTCATCAGAGCTCATGAATGGCATAAGGAGGTTCAATGGAATCTCTATGGTCTCTAGATGAGCCTCAGAGTCCTTAGGTTCCTCAGAGGGAAGCTCCTTATTGATCACTGGACGTCCCAGGAGGTCTTCCTCCTTGGGATTCACGTCCTCCTCTCCCTCATTGGGTTCGGCCATTTTGGTTATGTCAATGGCCTTGCACTCTCCTTTTGGATTTTCTTCTGTATTGCTTGGGAGAGTGCTAGGAGGGATTTCAGTGATCCTTTTACTCAGCTGGCCCAGTTGTGCTTCCAAATTTCTAATGGAAGACCTTGTTTCATTCATGAAACTCACAGTGGCCTTAGATAGATCAGAGACTAAGTTTGCTAAGCTAGATGGGTTCTGCTCAGAATTATCTGTCTGTTGCTGAGTGGATGATGGAAAAGGCTTGCCATTGCTAAACCTGTTTCTTCCACCATTATTAAAGCCTTGTTGAGGCTTTTGATCCTTCCATGAGAAATTTGGATGATTTTTCCATGATGAGTTATAGGTGTTTCCATAAGGTTCACCTAAGTAATTCACCTCTGCTATTGCAGGGTTCTCAGGATCATAAGCTTCTTCTTCAGAAGATGCCTCTTGAGTACTGTTGGATACAGCTTGCATTCCATTCAGACTCTGAGAAATCATATTGACTTGCTGAGTCAATATTTTGTTCTAAGCCAATATGGCATTCAGAGTATCAATCTCAAGAACTCCCTTCTTCATAGGCGTCCCATTATTCACATGATTCCTTTCAGAAGTGTACATGAACTGGTTATTTGCAACTATGTCAATGAGTTCTTGAGCTTCTGCAGGCGTTTTCTTTAGGTGAATGGATCCACCTGTAGAGGTATCCAATAACATCTTAGATAACTCAGACAGACCATCATAGAATATATCCAGGATGGTCCATTCTGAAAGCATGTCAGAAGGACACTTTTTGGTCAGTCCTTTGTATCTCTCCCAAGCTTCATAGAGGGATTCACCTTCTTTTTGTCTGAAGGTTTGAACATCCACTCTAAGCTTGCTCAACTTTTGAGGAGGAAAGAACTTGGCTAGGAAAGCCTTGACCAGCTTATCCCAAGAGTTCAGGCTATCCTTAGGTTGAGAGTCCAACCATACTCTAGCTCTGTCTCTTACAGTAAAAGGAAAAAGCATGAGCCTGTAGACTTCAGGATCTACTCCATTAGTCTTAACAGTATCACATATCTGCAAGAATTCAGTTAAGAACTGAAAAGGATCTTCAGATGGAAGTCCATGAAACTTGCAGTTCTGCTGCATCAGAGAAACTAGTTGAGGTTTCAGCTCAAAGTTGTTTGCTCCAATGGCAGAAATGGAGATGCTTCTTCCATGTAAATTGGAATTAGGTGCAGTAAAGTCACCAAGCATTCTCCTTGCATTATTATTATTTTCGGCTGCCATCTCCTCTTCTTGTTCGAAATTTTCTGAAAGGTTCTCTCTGGATTGTTGTAATTTAGCTTCTCTTAGTTTCCTCTTCAGGGTCCTTTCAGGTTCTGGATCTGCTTCAATAAGAATGTTCTTGTCCTTGCTCCTGCTCATATGAAAAAGAGAGAACAGAAAAATAATAATAATAGGGGTCCTTTTTACCACGGTATAGAGGTCTCAGTGTGAGTTAGAAGAAAAGAAGAAGAAGAAATTCAAACACAGATGGAAGAGAGGGTTCGAATTTGGGTGAGATGAAGTGTTAGTAGATGAATAAATAAATAGAGGGAGATGAGAGAGAAGGGGAATTTTCAAAAATAATTTTTGAAAGAGAGTTAGTGATTTTTGAAAATAGTTTTTGAAAAAGGTTAGTAATTTTCGAAAATTAAGATTTTAAAAAATTGAAATAATTACTTAATTAAAAAGAAATTTTTGAAAAAGAGGGAGATATTTTCGAAAATTAGAGAGAGAGTTAGTTAGGTGGTTTTGAAAAAGATAAGAAACAAACAAAAAGTTAGTTAGTTAGTTGAAACAAATTTTGAAAAGATAAGAAGTTAGGAAGTTAGAAAAGATATTTTGAAATCAAATTTTTGAAAAAGGTAAGATAAGAAGATATTTTTGAAAAGATATGATTGAAATTAGTTTTTTTGAAAAATATTTGATTTTTAAAATCACAATTAATGACTTGATTCACAAGATATCACAAGATATGATTCTAGAACTCAAAGTTTGAATCTTTCTTAACAAGCAAGTAACAAACTTGAAATTTTTGAATCAAAACATTAATTGTTATTGTTATTTTCGAAAATTTGATATAAAAATAAGAAAAAGATTTTTTGAAAAGTATTTTTAAAATTTTCGAAAATAACTAAGAAAAATGAAAAAGATTTGATTTTTTTGAAAAAGATTTTTGAAATAGATAGTATTTTTAAATTGAAAATTTGATTTGACTCATGAAAACAACCAGATTTTAAAATTTTTTTGAAAAAGTCAAATCTAATTTTCGAATTTATGAGAGAGAAAAAGGGAAAGATATTTTTTTATTTTTGAATTTTTATGATGAGAGAGAAAAACAAGAAAAATGATGCAATGCATGAAAGTTATGGATCAAAACAATGAATGCATGCTAGAATGCTATGAATGTCAGGATGAACACCAAGAACACTTTGAATGTCAAGATGAACACCAAGAACATATTTTTGAAAAATTTTTAATGCAAGGAAAACATGCAAGACACCAAACTTAGAATTCTTTAATGCTTAGACACTAAGAATTCAAGAATGCATATGAAAAACAAGAAAAGACACAAAACATGCAAATGCAAAGATCAAACAAGAAGACTTACCAAGAACAACTTGAAGATCATGAAGAACACTATGAATGCATGAGAATTTTCGAAAAATGCAAGATGCACATGCAATTGACACCAAACTTATAACATGACTCAAGACCCAAACAAGAAACACAAAAATATTTTTGATTTTTATGATTTTATGATTTTTTTTGTATTTTTATTTTAAAATTTTCGAAAATCATTTTGAAAAAGAAAGAATAAGGATTCAAAATTTTTAATGTGAATTCCAGGAATCTTATGCTCTAAAGCTCCAATCAAAGGGTCAGGCATGGCTTAATAGCCAGCCAAGCTTTAGTATGTAACTCAGACATGACACGTCTAACATGCCCTACAGTCGTATTAGACATGACTTTACAACCAGCCATGCTTCATGAAACACTAGAATTCATCGTCTAACATGCGTACGCGTGGAATGCTGAAAGTGCAGGTGGTGCGCAGAAATTGTGATTACACTTTGATTATGTAAAATTCATCGCTCTTTCTTTCCCTGGTAATGGTGCCAAAAACATGATGCCAATACCATGGTTCACAACTTCGCACAACTAACCAGCAAGTGCACTGGGTCGTCCAAGTAATACCTTACGTGAGTAAGGGTCGAATCCCACGAAGATTGTTGGTATGAAGCAAGCTATGGTCACCTTGTAAATCTCAGTCAGGCGGATATAAAATAGTAATGGGGTTTTCGAAAATAATTAATAAAATAGGGATAGAAATACTTATGTAAATCTTTGGTGAGAATTTCAGATAAGCGAATAGAGATGCTTTCGTTCCTCTGAACCTCTGCTTTCCTGCTGTCTTCATCCAATCAGTCTTACTCCTTTCCATGGCTGGCTTTATGTAATGCATCACCATTGTCAATGGCTACTTTCGGTCTTCTCTCGGGAAAATGATCCAGATGCCCTGTCACGGCACGACTAATCGTCTGGAGGCATCACCCTTATCAATGGTTACATCCTATCCTCTCAGTGAAAATGGTCAACGCACCCTGTCACGGCACGGCTATTCATCTGTCAGTTCTCGATCATGCTGGAATAGGATTTACTATCCTTTTGCGTCTGTCACTACACCCAGCAATTGCGAGTTTAAAGCTCGTCACAGTCATTCAATCATTGAATCCTACTCGGAATACCACAGACAAAGGTTTAGACTTTTCGGATTCTCTTGAATTCCGCCATCATTCTAGCTTACACCACGAAGATTCCGATTAAGAGATCTAAGAGATACTCATTGATGAGCGGATATTTTATACGCTTTTTGGGGATAATTTCATATAGTTTTGAGTATGTTTTAGTTAATTTTTAGTCTATTTCTAGTAGTTTTTAGGAAAAATTCATATTTCTGGACTTTACTATGAGTTGTGTATTTTTCTATAATTTCAGGTATTTTTCTGGCTGAAATTGAAGGAGCTGAGCAAAAATCTGATTCAGGCTGAAAAAGGACTGCTGATGCTGTTGGATTCTGACCTCCCTGCACTCAAAGTAGATTTTCTGGAGCTACAGAACTCGAAATGGCGTGCTTCTAATTGCGTTGGAAAGTAGACATCGAAGGCTTTCCAGCAATATATAATAGTCCATACTTTGCACAAGAATAGACGACGTAAACTGGCGTTCAACGCCAGTCCTCTGCCCAATTCTGGCGTCCAGCGCCAGAAAAGGATAAAAAACTGGAGTTGAACGCCCAAACTGGCACAAAAACTGGCGTTCAACTCCACAAATGGCCTCTGCATGTGGATTGCTTAAAGTCTCAGCCCCAGCACACACCAAGTGGGCCCCAGCACACCAAGTGGGCCCCAGAAGTGGATCTCTGCATCATCCATCATAGTCCACTCATATTTTGTAACCCTAGGCTACTAGTTTAGTATTTAAACAACTTTTAGAGACTTATTTTGTATCTCATGACATTTCAGATCTAAACTTTGTATTCTCTGACGGCATGAGTCTCTAAACCCCATTGTTGGGGGTGAGGAGCTCTGCTGTGTCTCGATGAATTAATGCAAGTATTTCTGTTTTCTATTCAAACACGCTTGTTCCTATCTAAGATGTTCATTCGCGCTTAACTGTGATGAAGGTGATGATCAGTGACATTCATCACCTTCCTCAAACCATGAACGTGTGCCTGACAACCACCTCCGTTCTATATCCGATTGAATGAATATCTCTGAGATCTCTTAATCAGAATCTCCGTGGTATAAGCTAGAACTGATGGCGGCATTCATGAGAATCCGGAAAGTCTAAACCTTGTCTGTGGTATTCCGAGTAGGATTCAAGGATTGAATGACTGTGACGAGCTTCAAACTCCTGAAGGCTGGGCGTTAGTGACAGATGCAAAAGGATAGTAAATCCTATTCCAACCGGATCGAGAACCAACCGGTGATTAGCCGTGCTGTGACAGAGCGCGTGAGCGTAGTTTTCACTGGAAGGATGGAAGGTAGCCATTGACAACGGTGATCCACCAACACACAGCTTGCCATAGGAGGACGTGCGTGCGTGAATCAGAAGACAGAGGAAAGCAGAGATTCAGAAGACAAAGCATCTCCAAAACTCCAACATATTCTCCATTACTACACAACAAGTAACTTTTAATTTATGCTCTACTGGTTATTCATAATTCAACTGATAAACATAATTGACTTCCTGACTAAGATTTACAAGATAACCATAGATTGCTTCAAACCAACAATCTCTGTGGGATTCGACCCTTACTCACGTAAGGTATTACTTGGACGACCCAGTGCACTTGCTGGTTAGTTGTGCGAAGTTGTAAGAGAGTAATGTGAACAGTAACATTACAATTTCGTGCACCAAGTTTTTGGCGCCGTTGCCGGGGATTGTTCGTGTTTGAACAACTGACGGATTATTTTGTTGCTTAGATTAGGAAAAATCTTCTCTTTTTTGGTTTAGAGTCTTTTATTATTTATCCCTTGTTAAAACACTTTAAATTTATAGCTCAGTTAATTAGAACGTGGTATTTATGTTCATGGTAATTGGCTATCATATTTAAAAAAAAAAAAAAAACCTTTTTCAAAAATAATTTTTCTATTAAATCCTGTGCCAAACTCTAATAAGGTCCCATAACTCATTTGGCTAGAACATTAATTTGATTGGGTTAGAATCTTTTATACTCTTTTTAAAAACCTTTTTCAAAAATAATTTTTCTATTAAATCTTGTGCCAAACTTTAAGTTTGGTGTTTTCTTGTTGATTCCCCTTTGATTTTCGAAAATTTTGGTTTGGTTTTCTAAAAATTTTTAAGTTTGGTGTTCTTCCTTCATGTTCTTGTGTTCTTGTGAGTCTTCAAAGTGTTCTTGAGTTTCCTTGTGTCTTGATCTTAAAATTTTTAAGTTTGGTGTTCCTTGGTGTTTTCCCTCCAAATTTTTCGAAAACAAGGAGCATTAGATCTAAAAATTTTAAATCTTGTACTATCTTATTGTTTTTCTCTCTCCTCACTAAATTCAAAAATATCTTTTCAAAATATCTTTTCTAACTTCCTATCTTTTCAAAATTTGTTTCAACTAACTAACCAACTTTTTGTTTGTTTCTTAACTTTTTCAAAACTACCTAACTAACTCTCTCTCTCTCAAATTTTCGAAAATATCTCCCCTCTTTTTCAAAAATTTTGTTTTTTTTAACTAATTATTTTTAAATTTTTTTTTTACGAAAAAAAAATTCAAAATTCAAATTCTTTTTAGTTATTTTATTTTATTTAAGTATTTACTTCTTATAAAATAAAATAAATAAAAAGATAAATCAGTCCAAGTTATATCCATAGATCCATCATGGACATCAGTGGAGATGGACAGTCCAGGAGGACTTTGGGGTCATATTCTAACCCCTCTACTGCTTCGTATGGGAGTAGCATATGCATACCCTCCATTGGAGTTAGTAGCTTTGAGTTGAATCCTCAGCTCATTATCATGGTGCAGCAAAGTTGCCAGTATTCCGGTCTTCCACAGGAAGAACCTACAGAGTTTCTGGCACAATTTTTACAAATTGCTGACACAGTACATGATAAGGAAATAGATCAGGATGTCTACAGACTATTACTGTTTCCATTTGCTGTAAAAGATCAAGCCAAGAGGTGGTTAAATAACCAACCAAAGGCCAGCATAAGAACATGGAAACAGCTGACAGAAAAATTCCTGAATCAATATTTCCCTCCAAAAAGGATGACACAGCTAAGGCTGGACATCCAAGGCTTTAAACAAGGAGATAATGAATCTCTTTATGATGCCTGGGAGAGATACAGAGAGATGCTACGAAAATGCCCCTCTGAAATGTTTTCAGAGTGGGTTCAGTTAGACATCTTCTACTATGGGCTTGCAGAAGGAGCTCAGATGTCTTTAGATTACTCAGCTGGTGGATCTATCCATATGAGAAAGACAATCGAAGAGGCTCAAGAGCTCATTGATACAGTTGCCAGGAATCAGCATCTGTATCTAAGCAGCAACCCTTCCATGAATGAAGAGGTTAAAACAGTAACTGCTGAATTCAGTACTGTAAAACAAGCTACTGAATTCAATCAGCAATTAGATTTTCTAACAAAGCAGCTAGCTGAATTCAAAGACAGGTTACAGGAGACAAGGATAGCTAATATACATATGGAAGAACAGTTTAAGCAAACAAAGCAGCAGCTATCAAAGCAAATAGCAGAAGAATGCCAAGCAGTTCAATTAAGAAGTGGGAAAACATTAAATACCCCACCTCAAGGCATCAAAAATTCAAGAAATGAGCAACCCACCATAGATTCCCCTGAGGACAGTAAGAGCCCAGGGAAAAATAATTCTGGCACTAAAACGCCAGAAAATGGGTGGAAGGCTGGCGCTGAACACCCAGACCATGCCCAAAACTGGCGTTCAGTGCCAGAAACAAGGCAGGATTGGCGTTCAACGCCAGAAACAGGCAAGAATCTGGCGTTGAACGCCCAACAGGGGCACATTTCTGGCGTTCAGGCGCCAGGAACAGGTAGTGAGCTGGCGTCTAACGTCACTCCAGCTTCTGACTCTGGCATTCAATTGCCAGTGAGGGATTAGACACACACAAGTGCTGATAACAACCCCTCTAAAAAGGCTTCTTTAACCACTAAGGTTGAGGAATATAAAGCCAAGATACCTTATCCTCAAAAACTCCGGAAAGAGGAGCAGGATAAGCAATTTGCTCGCTTTGCAGATTATCTAAGGACTCTTGAAATAAAGATTCCATTTGCAGAGGCACTTGAGCAAATACCTTCTTATGCCAAGTTCATGAAAGAGATCTTGAGTCATAAAAAGGAGTGGAGAGAAATAGAAAGAGTTCTCCTCACTGAAGAATGCAGTGCAGTCATTCTGAAAAGCTTTCCTGAAAAGCTTAAAGACCCTGGGAGTTTTCTGATACCATGCATATTAGAAGGTGATTGCACCAAGACAGCTCTATGCGATCTTGGGGCGAGCATCAACCTGATACCTGCATCCACTATCAGGAAGCTTGGCTTAACTGAAGAAGTTAAACCAACCCGGATATGTCTCCAACTTGCTGATGGTTCCACTAAATACCCATCAGGCGTGATTGAGGACATGATTGTCAGAGTTGGGCCATTCGCCTTTCCCACTGACTTTGTTGTGCTGGAAATGGAGGAGCACAAGAGTGCTACTCTCATTCTAGGAAGACCCTTCCTAGCAACTGGACGATCCCTCATTGACGTCCAGCAGGGGGAAATAACCCTGAGAGTCAACGATGACGAGTTCAAGTTGAACGCTGTCAAAGCCATGCAGCATCCAGACACATCAACAGACTGCATGAAAGTTGACCTTATTGACTCTTTGGTAGAGGAGATCAACATGGCTGAGAGTCTCGAATCAGAGTTGGAAAACATCTTTAAAGATGTTCAGCCTGATTTGGAGGATTCAGGGGACGTGAAAGAGCCTCTGAACTTTCTTCTGAAAGAGGAAAAACCTCCTAAACCAGAGCTCAAGCCACTGCCACCATCCTTGAAATATGCATTTCTAGGAGAAGGTGACACTTTTCCAGTGATCATAAGCTCTGCTTTAAATTCACAGGAAGAGGAAGTACTTATTCAAGTGCTAAGGACACACAAGACAGCTCTTGGGTGGTCCATAGGTGACCTTAAGGGCATAAGCCCAGCTAGATGCATGCACAAAATCCTATTGGAGGATAATGCCAAACCAGTGGTTCAACCACAGAGGCGGCTAAATCCAGCCATGAAGGAAGTGGTGCAGAAAGAGGTCACCAAATTACTAGAGGCTGGGATTATTTATCCCATTTCTGATAGCCCCTGGGTGAGCCATGTTCAAGTCGTCCCAAAAAAGGGAAGCATGACAGTGATTCATAATGAAAAAAATGAACTGGTTCCTACAAGAACAGTTACAGGGTGGCGCATGTGTATTGACTACAGAAGGCTCAATACAGCCACCAGAAAGGATCATTTTCCTTTACCATTCATAGACCAGATGCTAGAGAGACTAGCAGGTCATGATTATTACTGCTTTTTGGATGGCTATTCAAGCTATAACCAGATTGCAGTGGATCCCTAGGATCAAGAGAAAACAGCATTCACATGTCCATCGGGAGTGTTTGCTTATAGAAGGATGCCCTTTGGGCTATGCAATGCGCCTGCAACCTTCCAGAGATGCATGCTCTCTATTTTCTCTAACATGGTGGAAAAATTTCTGGAAGTCTTCATGGATGACTTCTCAGTATATGGAGACTCATTCAGCTCCTGTCTTGATCACCTGAAACTTGTTCTGAAAAGATGCCAAGAAACTAACCTAGTTTTAAACTGGGAAAAATGTCACTTCATGGTGACTGAAGGAATTGTTCTTGGGCACAAGATCTCAAACAAGGGAATAGAGGTGGATCAAGCAAAAATAGAGGTAATTGAAAAATTACCACCACCTGCCAATGTTAAGGCAATCAGAAGCTTTCTGGGGCATGCAGGATTCTATAGGAGGTTTATAAAGGATTTTTCAAAAATCGCAAAACCTCTAAGCAATCTGCTAGCTGCTGACACGCCATTTGTGTTTGACACAGCATGCCTACAGGCGTTTGAAACGCTGAAAGCTAAGCTGGTCACAGCACCAGTCATCTCTGCACCAGACTGGACATTGCCATTTGAGTTAATGTGTGATGCCAGTGATCATGCCATTGGTGCAGTACTGGGACAGAGGCATGACAAGCTTCTGCATGTCATTTATTATGCCAGTCGCGTTTTAAATGATGCCCAGAAAAATTACACAACCACAGAAAAGGAATTACTTGCAGTGGTTTACGCCATTGACAAGTTCAGATCCTACTTAGTAGGATCAAAGGTGATTGTGTACACTGACCATGCTGCTCTTAAGTATCTACTCACAAAGCAGGATTCAAAACCCAGCCTCATCAGATGGGTATTGCTTCTGCAAGAGTTTGATATAGAAATAAGAGACAGAAAAGGGACAGAGAACCAAGTAGCTGATCATCTGTCCCGGATAGAGCCAGTGGAAGGGACGTCCCTCCCCTTCCTTGAGATCTCTGAGACATTCCCTGATGAGCATCTATTTGCCATTCAGGAAGCACCATGGTTTACCGATATTGCAAACTATAAAGCTGCAAGGTTCATACCCAAGGAGTACAATAGAATACAAAAAAAGAAACTAATTACTGATGCAAAGTACTACTTGTGGGATGAGCCCTATCTCTTTAAGAGATGTGCAGACGGAATTATCCGTAGGTGTGTCCCCAGAGAGGAAGCACAGAGAATCTTATGGCATTGCCATGGATCTCAATATGGAGGTCATTTCGGAGGTGAGCGAACAGCCACCAAGGTCCTCCAATGTGGCTTCTATTGGCCCACACTCTATAAAGATTCCCGCGAGTTTGTACGTAATTGTGACAGTTGCCAAAGAGCTGGTAATCTGCCCCATGGTTACGCCATGCCTCAACAAGGAATCTTGGAAATAGAGTTATTTGATGTATGGGGAATTGACTTCATGGGACCTTTCCCACCATCATACTCAAACACTTATATCCTGGTGGCAGTTGACTATGTATCAAAATGGGTTGAAGCTATTGCCACACCCACCAATGATACTAAAACAGTGCTGAAGTTCCTCCAGAAACATATCTTTAGCAGGTTTGGTGTCCCTAGAGTGTTAATCAGTGATGGGGGCACTCACTTCTGCAATAAACAGCTTTACTCTGCCATGGTTCGGTATGGAATTCGCCACAAGGTGGCCACTCCATATCATCCACAAACCAATGGGCAGGCTGAAGTCTCTAACAGAGAATTAAAGAGAATCCTGGAACGGACAGTAAATACCCGTAGAAAGGATTGGGCAAGGAGCTTGGATGATGCTCTGTGGGCTTACAGAACAGCATTCAAGACCCCTATAGGGACCTCTCCATACCAACTCGTGTATGGTAAGGCATGCCACTTGCCCGTGGAACTGGAACATAAGGCCTACTGGGCAACCAGATTCCTAAACTTAGATGCCAAATTAGCAGGAGAAAAACGATTGCTCCAGCTAAATGAGCTAGAGGAATTCAGATTCACAGCTTTCGAAAATGCCAAGCTTTATAAAGAAAAATAAAAAAAATGGCATGACAAAAAGCTGTCATCTAGAATCTTTGAACCAGGACAGAAGGTCCTGTTGTTTAACTCTAGACTCAGGCTATTCCCCGGGAAACTGAAATCCCGGTGGAGGGGACCATACGTGATTACAAGTGTGTCACCATATGGTTATGTGGAGCTTCAAGATATTGATTCTGATAAGAAGTTCATTGTCAATGGACAGAGAATCAAGCATTATCTTGAAGGCAACACTGAGCAAGAATGCTCAAGACTGAAGCTAGATTAAAAGCTCAGCAAGGTCCAGCTAAAGACAATAAAGAAGCGCTTGCTGGGAGGCAACCCAGCCATGGGGCAACAATCCTCTAAGCATTTTGCCCTATTTTTATTTTTATTTGTTTATATAAAGTTCACTGACACTAAGGTAAAGAATCATTTGCATAAGTTTACAGGGTTACAGAAGGAATCTACACACAAAACAGAGATAGGGAGCTTACTGGCAAGAAAACGCCAGTGAAGGTGGGGAGGAGCTCTCCTTCTACCCATCTCCTTCTTTTTCTTTTGCTTGAGGACAAGCAAAGCTCTAAGTTTGGTGTGCTTATCCGTGATCACTAAGATCATGGCCCCTAAAGGAAAACAACCCACTCCAAGAGGAGCAAGGGCGTGATTTAAAGGAACTAAAGCGCAAGAAATTCTCTCTTGAAGGACCAAGCACCTCACAGACTAGAGGAACATCCACTTCCCAAACCTCAAGGTTGTTGAGTTCTAATCTTAGCCTTAACTCTGTGATACTGTTCTTATTTTAATTTTACCTTAGGAGTCATATAGTAGTAATTAGTATCTATTTTGATTTTATCTCCAATTAAGCTATATTATTTTTCTCATCATCATTAAACATGAATAAAATAGTAGATCTTTTGAATAAGAAGCAATAAAATTTCGAGTTTAAATAAAACAAATTCTAATTGGTTAAATGTGGTGGCAATGCTTTCTGTCTTCTGAATGAATGCTTGAACAGTGCATATGTCTTTTGAATTTGTTGTTTAAGACTGTTAAATATGTTGGCTCTTGACAGAATAATGAACATGAAACATGTTATTGATAATCTGAAAAATCATAAAAATGATTCTTGAAGCAAGAAAAAGCAGCAAAGAACAAAGCTTGCAGAAAAAAAAAAAAAGAGCAAGCAGAAAAAGCCAATAACCCTTAAAACCAAAAGGCAAGGGCAATTAAAAAGGATCCCAAGGCTTTGAGCATCAGTGGATAGGAGGGCCTAAAGGACTAAAATCCTGGTCTAAGCGGCTAAACCAAGCTGTCCCTAACCATGTGCTTGTGGCGTGAAGGTGTCAAGTGAAAACTTGAGACTGAGCGGTTAAAGTCAAGGTCCAAAGCAAAAAGAAGAGTGTGCTTAAGAACTCTGGACACCTCTAATTGGGGACTTTAGCAAAGCTGAGTCACAATCTGAAAAGGTTCACCCAGTTATGTGTCTGTGGCATTTATGTATCCGGTAGTAATACTGGAAAACAAAGTGCTTAGGGCCACGGCCAAGACTCATAAAGAAGCTGTGTTCAAGAATCATCACACTGAACTAAGAGAATCAATAACACTATCTGAATTCTGAGTTCCTATAGATGCCAATCACTCTGAGCTTCAATGGATAAAGTGAGATGCCAAAACTGTTCAGAAGCAAAAAGCTACTAGTCCCGCTCATCTAATTAGAATCTGAGCTTCATTCAAAAACTCTGAGATATTATTGCTTCTCAACCTATTAGTCTTCTATTTTATTTGTCTAGTTGCTTGAGGACAAGCAACAGTTTAAGTTTGGTGTTGTGATGAGCGGATATTTTATACGCTTTTTGGGGATAATTTCATATAGTTTTGAGTATGTTTTAGTTAATTTTTAGTCTATTTCTAGTAGTTTTTAGGAAAAATTCATATTTCTGGACTTTACTATGAGTTGTGTGTTTTTCTGTAATTTCAGGTATTTTTCTGGCTGAAATTGAAGGAGCTGAGCAAAAATCTGATTCAGGCTGAAAAAGGACTGCTGATGCTGTTGGACAAGAATAGACGACGTAAACTGGCGTTCAACGCCAGTCCTCTGCCCAATTCTGGCGTCCAGCGCCAGAAAAGGATCAAAAACTAGAGTTGAACGCCCAAACTGGCACAAAAACTGGCGTTCAACTCCACAAATGGCCTCTGCACGTGGATTGCTTAAAGTCTCAGCCCCAGCACACACCAAGTGGGCCCCAGCACACCAAGTGGGCCCCAGAAGTGGATCTCTGCATCATCCATCATAGTCCACTCATATTTTGTAACCCTAGGCTACTAGTTTAGTATTTAAACAACTTTTAGAGACTTATTTTGTATCTCATGACATTTCAGATCTAAACTTTGTATTCTCTGACGGCATGAGTCTCTAAACCCCATTGTTGGGGGTGAGGAGCTCTGCTGTGTCTCGATGAATTAATGCAAGTATTTCTGTTTTCTATTCAAACACGCTTGTTCCTATCTAAGATGTTCATTCGCGCTTAACTGTGATGAAGGTGATGATCAGTGACATTCATCACCTTCCTCAAACCATGAACGTGTGCCTGACAACCACCTCCGTTCTATATCCGATTGAATGAATATCTCTAAGATCTCTTAATCAGAATCTCCGTGGTATAAGCTAGAACTGATGGCGGCATTCATGAGAATCCGGAAAGTCTAAACTTTATCTGTGGTATTCCGAGTAGGATTCAAGGATTGAATGACTGTGACGAGCTTCAAACTCCTGAAGGCTGGGCGTTAGTGACAGATGCAAAAGGATAGTAAATCCTATTCCAACCGGATCGAGAACCAACCGGTGATTAGCCGTGCTGTGACAGAGCGCGTGAGCGTAGTTTTCACTGGAAGGATGGAAGGTAGCTGGTGCACGAAATTGTGATCTCTGGTAATGGCTTCTTAGGCCAGATACTCTGATCTAGTTTTACAGTCTGTCACAACTTCGATACAACTAACCAGCAAGTGCACTGGGTCGTCCAAGTAATACCTTACGTGAGTAAGGGTCGAATCCCACGGAGATTGTTGGTATGAAGCAAGCTATGGTCACCTTGTAAATCTCAGTTAAGTTGACTCATATGGGCTACAATATATTATGTAAATAAAACATAAAGTAAGGATAGAGATACTTATGTAAATCATTGGTAGGAATTTCAGATAAGCGAATGGAGATGCTTTTCGTTCCTCTGAACCTCTGCTTTCCTGCTATCTTCATCCAATCTGTCTTACTCCTTTCCATGGCTGGCTTTATGTGATACATCACCACTGTCAATGGCTACTTTCGGTCATCTCACGGGAAAATGATCCAATGCCCTGTCACGGCACGGCTAATCGTCTGGAGGCATCACCCTTGTCAATGGCTTCATCTTATCCTCTCAGTGAATAATCTGCTCACGCACCCTGTCACGGCACGGCTATTCATTTGTCGGTTCTCGATCATGCTGGAATAGGATTTACTATCCTTTTGCGTCTGTCACTAACGCCCTGCAATCGCGAGTTCGGAGCTCGTCACAGTCATTCAATCATTGAATCCTACTCGGAATACCACAGACAAGGTTTAGACCTTCCGGATTCTCTTGAATGCCGCCATCATTCTAGCTTACGCCACGAAGATTCTGGTTAGGAGATCTAAGAGATACTCATTCTAGCTTAATTCATGTAGAACAGAAGTGTTTGTCAGGCACGCGTTCATAAGGGAGAAAGATGATGAGTGTCACACATAATCATCACCTTCATCACGTTCTTGGGTGCGAATGGATATCTTAGAAGCGAAATAAGAAGAATTGAATAGAAAACAGTAGTACTTTGCATTAATCTTTGAGGAACAGCAGAGCTCCACACCTTAATCTATGGAGTGTAGAAACTCTACCGTTGAAAATACATAAGTGAAGGTCCAGGCATGGCCGAGATGGCCAGCCCCCTTGATCTAAGAACAATGCGTTCAAAGATGATCCTAAGATCCTAAGATGATCAAAAGATGCCTAATACAATAGTAAGAGGTCCTATTTATAATAAACTAGTCACTAGGGTTTACATGAGTAAGTAATTGATGCATAAATCCACTTCCGGGGCCCACTTGGTGTGTGATTGGGCTTGGGCTTGAGTGTTACACGTGCAGAGGCCATTTGTGGAGTTGAACGCCAGTTTCTGTGCCAGTTTGGGCGTTCAACTCTGGTTCTGGATCCTTTTCTGGCGCTGGACTCCAGATTTGGGCAGAAGGCTGGCGTTGAACGCCAGTTTACGTCGTCAATTCTTGGCCAAAGTATGGACTATTATACATTGCTGGAAAGCCCTGGATGTCTACTTTCCACCGCAATTGGAAGCGCGCCATTTCGAGTTCTGTAGCTCCAGAAAATCCACTTTGAGTGCAGGGAGGTCAGAATCCAACAGCATCAGCAGTCCTTTTTCAACCTCTGAATCTGATTTCAGCTCAAGTCCCTCAATTTCAGCCAGAAAATACCTAAAATCACAGAAAAACACACAAACTCATAGTAAAGTCCAGAAATGTGAATTTAACATAAAAACTAATGAAAACATCCCTAAAAGTAACTAGATCCTACTAAAAACATACTAAAACCAATGCCAAAAAGCGTATAAATTATCCGCTCATCAGTAGCCATTGACAACGGTGATCCACCAACACACAGCTTGCCATAGGAGGACGTGCGTGCGTGAATCAGAAGACAGAGGAAAGCAGAGATTCAGAAGACAAAGCATCTCCAAAACTCCAACATATTCTCCATTACTACACAACAAGTAACTTTTAATTTATGCTCTACTGGTTATTCATAATTCAACTGATAAACATAATTGACTTCCTGACTAAGATTTACAAGATAACCATAGATTGCTTCAAACTAACAATCTCTGTGGGATTCGACCCTTACTCACGTAAGGTATTACTTGGACGACCCAGTGCACTTGCTGGTTAGTTGTGCGAAGTTGTAAGAGAGTAATGTGAACAGTAACATTACAATTTCGTGCACCACTCATTCAGTCGAAGGTAGAACGGAAGTGGTTGTCAGGCACGCGTTCATAGGGAATGATGATGATTGTCACGTTCATCACATTCAGGTTGAAGAGCGAATGAATATCTTAGAAGCGAAATAAGATGAATTGAATAGAAAACAGTAGTACTTTGCATTAATCTTTGAGGAACAGCAGAGCTCCACACCTTAATCTATGGAGTGTAGAAACTCTACCGTTTGAAAATACATAAGTGAAAGGTCCAGGCATGGCCGAATGGCCAGCCCCTCTGATCTAAGAACCAGGCATCCAAAGATAATTCCAAAGATTCAAAGATGTTCCAAGATGACTAATACAATAGTAAAAAGTCCTATTTATAATAAACTAGCTGCTAGGGTTTACAGAAGTAAGTAATTGATGCATGAATCCACTTCCAGGGACCACTTGGTGTGTGCTTGGGCTGAGCTTTAACTTTCCATGTGCAGAGGCCATTTGTGGAGTTGAACGCCAGGTTTTGATCCATTTCTGGCGTTCAACTCTGGTTTTTGATCCATTTCTGGCGCTGAACTCCATAATTGGGCAGATAGCTGGCGTTGAACGCCAGTTTATGTCGTCTATCCTCGAGCAAAGTATAAACTATTATATATTGCTGGAAAGCCCTGGATATCTACTTTCCAACGCAATTGGAAGCGCGCCATTTCGAGTTCTGTAGCTCCAGAAAATCCACTTTGAGTGCAGGGAGGTCAGAATCCAACAGCATCAGCAGTCCTTCTTCAACCTCTGAATCTGATTTTTGCTCAAGTCCCTCAATTTCAGCCAGAAAATACCTGAAATTACAGAAAAACACACAAACTCATAGTAAAGTCCAGAAATGTGAATTTAACATAAAAACTAATGAAAACATCCCTAAAAGTAACTAGATCCTACTAAAAACATACTAAAAACAATGCCAAAAAGCGTATAAATTATCCGCTCATCAGCAGGCGACGTGCACGCGTAAGGTACGCATACGCGTGGACTTGCTTGTGCGCAAGGCACGCTTTCTGTGCCACTCCCGCGTAACTCTCGGGTCAATTCTTTGGTGTTGCTAAATCTCGCATGACGCGCACGCGTCAGGGACGCTTGCGCGTCGAACACCCCTCTCTTTTTTTTATGCAGAATGCAGGTGATGATGCAGAATTATGAATGAACCCTGATAAAAATAAAATAAAATAAAACTAAGAATAAAAATAGACGATCATACCATGGTGGGTTGTCTCCTACCTAGCACTTTTAGTTAAAGTCCTTAAATTGGACATTTGGCGAGCTCCTTGTCATGGTGGCTTGTGCTTGAACTCATCCAGGAATCCCCACCAATCTTTGCAATTCCAATAGCCTCCGGGATCCCAAACTAGGCGCATAAAGCTTTCAAGCAAGTGACAAGGCCCCAAGAGTGTTGATTGCTAGAATGAATTATGGGGTCCCAAACCTTGCTTTTGTACCCGTCTTCGTGTTGATCATCGTTGTTCCAACCAGGTGGCAAGCAATCTGAATTCTCAATGAAGTACCCAAACGACTTCTTAGACCTATTCAATCGAGCTCTACACCAATCATGGCACTTAGACCTTGAACATCCAACCATAACGAACCTAGGATTGTATTGCCAACCATTAACCATCCCCTTTTTGCTCTTGAAATTACAAAGAGCTCTGAGTTGTCCATCCGTCTCAAGCAGACCATATTCAAGTGGGAAGGTAAAGTTCAAGGATAAGGAGTTAACCCACTTGAATGTTGTGTTGGATGGTAATGGCTTTGGGAGAGGTGTTTCCAATGGTCTTGCAAGCTCCACACCCTTATGCTCTTCTCTGAATACTTCCACCTCCTTGCAAGCTTCTTCAAATTCAACCTCTTCCTCTTGGTAGCTTTCTTCCAATTTAATTTCTTCTTTATTGCTTACCAAGGGCATGGGAGGTTGTACTTTTTCTTCTTTGATCTCCATGTCTAGTCCAATGGGAGAGGGTTCAATTGTAGATAAGAATTCATCAATGATTGAATCCATCTCTTGATCATCCCCTTCAAAGTCTTCAATCATGATATGCCTTGGAGGTTGTACACCCTCCTCAACATCAATTTCAAACGCCTTGGAAGGAGGCTCTATGACTTGACTTTTCCATGGAGGTTTCGCATCTCCTAAGTCTTCAACCACTTTCTTTTCTTCTATAATTTCGGCTTTCTCCACTTGCTATAGTACAAAATCAAACTCCTTCTTGATGTTGTCCTTCACTAATTCTTCAACTACTCCTTCATCTTCAAAGGTCTCTACTACCTCCACCTTTTGGGCCTCCTGTTGCTTCTTTTGAGGTATAGATGCATTAATCCGATCCATTAAGTCCCCTAGATGATCCCTTTCTCTTATTCCATGTCAATAGCATAATTGGGATCATGTTTCTCTTGGATTGATGGATATGGATGTTCTTCCATAGTGGGTGGTGGTGTACTAGAGCTTGAGGGTTGAGTATTTGAGGTAGAGAATTGATCCATGCATGATATAAGAGCTTGGAGAGTAGAGGTTAGACCAGTGAAAGCAGAGATAATTGTGGTTTAAAGATCTAATTGCCTTTGGCGAATAACATTAAGGGTGTTGTCATCAAGTAGAGGTTAGGGTAGATAGGAGGGTTCATTATTTTTGAAGAAAGGGTTCATAGTAGGAAGGTGGTTCTTCTTGGTAAGGGCATGGAGATGGTGAATATGGAGGTGGTGGTTCATGAGAGTAATTATTTTGGAGTTGGGGTAGTTCTATATATGGTTCGTATGATTCATATGGTGGTTGGTATGGTGGATATGGGTTAGGGTCATATGGAGGTGAATGGTTGTAGGTGGCTTGTGAGTATGGTGGTTCAAAGTTATGTTGAGGAGGTGGTTCATAAGCATATGGTGGGGGGTTGTTGATAATCAAAAAGGTGCTCACCATAGCCATTATCTTGGTATGCCTCTTGGAATGGCTTTTGGTCATAGTATGTTGGTGGAAGTTATTGCCAAGAGGGTTGATCAAATCCTTGTGACTCCTCCCATCTTTGATTCTCCCATCCTTGATGCATATTCTCATTGTAATCTCCTCTTCCTGCAACATAGTTGTAACCAAAATCAGAGCCAAAGGGGTGAGAGTTCATAGTAGCTAAAGAAATAAAAACTAATAAAGAATTAATGAAAATAAACTCCTAAAACTAGAAACACTAACAAAGAAACGAAAAAGCAAAATTATTCACAATAACCAATAATAAGGCACACGTTTGTAACTCCCCGGCAACGGCGCCATTTTGATGAATGGATTTTTGACGGTTTAGAATTCCTCAATGAATTCTCGTTGTAAGTATAGTTTCTAAACCAACAAATAATCCTTTCATGCAAAAAATTGTTTATCACAAGTAACAAATCCCAATAAAAATAATAACCAAAGTATTCAAATCTCGGGTCGTCTCTCAAGAAATTGTAGGGAGGTGTAGTTATTATTGGTTATGAGATAGTATATTTTTGGGGTTTTGAATAAGGAACAAGAAAAGTAAATTGCAAGAAAGTAAACTAATAGCTAAGAAAGCTCTTGGCAGGGTATGAGAATTAGAAGTCCTATCCTAACTGTCCTTATCAATTGTGACATCAATTGTCCATTGCTCCCACTTAGTTAACCTCTAACTATGAAAGAAAGTCAAGTGGATGAATCAATTTGATTTCTCAAGTCCTAGTCAACTCCTAAGGAAAGACTAGCTTTAGAGGGATCCAAATCAACTAGCAACTTTCAATTATCAATCAACAAAGGAGTTTGATAACTCAAGAGCCTCCAATTACTCAACCAAAACCAAGAGAAGAAAAATCTAAATTGAAGAAAGCAATCATAAATATGAAATACCTCAAATTGTATTAAATAGAAAATCAAATCTAACATGAGAATTCATAAACTAAAGTAGCAACATAAAGTAATCAACAAGGGAAATAAATAAACTAGAATCCTAGAGTAATTAAAAGTAGAAGAGAAACTAATTTGAAATAAGATAGAATTCAGAATTTGAGAAGAACAAAACCTAAAAATCCTAAAACCTAGAGAGAGGAGAGAGCCTCTCTCTCTAGAAAACTACATCTAAAACCTAAAATTGTGAATGAAAGTTGTGATGAATCCCCCCTGTGATTCCTCCACTCTGCAGCTTCTATTCTGTGTTCTTGGGCTTGGAATTGGGCAAAAAAAGGAGTTCAGAAATCGCTCCCAGTGCTTTCTGCAAGTTTCTGCATGTGGCGCATGTCATGCGTACGCTTAGATCAGGCGTACACATTGTTTGGCAAAATTTCTTGTCACGCGTATGCGTCAGTCACGCGTACGCGTCGCTGTCAGCTTCTCAAAACTTCATTTTCTTGCGTTCCTTCCACTTTTGTATGTTTCCTTTCCATCCTCTAAGCCATTCCTGCCCTATAAAGCCTAAAAACACTTAACACACAGATCACGGCATCGAATGGTAATAAAGGGTAATTAAAATTGACAGTTTAAAGGCCTAGAAAACATGTTTTCAACTATATCACAGAATTAGGAAGGAAAATGTAAAATCATGCAAATTATATGAATAAGTGAGCAAAGAGTTGATAAAAACCACTCAAATTAGCACAAGATAAACCATAAAATAGTGGTTTATCAATGTGTCTCAAACTAAGGGAGACAGGCAGTCTCCAAACAAGAAAATCTTAGAGGCCCTCCGTGAACAGCAGAATCGCCTAAAACAGCTCGAACAGGAGGCCGAACATCAGCGGGAGGCCGAGAGAGACCTCCAAAGAGAAATCAGATGCCACCGAGAGCTAGAGGATAAACTCACAAAGTTCGAGGCCGATCTCAAAGCCAAAACTACTCATTCTGGTCATGAAGATAACTCCCATAAGGACCAAGACCCGTTCATAAAGGAGATTATGAAAGCTAAAGTCCCAAAGGATTTCAAAGCCCCTGACATGACTCTGTACGATGATACGTCTGATCAGAGCCATCATCTCAGCAATTTCAGAAGTCGGATGTATCTTACGGATGTGTCAGATGCAATCCGATGTAAAGCTTTCCCAACCACTTTGACCAAGACGGCAATAAAGTGGTTCGACAGCTTGCCGCCAAGGTCAATAGCAAGTTTCGATGACCTCACCAAGAAGTTCCTAGCTAGATTCTCCATCCAGAAAGATAAAGCCAAGCATGCCCCAAGCCTGCTAAGAATTAAACAAGGAGATCGGGAAAGCCTCCGCAGCTACATAGAAAGATTCAACAAAGCATGTCTGAACATACAAAGTCTGCCTACAGAGGCAGCCATCATGGGTCTCATCAATGGCCTAAGAGAGGGACCCTTTAGCCACTCCATATGAAAAAAGCATCCAACATCTCTTAACGAAGTACAAGAAAGGGCAGAAAAGTATATTAATATGGAGGAGAACTTGCGATTAGGAGAAAATTCTAAATCCGGATTCTCCCACCCGCCTCGAGACAAAGATAAGGAATCTAGGAGAAAGGAGGATCAGCCTGTGGAGACACCTCGGAAGTACCACAACTACACCCCGCTCAAAGTATCACTTGTAGATGTATACAGAGAGATATGCAACACTGAAAATATCCCGCCACCTCATACGATTAAACATAAAAGAGGAAGAGGAAATCGGATAGAGTATTGCGAATATCACTGAATCTATGGACATTCTACCAACGACTGCTTTGATCTAAAGAATGTCATTGAAAAACTTGCAAGAGAAGGGAGACTAGATCGGTTTCTAGCTAATAAAATAGACGAGCCAAGGAAAAGAAGAAGGGATGAAGAGGTCGGACAAGTTGAACGCCCACCTCACACCCTTGAGAGACACGTTCATATGATAAATGGGGGACTCGCAGGAGGAGGGATCTCTAAGTCGTTACGCAAGAGACACCTCAAAGAGGTGTACCATGTTGGAAGGGGAGACAGATCGGTCAACCTCCCTAGTATCACCTTCACCCATGAAGACACTGTGGGCATCATTCCAGGGCACGATGACCCCATGGTCATTACTATAATACTAGCTAACGCCAACCTCCACAGAACACTAATCGACCAGGGAAGTTCCGTGGACATCTTGTTCAAATCTGCCTTCGACAAGCTCGGCTACAAGAAAAAGAGCTCAGAGCATATCCAAATAGCTTATTTGGGCTGGGAGACACCCCGATCCAACCACTAGGATACATCTCCCTGCACATAACCTTTGAGAAAGGAACTTGGTCCAGGACTTTGAGCATAGAATATATTGTAGTCGACGTGAGCTCGGCATACAACGCGTTAATAGGTCGGACAACATTAAACCAGCTCGCCGCAGTGGTCTCCACTCCACACCTATGCATGAAGTTTCCCACTCCTGAAGGGATCGCAACCATAAAAGGAGACTAGAAACTCGTGTAATGTTGTTACAACGAAAGTCTAAACCTTAAAGGAGACCCTAGAGGAAAAGAAACTAACACTATAGAACTCGGAGGAATCAAAGCTCGCGAAGAACTCCTCCCCCAGCCAGAAGGCGAGACTTAAGAAGTTCAAATTGGAGATGATCCAAGCAAAACAACAAATATAGGAGCAAATCTTAGAGAAGACTTAAAGGAACTACTAATAAAGCTCTTAAAGGATAACTTCGACCTCTTCGCATGGAAAGCCGCCGACGTGCCGGGTATTGATCGCAGACTAATGTGCCACAAGTTAGCCGTATATCCAGGGTCCCGGCCAGTACAACAAAAATGTAGGAAGCTCAGCCAGAAAAGGTCACAAGCTGTAGAGGAGCAAGTACAGACCTTGTTGGAGGCAGGGTTCATAAGGGAGGTAAAATACCCATTATGGCTAGCCAATGTGGTGTTGGTCAAAAAGTCAAATGGGAAGTGACAGATGTGCACCGATTACACCGACCTCAACAAAGTCTGCCCAAAAGATCCCTACCCGCTCCCAAACATCGACACACTCGTTGACGCTTCGTCAGGCTATCAGTACCTCTCCTTCATGGACGCTTATTCAGGATACAACCAGATCCGAATGTATCAACCCGACCAAGAGAAGACGTCATTCCTGACCCCAAAAGCAAACTATTGCTATGTAGTTATGTCCTTCGGACTCAAGAACGTAGGGGCTACCTACCACAGACTGATGAACAAAGTCTTCGCCGACCACATCGGAAAGCTAATGGAGGTTTATGTAGATGACATGCTGGTAAAAACATAAAGTGAAGAATCGTTACTGTCCGACCTCGCTAAAGTGTTCGACACCATAAGAAAGCATGATATGCGACTTAACTCCGCAAAGTGCACCTTCGCGGTAGAAGCTGGCAAATTCCTGGGCTTCATGCTCACTCAAAGAGGAATCGAAGCAAACCCAGATAAGTGCCAAGCTATACTTCACATGAAAAGTCTGACCTGTGTCAAAGAGGTCCAGCAGCTTAACGGAAGACTAGCCGCTCTATCTAGATTCCTAGTTGGATCAACCCTAAGATCTCTCCCCTTCTATGCAATATTAAGGAAGGACCGAGGTTCGAATGGACCCCAGAATTCGAACAAGCCTTCCAAAATTTTAAGAAATTTCTGGGGCAACCACCTGTCCTTACTCGACCTCAGGAAGGTGAAGAGCTCATACTATACCTCGCCGTAGAAAGTCGGGCAATAGCCTCAGCACTAGTCAGAGAAGACGAAAGTGGTCAACAACCCATCTACTTCATCAGTAAGGCTCTACAAGGGGTTGAACTAAACTATCAGAAAATAGAAAAGTTCGCATACGCCCTCATACTCACTTTCCGACGACTCCGACCAACTTTCAAGCTCACACCATCAGAGTACGGACTAACCAACCCATAAAAGGGATCTTGCAGAAAACAGACTTAGCAGGAAGAATACCTACAATGGGCTGTCGAGTTATCCGAATTTGATATCAAGTATGAAGCTCGGACAGCTATCAAATCTCAGTACTTGGCCGACTTCATCGCAGAGTATACTGACACCCCGGGCACCCCCACAAAGTGGAGCTTTTATGTAGATGGCTCCTCAAACAAAGCCGGGAGTGGCGCAGGCGTCATTTTAGAGAGCGATCAGAGGACACAAATCGAGCTCTCCTTGAAGTTCGAGTTTCCGACCTCAAATAATCAAGCTGAATATGAAGCACTACTAGCTGGCTTGAGGCTGGCTATGGAAGTGGAAGCTCAAAGACTTACCATCTTTAGCGACTCCCAAGTAGTCACTTCGCAAATAGAGGGGAACTATCAAGCTAAGGATCCCACTATGAAAAAGTACCTTGACAAAACCAAAGAATAGCTCAGACAATTTAAGGGATATGAGGTCCGACACATGCCCCAAGAACAGAATGCCCGAGCTGATGCACTCTCAAAACTAGCCAGCACCAAACCAGGGGGCAACAATAGAAGCCTCATCCAAGAAACTCTCCGAAATCCATCAACCTTGGAGGAAGAAAAGATCCTAGCCATATTAGGATAGGATCAAGGATGGATGACTCCCATAATCAGCTATCTCAAATCAGAAACACTTCCAGCAGACAAGAAGGAGGCAAAAAGGCTAGTACGAGAAGCTCAGTACTACACCATGATACAAGACGTCCTATATAAGAGAGGAGTCTCTACACCTCTCCTAAAATGCATCCCGACCTCCGCTACAAAGGAAATTCTCGAAGAAGTTCACAGTGGCATGTGCGGCAATCACCTCGGGGCACGAGCCGTTGCTAAAAAGGTACTCCGAGCTGGCTTCTACTAGCCAACCTTGCAAAGAGAAGCAACAGAGTTTGTCAAAACATGCCCACCATGCCAGAAGCATGCCAACTTCCATATAGCTCCACTTGAGGAGCTCATATGCGTTACTTCGCCTTGGCCATTCGCAATGTGGGGGCTCGACCTCCTAAGACCTTTCCCCCAGGGGTCTGGACAAGTCAAGTTTCTCATTGTAGGCATAGACTACTTCACTAAGTGGATTGAGGCAAAGCCATTAGCTAATGCCACAGCCCAAAGAAGTCGAAAATTTCTATACAAAAACATTATCACAAGGTTTGGGGTCCCATACTCCATCACCACAGATAACGGTACTCAATTCACCGACACAGGCTTTAGAAATCTGGTAGCTGATTTAAAAATCAAGCACCAGTTCATCTCTTTGGAGCACCCACAAGCCAATGGACAAGCAGAAGCCGCCAACAAAGTCATACTAGCCGAGTTAAAACGAAGGTTACAGGACACTAAGGGAGCTTGGGCTGAAGAGCTCCCGCAAGTCCTATGGGCATACCGGACAACACCACACTCAACTACTGGAGAATCACCATTCCGACTTTCTTACAGAATGGAGGCAATGATTCTATAGAGATAGAAGAAGGATATCCTAGAATGATCCTCTATAATAAAGACATCAACTCCCAGGCTCAAAGAGAAGAGCTCGACCTACTTCCAGAAGTCCGAGAAAGAATTCGGATTAAAGAGGAAGCCTTAAAGCGTCGAATGGCTCTGAGGTATAATCGGAAGGTAGTCCAGTAGAGCTTCACCACCAATGATCTCATCTTAATCCGAAACGATATCAGAATAGTTACTACAAGGTATCCGACCTCGAGGGACGAGAGCTACCCAGGTCATGGCATGCTTGTAACCTAAGAAGGTACTATACTTAGAAAACAATAAAAGATCTTAGGTCAAGGTGCACTCTTTTTCCTGAAAAGGTTTTTTAATGAGGCACTAGGCCGAGATCTAGAAGGGTAGGCACTCATATGTATATACTCTTGTTCATATTTCTATTTTTTATTATCATTTGAATAAAGTTTTCAGATTCCCTAAAAAGTTTCCTACCAAGACGCATTAATCTAAAACGCAAAAATTCATCGTCCGATTATGAAGAGGTTGGCAAGGTAAAAACCAAATTCATCGTCCGATTACGAAGAGGTCGGCAAGGTGAAAACCAAATTCATCGTCCGATTACAAAGAAGTCGGCAAGGTGAAAACAAATTCATCGACCGATTACAGAAAGTCGGCAAGGTGAAAGCGATAGAAGCAGATTAATGCAGGAAGTTATAAAAAGTAACCCATAAAAAGCGACCTGACGAGGTCTGACTAAAAATTGATTACTAAAAATAACTTAATAAGGCCCGACAGAGAAGTCGGACCAATGAAAGGATCACTAAAAAGGGACAAAGACACCTCCAAAAGGTCCGAGCTGCTTAGCTAAAAAGGTACAAAGTCTTGCAAAAAGACATTACCTAAAAAGCAAAAGCACAAGTCAAGACGGCGCTAAAAAGTCATCCAAACAAACTATAAAGAAAAGGTTCCTTATCGGAACACTACCTAAAAAGTTGTTGGAATGTGACTAAAAAGCCCGGGTAACAAAGTCCTACAGGTCGACGTCAGCCAAGAAAAGGTGCAAGCACAATCTCAATAACAAGCCAAAAGGTTGAGAAACAACCTAAGGCTTAAAGTTCTTTGCAAAAGGGGAACAGCTCCACTCGAATGATGGAACAGGGCTACAAGGAAGTCGATAACTAAAAAGGTTCTATGAGAACACTAAAAAGTTGTTAGACAAGTTACACTGGACACCAAGGGACCACCTCACTCAAGCAAAAAGTAAGGCATGATCCAATAAGAGCCAAAGGCCACACTGCAAAGGAGGTCGGACATTACAAGTACCAAAATCCACAAAAAATATAAATGTATAATCAACATATCAGAGAAACATATCCATCGAAATAAAACATTAAAGACTCAAAAGGCCACCTAAGGGGCAGCCTTAGAGTTTAAAAGTGTTTTGTTTTTCCAAAATAAAGTTGTATAGATGCAACCAAAGTGTCAGAAAAGTCACCCACACGAAGAGTTACAAAAGATAAAAGTTCAAAAGTTCACAGGCCGGACTATGCAAATATACAAAAATCATAAGGGGTCCAAATTCTCCCCAGTAGCGGCATCCTTGGCTGAAGAAGGAGGAGCAGTCGCGAGCGAGACGGCATCAACAGTTCCATTGGGACGATTTAAGATCTGCATGTCGGGATCGGACTCTGGCTGGTCGACCTCAGAGGGGGCGAAAGAGGCTGAAGTAGCTGTAGCTTTACCTGGTGGCACAAGGAGAGGGCTTTCTTCCTCATCATCAGGGGCAAGCACTATCTTACCGTACTTCACCACATTATCCAAGCTGAAGAGAGTCAGGTCAAGCTCAGGGGCAAGAACTCAGACCTGGGCCTTCAAATTTTCATAGGCATCCATCACACTATCTACCAGATGACCCTGGAGCTCGGCATAATCCGCTTGGGCAGAATCAAGCCTCTCCTTAAACTCCAACAGCTCGGCATAAGTGCAGGTAGAGCTCTCCTTGTAGTTTTTTGCCGTCTCTCCAGCCAGATTTACAGCAGCCTCAGCAGCAGTAGCCCGCGCTTCTCCCTCTCCATATCCAGTTCCAACTTTGCCACCTTAGCGTCAAGCTCATCCTTCAGACACTTGATTCTATTGAATTCGGACTTGGCATCCATCATAAAGGCTTTAGTCGCATGGACCGGAGAACCCTGGACCGTACAGAACAAAGCCACACCCATATAGGCCATCCAAATACTATTGCTTGTGATGAAATCCAAGTGACGAAGGATGGACACGTCATCCATTGGAAGTTGGCCTTAAGGAGCAATCTGTTCATCAACAAACTCTACGGCGTCAAAATCCTGGGCATCCAAGTTATAAGGACCAACAGTCTTTTGCTTTTTCGGAGGAGGACCAGTAGTAGGAGAAGAGGTAGCTCCAGAAGATGGTTGAACTGGGTCAGAAGGAAAAATCCAAACTTGAGGAGTCGGAATGGTCTTTCTCGACCTAGACGCATCAGAAGTCAGCTGTTTTGGAGGCACTTGAGAAGATCCCCCATCCTCTGTAGCCTTGGCCGATATGTTTTGAGCAGCAGACGCCTTCTTCGCCCTACGAAAGGCTTTCATGGAGTCCGTAGATTTCACCATCTCTGCAAACATAAACCAAGAAAACAAGTCACAAACAGAAAGGGGTAAAATTCAACCACAAAGTAAAACTATAGAAAAGAAGTCAGCCACTACCCAGTTCAGCACGAAGGAGGGAAGGATCTCATAGAAACTTCTTCGTGTCGAGATGAGGAGGCTCTCCCTAACTCTCCTCTAACACACTCACAAAAGCCTGTTCAACCTTATCCAGGCTCTCCCAAGAATACTTAGTAGCAACTACATCTTTTTGCCAACACAAAGGAAAAGTTGGCTCGTTATTTTCATCTAAAAAGAAAGGGTGGACGTCTTCAACAGCTCAGACTTTAAAGTAGTAGTTCTTAAAGTCCCAAAAAGATTCATCATACATAGAAAACACCTTTTTTCCCTGGGTAGCTCAGAACGAGACCCAAGAAGCCTTTTTCTTGGCTACTCCAGGTTTGGTCAACACGAATAGATAAAGGAAAAGAGATATGGAAGGTCGGACACCCAACTCTTGACACAGTAGCTGAAAAATCTTAATGAAGGCCCAGGAATTCGGATGAAGCTAGGAAGGGGCTACGTTGCAAGATTACAACAGGTCGGTCTCAAAAGCAGTAAAAGGGATTGTGATATTCAACAAACTAAAGAAATAGTCATAGACATAGAAAAAGGGCCATTCTCCCTAAGTTAAGGATGGAAAGCTAACCCTCTCCTCAAAGTCAGGCGACACCGATTCATACTTTTTCTCCTCGTCCCTATTACTGCAAACCCTATGGAACCTCCTAAGTCTCACACAATACTCGGGGTCAGCCACTGTAACACACATTAGGACTATAGAGTCCAGCCAGTCAGACATGCCTTCAGAAACTTTCAAAGACATCTCAACAATATTTTTTTGGGAAGACATAGGCCAACTACCCCTACAGAAAGAAAAAGAAAAATAGGATTACTACCAAACAACTCGAGCAAATAAGGAAACAACTCGGACAATAAAAGTAAACAGCAAGTGTCAGATACGACGGTAAAAGGGAAACCCCAGGACTTACACCAAATTCCAGGGGCACCCTTTGGAGGCAATAACAAGGCAAGAATTCAGGAAAGGGAAGTCGACAGTTTATACCCTAACACCCCTCAATAGAAAATACAAAAAGTTCAACTCTTTTCTGGTAATGTCACTCCATACAAACAGCAAGAAAACCACCATCATCAACTGACCATGCAAAAATCATCAAAGCTACAATCTTTTTTCTACCAACAGTTCAACAAAGGCTAAAACTTTGTACAAGAATATGTCATGCAAGGATAAAAAAAAAAGCGACAAACAAAAAACCCTACAGAAAGCAAGATTACCAAAAAGAACGCATTTTCCTCAAACAGGAGCAAGTAAAGGGAATCGCAGCATTGATCAAAAATAAAAAGATGCAATCTTTGGTAGAAAGAATCAAGCTTTTCAAAACAGACTTGGTGAAAACAAAAAATTTCGCAAATATGCAGTATAAAGGCTATCATCAAAATGAAAAATGGAGGAAGAAATACCAACCTGTAAAGAAAGAGGGAACAAGCGCGAAGGAAGAGGCAACAATTGAAATCTGCACCAGCGAACACTCTCAAGCAGAGAAGACAGAGAGCTTTAGGGCGTGAGAAAACAGATAAAAGAAGCACTTAAGCGGATAAAGAAGCAAAGAGCAAAGAGAAAAGAAACTGAAAGATGATGCTTTGAAATTCAAAATGAAATGTAAAAGAGGGAAAGAAGGAAATGGCAAGAGAGAAGTTAATGGGCTTTAAACCCTCGCACATTTCCAAGAAAAGCACAACGCGCGCTACAATTAAAAAGGGAAGAGAAATGCTTCGTATTCAAGGAGTCCGAACAGGAGATCGACTCAAAGCAAAATGCTCGAACTCGACTTCCTCAAAGGGTCGAAGTCTAAAGACACGACCTTACGGGTAAGATCGAGCCCAAGCAGGGGCACTGTTCATACCACGGGTCGAGCTACGTGACCCAAGTTGACTTCAGACAGGAACGTCCGACCTCTTAAAGGTTGGATGGCCACCGACCTCTCCCTTAAAGAGGTCGGCCAAATCATTATAAAGGCCCAAGTAGGCCCAAACAGAGGGACATAGCCCACTTCAAAGGCGGCTGGCCTAGAAGATAAGATAACTTCACTCAAAGATAAGATAAGATAACTAACTTACCTTATCTAGAAAGGTCAGCCCACACCACTATAAATACACTGGAGCACCCAGGTATAACTCATACTCTTATTCTACACAAAAACCTGCTTAAAGCCCATGCTAACTTAAGTATCGGAGTCTCTTACAGGTACCACCACCCTCCGGTAATCAAGGATCAGCAGCACCACCAAAGTCAACAAGTCGGACACGACAGTTCCGGCCACCACAGCAGATCTCATCCAAGATCGACCTTCGGTTTCAGGTAACCCTCGGAATACTATGCGTATGCACAAATCCTATTTTTCACGGTTTGACCTTCCCGGCAAGCTTGTAAACTTCCAAAACTATTATTTTGATAAAAACTCACTATTTTAAACTATTGAACAATCCTCTGATTCTCCAAACTTCTAAAGATTCTGACTAAAATTTATTAGTAAGGTTTTGAGTCACGAAGTAAGGGTTAGCGAGTGGAAGAAGATAGAAATGGGCATCGGAAAAGTTGAAGAAGGGGATACCTGATTTGATGAGAGTGGTAAAAGTAATGAATGAGATATAATGAGAATTGTGGTGATATTATGAGCTGATAATGAAGGAGTTGTGATTGTGAGGATGGATGAGTAATTTCTATCCAAGTTATGATTATGAGTTAAGATAATGAGATATGATTAATGATGAAAACTGATTTTAATTATGTATTATTTCGAAAGGTCGAGTTATGACGGTGAGGGTAGATGAATAATTCCTATCCGAGCTATGTTTGTAGGTATAGACGAGTAATTCCTATATGATGTGTAATGTCGAGGGTAGACGAGCAATTCCTATCCAAGAATAGACAAGTAATTCCTATTCAAGTCCTGGCCTATGCATAAACGAGTAATCCCTATCTGAGTTAAGGATGTGGCACCTGCTTGGGTGGACGGGTAATGCCTACCACGATTTTGGTGAAACGCCGGCATGGGAGGACAAGTAATGCATGTCCCGTGTTGTGGTGTTCTGTCCAAGGTTAGCTACCAGGACATGTCGGGTTGGCTATATAACCGACAGATGAGACTCATCAGCCATAGGGCAGGCATGCATCATATGCATTTGTTTGTTTGTTTGAATGTGCTTTACTTGGGTTTGCCTATTTGATTATTTATGCTTAATTGCTATATGCTCTATCTGCTGTATTTGTATCCTACTTGTGTTTGATTTGTTTGTAGTGTTTGTCTGTGCATCAAAGTTTTTGAGGGTTTTGGAGGAAGGCAGAAAGTAGGGCTGATGAGCAGATAATTTATACGCTTTTTGGCATTGTTTTTAGGTAGTTTTTATATGTTTTAGTCACTTTTTATTATATTTTTATTAGTTTTTAAATAAAAATTACATTTCTGGACTTTACTATGAGTTTGTGTGTTTTTCTGTAATTTCAGGTAATTTCTGGCTGAAATTGAGGGACCTGAGCAAAAATCTGATTCAGAGGCTGAAAAAGGACTGCAGATGCTGTTGGATTCTGACCTCCCTACACTCAAAGTAGATTTTCTGGAGCTACATAAGTCCAATTGGTGTGCTCTCAATTGCCTTAGAAAGTAGACATCTAGGGCTTTCCAGCAATATATAATAGTCCATACTTTGCTCAAGGATAGATGACGTAAACTGGCGTTCAACGCCAGTTCCATGTTACATTCTGGCGTTAAACGCCAGAAACAGGTTACAAGTTGGAGTTAAACGCCAGAAACAGGTTACAACCTGGCGTTTAACTCTAGAAACAGCCTAGACACGTGTGAAGCTCAAGTCTCAGCCCCAGAACACACCAAGTGGGCCTCGGAAAGGGATTTCTTCACTATCTATCATAGTTTACTCAATTCCTGTAAACCTAGGTTACTAGTTTAGTATTTAAACAACTTTTAGAGATTTATTTTGGACCACATGATATTTCTAGATCTGAACTTTGTACTCTTTGACGGCATGAGTCTCTAAACTCCATTGTTGGGGGTGAGGAGCTCTGCTGTGTCTCGATGAATTAATGCAATTATTTCTGTTTTCTATTCAAACACGCTTGTTTCTATCTAAGATGTTCATTCGCACTTCAATATGATGGATGTGATGATCCGTGACACTCATCACCATTCTCAACCTATGAACGCGTGCCTGACAACCACTTCTGTTCTACCTACGATTGAATGAGTATCTCTTGGATTCCTTAATCAGAATCTTCGTGGTATAGGCTAGAATCCATTGGCAGCATTCTTGAGAATCCGAAAAGTCTAAACCTTGTCTGTGGTATTCCGAGTAGGATTTAGGAATTGAATGACTGTGACGAGTTTCAAACTCACAAGGGTTGGGCGTAGTGACAGACGCAAAAGGATCAATGGATCCTATTCCAGCATGAGTGAGAACCGATAGATGATTAGCCGTGCGGTGACAGCACACCTGGACCATTTTCACTGAGAGGACGGATGGTAGCTATTGACAACGGTGATCCACCAACACACAGCTTGCCATAGGAGCAACCTTGCGTGCGTGAAGAAGAAGACAGGGGAAAAGTAGAGATTCAGAAGACAAAGCATCTCCAAAACTCCAACATATTCTCCATTACTACATAACAAGTATTTAATTCATGCTCTTTTATTTTTTGCAATCCAAACTGATAATTATAATTGATATCCTGACTAAGAATTACAAGATAACCATAGATTGCTTCAAGCCAACAATCTCCGTGGGATTCGACCCTTACTCACGTAAGGTATTACTTGGACGACCCAGTGCACTTGCTGGTTAGTGGTACGAGTTGTGAAAAGTGTGATTTACAATTCGTGCACCAAGTTTTTGGCACCGTTGCCGGGGGTTGTTCGAGTTTGGACAACTGACGGTTTATTTTGTTGCTTAGATTAGGAAAAATTTTTCTTTTTGGTTTAGAGTCTTCTATTATTGTTTTTGGTTGAAATTTTTTTTAAAAAAAATCCTTATTTTCTCTTTTTAAATTTTTCGAAAATTTTATAAACTGATAATTAAGTTTTTCTATTTGAGTTTAGTTTCATATTTTAAGTTTGGTGTCAATTGCATGTTTTTATTTTCTTTTAAATTTTCGAAATTGTGTTCATTGTTCTTTCTTAATCTTCAAGTTGTTCTTGTTTATTTTCCTTGTTTGATCTTTAGTTTTTCTTGTTTTGTGATTTTTTCTTGTTTTTCTTGTGCATTTTCGAATTATTAGTATCTAAAAAAATAATATATATATATATATATATATATATATATATATATATATATATATATATATATAATAGTTTTTCTCTGTTGCTCTTTTGAGTCTTTCTTTCTAAAATGTTTTCAAAAATAATCTTTCTTTGATTAAATCTTGTGTCAAGCTTTAAGTTTGGTGTTTTCTTGTTAGTTCTTATTTAATTTTCAAAAATTTATTTTTGGTTTTCTAAAAATTTTAAGTTTGGTGTTCTTTTCTTATGTTCTTGAGTCCTTTGAGTCTTTGAATTTTTGTTCTTCATGTTCTTGTGAATCTTCAAGGAGTTCTTGAGTCTTGCTTGTGTTTTGATCTCAAAATTTTTATATTTGGTGTTCCTTGGTGTTTTCTCTCCAAATTTTCGAAAATAAGGAGCATTAGATCTAAAATATTTTAAGTTTTGTGTCTTTTTATTGTTTTTCTCTTTCCTCATTAAATTCAAAAATATCTTTTCTTTTTAATCTAAATTGAATTTTTCGAATTTTCCTTTTAAAAATTCAGATTTTATTTTAAAATTTTTATTTTATCTTATATTAAGTTTTAAAATTTCAAAATTCAAATCTTTTTCAAAAAAATCATATCTTTTTCAAAAACTTATCTTATCTTATTTCAAATTTCAAAACTTTTTTAATTTAAATTCCTTATCTTCTCTTACCTAGCTTATCTTATCTTTTCTTATCTCAAATCTTAAAATCAAATCTTTTTCATATCTTTTCTTTTTTTTATTTATTTATTTATTTTATTTTATTTTCTTACAAGAATCTTTAATTTTAAGACATATCTTTTTCAAAACTTCCTAACCAATTTTCCTCTCTTCATTTTTTTCGAAAATCCTTACCCTTTATTTTTCAAATCTTTTTAATTAATTAATTATTTTAGTTTTCAATTTCCTTTTAATTTTTGAACTTATATTCGAATTTTGACTTATTTTATTTTATTTTATTTTATTTTAATTTCGGTTTCCAAAAAAAAAATTTAAATCCACATCATCTCCCTTTCTCCATCATGGACAAAAGTGAAAATGAACAGTCCAAAAGGACTCTGGGGTCATATGCTAACCCCACTACTGCTTCATATGGGAGTAGTATCTGTATACCCTCCATCGGAGTCAGTAGTTTTGAGTTGAATCCTCAGCTCATTATCATGGTGCAGCAAAGTTGCCAGTATTTCGGTCTTCCACAGGAAGAACCTACAGAGTTTCTGGCACAGTTTTTACAAATTGCTGACACAGTACATGATAAGGAAGTAGATCAGGATGTCTACAGATTATTACTATTTCTATTTACTGTAAAAGACCAAGCTAAGAGGTGGTTAAATAACCAACCTAAGGCTAGCATAAGGACACAGAAACAACTGTCAGAAAAATTCCTGAATCAATATTTCCCTCCAAAACGGATGACACAGCTAAGGCTGAACATCCAAGGCTTTAAACAAGGAGATAATGAATCTCTTTATGATGCCTGGGAGAGATACAGAGAGATACTAAGAAAATGCCCCTCTGAAATGTTTTCAGAGTGGGTGCAGTTAGACATCTTCTATTATAGGCTTACAGAGAAAGCTCAGATGTCTTTGGACCACTCAGCTGGTGGATCTATACACATGAGGAAGACAATTGAAGAAGCTCAAGAGCTCATTGATACAGTTGCCAGAAATCAGCATCTGTACCTAAGTAGTGAGTCTTCCATGAAAAAAGAGGCTAAAATAGTAACTGCTGAACTCAGTCATGCAGAACAAGTTACTGAATTCAATCAACAATTAGATTTTCTAACAAAACAGCTAGCTGAATTCAAGGAGATACTACAAGACACAAGAATGGCTAATATGAATATGGAAGTACAGTTAAAGCAAACAAAACAGCAGTTATCAAAACAAATAACAGAAGAGTGCCAAGCAGTTCAATTAAGAAGTGGGAAAACATTAAATACCTCACTTCAAAGCAGCAGGAAGCTAAGAAATGAACAAACTGCCACCTAAAATCCCTCTGAGGACAGTAAGAGCCCAGAGAGGAATAATTTTGGCGCTCAAACGCCAGCAAAGGGTGAAGAGCTGGCGTTAAACGCCCAACCCATGCTCAGTTCTGGCGTTCAAACGCCACAAACAGGCAAGGAGTTGGCGTTAAACGCCCAATGGAAGCTCAGTTCTGGTGTTCAAACGCCAGAAACAGGTAGGAAGTTGGCGTCCAACGCCAATCAAGCTTCCAACCCTGGCATTCAAACGCCAGTGAGGGATCAGACACACACAAGTGCTGATAACAACCCCTCTAAAAAGGCTTCTCCAACCACTTCTATAGGAAATAAACTTGCAGCAACCAAGGTTGAGGAATACAAAGCCAAGATGCCTTATTCTCAAAAACTCCGCCAAGAGGAGCAGGATAAGCAATTTGCCCGCTTTGCAGACTATCTCAGGACTCTTGAAATAAAGATTCCGTTTGTAGAGGCACTTGAGCAAATACCCTCTTATGCCAATTTTATGAAAGATATCTTGAGTCATAAGAAGGATTGGAGAGAAACTGAAAGAGTTCTCCTCACTGAAGAATGCAGTGCAATTATTCTGAAAAGCTTCCCAGAAAAGCTTAAAGATCCCGAGAGCTTTATGATACCATGCATATTAGAGGGTAATTGCACCAAGACAGCTTTATGTGATCTTGGGGCAAGCATCAACCTAATCCCTGCATCCACTATCAGAAAGCTTGGCTTGACTGAAGAGGTCAAACCAACCCAGATCTGTCTTTAACTTGCTGATGGCTCCATTAAATACCCATCAGGCATAATTGAGGACATGATTGTCAAGGTTGGGCCATTTGCCTTCCCTACTGACTTTGTAGTGCTAGAAATGGAGGAGCACAAGAGTGCAACTCTCATTCTAGGAAGACCATTCCTAGCAACTGGACGAACCCTCATTGACGTCCAAAAAGGGGAGATAACACTGAGAGTCAATGAGGATGAGTTTAAGTTGAATGTTGTCAAAGCTATGCAACATCTAGACACATTAGATGACTGCCTGAGCGTTGATATTATTGACTCCCTGGTGGAAGAGGTCAATATGAATGAGAGTCTCGAATCAGAGCTAGAGGACATTTTTAAAGATGTTCAGCCTGATCTGGAGGATTCAGAGGAATTGAAAGAGCCTCTGAAACTTCCTCAGGAAGAGGAAAAACCTCCTAAACCTGAGCTCAAATCATTACCACCATCCCTGAAATATACATTTCTGGGAGAAGGTGACACTTTTCCGGTGATCATAAGCTCTGCTTTAAATCTCCTGGAAGAGGAAGCGCTACTTCAAGTGCTAAGGACACACAAGACAGCTCTTGGGTGGTCCATAAGTGACCTTAAGGCCATCAGTCCAGCAAGATGCATGCACAAGATCCTATTGAAGGATGATGCTAAGCCAGTGGTTCAACCACAGAGATGGCTAAATCCAGCCATAAAGGAAGTGGTGCAGAAAGAGGTCACCAAGTTACTGGAGGCTGTCATTATTTATCCTATTCCTGATAGCCCCTGGGTGAGCCCTGTCCAAGTTGTCCCCAAAAAGGGAGGCATGACAGTGGTTCATAATGAAAAAAATGAACTGGTTCCTACAAGAACAGTTACAGGGTGGCGCATATGTATTGACTATAGAAGGCTCAATACAGCCACCAGAAAGGATCATTTTCCTTTACCATTCATAGACCAGATGCTAGAAAGATTAGCAGGTCATGATTATTACTGCTTTTTGGATGGCTATTCAGGCTACAACCAAATTGCAGTAGATCCCCAGGATCAAGAGAAAACAGTATTCACATGTCCATCTGGAGTATTTGCCTACAGAAAGATGCCATTTGGGCTGTGTAATGCACCTGCAACCTTTCAGAGATGCATGCTCTCTATTTTCTCTTATATGGTGGAAAAATTTCTGGAAGTCTTCATGGATGACTTCTCAGTATATGGAGACTCATTCAGCTCCTGTCTTGATCACCTGACACTGGTTCTCAAAAGATGCCAAGAGACTAACCTGGTTTTAAACTGGAAGAAATGTCACTTTATGGTGACTGAAGGGATTGTCCTTGGGCACAAGATTTCGAACAAGGGAATAGAGGTGGATCAAGCTAAGGTAAAGGTAATTGAAAAATTACCACCACCTGCCAATGTTAAGACAATCAGAAGCTTTCTGGGGCATGTAAGATTCTATAGGAGGTTTATAAAGGATTTTTCAAAAATGACAAAACCTCTGAGCAATCTGCTAGCTGCTGACACGCCATTTGTATTTGACACAGAGTGTCTGCAGGTGTTTGAAACTCTGAAAGCTAAGCTGGTCACAGCACCAGTTATTTCTGCACCAGACTGGACATTACCATTTGAACTAATGTGTGATGCCAGTGACCATGCCATTGGTGCAGTACTGGGACAGAGGCATAACAAGCTTCTGCATGTCATTTATTATGCTAGCCGCATTTTAAATGATGCCCAAAAAAATTACACAACCACAAAAAAAGAATTGCTTGCAGTGGTTTATGCCATTGACAAGTTTAGATCATACTTAGTAGGATCAAAAGTGATTGTGTATACTGACCATGCTGCTCTTAAATATCTACTCACAAAACATTATTCAAAACCCAGGCTCATAAGATGGGTGTTGCTTCTGCAAGAGTTTGAATAGAAATAAGAGATAGAAAAGGGACAGAGAATCAAGTAGCTGATCACCTGTCCCGGATAGAACCAGCAGCAGGAGCATCCCTCCCTCCTACTGAGATCTCTGAAACCTTTCTGGATGAGCAATTGTTTGCTATTCAGGAAGCTCTGTGGTTTGCAGACATTGCAAACTATAAGACACAAGGTTCTCCTTCTGTAACCATGGAGAGGAAGCATGAAAAGCTTCTCTCAATACAGAGTCAAATAAAACCCCCACATTCAAGCTCTAAGTTTGGTGTTGGGAGGCCACAACCAAACTCTAAGTTTGGTGTTGAGAGGCCCCAACCCTATTCTAATTATCTGTGAGGCTCCATGCGAGCTCACTGTCAAGCTATTGACAATAAAGAAGCGCTTATTGGGAGGCAACCCAATTTTTACTTATCTATGTTAATTTTCTGTTTTCTATTTTTATTTTATGTTTTCTTTAGAATGATGATCATGTGGAGTCACAAAAATCATAGCAAAGTCAAAAACAGCATTAAAATAGCTCACCCTGGAGGAAGAGCTTACTGGCGTTTAAACGCCAGTAAGAAGCATCAGACTGGCGTTTAACGCCAGAAAGAAGCATCAAGCTGGCGTTAAACGCCAGAAACAAGCACCAAGTTGGCGTTCAACGCCAAGAAAGGGGAAAAGCTGGCGTTTAACTCCAGAAACAAGCAGCAGTCTGGCATTAAACGCCAGGATTGCACACTAAGGGCGTTTCGCATGCCTCAATGGAGCAGGGATGCTAAGTCCTTGACCCCTCAGGATTTGTGGACCCCACAGGATCCCCACCTACCTCACCATTCCAATTCAAACCATTCCCCTCCCATACCCACCCATTCACACTTCTCCTTCTACTCCCTTCTATCTTCTTTTGCTCGAGGACGAGCAAATATTTTAAGTTTGGTGTAGAAAAAAGCGTTGCTTTTTGTTTTTCCATAACCATCTATGGCACCTAAGGCCGGAGAAACCTCTAGAAAGAGGAAAAGGAAGGCAATTGCTTCCACCCCCGAGTCATGAGAGATGGAGAGGTTCATCTCAAGGGTCCATAGTTCAGTGGTAGAGCATTTGACTGCAGATCAAAGGGCTATGAGGGAGGAGCAACAAAGACAAGGAAGAGACATAGAGGAGCTCAAGAGCACCATTGGTTCTTCAAGAAGAGGAAGACGCCACCCTCACTAAGGTGGACCCGCTCCTTAATCTCCTTGTTCTTATTTCTCTATTTTTCGTTTACTATGCTTTATGTTTATTTATGTTTGGGTCTTATTACATGATCACTAGTATCTAAGTGTATATGTCTTAAAGATATGAATGTCCTATGAATCCATCACCTTTCTTAAATGAAAAATATTTTCTGAAAAAGCAAAAGAAGTACATGAATTTTGAATTTTAAAATAGTTTAATTATTTTGGTGTGGTGGCAATACTTTTTGTTTTCTGAATGAATGCTTGAACAGTGCATATGTCTTTTGAATTTGTTATTTATGAATGTTAAAATTGTTGGCTCTTGAAAGAATGATAAAAAAGGAGAAATGTTATTTGATAATCTGAAAAATCATAAAAATAATTCTTGAAGCAAGAAAAAGCAGTGAAGAACAAAGCTTGCAGAAAAAAATACGAAAAAAAAAGAGAGCAAGAAAAAGAAAAAGCAAGCAGAAAAAGCCAAAAGCTCTTTAAACCAAAAGGCAAGAGCAAAAAGCCAATAGCCCTTAAAACCAAAAGGCAAGGGTAATAAAAAGGATCCAAGGCTTTGAGTATCAGTGGATAGGAGGGCCTAAAAGAATAAAATCCTGGCCTAAGCGGCTAAACCAAGCTGTCCCTAACCATGTGCTTGTGGCGTGAAGGTGTCAAGTGAAAACTTGAGACTGAGCAGTTAAAGTCGAGGTCCAAAGCAAAAACAAAGTGTGCTTAAGAACCCTGGACACCTCTAATTGGGGACTTTAGCAAAGCTGAGTCACAATCTGAAAAGGTTCACCCAGTTATGTGTCTGTGGCATGTGTGTATCCGGTGGTAATACTGGAAAACAGAGTGCTTAGGGCCATGGCCAAGACTCATAAAGTAACTGTGTTCAAGAATCAACATACTGAACTAGGAGAATCAATAACACTATCTGAATTCTGAGTTCCTATAGATGCCAATCATTCTGAACTTCAAAGAATAAAGTGAGATGCCAAAACTGTTCAGAAGCAAAAATCTAATAGCCTCGCTCATCTAATTAAGACTGATCTTCATAGATGTTTTTAGAATTCATTGTATATTCTCTTCTTTTTATCCTACTTTGTTTTTGGTTGCTTGGGGACAAGCAACAATTTAAGTTTGGTGTTGTGATGAGCAGATAATTTATACGCTTTTTGGCATTGTTTTTAGGTAGTTTTTAATAGGTTTAATTACTCTGTTGGTCCCTATAGTTTCGTGAAATTTTCAATTAGGTCCCTATACTTTTTTTCTTTTTAATTGAGTCCCTGCACTAATTTTTTTTTTCAATTAAGTCCTTCTTAGTAGTAATTGGTTTAATTTTATAGGGACCAAACTAAAAAAAAGAATTGGTATAGGGACCTAGATAAAAGGAAAAAAAAGTGTAGGGACCCAATTAAAAAAAATTTTGGTGCAAGGACTCAATTAAAAGGAAAAAAAGTATAGGGACCTAATTGAAAATTTCACAAAACTATAAGGACCAACAGAGTAATTAAACCTTTTTAATATGTTTTAGTCACTTTTTATTATATTTTATTAGTTTTTAAATAAAAATCACATTTCTAGACTTTACTATAAGTTTGTGTGTTTTTCTGTGATTTTAGGTAATTTCTGACTGAAATTGAGGGACCTGAGCAAAAATCTGATTCAGAGGCTGAAAAAGGACTGCAGACGCTGTTGGATTCTGACCTCCCTGCATTCAAAGTGCATTTTTTGGAGGTACAGAAGTCCAAATGGTGCGCTCTCAATTGCGTTAGAAAGTAGACATCCAGGGCTTTCCAACAATATATAATAGTCCATACTTTGATCAAGGATAGATGACGTAAACTGGCGTTCAACGCCAGTTCCATGTTGCATTCTGGCGTTAAACGCCAGAAACAGGTTACAAGTTGGAGTTAAACGCCAGAAACAGGTTACAACCTGGCGTTTAACTCTAGAAACAGCCTAGGCACGTGTGAAGCTCAAGTCTCAGCCCCAGCACACATCAAGTGAGCCCCGGAAGTGGATTTCTGCACTATCTATCATAGTTTACTCAATTCCTGTAAACCTAGGTTACTAGTTTAGTATTTAAACAACTTTTAGAGATTTATTTTGGACCGCATGACATTTCTAGATCTGAACTTTGTACTCTTTGATGGCATGAGTCTCTAAACTCCATTTTTGAGGGTGAGGAGCTCTACTGTGTCTCGATGAATTAATGCAATTATTTCTGTTTTCTATTCAAACACGCTTATTTCTATCTAAGATGTTCATTCGCACTTCAATATGATGGATGTGATGATTCGTGACACTCATCACCATTCTCAACCTATGAACACGTGCCTGACAACCACTTCTGTTCTACCTTCGATTGAATGAGTATCTCTTGGATTCCTTAATCAGAATCTTCGTGGTATAGGCTAGAATCCATTGGCAGCATTCTTGAGAATCCGGAAAGTCTAAACCTTGTCTGTGGTATTCTGAGTAGGATTCAGGGATTGAATGACTGTGACGAGCTTCAAACTCACAAGGGTTGGGCGTAGTGACAGACACAAAAGGATCAATGGATCCTATTCCAGCATGAGTGAGAACCGACAGATGATTAGTCGTGCAGTGACAGCGCACCTGGACCATTTTCACTGAGAGGACGGATGGTAGCCATTGACAACGGTGATCCACCAACACACAGCTTGCCATAGGAGGAACCTTGCGTGCGTGAAGAAGAAGACAGGGGGAAAGCAGAGATTCAGAAGACAAAGCATCTCTAAAACTCCAACATATTCTCCATTACTGCATAACAAGTATTTAATTCATGCTCTTTTATTTTTCGCAATCCAAACTGATAATTATAATTGATATCCTGACTAAGAATTACAAGATAACTATAGATTGCTTCAAGCTAACAATCTCCGTGGGATTCGACCCTTACTCACGTAAGGTATTACTTGGACGACCCAGTGCACTTGCTGGTTAGTGGTACGAGTTGTGAAAAGTGTGATTTACAATTCGTGCACTAAGGGCTGAAGTTAAAAAGGAATTAGTAATAAGAACCTTAGAGAACCACCCTATTTATGGTCTCTGTTTTAAATTTTTAATATTTAAATCTAAGTGTCGGAGTTCTAGGATTGCCTCTGGCTTTTTTGGGACCTTATATCTTATGTATGCGGCACCACTACCATGCTGAGAACCTCCGGTTCTCATTCCATACGTGTTGTTGTTTTTCAAATGCAGGTTGAGATGCCCCACATTGTGTTTTTCGGAGACTCTAATGAAGCGAAGAACTCTTGGGATTCAGGGTTGTATTTTATTTATATTTATATATGTATATAGATCCTCTACCTTGTATTTTTTGTTTGTCCCTCTTAGAGGTTGACTCGGAGAAACAGGTTATCGGTTTTCTAGATTTGGGTTACTTTGGGATGTATATATATGTATATGTATACTCTGGTCAGTCTTTGCTTCGCAGGCTGAGCCTAGAGCTTGTTAATTGTGTTTTTGGAACTCTAATCTTATATATTTATATTATCTTTTCCGTTCAATCTTATCCACCTTTCTACTTTTATCCGATCGTGAGTGTTGCATTGTTCTGCTTGTATTTTGTTCAGTAACCTTTTTTTTTCAAAGGCTCTTAGATAAAACCTTTTTTTCTATCTATATTATATATATAATTTTACTTTTGGAGGTCGTAATACCTCACCACCTCAATTTTATGACTTAAGCATAAGACTCTGTGTAGTAGAGTATTACAGGTACGGACGGGTTGGGTACCCGCGTATTCGGGAACTCCTGCTAAGTCTAACCACGTATTGATGCTCCATTTATTAAGGATTTACCGCTAGCCAATGGATTGCTACACACACAAGGCGAGATTCTAACTACTAATAGTTGTTTAAGTGGACGAGTGAGATGATCACTAAACAAACTCAAATTGATTAAAACAAATACTAATTATTTTTAATATTTTAATATTAAAAATCCTGAGAGATTGATTTTAATTATAACTTTGTAAAATATTTATAATAATAATTATTATATATATTTTATTTAATTTTTTAATAAAATTTTTTATATAATTTTATGCTTTATCCTGTACAGAATACGAAAACATACACTAATTTTTTTTAAGTTATCAACATCAATAGAATTGTTCATCAAAGTATTTCTTTTTAAATTACTACAAAGAATAAAAGATAGTTTTTAATTAGCAAATAATTTTGGAATAAAAATAAAATTTATAATATAATATAACACAAGTTCAAGTTCCTATATTATTTTAGAGGAATATATTTTATATTAATGTTTTCAATATCAAAAGCTATGGTAATACTTTTTTTTATGTTAATAAGTCAAAAGATGATTTTTAATGAATTTTAAAACACCGTTTATCATTCCATTTTAAATTCATAAATTTGTAAAAACATAAATTTTTTTAAAATTTGAATTAAAACACAATCTAAATTTCTATTTTTATTAGTTTTAATCTCTTGATATCTTATTTGAATTCAAATGAGGATATTTTCTCATTGATATTTATATTTTAAAGTTAATGAAAGTAAAAAACAATCGATAAACATATCTATTTTTTGTTATTCTAATTTTGCTGAAATAATTTTTTCTCTATTTCGTAGGCAGCAAAGCAAAATTAAATGACGATCAAATTAAGAAATAATACGTAAAATAATAAATATTTGTATTTTTTTATAAAATGGTAAGTTTTTCTTCGTGGTTGTTTACCTAAATAAAGTCATAAAAAATTATAAGGAGGGAGTGACATTAGGGTGCAGTTCTCTTATGATGTTGCGTACTTGCCGTCTAGATTCTCTCGATGCACTGAAGAATCTTGTGTTGATGAATGATGCAGAATTTTTCAAAATCATAACTCGACAAGTGCACCAATCGTATCAAGTAATATCACAGTGAGTGAGTTATCGTTCTGATAAGGATTAAAGGACTAAGAAATAATGATTAATTGACTATTCTAATTAGACAAATCAATAAACAGAGGAATGAATGACAAATTAAAGTAAACGTGTAAACAGAGGCAATAAAATAGCAAAGAGTGAGTGAACGAAGATAATAATCATGAGGATGTTAAGGTTTATTTATTTGAGGCATGCAAAGATCAATCACGATAAATCATAATTAATCAAATTCTAATTTTTTGGCAATACAAATTCTCTTTAACCTAATTAATCGCTAATTTCTTAGACAATTATTTAAGAAAAGAGGTTAAGCACAATTCTGGTTTAGTTTCAAATAAGATTCAAGAATAGTCCTTAGGTTGAATTATATGTCACTTATCCAAGCTAGTCCAAAATAATTGAAACTTACAAGAAAGAATGATTTCCTCTAATTCGAATTTTATGTCGCTTATTCAAATTAGAGCAATTGAAAATCACAAAGTGTCACACACTCTTTGAAATACTATTCCTAATTAAATAAAAAAATAGTGAGAGAGTGCAAGCTAATTGCAATATTACTTTTTCCAAAATAATATTTAGAATTCAAAATGGAGTTAGAATGTTTTCAACAATTCTAAATCTTTAGAGATGAAAAACGAAAACTCAATCATGAAATAGATCAAAGCATAAACCTCAAATAAAGTAAAACACTTAGATTAATAATTCGTAAAAAAATGAACAGAGCTCCTAACCTTAACAAAGGAGATTAGTTGCTCATGATGCAAAAGTGGTGCACGAATTACGAATCACACTTTTCACAACGCGTACCACTAACCAGCAAGTGCACTGGGTCGTCCAAGTAATACCTTACGTGAGTAAGGGTCGAATCCCACGGAGATTGTTGGTTTGAAGCAATCTATGGTTATCTTGTAAATCTTAGTCAGGAAGTCAATTATGTTTATCAATTGAATTGTGAGTAACCAGTAGAGCATAAATTAAAAATTACTTGTTGTGCAGTAATGGAGAATATGTTGGAGTTTTGGAGATGCTTTGTCTTCTGAATCTCTGCTTTCCTCTGTCTTCTTGTTCACACACGCACGTCCCCCTATGGCAAGCTGTGTGTTGGTGGATCACCGTTGTCAATGGCTACCTTCCGTCCTCCCAGTGAAAACTACGCTCACGCGCTCTGTCACAGCACGGCTAATCACCGGTTGGTTCTCGATCCGGTTGGAATAGGATTTACTATCCTTTTGCGTCTGTCACTAACGCCCAACCTTCAAGAGTCTGAAGCTCGTCACAGTCATTCAATCCTTGAATCCTACTCGGAATACCACAGACAAGGTTTAGACTTTCCGGATTCTCATGAATGCTACCATCAGTTCTAGCTTATACCACGGAGATTCTGATTAAGGAATCTAAGAGATACTCATTCAATCGTATATAGAACGGAGGTGGTTGTCAGGCACACGTTCATGATTTGAGGAAGGTGATGAGTGTCACAGCTCATCACCTCCATCACAGTTAAGCGCGAATGAACATCTTAGATAGGAACAAGCGTGTTTGAATGGAAAACAGAAATACTTGCATTAATTCATCGAGACACAGCAGAGCTCCTCACCCCCAACAATGGGGTTTAGAGACTCATGCCATCAGAGAATACAAAGTTTAGATCTGAAATGTCATGAGATACAAAATAAGTCTCTAAAAGTTGTTTAAATACTAAACTAGTAGCCTAGGGTTACAAAATATGAGTGGACTATGATGGATGATGCAGAGGTCCACTTCTGGGGCCCACTTGGTGTGTGCTGGGGCTGAGATTTGAGTGAGTCACGTGCAGAGGCCATTTGTGGAGTTGAACACCAGTTTTTATGCCAGTTTGGGCGTTCAACTCCAGTTTTTGATCCTTTTCTGGCGCTGGACGCCAGAATTGGGCAGAGAACTGGCGTTGAACGCCAGTTTACGTCGTCTATCCTTGTGCAAAGTATGGACTATTATATATTGCTGGAAAGCCCTGGATGTCTACTTTCCAATGCAATTGGAAGCATGCCATTTCGAGTTCTGTAGCTCCAGAAAATCCAATTTGAGTGCAGGGAGGTCAGAATCCAACAGCATTAGCAGTCCTTTTTCAGCCTGAATCAGATTTTTGCTCAGCTCCTTCAATTTCAGCCAGAAAAATACCTGAAATTACAAAAAAACACACAACTCATAGTAAAGTCCAAAAATATGAATTTTTCCTAAAAACTATATGAAATTATCCCCAAAAAGCGTATAAAATATCCGCTCATCACAACACCAAACTTAAGCTGTTGCTTGTCCTCAAGCAACTAGACAAATAAAATAGAAGACTAATAGGTTGAGAAGCAATAATATCTCAGAGTTTTTGATTGAAGCTCAGATTCTAATTAGATGAGCGGGACTAGTAGCTTTTTGCTTCTGAACAGTTTTGGCATCTCACTTTATCCATTGAAGCTCAGAGTGATTGGCATCTATAGGAACTCAGAATTCAGATAGTGTTATTGATTTTCTTAGTTCAGTGTGATGATTCTTGAACACAGCTTCTTTATGAGTCTTGGCCGTGGCCCTAAGCACTTTGTTTTCCAGTATTACTACCGGATACATAAATGCCACAGACACATAACTGGGTGAACCTTTTCAGATTGTGACTCAGCTTTGCTAAAGTCCCCAATTAGAGGTGTCCAGAGTTCTTAAGCACACTCTTCTTTTTGCTTTGGACCTTGACTTTAACCGCTCAGTCTCAAGTTTTCACTTGACACCTGCACGCCACGAGCACATGGTTAGGGACAGCTTGGTTTAGCCGCTTAGACTAGGATTTCAGTCCTTTAGGCCCTCCTATCCACTGATGCTCAAAGCCTTGGGATCCTTTTTAATTGCCCTTGCCTTTTGGTTTTAAGGGTTATTGGCTTTTTCTGCTTGCTTTTTTTTTTTTTTCCTGCAAGCTTTGTTCTTTGCTGCTTTTTCTTGCTTCAAGAATCATTTTTATGATTTTTCAGATTATCAATAACATGTCTCATGTTCATTATTCTTTCAAGAGCCAACATATTTAACAGTCTTAAACAACAAATTCAAAAGACATATGCACTGTTCAAGCATTCATTCAGAAGACAGAAAGCATTGCCACCACATTTAACCAATTAGAATTTGTTTTATTTAAACTCGAAATTTTATTGCTTCTTATTCAAAAGATCTACTATTTTATTCATGTTTAATGATGATGAGAAAAATAAACTATAGCTTAATTGGAGATAAAATCAAATAGATACTAATTACTACTATATGACTTCTAAGGTACTTTTATAAGGACACTGTCACAGAGTTAAGGCAGAAATTGGAAATTAACAACCTTTATTCTGGGGGTATGGGGGTTCCTCTGATCCTTGGGAGGCTTGGTATCACAGAAGACTTTTGGCGCTTCAGTTCCCTTAAGTCACGTCCCTGCTCCTCTTGTTCTTTAAGCATATGGGTCAACATTTGACTGTGTTCCTTCTGTTGTTTTATTATTTGCTCCATAGCTTCCTGTATCTTGGTGACAGACGTCTCAAGATATTCCCAATATTCCGCTTGAGGAATCTCTGGGAGGAATTCCTGTGCTCTCTTCTTGATATGTTCCTCCTGTGCTTGTTGTCTCTCCATTGATGCTTTGGTGATTGACTTTTCAATTAGGATATATTCAGTTATTCCCATCTTGACTCCAGCGTCCTTGCAGAGCAGAGAAATCACGCTTGGATAAGCCAACCTGGCCTCTCTTGAATTTTTGTTAGCAATCTTATAGAACTCTGTTGAAATCAGCTGATGAACCTCCACTTCCTTTCCCATCATGATGCAATGAATCATCACTGCTCTTTTAACTGTGACTTCAGAACGGTTGCTGGTGGGCAACAGAGAACGCCCAATGAAGTCCAGCCATCCTCTGGCAACTGGTTTGAGATCCTCCCTCTTGAGTTGATTTGGGACGCCCTTTGTGTTGGTGGTCCACCTGGCTTCAGGGATACAGATGTCCTCTAGAATCTTATCCAGGCCAATGTCTGCTCTCATCATCCTCCTGTTGAAGGAGTCTGGATCATCCTTTAGCTGCGGTAGCTTTAATATCTCTCTGATCTTGTCAGGGGTGGTATGAACAATCTTTCCCCTGACCATGGTCCGAAATTCGTAGCAGGCTGTTCCGGATAGTCTTTGCTTGTCAGTCTGCCACATATTAGCATAGAACTCCTGGACCATGTTCCTTCCTACTTTCGTTTCAGGATTAGCTAGGACTTCCCAGTTCCTGATTCGAATTTGCTCCTGGATCTCCGGATATTCATCTTCTTTCAGATCGAATCTCACTTCCGGGATCACTGATCTCAGACCCATTACTTTAAGGTAATGGTCTGAATGTTCTTTAGATAAGAACTTCCCTTGATTCCAAAGTGGTTTTGGAATGCTCTCTTTCTTGCCTCTTGGAGTGGATTGTTTTCCTTTGGGAGCCATGATCTTAGTGATCTCGGATAAACACACCAAACTTAGAGGTTTGCTTGCCCTCAAGCAAAAGAAAAGAAAGGAGAGGGATAGAAGGAGATTGAGGTGCACTTGTTGATGGAGGAGGGGGGAGGCCGAACCCAATTTAAAGGGGTGGGGGGTGGATTTTCGAAAAATTGGAAGAGATAAGATAAAAAGATTGAGTTGAAAAAGATAAGATAGAAGATATAGTTTGATTTTGAAAAGATAGGATAGATTTTTGAAAAAGATAAATCTGGGTTTTTGAAAAAGATAATATGAAAAAGATATTGAAAAGATTTTAGAGTGAAAAAGATAAGATAGAAGATATAGTTTGATTTTGAAAAGATAGGATAGATTTTTGAGAAAGATAAATCTGGGTTTTTGAAAAAGATAATATGAAAAAGATATTGAAAAGATTTTAGGGTGAAAAAGATAGATTTGTTTTTGGAAAAGATTTTAAAAGAGTTGGATTGATTTTGCAAAGAGGGTGTGTGCTTATGAATTAAGATACATTTGATATTTTGAGGGTAGGATTTTTAGAAATCAGGGTTCTTGACATGTTTATGTAAATAAAATCATGTATTGAATCATAAAATTATAAATTAGAATGGAAATACGTGTGGGATTACTGGATTTGGCTCCTCCCTGTCCTCCTGGCGTTTGAACGCCCAAACACTGCCTGTTTTGGGCGTTCAGCGCCCAAATGCTGATCTCCTGGGCGTTCAGCGCCCAGTTGCTGCCATTCCTGGCGTTCAACGCCCAGTGGGTGGCCATTTCTGGCGTTGAACGCCCAAATGCTGCCATTACTGGCGTTCAGCGCCCAGTGGATGCCCATTTTGGGCGCTGAACGCCCGAAATGCCCCTTTACTGGCATTTTCTTGCCATTGAGCTCTTTTACTCTGTTTTGTGTGCCGAGGTCTTCTGTAAATGATTATTTACCTTGTTGTCAATGAACTCTATATAAAAAATAAAGATAGAAATAGGGCAAAATGCTTAGAGGATTGTTGCCCCACGGCTGGGTTGCCTCCCAGCAAGCGCTTCTTTATTGTCTTTAGCTGGACCTTGCTGAGCTTTTAATCTAGCTTCAGCCTTGAGCATTCTTGCTCAGTGTTGCCTTCAAGATAATGCTTGATTCTCTGTCCATTGACAATGAACTTCTTATCAGAATCAATATCTTGAAGCTCCACATAACCATATGGTGACACACTTGTAATCACGTATGGTCCCCTCCACCGGGATTTCAGTTTCCCGGGGAATAGCCTGAGTCTAGAGTTAAACAACAGGACCTTTTGTCCTGGTTCAAAGATTCTAGATGACAGCTTTCTGTCATGCCATTATTTTTATTTTTCTTTATAAAGCTTGGCATTTTCGAAAGCTGTGAATCTGAATTCCTCTAGCTCATTTAGCTGGAGCAATCGTTTTTCTCCAGCTAATTTGGCATCAAAGTTTAGGAATCTGGTTGCCCAGTAGGCCTTATGTTCCAGTTCCACGGGCAAGTGGCATGCCTTACCATACACGAGTTGGTATGGAGAGGTCCCTATAGGGGTCTTGAATGCTATTCTGTAAGCCCACAGAGCATCATCCAAGCTCCTTGCCCAATCCTTTCTACGGGTATTTACTGTCCGTTCCAGGATTCTCTTTAATTCTCTGTTAGAGACTTCAGCTTGCCCATTGGTTTGTGGATGATATGGTGTGGCCACTTTGTGGCGAATTCCATACCTAACCATGGCAGAGTAAAGCTGTTTATTGCAGAAGTGAGTGCCCCCATCACTGATTAACACTCTAGGGACACCAAACCTGCTGAAAATATGTTTCTAGAAGAACTTCAGCACTGTTTTAGTATCATTGGTGGGTGTGGCAATAGCCTCAACCCATTTTGATACATAGTCAACTGCCACCAGAATATAAGTGTTTGAGTATGATGGTGGGAAAGGTCCCATGAAGTCAATTCCCCATACATCAAACAACTCTATTTCCAAGATCCCTTGTTGAGGCATGGCGTAACCATGAGGCAGGTTACCAGCTCTTTGGCAACTGTCACAATTACGTACAAACTCTCGGGAATCTTTATAGAGTGTGGGCCAATAGAAGCCACATTGGAGGACCTTGGTGGCTGTTCGTTCACCTCCAAAATGGCCTCCATATTGAGATCCGTGGCAATGCCATAGGATTCTCTGTGCTTCCTCTCTGGGGACACACCTACGGATAATTCCGTCTGCACATCTCTTAAAGAGATAGGGTTCATCCCACAAGTAGTACTTTGCATCAGTAACTAATTTCTTCTTTTGTATTCTATTGTACTCCTTGGGTATGAACCTTGCAGCTTTATAGTTTGCAATATCGGCAAACCATGGTGCTTCCTAAATGGCAAATAGATGCTCATCAGGGAACGTCTCAGAGATCTCAAGAAAGGGGAGGGACGCCCCTTTCACTGACTCTATCCAGGACAGATGATCAGCCACTTGGTTCTCTGTCCCTTTTCTGTCTCTTATTTCTATATCAAACTCTTGCAGAAGCAATACCCATCTGATGAGCCTGGGTTTTGAATCCTGATTTGTGAGTAGATATTTAAGAGCAGCATGGTCAGTATACACAATCACTTTTGATCCTACTAAGTATGATCTGAACTTGTCAATGGCGTAAACCACTGCAAGTAGTTCTTTTTCTGTGGTTGTGTAATTTTTCTGGGCATCATTTAGAACGCGACTGGCATAATAAATGACATGCAGAAGCTTGTCATGCCTCTGTCCCAATACTGCACCAATGGCATGATCACTGGCATCACACATTAACTCAAATGGCAATATCCAGTCTGGTGCAGAAATGACTGGTGCTGTGACTAGCTTAGCTTTCAGCGTTTCAAACGCCTGCAGGCATGCTGTGTCAAACACAAATGGCGTGTCAGCAGCTAGCAGATTGCTTAGAGGTTTTGCGATTTTTGAAAAATCCTTTATAAACCTCCTATAGAATTCTGCATGCCCCAGAAAGCTTCTGATTGCCTTAACATTGGCAGGTGGTGGTAATTTTTCAATTACCTCTATTTTTGCTTGATCCACCTCTATTCCCTTGTTTGAGATTTTATGCCCAAGAACAATTCCTTCAGTCACCATGAAGTGACACTTTTCCCAGTTTAAAACTAGGTTGGTTTCTTGGCATCTTTTCAGAACAAGTTTCAGGTGATCAAGACAGGAGCTGAATGAGTCTCCATATACTGAGAAGTCATCCATGAAGACTTCCAGAAATTTTTCCACCATATCAGAGAAATAGAGAGCATGCATCTCTGGAAGGTTGCAGGTGCATTGCATAGCCCAAAGGGCATCCTTCTATAAGCAAACACTCCGGATGGACATGTGAATGCTGTTTTCTCTTGATCCTGGGGATCTACTGCAATCTGGTTATAGCCTGAGTAGCCATCCAAAAAGCAGTAATAATCATGACCTGCTAGTCTCTCTAGCATCTGGTCTATGAATGGTAAAGGAAAATTATCCTTTCTGGTGGCTGTATTGAGCCTTCTGTAGTCAATACACATGCGCCACCCTGTAACTGTTCTTGTAGGAATCAGTTCATTTTTTTCATTATGAATCACTGTCATGCCTCCCTTTTTTGGGACGACTTGAACAGGGCTCACCCAAGGGCTATCAGAAATGGGATAAATAATCCCAGCCTCTAGTAATTTGGTGACCTCTTTCTGCACCACTTCCTTCATGGCTGGATTTAGCCGCCTCTGTGGTTGAACCACTGGTTTGGCATTATCCTCCAGTAGGATTTTGTGCATGCATCTAGCTGGGCTTATGCCCTTAAGGTCACCTATGGACCACCCAAGAGCTGTCTTGTGTGTCCTTAGCACTTGAATAAGTGCTTCCTCTTCCTGTGAATTTAAAGCAGAGCTTATGATCACTGGAAAGGTGTCACCTTCTCCTAGAAATGCATATTTCAAGGATGGTGGCAGTGGCTTGAGCTCTGGTTTAGGAGGTTTTTCCTCTTTCAGAAGAAAGTTCAGAGGCTCTTTCATGTCCCCTGAATCCTCCAAATCAGGCTGAACATCTTTAAAGATGTCTTCCAACTCTGATTCGAGACTCTCAGCCATGTTGATCTCTTCTACCAAAGAGTCAATAAGGTCAACTTTCATGCAGTCTGTTGATGTGTCTGGATGCTGCATGGCTTTGACAGCGTTCAACTTGAACTCGTCATCGTTGACTCTCAGGGTTATTTCCCCCTGTTGGACGTCAATGAGGGATCGTCCAGTTGCTAGGAAGGGTCTTCCTAGAATGAGAGTGGCACTCTTGTGCTCCTCCATTTCCAGCACAACAAAGTCAGTGGGAAAGGTGAATGGCCCAACTCTGACAATCATGTCCTCAATCACGCCTGATGGGTATTTAGTGGAACCATCAGCAAGTTGGAGACATATCCGGGTTGGTTTAACTTCTTCAGTTAAGCCAAGCTTTCTGATAGTGGATGCAGGTATTAGGTTGATGCTTGCCCCAAGATCGCATAAGGCTGTCTTGGTGCAATCACCTTCCAATATGCATGGTATCAGAAAACTCCCAGGGTCTTTAAGCTTTTCAGGAAAGCTTTTCAGAATGACTGCACTGCATTCTTCAGTGAGGAGAACTCTTTCTGTTTCTCTCCACTCCTTTTTATGACTCAAGATCTCTTTCATGAACTTGGCATAAGAAGGTATTTGATCAAGTGCCTCTGCAAAAGGAATCTTTATTTCAAGAGTCCTTAGATAATCTGCAAAGCGAGCAAATTGCTTATCCTGCTCCTCTTTCCGGAGTTTTTGAGGATAAGGTATCTTGGCTTTATATTCCTCAACCTTAGTGGTTAAAGAAGCCCTTTTAGAGGGGTTGTTATCAGCACTTGTGTGTGTCTGATCCCTCACTGGCAATTGAGTACCAGAGTCAGAAGCTGGAGTGACGTTAGACGCCAACTCACTGTCTGTTCCTGGCGCCTGAACGCCAGAAATGTGCCCATTTTGGGCGTTCAACGCCAGATTCTTGCCCATTTCTGGCGTTGAACGCCAATCCTGCCTTGTTTCTGGCGCTGAACGCCAGTTTTGGGCATTCAGCGCCAGCCTTCCACCCATTTTCTGGCGTTTTAGTGCCAGAATTATTTTTCCCTGGGCTCTTACTGTCCTCAGGGGAATCTTTGGTGGGTCGCTCATTTCTTGAATTTTTGATGCCTTGAGGTGGGGTATTTAATGTTTTCCCACTTCTTAATTGAACTGCTTGGCATTCTTCTGCTATTTGCTTTGATAGCTGCTGCTTTGTTTGCTTAAACTGTTCGTCCATATGTATATTAGCTATCCTTGTCTCCTGTAACCTGTCTTTGAATTCAGCTAGCTGTTTTGTTAGAAAATCTAATTGCTGATTGAATTCAGCAGCTTGTTTTACAGTACTGAATTCAGCAGTTACTGTTTTAACCTCTTCATTCATGGAAGGGTTGCTGCTTAGATACAGATGCTGATTCCTGGCAACTGTATCAATGAGCTCTTGAGCTTCTTCAATTGTCTTTCTCATATGGATAGATCCACCAGCTGAGTAATCTAAAGACATCTGAGCTCCTTCTGCAAGCCCATAGTAGAAGATGTCTAACTGAACCCACTCTGAAAACATTTCAGAGGGGCATTTTCGTAGCATCTCTCTGTATCTCTCCCAGGCATCATAAAGAGATTCATTATCTCCTTGTTTAAAGCCTTGGATGTCCAGCCTTAGCTGTGTCATCCTTTTTGGAGGGAAATATTGATTCAGGAATTTTTCTGTCAGCTGTTTCCATGTTCTTATGCTGGCCTTAGGTTGGTTATTTAACCACCTCTTGGCTTGATCTTTTACAGCAAACGGAAACAGTAATAGTCTGTAGACATCCTGATCTATTTTCTTATCATGTACTGTGTCAGCAATTTGTAAAAATTGTGCCAGAAACTCTGTAGGTTCTTCCTGTGGAAGACCGGAATACTGGCAACTTTGCTGCACCATGATAATGAGCTGAGGATTCAACTCAAAGCTACTGACTCCAATGGAGGGTATGCAGATGCTACTTCCATATGAAGCAGTAGAGGGGTTAGAATATGACCCCAGAGTCCTCCTGGACTGTTCATTTCCACTTATGTCCATGATGGATCTATGGATATAACTTGGACTGATTTACCTTTTTATTTATTTTATTTTATAAGAAGTAGATACTTAAATAAAATAAAATAACTAAAAAGAATTTGAATTTTGAAGTGAAAAAAAAAATTTTTTTTCGTAAAAAAAGTAAAAAAAAATAAAAAATAATTAGTTAAAAAAAAGGAAATTTTTGAAAAAGAGGGAAGATATTTTCGAAAATTAGAGAGAGAGAGTTAGTTAGGTAGTTTTGAAAAAGTTAAGAAACAAACAAAAAGTTAGTTAGTTAGTTGAAACAAATTTTGAAAAGATAAGAAGTTAGGAAGTTAGAAGAGATATTTTGAAAAGATATTTTTGAATTTAGTGAGGAGAGAGAAAAACAATAAGATAGTACAAGATTTAAAATTTTTAGATCTAATGCTCCTTGTTTTTGAAAATTTTGGAGGGAAAACACCAAGGAACACCAAACTTAAAAATTTTAAGATCAAGACACAAGGAAACTCAAGAACACTTTGAAGACTCACAAGAACACAAGAACATGAAGGAAGAACACCAAACTTAAAATTTTTAGAAAACCAAACCAAAATTTTCGAAAATCAAAGGGAAATCAACAAGAAAACACCAAACTTAAAGTTTGGCACAAGATTTAATAGAAAAAAAAATATTTTTGAAAAAAGAAGGTTTTGAAAAGAGTATAAAAGATTCTAACCCAATTACCAAGAACACAGATTAACGCTCTAGCCAAATGAGTTATGGGACCTTCAAAAATTTTAAGAAAGATTATTTTTGAAAACACCAAACTTAAAGTTTGGCACAGGATTTAATAGAAAAATTATTTTTGAAAAAGGTTTTTTTTTTAAAAAAATATGATAGCCAATTATTATGAACATAAACACCACGTTCTAAATAACTGAGCTATAAGTTTAAAGTATTTTAACAAGGGATAAATAATAAAAGACTCTAAACCAAAAAAAAAACAAGAAAAATTTTTCCAAATCTAAGCAACAAAATAATCCGTCAGTTGTTCAAACACGAACAATCCCCGGCAACGGCGCCAAAAACTTGGTGCACGAATTGCGAATCACACTTTTCACAACGCGTACCACTAACCAGCAAGTGCACTGGGTCGTCCAAGTAATACCTTACGTGAGTAAGGGTCGAATCCCACGGAGATTGTTGGTTTGAAGCAATCTATGGTTATCTTGTAAATCTTAGTCAGGAAGTCAATTATGTTTATCAATTGAATTGTGAGTAACTAGTAGAGCATAAATTAAAAATTACTTGTTGTGCAGTAATGGAGAATATGTTGGAGTTTTGGAGATGCTTTGTCTTCTGAATCTCTGCTTTCCTCTGTCTTCTTGTTCACACACGCACGTCCCCCTATGGCAAGCTGTGTGTTGGTGGATCACCGTTGTCAATGGCTACCTTCCGTCCTCCCAGTGAAAACTACGCTCACGCGCTCTGTCACAGCACAGCTAATCACCGGTTGGTTCTCGATCCGGTTGGAATAGGATTTACTATCCTTTTGCGTCTGTCACTAACGCCCAACCTTCAAGAGTCTGAAGCTCGTCACAGTCATTCAATCCTTGAATCCTACTCGGAATACCACAGACAAGGTTTAGACTTTCCGGATTCTCATGAATGCTGCCATCAGTTTTAGCTTATACCACGGAGATTCTGATTAAGGAATCTAAGAGATACTCATTCAATCGTATATAGAACGAAGGTGGTTGTCAGGCACACGTTCATGATTTGAGGAAGGTGATGAGTGTCACAGCTCATCACCTCCATCACAGTTAAGCGCGAATGAACATCTTAGATAGGAACAAGCGTGTTTGAATGGAAAACAGAAATACTTGCATTAATTCATCGAGACACAGCAGAGCTCCTCACCCCCAACAATGGGGTTTAGAGACTCATGCCGTCAGAGAATACAAAGTTTAGATCTGAAATGTCATGAGATACAAAATAAGTCTCTAAAAGTTGTTTAAATACTAAACTAGTAGCCTAGGGTTACAAAATATGAGTGGACTATGATGGATGATGCAGAGGTCCACTTCTGGGGCCCACTTGGTGTGTGCTGGGGCTGAGATTTGAGTGAGTCACGTGCAGAGGCCATTTGTGGAGTTGAACGCCAGTTTTTATGCCAGTTTGGGCGTTCAACTCCAGTTTTTTATCCTTTTCTGGCGCTGGACGCCAGAATTGGGCAGAGAACTGGCGTTGAACACCAGTTTACGTCATCTATCCTTGTGCAAAGTATGGACTATTATATATTGCTGGAAAGCCCTGGATGTCTACTTTCCAATGCAATTGGAAGCATGCCATTTCTAGTTCTGTAGCTCCAGAAAATCCAATTTGAGTGCAGGGAGGTCAGAATCCAACAGCATTAGCAGTCCTTTTTCAGCCTGAATCAGATTTTTGCTCAGCTCCTTCAATTTCAGCCAGAAAAATACCTGAAATTACAGAAAAACACACAACTCATAGTAAAGTCCAGAAATATGAATTTTTCCTAAAAACTACTAGAAATAGACTAAAAACTAACTAAAACATACTCTAAACTATATGAAATTATCCCCAAAAAGCGTATAAAATATCCGCTCATCAAAAAGCAAAAACTCTGAATTGTCAAAATAGCTGGGGATAGGAGAGGAAGGCCACGTGAGTGTCTCCCTACTATTTAAATACTAACCCTAATTCTAAACCTAATTATTTTAGAATTCAAACTAAATCAAATTGAAATAAAATCAAATCAAATCTAAACTAATTAATGTTCTTTCAATAGTTTCCATCCTAAATCAAGTTGTAAATAATTCTTCATAATTGTCAATCAATGCTCTAAATCATGGGCCTTGTGCTCAAACTTTAATCATCAACTCAAATGCTTCAAAGGATTGGAGATTAAGAGAGATTTGGCAAGGAATCACAAGCCTTGGAAGGTGGCCCATAATGGTGTGTGAGGCGCATGAAACCTTGCGTGAAGCGCAAGCCCAATAAAGATGAATTGGAGGAGGCCTTTGTGAAACTACGTGAGACGCATGGGACCATACATGAAGCACAGACTGAGGCATGAGGTGCATAGGCTGAAAGGCAGCCCTTAGAGTGTGCTTGGATGATGTGTGAGGCGCCCAGGCTGAGGCATGAGGCGCAAGGTTGATGGAGTCCTCTAAGAGTGCTAGGCTTGGTTGTCCTTGGAGCTCTTTGTGATGTACACAAACTCCTCTTGTTTAGTTGCTTCCATTCTTGCCTTACTTGATTTCTTTCAAGATTTTTCTATAACAAAAGAAAATTCATACACTCAAAGTAATATACACTAAATTATGAATCGATTACTGAAAATAACAAGAATTATTAGCTTATGGACTTAAATTAAGAGAAAATATTACTAAAGATGCGGATGCATCACAACACCAAACTTAAGATTTTGCTTGTCTCCAAACAAGAAAAGAACTATGCACAAAGGATTCCTCTACGTTAGAGTGGGTTGAAGAATTGCTTGATATTTCAGTGAATGAAGTAATTAAGTGACAGTGGGGTGAACTCTGAATTGTGTGATCATGTATGATTCCAATGCTTGTTAGGCTTACCATTAAAAACTTAGAACTTAGGAACTCCATTCGGATGATATTATGGAGGTCTCTTTATATATTTTCACCTTGAAGCCAGCTTTTCCTTTTCTTTTATTGGGTGCTTTGTACCTTAAATCTAGCTGTGACTGTAAATGTTTTGTCTCAAACTTTGCTCGATATAGAAACACCACAAGCACTTAATTGGATAACTCTTTGAGTCCTTGCTTCTTTTTATTCTTCCCGGTCACTGGTGCTCATAGCCTTTGGCTTCTCTTTTATGGGGGTTATTTGCACTTGACTTTGACTCTAAATATTCTATTTCAAGATTTATTTGACACAGAAACACCACAAGCACTCAACTAAAAAAATAACTCTGAGCTTTGGTTCTTGTTGACCTTCCCTAACTATTAGTACTCAAAGTATTGGGCCTTGTTTTTTTTTTTCTTGTTGATTCTTGGTTTTATTGATTTTTGAGAGCTTCCATAATACTTCTCTAAACTTTATTCCATGTCTTAGAGCTTTCCATGCAAGTTTTCACAATCATGTAATCTCATTACACAATCACATTATCAAAACCTCTACTTCTCTTAATCTTACTTGCTTTAAATTTTAAAAAAAAATTTTAACTTTTTTTATTTAAAATTTGTTTGTTGCATGCTTAAAGATATTGGGTACAAGCAATTTCAAAAATAAGATGGCATGAAATATGAATGAATTATGTAACATTCCGTATTTTTAAAAATTAAGTAATTAGTAATTTATAAATTATTATATTATATTAAAATTTTATTTTTAAGAAAATTATTTTTAACAAAAATAATTAAATAAAATTTTATAATTATTGAAGTTTAATTTAATTATGATCTATTGTATTATTTTGATAAAAAATATAATTAAATTTATTATTATTATTATTATTATTATTATTATTTCAGGAAACGTAGCCTTCAAAAGAATCAAAGAAAAGGAAATGGAACTTAGAAAAGGAAATGGAACTTGACTTACCATGTATGTATATATATATAAATATAATCATGACATGTGTTTCATTTCTTTATTAAACCATGACACCTAATGAACTTGACAACCACAAATTTTCTTTCATTTCCAATAATCTTAATTATTTTTATTTCTTTCATTAATCACCGAACTAAGCAAAGGAAAAATAGGGAAGGAACAGTGAGAGGAAAAAGAAAGAAAATCGAGAGAGAACGTAAAATCATGGCCAATTAATTCGATAAAAGTGTTCGTATTTTTTTCTTCTACGCGTTGGCATTACTTTTGTCTAGTAGAAATTGATGGTTACGTAACTCCTCTTTTTTTTAAGTTTGACCAATTGGAGTTTTAGGAGGCACACGCGATTTCTGACGCTTTCCTCTTTAGCAGTTAGGGCTGCACATGAATCGGATAATATCCGCATATCCGCGGTAATTATCCGCATCCGATCCGCAGAGCAATCGGATCGGATCGGATCGGATCCGCACTATGGTCGGATCGGATTGCGGATTTGGCAGTGATATCCGCGGATCCGATCCGCAAATCCGCATATCCGCACATCACATATAAATAGCATAGTTTAAGAAAATAAACCCTAATGTGATATGAATTTAAGTGTGTTATTTATGAATTTTATGATATTTTGTTTTTAATTTTTTATGTTGTACTTCAACTTAGAATAATTAAAATTAAATCTTGTGTTATTATTTTGTTTTTGTTATTCAAAAGAACTATTATTGATAATATTTTAGGAGTAAATAGGCTTAAACAGATAAAAAATGAATTTTTTGGATTTTTTTTGTAAAAATAGTCAAATAGAATCTTAAAATAGTTTTTTTTTTAATTATGCGGATATACCCGATATCCGATCCGATCCGATCCGCAAGTATGCAGATCGGATCGGATCGGATCCGGCCTAAAAAAATGCGGATATCGTATCCGATCCGATCCGATCCGTGTGCAACCCTATTAGCAGTTCGGTCAGAAAACTTTTCCGGAACTTTTGTTGATTTTGATTTCATATGGAGGTAGAGGATTTTATTTTGAAATTAACTATTTTAAACTATGAATACCATGAAAGTCTAGTGGGTATTTGCAAATAATTTATGATTGTTTGAAATGACCAAATGATGAGTTTGAGTTGTATTTGTGACTGAATTTGATGAATATGTATTTGATTTCTTGATTGTTTAGGAATGCTGAAAATTCTGATTATTAAGTTGGAAAGTCGGTTTGATTGAATACTATGTAAAATTATTTTCTTTTCTTGGTTTGGGGTTAATTTGGTATTGAAAATAAATCCGCATTTGAAATGATTTGAGATATTGAGAATGAGATTTATTGATTTATCGAAAAAGATTCTGAGAATCGGTAAAGATTTTGACATTAGAATGGGTTTGATTTGTTGGTATTGAATTGAGATTTGAAAATGATTTTCGATATTGGGATTAGTTTGAGTTATTGGAAATGATTGAAAAGAGGTTGAGAATGGTTCGGTTGGGACCCGACAAGGGTGACAAAGTCTGAATTTTAGAGGAAATGTTGCCAAATTTTTATAAAACTCTAAGATTTTATTTAAAGTGTTATTTAAAAACAAATCTAATTTAAAAATATTATTTGATTTCAATTTATTACGAAAAGAGTTTTGTTTTTAATTCGATTTATTAAGAAAAGTATAATGTTTTAAACTTAATCTTTTGAGAAGGGATTTTGCTTTAAGTTATGTTTTGAGTTCGGTTTGATAAGAAAGAAAAGAAGAAGAACGAAAAGTAAAGGAAAGAGAGATAATTAAAGGAATCTCTGTCACAGAAGAGCAGAGAATAAAGATTAAAGGAATATATTAATTAAAGGAATCTCTGCCACAGGAGAGCAGAGAACAAAGATTAAAGAAAAAGCTTTGAAAGACTGTCTGCCACAGGAGAGCAGATGCGACTTTGTTTAGGCCTTAGTGCTAAATGTATAGTGGGGATACCCACATACTGAGAACTGTTTTCCAGATGTAAGCACGTTGAAAGTCACACTGTATGCGGCCTAGCCGTAAGACTTATGTAAGCACACTGTATGCATCTGGAAAGCCATATCTGGGACTTGTACCCGGGTAATGTCAGGAGCGGGTAGGCAACCGACACATGAGCTCATGGCTTGCATTAGGAATAGACATGCAACATGTTGTTTGCATATTTGCATTTGGTTGTGTTTGCTTGTATTACTTCTCTGTGATTGTACTGTTTGACTTGTTTGTATGTTGGTTTGAATCCCTTACTTGTGTTGTTAGTTCACGGATGTATTGAGGTGAGATGTTGTTGTTGAGAAATGATTATGTAGCTGAGAGATGGTTAGTATGACTAATTTTGTGATTAAAATCTGTTTTGAGTTTAGAAATTTAAAGAAAATAATTATGTATCTAAAGTAGAAATAAAATTATTTCCAAAGGTTTAACAAAATAGTTTTGCTAAGTTAATTATTTGCATTAAATTCATTACTTTTACGGCATTTCCATTCCCTACTGAGAACGTGTGGTTTTTTCTCACCCCAAAATCTTCCACCCTTTCAGTGACAGGTTCGAAGATTCAGTATGAAGCTGCAAACGATTAATAGATTTACTTGTGATTCCTCTTGTTTTTATAGAGTTCCCTCGCCCTTGTTGCTTTAGCTTTTATTTTATCCAGCGGGATATGTATTCTATTCGAGTTTTATATTGAATTTAATTGTATAGCATCTATTATTATTAATAATTATGTGATTATTATTATTTAAAAATCTTTGATATGTGATTTTAATTACTAAAAACAATTTTCTGGAATTTTCTTAAAACGTGAAACGCGATATCGACGTAAAGGCTCAATATTAAATAGATAATAAAAGAAAACAGGTTAGTAACTCCTTACTTTGGGTACGATCATGACGTGCTAAATGTTAGGGTGTTACAAATCATGATTATTAACTAAGAACAGAAATAGATGTAAGATATAAGAAAAAAAAGCTTAAGGATAGAGTTACTTCTCTCTTCATCATCTTCTAGACTATGTAGAGCATAGCCTCCAACACCAAACTTAGAATAGTTGCTTGTTCTCAAACAACAAAGAAAAAACAATGGTGATGGAATTATGAATAATCATGATTATCTAGTAAAATCAAATAAGTGATGCAAAATCTTATTCAAATAAAACAAAAGAAATTAAAAACAAAATAAAACAAAACTAAAGACAAAATAAAAGGGTACCGACGGTTGGATTGCCTCCCAACAATCGCTCTTTTAACGTTACTAGCTTGACAGTTGGTTCTTGTTAAGGTAGAGGTTGATCATAATGCTTCAACTCCTCTCTTCTCGCTGTGAATCAATCTTCTCCTTGTGTCTTCATTTATTAGCTCAATATGCTCAAGAGAAAAGATTTTGTTCACTCTATATGGCTTTAATGGATGGTGAACTAACATCACTTTTTTCTCTAGTGAGAAGTCTTCAGTAGGAATCTTCTTATTTCTCCACTCCCTGGGCACCTTTTTTCTTGAAAGCTTCCCTTTCTTCATTTGATAACACACTCCCAACACCAAACTTAGGTTTGATGTCAGGGGGTTTTTGGAGGCTTGGATCGCTTGATTCAACCTTCATGCAATTCTCTTTCTCACTTGAATGATGCATGGTTTTAAAAACATGTAAAACTAAGTGCTCATCATGCACCCTCAACATTACTTCACTCTTTTTCATATTAATGAGAGCTCTCCCAGTGGTTAGGAATGGTCTCCCTAGAATAATGGAGGCATTTTCATCCTCCTCCATGTCAAGAATCACAAAATCTGCTGGGAGAAAAAACTTTTTCACTTTGACCAAGACATTCTCAACTTTTTCATGTGCATATTTTAGTGATTTGTCTACTATTTGTTAAATCTTTAGGGATGAAGAATGAAAATTTAATCATGAAATATATCAAAGCATAAACCTCAAATAAAGTAAAGCACTTAGATTAATAATTCATAAAAAGATGAACAGAGCTCCTAACCTTGACAAAGGAGATTAGTTGCTCATGATGCAAAAACAAAAACTCTGAATTGTCAAAAGAAATAGGGAGAGGAGAGGAAGCCCATGTGAGTGTCTCCCTACTATTTAAATACTAACCCCAATTCTAAACCTAATTATTTTAGAATTCAAACCAAATCAAATTGAAACAAAATCAAATCTAAACTAATTAATGTTCTTTTAATAGTTTTTCATCCTAAGTCAAGCTATAAATAACACTTCATAAATGTCAATCAATGCTCCAAATCATGGGCCTTGTGCTCAAGTTTTAATCATCAACTAAAATGCTTCAAAGAATTGGAGATTAAGGGAGATTTGGCAAAGAATCACAAGCCCTGGGAAAGTGGCCCATGATCATGAATGAGACGCATGAAACCTTGCGTGAAGCTCAAGTCCAACAAGGAGGAATTGGAGGTCTCTTAAAGCTACGTGAGGTGCATGGGACCATGCGTGAAGCGCAGGCTGAAGAGTGAGAACCAATGTTCTGAAAATCGGTTCGAACTGGTCGAACTGGAAAGGCAAAACTGCCAAATTTAAGAACCAAAATTGAACTGCCGAACCGGCAGGAACCGGTCGGTCAAACCAAACCGTGACCCGGCCGGTTTTTTAAATTTTTTCAAAAACGCTGCGTTTTGATCCAGAAACCAACCCTAGCCTTCAGTCTTCGGTCCTCACTCTTCAGTTCACTCAGACACCACTCTCGAGCCTCCACCCTGCAGCCCTCCACTCTCGCCTCTCGCACTCAGTGGCCACGCATGCAGTCTCTACCTCGAGCCACCGCCGCCGTTGCAACACCTCCATCAAAGTCACTCACCATCGCAAGTTCGTGGAGTCAGCTTGGAGATTCGCGCAGCCCTTTCCGTCGAAGTCAGTCGTGGAAATCGCAGCCACGGCCACCACTCCTTGCCGTCGCGCAGTGTCGTCCTGAGTGACCTGAAGCCCTTGCCCCTGTCTCGAGCCCCATTCCTGATTCCTCAGTCTCATACATACTCTCATTATTTCTCCCCAAAATACAACCCTAGCCTCCATCGCACCCCCGTTGGTCGCACTGTCGCCGCCTGGTTCGTCGTGATCGTTCTTCAATCATCCTATTTCGTGGTGTTCGAAGGCCCTTCCATTCCTCCAACGCCAATCCTCCTACTAATTGATGATAAATTGATATTGGGTTGTACATGCTTTTATTTTTTTTCTGCTATTAAATTTTGTTAAAGTTTCTTGATTGTACTCATTGCCTAAAGGAATACTTGTATCACATAGCTCACTACTAGTGCCTGCTGTTCGTGTTTGTTTTTTAGTTCATAAATTATCAAATTATATTGATTATTGAATGGCTCTGCTCACTACTGCTATGCTGTGTTGTACTCTGGTTTGTGTCTTCTTTGTTGTTGTGCTATACTTTGGCTCTCTGTTGTTCATTGCTGAGCATTTTTGTGTTTAATTAAGTCAATTAAAACTATGCTTTGGGCTTAATTGTGCTTAGATTGTTAAGTTAGTTAATTCAGCATATGTTCTGCTCTGCTGTTGTTGTGTTGATGTTTTGTGTTTTGTGATTTCTTTGCATAGTGATGTGCTGCTGAAAACTGAAATTGCTGCTGATTTGTGTGTGTTTGTGTTTGTTTTACTGTTTTGTGATTTAATTATGCTTAAATGGTGACTGTCTTCATATTTTTTATTTCAGTTATGTAGGATTTTGTGATTTCTTTGCCTAGTGATGTGCTGTTGGAGATTGAATTGCTGTTGTTAAATTTTTGAAACTTGACAAGTTTGAGGTCTTTGTGGATTCACTGGATTGTAATTTTCCTTTTGTGGATGATAAATTACAAAACTGGTGAACATATATATATTATGGAATCAATAAGCAAACTGAAAGCCGGATGATATATATTATTCCATTCCTTAATTTATGACTCTATCCAGAATTAATGGCATGCAGCATTAGTATCAATAACATTGTGATTTATAGTGGATTTTGATGATTGATGATAAGTTTGGATGTTGGCATTTTATGTTTGGTTGTCTTATTTTGTTATTTGACTTTTGAGTTTGTACTTGAATAAGATCATAACATTCTGGTTTATGTAGTATTTTAATTTGGATAATATTTTAAGGTTTATATTAGACTATAATTATGTTTTAATGTGTTTATTTATATTTTATTTATTATTTTATTATAAAACGGTTTTTCAGTTCAACCACAGTTGAATCGGTTGAACCTATGAACCAGTGAACCAATAGCTAGAACGGTTCGATGACCGGTTCGGTTTTCAGAACCTTGGTGAGGACTGAAGACTGAAGGCTAGGGTTGGTTTCTGGATCAAAACGCAGCATTTTTGACAAAATTTAAAAAACCGGCCGGTCACGATTCGACCGACCAGTTCCTGCCGGTTCGACGGTTCAATTTTAGTTCTTAAATTTGACGATTTTACCTTCTGTCCGAACCGTATTTGTTAACGGTTTCCGGTTCGACCGACCAGTTCGAACCGATTTTCAGAACATTAGTCATAATATTAAAGTGTTGCAACTAATATCATATAAGTCAAATTAATAAAGTGATGTAACTAAAATGATTTAAGTCAAAATATCCAAGTTATTTAAGTTATTAATGGATCTTATTTAATGTAAATTATAAATCAAATAAAAATATTAATTTAATAGTCTTTTAAATAACAAAATAAAAATATCCTGAATGTCATTGTTACCTACTCTACGGTCTAAATATATAAATCAATTTAACAATCTTCTAAATAAATTTTACGTAAATCTAACTAAACAATAAAATAATTCCTACTCGATGAAAAAAAGATAAAAATACCAACTTCAAAACTCAATGGTCTGTGTGTGTCCCGTCTCATTTAATCGGTTAATGTCTCCCAAATGCACTATGACAATCTACCATAATGCTTTTTTTTTTTTTTTTTTTTGGACGTGACCATAATGCTTTTAAGAGTTGAAGAAAAATGCTCAAAAATAGAGGGCTTGCTTGGATTCATCAAGCCCATGATTCCATAACCCATTACATCAAAATCTAAACAACCTCGAAGTTTAATGACCGAAAAAGAACCCTCGAAGTTTCGATTCAGATTGATGGGTTTATTCTTGACCCAAAAAAAAAGAGTGATAGGTTTATTGTTTATACATCAATTGCTGTGATTTCTAATTTTAATTTTTTTTTTCTTTTTTTCCGCTCACTTTCCCCATAACAGAAACAAAATAAAAAAGAACAACAACCTTGAAAACCCTAACTCTTTTCCCTGCACCGAAGAGGGGGCAAAAAGCCAAGAACACTCCAGTAGAGGGCTCTCTAGCAGGGTATCCCGTTTCAAGAGCCTTCGATTCGGCTCCCAAATCAACCATTTTCACTACTTACTACTATTGTTGTTATTATTATTATTCCGTAACTCGCGATAGCTGCTGAAGAGATTATACACCTTGTTTTTTAGAGGATTAGGGTTTTGATGGGTACGGAGAGGAAGAGGAAGGTGAGCCTGTTCGACGTGGTTGATGACGGTGCCGTTAAGATGGCGAAGCCGAACGGCGGCGCCGCCAACGCCGTCGGAGGAAACAGCCTCATAAACCGGTGGAATGGGAGGGCTTATTCGCAGAGGTACTATGAGATCTTGGAGAAGAGGAAGACGCTTCCAGTATGGCACCAGAAGGAGGAATTCCTGCAGGCGTTGAAGAATAATCAGACACTCATCCTCGTTGGTGAAACTGGCAGTGGTAAAACCACCCAGGTTAGTTGCTTTCTCATGATTTTCAATGTTTACGTATATAATATATGTTGTAGTTGAGGAAATAAAAGCAAAATGATTGGTTAAGCATATAATTTAGTAATTAATAATTAGTACTTAACATTAAAATCCTGTTTGAGCGCCTTGTATAATATTTAAGCATTACTGTGTAGACATTACGAACTTAAATCTTAGGGGGCAAAACTAAGCTAGGATTTAAGAGGCATTAGGATTTTTGAAGATTGCATCTATGACACGTTTGGAAGTATTGCTTCTTTGACAGACGGTGACTATTTGGAAGCATTGGTGATTCCTAGGTTACTATTAGACTATTAGCAATTACAGGCGCTATATGGAGCTATTGTTTAGCGAGTGATATGCTATGAAATTTGAAAAATATAACTGAACAAAATTTGACAAGGTGCAATTACTAAAAAGCATTATTACACTACTTGTTGGCGTGAGTTTTTCCTTTTTATTTTATTTTATTTTATTTTGTTTTGTTTTGGCTTGCAGATCCCCCAGTTTGTTTTGGAGGCTGTTGATATAGAAAGCCCTGATAAACGCAGAAAGATGATGGTTGCATGCACACAGCCACGTAGGGTGGCTGCAATGTCTGTCTCCCGGCGTGTGGCGGAAGAGATGGATGTGAATATTGGAGAAGAGGTTGGTTACAGCATCAGATTCGAAGATTGCAGTAGCGCAAGAACCGTTTTGAAGTATGTTCTATTTATATCTAGGAAATTATTGTTCTTCTACTTCATATGAATATAAAGTTTTTTTTAATCATGCTGCTATTTTTGTTACTCGTGTAGTCTAAATGTTTATGCCTTTTTGTTACCCTTACAGGTATCTCACAGATGGTATGCTTCTGAGGGAGGCAATGGCTGATCCACTTTTGGAACGATATAAAGTAATTGTTCTTGATGAAGCACACGAAAGAACTTTGGCCACAGATGTGCTATTTGGCCTTCTAAAGGAAGTGCTTAAAAATAGACCTGACTTGAAGTTGGTCGTGATGAGTGCGACTCTTGAAGCTGAAAAGTTTCAGGGATATTTTAATGGCGCTCCACTTATGAAAGTTCCTGGAAGGTTACATCCAGTGGAGATTTTCTATACCCAGGAACCTGAAAGGGACTACTTGGAGGCTGCTATTAGGACGGTGGTGCAGATACACATGTGTGAACCTCCTGGAGATATACTTGTCTTCCTTACCGGTGAGGAAGAAATAGAGGATGCATGCCGCAAAATTACGAAAGAAGTTTCAAATATGGGAGATCAGGTAGGCCCTGTGAAAGTGGTTCCACTGTATTCTACTCTTCCGCCAGCAATGCAGCAGAAGATTTTTGAGCCAGCTCCTCCTCCAGTAAATGAGGGTGGACCCCCTGGAAGGAAGATTGTGGTGTCAACAAACATAGCTGAAACATCACTAACAATAGATGGTATAGTCTATGTCATTGACCCTGGCTTTGCTAAGCAGAAGGTTTATAACCCTCGCATCCGTGTTGAGTCTCTCTTGGTATCTCCAATATCAAAGGCTAGTGCACACCAGAGGTCTGGGCGTGCTGGAAGAACTCAACCAGGGAAATGTTTTAGACTTTATACTGAGAAAAGTTTCCATAATGATCTTCAGCCACAAACGTATCCTGAAATTTTGAGATCGAATCTTGCCAACACAGTTCTCACCTTGAAGAAACTTGGCATAGATGATTTAGTGCATTTTGATTTCATGGACCCTCCTGCCCCAGAGACCTTAATGCGGGCATTGGAAGTGTTAAATTACTTGGGTGCACTGGATGATGATGGTAACTTAACAAAGCTGGGTGAGATTATGAGTGAATTTCCTTTGGACCCACAGATGTCAAAGATGCTCGTTGTCAGTCCAGAATTCAACTGTTCAAATGAGATACTTTCAGTTTCTGCCATGCTATCAGGTATTGTTTTTATATTAACATATACTTCTAATTTCATGTCTGTCCAGAGTCTCCCGCATAATGTTAAAGGGAATGTATCTGCGTTGGGCTCCATTATGAAATGGACGCCCAGCATTCATGCACAGTGATAATATTGTGCATATGATGGGGATGTTTGACTGCTTACGTGTGTGCTTGGTTTGCACATGAAAGCTGTCGGTAGTGTGTCCTGTTAGGTAGCCATCAGCAACTGTCTTCTCTGGGTTCCATGCCCCCGGTTGGCATGCTCCATAGGATTCTAAGTAAGTGCTGATGCAGATAGTTGCAGTTTCTCAGTATTCTCTCATGAAGAAAATCGTGTGGTCTCGCCTCTATGCATCTGCTGACCTTCCGTGGGCCTCCTCTGTGATAATCAATTTCTTTCTTTAGTACCCAATTGCTTTGTCCGGCCTAGAGAGGCACAGAAAGCTGCTGATGAAGCGAAAGCTAGATTTGGGCACATTGATGGAGATCATCTCACGCTATTGAATGTATATCATGCCTACAAACAAAACAGTAAGTGCTATATGTGCTAGCTTTCTGTTTCGTTTTCAATTTCTTGCTTGTTACATGCTCTGACGGGGTATCCGAAATTGGCTTTTCAGATGAGGATCCTTCATGGTGCTATGATAATTTCGTTAATCATAGGGCACTGAAAGCAGCCGACAACGTTAGACAACAGCTAGTCCGTATCATGGCCAGGTTTAACCTGAAGTTATGCAGCACTGATTTCAATAGTCGGGACTACTACGTCAACATCAGAAAGGCTATGCTGGCGGGATATTTTATGCAGGTAGCTCATCTGGAGCGAACTGGACACTACTTGACTGTGAAAGACAACCAGGTTTGGAAAGACGACCTGCTATTTTTCCATTTACTTTTTTCTTTCACCGTCATAAATTTTGTATCTTCAAAATAGCTAGAAGTACCTTGGTGGATTGTACTCATTACATAACTTGTTCTTGTTGTAGGTGGTTCACTTGCACCCATCAAATTGTCTGGATCACAAACCTGAATGGGTCATCTATAATGAGTTTGTTCTTACAAGTCGGAATTTTATTAGAACTGTTACAGACATACGTGGTGAATGGTAAGAATTTTCCTGTTTCTGAATTCTATTCTTGTACTGCCATTTCATCTTTTATTTTTGGGAGAGAGAGAGGAGGGGGGGACGGGTGTTATCTTAGGATAAAAATCCTAATTTGCAGAATAGTTTTTCTATAAATTACATGAACTAACATTCTTTCATAAGTCAGAATTTCAAGGTTTTGAATTATGAAGCTGACAAAGATAGTTGCAGTTTGTTTTTCTGAATCGGAACTAAGAATTTGGTTTGTCCTGTATGGTGTTTTGACCTTCCAGTCAGACTATGTTTGATGTCATTGACATGTACTTAACCCGACGATCGATTGCTATCTGACAGGTTAGTTGATGTAGCTCCACATTATTATGATTTGTCAAATTTTCCTCAATGCGAAGCGAAGCGTGTTCTTGAGAGGCTTTACAAGAAACGAGAGAAAGAAAGAGATGAAGCCAGGAGTAGGAAATGAAGTCCTATCCCATCCACACCATTTTAACCTTGGATTTGGATTTTTCGTCTCCTTCATTTTGACATAAATTTCATTGTGCAAAAGTTGGCTAATACTACCGAGGAATGAAATTATTGTCATTATCGCATTCACGAGTTGAGAAGTTGAAGAATTGCCCAAGTTCCTTGTATTATTTATTTGCTAGAGTAGTAATATGTATTCGTGGTGTTTGTTTTATTTACCCTGTGGAGTATTTTGAAATTTGCAATTTTTGTTCTTTTTGGATGTTACATTCCGATAAAGGTCTGAATTCGGATGCGATGCCAATACCCTGCATAATGGTACTCATATTATAGTAAGTACAGAAAAAGCAAGTAGATCCAAAGGTACCATTTCAAATGGCCATGTTTTATTTGAATGTTCCCTTGTAGCACGTAGGTTAGTTCTTTCGTCTTATCAGGTTTTGATATTCCGATTGTTGAGCCACCTAAAATGCCTTTGGTACTAGAACCAAAAGTGAGTCGTGTCAGCTTAAGTTATCTTTAACTTTACCAGTAGTTTCATAAATTATAAATTGAGCTTGTAAGATGAGCATGAGTTAAAAACATTAGTTCATGTTTCCTGTTGAATGTTATGGTGCTTTCAAGATGTCCGGAATTTAGCGGTCCGAGAATGTTTTAGATAAAAAAATTTGCTAAGATAGCTATTATACCTCTAATAATCGAGCTAATTTATTTGAGCTACTTTTTTAAACTAAATTTAACTTAAGAACATAAATCCGTGGATCTAGTTTAACCAGTCTAATTTGATAAGTACAATAAGAGGATTAACTGAAAATTTGCATTTAGTAAATTATTTGAAGAACAGATATTGCCAATGATACAAAGAAAAGGGAAATGAATTGGAAAAACATTTTGTACAAAAATCAAAACAGAAAGTTTTAATTGACCCGAGGATATTACCATTGTTCATTTGGTTTCCAGAGCTTTGGTTGTCGCCTACATAGTTGCAGTCATGTTTTCCAAGGAAGCCATAAAGTCTACAGGGTTAGGATTATTCCCTGTCGCTTCAAGAATAGCATTTCCTATTCTGTCTCTACCTTGCCCGCGACCGCGTCCGCGAGTCGACATCTGGTCCCTATACACACCAAACAAGTGATATCAAGTTGATCAGTCTCAATATCGCAAATCTAGTGCTTTAAGCCCCAAATGCATGCTCATGAACGTTTATGCCACATATATCAGTTAGATATTCTAATAGCACATAGACACATATACAGAGAATGCACAGAAGCATAGTCAATCCGTCCCTCAGGCTCTACAGGAACAAACAGCTCTGATACCATAATGTAACACCCTACCACACAGTTTTACGCTTAAGCCGTAAAACAGAGGTGGTGTGGTATTACGAGCTCTAAAACAAAATATATACACAATAGTATCTGAAAGAGTAATATACGAGGAGCCTTGAAAAACGGGTAAAACAAAATCGCAAAATAAAAAGCGCAACGCTCAGGAAACGAGATTACTTGCGTGCTAAGCAACCTAAAGATCATAGGTGTAATTAAACAAAGAGAGAGAATAAAGAATCAAGGATACAGAATAACTAGCTCCTAACTCAGCCTGCGAAGCCAAGGCTGGCCAAAGAATATTTACATACGTGTATACACATCCCAAAATACCCAAAATACCCAAAATACAAAGATAAAACCTTAACTCTCCTTAAACCTCTAAGAGGGGCAAAATAAACAAGTTTCTTGGAGAGAAAGCTAAGTACATATATACATAAACTGAATAACAAAAGAACCCAGGAACTACTCCGCTTCAGAAGTCCAGACGCCTAGCGAGGTGCCTTTCGACCTGCATCTGCAAACAACAACACAGTATGGAATGAGAACCGGAGGTTCTCAGCATGGTAAAGGTGCCACGCACATAATATATAAGGTCCAGGGAATGCCAGAGGCAATCTTAGAATGCCGACGCTCAGATTATAAGACATAAGTTACTAAACAGAAACCACAAAGGGGTAGGTGTTCTAAGGAATTCCAAACTCAACTTAAACCTAACTTTAACATTAAACCTATCCACCTTTCCTCCGCTTCTCCATCACCAATGATTTAGCAGAGACAAACAAACAAACAATTTCAAGAACAAGTAGAAGGCAGGTAGTGCAAGTAGCAAATATAACAATTAGCATAATATATATTCAGTTAGGCATTCCCAAGTATGCATAGAAAACAAACAAACAAAATGCACATGATGTATGAGTGTCCAATGGCTGATGAGGCTCATCTGTCGGTTATCAAGCTAACCCGATAAGTCCGAAACCCTTGGACTGTCCCTCGTCGCGCATCCCCATGAGTCTATACATAGCTTTTTGTCATTTCATTCATAATTCATACATTCATTCATTCATTCATATATAACTTACTCAATGGGGGATATCCATTTCCGAAAATTTATACGTGTTCGGTCACCCTTACGACGTAGGGTCAACAGAGTATCAAGTCTCAACCTAGAACACGTGGTGGCAAGCCACGGTTCTGTACCCAGAAAAACTCGTATCTCAGATAACATTAAATTCATAAGCCATATAAATATTCATAATCATTCACATTCATCATATAATCGTTCATTATAGCCATGGCATCATAACTTCTTTCAGCCTTCACATCATTCTCTTATAATTCATCACGTTTGCCCCTTTTCTTCATCCCCAAGTTACCTCAATTTCCTAGCTTCAACTAACTACTAGGCTTAGTATTATATTTTATAACTAAAAGGATGATAATAGAGGTTTAGGAGTCTGAAATTTGATTTAAAAACACAAAATCCAGTTTTGCAGAAAACAGGGGCCACGCGTACGCGTTTGTATGCATTTAGGCCAAGACGCGTACGCATCCCCGGATTACGCGTACGCATATGCGCATGGTCGCGTATGAGAAACTTGCGTACTCATAATCCTCAAGTCACGCGCACGCATCGGCCACACGTACGTGTGGGCGTGCAAATTTAGCCCATTACGCGTGCACATAGGTCCGAAAGCCAAGTTATGGGTCGCTGAAGTTCGGCCAAAAACCAAACTTCACAAAAACTTCAAAATCTCGTTTTCTTTTTAAAACTCATTCCAACCCAACTCATCCTACCTATAATCATCAAAATAACATACCTTTAACAATATCACAACAATCTTTACAATCCTACCATTTCTCAACTCAACAACATCTCACTTCAACCTTTCAATACAATAGAATATCATTTCACTTATTCAACATACATATACATACACATACATAACATCATCAATTCATCATTCTTGGTTCATTCAACAAGCACCCCAATTCATGTCACAATTCTTACTAAAATCACTAACCATTAAGTACATTCATACGTTCCAACCTAACATATGGTCATCTAGTCTAAATTTTCACAGAACATTACATATTAAATATGTGAAACCTAAACCATACCTTGGCCGATTTTCACGTATTAACCAAGGCAACTCACTTAGGCAAAAAGGGCAAGGCTTTAATCACCAAAATTTAACTCTAACACCCACCAAGCTCTCAAATCAAGCTTCCAATGATTCCAAGGTCTCCATATCATGCATTCATACACCTAACACATATATATACATACATATACCCAAAAACTCAATATCCAACATAATCAAAACAAGAAATAGCTAGGATTTATAGTCCTTACCATGTCCATGGACTAAATGAACTAAATCCGACAAGCTCCATAAGCTAATTTGAACCTAGAGAACCAAAATTGACAAAATCTCAACATAGAGGCTCAAAATTTTCGAAAATTAAAGGGGTAGAGAAACTGAGGTGAGATTAAAGCTTAACTATAAATTGATCCGATAGAATCGTAGAGCTTGACGCGCTGGACGTGTGGCCGCAAACGGTGCGGCAATCGGAGCTCGCAGCTGAGAGTTATGGTGGTTAGAAATTGGAACAAGGGTTTAGAACCCTTTTCTTCCCCTCCTTGTGTTTCAGTGTGCTTTTTGCTAAATTGGGGAGGAAGATGAGCTTTAGCTCATTTAAGTGATGGGTCCAGTTTAGCCCACGGATCCGGTTTGGATCTGGTTCAATCGGTTTTATCTATTCGGTCCAATCTTGGGCCAAATTCTTCGAAATTAGTGTCAAAATTCTCGTTTTAAAGAGCTTTATCCTATTTCAATATAATATTTTCATTTTTAATTTTCCTTATTAAAATTTAATTTATTGACCAATTATTTACTAATTTAGTGGGGTTTATATCCTACACACCTAATTAAGAATTTTGCCCTCAAAATTCAGATTCAATTACCTGAAAAGAGGTGTAGGTAGTCCTTCTGCATATCTGACTCGAGCTCCCAAGTCTGCTCTTCAATACCAGCCCAACTCCAAGCTACTTTCACTAATGATACTTTCTTTCCGCGCAAACGCTTAATGCTGGTATCATCAATCCTAACTGGAGTTACTGGAAGCGTCAGATCTTCCCTTACTTGAATTGATTCTGGTTTTAGGACATGACTTGCGTCAGGAGTATACTTCCGAAGCTGCGACACGTGAAATACGTCATGCAGGTTTGAAAGATGCGGCGGTAAAGCGATCATATAAGCCACTGGTCCAATTCTCTTCAGGATCTTAAACGGTCCAATGTAACGGGGATTCAGTTTCTTTGTCCTAATAGCTCTTCCCACTCTGGTGGTTGGAGTAACCTTCAGAAACACATGCTCTCCTTCCTCAAAATCCAAAGGATTCCGCCTCTGATCAGCATAACTCTTTTTATGGCTTTGAGCTATAAGCATTCGGTTACGGATCTTCTTTATCTGTTCTGTGGTCTCAGCTATCATCTCAGGCCCTAACAAGCTCCTTTCTCCAGCTTCATACCAACATAGCGGAGATTGACATTTCCTACCTTACAAAGCCTCATACGAAGCCATTCCGATAGTCGCATGGTAGCTGTTGTTATAAGCAAACTCCACTAGGGGCATATACCGATCCCAGTTCGCCGGCTGGTCCAAAACACAAGCTCTCAACATATCCTCCAAAGTCTGGATTGTTTTTTTTGACTGACCATCCGTCTGAGGGTGATATGCAGTGCTTAGGCTCAATTGAGTGCCAAATGCTCATTGAAAGGCTTCCCAGAACCTTGATGTGAATCGAGGATCCCTGTCGGATATAATGGTGGAAGGTACACCGTGTAATCTCACAATTTTCTTAATGTATAGTCGCGCTGACTCCTCCATCGTGCAACTTATCCGAATGGAGAGAAAGTGAGCCGATTTGATTAGTCAGTCCACAACCACCCAAATGGCGTCATAACCCATCCGAGTCTTAACTAAGCCCGGTACGAAATCCATTGCAATACTCTCCCACTTCCATTGTGGAATCTCCAAAGGCTGAAGGGTTCCTGATGGTCTCTGGTGCTCAATCTTAACTTTCTGGCAAGTTAAACACTTGGAAATGTGCAACGCCACATCATTTTTCATTCCAGGCCACCAGAACATCGTCTTTAGATATTGATACATCTTGGTGCTTCCCGGATGGATTGAGAATCCGGTCTTATGAGCTTCCTTCAGGATGCTTTGTCGTAAATCTTCGACATCTGGCACAATAATCTGGTCCTTGAACCTCCAAAAACCATCCTTGTATTTTGACACTCTCCACTGTTTGCCTTGCTCAATCTCCAGCAAAATCTTATACAATTCTTTGTCATTCTGATGAGCCTTTAGGAGTTCAGCTTTGAAATCACTTGAAATAGGTAGTTGACTTAAGCACAGAGTCACAAACTCTTCTCTAACTCCCAGTTTCAAACCTTGGAAAGCTCTTAATAACTCTTCCTCTCGCAACATCATCCAAGCAGCACAAAGAGACTTCTGGCTCAAGGCGTCTACTATAACATTCTCCTTTCCAGGGTGGTAGTTTAACTCAAAGTCATAGTCTTTCAGAAGCCCCATCCATCTTCTTTGACACATATTCAACTCTTTCTGCTCAAAGAGGTATTTCAAACTCTTGTGGTCTGAGTAAACTTAGAACTTAATGCCATAGAGATAATGCCTCCAGATCTTCAGAGCAAACACAACAGCAGCAAGTTCTAAGTCGTGAGTTGGGTAGTTCATCTCATGTAGCCTTAACTACCGTGAGGCATATGTCATAACTTTATGGTGCTGCATCAGCATGCACCCCAGACCCTTCAGTGATGCATCGCAGTACACTTCAAACGATTCACTCGGCTAAAGCAAAACTAGCACAGGTGCAGTGGTCAACCTCTGTTTCAATGCCAGAAAACTTTCTTCACACTCAGGAGTCCAAACGAAAGGCATATCTTTCCTAGTCAGCTTGGTTAAAGGTAAGGCGAGCTGTGAAAATCCCTTAATGAATCTCCGATAATAACCTGCCAAACCTAGGAAACTCCTGATCTCCGTCACTAAAGTTGGTCGCTCCCAATTCATCACTGCTTCAACCTTAGCAGGATCTACTGCTATTCCCTGCTTGCTCACCACGTGGCCAAGAAACTTCACCTCTCTCTTTCAAAATTCACACTTAGATAGCTTAGCATACAGTTTCCTATCTTTCAAGATTCGCAGCACAGTCCGTAAGTGATCCGCATGATCATCTTCTGTCTTGGAGTAAATAAGAATGTCATCGATGAATACGACAACAAACTTATCTATATACGGATGGAAAATTCTATTCATGTAATCCATGAATATTGCCGGAGCATTAGTCAACCCGAAAGACATCACTGTGTACTCATAATAACCATAACGCGTCCTAAAAGCAGTTTTGGGAATATCCTCATCTCTAACCCTTATCTGGTGGTATTCTGATCGCAAATCAATCTTAGAAAACACACCGGCTCCTTGTAACTGGTCCATTAGGTCGTCAATTCTTGGTAACCCGATATTTATTCTTCACAGTAATCTTATTTAGCTGCCGATAATCAACACACAAGCGTATACTTCCATTTTTCTTCTTTACCAGTAGCACTGGCGCTCCTCACGAAGAAACAAGCGGCCGAATAAAGTGTTTACCCAATAAATCTTCTAGCTGAGCCTTCAGCTCGGCCATTTCTAGAGGTGACATCCTATAAGGAGCACTCGAGATTAGACCGGCTCCAGGCACCAACTCAATAGCGAATTCAACCTCTCGGTTAGGTGGAAATTCGTCAATATCGTCTGAAAATACCTCTGAGAACTCACACACAACCGGAATTTGCTCCAAGGTTTGGTCATCACCCAAAACACCCGCAGTTAATAGCATAATGCCCCAACATTCAGTCCTAGAATAATTTATCATCATAGAGTTCAAATAATAGTGATTCACCACGACAGGCGCTTCTGACCCTTCCGGCATAAAGCATACCATTTTCTCAGAACAATCAAGCAAGACATGGTTCTTGGACAACCAATCTAGTCCCAAGATGAGATCAAGACCAGTCATCAGTAGACAAATCAGGTCATGCACAAATTCACGTTGTTGTACTCAAAACGGAACTTGTAGACATCTTAACCTAGTCACCATAGCTTCATGGGTAGCATTATACACCTTTAAATCATACCCCCAGGACTACTATTTTCAACCCTAACTCATTAGCCTTCTCAAATGGAATAAATGAATGTGTTGTCCAAGAATCAAATAAGGCATTTAAAACTTTACCGGCCATCTCACAGTTACCTCTAATCAGTGTCTCTGATCCCTCAGCACCTACTGCAGAAGTGGTATGCACTCCCCGGGCTACTGCACTCTACCAGTCTCATACTTCTTCTTCTCTGGGCAATTATTGGCCAAGTACCCGTGCTGTCCACAGAAATAGCATACTCCGGTTCCAAACCTGCACGGAACTCCTGGATGATACTTCCCACATCTCTGACAGCTCAAATTCTGTTGTGGCTGCTTTCTATACCTTCTTCCCTGATTAGCATTAGCATTCAGCCTTCTGAAGTTGCCCTGCCCCTGATTGTTTTGAGGGACAAAGCTGCCACGCTTGAACTGTCTGTCCCTTGGTGCAAAATTCCTCCCTGAAGTCCTCTAGAAAGGCACCCTCATGCTTCCCTTCTCTGCTGCCACCTTCCTTACACACTCCTGAGCCACACTACTCTTATTCACGAGTTCAGAAAACACCCTGATCTCCATAGGTGCAACGAAACTCAGAATATTGCTCCGAAGGCTTCCCTCATACTTGATACATTTCCATTAAGCAAAATCCTCAGGAGCTCCCTGACAAATCCGGGAAAAGTGGCACAACTCCTCAAACCTGCTAGTATACTCAGTAATAGTCATCTGGCCTTGTTTCAGCCGAAGCAGTTCAAGTTCTTTACCATTCCTGACTGAACTGGGAAAGTATTTCTTATAGAACTCTGTTTAGAATAGTTTCCAAGAAATCACAACACCATCTGGCTGCACGATTTGCCGTGTTCCCTGCCACCAGTGCTGGGCCTCGCCTTGTAGCTGATAGGTTTCAAACTCAACCCGCTTCTCTTCAGGAACCTTTGAGCCTGTAGTGCTTGCTCTATAGCCTAAATCCAATTGTTCGAATCGGTAGGGTTTGAGATTCCCCTGAAGGTCGGAGGATGAACCTTCAGGAAAGAGGAAAGCATCATCGGGCCCTCATCACCATTATTGCCATTATTCTCATTGTTCATTTGGTTTCCTAGAGCTTTGGCTGTCGCCTGCATAGTCGCAGCCATGTTTCCTAGGGCAGCCATAAAGTCTACAGGGTTAGGATTATTCCCTGTCGCTTCAGGAATAGCATTTCCTATTCTGCCGCTACCTCGCCCGCGACTGCGTCTGCGAGTCGACATCTAGTCCCTATACACACCAAACAAGTGATATCAAGTTGATAAGTCTCAATAGCGCAAGTCTAGTGCTTTAAGACCCAAATGCATGCTCATGAACGTTTATGCCACATATATCAGTTAGATATCCTAATTGCACATAGACACATATACAGAGAATGCACAGAAGCATAGTCAATCCGTCTCTCAGGCTCTACAAGAACGAATAGCTCTGATACCATAATGTAACACCCTACCGCACAAAGTTTTACGCTTGAGCCGTAAAACAGAGGTGGTGTGGTATTACGAGCTCTAAAACAAAATATATACACAATAGTATCTGAAAGAGAGTAATATACGAGGAGCCTTGAAAAACGGGTAAAACAAAATCACAAAATAAAAAGCGCAACGCTCAGGAAACGAGATTACTTGCGTGCTAAGCAACCTAAAGATCATAGGTGTAATTAAACAAAGAGAGAGAATAAAGAATCAAGGATACAGAATAACTAGCTCCTAACTCAGCCTGCGAAGCCAAGGTTGGCCAAAGAATATTTACATACGTGTATACTGATAAACCACTATTTTATGGTTTATCTTGTGCTCAATTGAGTGGATTTCATCAACTTTTTACCCACTTATTCATATTATTTGCATGGTTTTACGTTTGCCTTCCTAATTATGTGCTTTGATTGAAAACATGCTTCTTTGATCTTATATTTGCTTATTATTAATCCTCTCTTATTACCATTAGATGCCTTGATATGTGTGTTAAGTGTTTTCAGATATTATAAGGCAGGAATGGCTTGGAGGATGGGAAGAAAGCATGCAAAAGTGGAAGGAATGCAAGAAGTTGGAGAAATTGCTAAGCTGTCCAGCCTGACCTCTCTGTACTCAAACAGCTATAACTTTAGCTACAGAGGTCCAAACGATGCGGTTCCAGTTGCGTTGGAAAGCTAACGTTCGAGACTTCGATTTGATATATAATATGCTATAGTTCCCCTAACGCTAGGCGACGCGACCGCGTGATCCATGCGGCCACGTTGCAGTGACAAAAAACCAGCGTGGCAAAATTCGAAACCAACAAATTCTGGACTATTTATGACCCTGTTTGCGGCCCAGAAAACACAGATTAGAGGCTATAAAGTGGGGGATTGCATCCATTCATGAGGAGGCTCTCATAATTCATAATTTTAGGAGTAGATGTAGATTTTAGAGAGAGAGGTTCTCTCCTCTCTCTTAGGATTAGGATTTAGGATTTCTCTTAGTTTTAGGAGTGACTCTCAATCCCAGGTTTAATATTCCTTTTACGTTATATTCCTCTTTTTACTTTCAGATGCTTCAATGCTTGTATTAGATATGTTGCCCAATTGGCTTATGAACTTTTCATGTTAAGATCTGCATATTTTATTTAATATTATTTGAGGTATTTCAGATTTAAGATTGCTTTGCTTTATTTATATTAATACTTTTAATTTAATTTAGATATTTTTCTCCCTTTTGGCTTTGGTCAAGTGATTGGTAGTACTTGAGTTATCAAACTCAGCAAGTGATTGAAATTGGCAGATTTTGCTTTAGCTAGGATTGCTCTAACACTAGTCTCTCCACAGGAGTTGACTAGGACTTGAGAATCAAGCTAATCAGTCCACTTAACCTTCCTTTGTTTAATAAAGGCTGACCAAGTGGGATTAAAACCCAATTTTCTTCACACTTGATAAGGATAACTAGGATAGGAATTCCAATTATTATACCTTACCAAGAGATTTTATTTTATTATTATTACTTTATTTTATTTGTCATATAACATATTCCCACCTTACTTCCTAAACCCCAATTTACAAACTCATAACCAATAATAAAAACATACCTCCCTGCAATTCCTTGAGAAGACGACCCGAGGTTTAAATACTCGGTTATCAATTTTAAAGGGGTTTGTTACTTGTGGCAACCAAAAACGTTTGTACGAAGGGATTTCTGTCGGTTTAGAGACTATATCTACAACGCGACTGTTTTTATGACATTCTTTACTGGCAAAAATTCCAACGTCAAAATGGCGCCGTTGCCGGGGAACTGCAAACGTGTGCCTTATTATTGGTTATTGTAAATATTTTTTTATTTTTGCTTGTTTATTTGTTTTTATTTTTGTTTTTATTTTTTGCTTTTCCATAAATTAAGAGGTTATTTGTTTTTATTTAGTTATTAAAAAAAAATTTTTTCAAAAATTTGTTCTTAGCGTTCATCTTGATCTTCAAGTTGTTCTTCGCGTTCATCTTGACCTTCAAGCTGCTCTTAGTTGTTTTCTTCGTTTTGATCTAAAAATTTGAAATTTGGTGTCATTTTATTGTTTTTCTCTTTCCTCATTAAATTCAAAAATATTTTTAATTAATTTTTTCGAAAAAAAATTCAGATTTTTATTTTTAAAATTTTTATCTTATCTTATCTTATTTCAAAAATCAAATTTCAAAAATTTAAAATTCAAATTTCAAATTTCAAATTTCAAAAATTTAAATTTTGAATTTGAAAATTAAATTTTCAAATTCAAAATTTAAATAACCTTTTAATTTAAATTTATTTTTATTTTTAATTTTAATTTTTATTTTGCTACTATGAACTCTCACCCCTTTGGCTATGAGTCTGGTTACAATAATGTTGCAGGAAGAAGAAATTACAATGAGAACAGGCATCAAGGTTGGAACAATCAAAGATGGGAGGAGCCACAAGGATTTAATCAACCCTCATGGCAACAACCACCTCCAATGGACTATCAACAACCACCATCATATGCCTATGAACCTCCTCAACACAACTTGGGACCGCCATACTCACAAGCCTCTTTCCACCATTCACCTCCATATGACCCTAACCTACATCCACCATACCAACCACCTTATGAACCAAATGAACCATACATAGATCCACCCCAAACCTCCATGGAGAGAGCACTTACCGATCTAAACTCTACTATACGAGCTCTCGCCGCCCAAATCAGACTACCAAATACCTTTAACAATCAACCCTCAAGCTCTAGTGCACTTCCTTTTCAATCACAGAATGATCTCTCCATTCCACCACCACCTCAATATCTGCCATCTCCATATCCATCAATCCAAGAGCACTATGATCCTACCTATGATAACCGAGTGCATCAAGAGACAAAGGATCGTTTCAAGGAAACAGTGGATCGATTTCAGGCAACCACTCAACAACTGGAGCAAGCATTAATTCAATGGGCTTCTAGGCGCTCAAATATACAAGGATCAGCCACAGCTCCATGTGGACAGTCTAGTAAAGAGCGTAGCATAAAGGAGATACCAGAAACCCCAGTGGACAAGACAGAGCATGAATTCATACTAGAACAAGTAGAAGAAGTTGTCATCGTTCAAGAAGAAGAGTTGGTTGAAGACTTATGAGATGCAGAACCTCCATGGGAAAGTCCAGTCATAGAACCCCCTTCCAAGACATTTGAAATTGATGCTGAGAAGGGTGTACAACCTCCAAGGCATATCACAGTTGAAGACTTGGAAGAGGTTGATCAAGAGATGGAGATTCAAGAAGAGGAAGCACAACCTCCCATGCCCTTGGAAAGCAATGAAGAGAAGATTGAATTGGAAGAAAGCTACCAAGAGGAAGAGGTTGAAATTGAAGAAGCTTGCAAAGAGGTGGTAGTTATCAGAAAAGAGCACAAGGGAGTGGAGCTTGCAATTTCATTAAAAATACCTCCCCCTAAGTTGCCATCATCCTTCACAACATTCAAGTGGGTAAAATTCATATCCCATAGCTTTCTAATCCCACTTGAATATGGGCTACTGGAGACGGATGGTCAACTTAGAGCTCTTTGTGGCATTAAGAGTAAGAGAAAAATGGCCAGTGGTAAGAATTGTCCTACAAGGTTCATTATGGTTGAAAGCTTTAAGTTTAAATTAAACGCAGAGGTTGGTATAGAGCTCAATTGAATGGGTCTAGGAAGTTGTTTGGACACTTTAGTGAGAATTCAGATTGTTTGCTACCCGGAAGGAATCATGATGATCAACACAAAGACGGGTGCAAAAGCAAGGTTTGGGACCCCGGAATTCATTCCAGCAATCAACACTCTTGGGGTCTTGTCACTTGCTTTAACTTACTTGAAGGCTTTCTGCGCCTAGTTTGGGACCCCGGAGGTTACTGGAGATACTAACATTGGTGGAGATTCCTGGATGAATACAAGCATAAGCCACCATAACAGGGAGCTCACTAAATGTCCAACTTAAGGACAATAACTAAAAGTGCTAGGTGGGAGACAACCCACCATGATATGATCGTTCATTTTTTATTTTTATTTAGTTTTATTTGTTTTTGAGTTTTATTTTATTTTATTGAACCTGGAGTTTTGCATCACATTCATATTAACACTGCATTCTGCATATTTTTTTTCAGATTATCAAAAAAAAAAAAGAGCGAGCACGCGACGCGATCGCATTAGCGACGCGTCCGCGTCGCAAGGAGAGGGGAGAAAAATAAAAACGAACAGAGAGTTTCGCAGGAGCAGCGCTGGAGGCGAGCCAATGGCACAAATCACCCCACGCGACCGAGTCGCCGACGCGTCCGCGTCCCATGGGAACTTTGGCCTCCCACGCGACCGCGTCACCCACGCGGCCGCGTGACCTGAAAATCGACGTCAAAAGGGTGCATGGCCGAAAGTTATGCTGAAGTTGGGCTGGACTCGTGCTGGAAGCCCAAGCCCTCCCACGCGAACGCGTGCCCCACGCGTCCGCGTCATATTGAAGATAAGGCCATCCACGCGATCGCGTCACCCACGCGATTGCGTCACCCAGATTTTTGGCAAAAGAATTTTGAACAGAGAGTTGCGCGACCGCGAGGTTGCACTTGCGCCAATCACACAAATCAGGTCACGCGATCGCGTGACCCACGCGTCCGCGTCATAAGCGGTGCACAGAATATCCAGATCAGCCAAATTTCTTATCTTTTCTTCTCTAATCCTTATTTTTCCTATCTTTTCTTATTTCTTTCTTCTTCCTTTCTTATTTTCTTTCACCTCCATTTTATTTTACTTAATTTATTTACATATATTCATTCGTTGAATTTAAATTTGTGCATATTTTTATTTTCTTTTCTGAATTTTTTATTTTTCTATTGGTGTTAAAAAATTTTTTTTTTTCAACTGTTGCATCTTTTCTTGAATTTATTTTGGTAACTTGTTTTACACTGTGGGATGATATTAATTATCTGCCAATGCCAATCTTTTATGATACTTGCACTCCATTTGCATTGACATGAGCTTGTATTGATACTTCCATTACCCACACTCATCCCCTATACAAATTTTATACCACTGGCATGCCATGTACTTCTATTATTTTCTCACTTGCATGTTGTAGCTACCATGTAATTGAGACCCTTATTATCTGGCATTAACACCCATATTTTATTTATTTTCTATCTTTATTTTTGGGTTACTTTTTTTTTCCCTCTTCTTTCAGGATGGCCACCACAAAGGGAGAGGAAAAGCTTCTTAATGGGAGAGACAAACAAGTTCCTACGCACATTCCTTGATGAGAGGAGCATCAGTTGGAGCAACCCGTCCACCTGCACATCTCAGCATGCACCGAGGACGGTGCAATCTTTAAGTGTGGAGAGGTCGATACCGATCTCCATGGGTTAGTACTTTCCTGTTTCAAACACCAATATTTTATTTTCTTTGTTAATTGTTACATTTGCATATCTAATTGCATGTTTATTTGATTTTATGCATTTAGTTACTACTTGGTTGAAGTAATATTTTTTTTTCAAGAAATTTTTATAATATTTCACTAATTTAAATTGAAAAAAAAAAATTTGTGTTAAAACTTGTTTGAAGTTGTATTTGGAACATGGTTTTTGAGTCAAAGAACACACAACCTGTGAGATTTGAGCTTATTTATATGGTTACATTATTTAACCATAAATATTTTATTCCTGTGTGTTCCCTTCTCTATGATTGTAATCTTTACTTTGTTCCATTCTATATGTCCAATATTTAGTGTATTTACATGCTTGCATATGATTGAGGCCATTGCTTGATTTTAGCTCACTTATCCCAAAAATTAGCCTACCTTTTACATCACCCTTGTTAGCCCCCTTGAGCTTTTAAATTCCTCTTGTTCTATAACCACATTACTAACCTTAAGCAGAAAAATAAATTAATTATCCCAAATTGAATCTTTGGTTAGCTTAAGTTAGAGATTGTGCATCAATTAAGTGTGGGGAAACTGTGGAAACATGGGTTAATAAGGGAATGTATCATGTTTTTAATTTATTTAAATATTGGAAATTTGGGAACCTACTCATGAAAAACCAAAATAGAAAAATCCATGTGCATTGATAAGTTATGTTTATTTCCCTACAAAAAAAAGAAGAGAAAAAGAGAAAAAGAGAAAAAGAGAAAAAGAAAAAAATATATATAAATAAATAAATAAATAAAGGGGACAAATTTACCCCAATGCTAAGTTAATGAAAATATCAATGCACATGTGACAAAAGTAAAGAAATATAAAAAATTTGGTACATGAGTATGGGAATTATACAAAAGTGGGAATTTTGGGTAGCTAGGCATGAATTAGAATTATATGGAGTATATGTATGTTAGGTGAAAGTTTAGGCTAATTAAAGATTCAATTCATACCTCACTTAACCATATATATATATCCTCACCTTTACCTTAGCCCCATTACAACCTTGAAAAGACCTCATGATGTTTGCATTGGTACATTAAATAATGTTGATTGGTTAGATGAAGAACAAAATTTAGGAAGCATGACTAGAGAAGAGTAGAGTGATTAACCCTATACACTTGAGAGATTAGAGTGCATATACACTTCCTGTAAGGGTTCAGTGCTTAATTCTATGTCCCCTGCTTTCATGAGCTGTCTTCTTACAAGTTTACTTGCTTTTTATTGTATGATTTGAATTAGTGGAAATTGGTTTGTATTTGTCTTGAAGAACTTATTTACTCTTAACCAAGTAAGTAAAAACATTCTTGCATGTAGTTGCATTCATAGGTTGCATTTCATGCATTCTACCATTCCTCTTCATCTTTATAGCTTCTCTTGAGTTTAGCATGAGGACATGCTAGTGTTTAAGTGTGGGGAGGTTGATAAACCACTATTTTATGGTTTATCTTGTGCTCAATTGAGTGGATTTCATCAACTCTTTACCCACTTATTCATATTATTTGCATGGTTTTACATTTGCCTTCCTAATTATGTGCTTTGATTGAAAACATGCTTCTTTGATCTTATATTTGCTTATTATTAATCCTCTCTTATTACCATTAGATGCCTTGATATGTGTGTTAAGTGTTTTCAGATATTATAAGGCAGGAATGGCTTGGAGGATGGGAAGAAAGCATGCAAAAGTGGAAGGAATGCAAGAAGTTGGAGAAATTGCTAAGCTGTCCAGCCTGACCTCTCTGCACTCAAACGGCTATAACTTTAGCTACAGAGGTCCAAACGACGCAGTTTCAGTTGCGTTGGAAAGCTAACGTCCGGGGCTTCGATTTGATATATAATATGCTATAGTTCCTCTGATGCTAGGCGACGCGACCGCGTGATCCATGCGGCCGTGTCGCAGTGACGAAAAACCAGCGTGGCAAAATTCGAAACCAGCGAATTCTGGACTATTTATGACCCAGTTTGCGGCCCAGAAAACACAGATTAGAGGCTATAAAGTGGAAGATTGCATCCATTCATGAGGAGGCTCTCATAATTCATAATTTTAGGAGTAGATGTAGTTTTTAGAGAGAGAGGTTCTCTCCTCTCTCTTAGGATTAGGATTTAGGATTTCTCTTAGTTTTAGGAGTGACTCTCAATCCCAGGTTTAATATTCCTTTTACTTTATATTCCTCTTTTTACTTTCAGATGCTTCAATGCTTGTATTAGATATGTTGCCCAATTGGCTTATGAACTTTTCATGTTAAGATCTGCATATTTTATTTAATATTATTTGAGGTATTTCAGATTTAAGATTGCTTTGCTTTATTTATATTAATGCTTTTAATTTAATTTAGATATTTTTCTCCCTTTTGGCTTTGGTCAAGTGATTGGTAGTACTTGAGTTATCAAACTCAGCAAGTGATTGAAATTGGCAGATTTTGCTTTAGCTAGGATTGCTCTAACACTAGTCTCTCCACAGGAGTTGACTAGGACTTGAGAATCAAGCTAATCAGTCCACTTAACCTTCCTTTGTTTAATAAAGGCTGACCAAGTGGGATTAAAACCCAATTCTCTTCACACTTGATAAGGATAACTAGGATAGGAATTCCAATTCTTATACCTTGCCAAGAGATTTTATTTTATTATTATTACTTTATTTTATTTGTCATATAACATATTCCCACCTTACTTCCTAAACCCCAATTTACAAACTCATAACCAATAATAAAAACATACCTCCCTGCAATTCCTTGAGAAGACGACCCGAGGTTTAAATACTCGGTTATCAATTTTAAAGGGGTTTGTTACTTGTGACAACCAAAAACGTTTGTACAAAGGGATTTCTGTCGGTTTAGAGACTATATCTACAACGCGACTGTTTTTATGACATTCTTTACTGGCAAAAATTCCAACGTCATATATGCATCCCAAAATACCTAAAATACCCAAAATACAAAGATAAAACCTTAACTCTCCTTAAACCTCTAAGAGGGACAAAATAAGCAAGTTTCTTGGAGAGAAAGCTAAGTACATATATACATAAACTGAATAACAAAAGAACCCAAGAACCACTCTGCTTCAGAAGTCCAGACGCCTAGCGAGATGCCTCTCGACCTGCATCTGCAAACAACAACACAGTATGGGATGAGAACCAGAGGTTCTCAGCATGGTAAAGGTGCCACGCACATAATATATAAGGTCCAGGGAATGCCAGAGGCAATCCTAGAACGCCGACGCTCAGATTATAAGACATAAGTTACTAAATAGAAACCACAAAGGGGTAGGTGTTCTAAGGAATTCCAAACTCAACTTAAACCTAAGTTTAACATTAAACCTGTCCACCTTTCCTCCGCTTCTCCATTACCAATGATTTAGCAGAGACAGACAAACAAACAATTTCAAGAACAAGTAGAAGGCAGGTAGTGCAAGTAGCAAATATAACAATTAGCATAATATATATTCAGTTAGGCATTCCCAAGTATGCATAGAAAACAAACAAACAAAATGCACATGATGTATGACTGTCCAATAGCTGATGAGGCTCATCTGTCGGTTATCAAACTAACCCGATAAGTCTGAAACCCTTGGACTATCCCTCGTCGCGCATCCCCATGAATCTATGCATAGCTTTTTGTCATTTCATTCATAATTCATACATTCATTCATTCATATATAACTTACTCAATAGGGGATATCCATTCTCAAGAATTTATATGTGTCCGGTCACCCTTACGACGTAGGGTCAATAGAGTATCGAGTCTCAACCTAGAACACGTGGTGGCAAGCCACAGTTCTGTACCCAGAAAAACTCGTATCTCAGATAACATTAAATTCATAAGCCATATAAGTATTCATAATCATTCACATTCATTGTATAATCGTTCATTATAGCCATGGCATCATAACTTCTTTCAGCCTTCACATCATTCTCTTAAAATTCATCACGTTTACCCCTTTTTTTCATCCCCAAGTTACCTCAATTTCCTAGCTTCAACTAACTACTAGGCTTAGTATTATATTTTATAACTAAAAGGATGAGAATAGAGGTTTAGGGGTCTGAAATTTGATTTAAAAACACAAAATCTAGTTTTGCTGAAAACAGGGGCCACGCATACGTGTCGATATGCGTTTAGGCCAAGACGCGTACGCATCCTCTGATTACGCGTACGCATATGTGCCAGGCAGAAGCACATGGTCGCGTATGAGAAATTTGTGTATGCATAAACCCCAAGTCACGTGCACGCGTCGGCCACGCGTACGCGTTGGCGTGCAAATTTAGCCCATTATGCGTACGCATAGGCTCGTTCGCGCACGCATGCATGAGAGGCAGAAGCTACCATATGCAAATGAGGGTTACGCAGACGCAAAAGTCTCATGTCATGCGTACGCGTGGGCGTACGTTTTACCAAAAATTTTACTAAGTCTGAAACTTGCAGATTCACCATTTTAAACCCCAAACTTCTGACAGCATAACTTTTTCGTCTTAAAATATTTTTCATCCATTTTTATCGAACGGCATAAACTTCATGAACCCAATTTCGATACAAAACAAGTTTGAAATCATTTGGAGGTCCGAAAGCCAAGTTATGGGTCACCGAAGTTCAGCCAAAAACTTCAAAACCTCATTTTCTTTTTAAAACTTATTCCAACCCAACTCATCCTACCTATAATCATCGATATAACATACCTTTAACAATATCACAACAATATTTACAATCCTACCATTTCTCAACTCAACAACCTCTCACTTCAACCTTTCAATACATCAATAGAATATCATTTCACTTATTCAACATACATATACATACACATAACATTATCAATCCATCATTCTTGGTTCATTCAACAAGCACCCCAATTCATGTCACAATTCTTACCAAAATCACTAATCATTAAGTACATTCATATGTTCCAACCTAACCTATGGTCATCTAACCTAAGTTTTCACATAACATTACATATTAAATACGCGAAACCTAAACCATACCTTGGCCGATTTCTACGTATTAACCAAGGCAACCCACTTAGGCAAAAAGGGCAAGGCTTCAATCACCAAAATTCAACTTTAACACCCACCAAGCTCTCAAATCAAGCTTCCAATGATTCCAAGGTCTCCATATTATGCATTCATACACCTAACACATATATATACATATATATACCCAACAACTCAATATCCAACATAATCAAAACAAGAAATAGCTCGGGTTTAGAGTCCTTACCGTGCCCACGGACTAAACGAACTAAATCCGACAAGCTCCACAAGCTAATTTGAACCTAGAGAACCAAAATCGACAAAATCTCAACATAGAGGCTCACAATTTTTGAAAATCCAAGAGGTAGAGAAACTGAGGTGAGGTTGAAGCTTACCTATGAAATTGATCCGATAGAATCGTAGAGCTCGACGCGCTAGATGCGTGTCCCACTTTCTGCATTAGGCATACTAATCTCTTCTGGTACTTTTGAATCCAGTTCTTCATTCCTCCCAGTTTCATTCTTTGTTTCCCTCGATCTCTTCTTGATTTCCTTTTGTTTACCAGACTTCGACATCTTCGGTAACTCTCTATCGTCTTGTTATGCTCCATGTATCTCATCTTTGCCACATTTCAAGACTGTAATAGATTTAGTTCGACACCTCCAGCTACACCCTCAATATCCAACTTAGAGCTCCAACTTACCTAGCATTCCTTCCTCCGAAATTTATATCCAAGCATTCTTCATAAACTTCTTGCTCAGGGCGTCTGCTACTACCTCACGATGTTGTATCAGTACGCATTTTAAGTCCTCCAATAATGCATCGTAGTAATTTCCTAAATGGTTTATTAGGTTTAAGTGACACAAGCATTGGCACTAAGGTTAATCTTCCTTTCAAGGTTTGAAAGCCCTCATCACATTCAAGCATCCTTATAAAAGGTACATCCTAACGCGTCAACTTAACCACAGGTAACATGGTTGACAAGAATTAAGACTCTGGAAATCTTCTTGATATCGCATTCCTACATGCTTCATATTTTGCGTTCAGAAGTCTTGCTTTAAGAGACTATTGTCTTGATGGTATATCTAGAAATTGTACAATAGTCTAACTAAGCTCGAATTGATTTTCAAGGAATTATTAAGCTTAAAGGCGAACAAACAACACATACGGTGTTTACAAGAAATCAGAGGAAAGTCTTGTATACAGTCAAACAGAGTTGTATAGGAATAATAAAATGCACAAGAAGAAGAACTACGGTACATCTCAAGAAAGAAATTCAAGCCAAAACCTGGATAGAAAGAACAAGGCATGTCAAATTATATAAGTTCTAGTTGACTCCAAAGGAACGCAAGTTTACAAAGGAGGGCAACTTCCACACTGCAAGTCTTCAAGATTCAAGGATTATGTGATTATACTAGGGAACGTTCATGCTTATTCCAAAAGAGACACATTTTATGCGAGTAATGAATAGGATTAGAAGAATGATGAATTCGGATTTTGCAAGAAGAAATTCAAGATAGATTTTTCAATGTAAGCTATAAAAGAAAAGTTAGATTAAGTCGTGAAGATTAGTTGGCGCACCCTCTCTCTCGCGTAGAGCGTCCTGTTGCTATCTTTCCTCTTTACTTGACATAACCAGTACCTCCCACAGGGAAACACTTGGTCGAATGGGTTTCTTTCCTGCTACTTCCTTCAACTGCCTCCTAAATTCTGTCGATTATCACGGTGTCTTCTATCATGGTGCAATCGAAGTTAATCTGGCTTTCGGTACTAAGTCTATCGCAAACTCACTTTCTTTCAGAGATAGATATTCTGGTATACCTTTAAGAATTACTTCAAGACTTTCTCGCAATAGGGATTTGGCCTCATCTTCACTCGCCTCTTAAACAATTTGTAGCTAAAGGTTGTATCCGCTCCATTCCTCTTCCTCGCAGTTTACCATCACTGGGTTTCAAACAATAACTCCGCGTAACTCTCATAACTTCCGATCCCTTAGATATAATCCAACTCGCTTCCGTTGCGTCACTCTGATTCTTAACCTTCAAGAATTTAGTCACTCTTTTAAGTTTAACTAAATATCGCTCCATCTCAATAACTGGAAGTCATCGGTCGATCATTCGTTTAGAAACCACGATTATCACAACATACCGCGCGTTACGATAGAATGCTATATACTAATATTATGCAAGGCAGTTAAAAATTCAGCGACTAGTTTACCATTACCTCGGGTCTGAGAATCAAACTTGACTGCATCTCGGCTCCTCCTATGTGGACAATCCTGGGATATATGCCCTGGCTTCCTGCATTGGTAACATACGCCTAGTTCAGCCTAGCACGATCTTTTTGGATGATACCTTTTACATCTCGGACACTTCAAGTCTTTCGGTTGAATACTAGTTTGCTCTTTTGAATCCTGCCCCTGACGATTGTTGTTCCTTCGGTCATTGTTCCGGTGCTGAGAACGTGAAGTGACATAACGACCCCTTTTGAAACTTTGGCTCCTAGGTGTAATCTTCTTTTCTTTTTTCTTCGTGAATGATTCCCGATGGTCACCCCTTGCCACCACCGTCCTTCTTGAGCTTTTTCCTGTTGCTTGACCCGGGTTAGTTAACTCCGGATAACTCATTATCTCCACTGGTACCTCTGTACTCAGAACATTATATTTGCCTTCATTTTCATTACCACCGTCATTGCCAACTCTTGCTTGTTGTTCCATCCTACCTATTGCTCAGCTGGTCACAGCAGCAATAGCACCAATGGCAGCTGCAGCACTCATCATTGCGGTCACGAAATCGGTCAAACTACCTACTGGTATGGTTGCCTCATTACCTCTTTGTCCTCGACCTCGATTACGCCCACGGCCACACCCACGAGATGTCATTTGGTTTCTGTTCACACCAAATAAGTGATATCAAGGTGATCAGTCTCAATATCGCTAGTCTAGTGATTCAAAGTCCCAAATGCATGCTCATGAACATTCATACCATATTATCAGTTAGATATCCTAATAAGCATGTACAAACACTCAGAGTATGCCCAAAAGCATAGTTAGTTCGTTCCTCAGGCTCTACAGGAACGAACTGCTCTGATACCATAATGTAACACCCTACCACACAGAGCTTTACACGTAAGATGTAAAATAGAGGTGGTGAGGCGCTACAACCTCTAAAAATAAAATATAAATACATATAATAGTTGAAAGAATGTAGTATATTAGGAGCCTTGAGGAATGGGTAAAACAAAATCGCAAAATTAAAAGCGCAACGCTCAGGAAAAAGATTACTTGCGTACGAAGAAAACTAAAGTTCATAAACATATATGTAAAAGGAAGAGTAGAGGATCAAGAGTACAAAAGATTAAGCTTCAAGATTCTCAATTAAGTCCAATAATTCCAGCCACCAAGGATTTGTTCCAAGAGCTCCAATTCACCAATTCAAACTCCAATTTAACATAATTTCAATCTAATTCATATAATTCACTAAATTAGCACTAGGATATACAAAATTGGATAAACCACAAGGTTTTAGAGTTTTCTTACCTTACCCATTGATGATTGGAGTATAATTCAACAATTATCCAATGTTAGATTGCACCTAAACCACCAAAATCATCAAAATACTCAAAACTCAAACCAATTTCGTGGAAAAAGGAGGAACAGAGAACTGGGCACGAATTATAGAGATACTTACCACTTTATTTGAATATAATTGAAGAATACTCCGAGACAAATGTGTGGCCGCGAACGGCTTGTCAATCGGAACTCCGACTTGAAAGTTACAAGGATTTGAAGTTGGAAGTGGAATGTGAGTTAGGGTTCTCTTTATTCTTCTCTCTTCTCACTGTGGATTCCCTTTTCACAAATGAAAATAAAAGTGTTGTGGTTGCAAGGAAGAAGAAAGGGGTTGAATGAGTTGGATCTTGGGCCCAATATGGGTCCAGTTCAACCAATTTAGCCCGTTGACCAAACTTTATGCCAAAACCTTTAAAATTAGTGTTGAAATTCGTATTTTAATTATTTCTACTTCTTTAAACTATAAAATTTAATTTTTTTTAATTTTTTTAAAAAATAACTAATTTATTAACTAATTATTTATTAATTTTGTGAGTTTTACAGTCAATCCATCTCAGTATGTTATTAATGGTTCAGTGCCGAAAAAATATTTTGTGTGAAAAATATTTTTAAATCATATGTTAATAAATCGGTGTTGTCGTTTTGTAATTAAAAATATTTAAAAAATTAGAACCAGTTAAAACGTCATTGACGTTTTAAAGTAAAAGTGAAAAAGGTAATGACATTTTGTGAAAACATGAGTGATGTTTTGTGTTTGTAAAAATAAAAAAATATAAAACTAAATATAAAAAGAATGATAGTGTTAGTGCTACATTTAGAAGAAGGACAGTGTTGTTTTGCATTTTGAGAATGAGAAAGGTCTTGGTCTTCATTTTGAGTGAGGAAATTCTTTTTAATGGGTTACTGTATAAAATAGAATATTATGTTAGTTTAAAAATATACTATAATTGTCAAATTTTGCCTAATACATGTGAGGGTGTGAACTTTTATATTAGAATCCATGTGCTATTGTTATTCTTGTAATAACATATGAAGTACATAAAAATGTACTTCTCAAAGTGTAGATCATTAAGTATTGAACAGAATGACAAATATCATGTACAAACAACGTGTGTTAGTATTTGGTGATTTCGTTCAATTTCAAATAATGCATATGGTTGATGAAGCAAGTATGTAAGGAATATTTTTTATCTACCATCAAACTAGAGTACAAGCCTCAATTATCGAGTTATATATTGAGTTCGAGAAAATCGTTGATATTGATTTTTCAGAACCCAACGTAGACTGGACGGGTTATAATACTAAAAGCGATAAAGAGTTTGAAGGTAATTATCAGATTGTTGGCCCCACGAAAGATGTCATGAAGATTATGATATAATGGTTGAGGGAGATGTAACAGATAATGCAAATTCACTAGCAGGCCAAATTCATCTGGTGAGCCATCTTTCATGCATACTTTGAATCCTGATGCCATGCATACACCGAAGTTTCTTGAGTTTGTCAATATAGGCAATGTTGTTATGATTATTGTAAATATTATTACTATTGTGGTCGTTGTTGTGTTGTTGTTATTGTTGTTGTTGTTTTATTAGGAAAATTTGTCATTTCAATTATATACAACGCTTTATTTAGTCTTATATTTTGTGCTTTAGTTGTTTTAGCAGTATTCTTAGTGCTTTTGTTTAGTTGTATTCTTAGTCAAGTAGTTCAATTGTCTTAGTTGTATCAAATCATGTTATGCGGCTTTGCTAAAAGAAAAAACTATCATTTATATCCACAAATGTTTAGAATGCTAATAAAACTACCCATAAAAAAATAAAATCAACATTGTACCTATAAAAAATGAGATTTGTTTGAAAAAAATACCCAAACAATAAATTTTCCTTGACTCCTTTAAAAAAATACCAAAAATTTTCAAACTATTCTTTACCTCTTCCATCATCTTCAATCTCTAATACTACCGCCCCCATTTTTTTCCCAGATCATAAACTTTAATCTTTAATAACCTTTCATCATCAGCACCATAACAACAATAATAACACCACCACCGCCAACACTATCATCACCATCATCATTGGAGAGTTGCAGCTGTCCGCTTGGACGTACAGTCGCAGAGATGATGGCTCCTTGCCCTCTTTCTTCTATGGCTTCAACCCCATCGAAGCAAGAATTTTGCTGCTCCAGTTGGACGTACAGTCGTCGCGGATATGATTTATCCTCGCTCTCCTTCTTCTTTGGCTTGAGCCATATCGAAGCAAGAAATTTGGATTTGCAGCATATTCTTCGTCCTTCCTTCCTCTTTGAGTTAAAGGAACAATTTGGTCATTATTGAATTAGGAAATTCAACTAATGAGCCAGGGAGCAGCATATTCTTATGCTTTCTACAAATTGGGGAAATATTTTTTACTTGAAGACTTTTCTTTTTTTTTTTTCTTCGGTGACAACTAATAATGATGGTAATGGTGATGGCGGTGTTGTGGTGGTTGTTATGGCATTAAAATTGATTAAGGCGATGAAAATGGAAGATTTTTAAGATTTGTAGATTTGAGTAAAAATGGATGGTATAGTTTTAGAAATTGAAGTGAGGGGAAGAGACCATGGGTAGTTTGAGAAATTTTGGTGGTTTTTTGAAGGAAATTTTATTGTTTGGGTATTTTTGTCAAACAAATCTCATCTTTCACGGATACAATATTAATGTAATTATTTTATAAGTAGTTTTGTCGGTGTTTTAAACATTTGTGGATAAAAAAGGTAGTTTTTTTCCAAAATTTATTCCAATGCTCACATTGCGCATAGATTAAAGAACATTACAAAGTCATCTATAAAACAACACAATACGTACAAAATTATATTGCACGAGTACACTAAGTAAATTGTATAATAATCTTTTATGATTAATTTTTTCCACGTTTTAAGCCATCTTGGAGCATGCTCTTCTATTTCGACTTATAGGTCTGGTCAACCTTAAGCTCATACTGCTTATCGTGAGCCAGTTGTTGGCATACGTATCCAGGCCTACACAAGGAGCAACGTCAGAGGACCGTCTATGTTCTTGCAATCATACATTGATGCCCGAGATAATGAACGGTATATATGTACAAGGCATGCTGATCCAGCCATAGTTCTTAATCTTAGAAAACTGGTAAAATAATGGCAAAAACTTCAAGTTCATGGTGACTTCGGATTTGTCACTGAATAATGTCGTACCAAAGAGTAACATTATGTGACATTTTACATATATTTAAAAACAAATTTTAGTGGCAATTTATATTTGACACTATTATTATATATTATAATGGCAATTATTATTATTGCCACTAAATTATTATTTATTTATTTTTAGTTTTTATTTTTTAATTAATACTGGCAATTACTTAATTGCCACTAAAATTTTATCATAATATTTTATTTAATTTCCTAAATTGTAAACCCATCAAAGAAAGAGAGAACTCTTATCTCCGATAACCCACTCCCTGAAAATCCACTTCATCTCAACTTTTTGCACTGACAACCACCGACCACAGTCGTCACAGGCCTTGCCATCGTCGCCGATTGTTGTCTATCGTCCTACACGAACATTTGTCTTCCTGTTTTCACGCTCTGCCTTAGATATAGGTCAAATCCGTGCTAGATCCACTCAGATCCGTGTCGCTGCTCTAGACACCAAACAGTGTTGCCGTTGCTGTTGCCGTTGCAGTCATTGTTGCCCTCGCTGTCATAGTCGCAGTCGTTGTTTCCCTCGCCGTCATAGTCGCCAACCTTTGTTGCTTCCACTGTCACATTTGCCCTTCATTGACTCCATTGATGCCACCGCAGTAATTCATTGTAACAAGTAACTCTTATGCGCATTCTCTTTACTTTGATCCATCTCTTTTTGTTTTTATTTTACTTTTGTCTATGATTTGATTTGTGTCTCAGTATTTATTTGAAGTGAAAATGTACTCTCTATGTTCTCACTATTCAAATTGATAATGTATTTAATTGCTTCATTAGTTCAGTATAATTTCATAATTTCTCTTCATTTGTGTCTCTACATTTGTTTAATTGCTTGAATATTGTGTTTTGATTAATATAATTATTGTTTGAATTTGTGGTTTTAGATACACTACCACTATATTGTGCTGTTTGAATTTGCCGTATTCATGATGATAGTTTTGTCAATAGCATTTTTCTATGATAAGTTCATATTATTTATCATAGATGATAGATGGATAGGTAAATTAAATCAATACCTGTTTGGGATACAAGATTTTTTTATTTGAGTTACTTACGTGGTTTACCTTTGCATTGTTTATCGTTTTCATTTTCTTTCTTTTTAATGTCTTTTGTCAATCAATTTTGTTATTCATAATTTGATTGCTATTTGGCCACCACTTTAATCTGTGATCAAATTATCGCTCTTAATCTGCTATTGATTTTCTGGTGCCTATTTCATTGAAATATGTACAATGAGGTTTACATAGTTTATTAAACCCTGCAACATGAATTCTTAATCAGAATCATTTAAGTGCATGCACATATTTGAGATCTTTCAACTATTATTGGCTTTTAAATGTTGCTGCTTGGATATAATTATTCCTTTTGCATTGCTTTTGAGTTACAATTTCTAATAATTAACGTGGTTATTTATTGCATGTTTTATTTCATTGCTGGATCTGATGTATTTTGAGGTGTTCTGTTGGTATCAGTTGTTCATTGAGTGTTTCTTTGGGATTTATTCATTGAAGGAGGGAAATTAAATGATCATTGCTTTAGTTTTGGTATTTCATTATTGAATTTGAGGTCTTAGTTTCGAATTGAGTACTTTTCATCCTTTCTGTACTACTTCCTAATTAGATTAATACTATTCCATGCTAGATTTTTCTGTCCAATGGGGCAAATTTTTTGGGACTTTTTTCCCTATTGTTTTTCTCTTTTTTTTTTTGAAAAGGGAAAAAATAATACCTAACTCATAAAAGGTTCATGCATGTTCCTGAATTCTGATTGGGCGGTCTCTTTTTTTCTTTTCCATAGAAAAAATTGAAAAATAGTAAATAATATATTTATTTAGTCATGCTTCTCTATACTTTCTATGACAAATAGCTCCATAAATTTCTTTATGCAAAATGAAAATCGAAAAAGAGACATATCCTTCATTCTTTCTTCAATTAAGAGACATGATCATAACTTTCTAGGTGATATATAATATTTCATCTCATATTGACTAAATAAATTCTATTTATTTACACCATGAATTATGTCACTTTACTATTCTTTGGCAAAGTGTCAAGTTATTACAATAGCACAAATTCATATCAATTAGACTTTAACTAGTCCTTATTACATTATTAAATGGCATTATATAATAAGGAATTCTTCTCAATATGTATGAACTTGGTAAGGTCAAGATAGATGCGTGCCTCAAAAAATTGTTAGCTTTATGATTATGGTTTATGAGTGGGCAATTTCTGAGATACCACTACTAGTCCTATTTTTTTCGAAATAAAAATTGGAGAACATAAAAGTAATGCAACTGTTATAGTGAACACAAAAAGAACAAGCCATCATATTGACTCAAAAGTGTACCATATTATTATTATAAATATACATACTTTTCTTATGTGTTGATGCGTGCATATACTTTATATTATTTTCTCCTAAGCATGTGCAATTGCCACTTGTTCTGTTTCTCTAATTCTTTCATTGGATCCATTGAGGAACTTAAAATACTTGCTGAAAATTTAGATTCTGATTCCACTAAGAAGATCCAAGCCCTCTCTCTATTTAGTAAAGTATTCACTCCATCTTTATCTTGTCTTTCTCATTCACTTGTCATTTATATATTGATATGTATATGTATATGTACTATGTATTTAGATATAAATTATCACATCATGCATCATTCATACCATATCATTCCAATTAGATATATGTACTATTTTTCTTTATCAATTCTAAAACTTAGTGTTGCAACAAAAATATACATTAGAATTAAAAAAAAACAATAATTATTTTTAATATACACTCTGCAGATTGAAGAGTAAAAGAAAAAGAAAGAAAAGAGAAGAAATCTCCAACTTAATTGAAAAGAAAAATCAGCTATTGTACCTACAGCTTATGCCAAAGTTGAGTAGTTACAATTCAGATTTGTGCCAATTTTAAGGTTAGTGATAATTAACTAAGTTTTCTATTTACCTATGTTAGAATTGGTTACCTTATTTCCTAGTCTTTGATGTTTGATGCTTATATATTTTTAATTTATTTATTTTAATTAGGATATAAAATATCTATTAAAGGATCATGGACAATTCTAGAAATAGAAGATAGATGCAATGTGATAGAATTAGTAAAGAGTATCTAGAGGGATTAGAAAAGTTTTTAGACTATGCCTTTCGTCATAGTAACAGAGAATCAATTGTTTGTCCCCGCAAGAAATGTGTGTTAAACTATTTAGTGAATCAGACAATGGCTTATGTTCACCTTATGGTTAATGGTATTATGCCATCATATGACACTTGGTTTTGTCATGGGAAATTATTAAACTCACCTATTCCTATTGGAGAAATTAATTGTATAGAAGCAATTTTTAGGGGTGATGATATGGTACGAATGATAGAGGGTGTGTATAATGGCTTTACCCAGAGCATAGATAATGACCCTTCAGAAAGGTGATGAGGAGCCAAACTTTGGAGCCAAACGTGCGTCAAGAAATGAATCTCATCCAGAAGTGAAAATATTTGACAAGTTACTAAAAGATGCAGATGAAGAATTATATCCTGGATGCAAGAAATTCAACAAGCTTTCTTTTCTATTGCAACTTTACCATCTAAAGTAATTATTCAAATGGAGCAATGAGTCTTTTAATGCATTGCTAAGATTATTAATGGAAGTATTACTCGTTGAGAGAAGTTACCTAGTTCTTATTATAATAATAAAATATGATTAAGGGATTGCACTTGAAATATGAAATGATCCATGCTTGTCTCAACGATTGTATGCATTTTAGGAATGAATTGGCTGATAAGAACATCAACGAATGCTTAGTTTGTGGAGCTTCTAGGTGAAAAAATAATAAGAAAAAAAATTTCTAATAAGGTTCTAAGGTATTTTTCCCTTAAGCCAAGGTTGCAGAGACTGCTTATGTCTTCAAGAATTTCCAAATTGATGAGATGACATCATGACGAACGCAATAAAGATGAAACTTTGCTACATCCTGCAGATTCTGAAGCGTGAAAAAATTTTGATAATTCTTATGAAGAATTTTCTAAAGATCCTTGCAATGTTTGTTTAGGATTAGCTGCTAATGGATTTAATCCATATAGTAAAATGTAAAGTAAATATAGCACATGGCCAGTGATTTTAATGCCATATAACCTTCCACCATGGTTGTGCATGAAGTAAAAGTTTTTTATTTTGTTGTTACTCATTCTTGGACCAACAACGCCTGGAAATAATATTGATATTTTCTTGCAATCTTTGATAGAAGAGTTAAGTGAATTATGGGATGCTGGGGTGGAAACCTATAATGCCTTTGACAAGAAGACATTTAATATGAAAGCAGCACTCATGTAGACAATAAATGATTTTTCAGCATATGGTAACTTATCTGGTTGGTGCACTTATGGTGAATTTGCTTGACCTTCTTGCAATATAAATACTGATTCTATAAGACTCACAAAAAGTCAAAAGTATTGCTACATGGGTCATCAACTCTTCTTAAAGTCTAATAATAAATATTGAAATGATGCAAGATCTTTCGATGGGACTAAAGAATCAAGAGTTGCACCTAGTCTAATATCAGTGTCATCAGTTTTGGATCAAACTAGAGACATAAATTTTTTCCTCGGTAAGCTTGGTGAAGATGTTAGTGGGGTGATAAAAAATACATGGAGAAAGAGGAGTATTTTTTAAAATCTCCCTTATTGGGAAACAAATTTGGTGCGACATAACCTTGACGTGATACACATAGAAAAAAATATGTGTGATAACTTGATATATACATTGTTAGGTCTAGGTAAAAAGTTGAAAGATAACTTGAAGGCTTGGTTGGACTTAAAAGAGATGAATAAAAGACCTAGCTTATGGCCTCAACAACGAGCTAATGAAAATACATTTCTTCCTCCTTCTTATTTCTCAATGTCTTCCGCTGAAAAGAAGTTGTTTTATGAAGTACTAGAAAATGTTAAGCTTTCACATATCTATGCATCTAACGTCTCTCGTTGCATTCGAAAACAAAAAATATCAAGGCAAAAATCTCATGATTTCCATGTTATAATGCAAGAACTTCTTCCACTTGCTTTACGAGGAACAGTAGATAAAAAGATGAGCTCTGTTTTGATCGAATTGTGCACATTCTTTCGAGGGGTATGCAGTAAAAATCTTGAAGTGAAAAAATTAACACCACTTGAAGAGAAAATTGCCTTAATATTGTGTGACATGGAGAAGCTCTTTCTCCCATCATTTTTCACAGTTATGGTACATTTAGCAACTAAAGCTAAAATTGCAGGTCCAGTCCATTATCGATGGATGTATCCAATAGAAAGGTGCGAATAATTATATATATTATATTTAAATTGCAGGTTCAGTCCACTTTCATATATAGTAGAATAACATTAACTTATGTTATAGGTACTTAAGCACTTTAAAATTATATGTTCAAAATCCAGCATGTCTAAAAAGTTCTATAGCAGAGGATATATTTTAAATGAGTGTTTGGCATTTTGTTCACTATATATGAAAGGTGGAGATTCAAGATCTTATTGGTCAACAAAAAATAAAATGGAGATTGAGCATGAGGTTGATCAAGAAGGATGCTTTTTTCCTTCTATTGATAAACTTGGCAAAGAAAAAGCATTTCTAATGGATGATAAAACATGTTGCAAACCCATCGATATGTGTTCTTCAATTGTGATTTTAAAGTAGTTGAAGATTATAGAAAGTGAGTGATCATCTTGCTCTCTGATCAGGACCGTTACAAGATTGGCATTACAGACCATAACTCGGCAATTTGCATTATTAATCGGCACTACATTATTAATCGGTGTTACAGTTACTAATCGGCAATCAACGTCATTAATCGGAAACTTACATTACAAATCAGCTTAACGGACTGTTTTACAAAAGTGAAACCTCTAACCTAACATTTCACCCCTATTATTGCTCTTTAATATAGGCAATAAAGCAGAAGCATAACGGACTGATACATTTTCACCTACAAAAGGTTTGATCCTCCATCCTAAAAGGACACATTGAATTCCCAATATTGACTTAAGTTTCGGAGTGCCTTTGCATGTACACTCCCCCCTTGTTTCTTGTTCAAAGCTCTACGCGATTGGACATCCCCTTGGAGTCAAGCTCGAATTACCGCAAAGCTCAAAGGTCGGCACCAAAGATAACAACTCGGCGTCGATTCCCAGAGACCGAGCTCTCCCTCCAGGTATCTATACAAGAACAATTGGAGCCCATCGTGGGCCGAAAATATAATCCCTTCCATATATCATTGGCCTCGAGGTTCTCGCCCAAGTCATGGCTGAACAACTTCCACCCACACCATCCGAACTCCTTTAGATGGTGACCGAGTAACGGCAATCCAACCAGCACATGGCCGAAGAGAACCAAAGAATGGCAAATCAAATTGCCAACTTGAATAACACCCGATCGAAAACAACAATGATCGGCAAGAACCGACAGGAGAAACCGAGCATCAGTCAGGACCAACACACGTCTCTGACACTACTCGGCATGAGGAAGACCAACCTGAGCATGATGAGGAAGCTCGGCAAGAAGAATAGAATGACCACCTGGAAAGCTCCCCTGGGCCCTTTACTGCCGAAGTGATGAATTTCGTGCTGCCTAGGAGATTCACTTTGCTGACCACCCTGACTCCCTATGACGGGTTGGGCGATCCGAATAAATATATCAAAAAATTCACCTCCATAATGATAGTAAACGGTGCATCTGATAAAGTTTTATGTCATTACTTTCTATCTTACTTAGACGGTCCTGCACCTGATTGGTTTTGTTCTTTGCCTGTAGGTTCTATTTCTCGCTTTCGAGACCTATCAAAGCCCTTTGAGGAGCACTTTGCTAGATCAGCCATTTACCTACACAACTCCGATTACCTGAATACAATCAGGCAAGGCCAGCAAGAAAGCCTCAGGGATTACATGACGTGCTTCATAAAAATAGCCATGAGTATACCCGACCTCCACCCCGAGGTGGAACTACACGCCATAAAAAGTGGACTGAGACCAGAAAAATTCCAGGAAACTATTGCTGTAGCCAAACCTAAGACCATGGCCGAGTTCCATGAAAAGGCTAAAGGTTAGATCGACATCGAGGAACTCCGACAAGCTCGGAAAACAGAAAAGCCTTACTACAGAGACGACGACAAGACGCGAGACAACAAAAAGAATTTCAAACCAACTCCGCGATATGAGTCTTACACTAAATTCAACACCAAGTGCGACGACATCATCAAGGAGATCTTGAATTCAAAATTAATCAAACCACCAAGAAAAGCCGGAAGTTACCCAGATTCAAAAGGCGCGGACCGATCAAAATACTGCTCTTTCTACTAAAAGCACGGACACACTACCGACGACTGTGTCATCGCCAAAGACCTAATGGAGCGACTAGCTCGGCAAGGTCACCTGGACAAATACATCGGTGGCCACATACAGGGGCAAGCACCCCCTTCTGGAAACCAAAGCTCGGCCACACAGCATGGCCGAGATAAAGACCGACCGAACAACAACCATCCCAAACAACCAACAGGTATAATTAACTGTATTTCCGGAGGTTTTGCAGGTGGAGGAGCCACAAGCTCAGCAAGAAAGAGATCTTACCGAGCTATGCTTTCCATCAACGCCGATCAAACTCAAAAGCAGACACTACCACAATCTCCACAGATAATATTCCAGACAACCGATCATGACAACAGTGTAGCGAATTTTGATGATCCGGTCGTAATCTCCCTACAGCTCGGAGATCTCCTAGTAAAAATGGTGTTGCTCGACCCAAGGAGCAGCGCCAACGTTCTCTTTTACTCAACATTCCAGAAAATGAAACTGAGCAGTAACATCCTCTGACCTTCCACCGGTGACCTGGTAGGGCTCTCAGGTGGACGAGTCCCGGTTATGGGCTCTGTGTGGTTACAAACCACACTTGGTGAGTTTCCCTCGTCAAAAACTTCAGATATTCAATACTTGGTGGTTGACTGTTTTAGTCCTTACAATTAAATACTTGGTCGACCTTTCTTAAATAAGTTATGCGCTATAGTATCTACAATTCATCTTTGTGTTAAGTTTCCTTTGCAGGATAACACAATTGCAACCATTCATTGTGATGCCCGAGAAGCCAGGGAATGTTACAATAATAGTCTCAAAAGACCTAACCGAAACACAAAAGCCCATGTTCACAACATCGAAAGCATGAACGACCTGCCAATCCTGGCCGACATTGATCCCAGAGCGGGAACACTTGAAAGACCAACCCCAACAGAAGACCTGCATAAAATCTATTTCACAGAAAGCTCGGACAAATTCACATACGTCGGCTCAAAATTATCCTCAGAAGAAAAATCATCATTCTGAACATTCTTACAAGAAAATGTCGACCTGTTTGCTTGGATCCCAGATGATATGCCAGGCATCGATCCATCCATTATATTGCACAAGTTGGCATTAGATCCATCTGTCCGACCCGTAGCACAGAAAAAGAGAAATCTCGGCCATGACCGAAAACAAGCTTCCCTAGAAGAAACCAAGAAGCTCATCAATGCGGGCTTCATCCGAGAAATCAGATTCACAACATGGCTGGCGAATGTCATCATGGTTAAAAAACATAACGGTAAATGGCGCATGTGTGTTGATTTCACCGATCTCAACAAAGCATGCCCCAAAGATTCCTACCATTTGCCCTCTATTGATTGCTTAGTTGATAATGCATCTGGTTTTGAAAAACTCAGATTTATGGATGCATATTCTGGTTATAACCAGATCCAAATGCATCCATCCGATCAAAATAAGACAGCCTTTATTTCTGAAAATGGAAACTATTGTTATAAAGTCATGCCATTTGGCCTTAAGAATGCAGGTACGACATATCAACGTCTAATGGACAAAGTCTTCGCCAAACAAATCGACAGGAATATTGAGGTCTACGTCAACGATATGATCGCCAAGACAAAGATCGGCAATAATCACCTTGATGACCTCGCAGAAATCTTCAGAGAGCTAAGAGAATACAACATGCGGTTAAATCCGAAAAAGTGTGCATTTGGGGTACAGAGCGGTAAATTCCTCGGCTTCATGCTCACTAGCCGAGGTATTGAGGTAAATCCAGAAAAATGCCGAGCTATTTTAGACATGACAAGTCCACACACCATCAAGGAAGTCCAGCGGTTAACAGGGAGACTTGCTGCACTCTCTAGATTCTTACCTTGCCTAGCTTCTAAATCTTTATGTTTTTTCCAAACTTTAAAAAAGAAAAAAGCTTTCCAATGGACTGATGAATGTGAACAAGCATTCACAACTATCAAAGAAACTCTTTTAAAACTACCAATTTTACAAACCCCCCTCCAAGGGGAACCGTTATTCTTATATTTATCTGTCACTAACTGGGCTATAAGCTCTGCTCTTGTTGCAGAAAGGGAAAAAAAATAGTTCCCGATCTATTTTACTAGCAAAACATTACAGAATGCCGAGCTTCGATATCCGAGCATTGATAAATTGGCCCTAGCCCTTGTCTTCTCAGCTAGAAGACTCCGACCATATTTTCAAAGCCACGAAATCCATGTTTGGACAGATCATCCTTTGCGGCAAATCCTTCAGAAACCTGAGCTGGCTGGCCGACTAGTAAAATGGTCGGTGGAGCTATCAGAATTTGATATCAAGTACGAAGGCCGAGCATCCATCAAATCCCAGTTCTTGGCCAACTTTATCGCCGAATTCTCGGTACCAAGTACAACTGAAGACTACATCGAATGGTCTTTATACGTCGATGGGTCCTCGAACCCACAAGAGTGTGGAGCAGGTATCATTCTTGATGATAGCCACGGCAACGTCATCGAACATTCCCTTAATTTTTCATTTAAAGCAAGCAACAATTAAAGTAAGTATGAAGCACTAATTGCTAGCCTTAGACTCGCTGCCGACCTAAACATCACCGAACTTAAGGTATATTGCGACTCCTTACTTATCGTCCAGCAGGTAAACAACTTATACCAAGTAAAGGACCCTTTGCTTTCTAAATACCTGGATATCATACAAAATTTACTTTCAAAATTTTCTAAATACGAAATACAGCACATACCAAGAGAGAGTAATGGCCGAGCTGACATTCTGTCTAAACTCGCCACCACTTAACCAAATGGGTCATCACTTTATCAGTCAACACTGCTCAAGCCAAACATTGAACTAACACAAATCTTAAGTGTAACACAGGAAGCAGATTGGAGATCTCCATACATAGAGTATCTCCGGACAGGGATCCTGCCAGGCGACGTCGAAAATGCTCGACACTTTCGCCGACAAGCCTCCTTTTTTACAATTTATAATAATTGCCTATATAGATGAGGATTCTCTCATCCATTACTTAAATGTCTTTGCAGAACAGAAGCCGAGCTTGCACTTGCTGAGGCGCATGAAGGGATCTGTTATACACTCCTCGGAGCGCGAAGTCTGTCTTCCAAAATTCTCAAAGCTGGATTATATTGGCCGACAATACGACAGGATTGTCAAGCAAAAGTTAAAAGCTGTAACAACTGCTAGAAACACAGTCCGATCAGACATCTCCTGGACGAACTCCGACACTGTTCCGAGGTAAGTTGGCTGTTCAACCAATGGGGCGTAGATATCCTCGGCCCATTCCCCACAGCAGCAGGGCAGGTAAAATTCTTAGTTGTAGCAATTGACTATTTTTCCAAATGGATCGAGGCACAGCCCTTAGCCAAGATCACATCACAGCAAATGATTTCTTTTGTCTGGAAATATATTATTTGTCGATTCGGCATTCCTCGGCACATTATCACAGATAATGGTCGCTAGTTTGCCGATCAAAAGTTTACATCCTTTTTCCAGGAACTAAAAATCAAACAACATTTCTCCTCAGTTGAGCACCCACAAACAAACGGCTTAGCAGAGGCTGCAAATAAAGTAATACTACCTGCTCTAAGAAAGAAACTGGATGATGCAAAAGGCCTCTGGGCTGAGCTTATCCCGGAGATCATATGGGGATACAACATAACAATTCACTCAACCACAAAGGAAACACCCTTCCGGTTAGTCTACAGTTCAGACGCAATGATACCAGTGGAGATCTCCCAATCCTCACTGCGCACTGAATTGGCCGACCAAACTACAAAAGACATAGCTCAGCAATCCAAACTTGACCTCATAGAAGAACTCAGATCATCCACAGCAGTCAAACATTTGGCCATGCAACAGCACATAGCCCGAAGATATAACCAAAGGCTTCACCCAAGGTCTTTCCAACTCAACGACCTTGTCCTCAGAAAAACAGAACAAGCTAGAAAACCATCAGCACATGGCAAACTAGCAGCTAATTGGGAGGGCCCTTACCGAGTAACACAAGTCATCGGCAATGGAGCTTACCGACTACAAACCTTAGAGGGTAAAGATCTCCCTAACACTTGGAATGTATCTTCCTTAAAGTTATATTACAGTTAATACCAGGCACAGGCCAGTACTCTTTTTCCTACTGCCAAGATTTTTTCCACAAGGGTTTTGCTTGGAGATGTTTTAACGAGGCTAGCCTACCTGGGGCCTTTGAAATCAAAGGTTCTCCAATAAATAAATCTCTTCTTTTATCAAAATCATTATTTTTCCCATTCCATACTTCTCAATCATTTATACATATAATGCCGACCTATACTATCAGTCCGAGCATTCGGAAATAATCAACAAACGGCCGATCTTACTCTCAATCCGACCATCCGGATACTATCAAATAAATAATTAACCGATCATATTCCAAAACAGATCATTTGGAATCTACCAATCAAACTAGGGGTGAGCACGGATAGCGGATATCCGATTACCTGTCTGAATCCGAACCAAACCAATTAAATTGGTTCTGGAACCAACGGGTAATCGGGTTCAACCCGAACCAAACCGATGGTCTTCGTTAGTGATTGGTTCAGGTATCGGTTCTGGGGGTGCGGAACCCGAACCAACCCGCGAACCTGATCATATATTAATTAAATAAAAAAATAAAAAATATATATATGACTTTTCTATTAGATAAAAATTATTCACTATTAATATGTTTGGATTTTAATGAGTTTAGTTTTTAATGTATTTGGTGTTTAACATGTTTGGATTATTTCTATTATTGTTACATGTTTATTGTACTTGTTAAATTTTTAAGATAAAAATTTGGTTTTTTTATGAATTTCAAAGTCATCGAGTACCCAATTACCCGAACCGAACCAATCCGTTCTTAATCAGTTTGGTTTGGTTCAGATACATGTACAAAAAAAACACAAATTCAAACCAAACCGAACCATTTATATTTTGATCGGTTCGGTTCTAATTTTACCATGAACTCGAACCAAACCGACCCGTGCTCACCCCTAAATCAAACAAATATCCGATATTAATCGGAAGCCGATCATTCAGAATTTATCATTCATCCGATCTAACTCGGAAGCCGATCATTCAGAATTTATCAATCATCCGATCTAACTCGAAATATGATCATTCAGAATTCTTCAATCAATCAAACAAATAACCGATCTAAGTCGGAATCCGTTCATTCAGAATTCATCATTCAATCCATCAAATAACTGATCTTAATCTGACCACTCGGATACAATCATTTAATCAAATTACCGATTATAATCCGAAACCAACCATTTGGCACATATCAGTCAAAACAAATAGCTGATCTTACACCGAATCATACCACTCGGAATCAATCACTCAAACAGATTACTGAGCAATACTCGGAAACCGACTTTTCAAAATTTATCGCAATTTACTGCCGACCATTCAACAGAATCCAGTTATTATCAAACAAAACCTATGCCAATTAATCGGCATCTCAATAAACTCAGCCTACTCGGCCTTTCCATGATACTTCTCCATCAAAATAATGGCATTTCATCATTAACACAATTTTACCTAATAAACATGTTTGGCTCAAAGCCACAGTTACAAACCAGATACACACCCATACAAACAATAATATTATCTCATAATCATAACATGCACAAAAAACATGTAACTAGAAACACCAAGAGTTATTTTTCACAAAATAGTAGCAAGATAATATCACAAAATTAAGCTCAACTCAGGAGCAAAATAAGTCTACCAATAAAAAGAAAAAGTACAACCGCAGCAAAACAAAACCCTACTAAGCATTTTCATCTCCTTGCTCAGCAGCACTATCATCTTCGACCATAACGCCATCCTGCACTATTTTACCTGGATCCATCGATGAGAAATCCACCCCGGGAGCTAGAAATCTCGCCTGAAGAGAAGCCCTCTCAAATCCTTCAAGGAAGGAATCTAGAATTTCTCCTTGCTTGTTCTTCTCCACCTCCTTCAACTGAGCGGTAACCTCAATCATACAAGTACTCAGAGTAGATAAGTCAGATTCTTTCTTTTTTAAATCTTCAACATCTTTGGCATAACTATCCTTCACCTCTTTCAAATGCTTCTCAACCTCAACTAACTTCACCTCTAGCTCTGAAATCTTAGCAGCCTTTATAGCCAACTCTTCCCTCAAACTCGGATCCTCCTTTTTCTCAACAAACTTCCGATGAATTTTTTCACGGCTCCGTCCTAAACTCGCCAGCCGCAGTCCCACCACCTGAAAATCATACATTATCACATTAATATTCCACAAAAAAAAACAAATTCAAACCTTTTGCCTCAAAAATAGAATTACCTGCATATACTGATCAATGGCAACATCACCAACCTCGTCGGCCAGAGTTATATCCGCCGACGATTGACAACACACATCAGCAATAACCATATATGGGTAATCCCTTACCCATAAAGATGAAGAATCAGTCTGATCAGCAATCCCGTGCAACCTTTTTTTATTGTCAAAAAACTTATGAACTTCTTCAATTGGCACATCATCCTTCTCATCATCAGAAATGTCGGACAAATCCACCACGTTACCTTTTCTTTTCTTAGCAATAACTTTCCTCCTCCTCGGCTTCGGTTGATCAACCTCGCCAGCACAAATAACTTTCTCAACTTTGGATGTCGAACCTTCCTTATCTAGGTTCTTACTTTTCACACGTGCCCTTAAGTTTGCCGCGGATACACCAGGATACTTTCCACCTGAAAACAAACAAAAACCATTTTTCATCAACATATGTCAAATATTGAATACAAAATAAAACCCCAACAAGCTCACCTAAGTAATCTACCACAGCCTATTTACTTTCCTCCCACTTCAACAAATCGAACACTGAGATCAATTCCTTACGATCAATAGCCTCAACTAGATACTCAATAATACACTCATCCCTAGGCTTGATCAACTCCGGGCCGAGTATATTATTGGGCTCAGAACACCACCAAATCGGAAATCTCTCCCCTAAATGCTCGTCCACATAAAAAGGAAAATCTTCTTCAACACTTCTCACCTTCAGATACATCTCCTTAAATTTCGTAAATGACAACTTATACAGCTTAAATATTGCAAACCTCGGCAAACTATTCAAGTTCACCCACCCACCTTTCCACACACCCTTTGCTTGAAAAAGTGAGAAAAACTCCATCAATACCTCAAATGCACGAAGAAAAGCCCACCCATTCGGATGTAGCTGAGATGGAGCACAGTTCATCTGCTTTAAAATCTGACATTTAAAATCGCTAAATGGAAGCTTAACCTTCAACTCTTCAAGAACACAACTATACATAAAAAAGTGTTCAAAATCCTCACCCCTATGAAAAAACCCTATCACTTTCAGAACAGGGCAGTAGCTCCAATCGAATTCCAGAACCAGACCTAACAACTTTACTCTTATCCACTTCATCTACAGCTCCCTGATCCAAGAACAAGGACACACGACTCCTAACATCCTCATTAACCCAGTCATAAGACCAGTCTATCGTCTCCTTTTTATCCTTCTCAAACCTCATCAACAGCAACAAACAAAGGAAGAAGAAAAGAAACTCAATGAAGAAGCAGAAACAAAAATTTTTTCACATACCTCTTTTACTCATTTTCTTCCCTTTGGAAACTCCACAGCCAACTTTATCTCACAAACTCAAAAATGATGTAGATGCCACACTATTAGTATTCCAGTAACAGTTACCAATGAGTTACAAAAACCCCTTCAGTAACAATAACCCACCTCTCAGTCACATCAACCGCCCAAAGAGCAATCTTGTAAATGACAGCACACTTAATGCCATCATTACTTCTCTCTCTTCATTTAAAAACTGTTTACTTTTTAATATATCTTTTCTTTTATTAACCCTTTTTAATAAAACATGTTGAGCTGGGGGCTCCAGGTCCAACACATTTGCCGACGTAATACATACGCAACTGCCGACTTATGCTTCATTTAAAGCTCAACCTGCTTCATTAAAACATACTCTCAGGCTAAGCTTGGGGGCTATGATCAGGACCGTTACAAGATCGGCATTATAGACCATAACTCGGCAATTTACGTTATTAATCGGCACTACATTATTAATCGGCGTTACAGTTACTAATCGGTAATCAGTGTCATTAATCGGCAACTTACGTGTTACAAATCAGCTTAATGGACTGCTTTACAAAAGTGAAACGTCTAACCTAACATTTCACCCTTATTATTGCTCTTTAATATAGGCAATAAAGCAGAAGCATAATGGACTGATACATTTTCACCTACAAAAGGTATGATCTTCCATCCTAAAAGGACACATTGAATTCCCAATACTGACTTAAGTTTTGGAGTGCCTTTGCAGGTACACTCCCCCCTTGTTTCTTGCTCAAAGCTCTATGAAATTGGACATCCTCTTGGAGTCAATCTTGGATTACCGCAAAGCTCAAAGGTCAGCACCGAAGATAACAACTTAGTGTCGATTCCCAGAGACCGAGCTCTCCCTCCAGGTATCCATACAAGAACACTCTCTTTATTGTTTACCATATATAACATTATTAGTGACATATATATGGGTCACATGTATAATGAACATATTGGTGAGATCAAGAAAACACATCGCAAGCGTCGCCTTTCACCACATCAACTTGATTGCTTGCATTTTAATTCATTTAATGAATGGTTCAAGGATGAAGTAAGTAAATGATTTAATTATTATTTTTTGGTTAATATCATGTTACTTTATCAAAAGTTTATAGCTTCTATATTATTTTTTGGTTAGATTAACAAGTTGAATCTTACATTTGGTACCCAAAGTAATATAAGAATCCTTTCACGAGGTCCAAGTTACATTGCAAGATGATTCAAAGGTTCTGATTTGAACAATGGGTATCGATTTCGAACAAAGAAGTATCAAGAGTCCAAGGCAACACAAAATTCTGGTGTCATGATTGTCTCAAAGGTGATTAGCTATGCAAGTGTAAGTGACAATGCTCTCAAGTTAAGAAATATCAATTATTATGGAAGATTGACTGATATTATAGAGTTAAATTACTTTGAAGAATTTAAGGTTGTCTTATTTAAATGCGACTGGGTTAACATAACCAAAGGTAGAGGAGTTAAGAAAGATGACTTGGGTTTCACACTAGTAAACTTTTCACATTTAATACATACCGGTGATCAAGAGAGTGATGAACCTTTTGTATTTGCAAACCAAGCTCAACAAAGTGATACTTGTTAAAGATCCTCATGATCATGAATGGTTTATCATAGGCTAATTAGTCCTCGAGACATATATAATATGGGAGAAAATAAAATCATGCACTTTGAGCAATTAATGCAAAATGATCATGATGACTTAACTTTGTTAGAGGAAATTCGTCACTTAGAGGATGGGAATAATGATTGGATTAGAAGTGGGGTTGATGTATGTTTTTAAATGAATTATTGAAATGAGAATTATGATTTAGTCTTGTTTCTTAAGAAAAGAATTATATCTCTTTTGGGAGCAAGTCATTTCGAAGAAAATTATGTTTTAAGGCTGTTTTAAATGTGAAAAGGGTTTATGTTTTTGAATTTGACGTGGGAATTTCAATTGGAGGAGTTTCAGTAACTTTGAAAAAACTTGAATTTCAATTAACAAGTCTCATTTTACAACGTTTTAGAAAAAATTTAAAGTATTCTTTAAATTATGAATTTTGCAAAACTAAAATAATTTCTGCGCAGTTGGAAACGCTTCAGATTTAATCATGGAGTTGGAGTTGGTTTTGGTTTAAGTAAAAGAGATGGTTTTTTGAAAATTTGTTCGAAATAATTGATTACACAACTTGGTTTGGCCTAAATTCTATTTTTATTTATTCAAATCAAGAAGCTAAGGTTTTAGAGATTTTCCATGAATTTGAGGAAATGAGTTAGATTATTCTTCCCTAAAGTTTTAAGACTCTACTGAGGAATTTTATTACCAATCCTATTTTAGGATGAATGATTTTTGAATCTTTTAGAAGAGATTTTTAATTTGGTATAGTTTCTGAGTTGTTTGGGAGTTTTGGAAGGATGTAGCGAAAAGTGGCTTATGAGCTTGAAATGATTTAAGAAATGAGAATTTTGAAGTTAAGACAGAGATGAATTGATTTTGGTTTCAAAGTAACGTGATTTGAGAAAAAGTGACATATAGCATGAATGATTATTGATTTGATATGGATTGTTGAGGAAGTGCTTGTACACTGCATGTATGTGATGATAAATGGCTATAATGAGATTGAAATTGACCGTGTTATGCCTCCGGGTAAGATGCAGTGGTGTCATTCACTTACTCTGGGTAAGAGGCGAGAAATCTGGGTAAGATGCAGTGGTGTTATCCACTTGCTTAGGATAAGAGTTTGAGACTCCGGGTAAGATGCAAGGGTTGAGTTCTGACACCGCTTGCTCCAGGTTGAGAACTATAACACCACCTAGTTAAGAAACAGGGTGAAGTTGTCCCCTGCTCCGGGTACGTGGGTAAGATGCAAGGGTTGCGGCATTGTCCTACTCGCTTCGTGTTTGGTGTTCTGTCTAGGGTTAGCTACCGGACATGTTGGGTTTTGGCTTTATAACCGGTAGATGAGACTCATTAGCCATAGGGCAGGCATTCATCATGTACATCTATGTGACGTTGTTTGAGTGTGGATATTGTAATTAGTTTGCCTATGTGAATAAATATGTTTAACTACTAATTACTCTACTTGATGTAACTGCTTGATTGTGTTTGAACCTTCTTACTTGTGTTTATGACTGAAATTGAGTGGATTGTGATCAATTGGACATTGATTGAATTGTTTGGACCGAAGGCCGTGTTTGGTTTGTGTTTTTAGTTTAGTAAAGTATGAAAAACTAAACTGGTTCAGCATAGACTTAATGAACCTATGCTTGGAATAACTTGATCATTCAAGCTGTCTAGGAAATTTTTTTAAAAAGGTTTTAAATTTTTAAAGAATTAACGGATTTCTCTTTTAAAAACTATTTCGGATTTTTGAATATAAATCCTTATTTTTGAAAAGATACATAAGGCGGTTAATTACTATACTTTAAAAACATTTTTATTTTTACGTATCTTATTATAGCAATTCACTCCCCAACATGTCTTTTCTTTTTCAGGACACGGACGACGAAGTTCGGAAGAGCTTATTACTTTTCTGTTTACACGATATTTTTGTATTGTTTTAGTATATATGTTTCCCTCACCTTTAACTTCGCAAGTTTTGTAAGAGGGATATGATTTTAATATGAAATACTCGTAAAGCAATAATATGTATATATATGTATTATTTGTAAGTATTGTAATTTGTATTGTAAGTATGGATGTATGTTTTAAAAAATACGATTTAAGTTTTAAACAGGCTCATATTTTAGTATTAAATATTTTAAGAATCGTCGTAATACCCGAGCTATCAGAGTGGCGCAGCCAGAAGCGTGACATTTTGATAGCTAGGGTGTTACACCTGAACATCTTCTGGCGTTAAAACTATATCAGAATTTTGGACAACCGCAGGTATCTTTACTATATCTTTTTCAACAGGAATAGTATTTACCTCTTTTCTTTTCCAAGAATTTTTGTCTTTGGAACTGACAGGCCTACCACGCTTCTGACGTGAATTTATTTCGGTGGCCATTTGTCCGACTAGGACATCAATTCGAATTGGAACATTTTCTGCTGGTATATAAGATCTGGTTATCATCTTTGTATCAAAAAATGCATCAGGTAATTTATTTGCTATTCTTTGCAAATGTATAATCTTTCGAACTTCTAGTTCACATTGCCTTGATCGAGAATCTAAATGCATCAAATATGATGCATTCCAATTAAGTTCCTTTTCAGGAAGCTTACTCTCTCCCCCTAATGTTGGAAATTTTGATTAATTAAAATGATAATCTGCAAATCGGGCTATAAATACATCTCCAGTTTGTATCTTAAGATACCTCACTATAGAGAGAGAATCATATCCAATATGTATCCCTAATTTTCTTTAGGATCCCATTTTGATGTGAGAAGGTGGTGCAATGGGAACAAATATCGCACACCCGAATATTTTTAAATGGGAAACATTTGGCTGCTGGCCAAAAGCTAATTGCATAGGAGAGAACCGATGGTAACTTATTGGCCTCAAATGAATAAGTACTGCGCCATGTAAAATAGCATGCCCCAAGCCGAGGTTGGGAGATTTGTTCTCATAAGTAAAGGTCTTGCAATTAATTGGAGGCGTTTAATAAGTGATTTTGCTAATCTATTTTGTGTGTGAACATGAGCTACTAGATGTTCAACACTTATTCCATTAGCCATACAATAAACATAAAAAACTTGGGAAGTAAATTCACCAGCATTATCAAGACAAATTTTTTTAATTGAATTTTCTGGAAATTGTGCTTTTAATCGAATAATTTGAGCAAGCAATCTCGTAAACGCCAGGTTGCAAGAAGACAATAAGCACACATGTGACCATTTCAAAGATGCGTCTATTAGGATCATTGATGAGCGGATAATTTATACGCTTTTTGGCATTGTTTTTACATAGCTTTTAGTATGATTTAGTTAGTTTTTAGTATATTTTTATTAGTTTTTAAATAAAAAATCACATTTCTGGACTTTACTATGAGTTTGTGTCTTTTTCTGTGATTTCAGGTAATTTCTGGCTGAAATTGAGGGACCTGAGCAAAAATCTGATTCAGAGGCTGACAAAGGACTACTGATGTTGTTGGATTCTGACCTCCCTTCACTCGAAATGGAATTTTTAGAGCTAAAGAAACCCAAATGGCGCGCTATTAATTGTGTTGGAAAGTAGACATCCAGGGCTTTCCAGCAATATATAATAGTCCATACTTTGCCCAAGTTTAGACGATGCAAACTGGCGTTCAACGCCAGCTTTCTACCCTATTCTGACGTTAAACACCAGAAACAAGTTGCAAAGCAGAGTTAAACGCTAGAAACAAGTTACAAACTAGCGTTTAACTCCAAGGAAGACCTCTACATGTGAAAGCTTCAATGCTCAGCCCAAGCACACACCAAGTGGGCCCGAAAGTAGATTTCTGCATCATTTACTTATCTCTGTAAACTCTAGTAACTAGTTTAGTATAAATAGAACTTTTTACTATTGTATTTACATCTTTGGATCTTTTGAACTTTGAGTTTTGTTCATCTTTAGATCACTTTGTACACGTTTAAGGGGGCTGGCCATTCGGCCATGCCTGGACCTTGTTCTTATGTATTTTTAACGGTAGAGTTTCTACACACCATAGATTAAGGTGTGGAGCTTTGCTGTTCCTCATGAATTAATGCAAAGTACTATTTTTTTCTATTCAACTCAAGCCTATTTCTTCGCTAAGATATTCATTTGCACACAAGAACATGATGAATGTGATGATTATGTGACGCTCATCACCATTCTCATTTATGAACGCGTGCCTGACAAACACTTCCGTTCTACATGAAAACAAGCTTGAATGCATATCTCTTAGCCTCCTGATTCATGATCAGAGTCTTCGTGGTATAGGCTAGAATTATTGGCGGCCATTCTTGAGATCTGGAAAGTCTAAACCTTGTCTGTGGTATTCCGAGTAAGATCTGGGAAGGGATGGCTGTGACGAGCTTCAAACTCGCGAGTGCTGGGCATAGTGACAGACGCAAAAGGATTACTGGATCCTATTCCAGCATGATCGAGAACCAACAGATGATTAGCCGTGCGGTGACAGTGCAATTGGACCATTTTCACTGAGAGGATGGGATGTAGCCATTGACAACGGTGATGCCCAACGTACAGCTTGCCATGGAAAGGAGTATGAATGATTGGATGAAGACAGCAGGAAAGCAGAGGTTCAGAAGGAACAAAAGCATCTCCATACGCTTATCTGAAATTATCACCAATGAATTGCATAAGTATCTCTATCCTATTTTATGTTTTAATTATATTTTAATTATCAATTCACCATAACCATTTGAATCCACCTGACTGAGATTTGCAAGATGACCATAGCTTGCTTCAAGCTGACAATCTCCGTGGGATCGACCTTTACTCACATAAGGTTTATTACTTGGACGACCCAGTGCACTTGTTAGTTAGTTGTGCGAATTTGTGAAGAAGAAATAAGATTATGAACGTGCGTATTAAGTTTTTAGCGCCGTTACCAAGGAATGAACAATAACGATTTCGTGCACAATATTTTTGGCGCCGTTGCCGGGGATTGTTTGAGTTTGGACAACTGACGGTTGATCTTGTTGCTCAGATTAGGTAATTTTATTTTAATTTTAAGTTTTTGTTTTTATTCTTTTTATTTTCAAAAAAATTTTCAAAAAAATTTATATATATATATATATATATATATATATATATATATATATATATATATATATATAAAATAAATTATTCTATGGCTTCAAAATTTTAAGAATGAATTCTAGAGTTTCATGATGATCTGTTGAAGTCTAGCTGGCTGTGAAGCCATGTCTAATCTTTTAGACCGAGGTTTCAATTCATCATCACAAGAGCTTTTTGATTCTTATCAGTTCAGCTGTTGTATGCCTGATTTATCTGCTAAAGCTTGGCTGGCCATTGGCCATGTCTAGTGTTTTGGACCAGAGCTTTCACTGAAAGCTTGGCTGGCTAGAAAGCCATGTCTAATTCATGGATTGGAGCTTTAGACTAACATTGCATGATTCCTGAAATTCTCATTAGAAATTTTGAAATCCTTATTTTTCTTTTCCCAATTAATTTTCGAAAAATTACAAAAAAAAATTAATAAAATCATAAAAACCAAAAAAAAAATTGTGTTTCTTGTTTGAGTCTAGTGTCAAATTGTAACTTTGGTGTCAATTGCATCTTTTTAATTTCCTAACAAAAAAATTTTTCGAAAAACTCATGCATGGTGTTCTTCATGATCTTCAAGTTGTTCTTGATGATCTTCTTTGTTTGATCTTTGCATTTTCATGTTTTGTATCTTTTCTTATTTTTCATATGCATTTTCAATTTGTTAGTGTCTAAACATTAAAAATTTCTAAGTTTGGTGTCTTGCATGTGTGTCTTTCCTAAAAAATTTTCAAAAACATGTTCTTGATGTTCATCTTGATCTTCAAAGTGTTCTTGGTGTTCATCTTGACATTCAAAGTGTTCTTGCATGCATCATGTGTTTTGATCTTGAATTCTCATGTTTTGAGTCTTTTCATTGTTTTTCTCTTTCATCATTAAAAATTCAAAAATAAAAAAAATATATCTTTCCCTTTTTATCTCATAAATTTTCGAAAATTTGAGTTGACTTCTTCAAAACTTTTTAAAATTTAGTTGTTTCTTATGAGTCAAGTCAAATTTTCAATTTAAAATATCTATCTTTTTCAAATCTTTTTCAAAAATAAAATCTTTTTCATTTTTTCTTTCATAATTTCAAAATTTTCAAAATTTATTTTCAAAATATTTTTCTTATTTCTATTTCATATTCTCGAAATTAATGCTAACAATTAATGTGATTGATTCAAAAATTTTAAATTTGTTACTTGCCTAGTAAGAAAGGTTCAATCTTTAAATTTTAAAATCATATCTTTTTGTTTCTTGTTAGTCAAGTAATCAACTTTAATTTTCAAAATCAAATCTTTTTAAATTTCTTTTTCAAATCTTTTTCAAAATCAATTTCAAAATCTTTTCTAACTTCTTATTTTTTTAAAAAAAAAATTGATTTTCAAATCTTTTTCAATTAATCTTATCTTGTTGTTTGATTCTTATCTTTTTCAAAACCACCTAACTAATTTTCTCTCTCTAATTTTCGAAAATCACTAACCTCTTTTTCAAAATTTCTTTTCATTAAATAATTATTTTAAATTTTAATTTTAATTTTATTCCTTTTCGTATTTTTGAATTATAACTAATATTTAAAATAAAAACAAAAATATTTTTATTTTTATTTTCGAGTTCTTCTCCCTCTCATCCCCTTCTATTTATTTATTTATCTACTAACACTCCTATTTCACTCAAAAATTTGAACCCACTCTTCTCTTCTGTGTTTGAATTCTTATCTTTTCCTTCTTCTATTCTTCTCTTCTTATACTCATATAAGGAATCTCTATACTGTGACATAGAGGATTCCGTATTTTCTTTTCTGTTCTCTTCTTTTTCATATGAGCAGGAACAAGGATAAGAACATTCTTGTTGAAGCTGATCCTGAACCTGAAAGAACTCTGAAGAGGAAGCTAAGGGAAGCTAAAGCACAACTCTCTGGAGAAAATCTGATAGAAATTTTCGAAAAAGAAGGAGACATGGCCGAAAATAATAACAATAGTGGAGACGCAAGGAAGATGCTTGGTGACTTTACTGCACCAAATTCCAACTTACATGGAAGAAGCATCTCAATACCTGTCATTGGAGCAAACAATTTTGAGCTAAAGCCTCAATTAGTTTCTCTGATGCAACAGAATTGCAAGTTTCATGGACTTCCATCAGAAGATCATTTTTCAGTTCTTAACTGAATTCTTGTAGATCTGTGATACTGTTAAGACCAATGGGGTTGATTCCGAGGTCTACAGGCTTATGCTTTTCCCGTTTACTGTAAGAGACAGAGCTAGAATATGGTTGGACTCTCAACCTAAAGATAGCCTAAACTCTTAGGATAAGCTGGTCACGGCTTTCTTAGCCAAGTTCTTTCCTCCTCAAAAGCTTAGCAAGCTTAGAGTGGATGTTCAAACCTTCAAACAAAAAGAAGGTGAATCCCTCTACGAAGCTTGGGAGAGATACAAGCAACTGACCAAAAAGTGTCCTTCTGACATGCTTTCAGAATGGACTATCCTGGATATATTCTATGATGGTCTGTCTGAATTATCAAAGATGTCATTGGACCATTCTGCAGGTGGATCCATTCACCTAAAGAAAACGCCTGCAGAAGCTCAAGAACTCATTGACATGGTTGCAAACAACCAGTTCATGTACACTTCTGAAAGGAATTCTGTGAGTAATGGGACACCTCAGAGGAAGGGAGTTCTTGAAATTGATACTCTGAATGCCATATTGGCTCAGAATAAAATATTGACTCAGCAAGTCAATATGATTTCTCAGAGTCTGAATGGATTGCAAGCTGCATCCAACAGTACTAAAGAAGCTTATGATCCTGAGAACCCTGCAATAGCAGAGGTGAATTACATGGGAGAACCCTATGGAAACACCTATAATCCCTGATAAACCACTATTTCATGGTTTATCTTGTGCTCAATTGAGTGGTTTTTATCAACTCTTTACCCACTTATTCATACTATTTGCATGGTTTTACATTTGCCTTCCTAATTATGTGATTTGATTGAAAACATGCTTCTTTGGCCTTAAGTTCCCTATGTTTAATCCTCTCTTATTACCATTAGATGCCTTGATATGTGTGTTAAGTGATTTCAGAGATTACAGGGCAGGAATGGCTCAGAGGAGGGAAAGAAAGCATGCAAAAGTGGAAGGAATACAAGAAGTTGAAGAAATTGCTAAGCTGTCCAGCCTGACCTCTTCACACTCAAACGGCTATAACTTTAGCTACAAAGGTCCAAATGATGCGGTTCTAGTTGCGTTGGAAAGCTAACGTCTGGGGCTTCAATTTGATATATAATATGTCATACTTTCCCTGACGCTAGGCGACGCGAATGCGTCATCCACGCGGCCGTGTCGCAGTGACAAAAAATCAGCGTGTTTGAATTCGCAACCAGCGAATTCTGGGCTGTTTCTGACCCAGTTTGCGGCCCAGAAAACACAGATTAGAGGCTATAAAGTGGGGGAATGCATCCATTCATCAACAAGCTTTCACATTCACAATTTTAGGAGTAGATGTAGTTTTTAGAGAGAGAGGTTCTCTCCTCTCTCTTAGGATTTAGTTTTAGGATTTATGATTATTTCTTCTTCATCACAGGTTCAATGTTCCTTTTATTTATTTTCCTAATTTAATTTATGAACTCTTCCATGTTACATTTGATATCTTTATTAGTGCTAATTGAGGTATTTCAGATTTATGATTGTTCTCTCTATTATTTATAATTTGAATTTTTCCTTTTGGCTTTGGTTGAGTCATTGGAGACACTTGAGTTATCAAACTCTTTGTTGATTGAAAATTGGAATTCTTCAAGAATTAATTTGGGTTCCAATAACTCTAACTTTTCCCAAGGAAAGACTAAGACTTGAGGAATCAGAATTAATTCATCCACTTAACTTACCTTCATAGTTAGAGGTTAACAAGTGGGAGAAGAATTCAATTCTCATTACAATTGATAAGGATAACCAGGGTAGGACTTCCAGTTCTCATACCTTGTCAAGAGTTTATTTTACAGTTATTTATTTATTTTTATTGCTTTGAAAATATACCTGTGCCCATTGCCCAAACTCCAAAACCCCCAATTTATAAACTCATAACCAATAATAAGAACATACCTCCCTGCAATTCCTTGAGAAGACGACCCGAGGTTTGAATACTTCGGTTATCAATTTATTAAGGGGTTTGTTACTTGTGACAACCAAAACGTTTGTACGAAGGGATTTTTGTTGGTTTAGAGACTATATCTACAACGCGACTGTTTTTATAAAATTCTTTACTGGCAAAAATCCCAACGTCAAAATGGCGCCGTTGCCGGGGAATTACAAACGTGTGCCTTATTATTGGTTATTGTAAATATTTGCTTTTTGCTTGTTTATTTATTTTTATTTTTGTTCTTATTTTTTACTTTTTCATAAATTAAGAGGTTATTGGTTTTTAATTAGTTATTAAAAAAAAATTTTCAAAAATTTGTTCTTAGTGTTCATCTTGATCTTCAAGTTGTTCTTCGTGTTCATCTTGACCTTCAAGTTGTTCTTAGTTGTTTTTTTCGTTTTGACCTAAAAATTTAAAATTTGGTGTCATTTTATTGTTTTTCTCTTTCCTCATTTAATTCAAAAATATCTTTTCTCTTTATTTTAATTGAATTTTCGACATTTCAAAAAAAATTCAGATTTTTATTTTAAATTTTTTATCTTATCTTATCTTATTTCAAAAATCAAATTTCAAAATTCAAATTTAAAAAAAAAATTTCAAAATTCAAATTTAAAAATTTTTTATTTTTCAAATTTCAAGTTTCAAAATTCAAATTTCAAAAATTTAAAATTCAAATTTCAAAATTTAATTTTCAAATTCAAAATTTAAATAACCTTTTAATTTAAATTTATTTTTATTTTTGTTTTTAATTTTTATTTGCTACTATGAACTCTCACCCCTTTGTCTATGAGTCTGGTTACAATTATGTTGCAGGAAGAGGAAATTACAAGGAGAACAGGCGTCAAGATTGGAACAATCAAAGATGGGAGGAGCCACAAGGATTTAATCAACCCTCATGGCAACAACCACCTCCAATGAACTATCAACAACCACCACCATATGCCTATAAACCCTCTCCTCAACATAACTTTGGACCACCATACTCACAAGCCCCTTTCCACCATTCACCTCCATATGACCCTATCCCTCATCCACCATACCAACCACCTTATGAACCATATGAACCATATATAGAACCACCCCAATTCCAACCCAATTACTCCCAAGAACCACTACCTCTCTATGTATCATGTCCATATCCATCACCCCAAGCATCAACGGAGCAACTCAAGGAAACATGTAAAAAATTTAATACCACACTTCATCAATTGAATCAAGCAATAAATCAATTAGCTTCCCGACGTCGGACACTCAAGGAACCCCCATGGCTTTATGTGGACAATCTAATGAAGAACGTAGCATAAAGGAGATACTAGAAACTCCAATGGACAGTACGGAGCATGACTTTGTACTGAAACAAGTGGAGGAAGCTGTAATTATTGAAGAGGAAGAAGTGGTTGAAGACTTGGGAGATGCTGAACCTCCATGGGAAAGTCAAAACATAGAACCTCCTTCCAAGACGGTTGCATTTGACGTTAAGGAAGGTGTACAACCTCCAGGGTATGTCATAGTTGAATACTTGGAAGAGGTTGGTCAAGAGATGGAGAGTAAAGAAGAAAAAGCACAGCCTCCCATGCCCTTGGTAAGTAATGAAGAAGAGATTGAATTGGAAGAAAGCTACCAAGAGAAAGAGGTTGGAATTGAAGAAGCTTGCAAAGAGGTGGAAGTTGTCAAAGAAGAGCACAAGGGAGTGAAGCTTGAAATTACCTTGCCAAAGTTGTTGGAAACCCCTCCCCCTAAGTTGCCATCATCCTTCACAACATTCAAGTGGGTAAAATTCACATCCTCTAACTTTCTAATTCCACTTGAATATGGGCTACTGGAGATGGATGGTCAACTTAGAGCTTTTTGTGGCATTAAGAGTAAGAGGAAGATGGTCAGTGGTAAGAACTATCCTGTAAGGTTCATTATGGTTGGAAGCTTTAAGTTTAAACGCAAAGGTTGGTGTAAAGCTCAATTGAATGGGTCTAGGAAGTTGTTTGGACGCTTCAGTGAGAATTCTAAAGCTGAACTACCGGGATGGAATCATGATAATCAACTTGAAGACGGGTGCAAAAGCAAGGTTTGGGACCCCGGAATTCATTCCAACAATCAACACTCTTGGGGCCTTGTCACTTGCTTTAACTTACTTGAAGGCTTTCTGCGCCTAGTTTGGGACCCCGGAGGCCATTGGAATCACAAACATTAGTGGAGATTCCTGGATTAATACAAGCATAAGCCACCATAACAGGGAGCTCACCAAATGTCCAACTTAAGGACTCTAACTAAAAGTGCTAGGTGGGAGACAACCCACCATGGTATGACCGTTCCTTTTTCAACTATAATTTTATTTAGTTTTATTTGTTTTGAATTTTAATCTATTTCATTGAACTTGGAATTATTCATAACACCTGCATACTGCATACTGCATTCTGCATTTTGCATTCAAAAAAAAAAATCATGCGACGCGACCGCATCATCGACGCGTCCGCGTCGCAAGAGGATCAGAATGAATAAGAAAACGAACAGAGAGTCCCGCGAGAGCGTGGCTGGAGGCGTGCCAATGGCACAAATCGTCCCACGCGACCGTGTCGCTGACGCGTCCGCGTCATATGGGAATAATGGGCTCCCACGCGACCGTGTGCCCCCACGCGGCCGCGTGACCTGGATTTCGACGTAAAAAGGGTGCACAGCCAAAAGTTGTGCTAGAGTGGTGCTGGACTGGCGCTGGACGCGCAGTCCACTCACGCGACCGCGTGCCCCACGAGGCCGTGTCACAACCCAATAATTGCCCACTCACGCGATCGCATGCCCCATGCGATCGCGTCACCCAAAATTTGGCATTTAATGGTTTTGAACAGAGAGTTGTGCGAGTGCGAGGCTACCCTCGCGCCAATAGCATAAATCGGGTCACGCGACCGCGTGACCAACGCGACTGCGTCATTCACTTTAAGCGCAAGTCGCGCGACCGCGTGCCCCACGCGATCGCGTTGCTTGCGTCGCACAGCCTCCCTAATTCTGCCAAATATCTTATCTTTTCTTCCCCAATCCTAATTTTTCCTCCCTCCTTTCTTACTTACTTCTTCTTCCCTTCTTTTCCTTCTCATTCTTCTTATCTTTTATTTTATTTTACTTAATTTATTTGTATATTTCATTCATTGCATCTTAATTTTGTGCATATTTTTATTTTCTTTTCTAAAATTAATTATTTTTCCTTTGGTGTTAAAATTTTCTTATTTAACTGTTGCATTTTCTCTTGAATTATTTTGGGTGCTTCATGACTTGTTTTATTCTGATTGGGTAATATTATTTAAATCAATGCTAATTTTTATATTACTAATATTCCTTTTGCATTGACATGAACTTACATTGTCTTTTATTACCCACTCTCTCCCCCCATTGTTGAAAATTTTGCACCACTGGTATGCCATGGCTTCTATTGTTTTCTCACGTACATGTTGAAGCTTACATCTAATTGAGACCCTTTTCATTTGGCATTAACCCACCCATACTTCATTTATTTTCTTATCTCTATTACTGGGTTACCTTTCTTCCCTTTTTTTTTCAGGATGGCCACCCGGAAGGGAAGCGAAAGACGTTTACATGGGGAGACAGACAAATCCATATGCACAATCCTTAGAGAAAAGCAACAGTTGAAACAACCCGTCCACTTGCACATCTTAGCATGCACCGAGGACGGTGCAATCTTTAAGTGTGGGGAGGTCGATACCAATCTCCATGGGTTAGTTACTCTTCTATCTCAACACCAATGGTTTATTTTCCTTGTTAGTTGTTGCATTTGCATGTTTGATTGCATATTTATTTGATTTTGTGCATATTTTACCACTTGGTTGAAGTAATATTTTCTTTTTCAAGAAAATTTTTAGAGCATTTCACTAATTTGAAAAAAAATTAATGTTACACTTATTTGAAGAAATATTATATTGGAACATGGTTTTAGAGCTCGAACACACAAAACCTGTGAGATTTTGAGCCTATTTGATTGGTTGTATTTTATCAACCAATATTTTATTTTTGGTGTGTGTTTTTCTCTCTAAAATTGTGATCTTTGTCTTGATTAATTCTATATTTCCATGGTTTGATGTATGTATGCACTTATATGATTGAGGCCTTTGTTTCACTGAGCTTACATACCCATATGGCCTAACCTTTCATTATCCTTTGCAAACCAATTTTGAGCTTATTACACCCCTTTGTTCTTTATTTTAGCACATCATTAACTCTAAGTGAAAGACAATAATGCCCTTAATTTGAATCCTTGGTTAGCTTAGACTAGTGAGAGTGCTCATGAATTAAGTGTGGAAAAATTGAGATTGAAAACATTTGGTTTGAGAATTGAGTATGTTAGAATTTTCTGAAAATGTGAAAGAAATGTTTAGGACATGTTCATGCATTCAATAAATTAATCATATGCATTGAGAAAAACAAAAGAAAAAAATAATATATAAATAATAAAAAAAAGAGAAAAAGAAAAAAAAGAAAAAAAAAAGAGCAAATAAGTAAAAGGGGACAAAATGTCCCAAAGTAAGTGGTGAAAGCAATGCATATGTACTGTACTTGAAATTAAATGCATGAATATGTGGAAAACATGGTTAATGGATAGTTAGATGTGGTATCATGATTACATGGATTGTCTAAAGTTAGGTGGAAAGTTTAAGTTAATTAAGGATTCAGATTTTAGTCCACTTGGCCAAATACAATCCTACCTTGACCCTAACCCCATTACAACCCTTAAAAGACCTCTTGATATGTGTATTTGTGCATTAAATTTATGTTGATTGTTAGATGAAGAGCAAGCCTTAGAAAGCAAGGTTGGTAGAGAATTGAGAGAATCGAACCTTAAACACTTGAGTGATTAGAGTGTATACACTACCAGTAAGGGTTCGATGCTCAATTCCATGTTCCCTGCTTTCATGAGCTATTTTCTTCTTGCAAGTCTATTTGTACTTCATTTTCATGATTTGAATTAGTGAATCCAGTTCATCTTTGTTCTTAAAAGATTTGTTTATTTTTAACCAAGTAGGTAGAAACATTCTGCATATAGTTGCATTCATATAGATAGGTTGCATTTCATATTAATCTACCATTCCTCTTCATCTTTATAGCTTCTCTTAAGCTTAGCATGAGGACATGCTAGTGTTTAAGTGTGGGGAGGTTGATAAACCACTATTTCATGGTTTATCTTGTGCTCAATTGAGTGGTTTTTATCAATTCTTTACCCACTTATTCATACTATTTGCATGGTTTTACATTTGCCTTCTTAATTATGTGCTTTGATTGAAAACATGCTTCTTTGGCCTTAAGTTCCCTATGTTTAATCCTCTCTTATTACCATTAGATGCCTTGATATGTGTGTTAAGTGATTTCAGAGATTACAGGGCAGGAATGGCTCAGAGAAGGGAAGGGAAGCATGCAAAAGTGGAAGGAATACAAGAAGTTGAAGAAATTGCTAAGTTGTCCAGCCTGACCTCTTTGCACTAAAACGGCTATAACTTTAGCTACAGAGATCCAAATGACGCGGTTCTAGTTGCGTTGGAAAGCTAACGTCCGGGGCTTCGATTTGATATATAATATGCCATAGTTTCTTTGATTCTAGGCGATGCGAACGCGTCATCCACGCTGCCGCATCGCAGTGACAAAAAATCAGCGTGTTTGAATTCGCAACCAGCGAATTCTGGGCTGTTTCTGACCCAGTTTGCGGCTCAGAAAACACAGATTAGAGGCTATAAAGTGGGGGAATGCATCCATTCATCAACAAGCTTTCACATTCACAATTTTAGGAGTAGATGTAGTTTTTAGAGAGAGAGGTTCTCTCCTCTCTCTTAGGATTTAGTTTTAGGATTTATGATTATTTCTTCTTCATCACAGGTTCAATGTTCCTTTTATTTATTTTCCTAATTTAATTTATGAACTCTTCCATGTTACATTTGATATCTTTATTAGTGCTAATTGAGGTATTTCAGATTTATGATTGTTCTCTCTATTATTTATAATTTGAATTTTTCCTTTTGGCTTTGGTTGAGTCATTGGAGACACTTGAGTTATCAAACTCATTGTTGATTGAAAATTGGAATTCTTCAAGAATTAATTCAGGTTCCAATAACTCTAACTTTTCCCAAGGAAAGACTAAGACTTGAGGAATCAGAATTAATTCATCCACTTAACTTACCTTCATAGTTAGAGGTTAACAAGTGGGAGAAGAATCCAATTCTCATTACAATTGATAAGGATAACCAGGATAGGACTTCCAGTTCTCATATCTTGCCAAGAGTTTATTTTACATTTATTTATTTATTTTTATTGCTTTGAAATTATACCTGTGCCCATTGTCCAAACTCCAAAACCCCCAATTTACAAACTTATAACCAATAATAAGAACATACCTCCCTGCAATTCCTTGAGAAGACGACCCGAGGTTTGAATACTTCGGTTATCAATTTATTAAGGGGTTTGTTACTTGTGACAACCAAAACGTTTGTACGAAGGGATTTTTGTTGGTTTAGAGACTATATCTACAACGCGACTGTTTTTATAAAATTCTTTACTGGCAAAAATCCCAACGTCAATCCCTCATGGAGAAATCATCCAAATTTCTCATGGAAGGATCAACAAAAGCCTTAACAAGGCTTTAATAATGGTGGAAGAAACAGGTTTAGCAATAGCAAGCCTTTTCCATCATCTTCTCAGCAACAGACAGAGAATTCTGAGCAGAATCTATCTAGCTTAGCAAATATAGTCTCTGATCTATCTAAGGCCACTCTAAGTTTTATGAATGAAACAAGGTCCTCCATCAGAAATTTAGAGGCACAAGTGGGCCAGCTGAGTAAAAGAGTCACTGAAATTCCTCCTAGTACTCTCCCAAGCAATACAGAAGAGAATCCAAAAAGAGAGTGCAAGGCCATAACCTTACTTGGTGTGGCCGAACCCAGAGAGGAGGAGGAGGACGTGAATCCTAGTGAGGAAGACCTCCTGGGACGTTCACTGACCAATAAAGAGTTTCCCTTTGAGGAACCAAAGGAATCTGAGGCTCATCTAGAGACCATAGAGATTCCATTGAACCTCCTTTTACCATTCATGAGCTCTGATGACTATTCATCTTCTGAAGAAGATGAAGACATTGTTCAAGGGCAAGTTGCCCAGTATTTAGGAGCAATCATGAAGCTGAATGCCAAGCTATTTGGTAATGAGACTTGGGAGGACGAGCCTTCATTGCTCATTAATGAACTGAATATCTGGGTTCAGCACACTTTACCTCAAAAGAAACAGGATCCTGGTAAATTCCTAATTCCCTGTAACATAGGCACCATGATCTTTGAAAAGGCTCTGTGTGACCTGGAGTCAGGCATAAACCTCATGCCACTCTCTGTAATGGAGAAACTGGGAATCTTTGAGGTACAAGCTGCAAGAATCTCATTAGAGATGGCAGACAAATCCATGAAACAGGCTTATGGACAAGTAGAGGACGTGTTAGTAAAGGTCAAAGGCCTTTACATCTCTGCTAATTTCATAATCCTAGACACTGGAAAGGATAAGGATGAATCCATCATCCTTGGAAGACCCTTCCTAGCCAGAGCAAAAACTGTGATTGATGTAGACAGAGGAGAGTTGGTCCTTCAACTGAATGAAGACTACCTTGTATTTAAGACTCAAGGTTCTCCTTCTGTAACCATGGAGAGGAAGCATGAAAAGCTTCTCTCACTGCAGAGTCAACCAAAGTCCCCACAGTCAAACTCTAAGTTTGGTGTTGGGAGGCCACAACCAAACTCTAAGTTTGGTGTTGAACCCCCACATTCAAATTCTAAGTTTGGTGTTGGGAGGTCCCAACAATGCTCTGAACATCTGTGAGGCTCCATGAGAGCTCACTGTCAAGCTATTGACATTAAAGAAGCGCTTGTTGGGAGGCAACCCAATGTTATTTAATTATATCTATTTATTTTCCATTGCTATTTTATGTTTTCTTTAGGTTGATGATCATGTGAAGTCACAAAAACTACTGAAAAATAAAAAACAGAATGAAAAATAGCATTAAAAATAGCTCACCCTGGAGGAAGAGCTTACTGGCGTTTAAACGCCAGTAAGAAGCATCAAACGGGCGTTTAACGCCAGAAAGAAGCACCAAGCTGGCATTTAACGCCAAAAACAAGCACCAGACTGGCGTTTAACGCCAGAACAGAGCATGGAATTGGCGTTTAACGCCAGAAACAAGCAGCAAGCTGGCGTTTAACGCCAGACATGCTTTCTAAGGGCGTTTGCACGCCTAAATAGAGCAGGGATGCTAAGTCCTTAACCCCTCTGGATCTGTGGACCCCACAGGATCCCCACCTACCCCACCTCTTCTTCTCTCCTCTTCACACCTTTTCATAACTCTCTTCCCCAAATACCCTTCACCAATCACCTCCATACCTCTTCCCCAAATACCCATAACCACTCACATCCATCCACTCTTCCCCATAAACCCCACCTACCTCCAAAATTCAAATTCTTTTCCCTCCCAAACCCAACCCTAATGGCCGAAACCTACGCTTCCCCCCACCCCTATATAAACCCTTCAACACTACTGCATTTTCACACATTACAACCATCACTTCTCCCATTTGGCCGAATACACCTTCTCCCTCCATCTCCTCCATTTTCTTCTTCTTCTACTACTTCCTTTCTTCTTTTGCTCGGGGACGAGCAAACCTTTTAAGTTTGGTGTGGTAAAAGCATTACTTTTTGTTTTTCCATAACCATTAATGGCACCTAAGGCCAGAGAAACCTCAAGAAAGAGGCAAGGGAAGGCAATTGCTTCCACCTCTGAGTCATGGAAGATGGAGAGATTCATCTCAAAGGTCCATCAAGACCACTTCTATGAAGTTGTGGCCAAGAAAAAGGTGATCCCTGAGGTCCCTTTTAAGCTCAGAAAGAGCAAATCTCCGGAGATCCGACAAGAGATTAGAAGAAGAAGATGGGAAGTTCTCTCTAATCCTATTCAACAAGTCGGAATCTTAATGGTTCAAGAGTTCTATACAAACGCATGGATCACTAGGAACCATGATCAAAGTATGAACCCAAACCCAAAGAATTGGCTTACAATGGTTCGGGAGAAATACTTAGATTTCAGTCCGAAAAATGTAAGGTTGGCATTCAACTTGCCAATGATGCAAGAAAACGCACGCCCCTACACCAGAAGGGTCAACTTTGATTAAACGTTGGACCAAGTCCTCATGGACATATGTGTAGAAGGAGCTCAATGGAAAGTTGACTCAAGAGGCAAGCCGGTTCAATTGAGAAGACCGGACCTTAAGCCTGTAGCTAGAGGATGGTTGGAGTTCATTCAACGCTCAATTATTCCGACTAGCAACCGGTCTGAAGTTACTGTAGACCGGGCCATCATGATCCATAGTATCATGATTGGGGAGGAAGTGGAAGTTCATGAGATTATACCTCAAGAATTCTACAAGGTGGCTGACAAGTCCTCCACTTTGGCAAGGTTAGCCTTTCCTCACCTCATTTGTCACCTCTGCAATTCAGCTGGAATTGACATAAAAGGAGACATCCTCATTGATGAGGATAAGCCCATCACTAAGAAAAGGATGGAGCAAACAAGATATCATGGACCTCAACAAGAGCATGAGAAAATTTCTCATCGTGAAATCCCTGAGATGCCTCAGGGGATGCACTTTCCTCCACAAAACTATTGGGAGCAAATCAACACCTCCCTAGGAGAATTAAGTTCCAACATGGGACAACTACGAATGGAGCACCAAGAGCACTCCATCATTATCCATGAGATTAGAGAAGATCAAAGAGCTATGAGGGAGGAGCAACAAGGGCAAGAGACATAGAGGAGCTCAAGAACACCATTGGTTCTTCAAGAGGAAGAAGACGCCACCCTCACTAAGGTGGACCCGTTCCTTAATCTCTTTGTCTATTTATTTTTTCTCTGTTTTTTGTCTACTATGCTTTATGTTTATTTATGTTTATTTATGTTTGTGTCTTATTACATGATCATTAGTGTCTAGTGTCTATGTCTTAAAGCTATGAATGTCCTATGAATCCATCACCTTTCTTAAATGAAAAATGTTTTTAATCACAAAAGAACAAGAAGTACATGATTTTGAATTCATCCTTGAAATTATTTTAATTATATTGATGTGGTGGCAATACTTTTTGTTTTCTAAATGAATGCTTGAACAGTGCATATTTTTGAATTTTTTGTTTATGAATGTTAAAATTGTTGGCTCTTGAAAGAATGAGGAAAAAGGAGAAATGTTATTGATAATCTGAAAAATCATAGAATTGATTCTTGAAGCAAGAAAAAGCAGTGAATAACAAAGCTTGCGAAAAAAAAGAAGAAAAAAAAGAAAATGAAAAAAAAAGAAGAAAAAAAAAAAGCAAGCAGAAAAAGCCAAAAGCTCTTTAAACCAAAAGGCAAGAGCAAAAAGCCAATAGCCCTTAAAACCAAAAGGCAAGGGTAATAAAAAGGATCCAAGGCTTTGAGCATTAATGGATAGGAGGGCCCAAAGGAATAAAATCCTGGCCTAAGCGGCTAAACCAAGCTGTCCCTAACCATGTGCTTGTGGCGTGAAGGTGTCAAGTGAAAACTTGAGACTGAGCGGTTAAAGTCAAGGTCCAAAGCAAAAAAAAAAGAGTGTGCTTAAGAACCCTGGACACCTCTAATTGGGGACTTTAGCAAAGCTGAGTCACAATCTGAAAAGGTTCACCCAGTTATGTGTCTGTGGCATGTATGTATCCGGTGGTAATACTGGAAAACAAAGTGCTTAGGGCCACGGCCAAGACTCATAAAGTAGCTGTATTCAAGAATCAACATACTGAACTAGGAGAATCAATAACACTATCTAAATTCTAAGTTCCTATAGATGCCAATCATTCTAAACTCCAAAGGATGAAGTGAGATGCCAAAACTATTCAGAGGCAAAAAGCTACTAGTCCCGCTAATTTAATTGGGACTAAGTTTCATTGATATTTTGGAATTTATAGTATATTCTCTTCTTTTTATCCTGTTTGATTTTCAGTTGCTTGGGGACAAGCAACAATTTAAGTTTGGTGTTGTGATGAGCGGATAATTTATACGCTTTTTGGCATTGTTTTTACATAGCTTTTAGTATGATTTAGTTAGTTTTTAGTATATTTTTATTAGTTTTTAAATAAAAATCACATTTCTGGACTTTACTATGAGTTTGTGTGTTTTTCTGTGATTTCAGGTAATTTCTGGCTGAAATTGAGGGACCTGAGCAAAAATCTGATTCAGAGGCTGACAAAGGACTGCTGATGCTGTTGGATTCTAACCTCTCTGCACTCGAAATGGAATTTTTGGAGCTACAGAAACCCAAATGGCGCGCTCTCAATTGCGTTGGAAAATAGACATCCAGGCTTTTCAGTAATATAATAATAGTCCATACTTTGCCCAAGTTTAGACGATGCAAACTGGCGTTCAACGCCTGCTTTCTGCGCTATTCTGGGTTTAACGCCAGAAACAAGTTGCAAAGTAGAGTTAAACGCCAGAAACAAGTTACAAACTGGCATTTAACTCCAAGGAAGACCTCTACACGTGAAAGCTTCAATGCTCAGCCCAAGCACACACCGAGTGGGCCCGGAAGTGGATTTCTGCATCATTTACTTATCTCTGTAAACCCTAGTAACTAGTTTAGTATAAATAGGACTTTTTACTATTGTATTTACATCTTTGGATCTTTTGAACTTTGAGTTTTGTTCATCTTTAGATCACTTTGTACACGTTTAAGGGGGCTGGCCATTCGGCCATGCCTGGACCTTGTTCTTATGTATTTTCAACGGTAGAGTTTCTACACACCATAGATTAAGGTGTGGAGCTCTGCTGTTCCTCATGAATTAATGCAAAGTACTATTATTTTTCTATTCAACTCAAGCCTATTTCTTTTTTAAGATATTCATTCGCACACAAGAACATGATGAATGTGATGATTATGTGACGCTCATCACCATTCTCACTTATGAACGCGTGCCTGACAAACACTTCTGTTCTACATGAAAACAAGCTTGAATGCATATCTCTTAGCCTTTTGATTCATGATCAGAGTCTTCGTGGTATAGGCTAGAATTATTGGCGGCCATTTTTGAGATCCGGAAAGTCTAAACCTTGTCTGTGGTATTCCGAGTAGGATCTGGGAAGGGATGGCTGTGACGAGCTTCAAACTCGCGAGTGCTGGGCGTAGTGACAGACGCAAAAGGATTACTGGATCCTATTCCAGCATGATCGAGAACCAACAGATGATTAGCCGTGCGGTGACAGCGCAATTGGACCATTTTCACTGAGAGGACGGGATGTAGCCATTGACAACGGTGATGCCCAACATACAACTTGCCATGGAAAGGAGTATGAATGATTGGATGAAGACAGCAGGAAAGCAGAGGTTCAGAAGGAACAAAAGCATCTCCATACGCTTATCTGAAATTCTCACCAATGAATTGCATAAGTATCTCTATCCTATTTTATGTTTTAATTATATTTTAATTATCAATTCACCATAACCATTTGAATCCGCCTGACTGAGATTTGCAAGATGACCATAGCTTGCTTCAAGCCGACAATCTCCGTGGGATCGACCCTTACTCACATAAGGTTTATTACTTGGACGACCCAGTGCACTTGTTGGTTAGTTGTGCGAAGTTGTGAAGAAGAAATAAGATTATGAACGTGCGTATTAAGTTTTTAGCGCCGTTACCAAGGAATGAACAATCACGATTTCGTGCACCAATCATAAAATATCTAAAAGATCCACATGGTGGATAAATAGGTCCATATATATCGCCTTGAATTCGTTCTAAGAATTTAGGAGACTTAAATCTAATCTTTACTGGTGATGGCCTTAAAATTAACTTTTCCTAAGAACATGCAGCACAACAAAATTCACTAGATTTAAGAATCTTCTGGTTCTTTAGTGAATGTCTATGGGAGTTTTCAATAATTCTCTGCATCATGGTTGTTCTCAGATGACCCAATCGATCATGCCAAGTTATGAATTCATTTGGGCTAGTAAACTTCTGGTTTACAATGGCATGTAATTCAATTGCACTAATCTTGGTATAATATAACCCAGATGAAAGTGAGGGTAACTTTTCTAATATAACCTTTTTATTTGAATCATGAGTTGTGATATACAAGTACTCATGATTTCTCTCATTCATTGTTTTAATATGATATCCATTTTGGCGAATATTTTTAAAACTCAATAAGTTCCTTAGGGACTTAGTAGACAATAGTGCATTATTTATTATGAATTTTGTTCCTCCGGAAAATAAAATTATAGCTCTTCCGGAGCCTTCTATCACATTCCCTAAGCCAATAATAGTATTAACATATTCTTCTTTTGGCACAAGATGGGTAAACTATATATTACTTTTGAGAATGGTGTACGAACTTGCATTATCTGCAAGGCAAACATCTTCACTATATGTCCTTGCCATTTTCTTCAAAGACAAATAATAATAAAATGACTAGAAATATTTGCGTAGTAAAATTATTTTCTTGATTGAAAACATTTTTCTAAGAAGTATAGTATATACTAAAAGTTTTATTATTATTATTATCTTGTTACATTCAGTAATATTGAAATTCATAAATATTTTATTAAACATTATTTATATACATCGTACTTGAAATTCAAGCATAGAAAATTAAACATTATTTACATGAGTACTTAACAATCCCACATATTAAACTATTCCATCATTGATCAAATGACCAATATTTCCTTCAGGATCCTCAAAGAAATCAGATACATCATAATGAGTGGTGGAAATTTCAGCATCATTTGAAACGAAATTTGTCTTCTTTCCATTATCGTCTTTTTTCAAAGATGCTTGATAAAGATTGACTAGAGGACTTGGGGGTACGACAGGTACGCGATCAATGACCCTTTCCACCACAACGAAAATATTTATCCTCTGTTGATTTATTTTGCCTATTGTTTCTTTCTTTATCCCACTTCTGGTGAGATCCTTTCTTGCGAACATAATTTTCTTCCTTCCATAATTTTTCTTGTTGCCAAAACCTTGCCATTTACCTCTTCTGAGGTTATGATTTGCCGCATTTGCTTCAGAAAATGGGGCGGTGCCAACTGAACGCGCTTCATGATTTTTCAAAAGTAACTCATTGTTGTGTTCAGCAACAAGAAGGCAAGAAATTAACTCAGAATATTTTTTAAATCCTTTTTCTCGATACTGCTACTGCAGAAGCACATTTGAGGCATGGACGATCGAGAAAGTTTTCTCTAACATATCATTATTAGTTATCTTTTCTCCCACATAATTTCATTCGTGAGGTGATTCGAAATATTGCTGAATTATATTCATTTATAGATTTAAAATCCTGTAGAGGCAAGTGCGTCCATTCATATCGGACTTGAGGAAGTATCACTATCTTTTGGTGATTATATCTTTCTTCAAGGTCTTTCCACAGATTTGCAATATCTTTTAATGTGAGATATTCATTTTTCAACCCTTCGTTAAGATGACGACGAAGGAAGATCATGGCTTTGACTTTATCCTTATGGAATGCATTATTTTCAGTCTTAATGGTATTTCCAAAATCCATTAAATCAAGATGGATTTCAACATCTATTATCCATGATAAATAGTTGTTTCCAGATATATCAAGAGCATTAAATTCAAGATGAGAGAGCTTCGACATAATAAAAATTTGTTACCTGAGTCTTCCTAAAATTTGATCAGTGTCTCATGCTGACAGGGACGAATCTATCTACATTGTAGTGGGGGCAAATTTGAATTTTTTTGAGTAGTATATGATAATAATATTTATTTGTCTCTATTAAATTATTAAATTTGACCCCACAATAATTTTTTACTCAACTTTTGGCACTTAATAATCAGTTTAAGAATTTCATATTAGATGTTTATCAGAATGATCAATTCTCAATTTAAATAAGATTAGTGTTCTTTCTTAAAATGAACTCAAAAAATATTATTTATCTTTTTTTAAAATTAGTTTTAGTTTTTCCTGTAGCAACTATATTAATTGAAAGAATTTTTCTAATTATGAATATCATTGAGAGTTGGCCTTTAATTGTATGAGAAGTGAATTTTTAAATAATTATTTAATAGTATATGTATAAAAAAAGAGACATTTCGATTTTATTGTTAAAAAAAAGATTACTCAATTTTTTTAAAAATATGAAACCTAAAAAATAGAATTATAAATTATATATTATTATTTAAATTATTATTTTAGTATTTTAATTTGTAAATTATATATTTTGAAGACTACTCATATTTTACAATAACATAATATAATTATAACAATAATTATGATATATGTACATAAAAAGTAAGTACCCGTATATAATACATATTAAAATACAAAATACATATTGAAAATGAATTAAACAATAAATATATTTATACACAAATACATAACGGTTAATGAATAATTTTATAGCTGATTTTTATGCAATATAATATTTTTATTATAAAAATTATTAGATTTTACTTATCTTGTATCCTAAAGGTACATATTAAGATTACAAATTGAGAATATTTTTGTTGGAAATACAAAAAACTTAAGTTTTTAATGTATTTATTTTGCAGTTATTAAATGAAAAAAATTAAAACCTTCCACTAATACTAAGCTTGTCATGTGTCTTTTGGACACATATTAGTTAAACATAAATTATTATTATGTTATATATATTTTGCCCCTTGTCAAAAATTTCTGGATCCATCACTGCGTGCTGATAACGTGTTGTAAAAATAAATAAGAAAGATGTAATAAATATAAAATAAAAATGTGTAAATAGAAGACTTTAGTATTAATATAATTAACTCAATAAAGATGATTCATGTATTTATATGCAGTAACGTAGAGAGAAAGAAAAAGAGAAACTATTAGTAGTGTATAAAGAGAGAGGAGAGTATTTTTTATTATTGTTAGTGTCTATATATGTGATTCTCTTAGTAACATGATCATTTTATTATGGAAAGGTTGAACCGCCCAATTTATAAATAGGCATCCACTTTTGTTCTTATCACAACAAACAATAAGTTATATACTATTATTTAATTAGTGCTAATCAACGGATTTTTTATTTTAATAAATAAAATAAATATAATAATTACCAAAACAAATAATTTTAAAATTAATTACTAATTTAAATCCCCCTGTCTTATCTTTTTTACAGTGTAAACGAGATGACATTCAATGTATCTCGTTTACACTGTAAACGAGATAAGACACATTAGCATGACACGTGTATACTGTAAACGAGATAAGGCCTGTTGGCGCCTATAAGTAGAAATCATTCACAGCATCATTCCAGGCCCCAGTTTGACTTTGTCAACCACTTTCTCCTCTTTTTTAACCCTTTCTCACCCTATTTTAGACTCATACTGTGATGGCACGCTAGGCGGGGAACGACGGAGATATCAACAGGCTGAACAAGACGTCGCATTACGCCGGAGCCACTGACTTTGAGGTTAGTTTTGTTTTGATTGTTTAAGTATGTAGCCATGGTTAGGGTAGTCATGAAGAACCAGAACGTGGTTTGCAGCTTTAGTAGTAGGTCTCTAGGAGGAACTTAGAGCTCTATTTTCTTGTGGAAGGTTGTTACGAAATCATTATTAGTTTCGAACTATGTTTTTCTTGTGTTAGGTTGTTACCATTTATAACGTTCCAGTTAGGGTTTGGTTAGTATGCAATATGTAATGTAGAAACGTGTGTAAGTTAGAAACATAGAAATATGTTCTTAAGTAGAAGTAGATGTAAGTTACAAAGGAATATTTATTTAACTGTAATTTTTTGGTATATAATAGTAAATTGACATATTTACGAAACAAGAAGCATTTGTAGAAATAAATAAAAAAAATTATGGTTATTTGTTTATAAGGTTGAATTTTTTTTATTCTTCAGAGGCCTCGCCTTCTACTGCCCCAGTGAGTGAGCCATACACTTCCTCCATGTGTCTGATACAATAAGCATGGAACGCTTTTGGGGGATGCCAACCACTATCATCGGAGCTTAACGCGGCCTTGATAGCCTGAGATCTGTCGGAGATAACCAGCAGGCCGTCTTGTGGGGTGACATGGCGTCTCAGATTAGTAAGGAAGAACGACCATGACTCGGTGGTCTCGGACTCCACAACAGCAAAATTAATTACCTTTATTTCCATTCGATGCCGTGATTAGTGTGTTGAGTAGTTTCAGATCTTCTAAGGCAGGAATGACTCAAAGGATGGAAAGGAAACATATAAAAATGGAAGGAAAGTGCAAAACGGAGTTCTGAAGAAACTGGCATCCACGCGATCGCATGGACGACGCGATCGCGTGCCAAGCGCAAATCAACAGCGACGCCGCCGCATGACTAACGCGACCGCGTGCCTTAAGCAGAACAAATATGACGCGGTCGCATGACTGACGCGACCGCGTGGCAAGGAAAAGCTCCGAACGACGTGACCGCGTGACCCACGCGGACGCGTGACAGAGGCCACGCACCAGAAATTGCAGAAAACGCTCATAGCGAATTCTGAAGCCCTTTTTTGCCCAAATCCAAGTCCAGAAGGCATAGACCAGAGGTTATGAAGTGAGGGAATGCATCCATTCAGGGGGAGCTCGCGAATTTAGTTATTTCCCATGTTTTAGATATAGTTTTGAGAGAGGTTCTCTCCTCTCTCTCTCTCGTAGGATTTAGGACTTCTCTTAGTTTTAGGAGTAACTCTCAATCCCAGGTTCTTTATTTTTATTTATTCTTCCAATTTAGTTTATGAACTCTTCTTGTTAGATTATAATTTCCCTTATTAATGTTATTTGAGGTATTTCAATTCATGATTGCTTTCTTTAATTTATGTTATTGTTGCTTTACATCCGAAGGCATTTTTACTCCAGCAAATCTACTTTTTCCTCTTTTGGTCTTGGTTAAGAAAGCAGTAACTCAGGAGTTATCTTATCTCAACATAATTGATAACTGTTATCTTTGCTAATTGAACTGAGCTTCAATAATCCCAACCTTTTCTTAGGAAATAAATAGGATTCGAAGATCAAACTAATTAGTCCCTTGACTTTCCTTTTACTTTAGTAAAGGTTGACTAAGTGGAATTAAGATTCAACTTTCATTGTTATTGATAAGAATAACTAAGTCTGGACTTCCAATTTCTCATACCTTGCCAAAAGTTTGCTTTACAGTATTTATTTATTTTAATCACCATTTAAATTATTTGTCATATTTATTCCTCATTCTTGAAACCCCAAATTTACAATCTCCATAACCAATAATAAGAACATACTTTCCTGCAGTTCCTTGAGAAGACGACCCGAGGTTTGAATACTTCGGTTAACAATTTATTTAGGGGTTTGTTACTTGTGACAACCAAAACGTTTGTACGAAGGGATTTTTGTTGGTTTAGAAACTATATCTACAACGCGACTGTTTTATTAAAATTCTTTACTGGCAAAAATCTTGATCGTCAAAATGGCGCCGTTGCCGTGGAGCTGCTAACGTGTTCCTTATTATTGGTTATTGTAAATATTTTTCTTTTGCTTGTTTATTTATTGTTGTTTTTCCCTTTTGATTTTATTTGCTACCATGAACTCTCACCCCTCTCACTTTGAGTTTGGTTCTAACTTTGTTGAAGGAAATAGAAGTTACAGCAGGAATATGCATCAAGGTCAAACCAATCAAGGATGGATGGAGCCAAGAGGATCTAATCAACCCTTTAGGCAACAACACCCTCCAAGATATCATGGACAACGACCATTCCACAATGCATACCCAGCTGATAGATATGGTGGACAACCTTGTAACTACCAACAAGCCCCACCCCATGCCTATAGACCATCCTCTCAACATAACCTCGAACCACCACACTCACAAGCTTCTCTTCACCATTCTTCACCGTATGATCCTTTCCTACCCCAGTTCCAATCCAATCACCCCCAAGCACCACCACTTCCCTATGTTTCATGTCCAAATCCATCACCCCGAGAATCAGAGGTTCGCCTCAAGGCAACAGTAAATAAACTTCAAACAACCATTCGACAACTGGAGCAAGCAGTAATTCAATTAGCTTCTAGATGCGCGAACATTCAAGGACCAACCACAGCCCCATGTGGACAATCTAATGAAGAGCGTAGCATGAAGGAAACACTAGAAACTCCAGTGGACAAGACAGAGCATGAATTCGTACTAGAACAAGTAGAAGAAGTTGTCATTGTACAAGAAGAAGAGTTGGTTGAAGATCTAGGAGACGCTGAACCTCCATGGGAATCCAGAGTTGAGGAGAACTCCGTCAAGGACGTTGCAGTTGATGCTAAGGTGGATGTTGTACAATCCCCAAGGCAAGTTGTTTATGAAGAACTAGACGGAATAATCCAAGACACAAATTCCCTTGATGATGATAGTCACAAGTCTAGCTCTCTTAGTGATGAACTTGCATCCGCAAGTGAATTCTCTGAGATCGAAGAATCTTCCCCAAATGAATACGAAGATGATGCAGAGGTAGATTTCTCTCAACCTCCAATCTATGACTCAAGTGATGAGGAAGACATAGAAGACTTTGACCAGGACTCAAATGTATTTGAAGAACCTTACAAGGAAGTGGAGGAATTCACAGAAGAGCACAAGGGAGAAGAACTTACAGAACCTCCAGAAACACCTACCCCAAGACCATTACCGCCTAATACAAGCTTCAAGTGGGTACAATCCTTAACCTTTAACTTTACTTATTCACTTGAATACGGTTTGCTTGAAACAGATGGCCAGCTTAGAGCTCTCTGCAGCTTTAAGAGTAAGCGGGAAATGGCTCGTGTTCAGAGCTGGTGCACAAGGTTCAATAAGGTTCCACGCTTCAACTTGAAGTGCACGAATTGGTATCAAGCTCAATTGAATGGATCTTGAAAAACGTTTGGTCACTATGGTGAGAATCTACTTTCTAAACCGCCCAGATGGAAAAATATAGATCAAGATAGAGACGGATTTAAAAACAAGGCTTGGGATCATGGATTCTATTCTGACATTCGTCACCCCGAGAGCCTGAGACTCTGTTTGAAGCTGCTCAGAAGCTTTACATGCCTAGTTTGGGACCTTGGAGGCTATTGGCATTCCAAGCATTGGTGGAGATTTCTGGATGAATTTAAGCATAAGCCGTCATAACAGGAAACTCATCCAATGTCTAACTTAAGGACTTTAACTAAAAGTGCTAGGTAGGAGACAACCCATCATGGTATGATCGTTCATTTTTCACTTTTTATTTCATTTTGTTTGTTTTTGAATTTTATTTTTATTTTATTGAACCTGGAATCATGCATAGCATTCACATTAAGCATTGCATTTTGCATACTGCATTCTGCATTCTAAAAAAAAAAAAAGGGTGCGCGACGCAACTGCATTCCCCATGCGATCGCATCAAATGGCGAACTACACTTCCCACGCGACCGCGTCATCCACGCGGCCGCGTGACCTAGAGATCGGCGTAAAGATCCAACATCCAGAAAGTTAGGCTGGAATCGTGCGGCCATTGTGCGTCTAGCACAAAATGGCCCACGCGATCGCATGCCCCATGCGATCGCGTAACTTGCACACAATCAATCCCACGCGACCGCGTGAGCGACGCGACCGCGTCGCCTGGATTGCACGAACACCCCCAAGGAGACAGAGAGTTGCGCTGAAATGACGCTGGATTCGTGCGTTTAGCACAAATTCCAGCGACGCGATTGCATGCCCCACGCGATCACGTTATTTACTCTTTTTGCCCTCCGCGCGATCGCGTCACCCACGCGATCGCGTCAACCACCTTTTTCGCTCCAGCCACGCGACCGCGTGCTCTACGCGGCCGCGTGGATTCAAAAATATAACCCCCCAGTCACGTGAAACCCCATCAGTCACGACACCCCCCCCCCCAACTCTTCTTCTCCCTCTCTTCTCCCCCAACCCTCAAACACCACCACCAAGCCACCACCGCGCCACCGCCCAGACACCGCCGACCACCCAGACGCCGCCGCCACCCACCCCCCTCCCTTCTTCCCCCTTCTTTCTTCCTCTTTCTTCTTCTCCCTCTCTTCTCCCCTCCGCGCCACCACCCACCGCCGCCAACCGTCCCAACCGCAACCCCCCTTCCACCAGCAACACCACCCCTTCCCCCCTCCCTTCCCCTACCCCCATTACCCTCTCTTCCCCCTGCCCCGAACAGCCGCACCGCCGTGCCCACCACCGGACGCCACCATCACCACCACCCCCAGCCACCTTTCTGCCTATTTTCCTTATTCGGCCTTCCAGGTTCCGCAACACGCAATCCCTTTTATCCGTTCGTAGTTTATTCTTATTTTTCCGTTTATGTTCATGTTTAGGCTAGTTAGATATGCATGTTGTAGTGGATTTTAGGTTGTTAGGTAGCCTAGGATGTGGTTAGTGGATTTAGGTCTGTTTACTTGCACTGTTCTTATTTCTGTTTTATCAAATTTGCAAATCTACTGTTGCTGTGATCTTGTTCATATGCTGTATTTCTTATATATTGCTGCTCTTTACACTGAATTTTCATGTTTCTATCCATTATATGTAACTGCAGCTTGATTTTTTAATTCATATGAACTGTTTGATTGCTGTTTATTTTCCGGAAAAATCCAATTTTAGCTAGAATGCTGCCCAAATTTTTATAAATTTTTTTTACTTTCATTCATGTTCTGATTTTGGAATCTTGAACTCTGTTTTCCTCTGCTTTAACCAAGCCATTCATGAATGCCAGGGCATGCATTCTTATCATCTTTGATTTCCTGGTTCCTAAACTACAATTTTGATGTTTGATTCCTATTTTTGCTTTCTTTATCTCTATTTGAATCCTCATCAAACTGTTTTACTTGTTTGAATATGAGTTACCTATAGCTTCTACCTGTGATTCCTTGTTACTTGGACTATTTTCATTATGCCTCTTACTTTCACCCATTTTTCACTAACTCACTAATTTTAACTCTAACTGACCTAACCTTTTCAAAACTTTTTTTTTTGCTTTTCTTTCACTTTCTTTTAACATTGTAACTAAGGCGTGATGTTAATTTTTCTATTTAACTTGCATTCAATTACATTTTGGATTGTGATTTCTTCTTTTCAAACTTTTCACTCATATACAATCCTAAATGCACATTTTACTTAACTCATATTCATTATCCTATTGCTCCTTTGCCACTTTATGTTTTCTTTGATTATTTGCCTATTTGCTTTCCTATTTTTATTATATCCTGGTTTTTTGTTTTTCAGGATGTCAGATTCCCAGAGAAAGGGAAAAGGCAAGGCCACTACTGGCAAAAGGAAAAGAGGAGACGCCTCCGTATCTATTATCGACCTCATGCATGATGCCTCCTTGCGAGAGAAAGCCTTTACCCCGCAGGAGAAGGCCGACCAGCTACTTCCCGCCAATGACTCAGTAAAGTTTGCAAACCGATACTGTGAGCTGAAGTATTCGGTGTTTGCAAACTCTAGGAACCTATACCTGGAGCGGACTTTAAAGATCCCAGAAGAACTCCAGCAATACACCTCTGATCAGATCAAACAAAGAGGCTGGTTCTTTCTGGAGAGACCTCTGACTGAGGTTAATGCATCTTGGGTTAGGGAATTCTACTGCAACTACTTCAAAACTTCCCTAGATGCAGTAAACCTTAGAGGGAAGCAGATTCTGGTTACTGAGGAGGCAATAGAAGAGGTTCTGAAACTTCTACCTAAGACTGATCAGACAGATGGCTATCAAAAAGCTGAGGAGGATATGCGCTTTATGCGTTTTGACTGGGATGAAGTCAAGGTGAGGATCGCCCTTGACCCGTCAATTCCTTGGATCATGGGTCAAAACACCACCATGCCCAAGGGGATCAAGCGGATTTACCTGAACGATGAGGCTCGACTATGGCATCAGATATTCAGCAACTACATTATGCCGAGTACTCACGAGACTGAGATACCAGCCGCTATGATCACCCTTCTTTGGTGTGTGATGGAGGGCAAGGACCTGTACCTGCCACGCTTTATCCGGCACTATATGGCCAGGGTCCACGTCCGAGGCACTCTTCCCTTTCCCTATCTGGTTACACAGCTGGGCCGTCGAGCTGACGTGCCATGGGAGGATGCTGATGAGAGGCCACCTGCTGCAGAATGCAAGAAGATTATCCCGCACAGCAGGAACTTCCTGGCCTTGGGCTACAGACCTCCATTCCTGACTGCCACTACTGATGATACAGCTACACCATCTGCCGGTCCCTCTTCCTCCACTGCTACACCACCTACCCCTGCCACCACCACTACACCTCCACCTGCCACAGAGCCTGTCTATCATCTGGTGCACCGCTTGTTTCGACAACTTGACCAGATGGAGCGTCGCAACAAGCGACGCTATGAGCACCTGAAGCTGATGATACGATCCGGCGACATCCCCTCCGAGCCTAACACACCATCTGAGGCATCTGAGGAGGAGGCGGATGCGCCCGAGGCAGAGACCCATCCCCAAGAAGAGGCAGAGCAGGCAGCCACAGAGCAGGCTGCACCACAGGCAGAGGTCCCACATCAGATCTAGGCTGTAGATCCTGAGATCCCCATTCAGACAGCCCCTCCTCTACAGCTGCCAGACCCCCAACCAGCCACCACAGAGACACCAGCTACCATTCCTTCCAGTGATGACACCCCTTCACACCCTGCTTGAGTGAGCATCAGGGACGATGCTTCATTTTAAGTATGGGGAGGTCACCATCTCTGGCGTATTATTTTAGTGAACCACTACAGACTCTTTTTCTTTTATTTTGGATATTTTTCTGTATTTTTCTCTTTATTTTTATTTTTATTTTCTGAGTATTTATACATTGCTACTTTTATGTATTTTTACTCTATTCCTGCATTCTGCATTTTTAGTTCATATTTTTAGTTATTTAGTTTAGTTGCAATTCTAACTTATTAGTTATAGAAAATTGTGGATTAATTAGTATAGTTTACCCTTTTTAGCATAAGATAGCTTAGTTTAAATTGAAAATATAAAAAGGAAGTAAACTAGAAACTTGAACTTAATAGAAACAATCCACACACCTTGTATATATAGCATTACATGTTAGTTAACAACACTTCATCAAAGAGAAACACTAGAACTTTAAAGCCATTCAATATAAGTTTTACATTGAGAATAATGAGAATTTTTAACTAAACCTGCATGACATACATAAGTGATAAATGATTTTTGAGCTAGAGAACACATAGCCTGTGAGTTTTGAGCTTAATTGTATGGTTACATTCAAACCATAATTTTTATTCCTGTGTGTTCCGCCCTTCTTTTATATTCTGGTATTCTTTACTTTGTTTTAATCTATATATCCGATTATAGAATGTAGATATATACCAAGAGAGTGATTGAGGCCATTATTTGATTTTAGCTCACTTATCCCAAAATAGACTACCTTTTATATCACCCTTGTTGGCCCCCTTGAGCCTTTAAATCCCCTTTTTATTCTATTAGCCACATTACTAGCCTTAAGCAGAAAAACAAAATAAAATCCCAAGTTGAATCCTTGGTTAGCTTAAGATAGCAAATTATGAATAGTTTAAATATGGGAAACCTATTGGGAACATGGATGATAAAAATAAGAGGTAGAAAAATTGAAAAGAATAAAAATAACTCAAAATAAGAAATTTTGGGAAGCATGCTCATGAGAAATCAAAGTGATTAAATTACCATGTACATTAAAAAAAAGTTATTTTTCAGTATTTAATAAAGGGGATACAAAAGAATTCCCCAAATGCAAAATAAAAGTAATGCACATGGGATAAAAATAAAAATTGAAACATGAGCATGTAACACCAAAAGTGGAAAAAGATGGGAAAATAGGAAGTATGTATGTTAGGTGAGATCTTAGTCTAATTGAGGATTCACTTATTAGCTCACTTAGCCTTATACATATATCCTTACCTTTACCTTGGCCCCATTACAACCTTAATTAAAGACCTCATGATTTTTAGTATGACTGTATTCGATAATTGTTGATTGGTTAGATGAAGAACAAAGTTATAGAAAGGAAGAATAAAAAGAGGAATAGAGTGATTAACCCAATAAACATTGAGTGACTAGAGAGTAAACACAAATCCAGTGAGGGTTCAATAGCTCATTAACATTTATCTCTGTTTGAATTATCTAATTGTCTTGCAAGTTCATAAAATGCTTTTTCTTCCATCTCAATTGTAAAAGTGCTTATTGATTATCTAAGGCTTGGCTATATATACATATATGACTCCTTGAGAATGTGAATTAATTTAACTACCTGTAAGCTTTATATATGAGTGAATAAATTAGAATTGCATGACTCATTTAGGTAGTTGCATTTAGAATAGGTTGCATTGCATGACATTCCATCACTTTAACCTTACTTATTACCTTGGATTTAGCATGAGGACATGCTATTGTTTAAGTGTGGGGAGGTTGATAAACCCATATTTTATGATATATTTTATGCTTAGTTTGAGTGATTTATTCAATCCTTCAGCCACTTATTGATATTAATTGCATGGTTTTACTGCTCCTTCCTTATTATGTGATGTATGTGAAAAACATGTTTCCTATGCTTTAAAATTAATTATTTTAATTACCTTTATTTCTATTCGATGCCGTGATTAGTGTGTTGAGTAGTTTCAGATCTTCTAAGGCAGGAATGACTCAAAGGATGGAAAGAAAACATATAAAAATGGAAGGAAAGTGCAAAACGGAGTTCTGAAGAAACTGGCATCCACGCGATCGCATGGACGACGCGATCGCATGCCAAGCGCGAATCAACAGCGACGCCGCCGCATGACTAACGCGACCGTGCGCCTTAAGCAGAACGAATATGATGTGGTCGCATGATTGACGCGACCGCGTGGCAAGGAAAAGCTCCGAACGACGCGACCGCGTGACCCACGCGGACGCGTGACAGAGGCCACGCACCAGAAATTGCAGAAAACACTCATAGCAAATTCTGAAGCCCTTTTTGGCCCAAATCCAAGTCCAGAAGGCATAGACCAGAGGTTATGAAGTGAGAGAATGCATCCATTCAGGGGGAGCTCGTGAATTTAGTTATTTCCCATGTTTTAGATCTAGTTTTGAGAGAGGTTCTCTCCTCTCTCTCTCTCTCTCTTGTAGGATTTAGGACTTCTCTTAGTTTTAGGAGTAACTCTCAATCCCAGGTTCTTTATTTTTATTTATTCTTCCAATTTAGTTTATGAACTCTTCTTGTTAGATTATAATTTCCCTTATTAATGTTATTTGAGGTATTTCAATTCATGATTGCTTTCTTTAATTTATGTTATTGTTGCTTTACATCCGAAGGCATTTTTACTCCAGCAAATCTACTTTTTCCTCTTTTGGTCTTGGTTAAGAAAGCAATAACTCAGGAGTTATCTTATCTCAACATAATTGATAACTGTTATCTTTGCTAATTGAACTGAGCTTCAATAATCCCAACCTTTTCTTAGGAAATAAATAGGATTCGAAGATCAAACTAATTAGTCCCTTGACTTTCCTTTACTTTAGTAAAGGTTGACTAAGTGAAATTAAGATTCAACTTTCATTGTTATTGATAAGAATAACTAAGTCTGGACTTCCAATTTCTCATACCTTGTCAAAAGTTTGCTTTACAGTATTTATTTATTTTAATCGCCATTTAAATTATTTGTCATATTTGTTCCTCATTCTTGAAACCCCAAATTTACAATCTCCATAACCAATAATAAGAACATACTTCCCTGCAGTTCCTTGAGAAGACGACTCGAGGTTTGAATACTTCGGTTAACAATTTATTTAGGGGTTTGTTACTTGTGACAACCAAAACATTTGTACGAAGGGATTTTTGTTGGTTTAGAAACTATATCTACAACGTGACTGTTTTATTAAAATTCTTTATTGGCAAAAATCTTGAACGTCAATAACAAAACAGTATTGCTTCAGCCATATCTCAAACCCACTTAATATATCATACAGAAGTACTCAAAAGCACAATTAAAGTCGAACTTACCAGTATCCGAGGTTCTGCCGAAAGGCCACACGAAGGCTTCATTGACACCCATTGTCAGCTTGACGGCACTGGACATGGTACTTTAACCAGTCCGATTCGATAACTCGGTACTCAGCACTCCTGCGAATACTGTAGTTCTTCACACCCTGAAGTACTACCTCTCGACTTTTGAACCTGTGGCCGACCCGAAACTTAGCCTGCCGTCTAGATTGTAATCCTCTTCACCCGTGTCAGAAAACAGAGTCCTCTCATGCATGGCATCCAGATCCAAACTGTGATATTGACTTGGCCCCGCCGATAGCGCCAAAATTGGGTGAGGTGGAGGCAGCACATGGCGCGCCATAGTCTGGGCAGGCGTCTCCGGCACAAACTCGTCCTCATCGCCACCTTCGGAAGAATCACTGTTCACAAAATTCGCCACGTAATCTTCGTCCGACTCCTCCTCGCCCTCCTCCGCCTCATCCACTGGAATGGCGACATGAATGGGTGGTGGTGCGAGAGGTCGGTCGTCTTGTACATAGGTCGAGTGTACAGAACCACCACGACCACTATCTCCCACCTGGGCGGAAAGCTCCATTACCTGTTCCGCCATGATCCTCCCATGGATGTCGAACATCAGTCACACATGCTCGTCCTCTTGAAGTCGGAATAGTTGAAACCGGAAGACTCCATTACCCATGGGTGCCAACAACCTGTACCCCACCCTTCTGATCTCCCTCACTGCTGTACCACCGAGCTTGCTCAATATCAAACTCTTCAAATCCGACAACGTATTCACACGCTGAGTTTGAAACAATATCGAATCCTCACACTCAAATCTCACCCTGTTATCGCCATTTCTCATACGGCAATTGGGATAAACAAGCACAACTATGTATACACTGTTACTGGCCATTGTACACTTGTTTTCGTAAGAAAAACGAGACAGAAAAAAGGATAGGAAATGTTTGTGGAGAAAGCCAAAGGTTACACATCCTTTTATAGCCCCAACAAATTTGTCTTCTTTTATCTTGTTTACTTATAAACGAAATGGGCTACTAATGTATCTCGTTTACAGTGTAAACAAGATAAGTATATCTCCTTTACAGTGTAAACGAGATATACATGTGTTATGCTGACGTGTAATATCTCGTTTACATATACATAGAATATCATCTCATTTACAGTATAAACGAGATAAGACAGGAAGATTTAAATCGATAATTAATTTTAAAATTATTTATTTTATTTATTAAAATAAAAAATTCGCTAATCAACTAGTACAATAATAGATACTTACTTTTAGCAGTAACATGTAGTCCCTAAATAAACTTTTTGTCATGGTTCTGAAAACCGGACCGGACCAGCCGGTTCGACCGAATTAACCAGAAACCGGTCTTATAGCCGGTCCAGTTGACGCGCAAAACTGCCTTGCAAAAAACTGGTTTGAAAACCGGCCGAACCGATGGTTAACCGGTGAACCGGCTGAACCGGTCGGCTCAAAAGACCGGTTCTCTCAAAAAAAAAACGTAAAAACCCCACCCCCCAAAACACCCGACCCTCTCCCTTCTGTCTCACTCTCACATTCCAACCAAATCCCTAATTTGCCTAACCTTTGAGAGAAAACACCGCGGCCACCATCAGCTCCCAGCCACGCCCCACTAGCCACCGTCAGTCCCCCCAGCCGCAGCCACTCTTCTCTTCCTCACCGTCTCTGCTCGTCACGAAGCCCCACCAGCCATCGTCACCCCCAGCCGCCGCCACTCTTGTGTTCACCATCTCTGTGCTCGTCGTAAAGCCCGCCTCTGTGATCGTTGTCATTGGCAGTGACAGAGGGTGTCGTCGTTGTCCTCGTCGTCGATCTTCTTCTCCTCTATGTCACGCAAACGGTTACTCAATCCTCTTCAAGTGCATCTCTCCTCCGTGAATCTCTGCCTAGAGCCTCGCCGTGAAATCACTGCTCGGGGACTCGCCGTCGCAAAATGATCATCTTCCGAGCTTACTCTATCACCGTCGTTCCTCCTTCGCCCTGTCTCTGGTAATAATTAAGCCACTGCCTGCTTCTTCAGTTTCAATTTCTAAGATTCTGACTTCTAAATTGGGATTGTGTTCTGAGTTGGATTGCTGCTCATGTGGGTTTGAATTTAGTTTGGAGGTTAAGTTTGGATTGTTTTGGTTAGGTTTTCTGTTTCTAGATTCTCTGGATTTGGATTTGGATTTTGAATTTAGTCGTTTATTGAATGTCTGAGTTGTGAGTTGCTGAATGATTCTGTTCAATATTTTTTCTTGAGTTAATTTTGTTCATGATTTTTTTGTTGTATGTTAAAGATGGAACAATCACAAAGTGGTCAACAGCCACCAAATGATTATTGATAATTGATAACTTACACTTACATAATGCACTGAAGGTGTTTGAACCTTTGCTCATTTGAATGATACATATCTTTTGTGCACTTGATTATGCCATTGATTCTTGTTAGTGGAAAAAATCTTTTCTCCTCCTAGTAGGAAAACACAGCCTGTTGCTTGGTCTACAGTCATGCCTTGCCTATCACATGATCAGAAGTTCAGAACAGTAGTACATCCTCGTCATCATCATCAACATCATCATCTTGTTACACCAACTTCAGCACTGTGCATAATTTGATTTTAAAAACACTTAGCTTTCTTACCAATCTCTCAGCCCTGTACAACCATTCAGAATCACGCACAACCATTAGGTACTATGTTTTAGTTAGTACTTATTAATACTTGTCACACTTTTTTATGAATTAACAACAATATAATAAACTCTTACTCATGATCAACTTCACTCTTTTGGCAGGACATGGAAGAAGACGATTTTTTTATTCAAGATTCTTTAATTGTTTTTGGCAAACATTTAATGTAGGTGAAAGATCGTCAGTAATAATCATTTGGGCACTAACTGTTTTCTTTTCTTCATTTTTTATTGATTTTAAAATGCAAAGAGAATGAGAGTTTTTTGATTTGATGTATAGTGAATTAGTGATTGCCACAGTATGTAAGAAGGAAAAAAAAAACAGAAAAAAGAAAAAGAATTTTTAATTCATGAGAGAATTCCAAAGCCTCTCTTGCTTGGTTATGTTTCCTCTTCTCTTTTCTTTTCAGCAATGTTGATAAATTTACTGTTAAAGGTGGCATCAACTAGTATTCTGAGTTTCAACTCTGATGTGGAGACAACAATATTTAAGTATTTTTAAACAGATTAAAGAAGCTTAAGACAGGGTTTGCAGGTTTGGCAGAAAATATTGGAGGCTCTTCCAATCCAAGATGCTATTTAGTATTTACATGTTGCATGCCTGTGTCAATTGCTGTTTACTTTTGATTAAACCGGTTGAACTCTGGTTGAACTCCGGTCAAACTACTAAATCATTAAACCAATGACTTCACCGGTTTATTGACCAATCCGGTTCTCGCAACCTTGCTTTTTGTTACTTAATGTGGTCCATCAGCGCTGAGAATGAATTGAAGAACGGGAGAAAGCTTTTTTTTTTTGTTTAAGACTTTAAGGTGTGTGGTTGTATTAATATTTGTAAATAGTTATTAATATAAATATATTTTTATAAAATTAATTTTGATTAAAATTAGATTAATATCAATATAATTTATGTTTGAATATTTTTTGTCAAATATACTTTAAAAAAATAATTTATGTTTGGATTATATTAACTAAAATTACATTAAAATATAAAATTATTAAAAAAATTTAATTTATATTATTTTTTATATTACTTATATAAAAGATAAATATTATTAAATATAATTTTTTTAAAAATATAAATATTATTATATAAATATAAAATATTAATTCATGAGAAAATAAAAATTCTTTGTACTTATAATTTTCATACTGCGAATTCTCCTATATATATTATATATTTGTAAGAACAAAATACTTTAAAATAAATTTTAAAAATATAATATCTTATTCATAATAAATACATACCAATATTTTTTTCTTCTATCATTTATCCGTAGCATTTTTTTTTCTATTCCATTCCAAACTAGTTTTTTTAGCAAATAATTTGTACCACATTTTCTATTTTTTCTTAAGATTATTCCACTTGTTTTTTAACTGATTCTTGTTATATTGCCTTTTAGTTGCTGCATTAAATTAGATAACAATAACTTTTCAACTTTTTTTTTGAAATGATTTGTCCACTACGTTCACATTTGAAATTTTGAGCAGAGCAAACTTTGATAAAATGCCTAATAATTTTTATATCCATGCAGTCTTTTGCTTTTGAAATTCATCATTACTTATTATTTTAATTTTTTTATGTAAATTAAAAAAAATTATAATCATAAAAAACATAAAAAATCTAAAATCATTAGTAACACAATTCAATTTTATTTTTTTAATTGTAGCTTATGAGTAATAGATATAAAATACTTCAGATAAAATATCTATTACTATTATAAAAAAAAGATTGAGTTCATACCAATAAAAAAATTATTCAAATTGGCAGATAATAAAAAAATTATAGATTGTTGTTGTTGAATGAATCAGTCTTATAATTTTAAAACCAAATTAAATCTTCTTTGTTTTTAAGATTTGAACAAAAACTAACTAAACAACAATACATGAATAAGTTTAGTAAATTCAAACAAAACAAAACTAAATGAACCTAAATTAAACTAAGAAATGAATCAAAATTTAACTTTTTAAGGAATAAAAAATTTGGTCAATACTTAACGGCAACATCAAATGAATATTAGTTAATTCACAAATGAACCGAAATTAGTTCATATTTGAACAAAAACTAACTAAACAACCACATACAAACAAATTCAGCAAATTCAAGCGAGACGAAACCAAATGAAGATAAATTAAACTAAGAAATGAACCGAAATTTCTTAAAGAATAATAAATTTGGTGAATACTTAACAACAACTTCAAGTAAATATCAGTTAATTCACAAATGAAGCGAAATTAATTCAAATTTAAACAAACAATAAAAAAACTCAATCATCAATAAAACAATATCAAATTTATTTCTGGATCCAAATAAATCTCAAATAAACTAAAAAATGAACTGAAATTATTTAATAATGGCACAAAAAAAATCAGAACCAATAAAAATGTTAACAAAATGTTAGTGTTGTTAGTGATGACAATAATAAAAAAAGGGTTAAGTACTGAAATCGTCCCTAAGGTCTGAGCTGAAAATCAAAATCGTCCCCGGCCTTTTTTCGTTATTAAAATCATCCTCAACGTTCAAAAACGCTTTAAAATCATCCTTTTTACCAATTTTATTTTTTTTATTACCAAACTACCCCTCATTAAAAAATTATAAAATAAAATAAATATAATTATAAAATAAAATAAATATAAAATAAATAAAAAAAGAAAGGAAAGATCAGAGAAGGGGTGGGAAGAGAAAGAAAGGGGGCCGAGGAAAAGGGGGCGGGGGTGGAGGGGGGAGGAAAGGGGACCGCCGCACCACCGCACCGCCGCCCGCCGCCTTGCCGCCCTGCTGCACCACACCACCACCTTCTGTGAACTGAATTCTTGCTGAATTTTGATTATTGCTTATTGCTGAGTTTTGATTATTGTTATTGCTAAATTTGTTGAATTGTTGCTGAGTTTTGATTATTGTTGTTGCTGAGGGAGGGGGTTACGGGAGTGGGGTGAGGGATGTTACAGGAAGGGGGAGGGGTGGAGGGGGGGAGGTGAGCGAGTGGGATGAGGGGGGAGGCGGGAAGGAGTGAGGGAGGGCGAAGGGGGGAGTGAGGGAGGGGGGAGGGCGAAGGGGGGGAGGGGTGGGGGTGAGGGGGGAGGCGGCAGGGAGTGAGGGAGTGAAGGAGGGCGGAGGGGGAAGGTTGAGGCGTGGGGGTGCGGGAGTGGGCTGAGGGGAGAGGCGGGAGGGCGAAGGGGGGAGTGAGGGAGGGGCTGAGGGGGGAGGCGGGAGGGAGTGAAGGAGGGAGGAGGGCAAAGGGGGGAGGGTTGAGGGGTGGGGGTGAGGGAGTGGGCTGAGGGGGGAGGCGGGAGGCGGGAGGGAGTGAGGGAGGGCGGAGGGGGAGGGTTGAGGGGTGGGGGTGCGGGAGTGGGCTGAGGGAGGAGGCGGGGGGAGGACGGAGGGCGGAGGGTTGAGGGGTGGGAGTTTGGGGGGGTTGTTTTAATTTTTTTAATATTATTTTAAATTATTTTTATTAATAATGAAGGGTAATATGGTAAAAAAAATAAAATTGAAGTGGAAAAGGATGATTTTATAACGTTTTGTAACGTTGAAGATGATTTTAATAACGAAAAAAGGCCGAGGACGATTTTGATTTTCAGCCCAGACCTTAGGGACGATTTCAGTATTTAACCCTAAAAAAAATAAAAAAACTTGTGCGCATAAATTTAAAATATTTGATAAAGGTTATAACTTAAATGTAGGGATTTATTATAATCGAAACACACCTAAAATGAGAATGAATCAAGAAGAAAGACAATGGGTTTTGAGATACCCCTCTCTACACTACCTGTTGAATATTGAACAAAATGTCATTGAAGTGTTTCTATAAAAAACGGCCTTGCCATTAAAAAAAATCAAATATTAAAAATTAAAAAAATATTTTATTTGAATTTAAATAATGTTTAATAAAAAAAAATTAAGACTCAACACTTTGATTAAAATTTAATCAATACTTAATTAATAAAAAAAAATAATTTTATATTATTAAATAAAATTTCACACTATTAAAAATATTAAGTTAATAATGGCAAAAAAATTGCTGGCCTGACACTCCTCTTTAACAAAATTTGAAAAATAATTTAACAAAGTAAAAATTTAAGCCAAATTCTGTAAAAAAAAAAAAAAAATTAAAATTCAATAAAATTTATTATTTTTAATTATTAATCTAACTTTTAAAATTAACAATAAATTCCATTTTTCAACTAACATCCATGAAGAAAACCCTAATGACAAAGTTGGACGGTAGTAGTAGCCGCACCACTTCCCTGTCCTTAATCTTCTTCCTTTTGGTTCTCATTTTTCCTCTTCTACGTATTACACTCCCTCAGCACACGTGACAGTGACGGCGGCGCTGTTTCCTTCCCCTCCATAGATAGATCGATAGAGAGATGGAGGTAGAGAATCAAGAACCGAAGCACTTGGAGGTTGACCTGGGCCATCTTATGGCCACGGACCTTCATCACGTGTTTCCTTCTGACCCTACTCCTTCAAGGGAAGACCTAATCAGCCAGTGTCTCCAGAAAGGCACTGAGTTGGTTCAAGCCATCGCCGATTCCCTCTTCACCTTGCCTTCCACCGAAGACGTCGACGGTCCCCTCGTCAAGTTGCCTCCCCCACTCACCAAATTGCCCAGACAGAAACCGGTATACTCCTCTTTACTTCTTCACTCTCTTTTCATTCTATTCTGTTGATTATAATTAATTATTGGTATTATGTCTATTCATTTAACGGTTCTAGGGTTTAGAGATTAGTGATTAGGTTGATACTAGAAGTAGAAAATTGTTAAACTTTAACTTATTTTAATCGATTGGGACCCCTAATTTTTTAAATTTTCGACGGAAAAGTTTAGCACTCCTGATTTCTTAGCGTTTGCCTTTAAAGTACTTGTTATTAAAACCCTAATTTAATTATTAATCCTTGAAGTTATTTATTTGCTCATGGAGTTTTGTAATACTGTGTTTTGCAGCTGCCTAAGCCCAAACCTCCTACCAAGTGGGAGCAATTTGCCAAAAAGAAAGGTTTGTGCTTTATGGCTCTTTTAATTAAGCTCATATTATGCTTAAAAATCAAGTTAGTGAGTTTGAAGTTTTATATTTCAAGTTTGTGTAAATTGGTGTTTAGGTGATTCGAGAGTTTGATTACATTGTGTGACCTTAATACTTATGTTTATGTAGTCCTGTTTGGGGTTTGGGTTTGTCTTTAAATTTTTTTTACTGACTATGTTGTGTGCTATTCTCTCAGGAATACAGAAGCGAAAGAAAGACAAAATTGCATATGACGAACAAACTGGAACCTGGAAACGTACATATGGATACGATCGTGCGAATGATGAAGATGCTGTGCCTATTATTGAGGCAAAACCCAATGATGGTAAAATTATTGAGCCATCCTTTGCCCTTTGTCCCTTTGAAGGAATCTTTATTTAAATGAAATTTGCAGTTACTGTTTTGATTTTTTTTTTTTTTATCTAAGTGGCCAAGTCTAGTGGAGTGAATTTTGGATGCTTACACAACTGTTACATCTTTTAAGTTTGAGATTAGGATAAATGTTTGAAGAAACTAAAAGAAAAGTCTGATTTAGATCACGGTTGGTTCTTCTGAGGAAGGAAGATTTAAAACTGAAATGAACAATTTAAGTTACCTTAGACAGCTTTGATTATATAAGGCTGTGTTTGTTTGTTGAGAAATAGACACTAATTGTTAGACATGGTGGTACATGTTCATCGTTTGTTTGTTGAGACACAGATTTGGATAGACACGGTGGTACAAGATACACACAAAATACATGTATTTAGTGTTCCTCCTTGAAGCTGAGATACGGAGACACAATGCATAGAATACAAAATTTGACCTTTTTATCTGTAATTATTTTTGAAATTATCAATGCATAAGACACAGAGGGGGGAAATTGACATTTGATTTATACATGTGTGTCTTGTACATTATTACCAAACATATTACAGAATTTGTGTATCTTTATGTCTATGTATCTTTGTGTATTTGTGTATGTGTCTATGTGTCTAAAAGACACTAACCAAACGCAGCCTAAGCTTTGCTTTTAGAGAAGAAGTTGTGAATTTATCTGATTTAGTATCCATCAGTTAGGCCTTTAAAATTTGAAAGATCTCATTGTCATACTTTGTGTTTTTGGCATGATTTCTGGTGTGAGATAATGTGGATCATGCTAGTTAGACATTGTGAAGTTTATATACATCAATGGTTCCAGTGATGTCATAATCTTCTTTGGATATTTTTTGTATTCTATCTTCTCATGTGTGCGCAAAGGGTGCATGAATCTAATTTTCGCTAGTTGGTGTATACAATTCTGTGCGTTAATAAAAGCTATAATGATAATGATGATGTATATTAATTAATAAGGAAAATTTTGCAGATCCAGAAGAGGACCCTTTTGCCAAAAGAAAGGAAAACAAGAAGAAAAGAGTTGAAAAACAGGAGAATAACAGACTGCAGAACTTGAAACAAGCTGCCAAATTTGGTGCTCTGCCAAGGTTTTTATTTTATCTCTTGCCTTTTCTCACCCTCTTACTACTACTACTACAGTACTACTACTACTACTAGTTATTGTTGTTAGTTAGTTAGTAGTTAGGTACTTTGGTTTGAGGATTTATTTCATGTGTCATTTGGCTGCTTTGTCAAAAATACAATATTGATATTCATTGCTTGTCCTTTGCCTGTTGGCTCCCCTTCTGGACTTATAGTGGTTGTCACTTTCTGTTTTGCAGAGTAAAAGTTTTATTCTGCTTGAATTACAAAACCCAAATAAGTACAATTTCTTTGTTAATCCTTGTTCAACTAGTACTAATATACTTTGCTACTTGATCTAAAATAAATTTTGCTTGTTCATTGCACCGTATTGTTAACAGTTGGTCTAACTGCTGTAATTAATCATAACTAAATTTGATTGCATTGTCTCGGTCCTCTGTTGTGTGATGTATTTTTAACGGCACATTTTCTTTACTTTCATATTTTTTTTTACTTATTTTTATCTTACCGTTGTGCACAATTCCCCCAATGTTTTCTCTTGTTATGAGGACTGAATAAATTCCTATGCAGCCATGTTCAATTGGCTGCTACAGCTTTGCCTATAACAGGAACACAGGCAGCACCTAAGAAAGTAACTAAGGATGAATTAGGTAATATAGCTGGAACTGTAGCAACTTCAACAGCCAGTGGTGGCAAATTTGACAAGAAGTTGGCTGGTGAAAAGCCTGCTCAGCATAAAGGAAAATATCGAAAGGTTGCAAACCAATGCTATTTACAATATTGATCTGTTTCTTTTATTCATGTAATTTGGCTAATTGGCATTGCTTTCTTTTTTCTTAACTTAGTTCCTGCCAGTTGTGGAAGGAAAAGGGATAGGATCGCAGGAGAAGGAGCAAACTGAAAAAATATTGAATAAAATTATGTCAAAGCATTCCCATGATATACTCAACGTTGACAAGGTACTTTCAACTTTCAAGTTATCTAGTGACCTCAATTTCAATATTGACCAAACTTTATGAACTGTTTCTTTCGTCCTCGATTTTACTTCCTCTGTATTCTAGGCGGTCTCGATGCACACGGTGAAAAAAGAGAAAAAACGAAGGTTTGAGAAAGCAAAGGCTTCAGCTACGGACAGCAAATTGAAAACGCAGAAAAAGTCTTTTAAAAAGGGAAGTTCTAAGAAAGGGAAAGCAAAAGGAAAGTAGTCTAGAGCTTGTTGATGTTGTAGAGAGTTTTTAAACCATGTTTATTAGTTTAAAGTTTTGTAGACCTTTATGAATTACCATGCTTATTCCCACCTCTCTGAGTCTTTGTATCGATGTAAGGCCAGAGTAAAGGGGAAGCGATTTTGAATGCCATGAGTTTATCTGTTATACTTTATTAATTTTACGACTAAAATGTATTACATATCATTTTTTCATTGCAATTGAAATCAAATTTTTTTTTTCTAAAATTAATGAATTCTCTTCTTTCTCTCCCTTTCTCTATTTCTCTTATTTTTTCACCTATTTTACTTTTCTTAAATATTATTATCAATAATTAATTATAAATTTAATAATCAAAATGTGTAATATGATATTTTTTAGTTGCAATTAAAATTAAAATTAAAATATAATTATATTATATTATTAATTTAATAACTAAAATACATAGCATGATATTTTCTTATTAAATTTAAAATAAAATATTTTCTAAAATTAATAAATTTTTTTTTTATCCTCTTATTTAATTTTTTTTTATTTCTCTCAATCATTCTCATTTTATATATAATTTATATTTTATATTATTAATTTGATAAACTAAAATATGTTATGAGATATTCTTTCATTATAATTAAAATAAAATTTTTCTCAAATTAACAAACATATTCTCTGCTTCTTTATCTTTTTTTTTTCTTTAATCTCTCCTTTATCTTTCTCTACATTTCTATTCTATCAAAAATAAAATTAATAAAATAATATAATTTAAATAAATTTATAGAAACATAAAAAATATTAAATTTATAATTAAATACAATTAAAAAATGTCCTATAATATTATTCACATAAAAAATATATTATTATTATATACATACTTTTTTAGTTTTTTATTTAGTTTTAAATTTTCACTGCTTATCTTTTTAATCTATATTTTTACTTTTTTTCCTTCAAGTATTTGTTACATATAATTTAAAAAGAATACTAATATTGTGATTAATAATTAGAATCAACATTCAATTATTTAAAAAAAATGAGTTAATTTTATAACTATTAATATAATTTTTTATACTAATATCTAATTGTATTTTTTTATATAGATAGAGAAAAAAAATATTTTTTTTAAATAACAAGTATGAAAATTAATTATTTTAATTTCTGTAACATACTTAATACCTAATCAAATACAAAAGTATAAATATTAAATTCTTTCAAGGTTTAGATAATAAATGTTAAAATTAATTCTTAGTAAAAAATTAAATTCTTTCACATAAAAATAATAATTAAAAAATTAATTATTTGATTTTTTTTATCTACGGGGATCTTGATGTTCTTAGCCGATAGAAATTTTTGTCCTCTACGACCCTTTTTATAAAAATAGTTTGATTTTATAAATATTTTTTTTGTCATAATCTATAATATCAGAATAAAACTGATATAATTTTAAAAGATTTATATTCCTGTAATTTTATAACGGACAAAAACACTAGTTTTTATCATAATTGTTTACATAAAAAAAAATTATCATTTCTATCTATAAATATTCAGAATGCTCACAAAATTACTCATAAATCCTTCTCTCTTACCATACCCACCACCCCACCCATAACAACTCCCATTTTTCACTTGCTATCCCTTACGCTTCTAGCCCTTGCCGCACCTTTTCACTGCCTTACCGCATCACATTTTGCCCCAATTCTCATTCGTTACTCCCACCTTAAACCAATACCACCACTAACAACCACCAACACAACAAATTTAGAAGCATTTGTTAACAATAACAATAGAAAATAGAAACAAAAATAGTTCCAGTTTCAAATTTAGAAGCAAATTTAATAGTAACAACAATAGAAGCAAAAATAGCATCCAAGGCAGCTAATTCTATGACTTCTTTTTTTAGAGAGGTCTTCTCAAAAGAGTATAAATACTGATTATTAGCAACCATCTCAATCAACTCCATAACTTCATCAGGGGTCTTTTTCATGTGGAGTGACCCTCCTGCATAATTATCCAAAGACATTCTGGCGGTTTCAGAAACTTCATCATAAAATATTTGCAACTGAATCTAGTCTGAGAACATATCAGGAGGACAATTCCTGAATATCAACTTGTACCTTTCTCAAACTTCATAGACAGACTCACCCTCTCTCTGCCTAAAGGTCTGAACATCCGTCCTCAATTTAGTCAACCTCTGAGGTGGAAAAAATTTGGTCAGAAACCTGTTAACCACCTTATCCCAAGTATCCAGGCTCTCCTTGGATTGAGTGTAAATCCACTGTTTAACTTGGTCTCGTACAGCAAATGGAAAGAGAAGTAGCTTGTAGACATCCGGATGGGCTCCATTAGTCTTCACAATGTCACAGATCTGCAGAAAATTAGAAATAAACAAGTTTGGGCTTTCCTGCAGGAGTCCGTGAAACTGGCAGTTCTGCTACACAAGAGAAACAGGGGTACAACAATGCTACTCCCATAGAAATCCGGGTTAGGAGCAGTATATGAGTCAAGTGATCTGCTGGGTTGTGCATGCATATTAGGAGGATTAACAACATTGGCATTAACCGCATTGTTATTATTGTAACACCCTAAGTTAAATCCTATCTTTGAAGGTCTTTAAATAAGGTGCCACACTCGATAGAGAAAGAGAATGAACTTAATCGTTATGCAAGGAAGGAGGAAGTGCGCGTAAAGAGGAAAAACGAGTAGCACTAAAACAATGGAATTAAATATGAAATAATAACTTATCCATGAGTACGGTTCAAAATAAAATGCTTAGAGGTAATTATAACAAAAGAAAAAGAACTAATACGTCCTAGCTAATTTCTAACTAATTTCGTCGAAAAGGCTCCCATACTTATGTCCTATCCTATCCTTGATCAGGACCCTTCAGTTATTCACGAATCGAGGTACCATTGGTTTTCCTCCAACACCTTTTCGCGCAGTAAAGATCCGGTTCCGTTGTGTGGGATGAACTAAGACTCGACGGGCAACTGGGTTCTCTTTCCACGAACTCTCGACCTAAGTAGATAGTTTGGAACACGGTAGTAGTGGTCGTAACTACCGTGCTTCGAGGGGTCATACTTAGAAGTTACCTTCGGGGGCACTACGTCATCTCTATCCGCTGTGCCATGTTCCTCTGGAGACAGTATGGAAAAAGAAAAGGGGATGAGAACTCAAAGTCTCAGTAGGAGTACTATGCAACACCTCCATATCTATTTCCAACCCACGTGCGGGATTAAAAAAAGGATCGTACGATATGACATGTAATATGAACCTCTTGTAAAGTGTAAAACATATAGATAAAAAAGAAAGAACATAGAAAAAAATAGAAGGGTAACATCTTATGTAACATCGACATAATCATAAATAAATCTAAAAAAAACATGATAAAAATCAAACTTTCATTTATACTTTCTCCTTTCTTAACTTATAACTTTCATTGAAGGTATTGAGCTCAAACCGGTATAAAAGGTGGGAGTCCCCTTCCTTTACCGAAGGTTCTTATCCCAAACGTTTTGGCGATCACCTTCCCTTACCGAAGGATCATCTCGATCGATCACCCTCTCTTACCGAGGGATCATCTCGATATCTTGTCTTTGGGGTCACCTTCCCTTACCGAAAGATCATTCCCTCAGTTTAATTTACAAATAGGGTTGTTTAGGCATACACAAGAAGAGGTTCATGCAAGAATAGATCATGCAAGGGGGGACATATACCATGATAAAATGAGCATGTTGAATAAGATGTTATAAGAAAGTAGGTACTCTCGATCCTAAAAGAATATTAATAATATGATGTATAAAATATAATATAAATGTACATTATAAAAAAATAGGGTATTTTAAATAGTTGAATAAAATAGTTATAAGAGGGCATGTACTCTTAACTTAAAGAAATATTATTAATCCAATGGTATAAAAGTCAATATAATTCCACGTAATAAAATAGGAGATATTAATTAGTTGAATAAAATAATTATAAGAAAATATGTATTCTTGACCCTAAGAAGATATTAATGATATAATGTATAAAATATAATCTAAGTGCACATAGTAAGAATGTGGTATATTAAATACTTGAATAAAATATTATAAGAAAGTATGTACCCTTGACCTTAAATTAAAGGAGTAAGAATAACATAATGATATAAGAGGTCATTTAGTTGCACATAATAGAATATGGTACATTTAACAAGACATAAAAAAGGGAAGGTACTCTCAACATTAAAGGGATAGTAATAATATAATAGTATAAAGGGTCATGTAAATATACATAGTAAAATTAGGATATGTTAAATAAAATATTATAAAGGGGTATGTACTCTCAACATTAAGGGAATAATAATGTAATGGCATAAAAGGTCATGCAAATGCACATAGAAAAAACATGGGATAAATATTAATGGATCAAGAGGGCATGAATGACATAATAGATAATCATGATCAATGTGGATAAGAGAAGAATAAAGGATAATTAATGTCATAAGACACATGAAAGATGGTAGCCATGCATGGATGAAAGGAAATAAAATAGAGCATACTATATGCCAACATAAAAGTAAGAAAAATATAATTCCCTACTCTTTTTCTAACGCTTCTTTATTGCGTATGAGCTTGCCTCTTGTTTTGCATACAGAATATATTTTTGTAGAGAGAGAAGGGAGAGAATTAGTATTTGAGAGAAGTGATTTTCTACCTATAGGTGCACCCCTATTTATATACATTTGGTGATAGGGTGGTTGGGATAATTTTAAATTCAAACGGAGGGCGGTTACTAGATTCCTATCCATATTTCAAAATTCTAAACCCATCTCCTAACTGATTTTTAAATTTTGAATTTAATTTTGTTTCTAGAAGGGGTGAAGGGAGGTTGTTATAGTTATTGTTGAGCTCCATAATGGACTCTTCAGCTTCTTTTTCGAAATTATCCCTGAGACTCTCACCGGCTTTATAAGCTCTAACTTGTTGTAAACGCCACCTCAAGGCTCTCTCAATCTCAGGATCAAAGTCTAGAAGAGATTATTTGTTATTGTTCCTACTCATAAACAACAGAATGCAAAAAAAAAGTGAAAATCTCTACGTCAGAGTGAAGAGAATTCCCAATGAGATATCCTGTGTAAAAGAAATAAAATAAAATAAGTTGAACAAATAACACTAAAAATTTTGAAAATCACCAAAGAAAAATAAACCACTAAATTCAAAAATAATGAAAAAAATTAATCAGAAAAAATAAAATAAGATTATTAAGGGGGACACCAAACTTAATTTCAGAAATTAAAAAAAATATAATTAAAATAAAACTTAAATTTTTGAAAATTTAAAGGATAAAATTGAATAAAAGTTAAAAACTAAGAGCGCCTAATCTAAGCAATCAGACAACGGTTAGTTGTCAATCACAGTCAATCCCCGATAATGGCGCCAAAAATTTGGTGCGGAATTAAAATGTCCATAATTGAACTGGCAACTGCACCGGGTCATACAAAGTAATACCTCAGGTGAGTGAGGGTCAATTTCACGAGGATTGATGGACTGAGCAGCAATAGTCGAATGAATTACTTAGTCAGGCAGACAGAAATTAGTGTTTTGAGGTTCAAAAGCATTAAACAGAATTTTAGAGAGTAAAGCAAGCAACCAGTGAAATTGGTATGAAACGTATGTGAGAAAACAGTTAAGATTTCAGAGTTATTTATTCTTCAGAATTAAGTTTTCTTACCAACTATTTTAATCATGTAAGATTCATTTCATGGCAAACTGTAATTGACTAAACCCTAATTCCTTAGTGATCTAGTCTCCTCTAACCTAATCAACCGTCCTTGGTCACTTAATATAGATTAGAGGGTTAGGTACAATTTTAGTTTATTAGCCACAAAAATCCTAACTACCCAAATATAAGAGGATTATATATCACGTATCCCGTTAAGTCCAAGTAATTAGCCATTTAGGAGGAGTTTACTTTCAAGCTAGTATTCAAGTGAGATAAATTTTCCAAGAATCAACAAGAATTCATATAGAATAAGAGTTATTCTTTTGATATACCTAGATTCATAAGATGAAGAATGGAAGTAATCCTTGAAATTGAATCAATACATTAATTAAAATAGAATGATAATATTGTTAATCCATGGAAATAAACAGAACACCTAACCTTAACCAAAGAGGTTTAGTGGCTCATGACTCAGAGAGAAAACTAGGGTTCTGAAGAGTATAAACTGTAGAATGAAATTCGTCAGAGAAAAAATCTCCTAAAGGGCTAAATATTTTTCCTTTTTTTATCTAACCTAATTTTTTATTTGAAACTAAAATGAAATCATAAATTTTAGAGCTAAAAGATTTTATTTGTAAATAAAGATAACTAAAATAAAATAAAATATAACAATTAAAAGCTAGATCTAACTAAAGATGCTCCTTTGATAAAGCTTGATCCACGTTGTTGGCGCTAAACTCAGATTTGGCGTTTAGCGCCCTAGAGGGCAGAAAGTCTCCTTTCAATTCTGGCTTGCTAGCGCTAAACGCGAAGCCGCCCTAGTGGGCAGAGAGCTTCCTTGCGTTTCTGATTTGCTGGCACTAAACGCCTAGGTCCGTATTTAGCGCCAGCATGACAAATTTATTTTTCTTTTCTTTTATTGCACACGAACTCTGCCAAATTGATCCAAACTTCACTTGAAATGATTAAAACACCAAAGTAACTCAAAGTAGTATCTAAAGAGGTTTCAAACACTATAATAAAATTAAAACTCATTAAATTCTAACTTAAAATAAACAGAAAATAAAGAAAAGATACTCACGTATCAGACACAAAATACACTATTTCAGTATCTCTGTCCATATCTCCTCTGTCAAATGCGATTTTGTGTCTTTGTGTCCTTAAACAAATGCAACCTCTCGAAGTTTTTCTTTTCTAATTCTCTTCCCTCCCTCGAAGTTTTTCTTTTCTAATTCTCTTTTCCCTTTTCTTTTTCAGTCAATCTGTGAAACCTCCACAGTATTATCTCTTTCCCTGTTTAATGGCGCCCATTTTAACTTTTTTTTGTACTCTTGGCCACCAAATCTTGTTTCTCTCACGACATTTTTTTCAGTTTTGATGTTGGAAGTTTTAGAGCTCATAGAGAGAGTTTGTGTAATATCAATTATACGTACCTTTGAACTGTTATTTTAAATTGATAATCAATTATATATAAAAAAGTATGAGGAACCAATGAAATATTTGTATAATGTGTATAATGGAGGTTTAGGGAGTATTAGAGATATAATCATTAGTATTACCTTTTTCTATCAGCTGAAACTTCTGGGATGAGTGGTATCATGACATGGTATTAGAGCGCTAGATTTGAAAGGTCAAGAGTTTGATCCTTAGTGAACGCCAAGATTAGTTTAAGTTTTTAGGAAGATGTTTATTATCCCTAGTACTCGGATGGTTATTATAAATTATATGAGGAATGTTCATTTTGTAACTCAATAACCCATTGTACACATTGTACAAATAGTCTATTGTCTCTCTAGCGGGATCCATTATATATTTATATATAGCCTAGGGAACAAAATTAGTGCTAATTTTTTTAAAAAAACCAATAAGTTCATGAAAAATCTTCGGTGCACCAGGTAGCAACTAGTGGTATTAGATAATAATGTTGGTAGACAAAATGTATGCTATTTACAGTAGAACTGAAACATGTTCTCTTGCTTCCATATGCTCTATTCCATTCTATCTACATGATAAAATAACTATCTAAATAAAAAGGCCCATAAGGCTGTAACTAATTAAATATTAGTAGAATCGAATAAGAATAAAGATATTTATGTAGACTAAATTTTTAAAGTGGTCTTTTAAATTTACGATTTTAATTTTATTATTTTAGTTTTTTTAATCTAAAATTTATTATTCTAGTATATGAGATTTATCTCCGAACACCATATTAGTTTCTGGACTCTTTCTAGTACTAAGTAAGCAAATGAAGAGCTACTTGCTCTCATGCTAGATACAGGGTCAAAGAGCGTCGTTTTGTTTTGATGCTTAAACAAGACAAAAACGAGAAGATGGAGAAGAGTTTATATGGCATTTGCATTTTTATACCTTGTTTAAGTGCCAAAATAAAACGACGTCATTAGCCATGTGTCTAATGTGGCAAGTCATAGCTAGTTCAGGATTCCATTCGTTGACTCAATGTCCAAAAGGGTCCAGGGACCAATATGGGATCTAGAGTTGGATCTCAATGACCAGTATAGTGAATTTTAAATAGGTTTAATTACTCTGTTGGTCCCTGTAGTTTCACCAAATTTTTAATTAGGTCCCTATACTTTTTTTTCATTCAATTGGGTCCCTACACTGCTTTTAATTTTGTAATTACGTCCTTTTCATGTTAAAAATGTTAAAATTAACATAATATTTTTACCATAATGCATGCGGTCAAAGATTTAATTAAGTTTTTAATTATAAATACCTTCAATTTGCGAATAAATATTCGGTTAACTCTAATATTTTTTACACTAGGAATGACTTAATTACAAAATTATAGTAGTGTAGGGATCCAATTGAAAGGAAAAAAAGTATAGGGACCTAATTAAAAATTTGGTGAAACTATAGGGACCAATAGAGTAATTAAACCTTTTAAATATGAGGGACTAAAATGGTGAAAATTGTGAATATCAGGAACCACTATAGGAATTTAGTCTATTCACGTTCAAATATTTCACGAAATGCTAATGAATTCTAGAGAAACTAATGAGCATATCGTTTTTAGAATTGTAAAGCCTAAATCTTAAACTCTAACTCTAAACCCTGCAATTCTAAACTGTAAACCTTAAATCTTAAACCTTAAATGTATCCTAAATTCTAAATTCTAAATACGAGTCATTGATAAAATACATAGTAAATAAAAGAGTAAATATTTGTTTAATTATCAAGGAATGCATCACTCGTAAGAATTAACCCCAATATTTTATAACATTAAAATATTAAAAATATATTTTCTTCATTTAGAAACTAAAAAGATATTTTAAAAAAAATTAGTTAACAAGTATCTATATATTTAAATATGTTAAACATATAAAAATGATAACTTTAAAATTATTAATATATGTAATACATCAAAAATCTAAAAAATCTAATATTCAACAAGAAAATTTTTTGAGGGTTTTTTAAAAAAGTGCTTTGCTAGAGTTTTGAGGTTAATCCTTATTAAATTTTCTGTGAGTAAATTTCATACAAATTGATAATAGCAGCATCTGCTGCATCTCAGGGGTTAAGAGGAGCATTGGAGGTGCTAAAGGAAAACCAAATTATTGAATTTAGTGAGGAGGATATAAAGGAAGGTTTGGAGAAGTGTACAAGAAGTCTAGTTGGGAGATTAATAGCTAATCGTAAGTTCAGTGCTAGTATGTTAGAGGCTGCTCTACTCGCAATCTGGAGATAGCCGGAGGGTTCAAAGTTTTGGATCATGATGGCAACGTGTTTCAATTTTTTTTTTTTGAAAAGGAGATTGAGATGATTAGGATTGAGAATTGAGCCCCTTGGCTATTTAAAATTATATTCTCAACTTAAAGAGATGGAAAGGAGAAGATTCAATTGTGGAAATTGAATTCCTCAAGTGCTTATATGGATTCAATTGTAGGGGTTACCAGAATTAGATAGGAAACTTGGGAGAGTGATGAAGGAAGTGATAGATGTTGACTTATTTATTTTAATAGAAAAAGAAGAGCAAAAAGTTAAAGTGCAGATTGGGTTGGATATCACAAAAATATTGCGAAGATCGATGAAGATTGCAGGGGGAGATAAGAAGGTGATCGAGCTGCAAGTCAAATATCAAAGAATAGGAAATTTTTGTTACTTTTGTGGATTCTTGAGATATGAGGCTCGCGGATGCAGCAAATTCCTTGAGAATTCAGCGGCAGGGAAGGTTGAGGAAGAGAAATGGGGGCCTTGGGTCAGCGTTGAACAATTTAGAAGGAGGTTCAGCTCCCAAAAAGAGAACTAGAATCCAAATTCTGACCAACAGCCAGCAAAAAAATACCAAAGAGATAGAAAGCCAACTCCGTTAATCCTGATTAAAAGCTTTGCAAGTCTCTCAGTTAATGAGGTTAACACACGAAAAGGAGCTGAGGATAATGAGGTGGAAAGTGGAACACAGAAGGAGGAGAGGAGGATTTTGGTCTTTGCTAATAAGCAAGGTCAGGAAAAGCAATATAACACTGAGAACGTAGCACAGATGGAGAATAGAAAAAAAATTTAGAATAAAATTTTAAGTCGGACGACATATTTTCCTTTAGTGCTTCGATCAGTGCACCTGAGACTAAAGAAAAACACAAGTTGCGTTTGAAGCAGATGGCAAGGAAAGGTAAAATGGACAATAAGGTGACAAGGGTTAAAAGGAGAACAGAGGAAATTGAGGATATGACATGAAGATGACAATGTGAAACTTTCGGGATTTAGGAAAACTCCTTACAGTTTCCAATATTAAAGGGATTCTTAAATCCCATTCTCCTGAAGTATTGTTTCTTTGTAAAACCACAAATAATACCTCGCATGTAGAGAGGGTGATTAAGGATGTTGGTTTCTCGAATTTGTTTTGCGTGGACCCGATTGGACAAGTAGAAGGGTTAATAGTTGCTTGGAAGGAGGAAATGAAGGTGCAAGTCAGAGCTTTTCAGTCTTTTCTAGTGCACTTTGCATGGGAGGATGGTCAAAATGCAAAGATATGAAAAGTTTTTGCTGTACACTTCCACACAGATGAAGCTATTAGAAAAACTCAATTTGGACAGTTACTTCAGGTCATGGATAATTCAGGAGAGCATCGATTGGTGGTAAGAGACTTCAATGCTATAAAGGCCCACCATGAGAAGGAGGGAGGGAGGATGAAATCAGCATCATCTATTCAGAAATTCAATGATTTTATTAATGAAGCTGAATTGGTGGATCTGGGATACGAAGGCAAGAAGTTCACATGGAGTAATAGGAAATTTGGAGAAAATTTTATTCAAAAAAGACTAGATAGAGTACTTGTTTGGACGAAATAGAGAGCAAAATATCCAAATGGTTTTGTGTCTCATTTGGATGGTACAGGATCTGATCACTGTCCCTTACTCATTAATTCAGAAAAGGAAGAAAGAAGGTCAAGAAGAAGATTCAGGTTCCAGGAACATTGATGTGATAAAGAAGAGGTATTGAGAATTGTTCAACATGCTTGGGACTTGGAAGTAGTGGTTCACCTATGTTCAAATTGGCTGCAAAACTAAAATATTACAGGCATAAATTGTTTGAATGGAAAAAATTAGCAGCTTTAAACTCAAAATAGCCGATCCGAAGTGTGCAGAGAAAATTGGAAGAAGAAAAAGGAAAAGGAGCAGCTACAGATGGCACAATAATAAGGATTTTGGAGACTAAGTTAGAGGAGAACTTGGAGCAGAAAAAACGATTTTGGAAGAAAAAATCTCGAGTGCAATGGCTAAATTGGGGTGACAAAAACACAAAGTTCTTTCACTTTAAATTTCAGTCAAGGTGCTGGAGGAATAAAATCCAAGAACTCGTTTATAAAAGTGGTAATGTGGTCTCTGATCAACAAGGTATTGCGGCTGTAGCTCAAGAATATTTTGTTAATCTATTTACTTCTGATAATCCAAGGGAACCTACAAAAGTTCTAGAAAAAATTCCTACAATGGTGGATGCTTGCACAAACCGAATGCTCACTAGAACAGTAACAGACAGTGACATTAAAGCAGCAGTATTTTTTATTAATCCGTTTTCAGCTCCGGGAGATGATGGGTTTACAGGAAAGTTTGTTCAATTTTATTGGGAGCTAATTAAGAAAGATGTAATTAGTGCAGTCAAGAGTTTCTTTTCAGGTGGTAAATTGTTGAAAACTTTCAATCAGACAAATATCTTCCTTATTCCAAAAATTAGAAATGCTAACACTTTGAAGCACATTAGACCAATCAGTCTTAGTAGTGTTTTCTATAAAATTATTTCTAAGATTTTGGTGCAAAGACTACAACATGTAATGAATCAGGTGATAAGTGATATTCAGAGTGCTTTCATTAGAGGAAGATTGATTAATGATAATATTTTAATTGCGCATGTGTTTATGCATTTTCTGAAAAATAAGAGTTATGAAAACTATGAATTGGCTCTGAAACTTGATATGAGCAAGGCTTACAAAAGGGTTGAGTGGACTTTTGTGTGGGAGATTATGAACAAGATGGGATTTTGCAAAAATTAGATGGACTGGAACAAAGAGTGTGTGACGACAGTTTCTTACTCTATTATTGTGGAAGGTCAATTTCATGGTTTTTTTTAAACCATGTAGAGGATTACGTCAGGGTGATCCTCTCTCCCCCTATCTATTTTTGTTATGTATAAAGGGTTTTTTCCGTCTGCTCCACAGATGAGAATGGAGGCTAGAGTTTTCTGGTTTGAGACTGAACCCCAAATTCCCGAAGGTTCTTTGCGAATGATTCTATTTTTGTTTAGCAAGGCGAAAATGAAAGATTGCGAAATTTTACTAAAGTTGTTAAAAGACTATGAAGAAGTGAGTGGTCAGGTTATAAATTTAGATAAGTCTTCTGTTTTCTTTAGTAAGAACACTCCTCTATCAATCCATGACCAGCTGGCTGTCCTATTGTCTGCACCACATGTTAGCTGCCAGAACAAGTATTTAGCCCTTCCAGCAGTGGTCAATAGATCAAAAAAGGAGACATTTAATTTTGTCAAAGACAAGGTTTTACAAAAACTACAGTATTGGAAGCGAGCTTTGCTTTCAGCTAGTGACAAAGAGGTTTTAATAAAAGCAGTGGCAACTGCAGTACCTCTCTACACATTGAGTTGCTTTTAAGCTCCCCGAGACACTATTAGAGGATATTTAAAAGTCAATAATACAATTTTTTGGGGCCAAAGGAATGCAGAGAAAAATATGTAGTAGATTAATTGGCGGATTGCTTGTAGACCAAAGAACCAAGTTGGTTTGAATTCTAAGGATCTCAGGGATTTTAACTTGGATATGTTAGGAAAACAGGGATAGAAGTTGATCTCTCGGCCTCACTCTCTAATTTACAAGGTCTATCAAAGCATATATTTTAATTTTCAACTTTCTTACATGCAGAAATAGATAATAATCCATCTTGGAATTGGAAAAATGTTCTGGAAGGCAGAAAAATTTTGGAGAAAAAGCATTTTTTGGAAGATTGAAAGGGAACATTCAGTTAAAATCTTAGAGGACAACTGGATAAAGCAAATTCAACCAAATAAAATTCAAATTCTCAACCATTAACAGAATCACCCGATTTGAGTTTCTGAACTACTCCTACCAGATCAAAATTGGAATCAAGAGCTAATCACCTCAACATTCACACACAGGGTAGCGCATGCAATCATAAACACAAGCATCAGAACAGCAGAAGATATGGTTACCTGGAATAAGGAGAAGAGTGAACACTACTCAATTGCCTATGGATATACGTTGGCCTTTTAGTTCTACCATGCACCAGTTGAGTTCTTGTTGGAACAATGCAGAAGGAGAGAAATCTGGAGTTCAATTTGGAAGTTAAAATGCCAACCCAAAATTAAATTTTTTCTATGGAAAGTAATGCATGAAGGTTTACCAGTCAAAGAAAGATTACACTCTAAAATCCACATGGTGAACCCAATCTACAATCAATGTGATGCTATAGTGGAATCAATTCTCTACTATCTCATCCAGTGCCCGAAATCGAAGAATGCTTGAAAAATAGCAAGCCTTTCTTGGGCAACCTGAAAAACAGAAACATGGAGATGGTGGTTATAACTCTAGGAATAACTCAGAGGGAGACGACAAATAAAAAAGGAAACTCATTTGGCAACATACTAACGTGGCAGATTTGAAAGATGAAAAACTTGAAAATCTTTGAAATCAAACTCATTTTTCCTAAAAAAGTAGTAGCTATTGCAAGGTTCAGAATTCTAAAAGCAGTGGCTAACCTCCATTGATGAAGTTCTAAAACGACGCTTCCTTTTTCAATAACTCTTCTCTTTCTTCACTTTGCTCTTTTTTACATTTTTTAGTAACTTTTTTTTTTATTTAGGAGTTAATCTTTAAAACTTTTATTTGATTGAGGAATACCCATTTTTAATCTTTAAAACTTTTATTTGATTGAGGAATACCCATTTTTAATCTTTAAAACTTTTATTTGATTGAGCAATACCCATTTTTTTCTTGCTGTAAATCTAAGATAGACTTTTTATTTTATTGCATCAATAAAATTTGCCTTTAAATATAAAAAAACAAAAAAAAAATTTAATACTTACATAACAAATATTCTTGACAAAGAATTATTGAATAAACTTTCAAAAAAATATTTTTTATAATTTTAAAAAATATAAATTAAGTTAATATTTAAATATCTTTTTTAAAATTAATTTTTATTTATTAATTATATTTAAATAAAAAATAATAAAGTATTTTTATATTATGTTATAATATTTTTGTTTCTTAAAATAAAAGAAATCTCTAATATGAAACTTGTAACTTTAAGAAGAAAAGGATACTTTTTATTTTTTATTATTTTTACTTTTGCTAAAATAAAATTTTCAACAATACTTAAAAAAACTTTTTTTTTATTAAAAAATACTTTTCTGTTTTCTTACAAATTAATAGTACCCAAACATACTATGTCGGAAATAAATAATTTCTCTTCCCGCGCTAAAAGCAACAAAACAAGCTTAGTAAATTGAATTGGATAAGACATGTGGGTCAACAAATCATGTTTGAAAACCGTTTAATTAATTAATTAAGCTAACGCCATGAGCTTTACGCTAATGTGGTGCTCCAAATTCCAAAACAAAGGGCCCACTCGTGCACTTTTCTAAGGTTTTTCCCAGCAACAATGGCTCCATCTAGTTGCCATACTCCCAACTCACAACTAACATGCCTAATTGGTAATTTGCCTACTACAAATAGCAAGTATAGCTATGGTGGCATGTGCTTATATATATATATATTTGAGTAAATTATTAAAATAATATTAAAAATTTATATTATTGATAAAAAATTATAAAAAATGTTAATGATAAATAAATTTTTAAAAAATTTAAAAATATGACAAAAAATAAATATTAAATATATATTCTAGAACAAATTTTAGAGATTAAATTTTGATACAAATTTTTATAATTATTAATAAAAAATATTATCTGTTCATTCTTAAAATTTAGTAATTTTATGTCAAGTATATATTTTTTTAATTTATTTTAATTATGAATAACAATATTTTTTGAAAAATAAAAAATTTAGAGATTAAATTTTACTTCAAATTTTTTTGTGCACTTTTTAAATATTTATTCAAATACTGTCACAAAAATTCGGATAAAATGAATAGGTCCTTTGCAAAATACGAAAATTTTTTCTCATTTACAAAAAATAAACTTTAATATATTTATGAAATATTTATCCAAAGTTGTGTAAGTTTGATCCCTTAAACTTTATCTATAATTATTAGATGGTATGAGAATAATTAAGTGTTATTAATTCTTAATGAACTGATGCATTTGTAATTATTTTTTTTCCTGTAAAAAATTGATTCCCGTAAAAGAAATTAAATCACTATTGCTGTTTACAAGTTCAAGAAAAAGTGGATGCGATTAGAACAATTTTATATAGAAATAGCATGCTATTGGCTTTCTTAGAGAGAAAGAGAATGCTTTCAAGATCTATTTAAAATTCCTTCGCCAATGAAACCTCTAGATATTATTGTGTATTGAATATTGCACAAGGATTTCATATAAAAAATTCTAGCCATGTTCCTTTTGCCTCTTAAAAGACATCATCATCATCATGTGATAATGGGTATTTCTATATAAAAATGACTAGTTATTATATATAATGGCCAAAGATATATCCAGTACAATTGGTATAATACACATCATTAAATCTTATGAGATCTGAGTTTATTTTTCATTAATAGTAGTGGATTAATAAGTTTGTAACTTATCCTAGCTTTTTAAAAAATTTAAAATGCATATAAAAATAATAAATGTAAGATTGGTTAAATTGGCAAGTATTTTGATATCTGAATTAATGATATTATATTTTATAATATTAATGTATATTTATATATGGTGACTTATTTTATTAACAAAATAATAAATTATTAGAATAATCAAACTTATAATAGTGGAATAATTAAATATGTCATAGTTAAATAATTAATTTTTTTATAAACACTAATTAAATAGATATTTTTATATGGTTTCTATATTTTGTGCCCATATATATAGTTGTACTTAGAAATTAGAATAGAAAATTTTAAAGTTTTTTTTTTAATAATATACATGCGCAAAAAATATTAGAACCTACAAATTTAGATTCTAAATAAAATTTTTTATATTCAATATTAATTATGTTAGGTATTCACTAATATTAATATAAAATATTCTTTAAAATACAAATTATATATTAAATATAAATAAAATTATACATATATTTATATAAAAATATATATTAATTATTTTTAGTGACTGATTTTAGTATATAAATAATATTTTTGGTTTAATATCTTTAGCGAAACGCTAATTTTAATAGATTATATAATTTATAAATATAAATACTTTCTGTAAACGCATCAAGGACATATTATATGATAATAAATAGGAAGTCCTTGGCTATTAACTACTGTTAGTTTGCTGCTGGTTGGTGATTCTTTTATGCATTTGAGACTAACCACATTCTCTTAATTAGTTCAAGGGTTTAACTAATATATATTCGATACATGATAATTAAATTTATTATTAGTAAAAAATTTTAAATATTTATATTTACAAAAATCTTCTTTTATAATTTTAATATTTATTTTTAAGATACATGATAAATAAACTCTTAGTCTAATGCCAAAAATAAACGGTACTACTTAAGTAGTTTATAAGTAGTAGATTGAATTAAGCAGATAAGGCATACATATAATAATACTATGTGGATTGAGATATTTAGATTGCTGTCGGCCAAGCACCCTCCAAAGTCCAAACATGTTGTTGTTGTTACTGCAAATATATTATATATTATATAATATAACTTTACTTAATTGCGCGCAGTTGCACTTATCGTTTATCATCATATATATTAAACTTATATGAGTATTGAGTAGCTAGACAGAGTCTGCTAAAATTAGTTTTCATCATATCATACTAGTACTACAGTCTACAGTTTTTGACAAAATGTCAAAACATAAATTGCATATATTGATACACACACATATATTAAATGATTTTTCTTTTATCTTTTGTGTGCAATAAAAAATGAGCACAACCTTTTACTTTTTAAAATGATCATATTTAATAATACATTTTATAACTAATACTTATTTTCTATTGTTCAGAAGGATTCGCTTAAAAATAACTATTATTTATTTTATGATGTAACTTTTTTTTTTTATCTAAAAGAAATTGTATTTTTATTTTACAGGTAAGAATGATACGGTAGTTTAAGTTTTTTTTGACATATTTTAAAATTAATGTTTATACCATAATATTTATTCCAGTGATATTATATGTATGTATTAGTTTCTTAATAACTAAGTTTAATTAAGTTAACTCAACAATTAATTGATTTAACAAAATAACTCATCAAACACACATTTCGATTTTACGTTTTTTCATCTTTTTTTTTACTGTGTTTATATTTTTTTTCTCTATACTTTAATTTTACGGTTTTTTTTTTTATCTAGCTTCTTCTTCTTTGTTGTGTTTTTTTTCTTTTTTCTTTTTTCTTTTTTCTTTTTTTTTTCTTCTTTTGTTGTTATAATTTTTTTTTCTCTTTTTTTTTTCTTTCTTCTTATTCTTCTTGAACTTGTTCTTTTTTTTTCTTCTTTGTTCATGTTTTTAGAAAAAATAGGGAAAAAAAACAAAAAGAAGAAGAGAAAAGAAAAAAAGAGGAGAAACAAAAATATGAAACAGCAAAAAATGATAGAGTATTATGAAAGAATAGAAGAAAAACATAATTGTTACATTAGTTTAACCTACCTTCGAATTCTCCCTATAATACATAATTTATGTGTTTTCATACATAATTTATTTATTTTCTTTAAAAAAATTCTCTGTTTTATCCAAAAATACTGACTATATCTTTTTCTTCTGTATTTTTCTTCCAAAAGTTTTGTGTTTGGCGTAAACAAAAAAATGTGTTTTAAGTAAATAAGTTCCTGTGTTTGAGGTAAAATATTTTTATGTTTGGCAAAAAAGTTATACATTTTCTTTTTGTTTCTCTTAAAGATTGTGTTTATTAACAAAAAATATTATTTAATAGGTAACTCTAGTAGATATTTCTAAGAGAAAATTCTATTTCTCTCTCCTGTGAAATGCTAAAATAACATTTTCCTCTTCTATTTTATAAATGTACATTTTCTTCTATTCTAACTTTTAAAAAATCTCTTCTTTAATTCATTTTAAATTTTTTGTGTTCACTAATATTAACTTTATCCATTTTTTAAGAAAAAATAAAATATTTTTTGAAAAAATACCCATTAACAAAATTTTTATTTTTATAATTAAATTTTGCTTACCAAAATACCCTTTAATAAAATTTTTTTATTGATTAAATTGTATTTTTACCAAAATACTTTTAAAAAAATTAATAATTAAATTATTTTTTTCTAAAATACCTACCCTTCAATAATTTTTAATTATTAAATTGTGATTTTATCAAAATTTTTATTAATAATTATTTTTATATTTTACTATTAATTTTTTATATCAATATATATTATTTTAACATTAAATAAAAAAATCTTACCACTGTTAATATGTATAACAATTAATATATTGATATTGAAAAATAATTTTACTAAAATTTTTATTTAATGTTAAAATAATATATATAGATATAAAAAAATTAATAGTAAAATATAAAAAAATTGTTAATGAAAATTTTGGTAAAATTATAATTTAATAATTAAAAAATTATTGAAGAGTATTTTAAAAAAAAATAATATAATTATTATTTTTTTAAATTGTATAAAAGAATAATTTATTAAAGGGTATTTTAGTAAGCAAAATTTAATGATAAAAAATAAAATTTTTACTAATGGGTATTTTTTTTAAAAATAATTTATTTTTTCTTAAAAAATAGATAAAGTTAACATTAATTAAAACAAAAAGTTTAAAATAAATTAAAAAGGAGAAGAATGTACATTTATAAAAGAATAAATGACCATTTGTACCCATGAGAGATGAAAACGCTGACATTTGTACCCATGAAAGCTCGAAATTAATCTTGTACCCATGATAGATGCTGTCCGTGTGACAAAAATGGCCTGACTTGGATCTGAGCTTGGTTCGTGGGTTTCCGAACCTACGTGGCACTCCCACCCCCAAAGCCATATTGTAGCGACCCTCAATTTTAAAAATATAAATATAAATAAGTTATAATTTATTTTATAAAATTAGAATTCTTTATTTTTAGAAAATTATTTTTATTATTAGTAATTGAACTAATTTTATAATAATTTGAATTTAATCAAATCTATATTATTATTATTATTATTATTATTATTATTATTATTATTATAAACATTGGATATAATTTTTATGAGTATTATATGTATTATAAGTTTATATGATTTTACTCGCTAGTATTATAAATTTACTGTTGTTATTATAATTACTACGTTACTATTATTATTACTATTATATGTTTATTATTATTATTATTATTACTACTACATGATTATCATTACTATCACTAGTATTATTATTACTATTATTAATCGTAAAGCATGAAAGTAAAAGCCGATTTATATTTTGCATTAAATTACGTATATATTATTATTATCATTATATATTGGATTGTGTATATATATATATCATAAGGTTTATATAATAATAAAGAAAGCCAAGGCGGTGGCTTATAGGCTTCCTTAAGCCATACGCACACATATATATATTGTGTGAATATCGTAAGAGAACGATAAAAAAAAAAAAAAAAAAAAAAGCGTAGCCGAGAGAGAATAAAAAAAAGAACCTAAACCCTACCAAACTTCTGGTTTCGATTTCTTACGATCCGTAACTCCAATCAAAAATCTAATCCAATAAAAGTATTCGTATCCTCCTCCTCTACATGTTGGCACCACTTTTGATCGGTGAAAGTTGAAGGTGACATAACTCTTCTATTCCTTGGGTTTGACCAACGGGAGTTTTAGGAGGCACAGACGATTCTGGACGTTTTCTTTTTCGATAGCTCGGTCAGAAAGTTTCTCCAGAACTCCGAATATTTTTGATTTCGTACGAAGGTATGGTTTTGGTTTCTCGTAGTTAATGTTTAATGTCACGTGAAAACTTAGGCTAGATGACCTTAAAATAGGAATGAACTGAGTGAATAATTGATGGATTGTGTATATGGTATAATATATGTGGTTTAGCTGTTATTAATAATTTGCTATTGAAGTTTGGTTGGTTTTGGAAAAAGATTTAATATTGCTATTTGTTTGATTTTGAAATAATTTGTTACTGAAAACGATTTGAAGGACTGAGAGGTGTTTGATTTGATAGTTGGGACCCTTGAAGGGTGGCAGAAATTCGAGTTTTAAAGGGGATACTGCCAAAGTTTCTATAAGAATTGGAGTCTTGATTTGAGGTGCTATTTTTAAAAAGAAAGAGATTATTATGTGGCTTGTGTATTTGAGACTATTTGTTGACCCTCTATCGCAAGATGTGACCAGGCACTTTAACTCCCCGGATTCCCCCATGGGCATGCATATATATATATATATATATATATATATATATATATATATATATATATATATATATATATATATATATACATGAATATTGAATATTATATTTGAGCTTGGAGACTGACTCCATGGAATATTATTGAGCTTGGGGATTGAAAGATGCGGAAGATTGATGGTTTAGAGGTTATAAAAACTCTCGTTGTGAGTATAGTTACTAAACCAAGCAATCAACCTTTCTTACAAACGTGTTGGGTGTCACAAGTAACAAACCCCTTTAAAAATTGTTAACCGAGTATTCAAACCTCGGGTCGTCTTCTCAAGGAACTGCGAGGAAGTGTGTTCTTATTATTGGCTATAAAGGTTGTAATCGGGGTTTAGAAGGTGAGAAGCAAGTAATTTAAATGACGAGTGAATTAAATGGCAAGTAAAAATAAATAATAACTGTAAAACAACTTTTGGCAAGATAAGGGAAATTAAAAGTCCAACTTAGTTACCCTTCTCAACAATAATGAAAGTTGTATCTTAATTCCACTTGGTCAACCTTTACCGGAGCAAAGGAAAGTCAATGGACTAATTAAATTGACCTTTGAATCCTAATTATTTCCTAAGAAAAGGTTGGGATTATTTAAGTTCAACTTAATTAGCAAGATAACGATTATCAATTATGTTGAGTTTAATAACTGTTGAGTTACTGAATTCTTAACCAAAACCAAAAGGGGAAAAAGTAAATTGCTGAAATAATAAAAGTGTCCTTAGATGGGAAGCAATGGCAACTTAAATCAAGAGAACAATCATAAACTGAAAATACCTCAAATTATCATTAATTCAATTAAAAATCTGTAACATGGAATAATTCTTAGATCAATTTATAATAATAATCAATTCAAATGTTGGAATAAATAAATAGAAGTAATACTAAAAGAACATTAAACTTGGATCCAGAGTTACTCTTAAAACAAGAAGAAATCCTAAATCCTAAAAGAGAGAGAGAGAAGATCTCCCTCTCAACTAAATCTAAATCATTGAAAGGTGAAAATATGCGAGCTCTCTTTGAATGGAAGCATTCCCACACTTTATAACCTCTGGTCTATGCTGTCTGTACTTGGATCTGGGCCAAAAAGGGCTTCAGAATTCGCTGAGGGTGTATTCTGTAATTTCTGGTGCGTGGCCTCTGTCACGCGTCCGCGTGGGTCACGCGTCCGCGTGAGTCACGCGGTCGCGTCATTCGGAGCTTTTCTTTGCCACGCGGTCACGTCAGTCATGTGACCGCGTCATGTGTTTTCTGCTTGAGGCGTGCGGTCGCGTCAGGCATGCGGCCGCATCGCTGCTGATTCGTGCTTGGCACGCGATCGCGTCATCCATGCGATCGCGTGGACACCAGTTTCTTTAAAGCTCCGTTTTGCTTCCTCCTTCCATTCTAGTATGTTTCCTTTTTCATCCTTTAAGTCATTCTGCCTTTAGAAAATCTGAAACTGCTCAACACACTAATCACGGCATCGAATGGAAATAAAGGTAATTAAAATAATTAATTTTTAAAGCTTAGAAAACATGTTTTTCATTATATGACATAATAAGGAAGGGAAAGTAAAACTATGCAATTAATGTGAATAAGTAGGTGAAGAGTTGAATAAATCACTCTAATTAAGCACAAAAGAACTCATGAAATATGGGTTTATCAACCTCCCCACACTTAAACACTAGCATGTCCTCATGCTAAATCCAAGGTAAATAATTAAGGTTAAAGTGATGGAATGTTATGAAATGCAACCTATGCTAAATGCATCTACCTAATGAGTCATGCAATTCTAATTCATCCACTCATATATAAAGCTTACATGTAGCTAAGTTAATTCACGTTCTCAAGGAGTTATGTATATATATATAGCCAACCCTTAAATAATAAAGTACTTTAGCAAATGAGATGGGAAAGAAAACATTGTACAAACTTGCAAAACAATTAGTAATTTTGAGCACAGATATATGTTGATGAGTTATTGAACCCTCACTGGATTTTGTGTTTACTCTCTAGTCACTCAGTGTTTATTGGGTTTATTCACTCTATTTTTCTTTTTATTCTTAATTTCTACAGCTTTGTTTTTCATCTAACCAATCAACAATTATAGAATATAGTCATACCAAAAAGTCCTGAGGTCTTAATTAAGGCTGTAATGTGGTCAAGGTAAAGGTAAGGATTTATGTATAGGGTCAAGTGAGCTAATAAGTGAATCCTTAATTAGACTAAGATCTCACCTAACATACATATTCAGCAAGATAAAACTTCTTTACCTATTTTTCCATAATTTCCCACTTATTGTTACATGCTCATGTTTCACTTTTTATTATTTTTTTTATCCCATGTGCATTGTTTTTATTTTGCATTGGGGAATTTTTTTTGTATCCCCTTTTATTTAAATGCTGAAAAAAATTAACTTTTTTTTAATGCACATGATAATTGAATCATTTAGATTTTCTCATGAGCATGCTTCCCAAATTTTATTTTATTCCTTTTAACTTCTCTACCTTTTGTTTCTATCATCCATGTTTCCAAAAGGTTTCCCACATTTAACTCTATTTATAATTTTTTTATCTTAAGCTAACCAAGGATTCACTTGGGATTTTATTTTATTTTTCTACTTAAGGCTAGTAATTTGGCTAAATAGAATAAAGGGGTTTTGAAAGGCTCAAGGGGGCTAACAAGGGTAATGTAAAAGGTAGGCTAATTTGGGGTGAGTGAGCTAAAATCAAATGATGGCCATAATCATTCTCTTGGTATGTATCTATTCTATATTCTATAATTGGACATATAGATTAAAGCAAAGTAAAGAACATCAGAATAAAAAGAAATGTGACACACAGAAATGAAATTATGGTTTGAATGCAACCATACAATTTAAGCTCAAGACTCACAGGCTGTGTGTTCTCTAACTCAAGCATCATATATCATTCATATATTGTATGCAGGTTTAGTTAAAAATTCCCATTATTCTCTTGAAAAAATTATTTAGGGTAGCTTTTAAAGTTTTAATGTTCCTCCTTGATGAAATGTTGTCAACTAACATGTAATGCTATATATACAAGGTGTGGGTTATTTTGATTCTGTTAAAGTTTCTAGTTTACTTCTTTTTTATATTTTTCTATTTAAACTATACTATCTTATGCTAAAAAGGGTAAACTATACTAATTAATCCACTAATAAATCAGAATTGCAAACTAAACTAAATAACTAAAATAAACTAAATGGCTGAAGTATGAACTAAAGATGCAAAATGCAGCACATAGAGTAAAATACACAAGTAGCAATGTATAAGTACTCAGAAAATAACAATAAAAGAAAAAGAGAAAAATACAGAAAAATATCCAAAATAAAAGAAAAAGTATGTAGTGGTTCACCAAAATAAACGCCAAAGATGGCGACCTCCCCACACTTAAAATGAAGCATCGTCCTCGATGCTCAATCAAGCCTGGTGTGAAGGAGTGTCATCAATGGTAGGGATGGTAGCTGGGGTCTCCGTGGTGGTGGTGGGCTGAGGGTCTGGCTGCTGTGGAGGTGGGACGGACTGGAGCGGGATCTCCGGATCTGCAGCCTCTATCTAGGGCATAACCTCCTGATGCGGGGCAGTCTGCTCTGTTGCTGCCTGCTGATGAGTCTCCGCCTGGGAATGAGGCTCCTCCTCGTGCTCATCCTCCTCCTCGTGATCATCCTCTGATGGCTCTGAAGGGGTGTCGGGCTTGGAGGGGATGTCGGCGCCCTGTCTGATCATCAGCTTCAGATGGGAATAGCGTCGCCTGCTGCGGCGCTCTAATCTCTCATACCGGCGCCTGTTACAGCGCTCCATCTGATCAAGCTGGTGGAATAGACGGTGCACGAGGCGATAGACCGGCTCAGAGGCGGGTGGAGGTGCAGTGGTGGCAGCAGGGGCAGCTGTGGATGAAGAGGGTCCAGCAGACGGAGGGGCTGTCTCATCAGTAGCAGTGACAGGTGGTGGTCTGTAGCCCAAAGCAAGGAAGTTCCTGCTGTGCGGGATGATCTTCCTGTAGTCCGCTGCTGGTGGTCTCTCATCGGCATCCTCCCAAGGCACATAAGCCTGATGGCCTAGCCGTGTAACCAGGTAAGGAAAGGGGAGGTGCCTCGTACGTGGGCCCTGGCCATATAATGCCGGATAAAACGAGGTAAGTATATGTCCTTACCCTCCAGCACACACCAAAGGAGGGTGATCATGGTAGCCGGGATCTCCGTCTCGTGAGTAGTCGGCATCACAAAATTACTCAAGATCTGATGCCATAGCCGAGCCTCATCATTTAAGTACACTCTCTTAATCCCTCTAGGCATAGTGGTGTTCTGACCCATCTCCCAAGGAATAGCAGGGTCGAGAGCTATCCATGCCTTTACGGTATCCCAGTCAAACTGCATCTGGCCCATGTCCTCCTCAGCCTGTGCAAAACTATCTGGCTGATCGGACTTGGCTGGGAGCTGGAGAATGGTCTCTATGGCTTCCTCTGTGACCAGAATTTGCTTTCCCCTCAGGTTCACTGCATCTAGGGTAGTAAGGTAGTAGTTGCAATAGAATTCCCGGACCCAAGATGCATTGACCTCTGTCAGTGGTCTCTCCAGAAAGTACCAGCCCCTTTGCTTGATTTGCTCAGTAGTGTACTGCTGGAGGGCTTCTGGAATCTTCAAGGTACGTTCCAGGTATAGATTTCTGGAGTTTGCAAAAGCTGGGTACTTCAGTTCACAGTACCGGTTTGCAAATTTTATAGGATCATTTGCAGGAAGCAGCTGGTTAGCTTTCTCCTGCGGTGTGAAGTTCTTCTCCCGCCATGAGGTATCGTGCATTAGAAAAATGATGGACTGGGAGGAATCTCCTCTCTTGCGCTTGCCAGTGGCCTTGCCTTTACCTTTCCTGTGTGAGGCAGACATCCTGAAAAACAGAAAATCAGGAATGGATAAAAAAAATAGGAAAGCAAATAGGCAATTAAACAAAGGAAACTCAAAGCGGTAGGGGAGAAATAGAATAAGAAAAATGAGTAATTGAAATGTGATTGAATTTATGTCAAATGGAAAAAAATAAGCAATATGCCATGGTTAGAAAGTTAGAGGAAAGTGAAAATAATCAGAAAAGAGACCAAAAGGGTTAGTATGGTTAGGATTTGAAAAAGAAATTAGTAATTTAAAATTAGTGAGTTAGGAAGGTAAGTGGCATAGAAAAATTCCATGTAACAATGATTCACAGGTAAGAATAGAAGTACTCATAATTGAACAAGCAATTTATGAACCAGGAAATCAAAAAGGATGAGAAGGTCTGCCATAGCATGCATGTAAAGGTTTGGGTAAAGCAAAGTAAAACATATTTCAGAAATGCCAAACCGAAACATGAATGAAAATAATTTTTAAAAAAATTTGGGCAGTATTCCGGCTAAAATTGGATTGTCCCGGAAAATAAACAGCAATTTAATCAGTTCATATGAATTAAAAAAATCAAGCTGCATGTACATAGATATAAAATAAACATAAAAACTCAATGTAAACAGCAGCAACATACAAGAAAGCAGCATATGAATCATGATTATAGCAGCAACAGATTTGCACATAGGGTAAAACAGAAGTAAGAACAGTGCAAGTAAACAGACCTAGATCCACTAACCACAACCTAAGCTACCTAACAACCTAAAAATCCACTACAACATGCAAGTCTAACTATCCTAATTATGAACATAAACGGAATAAAAAATACAGAAAAGTGACGAATAGATAAAAAAATGGTTGCGTGTTGCGGAACCTGGTAAGCGGAAGGGGTGGAACAGGGAAAAAGGTGGCTGCGGCGGCGTCCGGCGCGGTGGTGGTGCACGGTGACGCGGTGGCGGCGGCGGAGGGGGTTGGTGTCGGAGAAAGGGTTTAGGTGGTGGGTGGTGGTTGGAGGGAGAGGATAGGGGTGGGAGGTGGGGGTTGGGGTTGCTGGCTGAAGGGGTGGGGCGCGGTGGATGGCCGGCGGTGGTGGCGGCGAGCAGCAGTGGAAAGGGGAGGAGAGAGGAAGAAGGAAGGAGAGAGTAGGGGAGGGGGTGGTACGGCGGCGGTGACGGGTCGGCGGCGGCGTCTGGGTGATGGTGCGGTGGCGGCTGGAAGGTGGTGGGTGGTGGTTGGAGGGAGAGGAGGCAGAGAAGGGGAAGAGGGTTTGGGGTGAGGGCTGCGCGACTGATAGGGTTCGCGGGCTGGGGGTTTATATTTTCGAATTCACGCGGCCGCGTGGGGCACGCGGTCGCGTGGTTGGGACGAGAATGGGAGTGACGCGATCGCGTGGGGTGCACGATCGCATGCGAGGGGGAAAGAAGGGTGACGCGATCGCATGGGTCGCGCGATCGCGTCGCTGGAAGTCGTGCTAAACGCACGACTCCAGCACCGTTTTAGCGCAACTCTCTGTCTCTTTTTGGGGCGATGTGCAATCCATGTGACGCGATCGCGTCGCTCACGCAGTCACGTGGGATTGGTATTGGGTAAGTGACGCGATCGCATGGGGCATGCGATCGCGTGGGCCAATTTGTGCGAAACGCACAAGGGCCGCACAATTCCAGCCCAACTTTCTGTTCGTTGGATCCTTACGCCGATATATATATCACGTGGTCGCATGGGTGGTGTTTTTCGCGATATGACGCGATCGCATGGGGCATGCGGTCGCGTCGTGCAACCACTTTTTTTTTTATGCATGAAAAGTGCAGAATGCAATGACTATCATGGATGCTTATGCATGATTCCAGGTTTAATAAATTAAAATGAAAAATGAAAAATTGAAAGCAATTAACAAGAAATAAATTGAAAAAGAAGCGACCATACCATGGTGGGTTGTCTCCCACCTAGCACTTTTAGTTAAAGTCCTTAAGTTGGACATTGGAAGAGTATCCTGTTATTGTGGCTTGTGTTTAAATTCGTCCAAAAATCTCCACCAGTGCTTGGAATGCCAATAGCCTCCAGGGTCCCAAACTAGGCATGTAAAGCTTTTGCGCAGCTTTAAATAGATATCCAGCCTCCCGGGATGACGAATGTCAGAACATAATCCATGATCCCAACCTGTGTTTTTAGATCCGCCTCCGTTTTGATTTGTAAGTTTCCATTCGGGCGGGTTAAAGAGTAGAATCTCACCGTGGCGACCAAACGTTCTCCGTGATCCATGCAATTGAGCACGATACCAATCTATGTACTTCGAGGTGAAGCGTGGAACCTTATTGAACCTGGTGCACCAGCTTTGAATACGAGCCATTCTCCTCTTACTCTTAAAGCCGCAGAGAGCTCTAAGCTGGCCATCTGTTTCAAGCAAACCATATTCAAGTGAATAAGTAAAATTATAAGTTAAGGATTGTACCCACTTGAAGCTTGTATTGGGTGGCAATGGCCTTGGGATAGGTGTTTTTGGTGGTTCTGCAAGTTCCATTTCCTTGTGCTCTTCTGTGAATTCTTCTACTTCCTTGCAAAGATCTTCAATTGTATCTGTATTCTGGTCAAAGTCTTCTGCGTCTTCCTCATCACTTGAGTCATAGATTGGAGGTTGAGAGAAATCTACCTCCGCATCATCTTCATATTCACTTGGGGAAGATTCTTCGATCTCAGAGAATTCACTTGCGGACGCAAGTTCATCACTAGGAGCACTAGACTTGTGACTATCATCATCAAGGAAATTTGCTTCTTGGATTATTCCGTCTGATTCTTTGTACACGACTTGCCTTGGAGATTGTACAGTATCCTTCTTAGCATCAACTGTAGTGTCTTGGACGGAGTTTTCCTCAATTCTGTATTCCCAAGGAAGTTCAGCATCGCCTAGATCTTCAACCAACTCTTCTTTTTGAACAATGACAGCTTCTTCCACTTGTTCTAGTACGAATTCATTTTCTGTCTTGTCCACTGGAGTCTCTAGTATTTCTTTCATGCTACGCTCTTCATTGGGCTGTCCACATGGAGCTGTGGTTGATCCTTGTATATTTGAGCGCCTAGTGGCCCATTGAATTAGTGTTTGCTCCAGTTGTTGAATGGTTGTTTGAAATTTAATCATTGTTTCTTTCAGGCGATCCTTTGCTTCGCGGTTTGCTAGACTTGGACATGATACAAAGGAAAGTGGTGATGATTGGGAACGATTGGATTGGTATTGGGGTAAGGAAGAATCATATGATGGCGAATGGTGAAGAAAAGCTTGTGAGTGTGGTGGTTCGAGGTTATGTTGAAAGGATGGTACATATGCACGGGGTGGGGCTTGTTGGTAGTTACAAGGTTGTCCACCATGTCTTTCAGCTGGGTATGCACGGTAGAATGGTCTTTGTCCAGGATATCTCGGAGGGTGTTGCTGCCTAAAGGGTTGATTAGATCCTCTTGGCTCCATCCATCCTTGATTGGTCTGACCTTGATGCACATTCCTGCTATAACTTCTATTTCCTTTAACAATTTTAGAACCAAACTCAAAGCGAGAGGGGTGAGAGTTCATAGTAGCAAATAAAAAGAAAAAGGAAAAACAACAATAATTAAACAAGCAAAAGAAAAATATTTACAATAACCAATAATAAGGCACACGTTAGCAGTTCCCCGGCAACGACGCCATTTTGAAAGATGCGGAAGATTGATGGTTTAGAGGTTATAAAAACTCTCGTTGTGAGTATAGTTACTAAACCAAGAAATCAACCTTTCTTACAAACGTGTTGGGTGTCACAAGTAACAAACTCCTTTAAAAATTGTTAACCGAGTATTCAAACCTCGGGTCGTCTTCTCAAGGAACTGCGAGGAAGTGTGTTCTTATTATTGGCTATAAAGGTTGTAATCTGGGTTTAGAAGGTGAGAAGTAAGTAATTTAAATGACGAGTGAATTAAATGGCAAGTAAAAATAAATAATAACTGTAAAACAACTTTTGGCAAGATAAGGGAAATTAGAAGTCCAACTTAGTTACCCTTCTCAACAATAATGAAAGTTGTATCTTAATTCCACTTGGTCAACCTTTACCGGAGCAAAGGAAAGTCAAGGGACTAATTAAATTGACCTTTGAATCCTAATTATTTCCTAAGAAAAGGTTGGGATTATTTAAGTTCAACTTAATTAGCAAGATAACGATTATCAATTATGTTGAGTTTAATAACTGTTGAGTTACTGAATTCTTAACCAAAACCAAAAGGGGAAAAAGTAAATTGCTGAAATAATAAAAGTGTCCTTAGATGGGAAGCAATGGCAACTTAAATCAAGAGAACAATCATAAACTGAAAATACCTCAAATTATCATTAATTCAATTAGAAATCTGTAACATGGAAAAATTCTTAGATTAATTTATAATAATAATCAATTCAAATGTTGGAATAAATAAATAGAAGTAATACTAAAAGAACATTAAACTTGGATCCAGAGTTACTCTTAAAACAAGAAGAAATCCTAAATCCTAAAAGAGAGAGAGAGAAGATCTCCCTCTCAACTAAATCTAAATCATTGAAAGGTGAAAATATGCGAGCTCTCTTTGAATGGAAGCATTCCCACACTTTATAACCTCTGGTCTATACTGTCTGTACTTGGATCTGGGCCAAAAAGGGCTTCAGAATTCGCTGGGGGCGTATTCTGTAATTTCTGGTGCGTGGCCTCTGTCACGCGTCCGCGTGGGTCACGCGGTCGCGTCATTCAGAGCTTTTCCTTGCCACGCGGTCGCGTCAGTCATGCGACTGCGTCATGTGTATTCTGCTTGAGGCGCGCGGTCGCGTCAGGCATGCGGCCGCGTCGCTGCTGATTCGTGCTTGGCACGCGATCGCGTCATCCATGCGATCGCGTGGACACCAGTTTCTTTAAAGCTCCGTTTTGCTTCCTCCTTCCATTCTAGTATGTTTCCTTTTTCATCCTTTAAGTCATTCTGCCTTTAGAAAATCTGAAACTACTCAACACACTAATCACGGCATCGAATGGAAATAAAGGTAATTAAAATAATTAATTTTTAAAGCTTAGAAAACATGTTTTTCATTACATGACATAATAAGGAAGGGAAAGTAAAACTATGCAATTAATGTGAATAAGTAGGTGAAGAGTTGAATAAATCACTCTAATTAAGCACAAAAGAACTCATGAAATATGGGTTTATCAGGGATGCGCGCACAGAGGGACTGTCCAATGGTTAACTACCAGGACATGTCGGGTTGGCTGTATAATCGACAGATGAGACTCATCAGCCATATGACAGGCATACATCATATGCATTTGTTTGCTTTGTTTGAGTGTGCATTGTCTTAGCTTGCTTAACTGTTAAATTACGCTTATTAGCTACTTGTTCTACTTGTTGTAAATGCTTCTCTATTTGTGTTTTTCTTGTCTGTAATGTTGGTCTATGCAACTAAGAGGCCCCTTGTCTGGCGGAGGGATGACGAGGGTTGTTCCACCAGAGATTCGGAGAACTGGAGGAGTTAGAAAGTGAAGTATTAAGTTAATGTTAGATTCAGAACTAGAATACCTCAGATAACTTACCTAACTTTTGGTTTAGTTTATTTTCCTTAAGAATGATTCTGAGTGTCGGAATTCTAGGAATGCCTCTGGCTCTCCCAAGACCTTTTACATTAACTATGCAGGCACCTTTACCATACTGAGAACCTCCGGTTCTCATCCCATACTATGTTGTTGTTTTTCAGATGCGGGCCGAGAGACACCTCGTTGAGCGTCTGGGTATTCTCCTTACAAGCGAAGAACTACCTTTTTGACTGTCATATTTTGATTTTGGGCTATGTATACATGTTTATAGAATCTCCACATGTACATTTTGTGTTTTGTCCCTCCTAGAGGTCGACTTGGAGATACAGGGATTTACTTTGTAGTTTGACTTTTATTTTGGGTTGTATATATATAATCATATACTCTGGCCGGCCTTAGCTTCGCAGGTCGAGTCTGGAGCTTGCTATCTAAGTTTTGGAACTCTGATATGTATATATGTTTTCAGCTTCCTTTTGATTTTTTTTTTCTGTCTGTTTTACAAATATCCATGCGAGTGTGACACGATTTCCTGTTTATCGTTTTTGATTAGCTTATCCTTCAAGGCTCCTAGATATGACTTTATCCAACTATATCTATGTACATATCCTTTTCTTTTAGAAGTTGTAATACCTTGCCACATCTGCTTTACGACTTAAGCGTAAGGCCCTGTGTGGTAGGGTGTTACACATATCTGAGCCAACCATTCACCATCATCATCATCATCTTCATCTTCTTCACCATCATCCCCATCCATCACTGTCTCTTCCCAGCCACCATAACCTCCATCGCCATCACCTCAACACCGCCACAGCCACCTCCCTTTACCACAACCTCCAGCGACAACCCACACCGCCGCTCCCCTTTCTCTTCTTCTTCCCCTCTTCTCACCTCCGCTGAGCCCAAAAACCATAGCGCTAGCTCCTCCTCTCCACCAAACAGCCGCGACACCCAACCTTCTCCGCAGCGTCCTTACGGCGTTCCAACCTGTCACCACTCCCCTATCCGAACCCTACCTCCCCCAAAGCTCCCAGCAGCATCAGACAAGCAAAAATTTTCAAACACCAGCATGAATCAAAACAAACCTAAATCCACTAACATGCATTTCTAACTAACCAAATTAAGCAAAATGAACTAAAAGCAATACAATGAAAGAAACAGAACTCAACAAATGAAAATGGGAACCTAGGAAGCAGAGAATGAACAGGTGAAGGGAAGATGATAGCTGAATTGGCCGGGGCAGAAGCGGCAGCCTGGTAGTGGCACTGCTTCAATTGCAGCAGCGGAGAGTGAACGCAGCCATGAAACAGGGAAAACGGAGGGGATGGAAGACACAGGGGCTGCACCCTGTTCTGGTCGTTCCATGGGAGAACGGAAAACGGGGCTGAAATTGCGACGGTGCTAGGTTGGTTCGCGATGGTGAGACGGGATGACAGAGAAGGAAGAAGAAAGGGGGAAAGGGGCTCATCATCGGTGTTGCTGTGGCTCGTCGACGGCACGGCGGTTCGGCCAGTGAGAGAGAGGGAGGAGAAGGTGGCCGGTTCGTTGGTGTGGCTGAGGAAGACAGAGAACACGCAAAGAGGAGAAAAGGGAAGAGGGTTGCGGTGGCTCGTAGAGGCCGACGGTGATGGTTGGCGGAGCTAGGGTTCGGACAGGGAGTGGTGACGGGTTGGAACGCCGTAAGGACGCTGCGGAGAAGGTTGGGTGTCGCGGCTGTTTGGTGGCAGACGAGAGGAGACCCATGAATGGAGAAGGTGGCCGCTGCCGCTCTGGGCTTTGGTGGAGAGGAGGAGCTGGCGCTGTGGTTTCTGGGCTCAGCGGAGGTGAGAAGAGGGGAAGAAGAAGAGAAAAGGGGCGCGGCGGTGTGGGTTGTCGCCGGAGGTTGTGGTGAAGTGAGGTGGCTGTGGCGGTGCTGAGGTGATGGTGATGGAGGTTATGGAGGTTATAGTGATGGTGATGGTGAAGAAGATGAAGATGATGATGGTGAATGGTTGGCTCAGATTTGGGGGAGGGGGGGTTGGGAGTGCCACGTAGGTTTGGAAACCCACGAACCAAACTCAGATCCAAGCCAGGACACTTTTGTCACACGGACAGCATCTATCATGGGTACAAGATTAGTTTCGAGCTTTCATGGGTACAAATGTCAGCGTTTTCATCTCTCATGGGTACAAATGGTCATTTATTGTTTATAAAATAGAAAAGAGAAAAGTGTTATTTTAGCATCTCACAGAAAAGGGAAGTGAAATTTTCTCTATTCCTAGTCGCTAGGATGATTTCAAATAATAGAATAATGGTGATCTTTTAAATTTTACTTGTATTTTATTAACAAAGATATCATGGGAGATGATAGAAAAAGATTGCCTATCTAAATTCTAAAGTGAGGAGAATATAATCTTAAAAGTAATAAAATAAAAGGGTTATTTTCATTAAATTTGTAATTTCTATATGCATGAGCTCTATTTTTTTTATTTAAGAGTCATTGTGCTCTCATTTTTTCACCTGACTAACTTTTTAATTTTAGAATAGTTTGATCCGGAGATGACAAATATATATGAGTATGGATAATTTTTCTATTTTTCCATTTTTATGTATTCATAAGCTTATAATAAAATATTTTTGTTTATTTTAATAAATATATAAAAAAATTAATTCAATGGATTATTTTAAATTCATACTTTTTTTGTTAAATTCGTTATATAAATTTTTGTTTGTTATCTTTTTTTGCATATTTTATAAGTAGAAATTATTTAAATTTCAACTATATATACTACATGAATATAAAAAATCAGTCCTTGTATAAAAAATATATTTAGTATTCATAAAAACTTTACTAAAGTTGCTACAAAAATGTTTGATTATTCTGCTGTAAAATGTTTAATTATGATAGGTGATTACTTTATTCTAACAGATTATAAGGCAAGATATAAGGCAAGATGTTTATATATATATATTCTAACTGATTTTATTTATTTATTTATTTTTGTTTTAAGGATGCACGAGTTTAAAATTAGAATTTTTAAAAATATAACAAAGAAGGTATTAAACATTGTATTAAAATTGGGTAGACCAGATCACGTCACATTATGAATACTCTAAGAACCATATTTTTGAAAAATGTCAGATTTATTTATAATATATCAAAGGGAATTGTATTAAAATGTATGGAATAAGAAAAATAAAAGTAAAAGTATTGATAAAATGAGAATTTCATCGTCCTAGTATTATAGCATAAAACTCCATATACCATAGAAATTATAAATTTAAGAATGATTATGTCATATTTTTTTTTTAACTTTTTACTTTAAAACATTGTTTAATGTTTTCAACAAAACAGGTTTTATATGAAGCATATATAAGTATAAAATTACTTATTTATATATTGATGTGGTCATATAATATATATTTGTAAAACATTTTCTTGTACACAGAAGTATTAATATATGATGTCATGTATATATTATAATAATAATATTATTAAAATATGTTGTTTATGTAATATTTCATAATAATGACACCAAAATCATGCAGTTTGGATTTGGATAAGGGTTTCTACATTTCACAGTCAAACCTAATTACAGAAAGGTTGAATCACAATATGAAACGAAACCATACAAAAGTGGAAAGAAAATCCAAGTATGGTTAAAGCAGGAAAACGGAAAGCTTGGTTTATAATTTTATATTAAGAAAATAACATAGAGGATCACGCAAACCAAGTGACGAAATGACAAGAAAGAGAAAAAGAAAAGAAAAACAAAAAACAATGAAGAAACCAAAGCAGGCTTTACAGCACATATCACAGTCGCAATAGGCTCCTAGCTCCCATAAAGATTAAAAAGTCATCCAACTCGTCACATGCATGCAATTGTGAAACTAAGAATTTCTCTTATTATAAGTAGAGGTTTAACATAGTAACCTATTCACATTTTAATTTATGGACAATTTACATAAATAAATTATTTGTCTTTTAAATTTATATAATTGTATTTTTTTAAATATAAAGACGTAAATATATTGTCCTTTTTATAAACATGTTATTAGTAAAGCTTGGAATCAAGAGTTTGGAAACGTTACTGAAAGGCTTAAGATGGTTCAATAGGCTTCTTTGGACTTTAACTTAAAGATTTTTGGAAATATTTTTGTGCGAAAAAGTAAGCTAAAATATCATATTGATCAGATTCAACGGCGTTTGGAGGTTACCGATGTGATATCTCTGAGAATTAAAGAAGCTGAACTGAGGAAGATTACAATAGGCTTTTATTGCAAGAGAAACTTTTTTGGTACCAGAAATCTAGAGAGCAGTGGGTTAAGTATGGGGATAGAAACACTAAATTCTTTCATCTTCAAACTTTGGTACGTAGAAACCATAATAGATTACATGGATTATATGTTAGAGATGGGTCTTGGTCAGATATTCTCCAGGAAGAAGCCCTCTCTTTTTACAAGAATTTCTTTGGTACAACGGAAGAGGTTGAGGTTAATTGTTTAGAGGATGTTTCGATGCCCACTCTAAGCACCGAGGCTTGTGCTAGGTTAATTGACCCTATCTCTTTTCGGAAGTCAAGTCAGCAGTATTCAGTATAAGTCCTTTTAAGGCTCTTGGTTCAGATGGCTTTCAAGCTTATTTTTTTAAAGAATATTGGGAGATAGTAGGCACTGAGATTTGGAATATTGTCCAGAGCGCTTTTTGGGAGAGTACTTAAATCCTAGCATCATGAAAACTCTGATTGTGCTTATTCCTAAAATTGATAACCATACCTTTACGAAGGATTTCAGGCCTATTAGCTTGTGTAATGTTGTTTATAAGATTATCACCAAAGTATTGACTAATCGACTTCGACCTTTTCTTCCAGATATTGTTAGTCCTTTACAAGGAGGTTTTACTCCGGGTCATAGTGCTCCTGATAATATTATTGTGACCCAAGAAATTGTGAATTTCATGACGCACACAAAATCCAAGAAAGGTACTCTTGCTTTTAAAATTGATCTTGAAAAAGCTTATGATAGGGTGGATTGGAGGTTTTTGGAGAGTACTCTCATTACTTTTGGTTTTCCTATCATCACTGTTAATTTGATTATGAATTGTATCCGTGCATCATCTCTTTCTATTATGTGGAATGAGAATAGATTGGATAGTTTTGCTCCTAGAAGGGGGCTTAGACAAGGCGATCCAATGTCTCCTTACTTATTTGTGCTTTGTATGGAAAGACTTACTTGCTATATATCTCATAAGGTGGTCGAGGGTATGTGAAAACCAATTTCTGTCACTAGGGGTGACCCAAAATTTTCTCATTTGATGTTTGCAGATGATCTCTTACTTTTCTGTCAGGCTACAAAGAGTCGGGTCCAAATGGTCATGCATTCTCTTAACATTTTTTGCAAGGCATCTGACATGAAAGTGAATCTTGAAAAGTCTAAAGTTTTTTGTTCTAAAAATGTGACTGCTCGTAGAAGAGATATTTTTACTAGTGTTTCTTCAATACGTTTTGCTTTGGACTTAGGAAGATATCTTGGAGTTAACCTTAATCATTCCCGTACCAGTAGGGCTTCTTTTCATTCAATGATTGAGAAGGTAAGGGGAAGATTAGCTAACTAGAAAGGAAGGCTTCTAAATAAAGCAGGGAGACTTTACCTGATCAATTCTGTTGCAGCATCAATTCCTGTCTATCATATGCAGGTATCTTTTTTTCCAAATTGGGTTTGCGATAAATTATCTTCTATGATGAGACAGTTCCTTTGGAAAGGTCAAGTTGATGGTAGAGGTCTTTCTCTTATTAATTGGAGGACCGTGATCACTCCAAAGAAATTTGGTGGCCTAGATGTTAGAGATCCTGCATGTGTTAATATATCTTTACTTGGTAAATTGGTTTGACAACTTTTTCATTGTCAGGACAAGCCTTGGGTTGCTTTATTAAGGGCGAAGTATTTGAGGAATGAGAGAGTTTTAGATGACCCTGTCCCTTGCAACGCTTCTCATATTTGGAAGAGTATCTCAAAGGCTTTTGGTGCTCTTAAGGATACCTTCTCTTGGTGCGTTGGGTCACTTGATAAATCTTTTTAGTTTGACAATTAGAGTATTGAGAGCCCAATTGTTCAAAATGTTCCTTTTGTACATATATCTGACTCTGATTTAACTATTAGAGACGTTTGGAAAGATGGTCAATGGAATCTCCATGATATTTTCTCTATCATTTCAGAAGATGTCAAACAACGTTTGAATGCTAATAATCCGGATTTGAATGCTGGAGAGAGTTCGGGTTGGTCGTGAGGTGTGGTATCTTCTAGACTCTACTCAGCTAGGAGTGGGTATATTTGGCTAGCCAAAAGAAAGTTTGACTGGAATGAGCATGATAATTAGTTGTGGGTATGACGACTGCATATTCCTGAGAAGTACAAGTTCTTGATTTGGCTCAGTCTTCATAATGCTATTCCTACGGCAGAGTTTCGTTTGGGTCGTGGCTTAGCTTTATCTAGCACCTGTCATCGGTGTCAGAATGGTTCTGAATCCATTCTTCATTGTCTTCGGGAGTGCCCTAGTGCCAAGAATGTTTGGAACCTTTTAGGCCTGTATTCAGATAACTCGGATTTATGTGATTGGCTCTACAGAGGTGCAAGGAGTGAAAATATTTTTCTTTTCTTTTCGACCATCTGGTGGATTTGGAGAAGCAGAAATCATGACTTATTTAATATAGATTATTCTTGGAGTGCTAGTAAAGTGGTGAGTTTGATTCGTAGTTCAGTAAGGGAGTTTCACATTATTTTTGCTATGCATCAATCTTTGTCTCCTCCTTCACTTTGTTTACATTGTGTTCCACCTCCAGTTCATTCTGTTAAATTGAATTGTGATGCTAGTTGTTTTGCTCCTTTTGGCTATGCTGGTTTTGGTTGTATCATTCGCAATCCTGATGGATGTTGGTTGAAAGGTTGCATTGGAAAAGTCAAAGTGTGCAGTATTCTTTTTGCTGAATTGTTTGCAATTTGGAGAGGTTTACTTCTTGCTTGGGAGAGTGGATTTCGTGAGGTTATTTGTGAAACAGACTGTTTAGAAGCTCTTTTCTTGGTAAACCAAAGAATACTTGGTAAGGATATTCCGGAATGAGATTTGGCAAAGCATATACAGGAGGTTATGAATTGGAATTGGAGAGTCTCTATTCTTTTAATTCAGAGGAATGCAAATAGTGTTGCAGATTGTATGGCTAAAGCAGCTGCTTTTGGCGCGGACATTCACTCGAATTGGAGCCAACCATGGAGTGAGCTTCAACATCTAATAGATTTAGATATGAACCTAGCCAATTAATTTGGTTTTGTCTCTTTTTTTCTTTCTTTTCTATTTAGTCACCAAAAAAATATATCTATAGAAATCACTACAAACATATAATCCGCTATAGCCAACCGCGAATTACATGCAAATGGGAGAACACAGAAATCGCTAGAGGCTGTCGCGATTTTTGTTTATTGATGCTTGGCCATAAACTGCTACTGGTAGTAGCGGTTTATGTGTATTGAAAAACATACGTAAACCGCTGGAGGCAGCAGCTATTTAATACAATTTTGGTTAATATTATGATATAATATAATGATACAAAAAGTATGTAGGATAAAAACAAATGTAATAATTTTAAATAAGATAAAAAAAATTAAAAAAGATAATTAAAAATGATGAATTATGATTTTAAATAAAACAAAAAATAATTAAAAATCGTAAGTCATAATTTAAATCTTTTAATTTAAAAGAATTATAATTTATAAAATCGTAAATTATAAATTCTTTTGTCATATAAATTGATACTCGTAATTTATATTGTATATTACACTTGTAGAATACACCCATTTAAATTTATATTAATGTATTATACAGTTTCATCTATGATATAAAAAATAATTAGTATCCTAAACATGTTATATTGTTTGAATATTGTAAACAAAATAATAAACAAATGTTATAAATAAAATATTTTCAACTCAAAATCAATCAATTTTTCTAGTCTAAAGTTTGATATATTCATATCTTGATTTATTTTTATATAATTCGTTGCAAGCTGGTACGAAATGAGTTTTTAAACGTAATTTGTTGAATCTTATATCATATTATTTAAATAAACAAATCACAAATAATTTTTTAAAGCTAAAAATAATTTAGTAAGGTTAGAATTATTAACGACATCCAGTCACAAATTAGTATAGAAGAAAAAGAGTAGTTTGTGGCAGGCTCCTATTACTTACGTGAAGCTATAATTTTCTTCTACTTTCAGCTAACTAACTTGAGAAGGGGTTACATTAATTCACCTAACCTTGTATTGAACTAATAGGAGGAGAGAGCTTTAATTTAAGTTTGTGTTTCTTAGTGACGAACTACCATTTCCAATCTTTTCTTTCGAAAAATTTTAAAAGAACTTATACGATTATCGTGTGAAAGTAGAATCTTAAACAAAATAGATCGTTTTTATTGACTAGACGATTTTATCTATTTTAATAGACACATTAATAAGGAGGTTAGTTCATTAATTTTTACTTCATTTAAAAATTTTCATGTTAGATTAGAAAAGAAAGAATTATTGTTGTTTATTATTAGATTTTGAATAGTAATATTATTTGTTAGAAATAAACTTTAAATGATAATAATATTCTTAATTAATATTAATGAATATAATTTAAAGTAAGGAAAAGTTTAGGGGCCAGCAACTTTTGTGTTTTGTAGCCAGCACTTAACCATCAAAAGAAAAGTGAGTGATCTCTCACCATTGGATGTAATCTCACACCATTAAGAATACTATTGATGGCCAATTGATGGTTACAAAACATAAAAGTTGCTGGCCCCTAGCACTCCTCTTAAAGTAAAATGATAGGAATAATAATTATTAGAATTAGATAAAGATAGATTAAGATATGTGTGAATACTGGATTATAATTTATACAGGCATTCACTCTCCACGTAAACCGCTATAGCCTCCAGCAGTTTACGTACGTCTTCCAATACATATAAACCACGGTTTATGGCTAAGCATCAATAAACGATTTGCCGCGGTTTATGGCTAAGCATCAATAAACAATTTGCATGTAATTCGCGGCTGGCTATAGCAGATTATGTGTTTATATAAACCGCTACTGTCAGTAACAATTTCTATAGATATATGAAACAATGTATTTGTATCTTCATATTTAAAAGAATGCAATTGCATAAACTTAAAGGGCAAACAATTTATTTATGTAAATTGTCCTTAATTTAATATATACGAACTGATTAATATAAAAAAAATCATATTACTGTTCAATTATATATTAATATATATTACTTAATAAAATCGCATTTGACTTAAATTTATTGAGATAATAGTACATAATTTAAAAGCTATTCTATTATCATATTTTCAGAGAAGATATAATAACCGTAATTATTTGTACAATTTATCATTTATATTAGATTTAATTTTTTAAAAGTACGAGTTTATGATATTTCGTTATTATTAGTTTTAATTTTTTGTTTGTTAAAAATTTTAAAAATCTAGTTGCATTGTCTGCTATCTTTTCCTCTTCTTACTGGCCTCGCACACTGCCACACCACCATTCACATTGTCTCTGTTTTGTTCTCATTGTATTGCATGTCCCTCTCTTCATTGTTGTTTTTTGGGGTTAATGTTGGTTTTCTATAACTTCATTTATGTTTTTCTAAATTTATTACTTTATGTTGGATCAAATTTTATGTTGTTTATATTGTTCAAAAAAGTTATTGATTATCTAACATAATCCATATTAGAATAGATTTTTAGGATAAAAATGAGAGAAAGATATTCAGTGATTCCTTTTTAACCTTATGTTTGTTGGAAATTACAGAGTAATAAAAGGGTGTATATGAAATAATAAAAAGATTACATGTTTGATTAAATGTGTACATTCAAATATTTATTTCGTGAAAAATGAAAATATTGTTTGGTAGAAGCCAAAATTTTGTGTATTTTTTTAAAAAGATATGATGTTATTAGTATCTATTCTATGTTGCTATAAAAGCTTTTTACATTGTAAAAATGAAAATATTATTCGCTGAAGATCTCTAAGTCAAGGGAAAACACGATTGAAAATTCGAAAAATATTAAAGTGATAATATTACTAATGTCCAGATTGTTTGCCCTTTTTTAAAACATGATTCTAATTTATCATTTGTTGATGTATGATATGTTGCACAATTTATGAAGATAATAAAACTTTAGAGTATTTTTATAGTGTCGATTCTTTTGTTGCACATGTGTTCAACGTTAAATTGTTAGGTTGCACTACAAGAAACTCGTTGAAAATTGTTGAAATTACCGTTAGATTTTGCATGAGTCATTATCGGAGGATTTACTGTCGAACTTTGCGATGGTTAACAATGCCGTTTTGTCGAGCTATAAGCGTTACTGTCGGATTAAGTAACCTGTCGCGAAATTCGCCGGCTACCTTGGCACAAATCTAAATTAAAAGAGCTTGCTTATTATCATCGAAATTTGCGTTGGATAAATCTGACGGTAATCAAAATTTCAAAACCCATCGTTTTTCTTAATGAAACCAATCTTACCATCGAAAGTGTTCGACGAAAAATCTGACGATAAACGTAACCTAAATTCAAATTCACACCCATCCTCCCTCATTTCTGAATCCCCCCCTCTCTCCCCTCTTTTCTCTTTTCTATCTTCTCTCCTATGCCGCCGCAACCACCACCCTCCATTGTCGCTACTAGTGACCTCCGACGTGGCCATCGTCATTGCCACTGTTACAACACCCATCACTTTTCTATTCTCTCTCTTCTCTCACTACCACTAGCCTTCATTGTTACTGCCACTGAAGTCTACCGTCGCCACTATCTCTGCTACTGTAGTTGTCCCCTTCTCTACCATCGTGAATGGGTGTTACGCAAAGGAAAAGCGTCTTCAACGTCCTTCAGCTGCTGTTACTGCTGCTACTGCATCCACTGCCGCTGCTGCCACTGCATAGAGGTGCCGACGTCACTGCTGCTGCCCCTCTTTATAACAACCCAACTCCTAGCACATCATGACTAATGGTAATAGCTAGGTGCTACTACTCGACTTACCTTAGGGACTCTAAATTAAATATATTAAGCATATAAATATGATCCCGTATCGCTTATTGAGATGGTGTGTTAGCCAGATATAAAGGAATCGATATAAGTTAAACAATCAAAACATGTAGCGTATAAATATACAAAAGTATAGTAATATCATATACTTGTCCGTAGGCTCAGTTTAATACATCATAAAGATTACATCCATTGCTTATTTATATGATATATAGATATTTATAGACTTGGGCAAAGACAACGATTATACTATTACTACCATCACTACTACTACCACTACCACCACCACCACCACCACTACTATTATTACTATTACTACCACTACCACTACCACTACTACCACTACCACCACTATTACTACCAACACTACTACCACTACCACCACTACTACCACTACTACTATCACTACCACTATCACTATTACCACCACTACTACAACCACTACCACTACTGTCACTACCACGACTACTGCTGCTGCAGGAGATGGTGGTGGAGTGGTAGGTGATAGTGAATATTTTCCTCGACTAGTAATTTAATTTCAAAATAAGATTGGCATTGTAAGTATAGTTTCGAGTCAACAAGTAATGCTCAAATCAAATATTCCAATTCAAAACAAAATATAACCGAGAGTAATTCAACCTCGGGTCATTCTCCCTAGGACACAATTGGAAGTGTTTCTCTTTCGGTTGTGAGGGAAAAGGGGAGTTTCAAGCAAGAAATGAAAGATTAAAAGAACCAAGCAATAAAAGAACTAATGGATGAGCAAAATTGGAAATTAATGCAAGCATAGGTAAATAGGATCAAAACTAGTGAAAATGCGAGGAATGCAATAAAGAGCCTTGACTTGGGAATGAGGATCCAAGGAATCCTATCATCGCCATAACCACAACTATGGTAATTATGATGAGTCAATCTCACCTAGTCAACCCCAACCATCGAGGGGGTAAGTCAAGCAAGCATTGACCTTAATCCATAAGTCCTAGCTAACTTACCAAACTAGTTGATAAAAGACTAGCGTCAATAGAAACAAGAGTCAACTAACTACTCAAGAATTACCACTAAATGTCGGGCATTATGACTCTAGTATCCTAGAAACTCAAACCACAAGTCAAGGTGGAAAAATCTACTCAAAATCTAGAGTTGGCATTTTCACAAACACCTTGTATGCATAAAAGTAAAACATGGAAAATTGCAAAGCAAAATGGCAAACTATAACCAACTATCAACAAAATCAAGCATAAACAAGCAATCAAACATAAAGGAAGCATGAAATATAAAATTCATCAATCAAAACTTCAAGAAACACAAAATTGCAATATGAACAAAGTAACTTGAACCAAAAGGAAGTGAAAGTAAAAGTGCTTTAATTAAAGAGGAAATTGAGAGTACTTACAATTGAAGAGATAAATATACAAAATTAAAGCTTGCTATAAAATGCTACAATGAAAATTGATAAACCCTAAGAAAGCTTTGTACTCTACACTACTCCTACTCCTAATACTATGAAAAACTATGTAAAATTGTGCTTCAATGCCTCCCCCCCCCCCTTTGATAAGTGTTGAAGTCTCCTTTATATAGCACTCTAAAAGAGCAATTCAGCCTTCCAAACATGAGCCAAGGGCCTCCAAATTCACGCAGCACGTGTTTTATTAATGAAATCACGTGCAGGGACCTGTGCGGACGCACAGACGTGTGCGTCCGCACACTCGGCTGAAAATTAGCCTGCGTACGCATACGTGAAAATTCTTGCTTGTGCGCGCGCGCGCGCGCACACTTCACTGTGTGTGCTTTTCCTTGTTTTCTTCATGTTTTCTCCTTTGTACAAGCTTTCTTCTACTTTTTGCTTATCCATTCTTGCCTAATTGACCTGAGATCACTCAACAAACATGTCATGGCATCAAATGGAATAAGAGTGGAATTAAATTGCTCATTTCAAGCACAAAATTACATGTTTTTACATTTAAGATCAAATTAGGGACAAAACACAAAAGTATGCTATTTTGGTGCTTAAGTGTGAGTTCATGTGCTAAAATCCATCCAAATTGAGTCAAAATATACCATCAAATATGGACTCATCAGTAGGCATAGGTGCATCCAACATCACTGGCTCCTGAGAAGGATCGAACCATGTGGGTACTCTGACTCATAGATCATCGGGGATTCCAGCTCGGGCTTTGCCATATTCAGAGTATATGGAAGGAACAGATACTGGCCTCTGCCTGGGTGAAGTTCAGATAGCAGCATGTCATACGATATGTCGGGGTCAAAGTCTGGGCTGAACAAGGGATGGGAGAATGGATGGTTCGAAAGGTAGTATGTACGAGTATGTGGAGTGCCCCCAAAATTCTGCACCTCCCGTCTCAGGATTTATGTACCATCCAAACACCAAATATTCAAAGAATATCACACCTGTCCCCATCTGCAGACATGGAAAGTAAAGGGGTGAGAACTTAAGGCTTCTAGCAGGGTACTACACAGGAAAAACCTAAGGGGTCTGCAACCTAAGTCTAGGAATTCACATAGTTATATCGATAGATTACATAAACAAGTACAAGCACAAGTATATAATAGAATATCAATTATAGGAATTGGTAAACAATCACAAACACAGAGAAATACAACAACCAAGTATGATGTATGCCTAATCTTACATAGGCCATGAGTACATAGGTTGGTTGACTACCCACAACCCGATGTTACCCATCTCTATGTCTGGATATGGTTACTCTGCTTTGTACAGTCATGCATACGTGCCTCATGAGTTTCAATAAACTATGTCCATTTTACAGCACTTAGAAAGAATGGCCCAAGAAATGTGCTCATAATGAGTAACGATCCACACGCTGGGCATTCCCACGTTCACATAGTCTCTAGGTAGGTGGAATGGAAGTTTGCTCTACTAGGAAACCTTTAGCACCTTAGGGTTTATAGTTTCTCTCCATGACACATTTTAATTAAATTCCCACGTTCTTGTTTTGCATCAATACGCATCCTAAGCCTTTTACTAAAGCATCACAGTAAACCTCAAATGATCCTTGGGGCTTTGGTAATACTAACACTGATGCTGTTATCAACTTCTTCTTTAAGATCCTGAAACTTTTTTTACACTCATCCATTCAGACGAATGATATCTCTTTTCTGGTGAGTTGAGTTAGTCGTAAAGCCAACTACAAGAATCCCTTTATAAACCTTTGGTAGTATCCGACCAATCTGAGGAAACTCCAAATCTCAGTAACCATCTTAGGTAGTTCTCATTCCAGTACTACTTCTTTCTTGGTGGGATCTATGCCTATGCCTCCTTTCAATACCACATGTCGCAGAAATTTTACTTCCTTTACCCAAAACTCACACTTAGAGAGTTTGGCATACAATTTCTTTTCCTTCAGCATCTGTAGTACCATCCTCAGATGTTCCCCATGCTCTTCCTCCATTCTCGAGTAAATAAGGATATCATCGATAAATACCACCACAAACTTGTCCAAGTAGGCGCGAAAGATTCTATTCAAGTAGTCCATGAAAACGGCAGGAGCATTCATCAGTCCGAAGAACATAACGATATACTCGTAGTGATCGTATCTGGTCCTAAAGATAGTCTTTGGTATATTTGATTCTCTGACTTGGATCTGATGGTACCCGATCTTAGAGAAAATTGTGACTCTCTTCTTAACTGATCCATCAAGTTATCGATTCTAGGAAGAGGATACTTATTCTTGATAGTGATCTTGTTCAGTTGTCTATAGTTAATGCACAACCTCATACCACCATTATTTTTCTTTACTAGCAAAACTGGGGCTCCCCATTGCGGTGCACTTGGTCAGATAAACTTCTTTTCTATCAATTCCTCTAGTTGCAACTTGAACTCTTTGAGTTCCATTGTTGACATCCAGTTGGGTGCAATCGAGATCGTCCCTGCTCCTAGTGTAATGACCTGCATTTTTGAAAATCTAAATAAAAATAAGTTATAAGTTATTTTATTAATTGGAGCGTCACTGTCGAGCTGCCGCAAGAGGAGTCAGATGAGATAGAGAGAGAGGACGCGATGGAGAAGAGGGGAAGGTATGATGTTTTTCTTCACTGCCCTTGCTGTTTGAGGCTGACCAGAAGAGTGGAGGTGACGGTGGCGCTGCTGCGTGTGACAACATACGGTTGCATTGTCGCCCAAGATCTCTACCGATATTGATGGACAAGAGAAATACGATTTTTAGACGCGTTTGGTTTTATGCGTTTGACTATTTGAGGTAGGATGATTTTTTTAATTCAATTTATTATCAAGAATTGTTACAAGTCGATATTAATGTGAAAAATATATTTTTATGATTTTTATAAGTTTCTTAGATTGAATTGAATTATTTTGGATGTCTCTAATCATATTTTGGTTGAATTATTGATTAGTTGTGGTGGCTAGAAATTATTTTTTTATTGTTTATGTCGAAATTGGTTTAAATTGTGATTTATTAGAACCGATTTAATTTTGAATTGGTTTGATTTTATAAGTGATTTCTTATTGGGGTTGGTTGGTTTTGGAAAAAGATTTAATATTAGAATTGGTTTTGTTGATTTATCGGAAATGATTTTGAGAATTGGAAATGATTTGAGATTGGAAAATGATTTGATTTTGAAAGTGGTTTGATTTTGAAATGATTTAATACGGTAAATGGTTGAGAAGAGTTTGATAAATGGTTTGGTTGGGACACGAGAAGGGTGGCAAAGTCTAAGTTTTAGGGAAGGTGTTGTCGAATTTTTTATAAAACTTTGAGAGTTATATATTGTGGGGTTTTTAAACGGAATTAAAGAATGGATTGTTGAAATTGATTCGAGACTTTTGTTTTGGTGAAAAGGAGTTTTACAAAAGAGAAATGGATTTGAAATGTTTTTAAAGAAAGATTTCGATATTTGAAAAAATCTGGGCAGTACGCAAGGGTTGTAGCTTAGTCCCACTTGCTCCAAGTCAAGATTTTAAAAGATTATGATTTTGAATGTGAGTTTTGACCTGGTAAAGATCGTGGTGGTATACTGCTTGTCCAATGTCGCAATGTCTGTGGGGATTGTAGTGGTGTACCACTCACAGATGGTGGGAATCGTGGTTATCTACCGCCCATGGGTGTGTGTTTTCCAATTGAAAATCTTGCAAGGATCGTGGTAGTGTACTACTTGCAATGGTGAGGATCGTGGTGGTTTACCACTCACCAGATACGGATCGTGGGGGTGTACCGCCTACCAGTTTTCAAGAGGACGATATTCGGGTTAGCTACCGGATGTGTCACGTTTTGGCAAAGTAACCGACATGTGAGCTCACGGCCAGTAGAACAGGCATGCATCAGACTAAATTTGTTTGCTTTTTCTGGGTGTGCTTAAGTGTTTTGGGTTGCTTATCTGATGATTTCTGTCTAATTGTTATTTGTTGTACTTGTTGTAATTGCTTTCTGATTATATTTGCCTTGCATTGTTTGTGCCTGTGATTGATTCTGTTTTGGGTTTGAGTTTTGATGGAGATTTGTTTTAAATTGGGCCGGAGGCCAAGTTGATTTGATTTGGGTTAGAGGCTGTAATTGGTTAGATCAGCTGTAAGTTTTAGTAAAAATGGTTTCTTAGTACGCGGTGAAATGTATGAAATGTTATTTTACGTGAAATTTTTATAAGAAAATATGACTTTTAAATTTGGATTATAAACTGACGAATCACTGTGATTGAAAATAGTTTTATTTAAAATATCTTCTTATAACAATTCTTAAACCTCTAGTGAGAACCAACGAGAACGATGTTCTCACCCTTTACAGACTTCTCTTTTAAGGATGGACGAGGAAGCTCGCGGATTTTTTTTTGTTAAGCTCTTAGATATGCTATGTTATATTGTATACATGTTATAGATTCCCCTCGCCTTTATTATTATAAGCTTGTAAGAGGGATAGGAGTTGTATGTTTTGTCTGTATATTATATTTATAAGCTACTTATGTAAGAAGTTTTGTATATATGTGTATGCTTGTTTGCTTTTGAGATAAAGTATTTTTCTGATTTTTTCCAAAGAAAACAACGATACAGTTTCAAGTCAAAGGCTGCTATTTTAGTATTAAGTATATGAAGTCGTCTAATACTTCTTGCTATTAGAGTGGCATAGCCGGAAGCGTGACATTCTGATAGTGAGGGTATTACACCCAACATTAGATCTATTGTAAACTTTATCTGCTCTAGGTTCTGTTCATTCTCAGCCAAACTGGCCGCTAAGGGAATATACCCTCTGCACTCACTACTACTAAGGTTTATGACTATTGAGTTCAGATAATAGCTATGGAGAATATCGAGCGTACTAACAGATAGAATCAAAGTAGTTTTCTTAAAACAATCAAGAAAGACATGATACATAGATAACCAATCTAATCCTAGGATAATATAAATACCAAGTAGAGGAAGACAAGCCAAATCATGCATGAAATATTTTCCCCTAATGATGAAAGACACACCTTTGCAAATTAAACTTGTCACAACATTTTGTGCAATGGGTGTGTGAATAGTCAAATCATACTCGAGTCTAGAGAGTCTTAATCCTAGCATGCATGCACATTCTATAGATATAAAGAAATGAGATGCGCCTGAATCATATAGTACAGTTAGGGTTTTGCCTTGAACGGAACACTCACCTTAGATGAAGGAGTCAGACGTGGAAGCATCCTTAGCTATCATTGCAAAAACCCTTCCTTGTTGTTGGGATTGACGGTGAACCAGTCAATTCCTTTTGATGCGACAGTCTCTTGCATGTGTCCCGGTCTACCGTAGCTATAACAAACGCCTGATCCGAATTGGCAGGGTTTACTCCCATGGTTATTCGCACACTTAGCATAAGTGGGATCTGCCTGAGCTCTCTGGGGTTGTCTCTCTGAGTCCTATGACTGATTGTAACTCCCCATGTTGAACCGAGAGTTAGGATTTTAACTTGGTGGTTTCAGCACTGTAGCTGGCCGTCTCTTTTGAAATTCCTTCCTTGGGGTGCTTGGTTTCTGTTAAAATTCCTTGAGGAAAAGTCACGACGGTTTGCTCGAGCCATTGCTAGCTTCTTGGTGCACTCCTCAACTCAGTAGCTTTTGTTCACCAACTCAGTAAAATTTCAGATTTCCAATGGTCCCATTAAGGCTAGCAGTTCCTACCTAAGTCCTCTTTCATACTTGATATATTTTCATTCCTCAAACTCTGCGAGGTTTTCTTGACACACCTTCGAGAATCAGTATAAATCCTCAAATTTTCTACTGTACTTGGCCACAATCATACTCCCTTGTCTGAATTGTAACAATTCCAACTCCTTTGCGATACAATAAGACGGAGAGCAGTATTTCTTGTAGAATTTGATTTTGAAATTATCCCAAGTAATCGCGGTGCCTCCTTGACCCAAAAATTGGTGTACCCCCTACCACTAATGCTGTATATCCCCATTCAGCATATAAGCAGTAAACTCCACAGGTTGTCTCTCGGGATGTGCTGCACATGTAAAGCCCGTTCCATAGCATGAAACCAATCATCTGCCTTGGTTAGGTTGGTGGTTCTAGAAAATTGGGGAGGGATGACCTTTAAAAAGGATGCCAAGTTCATTGGCCTATCACCCTCGGGTGCACCATTCTCTTGCCCATTTTTGTCTCCGTTACCATTCCAATTGCCGCTATCATGCCGTCGTTCCATCTTGTCCACAACTCTATTAGTCGCAGCAACGGAATCATGCATAGCCGTAGCTATTGCGTTCATAGCTTCTAACAAAGCAGCCGGGTCTAACGCCAGCTCGGAATTCAAACTCGCTCTTCGAGGATCACACCTGTTTATGGCTGTTTGGGTCCTGTTAACACCAAAGAATTAATATTAAGGTGATCAACCTTAACATATCCAGTTTAAGTGCTAACATTTCCAAAATGAATGCCTCCAAGCAATCATGCAGTTATATCACAGGAATATTTGAGCAACATCATAAAAGAAAAAGCATAGTATGTAGTGAAATATAGCTAGTCCATTCCCCAGACTTTACTAAGGATGAATTGCTCTGATACCAAATGGTAACGACCCAACTCCTAGCATGTCATGACCAATGCTAGTAGCTATGCTCTACTATTTGGCTTACCTTAAGAACTCTAGACTAGATATCTTAAGAATATGAATATAAGCCTATGTTGCTTATCAAGATCATGTGTTAGCCAGATATAAAAAGTAGATATAAGTTAAGCAATCAAAACATACAATATATAAATATACAAATGCATAATAATATTATATACTTCCCTTAGGCTTAGTTTAATACATCATAAATATTACATCCTCTGCTTATTTATATCACATATAGATATTTATAGACTCTGGTTCTTTTATTAACAGGCCTTGACTCTACAAGAGCCACCCTATTCTAGGACCCATCTAACTTATGTAAATATTTACAAAAGATACTAGCCCTTTAAAAAGTCTGATAAACAAAGCGAGGGAAAAGATCACACAACTACTACTGTTGCTGCTACTGTTACTGCTGCTACTACTACTGCTACCGTTACTACTACTGCTATTGCTGCTACTACTGCTGCTACTGCTACTACTGCTACTATTATTACTACTACTGTTACTTCTACTATTTCTGTTGTTACTGCCTATTACTACTACTGCTATTGCTACTAATACTGCTACTGCTACTGTTACTACTACTACTACTACTACTATTGTTACTGTTATTGTTACAACATTACTACATCTACTGCTACTACTATTACTCTATTGTTATTACTACTGCTGCTACTACTACTACTACTACTATTACTACTGCTACTGCTACTGCTACTGCTACTATTACTACTACTGCTAGTCCTACTATTACTACTACTACAAGCCATAGATCGATGATAGCTAAAAGAACAAAGAACATTGTGTTGAGATAGAAGGAGTCACTCTGACACATCATTAATATTGCTGCTGCTTGCCTCCCAAATGATTGTCGCTCCCACTGACTCGAGCGAACTAGAATACAGATCTTCAATCATCATATTAGTCCATATCTGTGAGTCCTTCCCTAAAATAGTTTTTGCTCCCATTGTCTTGAGCAAACTAGAATACAGATTTGCCATCATCTGCTCGATCCATATCTTCGAGTTCTTTCGCGATGAGGATGATGACGATCCAAAGCCCTCGGGAACTGCCTGTTCGTCAACCTCTCCCTAAGGGTTATTGAAGGGCTCGACTACAGGAGATGGTGGTGGAGTGGTGAGCATAGGTGCATTCGGAATCACTGGCTCCTGAGTGGCATCGAACGATGGCGGATACTCTGGGTCATAGATCATCAGGGACTCTGGCTCGGGCTCTGTTATATTCAGAGGATATAGAGGGAACAGGTACTAGGTGAAGCTCAGATAACAGCATGTCATATGATATGTCGGGGTCGAAGTCTGGGCTGAGCAATGGATGAAAGAATCGATGGTTTAGAAGGTAGTATGTATGAGTACATGAAGTGCCCCAAAATTAAGGTGATCAGTCTTAACATGTCACGCATAAGAACTTGATATTTCCAAAATGAATGCGTACAAACAAGCATGCAATTATATCGTAGAGATACCCTAGTAGCATGCAGTAAAAGACAGAGTATGCAGTGAGGCATAGTCATTCCATCCCTAGGCTCTACCAAGGACAAACTACTCTGATACCAAATTGTAACAACTCGACTTCTAGCATGTCATGACCAATTCTAGCCAACAGGTGTTACCATTCAGTTGACCTTAGGGGCCTTATATTGTATGTATATATGTATGAGCCTTCCTTACTTTCTGGATTTCGTGAGTTAGTGAATTCAAGAAAATAGATGCATCAGTTACGCAAGTAGCATATAGTAGAAAACATAAAGAACATATATCACATAGATTGCCACTAGGGCATAGTTTTGTTCAAGATCCTATGCAGGAAAGTAAAATGGGTTTTTTAGATACATACTATTAGTAGGTAATAATATATACAGATCTCCTTATTTACTCTCAAGCCCCGGCCAACACAAAGGTCACCATAGTCTGGGACTTGACTAAGATATATATACAAAATAAAATCTTATCCCTCGTGAAAATCTATACATGGTGAAGGAAAATAATACTAGACTATGGACCTGATACTAGCTACTCCTCTGGTGTAGAATCTTTTGAAGGACTGGAAGTCAAGTCAATAATCATCGGGTCAACCCATGACAAACTAGCCTTGGCCGAGTCAAGAAGCCATTGGAAATGGCTGACACGAAGGCTTCATCCAAAGGACCGAACTGCTCGATCGTAGGATCAAGTGGTGGATGGTTTGGAATGGTGTTCCACAAGGATTCGGCTCGAGTACTGGGTCGAACCACTCCAGGTAGATGGGTTGAATGTCGAAAAGAGATTCTAGCTCCAAATCTACTTAGTATAATGCATAGGGTGGAAAAGGAAATTAGGCACCTCCAGGATGAAGCTTGGACATCAAAAAATTATAAGGCTAATCGGGATCAAACTTCGGACTGCTGAATGGGTGCGAGAATAAACGGTCGTGAAGAATATACATCCGAGTGTGTGGCTCACCCCATACGATGATGATGCCTTATACAGTGTCCACATAGTTATATACTGCAATAAACCTAAAGAAGAGGAATTCCAAGCCCATCTATGAGAAAGGGGGTAGAAGGAGGGTGAGAACTTAAGGTTCCCAACAAGATTCTTAAGAGGAAAGACTAAGGAGTTTGTGTACTTAGCTTGTGGGTCTGCATTGTTTTGATGTTAAACTACTTAGATAGGAGAAGATTGACAAGGGTAGGTTAGCAGTAATAATCATGAATGCACACACATAATTACAAGCACACGGAGATGCAACACACAAGTATGATGCATGCTTGATCTTAGTGCAGGCCATGACTTACATTTATTACTTACTTAGTGCTTATCATTTCATTTGTTGCTACTAGTAATTTATTATCACTAGTCTCTTACTATTTCTAATTATTAGAGTTTATTATTTATTTATTTTGTTTTTCTTTAATTAAAAATAAGATTCTTACAATCCTTCTTTGCCACTATTCTTGAATCGGATAATTTGGTGGTGTCCTCCATAGTTACAAATACACCTTCACATTTTTAAGAGACCATCACGGAGGTATGTGAGTGAATCCAAAACTTTACAATTTGGATGATCAATGTTACTACTTGCATGAAGCTACGGTCTGTTTTACTTGATCAATTATATGAACATGAGTAAATGCTAGAAAAGGACAAACAAGCTTTTGTAGCGCCCATGTCAAAATGTTGGGGAACAAGAAAGAGACACCTCAAGATATCAGATGACATCGTAGTGCACTATTAACAAGTACGTGATGATAGAAGTTCCGTAGGCAAGAGTCCATCATCGTCATCATCAATGCTGCCAATGCAAAAGGAGAACACTGAGGAATAAGATGATGCCAACGATTACGTGGACCTATAGCATTAATTTGATTAATTAATTAGTATTTTAATGTTTGATTTGTTATATTTTGTATTGATACTTGATAAACCACTATTTTATGGTTTATATTATGTTTAATTGTGTGGTTTTATCACGATCTTTACCCACTTATTTATTAAATAAGCATGCATTTATAATTCCTTCCTAAAGTTATTGCATGATTGAAAACTTGCTTCCTAGAGACTTTTAATTATGTATTTTATTTCTCCTTTATTCCATTCGATGCCGTGATATGTGTGTTAAGTGTTTCAGGCTTTATAAGGCATGAATGAGTTAGAGATTGGAAAGGAAGCTTGCAAAAATGGAAGGAACACAAGAAATTGAGGAGATGACCAGCGAGAAGCGACGCGGCCGCATGGATAATGCGACCGCGCGAAAGAGAGGAAATCGCAGTGACGCGGCCGCATGGACGACGCGACCGCGCGGCATGGAATAGCACGAGTGACGCGGCCGCATGGACGACGCGCCCGTGTGGCAAAGCGAAACGCCGAATGACGCGTCCGCCTGAATGACGCGTCCGCGTGACATGCGCGATCTGCATAATCTGCAGAATCGCTGGGGGTGATTTCGGGCCTTATTTTGACCCAGTTTTTGGCCCAGAAAAGCAGACTAGAGCCAGAGAACATGCAGAAACCAAAGACAACATTCATTCCGCATAGTTTTTAGTTTGAGATCTAGTTTTACTCCTCCTCTAGGTTTTCTCTCTACACATTCATAGTTTTTAGGATTTGTTATGTTCATTGTTTTTGCATTGGGATATTGAGAAGAGTTATTGCCTCATCAAGACTTCGACATTCTAGTTCGTTCTCTTTACTTGTCTCTTACTCTTCCATGTTCCTTAATTTACTTAATTTTACTATTGGATTATTTTAGCATTTATTAATACAAGAATTACTTTTATTTTTAATTAATCTTTTGATCATTATTTATCATGTCTTTCTTTAATTCCCTTTCTTATGTTATGAATTTTACATTTACAATGAGCGAGTAGTTCCCTAACTTGATGGGGAGTTGATTGAAAGGAACCCTTGAGTTGGGATGCTCAAGAGAAAGATTGTAATTGGGTTTATTGTTGGATTGCTCTCTAGACACTAACACCAATCCTCCCAAGAGCGGATTGGAACTTGTGGATAGAAACAGCATTCCAACTTGTTTGACTTTTCCTTACTTAGTGAGGGACAACTAAACATAATAACCCTCAATTGTCAATTGATCTTGAGAGTACTCCAACAAGAATAGGGTTTCCAGCTAATCAACTCCCAGTCAACGCTTTTATTTAAATTTATATAAATTCTCTAATTTAATTTTCTGCCATTCAACTCAAACCTTTTTGAAAACATCCGATTAATAAAATAGCACATTTTTCTGCAACTCGTTGGGAGACGACCTGTGATCCATACTCCCAGTATTTTAATTTTAATTTCTGTGACACCCTTCTAAATTGATAAGCGGATTTCTGGTTGGTTGAGAACTATATTTGCAACGCATATTTTATAATCATTCTTAACTCGCCAATTTCAGCTACCATCAATACTTTTATAATTTAATATACAATATTATCCATATGAACATGAGTAGATGTTAGAAGAGGACAAATAAGTTTTTATAACGCCCATGTTAAAATGTTGAGGAATAAGGAGGAGACATTCTCAATATGATAGATAACATCACAGTGCACTATCAACAACTACGTGATGATAGCACACTACAAGAAATTATCAGAATAGCGACCGATTTTAGCGACTAAAAAAATTGGTTGCTAATAGTGACTGATTTAGCAACCGATATAGAATTTCTAGGACCAGAAAAAAATTGGTCGCTAAATCGGTTGCTAAATTATATTCAGTGATTAATTTTAGCGACCCACAAAATTGGTCACTAATAAAAACTGAATTAGCGACCGATCAGTTTATTATACAGCTAGAATACAGTTGGTCACTAAATCGGTCGCTATTTTTTAATTTAGTGACCGAATTAACAATCAAAACAAGAGAAAAAACGACTTTGGGATTTTTGGTCACAAAATTGGTCACTATTTTTAATTTAGCGACTGATTTTGCAACTGATAGAAAAATAGGTTGAAAATTTGTTTGGTTGCTAAGGCAATGGTCGCTAAATCGGTTACTAATAGCAACCGAATTAGCGACCGATAAATTTATTATACAACCAGAATAAAGTTGGTCGCTAAATTGGTCGCTATTTTTTAATTTAGCGACCAAATTAGCAACCAACACAAGAGAATTAACGTCTTTAGAATTCTTGGTCACAAAATCTGTCGCTATTTTTTTAATTTAGCGACCGATTTTGCAACCGATAGAGAAATAAGGTAAACAATTATTTAGTCGCTAATTCGATCGCTAAAGCAATAGTCGCTAAATCGGTCACTAATTTAAATAAAATAATATAGTTACTGAAATACCCTCGCAAACCCTAACTCAATTCACTCACACCATTCTCATATTCTCCAAACAATTACTGAGTTACAGCACTGTCTTCCTACTTGCATCTATGCCGCCGTCGCCTCGCTTTCATGCTCCATGTAGTTCTTGTGCGACCTGAACAAAGACCAGAACAACCTCGCCGAGTGGTTCCCATTCATATCCGGTGAATCTCTCACTCCGTCGAGATCCGAATCGGCGCCGAAGAACCTCGATCTTGAGCGGAGAAACAGAATCGCCATGGAGCGCGAGCGGCAGAGTGAGGGCTCACGCTTGATGAGGTTTTAGACGCGATTGATGGTAGAGGCGTCATTGATGACAGAGAAATAATGGAAGGACGAAGAGGAGGAGGAAGAAGAAGATGAGCTATTTGCGCAATAGGAGCACGGTTGCACGTTAGCACAGTTAGAGCAGAAAATTGGTCGCTAATCTAGTAATTTTTTGTAGTGGCAGTTTCATAAGAAAGGATCCATCATCATCAATGCTGCCAATTTAAAAGAGATCGATGAGGAACAAGATGATGCAAATGATTATATGGACCTATAACATTAATTTATTTAATTAATTAGTATTTAATGTTTGATTTGGTACTTTTATGATTTAATATATAATATTATTTATATTGAGAATTGATAAATAATAATTTTTTAATAAATTTTATAACAAGATTATGAATATAAAATAAATAAATAAATATTATTTATTTAAGACATACTGATGAAAGAAATGTCGAAAACTGGGGGTTACAAAGTAGATAATTGGATTTATATTACCCTCAAATTTAGTGTAAATAAATTCAACAGCAATAAAAAAAATATTATATACACTTTAAAAATAATATTTTTTTTCAAAGTTAGAAATAAAACTCAAACTCACAACTTTTAGGTGAATATGAAGAGATTATATCTAATGATAAACCCAAAAAATTTTAAAAGTGGGGGCAAAAATATATATACTAAAATAAATTTTGTTGAATATTATTAATTATATAGAGATATAAAAATTAAAAAGAGTTAGTATAGAATATATCTTTAATAGAAAGATATCTATATAATATCTTATTTATATATTTTTTTATATTTCTATATTTATTTTTATACTTATTTTTATTCAAAAAGAATAATATATATTAAAAAAATAAAAAACGAAATCCAATTTTATTAATAATTAGATATATGTGTAAGACATAATTTATTAATTTATCTATTTCATTTTCATTAAATAATAAAATGTTTTTTCTTATAATACCTCAGGTGCTAATGAAACTATTTTAGTGAAATTTAACTGTCTCAATTTCCGGGCGATTGCGCCAAAAATTCGAGTTCCTTTTGGATTTCCCTCTTGATCAATGACAACCGCGGCATTATCATCATACTGTATTATCATGCCATTGCTACGTTTAAGTTCTTTACAAGTACGTACAATTACAGCTCTAATCACTTCTGATCTTTCTAAAGACATATTTGGTACCGCTTCCTTGATTACAGCAACAACAATGTCACTTTCATTCTTAAAATACTATTCATTATATATAATTTATAAAAATATATTTTTTTATTTCTAAAACTTGAACTTAAAATATTTTAATTAAATTATAGATAACTTATTATCCTAACTAATTTTTTTATGCACATTTAATAATAAAAAACTGAATCAATCAGTACATTAGTGTCTAATGATACACTAGTATTCATAAGTTAAAATTAAAATTATATATAAATACTAAAAAATTTAAATATGTATATGAAAAATATGTTTATATAAAATAATAAAAATTTAATTTACAATTTTTTCTTTCTTTTTAAAATAATTAAATTTGTTATATATTTTTTAATTTAATTTTGATATAATGTTAGATGAAAGATTTTATGCATCTATTTAATTACGTATTGTAATTAAAATATTTTTTGTTATTATTTTTAAAAATAAAAAATATATTTTAAATTAGTAAATTAATCATTTCATTTTAAAAGTTTATATACAACATAGGTACATATAATAGAACAAAAAATAAAAAATAAGTACTAAAGATGAATAAATTGAAAATAAAATAAAATATATAAATAAAGTCATGAAGAGAATAAAATGTTAGTTTAATACCTAAACTATAATTGTTTGAATTAAAATTTGCAACTAAAAATATCAAAAAGAGAAATAATGAAATTGGAAGACACGTAGAGTCATCAATTTATATAAATTAAAAAAACATGGAGAATTCGAAATTTATCTTTTGAGGAAGAGAAGATAACCACTAGATAAAAAATAGAAAAAGAAGGTTAAAAATATAAAAATAAGAAGAGGCCAGGGTTTAAGAGAATAAAAGAGTGGTGACACAAAAATTAAATTTGATTAAATTAAATAATAGTCAAAATGATAGAAAAATAAAAAAATAAATTTAGAACTTTGGCAAATTAAATTTAATTTATTTGTAGTAGTAATGAAGATATATTATATATAATTATTTTTTAAAAAAAAGGTTAAAAAATACAGTAGGACAAGTGCCCCTCATTATTGTTGTTATTGAATTCGTCCCTAATTATATCATTTGAGTTATAATTTGTTGATCTCTAAAAATAATATTTTTGTGTATTTATATCTATTGTTTTATATATTTATAGATTCATTATACTTGTCGATAACACTTTATACAAATTATTAACATTTCTCTAATATATAATACACATTAAAAATATATAAAATCATATAAATAAATATACACAACTATTGTTTTTGGGAGTGCATATAATATTTTTGAGAAATAGGTAACTACAAAAATGTATTTGTATGATTATATATAACATTTCAGTAGCTACTCATATAAAAGTGGCTAGAATAGCTTTCATATGAAGATAATATAAATGTCGTTGTTGAACAGTCAAATAAATTTGATTAAATTATTTGACATAACAAATTTTACATCTCATCTATTTTCTTTATCTAAAATTCGTTCTAATTTTCAGGAAAATAATTACCAAACATCTCTCCTAATTTAACTGTTTAGGCTTTAAAAGTAAAGTTATATTATATTAAAGTATTAAACTATATTAATAAGAATAGAATTCAAATTCAATCCAATAATAAACCCCACATAAGTTAGCATAATATCACAAGTAAAATTACTACAACAAATAAATATGAAAAGAGCAATGTGAGAAATTCTTTTCCGGTTAGCATCAACAGACTATTTTAAAGTTATTTTTTATTTATTTTAAAATTTATATTTTAAATCATAAATTATTAATTTATAATATTAAATTGTAAATTAAACTATTAATATTAACTAATTAAAATTGATTCTCCATATTTTTATAAAAAACCAAAAGTTTTAATTTATCTTTTAATTAGTTCTTTAATTTTTAAAAAATTTAAAATTATTTTTTTTTGTTTTCTAAAAATATAACATATATATTTATAAAATTTTATTCTTTCAAATATTAAAAACTTATAAATAAGAATTAGAATTTTAAATTATTACTCAATAAATATTACCAAAAAGATCAATTATATTTTGAGTAAGTAATCTAATAGTATTATTATGGGAGTGAATTTTCTTAATTTTTTTAATTATTTAATAAAATATAATATTTTAATATTTAATAATTTTTTGCATATTTTTTATTGGTTTCAAATATAAAGTAAAAAAGTTATACATACCTCACAAAATAACTGAGAAAAAAAACGAGAGAATCCATTTTCGTAATATTACTATATATACAACACATGATTAATCAGTTAATCTGCTACATTGTTATCTGGTATTATCTGCTGCAGCTACCCACCCACAGAATCCCGTTACGCGCTACATTACCATCCCAGTTCCCAGGCCACTAATGGCGCCCTTCGCACCTCATCGTTAACGTGTCCTCTCCCCATTGGCACCCCATATGACGTGTCGCCTCACCGAGACATATGCACTCTACCACCCCCAGCTCACTTTAGCATACCGACTTGGTATATATAATTCTTTTCCATTTCCCACCCAATTCAATATCCCAAAAACTTCGCATAAAAAAACACACTGCCTTCGTCACGCACTAGCCAAAACCAGCTTTTCAGGACTTAGTCTCACACAAACACAAACTCTAACACACTCTTTCCATATCTCTTTTCCCATACTCTCTCCACCGCCTCGGAAGTCCAAAACTTCTGCACTGCAATACCCATTGGTGGATTTTTTGTTTTTGGCTAATATTCTTTATTAATTATTTATTTATAGTACTACATAAACTTCCACTCTAAGCATTCCCTCTTGGGTTCTACGAGAGGTCATCAATTGCCTCATAACTGAAACCTCGTCATCAATTAAGTCTCTGTTATCACGCAGCGTTGAACCATAAATTTGCAGGTGCTTCATTTTAAAGTGAAATTTCTATAAGATTAGTATTTATAATGATATATGTTGCAGCTTAACAACGTTTACGTATGTTATGTGCATGTTATAGTTTGAGGGAACAAGAAGACGACGACGACCACCACGAACAACACGACGACGATTTCAGAGGACAGTGGTTTGCACGGGACAAGTCCGTGCATCATCTTCAAAAGCAGCGATATTTACAACTGTGATTGTCGTAGGTGCGTAAGGATCTTCGTGTGGGTGGGTGGTTAAAATAGAAAAGAAAGGAGAAAAAAGTGAGTTCACGGTTTGTGAGTGAATAATAAAGAAACAAACAAGAAAAGGAGAAAAAGAAAAAGAAAAAAGGCAAAAAAAATGCCTCATAGAGCAACTTACATTTTCCCTAGGCAATTTCCAGAGAGAGGGTTGGATGAATCTGCGAGGCAGAGATTGGATCACGAGAAGAAGAGACTCGTCAACTCTGTCAAATCACCTGATAATGATAATAATTTTGGCACTGAAAACGACGTCGCGTCTTCAACGACTACTACTACTGCTACTGACACACCTGTTACTACTGCTCCTCACTCCAAAGACGTCGTCGTTTTTCCCTCGGGGAAACACTCGGCTGTTTCTGACCTCTTCGCCGGCGCCGGCGTTGCCGGAGTAGGCAGGTTCAGGGCAAAGAGCAAGCAAATCGCCGCCTTCTGTAACTGGATCAACGATAAGAAGCGTGATTCTGGTAACCGATTGGATTGTCGCCGCCATGCTTTGGCGGCAGCGGAGGAGGAGGAGGATGATGACGATCACGAAATGTTGGTTCCTCCCACGGCGGCGGCGGGGACGGTCAAAGATTCCAGCGGCGGCGGAGGCGTTGACCAGAGCTTCGATCGGCAGGTGTCGCTGCCGCGGTTGTCGAGTGGAAGCAGCTACGCCGGGAGCTTGTTCTCCGGAACGACGACGTTCGACGGCACCGCCACATTTTCCAGCGACATTAACACCATTAACATCAAAGACGACTCCTCGTCCCCCAACGCAACAAGGAAGCACCACCACGACGAAGAAGAGGAGCAAGATCGCAACAACAATAACATCGATAACAGTTATGCTAGAAAGTACAAAGAAAGCTACTACCTCCAAGTCACATTAGCGAAGAGGCTCGCTTGCTTAGCAAGCCTCAGCACGGAACCCTTTCTCATCACCGCAACCGAGACTTGGGATGCTGAATCCGTTTCTTATCGCTTATGGGTAAACGACACTATTTTACCATCAACATATTTTTTTCCTTTTGGCTTCGCTGAATGTTTGAGTGCGTTTTGTGTGTTGTTCAGGTGAATGGGTGCTTGTCGTACACGGATAAGATATCGGATGGTTTTTACAACATACTGGGTATGAATCCATACCTGTGGGTGATGTGCAACGAGAACGAAGAAGGGAAGAAGCTGCCTACGCTGATGGCGCTGAAAGCAGTTGAGCCGAGCGAATCGTCGATGGAGGTTGTCGTTATTGATAGGCACGAGGACTGTCGGCTTAAGCAGCTTATGGATAAAGCGGAGGAGCTGTATTGTGAATCGGAGAACTCGTTGGCGCTGGTTGAGCAACTTGGGAAGCTAGTTGCCATATGCATGGGGTAAGGACTCGAGAGAGAAACTAAATTAATCGCATTCTTGAATATCCGTTTCTCTATTTCATTTATATATGTTTGTTTTTTGCATATGAAGGGGCACCTTTCCGGTTGAGCAAGGGGATCTGCACAACCGGTGGAAGATGGTAAGCAAGAGGTTGATAAGTTTTTACCAATGCGTTGTGCTTCCCATTGGAAGCTTGTCTGCTGGTC